>NC_136068.1:577643600-580043600 GCF_964261635.1 Lissotriton helveticus
TCTGCGGACTGGTGCTTGACTGGCGGTGTGCGTGGTCTGGTGTTTGGTCGGCGGTGTGCGTGCTCTTGCGCTTGCCTGGTGTTGTGTTTGGATTTGTCTTTGGCTGGTGGTGTTTGTGGAGTGGTGCTTGGCTGGCGGTGTGTGTGGAGTTGCGCTTGGCTGGTGGTGTGTGTTAAGTGGCGCTTGGCTGGTCGTGTGTGTGGAGTGGCGCTTGGCTGGTGGTGTGCGTGGAGTGGTACTTGGCTGTCTGTGCACGGAGTGGTGCTTGGCTGGTGTTGTGTTTGTGGAGTGGTGCTTGGCTGGTGTTGTGTTTGTGGAGTGGCGCTTGGCTGGTGGTGTGTGTGGAGGGGCGCTTGGCTGGTGGTGTGCGTGGCGTGGTACTTGGCTGTCTGTGCACGGTGTGGTGTTTGGCTTGCGGTGTGTGTGGAGTGGCGCTTGGCTTGCGGTGTACGTGGAGTGATGCTTGGCTGGTGGTGTGTGTGGAGTGGTACTTGGCTGTCGGTGTGCGCTGAGTGGTGTTTGGCTGGCGGTGTGCATGGTCTGGTGCTTGGATGGTGGTGTGCGTGGAGTGGCGCTTGGCTGGCGGTGTGTGTGGAGTGGCGCTTGGCTGGATGGTGTGCGTTGAGTGGTACTTGGCTGTCTGTGCACGGAGTGGTGCTTGGCTGGTGTTGCGTTTGTGGAGTGGCGCTTGGCTGGTGGTGTGCGTGGAGTGATGCTTGGCTGGTGGTGTGTGTGGAGTGGTACTTGGCTGTCGGTGTGCGCTGAGTGGTGTTTGGCTGGCGGTGTGCATAGTCTGATGCTTGGATGGTGGTGTGGGTGGACTGGCGCTCGGCAGGCGGTGTGTGAGTAGTTACTTTCTGTTGGTCACTACACACACTGCTAGTTGAGTGACACTCCACACAGTCCATCATTTTGTGTAGTTGCAGTGTCAGAAATGTGGGCGTGTGAAAGTGATGGGCCCTTGAATGGCGCTGTTTGCTGGTGTGAGTGTTGAAATGTGATGGGTCCGCGGCTGGCGGTGTGAATGTTTTGTATGTGTCACGCATACGAAAGGTGTATGAATGGCCTGTAAAGAGGTTGGTGCCTTGACGTGGCTTTACAGCTCACGAGCTGTGAGTCAGTGGTTCAGTTTATCATACTTTCAATTATACGCAGTGTATTTCATTTTTGTGAAATTACTTGCGTATACAATTGTATGTACTGAATCATCATTCACCCTCGTGCCAAATCCAACCAGTATGTGTGTGTGCTTGCGGATTAGATGGGTGTGCAGTAATAATAGTTTTTTTTCTCTTTCTGCAGTAGGGTGTACCTTGTCCCTTATTGTGATTGTTGTTATGTGTTGCTTTTCCATTCGGATGGTGTCAATGGTCTGGTTTGTATCAGGTATGAAAGGTGCGTGAATGGCCTGTAAAACGGTTGGTGCCTTGTCGTGGCTTTACAACTCACGAGTTGCGAGTCACTGGTTCGGTTTTTATGCATTTATTTATTGACAGAGCATTTCATTTTTTTGAAATATCTTGTTAATAAAATTTTATGTACTGAACCATCACTCGCCCTCGTGCCAAATCCAACCTGTATGTGTGTGTCTTTGAGGAATAGATAGCCGTGCTTGAATGTTTTACTTTTGAGTAACTCTGTTAAGGTGTGGTATCCTTTTACTCGGGAGAACAAGGGGAACGCTGGGTGGTAGGACATTTTTGCCGGCACGGCGATCCCACGCCAAAAAGTTTGGGAAAGTGCTATTTTTACCTAATTTTAAGGTTTGCAAGGAGTTCTGTGTAGGAAAACATTGGGGGACCCACGCATGCCATACCTCCCTGGACTCTCCCGGGTGTCTAGTTTTCAGAACTGTTTGGGTTTGCTACTTTCCAAAGAATACCACCCAGCCCCGGGCCAAAAACTCAGGTGCCCCCCCCCCAAAAATCAAAGTTATATTGCTTCAGGGTATTTTGAATTCACCACCGTACGATTTGGACCTTTTCCTGTTGCAGCCACTATGGCTACCCACGCAAGTGAGGTACTGTTTTTATCGGGAGACCTGGGGGCACGCTGGGTGGGAGGTAATTTGTGTGGGCCCAGTGATGCCACGCTTTCCCACACTAAAACGTGTGAAGAAATTGATTTTTTCCAGCTAAAAATGAGGTTTGCAAGGGATTCTGGGTAAAGGAACTTTGGAGGATCCACGCAAGCCATACCTCCTTGGAAGCCCCCGGGTGTCTACTTTTCAGAAATGTGTGGGTTTGGTAGTTTTCCATAGATGGCTGTCTCGCACGGGACCAGAAACCCAGGTAACCCCTCTTGCAAAAGCTGGTGAATTTGACAATGGTGACAATGTCAAGTCCACTAGCTTTTGCAAGAGGGGTTACCTGGGTTTTTGGCCCCGTGCGAGACAGCCATCTAGGGAAACCTACCAAACCCACACATTTCTGAAAAGTAGACACCCGGGGGCTTCCAAGGAGGTATGGCTTGCGTGGATCCTCCAATGTTCCTTTACCCAGAATCCCTTGCAAACCTCATTTTTAGCTGGAAAAAATCAGTTTTTTCACACGTTTTAGTGTGGGAAAGCGTGGCATCACTGGGCTCACACAAATTACCTCCCACCCAGCGTTCCCAAAGGTCTCCCGATAAAAATGGTACCTCACTTGCGTGGGTAGTGGCTGCTTTAGGAAAAAGCCCAATTCTTACTGTGGAGACCAAAAAATTTCCTTTAGCCAAACAATCTTGTTTTTTGAGGGGGTCACCTGAGCTTTTGGCCCGGGGCTTGGCGGGCATCTTTGCAAACTACCAAACCCAAACAGTTCTGAGAACTAGACACCCGGGGGAGTCCAGGGAGGTATGGCATGCGTGGGTCCTCCAATGTTTTCCTACCCAGAAACCCCTGCAAACCTTAAATTTTGGTCAAAAAAACACTTTTCCGTACTTTTTTGGGTGGGATCTCGCTACCGGCACAAATGTCCTACCACCCAGCGTTTCCCTTGTTCTCCCAAGTAAAATGATACCTCACTTGTGTGGGTGGGCCCAAGGAATGTGACTCAGGCTGGGGGGGCTTAATTTGTAAAACTTAAATACTACTAAATACTACTTTTTTCAAAATTCATTTTTGGCGTGTTCTGCTTTGGGGCACCCACACAAGTGAGGTATCCTTTTACTCGGGAGAACAAGGGGAACGCTGGGTGGTAGGACATTTTTGCCGGCACGGCGATCCCACGCCAAAAAGTTTGGAAAAGTGCTATTTTTACCTAATTTTAAGGTTTGCAAGGAGTTCTGGGTAGGAAAACATTGGGGGACCCATGCCTGCCATACCTCCCTGGACTCTCCCGGGTGTCTAGTTTTCAGAACTGTTTGGGTTTGCTACTTTCCAAAGAATACCACCCAGCCCCGGGCCAAAAACTCAGGTCCCCCCCCAAAAATCAAAGTTATATTGCTTCAGGGTATTTTGAATTCACCACCGTACAATTTGGACCTTTTCCTGTTACAGCCACTATGGCTACCCACGCAAGTGAGGTACCGTTTTTATCGGGAGACCTGGGGGCACGCTGGGTGGGAGGTAATTTGTGTGAGCCCAGTGATGCCACGCTTTCCCACACTAAAACGTGTGAAGAAATTGATTTTTTCCAGCTAAAAATGAGGTTTGCAAGGGATTCTGGGTAAAGGAACGTTGGAGGATCCACGCAAGCCATACCTCCTTGGAAGCCCCCGGGTGTCTACTTTTCAGAAATGTGTGGGTTTGGTAGGTTTCCATAGATGGCTGTCTCGCACGGGGCCAGAAACCCAGGTAACCCCTCTTGCAAAAGCTGGTGAATTTGACAATGGTGACAATGTCAAGTCCACTAGCTTTTGCAAGAGAGGTTACCTGGGTTTTTGGCCCCGTGCGAGACAGCTATCTAGGGAAACCTACCAAACCCACACATTTCTGAAAAGTAGACACCCGGGGGCTTCCAAGGAGGTATGGCTTGCATGGATCATCCAACGTTCCTTTACCCAGAATCCCTTGCAAACCTCATTTTTAGCTTGAAAAAAATCTGTTTTTTCACATGTTTTAGTGTGGGAAAGCGTGGCATCACTGGGCTCACACAAATTACCTCCCACCCAGCGTTCCCCCAAGGTCTCCCGATAAAAATGGTACCTCACTTGCGTGGGTAGGCATAGTGGCTGCTTTAGGAAAAGGCCCAATTCTTACTGTGGAGACCAAAAAATTACCTTTAGCCAAACAATCTTAATTTTTGAGGGGGTCACCTGAGCTTTTGGCCCGGGGCTTGGCGGGCATCTTTGGAAACTGCCATACCCAAACAGTTCTGAGAACTAGACACCCGGGGGAGTCCAGGGAGGTATGGCATGCGTGGGTCCCCCAATGTTTTCCTACCCAGAAACCCCTGCAAACCTTAAATTTTTGTCAAAAAACCCACTTTTCCGTACTTTTTTGGGTGGGATCTCGCTGCCGACACAAATGTCCTACCACCCAGCGTTTCCCTTGTCCTCCCGAGTAAAATGATATCTCACTTGTGTGGGTGGGCCCAAGGCATGTGACTCAGGCTGGGGGGCTTAATTTGTAAAACTTAAATACTACTAAATACTACTTTTTCCAAAATTAATTTTTGGCGTGTTCTGCTTTGGGGCACCCACACAAGTGAGGTATCCTTTTACTCGGGAGAACAAGGGGAACGCTGGGTGGTAGGACATTTTTACCGGCACGGCGATCCCACGCCAAAAAGTTTGGAAAAGTGCTATTTTTACCTAATTTTAAGGTTTGCTAGGAGTTCTGGGTAGGAAAACATTGGGGGACCCACGCAAGCCATACCTCCCTGGACTCTCCCGGGTGTCTAGATTTCAGAACTGTTTGGGTTTGCTACTTTCCAAAGAATACCACCCAGCCCCGGGCCAAAAACTCAGGTGCCCCCGCCAAAAAAAATCAAAGTTATATTGCTTCAGGGTATTGTAAATTCACCACCGTACAATTTGAACCGTTTCCTGTTGCAGCCACTATGTCTATCCACGCAAGTGAGGTACCATTTTTTTCAGGAGACCTAGGGGAACGCTGGGTGGGTGGAAATTTGTTGATCCACGCAGATTCCAGAACTTTCCACCACAGAAATGTGAGGAAAATTTGTTTTTTTTGTCAAATTTTTAGGTTTGCAAGGGACTCTGGGTAACAAATCCTGGGGGTAGGCAGACGAGTCACCCCATCCTGAATTCCCCTGGGTGTCTAGTTTTCAAAAATTTATAGGTTTGCTAGGTTCCCTAGGTGCTGGCAGAGCTACAGCGCAAAAACAAAAGGTAGTCTTTTTGTCCAAAACGTGCTAGATTTCACTGGGAAATTAAGGTGCGATCATGTTGCGTCTTGCGCTGTTTCATGTCGCAGCCACTATGCCTACCCACGCAAGTGAGGTACCATTTTTTTCGGGAGACCTGGGGGAACGCTGGGTGGGTGGAAATTCATTGATCCACGCAGATTCCAGAACTTTCCACCACAGAAATGTGAGGAAAATATGTTTTTTTTGTCAAATTTTTAGGTTTGCAAGGGACTCTGGGTAACAAAACCTGGGGTAGGCAGACGAGTCACCCCATCCTGAATTCCCCTGGGTGTCTACTTTTCAAAAATGTATAGGTTTGCTAGGTTTCCCTAGGTGCTGGCAGAGCTACGGCGCAAAAACAAAAGGTAGTCTTTTTGTCCAAAACGTGCTAGATTTCACTGGGAAATTGAGGTGCGACCATGTTGCGTATTGCGCTGTTTCATGTCGCAGCCACTATTCCTACCCACGCAAGTGAGGTACCATTTTTTTTTGGGAGACCTGGGGGAACGCTGGGTGGGTGAAAATTTGTTGATCCACGCAGATTCCAGAACTTTCCACCACAGAAATGTGAGGAAAATGTGTTTTTTTTGTCAAATGTTTAGGTTTGCAAGGGACTCTGGGTAACAAATCCTGGGGGTAGGCAGACGAGTCACCCCATCCTGAATTCCCCTGGGAGTCTAGTTTTCAAAAATGTATAGGTTTGCTAGGTTTCCCTAGGTGCTGGCAGAGCTACGGTGCAAAAACAAAAGGTAGTCTATTTGTCCAAAACGTGCTAAATTTCACTGGGAAATTGAGGTGCGACCATGTTGCGTTTTGCGCTGTTTCATGTCGCAGCCACTATGCCTACCCACGCAAGTGAGGTACCATTTTTTTTGGGAGACCTGGGGAAACTAATTACAATATATACAAATATACAACTATGTACCCTAAAAAAAGAAAAAGAAAAACAGGAGGGTAAAGAAAACACTATTAATTATCTGTCGACGCGGTCGCGTTTCCGCCAGTGGTTTCTTGTGGCTTCATCAGGACAAGGGTACTGGAAAATATATACACAGATACAATTTATATAATTCCTAAAAACACACTATGCCGCAAGAAAAAACTCACCCATTTGTACCGATGCAATGACCACCAGAAAATTAAAAACGTGAAAATAATAGAGTCAAAACCACGCCTCATTTATAAGGGGAAAAGCAAAAAAGACCAAAAAGGCCAAATCTTCACACAAGTGATAAAGAATACACAGATTATAGAAACCCGATCACCACGGACACATTCTTCTATCCACCGTGTGCCTACAGACAGATATCAGAGGGCATGCAAACAAAGATCAATAGACCACTTCAAATAAACACAGGCAGCCGCCACAAAGTTCTAAATACCTGCGGAATGAAGTACACGTGACCCCCCTAGAAGGGAGTGCACAGGCACCACCCTGAGGGGTACAAACAACCTCTTCCTATGGGTCAATCAGTACAAGCTCTCCTGGAAGATATATAGAGAGAGAGAGCCCAAAAAACGGATCTATTAACTATATGGATTACACAGTACCATCGATAGTTAAAGCAAATCATGCCACATACGAGGTTCTAGCCTACCTTCACAAATATCAGTTCTCGGTGGAGAGGATAGATTATTTCGTCGGTGTGTGCACACCTAGACTATTTACACGCCCTCAAAAAAGATCAACAGGGTTACCTGCAGTCAGGATTAGAAAGAACACAAATAAAAACACAATCGCAATTACTACCCACGTGTGCACGGACATTACTCAGGTCTATACTAAAGATCTACATGCGAGGTGACGATAAAACATGCCTACCTCTGTTGCTACAACTGCCCCAGGTCACACGCGATTTAGAAAGACATTCAGTCTTCGTATCAATGCTCCGCCGTGTATTAGTCGGGAGAAATTCTCGCGGTCAGGGCGTGCAGCGTCATTAAAAAGAGCGTCAAAGGGGACGTTCTGGTCTGCGCGCTGGAGTCATAGGCATAGAAACAGGACTGGGGGTTGTCTTAAAAGAAAAGACAACGGACTACAAGGGAGCGTCAAATCTATTAGGGACTCTCCTCTACCATATAAATGTACACACATCCACTCGAAAAACGAAAAGAGAAGCCAGAAATAATTAAAATAAAAATAATATCACCACCTGAAATTGTGCATTATTTTAAAAGAAGAGGGGCATTGCATCGACGCATCTGGGCTAACAATCTCCACATAAGAACTGGAATCACGATGCATCAAACAAAAAATAATACAAGATACAAATGACACCGTGAATTCACAAACAACCAAAAACAACAGGTTTCGACGATCATGGTCAAATATGGATCTATATTACGTATAAGAATACTTAGTGCATATGCTATTCCATTCCTGAAACTACTCTTGACAGACTGGATCCTAAGAGAGCTCCCCCGACAAAAGGAGTATCATCAGGGGTACTCATCTACGCACCCAGTCAGCGTTAATGAACAGCATTAAATTAATGCCCACAATTCATCACGGTCATTGAGACCCCTGGTCGCAGTGTGGTATCTTTCGATTAGTCTAGCTTCTGTACAGTTTAGCTTCCGTTCTAGCTCTACTCTGTTTTTTGCTGTCACCACTACAAGTACTGCCCAAGTTAGGTCCTCTTCATTGTGTCCACATTCTATGTAATGTTGCACTAGCGGAGCCCCACTAGTCTTACATCTAATTCTCGATTTATGTTGGCCTATTCGCATTTTGATGGCTTGTGTTGTTTGTCCTATGTAGAAGGGTGGGGTAACACATGTCACCCCAAAACCAGTCGCAGCTGCCATCATTACGCCTTTTGGCAACATTCTATCCACGTTTTTCCATTTGCTAATATTCCATAGTTTTAACCATGTTATTCCACGTTTTGTCACATTTTCTGCGTAACTCTGTCGTTTCGCTTCACATTCAGGTTATGTTCTGCCATTTTCCAGATTTCTAATGCTTGAACCGTGCCCTCCGGACCTCATTATTCAAACATGATCAACGCAGTGGTTCGTCCAAAGCAATATTTATTTAAAAATCCAATGCATTTCGGGCACATCATTGCCCTTCGTCAGGGAACACTATAAACAACAATAATAGCAAAAAGGTAAACATCGTGTATTCACTTACATCAATTCAAAATTAATCTTACACATCATCTAATCTTAAATGATTAAATGCTTGTACATCATGATCATAATGCAAATTTTCTTATGTAACCTGTCGCCTCAACGCTAGCAAACTCATCTTTGTAAACAGTGCCTATCCAGCACATTTTATCGCTCGTATCCGATGTTATTGTGCATATAGACTGTGGGCTCTTATTCCCCTCCCCGTTGATATAACATTTTCTGTTCACCCTTTACTATCAGAAACTACGTTTTAGGCCCCTGTGTTTTTTAACAAGATTATCTCGGTATCTCTTTTAGTACGTTTTTAATGTTAAACAAAGTATTCATGTCTTCATTCACAAGTCCAATTGTCCATTAGTCACATTCCATCTTCCTACTTCATTTTCACTCCTTACACGTACCTGCAATGAACGCTAAAACCCATCCTGTCTTGTTTCCGATCCGGTGAAGTTACCCTCCTGTTGTTACCCCTTCATTTAAAACTCATTCTCTATGCTACCTTCTTCCTAATTGGCCCGTGCCGCTCACTGTCTTTCGCTCTCGTGTTCACGTGGTGGTGCACGTCATTTTGCTTGAGACTACGTTACCCATACTACCATGCTAACCTACGTGCAATATTAAAACATTCTTAAATCTTTGCATTTTGTTACACAATTGCATTTATCACTGAAATTTTTAATCGTCTTTGCATGAACAACATGTGTCATAATTAGTGTCGTTAAATTCAACCTGAAAAACATTGCTTTTATAAAAAAACGAACCAGATCTTATTCCATGAATATCAAGTCTTTTAAGATAATAAAACAGGAATCAAAGAGACTACTACTTTTGTGGGTGCAATCCCAACGTTGCGGGGAAATTTATGAACAATATGAATGAGGGTGGGATGCACACCTTTTACTTATTTTTTAAGTCAATATTTATTTATCTTCTGTTTGTCCAAAGTTCATCATTTACGGCGTGCAATACTGGTTTTTGTGCCTCCCCCGGTGACACCTTTGAATCAATGAAGAAGGGTGGGGTAACACATGTCACCCCAAAACCAGTCGCAGCTGCCATCATTGCGCCTTTTGGCAACATTCTATCCACGTTTTTCCATTTGCTAATATTCCATAGTTTTAACCATGTTATTCCACGTTTTGGATTTTTAAATAAATATTGCTTTGGACGAACCACTGCGTTGATCATGTTTGAATAATGAGGTCCGGAGGGCACGGTTCAAGCATTAGAAATCTGGAAAATGGCAGAACATAACCTGAATGTGAAGCGAAACGACAGAGTTACGCAGAAAATGTGACAAAACGTGGAATAACATGGTTAAAACTATGGAATATTAGCAAATGGAAAAACGTGGATAGAATGTTGCCAAAAGGCGCAATGATGGCAGCTGCGACTGGTTTTGGGGTGACATGTGTTACCCCACCCTTCTTCATTGATTCAAAGGTGTCACCGGGGGAGGCACAAAAACCAGTATTGCACGCCGTAAATGATGAACTTTGGACAAACAGAAGATAAATAAATATTGACTTAAAAAATAAGTAAAAGGTGTGCATCCCACCCTCATTCATGTTTGTCCTATGTAGGCTAAATTACAAGGACAAAGAACCACATACACAACGTTCTTTGTGTTACAGTTGGAAAATGAACGCATGGTGTGGTGCTGGCCATTCACATCAATGCTTTTTAAGTCTTTAGAATTAGGACACACAGTACAGTTCATACAACGAAAATGTCCTATTACGGCCGGCAGGCCTAGCAAATTCCTGGTATCTTTTTTAATCTTGGGCTCTCTACTAGCTCTGACAAGGTGTTGTTTAATGTTCTTTCCTTTACGGAAGGAGAACAGTGGTGGAGGAATCTCAAGATGGTCAATGATTCTCCAGTTTCTTGAGATGATTTGTTTGATTTTATTAGCCTTAACATTAAATGTTAGGACACAGGTCATGACAGTTTTCTCACTTTTTCCTTCTTTGGGGGTCAATAAAGTCTCCCGAGGTGTAAACCACGCCCTTTTAAGGGTGGCTTTCACTAGTTTCCTCGGGTACCCTCTAGAACATAATTTATTCAAAAGGATTTCTGCATTGTCAAAATAATCCTTCTTGTTGGTGCAATTGCGCCTGATACGCAAAAATTGCCCATATGGCAAATTCTCTTTAACACTCCTAGGGTGTCCACTAGAGAACTCTAGTAAGGTATTTCTGTCCGTAGGCTTAGTAAAAAGGCTAACTTCTAGTATACCACCGTTCTCCAAGATCCATACATCCAGAAAGTAAATTTTTTCATTGCTGCAATTCATTGTGAATTTAAGGTCCGGGGTGCAGACGTTTAGCCATTCATGGAATCGGTCTAGGTCTTCTTTATTCTTTATTCCCATTCCATATCAAGAAGATATCATCGATGAAGCGAACCCACCTCGACAAGCAATGTAGAAATGGGTTCGCTCCACCAAGGACATATCTAGTCTCAAATTGGTCCATCACGAGGTTGGCAATTTCTGGGGCAAAACAACACCCCATTGCCACTCCTTTTAATTGCAAATAAAGGACCCCCTTAAAAGTGAAGAAGCTGTTTTTTAAACAAATTTTAGCCAGTTCAATAATGAATTTGGTTGGCACCTGATGGGGTCTATTCCTTTTATCGAGTACCAGTTCATCACAAGGAGTGCTTCATCCTGAGGGATGTTGGTGTAAAGGCTCTCGATGTCGAAAGAGACCAACAACTGTTGGTCTCTATCGAACACCGAGCCCTCCACCTTGTGGATAAAATCCATGGTATCTCTGATGTAGGCCTGTGTTTTACAAACAAAAGGTTTAAGAAACGTATCAATGTACTTAGCTAGAGGCTCAAGCATTGATCCACATGCCGCAATAATCGGCCGACCAGGGGGGTTGACAACATCCTTATGTATTTTAGGTAATACATACAAATTGGGAGTTTTCAGCCACTATGCCTACCCACGCAAGTGAGGTACCATTTTTTTCGGGAGACCTGGGGGAACGCTGGGTGGGTGGAAATTTGTTGATCCACGCAGATTCCAGAACTTTCCACCACAGAAATGTGAGGAAAATGTGTTTTTTTAATCAAATTTTTAGGTTTGCAAGGGATTCTGGGTAACAAAACCTGGGGGTAGGCAGACGAGTCACCCCATCCTGAATTTCCCTGGGTGTCTAGTTTTCCAAAATGTATAGGTTTGCTAGGTTTCCCTAGGTGCTGGCAGAGCTACGGCGCAAAAACAAAAGGTAGTTTTTTTGTCCAAAACGTGCTAGATTTCACTGGGAAATTGAGGTGCGACCATGCTGCGTTTTGTGCTGTTTCATGTCGCAGCCACTATGCCTACCCACGCAAGTGAGGTACCATTTTTTTCAGAAGACCTGGGGGCACGCTGGGTGGGTAGAAATTTGTTGATCCACACAGATTCCAGAACTTTCCACCACAGAAATGTGAGGAAAATGTGTTTTTTTGTCAAATTTGTAGGTTTGCAAGGGATTCTGGGTAACAAAACCTGAGGGTAGGCAGACGAGTCACCCCATCCAGAATTCCCCTGGGTGTCTAGTTTTCAAAAATGTATAGGTGTGCTAGGTTTCCCTAGGTGCTGGCAAAGCTACGGCGCAAAAACAAAAGGTAGTCTTTTTGTCCAAAACGTGCTAGATTTCACTGGGAAATTGAGGTGCGACCATGTTGCGTTTTGCGCTGTTTCGTGTCGCAGCCACTATGCCTACCCACGGAAGTGAGGTACCGTTTTTATCAGGAGACCTAGGGGAACGATGGGTGGGTGGAAATTTGTTGATCCACGCAGATTCCAGAACTTTCCACCACAGAAATGTGAGGAAAATGTGTTTTTTTGGTCAAATTCTTAGCTTTGCAAGGGATTCTGGGTAACAAAACCTGGTGATAGGCAGTCGAGTCACCCCATCCTGATTTCCCCTGGGTCTCTACTTTTCAAAAATGTATAGGTTTGCTAGGTTTCCCTAGGTGCCGGCAGAGCTAGGGTGCAAAAACTACAGGTAGGCACTTTGCCAAAAAAGGGTCAATTTGTAACTGCAAAATTTAGGTGTGACCATGTTGCATTTTGCGCCGTTTCCTGTCACAGGCACAAGGCCGACCCACACAAGTGAGGTACCGTTTTTATCGGGACACTTGGGGAATTCAGATTTGTAAATCAACTGTTATTACCAATTGAGCTTTCATGCATTTCTCCCTTTCAATGAAAGACATTGTGTAAAAAAAAAAATCTTTTTGAAAAATGACCAATAATTCTCATGCTAGTATGAGCATTCCCAATTTTTAAAATGTGCAATTATATACTGTTTCTGAACTCTATAATTTGTACCCAATTCAGAAATACATAGGTGTCTTTCATACAGATTATTCCATGTATACATTTTTCAAGACAAAGTGCTCTATACCCAGTAAATGAAAAAATACCATTGCAAGTTGCTGCTCAGTTTTTGGATCTGGGTTCGTCGGGTTCTTGGTGAAACTACAAGTCCTATATATCCCCACAACCAGAAAGGTCTAACGGATGTAACGGTATATTGCTTTCCAAGAGCTGTCAAAATCAGAAAAAGTTATAGGTGAAAACATTGAGACAAAAGGCTGTTTTTTTCAACAAATTTTTAATTATTCCAATATCTAACTGTTAGTTTCTATAACGAAACCTTCATGGATTTAGACAAATGACCCTTCTCTGAATTCAGAATTTTGTCTACCTTTCGAAAATGTAAAGCTTTCCAGGATCCATTATTGCTTTCAAACTCGTTTCTACCATTAACTGGAAGGAGGTGGAAAGCTCTAAAAATAGCAAAAATAGGCTATGTCCAAGAAAAATGCCAAAACTGAGTAAAAAATTTCGGTTCTCTGACAAAAGACTGTCATTTCCTAAAAGCTGAGAAAATGGAGATTTCAGCCCCACAAACCCTTTTTTGATAACATTTTCAGGGAAAACCCAGAGGCTTTCATTTGCAGCCCGTTTTTCCCATTTTTCTGAAAAAAACAAAAAAATCACTATATTTTGGTTAATTTCTGGGACCCCTCCAAGGGCCTTTAGAATCCACATGATGTTGGAAGAAAAGGACGCAAATTTGGCGTAGATACCTTATGTGGTCAAAAAGTTACAAGGGCCTAAGCGCGTACTACTCCAAAACGCCAAAAAAGGCCTTAGCACAGGAGGGGAAAAGGCCTAGCAGCGAAGGGGTTAATGTGTATTATTTCCCGACTCACCCGCAGGCCACTACCTTAGATGCACTTACGGGACTCATCATGGAGATGCCCTCTGGCATTACTGTGAGGTATATTTAAATGCCGCCCCTGACCCCAGAATAGATACTTCAGGGCCCCCCACGGCAGACCAACTAACCAAAGCTAATTGACTTATGACTGTAGGGGCACATTGGGCCTGTGTGACAGCTGGAGATCCTGGTTCCCATGCTATGAACAATACACACACACAACAGCCTCCCACAAGACATGCTCAAATATAGATCTTCTATCGCTCCCTGCCTCCGACATGTTAAAAAGTACATTGCCGCTAAACACCCTAGGTGACTCCGTTGACAATATCATTGGGTGCCGATGAGGGGATCCTTCAACTCATGTGATGCCTCAATTCATGATAGCTCAACGATGAGGAATGTGAAGAGCTCCTCACTACGGAGCTGAAGCGCTACTTTGCCCGCAACAAGGTCACACAGGACTCCTTGGGTATCCTCTGGATGGCCTGTAAAGCCACTCTCCGGGGCATGGAGAGAATCCTCCATGCCCCGGATGGGCATGGAGGATCAGAATACCTCAGAATACCTCAGCCACAACTTGCTCTGGCGAGAACATCCCTCCACCCAACGGTTCTGGAGGAAGCACGTCAATTCTGGAGAGCATCCACACAAAAGATTTACGAGCACGGTGACAAATCAGGGAAACTACTGAACTGGTTGGCCATCAGAGTTTTTTTTTATATTTCTTCATTAGTTATTCCTCCAAATCTGCAGACCATGTTCATTTAACAATTATACATCTCATCTACCTCAGCGAGGCAGTGAACATCCCAACAATAAGCTCAGGAGTTGAGACCTATACCCCCATCCGTGGTAGTTTTCCAATCTAACAGTTTGCTTCATGTTTGTTTGTTTCATGATAAGCCAACTGAAGTTAAACTCCCCCATCCCCCCAACCTGCCAAGCCCCCCTCAGTACCCACCTCACCACCCCCCTCCCTCCACTTCCGGGTCTGTATAACTTGAGGTGTGTGCATCTCAATCCTCATTCTGGGTCGCCGTATGTCCCCCTGTGGCTTGGGGCCGTCCCCCCTATGGAAGTCGTCCCCTCTGTTGACACCTGTGTGGGTTGTGGGGCCTGTCCCATTATCTCCTGGATCATCATTCCCCCTGCCAGTAGTACCTCAGGTAGTTTGTCATCTCGTCTAGTGTTTCCCATATGCCCCTCCTCGACCAGAGCCCACTCCCTCAAGTCTGTTTTCCACTTTGCCAGTAGTGGCCCTTGTTGAGTCCCAGAACCAGGAACCACTTACTTGTCTTACGTTTATGATCACGGGGAATCAGGCCCAGGGGACAAGGGCGCAGGTCCATGGCAATCTCCCACCCTGTAATTCTTGTCAGGTCCTCGAGGACCGCCCTCCAGTACCTCTGGATTGTTGGACATGTCCACACCATATGAGGAAAATCCGCCTGAGCGTGGCGACATCTAGGGCAATGTGGATCCCTGGAACTATCAATGGCGTGGAGCCGCCTAGGTGAGAGGTAAGTCATATGTACTATGGTATACTCGATTTGCTTAAAATTATTGCATACCGACACCTTCAGCACACTCTCATGGATTTTTTCCAAGTCCCGTGGTGTGATCTCCTGCGGACACACCCGCTGCCATTTCTCCTCTATTTTAAGGGATCCAACCTTTTTATCTTCCCTCAGCGCCCTATATAGGTGGGTAACAAACTTCTGCCCCTCCTGCCATAGTGATCAATGAAACCAGGGTATGGGTGTGCCCCGGAGCCTCTGGGAACGAAGGCCATAATTGCCATTGCCGGTATTGTAGCATATTGCCGGAATTGCCCAGATCCCAGCTCAAAGTTCGCCACTGCCTCCTGATAGGTAATTAATTTGTTGTTCGGCTAAAGGTCAGAGAGCATAAGGCAGCCCCCATCCTTCCACTTGTCAGTTGACATAACTTGTTCGATTTGAGCAAAGGGCGGCATGAGCCAGAAATCTGCCTCGGCCGCTCCCGGATAAGTCTTCGGATCACTCGATTCTATACTGCAGCTAATAACCGCACCAATGGAGGACAATGTTCCCGCTGCCCCCCCCCAGCCCGCCACAGAAGTGCTCCTAACTGTCGGTCTCCATAAGTGTCCACCAACAAGGACCTTTCCCAGGAGGGGTCCGTGTCCAACCAGGCTATAGCATGTTGGAGTTGTGATGCAAAGTAATAAAGTTCCAGATCCGGGATTTCTAAACCTCCGTTGCCCCACTTACGCTTCATGACCTCTAGGCTAATCCGACATCGTTTCCCGTTCCATAGCAGAAGAATGAGCAGTACATCCAATTCCCTAAATACTCGATGCTGGAGTTCAAAGAAGGACCCCTGCATTGTGAAGAGACATCTAGGCAGGACCACCATCTTTAACAGGGTGATCTTTCCCATCAAGGAGAGTTTGAGTGTGTTCCAGAAGGCAATACGGCCCCGGAGCCCGCTTTATAATACTCCCCATGTTGTGTTGGTAAAAGGTGTACGCATCCATACTTATCCATACCCCCAGATAGCGCAGTGTGTCCTCTACCCATGGTAGTCCCAGCTCCAGGAGCTGGACCACGTCCCATTCGCTTGCCGAACGAATCACGTATAATTGTGACTTTGTTTTGTTAATGTAAAGCAAGGAGGCTTCAGCAAATTGAGTCAGGGCAGCAAACAGTACCGGCAATGACGGGGTCGGCCGGTGCAGGTATATCAAAGCATCATCGGCGTACAGAGAGATGATATGTTCTGTATCCCCCACCCGTATGCCCCGCCCTTGCAGTACCCGATCGAGATGACATGCCAATGGCTCCATTGCCAGGGCGCACAGCAAGGGGGAGGACGGGCATCCCTGCTCCGTCCCCCTTTCTATGGACATTGCGCCTGACACGTACCGTCCCGTGCGAACACTCTCCACCAGTCGAGTGTAAAGCAGTTTTACCCAATGTACAAATCCCTCCCCCAGTTCCATTTTTAAAAGCACCTGCCATAAATATTCCCATTGGATCAAATTGAACGCGTGTTCGATATCTAGCAACACTAAGGTGCTCTGTTGGGCACTTCCCTCCAATGATTGCATAATGTGTGCGAGGCGGCGAATATTCCGTAGCGCATTCCTGCCTGTATGAAACCTGACTGGTCATCGTGTACCAGCTGTCGGAGATATGGGAGGAGACTACTTGCTAGCACTTGGCTGATGATCTTAAGGTCCACCTTCAGCATGGAAATTGGCCAATAAGAACTGGGGAGCAGAGGATCCTTCCCCGGTTTGGGGATCATCACAATCAATGCTTCGCGCATGGAATCTGGGAGCACGCTGCGTTCACTAGCTTCCGCTGTGATTTCGAGGAGTTTAGGATCATGATCCCCCCCCATAGTCTTTATAGACCTCAACCACTAGGCCATCCATCCCGGGGGACTTAGCGGTCTTCAAATGGCAATTGCTGCCCGTATCTCCTCTCCTCTAAACAGGGCCCCCAAAGACCCCTGACTCTCAGGGTCTATGCCGGGCAGTTCCATCTCCGCTAGATAGGCCTCCACAACCTGAGGGGCGGTGGGGGACTGGGGTTCAGAATATATTCTTTGCAAATGGGATACAAATGCCTTATTAATCTCATGCTGAGTGTACACCATATGGCTGTGTTAATTCTTAATTGTTAAAATCAGGTGAGGCAGAGTCTCCATCCGAATCAGGTGCGGTAGTAGGGGTCCAGCCTTGTCCCCCTCCATATACCAGCGGCGCCTACTCTCAGTTCTATTAAATTTGCCTAATGAGTCCCAAATGTCCCCTATTTTCTGTCTCAGTCCTGCCCATTTAGCCGGCCCTTCCCTGTCTGTGGGAATCTCTTCTTCTAGAGCTGCCAAGCACTCCTCCTGCTGACGTAGATCCCATTCCAGCACTTTTTTAACCCCTACCTCCATGGACATACAGACCCCCGTATCACCCCCTTTATTGTGTTCCATTCGATCGCCCTAGTGCTGGCTGTGCCCCAGTTCACATCAAAATAGACATCCAGCCCTTGTGTTATTGCATCTTTATAGGTCGGATCCCCAAAGGCTCTGATGTTGAGCCTCCAATCGTAGTACCTTAGATCTCGAGAATATATTATTAGCACAGGGGAGTAATTGGACACGTAGCGGGCCAAATATTATGTCTCCCCTATCTGATGAGCAGCTGTCATTTAAATAAAGAAATAGTCCAGTCTACTATAGGTATTGGCAGCAGGCGTGTGGCACGAATACACTTGACAGCCAGGGTTACGGTGTTGCCATATATCCAGTAAGCAATAGTTTTGAAGCATCTGACCCATTGTAGTGTAGTTCCCATATTCAGAATAGGCTCTGCACATTGGAATAGTATATCCTATAGATTAGACGTAGGACTGAGGTTGACTAGGTCTCTATCGAATATACTAAACTTAATAGTGAGTGCCAGCTAGCTCAGAGGTCACTAGAAACGTTCTCGAATACACAAGAAGGGATTAGTTTCTGACAACCGCATAAACATGACAACTTTGTTTCCCAAGTATAAGAAATATATCTCTCAGAGTCGAAGAAACAATAGATAAGTATTTCACTCAGTCAATCATGCATGCTTCGTTTCAACAAAGTTGTAGAGAAATAGAGAGACAGGTCGTTTTCAATAAAAAGGTTTATTGAACAGTCTTCTTTCTGATACGAGAAAAGTGAACTGCTACAATCGTTATGCAGACTGCAAAGTATAATGCGTACAGCGAGCATAGTATTATAAAATAATACTGTAAAAGCATTGTGTGGTTTCTAAGCCATATAAATATACATACATAAATATACAGGCTAAAGTTCTCAACTGGTGCTTCTAAAATACACCTACCCCAATGTACCTAACCTAAGTCTAGTACACGGGAAGAAGTAAGTATTGTGTTGCATATGTTTAGTTTTTCTTTGCCAAGAATCTACCAAAGGTTTCTTTAGGTTCTAATTAGCTCCATACCTTAGTTAGAAAGAAGGAAGTCTGGTATCTCAGTCTCGGACTCGATTTTTTCGCAAGGGGAGTTCGGAAACACTGGAGCTGGATTCTCGACAGGAGAAGGGCAGCCTCTTGATCAGTGCGTCAGCTGGAGAGTCGGCTTCCTTCTGCACTTGCTGTAGCAAGCTGCGTCGGGCAAGTAGATAGTCACACTGCTCCGAACCACCGTAGTTTGCCATAGCAAGTGAAGACATATTTATATCTTTAAGGTGTTTAGGAATGCCATAGCTTGACGTAAAGTCGGGCATATGAACTTCAAGAAAGAACCCCTAGGGAATAGTTGTTCTTTGCAAAGTACATGAGTTCTTGGACAAATCAATATTCAAGCAAGGGGAAATTCCCTAACTGCTTAAGCCGATTTTCCAAGAAATCGTTGTGACGTTTCGTACGGGTGGATGTAGCCATGCTTGTATTTGGGTAGCATGGGCTATGCCTAATTAAGGGATTAATTTCTATGCCAATATAAGGGCAATGTGAATTGTATCTACATAAGGGCATGAATCGGGAAAATTCACTCGGAGCTGTAAACGCTACACAACACCATGGCCTCTCTCGCTTTAGGTTTGGCATCCAGTTTTGGGGGGTGTCTATCTAACTCCCCATCAAGGGTACAATTACAATCCCCTGCAACAATCAGTTCTGTGTCTGGATCCAGATCTATCTGTCCCAAGACTCGATTCAAAAACTCTCCATCATCACTATTTGTGGCATAAATATTTGTCAAGCATATACGGTGCCCTTCTAGTGTCCCCTCTACTGTCACATATCTCCCATCAGGATCTTGTCTAGTGTTTATAGCCTTAAAGGGACCTCCTGGCGCCAAACAAATAAGCGCTCCGCTAGCAAACCCTGATTAGGAGGTTCCGAAAAATTGACCCCTTCATCTGCGTTGAACAAATTTAAGACAGTCCCCCCATAGGTGCGTTTCCCGGAGTAGGGCTATACTTATCACATACCGCCTGAGGTATGTTGCCACCCAGATCGGTTTGACCACATTATTGAAACCCCGACATTCCATGCTATAAATTTGTACTTCTGTGTGTTACCTGGCATGAGTCAGCTGCTGTTGGTGCGGCGGCACCCGACGTTCATGTGGGGGACCCCCAATAGTGTTGTAGTGGGACCCCTTGCATTGCAATCCTTCTGACCTTTAGTGACGCGGCATAGACCAGACCCGGTAGTAAACCAAATAAAACAGTGCAAATCCCCAGTCCCAACTCCCCCCACCCACAGGCAGTAGTACTTCATTCTCAATACCAAACCCTGGTCTGAGGATTCAGAACCCCGCCCCAAAGCTCCACCCACCCCCTAGATCACCCTCCCTAACTTGAAACAATGACTATGAATTAAATAACGTTTACAAGTCGGGTAGCCCCCCCCCCCGACTCAGATATTCAGCCAAACTAACTGGCACCGCGAGGCCCCGCCCGACTGATGTTCTAGCCAGGATGCCTCAGCTCAATACAGCCGGTGTGTCGAAAGGGTACATTGCCAGAACAGTGCCTCCCTCCTCAAAAAAACATTTCAGCCCCCCTCCCTTTATTGTCTCTGGGCCCAGGACCCTCTCTTGTGAGCCCAGCAGCAGAGTCAAGTGTCCTTCAGGTCAAATCTTGTACTCACAGTTTCAATGACTCCGAACCCCAAGGTCTCAGTTTGATGTCTGCCTCTCAAGCATCTCTGGAGCACACATCAACTGCGACAGGTGTTGCCCCCCTGTTCCAACTGCGTTTTTTGCACCAGACATAATGGGGGAAACTGGTTCTGTGTCGTGATCGCCTCTCTCTCCGTAAGTAAGGTGCCATCCGGTCCCACAATGATGCGTCCTCCTTCTGACAAGTCCCGTACCCTGGGTCTCTCTTCACCATTGCGACGTTGCTGGTTCCGTTGCCGACCACTCCTCCTCCTCTGTTCTTGCCAGCCCTGGTTTTGGTCCTGGCCTGCCAGACCCAGCGAGTCCATCCAGTCCGTTACCTCCATTGGGTTACCTAATAAGTGTACCTTGTCCCCATATTGTACACAGAGTCTGGCCGGGACCATTAGACAGTATTTGATATTGAGTGTTGGCAGTCGGCATTTAACACTCATGAAGTCATTTCGTAGATTCTGAACTTTTTTTGATTAGCCTGGGTAAATATGGATATCGTGGTTCTCAAACCTGGGTGGACCATTGATGCGAATATATTGCAGGATCGTGTCCCGGTCCCTAAAGTTGAACAACTGAGCAATCAGGGCTGTGGGCGGGAATTCCAGTTTCTGTGGCTGGCCGAGGGAGCGATGGGCTCTCTCCACCGCAAACATCTTGGAGAGCCTGAGGTTTGAGAACGCCGCACCAATCCAACCTTCCAGAAACAGCTCCTCTGCTGGCCCCTCCGCCTATCCCAAAAAGCGGAGGTTGTTTCTCCTCGACCGCCACTCTGCGTCGTCTGCTCTCTCCTCCAGTCGAGCTATGTGCTGCTGAAGGGCCGTTATTGTCTCCCGCAGTTGACGGACCTCGATCTGCAATGCGTTCAGGTCTCCTTCAGTGGTGGTAACCCGGTCCGCCACCTCCCGGAGGTCCAGGTGCAAATGGTTGATATCCATGGCCATCCCAACATTTTTGGATTCGAGCACCACTCATGAGTCACATATGGCTTACAGAATATCAGATTTGTCTCGGGCCGCTGAACCCTGGTGGGATCCCTGTTCTGGGTCTGTTCTGAGGCGGTCAGTAGAGGTTGGGCCCGGCAAAGTGTACTGCATAATCTTATTTGATTGAGTGCCTCTAAGTGTTCTATCTCTCCCCATGTCCAGCGCAAATGCCCCAAGGCGCCTCCTGGTGGTCCTTCTGCCAGAGCTCGAAGGTGCAGGGACCAGCCTAGATGGTAGCCTGAATTTGAGGATAACACTCAGGCGTTCTGCGCTGTCCTTGGTCTGGAGCCACCGGCCTCAGTATGATGATTGTCTCGCAGGCCCCCTCCTTCGGTTGCCGGGGCAAGCTATGTGTCACCACCGGCTTAAATGTCCACCAACACCACCTGTTTGTGCCTCTGGACGCCTCCCCAGGTTTGCGGTCGGCCTGTAACTCCACCGATCTGCGGAGTGGATACCCCAGCCACTATCATGGCCCGCACGGCCCCGCTGTCCTCAGCAACCTCCGTGCAATGTGGGGGTCTCCTTCCTCACCCCTTCAAGCGGGAGCCCCAGTCCTGTATTGTATTTGTCTGCCCAATAGTGCGGACCTTGCAATGAACTCCACAACACGCCCGGGCGCGTCCAGTAGTGGGTAGAGCGGGCCACTCAAGACAGTCTCACCGCACCGGCCTCACGTAGACGCGCTCCCGGGCCTCAGGGGTCACGCCGGCCGGCCAAACCACAGCAGTCTCTCTTCCCTGGGCCTCCCTCCTGGGGCTTCTAGGCGGCGCAGCAAGGGCAGCTGGGAGCCGATGGCACCTTTCCAGTCCGCCAGCAAGCTGGGGCAGCCTATGGCAATCCCTACCTTTTGGAACAGGTCAGGGCCGCCATCTTGAGGAGAAGGATTCCGACAGGTCTGCGGAGGCCCCTAGTTGTTTCCTCCAGTCACAGGCCGATTTCCCTTGCCAGTACCGGGACCCTGGGGGTCGGGGAGGCCTCCACTGCTTATCTGTGCTTCGGAGGTCACTAATCTGCCAGGAGTTTACAGGATTTCAATCATTGGGGCAGGAGCAGCGCAGATATGCGTCTAGCCGGCCATGTTGTCAGGCCAAGGCCCCCTCGGCCAACAGAGATATGTCCTCCTGTATGGTACCAGAAATCCTTGACAGGCACAACCTCCCTGTTGCGAGGTCTGCCAGCATTACAGTAGTCTTTGCTGAACACTTTCAACATCTGTATGCCCACCAAGAGCGCACACTGTGAAAAATACAACATCCTATCCTTGTTGAATTTCCCTTAGACACACTAGCCCCGATCTCCCGTAAGGCCCTGGACAGCCCCATTACGAAGGGGGAAATCAGAGAGGCAATGAAGGGATTAAAATTGAGCAAGACTCCAGGACCTGATGTGCTTCTTATGAAGTTCTACTGCAAATCTGCCTAGCTCCTTATTCTTTACACAGGCTCAGGGGATAAGTCTTCCTTTCTGGCTGTTATTGATTCGGCCACCATAGTAATCATTCCCGAACTGGGCCAACCCACTAACCTCTGTATGGTATATAGGCCCTTTCCCTGATCAACGCTGAGGTTAAAATCCTTGCCTACCTTATCCTGATCAGATTCAGACCACTCCTCCATAAGGTGGACCACCGAGGCCAATGCAGATTCATGCTAGGTCACAGAACGCGCCACTGCATCCGATGAGTCCATGTGGCTCTGTCCCATATGAGGGAGCTCGAAGACCCACTTGCCGTAGTCCTACTCAACTTTGAGAAAGCATTCAACACAGTGGACTGGTCCTTTCTGGTTGAAAGAAACTGGGTCTAGGCCCCAGTATCCTCACTTACATAATACATTATACTTAAGGTTCCCGGTTTTCAGTTTTTACGGATTTTTACAGATAAATACAGACAGAAAACAATGTGTTTTCTGTCTGAATTTATTTTTAAAAGTGGATGAGTACAGAAAATTGATTTTTTTTTTAAGTAGGCTCTAAATCGCCATACTAGTGATGAGAACAAACAAGACTCAAACGCACTTGGCATCCTTCCAACTGGGACGGCGTCAGAATTTGTCAGCACACTGTTCTTCCACAGGCCATCATTTAGAGGTGGCCAGGAAACTCAGAGTAACACCAGAAATTGTTGACTGCACGACCACACCCGATATTCATGTCCAGATTTAGAGCTTTCAAATGCTCATGCTTTTTTTTCGCACTCAAAGCTGCAGATTAGCAGCGCTGGCACTAATCGGCATGCTGTCCCTGCGCTATTAGGTAGTATTGAAATATTGATCAATTGCTAATATCAATTATCTTTAAATCTCGAAAGTTGTGGTACATATGTTCCTACTGGTAAATAACAGTTCGGGTGGCGTTTTGCTTCTCAACAGATCGAGGTAGTATCCATCATCAACAGACTAAATATGTCTCACACAACAACGTCCCTTTCTATGCTAGGCCTCCACTGCTTTCACATGAGCAACGCAAATCTCCCTACATGCACCCTGTAATTTATAATATAATATGAAGTGTGAACGTGGCCTACGGACATTAGAGTACTGAGAGATTCCATTACACAAGGCCATATTTTTTGTCTACAAGTCTAGGGTGTTCATTTCCAGTGTTACCAAAAGAAGGCCGGACCTTGGTAAAAATAGGATCCGTGCTATGTCCCATCCAACAGAGAATTTTCCTGATTAAAGGAAAACTACAACCCAGAAACAGCAGTCGTTGTACAGATTTACCAACACTGGGGAAAGACTAACAAAGTCTGAATATGTAACGTGCTGCTGCAATTATGTAACCCTCCAAGGCATAACCACTAACCAGCCAAGTGAAGGCACGTGGTATAAAGATAATTCAATGTATTTCCAGGCCTTGAAACCAAATCATTATGACTTCCACTAATAGAACTAACTTGCATGAAACATCCTGGCCATAGGTACGACCCCTTTAAACTGAAAGCTCAAATTAAGATGCTGAGGTAACTGAACCGGGCTACTAAATTGGGAATCTAGCAGATAATATGCCCTATCACAGCTCTAAATCAAAAATGTAGACACTTGAAAAAAATGTGATATGTGGGTCTCACCATGAGACTTGTACCTAAAACGGCATGTTTGCAACACATTTATGGCAAGAACTGACCAAAACATAGATTTGAGTATTATAAATTGTCTGCCTGAAGAGCCACATAACATAAAATGAGTTAAACAATTGTGCCAACATACATTTGTAGTATAATGCTAATATTTACTAGTGGATGTATTGTTATATAATATTTGGAAATAGCTATAAAACACAACAGACATCAAAGTATGAGTGCTTGTCTATCAGTTAAATACATTTGGAAATGTACAGTTTTACACCTTCATTTACCCGCAAAACACAAAATAAATATGGATAAATACAGATAAAGCGGGCAAAAAATAAATATGTATAAATACAGACGGAAATGCTAAAAAAATAAATACAATAAAACCGGGAGCCCTAATTATACTCGAACTCAAGGCCACGCACCCTGATCAATGGAGCTTTCTTTGACTTTTACTCCATCCGCAAGGGCACACAGCAGTGTTGCCCACTGTTGCTGCTCCTATTCACCCTTGTCATTAAACTGTTGGCCCGCCTACGGTGCTGTGACATCGAGCTAAGGGTGGACCCCACAGAACATTTGATCTTAATTTATTCCGATGACATTCTCCTTTTCCTTTCTCACCCCCAGGCCCCAGATGCATGGAAATCCTGGAATGATATGGTGCGGCCTTGGGACTACGGGTCAACCTCAATAAGTTGCAGCTCGTTCCACTCCAAGGCGGAGCTACTAAGAGCCTGTGGCCCACCCCCATCCCTGTGCACAGAGGTGCTTTCAAATACCTAGGAGTATACATTTCCAGAAACCCGGATGAAACCTGGGACCTTAAACTCACCTCTCTAGCATACTGTGTTGAGGCAGACATACAGCACTGGGACTCACTCCACCTAAAATTATTAGGCAGAATTGCACTGTTTAAGATTATGCTCCTCCCTCGCTTTCTCTGTCTTTTAAAACTATCTTCTCCCCATTCCACACAGTTGGTTCTTGAATCTTGTGGCACTGACCCGCTCCTTCCTCTGGTCTAAGCGCCTGTCACGAAACTCCTACCATAACCTGAGGCAATCACCCTATGGGGGAGAGGAAGGTATGGTGGACCTCTTTCCATACTACAGAGCAGCACAGCTCTTGGTGGAGAATGAATAATTTGACAAGCAGATGGGACGACCAGGCTTACAGAACCGAACTTTTGTTTACCGCAGGACCTACCAGAGGTCACTAGGGTGGTCTTCCACTTTTGACGGGGAGCTGGAGCTCTGGGAATGAGTGGGATCCCAACGCAAAAAAATCTTGTTGTGGTGGGGTAAGCACTTGACACATACAGCACAACTCCAATCTTTGGATTGGTATCACTGTCCTAGGGGATATATGGGCAACGGGCATACTCCCCTCCTTTCAAGAGCTAAAACACAATTCCACAGGTACCTCCAGCCCCAACATGCCCTAAATCCCTACCAATCCCAATGAACAGACCTCCCTGAGCATACTCCCTGGGGCAAAACTTATGATGGGTACACTGGGGAAGGGATATACCTCCAAAATCTACCACACCTACGTTGTAAATGCACCAGATGGCTTGTCAGACCTGAAACAGAAATGGGAGACTTGGATTGGGGCCCTGGAGGAGATGGACTGGACTCTGAGGTGCCTGGAATCACAAGAGATTGTGATCTCCTTGAGGCTTTGACTTCTATAACTGAACTACCTTCATGCCACGTTCCTGTCTCTGCAGCGACTCTGGCAAGCGGGATGGCTACCTGGTCCACGATGCCCCCACTGCCCCTGATGCAGACTTCTATCATGTGGTTTGGCTCTGATCACCAATTGCTGTCTACTAGTGCCGTACTATGCATGCACTTACCCAGATTCCAGGAACTCCTTCTGACCTTACATCGAAAAAAGTATTACTAGAGGTCCTTGATGAGGTGGGTGAAAGCAGGGGAGACTGCTCCCTGATTGGGAAAGCAATGATGGTCGCTAAGCGAGACACTGCCAGGATATGCGATCCATGGCCTTGCCGATCCTCTCTGAATGGCGCACGGACAGGAACGGTGTGCCAAGCTCAAGGAGCCTATCTTTAAGGCTTGGGGGTGTCCAAGGAAACACAGGAGAATCTGTGGCAAATAGTTCATCTACTATGGCTTGAAGTAGCTTGATGTACCGAATGGGAAGACTGTGTAATGCTGTAATAATCCTTAAATGTATGCTGGGTGGTGCGTATTGTTATGTGCTATGGTTTATCTTGTTTATCTATAGAAAAATAGCAATAAAAGTTGCTTATAAAAAAAAGATGAAAAACAAGAAAGCGAGGAGTAGAGTGTTGATCAGAGCTAAGAAAGGGGAAGGTCCAAAATGTATGTTTTTGAAAGAATCAGAATAACCGTAGGATCCAGAAACCAAGATACAAAAAAAGTTCCACAAGCAGAACGTTATCTAGGCAGGGTTTGGCCACAGAGGAAACTAGAAGGACTATGATGTTTCAGGATGAAGGTGTGGAAACGCTCTGGAGAGTGATGTGGTGCTAGTAATTCAATGTTTTGGAAAGAGTTCTACTATATTCCGATGTAAAGCGGGAATCTGAAGGTCCTTTTGAACACCACCTGGTGGATGGAAGGAAGAACCCTGACAATCCATCTTAGTTATTACTTTTAGTATCCCAGCTCTGAAATCACTCTAGGATAGCTACATCTTTCATTGTCGCACCCACCCAAGAGGAGGAGGTGGTTCTACTTTGCAATTTATGCCGCCATCCAATCAAAGTTGAGGCCTTACTCCAAATCTGTATTGTCACCTTTGTTACCATTGGGAGTCTAAATATGTGTCATCTGCCACACACAGCCTTTCCAGGCATAGAGAAGGGTCACCCTCTGTGACATGTGCACAATCATGAATATTTAGGAGCTTGGAGACCCAGTAGTATTGCTAGACATTTTGTAGTGTGACACCCCAGTGTAGAACTGGTCTCCTTAGGCTGACAAGTGTGATTACTGGTAAATTCCCCATTCAAAAACTTTCCGCTTCTGAAAGAAGGTGCCTGAAGGACATATAACATTTAGGGCACTGTTATCATGTAAAGGATGGCAACACTACCCAAACTCGCAATGAGATTGGGAGTTTGCCCTAATTTGAAACTAATTAAGACTTCTTCGAAATTGAGATCCATAGATCATTTACTGTCTCTTGTACCTTTTATTGCCAGGGGCTTAATTCCTTCTTCAGTTATTGTAAAGTCCCTGCCCAGGATCTCTCCACATTTATTTTCAGGGCAACAGGTTTACTCTAGTTTACCAGACATCCCAAATGTAACCCAAATTCCTGGAAGATCGAGACTACTAGTCGAAAATATATAAGGTGGATACATCACTTACAGAATTTATATTGTCAGCATAAAATGTCCTATTCTCTTGTCCATCATTTATTTATTGGTTTTATAGAGCGCCTGAATCATCCCTGAAGAGGTATCTCTGCGCTTTAGGGTGAAGCTGCTGGCTGGCGGGCTGAAGAAGGTATTAAAACAGGGAGGCCTTGAGAAGTTTCCTGAAGCGCAGATATTCAGGGCATTGCCTCAGGTGCATGGGGAGCTGGTTCCAGTACCGGGGAGCGAGGCAGGAAAAGGATTTCCCACCTAGCCTGGCTTTCCTAACACTGGGGACTTGGAGAAGTGCTTTGCTGCAAGACCTTAGAGTCCTTGAGGGGGTATAAGGCTTGATCTTCTTATAGATGTAGGAAGGGCCCCTATTGTGCAAGGCTTTATAGACTATGCAGCAAACCTTGAAATTGACACTTTTGTGAATAGGAAGCCAGTGAAGTTTTTGTAGCAAGGCAAGGGACGGGGTTTTGGACGGAGAATTTGTGATGAGTTGCGCAGCCGTGTTCTGAACCACCTGTAACCAGCTGAGGGATGACTCACTTGCAGAGACCAGGAGAGCATTGCAATAATCGGGACGGCTCTGTCATGGTTAACTCCTCGAGCGCAACTGCGCACCATTTGTTTCCAGCCTCAGAATGGGAAATGCTCGACCCAGGTCCCGTACTACGATTCCCAGAATGCCTAGCGCCTGCTAGGCTGAAACGGACCGCCCATATATTCATGCAAGGAGCCAGGAAGAACGTCGGATATTCTTCCTGCCAGTCCCTTTGTTTCGAGTGTTGCTGCTTCGTGGTTACCTCGGCTGAGGTAAGCCCGCATTTTGGATCCTGTGTCGCGCAAATAAGGACTCTCACACAACTCTGAATATAGTATAAAAGGTCACCTTTATTACAGGACAGCCAGAGACAGACCCGCAACATAACTTTTCCAACCAAACTTTATCTTTATTTCTTCTCCAAACCTTTTCCATATAAACCATACCGTTCCCAATTCTTTCTTTTTCCAAATACCATAACTTGTTTTAATACCATCCTTGTGTTTTCCTTCTTCTTTCCATCTCTTCCCCACCTACCCTCCCAAGCCCTCCCCCTTAGAGAAAGGATGAATCCGCTCTAGATTATCCAATCCCCATCACACACGCCAACAAAGACAACAAAAAGAGTCTGCCTGCGTAGTCCTGAGGTGACATCCTGACATTGCGACCTGTAGCAAGATGCATACCGGCTTGCCTAGTCGTTTTGTTTTTTTTTTTTAGTTTATTTTTTTTTGTTTTTTTTTTTACATGAAGACGTGACAGACGACAAAACCAACACCCCCCTTTGATTTTGCAACCAGGGTGGGTGGGTGGGTCAAAAAGCGACACCACCGTTTCTCTCACTCGCTCAGAGTGATGTCATGCCCTCCCTCCCCTCCCTTCCTTTGGACCTAGTCCCTCCCACCACCCAATCAGGTCGCGTGAGGTCGTCCCTCGCGCGAAATGCCCCAGGGGGACATTGGCTTTGCCAAGTGCCCCTGGGGGCCCATCGCGCAAATAAGGACTCTCACACAACTCTGAATATAGTATAAAAGGTCACCTTTATTACAGGACAGCCAGAGACAGACCCGCAACATAACTTTTCCAACCAAACTTTATCTTTATTTCTTCTCCAAACCTTTTCCATATAAACCATACCGTTTCCCAATTCTTTCTTTTTCCAAATACCATAACTTGCTTTAATACCATCCTTGTGTTTTCCTTCTTCTTTCCATCTCTTCCCCACCTACCCTCCCAAGCCCTCCCCCTTAGAGAAAGGATGAATCCGCTCTAGATTATCCAATCCCCATCACACACGCCACCCAGGAAAACCCTTGAGTTTTCCTGCCCCACCCAAAAACCCATCCCCAACTAGAAAAAAAAAACGTACTGCTCAAGTTAATGCAGAATAATTGTGAAGGAAAACTAGCCCATTGCAACTCATTTCGTCGGTTTGGAGCACCACAAGTCAACACACCAAAGGTTTGCCAAAGTATCTCTCAGTTCCATTAAATAATAGGACTGACCCATCTGTGACAGGTGAACCCCATCGCTCCGTAACAAATGCAGCATGTCACCATTAAAATGTTCGTGCGCAATGACCGTAATGCCCATTGCCACGCAGTATGCCTTCAGCGCTTTATTGACCTTTTTGCGGGCCCTCTCAACAGCTGTCTGAACTCTGGCTCCTCTCCATTGGCTCCTGTAAAGAAATTCAGTCCAAACCACCCTGGTCCCTTCCCATCTGTCTTTGATGACAGCCAAATCCAGCTTCATCTGCTTGATTAAAGCCAGCCCTGAACATTCCACCAAGTCGTTTTCCCCTAAATGCAGGATTAACAAGTCTGGAATGCCCCACACTTCCGCCATTTTGTTTAAGACCGAAAACAACTCCCCCCATTTCATCCCCCCTAAACCCTTCCAAATCACTTCGTGGTCATTCCCATACAACCCCAAACCTCTACCACATAGCTGTTGTTCGGCAAAGTTCGCCGCCCACTTCACAATGGAATGGCCGACAATCCACGTCCTCTTTTTCCGAGGAAAATCTGCCACTCGACCTGTGATGGAAAAAACACAATAACTAACTGGCCCTATAAAGCGCATGGCATTGTCGTGTTTTTTTTTTTTTGTTTTTTTTTAAAACCTAACATATTTAAAACAACAATTGGATTTCCATCGGCCAATGCGCTGTAACTCCTCAGCCCCCCAACCCAACCTCGCAGCTTCGGTAGCCGCACCTATTCTGAATGAATGTGTCCCAAAACAATGTGGATTTTCCCCTACTAACGTTAATGCTTTCCTCAAAATTGCTAAGAATTGAAAACAAGTTAAATGCATTTTATTTTCATGGCAGAATATAACACCATCCCGAAAGACCTTTGAACCCACAAATGCCTCCCATTCCCCCACTGGACAGCAACCCATCACCCCGCTCCTACCTAGACGCACCAATGACCCTTTACCTGCCTGATCCGTTTTTGACCTTCTCAATTTGATCTGCAATACATCATTATCCAGAAGAACAATATCAGACGAACTGATCCCACCCAGATTTCGTAACCCCAGTAATTCTGATATCCTAAATGCACCGAAAAACAACCATATCATGCTTAACCTGAATTTGTAACATTCCCATTCATCATAGCAGCACGAAGGCAACACACTCAACAATTTATGTAATAAATCAAAAGTAATAGGGTCCCTCAACCTTGATGCTTGACTAAAAGACCTCCCAAAACCCTTCAGCATTTTCTGCAAACGAAAACCTTTCTGAACCTCACACCCCAACTCAAGTTGGCTATAAAAAGAAACGCCCGCTAACTTGCCCAAAATGGTGGACGGCGACAAACCTTTATCTATTAAACTCAGCACAAAGCCCAACATAAACTTTTCATCTCTCACCGCTGTACCCTCCCTGCCATGGAGAGCCGCATAACCCAAAAAACCAGACCATGCCAGCTGATAGCTGCGTCGTGTAGATTCCGACAAGGATTGCTCGACAAGCTCAGCCATTCTCAGTTCCCCAGGTCCCATATGTTCGGCGGAATCGGTGTCTTGCAATGGTCTGCTCCCGGTGCCAAATCCCGAAACCTCTGCCACTGACAACGAGACAAAGCGTCGGCAATTGAATTGTTGACACCAGGGATGTGTTGCGCTTTAAATACAATATTCAGCTGCAGCACCCGCAACATGTAAGCCCGCAACAATTGCAATACTTTCAGATCCTTTGCCCGCTGCCCATTCACCAGATAAACCACCGCCATGTTGTCGATGTGAAACAACACACGTCGGTCTCTGAACTCTTCGCCCCAAATCTGCAGCGCCACCAACAAGGGAAAAAATTCTAAAAAAGCAATGCTGCGGCCTTGATGTAACCACTGTGCAGGCCACTGCTCCGCGCACCACCGTCCATCCCAAAATAAGCCGAAGCCTAAAGCCCCGGCCGCATCAGAAAAGATCTGCACCGGCCAGACAGTGTCTTCCGATATGAAGTTAATGGACACTCCATTGAACTCATCCAAAAAACGCAACCAAATGTTCAAATCCTCCTTAATTTTTGCTGTCATCCGTATGTGATGGTGCGGCAAACTTGCCCCAGCCAGTGCGAAACCAAGCCGCCTGCAAAACGTCCTACCTGCCCTGACAACTCGACAAGCAAAATTCAAATAGCCCAAAAGCCTCTGGACTTGTCTCAGCTGCACACGCTTAGCTCCCAAAATTTCTTGTAAAAAAGACCTGATCTCTTGTACTTTCTGCCTGGGCAAGCAAGCCACCATCTCCTTTGTGTCTATTTCTATGCCTAGAAATGTCAAACTATTCGTTGGACCTTCCGTTTTGTCCTCAGCTAATGGGACACCGAATTCCTCCGCCATGTCCTGAAAGCAGGCCAAAACCTTAGCACATTGATCCGTCCCTGCTTTGCCCACAAACAGAAAATCATCCAGGTAATGACATACAGCCACATGCTCTGAACGCTGGACCACACACCACTCCACAAAAGTACTAAAAGTTTCGAAAAGTGAACAAGAGATGGCACAGCCCATAGGTAACACCCGATCCACATAAAATTTTTCTTCAAAATACATGCCCAGCAAACCAAAATCCGCCGGGTGAATAGGTAACAGGCGAAAAGCGGCCTGTATGTCACATTTAGCCAGCTCAGCTCCCATCCCCGCCTTGTGCACCAATTCCAATGCGTCGTCCACAGACGCATAAGTCACTGCCGAATCGTAAGTAGAAATGAAATCATTGACTGACTGCCCTTCCGGCCACGATAGGTGATGTATCAGCCGAAACTCACCTTTTGCCTTCTTCGGGATGACACCAAGGGGCGATACAATGAGGTTTGGCAAGGGGCAACAGTCAAAAGGGCCAACTACTCTGCCTAAATCCACTTCCTTTTGCAATTTCACCCTTACCACTGACGCCATCTCCTTTGCTGACTTCAAGTTATCAGCCCAGAGTGAAACCCTGGGTCCTTGGTAACCAATCCGAAAGCCCAGCCGAAACCCCCAAAACAACTTAGCCGCTCCTCCCACATCAGGATACACCTCCAATGCGCTCAACATGGCCTGTAATTTAATTGGAGTAGGCGCCCTTTGGCATAAGAGGTGGTATAGATCCTCTCCCCCCCCTCTGCCCCCTAACATGTTCTCCCGGGAATTGGTTGGGAAAGCACTGAAAGACAGCATGCCTGCCCCCGCATTGAGAGCATTCATGCTTAAATTTACAGTACTGGCGCCCACAGGAGCCTCGGTTAAAGCTCTAACATGCTCCAGTTGTGGGCAGCTGTCCCCGTCCAACACCACCCGCCCCCTGTGTGGCGGGACGCTGAGAAAAGGGCCGGTAAGGAATCGGCAACCCACTTGCTGTATGGATCGTGTTGGTAGATGAGTGACCTGACATCCATTGTAACCACAGCTCTTGATCAACCTCACCCCACGGCTTATCGTGAAATAAACTCATTCTCGCCCGAAACTCTTCATCGTAGTTCAGCCACGCATAACCCCCTGCTTGCAAGTGAGCCCTTCTAATGACATCTACATACTTGAAAAGCGAAACTGCTCTCTCTGGGTAGCGTTCACAATAGACACTGGCATAGATCAGAAAGGCGGCCGTCCAGTTCTCTATTGTTTTCGGGACTTTGGGACGGCGGGACAATTCGACCTCTTCCTCTTTAGAACCTTCCTTTGCCTGCAGCTCCCTATGAAGGAGCCTGAACACATCCACATACTCATGATCCCAAATCCGCTGCCTAGTTCTGTTTGTCAAATGTATGCCCAATGGCATGGACACCCCCATGTAAGGCAGTTTCGAACCACTCACTTTAGGCATCTCACTCTGTTCTGAACTAGAAACCGATGAACCTGGGCTGGCATTCCCCGTCGTCCCCCCATGCCCCACCTTCACACCTTCACTTTGTTTCGACCCCAGGCCCTCCACCACCTCCCCCCTTACTGAACCACCCTCCACAGGCGCCCCACCTGAACCACCAGCTAACGGCCGTGTCCAAGCAGCCCACCAGTCTGTCTTACCTGCTGGTAACTGCGCAGCCCGTTGCCGAAAATCCTCCAGACCATCACGCCGATGATGACTCTGAATCCCGTGTGCCGATGAGAGAACCGCTCCAGAACTCTGTAACACACTGGAAGAAGTTAAATTCCTCCCACACCTCCCAGCCCCAACTCCCCCACCATGAGACAGACCACCTCTTGTCTCATAATAATTCTCCTTATCATATTCACCATCCTCATCCATAAATTGTGTATCATGTTCCAGTGTACAGTTCATACCTGGCCTACTGCCAGACGCCAAGCTGATAAAACCACTTTGCTCATCCAGCTCAGGCCTCCGTGTAAAGCGCCCTGCCGCCGGTAGCAGACCCGCACCGGATCTGCCTCTCAAAATAGCCCCCCCCTTAAACACCGCGCTCCGCGGCGCCGTTTGAGCATATCCGAACTGGTCATCTGTCACCAGCCTAACCGCCTCAGAGAGGTACTCGCCGCTCGAGCGAGGACCCGCACCATACTTACCCGCCACCTGAGAAGACGAAGCACCCACCCCCTCAGGCATTGCCAATTCTGTGTGTTCCACCCACACCCATTGGCCCTGAGGAGCCGCATACCCTGCACTATGAACCACCTCAGGTCGCCCAGACGGCTGCCTGTCGCTGGGAAACACTACAGTGTCTTGTTGGGCCTAAACGCCCTCACCCCTGCCACCCACCCCGTTCCCCCTCCCCTCACCACACTGCCTGGCTCGAGGCTGCCACCTCAAACTCCCCAGCCGGCGTTCATCCTGTGGAGGAAAATCACACATTAAACCCACATTAAACTCCTCTTCAACAAAGTGTCTCGGTGGGCCTCTGGGCCGCGGAACAAGAATAGTCTGGCAGTCCATGAAAGCCACCTGCTGGGGTTGCCCATTGACTTCTGGCATTCTTCTTTCGCCATCATCACCTTCCTCAACACCCGAGCATTCCTCCTCCTCAGACTGGCTATCACTTGAGTAGTCCACTAACATAGGACTCCGACTGTCATCCGCCACTTCAGGCGCTATGTCGATTCTCCCTCCGGTCACCTCGTGCCCTGCTGCTATCCCAAATGACTGCGCAGCATCATTCATTCTAGGGAGTGACCCAGGCTCTCCCATCTCCAGCGACGTGGAAGCACGCCTCACCTCACAAGCAGCGACCGCCTCATCTTCGCGCAGCTGTACCTGTGACACACGCGTGTCGAAGCCTCCGCCCGCGCTGCCTCCGCGCCTGCCAGCCCTACGTCTGGGCGCTGCCACACTCAGATTGCGAACCCCTGGAAACTTACTGGGGGCCGAAGACGAGCGCGGGGGGGGGTAGTTGCTTACCCCGGCTTCCTCTGCTCGTCGAGCGCGCTCTCCTGGCTCGTGCTGCAGGCATCCTCCCGCTGCCGTCCGCTTCATGGGGATCACGATGCATCTGCTGACAAGCCGCCACTGCTCTTGACACACCTTCAGACGCCAAACGTCTTGGCCGCTTCACAGGTGCTGAAGTATCTACCACAGCGCCCGGTCTCAGTAAATCACTTCTCCCCACGGCTACCAAAGCGCGAACTGCCTCCAAGGCAATAACATCAGTCAACATCCTTCCGCTTTGTGACTGAAAATCACGACCAAATACACTTTTCCACCGCAACTGACAGCTCTGACAGAAAGTAAACAGGGCACCTCAAAAAGCGACACCACCGTTTCTCTCACTCGCTCAGAGTGATGTCATGCCCTCCCTCCCCTCCCTTCCTTTGGACCTAGTCCCTCCCACCACCCAATCAGGTCGCGTGAGGTCGTCCCTCGCGCGAAATGCCCCAGGGGGACATTGGCTTTGCCAAGTGCCCCTGGGGGCCCATTGCGACCCACGGCTAGAGCTGCCGTTGGTCTATTTTCATTGCTTCCTGAAATTACCGACACGCTTTCGCGTCCTCCGTTGGATGAGCTGCTTTTCCTGCGCTCGTGCGGAGGACGCTTCTTGTTTTGAGTAGACGGTTGCGAGCGGACTAGGCTTGCACATAAATCTGCCACATTGCTCCTGTCCTCCGTTGGATGAGCTGCTTCATAGGCGCTCGTGCGGAGGACGTTCTTTGTATTTAGAGGGCCTTTCTAACCGTCACATAGTGATCCTTGTGGACGGTAGTATCCTGTCCTCCGTTGGATGAGCTGCAGTTCTTGCGCTCGTGCGGAGGACGAGTGTAGATCTCGGACGGCATTGTCGGCCGCGATTTAGCACTGGGTCCTCTGTTGGAGAACTCTGGGACCAGAGTTCATGCAGAGGATGGTTCCGACCTTGCACCTGTGATAAAAGTAAAGTAAAGTAAAGTCCACATTTGTAAAGCGCACAATCACCCGTAAGGGTCTCTAGGCGCTGGGGGCCGTCGGGAAGATTAAGCGAGCTATTGCCCAGAGTCACATGGTGCTGGGCTAACCTGCCGCCGGAGCCAGGGATCGAACCGTGGTCCCCAGATTCCAGCGTCAGTCGCCCTGGCCGCGGCGCCACACCTCTTCCTCATAGAAGACTTCGTTCCTGCACTGAACCCTCAGGTATCCTTTGGCAGTCGCAGAACGCATAACCTTCATGCAGGTACTCATACCTTTGAACCTACTTTATATTTTGTGTTCTTTTTGACTCGTTTCCGGATAAAGACATACCATAGTGGATTTGTGATTTACTTCTCTTGGATGCATTACCCCTTGGTTACGCTACTTCCAGACTGGTAACTACAAGAGGTATATATTGTGTTTGCATGACATTATTTCATTCCCTGAATCTTAACCACAAAGTGGGTAACATTACATTGTCGGTTACTGATTTCTCCCTCTATCGTTTACCATCTTTGTTCAACTCATCCAGAGGGTACAACAACTCCACCGCTAGGGCAGCATATGGCTCATGTTCTTTTGTTTTACAGGTAGGGCAAAGGTGCCCGATATAGTCATACATTTGATATTCAGTGAGTGTCTCAAACGTAGTAATCTTTGTCTTTTGTTATTCCAGATCTTCCTCCTTGCTGTTCCCTTTCTTTCCCTCCCTCGCTTGATCCTCCTAGTGACCTGTGCCTTAATGGTATATCAGGCTGTGGTAGATCAAGCGGTGGAACCCTTTGTGCATCAACCAATCCTGGGGACTAACAAAGTAACAGGCTCATAATCATGGTCTGAATGAGGGTTTTCCGAGTATAGTCTGACAAGAGAGGGAAGACTCAACGTAGCCGGCCCAACACGTAGAAGTATGAGCTGGCAGTGTGGGTAGCATGCTCCTTTAGTGTAAGGGAATGATCAAGGCGAATGCTCAGGATTTTTAACTAGGGTTTTGGGGTTAGGGGAAGAGCCGAGGGTTGCCAGCCACCAATCCGGGGACCAGTAGAGAGGGGTGTCTCCAAAAAGCATAATCTCCGTTTTTCCTCCGTTAAGTTGTAAAAAATTACTTTTCATACAATCTGCTATTGAAGACTTTCCTTCAGTGAAGGTGGACAGAGCAGGTGAGGATGATTTATTGAAGGAGAAAGGAAGCTGGGTGTCATCAGCAGAGAAAATGGGCAGGAAACCACGGGATCTGAGAAGGTTGGCCAAGGGTGCAATGTAGATGTTGAACAAAGCAGGGCTCAAACAAGAGCCCTGGGGGACACCCTTGGTCAGTTTCATTGTCTTAGACTGAAAGGGTCCTAGATTGACGGTCTGAGTGCAGGAGGACAGGAAGCTGGTCATCCACTGTAAGGCAATTCCACTAAGTCCAATCTCCTTCAGTCTCCTGAGCATAATCTGGTGTGACATAATGTCAAATGCTGCTGAGAGGTCCAACAGCACAAATATGGTGGAGTGGTCACTATCTAGGGTAATTCTGATGTTATCTGTGTGACCTCTAGTAAGGCCAACTCCGTGCTGTAGTGGGGCCTAAAACCTGATTGAGAGAGGTCAGGCTCTAATTTTTACGACATGGGCGGATAGATGTTGATTAATGTATTTTTCCAAGATTTTGCTTAGATGAGGTAGGAGGGAGATGGGCCGGAGATTGGAGAGTTCTTCTATGGAAGCCTTAAGATTTTTCTGAATAGGGATGACCTGTGCTGCCTTCCAGGCCTGTGGAAGATGGCCCTCTTTTATGGAAAGGTTGAGGATGGTGCTTACAGGAGCAGAGAGTTTGTTAGAGATGGAGGAGGCTACTTTTGCTGGGATAACATCCAGAGGAGAGCCAGATTTAACTGAACGGAGTAAGGCGGATGCCACCTCGATTGTTATCGGAGGAAAGCTATCAAGCAGTTATGGAGTGGTGTTAGCAGGATAGATACGGTCAATTTTATTTGTGAAGTACCGGGCAATGTCATCACAAAGGGCTTGAGAAGAGGTCTCAGGATTTTCACAGGCCTTTGGTCTGGTGAAGCATTTCAATATCTGAAATAGGGTTTTTGGGGCGTTCTCTGCTTTACTTAACTGCTGAGCGATTAACGTTTTCCGTGCTCCCTTTATATTTTTGTGATAAGAGGAGAGAGCGACCTTAAAACTATCTTTGTCTCTTGGTTCTTGGGACCTTTGCCAGTGTCTCTCAAGGTTTTTGCATTTCCGTTTTCAGCGCGCAGCTCAGGAGAGTACAATACCAATAGAGGGCGGCTGGTTGTCTTTGAAAATGGTTTGAGAGGCGCAAGCAGATCAATGGTCCTAGTTACCATCAAATTGAATCTGGCTAATCCCTCCTCAACGTGGGAGGGTTTGGCTTCGATTTCCCAGATTGGTAAGAAAGCAGTCTGGAAGCTGTCTGGGGAGATCTTATGCCATTGTCTACGGACGCTGGGGGCGTTAGCGATGGAAGTAGCAGTCGTGCATTGGCCCTGGATTGTGAATTTAATGGACGTGTGGTCTGACCACATCCAAAGGTTTGAGGGGTTCACACCGGATACAGGAGGTGCTGGAAAAAAAAATATCCAGTGTGTGGCCAGCTGAGTGAGTCGGGCCGTCATTGAGCTTAGTGAGGCCAAAAAGAGCTAGGTCCGCATAGAGCAGCGATGTGTCAGGGCGTGCTTCACTTTCACTGTGCACATTGAAGTCGCCCAGTAACAGGAATTTATTTGTCGAGATGACGAAGGGGGCAATAAATTCTGCGAGCTGGATTGAAAAGTCTGCCAACGAACAGGGAGGCCGGTATACTAAGGCACCTTTCCAGCTACGTTGCTGGTTTAAATCAATGCGGAAGACCAAGATTTCTATGTTGGTGTTATTTTGTTGCTCAAGTATAGAAGCTGAGATGCAGTCTTTATAGATAAAAGCTATTCCGACTCCCACTTTTGAAGGTCTGTCCATCCTAAGAAGCCTGTAGCTGGGAGGGAGTGCTAAGGTGACAGCAGGGGTTGAGTGTGGTTTGAGCCAAGTCTCAGTCAGAAACCCTAAGTCTGGGTTGACCGTGGAGAGAAGGTCCCATATTTCGATAGAGTGTTTAGGAAGGGATCTCACATTGCATAGAACACCCTTCCATCCTGTGGTCCGGTTATTTGGCTCCTTCCCAGGTTCCAGGGGAGGAGGATGAGCTTCCTTAGGGGTAGAGGGAGGTTGAAGGGGACTACTTGTCATTGTTGCTTTGTTACTGAAGGTACAGCACTGAAATCAGCAGCGAATACAAGAGAAAGGACCTTTAGGTATTAACCAAGGCTGCGGATTGTCCTTGGCGGGACACCTACAAGGAATTAAAGGTTCAGCCCTTACAACGTATAATGCTTCGCTAGAGTAGGAAATACCTTTGGGCGGTGTAGCGTCCTGGGAGGAACCGGCAGGGTTCCTGGCGACGTCCAGGCATGGATGGGTGCAGACGGGCTGCGCGCGTCCACTGCGCGTCAAGCAGGGTATTCTGTTTTAATAGAGGGGGAGCATGAGCACTAGAGCGCTAACCTCCCTCAGACCGGAAGTCACCTTTTCCTCCCTCCACACAAGCGGGACGGGACCTGTGATGGACCGGGGAGGGGCAACCAAGTAGGAGAACAACAGTGGGAGAATCAAGAATCAAGTTAAATCAATCCAGTGCAATAAGCTGTGACTGTGATTTCAACAAAATAAAACAAGATAAAACCACTTTTTTTAAAAATCTAGCGCTATGAGTTAATTTAAAAGGAAGGCTGCCGTTGCAGGAAAGGACTGAGAAAACCGAGCTTCCACCTTGCCGGCGCGCGTCCGCGCATGTCCGCGTCTGCATCATGCAATCTAAATCATTTAAAGTGTGTTTAATTCATTCCTAACAGGCAGGAGGCGTGACATATATCAAAAAGAAGTGGAGAGAGTGGACAGCCCAGTCTTGTACCCTGCACCAGATGGTATTTGGGCAAAATATCGGAAAAAAATATTGTGATACAAAAAATATTGTGTCAAGAATATTGGGTTTCAAAAATATCATTGACAGGGATATCAAAGGTAAACAATATCGTTTGAAGGTTTTAATATTACTGTAAAAAATGTTGATTTAGAAAATACTGTTGTATGCAATATCTTTGTAAGTGTTAATTAGTATGTAGTTTTTTGTATTCTGCGTCCACTGCGCGTCAAGCAGGGTATTCTGTTTTAATAGAGGGGGAGCGTGAGCACTAGAGCGCTAACCTCCCTCAGACCGGAAGTCACCTTTTCCTCCCTCCACACAAGCGGGACGAGACCTGTGATGGACCGGGGAGGGGCAACCAAGTAGGAGAACAACAGTGGGAAAATCGAGGAGCAACTGAAATAAATTTAGTGCAATAAGCTGTGACTGTGATTTCAACAAAATAAAACAAGGTAAAACCACTTTTTTTTAAATCTAGTGCTATGAGATAATTTAAAAGGAAGGCTGCAGTTGCAGGAAAGGACTGAGAAAACGAACTTCTACCTTGCCGGCGCGCGTCCGCTGCGCGTCAAGCATGGCATCCGGTTTTAATAGCGGGGGGGAGCGCGGGCACTAGAGCGCTAACCTCCCTCAGACCGGAAGTCATCTTTTCCTCCCTCCACACAAGCAGGAAGAGACCCGTGGTGGACCGGGGAGGGGCAACCAAGTAGGAGAACAACAGTGGGAGAATCAAGAATCAAGTTAAATCAATTCAGTGCAATAAGCTGTGACTGTGATTTCAACAAAATAAAACAAGATAAAACCACTTTTTTTTAAATCTAGCACTATGAGTTAATTTAAAAGGAAGGCTGCGGTTGCAGGAAAGGACTGAGAAAACCGAGCTTCCACCTTGCCGGCGCGCATCCGCGCACTTTCGCGTCTGCATCCTGCAATCTAAATCCTTTAAAGTGTGTTTAATTCATTCCTAACAGGCAGGAGGCGTGGCATATATCAAAAAGAAGTGGACAGCCCAGTCTTGTACCCTGCACCAGACAGTATTTGGACAAAATATCGGAAAAAAATATTGTGATACAAAAAATATTGTGTCAAGAATATTGGGTTTCAAAAATATCATTGACAGGGATATCAAAGGTAAAAAATATCGTTTGAAGGTTTTAATATTATTGTAAAAAAATATTGATTTAGAAAATACTGTTGTATGTAATATCTTTGTAAGTGTTAATTAGTATGTAGTTTTTTGTATTCTGTTTGATTCTATATGTTCATTGTTTTTTATTTGTGTTTTTAGTAGGATAATTTATTAGTTATGAAATTGTTGACATTTGTATTTTTAGTTGTATCAATGTTTATAAATATTGGTTTTATAATTATTTTTAGTAATGGGATATTGGGTTTTTGGAGGATAAGAGTGTGGAGTCTTTTAAAAAGCGTATCATTTAGAATACATTTAATGTGGAACAAACTACTTTCGGTAACGTCTTATCTGGTACATTCCTTACCTTTGAATTACCCCCAGGCCTCAGACTGGATCTGGATTTTTTTTTTAGACCAGTGCCCCTGCGCGCCCGTAGGTGGCGTCACCCACAACAGAAGTGACATTGACGGTGCCTATCTAGACACCACAGAAGTACGCTGACGTCAATTACTTTTTGCGACTTTACACGCCAGAAGTGCAAAGCCACAAAGTACACTGACCACTGGTGTGGACAATTAAGGCACTGAAAGAGAAAAAAAACAGTCCTAGAAATCCATTTGCAGAGCGAGGAGGATGGGTGGGTTTGTAAGAAATCGGTGGCTACATAGAGTCTTTACGAGTAACTTGTTCATCTGATAGAGACTTCTCGCAGCAGATTCCTTAGCTTTGAATAGATACCCAAGCAATACCTCCTTGTATCTGGGTCTGCGAACCAATTTCACACAAGGAGGTTCTGTAGAGCGGAACGGGCAAAGTACCGAACCCTACAGTCCTAACCGTCCAGACGGCAGTGTATGGTAAACGTGTGCAGAGATGCCCAGGTTGCTGTCAGGCATATGTCAAGGACTGGAACTCCGTGAGCTAATGCAGTTGTTGTAGCTTATGCTCTGGTGGAATGAGCAAGCAAACCCTCAGGGGGATGCTTTTAAGCAGATGCATAGCAAATTTACATACAGAGCACGATCCATCATGAGATGATCCTTTTCTGTACAGACATCCCTATTTTGTTCTGACAGACCCCATGAAAAGTTGGTTGCCTAGCCAGAACTGTTGCGTGCAGTCAAAGTAGAAGGAGAATGCTCTTTTTGGGTCCAGACAGTGGAATCACTCCTCTTTGGATGGATGTGGTGGAATGTAAAAAGTAGGTAAAGTGATTGATTGACCTACATGAAATGGAGTGAACACTTTTGGAAACAATATAAAGGCAATACAATATCCCAACAGGTGAAATTCTAAAGGTAATTATTTTTGCATGCAAAAAGCATTACACAAACATGAAAAAAGGAGACACTTATTCAAAAAACTTAGATGTAGTTATTACTTTTGTATTTTCATATTGAAGAGAATTAAGGTCATATTCAAACAATTTAAACAGCACAAAATTGAAAGATTCATATGACAACCGAAGGAACTTGGTGCTCAATATGTACAAGTGGTGTAAGGCGACGCAAGTGAAGGGGTGAACAGCGTAAACGGCGCAATGTGAGCAAGGTTAAGTAATTATACAGTGAGTTGCTTAGTGCGTGACAAGGTTATATTGACTTTATATCGCAATTAACAATTTCAAGGGAGCCACTATGAGAAATGCGTCTATAGTAGCGCTGTGGAGTCAACGGCGTTTCGGTCCTTAGTCAATCGGGACCATCTTCAGGACATGGTTGTCTCATTTTCAGTGCTCTGGAGAAAGAACCGTCCGGTATGAGGGATCCGGCGAAGTGGAGTCGGTGATCGCAGGGGTGCTGGCAATGGCGAAGAGACAGAGCAAAGATTAGTCTCTGTCTGGGTGAAGAGCAGAAATCCAATAGTGTAGGCAGGTTGAACCTGTATCAGTCGAGCCAGAGCGTTAATTCTTCAGCTTCTGGACGGAAAGTAGTGTTCCAGTAAATTAGGCAATTTTGACCTGTATCCGTAGTGCCAGATCGTTGATTTGTCAGTGTCCGGGGAGAAAGCAATGTTCCAATGAATTGGGCAGCTTGGACCTGTATTAATCGAGGTCGTAATTCGAAATCAATCCGGGCCGTCTTACAGACGAAACTTTGGAAACAAGCATTTGCAATGCAAATTGGTCCCGCATTTGTGAGAGTTAAAAGTATTTGTGCTGTAAATGACAGTCTTTTAATTACTAAAGGAATGAAAGAGGAAAGAATATGGAAATACAAAGGATGCTAGAGAAAAGAGGAAAATGACATGGAGTAGTAATCATGGAGCTGTACATTTTTTTAGAACAGTGTGCAAAAGACAATTTATAGATAGAGAACTAGCAAAAAGTTGCAGCTCCTGAGCTCTTTTGATGGTAAAACAAAAATGAAGTATAAAAACACTGTACAGGCAGAGTGGGCAATGGATAAGATGGGGGGTTGATGGAGCACATATACATTGCTGCCAAGTGATGGCTTCGAGTACATTGGCCACAACAGATGGACTAAATGTGTTCCTTGCAATATTTGGGCACTGTGTTATTTAAGGTCTAATGCCCTGCTATGGAAGCAGCGTACTACAACGCCCCATGGACCAACTGACACTGTGGTTTTCTGACACAGGGAACGAAGTGCAACAAATTGCCTCTTACAGGTGGAAATCTGTAAGATTTAAGACAGGTGATCCTGCCTTAGAGCACGTCCTCTTACCTTCCTCCTGCAGCAGGATCCGTATGTCCTGCTTCATGGCTCCGGTTTGCCCTCCATTTCCAGCACACCAGGAGCTGAACTCCATAGCTGTCAAGGTTTCAGATTGCTATGGGTGAAATTTTCATAGTTCCAGTGTGATTATGAGTGACATTTCAATGACTATGAGTGACACTTTCAGACTATCAAAATCAAACAATGAAGATGAGAAAAACATACAAATATTGAGAATTACTCCCCTCTGAGCAACAAAAACTCAAAGGATATCTTAAAACTGCAAAGCACCATAAATAGATAGACACTAACGAGAGATAGACTGCGTGACTGCAGTGCTCAGCAACAGACGGCAGGCACGCACTGCAGGTGCTCAGAAGATGAACTCAGCCACACCATGCAGATTGTGAGGCATTGTTATGTGTGACACTTTCAAAAGAATTAGACAGCCCTCTATAGCTTTTTTGGGGAAGTTTACTTTTCCATAACTTATTCTTGTAACTAGCCTTTCTCATAACCTATAGACTGCAGTGCACATCAGAACCCTTTTGACAATAGCTTTCACCAATAGAATTTCCTTTTCCTTTACAGACCCAAAATATATTAACATTCTTGATGGATGCAGATGTAGGTAGTTAGCAATTTAAACCAGTGCTACTCATTAAGACCAAGAATATAACTCAATTTGGATAATAATGTCAGAGATAAATATTTGGTCAAAGGGCGAAAAATATACCTCAAAACAAATGCACAGTGCCGCTCTTTGGAACATTATTCTGTTTTACTGACCTGACCTCTTCATTATTGTGGTCCCAGGATTGCAGCTGTTCCCGGAGCTGTCGTAGGGCTGTTTTTTGCTGCTGACGACGTGGTACAGAGGGCGGGTAAAAATTAACTTTTATTCATAAAGGAAATCTTTAAGGGCTATGTACCACTCGGTTCCTTGGGTGTGAGCAACATAGAAGGGCGACCAGCGACATCAGAGACACAGTTATTATGTTGTCTCGTGGGTGGGGGGAAGGAGGCCAGGAGCACGACAGCTTTGTGAAAGACATGTTCTCGCCAGTGACGTAACGATAATTGAGGGGGCCCCCCTGCCAGGTACGTGGAGGGGCCCCCTCTGGACTCTATTAGGAGCTCTCAGGCCGAAGTGCAGTGCTGAGGGGGCCCCCTTGAGCTTGAGGGCCCCCGCACTGCGGGGGATGCGTGGGCCTGTGTTACGCCCCTGGTTCTCGCCTGAACTCTTACTTTTTCGCCGTCCCGGGAGAGGCAGGAGGAGTCAGATCTGGCATGGGTGGCAGACATTCGGCAACACTGTCAAAGCCCCACCAAAGCATGTGGCGACATAAAAGGAGGACTATGCTGAATGCCCACACACCATTCATGTAGCAACAGGATTCATGGCGGCCATACTAGAAAGTTACATATTTTTTAATTACAACAATGGTTGGTTGAATGGAAAGCTCAAATCTCGCACAATTTTAGGTGAAACTTGCCTAATCAACTGAACCACTTGCAATGATCGGTACCTCGCAGCACGGCTTCCGGGTTCTGCTCCCCCGGGACCTGCTCCTCTGGCTCTACCTCCTCCGAGGACAACAACTCCCCCGCCAGCCTCCCGGGCTCACGCTCCTCTATGCCGCCTCAAGTGGAAAAGACAAGGTGGTCAGCAACTGGGAGCACATGGGTAGTTGGGGCCCCAGGAGTAACACTCCCCCAAGCACACAACGGTATAGACTTAACCATTATAACCAACTTTTCACAACTGAGCCCCTGCAGTTAAAAGCGATGTGTGGGTGGGAGAGATCAAACAAGCAAAGTGAAATCAATTAAATCTCGACCTCAAGTGTGGATATCTACCACCGTGGCTGAGAACGAACTATGGGACTAGATGCCGGCTGTGCGGAATAGGAGTCGAAGACTTAGAACATGTAATATGCACTTGCTCGAGGCTGAACGAGGAGAGAGCAGCTCTTTTAAAAACAGCCTTTAACGAACTAAGTATCCGCTCACGCAGACAAGCAGTCCTTGCTTGTTGTGATCCTGGTCTTCCACCGCTAAATGGGAAGCTGGTGAAATTTCTGATACTAGCAGAACGGAAACTACCATGCCAGGCAGTCGGCTAAAGAGGAAATTTCGGGCTGTGACCAGCTGCTATGAACAATTTGCCATTCACGTTTATTGATTTTAGTAATGTTACTTTTTTAACTAAAATGTCTTGCTTTTACATTTTCTCTTTTAATTCTACTTGTAGAGATTGTTTTAATGTATTTTTTGTAATGGTTTTAATTAACCTAAACAATAAAAAGTTACTTATTTAAAAAAAAAAAAGTGTGGATAGCAATTGAGATGTATGGAAATTTACTTTGAAACAGGCTGCTGGTTTTAAAACGTGTTGCTCTCAATGTTAAGCCTTTGTTCCCGGTGTACAAGGCCACTCTCACCCTTCGATCGGGTTGAGGCGAGTTACTGACTCCATTGTTAGATTTGCCCTACGCATGCCCCACTGCATTTATGGATGAAATGCGGCCTCCGTTGTCAGATGTAGCAATAATATGTTTCCGGAAGTATGGAGAAGCACAGGCTCCTCTGAGCGAGCCCCAGTACCGCAGCACGTCAGCTGTGCCGGTACAGGTATCCCAGGGAAACATAGGAGAGGGAAGAATAAAAATGCACCTTTGGTCATGTTAGCAGCTAGGTTGGCTGCTCGGAAGCGGTTATGTGCATGGATCCCCCTTGCAGCTCAGCCTCGCATCTCGCCTGCTCTGAGCGCTCCCGGGCAGAGCTCCCATGCTTTGAGGCTCTGCCCCTGCTCTGGGCTCGGTTGCTTGCCTCGCGCGGCTCCAGGCCCCTGGCCCCAGCGCACAATGACTCACCCAATTACAGCTTCCTCGCTGCTAATTTCGCGTCGGGTCCTGGTAGGGGCTTCTTCTGTTGCTGCAAAAAGGGTGTGGATGTTTCCGTATGGCAAAACTGCAATTTTTGGAGTTTGTGAACCAGGTTGGAGCCTCGGTGTCCTACAAAAAAAAATACGGGCACCGAAGTTGAGCACGCTCCAATAAAGTAACACCAACAGGAAGGGAGGGGGGGCGGGCGAGCGGGAAGGCATCAGACTGTGGGGGGGAGAAGAAATTGCCTTGTGCAAAACTGAAACAAGCTTGCCTCAAAGTAAAAAATAAAAGCAAGGCACATTTAAAAAAGAGATCCCTGAAAACCAACAGACCCCAAAAAAATGCACTAATACCAGTAAAGGGGCTAATAGCCATAGGCGTGCCCAACAAGGAAAAAGGAGGGGCATAAACCACGCTTACCCAATAGCAAATAGTACATTTTGAAAGACACACTCAATAACAAATAGGAAAACAGAGGCGGGGACTCCCTCACTAAAGCATATACTGCATGTCTCAAAGAGACAGCACATGCGCTTCCTAGGCGAGATCTAAAAAAGGAGGCTCTTGTGTGAAGCAACAGTTTGTCAGGATAAATGGTGAAGTAAGGAAGCTTGGAGGACAAGCCCTGAAGCTGATTGATCCTCCTGGTTGATGCTATTGCAACCAGGAAGGCTGTATTGATGGTAAGGAGCTTGAGGGAACAACTGTCCAGAGGCTCAGAGGGAGCGCACTTAAGAGAGAGAGGATGAAATTGAGGTCCCACTGAGGCATAACAAATGGAGAAGGTGGAAATAAATGTTTTAAACCTTTCAGAAACCTATGCACAATAGAGGATTTGAAGGGGGATTGCTGATCAAGCAGCAGCAGAAAAGTGGAAATGGCAAAGAGATAGTCCTTCAGAGTGCCCAGAGCACAGCCCTGCTTGGCAAGGGAAAGGACGAATAGAAAAACCTGAGAAAGGCGGGCAGAAAGAGGATCATTTTGTCTTTCTGTGCACTATGCCATGAATGTTGCCTCGCGGCAGGCATAAAACATCTTGGTGGATGGACGCCTGGCTGCCAAGATAACGTCACAGACTTCAGGCAGAAGGTCAAAAGCTGTCAAATGTCACTGCTCAATCTCCATGCACAAAGGTGGAGTATTGAGAGAGTCAGTTGGAGAACCCTCCCCTTCTGCTGTGAATATCCACCCGAAGGGGCAGCCTGATCGGAGGACTGAAAGCCATGCTTAACACTTTGGAATACCAAAAACACAGATCGCCCAGTCCAGAACCAAAAGGATGAGTTGGGCCCAGTCATTCCTGATCTTCTTGAGAAATCTGAGCAGGAGTGGTATGGGCGGAAAGGTGTACAGGAGGCGTGAGCTCCACTCAAGAAGAAAAGCGTCTCCGAGCAAGAACCGCCTTGGAAACTCCAGTGCAAAGAACTGCTGACATTGCATGTTCTCATCGGTTGCCCACAGATCTAAGCAAGGCTCTCCCCACTACTGAACAATGGAGATGCCATTTGTGATCAGGTAAGCATCTTCAGCTGTGTTTTTTCACTGTGGCGTTCAGAGAATCCACCTGATGTTGAACCACTTGGGATATAGCCTGCTGTTCCAGCCATCTTCAGAGACACAGAGCCTCTTGACAAAGGGTCCATGACCTTACACCGCCCTGTTTTTTGAAGTAACATATAGCTGTAGTGTTATCCATAAACACCTGCACCAGCTTTTGCTGGTTGGGGGGTAGAAAGGCTTTTATTGCCAGTCGCTCGGACCTCCAACATGGAGGAGCCATTTCCAGAACAGCTCAGATGACACGGAGCATCAGATCTTCAGTGAGGTTGACTTCGGCATGTGTATAGTGAACCCCAGCAAATTCAGGAGGTCTGCCGTAGACTGGAGGTGAGAGACAGCAGCCTGGGACAAACCCGTCTTCAACAGCCAGTCGTCCAGACAGAGGAAGACTGGCCCCCCGATCATTGCACATGAGCTGTAATCAGCGCCATCACTTTGATGACCACCTGAGGGGTACTGGTGAGGCCAAAGAGGAGCACAGAGAACTGAAAATCCTTGTGGCCCACCGTGACCAGAAGGTAACGCCTGTGTGCAGGCAGGACAGGAATATGGAAATATGCGTTCTGTAAGTCTAACCTAATCATCCAGTTTTCTGGATCCAGGATAGTTAGGACCTGAGCTAGAGTGGGCATTTTGAGCTTCTCCTTCTTGAGGAAGAAGTTGAGGGAGTGTAGGTCTAGGATGGAATAAAGGCCTCTGTCCTTCTTTGGAACCATAAAGTAGTGGGCATTGATGGTTCCTTGGTCCCCTGGCTCTTCTACGTCCTCTGGGTTCACTCCTGTCTTGAGTCGTGGTTTGCATTCTACAATTGTAGCATTTGTTTTGGTCTCCCTCTTGAGACCACTATGTATTTGTGCTATTCCCGAGTTCTATTTCCTAAGTATTGTGTGTATTGTGTTTATATCTTCAGGTAGGAGATAATACATTATGTTAGCGAGTGGTTGTAATAAAATACATATTTGTATAAATACACTGTGTGATTCTTTCTCACTTAACCTATACCATAAGATTCAGTACTAATAAAAGAACCTGCTTTACACTCCTTCTGGACTAAGCCTGAAGGCTTCACTACACAGTTACCACTTAGAGAGCTTTCTAAGGTTGTCTAAGACCACTAAAATCACCATATGGGTTGTCTAGATTAGTGCAGGGTGCTACACTTACATAAGTGAGCACATTACACTAAGCTAGCCTCTCACAAGTCCCTTCTGACAATCTGCAAAACTCACCTGCCAGTCTGGTGTAAGAAAACATTTTCTTGTTAAGGTATGCAGCCTCCTGGATTCCCAATCCGGTGGGTTGGTTGGCAATGTGCCAGGATTTATGTAGGATGTGGAGGCCAGGCCCATCAAGCTCTCTGGAGTGGGTTGTTGGGTGAAGACGTTAGGGTCCCTTGGATTGGGGGAGTGGTGGAGGGCAATCATTCTGTTTACAAGAGTCCCTGTGCTGGAATTGGACCAATTCCCAGGCAGGACATAAGTAAGTGCCTGATTGAAAGGGAGAAGCAGTTTTGATGGGAACACTTCCAGCTGAAGCACTTCTGTCAAGACTTTAGTTTTGACTGTCACCAAGGGCAAACTAAGGTCCAGGAACTTAGCTGCCCTCCGCACCACCATTGCGAATGAAGCTATCTCCTCCATTGCCAAGCTAGGCGAAGAAAGCATGTCAAAATCTGTCTGAAGTGTCAAGTCCACTGGCTTCACCCAGATACTCACACCAGTCCATTTGTTATTCCTAAGGCTAGTATTCTTCAGGGTCCAGCAACCCCTGCCAGTCCTCCCAGAGTCCTAGCCCATAAGAATAGGGCTCAGCACTGGCCTGGATGGCATGGTTCCAGTCGGCACCAGTGTCTGACGACAGCCGTCCGGCTCCATGTCGGGGATGAGAATTGGTATAGTGCTGGTGGTGGGTGCCGGTGGCGCCTGGTGTGTTGGCTTCTGGATCGGCTCCAGGGAAGCTCGAGGTGGCATGACCAGTACCGATCCAGATTAGTCTGTGGATCCCTGGGACCCGACTGGCACCAGGGCCACCAGCGTGGTCCAGTAAGGGCCCCTCACGAACCTGCGGGACCCAGAGGTGCACCAGAGGGAACTGATAACCCAAATATGAGGTGCATGGCCTCATAACACTCTTTTGTTGGGGTGGGGGACACCCGCTCCGGCTCCCAAACATTTGGGGAGGTGTAGAGTCAGCCCAGGCACTGGCTCAATCACAGAACCAGTCCTCAAGAGGCAACACTCCCTCATCTGCCAATGGACGAAGTGAAGTCGAAGCACGCTTCAACTTCTTTTTATGGGAGCAGGACTACCCAAGTGGCTCGACCTTCCTCTTGTCCAGGAGCTTGATCATTCCTACGTCACACAGCGATCTGCTAGAAGCTTGAGGGAGCACTCCCTCAAGGGCTTCGGGTGTATGGGGTGGCATTCAGAACAGGCCTTTGGGTCATGATCCTGTTTGAGGCACCACAGGCAGATAAGAAATGAGTCAGTCTCTGCTATGGGTCGAATTATGAGTTTGCAGCAGAGGCAGCCGTGGTTCTTACTCCATGAAACTGCTCGTGTTGAGGAAAGAAAGGGGGCCCTACAGTGCCCTCTCTTGGACCTGTGCACAGGGGTGCATGCAAGGGGGCACAGGTAATGCCCCGCCCTGTGTGCATGCACCCCATTCCTGCAGGGCATGAATTACACAGTCCATGTTGTGCAAACATTCACTTGCACTCCAGCAGCAGTGCAGCTTAAGGACCACATATGAGCCTTTAAACTGCACCACCGCGGGACCATCACGCCGATCGCCCACCCGCCCGCCAGACCACGATAATACTCGTACTCTAGCGGGAGGGTGGCAGCCCTGTTTGTAGGCGTTGGACCCCGACATTGGTGTGGCTGTCCGCTCCCATAATGCCAAACACGTAATCAGGCCCTATGTGTCCGTTACAGGTGCCATAGAATTTGAAGCTGTCCTTTCTTTTTTTTATGACAATCCTGTCACACCTGGAAGTAAGACCTCAAAAGACTTTGACAAAATGTCAAAAATAGGTTTAGTCAAAAAGTAACTAAGGTGTATCTCTTTCCAGATCTGTGCTGACTGCTGTGGAAAGAAAAGAACCAACGTCAGCATGCCTGGGTGGCGCCTATATAGGCAACGCAACAATCGCTTCCAGTGGGGATGATGTCAAACGATGCTGAACTACACCACCTACCAGCCACAGAGGTACTGTTCACAAAATAATTTCAGTCTGACGCCTTGGGGTAATTCAAAGGTAACAATCTGCCGCTAGAAGTCTCTTTTAGATAATTATTTTAATGATATGCAAATTAATATTTCACAACTTTTACATTTCTTTTGTAACATTAATCTTTTTAATAAGTTACAATTTATAATCAAAATATATATTAATCGTATTAAAATAAAAACATTAAAATATTGCAAAACTGAATAATAAAATATTTTTAAAAAATATCTAAAAATGATTTTAATAAAGTACAAATATTTTAAACCAATTTGTATGAATCTGGGCACAAGATTAGCGTTGGAGGCACTAAGTATTCTGAAAACAAACATACAGGAATCCATTGTGATCGCCATGGCTAAATTTTGTAGCTGGATCTGGGTCATCTGAGCTAATAAGACGAGGGTACTTTAATCCTGCCAGCTTCTATTTAATGATTTAGATTCTATGGCATAGTCTTGCAGTCTCATCTCTTGTATAGGTATATGTAGCTGTCATTTAAACAATGAACCTGTTTTGACATTCGTATTTACAAAGAGTTAAATAGTATTGCTAAAAAGATGTGAAAGTACCTGTTGTTATCTATTCTCATTGTTTTAAGTATTTTAAATACTTTTACCAAATTTTTATCAAACTTTTAAGACAATGTGTTTTATGTTACTGTGGTTTTATTTTTTCAATTATCTCTATTTGCTAAGGAATCACTTGATAATTCTCTGATATTATGAATTTTTTCAGTCATTTTTTGTAGATGTATTTTGTCTTTAATGATTGTGATAATTGAAATAAAGACTATACTGAACTGAACTGAAAATAATTTGCATTTTTTATATAACGTTTTACATTTTATAAAAAAAATTCAAAAAGAAATGTAAAAAATACAAATATGAATTGTTTTAATCCTATTTGTTTATTAAGAATGTCTTTTTAATCTGTTTATTTAAATATGGGTTTCATATTTGTTTCTATTTTATGATTGTTAATTTTGTATTATTATTATTTTTTGTATTTTATGGTTTCAAGTTTAGGAATGGTAGTAAATATTTCAAAAATATATTAATTATTTATAGTAATACAAATATTTGTATTTTACATCTAAATATGAATATATAGGTTTGTAGTTTTGGTCAGTGTATTTTAACATTAAAATTTAGTTTAATTGATAGTGTCACATGGCCGAGAGGGACATTGTCAGCATCGCTAAGTTAGCATGAGCCCAGCAGCCATGATACTGCTTTTGTGTGCGTTACTACATGGCTGTATTTTTGCAAGACTCTGTTTATGCCTTTCACATGAGAACAGTCTGCTTGGTTCATTCTCTGCCTGTTCCTGGAGTTTAGTCTGAACACTGTGAGCAAGGTCGATAAACAATGCCCCTTGTTAGTCTGTTCTGGTCAGTCCCTAGCACCTAGACAAAACATGCTAATGCAGCTGCTACTGGAAACTCGTGTTTCGATATTATGGGGATTAATGTTTAGGTAACACACACATGGAAAGGGAGCTTTCCAGGGAGAAGAGCAATGTGGTTCCTATGATGTAGATATACCATCTAGGCACTAAAGTATGGGGTCTGCTGACAAAGCCCAGAGATCTTCTATTATATAATAATACTTCTTCTTACCAAGGGGAGGGTAGTTAGGCATTAGAGTCCTTTCTCCACTGTCTTTATATGATGACATCTCCCTTTATGATATATGGCCTTGATGCAATGCTAACTGTGTTGATTTTATGCATTTTGCTGCTGGTTCTGGCTCGTATACTGCATATTAGAACACAATAATTGGATGAAACATTTTTTAACTATATTCGTGCTTCGATCAGTTCTTATTGTGGACAAGTACAAGAGTATGAGTGAAAAGGTATGTCTTGTTACCTCAATTCCTGAGAGATCCAGGAGTGTTGTGTTCTGAGGTGTTTAATTATTTGCTTCTTCATGAGTGTGCAGGAGAGTGAGAGAGACCCTAAAGCTTTGGGTTTGTGGGCACTAAGGTGGTTGGAAGGCTTAGCTCCTACACACAGAGGTCCCATATTCCTGCGTTTAGTTCTGTGTATGTGCAGAATCCCTGCAACAATAGATAAAAAATTGTGTTTGAGTATGGAGTATTGATTGTGTATATAAAAGGTTTAATTTGTATTACAGTGTATAAAATGTTTCGGTCGCAGTTGAAAAAGTACATGTCACCTCTTTAGCGTCCAACAACTTCTTCAAATAAGCTTAGATTGGAGTGGGAAAAGTAAATGTCAAGACTTTAGTACCCGATATCTCCCCAAATATAGTTAGATGGTAGGGGGAGTAGTATATTTCACTCTTTTAGTGTCCAATAAATTTCACCCTTTTAGTGTCCAACCTCTTCCCCAATATGGTTAGATCACAATGGGAATAGTAAATGTCACCCCTTTACTGTCCAACACCTTCCCTCAATATCGTTAGATTGGAGTGGGAATAGTAGATGTCACTGTTTTAGCGTACAACACCTTCTCTAAATTGGTATAGACTGGAGTAGGAATGGTAAATGTTACCCTTTTAGTGTCCTATACCTTCCCCAAATTGGTATAGGTTGTAGAGAAAATAATAAATGACACCCTTTTAGTGTCCAAAACTGTCCCCAAATTGTTTTAGATCAGAGTAGAAATAGTATTTGTTACCCTTTTTTTGGGGGGGGGGAGTTTTATATAGTGCGAACTCGACCCAAAGGTATCCGAGTGCTATATATGAGCACCAGTTGCGTTACAGACACACGCATTCATATTTCTAGGGACGGTGAGATTAAGTGATTTGCCCAGAATCACAGGATATTGAGCGTCCCTGCCGAGACTCAAACCCGGATTCCCAGTTTCGAGATAGACCGTTCTTGCCGATAGTGTGCATCACCTCCTTATAATTGGTATAGAATGGAGTGGAAATAATATATGACACCCTTTTCGTGTCTAACATCTTCCTCAAATTTGTATAGGTTAGAATAGGAATAGTAATTTAAACCCTTTAGTGTCCAACACACTCCCCAAATTGGTTTAGATTAGAGTGGGCCACCGTCAAACCGCCGCCATGGCGGTCCATGGACTGTCAAACTCGTAATCGGGCCCTAAATCAGCCCCTTAGTCTTTCTTTTTATTTTGTTACTTTTGGGTGGGAAATGTTGTATTTTATTGTTTGTATAAATATTACGTAATTGCTATTTGTAATTGTGTGGTTTATTTGTTGTAATTATTTTATGTGATGGACCAACTTTCTTTTTTGTTTTTAAGTTGATGATGCCAACTTCTTTTGTTTAAATAATGTATATATCATTTTATTATCTCTTATCTCAGTCTGCATTATCATTGGACATTAATTTTTAAACTGATGTGATTAAATTATGCTTTTTTTAAAGATTTGTCATGTTGGTTTAGGTTTTGTGATCGTTTTGGGGGATTTTGGTAAGTTACTATTTATTTTATAATATTCTTTTGATTATTATTTCTAAATAATCTATAACTTTAATAATTATGACAAGTTTGCCTTTGAATTGTAGCATACATTCTTTTGGATTGCTCCATTCATAGCTGTTCACTTTGCTCTTTTTGTAATGCCTCTATAAATCTATAAGCTCTGATTCACAAAGAACCTCCGCATTCGGGGCAGAGGCTCCGCACTCATGGCGGGAGCTCCGCAATGGGAAACTGCAGTGCTGAAATCGCACCACCAGTGTGGAGGTCCCACCACGACTGCAGAACCTCCGTTCCAGCTGTGAAAATTCTTTGTGAATCAGGGCCATGGAATACAGGTTGGGTTTTGCTTGGTGAGGATTGAAAGGCATTGTGTCATTCTTCCACTTCAATGTCTTGTTTTGGCTTCCTGTACCAAGGTGCTGTCATTCACATTCCACCATGGTATTTAGAGTTTGGGTTGGCGTCTGTGTCCAGAGTAATGCAGTATGCCAACCCAAGTGTCTTCGAAATAGTCTATTAGGGGGCATAGATTCTCTTAATTTTGTTTGGTTAGAAAGGGCTTTAGTAAATTGTAGTGGTTAACTACTTCTGTGGCAGCAATATAGGCTAGTGCTATCTTTTTTATTTCAAATACAAATTGACTGTTTGTAGAATAATCTACGCTTAGTGTAGATTGGTGGAAGTGTCTCCATATACTTTGATTGAGATGATACTAACAGCCTTGTATGGCTAATTTTCTTAAATGGTTTGAATCATGGCTTGCTCAAAGTCTATAATTATTTTTTTAAAGGTAGTAGTTATTTGTTTTATTTTTAATGTAGTTAGTAGGTCATAGTTAGTGCTGCTTTGTTTATTTGTCAGTAGGGCATATATGAAAGGGAAATTTTTGTTTTGATATTCACCATGTATGGTGTATATCTGAATGAATGGTTAGGGACACATTTTCAAGGTCCCATTCATCATCCAGGTTTGACAGTGGCTTGGTTTTAGTAAGGTATTTTCTGTAGCGAATATTAGGATTCATTTTTCATTATTTAAGTTATCATGTAAAAGGAAAAGTTCCTCCATTATGTGTCATTGTTAAATATTCAGGTATTTTCTATTTCTTGGTACCTTCGAGGGGCAGGAGGAGTATCGCTGGTGGCTTTTCTAGTTTGTGCAATTAAACGTTTTAAAGTCGGTATGGGTTGTAGTTGCCTGTGATGTGTTCAGGGACTTTAGGCAGTATATCTTTAGAGGCTGGTTGTGGTTTCCTGTGAGCTAGTAATAAAGACTTTGGTGATGTAATATTTTTATATTTAATTTAACCAAGTGTATAAAAAGTTTTAGGTTCATTTCTCATAATTGTTATTTATATTTAATATTGATTATTTATTTTGGTAATATTATTGTGGTCGATATTTGTGTGAATCGATATTTTTGACAAATATGTTTATTTAAAATTGTCGATATTTTTGTTTCAGATATTTGTGTTTTCGATATAAGTAAAAATCGATATTTTATCAGATACTTACTTGTGTTCTTGATAGTTGTTGTTTTTTCCAGTTAAGTATAGGAAGCCGATATTTTTGTTATTGATATTTATTTTCCGATATTTTTGTTTCCAAATTGTAAGCATCAATATTATGTCAGAGCACTCCGTCCCAAACTCAAAGCAGGGGAAAGCAGCACCATTCACTTTCAGTGCAGGAGTAGGGTTGCTTACAAAAAGCAAACTGACAGTCAAAACGACAAACCAATGTCAAAATGTTCTAGGACACGGTTTAAGTACTCGTAGTCTATAGTAAAATGCATTCTTTACATTAAAGTGAAGTACTAGAAAAATAACATAAAAGGCTATACCTACCAATAGCCCCAATCCCATTACCAAATAATCAGTCAGTTGGCAGTGAAGAAAGTTTAATAATTTATTAAGCAAAATACACTATAGAGGAGCCTCTCCAACCCTCACCCATCAGGTGCGCGGAGAAAACTGCAGGCTTACATTCAAACTAAAGGCTATATACTTTCAGTTCAACACATAGAATCACTGTAAAAGGAAAAACACCAGTTGGCCCTCGAGCCCCAAGGAAGGACCATATATGGCACACATGGTTAGTTCAAAGCTTTTATATTTATTACTAGGAAGGTCAGGAGCGGTGACTCCCTTTCATCCTGGTGCCTGGGAGTGTAGGAACGGCGCCTCCTGGAATGAGCCTAATGCACCCAAAGCCAGATGCGACCTTGAGTCCCAGGACATAGGAAAAATAGTTTACTTTCAGCTGCTCTAAGTAACTCAAATTAATTGGGGCTTGACAACTACTGGAGAGTGACACGTGATCGCAGCTCGAGTCGGAGTCAGGAGAAACAAGATGGCGTCTGTATGGTTTTCAGCCTACTCTGTTAGTACTAGAAACACGGGGGAAAGAATAAACCTTTTCCTACCAACTGAAGCATATGTGGATTATGTTAGGTGTACATCAAGCAAACATCATGCTAACATAATATATTTCCGACACTCCTTATGTATAGAAAATCTAATTTTATCCCTCAGAACGGCCCTTTTAGCATGATGTAGCTAACTAAAACAGCTCAGTCTTCAAATATTCCTTCATCAATCTGCATTACATCCTCGACCTCTTGCTGAACTAACTGGGCTTTTACCGCCGCTGGGAATGGACCAGTCATAGAGAAGGTAAGTTTAGTTGCATAATAAGAGCAATATGCAGGTCCGCATTGTATGCAGAGGCAACAGGTGAATATGTACAGGCTATACCTGCCAGCACCATCAGAATTTTCCATCCCCTAGTGGACAACAGATCCCAGAACCAAGCAGAAAGAGACCAGGTGCCAGTCTCTGCATTTATTTTGGAGGCCAAACGATGTAACTTCTGAATGGCCAAATGAAGAGAGGGGTCGGGGTCGGAGTCAGGGATATAGACACAACAGGAACTGCCGATCACACAGCATGCTCCTCCTCGATCTGCCAAGATAACATCTAAAACCATACGGTTTTGAAGCGAAACGAGTCTCGCCGCTTGAAGCTCTCCAGTTAGATTGGTCAATATACCTGCAGTAGTGTGAATCACCCTTTCAACTATTCTGGACAGACGACGTACTTCTTTGCTGGTGATTATAGGCCCCCCAATACTCATTTTACAATGTCAATGAAATGCTGTTTGGGAGTATCTGTCTGATATATGTCAGTGGTATCTATCTCTCTCTTCTATTTCTTATAAATAGCAGGCTCCATTTGTCTAAACGATGATCCTTGTGGTAGTGAGGAGGGGCTATATAGACTGGAGGGTACAGGAAAGACAGGTAACAACGTCCAGCCCAACCACAGGGAAGCAAAGTATAGGTATTTTCTCCACTGATGAAATATACATTAGGAGGAGTTAACAACGGAGGGCTGTTAAAGGTACATAACTGATAGGTGTAATTACATCGACTTTCTCCTACCGATGTGTACCCGCTCCTTGAACACAGAATGCAGAGGTGCTATTTAATATGGGTACTGGAATGGCCCTATCATCTGTAACATTTCATCCTTGAAAATTTTGGAAGTATTGGGTGAAATTAAACTCAGCAAAATCCAAAATTTCATTCCTCAACCCAGTGGTGTTTCCATGCGTTGTATACATATTCATACATGCATTCGGATCCAAGGATCCTTCTCCATTATTTCCATCAGGGTCAAATCCTTGGTGAACCTCAATATATGCTAAAATTATTTCATAATCATTTTCCAAAAATCTTTGAGTGTCTACTGTATAATGCATATACATCATGGAAAGCTATTTGAACCATGCCTCACAACTTCCCAATGGGACAAGGGTAAAGATATAAATAAATTGTGCTTGTGCATAACAGAGGACAGGAGGCCACAAACCCAACAGTTCGTAGTATTAGTAGCACTATGTGTTTGATGAAGCATTTCAACAAATACATTCTTTGTATAAGTCTGACGGTTCCTTTCCTTATGTGGGGCTAAGGTATAAAACACATGTTCCGGAGGTGGGGCAGTTGTTCCTTAAACAATATGCATAGGGTTGCGAAATTCTAAATATATAAACACTCCCATTAATATGATTAGCAATGTCGCTATAATGACCACAAATGCAATTTTAACGCGTTGAGTCCAACTAGAAAAGACAGACATATTTACAGGGAAATAACGTGGTGCAAAAGGACGTTCCTCTTCGTGGACAAAACGAGCAAAGGGATACATACTAGCTAAAAGTCCAAAAATAAACTCGGGCACTGCAGTCCAACCTGCCAAAGGCTGCTTCTTTCCTGTGTCCGTTTAGAGCCTCACAGGCAGGCTCCTATCGTTCATCACAAATAGGACCAAACAATCTTCTCGCGCTGGAGTTATGTTCTCACACAACCCTTGAAGACTACACAATCTGGGCCTCTATTAAACAAGAAATTCGGGGCCCGATGTAGGTAAATCTTTTTTTCGGTATGAATCGGTATTTAAGAAGTGGTAAAAAAGAGGAGGGGAGATGTAGGTATTTCAGATTCGGTAAATACCGAATCGTTAAGATTCGGTACTTACCGATTCTGTAAATACCGAATCGGTAATGCCCATTGATTCCTATGGGCATTGAAGCCCATAGGAATCAATGGGCATTACCGAATCGGTATTTACAGATTCGGTAAATACCGATTTCAGCACGGGTGCAGGGGGTGTCACTTTGACACCCTCTGGTACCCCAAAAATAGGCATGTGCGCCATGTGACACACAGACATGCCCTAAGGGCATGTCTGTGTGTTACATGGCACAGGTGTGCATGCACACCTGGATTCGGTATTTTACCACCCAATTGGATTGGGTGGTAAAATACCGATTCTTAAAGCCCTGTGGCACTCTGACATGTGCCAGCTACATCTGCATTTACAGAATCGGTATTTTACCGAGTCTGTATTTACAGATTCGGTAATTTTACCGAATCGGTAAATACAGAATCGGTAAAATACCGATTCTGTAAATGCATGCCCTACATCTGAAAACCCTAATACCGGTCGGAAACGGCCAAAATCAGCCGTTTCCGACCGGTATTAGGGCTCCTACGTCTGGCCCTCAGTCTTTATTTCTGAACAGGGCAAGCAAATGTTCAAGGCTCTCAGAGTGTTAAGTCCAGTGTCTCGCTCGTTACCCCAAAAGCACTTCCAACAAACACTTCTGTACCCTATCACTCAAGTCTCTCCCTATCACCTACCATCTTCACCTGGGGTCCCTGTTGTTTTCTGGGCCGCAGATTGTATCGAACATGGCCAGGTGCTTCCTGATCAGAGAACAAAACAGAAGATGAGGAATCCGTTACAACAGGGGTACTACGAGCCTCTCGCTCAACTGCAGGGGCAACAGAATCCGGGGCAATCACTTGTGCCGATGATGAAGCACCTTCTGAGCCCGGTACTCCTCCTCCTTGCCCTTCTCCAATTTCCTGGGCATCAGAAAAAGGGACAAAGCGAGGGACTCGTTCACTTTCCTGGGTTAAAACTCCTTCCTGGATTCGCTGATCATAAGGAAGCGGGAGGGGCAATTTTTTCATGTGCGAAACATGAATCCAATGTCGCTTGCCATTCACCTTTACCGCCGTCCGAGTGGCAAATAGGATCTGAAGGGGCTCAGACCAACGAGGATCCTGGCTGGATTTTCGCTGATAGTTACGGACCAGAACCCACTGTCCTGGCTCCAAGCGATGTCCGGGACCCTCCGGCAGGGGCTGCAAGACTGCTGATACCTGTTGATGAATGGAACGAAGATCTTTAGTCAGAGCATACAGATAATCTGTCAGCATGGGATATTCGATATCACGAAATGCTCTGGGTCTCGGGACGCCCCAAACATTGGCAGGGCGCCCAAAAATTACCTCATAAGGAGACAAACCAGAACAAGAGTGTGGGGTAACCCGTATTGACATCAATGCCAGTGGCAGGGCATCTGGCCACCTTAAACCAGTACTTTCTTGAATCTTTGCTAGTTTGAGTTTCAGTATTCCATTATACTTCTCGACCAACCCAGTGGACTAGGGGTGTCAAGCGCATGGAATTTCTGCTTAATCTGTAGTCCATTACAAACGTGACTGATAAGATCTGCATTAAAATGCCCCCCGTTATCACTCCATTTCACCCGAGGCAATCCATAGCGTGGGAGGTATTCTTTTATAAAAGCCTTTGCTGTTGCCAATGCAGTATTTTCTTTGGTCGGGTAGGCTTCCACCCATTTACTGAAAGCGCACACCACGACCAGGACATACTTCAAATTGTTCACGCGCTCCAGTTGGATATAATCAATTTGGAGCACCTCGAAAGGCAAAGATGGTGGTGCCAAATTTCCACTCAAAACAGATTCCCTGCCCCCAGGATTATGTTGTAAACAAACCATGCAATATTGCACCAAATGAGCAGCAGTTCTTGGGATATTAGGATTATTCCACACAGGGTCTAATAATGCACCAATAACCTTTGCCCCAATATGCGCTAAACCATGGGCCATGGTCACTACGGCATTTACTAATGCATTGGGCAACAACCATCGCTGTTTCTCAGTCAAGTCACTCCAACAATTATTTGCATTCCCCACTTCCTTCTCCCAGTGAGCCAGTTCAACAGGGGTAGCTTCTTTCTGTATTTCCTGGACACTCTCCATAGTGTTGTCAAACATTTCCGTTTCTGCCACCCACCTAGCAGAAGTAGTCACAAACATTGAGGTCATTTTGGATTTTGCAGTTTCTTTAGCTATCTGATCAGCAAAGGCATTACCCTCACCTACTGCATCCACCACTGTATTATGTGCACTGCATTTGACTACAGCCACCACCATTTCTGGTAATGTCAATGCTGTCAGCAACCGTAGAATCAAAGGGCCATATTGTATTCACTGACCATGGGAAGTTTGAAAACCCCCCTCTGCCCACAGTCGGCCAAAACTATGAGCCTCGCCGAAGGCGTATTGGCTGTTCATGTAAATATTTACTCTCAATCCCTCCCTTAACTCACAGGCATGGAGCAATGCCACTAATTCAGCGGCCTGTGCTGACTGATAGGGTACTCTGGAAGCCTCAACTACAGAGCGTAGAGTGGTTATCGCATATGCAGCAGTTGTCGTGCCATCTGGTAATTTGAAACAAGAGCCATTAACATACAATTCCCCTTGGGGGTCAGATAGAGGAATGTTTGTGGGATCTACCCGTCCCTTCGTCTCTTCCTCTGTCCGAAATATACAATCATGTAGATCATTGTCTTTTTCGTCTGAAGGGAGGGGTAGTAACATGGCAGGGTTCAAGGTGGCACATCGTTTAATCATAATGTGGGGAGCAAACAAAGTCAATTCGTAGCCTGTATGACGCGCACTGGTAAGGTGCTTGGTCTTCGTTTTGTTCAATAATGTATCCACAGCATGTGGTACCATAACTGTGAGGTCAGTGTTTAGGACGAGCCACTCCGACTGTCGAATAGCCACCGCGACTGCAGCAGTAGCCCTTAAACAGCTAGGAAGTGCTCTGGCGACGTTATCCAACACCGCTGAGAAATAGGCACAAGGTCTCTGCTTACCACCAAATCCTTGTGTCAACACAGAAAGAGAGCAACCATCCACCTCGTGTACATAAAGCACAAAAGGTTTTCGGTAGCAAGGGGTACCCAGAACGGGTGCAGAGCAAAGCGCAGATTTCAAAGAGTCAAAAGCATTTTGGCAATCATCAGTCCAAGGTAGAGGTTCATGCACATCTTTAGTGGTTAAGTACAGGAGAGGTTTAGTGAGAAGAGAAAAATTAGAAATCCATTGGCGACATTAAGAAGTTATGCCAAGAAATGCACGAACCTCACGCTGAGTACGAGGTACAGACATGTTAGAAATGGTAGTCACACGCTCAGTGGTTAGTCTCCTCCCCTCTTTCGACAGTAGATGACCAAGGTAGGTCACCTCCTGTCGACAATATTGGAATGTGGAAAGAGATACTTTATTACTATTAGCCGCTAAATGAGACAATAATTTAACAGTGGCTTCTTTACAGCCGTCCTCGGTGTCAGAGGCCACCAACAGATCATCGACATATTTCAAAAGCACATTGCCAGGGGGCAGGATCAAATCGTCCAACAATGCTTTCAGAGCCTGACTATAAATACTAGGACTCTCTGAGTACCCCCGGGGAGCGCAACAAAACTGGAAGCTGTGACCAGATAAGGAGAAGCCGAAAATATGACGGCTATCGGGGTGGGTCGGAATGCTAAAGAAACCATTCTTTAAATCAATTACAGAAAAATATTTAGCAGTGGGAGGAATCATAGTGAGAATAGTAGTAATTTCAGAAACCACAGGATATTGGGACACCACAATTTTATTAATTTCACGCAAATCAATCACAAAACGGTAAGTATCAACATGGTTAGGATCGCTCCCGACAGGGGCCTTTTTCAAAATCGGTAAAATGGGACTGTTGCATATATTGGCAGTCGTCTCTTCCACCACACCCTTTTTAATCAGATCTTGTATGATGGAGAGCAAAGCTTTCTTGCCTGCCGGAGAAATTTTGTATTGAGGTATACGTGGCAACCAAGAATTTTGTTTTAAAGTAATGGAAACAGGTGGAATCTTTAATAATCCATCTGTGTCTCTGATGGCCCATAGTGTCGCTGGGATAGCAGCGAACTCAGGAGGGAGGGGTTCATTTTTAGTGAAACACTGCAAAGTATGCTTACCAGGGGATTGAATAGTCAGATAAACACCATCGGGGGAACAATGAATCTTCGCATGCAATTTCTTCGACAAATCCAATCCCAATAGATTCTCCCCACAATGTTAAGTCAACAAAAACAGGGAGTCTACCGTGACCGGACCAGTTGTAAACGGAATAGGTTTGGAAATGGGGCTCACCATCGGAATTCCTGAAAATCCCACCAAAACATTATTTTGCCCGGACAGAGCAGCCCCTGGGACCAGCGAACGAGACATAGAACTATTCATCACAACCGTATCAACTAGAAAGTTTTCAGATGTCCCCATCAACTGCCCTTTTACATAAGGTCCATGCTGATCAATGGGTACTGACACCTGGCCCCCACTCTGTCCTTGGCTGTCCTATGTATAAGCATACCCTTTGGTCCCATCTATCGCACAGTCCTCATGATAGTACTGCTTACCTCTCGGATTATCAAAATAATTATTTTCTGATTTACCGTGCGATGCCTCCTCTCTCCACATGTCACTACGATCAACACCACCTCGACCTCTTCCTCTTCCTCTCATTGGCCCCTTCTGAGCCAACAATAGTGGACACAAAGCGCCAGTGTCCTTCCTCCTTACAATAAGCGCACTGGTTCGGTCCCAAAGCAACAGCTGGTCCCCCACCTTGTCCAGTTCCCGCCCCCCTCGGGACAAACCCTCTACTGCCTCTCTCTCTGCCTCGTCCTCGAAAGACTTGTTGCAACAGCACCCGTGTCTTAAGATCCTTCGCTTTCTTTTCCATCTTATCCTTACTCTTATTTTCCCTATGTTCGTAATATTGAGCCATACTCAGTATTATCGAGTGCGTAGAAGTAGTCCAAGTACTCTCCGCGGCTTCTAGCCGCGCTGAGATTTCCGGCCAGATTTGTCACAAAACGATTAACAAATAATCGTACGCCGCCTTCCATTGATAAATCCTGCCCACTAAAGTCAATGAATACACCTTCAAATCTAGTGAAGAAATTGGAAACACTTTCGTCCTTCTTCTGCTTACATGCTGTCAATTTGTCCCAATCCACTTTACGAGGTGGAATTAAGGAATGCATGTATGTAATAATCCGACCCAGTAAAGCCAATAGTTCAGGTTTCGGAAAATCACGAGGCTTTCGATCCTTATCCCAACCTTTTATCTGATCCCAAGTCCCACCCAACTCCTGAACAAGGTCCTGATCATGCACCTGACGCCACACATCAACAGGGACTAGTAATCCGAAAAATAGCTCTATGTCAGCTAGGGTCATAACAACTGAGGCCGCCGCTTCTGTGAGTTCCTTATAATAAGCCGTAGGGTTTTTACGGGAGTCAGTTAGTTGTGACTTTAGCGAGAGGACCTCACTCCTCTTCCAGAGGGTGTAAACCCATTGTTCTTGTACTCGTGCCTCCACACGAGCTCTGATTATAACATCCTGATCGTTTTTTAATTCCAGTACTTCAGGATGGAAGATAGGATGGACTTCTCGCATAGGATGCTGAGAGTCCCATGATGGACATTTCTGGTGCATCCGCCCTCGATAATTTAATAAAACTTCAACATTCCTGTACACTTCCTCTGGTCCTAGTTCAGACTTATGAGCCCTGTCCCGAATATCATACATCACTTGGGGAGCCTGCGTTCCTGGAAAACACTGTTCCCATAAAGTAATCAAACATGTGGCCATGTGTTTCAGGGCATGCTGCTGCATAACAGGCTCATAGTCTCGAAGCGTGCTCCATATATCAGCTGGAGTATAAATAGGATGCGCACCCACTGGGACAACTGATTCGCAATCATCTGCTTCTCATCTAATCCTACCACCGAACGAGTAAACCACCGTCGTGCGCCAAGATCCCCCAGAGCACGAGATGGAGTTGGGTCAGCTAGGGTTGGGGTCGTGCTCGAGGACTGGGAAGCCCAGACGGAAGTTGGGGGAAATAAAACAGCTGTGGACATAGCAGAAGACGGCAACGCGTCAGACCATAGAGTAGCCGTCCCGCATGCGGAGGGAGACAAAATAGAGGACGTTCCCGGAGGGCCGGAGGGAGAAGGAACAACAGGAGCAGAGGCCGCAGGGGCCTGTGCTGGAGTTAAAGGGACAGCGGGATATATACATTGTGGAGCATAAGGGGGAGGTGGACGCGTATGTAATAAATCCTCCATCCCATCCTCTGCCTCAGTCCTGGTCACATAGGTTTTATCCACCTGTAATCTAAATTGTCTATCTGCACAATCAATTCCCTTTTCAGCTTGAGATTTATCATAAGCTATGGCTTTCTGCGTAATCTTCTGACCTCCTTTCATTTTACATAATTTCTCCTCCGTGATACGCCTACGCTTTGCTTCCTTCTGCCACATGTTTAGGGAATCAAACATTGCCTGCCGACTTCGTTTAGAAAACAATTGATCCTGCAAAAAATGTATCCTTTTCTCATCAAAAAACCCGGTTAAGGGCCATTGCAATTCCACATTGTCTTTAGTATATTTATGCCATAGCGTATTAAACAAAATGGGTGTAATACCATGTTTGACATACATATCATAACTCGGGCTACCCTCGGGCGGGGCAGGATGACTTTCATCCAAACGCGTGCCCTTTCGGCGACAAAAGCATCAAAACATAATTTACTAAAACACAAAATAATGATCGTTGACAGTTACAACTCATTCAAGAAACAGTCTTTCAAACATGGCCATGTTCACACATTCCCAACATTTTCACCCACTCTCCGAGTCAAGCACACACAGAACAATACACATGTATATATATACAAAAATTTTCAAAATGACATGTCTCCTTTTATTGTTTCCTTTCCAAACAAAAGAACAGAGCCCGTCGACTCCTGTTCATGGAGAATTAATCAATTCAGATTCCAGACCAACAGATACCAAAAACAAGCAGTCCAAAAAATACCTAGAGGCCGTCGGACAGGTATAACTACAGACTGTCCTACAGACCATCCTGCAGCCTCCCTGGTTCACCCCTGGGACTATTCTGACTAAGCCTGCTTCCTTAGCATCGCTTCAGATATGTTCCAGAGGCTACCCAGGTACAACCACAGGCCTTTCCGAGACCAGTCCGGCCGGGTGCGTACCACACAAGCCACACCAAGGCGTCCGATCACCATCTCTATTATTCACAAAACAAGTCCGTGGAGCATCTACCCGTGCAGCCACAATGCTGCCTCATTAGATCCCCAAAATCCTGCGTGGTACACCGAACACCAAATCCGATACAGTTAACTGGTCCAAAGGCACTGCTCAACAGCGCGTTCCAAAAGACACCAAAAACAATCCACTCACCTGGTGCACGCAGGTACAATTGTGTATTCTCCACTGCCAACTCCTGAAGACCAACACGGTCAGCTCCTGGGTTACGCCCGTAGGACTCCGGTGAAGGGTCACTAGCATCTGGGGCACTCTGATCACGAGAGCGGAGTAAGTCAAACATTTTCGGTCCGTCCACCCGCTCAACCAGAGCTCCCCTTTCTTTGTCCTTTCTACCCGGTTACGGGAGGACGACCCTATCATGAAGTCCCGGCGGATTTGCCAACTGAAGTACTAGAAAAATAACATAAAAAGCTTTACCAAATAATCAGTCAGTTGTCAGTAAAGAAAGTTCAATCATTTATTAAGCAAAATACTCTATAGAGGAGCCTCTCCAAACCTCACCCATCAGGTGCGCGGAGAAGACTGCTGGCTTACATTCAAACCAAAAGCTATATACTTTCAGTTCAACACATAGAATCACTGTAAAAGGAAAAACACCAGTTAGCCCTCGAACCCCAAGGAAGGACCATATATGGCACACATGGTTAGTTCAAAGCGTTACTATTTATTACTAGGAAGGTCAGGAGGGGTGACTCCCTTTCGTCCTGGTGCCCGGGAGTGTAGGCACGGCGCCTCCTGGAATGCGCTTATCGCACCCAAAGCCAGATGCGACCTTGAGTCCCAGGACATAGGGAAAACAGTTTACTTTCAGCTGCTCTCAGTAACTCAAATGAATTGGGGCTTGACAACTACTGGAGAGTGACACGTTATTGCCGCTCGAGTCTGAGTCAGGAGAAAGAAGATGGCCTCTGTATGGTTCTCGGCCTACTCTGTTAGTACTAGAAACACGGGGTAAAGAATAAACCTTTTCCTACCAACTGAAGCATATCTGGATTATGTTAGGTGTACATAAAGCAAAAGAGGGTATATAGATACATCATGCTAACATAATATATGTCCGATACTCCTTATGTATAGAAAATCTAATTTTATCCCTCAGAAGGCAAGGATCACGAAAGTCTCTGTGGCACTGGGTCCCCAATAACCAGTTAGGAAATCTACAGAGGTTGAGCCTTTTTGTCCTGTGCGTCATAAAACCTGTGTGGTCCCAACCTATCAGCCGTGTGATGAGCAGCAGAAGCCTATTCTCCAGAAATGTTGGCAGTATTTTCCCCTCAATATTAAACAGTGATATGAATCATTATAATGAGCATCATGTCCAAGCTCACTACTCTGGCGGACTAATACAGTTGCATGGGGGAGATCTTGCAGTAGTGCACCATTTTTGAAGGCTTTGTTGTACAGAGCCAGTAAATAAGGTCGTAGCAGGGAAGCAATGTGTTTAAATAGCACAGCTAGCATGACATTTGGACCTGGGAACCTTCCATTCTGTAGGTGTTTTATGACCTCAGTCTCTAGCTTAAGGAAAAAATCCTCATGTAGGGTCTCCCTCTCAAACTCTGTCAACCTAGAAATAAGTGGGCTTTATAAAAGAGATTTTTTGGCATCCGCCCCTCACTTTCCTCCAGCCATGTATATCTGTAAGGTAGTTGGCAAATGCCTGTGCAATTTACTGATCTGTGGAGACTATCTCAACAAATTCCTTTGACTTCTTCCTGTTACTAAACCAAGCCAGGAGATGCACTGCCTTATCTCCAGCTTCATATAGTTTTCTTTGTGCTTAAACATGCTCTGTTGGTTTCAGTCAGGGTCTTCAGTTTTTCTTTTAAGTCCCAGGAATTAAGATGCAAATTAGAGCTGTTGAGGTTTTTATACTTGTCAACTGTTAGCAGTAATAATGGCTGGTCAGATATGATGCTCGCCAGATGGGTGGGATCTCAATTATCGGGATGAAAAAATAATCTTTCCTCGAGCGAACCATACACTACAGAGAAGTATGCATAGCCTTGATCAGAAAAATGCTTCAGTAACAATATATTTATTAGCCACATAGTCCTGGCATAGTGAGCCAGCTGAGTGGGTATACCTGTGATATTCATCACACCCATCGGCCTGTCCATCTCCACTGACATAACATCATTGATATCCCCACCTATATTATGTAGGTAGGTCGGTACTTCTAAGAGTAAGAGGGCTATACTGTCCATTGTCCACCTCTGTAGCCTAGGTGGCACATAAACATTGCAGACAAAGATATCTTTCCTTCCCTGGGTTCCATAAAAACCTACAGAACATCCCATTCGGTCTGTCTAAATCTGCCTAATCAAAAAAGGGGGATTCTTTTAGCTAGTTTGCCCACTTCTCTGGAGCTCCATGTGACTAAAGTGGGCTATCATCCTCTCCCCAAGAACTTCCATTCGTTACCTAGGCGGTCCCGTTTTAGCCCGTTCGAGCCCGACAGAGACCGGACCGGACCCCATCTCTTTCGTCCACCTTTAAACAAACTGTATGTACTTTGCTACTGTAACCTTGGTTCGGGCTTTTTATATAATAATCATGCCAGCACGTGAGAGTAAAAGCAGAGTTGCTGCAGGGGGGCCTACTCTAACAGGTACTCTGGATAATTTTATAACAAGAGCAAACTCCGTAATAGACCAAGGGATTATTCTGATGGAACGCCGGGTGTCTCAAGATTTGGCCATGGCGAAAATATCGTCCAATGGCCATATCGCGACCGCCCGAACCCCAGAACACCCAGTAAGAGCTAATATTACTGAAGTACATGCACTTGTCCACAGTATCCCTACCCTCCAGGAGCAGGTACATATCCAGTCTGCGACTGAGTTGCATTTATTAAAAGCAGTAGAGGCTAATATGGAAACAACAAGGGATCCCTTGCCAGAAGAAACTAACACCATGCAATTAAGGGAGAGAAGGGAGGGTGCAAAACCAAAGAGAAAGCGGGTTAACACAATTGTGGTGGGAGGTAAAAAGCCAAAAGTAGCTAAAGGCATAGCCAATACTGACATATCCCATAATCAAAAGGGGGAAGATGAAAGGCTCACTCAAATTAGGCATACCTCCACGACATTAAACCCTCAGAATGAAGATTCGGTTTCTGAAGTTTTGCCAAACACTGAGATAAGAAGTGAGGAAGGTGAGGACCCACTGCTAAAGGAATTGGGGGCCGTGTTAAAATCTTTTCTCACACCTCTGGAAGCTAGACTATCACAGATCGAAAAACAACTTCTTCAACTAGAAGCGATCACTGTGGGCCTCTCAGCTACTTTGAAGGAAAAGGAGCTATGCCCACGTCCAGCATCGTTAAGCACCGACCTGGTTGCACAAGAAACTAGTAAATTCCCGCCTCTTCCTAAGCAACGGAATTTAAATAACCTAAGTGCACCAATGAGCAATCCCATCCCCCGTTAGAACTACCTGGTCCCATTATTTCGCCCAAGAAAGGCATCATTGCATCTAACGCCCCCCAAATGATGCTAGAGGGGGTCTGACGTTAGAGGCTCCGCAGGGGAGACACATCATAAACCTACCCCCAGAAACCAGCACATACTTGGTTGTATTAACTGGAGTCCCAGAACTAAGTACTCACACGGAGGAATCATTTATGACCTTGAAAAATGCCGCTCGTAGCAGTTTTTGCCGATTGCTCTAATCTCTGCCCTCATTGAACCTTGGTGATTTTTATTTCCTTGCCCGCTGAACTAGTTGGACCCATGGCAATTCACGGAGCCTGAACAGTGGGACGTCTACTGCGGGAGGCCGGGACTGCGAGGACCAGCATTCCTGAAAGACCTACAGCTGTTGCCTCTTCCCGTGCTCTCTCCGCCTACTTTTGTGTATTTAATCACGCCCACTTCACGCTGCACGGGACGCGCGCGGGACTAGCCGGGCTAAGCCCGGGCAAAGGGTGGGCCGTCTGAGGCCGTCCGGGGTCGTATGTGGTCGGGTCGGGCTCAGTCCCCTTCTGGGTACGAACTGTGTCTTGAATTTTGTATACTTAGGTCTGGTCCTTTCTATCTTCCCCAGTGCAAGGCACTATGGTTCTACGCGAAGGGGAGGAAGGTAACTCTCTCGACAGCTGGTGGTGTTGTAACGGGGACTATGGACCAATTCCTTAAGTGGGCCACGGTCATCCTGGAAAAGGAAATAGCCCTGACAGAAAAAAGAATATCTCTAGACCTTGTGACAGGAAAACGCTCATCCTTGGGTCACATTGTGGTAGCAGTTTCACCTGATCCTGGATCACAAGACCTAACAGCAGCCCAACGTCCTATGTCCAACTCAATGTTGTTAGAGCTAGATACTGTAGAGGCTACCTTAAATTCCACTTGAATTAGTACAGCTTTTAGTGGATCTCTTGAGTCATCATCTCTACAAGGTATCTCTGTAACTTCTCCTTTACCTCCTGCCCTCCCCTTACCATCTAGTCCCCCTGTAAATATACTTAGTCCGGTTCAAAGGGGGAAAAGTAAACCTAGTCCGGAAAGTAAAAGCAATAATAATAATAGTAAGAGGAAAAGAGGGGGAGGTGCCCAGAAGGGGAGTCTGGCCAAAGTACCTACATTTACCCACTTAATAGGGAGCACTCAGCCTTCTTGTTTACAGATTGGGCCCCCTGGTGTTATTCACCCAGATTTTGAACACAGTACACATGATGAGCTATTGGGGAAAATAGAAATTCTAATAATCTCTAATATTGCCCCTCATTAAACGAACAAAAACGATTAACAGCAAATTGAACCAGCTAGAAAAGCTGGTAAAAGATAAGGTTAATACATTGGGCAAGCCAGTCTCCGTTAGGGAGCCTGCCAAAGCACCTGTTACGGCTAGCCAACCACATGGATATTGTGGTGCCGAACGGGTACCTACTAAGAAGCCTGTAAGTAAAATTGTAGACACCCCTATTGTCGCCCCCCAGTACTGTCAGGGTGGTATTACACCTGTCGCTGCTAACAAACCAGCAAGTAAACCGCCTACTGGATCACCGGCGGCAGCCCAGGCTACCCCTAAGAAGCCTGATGCCCGTTTAAAGAAAAGAGGGAAGTAGGTTATAGCAAGAGGGGGAGACCATTAACACCAGAGTTACCCCCTGAAGCAAGCCCCTTTGTGGTTATTCTAGCTGGCGTTCCAACCTTGAGGGAGCATGCGCAGGAACCTTTTGCGTCGCTTAAAAACAAGGTGGTTAATTGGCTCAGCCTGAACAGACCGTTGCCCCCCCAAATTACTAGTGAGATTGTACTGGTAAGGAGAACACACTGGATAGGTAGAACGGCAAAAAGGATAAAAGGCGACTGTATTGTGGTTACTTTTAGAGACCCTAGTATTGTCTCTTATATATGTGCCTGGCCTAGTCATGGGTTGGAGGGGGTTATCCAGACTCTCCCACTAACCTTTTTCTACCCACCCCCCTATGTAGAGGTAACCATGGGGAGATCTAATGATTGGACAAGAGCTGTAAGGAGGCGAGAGAACAGGGGGACCTGGAGTAGACCGGATCCTATGTACATACCGGACATGTTCCTCAGCTACAATTGTTTTAATTGTCTTGAGGTGGTAGATTGACTGAGCTCATCGCAAGAGATAGGGTTGCATCAGGACCAGGAAGGGGTGATAAGGGCACCTCTAGAACAGCCAGAACCATTAAGCCAATTAGAGCCTAATTTTATGGAGGTTTGCGACCCAAAAGGTAGTGTAGACTCAGGTATACAGGAGGATGTGAATAAGGGTGAGTTAAGTGGTCAACCTAGTCTTCCTGTGAAAGGGAATGATAGTTTGAATCCCAACCTAGTACAACCGGGGGCTAGAGATGATGTATCCAGGGAAATGAATAGAATCCCCGAATTAGAACAAGCTAAAGGTCAGAGGGGGTATAAATTTGCCTGTTGGAATATCGCAGGCTGGAACAGCAAAATATGGTCTTTGGGGTGGAGAGACAGTGTGGATAGTTATGACATCCTCTGCCTCCAAAAGATATGGAGTGTCTCGTTTAATCTACCAGCCCAAGGTTCGACCATGGGCAGAGCTAGAGGTGGTCTCCTGATTCTACTGTCTATTAACCTCCCTGTGCAAGTTATTTTAAACGAGAAGGTTGGTTGTTATTCCCAACTGTTATGGTTGTGTCACAAAAATGGCTGTAACGTTTTTTTGATCAATTACTATAATAACCTACCGGACTCATTACGGTCGACTGCAGTTAATGAATTGGAGAAGGCCATGGACAAGCTCTACCAGGCTAATCATGTTAATTTAGTATTCATCTGGGGGGGGATTTTAATGTTCAAATGTGTTCATTATCATTAAGTAAGGTATGTGGTTTCAATGATGAGAATGGTGATGGTTGTCTACATTTAACTCACAGCATGTATGGAGAGTCGTTGAACTCAGTCTTAGCAAAATATGATCTAGTTGCTTTACAAGCCGCAAAGGACCGTGAGGGCAACATTGTCCCTACATTCACTGGGAGGAATGCCGCTACGGTTATTGACCATGTGTTGATCTCAGATAATATCTGTGGGTTTTGTGATACTCCAGTCGTATTGGACCTTGCGATGAGTGACCATAATTGTGTCACACTGGTATTAACTATCTGGGGCAATAAAGTACTAGCAGCTAAAACTGTGGTTACTGATATTGTCCCAAGCAGACCAAATGGCCACAGGATTAAATGGAGGGGAGACAATTTGGAAAACCTGTTGGTTAAAATAGTGGTGGCCTGCTTGCCAAACCTCCATTGTTGCTTGGATGTGAATACTGACTCGAGGGACATTTTGAGTTTTAGCAAGATCAATGCCCTAATTGGTAATATTATGACCATCACTAAGTTTAGTAATAAGAAACCGAGGTCCGGATGGTTTCACACTGCTTGCTCGGAGTCACTGCGGAAGTTAAAGAAGGCCCTAGCTAGCAGGCCCAGAGATAGCTGATTATTAAAAATCTAAGGGTTGCTTACGAAGGGCAGATAAAGCGCAGGAAGCATGAATTGCAGGAGGAAGCATGGGACAAGCTTGCCAGGGCTGTCGAACTCTCAGACAGTAAACTTTTTTCAGACACTGTTAACTGCCCCTTCCTTAAGAGCGATAACACTCCAGTCCTCACTGCTCAAGTTAGTGAGGAGTGCTGGGTCTCACATTTTACGAGCATTTTCGACCTGGAAGGGTGGGCGATTCAATGACCATGGTGGCCAATCTATGGCCTACCATCCCACTAGGTAATACTGTTCCAGAGGTAGAGCTTGCCATTAGACGTAGTAAGGGTGGGAAAGCCCCAGGCCCTGACGGGGTGCCCATCGACCTCTATAAGGCCGACATAAAATTATGGGGCCCCGTCTTGACCAAGGTTTTTAATGCGGTAGTTGAGGAAAGCACCCCACACACTTGGGGCGAATCTATAATTATTCCAATATACTAAAAGGGAGATAGGTCGGATGTGAAGAACTACCGACCTATCTCCCTTTTAGACTCATCACTTAAAATGATGAGTCAAGTACTGCTGGCCAGGTTAGAGGGATGGGCGGAAGCTGGTGGTATCCTTGCGCAGTCTCAATTTGGGTTCCGTAAAGGCTTGGGAACCATAGAACAGTGCATAAACTTAGACCTCCTAAGAAGAAAGTATATGCGCTCCAAGCAGGGTTCGTTGTTCCTCTGCTTCGTGGATCTTAGTAGGCCGTTCGATCTTGTTGACCATGCATTGTTATGGTCAACCCTGTTAGAGCAAGACGCTCCTCCTAGGATTATTTATTTTTTGGCCAGATTATACTCTAAATTATCTGCCCGCATAAGATATGGTCAAGGGGGAGAATGTACGGATAGCATCAGAGTTAATCTGGGCATAAGACAAGGGTGGATTTTTGCACCCCTTCTTTTCTCCCTCTTTATCAACCCAATCGACACTGAACTTAAGCAGGTCAATTCTGATGCCCCACAAGCAGATGGTCTGGCTATTCCAGTTTTGCTTTATGCCGACGATTCGGTGCTCTTATCGAGAACTGCTTGTGGCCTACAGAGGTTAATGGACAAGTTTGCGGGATTCATCAAGGGTAGGAAGTTAAAAATTAAAAATACCAAAACTTTCATTATGCAGTGTGGGAAGAAAATGAGGAAATTGAAACCATTTTATATAGAGGATAAGAAAATAGAAATCGTAAACACTATTGTGCTATTTGGGTATTACGTTTAACAGTAATGGCATGTGGTCCCAAGAGATAATTAATGTGAAGGCCAAAATGTCTAAAAGTGCCCACGGAATTTTCAAATTCGCGACCAAGCCTGGGGACCATCGTATCCATGATATGCTGCACATCTACTGTTGCAGATGTGTTTCAATCGCATCCTATGGATCCGGTGTTTGGGGGTATAGTCGTCACGTGGATCTACAGGTGGAGGAAAATTGTTTTATTAAAAAATTGTTATGTCTACCCAAATCAGCCTCAACCGAGATAACACACCAGGAATTGGGGTTGGAGTATTTGTCTGACTTAATCACCCTAAGGCCCTGATGGTGTGGAGAGCAATCTGGATGAAGGAAGAAACTGGTTTTACCAGGAGTATTATTAGTGACTGCCTTCTCCTTGATAAATGCTCACTGATCCCATGGATTCATTATGTTGTGGCAACAGCTAGAGATGTATTTAATCTGGACATCCAGGCTGACCCCGACAGCCTATCCGATATCCCCAAGAAAGAGTTAAAGTGTCGCTATTTGAGTAAGAAAGCACAATCACGGAGAAATGTTAATATGCTGCTAATTACGTCACAATTCTACTATTCCAATGTGGTGACACCTGGCTTTCAAAATTATTTGAGGATAGTTACTAGACCATCCCATCGGTTTGTCCTCACTAGATTACGATTAGGAATCTTTCACCATTTGGTGGCGTTTCCCCGTATGAAAAATCATCCTTCCTCACCCTGCCCTTGTGACAAGGTTACTAAACAGAGCACTGGACACTTCCTATTTATTTGCGATCTTTATTTGCACCTTCGCATTGATCATTTGAAACCTTTATTTAAAAAAAAGGCTGTAACAACGATAAAATCAGCAATGAGCTTACTGTTCTCACTAGAGGATCCTGATATCTGTTTCTTCACAAGTACATTTATTTTTAAATCAATGGCCGTTAGGAAAAGTATGGTCTTTTAATCTTCTAAGCTGTTTTTTAATTATTACGAGCTGCATCATGTTTACATTTTTATTAATGTATATTGTACATATTCTGTATGCTTTTATGATTGTTTTGTGAAATATTCGAATAAAGCTTTTGAGACAAAACAAAACGACCTTGAAAAATAAAGTAGCACACTGGCTAAACACAAACCGACCCCTACCCCCTCATATGAGGAGTAAAATATTGATGGTCAGAAGAACTGCATGGGTGGGTAATAGTACAAAAACAATTACGGGTGACTGTGTATTGGTCAACTTTAGGGATCCCCGTACGGTTGACCACATTTGTAGATGGAGAAATTATAATTCACATTCACCCATAGAAGCCCGCCCACTTTCCTACTTTTACCCTGTAACTGACATACCTGGCTGTGATGGTAGTTGGATGCGGGTTAAGCATCAGAACCGGGATAGAATGGAAAAGGGGGAGTATGGCCAAATAAATAGATGGAGAGGCGTCCCTATTGAAAATAGGTTTAGTTGTTTAGACATGGTGGACTGACTACGGTCGATTGCAGAACAAAAAAATGAAATTAAACATAGGCTCTGGAATCAAAATTTGCAAATTCCTCCTAAGTGTACCGCACTAGGTGAAGGGTGTGGCAGAAACTATATCATTGATAAGTGCGTGACAGGGAACTCTCATACCCCCCCCCCCTCCCCTCCCCCCCCCCGGTTTTATCATCAGTGGTGCCACAAGAACAAGTGACGTTAGTTAATCAACGGGGCATAGAAATACAACTCGCTCAAACATCACCGTGCACTAGTTTGGTTGTTTTAAATAATGACAGTGTCCCAAATGAGACTGCACCTAAGAGTGATGTTACTACCCTACTATCCTGGAACGTAGCGGGTTTATCAAATAAATTTAAGGAGCCGGCGTTTTTGTCTTTTATAGAAAATTATTCAGTTATTTGTTTACAAGAATGCTGGGAGAGGGAGGAAGTCCATATTAATGGTTTCCGTACTCTGCTTACACCTGCTAAATCGTCAAGGAGGGGTAGGAACTCAGGGGGCCTCTGCACTTATATATCCAACACTGCAGATGTCAGTGTGGGAAAGTATAACATGGAATCAGATTATTATCAGATTCTGCCACTGACTCTGGGAGGAAACCAAGCAGTTACGTTGATCAACCTTTATAATAATATTCCAATGGTTGAACTAAACAAGGGTTTTGAAGGTCTTACACAAAGTCTACAGAATTTAGTTGAGTATACGCAGGGGGGGAACCGCATCATATTAATGGGGGATTTTAACTGTCACTTATGTAAACATAGTTACTCAGGTGTCTGTGGGGTGGAGAATCTAAAGGGAGACCCTTGCTCCCATTTTGAACACTCCAACACTGGGAATCTTCTTAATTCCTTGACTTCCCAATTAGACCTGGGATTTGTAAACGAATTATGTAGCCCAACGGCTGTTTTTTTACCCACCTATAATGGCAGGGGGTGTTGTTCTGTGATAGATTTTGCCCTGGTTTCCAATAGTCACTCATGCAATGTTTATGACTTTGAAACGGGAGACATAGCACTAAATGACCATTTTCCTATCAGTTTCTCTTTATATTCCACCTCGCGAAACAATAAGAACAATGTTGTAATTGATAATATTTATAATTATAGGTTAATCTTAGCAAAATTGAACGGTTACTCCATAAAATGGAATAAAGTAGATTCTACGGCTTTTCTTGCAACATTGTTGAAAAATCAGTAGAAGGACGTTATGATCTGCCTATCAGAAAACACTGATTGTGCTTCAGTAATTGCAGCCTTTCAGAAGATTTCTGAAGAAATTGGCAAAGCATTAAAGAGGACATTTAGGAAAGGCATGAACGCTAAGGCAGAGGGATGGTTCGATTCAGCGTGTAGCAAGGCACACACAGTCCTAAAAACAACCTTCAAGAGGGAACCGAAAAATGTTATCAAGATAAGAAAGGCTAGAGCAATTTATTATCCTATCATTAAAACTCAGAAAAAGGAATTGAAGCAGGAAGCATGGCGAGTGTTACATCAAGCATGCATCCTGAAGGATAATATTGGCTTCTGGAAGGCAGTCAATGCCCCTTTCTTTGTGGATAGACACACTGATTCCATAGAGACGGCCATAGATGAAGGAACCTGGGTAAATCACTTCACTGCACTATATACAAAAGATGAGTATGTGGGAACTGGGTGTGTCAATAGCCCCGGGAGGGGGGGGACTAATTTACAGGGCTTGTTCCCACTAGACATCGAATTTACGCTACCTGAAATGGAATTAGCAATTGCAGAAAGCGCAGCTGGTAAAGCGGCAGGGCCCGATGGGGTCCCTGTAGATATTTATAAGTCAAATACAAAACTATGGGCGCCCCTCTTGACCAATGTCCTTAATAGTAGCAAAAAAATAGGGTTTATTGACACTTGGCAAGAGGCGATTGTGGTCCCAATCTTCAAAAAAGGGGATCGAAATGACCCAAAGTGCTACAGACCCATTTCTCTGTTAGATTCCCTGATGAAAGTGGCAGGCAGAATCATCCTAAATAGGCTGCAGTCATGGGCAGAAGAGACAGGCGCCCTTTCAAAATTTCAATATGGTTTTAAAACGGGACTGGGCACTGTTGAACAAGGGCTAAATTTGGCAATATTAGTAGGGAAATATGTGGTGGCAAAAGAAGGTAACATATTTAACATTTGTTGACTTGAGTTCGGCTTTCGACTGCCTGAGTCACAACATTTTATGGGATACCTTGTCACAACTGGAAATTGAACCCAATATGTTGAATTTTATTAAAGAACTATATCGGGGCGCAGGGGCCAAAGTACGCTACGGATGTAAGGGTGAATGTACATCTATATTCCCCATAAAGAAAGGAGTCCGACAGGGCTGCATCCTTGCGCCCTTTTTGTTCAATCTTTATATAAACAGTGTGGCCAATCACCTTACTCTAGATAAATTGGACTTCCCCCAAATTAAAGATAGTCCCTATTTTACTATACGCGGATGACGCGGTAATCATGGCTAGAACCCAAGTAGGTCTGCAACACACGCTCACTACTTTTTCAGATTATATGGGAGCCAGAGGTTTGAAAATTAATATTGGGAAAACTTTTAACGTGTTGTTCACCTAAAATGAACGTTCAATGTAACACGTATTTAGCAAAGTCGAAGATAGAGACAACGAATACTTTTTCTTATTTAGGGATCACTTTTAATAAGAAGGGGACCTGGTCGTCAGCAACCGCTACAAGGAAATTAGCTTTTGCTCGCGCAAACGGAGCTGTACGACAATTTGCAAACAAACTGGGGGGTCGACCAGTACACATTTTAGTGGATATTAATACATTGAAATGTGTGTCCACTGCAATATATGGGGCAGGCATATGGGGGATTGCAGATACTCGAGATATTCAACTGTGTGAAAATGCTTTCCTCCGCTACCTATTAGCCGTCCTAAGCTCAACATCTACATATGTATGCCACAAAGAATTAGGGCTGGACTATGTTTCAGATCTTATTAAAGTAAGCCATAAAATTAAGTGGTTTTTATACGTAAAGGGCTTTTTAACAGAGATTGGGCACCCTGAGTACTTTGATTCCCCTACTGCCTTAACATCAATCACCAGGAAATAATTTAAAAGAAAGGTGTCTTGAACTGTTAGAGAATAAACATTGGCAGTTAGTGGGGAAAAAGGAGGCCGTACTACAGAATTAACTAATACTGCAGGGACATGGCCTGCAGCAATATTTAATTTCTGTCCAGAGCAGTTACTCTAGGATGTTATTAACACGATTGAGGGGAGACAGCTTTTTTAGACTAGTTACCTTCCCAGAAACACACAGCTGGTCAAAAAACCTGATTCTGTGTCCCTGTGACGACGCATCACAACAGTCTACGATTCATTGTGTTTTATTCTGTACGTTTTACTCACTCCCCAGGAAAAAATATATATTATTTTACTGAAGAAATGGGGGCTGAGACAGTGTAGACCTGCCCTATTGAAACTTCAGATGTTAGAAGATGAAAATCAATGCACCTAGTCTCAATATTTTTGAAAAGTGTTATTAGATGTAGATCCGGGAAAATGTATGTGAGTCCCTAGCTGGCCATCAAATAACCAGATCATCTATCCCGAAAACGAAGAGTAATAAGAGGAGCAGGGAGGCCGTCTTGATGTTTCAAGAGCACTACAAAGTATAGAACTCGGCTCGAGGCACATTGATGTGAAGTCACGGCGAACCAAAAAATACGCAAAACAAACGACACAAGTATTGAATACACTCAGCCACAAGCTGCAACGAGTAACCTATAATCCCATGTTTGTGGGTTTATTTTTTAATGAATTAGAACCTTTTACTCAAATTCGGTGGCTCCCTTGACTCGAAAAGAGCACTGCTTATTAAAAAGTTCTTCACACTATGAAGTAAAATATATAGTGTCCCAAGCTCCAGATTAAAGGAAGAGTTCGGATTTTCAAATTGATCAACGTGGAGGATACGTGGTACCTTCCACCACACACTGATATCTTAAGAACCTTGTCCTGATGAAGGTCCTATCGATATACCGAAATGCTGCGTCGACAATTTTTGTAACAAATATGTTTTTAAATGTTTTATATATGTAATGACATAACTTTTTTAACTGTTTATTTTTGGTACTGAAATGCTCTTGAAGAAAAACTGTTTTATGATCAAATTATCCTTTAAATAAATTGTACAATCTTTCTATAAATTTTTCTTCTATTATTGTTTTTATTGAATGTTTTATTGTGATTCACTATTCATGTGGTTATGGTCTGTACCTAGGGGCAATCAGAAACCATTCCCCAAGAGTTTATACTTGGTCACGCCCATTTGATGGCCAGCTAGGGACTCACATACATTTTCCCAGTTCATTACTCCTTGTCCCTTACTGGATTAACAAGCATTTACAATGCAATGGTTTTGCCTGTGTTAATGTTAGAGCTATTGGCATTGCTCTTGACATTATTTTTATTTATGTTTTTTTAACATAAATAAATGGCATTGTCATTTACAATGCCACTAGCTTTATCTCTCGCAAATGACACACGCAATGAAAGGCAAGCAATGGGCGTAAGGCAGGCCCCTGTAGAGGAGGGGGACTCCCAACACTTCAGAGCCCCCATATATCTGCTGAGGGCCACCATCAGCCCAAGGCCAATAAATATCGACCGGTGAGCTATGGGAGACTGGGGGCCCCTCTTCCCATTCTGCAAGGGGGGGGGGTCATTTTGGGTTATGCTGCTATCCTGGGGCCTACTTCTAAGCATATGTAAGCGCCACTAGAAAAGACCTGAATATGTGGAGAAAGTTGCGCTGCCACACGAGCCAGGATTAAATGGCTGCCCACATCCACGTACCCATCAGCCAAAAAAGGTTTCGCAGGAGGAAACAGACGCAGGCAAGTGTAAGATCTAGGCCTAAAATGACGGAATGCGCTGACCACAAGCCGGAATCCAGAACTTGCACTCCATTCATCCACCCACAGCTGAACTGTTCACACCGGCTGTCGACAGCGGAGCTGAAATTTACAGGAGAGTAACTCAGAATATCTGACCTGAACCCACAGCCATAGCTTGACCAGTCCAGCTCTCCGAAGAGGCGTGGGGGCAGCCAGTGGCGCTTTATAACCACAGCAAATACATAGTTAAATACGGCAAATGCTGGAAATGGGGATTTGGTAAATGAAATATTCACCTACCACGTGCCGTGCAACACGAAGCAGAACCCCACTCACGGTATTACTTTTCCACCACACATAAACGCCAGGCACTTGCAGCTGACAACTCAGCGGCCCCTTACCCCCCTCGACCCTCTTTTTAATCAACGCATGTATCTAAGAGAGTCTCTGCGTCGCTTTCCCGCCATCCACTTCATATCCAAGTAGAATCTCAGCTCAGGGGCACTTCCGGTTGTTTTCCCCTTGTTTGCCCTCCGTTGCTGTCTCGTCCGTACCCAAACCCCATAACTCTCCCTAAAGACTCTATTATTGGGACAGTGTTCATTTTTTGAGAGGTTAAAACGTGCATTTACAGAGCCCAAGAGGGAGGGACGCACATTCTTCACGCCGTACCACACAAGGGGAGGGGGCTTTAATAGGGCGCTGAACGTTTTGGGGTGTCTCCCAAGCGAGCGACGCTGGCTCTGCGTGGTGTTAGAGAGGGTGAGGGCAGCCTGGGCAGGGTGATCCACGCGCTCTAAAACAAGAAGGCAAGAAACAAAAAAAAAAGAGCACTCACCTGGACATCTTCCAGCAGATCTCTTGCTTCCTGCTCTCCACTCCTCCTCCCGATGACGCGGCGGAGGCTCGGCCGGCTGGGCCAATCCCAGCGCGGCCCTGGCCGGAGACGGACGGCTGCTTCCTTCGCCTGGGGAACTCTGCTTCGGGGGCCGCGGCGGGGAAACAAAGGGACAATGCCGGGTGGGCACCGGCTTTAGAGGTCAGCAAAAGCGCTCCACGCTTCGGGGGCCGCGGCGGGGAAACAAAGGGACAATGCCGGGTGGGCACCGGCTTTTTAGAGGTCAGCAAAAGCGCTCCACGCGCTCTAAGTGAGGCTCCTTCTCACGGCCCGAGCAGGAAGGCGGGTGCCGGCAATGCCGGACCAGATTCGGGGGCGTTCCCGAGAACAGGCTTTCGGCTGACGTCACCAAAAGGGAAAAATTCTCGGGAACGCCCCCGAATCTGGTCCGGGATTGACGGACAGAGCCGTCTCCCAATGGCTAGCCTCCATTTATGGAGCTAGCCAATGGGAGGAGGGGGCGGATACCCGACCCCACAGAGAAATTACATTAGATTTTGCTAGCGCATGCGTACTTCGTACGCATTGCCAAGCAAAACCTAAAAAGGAGACCTCCCTATCTTTTTTTAAATTAGATGTAGATCCACCATGAATTGAAACCCCTAAAAATTAGCATTTTGTACTGTTCAATATTAATCAGTTACTCTTTTTTAATTGTTTTTAATAGTGATTAATTTTGAAATGTATTTTACTATGTCGCTTTTGTGATTTTAAAACTAAAATCGAATAAAGCTATCTTTGACCTAACTTGACTACCTAGTAAGTGGGTGTCCTGAAGTAGGACAAGGCCTGGCCCTTGTTGTTCAAGATATTGTGCCACCCCACCCCTCTTTATTTTGTCCACAAGGCCATTCCAAAATAATATCTTCTTAGACTCAACATCTACCTGTTGCATTATCCTGGACCTCACAAGTGTGTGTTTGGCAGGTCTCTGGACCAAACAACCTGTAGTGCTTCTTTCATTGCAAACCACAATTTAATAATGGAACATCTCAGAATTGCCCATTACCTTTCCTTATAGCAGAACCCCCAACTCTCCACCCTGCAACTTCAGAAAGTTCTTTCACCCCATCCCAAGTTTCATAAACACCTTCATAGCATCCCAAAGGGTCTGTCCAAACCTTCCTAATCTCAAAGGGTGTTTTTTTAAGATAGTATGCCCACTCCCATGGAACACCAGGTGTACTGAGGAAGTATATCTCCCACTTTGCCCAGGAACTTCCATTTATTAGCTAGTAAGTGGGTCTCCTAAAGGAAGACCAGATCTGGACCTTGTTTCAGATATTATGTCACCATACACCTCTTTCTTTTGTCCCCAGGGCCATTCCACAATAATATTTTGATAGATGCAACGTCTACTTGTTGTATTATACCGGACCTCATGAGTGTGTTTTGGACATGTCTCTGGGCTAAGTAATCTGTAGAGCTTCTTATAAACGCAAAGAACAGTCTGAAAAAAGAAACATCCTAGAATGACCACTTTCTCACCCACCCAACTGTCTTAGCCTCTGTCTGTTGCACCCTACACTCTAAATAACTCTCTCAATAACCAGGATGCTACACTAAATTGTACCTGTAATATATTATGCAAGAATTAAAATTGCAGCAGCAGAAACAGTGCCCTCACAATTTCAGGCTATACATATGAAATGAGGTCGCTGCCGCTTAGCATCGTTATTTCTTCACTTACCCTCTCTGAAGCCACATTTATCGCCAGTCTTGGCTTTAATGTCAGTAGGTGTCCAGATCCTGATCAGAGGGAGATTCACTCACTTCTCATTCCTGGTCTGAGCCTTCTCCCACCTCAGCGCCCGAGAAGGGACAGGTTAGGTCCTTGGGGCGTCAGAGTTTCCAACATTTCATTTCATTCTATTGGCATTTGTAGGGATTGTAGGTCTGAGATCCCTCTTTATTTTGCTCCACTTTCACTGAGGGGATCTTACGTTCTGCAACCCACTCCTCCCTGGGGTATCAGAGAAGAATGAGTTGGAGTTGTCCGTCACTTTGAGGCACGCCAGGAAGAGGACCATGTGTATATATATAGATCTGTTGCTCTCATATTCTTTTTACCCTCTTCAAAAGATTTCCTAGGTTTTTCTACCACACTAGGAGAGTCCAGAAAGATGATGACATGCGAAGAACAGTAAGTGTTGTCCCCCAGTTTTCTCTCCATGTGCAGAACAGTGACCTATAATTGAGGAATCACGCTTTGAGGGGTGCAGACGAGCAGCTGGAGGGAGTCTTTGTACAAGCGATCTATGGCTTGGCTAAATTATGCCTTCTTACGATAGAAGAGAAAAAGCTGGTCTTCTATAAATTCTTCTGGGTGTTTCCCCTTGATCTTCCAGCATTCCCACTAGTTGTGAAATATTTCAACGGACCCTCCTTCCCCCTCTTCCACTCTTTCTTCTAGTCCTGTGGTCGTTCCAGTGAGAGGTTGAACTGTACTGTGCTCCTGGTTTCAGCTGCCATTCAACCCATACATGTGGTCCTCTCTTTCTGTCACTCAATCCACAATGCTGCATACATCCTACTGTATCAGGCCCAATTTAAATCCTACTTCCCGAATGTTGGTCATTAAAGCAGTACTTGTATCACTAATAACTTGCAGCATGACACTGGTGGTTGCAGGTTTGGCAGTTTCCTTGGTTAGGCACAAGGTTATTCTCGTATTTCACAATTTCTCCACAGCTCTACTGGGCTCCTCTTGCCCATAAGGCCACTCAACATCGCCCTCATTCTGTCTGCAAGTCAGGATTGTGGCAGCCTAGCAGGTCAACATGCCATCTGGACCGTATCAGGGCTGATCAGGTTATCTCTGGTGTGCAAAGTCTGTGAAGGAAGGGAATGTAGTTATCAGTGGTTCCTTCAGGCTCATATTTCTCACAAGGAGCGACTGATCCTCTCTGTGGCTCTGGGTCTGTCACATCCACCTGTTACCTGTGTTGTTTATTTGCATCCTTATGAGCTTCGCCTAGCACTGGACCCAAGTGCCATGTGGAAAGTGACCGAGTTAGTCACGGAGTCTTGTGGGACTTGATATTTTTGCCAGATTGTGCCGTCCATTCATCGTCCGATAGCCGTTCAGTTTCTGTCCACTATCCACACAGGGACCTATACAAACCCCCAGCAGTTGCACAGTGCATGCAAATGGCCGGGCCAGCTGGTCCCGCCTTGGTATCATGTGCACAGAGGCCAAGGGGGAAATTGGGCAGGCTAGGGTGGGATGACCCAGTTCCACACCTCCAGTTCTTTTATTTTCCTGCAGAGTGTATAAAGGTCCGGTACTCCCCCTCTAATCACAGTCACCCCCTATTACCCCAAGATTCACCCATTCTGTCTTTGGGGCCTAGGAGACAGGTTAGGTGAAGTTTCACAAATCTGCACACCAGTCCTCTCAGTCTGGACCTGGGCCAGGTAGCGCCCAACACTTTCCTTACTTTAGATGCAGACCGCAGCACTACCGGACATCCACATGTCACATTCTTTTATCTTCATATTCGCGTTTCTACACAGTTGTATTTCGTTATGATTCGGGTAATGTAAGTGAAGACGAGTCTGCACATCCAAGTTTGTGTACCCGGCCATGCTCCTCAGTGTACAGTCAAATCACAGTTTGGAATTGTGTGATTTCATTCAAATAATGTGGCAATGGTGAAGTGGTGTGCTAGTTTAAAACTGTAGCTTCGTTTAATTGGAATGATCGGTGGATCTCCGAGATGTCTCAATAGAAAGATTAACATGATTGCCACATGCATCTGGTCATCTCTGAGGATGTATTAATTAAATCTAGCAGCCAGCATGTTTCATTTTCAGTTCATCTCTGTGTTTATCAAATCTGCCTTTTCTGCGTGTCACAATAATCGAACCGTGCAGCACAGGCTGATTGACCTATGTACCTGGGGTCCTCTAATGGCCAGACCCGCACAAATATACTGGAGTGACGCAGCCACAGCGGTGGCCTTTCCGTCAAGGGCAGTGCACCACAGTGAGAGGTCTAACCCCTGTCTCTCAAGCTAAAGGCTTTCTGTTGCCACAAGTTGGGGAATTGACCTGATTGCCCTGGAGTCCATCCAAAAAGTGACTACACCTAAAGGCTAAAGCAGTCGTTCATGTGAGACAGGGGCTGCCTTGAACGCCCAGAGCGTCCGCTTTGTGGCCCACATTGTGGTGAATAGCAGTATTGGGCTGGGCAGCTGTACATGGCATTCGTAGGCATGCACCACATAACTTCGAGCCCTAATACGCTGGCCTAACAATATGGCAAGAGACAAACCTTCCGCCTCAGCGGCCCAACAAAAACATGATAAATACACCAAACAGGCGCAGCCACCAGAGGAAGCAGGTGCGGTGGGAGGGGGAGAGCTTGTATCTGAAGCGTCACACATGACATCTATCCTACAAGCTAGGTAGGACCTCAGCAGCAATAAGGAAGGAAAAATGGGTGAGCTGAAAGTGGACATCTCCCTAATTCTGCATGATTTGTGGAACGCCATCGACAGAGTTAGGGAGGTGGAAGGTAGAGTGTCTGAAACTGAGGATACGGTGAAGTCAATGTAGACCGTGGAGTGGTGCTCAGATTTGCACGCTAGCTAGGTGCCCTCATTTTTTAATCCTGCCAAGTGATGATTTTCCTGGACTATACTTTAAAGATTCAGCAGCAAAGGCAAGCCTTCCAGGAAGTTAAGCAAAAAATGAGAGCTATGAACATCCAATATATTCTCTTATTTCCCGCTCGATGAAAGGTCAGTTTTCTTGAGAAGTCCCTGTCCTTTGACACTCGAGAGGCCGCCTGGGACTGGGTAGAAGAACAAACCAAATTGATTGGCGGAAGCTCCCCCCTGCAAGGTGGGGAGGGGGGTGGAAGGGAAGTCAAACCGGATAACAATTGCCAAACCCCGTCAAAAATAGAACCACAGACTAGGTCAAAGACAACAGCAACTTCAGATATTGGGGGTGCCGGCTTAGGGATGGGAATAACAATCAAAACTTCTAAAATCAACATCTGAGCAAAAGGGAAAAAAAAGACTGCGAAAAAAACGTAATAAGCGCAGTATACTGATCCAAAATATAATCAGTGATTACCCCCCCCCCCCCGCCCCCCAAATAAAAAAAAAAGCAACACTCGATCTGGCTCGATTAGTACTGCAAGCATCGACAGCAGCAATTTTCTGTCACAACAATCATCTCCAAAAATATTACCTGGGCTGGTATGTAACGCAACACCAGTATTCTGCCACCATAACACGTTTAGGCATTAAGGGTGGTTCGTGGGAAGAAATCGCAAACCTCGATATCAGTCGAGCCAGAAAAGGTTCCCGAGCCAAAACCTTCATTGCACTCTTTAGTGACTGGATTAGAAGCCCCATCAACCTCCATAAACACAGTGAAAATTCCTACGCAGAACCAAAAAAGAGAAGCCACAGAACAGTACAATGACAAATTTAAGTCAAGTGTGTAAGGAAAACCACCGGCTAACACTCGTAAAAAATTCGGACTCAGCAAACATGGGTAAACACACTTCTAACAAAGAGTCTTATCAACTCCAAGGCGAAAAAGTGGAATATATGCAATAATTAACCTTCAATCAAAGGATATTTGATCTATCCTATACAAAGGACAAGCACAACCACATGGCGCCTGGCCAGGATTTGACCACAACAAATCTAAAAGCCAAACTGTTATTCATCCCAAAATATTTCACTTAACGACCACACAACATCTTAAACAGAGGGAACGTGCTCCAACACTTGGGGAATGATATAGCGACTGAACAGATCATTTTATGAAGGCAGCGGTGATTTGAAAACTGAAACTGCTTTTTAAAAATAGATTTTTTATTTTCTTGCACTTAACTGATTGAGGCCGCTTTCACCCTCCCCGGTCCACCGTGAGCAGTGCTCAATTGCTGTGGAGGGAGATTCTTTCTTTCTCTATTCTTGGCGCAATACTCACTTCCGGGCTAGAGCCAGGGGCAGCGCTCTAGTCTCTCAATGCTTGGACCACTTAAAAACATGTGCTGGGCGACGCGCAGCGGACGCGCTCCAACACTTGGGGAATGATATAGAGACTGAACAGATCATTTTATGAAGGCAGCGGTGATTTGAAAACTGAAACTGCTTTTTAAAAATAGATTTTTTATTTTCTTGCACTTAACTGATTGAGGCCACTTTCACTATCCCCGGTCCACCGCAAGCAGTGCTCGATTGCTGTGGAGGGAGATTCTTTCTTTCTCTATTCTTGGCGCAATACTCACTTCCGGGCTAGAGCCAGAGGCAGCGCTCTAGTCTCTCAACGCTTGGACCACTTAAAAACATGTGCTGGACGACGCGCAGCGGGCGCGCCAAAGGCGCGCCTAAGGCAAGCCCGTCTGCGCCCGTCCGTGCCTGGACGCCGCCAGATGCCACACCGCCTATACCCCGATATCCTTGCAGAGGGACAGCATACAGGAGTATAGATCACATCTTAAATACACCACACAGGAGCTGCTGAAGCTCAGGAAGACCGGAGAAAATATAGAAGGTAACAGTGATTGCAGTGTATGCACCAACGGGCTGCCTCCTAACATCGAGGGTAGTTTTGCGTGTGTCAAATGCAGATACGAAAGTATACCCCCCTCTCTAGAGAAAGGATCACGGACCATACAGTGCACTGATCCATCACCTCATAAAACCGAATGGCACTGCTTTTTAGCGAACTTTCTCTCACTTCCGAAACATGCCATTAATATCTGGGACCGTCTCTCAACGTTAGCCCCAGACATAGGCTTTCTAACGGAGACCTGGCTTAGACCGACCTCGGCCCCAGATATTGCAATTGCGATACCAGCAGGTTATCATGTACTAAAACTTGACAGATCACATACAGTTGGCGGAGGAGTGGCCATAATTTATAAAGATCCGATAAAAGCCACCACCTTAGATACATTTAGTTCTGACAATATTGAAATACTTGTCTTCAGACTCGACTTCCATCCCCAACTGAGCTGGAAGGGAGCCCTTGTCTATTGTCCTCCAGGACTGATTGGGAATTCCATTTCAAGCCTGTTGGACACATTAGCACCACATGTTATATCCACAGGTAAATTTATTCTGTTAGGAGATTTTAACATCCACATTGATAACCCAGAGGACTCAGAAGCGGCAGTCTTCCATAGGGAAATGTCCGCCCTTAATCTTATAACCAGGAACAACGCTCCTACTCATAGAGCTGGACACACACTGGACCAGGTCTTATCTAATTCCTCAGACCAGATCTACATTTCAACTGATCCACTAATGTAGTCTGATCATGCCATGGTCACTTTTGATCTTCTTAATACAAAGAAAGAGACAGCAAAAATATGCCAAACTAAAAAGACCTTCAGACATTGGCATAAACTGTCCCTAGATGCCCTGAAGGCAAGGCTTAGTAGGATTAAGCAGAGATCACCTCCAGCCACAGTGGATGATCACCTGGAATCCTTTAACACTAACATAAAAAGGGTGGGCGGCCAGCTACGCTCCGTGCACGGAGTGCGCGTAGTGCCGTCTCCTACGCATTTTGCGTAGCGGGCGTAGCCAGGCGACACTACGCGCGCTCCGCAGACGGTGCGTAGCCGGCCGCCACCCGCCTCCCTCCCGCCCTCCCTAAATACTTAAATAAAAGGATAGAAAGCTTTTAAAAACACTTACCTTGTCCGCCGCGTCCCCGGGGCTCCCTCTCGCCGTCCCTGGATTCGCGCCGCCATTTCGGATACTAATGCGCATGCGCGGGCGCCCGCGCATGCGCATTAGTATCTGAATCGGTGGCGGCGCGAATCCAGGGACGGCGAGAGGGAGCCCCGGGGACGCGGCGGACAATGTAAGTGTTTTTAAAAGCTTTCTATCCTTTTATTTAAGTATTTAGGAAGGGCGGGAGGGAGGCGGGCGGCGCGTAGTGGGGCTACGCGGACTGCGCGGGTGGGCGTAGTTTTATGCCCACTTCGCGTAGCTCCGCGGAGCCCCACTCCGCACACTACGCCCAGGCATCCTAGACCATCTTACTCCAGAGAAAGTGTCAAACCCAATGACTAACCGCATACAGCATGTATGGTACACAATGGAATTAAGGGAAGAGAAGAGCAAGTGTAAGAAACTGGAGCGTAATTGGAGGCGTACTAAAGACACGTCATGTAAAGAACGCTATAAAACAGCACTGCTCACCTATCACAAAAACATAAAATTAGCGCGCAAACATCAAATCATAAGGCAGCTAGAACAGTCAGACATTTCGCCTAAAACGCTTTTCCAGATTTTAAATTCCTTTGTAAATCCCAAAAGTCTTGACACAGAGGAAAAACCCACCCAACTGCTTTGCGATAAATTCTCTGATTATTTCGTTCAAAAAATGGAAGACATCTATAGTAAAATAACCTCCTCAGGTACTGGAAAGGATGTTGTTGACATCAACCTACCATCTGTGCCAGTAGGACCAGGCGTTCTTAGAGAATTTCCACGGCTGACAGTCCAAGATACCGCACTATTATTAAGATCAGTTAAGTCGGGCTCTCCAACCGACTTAATCCCTGCAAAGTCTGCCAAAATGTTGGCAGAAGTATTAGCGGTACCTCTCTGCCCTGTCCTAAACCAATCACTTGAGGAAGGGAAACTCCCTATTGCCTGGAAAGTAGCCCAAATTATGCCAATTCGCAAAAATACCACAGTAGCATCTGATATCATCACCAATTTCCGCCCCATATCTCTGCTACCTCTTTATAGCAAATTACTGGAGAGACATGTTAGCACCCATCTTTCAGCCTTTTTGGAATCTGCCAAATGTTTGGATGATTCCCAATCAGGCTTTTGGCCAAATTATAGTACTGAGCTGGCTCTGGTGAAGGTAACTGATGATATAAGAATGCTGGCGGATGCAGGTCAGGCAGTAATCTTGGTGCTGCTTGACCTGTCCGTGGCGTTCGATACCATATCACACCAGATCCTAGTTGACAGGCTTCGCCTATCAGGGATTAAGAATTTTGCCTTAAACTGGATAAAGGATTTCTTAACTGATAGGACCCAAATTGTAAACCTGGGCCCTTTCCAATCCAAGGTCAGCCATGTCACAAAAGGAGTGCCACAAGGTTCATGTCTCAGTCCGTCTCTGTTTAATGTGTATGTTGCCCCACTGGCTGCGCTGCTTAGGAAAATTGTGTTTCTCCCAATTTCTCATGCAGATGATACACAGTTGATCTTCACCTATAATAAATACACGCCTGACGTTCAGAAAATATTCTCCGAAGGCATGAACATAATAACTGCCTGGATGAAGAGCAACTTTTTGCAGTTAAACACAGCGAAAACTGAGATTCTGTTATTTAAAGATGCCATATCAAGATGGTCTCCTGGGTGGTGGCCTGCAGAATTGGGCAATGCCCCCACCCCCAAAATCGTGGTAAAAAACCTAGGGGTGCTGGTTAACAGAGACCTTAACTTGGAAGGCCACATCGCTGCAGTTAAAAAATCATGCTTTTATGCGTTGAGTCTTCTTCGGAAAATATTCCATTTTCTTCCCATGAACACTCATAACACACTAATCCATGCTCTGATTCTCAGTCGCTTGGATTATAGTAACGCCTTGTTGATATCAGCCAAGGAGTCAGATCTCCAAAGTTTACAGGTGGTGCAGAACACTGCGGCACTCCTGGTAACCAATGCTCCTTATTGCACTCCCTCTCTCCCTCTATTGCGGAACCTACACTGGCTGCCCATTCGCAAGAGGATTCACTTTAAAGTGTGTTGTTTGGTGTTTAAAGGCCTTAATGGCATGGGCCCCACATACCTATCAGAAAAGTAAGTCAAATATACCCCCATGCGTCCACTCCAATCTGAAGGTAAATGCCTGCTTACTATCCCTCGCATTAAGCAGACTAGACTCGGAGGCAAATCCTTCTCTTATTTGGCTCCCAAGTTCTGGAATCAACTACCCACAGATTTACGACAGGAAGACAACTATTTAGCATTTAGAAAAAAACTTAAAACTCAGCTTTTTTAAATCCTTTCCCCCCAACGGGCTTTCTGCGATGTCCTTAGCGCGGAAATACCTCTTCTGGGGTGAGTCAGGTGCTTTATAAATGTAATAAATAAAAATAAACATCCCCAAACTGTTCAAATCAATTCCTGAACGGTGTTATATTGAATCCAGCGACATAACATCTATCGAATTCAAACCCATCAAAGCTAAACAATATACTGAACCAACATGACTTACTTTTGCATCAGTAGCAGCCACAAAGCGGGTAATATCAATGTCTGACCAATTTAACAAATGGGGCATCAAGATAGTTTCTCAAATAGAACCACAAAACCCGTCGGTACCTTCAAAATCTCTGGCCCCTTCTGATAACATTGGAATCCCACTATTTTCAATACTAAAATCTGCTCAAAGACGAGCCCATGCAAGAATTACTCAGCTGGAAACAGAGGAGCCTAAAACCATGAAGATTGATTGGGCTTGGCTGCCAGCGGCCCTGGCCAGGGGAACCATAACTGAATTAGCGTTCAACCTGGTCTCTCAGTGTGACTGTGTTCATGGAATATCAATGGTCGTACCACAAAATTCCAGTCACCAGATGTGATAATATTTTTAAAATACTGTTAGAAATTGTATCTCTGGTTGGCTAAGGCTTGCGCCAAAGAGACCACCGCTGTAGTCAGGGCAAGGGAGTTACACGCCAAGATAACCCCTGCTCACCCCCTTGGTAGCTTGCCATGAGCAGTAAGGCTTATCCCGGAGGCAATGTGTAAAGCGTTTGCGCAAAACACACACACAGCAGCAACACACTAGGCACACCACAAAAAGGAACTCCACACAAGGTTATATATAAAAATAGCCTTTGTATTACCATAAACACATTCGATCATAATCACACAGATACACTGTGCCAACTGGCACTGGGCAGTATTTACAGGGGATTATTTACACCTGGGAGGGCCACGTGGGCCACTGTCAAAATCAGCACTTAGTAGAAATAGTAGATTTAGCACATGTAATAACTGAAGCACAAAATAACAATTGTAGATCACCACCAGTAACCACTGGTAAAAGGTAGGAACACACTACGCAATACTAGTCACCTTAGGCATAGGTCACGCAGTGAAAGATAAACTGACTAGCATAAACCATACTAGGTAAAACAACCACCTAGTCATGAAAACACAGTTAGAGGTATCACAGGCATAAAGGAATTGCATAAGTACACTAGGCGCAAATCATCATACGCATAAATACATTAGGCAACACCTGCAAGCATGAGCACCAGTAGATATGGGACATATAATCAATTGTGGAACACCACCAGTGACTACTGGGAAACACTATACTCAGTAGTACAACCCGCAACATAAAACATATTATGCCCTCAGCATCATATCAGGCGCAAGCCCTCTTGTGCGCCAACTTAGAACTCTGTGCCTTATGTCCAGTAAAGTAAGGGCTGGCTGCGCACGCAGCAACAGCAACAGATCAGGCCTAAACGTGGCAGCTGCCTACTAATTGCTGGGCAGCTGTGGCAGGGAACATGGACACCAGCGTGCCCCCTGAGACCCTCACTGGGACTCTAGCAGAAAATCAATGGGCCCCCAACATCGCAGCTGCCTGCGCTCTCGCCAAAGGATGTGGGGCACTCCTGGTGCCTCTTGGGCCACCACAGGGGCCTCCTAACCAAAAATCTGCCCCCACGTTGCAGCTGCTTACTGACAAAAACAGGGCAGCTGTGAAGATTCGCAGGCTCTGGCACTCACAGTGCCTATGGGGCCCTACTTGGGGATTTGTGTCCTAGAAATTAAACTGTCCCCCGGCACGAGGGCACGCCAGTCATCAAAGAGGACACGGCCTCTAACTATGGCCCTCACTGCCTGGGCAAACCCCAGAACCACTCTGTCCGGTATAGTGCCCCCACTGTCAATACGGCAGGAGGGGAGGGGGCGGGCTCCGACAATGTGCCCCGACACCCCCTCTCCACAATGAGCCTAGGAGCCCCACTCACCGGCTAGACTGTGGGGGCTCTCCGGGACTCCTCTGGGTGCAGGCGCGGCGCTCTCCCTCTCGGCTCCCTTCTCCTCTGCAGGGCTACACACATGGGGTTCTCCGGTTCTCCGGCGGCTGTAGGCGGTACGCGGGGCTCTCTTCACCACATGGGAGCCCCGCTTTGCTTACAACTTGATGCTGCCTGTTAACCAACGGCCGGTCCGCCTTCCTGGGATCGGGACTGCGCAGGGACGCCTGTGAGAATCGGTACAGCTTCCTCCCGCCCGGGGGAAGCGGAAATGGAGCCCGAGAGGCTCCTCTTTTGTCTCAGCCAGTCCCGCCCACCGTCAGGCAGCTTCCGGGCCCCGGCGGTGATGCCAGACGGCTTTTACTTTTGGCATTGCAGGGTAGGCTCCCGCTTTCTATATAACGTCCCTGGTGGGGAGGGCACCTGCTAGGGGTATAAACAATGGGAAATCTGCGGGATGAGCACCCGCTATGCAAGTAGTACTTGCAGGGGGATCCCCACGCCGGGGAGTCCTTCTTGGAAAGGATCGCAGCTTGGCGCTGCAGGGAAAAAGCGCTGCTCCTCTGGGGCAACCCAACCACAGTGCTCCTCAAATAAAGTACTCCCTAGGAAAACAAAGCGCCTCTTCAGTAGTAGAAAGCCAAGCGCTCCTCAGGATGAAAAATAAAGTGCTCCCAGGCACTACAAAGCTCAAAGTCTCAAGTCCAGGGAACGTCTTTTAGAATGCAGGAGGGGGGCAAAGGCTGGGCCCAGGGGCCAGTTCACAGGGCCATCCAGCAGGGAGGCAGTCCCCAGTGGTGGTCCTCCTGGCACCCAGCAGTAGCAGCAGCAGGCCCCCCTCAAGTTAGGAGCAAGAGAGAACAACATACATGGGGTCACAGCTCCTTCTTATACACACATTTTCCCTTGTCTCAAGGGTGCAGGGCGAGCAGAAAACCAGATGCAACTGGTTCTGGAGCACTTTGTTGTGCTCAGTCCCTCTCTCTATTCACAGAATGGGCCAGGGACATCAGATGCACCACAGGGGGTGCAGCCAGCATTGTGGAGGGAAGGCCGAGCCCTATTCAGGTCCCAGGTGCAACTCCTCCCTCCCATCTACATGCAGATCTCCCTATTCACCACCGGGCAGACCCATCCTGACTCCTGGAGCCAGGCACACCAGCCAGCCCCTGTCACTCACAAGCCAGACAGTCAATTCACATTCACTGCACACAGAAATACCAACTTCTAAAAGTGGAACTTCTACACTAGTCACATTAAATCTGTGCACACCGTCGCGCAGCATTTAATCTCACGAGTTCGCACATACCAAACTCGCCCCTGCACTCCTCTCACATCAGGAACTACCATGGACACGCATCTCCCCCATGCATTCCTATGGGAGGGCAGGTCAATCTCACCACACACACTCAGCCTGCGCACGCACTTTACACTGGGACACAGTGTTAAAGTGCGCAGAAGCTTAAAATCACTACCATCAAGTCACATTAATAAGCAAAAAGTTTAGGGGTGAACCTGCCAAAAGGGCCAAGTCCAACAAATACCATTAGGTCATACTATTGCAAGAAACATGGTCCAAGGTCAGCCTACCAATAGAAGGATATTTAGAATGCAGGTCCCCTGCCCGGAGGTTGCACAAGTTTGGTAGATCTAGTGGTGGTCTTTCAATCTACAGAGCTGGTAAGCTAAATGCTAACATTGACCAACTAACATTCAAGGAAGATTGGATTTCCGGCATAAGGATCAGAAATTACAAATTGATTGAACAACTGCTCCTGATTAACGTATATATTTTACCAAGTGCCAAGGAGAAAAAAAACAACTTTATCACTTGATCCAGAACTTGTGTAACTTACTTAGTGACTATAGAAGAACAGCCTGTTTAATATCTGGCGATGACAATACAAACCGCTTCCAAGAACTCCCTGAAGAACAAGTTACTTACCTTCGGTAACGATATATCTGTAAGAAACAGTAGTTAGTATTAGATTCCTTACCTTAGAATATCCCCAGGCGTCAGTCTGGATCCGGAAACTTTTGCGTAGCAGTACCCCTGCGCGTCGGTAGGCGTCGTCTGCAGGCGTCCCCTGCGGCTCCGCATCGTCGGCGTCGTGCGCCGTGATGACGTCGCTGGAGTATATAGACGCCGCCTCCGCGCGCTGACGTCAGTTCTTTGCACACAGCTTTTTCGCGCCAGAACACGCAGAGCCATGTGAGAACTAACACTGGTGCCATTTGAAACTAGGGCCCTGAAAGGGATGTCCTTAACCCTAGGTATCAGTTCGCAGAACGGGGAGGATGGGTGGGGCGGTAAGGAATCTAATACTAACTACTGTTTCTTACAGATATATCGTTACCGAAGGTAAGTAACTTGTTCATCTGAAAGAAACAGGTTAGTATTAGATTCCTTACCTTAGAATAGATACCCCAGCAATACCAACCCCGGTGGTGGGTCTGCGAACCAATACAACCTACACCAGAAAGTCCTGGAGGACCGAACGGCCAAAGAAGCCATCCCTCCGGACTTGACTGTCCAGGCAGTAGTGCCTCGCAAAGGTGTGCAGCGAGGCCCACGTAGCCGCCTGGCAAATGTCCTGCAAAGGGACTCCCCGGCCCAGGGCAGTAGTAGCCGCCGTAGCCCGAGTGGAATGGGCCCTCAGCCCAACAGGAGGCTCCTTCCGAGCCAAAGAGTAGCATGCTTTGATGCACAGGACGACCCACCGAGAGATGGTTCGTTTCTGTACCGCCCTTCCCTTCTTCTCACCCACGTAGCCAACAAACAGTTGGTCATCCACCCGGAACTGGCGTGTGCGATCCATGTAAAATGAAAGCGCACGTTTTGGGTCCAGGCGATGGAGCCGCTCTTCATCCTTTGAAGGATGCGGAGGCGGGAAGAAGGAGGGCAAGGTGATGGACTGCCCAATGTGAAAAGCAGAGACTACCTTGGGCAGGAAAGAAGGTCTAGTCCTAAGAACCACCTTGTCAGGATGAACAGACAAGAAAGGAGGTTTAACAGAAAGGGCCTGGAGCTCACTCACTCTCCTGGCAGAGGTGATGGCAACCAGGAAGGCCGTCTTTAAAGTGAGAAGACGGAGAGGACAGGAATGAAGAGGCTCAAAGGGAGCACACATCAGGAAAGTCAGAACCAGGTTCAAGTCCCACTGAGGCATCACGAACGGAGCAGGTGGATACATGTGCGTGATGCCTTTTAAGAATCGTAATACAATAGGGGACTTGAATAAAGATGGCTGATCAGGTAGCCTTAAGAAGGCGGAAACGGCAGAAAGATAGCCCTTGATAGTGCCCAGAGCAGAGCCCTGCTGGGCAAGGGAAAGAAGGAAGAGGAGAACCTCAGACAGAGGGGCAGAAAGGGGATCCACAGCCTTTGCTGTGCACCATGCCACAAATCTGTTCCACCGGCAGGCGTATACCGACTTTGTGGAGGGACGCCTGGCTGCCAGAATAACATCACAGACTTCAGGAGGCAAGTCAAATGGCCTCAACTGTCGCCGCTCAATCTCCAAGCATGGAGGTGGAGACTGGACAGGTTCGGGTGGAGGACCGTCCCCTGCTGCTGCGACAGAAGGTCCTCCTGAAGGGGCAGGCGGATCGAGGGACCGACTGTCATGCTGAGTAGCTCGGGATACTAGTACCTTCGAGCCCAGTCCGGAGCCACAAGGATAACTTGGGCCCGGTCGCGCCTGATCTTCTTCAGCACTCTGGACAGAAGTGGTATAGGCGGAAAGGCGTACAACAGACCGCAACTCCACTCGCGCCGAAAGGCGTCGCCGAGCGAGTGCCGTCTTGGAAACTCCAACGCGCAGAACTGATGACATTGCGCGTTCTCTTCTGTGGCGAATAGATCTAACCAAGGCTCTCCCCAGTGCTGAAAGAGGCCTCTCGCCACGTCCGAGTTCAGACGCCATTCGTGATCCACCGAGCACCGACGGCTGAGTTCGTCCGCCCTGGCGTTCAGAGAACCTGCCAGGTGTTGAACCGTCAGAGTCACGCCCTGACGTTCCAGCCATTGCCAGAGGCGCAGAGCCTCCTGGCAAAGGGTCCACGACCCCACACCGCCCTGTTTGTTGCAGTACCACATGGCGGTGGTGTTGTCCGTGAACACCTGCACTACACTCCCGTTGACAAAGGGGAGGAATGCCTTCAGTGCCAGGCGAATCGCCCGCAGCTCCAACATGTTGATATGGAGCCGGGACGCCGCCGGAGACCAGATGCCTCTGATCTCCGCCTCTCCCAAGTGGCCACCCCAGCCCTGGAGGGACGCGTCCGTCACAACTACGTGCTCCGGTTGGGGAAGGGAGAGGGATCTGCCTCTGACCCAATCGCGGTCCGTAAGCCACCACTGCAACTGTCTCGCAGTGCCCTCCGAGATCAGGACGTGGTCGGATAGGTTGCCCTGATGCTGGGCCCACTGAAACTTCAGGTCCCACTGCAGAGCCCGCATCCGCCATCTGGCGTGATGCACCAGTAGGATGCAGGAGGCCATCAGCCCCAGAAGCCGCAGCGTCAACCTGACCGAAACCCGGGATAACGGCTGAAAGATGGGAATCAGAGCCTGAATATCCCGGACCCGCCGTTCCGGAGGATAAACCCGAAACTGCGCCGAGTCGAGAACTGCTCCGATGAAAAGGAGTTTTTGAGAGGGACACAGGTGTGATTTCGGCACATTGATGGAAAACCCCAGCTCGTGCAGGAGGTCTGCCGTCATCTGAAGGTGGTGGACGACTGTCTGGGGTGAGCCCGCCTTCAACAGCCAGTCGTCGAGGTAGGGGAAGACTGAAACCCCCAACCGGCGCAGATGAGCTGCGACCACCGCCATCACTTTCGTGAACACCCGTGGGGCGCTGGTAAGGCCGAAAGGGAGCACGATAAACTGAAAGTGCTCGTGGCCTACCGTGAACCGCAGGTAACGCCGGTGGGCCGGCAGGACGGGGATGTGAAAATACGCATCCTGCAAGTCCAACGCTACCATCCAGTCTTGTGGGTCCAGAGCAGCCAAGACCTGAGCCAAAGTCAACATCTTGAACTTCTCCTTCCGGAGGAAGCCGTTGACGTTCCGTAGGTCCAAGATAGGACGCAGGCCTCCTTTGTCCTTCTTGGGTACCAGAAAGTAGTGGGAGTAGCAACCACGCCCTACTTCTGGCCCAGGAACGCGCTCGATGGCCCCCTTGGCCAAGAGGGCCGTAACTTCCCCCTGCAGAAGTGTCAAGTGGTCCCCCGACACACGGTGGTTCTGCGGTGGCATGGCTGGAGGAGTGGTCTCGAAGGGGAGGGAGTAGCCCCTTCGGACGAGCTGCAGCACCCACCTGTCCGATGTAATCGCGCGCCAGCAGGAGTGGTGATGGCGAACCCTGCCACCCACTGGCGTCACGTGAGCTCGAAAGCTCGGACTAGGAAGACTTGGAGGCTGCAGCGGGAGGAGGTGTGGACTGACCTCGCCGCTGCCCTCTACCGCCACCATGGCGGAATCCACGGCCGCCACCGCGCTGGGGAGCGTTCTGCGGCGCGTGGCTTGCAGCACGCGTGGGACCGCCCCTCCCTTGGCCACGAAAGGGGCGAAACGAACCCGTCTGCTGGCGCTGGGTCGAAAGACCCAAGGACTTGGCCGTGACCCTGGAGTCCTTGAAGCGCTCGAGCGCGTTGTCCGCCTTGTCACCGAACAGGCGACTGCCATCAAATGGCATGTCCATGAGGGCATTCTGGACGTCCGGCGAGAAGTTGGCAGATCTCAGCCAAGCATGGCGACGAATCGCCACCGTCGTGGACATAGCCAGTCCCAGCGAGTCGGTCGTGTCAAGACCACACCTGATCGAGTACCTCGCCGCGTCCCGGCCTTCAACCAAGGCCTGGTTGAGCTTGTCCCGCACATCCTGCGGGCATTTCGGCAAACACTCCGCGACCACATCCCACAGGGAGTGGGTGTAGCGGCCCAAGAGGCACGAGGTATTACAAGACCGCAGCCCAGCGCTCAAAGACGAAAAGACCTTTTTGCCAAATTGGTCATATCGCTTCGATTCCCGATCGGGCGGGGCCGACGGGAATGCGGACTGTGAAGTGGAGGCCTGGATCACCAGACTCTCCGGGGAGGGGTGGGTGGAGAGGAAGGCAGGGTCGTCCGAGCACGGACGGTGACGCCTGGCCACGTTTCGGTCAACCGGTGCACCGGAAGCGGGCCTGGACCAGGTGCCCAAAAGGACATCCGTCAGGGCCTCATTAAAAGGCAGCAGAGGCTCCTGAGGGCATGACTGCGGTTTAAACACTTCGGTCAGAATGTTAGGTTTGACCTTAGCGACAGGGAGCTCCAGGTTCAAGGCCTTGGCAGCCCTCATGAGGACCACCGAATAGGCAGCCCCCGCCTCAGACGCCACAGGGGAAGGCGAGACAAACCCAGGGTTGGGCGACTCGTCCAGACCACTGGCATCACCCAAGTCACCTACCCAGTCCACATCATACTGGCAGGCACGGGATAAAGGGTCATCAGACCCCTCCCAACCCTCATCATATTCGTCCCCATCGCCGTAGTCAGGGTCGACGATATAGACCTCGGGGTCAATGGGCCCCATCGGCGCCGGATCCGGCGTCGGCCGACGTCGGTCCGACTCCGGGTCAGGAGTCAGAGAGGGAGTGGGGGTGGCGCCGCGCGGCGCCGGCGACCCGACGCCGGCCGGAACCGACGGCGGAGTCACGGCGCCGCGCGGAGGCGGCACCACGGGTTGGCCCAACGGAATCGACGCCGGAGAGGCCGGTAGACCAGCCGGCGACGAACCTGAGGGGCCCAGCGGCGCCGGAGCCACCGGCGGCGTCGGGGAAGCACCCGAACCGCTCGGGCCCCCAGACGGGACCGACGGGCCCGCAGGCGCCGTAGGCCCCGCCGGAGGAGACCTCGCCCTCATCGCCATGAGGAACTCCTCGATCTCCTCGCGCGACGCGCCTTCCCCAGGGACCGACGGGTATGGGGTAGACGGCGCCGGCGACCCACACGGGGCCGCGGGGGTGGGGCCACCCGAACCCCCGGCCGCATCACGCGGACGTCGGGGGGAGTCGGGGGTGCGATGACGACGCCCCGACTTCTTGCGATGCTTACCTGACGAACCGGAGGAATGGTGGCGACTCCCGGAGCGCTCATGGCGGCTCCGCGATCGTTCCCTCGACCGCTCCCTCGACCTCCGACCGGACCGGGACCGCTCTCGACGCGGGGCCGACACTCGGAGCTCGAGAAGCTTGCGGGACTGCTCCCGCCTAGCTTTACCAGTCAAGGCCCGACAGTCGACATTTGGAAAAGGTCTATAGCCAAGTAATACAGATTCTTTTTTAGATATCAGTATTCGAATGTTTAGGTATATCAACATATATCGTCCAACTGTAGTAAGACACTTCAAAAAGATAACTTATTTGATATTAAATTTTATTAATGATTTATGTTTTACATACGATAAATGTTTATATATCTTTTTTGATTTTTTATATATTTCTCTTTTTTTGTCACATTAGCAATTTATGAAGAACAGTACAGTGTATGAAGTGACTGATATTATACATAAGACTCGTGTATTTACATATTCATCTAAATTCAGAAAAGGTTTAAAAAACATGAACACAGAAGATAGAAGACATAATCAAAAAACTAAAAAAAACTCAGCAATTGAGTTGAAGGCAATACGGTAGATAACACTACGCGCGTTTCGGCTCTTGGGCCTTCTTCAGGTGACCGTCTATTGCTCTATAGGGTATGGAAAGAGAACATACATCACTCTTATTATATAACAAGTTTATATACAGGTTTATATACAGGAGGACAGGAGAAACAAAACATTTCTTAATAAACTTATTTGGCTAATTTATATACAGTAATTCTAATCCATATACAGTGAATATGTATGTACAGTGAGACAGCCCTGAAACCATTTCAGACAGCACATATATATATATATATAAAACAGTGACAATAGATATTATGTCTACTAATGATGAGACATCTCTTGAATTTAAAACATAGCAAAGTGAGATGATATTGGATGGGCATTGAGTAGCTCTGTCCCTGCTTAGACTACCAAGATGTGGAGTCTAATATTTGACTAAACCTCTGTATGGTTATTGACTTCTCACATTATTACTAGGGTAGATGGTGGGATAATCGATAAAGCCACTAATAATATAGGAAGATCATAAGGCTGGATATAGTTAAATAAAGTGTACTTACAGCAGGACAAATTGATAGACCCAGACTGGATGTATGGCAGCAGTGAATTCAGAACAGCTGCAGAATGGAGGAGTAGTTCACGTATAGAGATACGGGATATCTAGAGGTGAAAAATGTATCTATGTAATATTTGAATACCACTAGGAGGTGATACAATTATGAAACTAGAGCCATTGAGACCGCCACTGCCTAGATATTAAGAGTCAGTGATTAGAATGGAACAGTTTAGTGAGAAGTGATACATGACTCTTTACACGTGGAAGTACATCCAACCTGTTTATTTGGCATTAAAGAAAGTCCATATATGATACTTAACTGCAATAGAATTATTTATCAGACGGATCTAAAGAATTGATGAAAGAGGGGGGTTATATTTATCTATCTTGAGAATATATTAGTATTAATTTGTTTTATACCTACAACTTTCTAAATGGACACAGAGACAACATATGTGTACACAAATGATGTGTACCTGAATGCTTACATCTTCCTTTTTCATAAGCGTAGTTGGCAAAGAAGCTTAGCAGTGATTCTGTATCGTCTTTAGTAGTCTGTGGATGAGCTAAGGAAAGAAGGGGGGGTGACGGGGGAAGCAGTAATCAATGGTGATAGCTCATTATATAGTGTGAAAAAGCAAGTAAGTAAACTAAACAGTATTGGTTACCTTATAAGTGATGATCTGTTATATTTCAGACATTGTGGGCATGGCCGATGTTTTAGCGGGATTTGGCAGCGAGACTATGGAACAAAGGGGGGAGAAAGAATATTTGCAAGAGGCGTACAGTAAGGATTTAATTTCCACGCTCTTGTATGTTGTTTATATATAAGAGAGAGTGGTGTTTCAATAGTCTCTGCATGTCTACCTAAAATGGAAAATAATTAGCTAGACTCGAAATATGAACGGATGACAGATTACCTTATAATTGAGAATCTTGTGTTTTCCAGGAGTTCGAATCAGATGTAAGTGTGCAGATTGCAGAAAAAAACGTAACTGTAACGGAGAAATAACATGGGTCAAGTCGCGTAGGTTGAAGTAAAAAACCATATACATGGTTATATTTATTCTATTGGGAGACTAGACTCAATGAATGATTAGTCTCTGGTCTGGTAGAATAGGGAAAGTTTGCGCTTCATTTTTTAAACAAATGTCCAGAACCTCGTTGGTAGTATGCGCGGTTGTTATATATTGTTTGACCGAGATATGCGGTCAAAGTCTAATATGGGTTCGGACTTCAATATTAAAGCAAGCATGGTTTTCGCCTTAGCATTTTTGCTAGCGGTAATCTAATGTTATGCCTGAATTGGGCGAACAAAGTAAGTCCTGCTAGATGGTAAACAACAGCTAAAGCCTGTAGTAGCATGTCCTCTTCAAGATGTGCTGCATAAGTTTGTGACCGAGAAATAAGCATCCATAGGTTAGCGTTTTTACCTGTTGGAAGTCAGTTGGTAGCGAGGAACTCCCGGTATTCATACATGAAGATAAATCGGCTGTGTATGAGCAAGGCAGTCGGGTTTCAAAGACATGCAGCTCGAAACGCCGTTTTTAAATAGAGGTCAGGTGTGTGTGCCTGACAATGTAAAAAGGTGAAAGGGATAACAGACTCAAGAAGTTGCTTAATGGAGATAGAAAGAGGACCTTATAGGTAACGATTTCTACTTGAAACGGATTTCTGGGCAAAATCTTAGATGCGATCAGATATTCTGTGTAAACGGTATATTTCTATTATGCAGTTATAGAATCGCCTGATCCCAGGGAATTTCTAAATTTAAGCCGTCATTCACAGTGTTGAATATAAATATATAATATACCTCACGTTTTTGCCTTATTTTGTTACAGCAGAGCCCTGCTGTTGGGGAGATTTTTTCTAGTATGTACCAGCGCATATCGTCTGGTGAATGTTGGTTTTCTAAATAATGGCATACTAGAGGTGCCGTTGTTTTTTGAGTGCGTATTGCCGATCTATGTTCAGTGAGCCTTGTATGTAGAGATCGTGAAGTCTCTCCCACATATGCTTTGTCGCATGGGCACAGTATTATATATACAACATTTTTGCTTTTGCAGTTTGTGATGTATTTATTTTCAATCGTTGTACCTTTATGGCTAAACGATCTGTTCTCTATGGCCATAGGACATGATTTGCATGTGCCACATCTGAAGTTACCATGGACTGGCTGTAAGTCTGTAATGTTGCGTTGTATTGGTTGTTTCTGTTGTGGCATGCGGGATCTTACTATTAGGTCCTTGAGATTTTTGTTTTTACGATAGGCAAACATAGGTTTTGGTACAGCCTCTTTGGTTTGCTGGTTGATGTTTAATAAATGCCACTGAGAGCATATAATCTGTCTGATTTTATCGTTAAGGACAGAGTGTCTAGTGACAAATACTAGATTCTGATCTTTTGTTTTTGCATTTCCAGAGAGTAGATGTTGTCTGTCGTAAAAGCGAGCTCGCTTACAGGCATGTCTGATGATTCTATGTGGGTATCCACGATTTTCAAATTTGATTTTCATTTCTTCCGCTCTGCGATCATAATCTGCAAGTCTGGTACAGTTGCGACGGAGTCGCAAAAACTGACCAAAGGGGATTGCATTTCTCTGAGTTAGGGGGTGGAAACTAGTATGGTGTAAGATGGTGTTACGTGCAGTTGGTTTTGTATACAAATCCACGTACAGTTGTTTCATATCATGTTTAATCATGATGTCCAGAAATTCAATCTCTACATTGCTATAATGAGAAGTGAAATGAAGATTCTCGTCACAAAGGTTAAGCCACTGTATAAACTCTGCCAGTACATGTAGGTCATCGTTCCATAGAAATATGATGTCATCTATGTATCGTGACCATAGTGACACTGTTTCAAAGAATGGGGCCTCTTCTTTAAAGACAAATTGCTGTTCGAAGAAAGCCACATAGATGTTCGCTATAGTGGGAGCACAGGAAGCCCCCATGCTAACTCCCTTGGTTTGTTTATAGAGAGTGCCTTGAAATTCAAAAATATTTTCTTTAAGAACAATAGTCAAACAGTCTAAGATGAACTTGCTGTTACATTCGACTTGATAGGCTTCAATAAACCAGGCAGTTGCATAGAGGGCCCCTTCATATGGGATGTTAGAGTATAGACTCTCCACATCTAGTGTGACTAGCCATTGTGTATCTGCATTATATGGGGTATCTTCAAGGAGATTGATAATTTGGCTAGTGTCTTTTATGTATCCTGGTATTAGATGTATGTAGGGGCACAAAATAGCGTCCAGATATTTTGAGATGGGCTCAGTAACTGAGCCAATAGTATTTACAATTGGTCTCAGTGGGGGATTCAAGGCATTTTTGTGCACTTTTGGGGTGCCGTAGATGCAAGCCAGTTTTGGAAATTCTACATTGAGGTATTCATACTCTTTGCGACAAATGATGTCATCATTGTATGCTTGGGTAGTAAGGCGTTCAATTTTATTTTTGATGTTATTGGTTGTATTTCTTGAGATTTTAGAATAGAATCTTGTGTCATTTAGCATGGTCTCAATTTTTGCAATATAGTTATCTGTGTCTAGAATAGCTATTCCTCCGCCTTTATCACAGCATTTTACAGTGACAGTAGTGTTGTTTTTTAAGGAGTTGATTGCTTGGTATTCATCATATGTAACATTAAATGGTGTCCTAGGTACATATTTAGTTGCTTGTAGGAATTTAGTATATACTACTTTTTCGAATATGCCTACCTCGGGAGGCACTTGATCCAGCGCTGGCGTGAATACTGATTTGGGAGCTAATCCTGTTTTGTTATTTTCATAGGTATTAGTTTGATTGCTTTGAAAGAAGAACTTCAGTCTCACTTTACGGAAAAAAGTCATTAGGTCAATGAACAATTCAAATTTATTTATGCCCGCATGGGGAACAAAAGATAGTCCCTTTGTTAGTAGAGACATGGTGGATTCATTTAGTGTCATCCTACTAAGATTGAAAATTGGGACGGTTTCTAAGGTCTCCAGTATTTGGCATTCCTTGTCTCTAGATATTGGTTGGAGTTGTTTTGAGGTCCCTGGTATTGTTGGGGATATTGGGCTTGTGGTTGATATTGTATAGGTTGTTGAAACATGGGTTGTTGATGTTGTTGGATAGGTGGTTGGAACATTGTTTGTTGGTACTGTTGTTGATTGTATCCTTGATACCTGGGTCTCCAGTTGTTCCTGTAGTTGTTGCGTCTCCCTAAAAATGGACGTCTGTTTTGTCTGGATATGAAGCCTTGTCCTCTAGTATCAGAGGAAAAGGAACCGTCTTCGCTCCCAGAGTTAGACGAGTTAGAAAATGTGGTAACTTGTCTATTGTAAGTTGAATTAGGTTGGTTAGGGAGAATGTCACCATTTTCATCTGTTTGTGCATAAAAGCCATCAGCAAGATATGGATATATGCGTTCTTTGCTGAAAAATCGTATATCTTTTTGTAGCTTATCAGCTTTACGTTTGATCAAATAATCACTATATGAACATAATTCTTTATCAATATCATCCAGGGCTTTTTTGGCATCTGCTAGTGAGGGTAAGGATTTAATTTTTGATTCTAGCTCTTCTATTTCTTTAAGTAAGTCTAGTATGAGCTGTTTTGCTGTCTCTACAATCAGCATCATGTGGTCTCTTGAGCAGCGATTCGCGATCTGTGACCATTTTTCTAGAAACTCTTTAATATGGGTGAATAATCCCGGTATATTTTTTACTTGGAGACCTTGCGGAATTACGCCTGCTTTTAGATAATGTAGCATATATTCACCATGGAGTTCTATGCGTTTAGTTTTTTTCTTAAGGGCTAGAAGTTTCATTAATTCAGAATTTTCCTCTCTATCATTTGTTGTTCTGTTGTCAAATGAGACTGATGAACCTACCATAGACATAAAGTCAGCATCACTAAATCCAAATGTTTTAAGAGAAGCCATGATTTCTGTCGTGACTAGTAAGCAAGATAGAGCCTTCAGGGATGGTTTATTGAGATAGTTGTGACTGTTCTACATATAAGTGCTGTCAGGGTTGTCTGTACTGTATATAAAAAAGACGAGAAACTGTAAATAAGTAAATACTGGGAATCTAGACATACAACAGATAAATAAATACATATGTATATATATACACACTTGATATGGTAGACACGCTAGCACATCCCCTCATAGAACAGGCTATGAGTTTTGCAATTATTTTGGAAAAAGGGGACCCCTATATATTATAGTTCTACTTGCTATACATAGGGAAGGAACAAGACATTTGGAAAAGGTCTATAGCCAAGTAATACAGATTCTTTTTTAGATATCAGTATTCGAATGTTTAGGTATATCAACATATATCGTCCAACTGTAGTAAGACACTTCAAAAAGATAACTTATTTGATATTAAATTTTATTAATGATTTATGTTTTACATACGATAAATGTTTATATATCTTTTTTGATTTTTTATATATTTCTCTTTTTTTGTCACATTAGCAATTTATGAAGAACAGTACAGTGTATGAAGTGACTGATATTATACATAAGACTCGTGTATTTACATATTCATCTAAATTCAGAAAAGGTTTAAAAAACATGAACACAGAAGATAGAAGACATAATCAAAAAACTAAAAAAACTCAGCAATTGAGTTGAAGGCAATACGGTAGATAACACTACGCGCGTTTCGGCTCTTGGGCCTTCTTCCGGTGACCGTCTATTGCTCTATAGGGTATGGAAAGAGAACATACATCACTCTTATTATATAACAAGTTTATATACAGGTTTATATACAGGAGGACAGGAGAAACAAAACATTTCTTGATAAACTTATTTGGCTAATTTATATACAGTAATTCTAATCCATATACAGTGAATATGTAAGTCACCTACCCAGTCCACATCATACTGGCAGGCACGGGATAAAGGGTCATCAGACCCCTCCCAACCCTCATCATATTCGTCCCCATCGCCGTAGTCAGGGTCGACGATATAGACCTCGGGGTCAATGGGCCCCATCGGCGCCGGATCCGGCGTCGGCCGACGTCGGTCCGACTCCGGGTCAGGAGTCAGAGAGGGAGTGGGGGTGGCGCCGCGCGGCGACCCGACGCCGGCCGGAACCGACGGCGGAGTCACGGCGCCGCGCGGAGGCGGCACCACGGGTTGGCCCAACGGAATCGACGCCGGAGAGGCCGGTAGACCAGCCGGCGACGAACCTGAGGGGCCCAGCGGCGCCGGGGCCGGAGCCACCGGTGGCGTCGGGGAAGCACCCGAACCGCTCGTGCCCCCAGACGGGACCGACGGGCCCGCAGGCGCCGTAGGCCCCGCCGGAAGAGACCTCGCCCTCATCTCCATGAGGAACTCCTCGATCTCCTCGCGCGACGCGCCTTCCCCAGGGACCGACGGGTATGGGGTAGACGGCGCCGGCGACCCACGCGGGGCCGCGGGGGTGGGGCCACCCGAACCCCCGGCCGCATCACGCGGACGTCGGGGGGAGTCGGGGGTGCGATGACGACGCCCCGACTTCTTGCGATGCTTACCTGACGAACCGGAGGAATGGTGGCGACTCCCGGAGCGCTCATGGCGGCTCCGCGATCGTTCCCTCGACCGCTCCCTCGACCTCCGACCGGACCGGGACCGCTCTCGACGCGGGGCCGACACTCGGAGCTCGAGAACCTTGCGGGACTGCTCCCGCCTAGCTTTACCAGTCAAGGCCCGACAGTCGACATTTGGAAAAGGTCTATAGCCAAGTAATACAGATTCTTTTTTAGATATCAGTATTCGAATGTTTAGGTATATCAACATATATCGTCCAACTGTAGTAAGACACTTCAAAAAGATAACTTATTTGATATTAAATTTTATTAATGATTTATGTTTTACATACGATAAATGTTTATATATCTTTTTTGATTTTTTATATATTTCTCTTTTTTTGTCACATTAGCAATTTATGAAGAACAGTACAGTGTATGAAGTGACTGATATTATACATAAGACTCGTGTATTTACATATTCATCTAAATTCAGAAAAGGTTTAAAAAACATGAACACAGAAGATAGAAGACATAATCAAAAAACTAAAAAAAACTCAGCAATTGAGTTGAAGGCAATACGGTAGATAACACTACGCGCGTTTCGGCTCTTGGGCCTTCTTCAGGTGACCGTCTATTGCTCTATAGGGTATGGAAAGAGAACATACATCACTCTTATTATATAACAAGTTTATATACAGGTTTATATACAGGAGGACAGGAGAAACAAAACATTTCTTAATAAACTTATTTGGCTAATTTATATACAGTAATTCTAATCCATATACAGTGAATATGTATGTACAGTGAGACAGCCCTGAAACCATTTCAGACAGCACATATATATATATATATAAAACAGTGACAATAGATATTATGTCAACTAATGATGAGACATCTCTTGAATTTAAAACATAGCAAAGTGAGATGATATTGGATGGGCATTGAGTAGCTCTGTCCCTGCTTAGACTACCAAGATGTGGAGTCTAATATTTGACTAAACCTCTGTATGGTTATTGACTTCTCACATTATTACTAGGGTAGATGGTGGGATAATCGATAAAGCCACTAATAATATAGGAAGATCATAAGGCTGGATATAGTTAAATAAAGTGTACTTACAGCAGGACAAATTGATAGACCCAGACTGGATGTATGGCAGCAGTGAATTCAGAACAGCTGCAGAATGGAGGAGTAGTTCACGTATAGAGATACGGGATATCTAGAGGTGAAAAATGTATCTATGTAATATTTGAATACCACTAGGAGGTGATACAATTATGAAACTAGAGCCATTGAGACCGCCACTGCCTAGATATTAAGAGTCAGTGATTAGAATGGAACAGTTTAGTGAGAAGTGATACATGACTCTTTATACATGGAAGTACATCCAACCTGTTTATTTGGCATTAAAGAAAGTCCATATATGATACTTAACTGCAATAGAATTATTTATCAGACGGATCTAAAGAAATGATGAAAGAGGGGGGTTATATTTATCTATCTTGAGAATATATTAGTATTAATTTGTTTTATACCTACAACTTTCTAAATGGACACAGAGACAACATATGTGTACACAAATGATGTGTACCTGAATGCTTACATCTTCCTTTTTCATAAGCGTAGTTGGCAAAGAAGCTTAGCAGTGATTCTGTATCGTCTTTAGTAGTCTGTGGATGAGCTAAGGAAAGAAGGGGGGGTGACGGGGGAAGCAGTAATCAATGGTGATAGCTCATTATATAGTGTGAAAAAGCATGTAAGTAAACTAAACAGTATTGGTTACCTTATAAGTGATGATCTGTTATATTTCAGACATTGTGGGCATGGCCGATGTTTTAGCGGGATTTGGCAGCGAGACTATGGAACAAAGGGGGGAGAAAGAATATTTGCAAGAGGCGTACAGTAAGGATTTAATTTCCACGCTCTTGTATGTTGTTTATATATAAGAGAGAGTGGTGTTTCAATAGTCTCTGCATGTCTACCTAAAATGGAAAATAATTAGCTAGACTCGAAATATGAACGGATGACAGATTACCTTATAATTGAGAATCTTGTGTTTTCCAGGAGTTCGAATCAGATGTAAGTGTGCAGATTGCAGAAAAAAACGTAACTGTAACGGAGAAATAACATGGGTCAAGTCGCGTAGGTTGAAGTAAAAAACCATATACATGGTTATATTTATTCTATTGGGAGACTAGACTCAATGAATGATTAGTCTCTGGTCTGGTAGAATAGGGAAAGTTTGCGCTTCATTTTTTAAACAAATGTCCAGAACCTCGTTGGTAGTATGCGCGGTTGTTATATATTGTTTGACCGAGATATGCGGTCAAAGTCTAATATGGGTTCGGACTTCAATATTAAAGCAAGCATGGTTTTCGCCTTAGCATTTTTGCTAGCGGTAATCTAATGTTATGCCTGAATTGGGCGAACAAAGTAAGTCCTGCTAGATGGTAAACAACAGCTAAAGCCTGTAGTAGCATGTCCTCTTCAAGATGTGCTGCATAAGTTTGTGACCGAGAAATAAGCATCCATAGGTTAGCGTTTTTACCTGTTGGAAGTCAGTTGGTAGCGAGGAACTCCCGGTATTCATACATGAAGATAAATCGGCTGTGTATGAGCAAGGCAGTCGGGTTTCAAAGACATGCAGCTCGAAACGCCGTTTTTAAATAGAGGTCAGGTGTGTGTGCCTGACGATGTAAAAAGGTGAAAGGGATAACAGACTCAAGAAGTTGCTTAATGGAGATAGAAAGAGGACCTTATAGGTAACGATTTCTACTTGAAACGGATTTCTGGGCAAAATCTTAGATGCGATCAGATATTCTGTGTAAACGGTATATTTCTATTATGCAGTTATAGAATCGCCTGATCCCAGGGAATTTCTAAATTTAAGCCGTCATTCACAGTGTTGAATATAAATATATAATATACCTCACGTTTTTGCCTTATTTTGTTACAGCAGAGCCCTGCTGTTGGGGAGATTTTTTCTAGTATGTACCAGCGCATATCGTCTGGTGAGTGTTGGTTTTCTAAATAATGGCATACTAGAGGTGCCGTTGTTTTTTGAGTGCGTATTGCCGATCTATGTTCAGTGAGCCTTGTATGTAGAGATCGTGAAGTCTCTCCCACATATGCTTTGTCGCATGGGCACAGTATTATATATACAACATTTTTGCTTTTGCAGTTTGTGATGTATTTATTTTCAATCGTTGTACCTTTATGGCTAAACGATCTGTTCTCTATGGCCATAGGACATGATTTGCATGTGCCACATCTGAAGTTACCATGGACTGGCTGTAAGTCTGTAATGTTGCGTTGTATTGGTTGTTTCTGTTGTGGCATGCGGGATCTTACTATTAGGTCCTTGAGATTTTTGTTTTTACGATAGGCAAACATAGGTTTTGGTACAGCCTCTTTGGTTTGCTGGTTGATGTTTAATAAATGCCACTGAGAGCATATAATCTGTCTGATTTTATCGTTAAGGACAGAGTGTCTAGTGACAAATACTAGATTCTGATCTTTTGTTTTTGCATTTCCAGAGAGTAGATGTTGTCTGTCGTAAAAGCAAGCTCGCTTACAGGCATGTCTGATGATTCTATGTGGGTATCCACGATTTTCAAATTTGATTTTCATTTCTTCCGCTCTGCGATCATAATCTGCAAGTCTGGTACAGTTGCGACGGAGTCGCAAAAACTGACCAAAGGGGATTGCATTTCTCTGAGTTAGGGGGTGGAAACTAGTATGGTGTAAGATGGTGTTACGTGCAGTTGGTTTTGTATACAAATCCACGTACAGTTGTTTCATATCATGTTTAATCATGATGTCCAGAAATTCAATCTCTACATTGCTATAATGAGAAGTGAAATGAAGATTCTCGTCACAAAGGTTAAGCCACTGTATAAACTCTGCCAGTACATGTAGGTCATCGTTCCATAGAAATATGATGTCATCTATGTATCGTGACCATAGTGACACTGTTTCAAAGAATGGGGCCTCTTCTTTAAAGACAAATTGCTGTTCGAAGAAAGCCACATAGATGTTCGCTATAGTGGGAGCACAGGAAGCCCCCATGCTAACTCCCTTGGTTTGTTTATAGAGAGTGCCTTGAAATTCAAAAATATTTTCTTTAAGAACAATAGTCAAACAGTCTAAGATGAACTTGCTGTTACATTCGACTTGATAGGCTTCAATAAACCAGGCAGTTGCATAGAGGGCCCCTTCATATGGGATGTTAGAGTATAGACTCTCCACATCTAGTGTGACTAGCCATTGTGTATCTGCATTATATGGGGTATCTTCAAGGAGATTGATAATTTGGCTAGTGTCTTTTATGTATCCTGGTATTAGATGTATGTAGGGGCACAAAATAGCGTCCAGATATTTTGAGATGGGCTCAGTAACTGAGCCAATAGTATTTACAATTGGTCTCAGTGGGGGATTCAAGGCATTTTTGTGCACTTTTGGGGTGCCGTAGATGCAAGCCAGTTTTGGAAATTCTACATTGAGGTATTCATACTCTTTGCGACAAATGATGTCATCATTGTGGATAGGGTTGACAGTGGCAGTGTCTACCCGTTCTACTTGAGAACAGACAGCCTGTACCAGGTCAGGTACATAGGAAACCGGGAACAGAAGCATTTAATACTTGTTTTAAAAATTTTAAATTGCGTCGTGTGGTTGCTTCTAATAACCATTCGCTTGACCTGTACATATTTTGTATATTGGTGCGCATGCTTTGTAGTGCATTTTGGGGTGATTTAACAACTTACCTGCACTCTGCTGTCAGTGCTCGATACTGCAGCCTGCCCGCCCCGGTCCGACTCGGCAATTATTGCCGTAGAGCGGAGGGCGGACAGGCAAGAGCCTGACAAACTTCCTCACTTCCGCTAGTGGATCAGGTAGCGGTCTAGCCTCCCACAAGGAGGGGCTATTTAGGCAGCGAGGAGCTGCGCGCTGTCCGTGGATAGGGTTGACAGTGGCAGTGTCTACCCGTTCTACTTGAGAACAGACAGCCTGTACCAGGTCAGGTACATAGGAAACCGGGAACAGAAGCATTTAATACTTGTTTTAAAAATTTTAAATTGCGTCGTGTGGTTGATTCTAATAACCATTCGCTTGACCTGTACATATTTTGTATATTGGTGCGCATGCTTTGTAGTGCATTTTGGGGTGATTTAACAACTTACCTGCACTCTGCTGTCAGTGCTCGATACTGCAGCCTGCCCGCCCCGGTCCGACTCGGCAATTATTGCCGTAGAGCGGAGGGCGGACAGGCAAGAGCCTGACAAACTTCCTCACTTCCGCTAGTGGATCAGGTAGCGGTCTAGCCTCCCACAAGGAGGGGCTATTTAGCCCTCTCGTCGCCCTGAGCGCGCAGCGGTCGCGCGCAGGGGAGCGCCTGAGGACGCGCCTGAGACAAGCCAGAGAGAAGCCCGTCTGTGCCCGTCCGTGCCAGGACGGGGCCAGGGGCAGGGGACCATGGCTGTCTCGCCTACCATCATGAGAATACCTGATGTGGGCCGCATAACATATTCACCACAGGTACTACGTGACTTATGTCCTAGCATGTCCGACACATGTGCTGTCACTACCCATTTAAATTTAGAAGGGCCTTTTACTTGCCCTAACTGTTTTACATATTTTAGTTCCGAGCTGGTGGTCAAGAGCTCCCTGCGAATGCCAGCGGCAAGGCCTTGTTTAACACCCAATACCGGCCAAATAAAGACTGTCAAAGGTCCCGCTCCTATGGGAAGTAAACATTTGTTATGTAATGTGCGTTCATTATCAAAGCACGCTTCACAGGTGTGGGACCTGATATCTACAGAGAAGCCTGATCTCTGTTTTTTAACGGAGACTTGGCTCAAGCCTCATTCTGTCCCAGCCATCACTTTAGGCATTCCAATGGGCTATAAGATCTCTAGACTGGACCGCCCACATAAAACGGGGGGAGGAATAGCTATTGTATATAGGGAGGAGCTAATGGTTACTATACTGGAGGAAATTAGCTCTCCTCTGATGGAATTAATGATTTTTAAACTTGGCTCCACCTCAGGGGAGAATAGAAGGGGTGCGGTTATATACAGACCCCCAGGCCCGAGTCGGGATTTTTCAATTGCACTTATGGAGGCTTTGGCCCCATTTGTTTTAAATAACCAGAATTTCCTATTAGTGGGGGATTTTAACTTCCACAGTGAACTGGAGACATGTATGGAGGCCAGAACACTTTTCACTGATATGGAATACCTAGGCCTGAGAAAAATGAATCAGGGACCTACACATGAGGCAGGCCATACGCTGGATTTAGTGTTTTCCAATTCATTTTTAAATATGTGCTCATCCCCCACTCAAACAGAATGGACTGATCATTTCATTTTAAAATTTTACACTAATCCCATGTGTAAACCTAGCGTACCAACCGCTTTGGCAACCAAAAGAAGACCATGGCACAAATTGACACAGGATACCTTTCGAGAAGCCTATCAAGCCCCCATAATTAATGAGCAGGAGGGAACAATGCTAACTGAGCTCAATCGCTTTTCTAATGCTGTTAACGAAGCAATTGATAGTACCATACCATTTAAAACGTATAAACCCCGCCAAGCAGCCAGACAAGAAGTCTGGTACTCAGAAGACCTGAGACACATGAAACAAAAAACCAGGAAGCTCGAAAAAGTGTGGAGACACTCTCGGAAGCAGGAGGACAAACAATGCTACCTAACATCTCTTAGATCCTATTACAAGGCAATTAGGATGGCTCGGAAAAGTCACATTGCGATGCAACTTGCAGAGGCTGGGAAGGACTCTAAAGTCCTTTTTCAAATCCTGCAAACTTTTACCAAACCTGTAGCATGCGAGACGGCGGAGATTGCTTCCCAAGAACTATGTGATGGGATCTCTTCCTTCTTCATGAAGAAGATTGATATAATCTATGCTAAGATAATGGCCACGAAATCAATGGAAGTGGCTGATCTCAACAACCCCTCTCACAACAGTGTACAGCTAAATACACAGGCCAATCGTTTAAAAAACTTTCCCCTTATTTCTTTGGAAGAAGTCCTTTCCCTTATAAAAATAATCAAGAGCGGTAGTCCGCAGGACACTGTTCCCGCTCGTATCATGCCTATGCTGGCCGATACTCTTGGCCCAGACATCCAGAAACTTATCAATCTGTCATTAAGCACGGGAGAAGTTCCGAGAGATTGGAAACGGGCATTGGTAAGACCGCTAAGGAAAAATACCACCATTCCTTGGACGGATCTTGCCAACCTGCGACCCATCTCTCTCCTTCCCTTTATGGGCAAGATGATGGAGAAGTTTGTTAATGGACATCTGTCCAGATTTGTTGAGGAGACACATGGACTGGATCCCTCCCAGTCGGGTTTCAGGCCTAGACATAGCACCGAGACCACCTTGCTGTCAGTCGCAGACGATCTACGTATGTACCAGGATGGGGGTTATTCCGTCATCCTGGTTCTGCTGGATTTGTCTGCGGCGTTCGACACCGTGTCACATGACATCATGACCACCAGACTTGTTAACATCGGTCTGGAAGGTGTAGCTCTGGCATGGGTGAGGAGTTTCCTGACAGATCGCACCCAGACTGTCACCCTGGGTGCTTATCGGTCAGAGGAGGTGGGGATCTCAAAGGGGGTGCCACAGGGTTCCTGCTTAAGCCCGACCCTGTTTAATATCTACGTGGCACCCCTGGCAAACATCATGAGATCCCATGGGTTCATCCCAATGTCATACGCGGATGACACCCAACTCCTCTTCCCGTTTAAACATCTTACGGATACGGTCAGGAACTCTTTCTCCTTGGGGATGAAGGCAGTGGCTCACTGGATGGCATCAAACTTCCTGCAATGCAATGTGGCAAAAACGGAGGTGATGCTATTCGGTGAGGCAAAGCTCCTATGGTCCCCAGACTGGTGGCCGCAAGACCTTGGCCCAGTCCCGGAGCCAAAGCAGGTGGTAAAAAATCTCGGTGTGCGTCTGGACCAGGAGCTCTCTCTAAAACAAAACAGCAATCAAGTGGTGGGCTCATGCTTCCACGTTATTGCTATGCTGAGGAAGGTCTTCCCCTTGCTCCCTGACTCAACTAGGAGAACGCTAGTGCAGGCCCTTATACTGAGTCGACTGGACTACTGCAATGGGATGCTCCTATCAGTAAACGAGGGAGTCATTGCGAGATTGCAGGTAGTCCAGAACACGGCAGCCCGTCTTGTTCTAAATCAGCCCCCCCGTACACCATCGAAGCCTCTTCTGAACACCCTACATTGGCTTCCTGTCAAACAAAGGGTGAAATACAAGATAGGCTGCACCATACACAGAAGTCTCCAGAACAAAGGCCCAGAGTATCTGAACAATAGATTCTCTCTTTATAAACCGGTTCGATCCTTGAGATCCAGTGAACAAGGCCTTTTACAAGTTCCAAGAGCCAGAAAAACCAGACAAGGTGGAAGAGCTCTGTCCATCGCTGGACCAAGATTGTGGAACAGCCTCCCTCTCTCATTGAGACTTTGTCAGGAATATCTCCCTTTTAGGAAACAGCTAAAAACCTTCTTATTTCCTAACTAATGACATCTGTTTACCAACTGTTACATGCTGAAAGGTTCTCAAAAGCGCGGAGATATTCCTTCGGGAGATGATCCTAGCGCGATACAAACCCGCAAATAAATAAACAAATAAATAAATTGTATGCTTGGGTAGTAAGGCGTTCAATTTTATTTTTGATGTTATTGGTTGTATTTCTTGAGATTTTAGAATAGAATCTTGTGTCATTTAGCATGGTCTCAATTTTTGCAATATAGTTATCTGTGTCTAGAATAGCTATTCCTCCGCCTTTATCACAGCATTTTACAGTGACAGTAGTGTTGTTTTTTAAGGAGTTGATTGCTTGGTATTCATCATATGTAACATTAAATGGTGTCCTAGGTACATATTTAGTTGCTTGTAGGAATTTAGTATATACTACTTTTTCGAATATGCCTACCTCGGGAGGCACTTGATCCAGCGCTGGCGTGAATACTGATTTGGGAGCTAATCCTGTTTTGTTATTTTCATAGGTATTAGTTTGATTGCTTTGAAAGAAGAACTTCAGTCTCACTTTACGGAAAAAAGTAATTAGGTCAATGAACAATTCAAATTTATTTATGCCCGCATGGGGAACAAAAGATAGTCCCTTTGTTAGTAGAGACATGGTGGATTCATTTAGTGTCATCCTACTAAGATTGAAAATTGGGACGGTTTCTAAGGTCTCCAGTATTTGGCATTCCTTGTCTCTAGATATTGGTTGGAGTTGTTTTGAGGTCCCTGGTATTGTTGGGGATATTGGGCTTGTGGTTGATATTGTATAGGTTGTTGAAACATGGGTTGTTGATGTTGTTGGATAGGTGGTTGGAACATTGTTTGTTGGTACTGTTGTTGATTGTATCCTTGATACCTGGGTCTCCAGTTGTTCCTGTAGTTGTTGCGTCTCCCTAAAAAAGGACGTCTGTTTTGTCTGGATATGAAGCCTTGTCCTCTAGTATCAGAGGAAAAGGAACCGTCTTCGCTCCCAGAGTTAGACGAGTTAGAAAATGTGGTAACTTGTCTATTGTAAGTTGAATTAGGTTGGTTAGGGAGAATGTCACCATTTTCATCTGTTTGTGCATAAAAGCCATCAGCAAGATATGGATATATGCGTTCTTTGCTGAAAAATCGTATATCTTTTTGTAGCTTATCAGCTTTACGTTTGATCAAATAATCACTATATGAACATAATTCTTTATCAATATCATCCAGGGCTTTTTTGGCATCTGCTAGTGAGGGTAAGGATTTAATTTTTGATTCTAGCTCTTCTATTTCTTTAAGTAAGTCTAGTATGAGCTGTTTTGCTGTCTCTACAATCAGCATCATGTGGTCTCTTGAGCAGCGATTCGCGATCTGTGACCATTTTTCTAGAAACTCTTTAATATGGGTGAATAATCCCGGTATATTTTTTACTTGGAGACCTTGCGGAATTACGCCTGCTTTTAGATAATGTAGCATATATTCACCATGGAGTTCTATGCGTTTAGTTTTTTTCTTAAGGGCTAGAAGTTTCATTAATTCAGAATTTTCCTCTCTATCATTTGTTGTTCTGTTGTCAAATGAGACTGATGAACCTACCATAGACATAAAGTCAGCATCACTAAATCCAAATGTTTTAAGAGAAGCCATGATTTCTGTCGTGACTAGTAAGCAAGATAGAGCCTTCAGGGATGGTTTATTGAGATAGTTGTGACTGTTCTACATATAAGTGCTGTCAGGGTTGTCTGTACTGTATATAAAAAAGACGTGAAACTGTAAATAAGTAAATACTGGGAATCTAGACATACAACAGATAAATAAATACATATGTATATATATACACACTTGATATGGTAGACACGCTAGCACATCCCCTCATAGAACAGGCTATGAGTTTTGCAATTATTTTGGAAAAAGGGGACCCCTATATATTATAGTTCTACTTGCTATACATAGGGAAGGAACAAGACATTTGGAAAAGGTCTATAGCCAAGTAATACAGATTCTTTTTTAGATATCAGTATTCGAATGTTTAGGTATATCAACATATATCGTCCAACTGTAGTAAGACACTTCAAAAAGATAACTTATTTGATATTAAATTTTATTAATGATTTATGTTTTACATACGATAAATGTTTATATATCTTTTTTGATTTTTTATATATTTCTCTTTTTTTGTCACATTAGCAATTTATGAAGAACAGTACAGTGTATGAAGTGACTGATATTATACATAAGACTCGTGTATTTACATATTCATCTAAATTCAGAAAAGGTTTAAAAAACATGAACACAGAAGATAGAAGACATAATCAAAAAACTAAAAAAACTCAGCAATTGAGTTGAAGGCAATACGGTAGATAACACTACGCGCGTTTCGGCTCTTGGGCCTTCTTCCGGTGACCGTCTATTGCTCTATAGGGTATGGAAAGAGAACATACATCACTCTTATTATATAACAAGTTTATATACAGGTTTATATACAGGAGGACAGGAGAAACAAAACATTTCTTGATAAACTTATTTGGCTAATTTATATACAGTAATTCTAATCCATATACAGTGAATATGTAAGTCACCTACCCAGTCCACATCATACTGGCAGGCACGGGATAAAGGGTCATCAGACCCCTCCCAACCCTCATCATATTCGTCCCCATCGCCGTAGTCAGGGTCGACGATATAGACCTCGGGGTCAATGGGCCCCATCGGCGCCGGATCCGGCGTCGGCCGACGTCGGTCCGACTCCGGGTCAGGAGTCAGAGAGGGAGTGGGGGTGGCGCCGCGCGGGACCCGACGCCGGCCGGAACCGACGGCGGAGTCACGGCGCCGCGCGGAGGCGGCACCACGGGTTGGCCCAACGGAATCGACGCCGGAGAGGCCGGTAGACCAGCCGGCGACGAACCTGAGGGGCCCAGCGGCGCCGGGGCCGGAGCCACCGGCGGCGTCGGGGAAGCACCCGAACCGCTCGGGCCCCCAGACGGGACCGACGGGCCCGCAGGCGCCGTAGGCCCCGCCGGAGGAGACCTCGCCCTCATCGCCATGAGGAACTCCTCGATCTCCTCGCGCGACGCGCCTTCCCCAGGGACCGACGGGTATGGGGTAGACGGCGCCGGCGACCCACGCGGGGCCGCGGGGGTGGGGCCACCCGAACCCCCGGCCGCATCACGCAGACGTCGGGGGGAGTCGGGGGTGCGATGACGACGCCCCGACTTCTTGCGATGCTTACCTGACGAACCGGAGGAATGGTGGCGACTCCCGGAGCGCTCATGGCGGCTCCGCGATCGTTCCCTCGACCGCTCCCTCGACCTCCGACCGGACCGGGACCGCTCTCGACGCGGGGCCGACACTCGGAGCTCGAGAAGCTTGCAGGACTGCTCCCGCCTAGCTTTACCAGTCAAGGCCCGACAGTCGACGCAGGACTCCACGTCGTGGTCCGCGCCCAGACACCGGAGGCAGAGTCGATGGTGGTCGGTGACCGACATCATGCGGTCGCAACCGTCGCAACTCTTGAAACCGGGCATCCTACCGGCACCGTTAGAAGATATATAGTTAACAAAAACTTGGTCAAAAGACCGGAGTACTGCTCTTCGGATCTGCGCTAACTGGCGCGGAAAAAAGAAGAACTGACGTCAGCGCGCGGAGGCGGCGTCTATATACTCCAGCGACGTCATCACGGCGCACGACGCCGACGACGCGGAGCCGCAGGGGACGCCTGCAGACGACGCCTACCGACGCGCAGGGGTACTGCTACGCAAAAGTTTCCGGATCCAGACTGACGCCTGGGGATATTCTAAGGTAAGGAATCTAATACTAACCTGTTTCTTTCAGATGAGCACGATGTAATATGGCCACACATCAACAAAATGGTTGCACCCACTCCTTTCTAGATTATGCCATTTTTAATAAGGAAATGCTTCCCTTAATCGAAAATTACACAATTGCTGCACCAGGAGACAGTGATCACTGACCCCAAGTGATTACCATGACATTCAACGTAGCACAGCACGCCATGACTAGCCGGAAAACAACAGAAATCCATACAGAGAACCTCAAAAGGCTAAAAGGGTCAGACCCTATGGCACTGATCATAATGACAAAATGTAGAGCGCTGCAAGGCATAAGGAGTGTTGGTGATACATCGCTCACTATCTCATGGGAGTTTTTTTCCAGTCAACTGCTTGACATTTTATCATGTATTCCAGGAAAAACCAAAAAAGGTAATCTAACAATAACAACTGTTGAAATTAAGAAATTAAAATCACTACGTAATTCTGCACTAAGACAAGAACGGAGACACCCAGGGGTTGTCCTTCTATTTAACACATACAAGCAGGCCCAAAAGGCATTCAGACAAGCAATATTTCTAGAGAATAAAAAAACACTCTGACCAGTTCTGGATAAAATTGGTCCATACAAGCGAAAATAATACCTCAAAGTCATGTTGGTCCCTTCCTAACAGGAAAACATATAACCAAGAAGGACTAAGCAAAGCAAACATTTGTGAAGCAGAAGGGGCATATTTTTTAACAACCCAATTCAAACTATCAGAATAGGAAGAAGGTCCATCAGCCACATTTTCAGCATCGGCCTCTCAAACTGACTTAAGTCAATCGCGGTTCCTCCTAGGTACAATTCAAGCTGGGACATCTGAGCAACTTGTAGAACTGACCACCAGGACGGCATCGGTAACAGACATCAAATCACCATCCTAGCAAAAATGTTTCCTCAACAGGCAGCTAAAACACTAGGAGCACTAACGACCCGAACAGCACAAATTATAACCAAAGGCCATTCAGACGGAGCTCCCGGGCTAAATGGTCTACCCCAGGCCCTGTATAAACAAGACATTGGTTTCTGGCCCACCCATATTGAGCTACTGCTGGACCAACCAGCTCATACCAGAATCCCTATAAAGCTGCAAGTCGTCCCATTGATCTTAATCACACCAGAATCCTGATGCAAAGCTATCATACATCCAATCTATAAAGGGGCAAGAGATCAGAACCCTAAATTTGCAGGATGATTACCCTCCTAGATGTCAAATATAAATACTTTGCTAGTTTTCTTCTTTAAGATCTGTTGTTTTGGGCCACAAAAAATCATCTTATACCCTTCAATCAGACAGGATTAGTGGCAAAATTAGGAACCATAACAAACTTGCTTGCAATATCGGTCCTGTTGGACAAAGCGGTGGGCTCAGGAATGCTAATTCACTGCCGTTTTGTCGACTTCAAGGCTGCTTTCGATCGCGTGCCTAGGGGATAAAAATGGTCCAAACTGCAGAAATGTGGGATTCTACTTGCACTTCTATAAGCTATAATTCAGCTACACACAAACACATGGAGCTGTATAAAACTCTGAAATGGATACAACATCTCCAGAAAAATACAAAGTTGTGTGCTGGCACCCTCCTTTTCAATCTTTTCATCTCAGATCTATTGCAGTTACTTGAATATGTCAACTCTCATCCTCCAAAACTTGCCGGGGACCAGAGTCAGCAACCTACTATATGCAGATTACCTTGTCCTGCTTAGCTACACCAGGGTTGGCTTTCCGAGATTACTTGAGCGGTTGTCTTCCTACACCACCAAAAATGAGCTGGAATGAAACTTATAAAAGACATGGGCAATCACCTATGGGTCAAGGAAATATCAAGGCGGCGGATGGCAGTACAATTGTAAAAGTATCGATAGGGCCGCCTCATACAAATATATGGGGTCCACATGGACAGAAGGGGCACTTTTTTAAAACACAGAGATGAGGTTAAAGCCAAAGATCTGACAATTCAGGTAGCACTCACAAATCTTGCAAGGCAGCTAGCCGGTCCAAGCTTGACCCCTTTAATAACGGTCATGAAGGCTAAAATCCTTAACCATCTCTCCTACGGTCAGGAGATTATGCAGGGGAAAGATAACAGCATTGTGAAAAAAATAACAAGAGTTTTTCAGCAAGTGTTGAGCTTACCAAAAACCCCTTCCCCAGCCCAAATAAGACTTGAGTTTGGTCTCCAAGACCATCGAGTAGTTGAGGCTGGATCATTCATCAAGTTGTGTAATAAGCTACGCAGTCATATCAGGGTTTAAGTCAGGGGTTGTTGTGCTACACTTGTTGTGTACCTACGCAGTGTTTTGGGAAAAAAATAGATTTTTGGCCCTCATAATGGGAGAATGTCCCTTTATGTACCATTTACTAGGCTGGTGCTGCACAAACAACAATATAATGTGCAGGGGTGCGGGAGCAGTAAGAAACAATTGAGAATGTTGCTCTGCACTCCTCAACGATCGAAAGATTGTGCGACAGGGCAAATGAAACAAACTCGGTGTCCGCTCTTGTCGACAAGACATCCTTACATCTATGAACCCAGATAATCCATTGCTCAATATCCGGATCACTAAGTTTCTTACAAGAATTGTAAAAAGGGTTACTACCTGTGAAAGCCAGTGAGTCAATGATTGTTAATTTGAACCGGGCTGCTCTAACCTCGTTGTGACTTTAATTTGCTTATTTTATTGTATCTCGGCCGAATCTGGTACTTTGCACATTGCTCCTTTTTAACCGCTCCCTGTCCAGAGCGATGTAACATTTTTCTACCATCCTTTGCAGGGTTTTACTTATTTACAAATAGAACTGCACCATCAGTGGAACTGTTAGCACGCTTTTAGTAATGACAAGTGCCTTGCCCCCTCTCTTCAGCATGATGCCAAAATTAAATGAATTATTATTGTTTTAACTGTAACTTAACCAAAGGACACTTCGTTCAAACGAAGTCCATATTTAAGCAGCATAAACTTAGAGATTATGAAATTCTTAACAGATGCTGATTAGGTCTTAAACAATATTTATCATTAAATATCATAATCCTCTATTATTCGCTATTTATATGTGATGCTATTAATGGATTAAGGGCTGTGCTTAGGTTTGTTTTTCAAAGAACTTTAGGAAATAATGTAAGCAAGGATATTCTCTCACTATGTGTAAATATGTTACTTACCGACTGACACATGTTTTTGTTGTTGTATGTCCATCATTGTAATGATTTTTATTAATCAAACAATAAAGTAATTATTTACGTGATACGTGGCGGTGATTGGGGCCCTGCAGGGAACTCTGAAATCCCTGATTTGTATGTATGCTCCTCCTCCCTTGACATCAGAGTTTAACAGTACACTGAGTCGTATCTTCCTGGAGCTGCCGGTGGCTCCATGGATTATAGGTGGAGACCTCAATGGGGCCAATGACAATGAGATGGATCACTCCTCGGCATTACTGATAGCTAGACCAGACCCAGAAGAACAAGTTATTTACCTTCGGTAATGATATATCTGTAAGAAACAGTAGTTAGTATTAGATTCCTTACCTTAGAATATCCCCAGGCGTCAGACTGGATCCGGAAATTTTTGCGTAGCAGTACCCTTGCTCGTCGGTAGGTGTCGTCTGTGGCTCCGCGTCCGTCGTTGGCATCGTGGGCGCCGTGATGACGTCGTCGGAGTACTTAGACGCCGCCTCCGCGCGCTGACTTCAGTTCTTAGACACAGCTTTTCCGCGCCAGAAACGCAGAGCCATGTTAAAAACCAACACTGGTGCCATTGAAACTAGGGCCCTGAAAGGGGAAGACCTTAACCCTAGATATCGGTTCCCAGAACGGGGAGGTTGGGTGGGACAGTAAGGAATCTAATACTAACTACTGAGTCAGAAATCTTCTTTATTCGGTTAAAAAATTTAAAACCATCAAAGCACAGTACAGCATTTCATTTAACAATTTTCACATTTTAAATGACTAGATACAAACTAGAGGTAGCACTGAGTACATTACAAAGTTACAACCTTGGTTAAAATAAATACAGTTACACTTTGTCGCCCACAGAATCTTGGTCAGAAAGCACCCAATTACAGGGGGGGCTATAGCAAAATTAGGGTAAAGATGTTTTATTTCGGGTCCTGATCGCCCCAATGATGTAACTTGCCACCCCAAAACAGACCATTGGAGACCCAAGCATTTGTAAAAAAGTCAAGGCCGGTCTAACTTGGTCAAAATTTTGGCCCCGGAACAATGGGACAATACATTTCCTACGATGAGGCACATAAAACTTACACAAAAAAAAAAAATCATGTGAAGGGTATTCTGATCAGAACAATTATCACATGGACACAGCCCCAATGTCCCCACTTGTGCAAAGCCTTTTGGGTAGGATAGTAACCATGGGAGCATATTATACTTAAATCTTATCAGCACAAAACGATGGAACGGCTTGTTTATATAAGTTAGGTACGGCTGGATGTCTTTAGATGTACTAAACATTATAAAACTCCTCACCGAAGGTTTCACCAGTTCCTCTTCTTCTCTCTGTGACTGTATCCTGTTCAAAAACAGGGCCTTTACCGCTTTAATAGCACGTTTACTCAAAGCCACAGGGTTTGTAAACAGTTCAGGACAACCCATCAACTCAGTTTGAGTTTTAATATAGCTGATCCAAGGGATATCCAAGGCCCTGTCTAGAGACAGGCAGTCTTGAATAATTAACTGGTTTAGATTTGGTGCTTGCTGCGCCCACACTCTAAGCCACCCCAACAACGGGGCTAAAGCAATCTGATCTGCGATATAACCAACCCCTAAATCTTCATGAACATTAAAAGCAGCTACAGTTTGGGGGAGCGACAACAATTTTCTTAAAAAAACATTTTCTGTGGTTTGGATCTCAGACGTGTTCAAATAACCCCAAACTTCACTCCCGTAAAGGACCATGGGTACACACTTTGCATCATAGATTTTTACAAGAGCTGGTAAGGGTCTACAACCCAATCGTTTTGCAAACCTCAACAAAGCACCTGTTGCTCTTGCTAATATATTCTTTTTCAGAGCACTTTGTGCAACCCACGACCTTCTCTCATCAAAAACAACACCTAAATACGGGAAAGTGGGTACTTTTGGGAGAACCTGACCTTTACAGAAAAAAGATGTTTTCTTTGCCCTCCCTCCACCAATTGTCATAGCCGATGATTTTTTAAAATTTGTTATTAGATCTAGAGAGTCCATAAAATTGATAAAACAATCTAAAAGAGATTGCAGCACTCTTGCCGTTCTTGCTAGCAAAACAGCGTCATCCGCATAAAGTAACACTGGTATTTTTTTCGAGCCAACTCTTGGGATATCTTTACTTACTAGGGTTAGAGCATCACCTAGATTATTTATATAAAGCGTGAACAACAGGGGCGCCAAAATGCAGCCCTGCCGTACCCCCCGCTTTACAGGCCATGCATCGGTAAGACTTCCATCCTGGTTGTAGCGGACTGCTGCACTGGTATTATCGTGGATTTCTGCTAGGAAGGATATTAAAACAGGGTCCAAGCCCATGTCAGCTAAGGAAGACCATAATTTTTGCCGATTTACAAGGTCAAACACAGTCGACAAATCCATAAAAGCTAGGTGCAGATCTCCCTGCTTTGCGACTGTAAATTTCCCTATAAGAAGATGTAAATTTAGACATTGGCTAGCAGTACCTCTTCCTTTTCTGAACCCAGACTGCAGTTCCGAAAGAACATTATTTTCTTCCAACCAGTCTGTCAATCGATTTAAAACAGCTTTTCCCATAATTTGCGCAGCCGAGTCTAAGAGTGAGATCGTCCGATAACATGCCAGATCTTCCCTCGCTCCCTTTTTGAAAATTGGGACAATAACTGCTCTACCCCATCTCTCTGGTAGGCCAACATTAACAGCTGCATTAAAAACAGAAGTTAAAATCTTTGCCCAATGATTCGGGTCCGCCTTATATAGGTCCGCAGGGACCCCATCCGGGCCAGGGGCTTTCCCGTTTGCAATGGTCTCAATTGCCTCTAATATTTCCTCCTCAGAAAAGATGATTTTTTCAGTCTGTGTATTCACCCCAGTAGTTGAAGCGGGAGATATACTTATCTCAGCATAAAGACCACTAAAATGCTCCACCCATTTTTCTGGTGCGATAAGACAGTCCTTGTTTATATTATCTGTCTCATTAAACAATGGACTGTTTATCACTTTCCAAAATTGAGCGCTACTTTTCAGGATACTCAATTTGGTTAGTTCTTCCCAAGCCATGTTTTTTAACTCATTTTTCCTCTGTTTTATGGCATTTTCATAGGCCCTTCTCGCTATAACAATCCTATGCGGGTCCCTCTCACACTCTTTCAGAGCCTCTAACAGGGCTACATGCGTGCTGCTACAAGCCTGATCAAACCAACTTTCCAATTTTTGCTTTCTGGGTCTGTTTTTCCTAGTTAGCTTATCTGCTACATAAGTTGTTAAACAGTTAAAGGCTCCCAGAATATCCGATGGGTCTGAATGAACACCTGTACATATATTCAGTTCCTCCGCATTACACCTATAGAGATCATCTAGGAAGTCCGCAGGGGTAACTGCTTCCCACCTTATTCTCCTCCCCTGACATATAGTAACTATATTTGAGTTTTTAATAGGAGCAAGAGCATTCTCCCCTTTAAGAGCCCTGATATTGATATCCAGACTAAGGGGGTTGTGATCGCTAAAACCATTTTGTGTTATACTGAACGAACCTATACTCTCGATCAGAGGGGACGAGACAAAGATATAGTCCACAATGGACTGATGTCCTTGACCCACAAAGGTCAGAACAGGACACAAAACGTCCCCTTGTGATAGGGCAACCAAATAAAACTCAGATAAAAGACTCTCGAGATACATCCCGCTTCTGGTGTGCTCAAAATGAGTACCACCCCACGGGTCAGCTTCATGATCAACGTTCTGTAAACACTTAAGGGAACAAATATGAATATTAAAATCGTCATGGATTATAAGGTTGTAGTGCACCTCGCTACCCATATTATAATCCTCCAGAAAAACTGACAGTGCTCTCAAATGTTCCATTTCATCCGTCCTGGTGAAAGAGTTATAAAACTTTACCACCAGAATTTTGGGCAAATTTTCCCCATCCAGTCTAACCGCCAGGATATTTGGAGAGCTTGACTCCACTAACTCCACTCTATACAGTAGTTTAAGGCTAAGTAGTAGCAACAACCCACCCCTGGACCTCCCCATTGGTGACGGTATTGCAAATTTATTAAATGTTTGATAACCGTCCAGGTAATAACCTTCCTCTGAGTCCCAGGTTTCCTGCAATGCAATTATGTGAAAAGGAGATAACGTAGCTAACTACTGTTTCTTACAGATATATCATTACCGAAGGTAAGTAACTTGTTAATCTGAAAGAAACAGGTTAGTATTAGATTCCTTACATTAGAATAGATACCCCAGCAATACCAACCCCGGTGGAGGGTCTGCGAACCAATAATCACACCAGAAAGTCCTGGAGGACAGAACGGCCAAAAAAGCCATCCCTCCGGACTTGGCTGTCCAGCCAGTAGTGTCTTGGAAACGTGTGCAGTGATGCCCACGTAGCTGCCTGACAGAATTCCTGCAAGGCGACTCCCCGGCCAAGGGCAGTGCTAGCCGCCATGGCCGAGTGGAATGAGCCCTCAGCCCAACAGGAGGCTCCTTCCTCGCCAAGGAGTAACATGCCTTGATACACAAGACGACTCATCGAGAGATGGTCCTCTTGTGCACCGCCCGTCCCTTCTTAGCGCCCACGTAACAAACAAAGAGTTGGTCATCCACCCGGAACTGGCGTGTGCGATCTAGATAGAACGAAATCGCACGTTTTGGGTGCAGACGGTGGAGCCGCTCTTCCTCTTTAGAGGGATGGGGTGGCGGAAAGAAGGTGGGCAAGGTGATAGACTGCCCGATATGGAAGGCCGTGACAACCTTGGGAAGGAAAGATGGTCTAGTCCGCAACACAACCTTGTCCGGATGGACAGAAAGGAAAGGGGTTTGGATGAAAGAGCCTGGAGCTCACTCACTCTCCTGGCAGAGGTGATGGCAACCAGGAAAGCAGTCTTCAGAGTAAGAAGGCGGAGAGGACAGTTGTGAAGTGGCTCAAAGGGAGCGCACATCAGAAAGGTAAGAACAAGGTTCAAGTCCCACTGAGGCATCACAAACGGAACAGGAGGGAACATGTGTGTGTGATGCCCTTCAGAAAACGAGTTACAATAGGGGACTTGAACAAAGAAGGTTGATCAGGCAGCCTTAGAAATGCTGAAAGGGCAGAAAGGTTGCCCTTGATAGTGCCCAGAGCAGAGCCCTTCTGGGCAAGAGAAAGAAGGAAGAGAAGAACCTCAGAAAGAGGGGCAGAAAGAGGATCCAAAGCCTTTGCTGTGTACCATGCCACAAATTTGTTCCACCTGCAGGCGTATACCGACTTTGTGGAGGGACGCCTGGCTGCCAGAATGACATTACAGACTTCAGGAGGCAAGTCAAATGGCCTCAACTGTCGCCGCTCAATCTCCAAGCATGGAGGTGGAGACTGGACAGGTTCGGGTGGAGGACCGTCCCCTGCTGCTGCGACAGAAGGTCCTTCTGAAGAGGCAGACGAACCGGGGAGCGACTGACATACTGAGTAGCTCGGGATACCAGTACCTTCGTGCCCAGTCCGGAGCCACAAGGATGACTTGGGGCCGGTCGCGTTTGATCTTCTCAACTCTGCACTCTGGGCAGAAGTGGTATAGGCGGAAAGGCATACAACAGACCGCAACTCCACTCTTGACGAAAAGTGTCTCCGAGCGAGTGCCGCCTTGGAAATTCCAACGCGCAGAACTGATGACATTGCGCGTTCTCTTCGGTAGGCGAATAGATCTAACCAAGGCTCTCCCCACTGCTGAAAGAGGCCTTGCGCCACGTCCGAGTTCAGACGCCATTCGTGATCCATCATGCACCGACGGCTGAGTTCGTCCGCCCTGGTGTTCAGAGAACCTGCCAGGTGTTGAACCACCAGGGTCACGCCCTGATGTTCCAGCCACTGCCAGAGGCGCAGAGCCTCCCGGCGAAGGGTCCACGACCCCACCCCGCCCTGTTTGTTGCAGTACCACATGGCGGTGGTGTTGTCCGTGAACACCTGCACTACACTCCCCCGGACAGAGGGGGGGGAATGCCTTCAGTGCTAGACGAATCGCCCGCAGCTCCAAAAGGTTGATATGGAGCCGGGACTCCGCCGGAGACCAGAAGCCTCTGATCTCAACCTATCCCATGTGGCCTCCCCAGCCCAGAAGGGACGCGTCCATCACAACTACGTGCTCCGGTTGGGGAAGGGAGAGGGATCTGCCGCTGACCCAATCGCGGTCCCTGAGCCACCACTGCAGCTGTCTCGCAGTGCCCTCCAAGATCATGACATGGTCGGATAGGTTGCCCTGATGCTGGGCCCACTGAAACTTCAGGTCCCACTGCAGAGCCCGCATCCGCCACCGGGCGTGATGCACCAGAAGGATGCAGGAGGCCATCAGCCCCAGAAGCCGCAGCATCAACCTGACCGAGACCCGGGATAAAGGCTGAAAGAGTGGAATCAGAGCCTGAATGTCCCGAACCCGCTGTTCGGGAGGATAAACCCGAAACTGCGCCGAGTCGAGAACATCTCCGATAAAGAGGAGCTTCTGAGAGGGGCACATTGATGGAAATCCCCAGCTGGTGCAGGAGGTCTGCCATCATCTGGAGGTGGCTGATGACTGTCTGGGGCGAGCCAGCCTTCAACAACTGTAGCGGGAATTCCGTTCTCCTACAAAACTGTGCATAGAGATTTGGAACCTCGGCGAATTAGGGTGGCCCAAAACTCACCTCAGTACCCAAAATCCGCTTACCAGGTTAGTTACAGTGTTTCATTGGTCATAACAAACTCCCAATGTTTAGACAAACCAGAACATGAACTTACGATACCTCAGGTTACGTGGAACACATGAACACTCTTTCGTTATACAATAATTTCAAACCAGAACGTGGAGTAAATGAGGACACGTGCACATTTGAAATATTTATTTACTAATGCCGTCTTCTCAAACGCAGTATCTTAGATAATACAAGGAAACATATTATCAGAAGCAAAGTTATCAGCATAGTTACTAGTCCATAGAAAGCAAAAGGTGATAGCATGCTAAGATGCTGTAATGAATAAGGGTTAACAACACCTAATTCTCACCCTCCCTAACTAGCATATTATATTAACATCTAAGAAGATCTCTTTGGGTTTTAGCAGGGCGGGCCCATACCTCAAGATCCTAGTATGAAGAGATCACATCAGCTTCCACCAGCTCTCTGCATGCGAACAGCATCAAGTGTGTGTGTGTGCTCTAAGCAAAGCAATATAAAACGCGCCTAAAGCCTGAATTTGGCAGAAGCTGCACTTATGTTATGTCTATGAAGGTGCGAAGATCAGACCTCACAATAATACTGTGTCGAGTTATCCTTGAAGCTTCAGCACTCACTGTGCAGACATAGTTTACCAAACAAAGTTGATATCAGAGCAATAACATATTATTCTCACGTAAATCACAACGCTCCTCTAGGCTGAAAGCTAAATCAACAATTATGTGTTGTGTGCAGAAGCAGCAAAAGGAAAAATGGCGTTTAAACATTTAATAAGCTCATGCTAACTTAACACGGTATATAGATATGCAGTAACTATATGACACCCCCCCCATGATCCGAGCACGGATAAGATAAGATAAGGGCATCTTCATGAAAGCAGAGGTCAAGAACGATGAGCAATGTTATAATTTAAAAATTGATGGAAAAATTTCCATGAACCAATTAAAAAAAAATCCAAAATGTCAATACTGTGTTCACTTGTACTCAATCCAATAGGTCTGGGAGGTGAAAAATTCAAAGAAAAAGGTGTCATGATCAGAAACCTAGAAAGTTTTTAGGGCAAGACTGAATCTGCAAAATATGCAGCAACAGCCTCCAACATAAAGTCACCGTCTTCATCCGAAAACAGTTCAGCCATCCAATTTAGTAGTGGGAAAGAACATACGTGCTCTTCTAATAGCGGAGCCTCTATTACCATCAGAGGACAGGTCGGTGGGTTCTCAAGAAAGCTCTGTGCCAAGAAATCTTGCGCTGCTGCGAGTATGTTCCAATGACCCATTAGTCCATGCATCGCTGCCAAGGTCATAATCCTTTCGCCAGAACAAACCAACTCGTGAGTAACGACGGGACTCATCAGCTGATTAAAATCGACGTCAGGAGAAACCGTCTTACAGAGACACAAATCAATGGCCCAGTCAAATTCGCAGCTGAGGCAATGAAACACAGGCTGGACACATGTAAAATAGGAAAATCGAAACGATAATCCATATGCCGTGCTTAAAGTCGCAAGCGGCAGAGTGACATAGTATTCAAGCATCCTGTTGCGAAACAGTGCCAGGAGGGGCTGCGCGGCTTCTTGCACAGGAAGGGCATCCATTTTTAATAAAGCAAAATATCACCAGAACGCCTGCCGCCAGTGCTAGCAAAACCGGGAATCCACCAAACAAACTCGAAAAAATAGAATGGAAGAAAGCAGGAATGACCCCAAATATTTTTTCAAATGAAGTCACGAGACCGCTGCTAACAATCTTAAAAAAGTGCGCGAGCCCAGTAGTGGAGGACGCGTTAAAGATTGAATGAACCAGTTCGCTGAAATGCAACGGCAAATCAGTATTTAAAAGGGCCTGCACCTCTGTGCGAGTGTTAGCTATGTGAAGCACAAATGTTTCTCATGCCGAACTCAAGGCCACTTCTTTTTGGGACAAAAGAGCTCTTATTCTACTCATGCCATTGAACTCCGCTGTCAAGGTTGGGACACGCGGCCAGATGGAAACATCCCCTTTCCCATGCGGGGGTGGGTAAAGTACATTTTTGCAGCAAACTACACGCTCTGATACGGTTACCACATAAGCAACACCTTTAATTAACCCACAACAATCTTCATTATTCAAAAGTAAATAACTACCGTTTGCCAGTATAGTAAAAGTGGGAACGATTGCGGGAACTGGTGTGCCTTTCAAAACACAGGCCAGATTAGGGCGATCCTGGTTGCAAGAACCATGCAATTGAATGTGCCTACACATTAAGGAGTGATATGGTGTCTCTGTACACTCCTCCCCATTCAGATAAACTTCCTGTCCGTCTTTCAAACATCTATAAGAAAATGGGAGGGACCAGACTTCATGTAGAAAAGCATTACCTAAAGGCTCATAGCGACCTATAGCAACATATCGCATACAATTTGTAAACTTATACAAAGCAAATGGTAATGTTATCAAACCGTGGATAAGCCACGTTGCAGCATTGGCTTTTGCCACAGAAAAAGGTAAAGATTCTAACCTTTCAATATGTAACATGGTAAAAGATGCATCACGCATGGAAAGCAAGCGCTGCTTGTCAGTTAAATTAAAGGGGGCAAAGAGTGAGGACACATACATGTAGGTCCATGGCACCTTGCCAGATTTCAACGTCTGCAGGGTCCACGCAAATTGCATGATAGAACGCAATCGATTTTGACCATGGTACAATACAGATACTTCATCCTGCACTATATCCACTACAGAGGACACAATATTATCTAACGTGTAAACGCGGGAAGAAAGCATGTTAATACTATTATCTACCACAGCAAGCACTTTTTCCAGATTAGCCTGATCAATAGCTCTAAGGCGCGTTGCCGCCTCAATCTGTGATGTCTTCCAGATTTCATTGTAAATAGCATATACCCATCTTTTTGATCTACCACTAGCCGGGCCTTTTATGAAATCATTTAAATCTACATTTTCATTCAGCTTGGATAGATGCAGTTTAACCGCAGTCAAGGTAGAATGTTTCAGCCAATTTTGACATAATTTGCCTACTGAGTAAGTCGTGACAGAATGTTCAGTCTCAAAACGTGGATCAGGTCTTACTTGAGTAAAGCCAGCAGATAAACCCAGAAAACGGAGCTGGCATGAATCAGCACTTCTGTGCCACATCAGCCAACCTTTTGGATCCATACTGGATATGTTAAAGGATGAATTTAGCAAAAGGGTCTGCAAGTCCCTAATGGAAAAATGCGTAAAATTACTCCAGCCAGAAAATTCTTCTAATTCAGGGATGGTAGGAGTATTTAATTTTTTAGAAGTAGCCAATCCAAAGCAGGTTGTTTGCGAAATAGAGGAATTCAAAAATAACATATGATTCGGGATGAGACAAGCTCGGTGCAAAGCCTCAGTGCCTTGTACCTGCCAGTATTTTGATCCCCAAACAGATTTAAGGTCAATAGTTTCCTTCCACAATTCGTAGCCGCCAACAGCCAGCTGATCAAGAAAGGACTTTAATTACAATAATTTGGTATCGGTAAGTCTAACCTTGGACATTGGCTTCTGTGCCATTTTAAAATAAAAGGACTCGGGATTAGACTGATTGAAGTCGGTAAAATAAGTGTACTTTTTCAAAAAAGTACTTGAACTGCCCTGTTTAGGAGCTGGGCAATGCTCCCATTGAGTATAATTTATAGTATTCCTCCTGGAAGTTGTTTTATGTAAGAAGTGATTGCCAAAATGTTGAAAGCAAAACAAATCACCATAATTAGCAGATTCTAAATACAAATCTTCAGCATCAAAGGCAGCATAGGATTTCAAATCAGAAAACAACGTCTCTACGGCCTGAACATCCCAATCATCAGAACGTATGATTTGTTTCACCACATCCCCCATGTTAACTCTAAGCACATTAGGGACATTAACAACCTCTGTAGGGCCATGAATTTGAAATCTAACGGCATCCCACACAATTCCATCTAGGACAGGCCAAGCAGTGATATTAATAAATGTCAAGTCTCTTTTCAGTCTGTGTGCAGAATGTGATGAGGAAAGGGGTGCCAAAGTTCCATTGAGATGACGAATGCATGTTCTTTCCTCGACATAGTGTCCATTGACAATTCGAAAAAAATAAAACACAAAACCAATTGACATAAAAAGGTAAATTGAAAAAAGCACCAGCCATATATATGTGCAAGGGGGAATCAAAAAATGTTTTTTAAATAAGCTGGCATAAACTGCAAATCGTGAGGGTTTCTTCGAGGCATTGGAAACAGTGTCAAATGAAAATCTGGATTCTGTGGCCAAACGTGTTTGCAGGTCAGGCATAGATAAGTCAGTGGGGTAAGTGTAGTCTATTTCATCATGGTCTGTACCAGGCAAAGTACTTAATAAAGGACTGGAAATTGCAGGCAATTCGATGGCCACATCAGGTTCAGGATTAGAAGCAGTGGCCAAAACAGAATTTCTCACAATGGAAGGACAGGAGACTGCAGGTGTCATACTAAGAAGAATCGGCCACTCTTTGTTTCTTGACATTGTCAATTGAGATAAACCTGTTTTCCTTACGACCTGGAAGCGGAGGTAAAATGACTGTTCTTGTGCCCTTCACGCCAAGGACGGGAACCGGAGCTCGGTAGGAAGGACCAAATTCTTTCTTGTTATCGATCTTCTCTCGAACCAGTTCTCCAACTTGGTGTAGCCAGCCAACTACCGGGATCTGCAACGCAACATCCGATGTGGAGGGCAAATGTTCCTTTGCAAGACTGTCTCTGGTCTTTTGTAGATCCTGTAAAACATTGCAATGTTCATCTACGTCAAAGGTTGTGGCGCGAGCCACGCAGTCTAGACCGTCAAGGTCAGGGACGTACATCTTGATGCCAAAGAGCATTTCGTATGGGGTCCGCCCACCCAGAGACCTTCTAGGGAGATTATTAAGTGCACGCTGCACGCCATTGAGGTGGGCCAGCCAGTTTCTGCCAGTGCCTATAACTCGAGCTGTCAATGATTGCTTTAAGTCACGGTTCATTCGCTCCACTACACTATTACCCTCAGGTCTGTAGGGAGACGAAAACTTGACTTGGACCCCCATCGAAGTCATGGCATCCTTGTACGCCTTAGAGGCGAAAGCCGGACCCTGATCCGAATGGAAGGTACCACAGGCAAAAATCCCTACAAAGGCACGCAAATCTCTTATGACAGTCCGTGAATCAGCGCTGCGATGGGGCCAAACCCACACAAAGCGTGTGCATGAATCAACTGCTACTAAGATGTACTTATACGCAGTATCAGAGGAAAAAGGACCGCAGTGATCTAAATAAACACAACCTAGTGGTTTATTAGATATGTACAACTGTGTCTGTGGCGGACACGCAGCAGTCGAAGGTTTAATCTGCTGGCAAATGTCACATTGAAGGACATAGTCTCGCATCTGTTTGTACAGTCCCCGCCACCAGAAACGTTGTTGTAATTGCAGTGGCCGAGACGCCTGCATGCGCAGACGCCACACCTTCATGCGCCGCTGTAATCAAGCTAGCTCTGCGATCCGAATAGGGAATCAAACGTTCTCCAACTTCAGGAATTTTCACAAAAGGAACCTTTTCGGGACTTAAGTGGTATGAGTACTTCGAAGAGAACCCCATAGGATGTTTACCTCCCTTCTCAGTGGCAGCAACAGCCGCCAAGATGTCCTCATCAATCTTACTTTTGGACCGTGTAACTGCTGCAACTAAATACGTAGACACTGCTGACTTCGCCGCTTCATCAGCAAGCGAGTTACCGACAGCGTGAACTCCCACACGCTGATGGCCGAGAGTATGAATCACAAAAAAGAATGGCAACTTAGCCTTAAGCTCAGCCACTCGAACCCAGATCATCTTGTGTTTTATTGTGCTACCCTTGGAATCACGAAAATCATTCTGAATCCAAAAGAACCAGTTTTCATTGTAAGACTGGACACAGTAGTAAGAATCACTTACAATAAGAGTAGTCACACTAGGATCAGCGTACTCCAACGCTAGTAAGAGAGCACAAAGCTCTGCCAATTGTGCGGTGCAGTCCCCTAGAGTCTGCGTGTGCACAATTCTGGACTTGAACTCATCGTTCACCATGGCACCGACCACAATGGCGCATGCGGAAACGTAGGCGTGTTTAGAGCCATGCGCAACCTGCGCCGAACCATCAGTGTAAATGATGCAATGGAAGTCCTCCAAAGGTCGCATAGCTAGAGGAGCAGGATGAACGAATTCATACTGCAAGTACTCCTGCGACCGTAATGAGCCGTCAAAAATAAACTTGACATCCGTGGACGTCAAGGAAGCAGCCCATTGAATCCACCGAGGGTGCAAAGCTTTAGAATTTGGTACACTGGCTTTCGTAACTGCCTCCAAATGAGGACAGGGTGTAACAACCAACATGCGTTTTTCCTGTGACAGAGCACGTTCCTTAAGAATCGCCATCTGCACAGCCGTTAAAACTTTCTCCACAGTGGAAACCGCATTTCAGCCGAAGTGTACAAGTGTGACTTGTAAGTAATAGGTACTGTGTGTTCTTCATTAAAAGTGAGGTACGTGAAACCCACCGTCCCAGGAATGATTCTTATCACCAGGTTAGTGTGATTATCACGAGTCAGTAAGAACTTAGAAGCGAGCAGATCAGCCTGCAAGGATTGCAAGATGGCCGAGTGCTCAGGCAGCCAGCATGATTTGGAAAAAGTTGGTTGTATCAAAGCATACAAAGGCTTGATACGCTGGGCATATTCCGGAATGTATGTCCTCCCGAAATTTAAGAAACCCAGCAAAGACTGTAATTTTTTCAGTGTTGTAGGAGCGCGCAACTGTGCGCATTTCTCCAAGAAATGAGGAGCCAAACCTCTACCTTCATTGTTGAGCTCATAGCCCAGGAACAACACTGTGTACTCCGCAAAGTGCGATTTTGCAAAGTTAAATTTGTAATTCATGTCTGCAAAGGTACAAATTATGGAATTCACTCGAAACAAATGCTCCCAAATTTCGTCGTCTGTGAGATATATGTCATCCACATACGAGCAAGCATCTGGGTCGATCCTCTCCAAAAGAGAGACTATGCGGGCGGTAAATATACCAAGGCTATTCTTATAGCCCATTGGGAGACGCCGAAATAGTTTTTGGACCCCGGCGCAAGTAAAGCTGGTCCATTGGGAGCTAAAGCTATCCAATCTATGGGCATAAAAACCGTTGGAAATGTCAAGCGTGGTCTTAAAACGCTTATGCACCAGACTATCCACGAGGGCAGAGCCGTGAGTATTCTGTACTGCACAGTTACGGCAATGCGAGTTTAAATGCCGGTAATCCAATACCAAACGATATGACCCGTCTGGCTTGGTCACAGTAAAAAGAGGGTTATTCATCGATGACACACATGTTTCAATAACTCCCTGATATTCCAGTTGTTCAAGGATTGTCGCGACGGAAGCCTTGGCTTCACGCCGTATGGGATATTGAGGTTGAGGCTGAGGCTGAGACCGTAAAGGAATCTCGTGGCATGGGGACAATTTATCCCAACCACCTTGGTTGCGGTACAGAGCCAGTGCTAGAGCCCTAGCTTACTCTTCTGCAAAATGCTGCGCATGCTCCTTCGAGACAGTGTTCGCGAAACTCGGGAGGATTACCTCCTCCCCTCGCGGTGCTGCGAGCACAAAAGGTGGGGACCAGTCAGCCTCCGAAAGCAAAATGTCATGTGTAGACGAAAGATTTTCCCAAAATACCACTTTGATGGTACGTTGTATGTCACCTTCAATTAACAGGACAATTTCATAAAGTCTATCAGGGGGAGCAAGTCTCGTATCGGCTGTTTCTATTACAACATAAATATCAGTCGCTGTCACCTTCAGTAGCGGATGCAGGACCTCTCTCACAATGGTAATCTCCGCCGCGCTGTCCAGAAAAGTCAGAGCCCATGTCAGATTTCGAAGCCGCGTTCTCACTATCTGTGGCATATCGATGCGTTGTTAAAGCCGCGACTTTCTTTTTTGCAAACTGCGGTCTCTTCGGAGTTGAGCCGTCCTGCTGTCCTGTACCGTCTGTTTGGCGGGGCTGGTCACGTCCTTGCTGACCACCCCAACCCCTTCCGCCTCCTCCACCACCGGTCTTCGGGGCCGATGAGTCCTGAAAGGAACGAGGAGAGCGTTGATCAGAAACCTGAAATCGATCAGGTGATATAATCGTCGCGCAAGTCATAAACACGTTCTGTTTGCGCAGGCATAGGAGACGCAGGGCGAGACTCCTGTTTCTGTTGTTGCTGCTGTTGCTTACCCTGTTTCTGTTTTTTAGGCCAATTTTGTTTTTTGGACTGGGGCTGAACTTCTGTTTCAGAAGTCTGCCCTTGGGGTTGCTTTTTCTCTTTGACAGAAAAAGGCTTCAGATCCTTGCTGTTGCGACCCACTTTTCTATAGGCAGCCACAATAATCCTCGCCAACTGCCTGGGTTTATCGGCATCGGGAATCCTCTCCAAAGCATTAGCTACCTGAAAGTTCACTGCATCTCCCTTGACATTAGCAAGAATGAGATCGCAAACTATATCAAAGGAGCCACACAGGCGCATACCCAATTCAACCGCTGCCTCCGGTCCGTGATCATCTTGAACACGCTTAATGATCGTAGGCAGGACAGCCATAGACGGAGTGCCGTAACACCTCGCAAAGACTGCCGCAAATGTTTTTCCCCAGGTCTCACAGTCAACGAGTACGGGGGCTAAATCCTTCGGTAAACTAATCGTTAAGATCCTATGTTTATCTCCATGAGTTGTATTAGGAAATATTGCTTCCAGCTGGTCAAATTTCTCGGCAAGCCAGAAAGGAAAATCATCCTTTTCCTGGGGACGCTTACCCATCACTGCATTGACCATCACAGGACTGAGCTTTAAACCGCCCTGTCCCGCTGGAAGAGTCGGACCCCCCGGGGGCCCACCCGGGAGATGACGACCTATGTATTGCACTAATGCACGAATCACGGCAATAGAAACTACATGTAGTCTACGAACCTCCGCCAAGGTACAATTGCCGTGTTGAGGATGAGGAGTAAATCCAGCCAGAACAGGCCAATTTGCGCCTGGAATGGACAAAGGACCTAACCTCGGAGCGGTTAAAGAATGGGGTAGGGCGCCACCAAACCAAACACGATGCTGCCAATGTTCAATAGGTATTTCCAGTGCCCTGTACGGAGTATATTCATTCGGCACAGGTGAGGGAGTGTAAGTGTGGAACACATTAGAATTAGCATCCACAGCCGGAAATGTCACCCACGAATAATAGAGTTCGTATGGGTAAGCTGCATCCGCACTCACCACCAAAATCACAGCCAAGTCGTCAACGGGAACATTGTAAGTCTGCAAATGATAGCGCACCGCAATGCGACTATGCTGCGGAATGTCCACAGGCTGAGCCATGACTGCACAGGAACCTAGAAAAACAAAGCAAACTTTGTAGCACAACTGGGTAGTAATTCAAGGAAACCGTTTCAGAAAGATTCAAGCTTGAAAAGTCCTATTTCGAAAATAGGTAGGTTTCGTCCAACACCACCGTTTTCCAGAAACGACAGGGAAGGGGTTAAAGTTTGAATGATATACTACTCGAGTGTCATGATATAAGACCACCAACGAATGGGCGCCATGTAGCGGGAATTCCGTTCTCCTACAGAACTGTGCATAGAGATTTAGATCCTCAGCGAATTAGGGTGGCCCAAAACTCACCTCAGTACCCAAAATCCCCTTACCAGGCTAGCTACAGTGTCTCATTGGTCATAACAAACTCCTAATGTTTAGACAAACCAGAACATGAACTTACGATACCTCAGGTTACTTGGAACACATGAACACTCTTTCGTTATACAATCATTTCAAACCAGAACGTGGAGTAAATGAGGACACGTGCACATTTGAAATATTTATTTACTAATGCCGTCTTCTCAAACGCAGTATCTTAGATAATACAAGGAAACATATTATCAGAAGCAAAGTTATCAGAATAGTTACTAGTCCATAGAAAGCAAAAGGTGATAGCATGCTAAGATGCTGTAATGAATAAGGGTTAACAACACCTAATTCTCACCCTCCCTAACTAGCATATTATATTAATATCTAAGAAGGTCTCTTTGGGTTTTAGCAGGCCGGGCCCATACCTCAAGATCCTAGTATGAAGAGATCACATCAGCTTCCACCAGCTCTCTGCATGCGAACAGCATCAAGTGTGTGTGTGTGCTCTAAGCAAAGCAATATAAAACGCGCCTAAAGCCTGAATTTGGCAGAAGCTGCACTTATGTTATGTCTATGAAGGTGCGAAGATCGGACCTCACAATAATACTGTGTCGAGTTATCCTTGAAGCTTCAGCACTCACTGTGCAGACATAGTTTACCAAACAAAGTTGATATTAGAGCAATAACATATTATTCTCACGTAAATCACAACGCTCTTCTAGGCTGAAAGCTAAATCAACAATTATGTGTCGTGTGCAGAAGCAGCAAAAGGAAAAATGGCGTTTAAACATTTAAAAAGCTCATGCTAACTTAACACGGTATATAGATAAGCAGTAACTATATGACACAACCAGTCGTCGAGGTAGGGGAAGACTGAAACCCCTAACCTGAGCAGATGAGCTGCAACCACCGCCATTACCTTCGTGAACACCCGTGGGGCGCTGGTAAGGCCGAAGGGGAGCACGGTAAACTGAAAGTGCTTGTGGCCTACCGTGAACCGCAGGTAGCGCCGGTGGGCCGGCAGGACGGGGATGTGGCAATAAGCGTCCTGCATGTCCAACGCTACAATCCAGTCTCCTGGGTCCATTGCAGCTAAGACCTGAGCCAGTGTCAGCATTTGGAACTTCTCCTTCCAGAGGAAGCCGTTGACGTTCCGTCGATCCAAGATAGGGCATAGACCTCCTTTGCCCTTCTTGGGTACCAGAAAGTAGTGGGAGTAGCAACCACACCCTACTTCTGGCCCAGGAACGCGCTCGATGGCCCCCTTGGCCAAGAGGGCCGTAAATTCCTCCTGCAGAAGTCGCAAATGATCCCCCGATACGCGGTGGTATTGCGGTGGCATGGCTGGAGGGGTCGCCTCGAAGGAGAGGGAGTAGCCCCTTCGGACGATTAGCAGCACCCACCTGTCTGACGTGACAGTGCGCCAGGGGAGGAGGTGATGGTGAACCCTGCCCCCCTTTGGCGTCACATGGGCTGAAAGCACGGACTAGGAGGGTTTTGAGGCGGATGCTGCGGGGGAAGGTGTGGACTGGCCTCCCTGTTGTCCCGGACCGCGTTGGATGTTAGTCTGCGGTGCGTGGCTGGCAGCACGTGTGGGGGCACCCCTTCCTTGGCCACAAAAGGAGCAAGGACCTGGCCGTAGCCCTGGAGTCCTTAAAGCGCTCAAACGCATGGTCTGCCTTGTCGCCAAAAAGGCGACGGCCATCAAGCGGCATGTCCATGAGGATATTCTGGACATCGGCCGAGAAGTTGGCAGACCTCAACCAGGCGTGGCGACGAATCGCCACCGTTGTTGCCATCGCTCTGCCCAGTGAGTCGGTGGTATCCAGCCTACACCGTATAGAATACCGTGCTGCATCCCGGCCTTCCACAAGGGCCTGGCCGAGTTTAGCTTGTACCTCCAACGGGCATTCTGGCAGCACTTCCGCGACCGTGTCCCACAGAGAGTGGGTGTAGCGGCCCAAGAGTCATGCGGTGTTGGAAGACCGCAGCCCCAGACTCAGGGAGGAGAATACCTTTTTGCCGTATTGCTCATACCTCTAGGATTCCCTGTCAGGCGGAGTCGACGGGAATGCGGTCTGGGAATTCGAAGCCTGGATCACCAGGCTCTCGGGGGTGGGGTGGGTGGACAGGAAAAAAGGGTCGCCCGGGGCTGGGCAGTGGCGTCTGGCCACGTTCCCATCTACAGGCGAACCTGTAGCGGGCCTGGACCAAGTGCCCATAAGAACGTCTGTCAAGGCCTCATTAAACAGCAGCAGAGGCTCAGCCGAGCTTGACTGCGGTGTAAGGACCTCAGTGAGGAGGTTAGTCCTCACGGCCGCGACGGGGAGCTCAAGGCCCAAGGCCTTGGCTGCCCGCGTCAACACCACACTGTAGGTTGCCCCCTCCTCCGTAGCCACGGTAGGAGGTGAGACAAAAACAGTGTCTGGCGAGGTGTCCAGATCACTGGCATCCCCAAGTCCACCTGTCCAGTACTCCTGGGATTGACACTCCCATGTCAGAGGGTCCTCAGACCCCTCCCAATACTCCTCATCACCCATCTCCTGATATTCAGGGTTGTCAATTGATGGGGCCAGTTCATTGAAGTAAAACCCCCCAATCGACGTCGAGAGCGGCGCCCAGCGGCGCCGGAGGTGACACCTGAGGAACCGGCACCTGTGAGGTCGTCAGGTCAACCGGCGATGACCCGTATTCAGAAGCGGATCAAGTGGGGCCCTGCGGTGCCGAGCCCGAAGGCGCCGGCGTCGTCGGGGCTGAAGCACCCGCCGGCATTTGGGCGAAAGCCCCCGACCCGCTATGGCCCCCAGACGGGTCCGCTGGGCCCGAAGGCACCGCGAAGCCCGCCGGAGGAGTGAGGGACCTCATGGCCATGAGGAAGCGCTCGATCTCCTCTGACGTTGCGTGCTGTCCAGGGACCGGAGGGTATGGGGCAGGACGCGATGCCCGCGACTCCGACGGAGCCGCGTGGGCGGTGTCACCCGAACCCCCAGCAGCATCGTGCGAGCGTAGAGGGAAGTCGGAAGAGCGATGACGTCTCTTCGACTTCTTGTGCTTACCTGACGACTTCGAACCTGAGGAGTGATGTCGACTCCCGGAGCTATGAAGGTTCCGACCCAGCGACCGGTCCCTCGACCTCCGTCCGGACCGGGACCTCTCGCGGTGCGGGCCCGACTGCCGGAGCTCGAGTCGCTTGCGGGACCACTCCCACCTAGCTTTCGGAGTCAGGGCCCAGCAGTCGGGGCAGGTCTTGTCGTCGTGGTCGACGGCGAGACAGTGGAGGCACTGGCGGTGAGGGTCGGTGACCGACATCAGTCAGTCGCAGTCCTCACAGGGCTTAAAACCTGGCACCCCTACCGGCACCGTTCGGAGTCGAAGACTTGAAAAAGGATCAAAAGGGATCGTAAAAAGTTTAGTCAAAAAATGACTAAAGTACCACTTTTTCCGGATCTGTGCTGCTGGCGCGGAAAAAAGAAGAACTGACGTCAGCGCGCGGAGGCGGCGTCTAAGTACTCCGGCGACGTCATCACGGCGCCCACGACGCCGACGACGGACGCGGAGCCGCAGACGACGCCTACCGACGCGCAAGGGTACTGCTACGCAAAAATTTCCGGATCCATTCTGACGCCTGGGGATATTCTAAGGTAAGGAATCTAATACTAACCTGTTTCTTTCAGTTATCGTGCTTTCCTTCCTGAATAATATGTCTCTAAAAGATGTATGGCGGGCACATTACCTGGTAGAATGTTATTATACTTTTTTCTCAAATGCTCATAGATCATTCTCTCGCCTCAACTACATTCTCATACCAAAATAAGAAGGACATAGAGAACTCAATGTCCAAAATCTGGGGCAGGGACTGTATGATCACTTGCCAGTGTTGATCAGTCTGGCCTGGGGACCTACTCGCTAAATGGGCGGGTGGCACCTGAGCCAGTGGTTGTTAAGAGAGGAGGAGTTTCGGGAGTCATGCATGCGAATGATTGAGAGATACTTACAAAAAAATGATGGATCAGTAGAATGCCTGAGTTCCTCTGGGAGGCGCTAAAGGTTACCTTAAAGGTCGAGATCATCAGTTAAAATAAGGGAAAGAAGGGACATACTCTCTAGGTGATATTGGACCTGGAATCCTGTATAGCTGAGCTAGATCAGCCATTTTTGGACACTGCGGTAGACTCAATCTTGCAGAACTCCCTGCATACCCAGATGCTCATAAGACAGGAACACACAAGAGAGGAGCAGGAGGCATGGCTGACTACCCATAGCAGAATCTACCAAGGGGGAGATAAGGCCAAAACATTTGTGCATTGGCTATGTACACCCCAATCCATGGGCGATCCCATATCCTACATAGATAATGGTAGTGACTCACCTGTCACTCGTAGCGTGTCCTTTGCTGAATATTATCAGAATCTATATAGTCCCAATCGAGATGGGAGGCAAACGGACCTGGGACCTGTTTGAACTCCAGATTTATGGAGGGTGATGTAACTCTTGAGGCATTGGGCAAAGCCCTATCGCAACTCCCATCAGGCGAAAAACCGGGCCCAAACATGTTTCTACTGGAATTCTGGAAACTTACAAGGCCACAATCTAGCCCTCACCTACTAAAGATGTTTCTTGAGGCCCTAAAGGAGGTGAGGCTGCCAATGGATCTTAGAGCGGCCAACACAGTAGTGATACATAAGCCCGGCCTTAAAGACACCAAATGTGATACATATAGACCGATATCAGTGCTGAATGTGCAGATAAAAGTGTGGGCTAAAGTGTTAGCCAATAGACAGCTGGAGGTGATAGAGAAACTGGTTCACCCAGATCAATCTGGATTCATGCCTCGACGAGCTACTCAGTATAACATCAGAATGGTCAACAACGCCATAGAGCTGAGTGCCACTCAACTGGGCCATCAAGCTCTGTGGATGGTAGATTTCCAGAAGGTATTTGACTCTTTTGACTGGGACTATTATTTACATTGCTTACACGTTTACATTTTGGGCCCAAATTTATCAGATACGTCCAACTACTGTACAAATAGTTTGAGGCAAAGTTAAGGATTGGAGACACTGTGTCCCAGAGGTTTAGGATAGAGAGGGGAATGAGACAGGAATTCCTGCTCTTGCCCTTGCTCCTTTGCCTTGGCGATAGAGCCCTTATTAGCATGGATGAGGGTGGATGCGTTGTTCTATGAATTCAAGAGGTCCTCAAACATCGCGACAGAATCTCCCTAAACACAGATGACATATCACTGTTCTTGGATAAACCCACAAAATCAGACCCCCGAGTTCTGCAGATATTGGAGATTTTCTAGAAGTACTACGGCCTTTGCATTAAATGAGGCCAAAGCGTCTTTTTACCCTTTCGCTCAATGTCCCACAACCATGGCCTGAGCCCTGGAAGTACAGGTTCCTGAGAATGGTTTTAAATATCTTGGAGGGTAAATGACTGAAAGCAGGGCTAGGTATTGGAGGTCAACCTCCATTCTCTGTTGGAGGCATTGTCTGGAGCTGTTAAGTTCTGACCCTCCCTCCCCATCGCTGTTGGTCTGTTCAACCATTATTAAAATGGTTTTGCCACTGAGACTCCTATATCAACTCCCAAACTTTCCCCTTCCATTGGGGAAAGCCTTTTTGCTAGGGCGAATGCACTCCAAAGAGACTGCCTGTGGGGTGGAGGAGGGGTTGTTTGAGGGGGTGCCTCAGATTGCCCTATAGAGCTGGTCAACTCTTGGGGATCAATGACTGGTGATCTGAGGAATTGGGGTAGCCCGCTTACGCCATACAGGGCTGGATGATGGGACGAGACCACCTCTCTTATCTTCTGTACGGAGGCGAAGTACCACAGATACTGCCTGCAGCCACCCATGTGATGCTCAGCACCTGGAGGTAGGCTGCAAAAGCCATTGGTTGGGAACGACAACTTACACTGGAGACCTCTGTGGAAGGGGACTTGAAATCTCCTGGTGTATGCACTTCGAGGCTTTGATAAGTGGTACACTATAGACATTACTACATTAGGAGACATGTAGAGCAACAACTCTTTAAATGCCTTTACAGAGCTGAAGGTACAGTACCAAATGCATCATACCCAATTTTTTGAGGCGCAACTCTTGCTCACTCACCTTAAGGCACACAAAATGTCTGTTATATGTCAGGTGCTTCTCCAAAACTTACCAGATCCTCTGGTGAGATTGAGGGAGGTGTGGTTTAGGGACTTGGGACTGCTGGAAGATGAAGACTGGAAGAAAGCCCTGGACGCTCATAGAGAGGCAGTGGTGCCTTCTCGGTTTTCCCCATTCAGTTCAAAATGTTGCACTGCACATACCTCATTAGAGTACAACTGTTTCAAATGGGTCTGATTGACTGTGAGATCTATTTGTGATGCAACACTATGGTAGTAGACAAATTGCATCCTTTTTGGACCTGTCCAGCTTCGGCTCACTTTTGGGAGGGCAAACTGGAGACACTTGAAGTGGTACCAGGTTGTAGGATTCCCAGAGAGGCAAAATTGTTTTTATTACACATAGCAGATGATGTGGGAAGAAACAGACATAAAAGGTCACTGTTGTGGCTGACCTTACAAAACGGGACTTTGCAAGGGCCTTGAAGCAATCAGTGGCCCCTTCCTTTGAGACTCTGGCAACGGGAATGGACTATTGCATGGGTTTGGAATGTCTGGTATACTTAATTTGGGGATGCCCACAAAAGTACAAAAAACTATTAAAGACTGGGCTGCATATCGTGGGATATATATTGAAATATGCTGGGCAGGATTGAGGAGTCTTGGTCCCTGGTCAGTGAACTTCATACTTTGAGGCAACATAATGTTGGGGGTTTGGCGATAGGGATTCATATCTGACTTTAGGGGTTCCTGTGTAACATATTGTGGGGAAAAACTGTGAAATGATGAGGATCAGTTGTGTAGTAACTAGTATTTTCTGTGCCTAGTTTGGTCTGTTTGGCTATCAAAATCTTTCAATGAAAAGTTTTATAAAAAAAAAATCGGAGCACGAGCAGCGCGACATGCATTTGCTGCCCATTGGCAGAACTTTGCGGAGCCTTGCAGAGGTTTTATGTAACATTATGTGTTTCCTCAAAGTGAAATTTCACAAATTCTACACAGGTCTAGTATTTCTCTGTTCTAAATATGGCACTGTGTCTACAGGCCACTGGGAGCAAGATGCCTGTTGCTTGTAAATGTGATACTTAGAAATGGGAGAACATTTAAATGATGAGTTTTATGGAATCCATATAAACATAAAGTTAACTCTTCAGTTTAATTTTCTCCTATTTCAAAGCACCACCTTTAGACAGCAGGCATCTTCCTTCCAGTAGCTGGTAGACACTGTGCAATATTTGTAACTGAAGATTACAGCCATTATTTTCATTGAATGAATGAATGAATAAGTAATTGTGTGATTATGTAAAACCATTACAATGTACAAATTAAAACACATAACGCAAGATAATGGTCAAATTTAAGATCAAAGTTAAAACTACGCATTTTTTTTCAAATCATGCAGTTCGCTGGAGCATATGTAAGCAGCCGGTGCTGGCTTTATGATTAAAACATGAAGAGATAAAAATCAATACTGTCCATTAGTGATGTTGGATGCTCTAGGAAGGAATAGACCTCGGAGGGTAGTGCTCATTGTATCGTGGGAGTCATCAGGCTGTTAGTTGCTCTCTGCCTGTGCCATTTTTTCTTTCAGCAGTATGCGTGTTTGATAATTAAATATGCCAATATTGGCCATGTTCTTTATTATGTCCGAGGTGTAGAGCTGACAAATAGCATCCTTTGCTGTGCTAGTGCCCAATTGGAGCACTATAGGTCTAAAATGAACTCGGGAGGTTTGTCGCAAAGCCGGGCAGCATAGCATGTCCGAAGTGCGAGTACCGAAGCACAGTTGCTTTTTTATTGATAATTTGATAGTTACGTAATCAATTATGCTTGAATCCCAATTCTCAATGGCTAGTTGCAACAGTTCCTTTGCTGTTAAAAGTTTGGCAGACCAAGGATTGTTTGGTTTTGCGAAGATGATTTTTATGAGGGCCCTCATGGAGTTGTCTGGGGCCACAGTTGCCAGGTAAGAGTATTTAGCCAAGGTGGCCAGCCTTCTAGTTTTTGTTGAATTAGATCAAATTCAAGGTGGATCAAGGTGTTTCTTGTGCAAGCGGGCAGACAAAATATTTTTTTGTACGCTGCACATTGTATTTTCTCCAGGTGTTCTGCAAGCATTCCCGGGAATGCCTGTTGCCCATAGTTGAGTGATGATAGTAGTTTGCCCGGCAGTACCCTTCGGATTGCCGTGGTTGTTGGGCTCTCTAAGGTGCCATATAACTTGCAAAGGGTGTGCGTGACTATCTTTCCTTTCAACCGCATTTTATGTAGATGGAGCAAGGGGCGGACAGTCGCATGTAGCAAAGCACCTAGATAGTTGTAACTTTGTACGCAGTCCAGGCTCAAAGTACTAAGGTGCCACTTTGCGAGCTTTTTCTTAGGGTGGCTGCAGAAGATCATAATTTTGGATTTGATTTCATTAGCTGCTAGCTCGTTCTTAATGTTGTATTAAAACAGGGCATTGAGAAGTTTTTGGAGGCCTAATTTTGTGTGGTCCAGAAGAACTAGATCATCGGTATACTGCATTAGGTGGATTTTTTTGTTTCCAATATTTGGAGTGGCGAGGAAGGCCCCATGCCGTGCTGGGCCCAAGTCGCCGGTGTACAGATTGAATAAGAGCGTAGCCAGGACACAGACTTGCTTTAAGCCTCGATCTGTGGCAATTATTTCCAGAGCAGACTCCCTGGAGAGTTTGATCCCTTCCCAGGTTCTTGAAAACAGTGATCTAATGGCTCGCAGTAGTTTCGGGCAGATGTTCCCCCCAACAGTTTCTGCCAAAGAATGATACGGACTACCCCGTAAAAGGCTGCAGAGTAGTCTCCTTGTTTGGCTAAGTATCACAGGACTGTGTTGTTGTCAACAGTTGAGCCCCCTCGTCTGAACCCGGTTGGTAAAATGGCAAAAGGCCTTCGGTGTGTACCCAGTCCTGCAGGAGTGTACTTGCGTAGGCCTTTACCTCAATGTCCATCAGTGCGATCATCCGATAGTTCTTTGGATCAGTATTTGTACTTTTGGTTGCAGTAGTGATCCCCTCCAAGAATGTGGAACGTTCCCTGGGAGCCTGCATTCCGCGTACAGCATTGAAAGTTTGAACACCAGAAATGTATGTCCAGCCTGAAACCACTGGGGCCTGGGGCTCCATTTTTCCGGATCCTTTTTTAAGACAGTACATACTGCTGCCTCGCTTGGAATCATGGGATCCGCAGGGGGCCTGGTGTACTCAACTGTAGTATTTTCTAATTTGCTCTGCAGCGTATGTCCATTTATGAAGATGGATTTATGGTTGCTAGTGTATAGTGGCTCACATGCGCTGCCCAGGTCTCCGTTGAGACTGAGTGATTTGCCTCTGTTAGAGGATCCATGGTGTTGGAATTGGCCCTTTTCCCTGAAATTTTTCGCTTTTCCTCACCCCATTAGAGGACATCTCCCCCATGGTATAGAAATGTAGAGGCCATGTGTAGTGCGAGATGCAGTGATACATGCTGCGCAATGGCGTGCGCAGATTAATTTGTGCTGTGGTGAAGAAATGCTACTTTTAAAATGGATGCAATGGCTGTGTGTTGTGCTGCCTGACTGAGGTGGGTTACCAGTCTAGTTGTTCATTTCCCAGCCACCCCAGCTTTTGGAAGGAAACCTGGCACCCAGGGTGCTCTACTCCTCCCCCTGAGTCAGTCAGGAAGGGTTTCCCCTGCTTCTGGCGCTGTCTGGTAGGTGGGGTGAGGGGCGTATAAATAGGGGGGCTGTGCCACCATGTGCTCAGACTGAGCGTGGACTGGAATGAGAGGGGACCTACTGCCAGGACGAACCGCCACATGGGCCTGTGTGCTGGCCCCTGTGCCCAACTGCACCCTTCCGCTGTCCACAGGGCTAGTGAGAGCCCCACTGCTGGAGTAAAGGCTGCTGTATCAGATGGAGTGACACCTTACAGAGGATGATGGTTCCTAGGACCTACAGCCCTGTTCTGATGAGTGCCCACTGACTGCTGATCTTGCCCAGTAGTGCCTACTGCTCTCCTACATAGCCCCTCATGAGTGCTACAACTGTGCTCAGCCTGCTGACTAGCGCCTGGAGAAGAAGAGCGCTATATTGGACTGGCCTGTACTCCCTGCCTGCACCCTAGCGCGGGACACTGACTGCATGCCCTCCGTAAGGTGAGCGCTATATTTGGTGGGCGATACACTTTAATTGACTTCTATCCTGCCTGCTATCTAGCGCTTGGAGAGGGCGGCGTTATGCACTGATTGCCCAGGAGAAGAGGAAGAACTGTCTTTGGCCCCCGAAGCTGGTGGGGCTACCTAGCGCCTGTTAAGCGCTATACTTCATCACCCAAAGGAGGTGAGGAGCGTGTTGCCAGGGAGAGCTGTAAAAATATAGCAGGAGCCTGCCCCGCGTGAGGACGCAATGCTGTCTTAAAATTACAGCGGGAGCCTACCCCGCCTTATTACTGCTACCGCGTCTGGTGCTTTATGCTAATTAGAAACCCAGCGGGTTTATTGCCAGTGGAAGCGGGTGCCCACCCCGCACTTTGAAACTGCCCAAAATCACCTCTGTGGCCCGGGCCACCGAGCGCACCAGGGGCGGGTGCCTACCCTGCACTTCAGAATCGCCCAGGATCACCGCTACCGGCCCGGGAGTTTCAGAAGCACCGCGCGGGCTTCCCTGTGAGGTCAGAGGAGCCGCGCAGCGATTGGCGCCGGCTGGAGCGCTGCCAGGAAGTCCCATCTACCAGAGAGGAGCCAGAACGGGGGCGTTGCGGGGCTGCCATGAGCTGATGGGAGCCCCGTGTTGGTAAAAGAGCCAGGCGGGAGCCTACCCCACCTTGGCAAGCAGCCCGAAAGTTGACGGAGACTTCACTCCCTGGTGGGGGTCTTCCGACGGTGGAGGAGAGCCCCGAGTGCAGCGGGAGCCCGCCCAGCTCCAGGACAAAGTCCCAGGCCCCAGGAGAGGGACTCGGGTGAAGAGCGAAGTCGGGAGGAGACCAGAGGAGGTGGAGAACACCCGCAAGATCCCCGGTGAGTGGGGCTGCACTAGAGAGCATGGGGGAAAGGGGGGCCGGTCGAGGCACATTGTTGGTTCCTGAGGCCCCCGGGGCGCAGGAAGGGGCTGCGCCGCCATTTGCTGGACTTGCCAGTCAGCTGCCCCGGGTGATAGTGGGCAGCTGCCTCTCATCCCTTTACCACGTGGGACCCAGTACTAGTTTATTCTGCCCAGCTGCGTGGCACAAAGGTGAGCAGCTGCCACATCTTTGGGGCAATTCCTGAACTTCCAGAGTCCCGGGAGGGGGACTACTATGTGCCACGTATTGTGGCATTGGTGATTTTAGAACCCAGTGAGGGGCCCCAGCTCTCCTTGTTTCGTGTCGACACCACAGCTGCCCCGCAGAAGTGGCCAGCTGCAAGGTGGGCAGGACGTTGTTTTGGACACACCAGTGGCCGCACCTTTCCAGTTTCGAGAACCGGAGGGAGCTCCCAGGTGACAATACTGATTTTCCTGTACTCAACTGCCCCACCGGACAATGGGCAGTTGCGACGTTTTGGGCCATTGGTAGTTTGAGAGTCCCAGAGTAGGGGCTCCCCAGGCGCATTTGGATGCTGGATGTTGCATGTATGTTCATGACTATGCCCCATCTAATGGCTTATTTTCCCCTCACGCTGGCCAGGTTGGTGTTATGCTGATGTGCCATGCCCGCGGCTACTAATGAGGTGTTGCATGCCAATGTGTCTATACCCCATGTGACTCCTGCTGTTCTGATGCCTAATGCACAAGTTACTACTTGTGTAACGATATATCTGTAAGAGACATTAGTTAGGGATAGATTCCTTACCTTAGAATAGAATATCCCCAGGCGTCAGACTGGATACGGAAACTTTTGTGTAGCAATACCCCTGCGTGTTATTAGGCGTCGTCCGCGGCTCCGCGTCCATCGTCGGCGCCGTTAGCGCCAGAATGACGTTGCCAGAGTACTTAGACGCCGCTCTTGCGCGCTGACGTCAGTTCTGATACACAGCGTTTCCGCGCCAGATATGCAGAGCCATGATAGAACCAACACTGGTGCCATGAAACTAGGGCCCTGAAAGGGGATGACCTTAACCCTAGATATCGTTTCGCACAACTGGGAGGATGGGTGGGTCGGTAAGGAATCTATCACCAACTAATGTCTCTTACAGATATATCGTTACACAAGTAGTAACTTGTGCATCTGAAAGAGACACATTAGTGATAGATTCCTTACCTTAGAATAGATACCCCAGCAATACCAACCCCGGTGGTGGGTGTGCGAACCAATAATCATACCAGAAAGTCCTGGAGGACGGAACGGCCAAAGAAGCCATCCCTCCGGACTTGACTGTCCAGGCAGTCGTGTCTCGCGAACGTGTGCAGCGAGGCCCACGTAGCTGCCTGACAAATGTCCTGCAAGAAGACTCCTCAGCCAAGGGCAGTAGTAGTCGCCGTGGCCCGAGTGGAGTGGGCCCTCAGCCCAACAGGAGGTTCCTTTTTAGCCAAAGAGTAACACGCCTGGATGCATAATACGATCCACCGAGAGATGGTCCGCTTGTGCACCGCCCGTCCTTTCTTAGCGCCCACGTAACCAACAAAGAGTTGGTCATCCACCCAGAACTGGCGTGTGCGATCCAGATAGTAAGAGAGCACACGTTTTGGGTCCAGACGGTGGAGCCTCTCTTCCTCTTTCGAGGGATGCGGAGGCGGAAAGAAGGTGGGCAAGGTGATGGACTGCCCGATGTGAAAGGCTGTGACTACCTTGGGCAGGAAAGAGGGCCTTGTCTGCAACACAACCTTGTCCGGATGGACAGAAAGGAAAGGAGGTTTGGAAGAAAGAGCCTGGAGCTCACTCACTCTCCTGGCAGAGGTGATGGCAACCAGGAAATCAGTCTTCAGAGTAATAAGGCGAAGAGGACAGTTATGAAGTGGCTCAAAGGGAGCGCACATCAGAAACGTAAGTACAAGCTTCAAGTCCCACTGAGGCATCACGAAAGGAACAGGAGGGAACATGTGTGTAATGCCCTTCAAAAACCTATTTACAATAGGGGACTTGAACAAAGAGGGCTGATCAGGTAGCCTTAAGAAGGCGGAAAGGGCAGAAAGGTAGCCCTTGATAGTGCCCAGAGCAGAGTCCTGCTGGGCCAGAGAAAGAAGGAAGAGGAGAACCTCAGAAAGGGGGGCAGAGAGTATATCCACAGCCTTTGCTGTGCACCATTCCACAAATCTGTTCCACCTGCAGGCGTATACCGACTTTGTGGAGGGACGCCTGGCTGCCAGAATGACATTACAGACTTCAGGAGGCAAGTCAAATGACCTCAACTGTCGCCGCTCAATCTCCAAGCTTGGAGGTGGAGACTGGACAGGTTCGGGTGGAGGACCGTCCCCATCTGCTGCGACAGAAGGCCCTCCTGAAGAGGCAGACGAATTGGGGGATCAACAGACATGCTGAGTAGCTCTGGATACCAATATCTTCGTGCCCAGTCCGGAGCCACAAGGATAACCTGGGCCTGGTCGCGCCTCATCTTCTTCAGCACTCTGGGCAGAAGTGGAATAGGCGGAAAGGCGTACAATAGACCGCAACTCCACTCACGACAAAAAAGCGTCTCCGTGCGAGTGCCGCCTTGGAAATTCCAATGCGCAGAACTGATGACATTGCGCGTTCTCTTCTGTGGTGAATAGATCTAACCAAGGCTCTCCCCACTGCTGAAAGAGGCCTTGCGCCACGTCCGAGTTCAGAGGCCATTCGTGATCTATCATGCACCGACGGCTGAGTTCGTCCGTCCTGGCGTACAGAGAACCTGCCAGGTGTTGAACCATTATGGTCAGGCCCTGATGTTCCAGCCACTGCCAGAGGCGCAGAGCCTCCTGGCAGAGGGTCCACAACCCCACCTTGCCCTGTTTGTTGCAATACCACATGGCGGTGATGTTGTCCGTGAACACCTGCACTACGCTCTCCCGGACAGAGGGGAGAAATGCCTTCAGTGCAAGTCGGATCGCCCGCAGCTCCAGAAGGTTGATGTGGAGCTGGGACTCCGCCTGAGACCAGAGGCCTCTGATCTCTGCCTCTCCCATGTGGCCTCCCCCAGCCCTGGAGGGACGCGTCTGTCACAACTACGTGCTCCGGTTGGGGTAGGGAGAGGGATCTGCCGCTGACCCAATCGCGGTCCGTGAGCCACCACTGCAACTGTCTTGCAGTGCCCTCCGAGATCAAGACATGGTCGGACAAGTTGCCCTGATGCTGGACCCACTGAAACTTCAGGTCCCACTGCAGAGCCCGCATCCGCCACCTGGCGTGATGCACCAGAAGGATGCAGGAGGCCATCAGCCCCAGAAGCCGCAGCATCAACCTGACCGAGACTCGGGATAAAGGCTGAAAGATCGGAATCAGAGCCTGAATATCCCGAACCCGCTGTTCAGGCGGATAAATCCGAAACTGCACAGAGTGTAGAACCGCTCCGATGAAGAGGAGCTTCTGAGAGGGACACAGGTGTGACTCCGGCACATTGATGGAGAACCCCAGCAGGTGCAGGAGGTCGGCCGTAGTCTGGAGGTGGCTGACGACTGTCTGGTGCGAGCCCGCCTTCAACAACCAGCCGTCGAGGTAGGGGAAGACTGAATCCTTTCGTGAACACCCGTGGGGCGCTGATAAGGCCGAAGGGGAGCATGGTCAACTGAAAGTGCTCGTGGCCTACCGTGAACAGCAGGTAACGCCGGTGGGCCGGCAGGACGGGGATGTGGAAATAGGCGTCCTGCAAGTCCAACGCTACCATCCAGTCTCCTGGGTCTAGGGCAGCTAAGACCTGAACCAAAGTCAGCATCGTGAACCTCTCCTTCCTGAGGAAGCCGTTGACGTTACGTAGGTCCAAGATAGAGCAAAGGCCCCCTTTGCCCTTCTTGGGTACCAGAAAGTATTGGGAGTAACAACCACACCCTACTTCTGGCCCAGGAATGCGCTCGATGGCTCCCTTGGCCAAGAGGGCCGTAACTTCCTCTTGCAGAAGTTGCAAGTTATCCCCCGACACGTGGTGGTATTGCGGTGGCATGGCTAGAGGGGTCGCCATCGTAGGGGAGGGAGTAGCCCCTTTGGACGATTTGCACCACCCACATGTCCGACATGGCAGTGGGCCAGTGGAAGTGGTCAAGGCAGACCCTGCCCCCCACTGGCGTCACATGGGCCTGAAAGCACGGACTAGTAGGGTTTTGAGGCGGATGCTGCAGGGAAAGGTGTGGACTGGCCTCGCCTTTGTCCCCGACCGCCACCGCGCTGTGTATTAGCCTGCGGTGCGTGGCTGGCAGCACGTGTGGGAGCACCCCTGTCAGGATTCCCGGCCGCTGGTAAATCACTGCCTGCAGCATGAGCGAGTTACGGGATTCAAACTACAAATCCCATGATCCTTTGCGCGTCGCGTCGATATGATGCTATGCGACAGGAAAACGCATATCTGGGAACCAGCAGGAAGACGCGCAGCCGATTATTCTTGCTTGGTGGCTTGGCGTTCTGTTCTGGTGTCGACGGTCTCGTCGTGGGAGAGGTGTTGTGCTCTTGGTACTTCTATGTTGTGGATTATCGGCAGGGGCTTAGGAAGCGCCCACATCGTTGGGACCTTGAACTTGCCGTGTGGTCCTCCTGTGGATTATTGGCTGGGGCTTAGGAAGCGCCCGCATCGTTGGGACCCTCACTTCAGGTTTTGTTCTGGGGGTTCGTTTTGGTTAAAGTGGCTGGGTACTTCTGTGCCGTCTCCCCGGCCAACTAGTACAGTAACATTTGCTTGCATAGGTCTTCGGGTTGCTTACGCACCAGGAGACGGGGTGTTCGTTTTCGAAGGCTTTATACATTTATTTTTTCCTGTTGTAGACGGGCTGTCTGCAGCAGTGACGGATTATAACTTTATGTTGGGCTAGGCTGCCTTTTGTGTTTTGTTCACGCTGAACTGCAGTAACTATCTACAAGAGAATGTGGTGTTTGCATATGTCATAGCGACTGAACTAGATTATGCAACTCTCACAGCTTATACATGAAGGAATGTATAATGGAACAACATCGGAGGGGATGAATGTTAATATCCTGTGAAAAGAACCCGAGCGTTTGTATTCGTTTTCGTTATTGGAGAAGGGTAATAGAAAGAAGGTATCAGCAGTCAAGAGGGCAGTCAGGTCTTCCTCATTCCGAATAGGGTAGGTGTGTTCTCTCTCTCTACCTAATAGCTCACTGCTCCTTTCTTGAAAGTCAAGTAAAATTGAGATTGTTACTTATTTTTACATTAGGAAACCTGGGGGGATGAGAAGATGCCCATTCTATTACCCGATTTATTCAGCATTCCTGTTTAGCTCTGACAGGTGAGAAATAATTAGCTTTCTTGTGTAGAGTGGTATGTTAGTAATAGGGTGACAGTGCCACTTATTTCGTGCTTTGTATATTTACAGGTCTCCAGTTCCTGCAGCCCAGCCGTTCCCCTCCGGATTTTTTCCCCCGCTTGATCTCCTTAACAGTCTGAGAACCTTCATAGCCAGACTTGGGATGATCTAGAGGAGGGCCCCTTTACAGCATCAATACAATCCTGGGGATTAGCAACGGAGGATTCTGACAGCCCCTTCCTTGGCCACGAAAGGACCAAAAGGCACCCGTTTTCTGGCGTGGGAACGAGAGGGCCAAGGACTTGGCCGTAGCCCTGAAGTCCGTAAAACGCTCAAGCGCATGGTCGTCAAAGAGGCGATGGCCATCAAACGGCATGTCCAGAAGGGTGGCCTGGACATCAGCTGAAAAGTTGGTGGTCCTCAACCAGGCGTGGCTTCGAACTGCAACCGTCGTTGCCATCGCTCTGCCCAGTGAGTCCGTGTTATCCAGCCCACACCGGATGGAATAGCGCTCTGAATCTCGACCCTCCGCAAGGGCTTGAGCGAGTTTAGTCCGGCCCTCCTCCGGACGTTGTGGCAGCACGTCCGCAACCGTGTCCCACAGAGTGTGGGTGTAGCGGCCCAAGAGGCATGCGGTATTGACTGACCGCAGTCCCAAACTCAGGGGCGAGAACACCTTCTTACCGAACTGCTCATACCTCTTGGATTCCCGATCGGGTGGAGCCATTGGGAATGCGGTCTGGGAAGTAGAGGCCTGGATGACCAGGCTCTCCGGGGTGGGGTGGGTGGACAAGAAGCAAAGGTCGCCCGGAGCTGGGAGGTAGCATCTGGCCACGTTCCTATCTACAGGCTGACCTGTAGCGGGCTTGGACCAAGTGCCCAAAAGAACGTAACACAAGGCCTCATTAAACGGCAGCAGAGGCTCAGACGAGCTTGCCTGGGGTTTGAGGACCTCAGTGAGGAGGTTAGTCCTCACGGCCGCGACGGGGAGCTCCAGGCCCAATGCCCTGGCTGCCCGTGTCAACACTACACTGTAGGCAACCCCCTCCTCCGTAGCCACGGTTGGAGGGGAGACAAAACCAGTGTTTGGCAAAGTGTCCAGTCCACTGGCATCCCCAAGCTCATATGTCCAGTCCTGTTGAGACTGGCACTCCTGTGCCAGAGGGTCCACAGACCCCTCCCAATCTCCCTCGTCACCCATCACCTGAAATTCAGGTTCGACGGATGGTGGCGGTTCATGGAAGTAAAAGTCTCCATATGACGCCGAGAGCGGCGCCGGAACCGAATCAAGGGCAGGATCGGGGACGGCGTCGCCGGGGGCGACACCCTAGGGGCCGGAGCCGGTGAGGTCGTGAGGTCGACCGGCGACAACCCGTATCCGGAACCAGATCCAGTGAGGGCCTGTGGCGCTGAGACCGAAGTCGCCGGCGCCGCCGGGGCCGAAGCACCCAACGGCGTCGGAGCCGAAGCACCCGACCCTCTAGGCCCTCCAGACGGGACCGCTGGGCCCGAAGGTGCCACGGAGCCCGGTGGAGGAGGGAGGGACCTCATGGCCATGAGGTACCGCTCGATCTCCTCTGGCGTCGCATCGTGCCCAGGGACCGGAAGGTATGGGGCAGGTTGCGACACCGTCGGAGCCGCATTGGTGGTGTCACCCGAACCCCCGGATGCGTCGCGCGAGCATCGGGGCTGGGTCGGAAGAACAATGACGCCTTTCCGACCTCTCATGCCTCTTACATGAGGACCTGGATCCTGAAGACTGATGACGACTCTCGGAGCTACGAGGGCTCCGACCCCGCAACCGGTCCCTCGACTTCCTGTGGGACCGGGACCTCGAACGGCGCAGAGCCGACTGCCGGAGCTCAAGCCGCTTGCGGGACCACTCCCGCCTAGCCTTAGACGTCAGGGCCCGGCAGTCAGAGCAGGTTCTGAGGAACCAGAATTCGATCTGGGCCTAGTAAAACATGTAGTTATTGTTAGTAATTAGCGTGGTGTAGCTATTACACTGATATAGGGATTCTAACACTAATAAGTCTGCACACATAACTGTTTAGGGATTCATGTACACTTTATCGCACGTTATTTCTCGTTACATGCAAACACAGCTTGACTCGACCAGCGCCATTTTGTGGCCTAGTCTGCTTCCACCACCCATGAAAACCTTCCATTTCTTTAGCCGAACTGCGTTCCCCTGTGAAATAGTGCAACTGTAGCAACCTGCTGCTTCTGCATGTTAGGCCTGTCAAGGTTAAAGGTGGGGGTAGATTGGGTAAGCACATTCCAGGAGAGCGCTGTGCGGACTCTCTCGGAGCTAACAGCTGAACTGTACTAAGGAGGGTTTTGTGTTCCATATATGGTCTTTCCTTTGCACCAACCTGTACCAGCCTGTATTTTTCCATCTTAGGTAATGGTTTCAAAATGCAACAGTATATATGTGGTTTGCTGATAATGTGCCAGCAGTCTTCTTGGAGGACCTCGTGGGGTTAGGTCGCAAGGAGCTCTTCTGGCAGAGTTTGTTTGTTATAATAAACGATTGGACCTTCTACACTGCCAACTGACTGATTATTGGTAACTGGTATATGGGCTATCTGTAAGTATGGCTCTAATTGGGTGGTAATATAATGTTCGATACTTCAGTTGGCGACTCCGCCGGGACTCCGCGTTGGGGTCGTCCCTCTGTAATCAGAAAACACGGGACATTGAAAAGGGTGATCTTGATCGGGGGGGAAGGATCGACCGAAGAATTGGGGTCCGCTTCGCTCTCCCGATCGAGAGAGCCCCGCTGCTAGTGACCCCACGCCGGAGTCCTTCGGGTGTAACCCGAGAACAGACCACGTTGGTCCACAGGAGTTGGCAGTAGAGTACGCCCATTCGGACCTGAGTGCACCAGGTGAGTGATTCGTCTTGTTTCATGTTGGATATCCTTTGGATTTGAATTTGGAATTTGGTGACTTTCAGGTCACAGAGAACTCGAGAAGGGGGTCTGACGGGGCAGTTTTGAGGCTGCACGGGCAGACGCTCCTGTTTTGAATTTTGGGAATTACTATAGATTAAGACCAGACGCCTTGGTGTAACTTGTGGAAACGTTCACACCCGGCCGGACTGCTCTCGGAAATGCCGGCGGCTGAGATTGGGTAGCACTCGGACAAATCTGGAGCGGCGCTTGAAAAAGCGGGCTTAGCCGGAATAGTTCGGGAGGTGAACCATGAATGCCGTCGGATGGTCCGTAGGTCGGTCTGTGGTTTAAAAGGAACCTGTGTGGCTATCTCTAGGCAGTCTAAGGACAAGACTGTTTGCTTCCTTTTGGGTCTTCTTGAGATTTGGAAAGAGTTCTCCATAGGTGGGAGTCGACGGGCTCCACCTTTTGTCTGAAAACCACATCTGTTGTATTGTTTTATGTCAATGTGAAACTGTGGTCACTTTATTAGTGCAAGATTGTAAGAGTGGATTTGAATGCAGAACATGGCCATGTGTATGAGAGTGCTGTAAATAATACCCTTTCCTTTTCAGCTACCAGTCTAGAAAAAAGAGCAATGCCGTGCTTCAGTAAGCTATGTTTTGGTTGTGTTGGCCGAGGAGGTACAAGGCTGGATGAAAGCCAACTAGCCCCTCCGGAGGGAACTCCTAGCCATGACATGTATTGTAAGCATGGTATTGGCCCCCTTTTATTTAATACATTGTGGAATAAGTACACTAAAGACAACGTAGAACTCCAGTGGCTAAAGACGGGATCTTTTGATGAGAAAAAGATCCAGTATCTGCAGGAACGCCTGTTCGCTAAACGGAGCAGGCAATCCATGTTTGATACTCTTATTAAATGGCAGAAAGAGGCGAAACGGAGATGCATACGATCTGAGAAATTAATGAAGATACAGCAAGGGCAGACTGTAACTCAGAAAACCGTTGCTCATGATAAACAGAAGACCGATCAAAATATCGAGTATGCAGACAGACAGTTTAGGTTACAAGTTGATAAAAGTTATGTGACTCGAAATGAAGCAGAAGATGAAATAGAGGATTTGCTAAATGTACGGCCTCCTCCCTCGTACGCACCACAGCGCGTGTATCCCGCTTTGCCTCTCCAATCGGCCACAGCTCCTCTAGCCTCTGCCCCGAGGGAGACGTGCCTCTCATCCCCCTAGGTACTCATGGTGCTACTCCTACCTCATCGGGAGACACGGCTACCCTTCCCCCTGGCGCACGACTGCTCCCGGCAACTTCCCGAATAGTCCTAGCAGCGAGTCCCATTTGGACCTCTCAATCAGCTGGTACGACCCCCGGAGATAGGGAGCGCACACCATTAGGGGAACATGGTAGTATGAAAGCTAGACGATTATTCCCAAGAGGCTCCGTGGAATATGGTGAGAAAGAAGCTGTAGCGGATCAGGCAGCTAAATGGATGCGGAACAATATAGCTCAGTGCTCTCACCACAACTGTTCAACATATACATGGAACCCCTCACCACCATTCTTAATAAGGCGAAGATCCCCTTCCACCTATACGCTGATGACACTCAAATCTATCTAGAAACCTCCTCCCCAGACGACATCCTCAAACTCAATAACACTCTGAAAGAAATTCAAGGCTGGCTACCCAAAACCACCTTAAGCTTAACCAAGATAAAACTGAGATCCTCCTAATCTCTAACAAGGAAGAGAACCCACAAATTGCACAATGGCTTAAAGCTTTGGACGCTTTAAACAATAACCTCACCTTGGCCAAATCCGTAAAATCCTTCGGAATCACCCTAGACCCAAACTGGACATGACCAACCACATCAAAAAATCTGCAAAGACTGCCTTCCTCAACCTAAGGCTTCTATTCAAAATCAAACCATTCATTCCTGCCAAAGACCTCAAACAAGCCACCCAATCGCTGGTGTTATCCAGGCTCGACTACGGCAACGCAACCCTCACTGGTGCCACAAAATCCAACTTGGCTCCCCTCAGAACAACCCTCGATGCAGCAGCTAGAATGGTCACTGTAATCAAGAAATACGACCACATTACACCAGCACTAAGAGAACTTAAATGGCTTCCAGTTGAACAGCGAGCCAATTTCAGAACCACATGCCTCACGCACAAAGCCCTCCACACTGGAAAACCAGACTATTTAGTTGCCAAACTTAAGAGGGCCGGGCAGACGAGAAACCTCAGGAGCTCAAACTCCCTCCTTCTCATTCCCCTGAAAACACGCAAACACAAAACAGCAGCGAAATCATTTGCCGGAACCGCACCCAAAATTTGGAACTCCAGCCCAGCAGACATCAGAACTATCCCCTCCTTCACAAAATTAAAAAAACACCTTAAAATCCTCCTGCTGAATCGTGCCCTCCCTAATGGATAGCCACGCTTCCTCTGAGGCCGGTGTTATCTGACTAGACTCTGCTCTCTTCCTACTCAGTCCGCCTCAAGACTATCCTTGCACATGATTAAGCGGCCTCACGATCCTCGGTCCACCTCAACCCAGCATTCAACAAGTCTACCTCAGGACTCTTCCACTCCGCCTTGAAGACCCGGGACCCCTGGTCTGCAGATCCTCCCAGGTCAACCGAAATTAGCATTCAACTAGGCTTCCTTCAAACTCGTCCACCGCTTCCATAAGCCTTAGCATGCTTGGACTATCGAACGATCTTTTCTTTTTGCTGACGATTTTCTAATATGCTTAATTACCTTGAAACAATGCTGTAAAGCGCTTCGATACCCTCGGGTCTGGTCAGCGCTATCTAAAACTCCTAAAATAAAATAAAATAAAAAAATATATACACGGTAGCTGATTTGTGGAGAACCATAAAAGATCTCGAACCAGTTATGCAGCAGCACGCGCTATACCAAATGTCTTGCTATCTTATCGAGGCTTGGGAACTATGCTTCCAGGATGGGATGGCACCCCAAATACTATATAACATCCGAGACTGGGCGCATAGGTTTAACATGGACCCAGTGGAGGTGTATAAGAACGTAGATATCGAGGCAGAATGTTTACAAAAAGCCCCAATTGGACATCCCAGCAGCCCATGAGAGAGGTACACCCTATTTTTCACCCCGAGGTCCCTGAAGTGCGTGATAATACTGACCAAGTCATAAGAGCTTGAGTAGACGCCCGTTTTCAGGAGCAATGGGTGTACACTCCGTGGAAAAGAAGTGAGGTTCTTGCTTTGAAGTCACAACTGCCTGATCCATGCAAGAACCCCACTGCATACTACACAGAATTGACTGAAGCTGCAGCCGGGACCGCTGGGCCCGAAGGCGCCGCGGAGCCCGGCGGAGAAGGGAGGGACCTCATGGCCATGAGGTACCGCTCGATCTCCTCTGGCGTCGCATCGTGCCCAGGGACCGGAAGGTATGGGGCAGGTTGCGACGCCCGCAACTCCGTCGGAGCCGCGTGGGTGGTGTCACCCGAACCCCCGGCCGCGTCGCGCGAGCATCGGGGTGGGTCGGAAGAACAATGACGCCTTTCCGACCTCTCATGCCTCTTACCTGAGGACCTGGATCCTGAAGACTGATGCCGACTCTCGGAGCTACGAGGGCTCCGACCCCGCAACCGGTCCCTCGACCTCCTGTGGGACCGGGACCTCGAACGGCACGGAGCCGACTGCCGGAGCTCAAGCCGCTTGCGGGACCACTCCTGCGCTGTGCGGAGTCTCTCGGAGTTAACAGCTGAACTGTACTAAGGAGGGTTTTTTGTTCCATATATGGTCTTTCCATTGCACCAACCTGTACCAGCCTGTATTTTTCCATCTTAGGTAATGGTTTCAAAATGCAACAGTATATATGTGGTTTGCTGATAATGTGCTAGCAGTCTTCTTGGAGGACCTCGTGGGTTTAGGTCGCAAGGAGCTCTTCCGACAGAGTTTGTTTGTTATAATAAACGATTGGACCTTCTACACTGCCAACTGACTGATTATTGGTAACTGGTATATGGGCTATCTGTAAGTATGGCTCTATTTGGGTGGTAATATAATTTTCGGTACTTCAGTTGGTGACTCCGCCGGGACTCCGCGTTGGGGTCGTCCCTCTGTAATCAGAAAAGACGGGACATTGAAAAGGGTGATCTTGATCGGGGGAAGGATCGACCGAAGAATTGGGGTCCGCTCCGCTCTCCCGATCGAGAGAGCCCCGCTGCTAGTGACCTCACGCCGGAGTCCTTCGGGTGTAACCCGAGAACGGACCACGTTGGTCCACAGGAGTTGGCAGTAGAGTACGCCCAATCGGACCTGAGTGCACCAGGTGAGTGATTCGTCTTGTTTCATGTTGGATATCCTTTGGATTTTAATTTGGAATTTGGAATTTGTTGACTTTCAGGTCACAGAGAACTCGAGAAGGGGGTCTGACGGGGCAGTATTGAGGCTGCACGGGCAGACGCTCCTGTTTTGGATTTTGGGAATTACTAGAGATTAGGACCGGACGCCTTGGTGTAACTTGTGGAAAAGTTCACACCCGGCCGGACTGCTCTCGGAAACGCCGGCGGCTGAGATTGGGTAGCACTCGGACAAATCTGGAGCGGTGCTTGAAAAAGCGGGCTTAGCCGGAATAGTTCGGAAGGTGAACCATGAATGCCGTCGGATGGTCCGTAGGTCGGTCTGTGGTTTAAAAGGAACCTGTGTGGCTATCTCAAGGCAGTCTAAGGACAAGACTGTTTGCTTCCTTTTGGGTCTTCTTGAGATTTGGAAAGAGTTCTCCATAGGTGGGAGTCGACGGGCTCCACCTTTTGTTTGAAAACCACGTCTGTTGTATTGTTTTATGTCAATGTGACACTGTGGTCACTTTATTAGTGCAAGATTGTAAGAGTGGATTTGAATGCAGAACATGGCCATGTGTATGAGAGTGCTGTAAATAATACCCTTTCCTTTTCAGCTACCAGTCTAGAAAAAAGAGCAATGCCGTGCTTCAGTAAGCTATGTTTTGGTTGTGTTGGCAAAGGAGGTACAAGGCTGGATGAAAGCCAACTAGCCCCTCCGGAGGGAACTCCTAGCCATGACATGTATTGTAAGCATGGTATTGGCTCCCTTTTATTTAATACATTGTGGAATAAGTACACTAAAGACAACATAGAACTCCAGTGGCCAAAGACGGGATCTTTTGATGAGAAAAAGATCCAGTATCTGCAGGAACGCCTGTTAGCTAAACTGAGCAGGCAATCCATGTTTGATACTCTTTACAAATGGCAGAAAGAGGCGAAACGGAGACGCATACGATCTGAGAAATTAATGAAGATACAGCAAGGGCAGACTGTAACTCAGAAAGCCGTTGCTCATGAGAAACAGAAGACCGAACAAAATATCGAGTATGCAGACAGACAGTTTGGGTTACAAGTTGATAAAAGTTATGTGACTCGAAATGAAGCAGAAGATGAAATAGAGGATTTGCTAAATGTACGGCCTCCACCCCCGTACGCACCACAGCGCATGTATCCCGCTTTGCCTCTCCAATCGGCCTAAGCTCCTCTAGCCTCTGCCCCGGAGGGAGACGTGCCTCTCGTCCCCCTAGGTACTCATGGTGCTACTCCTAACTCATCGGGAGACACGGCTACCCTTCCCCCTGACGCACGACTGCTCCCGGCAACTTCCCGAATAGTCCTAGCAGCCCAAGTCCCATTTGGACCTCTCAATCAGCTGGTATGACCCCCGGAGAAAGGGAGCGCACACCATTAGGGGAACATGGCAGTATGAAAGCTAGACGATTATTCCCAAGAGGCTCCGTGGAATATGGTGAGAAAGAAGCTGTAGCGGATCAGGCAGCTAAATGGATGCGGAACAATATAGCTCAGTGCTCTCACCACAACTGTTCAACATATACATGGAACCCCTCACCACCATTCTTAATAAGGCGAAGGTCCCCTTCCACCTATACGCTGATGACACTCAAATCTATCTAGAAACCTCCTCCCCAGACGACATCCTCAAACTCAATAACACTCTGAAAGAAATTCAAGGCTGGCTACCCAAAACCACCTTAAGCTCAACCAAGATAAAACTGAGATCCTCCTAATCTCTAACAAGGAAGAGAACCCACAAATTGCAGAGTGGCTTAAAGCTTTGGACGCTTTAAACAGTAACCTCACCTTGGCCAAATCCGTAAAATCCTTCGGAATCACCCTAGACCCAAACTGGACATGACCAACCACATCAAAAAATCCGCAAAGACTGCCTTCCTCAACCTAAGGCTTCTATACAAAATCAAACCATTCATTCCTGCCAAAGACCTCAAACAAGCCACCCAATCGCTGGTGTTATCCAGGCTCGACTACGGCAATGCATCCCTCACTGGTGCCTCAAAATCCAACTTGGCTCCCATCAGAACAACCCTCAATGCAGCAGCTTGAATGGTCACTGGAATCAAGAAATACGACCACATTACACCAGCACTAAGAGAACTAAAATGGCTTCCAGTTGAACAGCGAGCCAATTTCAGAACCGCATGCCTCACGACAAAGCCCTCCACACTGGAAAACCAGACTATTTAGCCACCAAACTTAAGAGGGCCGGGCAGACGAGAAACCTCAGGAGCTCAAACTCCCTCCTTCTCATTCCCTTGAAAACACGCAAACACAAAACAGCTGCGAAATCATTTGCCGGAACCGCACCCAAAATTTGGAACTCCATCCCAGCAGACATCAGAACTATCCCCTCCTTCACAAAATTAAAAAAACACCTTAAAATCCTCCTGCTGAATCGTGCCCTCCCTAATGGATAGCCACGCTTCCCCTGAGGCCGGTGTTATCTGACTAGACTCTGCTCTCTTCCTCCTCAGTCCGCCTCAAGACTATCCTTGCACATGATTAAGCGGCCTCACGATCCTCGGTCCACCTCACCCAGCATTCAACAAGTCTACCTCAGAACTCTTCCACTCCGCCTTGAAGACCCGGGACCCCTGGTCTGCTGATCCTCCCAGGTCAACCGAAATTAGCATTCAACTAGGCTTCCTTCGAACTCGTCCACCGTTTCCATAAGCCTTAGCACGCTTGGACTATTGAACGATCTTTTCTTTTTGCTGACAATTTTCTAATATGCTTAATTACCTTGAAACAATGCTGTAAAGCGCTCCGATACCCTCGGCTCTGGTCAGCGCTATATAAAACTCCTAAAATAAAAAAAATAAAAAAAATATATACACAGTAGCTGATTTGTGGAGTACCATAAAAGATCTCGAACCAGTTATGCAGCAGCACGCGCTATACCAAATGTCTTGCTATCTTATCGAGGCTTGGGAACTATACTTCCAGGATGGGATGGCACCCCAAATACTATATAACATCCGAGACTGGGCGCATAGGTTTAACATGGACCCAGTGGAGGTGTATAAGAAGGTAGATATCGAGGCAGAATGTTTACAAAAAGCCCCAATTGGACATCCCAGCAGCCCATGAGAGAGGTACACCTTATTTTTCACCGCGAGGTCCCTGAAGTGCGTGATAATACTGACCAAGTAATAAGAGCTCGAGTAGACGCCCGTTTTCAGGAGCAATGGGTGTACACTCCGTGGAAAAGAAGTGAGGTTCTTGCTTTGAAGTCACAACTGCCTGATCCACGCAAGAACCCCACTGCATACTACACAGAATTGACTGAAGCTGCAGCCTCGGCTGTAATGACGTTAGCGGATATAGAATAATTTTTTGGGTTATTGGTACCGGTCGACATATGGCGACAGGTGCACGATACTGATCACGCTGCAGAACTAGGGGGGACTTGGATTGAATTGAAAGACTAGGACCGAGACCGCAAACCTGGAGATAAGCCTAGAAACGAAATTATCACTTTGCCCACAAAAATAATAGCTTACATGCATACTCTGATTCCCCCCGTAAGGTTGCCTGGGACAAATTTACAGCCTGTAGACAGAAAAAAGATGAAAGTGTCTCCAACTTCTTCACTCGGCTTGAGGGAGTTTTCATTGATTTTAGCGGACAGGACCTGGCAAAGGAAGGTGGGGTACGGTTATTTGTAAATAGGTTCGTGACCAATTTGACACCCGAAATTTCTGCACGGTTACAGGCTGCAGAGAGTACCTGGACTACCTCTACTCCCTCCGTGATATTAAGCATGGCCCAATATTATGAGCGTAGGGAAAATGAGAGCAAGGATAAAGTGGAGAAGAAGGCCAAGGATCTTAAGTCTCGAGTGTTGTTACAGCAAGTCGTTCGAGGACAAGGGGGAGGGAGAGGAGTCCGAGGGCCCATATCCAGAGGGGAGGGGACAGGCCGAGGCGCAGGCAGGGGCGCAGGCGCAGGCGCGAGCCAGCCGTTAGGGTTAAACCCGTGTGCCTATTGTAAACAGGAAGGACACTGGAAGGCCCAGTGTCCGTTACTACTCGCCCAGAACGGAGCGGTACGGGGCCGAGGCCGTGGACGGAGTGGCCCAGACCGGAGTGATATGCACAGGGAAGAGGTGGCTCAAGGCAACTCTGAACGGAACCATTTTGACAGTCCCCAGGGTAGACAATACTATAATGAGGATTACGCGTTTTGTGAACAGGACGGGTATGACCCCCCATAGGACAGCCAGGGACAGAGTAATGGCCAGGTGTCGATCCCAGTCAACCAGCAAGGACCCTATGTGAAGGGGGAATCGATGGGGACTTCTGAGAATTTTCTAATTGACACAGGAGCAATGAACAGTTCAGTTGCTCGATCATTATTTCCAGGGGCATCTCTGTCCGGGCAAAATAACGTATCTGTGGGATTTTCAGGAGTCCCAGTGGTAAGCCCCATCTCTAAACCTCTCCCCTTCACGATCGGGCCTACTACTATTGATACACCTTTCCTGTTAACTTCGCATTGTGGTGAGAATTTATTGGTTCTGGATATGTTGAAAAAGTTAAATGCAAAGATATATTGTTCCACAGACGGTGTTTATTTAACGATACAACCCTATGCTGACAGAATGAAGCAATGTTTTGCTAAAAATGAACACCTCCCGCCTGAATTTGATTCCATCCCTGCCACATTATGGGCCACAGGGGATGCGGATGTCGGTAAGTTAGACATCCCACCTGTCCATATTACGTTGAAAAAAGGTGTGAAATTACCCGGTATACCCCAGTATAAGATTTCACCGTCCGGTGAACGAGCTTTGCTCTCGATCATTCAGGACTTAATTGATAAAGGGGTGGTTGAGGAAACAGCTGCAAATGTTTGTAACAGCCCGATTCTTCCGATTTTGAAGAAATCACCCGAGTCAGGACCCCAGGGGAATGGCGATACATATTGCTTTGTGATCGATTTGCGGGAAGTCGATAAGATTGTCGTACCACAGTATCTTGTGGTGACTGACATCACCACTATACTTACTATGATCCCACCAACCGCACAATACTTCTCAGTCATCGATCTGAAGAATGCCCTTTTCAGCATCCCTATCCACCCTGATAGGCAGATCTTCGAATTCTCGTTATCTGGCCGAAGCTTTAGATTTTGTCGTGCTCCTCAAGGCTATACTGAAAGTCCGAGCATCTATAGTCAGGCCCTTAAGGCTCTGCTAGATGATCTAGTCCTGCCGGAAGGTAACGTGCTCTTGCAGTACGTGGACGACTTGTTGATAGCATCCGACACTGAGGAAGGCTGTAAGGATGCCACGGTTAAATTGTTACACCATTTGGCAGTGAAAGGTAATAAGGTGTCCTTGTCCAAGTTTCAATACCATCGACAGGAGGTGACCTACTTAGGTCATCTACTGTCGAAGGAGGGTAGGCGTTTGACTCCTGAACGTATTACTACTATCTCTAATATGTCTGTCCCTTGCACCCAGCGTGAAGTCCGTGCTTTTCTTGGCATCACCTCTTACTGTCGCCAATGGATACCTAATTTTTCCCTTCTTGCTAAACCTTTGTTGCATTTAACCACTAAAGATGTGAATGAACCTCTCCCTTGGACGAATGAATGTCAGCAGGCTTTTGACTCTTTAGAATCTGCTCTTTGTTCTGCACCCGTCTTGGGTACTCCTGATTACCGTAATCCTTTCGTACTATATGTGCACGAGGTCAACGGTTGCGCGCTTTCAGTGTTAACACAAGAATTTGGTGGTAAACAGAGACCTTGTGCTTATTTGTCGGTCACATTGGATAATGTGGCCAGAGCACCTCCTAGCTGTCTGAGGGCCACAGCAGCTGTCGCGATAGCTATCCGACAGTGGAAGGACTCGTTCTAAATTGTAGTCTAACGGTGATGGTGCCGCATGCTGTTGATGTATTGCTAAATAGGACTAAGACACAGCATCGTACGAGTGCACGCCTCACTGGTTACGAATTGACACTATTTGCTCCGCACATTACAATTACGCGATGTGCCACATTAAATCCTGCCACATTGCTACCACTCCCTTCGAATGAAACTACAAATGATTTACACGATTGCATATTTCGTACTGAGGAAGAAACGAAGGGTAGGATTGACCTCACATACATTCCTCTATCTGACCCTCAGGGGGAGTTATATGTGGATGGGTCTTGTTTCAAGTTAGCAGATGGCACGACAACAGCTGCATATGCAATCACTATGCTGAAGACGGTAGTTGAGACTTCTCGAGTTCCCTCTCGATCAGCTCAAGCTGCTGAACTAGTGGCAATATTACGAGCCTGTGAATTGAGCGAAGGACTAGAGGTCAACATTTACACAGACAGCCAATACGCCTTTGGTGTAGCCCATAGCTTTGGGCGGCTGTGGAGGGAGCGGGGTTTCCTCACCTCTCATGATCAGAAAATACAGAATGGCCCACTGGTGCTACGATTGCTAGATGCCCTAACCTTGCCTAAAAAGCTAGCCATAATAAAATGTAGTGCCCATAAGGCAGCTGTGGACGAAGTGGGCGATCGGAACGCTTTTGCAGACCAGATTGCTAAGAAGACAGCTCAGTCCACGATGTCTACTATGTTTGTAACGTCCTCTGCAAGATGGGTGGAGGAGTCTGATTTGTTCGATAATACCATAGAAAGCGTGAAAGAACTACTGAAGGAGGTTTCCCCAGCTGAGTTGGAACGGTGGGAAGAGGAAATGGGGAGATTGAATTAGAATAACTGTTGGGTTGATTTAACAGACAAGCAAATATGGCTGTTGACCAATGCCCTGGTGCAAGCCGTTGTAACTATGGCTCATGGCCAAGCCCATGTAGGAGCTAAAGGAATTTGTGCCATATTAGACCCAGTATGGAATAATCCTAACATACAAAGGACGGCTGTCCGTTTGGTCCAATATTGTATGGTTTGTTTGCGGCACAACCAAGGGAAGGCAGAAAGTGTTTTGAGTGGAAATTTTGCACCCCCAACCTTGCCGTTTGAAGTACTCCAGATGGATTATATCCACATGGAGCGCGTCAACAACTTAAAATATGTTTTAGTAGTGGTATGTGCTTTCAGTAAATGGGTTGAGGCCTAACCCACTAAAGAGAACACTGCTTTGGCTACAGCGAAGGCTCTTATCAAAGAGTTTATACCACGCTTTGGTTTGCCCCGTTTGATCTGGTCGGAAAATGGGGGGCACTCCATGGGGCCCTCGTTTAACACATCTGCAATGGTTTACAAATACGACAGAAATTCCATGCAGCACGGAACCCCCTGTCAGCAGGGTTGGTGGAGAAGTATAATGGGATCTTGAAGCTTAAGATGGCTAAAATCCAAGAGAGTACTGGTTTAAATTGGCCTGACACCCTACCCTTAGCTCTCATGTCATTAAGAGTTACCCCTCATTCCCGTTCTGGTCTCTCTCCTTATGAGATTATCTTCGGGCGACCAACATATGGGGGGTACCCATGCTGCGGTCTTTTTCTGATGTTGAACATCCTATGTTAATCGATTACCTGTACACCTTGACTAAAGACCTCCGTTCTATTCACCAGCAGGTAGCATCTGTACTGCAGTCTCCGCCAGAGGGCCCCGGACATCGATTGGAACCTGGCCAGTGGGTCCTGATGAACAAGTTACTTACCTTCTGTAACGCTTTTTGTGGTAGATACAATATCTGCCTGTGGATTCCTCACCTTGTGATTCCTCACCTTGTGAATATCCCCCTGCGTCAGCAACATTCGGAAATTCTTTTCGTAGCTTCGCGCCGACGTGGACTCGGACGTCATAGAGGCACGACATCGCTCGCGACTCCGCTGACGCCACCGACGCCTATATTAGGCCCACGCCGGCGTGATGACATCAGTTCCGCCCTTTTTTCCGTGCCTTCCAGGCACACGGACGGACCAATGACAGTTGACATATACACAGTATACGCAGTACAAATATCAAGGTAACACACACAGAGTGAAGCAAATGCAATAAAACATTTGACAATAAAATAAATACATAATAGAAACACAGGCATAGAAGAGTGGACAACGGGGTGGCGGGTGGGTCAGTGAGGAATCCACAGGCAGATATTGTATCTAGCAGAAAAAGCGTTACCGAAGGTAAGTAACTTGTTCTTCTGATAGATACATCTGCCGTGTGGATTCCTCACCTTGTGAATAGAGTCCCACAGCAGTCCCCACTCCCGGAGGAGGGTGTCCACTCTTCTAGACCAAGAAATCCTGGAGAACAGAGCGTGCAAAGTGACCGTCCCTCCTCACCTCGGAATCCAAGCAGTAATGCTTCGCGAAAGTGTGGAGGGAAGACCAAGTTGCCGCCCTACAAATATCCTCTACAGGAACACCTCTAGCCAATGCAGAGGTTGACGACTTAGCTCTTGTAGAATGAGCCCTTATACCCTCTGGTGGTTCCTTACCGGCCAAAGAGTAGCAGATCTTAATACAGAGGATGATCCATCTTGATAAAGTTCTTTTATGGACCGCTCTTCCTCTCTTGCAGCCAGCAAAGCCAATGAAGAGCTGGTCATCCAAACGACAGTCTTTAGTCCTGTCCAGGTAAAAAGACACCGCCCTCTTGGGGTCCAGACGGTGTAATCTCTCCTCCTCCTTGGAAGGGTGTGGGGGAGGATAAAAGGTAGGGAGGGTAACAGGGTGACCAAGGTGGAAAGGAGTCACCACCTTAGGCAGAAAAGCAGCCCTGGTTCTAAGAACCATTCGATCAGCATGAATGGACAAGAAAGGGGGCTTGGAACTAAGAGCTTGAAGCTCACTTACCCTCCTTGCCGAGGGTATTGCAACGAGGAAAACTGTCTTAAGAGTCAAAAGCCTCATAGGACATTTGTGACGAGGCTCAAAATGAGCACCCATCAGAAAAGTCAAAACAAGATTTAAGTCCCACTGAGGCACAATAAAAGGAGTAGGAGGGAACTTATTCATGAGGCCCTTCAAAAACCTTAAAACCACAGGAGATTTAAAAAGAGATGGCTGGTCAGGCAAGCAGAGAAAAGCCGACAGCACTGAAAGATAGCCCTTCACTGTGGCAATAGCAAGCCCCTGTTGCGCCAGAGAAAGGGCAAACTAGAGAACATCAGACAAATGGGCTCTGAAAGGGTCTATAGATTTCTCCCCACACCAAACGACAAATTTTGACCACCTATAAGAATAGATGGACTTAGTAGAGTCACGCCTGGCTGACAAGATGACATCCACCACGTCAGGAGGGAGAGAAAAAGAACTCAGGTTGCCCCGTTCAATCTCCAGGCATGAAGGTGTAAGGTCTGGAGGTGGGGTGTAGAAACTACCCCTCCATCTGGGAGAGGAGATCTGCCCTGTGTGGGAGACGGAGTGGTGGGTGAGAGGAGAGGTGGAGAAGGTCTGAGTACCACACCCTTCTTGGCCAATCCGGGGCGACCAATATGACTTGGGCCCGGTCTTGGCGAATTTTCCTCAGAACCCGAGGAATCAAAGGTATGGGAGGAAACGCATAAAGGAGTTGCGAGCTCCAACTCAACTTAAACGCGTCCCCCAAGGCTCCTTGCATCGGATACTGGAGACTGCAGAATAACGGGCAGTGAGCATTCTCTTGAGTGGCAAAAAGGTCCACCAGAGAAAGACGTGACGAACTACCTCCGGATGAAGCCTCCACTCGTGGTCAGCAGAGAACTGCCGACTGAGACTGTCTGCACGAACGTTCTGAACTCCGGCCAGATGATTTGCCATCAGACAAATCTGATGGTCCTGAACCCAGGACCAGAGACGCAGAGCCTCTCTGCAGAGACACTGCGACCCCACTCCTCCCTGCTTGTTGATGTACCACATCGCGGTCGTGTTCTCCGTCAGGACTTGCACTGACACACCGCGAAGGGAAGGGAGCAAGACCTTGAGTGCCAAACGTATCGCCCGCAATTCCAGAAGGTTGATGTGAAGCAACCTTTCCTCTGGAGACCAAAGTCCCTTGACCTCCAGATCCCCCAGATGAGCACCCCACCCGAGAGTGGATGCATCCGTTATTACCGTGGCCACCGATGGAGGAAGTTGAAAAGGCTTTCCTTGCGACAGATTGCCTTCCACGCTCCACCAAGACAGATCCGCTGCAGTTTCTCTGGAGATCCTCACTGACTCCCTGAGATCTCCGTTGTGCTGATACCACTGCCTGCGGAGGCACCACTGGAGTGCCCTCATGTGCCAGCGTGCATGGTTGACCAACAAAATGCAAGAAGCCAGCAGACCGAGCAGGCAAAGAACCTTCAGGACTGGAACGACCGCTTCATTGTAGAACAAAGGAATCATTTCCTGAATGTCGCGAATCCTTTGAGGTGGAGGGAATGCACGACAAACAGTAGTGTCCAGGACTGCACCTATGAACAGGTTGCGCTGGGAGGGCACCAGGTGAGACTTGGGTACATTTATCGAAAAACCCAACTTGTGCAACAACTGAGTTGTCTCTTGCAGACAACGGAGCACCTTCTCCGGCGACTCCGCTTTGATCAGCCAGTCGTCCAGATACGGGAATACAGGTATCCCCGACCTCCTGAGATGTGCTGCCACCACTGCCATCACGTTGGTGAAGACTCGAGGTGCAGTAGTAAGGTCAAACGTAAGGACCGCAAACTGGTAGTGTTGCGACCCAACTATAAAACGGAGATACTTTCTGTGTGACTTCAAGATGGGAATATGAAAATACGCATCCTGCAAGTCGATCGACACCATCCAGTCTTCTTCTAGCAGCGCTTGAAGAACCTGTGCAAGAGTGAGCATCTTGAACTTTTCCTGTTTCAGGTAAAGGTTCAAGATCCTGAGATCCAGAATTGGCCGAAGCCTGCCATCCTTTTTGGGGATCAGGAAATACCGGGAGTAGCACCCCTGACCCCTTTCCTGCTCTTGAACCACCTCTATCGCACCTTTTCGAAACAGTGCCAGGACTTCTTCCTGCAGGAGAAGCAGGTGGTCCTCCGAACAATAACCTTGGCAAGGAGGATAGTTCGGGGGAAATTCCCGAAAGGGAAGAGCATACCCATTCCCCACGAGATTGAGAGCCCAAAGATCCGATGTAATCAATTGCCAATCTCGTAGGAAATGGACCCACATGATCCGGAATGGCGGATCTAGGGCTGCTTTGCTGCAGTGGCTGGGGGCTGGGATGGGGAAGAGGAGGGAGAGGAGGAAGCGTGACGACCCCGAGCTCGGGCCCTTTGCTTGCCTCTATAAGATCTGTATAATGTGTTTTGCTGCTGCTGTGGCTGCTGCTGGGTTGACTTATAGGTTCAAAAAGAAGATCTGCTAAATCCTCTTGAACGTTTTCCAAAAGTGCCCCTGGTCTGAAGGCCCAACGACTTTGCTGTCGCCCTGCTGTCTTTAAAGCGTTCCAAAGCAGCGTCTGCTTTTTTTCCAAACAATCCAGACCCGTCAAATGGAAGATCCATCAACGCCACCTGGACATCTGTTCAAAACTCACTTGACTTCAGCCACGCAGCTCTTCTTGTCGCTACGGAAGAACCCATGACCCTTGCCACAGAGTCTGCCGTGTCCAATCCACTTTGAATAACCTGCCTTACTGCAGCTTGAGTATCAGAGATTACCTCTTGGAAGTCTTTTCTATCCTCCTCAGGTATCTTGGGCACCAACTGTTTCACAGTGTCCATAAGAGCGTGGATATAACGCCCCATCAAGCAGGTTGCGTTTGTGGACTTCAAAGCCATACTGGCAGAGGAGAAAACCTTTTTAGCAGCCTGATCCTGCTTTCTCAACTCCTTTTCTGCTGGGACCTGTGGAAATGCACCCGTAGATCTTTTGGAACAGGCAGCCTGCACCACCAAACTCTCCGGCAGAGGATGAGAGGTTAAACATTCCGGGTCTTCAGGAGCTGCCCTATACCTCCTAGCTACCGCCCTAGATACAGCAGGAGCTGATACAGGATTTTTCCAAATCTCTAAAATTGGATCCTTTAAGGCATCATTAAAAGGTAGCAGCGGTTCAGTCACTGATGAAGGAGAGTGAAGGACCTCTGTGAGCAGATTAGATTTAAATTCTGCAGTCGGTAGCGCAATGTTCAACAAACTTGCAGCCTTCTTTATCACCACATGATAAGGTGTCACATCCTTTGAGGGTTCATCAGAAATCGAAACCAAGTCCCATTCAGGGGACAGTTCGAGGCCACTAGCTACAGTCAGGTCCTCAAAAGGGTCCTCAGACACCTGTAGTTCGCCCTCCTCCAGATTCTCCTCTCGATATCTTTCTTCCTCCATCAACTTCTGGGCTTCACGCCTTGATCTTTGCTTCACATTCGAAGCCGTCGGATCCGCAATCGACTCCGCCGGAGCCGGCGTCGAACTCGACATCGGACGAGGAAGAGATCCACGACGTCACTCAGGGTTCAGCATCAAAGTTGATGGAACTGGCGTCGAAGGAATCGGAGTCATCGATCTCGGCGTCGATGGCTTCGGAGTCGAAGGCCTCGCCGGAGTCGGATAATGCCAATGCGACGTCGGAGCCGGCATAAAGGGCATAAAGGGCGCAGGTGCATAGGATTGAGGAACACCCAGACAATATGCCATCGGACCCATGGGACCAGCAGGAGCCCCAGAGGGATACATAGCCCTTGAATAAATTCCGAACATTGCATTCAGGAAATGCGTAGGATCTTGACCTGGAGCCGGGAAGGCCGGGTACGAACCCCCAGGCTGCTCTTGAGGGCGTGGAGTCGAAACGACGTTGATCTCCTCTTCGGGCTGGTGCACCGGAGTCGTACGATCTTCGGGCAACTGAGCCCCTCCCTCTCCAACCTCCTCCTCCTCACCTTTATCCTCCCGACCTGAAGGATGGGATGGGTCCGGAGATGGAACCGCTTTCTGCTTCGGCGAACTCAGCGAATTCGCATGCGACGCCTCAACTTCGGCATCCTGTTCTTCCGAAGCGGAAGATACTACCACCTTCTCGACCAGCTTCACCTGCGACTTCGGCTTGGAACCCGACTCCTTTCTCGATCGATGTCGGGATTCATGGGTTCTCTTTTTATGCTTCTTTTTTGAAGATCTTGAAGCATGGGCCAAGGACAAATCCGATCGCGACCTCGATCGAGACCTTGATTTCGAGCGTCGAGTCCGCGACCTTGATTTCTTCTTCTCTTTTCCTTCTTTAAACTTGGCAACAAGAAGTTTTGCCTCTCTTTCCCGGAGGGCCTTTGGTGTCATCTTCCTGCAGGATTGGCAGTCCTCAACGTCGTGGTCGGAGCTCAGACACCACAAACAGCATTCATGTGGATCTGTAATGGACATTATCTTGCCACATTCTCCACAGGCTTTAAACCCGGTCTTCTTCGAGGTTATGTCGAAAGAGAGAAGACAAAGAGACTAGAAAAATAGCAAGTAACAAAGTTACAGAAAAGGCTACAGATGATCCCAGAAAACCGTTAGCATCGACGACGCGGAAAAATGGGAACTGATGTCATCACGCCGGCGTGGGCCTAATATAGGCGTCGGTGACATCAGCGTAGTCGCGAGCGATGTCGTGCCTCTATGACGTCCGAGTCCACGTCGGCGCGAAGCTACGGAAAGAATTTCCGAATGTTGCTGACGCAGGGGGATATTCACAAGGTGAGGAATCACAAGGTGAGGAATCCACACGGCAGATGTATCTATCAGAAAAAGATGTACGAGCGGATACCAGCTTGGCTCCGAGATGGTCTGAGCCACACCAAATCCTGCTCATGACGCGGACGGCGGTAAAGGTGGATGGGAGGAAGCACTGGATCCATGCCTCCCACCTGAAGAGACTGCCATTCCCGCTTCCTTATGATCAGCTGCAATCTGGTGAAATTTTGACCCAGGAAACTGAGAGCCACTGCATTTGTCCCTTTTTCCGACGCCTGCAAAGCAGAACAAAGGCAAGAAGAAGGAGCAACGGGATCGGGCGAACCGGTCTCAGCTGAATCCTCAAGTGCCCCTAGTCCTGTTATTGGTATCCCAGCGAGCGAAGGCTCTAATGAAGGAAAAGTGTCTCCTTTGCTATTTTTTGATCAGGAAATTCCGGGTCATGTGCGCTACAACCTGCGCCCAAGAAAGCCTCACGGTGCCTCAGACCAGACTGTTAGGAGATAAGGAAAGACTTGAATAGACAGGGTTTGCTAGATTCCAATCTGAGGTACTGAGCGAGACACTGGACTGAACGCGTTGAGAGCTGGAACTTTGTTATTGTGCTCTGTTCAGAAAGAGAGACTTACACTGAAAAATGGGCCAGGTTGTGCATCAGATTCCATCAGAAGCGATTATCTTTGTTTTCTTGAGATGAACAATAGGAGTCTGCCTGTGAGACTCTGATGGACACAGGGAGAAGAACCCTCTGGCAGGAAGGACTGCTGTACCCGAGTTTAGTTTTGGACTTTTAGTTAGGAATGTACCCTTTTGGTCGCATTGTACTTGAAGAAGAACGTCCCATTGCACCACGATATTTGCCATTTTATGAGCCAATGTTTTCTACTTGGACCATGCGTGTGAATATAGCCTTTGTATTAGTAATAACTGATATACTAGCCATTTTTATGGGTGTTTTCATATATTTAGAGTATAAGTATCCCATGCAAACCATGATGCCCTCTACCATTGCCCTGCCTGATCACTTCCTGCTCACCTTAGCACCGCATAAAGAGAGAAATCGCCAGACTTATGCCAAGAACGTATTTGTAGAAATGCTCCACCAAACCCACAGTACTACCAACATGACCGATTGTTGGGTCTGTGGGCTCTTGCCATCGATTATGCATAAACACAACTTATTTCTTTCTCTGCCATTGTCCTACTTAGGTAGCTGTGAAGCCTGATTTCAAATGTTTTCCGCTATGTATAATCATTATGTGGAAAACCCCAAACAATACACAGAGAAGGATTATAGTATGATCCTAGCATATATTGAAACACACCAGGGATTTGACCCAGCCGGAAATGGAGGGGAGGGATCACTGGACCCAGATGCCTGTATGAATTTGTATACTGCTAATGAAAACAATATTTGGTTACAGGACGAACTGTATGATTTTACTAATTTTAACCATTCCCAGTACTACCAGCATTTCGTTGCCAGAAATGTCACCAGCGAACGCATTATGTCAGTCCCTATTTTAAATACTTCCTCCGATTTTTGTGTATAGGGTATGGGACATGTACAGGTTGGAAATAGCATCTGTAATTATACTTATAGAATGAAGATTTTCAGCAGCCCTCCACTGTTGACACCACCAAATGTGTATTTTGTTTGTGGAGAAAATGCTTATACTTGGTTACCGCGTGGGTGGGCGGGGTAGTGTTACCAATCATTCTTGTACCCCCCTGTCTACATAGCACCATCAGACTACCATAAAACACACCAGCTTCATAGTACGAAACAAGTTCCCAATAGACAGCGTAGACAGCTTGACATGACTGAGGTTGATCAGACCGACACGTCCTTGCAACAGTTTACAGACTTCACAAAAGGATTGGTCCCTTTCTGGGGGCCGATCTTCAATAGTAGGGAGATAAGACGGTTGTCTAGGATAGTGGAAAATGTCATTAATATCACCACTGATATAATGACTAATGTCACTGTAGAGCTTCAGGCCACAAGACTCGTTTCGCTCCAGAACCGGATGGTTCTTGACGTTATCTTGGCTGATCGGGGAGGAGCATGTCGAGTGATCAGCAGCTCCTGCTGTGTTTACATTCCAGACTCTGCCCCCACGGTTCATTTGGATATCCAGAAGTTACACCGTATAGCAGCCGAAATGCACACTGAGAACGGGTCCTGGTCGCTCTCCGGTTGGTTCTGGGGGCTCTTGTCGACTTGGGGTTGGAAATTATTGATGATAGTTGCTGGAGCAGCCGGTATCCTCTTTACTTGCAGCCTCTGTATGCAGTGTGGCCCAGCTTGTTGCTCCTACTGTGCCACAAGATTGACAGCCATGTTCACCCCATCTTCTGTCCCCTCCAAGACTCAGTTGCTCCAACAGGAGATTTGTGAGCTGATGGCCATTGATGAGGAAGTCTTCCAGGATTAGTACTTCCTATTAGTTAGCTACATCACGCTAAAAGGAGGGTTTGAGGAACCAGAATTCGATCTGGGCCTAGTAAAATATGTAGTTATTGTTAGTAATTAGCGTGGTGTAGCTATTACACTGATATAGGGATTCTAACACTAATAAGTCTGCACACTTAACTGTTTAGGGATTCATGTACACTTTATCGCATGTTAATTCTCGTTACATGCAAACACAGCTTGACTCGACCAGCGCCATTTCGTGGCCTAGTCTGCTTCCAGCACCCACGAAAACCTTCCATTTCTTTAGCCGAACTGCGTTCCCCTGTGAAATAGTACAACTGTAGCAACCTGCTGCTTCTGCACGTTAAGCCTGTCAAGGTTATAGGTGGGGGTAGATTGGGTAAGCACATTCCAGGAGAGCGCTGTGCAGACTCTCTCGGAGCTAACAGGAGGGAGTCGCCCTCTCGACCTTGCTATAATGAGCTCAACTGTACTAAGGAGGGTTTTGTGTTCCATATATGGTCTTTCCTTTGCACCAACCTGTACCAGCCTGTATTTTTCCATCTTAGGTAACGGTTTCAAAATGCAACAGTATATATGTGGTTTGCTGATAATGTGCCAGCAGTCTTCTTGGCGGACCTCGTGGGGTTAGGTCGCAAGGAGCTCCTCTGGCAGAGTTTTTTTGTTATAATAAACGATTGGACCTTCTACACTGCCAATTGACTGATTATTGGTAACTGGTATATGTGCTATCTGTAAGTATGGCTCTAATTGGGTGGTAATATAATTTTCGGTACTTCAGTTCGGTTGTCGTGGTCGAGGCCTAGACACTGAGGACACTGGCGATGGGGGTCGGTGACCGACATTATTCGGCCACACTTGGAGCAGGGTTTGAACCCGGGCATCCCTACCGGCACCGTAGGAGTCGTAGCGACTCGAGAAAAAACAGATCAGAAGATCAAAAAAGTTTTGTCAAAAAGTGACTATGGGGTAGAGCTTCTCCGTATCTGCGCTAGCTGGCGCGGAAAAAAGAAGAACTGACGTCAGCGCGCGAGGGCGGCGTTTAAGTACTCCGGAGACGTCATTCCGGCGCTAACGATGCCGACGACGGACGCGGAGCCGCGGACGACGCCTACCGACGCACAGGGGTATTGCTACGCAAAAGTTTCCGGATCCAGTCTGACGCCTGGGGATATTCTATTCTAAGGTAAGGAATCTATCACTAACGTGTCTCTTTCAGATGCGGCTATATGCCTGAGGTTGATGCCCAGATGTATTGAGGTGTTCTTGTGCCTATTGTAAGGCCCTGATGCTTACAGTTTATGCCTAATGGGCCGTTCTACTCTGATCTGGGCCTACTAAGACCACAGAAGATGTTTATGCCACATCCCAAGGTTATGCGGAAGTGGTGTTTATGCCTACTCTGAGTTAGGCCACCGTGACCTATACGGATGCGATTTATGCTTACAGGGTCCATCCCTGTCCTACAAGGGCTATGTATAATGTAAAGTGTTGTTTATGCCCTAATGATGCCTACTACAGATGTTCCTACCTAAGGTTTCCTGCTAATGTGATTTATGGTCGAACGTTTACGCCTGAGCTAATGAGGCTCCTGCTTACAGCCATATGTTTGACCTTATCATTTCACCAGTAGGTGTTGGTTAGTGTCCAGTTACTGTTCTGCATCAGGTGATGACGATAAGTACATTTCTTTTACTCCACAGATACGGACTGCTTCCGGTTATCATTATTGATGGATTTTACATTCATCCTAATTGCACCTTGCAATGGTTCTGGCAGCAGCCCCATTGGCCCTGCCCTGTAAATAGTCCCCCTGTACATGACTACCGGGAGCCAGTTGGCGCCGTGTTCACCCCTGTGATTACCGCTAGCTGTGTTGTGCATAATACATATGCTGTTTTTTACCTAAACTAGTGTGGTCTCTTTTTGTAGTGTGCCTTGTGTGTCGCCTGTGTGTGCTGCATGGATGCTTTACACATTTCCTCTGGAGTTTGGCCCACACGCTCTGCATCACGCTACCAGTTTCTAACACATGGATTAAATTGTTTAGATATTACCAGAATTGTTGAGACTTGGTAGATCTCTATCTATTTCTCCTCTGTGGCTTCCCATTTTTGTTTCCAGACGAGATGCTTGTGTGTCTTTGCAGCTTTTTAGAGGCTTTGGTTCTTATTTTTCTGTGTGCCCTTTGTATTATTTTTAGTTGCTGTGCACTTAGTTTCATCTGTGAAACTGGTCCTAAGTTGTGGGTTGTCGTGCTTGTTTTGCTGTGGGGGGTGCTTCCTCAAAGCAGCGTGCCCAGTTTTTGCGCAAAATGTTCCCATTCGCCTATAATGGACAGCTTGTTGATACCAGTAGGTCAGCCAGTCCATGTGGATTTCTATAAGCCAAATTTGTTGATAGTAGTCTGCACCCATTTCATTCTTCTCAGGAGTCTGTGATGTTTTTCGCCATTAGAATGCCCAAGGGGGCTGAGGGTGCGACGGGTGCGTACAGTAATCTGTAGTGTAGAACCAGCTCCTTGGAGACCTCTCCCCACTGAGAGAGTCAAAGCCAGCGGTGCAGGGGACACCTAGAATCTACGGGTTCTTCTTGCTTAAATCATACATTACCAAGGAGACCAGGACAACCAACCGTGGAGAAAAGTAAGTTATTTATTAGCTCGAGCTAAGGACAGGGTCACAGACAATTCTACGGAGACTGCTGCTTTACTCCGCAGCGCACACATAATTATAGCGCTAGCCACGCCCATTTGCACAATACAAAGTTCCTCATTTTGACAAGTTCCTCATCAGAAAAGTTCTTTGTCAGTCTTATATGGCGCAATCGTGGCCAGGGGACATGTGTCTCGGATTGCACAATGTACACAGCCTCGTGCTTCCTTGCCCAATTGGTGTGGTCACGGGGCACGGCCTCGTGCTTCCTTGATCAGATGGTGTGGTCACGGGGCACAGGAGTTGGTCGTGACAGGCTGAGTTACCAACGGTGGGCAGGATGTGGATGAGTCTCTGGCACAATTGGGGGTGTGAGGTACACAGGCAGCTTCTCAGAATCGGCTCGACCACAAGGAGCGGAGAGGGTTGAGCAAGTTTCAACAGGGACGTGGAAGCTATTCTTCACCAGGTTGCCGAGAGCATGGCAACACAAAATGGAGTCTTGTGGGTCATTTAAATTACAGTTCAACAGTAGGCACAGCAAAAGGGTTGCGTGATCGCTTTCGCTCTAAGGAAGCACTTCGTAGCTTAGCAAGGATTCGCCTAGACGCTGGCTCAATAAGATGTAATCAATAGTTGTCTTATTATTATAGGTGGGTGGGTGAATTGTTCGCGGCACACACGATGTAGATAAGAAGTTTGCTGTTTCCAAATTGTACGTTTGCAGGAAAATGTTAAATCTCAAATCAAGGCTCACTCACAACACGAGTTTGTCGTGCATGCACCATGGGCTTGCGGAGGGGGTCATTCTTCACGTTGCTTCCAATCTAAGAGGCAACAAAATTATCACGATAAGAGCGCTGCCAACATAGCTGAGTAACAGTTAATGAAGTGCCGACCGCCGAGGCGTCCCACATACTTGGTTAGCGACGACTCCCCACCTGCAACCTATTCAGAACACATCTGCAGCCCGAAAAACAACTGGTTGGGCCGAAATGCGGAAATAAACGATGTTTGGTCCGTGTCACGTGACCGACGCGTATCTGTGTCACGGAGCAGCTCTTAAAGCTATAGTGACTTTTGTTATCATGAAGTAAGGGCTGCATTGTCATTATTTGTATCAGTGTTGTTAGAAAATACTAGGTACATCTCGCATGGCCTGCATTTAGATTTAATGTAAAATGTCAGCGATTTGATAATAAAAAACAATTTTCAAGGGCGTCTTTGAAAAAGACGTTATTGAAAATTTTGCCATGTAAATTACAGAGCGATTAATCACAAAGAAAAAAAGTACGCCTGACAGAATAATATATTAGTAGAGTCCATTCGACCTTAATGATCAACCTTCCCAAAGAGGTAATGGGGAAGTCTGTTTTTTTTTTAAAACAAAACTTTATTTAAAACTCTATTCAATACACTCTCCACAGAGCCAGTGGAAGCAAGCTGATAAGATCAACAGGAGACTACAACCAATGTATAATTGTAACTACTGGTACTTTTAAGTAAAGCGTAACCAGAAACTTAATGGTCATTGTTTCTACTCATTTAACGTTTACCTGTTTGCGCGTCCATGCACAAATGTAGAAGTGTGGCTCACCGATTAGAGCTGCAGACCCTTAGGCAGAGGTCTGGCCCGGGACTAGGGTTCAATCCCCATAGCGACAGGGTCTTGGGCTCAATGTCCTCGGACCTGATAATTCTCGCCTCGGTGCCTTCTGTAATCATGGGTTCCACTCTGCAACTCTGATAAATAGCTTGCTTAATCTCCATACTGGCCCTAACAACACTAGAATGCCTGGCTTCACCTTGGGGGTGCCGAGGAGTGGACACCTCACAGGAACAGGCCAGGAAGGGTTCCACAGCGGTATTCGTACAGCGCTTAGAGACCCCTGGGTGATAGGCGCTATACAAGTGCAAATTACATTTACATTTACCTGCACATATTTTACAAAGGAAAGTACATATGACACAGGCTCTCAGTCACCCATATACATATATTTATTCATACATACACATGATCATACATCCCAAAATACCACCATCTTATTGATACACATGGCAGCCCTGTCATAGTGCACCTAGTCAAAGTATTTTCTTCAAACCATAGTATCTGGCTGTTAGGACATATGGCTAAAAAGCAACGGAGCTGGCGTGGTGGTGTCTGGTAACAAAAGGGCAAGTTGCTTGGCCTTCCGTAGCTCATAATGATTTTCCCTGATCAGAAGTAGCTCTCACTACAGAAAGGGTTGGAGACCCCTGCCCTAAATATTAGAGCAGATTGTTAAACTGTAAAATGCTCTAACATTTCAGTATATTGCACATTCAACTAATGTGCTCACCGTCTTTCTCTTCCGGTGAGTCGTCTTCAATTTGTATTGTTCCCGGTCAGGTGTATTTATTCTGCTGAGAATTATACTTGTTTGAGTATTTCTATTCTTCTGTGTATCCCATTTGTTGTGCTCCAAATTACATTAGTTTCTGTGTGACCAGCACGTTGTGACTTTCGTTTTGTTATTTGGCATTCATGTTAACAGGTATCATATTTGTAGTCTTGTCTTTATGGCATAAATGTCTTTCATACACCAAGAAATTGGCTGTTATCTTAAAAATGTTAAGTCTGCTTTCCACAGACCTGAATGCAGTAGCAAATGAATTTTCAAAATGTTGTCAGCCTTGATATTTTTCCTTTTTTCACATTATCTGTATAAGTATTATATATAATCTATGTAACTGCCCAGTGCTAAGGTACCCTATGATCTACTACTGTCCAACAAGTCAAAACACTGTCAAGACTGTCTTGCCAGGTATACCATGACCAGCAGTTAAATCCCTAAGGATAATCTAATAACCTTCCTTGTTTATTCAATAAAAGTCCAAGGCTTTATGAGATACTTGTCCTATCTATTCTAAAATAAATAGTGTATGGATGAGCAAGCTTCATAATATGATATTGCCACTGTGACCTGAAGAGTGCCTTATTTCAATACTATCTCTATTAACCCCGATGTGCTAGTGGAACATTGCTGTCTACCCTACCAAGCATATGCAAATAAGCCATCGATAAGAATATGTGTCAGAATTATTTTTTCATTCTAACAGCAGTAAGGTTTCTCATTCTGGTGTACCAGTACATACGACAGTGCTGCTCTCATTATTACAGAAGGTACACATTTTCAACACTCCTTCTATCATGTGATCTTGATATTTTACAGAATAATATATATCATCACATTCATAGTTTGCAGACCTTGCTGATGAGATTGCCTCTTTCCTTCATGAAAATGATTTGCTGAAGTTCTGGCTGCAGATCCCCCATCAGATGCGAGCCTCCTGGGTTCATTTGTCCTCTGAGAAATACAGCAAATTATTGGATTTATTCATTCACATTATAACAGGATATCTAAAATCTATATAATTGTGATTACAATTTAAAAAACTAATCCATCTAACCTTATTCACAAATTAACCATCATAAACTTTAATTGCTAGATCTACTTATTTTGGTCAAATGGAGCAATTCCTTAGGTTTCCCAGATCTTCTCTGTATATGTCCTTGACCATGAGTGAGGTTGGGAAACATCCGTATGCGTTACAACGCATGTCATTACCCCGCATTTTTTACTCCGCAAAAACCTTTACAACGCAGGGCTTTACACCTCAAACCATTACAGCACATTCTCCATTACAACGTCCCGGTGGGGTTAGAATAGTAAATTGTGTTGTAATGGATTGCGTTGTAAATGCCTGCATTGTAAAAGTTTTTGTGGAGTAAAAAGCACGGAGTAATGGCACGCATTATAAATATGTGCGGAGTAAAGTGTCCTATTCATGAGGTCATCAAGCACTGGGAACATGATCTTGATCTGCCAACATACAGGATTGGAGAAACTAGGCATCGTTATACTGGGTAATGTCTTTTCTGATATCCATAACAAACAGAAAGTCTGACTTTGGACCCCCTTAGCTTGTTTGCTGGTACTTACCAGTAATATTTCCATTAAAGGGATTGGCATACTTCCGTGGTGATTCTTCATGTGAAGTGAAGCCTAAACGGAAGCTAGTACCAAAACTGCTTTTCACACAAAATCCAAGAGACTGATGAAAGACAAACCAAACATATGGTCTCATTGAAACCACAATACATGTTTTGGTTGAACTATGAACAGTACAGAGGGTTGGGGATATGTGTAGAATGCAGAGAAAAAAGGGAACTGCGTTGAGATGAAGGTGAAAAGAAGTTTAGTAATGCACACAAGTCACAGCTGTGTACACAAAATAATAATTGATAACATGGCTGAAACCATATTCTAATCATACATTTACAGAACTGAGAGAGCAGATTGTAAGAAATTGGGTTACTGGTTTGAGGGGGTGGAACCCTTCTCAAGCAACAACCACAATTCTTGTAAGGGTGAAGTCACAAGTTCAGGCCAACCACGATGGCGCGGAGGTCAGCTACAGGGACCAGGTTAGTCCCACTTAAAGAGGTATCTCCTCGGTCCAGGGCCAAGAGTTTAGTTTGCTGTGGGAGGGGCCACGAGGAGCAGCTTCATATGGCAGTTGAAAAAGCACGAACAGCCAGCTGGGTGGGGAGGATGGTCACTGCTACAGCAAGAAGATCCTGTTGCGTATTGTCAAGGCTGGAGCTTAGCACTGACGAGCACCGTGGTGGTCGATGCTTTAGGGCAAAGTTTGTTTGCCTGAACTTTGCATTGGTGATGGGTGTGAGCAGAAAAGTTTTGGCACCAACAGGCCAGTTTGTGAAGAGCCCAAACACTTCATAGAAGCTCAACTGAGCCAAACACAGTTTCATTGACCTGAGGGGCACCACTTGGGGTCATGAACTCACTCCAGCAAAGGCCAGCATGGCTGAGGCAGGTCCAGTAGCAGGTCCAGACAGCAGGTCAGCTGGGCAGTTGTGGGGAGCCTCTAGGGCTTGTTATGTCCCTGTAGCTCAGAACAGGAGGCCAACTGGCTGACCCTTGGAGTCACTTCAGTCTAAGATGAAGAGTGCAGGTCCAATCTTCCTTCTCAGCAAACAGGGCAGCAGGCAGCAGAGCAGCAGCGTAGCAGGGCAGCAAAGTGGTAGTTATTCTTGCAGAGGAGCAGTACAGTAGTTCTTCATCTGTGGTATCCACAGTTCCAGGTCTGAGACATGTTTAAAGAGCTATTTAAGTGGATGGTGCAATCAGTGCTGCAGGCCCACTGGCATATTTTAATTTACAGTCCCTGGGCACATGTAGCACCACTTTGCTAGAGACTTACAAGTAAATTAAATATGCCAGTTGGGTGTAGGCAAATTCTACCATGTTTAGAGGAAAGGGTACCATCACTTCAGCACTGGTTAGCAATGGTAAAGTGGACAGAGACCTAAAATCCAACAAAGATGGGTTCAGAAAACAGGATGGTGAAGTCAAAACGTTTAGGGATGACCCTGCAGAAAGGGTCAAGTCCAACACAGATGTGTTTGTGATTGAACAGAACAGCTCTTTTTGAGAATAGCAAGTTTGTGATCAAGGACAAAAGCTAAGATAGAGTTATATGAAGATAGTTAACATGATGAATTGTCCATAATGTAAAGTGAACTTGTGACTTAGCACCAAATATAGTAAAATGTACTGTTGGCATGTTGATTGATGAAGTTTGACCAACCAACATTGATGAGGTGCATGGTCAACGCCTGTTGTACTAGTGCTTATCTCTTCAATTATAGCAGCGAAACGCCACTAATTGGCTGAATGATGATCTCATGTAGTCCGATGATAATTTATGGAAAGAGAACGCACTTGTTAAGGGGCAGACCTCAAACCACATGTCGATGAGTTCTCCCAGTGATCTCTGTCAATATGAATAAACGTCATACTGTGCTAGAGCCTACAGAGAAATTCTTACAGAATTAGTCTTGTTCTTCCATAGTCCCTAGCTGGAAGAAAAAGTCAGATGCAAAAAAAAAGCAGAACATTACAGATACAGATTCAGAGGGAAGAGGATCAGCAGGACTAGAAGATGTCCAGACAACTGTAGAAGAAGGCTCAGGTAAGGGAAGCACCAAACAGCACTGAAATGGTACCTTCAGAACCAGAGCTATGGCAGAATGGGAGAAAAATAAAAGACAGAGGACAAATAACATTCTAAAAACTACTTGAATGGATTGTGGCACAGCTACAAGATATTTCTTCTCTCTTTGGGATTACATTTTTGAATACAGAACTTTCTTTAGCTATTGGTCCCCATGTTCTGGCTAGTGGCCCCACACACCCCCAACCTTATATTTCTATGTACTTGATACGCAATACTTCAATTGCTCTCTCTGGATTTTTGTCTTAACGCGATTGAGGTATCTGTTTTTTATTCTAACATAATTGAGGTGTCTGTTCTGTGCCTCTTGTTTTCAAGTCTTACAACTCCTTTCTGTGCACATATCCATTGGTTAAGGATGCTGTTTTTATTGTATAATACATTGTTAAAAAATTGAAAGTTTCTCTCTCCTCCTTTCCTTGACTCTGTGTATTCTTTGTGATAATAATGTGCAATGGGTTAGATTTATGTTTTTAAATGTTTTGTTTCACTATTTGTACCAAAGTTGCTTCTAAAATGGTCACCTACATGTTGTCTTGAAAGTCTCTAGTCCTGTATTATAAGACTTCTTTTTGACTAATCATGAACAACATTTGTGTACAAGTTTTAAAGTTTGGTGAATGGTGGTGGGCTCTCGATTTTGGTGATATAAAAACATTTATTTTCGCGTATATCATATTTGTATGTGAATGTAGACTTCCATGCTTGCAGCCCTGAGGAAGTCTATAGCTTGGCAAAACTCGTTGCTTGCACTTATCTGCAATCTTTGAAGAAGAACGGAATAAAAAAGAAAAGTACAAGCAATGACCGACTTGTCTTATTTTCTTTGTATCTGTGTATAACTCTCTGCCCTCGCACTCTAGCTTTTGTGGCCTCTATTATATGTCAGAATTGCAGAATTGCCAATACTAGCCTGACATGCCAGAGAACAGCAGACCACAATGCCCGCGATACATGAAACAAGGAAACAAGGTGAGCGATGGGCTTGAAGGTGGGGGTTCGCGCTCACAGGTAAGCAGACAAGCAGTCATGGCCCAACCCTTCCACACCACCAAGCAGGCACAGCAAGGACTTTCTTAGGGCCTCAACGATTACTACAGGAATGTTTTGACCAGCTATGGAACTATAACTGCCCTGCTGGGAACCCTAACCTCCGAAGAGCAAATGAAAGAAAGTGACTGAGGACTGTGAGCTTTTTATGCCTTGAAGGCCACAATGTTCAATACACCAGAAAGCCACTAACTCAAATGAACCCTTCAAACTATTGCTTCCGACAAGTGAGTTGAGGCAATCTCAGCCACCTCAACGAGAAGGGCAGGAACCATCCGGTTCTCTTTATTAGCCAAAGATTTCTGTCTAGAAAGCAGAACTGGGCTGCATTGATAGACTGCTTTGCACAGTATTGCCTCACACATGTTTAGGCCTTACTTATTTGCCATGAGGTTTGTGGTCCAGATGGATTGCAAGCCAAATAAGTAGTTGATGGATATGAAGGAAGACAACCCTAAGTTGCTCCTATGGTCAGATTATTTACAAGGATTGACTTCTCAGTGGCGCACAAAGCAGGGTTACAGCACAGGACTGTGAATCAACATTTCTGCTGGTTTCCCAGTCCAATGAGTGGACTTTTCTCGCTCTGGACTAAGTACTGCGAGGGCGTCCGGTGTTTTTATACTGGTCTGCCAGTCTTCTGAAATTAGTCTCTTCACTCCTCCATGAGGGACATGGATGTTTCAAATGTGTACCATTTAGTGTGTAGAGGATGCTTGTATGGAACACGTGTGATGCCATAGCAACAGTGGGAACCTTTTTGTCTTTACTATAATCTAGTGGTACCTAATTTGGAGGCAAACAGGGAGAGCCCAGAAAGCAGATGTGAACTGGAGGGCTGCCTGATTCCAGGCTTCCACTGTAGTTGGTATGGCTGACGAATATTAAGGAAAGAAGAGCGAGGACTCATCAGAAGCTAGGAATGCCCCCTGCCCTTTCCTAGCCCATCGTTCTCTGAAAGGGCTGGCACCTACAGGTTAACAGATAGTTAATTGGTGCAAGCTTTCTGGTCTTGGTGCTTTTGCTTTGTTTTTCTCCAGCATATTAAACTCCAAGTTCCACCCGATCTTCCTGCTCACACTTCATGACAAAGACCTTGTCTGGACCAGTCAGAGTGTGATAAGCAAAAGTGCAGAACTACCCACAAACACTATCAGAACTTACATTGAAATCCAAAACTACTGTCTGCCACTTTAAAATAGAGCTAGAGTTGAAACTTCAAGCCAGTGTGCCCTCATTTCTCTACCACAAATTTGGGCCACACACCAGAGGCAATCAAGAAATCCTTTTGTTTTCTAGGTCATGAGTAACTACCTCCATCTTATCTTGCCATGTTCAGAACCAGAAGAACAAGTTACTTTCCTCTGGTAACGCTTTATCTGGTAGAGACTCTATGTAGCCGCAGATTCCTTACTTTAGAATTATCCCTAAATGTCAGACTGGATCTGGAATTTTTTTGTGAGCAGTATCCCTGCACTCTGGTAGGTGGCAACATTCGGCTCTGCATGGTGTCATCCAGGATGAAATTGACGTGCGTGGTGCCTCAGCGCACTGATGTCCGTTTCTATTTGCGAGTTTCCACTCCAGAAGCACGGAGCCACAACGATCACTGAGCACCAGTGTGAAAAACTGCACCCTGAAAGGGGAGCAGACTTGACCGTACAAATCTGTTCACAAAACGGGCAGGATGGGTAGGTCATTAAAGAATCTGCAGCTAGATAGTCTTTACTAGATTAGGTGTTAAAAAGGTAAGTAACTTACCGGGTTAGAGTGGGGGACTACATATCAACCCGCACCCTTGCGGAAACCCACATATACAGGCACCCGGCATTAGTCAGCCTATCAAATCTCGCACCAGATCGCTGGAGGGGTAATATCCATGTACAATTTGCTGTTTCTTATTTGAAATATACGATGTATGATGAGATGGATGTTCCATAATGCACTTATATTGTCTGACTGCCTGTGTACACCTGGCATCATGTCATAATTGAAAATGTATAATTATGTACCATGGAAAATAAAACTCTCAATAAAAAAAATGTAAACAAAAAAACAAAACAAAGGTAAGTAACTTGTTCATCTGATAGAGACTTCCAGCTGTAGATTCCTTACCTTAGAATAGATACCCAAGCAATATCTCCCAAGAGGTGGGTCTGCGAAATGATTTCACACAAAAAAGTCCTGCAAGACCGAACAGGTGAGGTGCCCATCCCTATGGACCTGACTGTCCAGGCAGTAGTGCTTGGTAAACGTGTGCAGAGATGCCCAAGTTGCTACCTGGCAGATGACTAGGACCAGAACTCCTTAAGCTAATGCAGCGGTTGAGCACAAACCCTCAGTAGGTTGTGTTTTTTCCACTGTGTAGCAGATTTTAATGCAGAACGAAATCCAATGGGAGATGGTGTGTTTATAAACAGTCTTCCGTTTCTTGGGTGCCATACCCCATGAAGAGCTGATCGTCCACCCGGAACATTTTTGTGTGGTCAAGGTAAAAAGACAACTCTCTTTTTGGGTGCAGCCAGTGGAGCCTCTCCTCTTCCTTAGAGGAATGAGGCAAAGTACAAAAGGTAGGCAAAGTGAAGGACTGGCCTACATGGAACAGGGTGACAGGTTGCTCAAGTCTGAAGGACCAGTTTGTCATGGCAAAAGGAAATGTAGGGAAGTTGAGAGTACAGTGCCTGTAGCTCACTGACCCTCCTGGCAGATGTAATTGCTACAAGAAAGGCCCTCTTGTTGTTGAGGAGCTTCAGAGGACAAGAAAAAAGCAGCTCAAAGGAAGTGCATATTAAGAAAGTAAGAACCAAGTTAAGGTCCCTTTGAGGCATAACAAAGGGAGATGTGGGAAACGTATTGTAGACCTTAAAGGAACCTATTTGCAATAGGGCACTTGAAGAGAGAGGGCTAATCTGACAGCCCCAGAAAGGCTGAGATGGCAGATAAATAATCCTTCAAAGTGCCCAATGCAGAGCCCTGCTGGGCTAGGGTAAGGATGAACAAAAGAACCTGGGAAAGGGGAGCAGATAAGGGGTCACACTGTTTCTCAGCACACCATGCCACACATTTATTCTAATGGCCAGCATATTCCGTCTTGGTCAAGAAAGGCCAGGCTACCAAGATAACATTGCAGACTTCGGGCAGACAGTCGAAAGCTGTCAACTGTCGCCGCTCACTCTCCGTGTATGAAATCGGAGGGTTGACAAGGTCGAATGGAGACACTCACTTGATGTTGCAACATAAGATCCTCCCAAAGGGGCTGCCTTTTCGGAGAACTGATAGCCATGCCCAATAGTTCTGGATACAAAACTCTCAAACCCTAGTCTGGAGCCACAAGGATGACTTGGGCCTGGTCATTCCAGACCTTTTTGAGAACTCTGGGCAGGAGTGGTATAGGAGGAAATGTGTGCAGGATGCCTGAACTACACTCGAGCCAAAAGCGTCTCCGAGCGAGGGTCGCCTTGGAAACTCCAGCACGCAAAACTGCTGACAAAGCTTGTTCTGGGTAGTGCCAGACAGATCTAACCAAGGCCCCCTCCCTAATCAAAGAGACCTTGCACCACTTCCAGATGGAGACGCCATGTGTAATCTGCTAGACATCTTTGGTTCAGTTCACCCGCTTTGGCATTCAGAGAGCCCACCAGGTGTTGAACCACAAGGGAAATGACCTGATGTTACAGCCATTCCCAGAGGTGCAAGTTTTCTTGACAAATGTTCCACGACCCCGCCTACCCTGTTTGTTGCAGTACCACATTGCAGTTGTGTTGTCCATGGACACCTGCACGAGCCTCTCCTATATGGAGGGTAGAGAGGCTTTTAATGCCAGTCATATCACTCAGAGCTCCAATAGGTTGATGTGGAGTCCCGATTCTGCCGAAGACAAGAGGTCTCTGATCTCTACCTCTGCCAGATGGCTGCCCCATCCTAGGAGTGACAGATCTACCACTACTGTCAGATCTGGTTGGAGAAGGGAGAGGGGTCTGCCACTGCCCAATAAAGATTTGTTAACCACCACTGCAGATCTTTTGCAGTGCCCTCCAAGATCTGGATCATGTCGGAGAGAATCCCCTGATGCTGTGCCCACTGGAACTTCAGGTTCCACTGCAGAGCCTGCATATGACAGCAGGCATGTGTCACAAGCAGTATGCCAGAGGCCATGAAGCCTAGCAGCCTCAGAGTCAGTATCACAGAAACCCAGGACAGAAGCTGAAACATCTGTATCATAGCCTGAATATGCTGGACTGGCTATTTGGGAGGATACACCAGAAACTGTACTGTGTCCAGAACAGCTCCAATGGAAGGGAATGTCTGAAAAGGGGTCAGGTGTGACTTCTGCATGTTGATAGTGAACCCAGTGAGTGCAGAAGGTCCGTCGTAGTCTGGAGGTTGCCTGGGACGATCCGTCATCAACGTAGGGGAAGACTGGCATCCCTGATCTCCAGAAATGAGCTGCAACCACCACTATCACCTTGGAGAGCATCCAAGTGTGCTGGTAAGGCCAAAGGATAGCAAAAAAACTTTAGGTGCTCGTCACCTACCGTGAACTGCAGGTAGCGTCTGTGGTCAGGCAGTATGGGAGGTGGAAATAAGTGTCCTGTAAATCCAACGTCAACATAAGTCTCCTGGGCCCAGGGCAGACAGGCGCATTTTGAATTTCTCTTTTTTCAGATGCAAAGTGAGAGGGCCTCCGTCTTTCTTAGGCACCAGAAAGTAGCAGGAATAGCAACTAACCTTGGGCTGTAAACTCTGCTCTGCTCGAATTCTGGCACTCTGCGTCCCATGGAGGAAAGCAGAATTCCTGAATTCCGCCATTCGTGTGCAAAGTGGAGTTTTTTTTCTATTCGTGCACTTGAGTTTTCTTTTTGCGTTTAAATGCGCGCCAAGACTCTCAGGCTGCTTGCGAGCGTGGACGAGACTTCTCACACTGCAAGACAGCTCCCGCTAGGCTTCGCACTCACTCACACGACTTCTGGCCGCGGCGGCACCATTCTGGCATTCTTAGAGCCGATTTGAATCTCAAATGGAGTGGTTGAGCAGCTTATCTGCTTGAGAATGCAGTTGAGAGGCATTTGGAGTGGATTTTCTTCTCAAACTGGCTGTTGGAGTTGTATTTTGTGCGAGAAGCCTTATGTTTTAAACTTTTGTTTTCAAACCAGAGCAAGTGCCCCAGAGACTCCAACTTCCTGTTCCTGTCCAGCAGGCTCCTCCCAGTGCTTTGTGCCTCTCCTGGTCACTTTTCATTGGGATTTGGAGCTGGAAGGATCAATTTCCTTGTCTGCTTCATATTTACCATTGGACTTAAGGACTTTATTTTTTAGATATCACAAGTTGAAAAACTGGAGTACAAGGGTGTTGTTTGCTTGACCTGAGGCATGCACCTGGACTTATTTGTGCTTTTATTCGATTTCTGAAATGTATTGTGGTGGGTGGTCTGCAGTTTTAGTAGAGGACTAGTATTTTTATGCATTAAATGTATCTTCTTTTGCAAAGGAAAAATGTTGCACAGTTCAGTACATTTTCTTCTCTTTTTTTTTTAATAGGTTTGCAATATTGATTGATTTAATTCACTATGTGACCTAATTTGCCAATGAATATTCCAGCCAATAGACCCTGTACTATTCATGGGTGCATGAAACAACTGTTTCTGTGGTGTCTGTAGAATTGAAACATCATTTAGGCCATGGGTGGCATTGGATTAAAATACAAAATGTGCATTATTTCGTGGCTTTTCACGTTTTCCCAGGCAAACAGTGTTTAGGTTGGGTAATGCCTTTGGAGCATGTGTGTTGTGAAAAGTTTTAGCCCAGTTAATTTTCGTTTTTGCCATTGTTGAATCAAAGCTGTGTTCACTGTGTTACCATGCCTCTTTTGTCTGGCCACTGTGTGTGTGTGGATGTGTTTTTGGCATAGGCCACCTTTTGCCTTTGTTGTTCATGAATCACTATGCCATGTGGCCAGGGGCCATTTTATATAGTCGGTGTCAACCCTAGGCCTGCATGTGTTCTTTGTTTTCCAGGCGTCCTGCTTGTTGTTGTGACCATGTGACTGGTGGCTATTTAGTGTAGCCAGCCAGTGTGCTTTCCCCATAGGCCTCCATTTTGTCTTTGTTTGTTCCCATGCCCCCTTGCTGGTTGTTGTTGTGACCATGCTGTTGGCAGACAATTTATGTAGCCAGCTAGTGTGCTTTCCACATATTCCAGCATTTCTTCTTTGTTTGTGGCCATGCCCCCCTGCTGGTAGTTGTTGTTACCATGTGGCTGGCGGCCATTTTGTGTAGAGAGCCAGTGTTCTTTCCCCATAGGCCTGCATTTCTTATTTGTTTGTAGCCATGCCTCCTTGCCGGCTGTCTGACCATTAGGCTGGTGTTCATTTTGTGTAGCCAGCCAGTGTGCTTTCCCCATTGGCCTGCATGTCTTCTTTGTTTGTGGTAATGCCTTCTTGCTGGTTGTTGTTGTTGTCTGAATACGTGGCTGGTGGCCATTTTGTGTAGCCAGACAGTGTGCTTTTGCCATATGCCGCCATGTCTTCTCTTTGTTCCCCATGCCTACTTGTTTGCTGTTTGACCATGTGGCAGGTGGCCATTTTACATAGGCATCCAGTGTGCTTTTGCCATAGGCTTGCATGTGTTGTTCTTCTATCATTATATTGCGGCCATGCCTCCTTGCTTGCTGGTTCTGCATGTCGTTGGTCAGTGGCCACTTTTTGTAGGTAGCCAGTGTGCTTTTGTCATAGACCTGCATGTCTTCTCTTTGTTACAAATGCTTTTTTGCTCTGTGTTGTTGTTGATGACCATTTGGCAATGGCAGGCAGCCATTTTGTGTGTCCAGCCAGGGCGGCCCATTGCCATATGCTTGCTTGGATGGTTGAGCAATGAGATAGCCGTTTAATAAATTAAAATAATAATGATATGCTTGAGGATACTGTCACTTATTTATAATTTTTTTATTTTAGTTTTACATATTTTTTTGTAGATTTTATTTAAGCATTTTCATAACATCTGGCTACTCCATGACGAGTTACCCTTGTCATTAGCATCCAAGTGGTTAACCACTTGGATGCTAATGACAAGGGTAACTCGTCATGGAGTGCCCATTCATTTAAATGGAAATATACAGTAAATTGCGAGATAGCCTTAGCACCCAATTAATGAATCAACCCCATGTCTGCTACAGGTGCACAACAGCAATCACTGTATAAGGGTTATTAGATTGTCAATGCATTTGTCAGCTGCACCTTCTTGCGTGCCACATCCCACATGATGCATTGCACATAAAGCAAACAGTTAAAGCTGTGGTGTTTTGTTGTTGCGCTTTCTAATCCTTCATTAGTGTACAGTCATCATGAAAGCTTGTGTTGGTATAGTTTTCCGTTTTACGAATGAACAATGTATACTATTGTTAAATATTTATAATAACTTAAGTAACCACACTAAATGATATTGTTGGTTTGTACTACTACCTGAACTGCAACAATGCCATGTTTCACTGATGTTTTTCGTGCTTCTTTGCTTTTAGGTTCACAAGAGAAGAGACCTCTCCCACAGTACTGCCAGACAGAAGGCCTCTGCATGATGTGATGTGTGACTAACTACACAACACGGTCGTGTCTTCAGCTTGTTGTGAAGCTAAGTGTGACTGCCAAGTTACAGCTTCAAGATGGCCCCAAAGAAAGGTGTTGCCAAGGAAGTGACGTGCTGACCGCAATATTTTTCACCAAAGTTATGCCTACCGCACAGGCCTATGGTGAGGGGGCTGAGAGCAGCACCCCTCCATCAACTGCACCCCCTTCCCAACCTAAGCCTGGGACCATGTATGTCAGTGAGGCAGCTAGTGGAATCATGTCAACGCCGATGTGTAGCGATGTTGAATTGGATTTATCCCTTTCGCAAAACAGTACACAATATTTTCAGGAAACACAGCAAAGTGGACTGCAACCACAGCCAGCAATGGATTTGTCAGATGTTGGAGCAGAAGAATAAGATACTTACCTTCGGTAACACTTTTTCTGGTGGATACAGTATCTGCTTGTGGATTCCTCACCTCATGAATATCCTCTGCGCCAGCATTTCGCTGAAACTTTTTCCTAGCTCTCCACGCCGACGAGGTTGTCACAATGCTATGGCTTTGCATGCAGCTCGGCATGATGTCACTGGAGCCATAAGAGAGCCATGTCGGCATGATGACGTCAGTACCACCCATTTTTCCTGCTTTAGAGGCGAACGGGCGGACCAACCATAGAGACAATGCATACATGGTACACAGTATTCACACAAATACACAAATACACACAGTGTAAAGTGAAAAAGGAAAGCAAAAGAAAGCAAGCATTTCCTATTAGCCTACACAAAGGCAAACAGAGGCAATATAAAATGACAATATGAAACAACCATATTCACCAATACCTCTTAAGTTATAAAAGGGTGGGCAACGGGGAGGAGGGGGAGTCAGTGAGGAATCCACAAGCAGATACTGTATCCACCAGAAAAAGCGTTACCGAAGGTAAGTAACTTGTTCTTCTGATAGATACACCTGCCTGTGGATTCCTCACCTCATGAAGAGAATCCCACAGCAGTCCAAACCCCGGAGGAGGATGTCCACCCTTCTATACCAAAAAGTCTTACAAAACAGAGCGCACAAAATGACCGTCCCTCCTCACCTCGGAATCTAAAGAGTAATGATTTGCGAAAGTGTGGAGGGAGGCCCAAGTTGCGGCCTTACATATGTCCACCACAGGAATACCTCTGGACAAGGCAGAAGTAGATGATTTAGCCCTGGTGAAATGAGCTCTAATGCCTTCAGGAGGCTCCTTACCAGCCATGGAGTAGCAGATTTTGATGCACAAGATGATCCGCCTGGATAGAGTGCGCTTGTGCACCGCTTTGCCCTTCATGCCTCCAATGTAGCCCACTAAGAGTTGATCTTCCAACTTTCTTTGTTCTATCCAGATAAAAACTAACCGCCCTCTTAGCATCTAAGCAGTGAAGCCTCTCCTTCTCCTTGGAAGAGTGAGGGGAGATTAGAAAGTAGAGAGGGTAAAGGACTGGCCTAGATGGAAGGGAGTTACCACCTTAGGCAGGAAAGCAGAGCTGGTCCTGAGAACCATCCTTTCAGCATGAATAGTCCGAAACGGATCCTTAGAACGCAAAGCCTGAAGCTCACTCACCCTCCTGGCCGAGGTGATAGCCACAAGGAAGACCGTTTTGAAGGACAGCAGTCTCAAAGGACTACTATGCAAAGGTTCAAATGGGGAACCCATTAGGAAAGTTAAAACTAAATTTAAATCCCACTGGCACATAGTGAAGGGAGTGGGCAGAAACATCTTAGTAAGGCCCTTAATAGACCTTATAACAATTGGAGAGTTAAAAAGAGATGGCTGATCAGGCAAACAAAGAAATGCGGATAAAGCAAACAAATAACCTTTAACTGTAGCCATAGCACAACCCTGCGGGGCCAAATGCAGCAAAAAACAAAGAACGTCTGAAAGATGAGCCTTTAAGGGATCAATAGACCTCTCTCCACACATTTAACAAATCTTGACCACCTGTAGGAGTAAATAGACTTGGTGGAGTGTCGGTTGGTCGATAAAATAACATCCACCACGTCAGGCGGGAGAGAGAAATAATTCAGGTTGCCCAGCTCAATCTCCAGGCATGAAGGTGCAGGCTCTAGAGGTGGGGGTGTAGAACCTGCCCCTTCGACTGCAAGAGGAGGTCTACCCTGAGAGGGAGATGGAGCGGAGGGTGCGACGAGAGGTGAAGAAGGTCTGTGTATTGCCCCCTTCTTGTCTAATCCGGGGCAATTAATATAACTTGGGTGTAGGAAGGTGGAATCTGACTAGATGGTTGCCCCAAAAATGTTCCTGGTGCTATTCAGGGCCCCAGCCTGTCTGCTTTCCTCTCTAAATTGATTGCAAGTACATTAGGTACACTCCAGTTTGGTTACTGGGGTACCCTTGCGAGTCCCTAGTTTATAGTACACCAGGTACTAAGGGCATAGGTACCCCAGAGGCCTACCAGGGGTTGCAGCATGTATTATGCCACCCCTGGAAAGCCTTCCAAAATGACACCACAGGACTGCTACTGCAGCCTGGGAAAGGTGGTGCATGCACCCCTTACTAAGATATAGGTTCCCCATATCTATCTTTAATCACTGCACATAGAAACCTATCAGTCACTCCTATGAAAGGCCTTATCAATCCTGAAGGCAGGGTGCTTGGCTTCATGTGAACAGGTGCCCATGCATGAGCAGGACCCCTCTGCAGCCTTCAGAATCTATTCTCTGTGGCGGTTCTTTGATGCAGCCAGACAATATACTCTTAAGTGCATAATAACCTTGTGGTAAATGCTAACTTTGAAATGGCTGCATGGAAACATGTTGTGTTTGGTGTCAAACACTTTGGAATCCTATACCCCACCACCAGTCCTGGCGGCGGGGGTAGAATTTCACCCTTATAGAGGGAGAGACATGTACACACCGGTATACCCGGTACCAGTTTAAAAGAGCCCTGGCATTACAAAATGGATGCTGCAGCCACAGACACGAGTCTGGCCTCCTGCTCCTGACCGAAACTCAAGCAGGGGAGGCCTGGACAATAGGTGTCCTGTCACAGGGAGGTGCAACCACCTCCCAGACAGGCTTTAGTGTATTGGGGCTGGGTGAGTGCACTCTGAGAGTGTGTTGAAGTCTGCACTGGGGGACATTTGCTGTCCCTGTGCATAGCCCAGTTCATACCGGTTGCAGGGGTTACCAGCCCCTGCTCTGGTGCGAAATTGGACAAAGGAAATGGGTGTATCCACCCCTCTTTCCAGACCCTCCCATAGGTGGGTCCCCAGAGTATGATCAACACCTTTCTTTTTGTGTAAATATTTTATTTGGAAAACCACATAGATATCGCTTTGGAAAGCACAGACAAAAGCCTACAACCCTTAGGGCCGGCAATAAAGAACAAATCATGCAAAGCCAAAGGAGCACAGCACAGCAACCATCGGTCCTAGGGTATAGCACATCGTAAAATCAGGATTTATATCAAAGCGTGTCTGCGAAACAACCGGCCGTGAGAGGATTCCATTTTATAATAAGGGAATGAGGATCTTAAGAACATACAATCTAGCAAAGTCTTAATTGGAGCAAACCATGTAACAGGATGAAAGCATTCAGCATGAAACGATAGAAAGGTAAATCAAGGACACGAAAAGCAAGATATGTAAGCATACATTAAACGTGCGCTAACCCGGTGCTCCTCTCGATAGAATGACAATCAATGTAAAAACAAGTAGCGCACATTGCAAGATTCCTCCCAGATCGAACTAAACTCAAGCCCCCATCTAATCAAAGGTACACAATAAGAAGAAAAGGAGAAAAAGAAAAACAAAGAGAAGAAGGCCATAGAAATAAAGAAAGAAAACAAAACCCCATCCCCCCAGCCCCCCACCCTGCATACCAGCAGAAGGCTACGGCCACCCCCCCCCATAGGCATGCCTATCGCCCTAACAAAGAAAAATCCCAGACTATGGAGAAACTGGAGGAGGAGCCCTCGCGTCCGCCCCTTATTTCCACCCCCTCTCCAACCCGTTACGTCTCAGAAGAGATTGTAAACTCTCCCAGAGGAAAGCGGCCATCTTAACATTATTCAGCACACCCCCCCCCACAGTTGCAATATCAGACCAAGTCCCGCATCATCACCGGAATCACCAACGTAGTAGAGCTATCATGTCCCGCTCATCCTTGGCCAGTTCGAGCACGAATAAAAACAGTCCCCAGCTCCCTGGTCCCACCGGCAGTCAAATCAGGTGGCCATAACTGCCCCCCATGAGCCATTCGAGTAGTCTGAGCGGACAGCCCCACTGTAACGACCACTATTTCCCAGTGTTCGCAATCAGATATAGGAAGTGTCTGGCTTTGACGGTCAGCAGCAATCAATCGAGTCAGGGAAACAAAGGAGTTGTCCGTCGTGCAAATATGGCCGATGTACGCACTGTCCACAGGGTCCAGTCCATAGTACCTCCGAGAGTCTTCAACTGCTACCAATTGAACAAAGCCGTCCAAACAACCCATCTCTGTCTCATCCGCGTCTTCCGGCACCATATCCGAGGCAGCAACCGCCCGGTAGTCAGGAACGGCCAGCAGTCCATGACACAGGGAGGTGCAACAGTCCTCAATAGCCAGGAGAACATCTCTCAGGGTGCATTCCCTCTCTCCACCTTCAGTGGTTGTAACGCTCCTCGCCCCCGAGGGCCCCCCAGACTGGAGGGTACACATCTTGTCGTGCGTCCTGGGTCGCATTACCCCTTAGCAGCAGATGTTGCGATTATGCTGGAGCCATTCAGGACATTCCGTATTGTAGCGCCACAGACATCCAAGCAACCATGTAGAGGGAGGGAATCAGAAATCCGACACTGGAGACTGCCGGTCTCACCGAGAACCAGGTCCCCTCGGGGCAGCCAATCTACAAAATCCAATGCAGGCGTCAAAACTGCCGGGCGTTCCCGGACATCCACCGTAAAGAGAGTCGGCCAAAGAGCGTTAAACTGCTCAGGGTAATCGCCTGTCATACGCCTGTGGCTGCCGGCAAAATCGAGCGAGCCGCAACTCCCGCCGGAGTTCACCGGTCTTTGTTGCCCAGCTACTACCGCCGCTGCGCATCTCACCACCGGCAGTGCAGCCACTGGAGGCCCCGGAGTACAATCGGTTCAGGCCACAGTCCTTGCGTCGACGTTGCTCAGTCATCCGGGGCGAGCGCGAGCTCGGAATTGCGCGGTTGGGCACCGCTTCGTCTCAGCAGCAAGGGGATGGGGGTTTAGTGCAGGATAGATGCCAGGATGTTAGGAAGGGAGAGGGCGAGCGGCGGAGCCGGGCGCCTATGCGGCCATCTTGGTCGACGTCTTGGCTCCTCCTCCGATCAACCCCTTTCTTAGGTATAAGTATGGAACCCCAGGCAACAACACTTTAGATTACACCTGGACGAAACTCTGAAACTGAATCCTGGAACTTCAACACTCTACTAAAGACTAAAGGACGGAAAAATCTCCCTTGGGGTCAAGGAGTGACTCCCCTGCTTGGCAGGCACCAACAAGGCATTTGCCGGTCCGCATCTACGAAGCTCCCGCTAGACTCCGAAGTATTTGCAGCCCAGGAAGAGGATTTCCTGACTTCTCAGAGGCCGACCCGAGTCCCTAGCAAGCTGAGACCCGCAGCCCTCGTGAGTGACTTGGAACCGGAACTCCAGGACACCGTGCACATTTGCAAGTGCACTGACTTCTCGACGTCTCTTGAAATTGGTCTTTGGGTTACTTGTAGCCCAAGCCCTGAGCACCATCTGCACCGAAGATTGTGGGCCTACACTCCACGCGTGTTCCATGAGCCTGCTTCTTGGATTTCCACTCGAGGCCCCTTTGCAATCGCTGGTCCGTCGACTGGTGGGTCCGTATGAAGGCAACTCTGATTTTCCTTTGGCTTTCCTGGGTGCTCCAGACGTGCCCTGACTCCCCACCATGTGGTGAGTTCCCTGGACCTTTCTTTTCCACACCGAAGCATTTCTTTGATTCCTGTGTCGGTTGCTGTTGCCAAGGCTTCTTAGGTCCAATCCGGGCACCGATACTGCAGCACGCAACATCCTTCGTGGGACAGCTCAATTCCAGATTCTGGTTGTCATCGACGCCTCCTGGTCCTCGTGGCTGAAGAGTCGAGCAACACTTCTTTCACCTGAAATCATCTGACATTGGTGGGCATTCGATTATCGTGCCCCTGGTCACTGGCAAGTGACCCAGACTCTGTCCCCTATGCTTTCAGGTTATTCTCATCTTCAGTCCAGGCTTGGATCACACTGGACACTTTCCACTTCTACGGCAGTCGCACTTTGCAGCAGATCGCTATTGAAATCTTTGACGATTCCCGACACCAAAAGACACTTATGCACCAGGCTTTCCTAGGTGAGGTAACTCGAGTACTCCGGAGCTCCCGTGGGTGTTGGGCCTAGAACCCCCTAACTCTAAAGGGGTTTGTTCAAAGTCCTCTCCTAAGTGTCCTTTTTCTTTAAATTTCCAACCGCGACTTTCCCCATAGAAGCTAACGGCGTCTCAAGGCTGTGTTCTCACACTGCACGCATCCCCGTGGATCACCTGTGTCACTACCTTGGGTGGTTCCTTGTGGGCCAGCGATTCTACGGGCTCTAGGCCTTGTGTCTAGTCAAGTCGTGGTTCTTATACCACTTTCTTAATATATGATTGGTACGCCCCTAGGGCTCAACGTATATTGAGCTAATTTACTGTGTGACATTAAGTGTAACCTATGTGTTTTGACTTCTTGCCTCATGAAGAGACTAGTAGGGTGTGTTTTGAATAAAAACATATATTTTATATATATGTATACCAGGTGTGGTTCTCCTTTCATTTAGTCATTCAAGAGATTATAGACTGGTAAAACAACTGCTTTACATTCCTTCAAGACTCAGCCTGAAGGCTGCTCTCCATAGCATATCTCCGGGACATCCATGGGGAGTATTTTTGTGCCAAGTTTGGCGAATCTGTATGTCTACCTTTTTGAGACACAGTATGTTCTTGACCATCATCATGTGGTGCTGTGGAAGAGATACATCGATGACATCCTGGTGGTGTGGCGTGGTACCACAAGTGAGGTTCAAGACTTCCGCGCCTGGCTCAACAGACAGAACAGGTTTTTGAAATTCACTGTTGAGATCAGTCCTACCCGGCTATCGTTCCTGGATATCAGTATCTTCACACAAGAAAGGAGACTGGGATGTGAATTGTACAAGAAGCCCATGGCTAAGAACTCATTATTAGCCTTTAACAGCCATTATCCGAGGGCTTTACGGGAGAATCTGCCCGTGGGACAGTTTCTACGGTGTCGGAGAAACTGTTCTGATAAGCCTCTATTTGAGAAACATGCTAAGGCTTTGGCTGAACAACTCAAAGATCGTCACTATCCACGACGTCTGGTTAGACAAGCCTGGAAACGAGCCTCAAATAATGATCGGGATGCCCTTTTGGATACACGTACTATAAAGGAACCCCTCAATCGTCTGACATGTGTGAACACATTTAGCACATCATCCAACCAGGTGCAGAAAATCATATGCAGACATTGGAAGATCCTGAATGTGACTACAGTGAAGATCCCTCCTCCTTTGTTCTCTTTTAAAAAGGGACCGAGCCTACGCAACAGCTTAGTCCACACAAGGCCGGATACTAACAGCAATATCAAGGAGCCGGCCAACACATTGTGGGGCCTACCAGCTGTTCGAGGGCATTATCCATGTGGCACTTGTAACGCCTGTCCACAGACTAAGAAAACAGAGAGTGTTGATATTGGAACACGTCCATGGATTCTCAACACTCATACCAACTGTAACTCGGATAGGGTCATTTACATGATCACTTGTCCTTGTACGTTAAGGTATATTGGATATACGGCTCAAAAGATCAAATTAAGGATTAGTGAACATAAAAGCACTATGCGGTGTAACAAACAGGCAACAGGTCTTACCAATCACTTTCTCGAATTGAAACATAAGGCTGAAGATATGCAGTGGCTCGTTCTTGAGCGTCCTTTCATACCTCCCCATATCACCGATTTGGCGATATTTCTATTTTTATAAGAACAGAAATGGATTTTTTCGCTTGAAAACAGACATTGCGGGGCTTAACAATGAGATCCCGTGGGTCTCATTATGATTGGGACACACATACTCTCTAATCTTCTGGTTCAATAGTTGATCCATTACTAGCATGCTTTGCATAGTCTGTAGTCTTATATAACAGTTAGCAATAGGCCTGACGTCCACTATTCTGCTCATCCTCAATGAGTACCTAATATCTAAAAAGCTTTTTGTACTTAAAGGACTGTCCTCTCTATATGCCAGACTTTGGCTGCATTATTGATTAAGCCTTGACACACTCACAGAGAGGAACACTATCCAGTATATGGTACACATGTATAATTCATATATTATCTCTGTATGTTAATTCAAGTATTTAGACCATTAGTAATCCATCTGTAGTCCATTAAAAGGTGTCCATCCTATGACATACATCTTCAACTGTTGTGTTATCTAGGTTCATATGCATACACAGCGAATCCGGTACCACGTAGGTGTATAGGAGAGACACTGATCTCCTACACATGCTCAATGGTGTTTCCCTGGAGTCAGGTGTTAGGGATTAACCAATAGGGAGGCATACACAGTGACTTTGGTACTACGCATGTGTATAGGAGAGACACTGATCTCCTACACATGCTCAATGGTGTTCCCTGGTGTTCAGGTGCTAGGGATTAACCAATAAGGAGGCATACACAGTGAATTAGGTATCACACATGTGTAAAGGAGAGACACTGATCTCCTATACATGCTCAATGGTGTTTCCCTGGTGTCAGGAGTTAGGGATTAACCAATAAGCAGGCATACACAGCTAATTTCATACTACGCATGTGTATAGGGGAGACACTGATCTCCCACACATGCTCAATGGTGTTTCCCTGGTGTCAGGTGGTAGGGATTAACCAATAAGGAGGCATACACAGTGAATTCGGTACCATGCATGTGTATAGGAGAGACACTGATCTCCTACACATGCTCAATGGTGGCTCCCTGGTGTCAGGTGTTAGAGATTAACCAATAAGGAGGTCTATATAAAGACACTGTCCCCCTCTAGTCTTTTCCTCCCCTTCGGCTTGGTCAAAGACAGTGGTACCGACGGACAGGTAAGTCCTCCACCCGTCAGATAGCATTACTATACTTTTTATACTATAACTCTGTTTAATCTAGTATCTTTATGGTTTAGTTATCAACCTGTTCCATTCTGTAACTCCTAGCATGTGATCCACATTGTATGTAATGATTTTAGTTAACCATGGGAATCTGTCCCCTAGGAAATCTCTAATTATGTCAGGATTCCATAGGTATGTCATCAATCCTTTGCCCCTGTGCAGTTGGTTTATGGTCTGCAGACATTTTCAACAATAGGGTTTCTGTTTCTACAGACACACTCAGAATTAAGAAGTGTGTTTTTCTATTCTTTTTCTATTTTATTTTATATAGAGCGGGGCCTTCCACACCGAGCAGTTGCCGGGCGAGGTGAGGTCTACTCCCACATAAAGCTGGGTGAGTACTTACATTTGGTCAATATAACTATGCATTGAGTACCCTATATGAATCTATCTTTCAAGGTTTTTGCTTCTGTATAACTTTAATACAGTATAGCTTTTTTGAGACTGTTAGCTAGTTTTTTAACCTTCAATGTTTTTATGATTATCACTATTTTGGTAACAGGAATGGATGAACACCCTACATCTTCTGGATACTGAAACAGTCACTTGTACTCCAGGTTCTTGGTAGGGGTATCGTACCAGTTCTTATTAATTACATTTACACTGAAATTCTTTTTCATTGCAGTAGCATTTTTCAAACTAGGTCGTGAAGAAGGCCAGGTTAACATTAACCATTATGGCTGAAACATGTCGACCCTGATCCTATTGCCTTGAGATAGTTATTATTTCAAACTATCTGGTATTTTCACTTCTTTTTAATCTTGTCACTTGGCAAACACTAAATAAAAGATGGTGGTGTTTTCCGGTAGCTATTTTTAACCCGCACTTTTTCATGCACTGCACCTTTCAACATTTTTCACCACCACCCTACTGAGAACTTAGACAGTTTAGTGTCCTCTAGATGCAGTGTGAGCAAAGTCCCCCTTATTGAGGGGTGTACTTCACTGTACCTATATATCTCAGTTCCAAATGACGATGCGCCGCCAGTGAGGTGGGCTGATGGGACGTGTCTCAGTATAGTGGAACTGAGTCCATTGGGGTTTTTCTAGCTTAACAGTCTCACCAATTTGTTGACCAGTGTTCTCCTAGTTTTGTTATTTGTGCATTTTTGGGGGGTTTGGGGTTCATTTGGTCATTAAAAATAATTCCCTCGGGCCCTCTTTTCATATCGTGGTTTTGGTGCTCTCCATAGCTACCACTAGGATAGCTTTCAATAAAGGTTGTCTTTAACCTATCACCTCTAAGGGGTTGTTTGGACTGGTGCAGGGTGCCCACTATAACTAGTGGACAGCATATGCCAGGCCAACTTCTCACATTGGGCCCAGTCTTGGCGAATCTTCCTCAGAACCCGAGGAAACAAGGGTATGGGAGGAAACACGTAAACGAGTTGTGAGCTCCAACTCAACTGAAACGCGTCCCCCAACACTCCCTGCTTTGGAAATTGGAGACTGCAGAATGACTGGTGTGCGTTCTTGAGAGTGGCAAACAGGCCGCAAAGCCTCTCTGAAGAGATGGTACAACCCTACTCCTTCCTGCTAGTTGATGTACCACATTGCGGCAGTGTTGTCCGTCCGGACTTGAACTGACTGACCGCGAAGGGAGGGAAGAAAGGCCTTGAGTGCCAAACGTATCTCCAGCAATTCCAGAAGATTGCTATGAAGCAATCTTTCCTCTGGAGACCAAAGACCCTTGATCTCTGGATCCCCCAGATGAGCACCCCACCCTAGGGTAGAGGCATCCATTATCACTGTGGCCAGCGATGGAGGAAGATGGACGGGCTTACCTTGAGACAGATTGCACTCCACGCTCCACCAAGACAGATATGCTGCAGTGTCTCTAGAGATCTTTATTGACTCCCCGAGATCCCTGTTGTGTTGAAACCACTGCCTGAGGAGGCCCCACTGAAGTGCCCTCATGTGCCAGCGTGCATGGTTGACCAACAGAATGCAGGAAGTGAACAGACAGAGCAGGAGAAGGATCTTCAGAACTGGAACAATCGCTCCATTGTGAAACAAAGGGATAATTTCCTGAATGTCGAGGATCCTTTGCGGAGGCAGGAAAAGCTCGACACACAGTGGTATCCAGTACTGCCCCTATGAACAGGTTGCGCTGTGAGGGCACCAGGTAAGATTTGAACACATTTATCGAAAAACCCAATTTGAACAACAGCTGGGTTGTTACATGCAGATGATGACGCACCATCTCTGGCAACTCTGCCTTTAGCAGCCAGTCGTCCAAGTATGGGAAAACTGGGATCCCGACCTCCTGAGATTGGCAGCCACCACCGCCATCGCCTTGGTGAAGACTCGAGGTGCAGTAGTAAGACCAAAGGGAGGACCGCAAACTGGTAGTGTTGCGAACCAACCGTAAACCGGAGATACTTCCTGTGCAGCTTCAGGATTGGGATGTGAAAATACGCATCTTGCAAGTCGATGGACACTATCTAGTCCTCTTCTTGCAGCACCTGAAGAACCTGCGCTAGGGTGAGCATCTTGAATCTCTCCTTCTTGAGAAACAGATTCAAGATTCTAAGGTCCAGGATGGGGCATAACCTGCCATCCTTCTTGGGAATCAGGAAATACCGGGAGTAGCATCCCTGACCCCTTTCCTACTCTGGGACAACCTCCATCGCACCTCTTTTTAACAGGACATGAACCTCCTTATGAAGAAGTAAATAATCCTCATGCAATTACCTTGGCAAGAGGGGTAAGGAGGGGGGAATTCCCAGAATGGAAGGGCACACCCATTTTCTACCAGATCTAAAACCCAAAGGTCCGAAGTGACCAATTTTTAATCCAGTAGAAAATGGGTAAGCCAACCCCACACAGGACCTGCATGTTCCAGGATGGTGGATCTAGTGCTGATTTCCTGTATTACCAGGAGGGGTTGGGGAGATAGAAGAGGAGGAGGAAGAAGGTACGACCCGCTCCACGAAGGCGGCCTCTGCCTTTACCCCTGTTGGTCTTGTACAAGGGGTTTTGTTGCTGTTGCTGCTGCTGTGGCTGACGGAAACCGCGAAAGGAAGACTTTCCAAAGCCACGGTATCTCCTATAGCATAACCCTTTGCCTGAGTCTGCAGACCCAAGGATTTCACTGTGGCCTTGCTGTCTTTAAACCTTTGCAGAGCAGAATCAGCCTTTTCTCCAAACCGTCTAGACCCGTTGAAGGGAAGATCGAGAAGGGCAGCCAGCACATCAGGAGAAAACCCAGAGGACCTGAGCCACGCATGCCTTCTCGTAGCGATGGATGAGCCCATCACTCTGGCAACCAAATCTGCTGTGTCCAGGCCAGACTGGATGACTTGGCGAGCCGCAGCCTGTGAGTCTGCCAGTACCGCACTGAAATGTCCCCTATCTTCCTCAGATAATTTTGGAAGAAGCTGTTTGGCGGAGTCCATAAGGGCATGAATGTATCTACCCAACAAACAAGTAGCGTTGGTGGACTTCAAAGCCATGCTCGCTGAAGAGATGCCCTTCTTTGCCGATTGATCCAATTTCTTGGAATCCCTGTCAGCAGGAGCCTGTGGGAAGGTGCCCGAGGACTGCTTAGAACATGAAGCCTGCACCACTAAACTCTCAGGTGAAGGGTGAGACGAAAGGAACACAGGATCCCCTGGAGCAGGCCTGTACCTTCTCGACACCGACCTTGAAACTGCAGGAGCAGAAAGAGGTTTACGCCACACCTCAAGAACTGGCTCAGTCAAAGCATCATTAAACGGCAAGAGTAGTTCACCAACAGAGGACGGAGAATGTAGCACCTCTGTGAGCAAATTAGGCTTATACTCAGCCAGAGGCAGCTGCAGATCAAAGAGCTCCGCAGCCTTTCTTATCACATTATGGTATGGTGCTACTTCCTGCGAGGTGTAAGCTTTCTGTGAAGCAAAGTCCCACTCCAGGGAGGTGTCTAGTCCACTTGCCTCACACAGACCCTCAACACATCCTCCGACTCATCAATCTCACCTTCCTCCATTTCTTCAGCCTGGTACTGCTCCTCTTCTATCAAACTCTCCGCTTCTCTCCTCGAGCGCATTTTCGGCTGCGGCGTCGGCTGCGCCACATCCTGTGTCGATGGCTCCGGGAGCAGCGTCGAAGGCGGATTCGCAGCAGCAACCGGCACCGTACGAATTCGAGAGGAAGTTTCACCGGATGGAGTTGGGGACTGCACATACGGCGTCGACATCCTCGGAGCCGGAAACTGCCAGGACGGCGTAGTCGGCATGAATTTCATAAAGGGTGCCTGAGGATATTGGTGAGGCACACCCAAATTAAATACCAGAGGACCCACGGGACCCGAAGGTACACCAGAAGGGTATGACTCCCTGGCAAACACGCCATACAGCGCAATGAAAAAATACGAGGGATCCGAACCCGGTGCTGGAAATTGTGGATACTGAGCCGGTTTGAGATCCAAGAGTGGCACCTCCGGAGTCGGAACCGCCGGGGCCACAGGTGGAGCCACAGTAGCTGAATGAGCCACCACATCAGCCGGATTTGACAAACCTTCGAAGTCGGAGAGGGTCTTGGCATCGGTGACTGCGCCAGGTTACCCTTGTACGAAGGAGAATGGGTCGGAGTTGCTTGAGGAGATACTGAAGGGGAAGGATAGACAAAGTCCAACAAGGCATTTGCCGGTCTGCATCTACGAAGCTCCCGCCAGACTCCGAAGTATTTGCAGCCCAGGAAGAGGATTTCCTGACTTCTCAGAGGCCGACCGAGTCCCCAGCAAAAGCTGAGACCTGCAGCCCTCGTGAGTGATGTTGAACCGGAACTCCAGGACACCGTGCACATTTGCAAGTGCACTGACTTCTTGACGTCTCTTGAAGTTGGTCTATCGGATACTTGTAGCCCAAGCCCTGAGCACCATTTGCACCGAAGATTGTGGGCCTACACTCCACGCGTGTTCTGTGAGCCCACTTCTTGCATATCCGCTCAAGGCCCCTTTGCAATCCCTGGTTCGTAAACTGGTGGGTCCCTACGAAGGCAACTCTTATTTTCCTTTGGCTTTCCTGGTTGCTCCAGACGTGCCCTGACTCCCCACTGCGTGTTGAGTCCCCCGGACCTTGCTGTTCCACACCGAAGCATTTCTTTGATTCCTGTGTGGGTTGCTGTTGCCAAGGCTTTTTAGGTCCAATCCGGGCACCGATACTGCAGCACTCGACATCCTTCATGGGACGTCGATTCCAGATTCTTGTTGTCATCGACACCTCCTGGTCCTCGTGGCTGAAGAACCAAGCTTCACCTCTTTCACCTGAAATCACCTGACATCGGTGGGCATTCGACTATTGTGCCCCTGGTCACTGGCAAGTGACCCAGACTCTGTCCACTCTGCTTTCAGGTTCTTCTCATCTTCGATCCAGGCTTGGATCACACGGACACTTTCCATTTCTACGGCAGTAGCACTTTGCAGCAGATCCTCATTGAAATCAACGACAATTCCCGCCACCAAAAGACGCTTATGCTCCCTGGCTTCCCTAGGTGAGGTAACTCAAGTACTCCGGAGCTCCCATGGGTGTTGGCCCTTAGAACCCCCTAAGTCTAAAGGGTTTGCTCAAAGTCCTCTCCTAAGTATCCTTTATCTTTAAATTTCCAACCGCGACTTTACCCATAGAGGCTAACAGCGTCTCGAGGATGTGTTCTCACACTGCACGCATCCCCCGTGGGTCGATGGCGATTTAGACATGGGTGGAAGGTGACACAGAGGAATCTGACATTGGAATTCAACCAGCTCTGAGGGATGTGACACAGGTAGCACCTCCACCAGCTCCCATATTTGCAAAGTCCCAGCTGAGACCTACACCAACCCTTACCTCAGGAGAAGCAGAGAGGCAATCGACCACATGCCCACCTACCTCCAGTTTGTCTTCAGGCATTGGCAGTGGCCTGGTATAAAAGAACTTCTCCCCATTTTTTTAAAACATGTTTTTACAGTTTGCAAAGAGGAGGAGCACATTGCAGTATGCACCATTTGCCACACAAATGTTCAAAAGCCTGGAACACATTATGGTATTGGAGGCTAGATGACCCATATGAAAAAACGCCACTTAAGAGAGAGGAGCACCTTAAAAAATTGCTGACTGTGGTGATGGCGAGAGCAGAGGAACATCTGCTATAAGTCTAATCACGGCGGAAGGTGATTATGAGGAAGAAGAGGGTGACATCTTATTGCAAAGCAGCCCTGTCCCCAGCAGTGCACCAGAAGAATCACCCACCACAGCAACTTCACAATGGCACAAGGCTCAGAGTGAGATGGAGACACCGCGGCAACAGTGACTGCCCAGCCGCCATGACGCACATTGAGTTTACCACAAGCATCTAATTCTCAAAAGACGCCTGTGTCAGTGCCCAAAGAAAAGAAGAAAATCCAGGCTACTATTATGGGCATGTTTAGGGAGGAGGGCCCCTTCATGCAAAACCACCCAACCGTACATTTCTACAATGGGAAGCTGGCAAAAATTTTAGCGCCAGACTTCCTCCCTTTTTCTTTTGTGGAAGGAGTGGGATTCTTAGAATTTATGGCAGCCATCTGCCCAAAATGGAAGCTACTAAGTAGAACCTATTTTGCCAGAGTGACTGTTTCAGCGCTAAATCACGATGTGCTGCAGTTGGTTGGACAAGCTTTGCAGCAAAATATTATTCCCACCATTCACCTGATGACAGACATGTGGACCAGTTGTCAGGCAACTGATTACATGTAAATCACTGCACACTGGATCTCTTTTGCAGGGGTAAAGCAAAAGATATCTTCAGGTCTTGGCCCTGAAGAAAGCTTTAAGAGCGTTCACCGGCATACAACAGTGGCCATGTTTGCCATGGAGAAATCACATACAGTTGTAAACATCTTGGGGGAATTTTAACATCAATGTGTATGAATGGCTGCGACCCATAGGTCTAAAAATTGGAATTGTTGCCATGGACAATGGCAGTAACATAGTCAAGGTCATGTCAGGATTCTGTGTTTGTCCTATTGCATCAACCTGGTGGTGTGAGACTTCCTCAAAAAGGAAGACGTAGTCAGCAACATACTGACTACCTTCATAAGAATTTGCACCTATTTCAGCTATTCTTTTAAAGCCCGGAAGCAGCTGCAGATTATTCAGCGTAATATTAGAGTACCAATTAAAGCCCTGATACAGAAGGTGCCAACACGTTGGTACTCCACCTTTTACAAGTAGCAACTTCTGTTTGAGCAGTACAAACTGATCAATGACTATGTCATTCAAAGAGGAGGGGATGCAGTTGGGAAAGCTATGACCATGGATGTGGACAAATGGGGCCTAGTCAAATGCCTGACACATATGCTACTCCCTTTTGAGGTTTTCGCGTGGGAAGTTAGCAAGGAGGACAGTACAATGGCCAGGCTATCCCATTGCTGCATCTCCTAGAAGAACAGGTAAATAAGGCGCCTAACAGGTTCGCCTCGGCAGGTGTGAATGAAAACACAGAAACACCTGCCTTGGTTGAGAGCCTAGTCTTCACTTGGCTACTAACATAAGGCTGAAACGTGACATCATTGGGTCCAGAGAGTACATATGTGCCACACTACTGGATCCACGGTACAAAAACATTGGATCAAGAGGGTGATTGGCCCAAAATTGAATCAAATGTGTTAGCTGACCAACTTCTGGGTGAACCACCTGAGTTTGAGGACAAACTCTACTTCCTGGACTAAGCATGCCAGTGCCCCATAGAACTTTTAAAATGTTCTCATTGTACATAGCTTTTTCTTTGCAAAAAAACATTTTCAGCTAGAGGTACATTATTATTTTTGTGTCAGATTTATGCTGCCCCACATTTTGTTTATGAGTCACATACATATTGCCAATTGCAGTTGGACCAGTGTGTGTTGAAGTAGCCTCCACAATTCCTTCATGACATTGGGGGCAATGCCTGACCCCCTCACATGCCTATTTCTTAATGTCTATACCTTTTTGCAACAAAGTACGAAAGCGGCTGCCCCATAAAATCATTTATTATGTACAAGACTGCCTGCCAATACCAAATTCAAATGCGTTGCCTGCATCAAAGATGATTGAATACCCAATACCTGAACTACCGGTACTTGCCTTGAACTGTACGAGGTAAATTCAATTATTGCTATTGCTACGGTGAGTGACTGATTGCATGAGTGTTGATTTAAATTGATTGATGATTCATGTGGTGGCAGTCATTTGGGGAGGGGGTTTGTTGAACTGTAATATGGAAAATTCTTTGAGATGATTAATGATTTGCATTGTTTGGGGCTTGAGTGATGGGCGCCTATTTTATTTTCCCTATAGGTGATGATCAGCCTTTTCACACTTTGCCAGATTTAGTTAATTGCAGGGGATGTTCTCCTGTTGTTTTCTGGTTTTACAGACACCAGAACAGTCGCTTTAGTTATCAAACAAAAACCTATGCAAAATACTGCAATTCTGTTTCATTCTCTACTTGTTCTTCAACAGCAGGGCACTGCACTCCACATCTACCTTGCTCGGGTCCTCGCAATTCATGATGAGGATGATGACTGGTCTAGTACGGGGTTACTTGGAGTCACTCAGGATTGGAGGAGTATCATGGTAGAACTCAGGGCAGGACTGGGAGCTGCAGGACTACCTCATCAACAGCAAGAAGCAAGAAGTTTTCAAGTATCAGCTTCAGTTCAAAGGTAAACTAAGACTCTGAGGACTAGTACTACTCGCCTATTTATAATATAGAGAGGTGTGTTTGCGAAATGCTGCTCTGTGTGTATGTGTTGGACTTGTAGCAAAAGTGAAACCTAGAGCCCCACACTCGTGTTTTTTTGCTATGACTCTGAATCTTCTTATCTTGATACACTCCTCATGAAGCTTACCTTCCTTCTCATCTTCTCCTTAACTCTAAAATACAGTTTCTCTTTTACAAATACAGGCCTTCTTCTAGTCTCCTTCACGAACATAAGGTGAAAGCTAGCAGAGTTCAACAACACTCCTGCTTACCTACAGGACCAGTGCAGAGAGGCCAAAAAGAGTCGACATTCCAGAGGAGAATGCAGACACACCACCCAATGTTGCAATACAGTATAATTTTTCTTTTAACAATCATATTAGCTAAGAGAAGTGGGTGGGTGGGTTCACTCCCCAACCTAGAAGACAGAAAATTTGGATATACGGTAAGTTGGGTCTCAGGGGCAGGACTGTTTGCAGTGTATGTATCTGTACTCTGTCATACTCATTCCATGTTTGCCTTTTAACAACAGATTGATGGCGAATGATGTGCTGCTGCTTATTGCTCAGATGAATGTTGGCCCTGTGTTGTAGTGTTTGTCTTTGTCAAACCTTTCCCCAAATTCCAAAACCCATCCATTCATCAAACCTCTAACCCTCTTCCCCCTAGCTGTGTGATTTATTGAGCTGTGGTGGACATTACACCATCAATGGATCACACACTTGGTGGGGCGAATGTGGTGAAAGCAAAACCAACTTACTGTAGAATCTTTGAAGCAGTAGCCCACAACAGGCCATTACCAACCCCGCGTTAAAAATGATCCATAGTTTTTTAGATATAGAATGAAGAACTTCAGTTGTCTGTGTTGGACTTAGTCCTTTTTGCAGGGCCATCCCTGAACATTTTGTATTCCTCCTATATTTTTTCTGACCAAGTCAAGTAAGCTTTATTTCGACAATCGTCATAAAAGCATGTTCCACATAGAAAAGTACATGTATAAACTTCTAGTAGTAAAACCATATTAAGAACAAAGTATCAATTTCATGAATAAATAGTTAAAAAGAGATCATTTAAAAAACTGTACAAATGAGCAAAATATTGTTCTTACAAGAGGTATCCGGCCGACAGCGTTAAGTACTGTATTGTTCCTTCAGGAGTCGGGCTCTAATCGTCCATGCCCAACCTAGGTATTTTGCCACCGCAATATACACAGACCTATTAGGACTGGTACGGATAAGTCTAACTGCAGTCATTCCTTCCCTTGTTCCCAATAACCTACACATCGGCTTTAGCCACTTTTGCCTTGGTGCTACATACTTTGGGCACTCAAAGAGAAAATGGCCTACGGTTTCAGGAACACATGGGCAAGTTGGACAATCCACCATGCCTCCACTAGACCATCTATTTGAGAACGACCTTACAGGTAGGCTTCCCACTCTTAACTGAAAATAGAGCTTGCGGTCAAGGGGCTTTGTAATGACATCCCAGAATTCCTCAAGTTTGGGACAATCTCTGATTTCCAAAAATGAACCAGCAAGGGATTGTGAGGGTGTGGTACTAAAAATCTTTGTAGCCACCATGTTCCAGTACAATGCCTTAAGTGTCTTCTTCGGTGGGAACCTGGCATGCAATGGATCCTTCCACAATTCTCCTAATCCTAATTCCTTCAGAAGATTTTGAATATGGCCCAACCATTTGACTTTCCGGGAGCCATCACTTTTAGTCACATCCATCAGCCCTCTAGTGTATGTTTCCAGTTCCGGTGTGGTCCAAATTCACCGCCAGTATAGTATTGGGCGCAAAGATGCAATTAGGGCTATAGGTGTTATACCCAAATCATAGAACAGAGGATACAATGGGGTGCTTTGAGGTAGCCTTATAAGTTTTCTAAGAAATGTGTTTTCAGAGACAGTCATCCCCCCTAGCTTTTCACTTCCCACATTTCCACACCATACATAGTAGAGCTAACTACCTTGCCATTGTAAACCGCTAGCACCGGACTTACTGGTCTAGTCAGAGACCTAGAATGCTCTACTGTCAAAGCCCCTGATAGTTGTCCATGCTTCAGGGTGGCCAAATCATCTGTTGTCTCCAGGAGAGATCCTGTTGAATACAGATACCCAGGTAGCTGAATGCCTCAACCTTCTCAAGAGGGCCGGAACTCATATGTACAGTACCCCTACTTACTTTGGGTGCATTAAAAGACATGTACTTAGATTTAAGAACATTAACTTCCAGGCCACGGGCGGCACAGAAGTCCTCGAAAATTGACAGAGCCTTCTGTAACCCGCTCGGGCTCTTCGATACTATAAGACAATCGTCCGCAAACATTAATAGGGGGATTTTACCTCCAGCAAGAATAGGAGCGTCAACATTAGAATCAATTAAAATTTTTGCAACGTCGTTTATATATAAAGAAAATAATGTTGGCGCCAGGACACATCCCTGACGGACTCCTGTTTCTACAGGGAACTGTGGTGTAACATTGCCAGGACTACCCCACCTAATCTGGGCAAAGTTCTCCTGGTGGAGCCTAACTATCAAAGACAAAAGATCCCCTGGCATTCCCATCTCAGTGAGTACTTTCCATAGTGTGTGGCGAGGGACCATTATATTATAATACACTATATTTTTTCTGACCTGTTGTTAGCTATTTTATTTGACTCTGGGCACTTTACCACTGCTGACCAGTGCTAAAGTGCATATGCTCTCCCATATTGTAAATTATTGTATGAATGTGTGATTCCATGATTGTCTGGTTTGGGTTACCTGTCAGACCCTAGTACAGTGCACCAAGAGTGTCCAGGGCTGGTAATCCAAATGCTGCTGGTGGGCTTGCAGCACTGGTTGTGACATCCACAGAAGCAGCCTGTAAAAGTGTGTCTAAGGTCTGTCATTTCAGAGCCTGTGTGCAGTCTGGTACTGTCATGCTGACTGGGCAAGTATACCCATTTGCCAGTCCCTAAACCTTCCTTTTTCTTCATATTAGACACACTTATGGTAGGCCTAAGGGCTGGGTGCATTGTAAGTATAAGGTAGGACAAGCCCTGATGTGTGTGGCATGGCCTAATAGTGAATTACAGCCATTTTTGTTTTACACTATTGCAAGGCTACCTGTTCTCCATAGGCCAGAACGGGCAGTTAGAGTATTACATCTTATAATCCTAACTGACTCAGGGAACATGGTAGAAATTCAAGTTTAGTATGCCTGAACTCAGAATGATGAGATACATCTTTTAGTGAAGTTGGTTTTAACATTCTGTGTTTGAAAATACCAATTTTGGAAAGTAGGTATTTTCTTGTCTAACTATCCAAAGCCTACCGCTGCTAAGTTGTGTATTCCTTGTCTGGAGTTTGAGTGACAAGGCTGGGGGATTCCAAGAGACAGAATGAGTCAGCCCAGTGGTGAATAGAGAAATCTGCATCTAGATGGGTGGGAGGAATTGCAACTGGGACCTGAATAGGGATGTGCCTGCCTTCCACAATGCTGTCTCCACCTCCTGTGGGGCGTCTGATGTTTCTGCCCTGCACTGTGAAAGAAAAGAAGGAGTCATATCAACAGAGTGTTCCAGAATTGGTTTGGACTGGGCAAAGACCCCTCTGCCCTTGGGGTATAAATATTGGGATCCTGATCCCAAGAAATTAGATCACTTTTGGACTGCAAGAAGAAACCTCTGCTGAGGAGAGGAACCTGAAGAAACTGAGGAGAGACTATTCCTAAGCTGAAGTGCTGCTTAGGGGATTGGCCTGCAGTGGTTGCCTGACTGCCAAAGAGAGGAGAAAGAACTTTGTGTGCTTTACTTTCAACTTGTGAAAGATCTCCAAGGGCTTGGAAAAAAACTTGCTTCCTGCTGAAGTCTCAGGGACAACAGAATTCCCTCCCCAGAGTTCGGTCGGAAGTGCCTGCTGCTGTTTTTGGCCTTCTGAGAGACTGCGTGTCGCAAGGAGCTAGAAGCGCGACTCAACGAGGAAGAAGCATGTCACCGTTGCTGCCGCAGTCCTCGCATCGTGAATGTCGGCGCTGTAGCTGTCATATTGCACCGCATCGAGAGAAGCATCTCGCAACGAAGAGGAAGTGTGTCGCTGTCACTGCTGCTGCCGTCGCAACTCCGAAGGAGGTTGTCGCCGCTGTAGCTGTCATATTGCACCACATCGAGAGAAGTGTCTCGCAACGAGGAAGAAGTGTGTCACCGTCGCTGCTGCTGCTGTCACATTGTGAATGTCGCCTCTGTAGCTGTCGTATTGCACCGCATCGAGGAAAGTGCCTAGCATCCCCGGAGAAGCGCGCCGCCGTCGAAGCTGATACCGTCGTATCTTGGATGTCGCCGCTGTAGTCTCGCAAACGTCAGAGAAGCGCGTCGCAGCTGAAGCTGTTGCCGTCGCATCGCTGAACAAGGGCGTCTCCGCTTCAGCCGACCAATCGAATCAAAACTTCTCGCACCATCGGAGAAGCGTGCCACATCTGGAAGATCTTCACGCCTTTATTTCTTTGCACCGGAACTTTGCCTCATTTCCATCGCTGCAACATTACTTGTTGTGGAAGCGCAACGCATCGTAAGGTACATTGACGCAAAGTATTGCATCTTAAGAACTGAACTAAGCTAAAACTACAATTGTTAAGTATAGTATTGTGGATTTTTGTCGTTTGCCATCTTGTGTTAAGTCTATATAAAGAATACTTATTTTTTGTGTGGTGTCCATCTGTAGTGTTGTCACTGGGTTACTGTATGTGGTCACAAATGCTTTACACACTGCCTCTGAGATAAGCTTGTCTGCTCATGCCAAGCTACCAAGGGGGTGAGCAGGGGTTATTTTAGGAGTGTACCCCCTTACCCTGACTAGAGGCAAGGGTCCCTATTTGTCAAAAGTACCTACCTGTGCCAACTAGAGACCCCCAGTTCTGACAGTCAGTATCATCATCATTAAGGCCTTGTGTTGCCTAACCGTAAATTCCTAACCTAAGCTTGTTGACACTAGACTTTAAGTCCATTTTTGATCACTTGTGGATTTCACAAATAATACTGCTAGCTCCACATAAGCCAAAATGTACTAGTATTGCTATTTTTTCTATTTTGGCACAATCAAGCATTCTCATTGTGTCATCATCATCACATACTACTCAGGTGGTGTCAACTGTTTGTAAATCTTTGATAAATATATATAACCCACTTACTAAGTCTTTCTACTTCCATTTAGTTGCCTACGATGGATAATCATGAATCGATCATTCAGAACAATCCTACAGTTGGATCTCACCTGGGTGGAACTGGAAGTGGGACCTCTCTTGTAAAGTTGTGATGCCCATATATTCATGTAAGACAACTAGTATGGATGTAATTTAACTTAGTAAGAAATAAATTAACTGCTACTGTCTTTATCTAGGTAGTTCAGACCCTCAACACAATATAGCCTAGGTCATCTCATCATGGCAACATTCCCCATAATGGTTAAGATAGTTAGAGAAGTATAACCTTAGACTCTTTAACTAAGTGCTAAGATATCTCTAGTCTTATGTTACAAGAACATAAACAAACTGCGTAAAACTACTCAAAGGCAGCAGTGCAAAGTAAAAGTAAAATAAACTACTTCAAGCATTAATTTAGATGATAAAAAACAGTTTCCCACTTTATTTATTTAGAAAGTAACCCACGCTCTCCACCTAAACAACATGCCCACCCCTTTCCCAAACCAAACTGACCTCAGCCTCAAAACTCAAAATGTTCGTGAAAGTCTCATGAGTCCCACTCCCAACTCCATTTCCACCCAGCCCCAACAAACAACAAATCCCTCCCACCAAAACAAAACATTTAAAAAAGGGTTAGAAGAGGGCATTATGGACGTCGGTCTGCAGCTGGTCAATGGTCTGCTCCATCGAGGTGAGCCGGCCCTCGATAGTGTCTAGCCGCTGCAGGATGTGGCACAGCAATGGCCTGTTGCCATTCTGGTGGGGTGGCAGCAGTTGGCTGGTTGCGGTGCTCGCGATGGGATGGCCAGGAGGCTGGAGGCTGAGGGGAGCCGGCTCCACTGGGGCCCGGGAGCTGAGCATTGATCTCCTCATCCTCATCCTCTTCCAAGACCACCAGCCGCCGGCATTCAAGTTGGATATGCTCCAGCCTATGCTGCTGCAAATGGGCCGCTCTCTCCTGCTTGTCGGGTGGTCCAGCTGGACCAACAGGAGCAACTATATTGAGAAAAACAAAAAAGACAAATTGGAAATAATGCTCTGTGCACACAATTGTTTTAAATAACAGTGTGGAACAGAATCAGTACATTGCTGGTCCCCTAGGGCCATTGGAATTTATTTGATGTGATAATTATGATTAGGAGAATCACAAGGCCAATTGTATGTTTTATTTTATCCACACATGTTGCCAAACATAAAAAAGCAGTGATTGTGTGGCAGAAAAGTAACAGGCAGACTCGCAGAGAATAACATCACAGGATTAAAAAAACAGTGCTTGGATTATCTTTTTCTACTAAAGGCTTTTCAAATAACTATAATAAACAGAGTCAGACACTTTGAGTTGAAAAATAAAGGACTTCTCATTGAAGAGTATGGCATTATGCACTATTATGGAGTAGAAGATGTGTGTGGTGCTGAAATAATGAAGCCATGCTCATTGCTAGCCAGCACCTCTGCTAGTTTGCCATTGGCTGTGGCTGTGTTTGACAATTATCTGTTTCCAGTGGTCCTGCTCTGTGCTAAATGCATTTCTTTTTCTATCCTGTCTCCAAAGAGGCTGGTAAATAATAAATAAGATACTACGTCAGGCACATGAATGCAGATATTAATATATTATCATGTCTGCCGTAAGTAGACATTGAGGAAAATTAATCTAATGGAGTGCACTACAGGTAAAGGAACTGATTATATAGATTTCATTTGGCACATTCGTCACTGTGTATCCTGAATTCCAAACTTGATATCAAATCATGCACTTACTCCCACTTTACACTGTGGCCTCGCCCGCCACCATGTTTTCCAACAAATTAATTTGCTGGACAAGAACCAAGGAAAGGAAACTTGATTTTCTCTACTGCAGGGGGTAGAGTAGAGGGATTAGGCAGGTATGGTAGATTTTTTTATATATAGTAGAGGGGCTACTACACTGATCATCGATTCATCATCTTTGGCTTTTTCAGTCACAGTTCAATGCACAAGGGAAAAATCTGAACAAGTGTACATTAATCTGTTATGGGAAACCATGATATATGTTCTGGAATCACTTCACATGGGTATTGCATGATTAAATGTGGCACATGCCAAGAATGGTCCACCCACTCTTTCACTCATATACCATTTTGTTTCTTTTAAGTTGCCTTCTCTTCTTTCATGTCTCCCTCAAGCCATAAAAGCGCATTAAGTGAGATTTTGCTGCATTGGCAAGATACAAGAGTTCTTAATACCTCAACCACCGCTGTGGCTGGTAAAGCTGGGGCAGGGGGTTCACCTCACAGTCATTTATGATGACGACGACGAGCGTCGCCATGGCAATGTGGCCTAACAGCTAGGGTGGTCGACCTCAAATCTGGGGAACCGGGTTCAAGTCTCGGCAACAACACTCAACACCCTGTGATTCTGGGCAAATCACTTAATCTTCCCATGCCTAACAAAAATGAGTGTGTCCTTATGTAACGCAACTGGCGCTCATAAAAAGGGCTCTGATACTTGATACCTAAGGGTCAGGTTCGCTCTATATAAATTGTAATTGCAAGAAATATGTGACTTACCAGTGCCCGTCCCTGCTGCCGTTTCTCCCCCTGCAATTGAGCCATCAACATCTACTCCTGCAGTGGCAATGCAGCCAGCATCACCGATGTTCGGTGTGCCTTGAATATCAAACATTATACATAATTAAGATCCCAGATACACAACCCCAAATACAACATCAATGTCGCCCTACAGCTCAGTTAGAACGCATCTTCTAAATATCACTCTGGGCATTTGATTGGTTAGTTCACAAAGTTAGACAAGCCAGGCATGGAGGACGCTCAATGAAAAACCTATGGGGTTGGCTGGCAAATGCAATGAGAATGGGGCCTCATACTTTTTTTTCCAGCTTTGCTGCACTGACATTGGAAACTGGTGGTGTACTGGAACAATAAATGAACAGGTCTGCAGCACACTACTCTGGGAGGGGCGTGGTCCATGATGACCATGGCCACTGCCTCATGAACTGAACTGTGTTAGAGCTAGGCAATAGCAGGAAAAGGTAAGCCTTTTTTCATTTAAAAAAACTGGCTTTCTTGGGCTTGCTATGTGAATCTTCACAAATTACAACCTTAGATCGCACCAACCTTTTAATAGACAAAATACCCCAAGATTCCACTGTAATACCCTAAGAAGTCCACAACAATCATAAAAAAGCTTATTGGGATCTGCAGAGCCCTCTGCAGCGGCGCTGGTGGTCGGTGCAGGCTGACCAGCTTGTCCCAGACCCTCGGAAACGTCCCTTTTCTTCTCCTTAGGTGCTGATGAAAGAAATTAAGAAGATAAATAAAAATAGATTAGTGATTCTGATAATAATCTCCACAAAATATTTTATGAAAAGCAAACGCAGTCGCTAAAACAGATCACCTATAGTATTACTAGTTTCTTTCAACTCAAGTCTATCAACTGTCATTAAATTCATATTCTAAATCTCCTTAACAAAAACTACATATTGCAGTTAATGATCTTTGATTTAATTCTATTCTCATTTCTCAACACCCTTGATAATATAAATTCAGTCTACTTTTTTTGCAATGCATAAATGCATACTTCACATCATCACTGTGAATTAAATAAAATAAATAACCTGGAACTTTATGAGCTACATAAACAAATTCATAGAGAGAACGTGCTACTCAGTGATTCACTATAGTGACAGAAGGAACAGCAGGGCTAAAAAAATAAAATAAATGGTACTAGTCCTGCAGGACTAGTACCTTGAAAAATCTCCTCGCCCTAACTCCAACCTACTTGACCTCCGTCTCTGAAAGCGGAGCACATATGACAAGATAACAAGATTTAAAGGCATCTTTATTGCTCATTACCTTTGTGAGCAATAAAAATGCCTTTAAATCTTGTTATCTTGTCACATTTACTCCGTTTTCACAGACAGAGGACAAAGGTTAGTTTGTCTTCCTACTCGCCAGAATGGGCGAGTAGGACCTAAAAGCTGCTCGACCTCGTTAAATTTAGCTCGCATATGCGAGCGGTCGAGTGGATTTTTCGAGCCCTGAACAGTCTGCATTAATCAGACCCTCCAGCTTATCGCGATTTCGCGATTCGCAAAATAATCGCGAAATCGGCAGAGGAGCGCGATTACCGCGATTTTCACCTTTCTGGCCGCGAAAAAGGTCTCCGGGAGGCATAAAAAAAATGCTTATATCTTATTGGCTGTACGCGCACACGTCACTACGTGGCGCCGTACAGTTGTAAATACCTGCCTGCTTCTTACTGCGGCCGGCGTTAGGGATTGCAGAAAAGAAGTGCAAAGTACATTCTTGTCAGTGGGCCCTGCCCATTGACAAGAATGTACACATTAAGAGGCGGCATTCTCAGCTGCGCATGCCTCTCTCTTTTACCCCTGGCCGTGATAGCATCCCTCCCCTTACTAGACTCCTCTTGCTGTCTCTTCGCTCTAGCCCCCCTCCTTCACTTTCCAGTTCCCATGTGTCCGTGGCAGGAGGGGTGCAGGGGAGGGGATAGAGGAATGGAGGGTTTCTGTATGGATGACCTTTATCTCTAATCTGCTCAATTAGCTGCCGCTTTTACGTTCTGTCTCCGTGTATTATAAACACCAGTAGCTCTGTTAAAGCAAAGGGCTGGTGTTTGTGCTTAGTGAAATCCAGTATTTGCCTATGATGACACGATTTGTTCAAGCAAGGAAGCCGGGACTGACACCAAATTCTCCAATTTCACACTGTGCATTTCAACCACAATGATTAGACGAGTATTTATTTCAGACATGAAAGGTTAACACTTTGATAATAATTCAATGGGCATGAGATCAGTGCAGGAGCAACAGGCAGAATCCAATTTTAATTTTTTCCAGTTTTACATAGCGCGAATCCTGTCCAAGGACGGACAGGATATGCACTTCACAACGGGCAGTCGCAGACTACATTATGCTTTTCCTGCCGCATTCAGGTTTGCAGGGATTCACAGGGTGCTGCTAAGCTGAAGGATTGGATTCCGCTTCCCTGTGTCTCATGGTCAGCAGATGCAGTCACCGCATTGCCTTCGCCTCTCATGCAAATTTATCTCGTCTTGTACTCGAGGTTCCAACAGGACTTGGAGCTTTCAGCTGCTCACCCACCTCTATAGCAAGTGTGCTCAGTCCGCACACACAAGAAACAGCTCTGACAAGGGTGTCTGTCTTGGCCTATGATCACATGATTTGGTCTAGCAGGGAAGCCGGGATGTGCCTGCATGATTCCCCAGTTTTGAACTTTACAATTCAGCCATAATAATTATAATGACATATCTTTCTGACATCAAGGGTTAATGCTTAGTCCTTAGTTCATGAGAGATGAGATTAAAGAAGTGGTGATAGGCGGAATACACATTTGAGTTATTGCAGTTTTACATGCGTCTGACAAGCACAGACTACATTTTTATCTTTTTTCCAGGCACACTCTGATTACAGCAAGGGGTCACCTCTGACAATGGTTTCTATATATGCCTATAAATCACATGACTTGTTCTAGCAGATAAGTGGAGATGGCCCTAGATTCCTCAGTTTTGTACTGTAAAATTCAGCCATAATGATTAGATGGACATTCGGACTTGCCATGAATTCCAGGGCACACAGGGAGCTGATCACAGGGATTCCAACCGGGCTGGTTCCCTGTGTCTCATGCACATACACAAAAAGCAGCAAGGGCCCAGCGCCCCAATAGTCCCTGTTTCCTCCCCTTACCTGCTCCGAGAGGGGCGATTAATTAAACAATGCAGGCAAGGCAGACGTCCACTACTCAGCTTAGCATCCCTTGCCCTTGCCTGTTGCTTTATTTACAACAAGGGGTGGTGATGGACAGAGTCTCTGAATTAAGCAGAGTACTCTCACCCAGTCAAGAGATCAGGGCTAGATCCAACACCGTTTTTTAGCTCATTGCACCATCCCAGTTTCAGAACCTGGCTGTATGCAAATTAGTCTGTCCCTGGCCCAGTGCATCATGGGAACAGGGCAGACCAGACTACAAAAGCCAATTCTTACACTGGGAAGGAAACAAGCTTCCGGGGACCGGTTTCTGCCATTTCAGGCGTCTTCGGCCCGGCTTGCTTGAATCCTGATGGTGCAATGAGCAAGGGACTCACATCTGAGTATACCCTTCCACGCTTAGGGTGGACAAAATTATTTACAACAAGGGGTGGTGATGGACAGAGTCTCTGAATTAAGCAGAGTACTCTCACCCAGTCAAGAGATCAGGGCTAGATCCAACACCGTTTTTTAGCTCATTGCACCATCCCAGTTTCAGAACCTGGCTGTATGCAAATTAGTCTGTCCCTGGCCCAGTGCATCATGGGAACAGGGCAGACCAGACTACAAAAGCCAATTCTTACACTGGGAAGGAAACAAGCTTCCGGGGACCGGTTTCTGCCATTTCAGGCGTCTTCGGCCCGGCTTGCTTGAATCCTGATGGTGCAATGAGCAAGGGACTCACATCTGAGTATACCCTTCCACGCTTAGGGTGGACAAAATTATTTACAACAAGGGGTGGTGATGGACAGAGTCTCTGAATTAAGCAGAGTACTCTCACCCAGTCAAGAGATCAGGGCTAGATCCAACACCGTTTTTTAGCTCATTGCACCATCCCAGTTTCAGAACCTGGCTGTATGCAAATTAGTCTGTCCCTGGCCCAGTGCATCATGGGAACAGGGCAGACCAGACTACAAAAGCCAATTCTTACACTGGGAAGGAAACAAGCTTCCGGGGACCGGTTTCTGCCATTTCAGGCGTCTTCGGCCCGGCTTGCTTGAATCCTGATGGTGCAATGAGCAAGGGACTCACATCTGAGTATACCCTTCCACGCTTAGGGTGGACAAAATTATTTACAACAAGGGGTGGTGATGGACAGAGTCTCTGAATTAAGCAGAGTACTCTCACCCAGTCAAGAGATCAGGGCTAGATCCAACACCGTTTTTTAGCTCATTGCACCATCCCAGTTTCAGAACCTGGCTGTATGCAAATTAGTCTGTCCCTGGCCCAGTGCATCATGGGAACAGGGCAGACCAGACTACAAAAGCCAATTCTTACACTGGGAAGGAAACAAGCTTCCGGGGACCGGTTTCTGCCATTTCAGGCGTCTTCGGCCCGGCTTGCTTGAATCCTGATGGTGCAATGAGCAAGGGACTCACATCTGAGTATACCCTTCCACGCTTAGGGTGGACAAAATTATTTACAACAAGGGGTGGTGATGGACAGAGTCTCTGAATTAAGCAGAGTACTCTCACCCAGTCAAGAGATCAGGGCTAGATCCAACACCGTTTTTTAGCTCATTGCACCATCCCAGTTTCAGAACCTGGCTGTATGCAAATTAGTCTGTCCCTGGCCCAGTGCATCATGGGAACAGGGCAGACCAGACTACAAAAGCCAATTCTTACACTGGGAAGGAAACAAGCTTCCGGGGACCGGTTTCTGCCATTTCAGGCGTCTTCGGCCCGGCTTGCTTGAATCCTGATGGTGCAATGAGCAAGGGACTCACATCTGAGTATACCCTTCCACGCTTAGGGTGGACAAAATTATTTACAACAAGGGGTGGTGATGGACAGAGTCTCTGAATTAAGCAGAGTACTCTCACCCAGTCAAGAGATCAGGGCTAGATCCAACACCGTTTTTTAGCTCATTGCACCATCCCAGTTTCAGAACCTGGCTGTATGCAAATTAGTCTGTCCCTGGCCCAGTGCATCATGGGAACAGGGCAGACCAGACTACAAAAGCCAATTCTTACACTGGGAAGGAAACAAGCTTCCGGGGACCGGTTTCTGCCATTTCAGGCGTCTTCGGCCCGGCTTGCTTGAATCCTGATGGTGCAATGAGCAAGGGACTCACATCTGAGTATACCCTTCCACGCTTAGGGTGGACAAAATTATTTACAACAAGGGGTGGTGATGGACAGAGTCTCTGAATTAAGCAGAGTACTCTCACCCAGTCAAGAGATCAGGGCTAGATCCAACACCGTTTTTTAGCTCATTGCACCATCCCAGTTTCAGAACCTGGCTGTATGCAAATTAGTCTGTCCCTGGCCCAGTGCATCATGGGAACAGGGCAGACCAGACTACAAAAGCCAATTCTTACACTGGGAAGGAAACAAGCTTCCGGGGACCGGTTTCTGCCATTTCAGGCGTCTTCGGCCCGGCTTGCTTGAATCCTGATGGTGCAATGAGCAAGGGACTCACATCTGAGTATACCCTTCCACGCTTAGGGTGGACAAAATTATTTACAACAAGGGGTGGTGATGGACAGAGTCTCTGAATTAAGCAGAGTACTCTCACCCAGTCAAGAGATCAGGGCTAGATCCAACACCGTTTTTTAGCTCATTGCACCATCCCAGTTTCAGAACCTGGCTGTATGCAAATTAGTCTGTCCCTGGCCCAGTGCATCATGGGAACAGGGCAGACCAGACTACAAAAGCCAATTCTTACACTGGGAAGGAAACAAGCTTCCGGGGACCGGTTTCTGCCATTTCAGGCGTCTTCGGCCCGGCTTGCTTGAATCCTGATGGTGCAATGAGCAAGGGACTCACATCTGAGTATACCCTTCCACGCTTAGGGTGGACAAAATTATTTACAACAAGGGGTGGTGATGGACAGAGTCTCTGAATTAAGCAGAGTACTCTCACCCAGTCAAGAGATCAGGGCTAGATCCAACACCGTTTTTTAGCTCATTGCACCATCCCAGTTTCAGAACCTGGCTGTATGCAAATTAGTCTGTCCCTGGCCCAGTGCATCATGGGAACAGGGCAGACCAGACTACAAAAGCCAATTCTTACACTGGGAAGGAAACAAGCTTCCGGGGACCGGTTTCTGCCATTTCAGGCGTCTTCGGCCCGGCTTGCTTGAATCCTGATGGTGCAATGAGCAAGGGACTCACATCTGAGTATACCCTTCCACGCTTAGGGTGGACAAAATTATTTACAACAAGGGGTGGTGATGGACAGAGTCTCTGAATTAAGCAGAGTACTCTCACCCAGTCAAGAGATCAGGGCTAGATCCAACACCGTTTTTTAGCTCATTGCACCATCCCAGTTTCAGAACCTGGCTGTATGCAAATTAGTCTGTCCCTGGCCCAGTGCATCATGGGAACAGGGCAGACCAGACTACAAAAGCCAATTCTTACACTGGGAAGGAAACAAGCTTCCGGGGACCGGTTTCTGCCATTTCAGGCGTCTTCGGCCCGGCTTGCTTGAATCCTGATGGTGCAATGAGCAAGGGACTCACATCTGAGTATACCCTTCCACGCTTAGGGTGGACAAAATTATTTACAACAAGGGGTGGTGATGGACAGAGTCTCTGAATTAAGCAGAGTCCTCTCACCCAGTCAAGAGATCAGGGCTAGATCCAACACCGTTTTTTAGCTCATTGCACCATCCCAGTTTCAGAACCTGGCTGTATGCAAATTAGTCTGTCCCTGGCCCAGTGCATCATGGGAACAGGGCAGACCAGACTACAAAAGCCAATTCTTACACTGGGAAGGAAACAAGCTTCCGGGGACCGGTTTCTGCCATTTCAGGCGTCTTCGGCCCGGCTTGCTTGAATCCTGATGGTGCAATGAGCAAGGGACTCACATCTGAGTATACCCTTCCACGCTTAGGGTGGACAAAATTATTTACAACAAGGGGTGGTGATGGACAGAGTCTCTGAATTAAGCAGAGTACTCTCACCCAGTCAAGAGATCAGGGCTAGATCCAACACCGTTTTTTAGCTCATTGCACCATCCCAGTTTCAGAACCTGGCTGTATGCAAATTAGTCTGTCCCTGGCCCAGTGCATCATGGGAACAGGGCAGACCAGACTACAAAAGCCAATTCTTACACTGGGAAGGAAACAAGCTTCCGGGGACCGGTTTCTGCCATTTCAGGCGTCTTCGGCCCGGCTTGCTTGAATCCTGATGGTGCAATGAGCAAGGGACTCACATCTGAGTATACCCTTCCACGCTTAGGGTGGACAAAATTATTTACAACAAGGGGTGGTGATGGACAGAGTCTCTGAATTAAGCAGAGTACTCTCACCCAGTCAAGAGATCAGGGCTAGATCCAACACCGTTTTTTAGCTCATTGCACCATCCCAGTTTCAGAACCTGGCTGTATGCAAATTAGTCTGTCCCTGGCCCAGTGCATCATGGGAACAGGGCAGACCAGACTACAAAAGCCAATTCTTACACTGGGAAGGAAACAAGCTTCCGGGGACCGGTTTCTGCCATTTCAGGCGTCTTCGGCCCGGCTTGCTTGAATCCTGATGGTGCAATGAGCAAGGGACTCACATCTGAGTATACCCTTCCACGCTTAGGGTGGACAAAATTATTTACAACAAGGGGTGGTGATGGACAGAGTCTCTGAATTAAGCAGAGTACTCTCACCCAGTCAAGAGATCAGGGCTAGATCCAACACCGTTTTTTAGCTCATTGCACCATCCCAGTTTCAGAACCTGGCTGTATGCAAATTAGTCTGTCCCTGGCCCAGTGCATCATGGGAACAGGGCAGACCAGACTACAAAAGCCAATTCTTACACTGGGAAGGAAACAAGCTTCCGGGGACCGGTTTCTGCCATTTCAGGCGTCTTCGGCCCGGCTTGCTTGAATCCTGATGGTGCAATGAGCAAGGGACTCACATCTGAGTATACCCTTCCACGCTTAGGGTGGACAAAATTATTTACAACAAGGGGTGGTGATGGACAGAGTCTCTGAATTAAGCAGAGTCCTCTCACCCAGTCAAGAGATCAGGGCTAGATCCAACACCGTTTTTTAGCTCATTGCACCATCCCAGTTTCAGAACCTGGCTGTATGCAAATTAGTCTGTCCCTGGCCCAGTGCATCATGGGAACAGGGCAGACCAGACTACAAAAGCCAATTCTTACACTGGGAAGGAAACAAGCTTCCGGGGACCGGTTTCTGCCATTTCAGGCGTCTTCGGCCCGGCTTGCTTAAATCCTGATGGTGCAATGAGCAAGGGACTCACATCTGAGTATACCCTTCCACGCTTAGGGTGGACAAAATTATTTACAACAAGGGGTGGTGATGGACAGAGTCTCTGAATTAAGCAGAGTACTCTCACCCAGTCAAGAGATCAGGGCTAGATCCAACACCGTTTTTTAGCTCATTGCACCATCCCAGTTTCAGAACCTGGCTGTATGCAAATTAGTCTGTCCCTGGCCCAGTGCATCATGGGAACAGGGCAGACCAGACTACAAAAGCCAATTCTTACACTGGGAAGGAAACAAGCTTCCGGGGACCGGTTTCTGCCATTTCAGGCGTCTTCGGCCCGGCTTGCTTGAATCCTGATGGTGCAATGAGCAAGGGACTCACATCTGAGTATACCCTTCCACACTTAGGGTGGACAAAATTATTTACAACAAGGGGTGGTGATGGACAGAGTCTCTGAATTAAGCAGAGTACTCTCACCCAGTCAAGAGATCAGGGCTAGATCCAACACCGTTTTTTAGCTCATTGCACCATCCCAGTTTCAGAACCTGGCTGTATGCAAATTAGTCTGTCCCTGGCCCAGTGCATCATGGGAACAGGGCAGACCAGACTACAAAAGCCAATTCTTACACTGGGAAGGAAACAAGCTTCCGGGGACCGGTTTCTGCCATTTCAGGCGTCTTCGGCCCGGCTTGCTTGAATCCTGATGGTGCAATGAGCAAGGGACTCACATCTGAGTATACCCTTCCACGCTTAGGGTGGACAAAATTATTTACAACAAGGGGTGGTGATGGACAGAGTCTCTGAATTAAGCAGAGTACTCTCACCCAGTCAAGAGATCAGGGCTAGATCCAACACCGTTTTTTAGCTCATTGCACCATCCCAGTTTCAGAACCTGGCTGTATGCAAATTAGTCTGTCCCTGGCCCAGTGCATCATGGGAACAGGGCAGACCAGACTACAAAAGCCAATTCTTACACTGGGAAGGAAACAAGCTTCCGGGGACCGGTTTCTGCCATTTCAGGCATCTTCGGCCCGGCTTGCTTGAATCCTGATGGTGCAATGAGCAAGGGACTCACATCTGAGTATACCCTTCCACGCTTAGGGTGGACAAAATTATTTACAACAAGGGGTGGTGATGGACAGAGTCTCTGAATTAAGCAGAGTACTCTCACCCAGTCAAGAGATCAGGGCTAGATCCAACACCGTTTTTTAGCTCATTGCACCATCCCAGTTTCAGAACCTGGCTGTATGCAAATTAGTCTGTCCCTGGCCCAGTGCATCATGGGAACAGGGCAGACCAGACTACAAAAGCCAATTCTTACACTGGGAAGGAAACAAGCTTCCGGGGACCGGTTTCTGCCATTTCAGGCGTCTTCGGCCCGGCTTGCTTGAATCCTGATGGTGCAATGAGCAAGGGACTCACATCTGAGTATACCCTTCCACGCTTAGGGTGGACAAAATTATTTACAACAAGGGGTGGTGATGGACAGAGTCTCTGAATTAAGCAGAGTACTCTCACCCAGTCAAGAGATCAGGGCTAGATCCAACACCGTTTTTTAGCTCATTGCACCATCCCAGTTTCAGAACCTGGCTGTATGCAAATTAGTCTGTCCCTGGCCCAGTGCATCATGGGAACAGGGCAGACCAGACTACAAAAGCCAATTCTTACACTGGGAAGGAAACAAGCTTCCGGGGACCGGTTTCTGCCATTTCAGGCGTCTTCGGCCCGGCTTGCTTGAATCCTGATGGTGCAATGAGCAAGGGACTCACATCTGAGTATACCCTTCCACGCTTAGGGTGGACAAAATTATTTACAACAAGGGGTGGTGATGGACAGAGTCTCTGAATTAAGCAGAGTACTCTCACCCAGTCAAGAGATCAGGGCTAGATCCAACACCGTTTTTTAGCTCATTGCACCATCCCAGTTTCAGAACCTGGCTGTATGCAAATTAGTCTGTCCCTGGCCCAGTGCATCATGGGAACAGGGCAGACCAGACTACAAAAGCCAATTCTTACACTGGGAAGGAAACAAGCTTCCGGGGACCGGTTTCTGCCATTTCAGGCGTCTTCGGCCCGGCTTGCTTGAATCCTGATGGTGCAATGAGCAAGGGACTCACATCTGAGTATACCCTTCCACGCTTAGGGTGGACAAAATTATTTACAACAAGGGGTGGTGATGGACAGAGTCTCTGAATTAAGCAGAGTACTCTCACCCAGTCAAGAGATCAGGGCTAGATCCAACACCGTTTTTTAGCTCATTGCACCATCCCAGTTTCAGAACCTGGCTGTATGCAAATTAGTCTGTCCCTGGCCCAGTGCATCATGGGAACAGGGCAGACCAGACTACAAAAGCCAATTCTTACACTGGGAAGGAAACAAGCTTCCGGGGACCGGTTTCTGCCATTTCAGGCGTCTTCGGCCCGGCTTGCTTGAATCCTGATGGTGCAATGAGCAAGGGACTCACATCTGAGTATACCCTTCCACGCTTAGGGTGGACAAAATTATTTACAACAAGGGGTGGTGATGGACAGAGTCTCTGAATTAAGCAGAGTACTCTCACCCAGTCAAGAGATCAGGGCTAGATCCAACACCGTTTTTTAGCTCATTGCACCATCCCAGTTTCAGAACCTGGCTGTATGCAAATTAGTCTGTCCCTGGCCCAGTGCATCATGGGAACAGGGCAGACCAGACTACAAAAGCCAATTCTTACACTGGGAAGGAAACAAGCTTCCGGGGACCGGTTTCTGCCATTTCAGGCGTCTTCGGCCCGGCTTGCTTGAATCCTGATGGTGCAATGAGCAAGGGACTCACATCTGAGTATACCCTTCCACGCTTAGGGTGGACAAAATTATTTACAACAAGGGGTGGTGATGGACAGAGTCTCTGAATTAAGCAGAGTACTCTCACCCAGTCAAGAGATCAGGGCTAGATCCAACACCGTTTTTTAGCTCATTGCACCATCCCAGTTTCAGAACCTGGCTGTATGCAAATTAGTCTGTCCCTGGCCCAGTGCATCATGGGAACAGGGCAGACCAGACTACAAAAGCCAATTCTTACACTGGGAAGGAAACAAGCTTCCGGGGACCGGTTTCTGCCATTTCAGGCGTCTTCGGCCCAGCTTGCTTGAATCCTGATGGTGCATTGAGCAAGGGACTCACATCTGAGTATACCCTTCCACGCTTAGGGTGGACAAAATGATTTACAACAAGGGGTGGTGATGGACAGAGTCTCTGAATTAAGCAGAGTACTCTCACCCAGTCAAGAGATCAGGGCTAGATCCAACACCGTTTTTTAGCTCATTGCACCATCCCAGTTTCCTGTTGCTTAGCTTCTCCCCGTAATGCAGCCCTTGCCAGACTAACACAGCCGGCAACTCAACAGTTAGAGTGCTGGCATTACCTCTATGTCCCTCGTCCTCGACCCAGTCATTACTAATGAGGTATATTCTGCGCAGCTGACATCCAGCGAACGGAGGAGCCCTCCGAGCCCAACCCCGGTGCCCATTACCACAGAGGCCGTCGGGGAGGGCTCCCAACACCGCAGAAATAAAGCAGGGCCACGGGTAACCGCACCAATCCCGCAAGGCCATAAAAACACTAGCGGAGCAGGAACAAGCCCTCCACTAAAACCCCGGGACGTCTAAAGACGGCGGGAAGCAGCGTTGGCTGCAATAACTCCATTGTGAAGCAATGTGGAGGAGGGTGCAGAGACTCACCAGGAAATGAGGAAACCAGCCGCAGTGACAAGGACCACAAGAGGCATGTGCAGTCCAGCAACACAGGAAACGAAGGCACTGTTGAAATCCAGGAGGCCAGGCGTCCCAACTCCAACAACTCCCATGATGGTCTAGAAGCACCCAGAGCCCAGCAAAGGAGGAAAGAGGAATACGCAGCATCACGCCTCACAGTGGAAAACTCAGATAAATCACTTTACATTGATTAAAGGCTGAAAAGAAATGATTTCAAGTAAAATGAAATGCTGCAATAATGCCGCTAAATTTCCATTTTTGTGCCGCTAAATTTCCATTTTTGTGCCGCTAAATTTGCAAATCTATGCCGCAATATCCTGGGGGGTCTGATTAATCAGCCAACGCGAGCGCCTGATGAATGCGATTAGGTAGTGGCTCTTGCCTAGCACAAACTATTAACTGTATCACACAATAATATAACAGAGTAAACTTTACTAAACACATAACTTACCTCTGAGTGTCAGCAGCATGATATTCAGATTTTTTTTTAGCATGGTAGAACACAAACACAAAAAATAATTAATACTCACTGAGCCCCGGAATCTCATCTCGACGTCGAGCAGGTCCTGCTTCCTATCGAGAATGTTGGCCCAGCAGTGCCTCAGCTGCTGGGTGGTGCACTGAACCTCACCATGGAGCCTCACCCATTGGCATAACCTTCCCCGGTGCCGCTGATGGTCCAGCAGGGAGTAGCCGCTACCGGGCCTGCTGCCAGCATAGAGGGGAGGTGGCGCTGCAAAAAAAAATCTAGAGCTGCCACCTCCTCCTCTCCAAAGATCGCCCGGGGCTGCATAACTGGGCGGCAGCGCCGCCCTCATGGAAGCCGCCCCTCTGCCATTGCACTGGGTGGGTACATAATAAACTTGGAAGGGAAAGTAAAGAAGACATAAATAAGGAAAGAAGGGTAAATAAACTAAGTCCAAAAAGTCACAAAAACACAAAAGAATTAAGGGAAAAAAAATGTCAAATACACAAACACTAAGACGCACACTCTTGTAAAAAGTAAAAATTAGGGGTAGAAAAGAAATAAAGGAGTAGGATGACAAAGATTACCAAGAGAAAACAAAATTTGCGCAGCGCCATAACAGAGAGCAGAAAAACAAGATGGCCGCGCCCATGCGGACTGCATGGTGCTGTTCACACATGATTTAGAACGTGAACACAATTAAGGACCGCATAGTGGCGTCCCTGCGTGATTTTGGAACACGCAGATGCACTCCATGTTTCCAACGTAACGCGAACTCTGCCCGAATGAGAACTCTGTGTAGCGCAGAAGAGGTTTTTTGCTACTCTGCAGATTTCTGAGGAATTGTGAGTAGTGGGACTCCGGGTACTCCGCACATCCCTAATAGCAACCTCTATATGGCTCTCTTATTCAAGAGAGCCACCACCTTACTTGGCAGAGTAAGGAGAGATGTACCATCGTCAGTTTGTCATAAGTGGGTGGCATGGGTGGAGGGGTATTGACAAAGGGAAGGGAGTAGCTCCTTCTGACAATCTGGAGAACCCAGTTATCTGATGTTATTATCTTCCAGTGGTGTAGATGATAGCATATCCTGACGCCCACTGGCTGCCCATGATGGTCGGAGGGCAAACTAAAGAGCTATGATGGCTGTGGCTGGCGGGGGGAGGGGTGGACTGGGCCAACCTCCGGCTGCCTGACACAGGGTCTGTGGGTGCCGCATTGTTGGCCATGCAGGGGCCGAAAGCTTACGGGTCATGGTGGCTGGGCTGGTGGAGACATGGCTGTAAGCCCTTTCCGTGGCCACCAAAGCGTGAAAGTTAGCCTGGGGCGACAGGGGGCAATGGAAAGGCTATGCGGAGTTGGAAGATGCCATCTCCCAGAAAGCAGGGGTTCTGCTCAGGAAAAATTTCCGGATCCGGTCTGACGCCTGGCTGACAATTCAAAGGTGAGGAATCTGCGGCTACCTGGGGAAGTTCTACATGTCTGTCAGGGAGGGCTTTCTGCTTGAAGAAGGAAGCTGACCAACTGCTTAGGAGGGGCAGTGAAGGTTCCCTTGCTCAAGAAAGACATTTCCCAAAACAAAGGGACTGCTTAGGAGCCTAGGCAGGATAAACTAAAACCAAAACTGCCACTGCACCTTGGGAGGACCTGAACTACATATGCAGACAGTTACGTTCTTTGAGTCTTGCCTTTCAAGTGCCCTTTGGGCCTTCAGGAAGATTTCTTCATCCATTGGATGACTTAAAAACCCATGATGCTGAAAAACTCCCAACTGTATCCCATACATACCACGAACTAACCTGTGCTCAGGAGCTGGTGTCCTGTGAAGACAACTACCAATGCCGCAGAGCAGTTCTGCAGAATGGGTGGGCTCCTAGTTTTATTTTGGGTAGGGGTAGAGGGGCCTTCTGTCTGGGCTTGAGAAATAAACCACAAAATCAAGAAGGTCTGCTGAATAGTGAGCAGTGGAACCTGAAAACAGCCGGTTCATTCAAGGTGCTGTGGATGCTTACTTGAGCGGTGGTGCACCAACACCTAACTGACACCACAAAATGCCAGCTAGAATGGGCCAACGAGCTGACGATCCCGCTCAGTAGGCGATTAATGGAGCATGTCTCCTGGATTGGTAATCTCACCAACCACCAAGGGAAGTACAGGCTAAGCCAATGCTGCTTCAGAGACAGAGACCAAAGTTACTGTGCAGCTTAGGGTGTAAAGTTTGAAGGGGAGAATTTAAATTATCTGGCTTGCCAGCCTTGTACTTGACTAAACTCTTAAGTCGATGGGTATTGACCTTATCACATGAGCAGGAAGTGTCATTTGAGCACTGTATCGTTCCTCAGGGGAAACCGTTAAGCATGGGACCTTAACAGAACATTGCATAATCCCCACAAGAACACTGTTTCACAGGGTAACCGCAGGGGCTATGTTGAAAAGCACACAGTACACCCCATCTACAGTATTTTGTTGCGCATGTATCAGTAAAGTACTTTTCCTTTTAAGTAAAAACAATCTGGACCTTGATTTGTTCATTGCTATTACATGGTTTATTGCGTTCTGAGTCACAAATCCCATACCATTTCTGAGTAAGACTTGGGCTGCTCAACTCAACTATTCTTAAGGTTCAAGTGCTAAATTGGAATATTTAGTGCTCATCGTTTGCTTCAACAGCAAAGTTAAGGCCTGGTCATCGTTGGGAGGAGGCTTTCATTGTCACAATCTGAGCACAATAACCTGTCGTACTTGGCATTCCTGAAAAGATTCCCACAGAGAGGGAATACGGTTGCAATATAAGTGTATCCTCATCCTGTCAGTACCTATGGGTACTGATTAACAAGTATCATGACAATCCACTCCACTACCCAGAGTGCATCTCCAGCTGTGCAAGAGTGAGCTACTACTATAGGGCTAGATACATGTGGAAGGTTCCTAGGTTCTCCTGTGAGCTACTAAATTTGGAGTGGACAAATGAGTAAGGGAGCCAGAAGTGTTCTGCTGGTCCATTACCCTGCCAGGAAACCAGGAATTGCAAATGACCCTTAACCCTCCTAGAACCAACCTTGATCTCTAGAGATCCATCCATAATAACTGGAGGATGGGGATCAGTTGCTTACGTGTGGCTGGTTCAACTATGACAATGTGGAAGACTGGGTGGATTCTCTGTAGGAAGTTGGCTTTTTATGTAGTGCACCAAAATGAGGTACACTGTGTAGAAAGTGCAGGCAATCCTTTTTGGCTCACAGGGCTTGAATTAATAATCCCAAATGCTCTCTATGTGGTAGTGTGGGCGAGCAGTTTAACTTATCAGAGGGTAGTGTTAAGCATTTGTTGTACACACAGAGTCAATAAATGAGACACACACTCAGGAAGAAACTCGAGACCCATTTAGAAAAATAACAAAGATTTTTATATAATTTGGAACACTAAGATTATCGGAATCAGGTAAGTACTTTAGACGTTTTCGATTTTTACAGTAAAAACTGCAGAAAATCACAGCTGTCAGATATGAGGCATGAGCCTCAATGCGATAATGTTATCCTATGCGGGAAACATTCACTGCATAGGTACACTTGTAAACAACTTACAGGACTATAGTTCTGGATGTAAGGTAAGTAGGGGCCAAAGTTCAAGAAAGCACAAACAGGTCAAGTTTACCTGCCCTGGGTTGTCCAGGTGCTGAGGTGCTATATGCCGTGGTAGCCTTGAATGCTACATTCTGAAGTCAATGGGAAGAGTCTCTGGAAAAAAAGCTGTGAGTGGGGACTGGGGGACCAGTGCAGCAGAACCAGACGGGGGGGGGGCTCCACTCTTGAGGGACTCAGGACCACAGAGACACCGTTTGTTTACTTGAGCCTGGGATGGGTGAGTTAGAGGCTCTCACTGTTCTTGGTGTACGAGCAGAAGAGGGAAAAGAAACTCAGTAGGGCGACTATTGGTGTGGAGCCGGCATCTCTCAAAGCCCCTCGACGAGCAGGTACGTTTTGGAAATGGTGGTGTTCCGAAAGAATACAAACACGCCTTGCTGCATGCAATTAGGCCAATTAGATAAACATAGAAATCACAAAAAAACTGTTCAAACTGATCAAACCACAATCCAATGTGGTTCCAATCTAATCCATGGCCAAATTGTGAGGATTATGTGCCCATCTTCAAGGAAAAGACAAGAAAGGCTAAAAATTACCTGCGATCAGCTACGGAGCACCTTCCCCTCACACTTAACTGCAGCACCCACCCCACCCCACCCAAGAAAGCTGCAAACACCAGGTCTCTCAGCTCACTCCATCAAAACAATGCTACGTGGAGCTCATTCAAAATTTTGAGGAAAGGACCATTCTCAAAATCCTTAAAGCAATAAAACCTTCTTTAGCGACCACCTTCCAACGGATTTCTTTAGTGAGATCAAAATATTCTTACTCTCTCTCTGGACTAGAATAATTTATGCCTCACTACTACAAGGATCGAGTCCTGATTGCCTTGAAGTTGAAGTTGAAGTTGGGGGAATTTGTAGAGCGCACGTTTACCAACCAGGTTTCATGGCGCTAAGCGGTACAGCACAGAGCAGGCAACAGTTAGACCTGAAATGCTCTAGTAAATAACCAGGTCTTCAGACCTTTACGAAACTCAAGATATGATTGAGAGAATTGAAGATTGTCAGGAAGAGCGTTCCAAAACCTTGGGGCCAAAACAGAAAAATTCGATCCCCCGTGTTTTTTTCTAACGAAACGTGGGACAACCAGAAGGTTCTTGGAGGAAGACCGTAAGTTTCTAGAAGGAGTATAGGTTAAAAGCCTGGATGTCACATATTGGGGGGCCAAGCCGGCCAAAGATTTAAAAAAGAGACACCTAAGTTTAAATTGACATCTATAGGCGACAGGCAGCCAGTGCACTTGCCTCAGCAGCGGAAGTGCTGGATGGAATCTAGACCGACTATAAATCAGCCTGGCAGCCTGGTTTTGGATAAGCTGTGGTCGACGCGATTCGTACGCTGGAATGCCAATATATAAGGAATTGGCATAGTCAACCCGCGAGGTGACCAAAGCAAGGAGGATGAATTTAAGAGCTTCGGTGGTAAAAAACCGAGAAACCCTCCGAATGCCTTAAATCTGAGCATGTCTCCCTTGTTTTAAAAAAACCGACCGCACACCTCTCAGACCTAAACAGCTTCCGCCCAATCACTACGATTCCGACACTAACAAAGCTTCTTGAGAAATGTCTTCATTTACAACTGTGCAACCACATTGACCAATTCAGTCTCTTAGACCAATTCCAATAATGCTTCCGTCACAGCACTGAAATGGGGCTCACACACATAGTTAATGATGCATTACGAATGTTGGATCAGAACAAATCCTGCCTTCCTATCCTCCTTGACCTATCGTCAGCTATTGATACTGTCAAACATGACAGCCTCCCAGACCTACTCAAACATAGGATGGGACTATCGGGCTCCGTTCTTTACTGGTTTCCCTCTTTTCTCCAGAGCAGGTATCAAAGAATCACGGTTAATATGTCCCTCTCCAATCCTGCACAGGTCCCTTTAGGGATCCCTCAGGGGTCTTTACTCTCACCCACTCTCTTTAACTTATTCATAGACCCTCTAACCTCTAAATCAGGACCACAGAGACACCTTTCGTTTACTTGAGCCTCGGATGGGTGAGTTAGAGGCTCTCACTGTTCTTGGTGTACGAGCAGAAGAGGGAAAATAAACTCAGTAGGGCTACTATTGGTGTGGAGCCAGCCTCTCTCAAAGCCCCTCGACGTGCAGGTAAGTTCTGGCGATGGTGGGGTTCCAAAAGAATACAAACATGCCTTGCTGCATGCAATTAAGCCAATTATATAAACAATGAAATCACAAAAAAACTGTTCAAACTGATCAAACCACAATCCAATGTGGTTCCAATCTAATCCATGGCCAAATTGTGAGGATTTTGCGCCCTTCTTCAAGGAAAAGGCAAGAAAGACTAAGAATGACCTGCGGTCAGCTACGGGGCACCTTCTCTTCACACTTAACTGCAGCACCCACCCCACACCATCCAAGAAGGCTGAAAACACCAGGTCTCTCAGCTCACTCCATCAAAACAATGCTACGTGGAACTCATTCAAAATTTTGAGGAAAGGACCATTCTCAAAATCCTTACAGTACTAAAACCTTCTTTAGCGACCACCTTCCAATGGATGTCTTTAGTGAGATCAAAATATTCTTACTGTCTCTCTGGACTAAAATAATTTATGCCTCACTACTACAAGGATCGAGCCCTGATTGCCCTAAGTTCGAGCATGTCTCCCTTGTTTTAAAAAAGCAGACCGCACACCTCTCAGAACTAAATAACTTCCGCCCAATCACTACGAACCGGACACTAACAAAGCTTCTTGAGAAATGTCTTCATTTACATCTGTGCAACCACATTGACCAATTCAGTCTCTTAGACCAATTCCAATACTGCTTCCGCCACAGCACTGAATCGGCGCTCACACACATAGTTGATGATGCATTACGAATGTTGGATCAGAACAAATCCGGCCTTCCTATCCTCCTTGACCTATCGTCAGCTATTGATACTGTCAAACATGACAGCCTCCTAGACCTACTCAAACATAGGATGGGACTATCGGGCTCCGTTCTTAACTGGTTTGCCTCTTTTCTCCACAACAGGTCTCAAAGAATCAAGGTTAATATGTCCCTCTCCAATCCTGCACAGGTCCCTTTAGGGATCCCTCAGGGGTCTTCACTCTCACCACTCTCTTTAACTTATTCATAGACCCTCTAACTGAATTGTTGAAACTATCTAGCATCCACTATAACAAGTATGTTGATTACACCCAACTGTACTTAAAAATCTCTTGCCCCAAAGATATTAGGTCTCTGAACTCAACCCTAAAAAAATGCAAATTCGGGCTGATGGTAGCCACCTCAAACTAAACGCTCTAAAAACAGAATTCCTCCTAATTGCCCCTCCCAAACATGTACCGGACATAGCAGAGTGGATGAAATAACTAACTGCGCTGAACTACATACTACACATCATAGAGTCAACAAGATCTCTGTCAATAACGCTGGACAAGAGTCTGAACATGCAGGAGCACATCAGCCCTGAAACCAAAGGAAAGAATTTCCACAAGAACATTTTGAGAAAAATAAGACCCTTCCAACCTCCGGATGACTTCACATCAGCTGTTCAAGCACTAGTGATACCCAGGTTGGACTATGGCAGTGCTACCCTTTGGGGCTTACCCAGAGATAAGCTGGCACCACTTAGGGCTTCATGTACCAAAAGGGGAGCAAAGAGGGAAGAGTAAACTAGGGCGCCCGCCACTCAATATAATCAAAAAACAAAGCCCAAGTTATGAAAAACACAGCTACATCAGCATTCTAGGGGAATGTCACACTACTACTTCTTTATCTTTGCGAGATAGAAATTGATATCTAATCATATATGTGTCTGTTTAATAAACACAAAGACATTTAAAAAAGCAGGTCGGTGTGTCAAAATAATGTCTGAAAAGTGTTCAAATCCAAGAAGTGAGGTGAGTAGAGCAAGTGCCTCACATAAGCAACACCCTGGGAGCAGTTGGCAGGCACTCACCAATTAGCTCACTGTGTCATTATTGGCACTTCTGAGACAAAAACGGAAAACAAATTCCCACAAAAATATATATAACTGAGAAGAAAGCAATGTGTCAAAAAAGTGATATTTTTTTAAAGTCCAAATAATCAATCACTAAAGACCCCCGTAGAGAGAGGAGGCTCAATGTGGTACTCCCAAAAGGTTAAAGTTGAGTTACGAAAATACAAAGCCCATATTTTTATTTTTGTATCCGTATTCATTTAGAAAAAAGTGTCATCTTTAGACCATTTTAATCTGAACGGCTGACGTGTTTCATTGCCATTTAATTTGTGCCAATTTCATCAGGGCACGGTGACCCAGTTCCACCTCAGGAATGCACCGGACGTGCAGATTGTGTATTAAAATCAAGGAGATACTGGCAACAGTACAGATGACAAGGTGTTTGATACCTAACACCATAGATTTGAGTAAAGCCATCATGTCGCTGAGGATCTCTTATCGTTTCAAGCAGTCTGCAATGGCAGTCTACATGGATTTGGATATTGGTCCCTTTGGGTGGCACAATTCATGCAATGCAGTACAAAATCCTTGGTGCAACAACATCAACTGTCGCATGGCTAAAAACGTATAAGGTCCCAAAGGCGAGACCTATTGGCTATGCCAATGCTTGTTAACTCTGACAGCACACCGAAGCCTGCTAACCAGGCTCCAGTGGTCTTTCCCTAAAACAAGGCAAAGTCTAATTGTTCACCAGTTGGCAAGGACATTAGCACCCCTGTAAGTCCCTAGTAAATTGTACCCCTGGAACTTATGGCATGAGAACTAAAGAGGGTCCTTAAGGGATGCCGCATGAATTGTTCCACCCAAAGGGACCCATATCCAAATCCATGTAGACTGCCATTGCAGACTGCATGAAATAGTGAAAACCATGTGTGAAAACACGGCATGGCACATTCACTGTGTGCAATGTTAAAGTCACTGCATATAATAGATGCAAGTCACCCCTACAGCAGGACTTAGAGCCCTAAGGTAGGGTGCATTATATTACATGTGTGGGCATTTCTGCACAAGCAGATATGCCTCTGTGCTGTCTAATTCAATTACTAGATAGTACAAGTTGTGAGAAGTTGGCCTGATATATGATGCTCACTAGTTCTAGTGATCACCATGTATCAGTCCAAACAACCCTTATGGTGATTGGTTGTAAGTCAACCTTATAGACCAGCTATCCTAATGGTAGCATGGACAAAGCAGTCTTAGGCTAAACTCTTTTGGCATGTGAAGCCAGCTGTTTTACCACAATATAACCCCTTGAATACCAGATGAAAGGACACCACACAGGTTGTTATGAAAATAAACAATATATTTATTAATAACAACACCTCTGAACTCTTTATGAGGTCAGAGGGCTAAGCACATGACAATCTCTTACGAAAAATACTACAAGTTGCACAAAATTACAATGGTGCCCTAGGGGCACGACAAACCATATACTAAGTAAGTGGAATGTGAAAGTCGATAAAGGAAATGGAGCTGTCCAGAGGCTGTAGGATCGATGGGACCACGCTACACTAACTTCAGGTAAGTAATAGGAGGCCCACGGAACGCGTGTGCAGAGTGTGAACTCACACGCGAGATGCGTAACAACGTCTATGGACAGTACAGTTCAAGTTAAAGGTGAGTACGGACAATCCTGACTAGATAGGACTAAAACGACTGTGGAACTGGACACTAGGACAGTTAAACTACCCTTGGGCACCGAAGTGCTCTTGTTACCTCACCCACGGGCTGCGGGTGCACAGGTGTCAAAGTGCGTCGGGTTCTCGCGTTGAAGTCTATGGAGCCTGAAAGAAAAGATGCTGCAGGCGACCAGGAGGAAGATGTCCGGTGCAATCCAAGGGTGGATTGGTGAAGAAGGAGACCTGAAAGCAGAGGGGACAATGTTCACAGTCACTAGCCAGTGACTGGAGTGGAACCAGGAAGGAACCAGATGTCGACGTCGCGATCAGGTGAAGAGTGGACGCTTGACTCTGCAGCCACGTGGACCAGGAGGTGTCTTCGATGACCAGGATGGCGGCACGAGCTGTCCCACGCAGGTTCTCGCTGTCGGCGGTGTTGGATCCGGAATCGGCGTCAACAGGCCTTGGCAAAGGAAACCCACACGGTGAGTGGAGAAAGCGTCTGGTGCGGACTAGGAGAGTCCGGGGTGCCCCTCATTTGGAAGGGAGCAAGGGCCAGTCTGGAGCAACCAGGCCAGCAGTGAAGATTCAAAGGTTCGTCGTCTAGGAGGCCACTAGCCAGCCGGCAAGTGACCAGACAATGCGTCGAGCAGCAACCAAGCAGAAGGGCCCCACGCAGATCTCGTGGATGCTGGAGGGCTGATCTTCAGTGCAGGGCTGCTCGGGGCTGGGGCTTCTCAGTCCCCAAAGCACTTGGTCGAGTTTACCTCGGGAGTTGTGCTGGAAGCGAAGTGCAGGTTCGTTCAAGATGGCCGGTCCCACATGTCTCGTCGCACCCACAGGTCTCAGCTTTGCTGCAGATGTGAGTTGAGGTCGGAGAGGTCTGGGAATCCGGGTCTCATTGGGCTCTGAAGTCTGGATCCTCGAGGGAAGACGACAAAGTGAAGCCGCTGGACGCTTGATGGTGCCTGCAGTTGCAGGGTGGACACTCCTTGCCCACAAGGGAGATTCTTCAATCTTCTGAGGAGCAGAACGTCCAAGGCCAGAGTTTCTTCTTGTTGAATAGTTCAGGATAATCTAATTTGGAATGGGACCTGCTCCTACCTTTATTCTCCTAAAGGGGGCTGCACTACTGACTAGGTCCCTTCCCTGGGTGGGACCAGGAAGGGGGGGGGGGTTACACCCCCTATCCTTTGTCCAGTTTCCCGCCAGAGCTGGGGCAGGGATGCCCCAGCAACTGGTTTGAACCGGTGTATGCACAGGGCACCTTGTGTGCCCCAGGCATGTCTCATTCCTTTCAGGCCTCCCTACCTCAATACACAAAATCCTGTCTGGGGTGGTGCTAGCACCTCCCAAGGCAGGAAACCCTTTGTCCAAGCCATCCTCGCTGGAAGGACTCCCAGCAGCAGGAGGTCAGACTTGTGTCTGTGGTGGCAGCATCCATTTTGTGATGCTGAGGCTCGAGTTAACTTTAACCGGGGTTCACAGTTACATACATCTCGTGTCCCTCTAGAAGGGTGGAATGCTACCCCCGTCGCCAGAATTGGCGAGGGGGTAGTATTCCAAATCGTATGACACCTTACTCGACATGTTTTGATAATGTTATACCAGAGTTAGCATTTAACCGCGAGGTTGATAATGCACTTAAGAGTATATGGTATAGTGTTATCATGGAACAGCTATTAGGACTTGGTTCCGCAAGCTGCAAACGGGCTCAGCTCATGCCAGAGCACCATCTCACATAATTCCAAGCACTCTGCCTTCAGGATTGATAAGCCCTTCCATAGGAGTGATTGATAAGAATATATGTGTCCATTTTAGGGTTAGATATAGGTATACTATATCTACAGCAAAGGGTGTTTACACCACCTTGCCCCAGCTGTCATGCAGCCAGTTGTGTCAGATTTAGGTGGCCAGCCAGGGGTGGCATAATACATGCTTCAGCCCCTGGTAGGCCCTGGATACACCTATGCCCTGGGTACAGGGACTGATAAGGTGGCCCAGTACCAATTGGTAAATGCACCTAAAGTACATTGTTGTCAATTTAGAGAGAGAACAGCTAGGCTGTGGGTCTGATTAGCAGGCCCACAGCCAGGGAAAGTCGTAAACCAGTGAAGCAAAAAGCAAAAATCTGGGGTGACCATAGGATTGCAGAGCCCACTCCCCTACACAAGTGAACAAGGAAACCATCCTAATTGTACGTACTGAGCACTGTTCGATAAGAGTTCCTCAGCGACATGATGGCTTTACTCAAATCTATGGTGTTAGGTATCAAACACCTTGTCATCTGTACTGCTGCCAGTATCTCCTTGATTTTAATACACAATCTGCACGTCCAGAGAGACCTATTGGCTATGCCAATGCTTGTGTTAATTGAAATCCTAATTTAATTCTGTGACAGTATTGTTTTGTAATTGTGTATTTAACTTACTGTTCCATCAGAGAAATGGCGAACCAAAGGTAACGCAATTCGAGTAGATTCATGTGTATAAAACGTCCCCAGAGGTCGCTGGTTGCACTGTAAATTCTCATAAACTGAGCACACTACAGCGCTCACGTCAGATAATGTCCCAGTTATACAATAAATAAAGGCTCAGCAGTTAGTTGGGTTACCCACCACAGGGAAAATTGGGCTATGAGATTCGCTGTCTGGTATTCAGCAAAGCAGGATAGAGGGGTGGTATACCATTCAAATTTCAGGATCAAATTACACATTTCAGGATGTATACTTGGTGTTTACATAAGCAGCTTGAACAGATGCATGTATCATTAAAGGCATAAATCGGGAGACAATTTGTCCAGACAGGTTGTTCCAGAGGCGAACTGCGCATCATACGGTGTAGGCCAGGGGATGAACAGAGATAACAAAAGAAGATTGTGTACTCCCCTACTACTATTCCTTAACGTGGTTTGCTCCTGCGCATTAAGTGTAGTTGGCCACATTATTCCATGCTTCTATGTAGAGGTCAATATATACAGGGGGTACTTATAGTACGCAGCACTCCAGCAGAGCCACTTACGAGCACATGTAGAATTAAATCAGCTACCACAGACAGAGACAACAGAAAGCAAACAGCAGACACACAGGGAATCTCCCATCTTATTCTCTTCAGCAGGAAACTAGATGAAATAAATGAACTAAAAATGTAAAAGGGATGGCATTAGGCCTTGCCTTGTACCTGTGCTGCCACCTCGTGAACCCAAAATGGAGCTAAACCATGCCAGTTAAGGTCCTGAAGCTCCTGCTCTCAGGCGTTCCTGGGTCTGTGCCCTGGGGAACGAGAGTACTTCAGTAATATAGTGTCAGCTTTAAAATAAGCAGTTATTTATATACTGCTTGGATACGGGCGCACAGTCCACAGCAAACCGGAATGGGAGTAAGGCCATTAGGCATTAGCAAATACAAATGTTGACTTTGTGCAGGACACCGGCCATCAAATCTTTACATACTCGTGGTCCAACAAATAAATGTGAAAATAATCCTGAAAATATACTCTTGTGTTTAGTATGTAATGTAATAGTTCACATGCCAAGGATGCTACCATGACAGTGGTACCTGAACTGTGAAGCAGCAAGGCCCATAAGCAGGTGGAATTCCCTCAAATCACACCCTCTCTGCTGCCTTGTTTCTCCATGCACATGCGCAGCAATATGTATCTTGGAATACTAAAGTGACTACCCTTTAAAATACATTTTCTATAAAGGGCCTGGCTCTGAGAAGGAAGGGTAATGTAGTCTCAGTCTGAGAGGCACCGGAAGTAACGGCTAATCCAGAGCTCTCAAGTTACACAGTCTTGTGCATCTCTAAAATATGCATCCAGGTCCGTCCATCCAAATAAATGTAAAGTGCAAGCAGAAGCAGCGTTTTTACGCTATAAAGCCAATATCACACATGAAGGAAAAAGGCAAGTTGTTTGCGGCCGTGGTTCTGACCCCCGCCGCCTTCTTCTGTTCTAAGGGCATATCCTTGTGTTTCTTTATGATATAGAGCATGTCTTGCCACGTGCTAAGAAGGGCGCAGGCCTCGAGACCATCAGGGGTGAAGCAGCCGCTTTACAAATCCTGACTAATTGATTGGTGGTCGTGCCCACTACGACTACTTGCCATTTCCTGACCTCTGCCAGTTGGAAAAAAACAGAATTCCAAAAATGCCTATAAACTCTCGCTGAGAGCTCTAAGGCCAGCCAGTAAATATATGGAATTTCGTCATTAACCCCTTCAGTGCTGGCCACGTTCAGCGGACGTCGCGTGCACTACCTCGGTAGTGCTGCGCACGTCCGCTGAACGTTCCGGCCCCCGCCAGTGCAATAGAACGTTCCGCACCAACGCGGAATGTTCAGGGCAGCTGAGGGGTTAATAAAGTAGAAAAAAATATTTTGGAGGTAAAAGGGCACAAAAATTAAGAAGCACCTACGAGGAAATGTGAGAGTGTGTATGTGTCATATTGTTAAGATTGTTAAGTGGGTCAGAAAGTTACGGGTGTCTGTCAAAAGTATTGCGATATTTTTCCTGACAGGACAGAAAGCTCTGCCGCGCCGTGAGACTGCATGCGCCGCGGGCACGGCGCGCTGCACTTGGCATGTCATTCTAGCTGCAAAGCGCGGCAGCAGGGGGGAGGCATTCACTCGCGGGTGGATCTCCTGACGTGCACGCGTTGCCCTTGAAGGCAATGGCAACGCGTGCACGTGCTTGGCAGAAAAGCCTGAGCGCTAGGAAAAGGTTGTTTTCCTTTGTAGCGCATGCGCTGCGAAGGCTTGACCTAAAAAAACAGCACCTAGTAGGTCTAATGGGGGCCAAATGTGTAAGGACAACTGCAACAAAATTCCAATTTCCTACATTCTCCAACCCCAAAGAAGGTTTAATGCCACTTCACTTTGTCCCCCACTCTGGATAATGAAAAAGTTCCCACAAAAATGTTGGCATTTTTCTTGTTTTAATTGTTTGGTGCCTGCAGTCTATGTCCTGTATCACATTACTGTGAATGGTTGGCAGTTGGCTTCTGTGTACTACTCCCAGACAGTGAAACAAAGGGGAACTACTTGTTGGCAGGATTAGCCATCCTGCCAGGATGGGAGGTATGGAGCTATATATAACCTGGCCTACTTACATTTTGAAGAACTGACTCTAGTATACTCACAAATAACTTAAAACCAATCATTTATCACCCGAGACCTCTTGGAGACAGCACTGGGGTTGGAGGGAACTTTCCAGAGATAGATGTAGAAAGGCCTTGAAGTTTCTCCCACTTCAAAGGCTAGTATCAGGTATACATTTTGGACCTGTGGAGGAACACTAGAAGAACTGTCACGTACTTCAGGACTGTTCTGCTGCTTGAGGCCTGTTTTGTAGTCCAGAGGACTGCCCTGCTGTTTGAAGCCTGCCTTGTACCCTCAAAGTTCAGCCCTGCTGCTTGAGGAGTTGTCTCATAGACTATGAAGTTAAAAATAGTGTGTAGACTGAATATTGTGTCAGAAATATTGAGGTCCAAAATATTGAGAAGGTAAATGCTAATAGGTAAGCTTAGATTTACTATTTTTAACTCCATGTCTACGTACCTTAAAGATATATATTTCATCAAGGTCCATACATGTGAAGTTAAGTTTAGTAAATCTTTGCTTATCCACTGAAACTTAACTTTACTATATTCTGTCCTCCATATTCTTAACACAATATTTTGTCCACACAATATTTTTGAACTAATATTTTGTTCAAATACCGCTTGAGGCTTGCCTTTTTGCTTGATCTGAGGACTACCAGAGTAACTCTAAGAGCTAGATGGCGGGCCTCCTGTTCTGAACTACAGGGACACAAAGGGCTCCAACAAGCTTGAACCCGCTCCTGGACTGAGTCCTGTCCTCCAAATGGCGCCACACCAGTCTTGGCCCCCTGGACATGGTGGTAAAAGGAGTCCAAACAGACAAGTCTGAATCTTTAGTGGCCTGAGAACAGACAAGAGACCAGGACCTACCTGTTCGCCAATCATTCTGAGGTGCACTGCCGGTCGACCTGACTTTACATTAGTTCCCACTACATTCTTCTCCTTCTTCTCCTCAGCAACAAATCCTGATTAGTGGTTCCTCTCAAGAAGGGTATCCAGCCTCATGGAGATCTTGTCGTTTACTGCCTACAGCTTTATCCCACTGTTTGACTTCCAAAAAAAGTGACACAGTCTGAATGTAAAAATCTTTCGCCACAACCTCATCCAACATATCTTTCTAGGACACTGCCGGCAGCTTTGCTCCACTGAATTTTATCTTCCCAGGAATTTTTCTTCAAAATTTCTTTAACTCAGAAGGAAAGCTGAGAACAGGCCCAGCCCACAATAGCGTATCTGAACCACGCTCCATTGTGGTTCGCCACAACTTTTGACTTTGCCTCAGTCTTGCACGACTAGATGTCTGATGTAAGCGCTATTCATTACTAAAAACTTTTAAAAATCATAAGTCTGGATTCACTGATTAGATTTAATTTGTTTGAGTGGCAAATAATGTATACATTTTCTCTCTCTTTTTCTAAATTAGTGTGGAATTTTTCTTCTGTAGTGTTTTCACTTAATTACTGGTTGTGCGCTGCATAAATACTTTACACAATGCTGCTAAGTTAAGCCTAACTGCTTTTGTGCCAAGCTACCAGAAGGTTCAGCACAGGTTAATTTAGTGACTTTTGTAGCGCACCCTCACAGGGATTGTGGTTGTTGCTTGAGAAGGGGTTGCACACCCCTCAATCTAAAACCCAATTGCCTACATGGGGCCTCAGTGGTGGGTTTCAGTACTTGTGGTTGCTCAGCGCCACTCAGTGATTGTGTGTAACTCTAAAGTCCCCCAATTAATCTGACATAAAAAAGTTTTCTTTTTAATTTCTAATTGACTGGGCTCTTGCTTTTTCTAAAACTCTCCTTAGTCCTTGGAGTTGTGTATCCTCCCACAACCTGTCCCAAGAGGAGCTAGCAAACAGGAATCAAGAAAGCGAGTTCAGACTGCAGATGGCCAACTAAAGAAGGAGGCATCTGCCCAGAGGGCTGCGGAGGATATAACGTCTGTGGTAGATACAGCCCTGGAGGAGAAAAAGTTGGTCCTGGAAAAGTAGGAAGCTGACGCTGCGAGGGCCTTGGCTGGAAAGAAACTGGACTTAGCTGATGAAGTCAGTTTGAAGGAGCTGGATTTTAAAGCAAGTCAAGAAGCAATGATGGCAGCAATCTATTGTCCCATGCAGAGGTGAGGGTCTGCATATCCGAAGACCTGGTGACTTGCTATGTGGAGGGGGATGATGTGCACAAATGGTTTCCTGCCTATTAGGAGGCCCTGAGGATGCACGGGGTCCCAGGGAAGGATTGGAGGCAAGCCTGTGAAAACACATGCCCACAGTGGGGATGGACACCCTTCTTACACTAGAGGTTAGGGATAAGAGGATGTATGCTTCCATGAGGCCATTCTGCTCACTATGTTTGGTCTCACCCCAGAGAGATACTGCCTGATGCTCAGAGATAGCCAGACCTTGCCAAACCAGACTTGAGTGGATTTTAAGACTACTCCAGCAGGGCACTGAGTGGTTGGGAGAGTGGCAGTAAAGTAAGTGATGCCAATGGGCTGTATGACCTGATTTTGAGACAGCACATGCTCAGTTCTTGCTTTAAAGGGATGTGCCATCAGCTGGTTGATAGCAGGGTCACTGACACTCAGGAGCCTGAAAAAGAGGCTGACCACTGAATTGTCTGAGTGTCTATGAAGGTACATGGGAGTGACTCCAAGAAGGGTAATTCAGCCCCCCCTGGCAGAACGAGAGAGAGGTCCAGGGTGACACAGACCAGTCCTACATTAAGGTGAGGGGAAAGAGTTTCCATGGCCCTTCTCAGAAATCAACAGGAGGTTCTGGGGGCATTGGACTAGGGTGTTCCACTTCCAACCCTGTTGCTTTGAGTATTCCCAGTTAGGACACATGCAGGGGGATACTTTCTGTCCCAAGAAACTTTCTACTGGTGAGAACTCTACAAGGGTGGCCAATGTGAACTCAGGGGAAGTAGTCCACAGGGGCATATGACGCCCTATTCTCCCTTAGTTGGGAGACAAACTCAGATGGTAGGCTTGTGACCCCTGAAGGGGGTAGTCTTCACTTTCAAGAGGTCACATTAAGTGGTATTCCTGTTACTGCTCAATGGGATGTCGGTGCTGCCAGACCATGGTAGTAGAGGGGCTGGTTTCTTCATATCAGTACACCAAACAGGTATGTAGGTTAACTTATGCCCAAGGGCTGGACTTTTTCCGCCATCTGGATCTGATTGATTTTGGGCTGGACGAACTGAAAAATGGGCTTGTCATCATGCTCCTGCTTTTGTCGTGGAAACATGTGAGTGGTCAAACTGTAAATAAGGAATGTTTGCCTGAAGCACAATTTTTTGTATAAAAAGGGATGGCTTGCTTTGTAAAGTTGAGCAGTCTCCTGAGAACATACACCGTGTTGTACTTCTAGGATCTCTGTTACTGGCTGCAGCTAATAAATTTGATCTTTGACGTCACCAAAAAGTACCCCGTGTCTCTGTATTCTAAGACAGGTGGACCCGGAGACTTTGGGCGTTTCCCCTGGCGCCGCCGGGTATTAAATAACCCGAATCTTCAATTGGCGCCCAACGCGGGGTCGACTTCAGCGGTACCGGTCCAAGCCTGAGGATCGTGAGGAGCTTCCTGTGAAAATTCTGGAGGAAGGCCTGCCACTTTATCGACCCCTGTATGTCGTCGTGGTCCGAAAGTCTTTGCTGCGAGGTTCCCCGCTTTCCGACTGCTATGAAGGACTACTGCCCTGACTGTCGCCTTGTCTTGGAGCCTTTGATGATTTGTAAAGCGAGACGATAGACGGGTCTTCTAGCGATGTCATCGATACCTCAGTTAAGTATGAGTGGAGCGTCTCCCAGTCCTTAGTTTTTGGGTATCCCTTGGGATCTTTGATTTGGGACTTGCAAGCTCCAAAGCCGAGGGACTCGTGTATTCACGAGACTATCGTGTTTGATATTCCCTTGAAGTTTGAAGCTAGACTAGTGAACGAAGATGCCTGGTCTTAGCAGACTTAGAAAGTTATTTTGTTGTGGTTGTAATAGGGATTCCCGATTGGAGGATTCGTGTCCGGTTCCTCCGATTGGAACTCCAACCTATGAGCTCTATTTGAAACATGGCGTGGGCCCCATCACGTATAATGAAGTGTGGATTCGCTACACTAGAAAGTACGGTGTCCTAAAGTGGCCCCAATATGATAGTTATGACACGGAGATTTTAAATAATTTAGAAGTTAAACTCTTCAAGAAGAAAGCCTGGCCGGCGATGTTTGACTCTTTCCGTCTCTGGCGAAAGGAAGCCAAACAGAAAGAAATTAAATTAGCGAAGAGAAATAAAAGAGAGAAGGGTATTTCCATAATGCAGGCCGCTATACAGTTTAAAGATAACGAAGAAGAACAAGCGAGTGAGCAGTTACACAGGCAACGTAAAATGGCGATTGATAAGTGTTATCCAGCTGTGCCACCTCATCAGCAAGATGCAACGAAGGAACTTGAGAAGGATCCTTTGCTGTCCCATTTGTTGAGGTCGCCACCCCCTTATGTGCAGAGTGCTACAGCACCTCCGCAACCTTTAGTTGCGCAACCTCCCGTTGCCTTGCCTCCTGTTATTGCACAGCCGCCAGCTCCTCTTCAGTTGGCTCCTATTCCTCTGGCGCAGCCTTCTCAAGGGCCGCCTACTTTGTTACCTGCTCGTCTTTAATTTCTATGACTTTTCCGCCTGTTCTCGCTGCCTCCTCTGCTACTGCTCCTGCATTAGCTTCCTCTCAGTCCGCTTTATCTCTTGTCCTGTTGACTTCTCCTTCTGTCCGACAGAGAATGACGGATACTGTTTCTAGTCTTTTGTCTCCTTTCTTTGGGTCATTGAGCACGACCCCCGTTTCAGAGCGTAAGCAGTTGCGTAGCCAACTGCCTGATTCCCAAGAGAGGGAAGTATTGGATCATTTGGCACGTAAATGGGTCACTCGTTCTTTAAGATACGATGTAGAGTCTGTTATGTTTGTCTTCCGTCAATGGGAAGCACCGAAGCAGAGATATGTTTTCGATAAGATGTGCACTTTCCTTCGTGAAGAATGGGAAGATAGTGATTTGGGACAGACTCCGTCTGAGTTGTTCCGTGTACAGTCCGAATTTGCGAAAGGCACGATTGTGGGTCTCGACGCCGAAAGAGCGGTAGCGACACTGCTTTCATTCATGAGCGAGTCTCCTTCTCAGTCGTTGTTTGAGCCTGACCCTTCTGTTAGGAGGAAAGTGAGACAGTATCCTATGAGAGAAGTTCCTCCTGTATGGAAGGAAGCAGTACAGGCTGATGCCGCTCATAACATCAATGCCGTACTGGCTCATTTTCAACGTGTTTGGGTACATGTTCCGTGGAAGCGAGCTGAAGTTTTGGCTCTTAAGCAGACTTTGCCCGACCTCCGTAAAAATCCTTCAGGATATTATAAGGAATTATCACAGACTGCAGACTCATGTATTATGAATCTAGCTGATATAGACATGTTGTTTGGAAATGTGATTCCACAGCCTTTATGGGGATTGATTCGTCACACGGATCATGCGCAGGAGTTATGTGATACCTGGGTTAATATTGGTGCTGCGGATGGTCGACAAGTTGGTGGTGCTAAACCTGAGCCTCTAGTTGCAGAACTTCCTGGTAGGACCGTTACTTATATGAAGACTTTAATGCCTGCTATGCGAGTAAACTGGGACAAATTGTCTGCGTGTAAGCAGAAGAAAGATGAAAGTGTATCTGATTTCTTCACTAGGTTTGAAGAGACGTTTATTGACCATAGTGGTCAAGACATGAGTACGGAAGGTGGTCAACGGTTGTTTGTTGATAAGTTTGTGCATAACTTGCTTCCCGAGTTGTGTACTAAATTGAAGGATTCAGAGAGTTCTTGGGCTGTTTCCTCATCAGCACAGATATTGGCTACTGCACAGTACTACGAAAATAGGGATAAGGATGAGAAGGATAGAGCAGAAAAGAAGACTAAAGAGTTGAAAACAAAGGTTCTTTTGCAGCAAGCGTATCCGCCTCGTAGTAGCCAGCAGTTTCAGAGAAACTCGCAAAGGTTTGAGCCTCCTCAATCGCGTTTTCCTATAGGCCCTAATCAGTGTGCATATTGTAAAGAAGAGGGTCATTTTAAAGATAGTTGCCCGGTTCTGTTACAGCGCGCGAATGGTGTTTCTGGTGTGAGAGGTCGAGGTGTTCAGCAAGCCTCTAGAGGTAGGGGACGTGGTGTGTTCCCCCAGAATGCGCGTTCCTTTCCTCCACAAAATTCAATGAATTGTTTTGATCAGCAAAATGGTGCCTTTGGTAGGACGACTCAGTACTATGCTGACGACTACTATGTCGAAGGTGGGAATATGGACGGTAATGATTGCTAGGACAGCCATAGACAAAGAGAGGGAGTTGTTTCAGTTCCAGTAGATCAGAGTGGACCTTATGTTGAAGTGATTACATCAGGTGTGTCAGAGCCTTTTCTGTTGGATACTGGTGCTGAGAAGTGTTCTATTATGCACTCTAAACTCCCTGGCGCACCTTTGTCTGGCTTGACAAATGTTTCAGTAGGATTTTCTAGCGCCCCAGTTAGAAACCCGATTTCTAGTCTTTTGTCTCTTTCTGTTGGACCTCGTGAATTGGAAGCACCCCTTATTTTGACGACAGATTGTGGTGAGAATTTGTTGGGATTGGATCTATTGAAAAGATTGTATGCAACACTACAATGTTCTCCTTTGGGAGTACAACTTACATTAGGTAAGAGAGTGATCTCTCCGATGTATTTGTCGAAAGACCGACTCCCGGCCGAATTGTCTTCTCTTCCTGATATTCTTTGGGCTACTGGTCCTAATGATGTGGGTCTTTTGGAGATACCGCCATATGTTGTGATGCTGAAAGCGAATGTTCGAATGCCACGTATTCCCCAATATAGGATCTCTAGTGATGGTGAAAGAGCGTTGCTAGCGATCATTTATGACCTGATTGAGAAAGATGTGATTGAAGAAACGAGAGGTAATGTGTGCAATAGTCCGGTTTTGGCTGTTCTAAAACGTACTGATTCTTCACAACCGCCTGTATATAGGTTCGTGATCGATCTTTGCGAGGTGAATAAGATTGTAGTTCCGCAATTTCCTGTTGTTCCAGATATTACTGCCTTACTGACCATGATTCCAGCTTCAGCCACTTGGTTTTCGGTGATTGATTTGAAGAATGCCTTCTTCAGCATCCCGATTGCCGAGGAGAGTAGAGATATCTTCGGCTTCTCTTTAGGAGGGCGAAGCTTCCGGTTCAAGCGCGCTCCTCAAGGCTATTGTGAGAGTCCATCAATCTATAGTCATGTTTTGCAAACACAGCTTGATACGATTGTCTTACCTGATGGTGCTGCTCTTGTTCAGTATATCGACGATTTGTTAGTTGCTGCTGACAATGAAGAGATTTGTAAAGAAGCCACCTTGTCGTTGTTGCGTCATTTGTCTGACTTCCATCATAAAGTGTCTCTTTCGAAGCTGCAGTATTGTCGACAAGAGGTGACCTACTTAGGTCATCTCTTATCGAAGGAGGGAAGAAGATTGACCCCAGAACGAATCCAAGCGATTGCGAAAATGAGTGTGCCAACTACTCAGAGAGAAGTGCGTGCTTTCCTGGGTATTACGTCGTATTGTAGACAGTGGATTCCCAATTTTTCGCTTCTTGCGAAACCTTTGATAGCTCTTACTGTTAAGGATACTCCGAATCCTATTCCTTGGACTGACGAATGCCAGAAGAGTTTTTCTGAATTGCGTGATGCGTTGTGTTCGGCTCCTGTGTTGGGTACCCCCGACTACAGTAAACCTTTCACACTCTATGTACAAGAGAGAGAGAAATGTGCATTGTCAGTTTTGACACAGCAGTTCGGCGATAAGCAACGTCCATGTGCGTATTTCTCGTCAACTTTGGATCCGGTAGCTAGAGCATTGCCGAGTTGTTTGAAAGCTACAGCGGCAGCGGCTGTTTCTATTCAACAGTCTGCTGGCTTGGTGATGGATAGTACGTTGATTGTAATGGTTCCACAGCTGGGGACGTTTGCGGCCATCTTGTTGAGCGCTCTAGTGCTCAGTTGGGCAGATGAGCTCCCTACTTAAGATGAGATCATCTGGCAGGTCGGCCTTGGACAAGCCTTCTCTGCATCACGCTGCGCTTTTCAGGCTCATTGCGCTGCAGCGAGTAGTATTGTGAAGGCGTCCGCGCATTTTTAACTATTTTACCTGTTTAGCGTATTTTGGTTCCTAAATTGATTTCTTAGCCCCTGTTTTTAAAATCGTACTATAGCGCTTACCTGCACTCTAATTGGTTATCGCCACCGCTGTTTTAGCGGGTCAGTAGCTGTTCCTCCCATTTTTCGGCCATTTTGGGGGTAGCTGGGGTTGTTTGCGGCCATCTTGTTGAGCGCTCTAGTGCTCAGTTGGGCAGACGAGCTCCCTACTAAAATCTGTTATAGAGACGCGCAGCGGTGACGCGCAGCGGGCGCGCCGTAATCGCGCCGGAGTCGAGCCAGAGTCCTGCCCGTCTGCGCCCGTCAGCGCTAAGGAGGCGCTTAGCGCTAGGGAGGACTCTGTCTCTTTTACGCTCAGTGGAGGTATGTATTCAAGGAAGGAACTGTTCAGTATCCGGCATATGTTCCCACACTGTGCTGTTGAGTCTATAGATCCACTCTCCGGTCCTTTTCATTGTGCGTGTCATAATTTTTCACTTATGAAGCCAGTCCCCACTGTAGCTTCTATTGAATCTCCCCCGGTTGTAGCTCCACATACTATCTCTTCTACCCCTAAAGATCTTGTTATCTGGAATCCTAATGTTAGGTCCTTGGCCAAGCATCATTCTGCGATCCATGACCTTATTACGGAGGAGACTCCGGATATTTTCTTCATGACGGAAACATGGCTACAGGACGAGGCCACGGCTGTAGCAAATCTTGCTTTGCCTACAGAATACTCTATTTATACTCACAATCGCAACTCCAGAGGTGGGGGGATTGCCGTGATTGTTAAGTCCTGTTATCCTTGTATCTAGAAGGTACAGAATATGGATGGCTGTGAAAGTGCGTGCTTCCGTATAACGGTCAGCCACCACTTTACTTTGTCCGGACTTTTGATCTATCGACCCCCAGGCAATGACACTGCCTTTAGAAGGGCTCTCCCTGAAATAGTGAGCTTGCTCGCAATGGGCTCTGCGAATTTTTGTGTCATTGGAGATCTTAATCTCTATTTTGATCTCTGGCAGAATTCGACCATAAGTAGCACTCTTGCAGACTTAGAGGCATTGAAGCTAAGTCAGCTGGTTATTTACCCCACGCATGTGGGTGGACACATATTAGATCCTATTTTTACGAACCTAACTGGGGCAAAGGTGTTGCAGCCAAGCCCAGTGGCATGGTCCGACCACTTTCTCGTGAAATTGCACATTACTATCAAGGATCTGCCTTTCAAACCTCTAGACAGAGTTGTTTTAAAGCGCCCCTGGAAAAAACTTAAGCTAGAAGACTTTCATCGTCTGCTTGAGGAAAACCCGCCTGGTCAGTTCACTGATGTCGAATCGGGGTTGATCTACTCTGTGATTGGATTGCTGGGGCCCTTGATTCTCTGATTCCTGCTACCTGGAGTAGAGTTCACTCTTTGGAACCTAGTCCATGGTATGATGGCACTCTTCTGCTTTTAAAGAAAGCTTGTAAACAAGCAAAAAGGAACTGGCGCAAGTCTTATGAGGCAGGGAAAAAACATTGTATCTCTCTAAGGTTAAAAGCTACCATAGAGCTATATGTAGGGCCCGTGCAGCTTACTACTCTCAAGAGTTTAAGAGCAGCCCAAATCCCTCGAAGTTGATCTTTAAGGTCCTTAAAGATCTGACTGCCAAAAGAGCTCCCGCAGCGGAAATCTGCTCGGTGTCTCACTGTGAAGACCTAGCAGCTTTTTTCCTTGAGAAGGTACAGGCAATTTATCGCTCTTTTACTAATACTCCTTCTCCTTGTGAGACGCCGAGGCTCAGTGTCAACACTTCCGGGGCCCTCCTCTCCCTCCCTGCTATGTCAGTGGAGGTGTTTGATAGGTTAGTCACTAAGGTAAAATTGGGCTCTCCTGCTGACCCCCTCAGACCGGCGCAATTCAGAGAATCATCGACTCTCTGTCTTCCTCCAATGCGTCATTTAATCAACTTGTCTCTGTCTTCAGGTACAGTCCCGATTAAATGGAAGCAGGCGGTGGTCACCCCTATCCTCAAGAAGCCTACGCTGGATCCCCTCAAGTTGGAGAACTATAGGCCGATTTCACTTCTTCCATGGGCTGCAAAAGTAGCCGAGGCTCATGTTAATGTTCTCCTCTCTGAGTATCTCCAGAGGGCTAATATTTTAGACCCTTCCCAGAATGGTTTTTGTGCCGGCCACAGCACTGAGACTGCCCTTCTCTCGATGATGGAACACCTGCGGGCCATGCTCGATTCCGGTCAAACAGCGGCACTGGTGTTACTCGACCTCAGTGCCGCGTTCGACACGGTCTCGCATACGATATTGGTACAACGTCTAAGAGAAGCTGGTGTCTCTGGCACGGCACTAAAATAGTTCCAGTCCTTCTTGGGAGATCGTTCATTCCGGGTCGCCACTCTGCCTTTTGAGTCCAAATTCTATCCGTTAGAACTGGGAGTGCCTCAGGGGTCGGCATTAAGTCCCACACTGTTCAATCTTTATGTCCAGCCACTGGCTGCGGTCGCCAAGCAGTGGGATATGACTATGGTCTCCTACGCTGACGATACGCAGCTGGCGGTTTTTCTAAATGAGAAGTCCGACCTTGATGCCCCAGGTTCAGAGCGGGTCTCCTGGCGGTGGCCGGCTGGATGACAGCCAACCGTCTTCAGGTGAATGTCAAGAAGACTGAGATACTGGTCGTTGGTAAGCACAGCAACATGTGGAGTGATGAGTGGTGGCCTTCAGAGTTAGGTGTAACGCCTACTCCGGTATCGGAGGTAAAAAACTTAGGTGTTTGGTTAGACTCTGCCCTTAGTTTCTGTGCCCATAAAAAAAAAGTTGCAGCTACTTGCTTCGGGATCCTTCGAGGACTTAGACCCATTTTGAAGTTCTTTGATGCCCCCACCAGGCAGTTGATCATCCAGGCCACTATTTTATCTCGGCTCGATTATGCCAGTTTGCTCCTGTTAGGGGCGAACCAGGCGGAAATCGCCCGGATGCAGCGCGTCCAGAATGCTGCAGCCAGAGCCCTGATGGGGTTACCGAGGTTTTGCTCTGTGAGAGCAACTATTCGGACTCTTCATTGGCTGCCTATGGCGCAAAGGATTGACTTTAAGACTCTCTGTCTTTCCTTTAAGATCCTCAAGTTGTCCTGTCCTCAGATTCTTGAGAATCTTCTCATTCCTTATGTTCCTTCTCGCTCCCTGAGGTCTGCTTGTCAAAATCTGGTGGTAGTGCCTCGGTTCAAGCTGTGTAAAGCTGGAGGGCGGTCCTTCCGGGTCATGGCTGCTAAACTCTGGAATTCTCTTCCGCCCCACATCCGTGCACTTGACGATTTGCTCGTATTTAGGAGGGTCATTAAAACCTACTTGTTCCCTAGTGTTTCTTAGTCTCTCTCCCTCTTTTGCTTTGGTCCTGCAGTCTGTTTGGTGTTATGTGTTCATTTGCCTGTTCAAAAGCGCCGGGACGCCCCTTTGCTGGGGCAGCTGCGCGCTATAAAAATATGTATAACATATGTATAACATAACATGCAGTGGATACATTGTTGAACAGGACAAAGACACAGCACTTAACTAGTGCTCGATTGTCAGGTTATGAGTTGACACTCTTAGCGAGTCATGTGCATATAAAGAGATGCAACACGTTGAATCCAGCCACGTTGTTGCCGATTTCAGTGGAGACAGATGTTTCTGAACAGTATGATTGTTTTCTTAGGACAGAGGAGGAAACGAAAGGGAGAATAGACCTTAGGGACACTCCTCTTTCAAAGTGTGATGGTACCTTATGGGTAGATCGTTCGTGCTTCAAGCTCCCGAATGGTGATACGACTGTGGCATATGCTGTTACGACTTTGCATACGATTGTTGAAGCCACACGTATCCCACATAACTCAGCTCAAGCAGCAGAGCTGATTGCATTGACAATAGCGTGTGTGTTGTCAAAAGGGAAACGAGTGACTGTGTACACTGATAGCCAGTATGTGTTTGGTGTGGCTCATAGTTTTGGACGATTGTGGAAAGAGCGTGGGTTTCTGACTTTGCATGGAGCTAAGATTCAGCATGGTCAGTTATAAATGAACTCCTTGAGTCACTGTAACGGGGTGTATCGGAGATCGCAGGCTTACGACTCATCCCCACCGCCTACATGTCCCAGAAACCCTCGGGACGATCCGAAACCCAAGGAACAGAACGATCAGGTACTTTTACCACCCCACCCTGTTTCTCTTCCTTCCCCACAGGACATTGAATCAAATATTGCGGATACGGCCGAGGAAGAATGGCCCTTTAACTCATGGAAGGAGGCCGAGTGGGAGGAGCCGGCCTACTACGCATTTCCGTCAAAAGGCAAACCCACGGAGTCACATGTGTGCTTGTTCACCCGGAGGTCGGAGGAGAGGAGCGTTTGGAGTGCGGAGCTGCAGGAGGAGAAGTGGGAGTCAGGAGGAGAGGAGAGCGCGAGACGAAGGAAAGCGGATGGAGGACCCCGTGATACGGAGGGCGACGGAGAGCGGCAAGGACCATCAGAGGCCGGGGGAGTACAGGAGGAGAATCACCGCATAGAAGCAGAGTCGGCGCCTGCTACGGACGGAGGAACGCCAGGAGGCCACCGTTCTCACGAGCCGCCCAGCCACTCACCCAGGGGAGGTGTGTGGCTCACTCAGGTGCGTGACCGGTTGCGGGGCTGGGTAGGCAGTAGAGGTACAGTAGGTACCAATCCACGGGAAACCTGACTCCCGGTACCCTTTTCCCGTGCACTTTACCTTTTTCTCACCTTAGTGCACTTTAGATAAATTGAGCACCGGTGATACCTCCCTCACTCCCTGTCCCTGTGGTATTTTGAGTGAACGGAACTCTCATACAGTCCTTGTTTTCTGTTTTCCCTTCTTGGGGGAGCTGAGTCAGCCGCGACGGACTCCGAAGAGGAAGAGCCCTCCCCACGAAAACCGGAAGTATCCCGTAAGAAGGAGAAGGTCCGCCGTCGGGGAAGGAGCCGAAGCAGATCACCCCGGAGGCCCCCCTCAGTCCGACAGAGTTGTACTGACCATTTGCTTTCTTTAATAAAACCTTCATTGACCAGAGCACGGTTGTTGCCCTTATCTGCCGCGCATCTGCCCGCACCCAGCGTCACAGTTACTTACTTTGCCGTTGCAAGTTGCGATCGTGAAATGCAGTGCACATAAGAAGGTTACCGATGACGTTGGTCGTGGTAATGCGTTTGCAGATGAAGTTGCGAAGGAAACGGCAAGGGATGTGATGAGTCGAATGTACGTTGCGGGTCCGGCGAGATGGGTTAAGGATAGAGGAATGTGTGAAGATACGATAGAGAGTGTGAAGTCAATTCAAGCTGAAGCTACAGAGAAAGAGTTGAGCGTATGGAGAGAGAGTATGGGTAAAGTGGATTAGAATGGTTGTTGGGTTGAGTTGTCAGAGCATCAACGATGGTTGTTACCCGATGCGTACGTGCTGGCAGTGGTTACAATGGCGCATGGAATGGCTCATATCAGTACGAAAGGAATTTGTAAGTTGTTGGCTCCAGTATGGCAAAATGCTGGAATTCCTAAGTGTGCAGAGAATGTGGTCAAAAATTGTATGGTTTGTCTGATGTACAATCCTGGCAAGGGAACTCCAACTCCAGCTGGTCATTTTGTGCCTCCGACGTATCCGTTCGAGGTTTTGCAGCTGGATTTCATCCACATGGAGAGGTGCAACAATTTGAAATATGTACTCGTGGTTGTTTTTGCCTTTTCAAGATGGGTAGAAGCATATCCCCTGCAAGATAATACTGCCTTGTCCACAGCTAAAGCCCTTGTTAAGGAGTTTTTCCCTAGGTACGGTTTGCCGAGAATGGTCTGGAGTGACAATGGGAGTGAATTTGTGGGTCAAGTGATGAAGAGAGTAAGTGATGGTTTAGGAATTCGTCAGAAATTCCATGCTGCAAATTGCCCCCAATCAGCTGGTTTAGTTGAGTGCTATAATGGCACCCTTAAGTTGAAATTGGCCAAGATACAGGCGAGCTCTGGTCTTAAATGGCCTGATGCTTTGCCATTGGCACTTCTGTCAACAAGGATGACTGTACATTCTCGAGTGGGACTTAGTCCCTATGAAATAGTTTTTTGGTCGCCCTGCAACCATATGGGGAGTGCCGAGGCCGACAAAATTCAGCGAGATTGAACACCCTGTATTGCTTGACTATCTGTATGAATTGACGGCTAAATTGCGTGTCTTACACCAACAGGTTCATGACACATTGCCTCAGGCTTCTGAAGATCCAGGACACGCCATCGATCCTGGCTCCTGGGTTTTCGTGAAGAACTTTCAGCGGAAAAAGAACGATCGGCCCCGCTGGACCGGTCCCTACTTGGTGCTATTGTCTACGCGTTCTGCAGTACGAGTGCAAGGGAAGAAGAACTGGATCCACGGCGTACATTGTAAGAGGGTTCCTTTGCCTCTGCCGTATGACTGGTGGGTCCAGGAGGGTATTCCTGATTCAGAAACGGACACTGTGCCTCGTTTTCTGCCTTTTAGGGATGCATGTTTAATTGGGACGAGTTCTGAGCGTGAAAGCGACAATCTTCTGCAAGAAGCTGTGCCACCGTCAGTTCGACTGGACACTACTGAGCCTGAAATTTTATACCATGACCAGACATTGCCCGATAAAGGCCGTTATAATTTACGATCAAGAGTCATGGGACAATTAAAATAAGAAATTTTCCTTTTTACTATTTTTGAAATTCAGCTCTCACATCTGAGAAACTGCTTTGGCCGATTTTTGTTTTTTGAACCGCCATCCGGGTTCAGCTGTAGGGTCGCGGTGTAAAGACTTGGGAGTGCAAGCCGAAGACATAAGGTCGACGGTTCTGGTTGGTCCTAGGGCGTTCCCTGGACTGACAGACGCATTCCTTAGCACGGAAGTCCCAACAGCCGCGAGCAGCACCGTTAGAGGATGGAGTTTTTCGAGATGGAGAGACCTGTTGAAGAAATTAGTTTCAAGAGCAAAATGTGCCGAATTATGAGTAGAAAGTGTTTTTTGATATTATGTCTTTTCATGTTACTTAGCTTGATGATGTTCTTGATGGGATATATTATATTCTCTTTTCAAGTGACGTTTGCACCCACTACACAACCCATACCTTCTTCTACTGTTTCTTCGCATTCTTTTCATCCTCTGCCTGAACACGAGTCCATTAGGAGATTGGAATTCATTAATAACTCCTTTGTTCAGCTTCTGCACCAACACCAGCTAGTAGTGAACACGACAAATTGGTGGGTGGGTGGCCTTATGCCCCATACTGCCGATAAAGGTATTCCTTACCTGGTCCTGCCATTCAATCAATCAATCAATCAAGGCATTTATAGAGCGCACTACTCACCCGGAGGGTCTCAAGGCGCTTGGGGGTGGGGGGGTGGGGTGCCGCTACTGCTCGAACAGCCAGGTCTTGAGCTTCTTCCTGAAGGAGAGGTGGTCTTGGGTCAGGCGAAGGTCGGTCGGGAGGGTGTTCCAGGTCTTGGCGGCCAGGTAGGAGAAGGACCTTCCTCCTGTTGTCGCTCTTCGGATGCGGGGGACGGCGGCGAGGGCGTGGTTGGTCGATCGGAGGGGGCGTTTGGGAGCGTAGAAGTTGAGGCGGTTGTTGAGGTAGCTCGGGCCATGGTCGTGTAGGGCTTTGTGTGCGTGGGTGAGGAGACGGAAGGTGATTCTCTTGTTGACGGGGAGCCAGTGTAGGTCTCTCAGATGTCCGGAGATGTGGCTGCGTCGAGGGATGTCGAGGATGAGTCTGGCTGAGGCGTTCTGGATCCGCTGGAGTCTCTTCTGGAGCTTGGCGGTGGTTCCGGCGTAGAGGGCGTTGCCGTAGTCCAGTCGGCTGGTGACGAGGGCCTGGGTGACCGTCTTCCTGGTCTCGGGGGGGATCCACCGGAAGATCTTCCGTAGCATGCGCAGGATGTTGAAACAGGACGCGGAGACGGCGTTGACTTGTCTGGTCATGGAGAGGGAGGAGTCCAGGATGAAGCCCAGGTTGCGTGCGTGGTCTGTCGGTTTGGGTGCGGTGCCCAGGGCGGGGGGCCACCAGGAGTCGTCCCAGGCGGAGGGCGAGGAGCCTAGGATGAGGACTTCCGTCTTGTCTGAGTTCAGTTTCAGGCGGCTGGTCGTCATCCACTCGGCTACGTCTTTCATCCCTTCGTGGAGGTTGGTTCTGGCGGCGGCGGGGTCGTTGGTCAGGGAGAGGATCAGCTGGGTGTCGTCGGCGTAGGAGACGATGTTGAGGTTGTGTTGGCGTGCGATGGCCGCAAGGGGGCTCATGTAGACGTTGAAGATGGTTATATATGGCTATAATGGTTCCGTGTGGGCATACAGAACGATGTTCATCTATGCTCGTGAAGTCTACCCCCTACGTTATGTGAAAGACAATCCAAAGAATAGTGCTCTAGTTAGGGGAATAGTCGATATGATTAAAGGAGCTAGTTCCTATGAGACTATCCCGAGAGATGAGACACTAGCGTATATTGGATGGAACGTGACCGGATATGGAGCTAGTCTGAGTAAGAACCAGCAAGCGAAAAGATCCTCTCCAATTAGGATTGTACCCCATCAGGGTCATTACTGTCTGCAAGGTAATGGCAAGAATCCGAGAGCTCAGTTAGGGAAGAGTATCTGCACTGAGACGTATGTTTTTGCGTCCCAGACTTCCCCATTGTTCCTAGCAGCTAAGGGTACCTATTTCATCTGTTATGATAGAGCATACACATGGTTGCTCTGATTTCTCGCGCACATGTGTTGTCTCGTTCCTGTTGCCTCCTACCTATACAGCTGCGGCAGATTACCACAAGATGAGAGTTGTTAGAGGTGTCTTCAGTAAGGAAGATACTGCAGGACAAGAATTGGGAGATTTTCTGAAGGGTTTTCTGCCGTTTTGGGGACCTATGGTTAACAGCAGGAACATACAGCAATTGAGGAGAGTGGTTGAGTCCACCATAGTTGAAACTGCCGGTGCCCTTAGTAACTTGACTGCTGAGCTCCAGTCGGATCGCCTTATGACTCTTCAGAACAGGATTGCGTTAGATGTCATACTTGCAGATAGAGGAGGGGTATGTAAATTGATTCAATCGAGCTGCTGCGTTTTTATTCCAGACAACGCTCCGACAGTGTACCAAGCCATTTCCAAGCTACATAAGATCTCGGAGTCTGTGCATATGGACGAAGGAGATTGGTCGTTGATGGAATGGTTTTGGGGATTGTTATCCACTTGGGGATGGAAGATTCTGATGGTCAGCGGGGTGGTATTAGCTATCCTTTTCCTGTTCTGTCTTTGCGTACAGTGTGCTCCTGCTATATGTGGCCTTTGTGCTACTTTGTGTTCGAGGAGACCTGTCCAGAGAGAGTTACTAAGTACTAGGATGATGCTACAGCAACATCTTGATGATCTGATGAGTATAGACCTGGATTCAGATTGACATGAGTTTAGGTTATTGCCTATGTAAGGGCAAAAGGAGGGTCTGAGGTTCCGTGAATTCTGACCCTGGGTCATAATGGTCGTGGTTCTGTTACGAATTTGGTAACCGCGTACCGTAAACAGTGAGCTCAGCAAGCATGAGTGTTTCCGTCATGTTACACTGATGGATTCACTGTGTATTTGACGATTTCGTTCTGAAACCCTTGGGTTCCATTTTGTGCATAGCAGCCATTTTGTGGTTGCCCTCACATAGGCCCATGACTGTGGCTGAACAAGTTTCTGGGACACGTGCACCTTACCTTGAGTTTGTGCTGACTCCTGTTTGACCTGAAATGAACTGACCCTGCTGCCTGAAGCTGACCTTGCCAAACCAGTTCTTGCCCTTTAGCTGATCGAGATAGAGATCAAAGAGCAGGACATTGCTGAGTTTATGATACACGCACACACCTTTCTATCTTGCGTCTCATCTGTTTCTGTTCCTTCTTTATGGCCTATTTACGATGGAGATGTGCCCGTTTTTATTATGGGTCCGATCGACCTGTCTGATGAAAATGTTAAGTTTAACCAATGATTGATTTTGGGCTGGACAAACTGAAAAATGGGCTTGTCATCATGCTCCTGCTTTTGTCGTGGAAACATGTGAGTGGTCAAACTGTAAATAAGGAATGTTTGCCTGAAGCACAATTTTTTGTATAAAAAGGGATGGCTTGCTTTGTAAAGTTGAGCAGTCTCCTGAGAACATACACCGTGTTGTACTTCTAGGATCTCTGTTACTGGCTGCAGCTAATAAATTTGATCTTTGACGTCACGAAGAAGTACCCCATGTCTCTGTATTCTAAGACAGGTGGACCCGGAGACTTTGGGCGTTTCCCCTGGCGCCGCCGGGTATTAAATAACCCGGTTCTTCAGAAGGTGACCCAGAGAATGGTCATACTTAGTCCCCAGATGCCCACTGACTATCTTCTGGGAAATTAGTTGCCACCAGTGTTAGAAGAGTTGGACGGGGCATTCACCCAGGGTGCCCTAAAAGCTCAGGTTCCTGGCAGTACCATTTCCAAACAAAAAAGTTGCTTACTTTCCGTAATGCCTTATCTGGCAGATACTCTATCTAACTGCAGATTCCTTACCTTAGTTTATTTCCCAGGTGTCAGACAGAAACCAGAAACATTTTGAGACAGTAGGTGGAGTCACTCAGCTCCACATTGGCAGCATCTGTGCCGGAAATGACGTGCACTTCTTGTAAATGGGCTACCCCTGTGCACTGACATTAGTTGCTTTTTGAAAACTTTCCATGCCAGTAACTTGTTTATCTGATAGAGACTTCTAACCTCAGATTCCTAACCTTAGAACAGATACCAAAGCAATACCTCCTCAGAGGAGGGTCCGCAAAAAGATTTAGACTAGGAAGTCCTGAGGAACGGAACAGGCAAAACGCCTGTTACAGCAGAACTGGCTGTCCAGGCAGTAGAGCTTAGTAAATGTGTGCAGAGATGCCCACGTTGCAGCTTGATGAACAAGTTACTTACCTTCGGGAACTCCATTTCTGGTAGCGACTCTACCTATCTGCAGATTTCTTCCCTTAGAATAACCGCCCACACTGCTTGCAGACCGCAAGGGGGTACCGACGGACAGAGCGGGGCCTCAACCACCGAGCAGTTGCCGGGTGAGGGGAGGCTTACTCCCACAGCAAGTTGGGGAAGAAGAGATAGTTCTTACCTACATATACATGGGATCCATGTCTGGTAGGGTGGTAATAAACCACTGATCTACTCATTCTTTTATGTGAAACTTTTTCATGTACAACACATTTCACTAACAGTGTTCTTTTCCTGCAGTAGCATGGTACATTTATTAGGTCCTGAAGAAATCCGGGCTAAAAGCCAAGATGGCTGAAACATGTCGACCTCACACTTTGCCAGGAGATAGCAAATTTGTTCCATACTATCAAGCGGTTATTACTTATGACATTTGGACAATACCCAATAAACATAATTTTTGTCCTAGTCATTTTTATTTTTCACTTGCACTGCACTTCATCAGCTGTCTCATACTTTGAACAAGCATTTTGGCTGAGATCACCGGGAGTATGAGGTCAAGTATTCAATCATGTTAGCCTTGGAGCAACACTGGCTACATTGACTCTACTCCTGTGGGTTTCCAGATGACGAAGCTCCGCCAAATGGGTGACTTGATTTCTGACGACTGACCCGAGGATTTGCTGCTAGAACTCTTCCCCGTCGCTCCGTGGAACAGCACGCCTCCCCACTCGACCGCACTCGCTGGTGGGAGCGCCTTCTGCAATCGGCAGAAGTACTCACTGCTCCCAGCTGAGAGCGCTCTGGGTAGAGGCTTGAGGGGCTAAAAACTAGAACTACACCGTCCGGGGGACTGCGAGGACCAGCAATCCTAAACTAGCGCAGCTGGTGCCTCTTCCCCCGGCGGCCACGCCCATCGCTTCCAGCCCTTTACCTTTCTCGACACCTGCTCCGCGGGTGCCGCTCACACTTGATTTCTGACGACTGACCCGAGGATTTGCTGCTAGAACTCTTCCCCGTCGCTCCGTGGAACAGCACGCCTCCCCACTCGACCGCACTCGCTGGTGGGAGCGCCTTCTGCAATCGGCAGAAGTACTCACTGCTCCCAGCTGAGAGCGCTCTGGGTAGAGGCTTGAGGGGCTAAAAACTAGAACTACACCGTCCGGGGGACTGCGAGGACCAGCAATCCTAAACTAGCGCAGCTGGTGCCTCTTCCCCCGGCGGCCACGCCCATCGCTTCCAGCCCTTTACCTTTCGCGACACCCGCTCCGCGGGTGCCGCTCACACTTGATTTCTGACGACTGACCCGAGGATTTGCTGCTAGAACTCTTCCCCGTCGCTCCGTGGAACAGCACGCCTCCCCACTCGACCGCACTCGCTGGTGGGAGCGCCTTCTGCAATCGGCAGAAGTACTCACTGCTCCCAGCTGAGAGCGCTCTGGGTAGAGGCTTGAGGGGCTAAAAACTAGAACTACACCGTCCGGGGGACTGCGAGGACCAGCAATCCTAAACTAGCGCAGCTGGTGCCTCTTCCCCCGGCGGCCACGCCCACCGCCTTCACGGTCATAAGTGACGGGCTCTTCTCCGCGACGCGGGACGCACGCAGGACGGAGCACGGGGCGAAGCCCGGGCCAAGGGCGGGCCCGTTTAAGCCCGTTCAAGACCGGCTAAGACTGGACTGGGCCACGGTATTTTCATTTTCCTTCTTGCTAGATATTGTGTTGATACACGTGGTTGTCGCATATTATTGACCGTCATTACCCGTATTCTATCATTTTTACTGCATAGTCATGAATAAGGGCACTAGAAGTAAAACGGCCCTTAAAACAGCCCAGATAACAGGCCCGATAGATTTATTTATAACTAAGACTAATGAAGTGATTGAGCAGAGTATACACATGTTGGAGCGTCGAGTATCCCACGAACTGGAAGTCGCGAGAAGATCCTCTATGGGTCCTCTAGCTTCTGCCCAAACTCCGATCCACCAGGGACCGATTACTTCTCTGCTTAACCCAGTCGAAAATACTAATGCCTTGATACACACTGTCCCAAACTCCGAGGATCTATCTGCTACCCAATTGTCACTAGGTTCACACTATAGTGAGGACCTTGAAAAAACACCTGATTTACAACTTTCTCACACCTATGTTGATACATTAGAGGTGAACCCCATGGATAGGCGGGAGGGTGCAATAGCCAAAAGGACGAATAGGGAGATAAATACACATGAGAATACTTTAGATTTACATAAATCCAAACCATCTTCTAACACAAATACTCACACAATTGTGTTAGATCAGCTCACTCCTATCTCCACAAACGTCATTAACATCCCTGCAACTCAGAACATAGACCCGCGGGAGATTCCTAACACCATGGGAGCAGTGGGCGGTATACATGACTCATGCACCTCATGCGCAACACTACACCAACTGCTTATAAATAGTATGGGGGAGTTGCTAAAACGTCATCTACAACCTATGGAAAAGAGCTTGATGAACATTGAAAAACAATTAGCAAAATTAAACACCCCAGTATTTACACAAAAAACATTGGGCTCCATTAACACAGGGGAGGGGAAACCCAAAGAGGCAAGTAAACTGCCTCAACCGTCACTACCCGTTACCCGACCACAGCCTGCACCACCCGAAAGAGCTGTAAACATACAACTTCTCCAGAAGGCCACACAAAATACCCCAAGATCTACACCAACAGATGGGAAGGGAAAATTAAATCGCACTACAGATACTTCCCAAGTAACTATGGGTCCCCCAGAAGGCAAAACCCAGCCAGTTAAGCCGAAGGACATTCCACCCATAGCACATAAAGGCCAGCTCTTACAATCTCAGGCCGACGGTAGGAAAGGTCAAAGGTATAGGCGTTCAGCACATCTGCCACCTGAGGCGACCCCATATACTGCCATTCTTACTGGGGTGCCCGAGCTGGCAGACAATGCCGAAGAACCCCCATGGTCACTGCGAAATAAGGTATTGCAGTGGTTGAGTCAAAATAGACCCCTCCAATCTACAAACTCTAGCAGAATTACCTCAACAAGAAGAGTGTTCTGGATTGGTGAAACCCAAAAAAGTATACAGGGTGATTGTGTTATAGTCAACTGTGATGACCCCTCCACAGTTGACTATATTTGTTCCTGGCCAGCGCTAGAGAAAAGGGGAGGGATTGATGTACACCGTCTCTCCTTCTTCTACCCACCAATAAATACTCTTAATTATGGTGAATCCTCCAGCTGGGATGAAGGTCAGGAATGGCCTTGGACTCAGGTGGGGTATGGGAATAGAAATAGAAATAGAACCAGAAATAGCCATTGGTCGAGAGAATGGGATGCCCGCCCTTGGTTACCAAGAAGAGAAGAGTTAAATCCCGAATGGTGGAGGGGTTTCCCCACAAGGAAAAGGTTTGACTGTTTAGATATGGTCGACTGACCAACATTGCCTGCATTAGGGAAACAAGGGGCCCAACAGCTAGCAAGTCTCTGTCCCGTACATCTGGTTTTAGATTGCCCAGCTCAGTCGTACAACAATCCACAGATCCCTTGATATACTAGTCCGCCCCTATGGAATACAGCTGACGCCACCATCTGGGAGACAGTGCCTCTGGACCAGCACTTATCACATCAATCAGTTATGGGTTTAACATCGGAAGGATTCCCTGCCTCTAAAAAAATTGAGAGTTTGAGTACACCTTTAGGATTGTTAGAGATCACACAAACTCAAAAAGATACAGGATACAGTGTAGATAGTAATGAGACTTTAATCCCACAGGCTAAAGGCTGTGTACAAAACGAGGGCAAAACCAGCCTAAAAATAACATCCTGGAATATTGCAGGTTTAGCAAAAAAAGCAAGGGACCAGACACTCTTAACCTTTATGGAAAATTTGGATATAATTTGTCTTCAGGAGTGCTGGGACCAGGAGGCGACCCACATAGAGGGCTTTAGCACTTTCTATACTCCGTCTACACAGGGCAATCGAGGCAGAGGCTCTGGTGGTCTGTGTATTTTTGTTTCTAACTTGTGCAATCTGAAGGGGGTTATACATGAGGGGGCAGGACTCAAAATAGGAGTGTGCAAATCACTACAGGGACTTGTGATCAAAGGGAAAGGGCGGAGCCTTCTCTTGATCAATATATATAACAATGTCCCAAAAGAAGAGCTTAAAGCTTTAGTAGATGAGCTGATTTCTATCTTAGAGAGTTGTGCGGGGGAGACAGATTGCATCCTCATAGCTGGAGATTTTAACTGCCATTTATGCCCCCACAGTGACACAAATATTTGTGGCATACTTAATCGAAAAGGGGACCCCAGCACACATTTTGAACATTCCACCTTTGGTAATATGTTAAATCAACTCATGCACGATTGGGATTTAGGTTTCGCTAATGAACTCTGTGAACCAACGGTAGCATTTCAACCAACCTTTCATGGACGAGGGGCAGGCACTGTAATTGATTTTATCCTAGTGTCTAATAATAATCAGGGTTGTATGCAGGGGTTCAATACTGAAGAATTGGCAATGAGTGACCACTTCCCAATTAGTGCCAGTATCTCTGTAGGAAATTGTGGGAGCAATATAACAAGTATATCAGATAGACTTTATCGTCATTCCGTCTCTTTGGCCAGGAAAAATGGTTATGCTATCAAATGGGCTAAGATCGACTCCAAAAAATTCTTGGAGGATTTAATCCATAAAGAATTGGAACATTTTTCCACTTGCTTGGAACAATGTCCTAATCCCCATCAGATTTCAGCGGCCTACGGTAAGATAGTGGCCACTATAAATGAGAAACTAACCAAGAAACAAAAAGCTGGTGAGGAAAGAAGATCATTTGGTTGGTTTAACTCTGCCTGTACTAAAGCTCATAAAGCTCTCTTACAGGCTCTAAAGAGTGTGCCAAAAGATATTAGCCTAGTCAAGGCTGCCAGGCGAGCGTATAAGCAGACCCTTCGAGGCAGGCAGGAAGAACTGAAAAAACATGCCTGGGAAGCTTTGATAAAGGCAAGCGCCCTGCGGGACAATATTTCCTTCTGGAGAGAAATTAACGCCCCTTTTTTCTCTGATAGTAAGGCAGACTCTATGGAGGTGGCCATAACGGAAGACGCATGGGTTAGTTATTTTACGTCTTTGTATAAGAGTGACTCACTGGTAATGCCAAATCCTTGTATGGCACCACAAGGTGACGTTATTATTGGGCAGCTGGATCCTCTACCAATTCAAGACAGTTTCCCACTCAACATACTTATCACCCCATTAGAGGTTGAGCAAGCTATTTGTCAGAGCGCTAACTTAAAGGCCCCAGGACCAGACGGAGTCCCTATTGACCTATTTAAAGAAAACATCGATCTATGGGCCCCACTGCTGGCAAATGTAATAAATGCCTATAGCAAAATAGGCTTCCCTGAGACATGGCATGAAGCCATAGTAATCCCAATATTCAAAAAAGGGGACAGGCAGGACCCAAAATGCTACCGTCCCATCTCTTTGCTAGACACTCTGATGAAAGTAGCAGGCAGAGTGCTGCTAACTAAACTGCAAGCCTGGTACAAAAATAATGAGATTCTTTCTAAATTCCAATATGGTTTTAAGAGCGGCCTGGGTACCGTAGAGCAGGGATTAAACCTGACCCTAATAACGAGAAAATACATTGGAGCAAAAAAAGGGAACTTGTTCCTTACATTCGTCGATCTAACCTCGGCCTTTGATTGTTTGGATCATAGAGTGTTATGGAAAACCTTGATCAACATGGGGATAGATCTACATATTTTATCTTTTATACAGGAGCTTTATAGAGATGCAGGTGCCACAGTTAGATATGGCAAAAATGGAGAGCGAACCAGAAAATTTCCCATAGAAAAGGGTGTTCGTCAGGGCTGCATCCTTGCCCCATTCCTTTTTAATTTATATATTAACGAGGTAGCAGACTTTTTAACCGACCTAGAAGTGGATTATCCCAAAGTAAATGGCCTCTCGGTCCCACTACTATTATACGCCGACGATGCTGTGATTATGGCTCGTACGCAGTTGGGCCTTCAGAGGGCCTTAACGGGATTTTCAACTTTCATGAGTACTAGAGGACTAAAAATTAATGTCTGAAAAACTTTTACAATGTGTTGTACCTCTAGAATTAACTCTAAGATAGACTGCAAGACCTTCGTAAACCACACAAAGATAGCTACGACTAAAACATTTTCTTACTTGGGTATCATTTTTAACAATAGGGGCACATGGACAACAGCAATTACTACTCGTAACTTGGCTTTTTCTCGCACCATAGGCGCAGTTAAACAATTTGCCAAGAGATTGGGTGGGAAACCTGTTGATATACTGCTTAAAATGTATGCAGCCAAATGTGTCTCCACTGCAATATACGGGGCCGGTATTTGGGGGATGGCAGATTGCACCCAAATACAAACAGTTGAAAATGCATTCCTTAGGTACCTGCTATCAGTCCCAAGATCCACTTCGACGACCATATGCCACAAAGAACTAGACAGAGCTCACATTACTGATCTAATAAAGATAGCTCCAGTCATGGTGTGGTATAAGATTTGGACATGTGATGATACAATATTTAGTAGGGAAGTAATACAAGACTGCTTAAACCAATCAGATCCCAGCAAGTTTGCATGGTTAGCCTATGTTAAAAAATGTCTGAACTCTATTGGTCATCCAGAGTTTTATATAACTCCTCCTTCATGTATACGAACGACCAAGGGAGCTCTAAAAGTAGCATGCCTCAACTTACTGGAGGAGAGGCGGTGGTACTTAGATGGAAATAAGTCTACAATTGTAGCTCACCGCCGAATCCTCCATGGCTCAGGCCTTCACCTTTATCTGGCACCAGCTTTTTCTTGCTATCATAGAATGCTTCTAACACGAATGAGGACTGATTGTTTTTATAGGTTAATTCCCTGTTCCTAATGATTGGTCTGCAAAACTGATAAAATGTCCGTGTGATGATATGTCTACCCAGTCAAATATACACGGCATCTTTTTTTGCAACTACTATCAGTGGGGTAGAAAAAGACACTTGATACCAATTTTAAAGCTCTGGGGTCTGAGAAAATGTAAACCTGCAATGATTAGATTGTATATGCTGCAAGATGAACCCACCATCGCTGCAGCGATTACATTTTTGACATTTGCTGTAAAATGTAGAGGGACATTGGTCTAACGATAATGATTACTGAGCAAGATTGTAAAATGTATTATTTTGTGCATAACTACATCAAATAGTACTTACTCGCCTCAATGACCATATGTGGCGCTCGAATACTTATGAATCGTATGATTTTTATGAATTGTCCGTATTATATGTATTTTAAGAACTGTTCCTCATATGCACTGTTTTTTATTAACACGTAATCTGTAATAGGATTTTTAAATGTAAAGCAAATGATTGTCATCTATGTTATGTATTTTGCATTTTTTGTGCTTTTATGGTTTTTTGTCAAAATACCGAATAAAGCTATCCTTGTTGTTGTAGAGGGTGGGCTGATGGAAATCAAACTCATGCCAAACGCTGGGCAAACTATTTGAATCTGGTGAACCTTTTCTTTGGAGCATTTAGAGGTTTCTTTGTCATATTTATAGACTGACTTTCTCCCTGTATTAGTTCATGTATGTAGTTAGGGGTGTGGAGCTAAGTTGGTCAAAAAAACACTATCCCCTAGACCCTTGTATACACATTTCTTATTTCCTTTCTACCTACACCTACACGTGGTGTGACTACACCTCCTCTATGACTACATCTGGGGAGAATGGGCATAAACCTGATCCAGAATGAACATTAGTTACTTACCTGTAATCTGTGGTTCTCCAGTATTGGTGTCATAGATTCACATGCCTGAATCATTCCCCGTCGTCGGAGTGGGAGTCCCATGATACATAAAAAAGCAATAACATGCACATAATAACCAAAAAACGTTGGTAATAAACAAACAGGAAGTAAAGTAGCCCTAAGCTACAAGAGCAAAAACCTCCACACGCATGACTATCATAGTCATTTTGTATAGTCCAAACTGATGCCAATCAGGCGACAGCACCCACCAGAATGTTCTGCCCAGAGGCTCAGCGTCTCAGATGTCATCTACTCATCTACTAAAAAATCTCTCTTCAGGCCTTGTGAATCTTGTGGGAAGCTCCGGCTTTTTAAAGAAGATCCCCACAAAAAGTGCATCTAGTGCCTTTATCCTGATCATGAGGTGAGGGAGTGTAAGATCTGCAGGACCTTCCTTCAGAATACCCTCAGAGATAGAGAAAAACACATTCTTCTGTGGCTACAGAAGATTAAAGACCAGGACAATCATTTATCTGAAGTGGGAAGTGTGGCTTCAGGGTCATCTGTATCCTCCAGAAAGAGGATGGCTGAGGAAGATCTATCTTCCACTGGGGCTAAGGTGTTGAGGAAAGTTCAGCCCTCCTAGGGCTCTGGCTTGCCTTCTGCTTTCTGCAAAAAGGCTTCTCCCCCTTCTGGATCATCATCTGTATCACCCCCTAAAAAGACTGGATTCGTCGTTGGCTCCCTTGTCGAGGATTATCATCGTCGACGCCACTTGAACGTCGACAGTCACCTTCTCATCACCTAAGCCTAAGATGATAATGTCGTCAGCCTCTTCACCGTCGACGCTGGTCTCTGATGTGGTAAGACCTATTTCGTCAACGAAGATAATGCCTTACATCGTCGACGCTCCGTCATCGACGACGAAAGGAGGTAAGATTCCAGCGACGAGTACTCTGTCGACGAAGACTGGCTCGACATCGATGACCCCACCGTCAACGAAGACTACCCCGTCAACGAGTGCTCCGTCGACAAAGACTGCCTCGACTTCGGTGACCCCACAGTCGACGAAGCCTGGCTCGATGTCGAAGATCCCACCGTCGACGAAGGCTGCCTCGTCGTCGACAGCTTCATCGTTGGCAAAAAATGCCCCGAAGGATGCCTCGTCGTCAAAAACATCATTGACGAAGATTACACGTTCGATTAAGTTAACTGTCTCGTCGACACCATCTCCTTCGACGACGGCACCGTCGACGACAAAACCGTCTACACCACTTTTATCAACGTGTACTGAACTACAAGTATAGTCTTCCACACCATCTATGGCCTCTTTTGCCCAACCGATTTCGACACCTTCTCTGCTTGAGAGACGTGGCTCGTCATTATAAGCTCTACTTAAATTGCCTGACCAATTGCTGTATTCCGATGATGACGAGGAGCAATCTGATGTAGACGACAGGTTCCGCACTGCTACGAGTCAGTCTGAATTACTTATTAAATATCAAGAGGAAGATCAAGACGAGGAACAGTTCTCTGTATCTGTATCTCAAGCTCCTATTGTGTTTTTATCCAAGAGCCTAAATCGATATTACTATTGTATGTCCTTGTTCGGTTATAATCAATAATATCCCTATAACGGCATAGAACTCATATCCATATTCAGTCGTAGCATATGCTGTCACATTAAGCAAGGCTACTTCCCCGGCCCCCTAGAAAGCACAACGCGTTCTCTAAACAATCCAAACCTCCAGCAACCTGGGAAATCCCCCTTGCTTTTGTTTTGATTTCATCCGAGAACTCCTGTAAAGCACTGTAAGAACGGGCAGTTCTTAGTGACATCTTTATTGACGTCTTATGTCCAACCTTACGTCAAACCCGGCACCTTTCAGGTATAAATATACCAACGTTGCCTTAAGCAAACACACGGTGGTGGTTTTGGAGCAGAGCAGCTATCTACTTGCCCGAGAGCCCAGCTGATGCGAGAGCCCACGGACGCTGCCCCTCCTCTTTTGACGCACTGAGAGAGACGCTGTCTTTTCTCCTGCAGAGAAATCCAGCTCCGGTGTTTCCAGATACCTTCGCGGGTTACTGGGATATCGAGTCCTGAGAGAGAGATACCAGACCTCCTGCTTTCTATTACCCAGATACGGAGCTGACTAAAACCTTAGAAGAGAATTCTTGAGTCAGATTCTTGGCAAAACCAACTTAACTTAAACTGCTACTTACTTACTCCTTCCCACGTATTAGGCTTAGGTCAGGTACACCGGGGTAGGGGTATTTAGAAGCACCAGTTGAGTACGTTAGTCAATTTATATAAGTATGTATATATTTTATCTATTTTAAAGTATCATATGACTAAGAAACCATATCCATGCTTTTACAGTATTATTTCTTAATCCTCCTTTTACTGTAGGCATTTTACTTTACTAAGAGTATTGCAATTGTGGCAATTCATTTCTCTTGTATGATTAAGGAGACTGCTCAATAAATAACAACCTTTTATTGAAAACGCCCGTCTTTCTTTTCTCTGCACTCTGGTGAAACTAAGTATGCACACTTGACTGAGCGAAATAGCTGTCTATTGTTTTCACACGACTCTAGAGATACACTCTTATTCTGAGAGAGCAAAGTTGTCATGTTATATGGTTGTCAGAAGCTAATCCCTTCTTGTCTATCCAGGGAGGTTAAACTACTCCTCGTTTATTTGAGAAAGTTTCTAGTGACCTCTGAGCTAGCTGGCAAAAACTTAAGTCTAATATAGTCAGTAGAGACCTAGTCGACCCAGTCCTACGTCTACACTGCTGAATATATTATTCCAATGCGCAGAGCCTATTGGGAATATAGGAAATACACTACATGGCTCCCAACGTTTGGTAAGGCGATAAATCTAACGCAAGACGTAAGAGTAACTCAGTCGTGCTTTTTCACACAGACCCCTTGTCCCGTAACTACTCCAAAAGACGTCTGGAGTGGGTAAAAGGTTAAAATCCGCCGGAACTTAGTAGGAAGCGATTCCTATGTATAGTTTTGGTTTAGTCAACGTTGAAGGATACAGTGTTCCAAAATATTGTGCACCTAATCTTTGTTTCCTTGAAACCTGATCTGCAACCAAAAAATCTTCTGTCAGTAAAATGCCTGACGGAGACGAAGAAAGAGATGCTACAGCGTCTCAACTGTTGTTGGAAGACACAACTCTCCAACAAAATGACCCGAATGCTATACTCATTCCGGTCAACATAAGAAGAACTATAACTCTTAAACTTATAGAAAATGGACTAACACCAAGAGGTGGAATAGTCGTATTCATGATAGAGGCTCATGAATATCGGCAGACAGAGGTATTCTACTCATGGATAAACTTTCCAGCAGCAAACGCTGTCACAGACGACTTCCACTATTACAAAATAGAGGAACCTCCGGAAGAGTACACCCCTTTCGAGGAGGTGGAAATCCCACTAAAATACCAAGAGCACCTGCTCTGGTTTAAAGGCGCCCTAAAACATAATAATCACATCACCAGGCTCGGTCCACTAGGTAGACCAGGAGCAACGTGGCCGGTTCTAGCCAGCTACACACCACATCCAGACATTAATAAAATGTCAAGCGAAGAACTCTTAGTAAAAATAAAAGAATTAACAAAGGCATATAGAGAGTTAGTTCAATTGGCAACGGAGGATATAACTTACCTCCAGAAATTGAAAGAAACAGATATAGCAGACCAACCAATTGAACTTGCCAGAATCATAGAAAAATCCTATGAAGAACTAGGTAGAGATAGTTTGGGTGGGAAACCAGTAAAACCCCAACTAATTGAAAATTCTGAAAAAATATTTATTAAAAATAATTTAAACACTCCAAAAAAGAGCTGGGATGGAAATAAACAATCCACTCCCAAAGAAAAAAGATTCCAGTCCAGAGGAAGGTCTCCTCGGCGGAGAGAAAGATCTCCGGACCAAGGACACAAGTCTCCCCAGAGGGAGCCCCCTGAGAAAAGATACAACCTTAGAAATAGGGATAATCTGAAAAAAACCTGATAGATATCAAGATATTGATACACTTCCCTCTCGATCTTTTCAGACTTCCTCGCAGAAATCGGAAGAAGAGGACGGTCAGAACACAGGGAAGAGCACGTCAAGTCCAAAGACAAGGAACCTGCTCATCAAAGTATAAAATTACAATTTCCAAAAAAGAAGGTAGCCAGTATTAAAGTAATCAAACATGCCGAGGATACTGAGGACACAACTGAAAAATGGAGAGTGGGCTCAGACAATGCTAGACAGCGCAGCAGAAGTGACCATAGCTCGCAAGATCCTGATGAATCATCTGGAGACAGTGGACACGAATGAATACATTCAGGTGGAAACTGCAGATACCAGAGTTAGCAAACCTCATAAAATATACGAAATAACATTACGTATAGAGGGAGATAAGACTAGGAAAGTAAGAGGTCTATTTTGGGATAACCTTTCCAAAGGCTATGCCATCCTTTTAGCTGAGAAAGACTGGCCACCAGAGTTTGTCAGGGAGTGCCCTCATGGCGAAGAAATGATTATGCCTGCGTTCTCAAATCATATTCCAATTCATAGAAAATATACATACGCAAGAAAATGGGCAGTAGCCCAAGCTCCTGCATTATACAAAAATCATGTAGGATGGGATGAGGACTCTCCTCCTCACAAAATCCAGTTAAAATGTCAACCAACTACACAAAGGCAGTACCCAATTAGGCAAGAAGCTAAAAAGAAAGTCAGGGAGATCTTAGATCAACTTGAATACCAAGGGGTGATTGAAACATGCACCTCTCAAATGAACAATCCTTTGTTTCCTGTCTCCAAGCCAGAAGATTCATATCGTCTAGTTTTGGACTACAGACACCTTAACTCATGTTGCAAGACATTTGCAGTACAAAACTCACATAGAGCGGCACTAATGAATAATATCGTGCGCAAAAAATACAAAACAACATTAGACATCTCTAATGGATTCTTTTGTCAAAACATTGCACCTGAAAGCAGGTATTTGACCGCTTTCTCAATAATGGGGTTGCAGAAAAATTCTGTTGACTCCCACAGGGATTCAAGAATAGCCCAGGATTATTCTCAGCAAGAGTAACAGAGTTACTACAAATATATGACGATGAGGCATTATCATATGTCGATGACATCTATCTGACAGATGATGACATGGATACTAACTTGAAAAGAGTGAACACCATAATACTTGGGTTCGCAGCAGAGGGTTACAAATTCAACTTTAAAAAGTCACGAATTGCCCATCTAACTGTCCTGGCGGACACTTCCTTAGAGAAATGCGCAGTACTCCAAGCACCAAAAACGCTGAAGAACTTACAATCAATACTAGGTTTCCTGAATTTCGGAAGAACATACATTCTAAATTATGCAGAGAGGGTTAAACCTCTCTATGAATTAATAAAACCTGATTTTAAACAAATCAATTGGACTCAAAAACACACAGAAATTTTGAGATCATTGCAAACAGACATGTTATCTAAAACAAAATTGCAAACTCGCGATAACACACGCAACCTTGTAATCCGAGTCATCCCAGGAATATGCGGATTCACGTACCTGACCTCTAATGAGGGAGAAACGGTACCAATAGCTTACAAATCACTTTTGTACACACAAGCTGAAAAAACATTCAGTATTACAGAAAACATGGTAAATGCGGTTCAAACTGCTGTAGCAAGAGAAAGAGCCCAAGCACAAGGCAAAAGGATAACTGTTTTAACAGCAGAATCAGCCTTTGAGGCACTAACAAGCCCACGCAATTTAACTACCGTGGCATTAGATCCAAAATGGATACAATGGGAAAATGCTCTTGCTACAGAAAAAGTGAAATGCTATTTTGACCCGAACATGAAAAAACGGAAACATCTAACATATGAAAAAGAATATACTCTGCCAATCAAAATTCTGCCCCTACAACTTTACGCCTGTGTAATATATACAAACGGATATGCAGAACCCTCAGTTTGGGGAAAACAAGCTTACAATGCTACGTGCGAGGTTGTTAAATGCCGGTGGCACAAAGGTAAATTGAGACCACTGGTAACTATGTCTCAATCTGTAAAAGACATTTCATGTCAACAAACTGAATTAATAGCTTTAAAAATGGCGCTCGATATTGCGGATCGCGAATTCCCGACACTAATAGTGTGCGATTCGCATTCCTGCGTCAAGTCTTACAATAATGACTTGCAGAACTGGGTTCAAAACGGTTACAAAGATGACACAGGTGCCACAATCAAGCAAAAAACGCTTTGGGAACAAATAGTTCTTTTACGAAAAGAACTACAAAAGACTCACGTGATCCATACACTGAGTCATCAGCGTGATGGCGTTCACGCTGTAGGGAATTCATTGGCTCACAAAGCCACAGCGGAAGCAACTAATCCGGCTTCCGTAGCCACAAAAAAGCGTTCAGAAAAATACATAGACGGGGAAACCATGCTGGCGGTAAAAACGTCTTCAAAAGGCGACTGTGCAGCATTACCCGTGAACTATCCACTCAATTATACATACATAATAGATGCAAACTCCGTTCCTTTTGCTCGAATCCCTGGAGTGGGGGATAGAGTAATTCCAAACACGAACAGGAGAGTCTTGTTAATAGCAGACGCACACATGGGTGAAGGTCTAGGGCACCGAGAGATCAAGGAATCTCTGAAAGAATTACAATCAGAATACTGGTGGCCGGGGATGAGCCTGCAACATTACAAATTTGTAATGAGCTGTCAAAACTGCAACAGAGATCACAGTGGCGAACCGGCTGGAGTAGTGCCAGGACCCCAATTAGATAGCATAAGGCGATCTATACGCATAATCAAACAGGAACAATGCGTCCCATTGTATATTATTTAAGACTAAATTCACTTAAAATCTGGCCCCAGCGCTCGGCTGACGCCAGAACTGTTATAAAAGATTTGCGAGTCTATATCGACACATACGCAATTGGCATGCTACATTCTGACCAGGGACCTGCTTTCAGCTCTCGAGCTTATAAGGAGGCCATGGCCAGCATGGGCATTGCGTTGCGGTACTCTTGTCCCTTCCATCCTGAGGGAAATGGGATTGTGGAAAGAAAAAACCGAGACATAAAGCAATCTATAACAGCCAGGGTATTAGGTTCGGGTGATGGGTGGGTCCAACATTTAACAATTGTCCAACGTAGTCTTAATAATCTGCCAAGAAATTCTCTGAAAGGTTTCAGCCCGTACAAACTATTGTTCGGGACTAGAATGCATATTCAGGACTTAGATAGTCAGACTTCAGTGGTAGAAGAAAAATGCTTTGATATCAAAGATCGTTTGGCTATTTTACAGGACTTAAATGAAACAAGAAAAGACCTGAGCAACGTAATGTAAAAACAGCAGCCAACAGCAGCTGAAGATAAACCACCTGTCCCAGCAAGACCTGTCTGGATTCCAAAGATTGGGGATCTGGTCAGAGAGAAGATCGCGGTGAAGAAGGAATTTGGGCCTTCTTACAGAAAAGCAGTACCTGTCTTAGCTGTCAGCGGAACAAGATCAGTTGTACTACCGCCCCTTGCTGGTAAAAAGGAGAACCGAGTTGTATCAATCGACCTGGTAAAACCACAATCATGTGGCCAATAATAAGTAGTAGGCCCAGTGGACTCCCAAGAAGTAGCAGAGTACCAAAACTTGCTACAATACAAGAGGTTCAAACTGAGAGACTAATCACATTTGATAAATCTGCAGTGAATAAAAAAGGACTATGCAACAATGCCATGGAACTTGTGCCTCTTGAAACCCAAATTGCAACAGTTCATCAAGAAACACCTGTCTACAACGATGTAGCCTCAGACTATGCTAATGAAACAAAAAATGCAAAAGCAAATAAAAATCCTGAAGCGATTCCAACAATTGACAGAACTGCATCCGGCTACTTCATCAATTTCGATGACTTTTCTGAGGATCCAAGCGAGCCTGAAGAACAGCCAACAACAAAAACTTTAAAAGACAAAGTAACAGAACTCTTTCATCAACTCAAAGAAACCTATCTGATTTCTCCATGGATTGAATTTTGGATTGTGTTAGATGTACTTTTCCTCCTGCTTTGGCTCATCATGGTTCTTTGTTTGGGAAATTTTATTGAAGGAAAATACAGTACAATGGACACAGCAAGTCAGAACATCAACTTGGTCCTAAAGCCACACAAGTCATCTCACATCGAGAAAAGAGAACTATCATCAGTGAATGTCACAGCCAATCCAATACCCGGCGGGGTAGCATGGGACAAAACGGATTACGAAATCTATGGCCCGGTCGAGCTCTTGAAATATCCACACCAGTTTAAGGTTTCATTAAGTGACTTTGTAAAACAGAGTACATTCTCTGATGATTGGGACTTTGAAAGCATAAATGATATGATGTCAGATTTAGTAATGTCAGCAAAATTTACAGACCATGATTACTTACAAGGTTCATCTAATTATGAAGAAATGTATTGTTACAACCACTTTGCACATCACTATTTGCATAAATCTGCTCAACCTAGAAATGTTTTTAATTATAATCAATGGGAACATTGTGCAACTCCACCGAAAGGTAGTTCGAAGACATTTTACGAGAAATTCCCATACTTCTCAGGGTTTAACACAAGTGATGCAGAAACATTTTATTTCAAACTGTTATATAAGACAGGGATGAAAACAATGCTGACAAACACTAAATTGATCTATTCGGAAACATTTTTTGAAAAATTAACTGCATTTGGTTTTGATTTTTGGAAAAATAACATTGAAACAAAAACCATCTGGGGTACAAAAGAATGGCAGGTCCAAGGTTTAGAAGCATTATTTAGAGCCTGCATGATCCCAGAACAAATTATATTCTTGAATGACACAATTCAACAGACAACCTGTCTTGGCCTAGCCAAAATTAAAGACTTAAACAAACCGTCTATTCCAAAGCCAACACCTGACAGTAATAGCACTACAGATATTGAGATAGACGTATCCCATATTTTTAACCTAAATAGAACACATCCTGATTGGAAAAAATGGTTGATCTGGCCCACAGACACAAATAACTGTCAAGATAGATTCCTGAACAAAATACAGGGGTTAAAAATGAACAGGCCAGTCCCTAATACTCCCAGAGACAATATCCAGGGATAGTTACAACATACAGTGAAGGAAAACTCTGCCTCGAATGGTTACAGACATCCACACTAGCAGAAATCAAGCAACACTTGACTTTACTTAAAGACGGTGCTGACTTGCGTGATTTCATAATGGGACCACGCAAACAGCGTCAAAAACGTTTCATAGCGGATGGTATATACGCTACTTACAACGAGGCTTGGAAAGTGATGCAAATTAAAACAGCAGAAAAAATACGAGAAATTTATCGTATTAATTTGGAAAAATCTTTTTCTGTTGTGGACAATGGGTTAATGACTCTGTCCTCCAGAATATATTCACTGGACAGTATTGTATCATCTGTTATTGATATCATAGAACAGGACTTACTAATGTTGCAACACGGTCAGTCCCAATTACGTTCTATTGTACAGCTTGGCTGGATGTTGCAAAATCTGCGTTCAGGCTACGTGCCATGGCGTTTATTCAACACAACGTCATTATTCTCTATCTTTAACCTTACTGATACTCAAATCAGTTTGGCACAGAAAGGAACAGAATATTCGATTCTGAGCATTGAAAAACTTGAGAGATTACCATTGACAATGTCAGAAAGACCGGTCATTGAATGGATAATACATGGAATAATAACAATTCCGATAACAACTTTCCAATTTAAATACTGTCAAGAGTATATACCAGCGGGCCAGTATGAAAGGTTGGGTAAAGGGTACATTAAGTCATCATGGAAATTACCTTACACACACACATGTTATAGTGAAAAGAAACAGAATGTATTTCTTAGTGGTAACAATTGTAAACAATCTCTAAGCGGTATACTTCTGTGTCAAGGTATTGACCTGCATGGGTCCTGTGAGGGGACTTCAAATAACCTTTCATGTCACCAGCATGGCACACCTGCAACACGAATAGAGCCATTCTTTAGACGGCTTTCTAACGGGAGCTATATTCTAATAGTGGACCACAGCTGTTGTGGCATGGTGCCAGGAAAAGCTTATCTTGTGAGCGTTAGTTCCATGGTCACTTGCTGTATGCAAGTATTGTATCCAAACAGCACTCCAGACATGGAGACGAAAATGTGACCTTTTTTAATATCTCTTCTATTTGAATTGATACTTTAAGCAGAATGAAGTCTGTTCTTTTACAGACAACTGTGCCCTTGACGTCATCAAAAGAAACGTATGATCTGCAAGTTACAAGGACAACGGCAGAGATACATACCCTTTTATCATCAAATTGCCCCGTGCATTTCGTAGAAATACTAAGCCAAATCCTAAATATGTCTGATACCAGTGGTATCCCACATATATTTAAGACAATTTATTCGGGACTGTTAACACCCTTCGAAACAGTTCTGGGCATTTTTCCTAATTTTGTCCATTCTGTCTTTGGCGGCCTACCACTTCTGTTGGGACTCGTAGCAGGCATTTTATTTTTGATACTTCTGCTTCGATATGGCAAGCCAAGTCGCAAACAAGACTCCAGCAACGATGGAAGAAACGATCCTGGCTATACGCTATCGGGACTGCATAACTAAAGTCCTTGGATTAGCCAGGCTAAGAGATCTGAATATGACCTGGTTTCTTTCATTCAGACCCATTGGCAGAATTGCATCTTACCTGTGCTTCAATGTATGCTATGCGGAGAAGAATGCGTGTTGGACGTCTGTCTAACACTACCATCAGCAGTACCATTGGATACAGATACTTTGCTAAGTCCAGTAACGGCTCATGCATCGTGTTGTCCCCAGCGGCTACCCATTCTGATGACGGCATTCGTTGAGACTTCACCACTACGATTAGGGGGTAGTGAAGTACGAGATGAGAGCAACATCACACAGGTACGACCTTCTGTGAGCATTGCTGATCCTGACATCGATGATAGCAATCATTCTCACGACTGCAGTGTTGCGGCATTTTCAAACTTGGTCGAACTTTCACCTGAAGCCGTAGACCACTTTTTTGCGAGTCTGTCTGAAATGATGTTCTCCCCTGAACAAAAAGAATAACTTTTAAGCAAACGAGCACACAGCGTTCCCTGAAATCTGAATTCGGCCTTCAGTTTTTTGATAAACAAAGCTACAGAAAATATTTGGAACTATTTTTTCCCCTGAAGCGAAATATTTTTTTTTCCACTTCCAAAATATTGACCTTTTTCTGGCACATGTACTCTGCTTAAAGTAGAACTATTCTTAGAGAACAGAGCTTCTATTTTTAGGAACTCTAGAGACAATATATTACCTCAGCCTCTAGCACATTTACAGCGACTGTATTTATATGTGATGGAATGGTCTCGACCTTCTTTTCTGTATTAAGAGCCATTTCATGTGTAAATTTCGCAAATCGTTCAGCTAATCATATATATGCATCGTTTTAACTGAATGATTACACTGCTTGAAAAGCGTAGAGTACTAATATCATTTTCATGTATTTCGCATACACCATTTCAAATGCAAAAAATGTATTTTGTGGTGGGTTGGAATACACATGCACCTTTAAATGTTTACTATTGCTTAGTTTTAGTAATGATGGACATTAGATCGTGGAGTGGGTATTGTGTTTTTATCCAGGAGCCTAAATCGATATTACTATTGTATGCTTTTGTTAGGTTATAATCAATAATATCCCTATAACGGCATAGAACTCATATCCATAATTAGTCGTAGCACATGCTGTCACATTAAGCAAGGCTACTTCCCCGGCCCCCTAGAAAGCACAACGCATTCTCTAAACAATCCAAACCTCCAGCAACCTGGGAAATCCTCCTTGCTTTTGTTTTGATTTCATCTGAGAACTCCTGTAAAGCACTGTAAGAACGGCCAGTTCTTAGTGACATCTTTATTGACGTCTTATGTCCAACCTTACGTCAAACCCGGCACCTTTCAGGTATAAATATACCAACGTTGCCTTAAGCAAACACACGGTGGTGGTTTTGGAACAGAGCAGCTATCTACTTGCCCGAGAGCCCAGCTGATGCGAGAGCCCACGGACGCTGCCCCTCCTCTTTTGACGCACTGAGAGAGACGCTGTCTTTTCTCCTGCAGAGAAATCCAGCTCCGGTGTTTCCAGATACCTTCGCGGGTTACTGGGATATCGAGTCCTGAGAGAGAGATACCAGACCTCCTGCTTTCTATTACCCAGGTACGGAGCTGACTAAAACCTTAGAAGAGAATTCTTGAGTCAGATTCTTGGCAAAACCAACTTAACTTAAACTGCTACTTACTTACTCCTTCCCACGTATTAGGCTTAGGTCAGGTACACCGGGGTAGGCATATTTAGAAGCACCAGTTGAGTACGTTAGTCAATTTATATAAGTATGTATATATTTTATCTATTTTAAAGTATCATATGGCTAAGAAACCATATCCATGCTTTTTACAGTATTATTTCTTAATCCTCCTTTTACTGTACGCACTTTACTTTACTATGAGTATTGCAATTGTGGCAATTCATTTCTCTTGTATGAGAAAGAAGACTGCTCAATAAATAACAATCTTTTATTGAAAACGCCCTTCTTTCTTTTCTCTGCACTCTGGTGAAACTAAGTATGCACACTTGACTGAGCGAAATAGCTGTCTATTGTTTTCACACGACTCTAGAGATACACTCTTATTCTGAGAGAGCAAAGTTGTCATGTTATATGGTTGTCAGAAGCTAATCCCTTCTTGTCTATCCAGGGAGGTTAAACTCCTCCTCGTTTATTCGAGAAAGTTTCTAGTGACCTCTGAGCTAGCTGGCAAAAACTTAAGTCTAATATAGTCAGTAGAGACCTAGTCGACCTCAGTCCTACGTCTACACTGCTGAATATATTATTCCAATGCACAAAGCCTATTGGGAATATAGGAACTACACTACACTCCTGCCACGGTGCCCTCAGCACAAATGCCTTTGGCCCTTCTTAATAACTTGTAGTTCATGTTAGACGATTACTATCGTCATTTCCCTCCATCGGAGTTGGCGGGATCTCTCCCATCCACTCCTATGCCTCAGGCCTTTGCATCCTCTTTGCAATCTCCAAGACCACCTTCTCCAGTACCATCTCATCATTCTCAAGAAGCGAACACCACGGATGAGGATAGAGAGGAAGGAGAGGTGGATGACAAATCTAGTCTGTCGGAGAGGGATGAATACCAAATTCAGACGCCATCACCTTCTGCTCCAGCTGCATCTAATTTGCCTCCAGTAGACATCGGAGGCCTCTATATCCCGATGGAAAGAGCTGCTAAAAGATCCCTAATCCCAATGGAAACAAAGAAAGATGAGTGCTTTCTTTATGATTTTAAAGATCAACCGTGAAGGCAAGTCAAAACCCTATCATTGACTTCATATGGAACGAAGGTTTAAAAATGATGGCGACACCCAAGTCCCTTCCTGCTGTACTGCCCCGGTTAGACAAGAAGTACAAGGCACCGGACAACTCTCCTGCATGCTTAATAGGACAACCTAAAGCTGATTCGGTTGTCGCTCAAGCGGCGCAAAGACGGGCCAGGAACCCCTTTTCACCTATTTCTGCTCCACCTGATAGAGATGGCAGACGTTTGGATTCCATCGGGAAAAAGGTCTCCACGATGGCAGGAACCACTGTACGTGCCGCAACTCCCTAGCGATATTCGGGAGATATGACAGGCAAATGTGGTCCGACATCTCCCCCTATGTTGAGATGTTATCAGAACCTGCGAGATCTGAGGCAAGGCAGATATTGCGAGAGGGTGAACTTGCTTCAGCAGAAATAATCGACGCAGCAGTAGACATGGTGTCTACAGGTTTCAGAGAGCTAGCGGGTGCAGCTGTGTTGAGGAGACAGGGATGGCTAAAGTCCACATCGTTTGACCAAGAGGTCCAGACCAAAATAATTGACATGCGAGTTTCTTTTTGGCCAACATGTTGACCAGGCCCTACAGGCTATCAAGAAGGACACGAGATCTTTGGGTAGCCTTCAGTTTGGCAAGTCGTCCTTTCGAGGGGCTAAAGGGCGTGGATCCTTTTCCAACAGAGGAAACTACAATCAGCAGAAGGTATATCAAACCTCTCGAACCAACCAGAGATATCAGCCCTACAAACAACAGTCTTACAGACAGCTGGGTAACTCCTACGCGTGTAGGAGTCCTGAAGGAAGTCCTCCTACCGTGGAAGAAATTCCAATAAAAACAGTGAGACATGCCACCTGACACCATCTCTACCCTCCCCCCAGTCAAAAGTTGGAGGAAAAATATCCTGATTCTACTCAAACTGGTCCGCAATTACTACAGACAAGTGGGTCCTGGATATAGTGGCCAGAGGACACAATTTAGAATTTGTCAAGATTCTCCCAAATTCTCCTCCCAGGGGCCCACCTCCAGCTCATATCAAGGAGTTGTTCACCCAAATACAATCAATGATACAGAAGGGAGCGATCAAAAAAGTTCCTTATTTGCAAAAGGGAACAGGTTTTTACTCAAGATTTTTGCTCATAAGGAAAAAATCGGGGGAATGGTATCCCATCCTCGACCTGGCGCGCCCTCAACAAATACTTAAAGAAGTTGACCTTCCGAATGTTAACACTTCAAGAAATCCTCCAGCTTCTTTCAATGGAGGATCGCATGGCTACCCTCGACCTTCAAGACGCTTATTTTCATGTGCCGATCCTCCCCAGACACAGAAAATTCTTACGATTCAGAGTGGCTGGCAGGGATTTTCAGTTCGAAGTTCTCCCCTTTGGACTTTGTTCAGCACCCCGTGTTTTCACTAAAGTTATAGCTCCAGTGGCAGCACATCTCTCATCGCTCCTGCCCTGAGTGGTCGCTCCCCTGTCTCTCTGCCGAGACGCGGTATCGTTACACTGTGCTGCATTGTGCTTAACTTGGATTATTTTCGCCTGTAACTTAATTGCATTTACCCCGCTTGGTTGCTGCATAGCTGGCGTGCTGCATTGTGATTAACTTTGATTATTATTTTTGCCTGGAACCTATTTGCATTTACCTCGCTTGGTTGCTGCTTAGCCGGCTTGCTCTATATCTGACTTGTAGTTCATTGCGCGATATCCCCCGGCGCCCTGCTCTGCTCCCCCCTCCATTTTGTTGCTGTTGTTGTTGTGCTCCGTGTACGTTCACTTGAGCCCGCCCCGCCTCCCAGCTGAGCCGCCCTCCCACTATCTACTTACAGCGCTCCCGGACCTAGAAGCACTGTGATCCCTCATCGCTCCTGCCCTGAGTGGTCGCTCCCCTGTCTCTCTGCCGAGACGCGGTATCGTTACACTGTGCAGCATTGTGCTTAACTTGGATTATTTTCGCCTGTAACTTAATTGCATTTACCCCGCTTGGTTGCTGCATAGCTGGCGTGCTGCATTGTGATTAACTTTGATTATTATTTTTGCCTGGAACCTATTTGCATTTACCTCGCTTGGTTGCTGCTTAGCCGGCTTGCTCTATATCTGACTTGTAGTTCATTGCGCGATATCCCCCGGCGCCCTGCTCTGCTCCCCCCTCCATTTTGTTGCTGTTGTTGTTGTGCTCCGTGTGCGTTCACTTGAGCCCGCCCCGCCTCCCACCTGAGCCGCCCTCCCACTATCTACTTACAGCGCTCCCGGACCTAGAAGCGCTGTGATCCCTCATCGCTCCTGCCCTGAGTGGTCGCTCCCCTGTCTCTCTGCCGAGACGCGGTATCGTTACACTGTGCTGCATTGTGCTTAACTTGGATTAATTTCGCCTGTAACTTAATTGCATTTACCCCGCTTGGTTGCTGCATAGCTGGCGTGCTGCATTGTGATTAACTTTGATTATTATTTTTGCCTGGAACCTATTTGCATTTACCTCGCTTGGTTGCTGCTTAGCCGGCTTGCTCTATATCTGACTTGTAGTTCATTGCGCGATTTCCCCGGCGCCCTGCTCTGCTCCCCCCTCCATTTTGTTGCTGTTGTTGTTGTGCTCCGTGTGCGTTCACTTGAGCCCGCCCCGCCTCCCAGCTGAGCCACCCTCGCCCCTCCCCCTTTCCACTATCCCTATATGACCGTTGCAATCGCGCGCAGCGTTCATGCGCAGCGATCGCGCCCCAGTCGCGCCGAAGGTGCGCCAAAGGTAAGCTCGTCTACGCCCGTCCGCGCCTGGACCGCGCCCAGCGCCAGACCCCCTGGTCCTCGTAATGCCCTCCCCTCCCGCATTACTTACGATGCCACCACCCTCCTAGCCCTTAACCCCGGCCGCTCCCCCAACTGCGTCCAAGCCGCTCCTGGACACACCCATGGACCCTTCTCTTGCAACTCCTGCAAATTCGACGGCACCAAGAACAACTCCTCATCTACCAACACTCAACGGATATTCGACCCCACCCACCTACAATGCATCCTGCTCAACACCCGCTCGGTCCACAAGCACGCCACCTCTGGAATCTACTAGACACCATCTCTCCGGACGTCGCCTTCCTAACAGAAACATGGATGAATGCCTCATCAGCCCCAGACATCACCATTGCCATCCCGGAAGGATACAAGATCATCCGTAAAGACCGCATCAAGCAAACAGGAGGAGGCATCGCTATCGTCCATAAGAAATCCATCCGCATCTCAACCAGCTCTGACGTCAATCTCGCCAACTCCGAACACCTTCACTTCCAGATCCACATCGACCCCAAGACCACACTCAGAGGCACCCTCCTTTACAGGCCATCAGGACCACGCGCACAATTTAGTGAAGACATCACGGACTTCATCACTCCACACGCGCTCACCTCCGAGGATTACATCCTTCTGGGAGACCTCAACTTTCACCTTGAAAAGAACAACGACCGCAACACCACCACCCTTTTGGACAACCTCGCCAACCTCGGACTTAAACAACTTGTCACTACCCCCACCCACATCGCAGGTCACACACTCGACCCTATCCTCACCTCCAGCAAACATATCTCCTTCGACCACACCACGGCTCTCCTTTGGACTGACCACAGATGTGTTCACTTTACCTACAACAAGCCCACATCCAACAACCACCCACAACCCACTCTGCAAAGAAACTGGAACAAAATCACCACTGACCAGATCTCCTCATCACTTCTTCAAAACCCCCCAGCCCACTCCTCAAACCCCGACCAAGCAGCCACCAACCTCACCCAATGGTTATCCAACAGCGCCGACATCCTAGCACCAATGAAAAAACGACAAATCAAACTAGGCAGCAAGAAGGCCTCCTGGTTCAACGATGATCTTAAGAAATCCAAGAAACTCTGTCGCTCCCTTGAGAAGGCCTGGAAAAAAGACCCAACCACCAGCACCAAGGACGCCTTCAAAAACGCCACCCGCATACACCACCGACTGATCCGAAACGCCAAGAAAGCCGCTTTCAAGGACCGACTAGATAACAACGCCCACAACAGCAAGGAATTATTCAACATCGTCAAGGAATTTACCAACCCCTCAGCCAACTCCAACGACATCACCCCCTCTCAAGCCCTCTGCGACTCCCTAGCCTCATTCTTCCACAACAAAATTGCAGACATCCACAACAGCTTCGACAACCTACCCGAAGACCAACCCACCCAACCCCCTGCAGAACCCCCACCCCCCCGGAACATCCTCAATGACTGGAAGACACTCTCCACTGAGGACACCATCCGGCTGATGAACTCTATCCACTCAGGATCCCCCACAGACCCATGCCCTCACCACATCTTTAACAAAGCAGACTCCATCATAGCACCGCACCTCCGAGACGTCATCAACTGCTCCCTCAACTCCGCAACATTCCCGGACAGCTGGAAACATGCAGAACTCAGCGCCCTCCTGAAGAAACCTACAGCTGACCCCACCGAACTCAAAAACTACCGCCCTATCTCACTCCTTCCATTCCCGGCCAAAGTCATCGAAAAAGCGGTCAACAACCAGCTCGCCACATTCCTTGAAACCAACAAATCCCTCGACCCCTCACAATCCGGCTTCCGAGCCAAGCACAGCACTGAAACCGCCCTCATCGCAGCAACAGACGACATCCGAACTCTACTGGACAATGGAGACACAGTCGCCCTAATCCTCCTCGACCTCTCCGCAGCCTTCGACACGGTCTGTCATAGCACCCTTTTACAACGCCTCCGAAACGTCGGTATTCAAGGAAAAGCACTGGAATGGATCACCTCGTTCCTCACCGGAAGAACCCAGAGGGTCCGCCTTCCACCATTCAAGTCAGAGGCCACTGAAGTCATCTGCGGCGTACCACAAGGATCTTCACTCAGCCCCACCCTCTTCAACGTATACATGAGCCCCCTCGCGGTCATTGCACGCCAACACAACCTCAACATCATCTCCTACGCCGACGACACTCAACTGATCCTCTCACTCACCAAAGACCCGAACACTGCCAAAACCAACCTGCATGAAGGAATGAAAGAAGTAGCCGAATGGATGAAGCACAGGCGTCTGAAACTGAACTCTGACAAAACAGAAGTCCTCATCCTAGGCACCTCCCCCTCCGCCTGGGATGACTCTTGGTGGCCAGAGGCCCTTGGTAAAGCACCCATCCCGACGGACCACGCACGGAACCTGGGCGTCATCCTGGATTCCTCTCTCTCGATGAACAGGCAAGTCAATGCCGTTTCTTCATCTTGCTTCAACATTCTTCGCATGCTCAAAAAAACATTCCGCTGGATCCCCACCGAAACTAGAAAAACGGTCACCCACGCTCTGGTCACGAGCCGACTGGACTACGGAAACACCCTTTACGCCGGTACCACCGCAAAACTCCAGAAAAAACTCCAACGCATCCAGAACGCTTCAGCCAGGCTCGTATTAGACATCCCGCGTAAAGAACACATCTCTGGTCACCTGAAAAACCTCCACTGGCTCCCCGTCAATAAGAGGATTACTTTCCGGCTCCTAACCCACGCACACAAAGCACTCTACGAAATCGGACCCGAATGCCTCAACTCTCGACTGTCCTTCTACACCCCCACCCGCCAGCTACGATCCTCCAACCAAGCCCTTGCCACTGTACCCCGCATCAACAAAACCACCATGGGAGGTAGATCCTTCTCCTACCTGGCAGCTAAAACCTGGAATTCACTTCCCACTCACCTTCGCCTTACTCAGAACCACCTAGCATTCAGAAAACAACTTAAAACGTGGATATTCGACAAGTAATTCCCCACCCTTCTTCAAGCGCCTTGAGACCCTCTGGGTATGTAGCGCGCTATATACATTTTTTGACTTGACTTGACTTGACATCTCCGCTTAGAGGGCATTTAAATCTTCCCATACTTGGACGATTGCCTTATCAAGGCAAGTTCTTTTGCAACAGCAAGCGCACATTTTCAAAGATGCCTGTCTCTATTCCAGTCTCTGGGTCTCTCCATCAACTTCGAAAAATCCCATCTCATTCCGTCTCAAAGAAAGTCATTCTTGGGAGCCACACTGGATACTCATCTCACTCAGGCTTTCGTCTCAAAAGAAAGACAACAGAAAATCTGCAAGATGGCTCGTCTATTGCAAGAAAAAGAGTAAGTTTCAGTTCAAATGTTTAAATCTTTCCTAGGGATGATCTCATCCTGCATCCCTCTAATACCCAATTGTCATCTCAGAATGAGACCCTTACAAGAGGAACTCAACCTCCAATGGTTGCAGATTTGGGGGTCGTTCGACGACATCATTCACATAACTCCTCGTATGAGACAAGTCTTTCACTGGTGGACTCAGATAAAGAATTTACAAGAGGGATGTGTATTCCTGGCGGAAGTATCAAATTTTACCATCACCACGGATGCTTCCCTCGAAGGATGGGGAGCACACCTTCAGGGAGTGACTGCTGTCAACGGAAAGTGGAATGTGCAACTAAGGAAGTGGCACATCAACCTCCTGGAGCTACGAGCCATATTCTTGGCCCTGAATTCCTTTCCAACCATCATCCAAGGGTCCTCGGTACTAATTCGGACAGACAATACAATGAGTATGCATTACTTATAAAAACAATGGCGTACAAAGTCGGCCCTTCTCTCCCAGCAAGCCCAGGAGATTTGGGACTGGGCTCTACGTTACAAGATCAGTCTTTCAGCGGTCTAGGGATTTCCAAAAGTCCTAGCGGATTCTCTCAGCAGATCTGCAATATCCAATCACGAATGGGAGATCCATCAACCGACATTGGACCGAGTCTTTCGGGAGTAGGGTCACCCCTCACCCCGATCTGGACCTGTTTGCAACAATTTAGAACCGCAAATGCCCACACTTTGCAAGCTGGCTTCCCCACAAGGACTCATGCGGGGATGAGCTTTCGATGAACTGGTCTCAGATATATGCATACGCCTTTCCTCCGATTCCGTTGGTTCCCAGAGTCATCCGCAAAATGAAAAGACAGCTGTGTCTCATCCTCATTGCTCCCAGGTGGCCTCACCAATACTGGTTCACCGAACTTCTCCTCCTTTCGGAGTGCAAACCCATTCAGCTTCCACCAATAACAACATTTCTGACAATTCAGGGGGGGGGTCAAATCTGTCACCCGGACCCAGCCTCCTTGAGATTAGCAGCTTGGCTCCTCAACACCTTGAGTTCGCACACTTAGATATCCCTGCGGATTGCCAAGAAGTTTTAGCCAATGCTAGAGCACCTGCCACGATTAAGACATACAAACTCAAATGGAAGAGATTCTGCGCCTGGTGTCACTCTGCCAATTTACATCCAATTCATGCCAAGCCAGAACAGATCTGACCGTTTTTTCTTCATTTGGCTAGATCGGGTTTATCTCATTCCACGTTGAAAGTATTCTTGTCAGCTATATCGAGGTTTTGTCAGGATGGCTCTAACTCTCTCTATTCTACTAGAGTTATTCAGCAATTTTTTAAAGGACTATTTTGAATGTTTCCTCCTATTCGGCGTCCGCCTCCATCCTGGCATTTGAATGTGGTACTCGCTCAGCTCATGCGTCACCCCTTTGAACCTATTCATAAGGTGGATCTTAAGTTCCTTTCTTGGAAGGTATCTCTACTTTTGGAGCTGACATCAGCAAGAAGGGTCAGCGACATTCAAGCATTCACGATTAAGTCACCTTTTCTACAATTCACGTAAAATTAAGTGGTGCTTCGTACCAATCCAAGCTTCATGCCTAAGGTTCCCACAGACTTTCACCTAATGAACCAGTAATTCTGAAGACATTTTTTCCAAATCCTCAAACAGCGGCAGAAAGAGCTTTGCATTCCCTTGACATCAGGAGATGTCTCAAGTTCTATCTGCAGAGAACTGCAACAATTCGGAAAACAGATCAGCTATTTGTAGCATATGGAAGGCTACGTCAAGGTTACGCTGTATCCAAACAGATTATAGCTCGTTGGATGTCCTCGACGATTAGTCTGTGTCATCAACAGGCGGGAAGGCCTCTATGCTCCATGCCAAGAGTACATTCGACAAGAGCGATCTCCCCTCCCACCGCTCTCTTTGCTGGTGTGCCTCTTCATCAGATCTGCAGAGCGGCAACCTGGTCCAGCAGGCACACGTTTACCAAACATTACTGTTTGGACACTGCAAGTGATGCAGATACGTCAGTGGGATGAGCAGTTCTCCGCAATCTTTTTAAATAAGGTGAGCCTCTGTTCTCCCTCCTCCACTATGCTCTTTTTAGACGCTTATTCTTACATTGTTGTTATGTCTTACCCAGTATGCATTTGTAAGCACTATTGTCTTTATATAGGTTTAAGATTCTGCTCATGCTGCATTGAGAGGCATGTTTACATATATACTGTGATACAAGGAGCGTCTAACGAGCATTATGGTTTGTACTGCTATCTACTCTGATTCAGGCATGTGAATCTATGAAAGACACCCCAATACTGGAGAAGAACAATTGTTACTTACCTTTAATATGTGGTTCTCCAGTATTGGTGTCTTTCAGAGATTCACATGCAACCCGCTGTAGTGAATGAGCCACTTTAGTGGTTGATGATCTGTGATGACCCTCAATCACCACCATTGTGTACTGATTTTAGTGTGCTATGTTACTTTAGCCTTAATGTAGGATGGTCTTGCATTAGAATAATCTTGCCAAAGAATAGAAGGTATGGGATGTCGAGGTGCAGAGTTGTTGGTGATGGTGCACACATGTGCTCCATAGTGGATACTGAGGGATTAAGGGCATAGTGTTATTTGAGTTAGGTGAATTATGACTTTAGCCTATTGGCTCTGTCGTGGTCTAATATCATTCTGCTTTCCAAGTAGTAGAGGCATATGCTTGATGAACTCCATATTCTAAACTGCAGCTATCTTCTGAGCTCTGTAGGTGAGAGGTTATATTGAGATTACATGTGTTGTTCACCAGCAGTGAACGAGAGCAGACCAGTTCTTATCAAGAGGAATGTGCCTTCTTCGCATTGGCGTCATAACAAAACGCTTGGCCAGCTGCTGTCGGGTGCCTGGTGTGGAAAGGTACAGGAATCTTGTGAGAAAGGTAGGCGGGTTCTTCCAGAAGCTTCGATAGAGGAAAGATTCCTATATTAGAGAAAGGGGGTCCGAGGGAGAGAGAGATGCTGAGATGCTGGTCTGGTGGTTTGGCGGTCTGGTGATACATCACGGTGCAGACGTGCAGTCGCGTTTGTGCAACAGAGAGTCCTGACCCAAACAGAGAGGGAAAGACAGACGGACCCTTCTTCAGATGACAAGACGCCTAAGATTATGGTGAGGTGTTCCAGGTGTACTTATTGTATCTAACTATGTCTTTTATTTTCAGGCTCTATGTATATGTATGTGTTGGTGATTGCTACAAATGTCTATTGTGATATCTAGTTATTTCTTTCTTTTGTCATCCTATTATCATGTAATAAAGAACCTTTGGAGAATATAATTTGTCTTTATTCCCTGTAAGAGAAGGTCGGGACCCTTTTTTACCAAGTACTTACAGAGGGATGGGCGATTCCCCTCTAATGGGTAATTTTTGATACGGGAGGGAAATCGGCTCCCATCAGGGATGTCTAAATTCTAATTATTCTATCCAATACATTGCTAGGAGGAGCATGTGTTGTGTACCCTCTCAGATGGGGAGGTGTTGTGAATTGCTGCGTACCCTCTCAGATGGGGAGTTGTTGTGAATTGCTGCGTACCCTCTCGGATGGGGAGGTGTTGTGACTTGTTGTTATTTGCGAGTTCCTCGGCAATGGTCTTATATATTGTCAGTGTTTATTCCTTTCTTGGGTAAGTATTGTGAAATGTGGTGTCTTTCTGGATCCTGAGAAAGGATGTGGTAAGTAATGGCCTGGTGACTGACAGAAGCACCAAAACATACAGAGAAGTAGAACATTACAATTTGGCATAGTCGGTTGCAGGATATGAACGTTGATTTAAAAGGGGAAAATATTGCTGGTTTTTTTTTAGAAATTGAAAGCAGACTCAGATATTAGTTGATTTATTTGCATGGGGTTAGCCAATATGGTGTTCTGGCTCATGAGTGAGCTAATTGTGTTTGGTTGAACGAGAATTGCTGTGTGTTTAAATGTGTTTTGTATAAAGGGCTTGTGAATAGCTTTTTTTTACGTTAGGCAGAAAGGGCGGGATCCCTTTACAGTGTTTAGTAAAAAGAAATGCTTTTAAAATGTTCTCAGTTGCAACATGGACGTAACATCTCAGAAGATAACCCTGAAAGGTGGGATGACATTTCAGACAGAGATAGTGGGGTATTTTTAATGTGTGTTTAATATGCATCCACAATTGTGTGAGGATATACATTTGCAAACAGGATTAAGGGGCCGATTAGGATGGCGGTTTTTCCGCATCCTCCGGGCCGGCGGAAGTGTCCGCCGGCCTGGAGGATGCGGAAAAACCGCTGCGGAGCCTCCAAAGACCCACCGCCAAATTAGGATGGCTGGTGGGTCTGGAATTCCGTCCGCTGCTTTTCCGCCACGGTCGGCTTCCGACCGTGGCGGAAAAGCTATAACATGGCAGGCGGTGTCTATGAGACACCGTCCGCCATATTAGGATGTTCGTAAATACATGCTTTTCCACGGCGGCTTTTCCGCCATGGAAAAGCATACGGACATTCACTTTGGGGGCCCGTTGCGGGCCCCCTGGGTGAATGGGGGGTGGGGGGTGCACATGGGGGGTACCTATGGTACCCCCCTGCATTTTCGTGCACAAAGCAGCAGGCACCGTGCGGTGCCGGCCGCTTTGTGCATGTAAATGTAAAACATGCTTTTTTAACATTGCGGCGGGTGCAGCTTGAAGCTGCACCCGCCGCAATGTTAAATATAGAGGATGTGACCGCCACCCTGGCGGTCACATCCTAATCAGCACGGAGGGAACGCCGCAGCCCCTGCGGACGTTCCCTCCTCCTCAAGGGTGGCGGACGGACGCAAGTCCGTCCGCCATCCTAATCGGCCCCTTAATGTGTATGATTCAGAGGTCAAAAATGTTACAGAAAATCCAGTCAGGTTGCCAATTGCACAGGCTGTTTTAATTAATTCTTCCGAAGAGAGTTTTCAGTCAGAAAGGAATGTGCAAAGACATAAGCTTACCCGTGTTTTAGAATTAACGATCACCAGTGGTGGAAATAAATCAGACCTATCAGTGCACGATACATTTTGCTTTGAAAGACAAATGCAACCATATGATTTTGAAAGTGTAAAACAGCAGATTGTGTATGACTGGTTAATTCAAAGGTTTAAAAATGTATTTTGTGATTTTACCCAAAAGCAATGTGCCCCTTTTAGCAGGGAAGAAAGAAGTCAAATGCCCATGACTCTGTGCTTGTGCACACTAAAAGATACTGGACAGAACAGCGTGAGAGAAAATGTGATTTGCTTATGGGAGGTCACACTAGTGGTAAAATGGCCCATATAGACAGAAAAGCAGTTTGGTAGGATTTCACAGAAGCAGGGTTGGTGACCCAAACAACTAATGTTTAAAATGATTTTATGTAGCTGGTGCACAAATGTTATAATTCTTTGCCCATGACAGTTGACGGTTACAAATTAAACAAAAATAGAACTTCTTTGACTGATGCTACCCCAGATATTGTTACAGAAGTACCATGAGATTTTGTATGTGACTTTTTAAGGTTGCCAATGTTTTGTCTTTTAGTTACCAATAGTCCTATACACAAATGATAGTTTAAATTTGCCTGAATTAGCTAAACAGAAGAGCAGAGCATTTAGAAATAGAACGCAGGATTTTGATGGAGGTCAAAAGAGGTTGAGTCTGTTTTTTGTCTTAGACGAAAGAAAGGGTTTTTTGACATCATGCTGTTCCATTTCAGAATGGAAAATTCCACAGCTTTTGGGTTGTGAACGGCTGGGTACTGACATGCTTTGACCTTGAGGAGATAACATGCATTCCACATGTTGTCAGTGTTTATTCCTTTCTTGGGTAAGTATTGTGAAATGTGGTGTCTTTCTGGATCCTGAGAAAGGATGTGGTAAGTAATGGCCTGGTGACTGACAGAAGCACCAAAACATACAGAGTAGTAGGTCATTACACCCGCCCACCTCCCCGCAGAGGCTCTTTGGCTATGATGTTTAGCTTCACTCCTGTGCGAGGAAATCTGAGAACCTGAGCCTCTGGGGAGAAATTCTGGTGGGTGCTGTCGCCTGATTGACTGTAGTTTGGACTATACAAAATGACTATGATAGTCATGAGTGTGGATGTTTTTGCTCTTGTAGATTATGGCTACTTTACTTCCTGGTTGTTTATTACCAAGATTTTTTGGTTATTATGTGCATGTTATTGCTTTTCTATGTACCGTGGGACTCCCACTCCGACGACGGGGAATGATTCAGGCATGTAATTCTATGAAAGACACCCCAATACATGAGAATCCTAGTTTCACCAAAAACAAGATGGTGAAACCCTTTCATCATTGTTCACTTCAGATAGCCCACCTTAGGGGTGTGACTAGCCCGAGAGCAAACATGCCTTCTGACTAGCTCATTTTACCATCTGTCCTGGTGTCAAATGGCCCTATGGGCAGAGGGTGGCCTTCCCAGGTCTGGGGGGAAGCCAGGGTTGCATTTCAAGGGTGGCACATGTATTGGAGCCTCAAGCCTTGGTATGCTAATTCATCAGCCAACCTGCTGCAGGAGGTGTGATTACAGGCTTTGTTGCTGACCTCTTGAGAACGTTGGCTTTCCCGAGCAGGGAGTCAGAAACTCATCTGTGGTGGCAGGCTGGAAGAGTCTAGTCATCCAGAACAATAAAAGACTGGTAGGTTTCAGGGGGTATCTCCAAGGTCCCTAATTTCTATATTTAGGTGGCCCCCTGACACCAGGACCTCAGATTTGTATACTAGAAGAAAGACAAAGAAGAGCCAATAACACAAGCACTGTGGACCAGCACCGTAATTGGCGCCAAACACTGCCTGGCTGCCGCTATCCTGATAGTTGCAAAAAAATGACTCGTCCTAATACTGAATAGTCTCCCCATTCCCATGGAAGGCTGTCCAGTATTTTGCAAACCAAGCTGCATTTACCTTAAAATGGTGGAGCCATCTCACTGCATCTGCAGGCACCGGCCTCATCTGCCCGGTTCACATTTTGCTGATCACCGAGTCCACCGATGAACCAACTCACCGGGAGGTAGTCTAGGAGGTCAGCCCCGTCACTTTACCAAGTCTTGAGATGCTGTGTGGTCCTGGAGCCTCCATGCACCACTACCCGGGTAGGGTGCCCTAGCAAGCACCAAAGCTTGTTGTGTGTACAGCCAGGACACTGTCGACGCCAACATCGACCTGCCAACGAGGGACATCAGGATCTCTAAGGTTTTCACAGAGAGTGGCCCTGCAGTCTTATTTTCTCCCCCTTTCCAGGTCACTGAAACCGAGTGAGAACCTCTGACTCAAGCTACCCACTGGACAAATCACCTCTGCACCTGAGACTCCTAGCCTTGATCCATGTAAACTGTGTGTTCTCATGGTCCAGAGACCCTCAAGAGCCGAGCCCCCTCATGGGTTCTGCCGGACTGGTCTCCAATTCCCCACTTGCAGTGTTCCTTTTTGTAAGTGCTTCTCCATTGACTTTATAGTGTAGCACTCAAAGCTACCAATGTGACCAGCACCTCTGTACAAAGAGACCCCAGGGCAGGTAAAAGCAAACTGCTGGTGGTTTCTCGGACCTGGCCCCTAAGCCCCTTAAGTCCGGACAAAGATTCCCTGAAAACCATTTGCAAGTATTTCTATGCATTTAATGTTTCTCCCATCGGATAACAATCCCACGTTAGAGGCTCATACCTCAACAAATGTTATGAGTCTGTATTTTAGATTTCTACAGAAATTCTTATTGCCGTAAGTACTCCCCTGATTCCGATGATCTTGATATCTAAAATGATATACAAATCGGTGTTATTTTTCTAAATTGGTCTTGGATTTCTTCTTGAGTGTGTGTCTCATTTATCGACTCTGTGTGTACAACAAATGTTCAACGCTCCCCTTTGATAAGCCTAAACTGCTCACCCACAATACCTCTAGAAGAGCACTTGGGATTATTAAAGTAAGCCTGTAAACAAATAAGGGTTGTCTGGACTATTTGCATGGTGTACCCCTACATTTGGTACACTACATAAATATCCAGCTTTCTACAACAGGCAGGACTGGGATGATGAAATAAGCATCCTGCAAGTTCATCGCTATCTTCAAGTCTCCCGGGTTGAGGGTAGACAGAACTTGAGCGAGCGTGAGCAGTATGAATTTCTCTTTCTTTAAGAAGAGGTTGAGAAGGTGCAGATCGAGGATAGGACAATGTCCTCTGTCCTTCTTTGATACCAGAAAGTAGCAAGAAAAACAATCACAACCTACTTCTGATGCAGGTGCCTTCTCTATCGGTCTCTTAGTCAAGAGGAGCAAGGAGAGATGTTTCTTCATCAGCCATTCACAGGTGGGTGGAATGGGTAAGGTGGTAGTCACAAAGGCGAGGTAGTAGCAACTTTGAATAATCTGGACAATCCAGCGGTCTGTCACTGACCACCAGTTGGGCAGGTGATGGGGTATTCTCCCTCACAATGGATGCTAATGGTAGTCAGAGGGCAAACTAAGAATGTTTGGAGGCTGCGGCTGCCAGGGGTTGACTGACTCAAACACTGGCCACCTATCCAATGCTACCAGTGCCCTAGGCTACGAAAAGGATGGGAAGCGTGTTGGACCTGGTGATTGGAAGGATATGGGCACAATTGGAGACCCTTCCGTGGCCACAAAAGGGACGGGAGGTGAGTTAGGGTTAGTGAGGGGCCGTAGCCCAAAGATCTTGTCGTAGCTCTGCTGTCCTTAAGGCGCTCCAGCTCTGAAGAAGACTGGGCATCCCTTGAAAAAAAGTTGTTCTTAGCCAGGCTTGGCGCCGCAAGAAATCGCTGTACCCAGTGAGTCGGTTGTGTTGAGTCCGAGATGCAGCAAAGTTCACCATACTGTGTGCATGGGGAACTTTGCTGCATCTCATCCACCAGCATTAGCCTATGTGAGTATTGCTCGGGCCTCCTCCAGTTCCAGGGGCAACACTTGCGCAACCAAGTCCTATACTGTATGGGAATAACAGCCTAAGAGGCATGCAGTGTTCACCGACCACAGTGCTAGGCTGGCTGAAAAGAACATCCTTTTACCAAAGTTGTCCAGCCTCTTGGATTCCCTTCCCAGTGGATCGATAGGGAATGCACCAAGGTGAAATCTAGATGTGGTGGCTTGGTGCATCAAACACTCCAGAATGCGGTGCTGGATGAGGAAACCGCGATTCCCAAAAATGGGGTGATGTAGCGGACAATCACGCTATGCACAGGAGTCCCTGTGCAGTGTTTGGGCTAGGCCAGAATAGGGCATCCATAAGGGCTTCACTGAAGGGGAGCAGCAGTTCAGAAGAGGAGGCGCCCGACTAAAGCACCTCAGTCAAGACGTTCAACTGCCACTGTGTGCAACTGAAGGTCCAAGACCTCAGCTGCCCTATTCATCACCATCGCAAATGTGGCACCCTCCTCTGTACCAACAGTAGGAGGACAGACTAGGGCAGTGTCGGCTGAGGTCTCTAATCCACTGACTTTATCACTTCATCATACCAGTTGTCCTGTTTCTGTTCTTATTCGGGGAAGTGGTATCCATGAGGGTCCACAGACTACTCCAATTCCTCTCCCTCCCAGGACTGTCAAATAAATAAGACACTGGCTCCACTCCAGGGAGCATGGACCCATTAGGCACTGGAGTCAGCACTGGGTGACGCTTCTCTGGCTCCATGTCAGGGTTTGGAATAGTGATGGGGCCAGTGGCAGCACTGGGGGCATCATCACTCGAGCGGGTGTCGAGGAAGGTCTCTCACTGATGGCTCAGTTCCAGATCCAGCAAGGGATTCATGGGGCCCAAATGGTGCCCAGGGTGATCCTGCTGGCATGAATCCAATAGAGGCTCATTTCAAGCCCATGCGGCCCAAAGGCTCTCCCGAGGGGCTGGGCCACCCAAATATGAGGTGCATGGCCTCATAAAAGTCTTTGAGCTGGGAGGGGTGCTCCGGGCAAATCCGGGAAGCGCTATGCAGACTTGGATTTAGGTTCTGCAGACTCAGTGGGCCTGGAGTGCCGACACTCCTGCATCTCATCTTCAAAGTCAAAGTCCTCTGCGAGTTCTTTGATGTTTTATACTTGTGGGACTTATCAGACAACTTGGAATGCGTTGATGAACGTCAAGATTGGTCCTGCTAACTGTCCTCAGATCTTCCACGCGAATGGGATCTCAAGTGTCACACAGTTGACCGACGTCGGGTGACAAGTAGCTTGAGGGACATTGGGATGTATGATGTGGCTGTCCTCACTGATCTTGGAGTGGTGGTCCCACTGCAAGCACCACATGCACACCAAGTGGGGGTCTGTCACTGGCATTTGCCTGTTACAGGCCCCACATGTTTTGAAACAGTCAGTTTCTTGGGTAAAATACCTTCACACTGAGAGAAAAATCTCACAAAAGGCCCACAAAATGTTGAAAAAGGCTAGTCAAAAAGTGACTGAGAGGTAGCTCAGACCAGACAAGCGCTTTCTGGTGCAGAAAGGAAAGAACTGACATCAGCGCACCGAGGTGGTGCCTATATAGGTTCGGTGAACGTCACTTCCGGTGCAGATGACAGTCCACGGAGCCGAACAACGCCTACAGCTCAGGGTTACAGCTTGAAAATCTTCCGGATGCAGTCTGACACCTGGAGATTATTATAAGGTAAGAAACATGTGTTTAGAGGTTTCTATCGGATAGATGTCCCGGATGGATTTCGCGAGCGAATTCAGTGCTAGAATTGCTTTTTTTAAAGGTCAATAGACATAAAGAACAATTATGCAAGGGCTCAAAGGGTGAGATTATCAGAAAGGTCAAAACAAGATTCAGGTTCTGTGAGGCATGATAAAGGGCTTTGGAGGGAAACTATGTTGGAGACATTTTAGAGAAGGAGACACAGGTTACCTAAAAAAGGAAGGCTGATCTGGCAACTGCAAGAATGCCGATATGGCAGAAAAGTAGCCTTTAATATTTTTTTATTTATTTATGTCATTTGTAAAGCGCCTGAATCACCCCAGGTGGGGTATCTCCGCGCTAGGGCGAGACTAGGAGGGAGGCAGTGAATAGCAGGCAACTGGGGAAGAGATTTGAAAAGCAGGGTTTTTAGTTTTTTTCTGAAAATCAGATAGTTAGTAGAAGTGTGAATGTCCAGGGGAAGTTTGTTCCAGAGTTTGGGGGCAAGGTAGGAGAAGGATCTGCCTCCCATTGTGGTTTGGTTGATGCGGGGTATAACAAGAAGGCCTTTCCCCTCCGAGCGGAGAGTGTGAGAAGGAGTGTATTTGGATAGTTTGTTGGTGAGATAGACCGGTCCCATTTGGTTTAGGCTTTTAAATACTATACAACAGATTTTAAAGTGTATTTTTTTTTGCGAATGTGAAGCCAATTAAGTTTATGTAGGAGTGGGAGAGAGGGGGTTCGGTGTGGGGAGCTCGTGACCAGACGGGCCGCCGTGTTCTGCACAACCTGCAGGCTCTGAAGGGCAGATTCTTTGGCGGAGATCAGCAAGGCATTGCTGAAATCCAGCCGGCTGAGTACTAGTGCATGGATAAGAGTCTTTCGTGTGGAGGGAGGGAGAAAATGGACGACTTTGTGCAGCAAGCTGAGGGCGTAAAAGCATGCTCGTTTGGTAGCGCCAATATGTTCATCCATATTCAGGTTGTTATTAAGGAGAACTCCTAGGTTTTTAACCACTGGCTTGGGCGATGGGGCTGCCCCGAGTTCCTCAGGCCACCAGCTGGGGTCCAGCAAATAGTGGCATCTTTGAAAAGCATGATTTCTGTTTTACCTATGTTAAGCTGCCAAATATTGTAGCTCATCCAGGAAGAAATTGCTTTCATGCCATTAGCAAATATATCTTGAATGTTGGGGGTATTTTTGTCAAAGGACAGAAGAAGTTGGGTATCATCTGCTTAGGAAATCAGGGTAAACCCGATGTTCCTAAGGAGTGACGCTAGGGGGGCAATGTACACATTGAATAGGGTGGGGCTGAGACAAAAGCCCTGAGGTACCCCTTTGGTCACCATTGTGGTGTTGGACTTGAAGGGTCCGAGATTTACTGTTTGTGTTCTGTCTTTAAGGAAGTCCTTTAACCATTCAAGGCCAGCGTCCTAGACACCTATTGAATGTAGTCTGTCTAGCAGGGTCTGATGGGAGATAGTGTCGAAAGCGGCGGGCTGGTCGAGCAGTATGAGAATTACTGCACGACCTGCATCCGCCTGCATACGAATGTCATCTGCTACGTTAACCAAGGCCAGTTCGGTGCTGTGCTGAGGACGGAACCCAGATTTAGATATATCGAGACAGTTAGAGGACGCCACAAAGGCTGAGAGGTGCTTGTTGATGTGTTTTTCCAGTAGTTTGCTATACAGGGGGAGCAGAGAGATGGGTCGGTAATTGGTAACAACGTTCGGTGGCAGTTTTGCGTTTTTCTTGATTGGCATAATCTGTGCAGCCTTCCATTCTTTAGGAAGTGTGCCGTGGCTAATGGAGTGATTGAGGATGGGACAAAGGGGCTCCGCCAATTCGATAGCGAGTTTTTTTGCGCTTTTGGCGGCTATAAGGTCTGTAGGGGAGCCAGACTTTGCAGATTTTAGTAGATTCTCTGTGTCTTGTGTGGTGAGAAGAGGGAAGTCTTTCAATGTGCACAGACTGGGGGGATGGGGGTTCCTTGTGTTGGGAGTGGTCTGGGGTTGGTGTTAGGAGAGGATATTTTGTTGTAAATTTCCTCGATTTTTGGTGTAAAATGGTCGGCGATATTATTGCATAAAGATTGGGAAAGTTCTTCATTGGGGTTGCATGCTTTGGGATTGATCAGTGTATTGAGAATGTGGAACAAGGTTTTTGATGGGTTGCCCGCTTGCTCGATTTGGGTGGCTATGTAGTTTTTCCGAGCTTTTCTAAGATTTTTGTGATATTTATCAAGGGCAGATTTGAACTTTTCTTTGTCCAGCATGTTTTTAGAATGGCGCAAGAGTAGTTCAAGGTTTTTACACTTGCGCTTCTCTGCTCTAAGATCTGACGAATACCAGGGAGTCTGGGGGCAGGTGAGGGGCGCCGCTCGTTTTTTCAAGGGAATCAGGGTGTCTATAGTGTGTCTGATAGAGTCTTGGAAAGTCCTTAGGCATCCCTCTACAGTGTCCGTGGAAGAGTAGTGGGGATGGGTAAAAGTTTCATTAAAAAGGGTGGGTGTGAGTTTGTGCCATTGTCTGTGGCTATGGGTTGCTGGAGAATTTTTATGTACATGCTCCCGAGGACCCATCAGGTCAAATGAGACTATCGAGTGGTCTGACCAAGTTAGGGGAGTGGTGGATTTGTAGATAGACTCGGAGGAGTTGGATAGTACCTGATCCAAGGTGTGACCGGCAATATGTGAGGGGGCATCATTCTTTTTTGTAAGGCCGAGTGTTGCAATTTCCTTAAGGAAGGTGGTCGCTTCTGGGTCCTGAGTGTCCTCACTATGGACATTAAAGTCACCAAGGAGAAGGAATTTATTTGAGGAAATTACGTGGGGAGCAATCAGGTCCATGAGAGTGGTAATGGAGCTTGAGAGAGGTCCAGGGGGGCGGTAAACAAGAGCACCCTTCCAGCTCAGTTGTGCATGGAGGTCCAACCTGAATATGAGAATTTCTATTTTTCACAGAGATGTTGACCTATTATGGTGGCTTTTATGGGGTCCTTATAAATGACAGCCGTCATTCCGCCAGTCTTGTGGGGTCTGTCCAGTTTTATGATGCGATAGCCCTCAGGAAGTGCCAAAGCAATGGCTGGTGTGGAAGAGGGTTTTAACCATTTTTCTGTCAAAAATCCCGTATCGGGCGAGAGGTGGCTAAAATATCCCAGAGATTTGAGGCATGTTTGGGAAGCGAGCGGACATTGGCTAGGAAGCAGTCCCAGCTGGCTTTAATGGAGGTGTTGTTGTCCGTGCGGTTAGTGTGGGGCTTACTTGATGCTGTGGAAAGGTTTTGGAAGCCGCAGTGGATGCATGAGAGGGGGCCTTCCAAAGTGAGAAGGAAGTTGTGAGGGTCTGCATGGGATCCACTGGCCAGGGTGGGGATAGGTCACTGATCCCTAATTAGTAGCAGGTCTGAGTTGGAGTAGGTTATCCTAGCTTTTGAGTCAGGGGCATGAGCGGCATGGAAACTGGCAGAGTTTCTGGCTCCTGGCGACGGTCTGGCGAGGACGAGCGCAAACGGGCTTGCCTTTTCCGCGCGAGTCCGCTGCACGTCGGCCAGGGCATGGGTATTTGACGTTTTTGGCAGAGGCCAGCTGATCTGGGCTCTGACGTCACTTCCTGGATGTGCGACACTCCCTCCACGCAATCGGAACTTTCCATGGTGGAACGGGGAGGCGCTGGCAATCAACACAAGGCAGGCAAGTACAGAGTCTTAGCGGCGCAGTGTGAGGATTAAAACATGTGAAAACAGTGAATTTTTATTTTAAAAGAACAGTGACTCAGTTCGGCAGCGCGATTCCAGAGCGCGCAACAATTAAAAAAATGGCAGTGGCGAGCGTGCGAGCATCGGAGGGGAGGTCAGGAGGGAATTAAGGCAACAAGTGGTATTTGGAGCTGATTGCTTCCCAAACACTGACTATAAACCTCTAGCGCGTCCGCTGCGTGTCGGCGAGGGCATGGGTATTTGACGTTTTCGGCAGAGGCCAGCTGATCTGTGCTCTGACGTCACTTCCTGGATGTGCGACACTCCCTCCACGCAATCGGAACTTTCCGTGGTGGAACGGGGAGGCGCTGGCAATCAACACAAGGCAGGCAAGTACAGAGTCTTAGCGGCGCAGTGTGAGGGTTAAAACATGTGAAAACTGTGAAATTCGTATTTTAAAAGAACAGTGACTCAGTTCGGCAGAACGATTCCAGAGCGCACAACAATTAAAAAATGGCAGTGGCAAGCGTGCAAGCATCGGAGGGGAGTTGAAGAGGGATTTAAGGCAACAAGTGGTATTAGGAGCTGATTGCTTCCCAAACACTGACTACAAACCTCTAGAGCCCAGAGCAAAGCATTGCAGGGCTACCAAGGGTTTACTGTCTTTGTTGGCGGATGTCTGGCTGCCAGAATGGCATCACAGATTTCTAGAGGGAGATCAAAAACTGTTGACTGTCGCCCTTCACTCCCCATGCATGACGGCAGAGAGTGTGCAGGTTCATGTAAAAGACTCTGCCCTGTTGTTACAACAGTAGATCTTCCCGAAGTGAAAGCCTAATCAGAGGACCAATGATCATGCTCAGGAGTTTGGGATACCATACTCTCCGTACCAATCCGGGGCCACAAGAATTAACTTCAGCCCAGCGGTTCCTGATCTTTTTGAGAACTCTGGGCAGGACTGTATTCGTCAGAAAGGTGTATAGGAGGCCTGAGCTCTGTGGGAAGCTTCAAGTTACTGGTAGAGTGACTTTATTGTGTAGTTAAATAAAACCATTACAATTAACATAAAATACATCAAGTGGGACAACATTCTTATTTACACGTTTAATTGTGCAAAGTTGCAGGTTAGTTAGATCTTCTTAAAATGAGGCGTTAACATAATATGTCTAAAACCAAGTCAACGCATTTATGTCTAAAATGTAGAAATGTCCGTTAACTACACTCACAGGGATTGTAAGGAAGCTCTGATCAATTTTTTGTCTGCCACTAGGCTAGAAATGTCCTTTACCATTATTAAAATAATCACTGCTAATAAATAATTTCTTTTCTAAGCACACGTCTAAACGAGCATTAAAAATGCAATAGGTCTCGCCTTTAATTAAGTTAAAGCTATTTGCTGTGCGAATGAAATTGTATAGCAAAGCAAATGGCTTTAACCTAATGAAAGGCGAGACCTATTGCATTTTTAATGCTTGTAATCTCTTCTCCCAACGATTCTGTCCATTCGAAAGAATGACAATACATGAAAAATACAACGGGCAAGGGTTCATTGGCTGGTCATTTCAATGTTGAATTGTCAGTTAGTAACATGCACCAAACTTCTGGATTGATATGCGTTTGTTGCGTCCACTTGTTTTTGGTATTCCTTCAGCAAGTAACTGACAAAAACTTAATTCGTGACTTTTGTGAAAGCAATTCATTGTCATATTCTAGTTCATTGCAGAGTTTCTGGAAAACCTGTTGGTTAAAGATAATTTCCCTGGCGTTTGATATTTTGCAACTATGCTGCAGGCGTGCAGTCTGTCATGACGTTTGTGTTGGATAGCCTTTAATGGGGTGTATATGAGTTATAAACGAGTACCAATGCTTCCCTCACTAGTACTGTTCCTTCCACACGCGCATTTAATCTTCACCTGGTTTCTTCTTTTATTTGAACGGCCAATAGTGTCACCTGTCCCATACTCGGGCAATGAAGGACTGATCAGTGAACTTAGATCTCATTTGAATGTATTTGCAGCTGGAAATATTCGGCCATAAGTTTTTCTTCAAGAGTAATATAAATATTTAACTCTTAGCAAGTAACTATGCTGCTCTCCAACCATGCATGTCCTTCTTAACTATTGGGTTAGGATCCTTCTGAAGTTAACCAAATTGCCGTCTGTGATATGGCCTGAGAACATTGAATATTCCATGGGGCTCTGGTAGTATCCGATTCAACTGCAGATACGTTTCTCTTAGCACCCACACCAATATGTGCATTCCTGTGTATTGTTAAAATGCCACACCCTCACAGGAATATATTAGAGATATGCACGATTGTAGTTAAATATATATTTACGAGTTGTACAGTGCAAGTTTACAATCAGTCTCTTGTTCATGTCTGAAGCATTGTATTACGAAGATATAGAAAATAATAAACGCGATTTTAAAGCAAAAGTTTGAACAAAAAGTAATTTTGAGGGATTGCAATGTAACTGCTTACCATTTGTGTCATTGACTTTTTCACTTGAAACTCAAGTCCTTTGCCATCAAGAAAGTCCCTCGTCTCCTGGGGAGTGCGTGAAGCTGAGCAGTGTTCGATTTTGGGTGCTGCAAGAGTAACTGCTTCACCTGACATCGCAAACCCCAGTTCACCAAAATTATTACTGCATCTGTGCCGAAGTTCTCCCTTCGCCTCCGATTCTCAACGCCCTCAATGGGTTAACCACGGACGCATGCTTTCAGCCTGCAAGCCATGGTTCTGCAAGCCTCCAACGTGCACAGGGACTGCTACCAACGTGCTTTTGTTCCTGGCTTATACTCTGCCACTTGAACGGCGTTCCCTAAGCTGCTGGCCCTGCTTCCGTTGTGCGCATGCGCGCTTCCGGTCTCCAGCTGCTTTCTTTGGTCCTTGTTCGCCGGTGCTGCTTTTGGTTCCCTGCGCGGAGAGTCACGAGTCGAATGGGATTTTATGCACTGCGCTGATCGCTCGCTATCCAGGGCAGGGCCCATTACTCACTCCCCACGCTTTTCATTTGCACGACACAGGCGTCAGTTAGAGCCTCATCGCCGGCATCAACAGCTGTCACCGGCCGCAGTCGGAATTTCACTCTGCCCAGGGCCGCCGCCGCAGCAGAGGGCATGGCCAACTACATGCTGGAGATAGATGGCAGCATAATGGTAGGGGTGAGAGCCTCCGAGCACGGCGGGGTGATTGTGTCTCTTTGTACCTTGGTGCACTCTGCGTCCAATCAGTGTTTCCATGTGAAGGCGGGGCAAAAGCTTATCCAAGAAGGAGGGCAATGACAGACACAGCTGACAACACTGTGAGTTCAAAAGGAGTTTGTGGGCAAGGGGGTGGGGCGGGGGGGTGGTGCCAAAATCAGCCCCACACTACAGCGAGTCTAATGGATGTTGGATGCTGCTGTACTGCATCGGCGGCCTGCGTGAGGGCGTACACTTTTCTCTTTTCTCTTTCTCTTTCAGTTTACTGCTGGCGTAAACGGTTTATTATCCTCTTTATGGGGCCATCTGTTTGGACCCATAAAGAAGATAACAAACCTTTTACGGCAGCAGTAAGTCGGGGAAGTCCGTCCAAGTGGGAGGACTCCAAAGAGAAAAGTGTACATCACAGGACGCTCTTTTCCAATGTTTGGCCACCGTTTACTCTAAACGGTGACGCCAACCAATGGAAACAAGGGGCGGGGCTTAACCTCGCTAGTGAAATCTATCCTAAAACATAAGATCTCCCAAGCGAGACTGCGCATGTGCGCAGCCTACGCTAGCCGAGTCTAAAAAGATGGAGATATACGTCTAAAAATCGGAAAAAGTGAACTGTGTGCAAGTGAGTGCCAAATAACAGCTGTCCTCCATTACAATTGTATGTACACCTTCACTGTGCCCTTTGGGGCTGCCACGTGATTGGAGTACATGTGCAAAATATGTGGATCTATGTAGCAAACTTATAGTAAGTAGCGTAATCTTAAACAATTGGGACTGGAGTATGTTTCCATCTAATACAAGGGAATTGGATCTGTGTCCAAATTATGTTGAGGGGCCGCTATACTCTTTTCCAATGATTATGTGTTTGCAAAACAACAGTCCACTGCATGCGCTAACAGTATATCAAATATATTAATAACAGTGTGACAAAAGCTTGAATCTTTGCTTGAACAGTAGCTTCAGTTTATTCACCATAGCCTTAGCAAAACACATGTTTTGTCGCGCTTTACAGTTGTGCACTTACGTGTTTAAACTTTGCTGTGTGTAATCAGCACTATGGGTTTGATATTTGTAACAGTTTGGTGACTTGCTGCAAGAACTTGGCTGCCCTGCATAAGAGCTGTAGCGACTTGCAGTTTAGTAATGCCATTATGGCAGGTCGACATGATCGAATCCAGAGAGAACGGAAAGCTGGAAGTAGAAAATTCTGTCTCCAGTTATTATTCCAACACCTGAGGCGGAAGCCGGGTGTTTTCTGGATCTATCATCTCCTGCTATCGATTCCGGCTGATTCTTCTTGCACTCCTCTGTCCGGTGGTATTGTATTGCGCTACACTACCTCCTGTTCCCATACCCGTTCGGCAGACTAAGTGCTGCAGGGGCATTGTGGGACGTGTAGGCTTGTAGGCTGCATACACCACCAGCGGCCATCATAGGAGGAGCTAGGCACGCTGCTCGGTGGTCCAGTGGGGCGGGCTTCCTCACTTCCCCTGCTCAGCTATATAACTAGAGGCTTCTTCTCCGCGCAGCGGACGCGTTAAGCGGGCGCCTTCATCGCGCCGAAGAGTTGCCTAAGAGAAGCCAGTCCGCGCCCAGCTGCGCCTATTGTGCCTATAACCAAGTTTTCTGGTAAAATGGCCAGGAATTTAATCACGTATAACTCCGTTTCTCTGCATAAGTTAAGAAAGGTCCCTAACCCCAAATGCCTGCACCGCACCCGCCCCTTAGATGCTTCACGTAAGTGCGCATATTGTAATTGGAAACTACCAGGAAAAACCTTAAAAAGAATCCCCACCCACAGGACATGATGTTCCTTCTCAATTGTAGATCACTACCCAAACATCACACCGAGCTGGCCCTTCTAATAGAGGAGTACAACCCTGATGTACTCTTCCTGACGGAGACTTGGCTCCATTTAGAAGCTGACCCAGCCACTGTATGGGCAACCCCACAAGGATATACAACCAAGAGACTCGATCGTAATAAGGGTAGAGGAGGTGGTCTGGCCATCATTTACAGAGAAAGATTTAAATGCCGTCTGACACCTACAGCTATACCAGCCTGCGAAAGCCTGTTGTTTTCATTAGAGCTATCTTCTACAGATTCCTTCACGGGTCTTTTGATCTACCGACCACCCGGATCGTCAGGTCAATTTACCTCAAACTTAACAGACTTAGCTGCTAACTTAGCAATTACATCGGCTAACTTCACCGTCTTGGGTGACCTAAACCTTCATTTAGACGATCACCTTGACTCCGCAGCCAACAGCCTTCGGCTGAGCCTTCGAGCAATTGACCTGATTCAAAAGGGGTTCCTCTCGACACACGTTAAAGGTCACCTTTTGGACCACATGTTCAGTAATCTTGATGCCCTAAAAACTGAACCCCCTATTCCTCTACCCTGGACGGATCACCACTTGTTACCCATTAACTGGGTCACTCGGAGCTCCCCCCCTGTACAAGAACCTAAAAGACACCTGGGTAGGAAGTGGTCAAAACTTCCTTCCATTAAGTGGGAATCCATGCTTGTGGCATGCGAGTTTCCGAGGTCCTCTAACCCCGATATAGCTAGTGCCAATTTTGACAATTGGATTGACAACTCTCTTGATTTAGTTCTTCCGAAGGAAGCTCTTCACTGTATAAAAAGGCAAAAAGTAGCTCCCTGGTACACCCCCAGACTGAGGGATATGAAATTATCATGCCGCAAATTAGAAAGGATCTGGAGACAAGATCAGACACAGGGAAAAAAGGCAGATTATAGAGCCTCCATCAGACTCTATAAAACTGAAATTAAAGCAACTCAAGCCCAGTTTTATGAATCAAAAATTACTTTAGCCTCCAATGCCCCTAAGGAAATCGTTCGGATAGCGAAGTCTTTGATCACCTCCCCCCCGGAGCAAATACCATTAGATGGGGCACTTGCTCGCTGCAATAACCTAGCAACCTTCTTTTATCAAAAAATTCAGACAATTTACTCCTCTTTTATTTCTGATCTGACCACCCTTGAGGCCGAGATAGTAGCAAGCCCCAATACACCCCCTTCCTGTATTTTAGAAAAATTTACCCTTATAGACCCAGTCTTGCTCGACAAAATAATCTCTAAAGTCACCTCAGGCTCCCCCAAGGACCCTGCACCGCCACAAGTCCTTACCTCGGCTATTGAGTTAATTCGCCCAGCCATTTTGGGCGTTTTAAGTTCCTCTATCATCTCAAGCACCGTCCCAAAGTCCTGGAAATGTGAAATGGTTAGGGCCTTACTAAAAAAAACCTCATATAGATCAGAATAATTTAGCTAATTTTTGTCCCATCTCTCTGTTGCCATGGATGAGTAAGCTGCTGGAGAAGCACATTAATAACATCCTAGTGGAACATCTTGAATCCAATGATTTGTTATGTGCCTCTCAAACTGGATTCCGTCCTCAACATGGGACAGAGACAGCTCTATTAGCAGTGACTGAGGAGGCCAGAACAGTTTTGGACCAGGGAGGAAAAGCGGCCATCATATTACTTGATCTCAGCGCCGCGTTCGACACGGTTAACCATGCCACCTTATTACACCGTCTTAGTGGCATGGGAGTGTCGGGCTCGGCACTGTTATGGCTCACCTCCTTCCTAGAGGAACGCTTCTTCCAAGTTTTTGAAGGGGAAGCTACCTCCGCCAAACAGCCACTCCGCTGTGGGGTGCCTCAGGGCTCTGCCCTGAGCCCCACACTTTTTAATGTCTATATGAGGCCCCTTGCACAGATCTTCCATCCATTTGGCGTCCGTATTGTCACCTATGCAGACGACACTCAGCTGTGGTATCTTTGAACAAATGCTGAGGGGTCATCTAGCACTCTGAGCCCATGCCTTGAGGCTGTCGCCAGATGGATGGAACTTTCCTGTCTCAGATTAAACGGGGAAAAGACGGAAGTCATGTTGCTGGGTAATCCCTCACCTACCATCCTGACCCCAATCTGGCCTTCCTGTCTAGGTCCCCCTCCTCCCCCCAAACCCCAGATAAAGAGCCTGGGAGTTTGGCTAGACAGCTCACTTGACTTCACTGTCCAGGCTACTAAGACTTCTGCCACGTGCTTCGGACTTATGAGAATGCTCCGGAAGGTTCTCCCTCTATTGCCGGTCCAGGCGAGGAGAGTCATGGTCCAGGCCCTGATTCTCTCACGCCTGGATTACGGCAATGCACTTTACCTTGGAGCCCCCCTTGCTACAATTACCAAACTCCAGGTTACTCAAAATTGTGCGGCCAGACTACTTTTTCAGATTCCTCGCTGGCAGTCGGCCAAACCTGACCTGAAGAAGTTGCATTGGCTCCCGGTAGCGACCAGGATACAATTTAAATCTATGTGCCTGGTTCAGAAGGCTCTTCGTAAGTCAGGTCCATCCATCATGCTCCCTTTAGTCACTCCATACTTCCCTTCTAGAGCTCTCCGCTCCAGTGTGCTACATCTGGCCACCACCACAAAAGTAAAAAAATCCCGCTGGGGTGGCCGCTCTTTTTCGCACAATGCTGCAAGATTGTGGAACGCTCTTCCGTTGGTCTTGAGAGAAAATAACAACCTGACGGCTTTTAGAAAGCTATTAAAAACGCATTTGTTTGCAAGAGCTTAGCGCCCTGCCCTGCCGCCTTAATGGTTCTAGTTAAAGCGCTGCGAGGCCTCAGGGTAGTTACGCTCTATATAAGTTTAATTTTCATTTCATTTCATTAACAGCTGGGCAAATGCACAGAAAGTGTAAAAGAGATTCTTCTGCATGTTCACAGAGACGGCACAGACTGGTCAGCCATGTTCGTTTCCATGTTGGGACCTGATCTTTTGAGCAAAAAGCTCCCAGTTGAATCAAAAGCAGAGAGTGCTTTATAGTTGGAGATATATGTTGTACAAGATACTGCAGCAAGACCAATGTGGCTGCCTGACAGATGTCTTGCAGGGGAACACCACGTCCCAATGCAGTAGTAGCTGCTGTCTCCCTGGTCGAATGGGCGCTTAGCCCCACCGGAGGTTCCTTTTTAGCCAGAGAATAACAGGATTTTATACAGAAGACGACCCATCAGGAGATAATCCTCTTGTGTACAGCCCGGCCTTTCTTGGAGCCTACGTAGCCAACAGAGAGCTGGTCATCGACCTAGAACTGTTGTGTGTGGTATATGTAAAATGAGAGCACCCATTTTGGGTCCAGACGGTGGAGCCTCTCTTCCTCTCTGGAAGGGTGCGGAGGCAGAAAGAGAGTGGGAGAGTGATAGTTTGCCCGATGTGGAAGGCAATAACAACCTTTGGTAAGATGGAAGGATGAGTGCAGAGCACTACCTTGTCTGGATGAACAGACAGAAAAGGAGGTTTACAGGAAAGAGCCTGGAGCTTACTCACGCGCATAGCAGAGGTAATGGTAACTAGGAGAGCAGTCTTTAAAGTCAGCAAACGAAGAGGATAGTTGTGAAGTGGCTCAAAAGGAGCGCATATCAAATAAGTAAGAACCAGATTCAAGTCCCACTGCGGCATCACAAAAGGAATAGGAGGGAAAAGGTGAGTAATGCCTTTGAGAAATCTACTTATGACAGGGGACTTGAAAAGAGAGGGCTGATCAGGGAGCCTGAGAAAGGCTGACATTGCTGAAAGGTAGCCCTTAATAGTGCCCAGAGCAGAGCCCTGCCAGTTGATGGAGCGAGATTCAGAAATAATTTTTATTTCAACTTGTGAAGTCACACTTCCATAAATAAATTAATAATACTAACAATTTGTGCTGTGTGTGTGCTAATTCAATCTAGTTTAAAGTTGCATTTTCACAGAACACGCGGGAAACTAACATGTGTGCTCATAAATGTGCATTATGTTGCATTCTCAAGTATGTGGAAAATAATAAATTAATCTTGTCTATTGTCATGTCATAACTAATAGCAGCTGTTTTTATATAATGGCATGTGCTTATTTTGCTTCCCTTGTCTATGTGGTGTCACTATATTCTCTATAGGTGCATAAAGAACCCTGCTGGATTCAATGAAGAATGGTAGATATAAAATGCTGCTTTATTTGTGCTTTACTGCTAGGTAATTTAGACTAATGGGTTAATTATTAGCAATGATGGGAGGCAACAGAACAAACTGTATTTCTTTCATTAATTATTCTTTGTGTTTGTTTATATAATAGTTTTACAAATGAAGCTTAGAGATGGCTGCAGGAAAATAGTACACTTTTAAAAGTGGCGCAGGAGAGGTGGCGCAGAAAATTGACGCTCTTTGAAAAGAGGCCTATTGATGAAAATGGCTCAAGTGAAAATAATTCTGAAAGGATGGAAAAAGCCTCTGAGCTTTTATTTTGAAAGGTTTTGGAATGAACTGCTAAAATGATGACTCTTTGGAGAAATTTGCTAACGTTTGCTAACGTGCCACGGGAGTTCAGAGCGGACAGGCTCAAGGTTGAAAGGAAGAATCGTGCTTTCGCTACAAAATGTAGCAGCCTAAGGAAGAGCTGCCAAGACTTCTACATGAACAATGAACTAGTGAATTTGCCCGGGCATGTGAGAAGGAGGTGTCACAGTTTACTGTGGCACGAGGTGGCTCAGCCAATGGAGAACTAGAATTTGTCTGCTGGAATGTGAAAAATAGTTAGCTCAGCTTAATTTAGGGTATAAGAATGGGTTCAGAGAACAGATAGTTGGCTTACGCTCGAGAATTCTGGAGGACGTGTTATGCTGATGGACTTTACACGTGAGGAAAGGAGTTTTTTATTAATTACTTTATTTCTAGGTGATGAGGGTAGAGACAGAGAGATAGTTAGGATTTTGGAAATGCTTAATTTTACTTATTCCTGCTAATGAATAATAATTCTTGATTCATGCTCTTTTTATTAATACTGAATAAACCTTTCTTTATGACTTTTTCTAATGCTTGCTTAATAAAATACCAAAACCTGAGTTTTTCTAGATGTGTTTAAAATAAACTTTCTAAAATGACAAGCTGGTCTTGATTATTGTGGATAGTTTAAACAACATATTTAGATCTTATCGCCTCATGATTCAGTCGCTCTATTGTTGATATGGGCCTAGTGTTGTAATGTAAGTTTTGTGGTAGTAGATAGTGTCATTTGTGCAATATTTTGGTGAGAGCGCTGGATCACGGGCCAAAGAAAGAAGGGACAAAAGGACTTCAAAAGAGGGGCAGAAAGGGCATCTACAGCCTTTGCTGTGCACCATGCCAAAAATTTGTTCCACCTGCAGGCGTATACTAATCTAGTGGAGGGACGCCTGGCTGCCAGAATGATATCACAGACTTCAGGATGCAAGTCAAATGGAATCAACTGTTGCCGTTCAATCTCCACGCAAAGAGGTGGAGGCTTGACAGGTTCAAGTGGACGGAGTGTCCCTAGCTGCTGCGACACAAGATCCTCCCGAAGAGGCAGTCGGATCGGGGATCCACACTCATACTGAGTACCTCGGTATACCAAACTCTTTGAGCCCAGTCCAGGGTCACAAGAATGACTTAGGCCCGGTTGTGCCTGATCTTCTGTAGCACTCTGGGTAGAAGTGGTATAGGCGGAAAGGCGTACAACATACTGCAACTCCACTCGTGATGAAAAGCGTCGCCGAGTAAATGCCCCCTTTGGAAATTCCAACATGCAGAACTGCTGAGGTTGCGCGTTCTCTTCTGTGGCGAATAGATCTAACCAAGGCTCTCCCCACTGTTGAAAGAGACCTTGCGTCACCTCCAAGTGAAGACGCCATTCGTGATCCATCATGCACCTGTGGCTGAGTTTTTCTGCCCTGGCATTCAAAGAACCTATCAAGTGTTGAACCACCAAGGAAATGCGTTGATGTTCCAGCCATGTCCAGAGACGCAGAGCCTCATGACATAGGGTCCAGGACCCCACCCCGCCTTGCTGTTGCAGTGCCACATGGCGTTGGTGTTGTCTGTTAACACCTGCACTACTCTCCCCTTTGCAAAGGGAAGGAATGCCTTCAGTGCAAGTAGGATAAGCTCCAGAAGGTTGATATGGAGCCTGGACTCCGCCAGAGACCAGAGGCCTCTGATCTCCGCCTCTCCCATGTGGCCACTCCATCCCAGGAGGGACGCATCCGTTACCACTGTCTGCTCCGATTGGGGAAGGGAGAGGGATCTGCCGCTGAACTAATGCTGGTTTGTGAGCCACCAATGCAACTGCTCTGCAGTGCCCTCTGAGATATGGACGTTTTCGGACAGGTCCCCTTGATGCTGCGCCCACTGGAACTTCAGGTCCCACTGCAGAGCATGCTTATGCCATCTGGCATGATTGGTCAGCAGGATGCAGTAGTCCATTAGGCCCAGCAGCCTCAAGGTCATCCTGACCGAAACCCAGGACAAGGTCCGAAAGATCGGTATCATACCCCGAATGTCCCGGACTCGCTGTTTGGGAGGATAAACCTGAAACTGCACCATGTCCAGAAGCGCTCTGATAAAGAGGAGCTTCTGAGAGGGAATCAGGTGCAACTTCGGCACGTTGATGGAGAACCCCAGCAAATGCAGCAGGTCGGCCGTAGTCTGGAGGTGGGAGATGACTGCCTGGGGCAATCCCGCCTTCAGCAACCAGTCGTTCAGATAGGGGAAGACAGAAACCCCTGATCTGCGCAGATGAGCTGCGACCACCGCCATCAGTTTCGTCAAAACCTGAGGGGCGCTGCTGAGGCCAAAAGGGAGCACTGTGAACTGAAAGTGCTCATGGCCTATGGTGAACCGCAGGTAAAGCTGGTGGGCCGGCAGGATGGGGATATGAAAATAAGCGTCCTGCAAGTCCAATGCTACCATGCAGTCTTGCGAGTCTAGGGCAGCCAGGACCTGAGCAAATGTGAGCATCTTGAACTTCTCCTTCCAGAGGAAACAAATGACATTCCGAAGGTCTAAGATAGAACGCAGGCCCTTGTCCTTCTTTGGAACCAGGAAGTAGTGGGAGTAACCGCAACCTCCTTCTGGCATCGGAACGTGCTTGATGGCCCCCTTGGCCAAGAGGGCCGCAACTTCCTGCTGGAGAAGTGCCAAGTGATCCTCCGACATGCGGTGGTACTGAGGTGGCATGGCTAGAGGGGTGGTCTCAAAGGGGAGGGAGTAGCCCCTTCGGACAATCTGTAAAACCCACCTGTCCATAGTGATAGTGCGCCAGTGGGGGAGGTGATGGCGAATCCTGCCGCCCACTGGCGTTTGGTGGGCCTGAAACACCGGATTAGGAAGGTTTGGAAGCAGTGGTGGCAGGGGAGGTGGTTGACTGGCCCCGTGACCCAGCTCTGTGAGTCCCACGTCCGTGGCTCTGCTGCGTAAGTCAGTGGCTTGAAACAAACGTGTTTGGGCGCCCCTTCCTTGGCCACGAAAGGAGCGAAAAGCAGACGCCAAAGGAGTGCACATGGCGGAAAGGCCCATGGACTTGGCCGTAACCCACAAGTCCTTAAAGTGCTCCAAAGCACTATGGGCTAGATATAGGTGGCTAAATACCGGTCTGTAAAGCCGAAATTCGGTAAATTTCAGCATTACCGACCGGTATTTAGCCATGTGAGATGTAGGTATTACCGAATGCCATCGGTAATAACGAATCTGTAAATTAAAGGGAAATCAGTTACCGATTCATTATTTACCGATCGTCCGACACCGAAACTCCAAATTACCGAATCAGTAAATAAGAAATCGGTACAAAATTCGGTAATGCGATGTACCAAAAATTGGTAATACCGAATTTGTGCAAATTCGTTATTTAAGAATTGATAATTACCACTGACCCAGAGCAGGTGGTAATCAGGTGCAGTGCATAATAACAGCCCCAAAATGCAACAGTGTGAACACAATGACAGCCCTCTACATCATAGCAAGGCAGCTACGTTTGCGAGCAGCTGGACTGAGGGTTTGGAGACGGGAAGAGTGTGTGTATAGACTGCGTATCACTCTGTTCCAAATGACTGAGGCAGAAATACATGACAGGTACAGGCTACACCCACAAACCATCCGAGACCTGATACAGGACCTGCAACCATACCTGGAGCATCAGACACCAGGGGCGCATGCCATACTAACACATGTGCAGGTGCTCTGTAGCCTGCACCTACTCGCTTCAGGAAGTTACCAGGGTGTGATAGCTGCAGCAGGTGGTGTGCCACAGAGTTGCCTGTCCCGTTTCTTCAACTCCTTTTTGGATGCCATGATGCTGAGAATGCATCACTACATATGCTTCCTCAGCACAGAGACGGAGCTGCAGAAGACAAAGCTGGATTTCTACCAAAAGGCACAGTTCCCACATGTAATAGGCTGCATCAATGGGACCCACATACCAATCTGCCCACCTGCAGCTACAGAATACATATACCGCAACCGCAAATCCACTCACTCCATCAACGTGCAGGTAATATGTTATGCAGACTACATCATTACTGACATTGTGGACAAATTCCCAGGGAGTACCCATGACTCCTACATATTCAGGAATAGTGGGATCTATATACACGTCTGGCTGCTGGTGAATTTGGAGAAGGATACCTTCTAGTTAAATCAATGTGACACACCCTGATGTATACCTGGAAGAATGTTCGGGTGACCCAAATTAATGGCACTATCTTTCCCATTTAGGTGACAGCGCATATGCTGTCCGGTAATTAATCCTAACTCCATACCTCAACCCATCCACCCCAAGTGAGAGCAGATACAATGTGGCACATAAAAGCATGCGCAACGTTGTGGAGCGCACCTTTGGACTACTAAAAAGCAGGTTCCATTGCCTTCACAAAAATGGAGGTGCTCCTCAGTACCGCCCCATCATCTGCTGCAAAATAATAGCAACATGTGTGATGCTGCATAACCTTGCCACGAAGAAAAGAACAGCAGTGGAACTAACTGACTCTGAGGACGAGGGTGAGGACTATCCACAGCCAGAGTACAGCGCAGCAGGTGTGGCAGCAGCACCGGATGGGAGACACAGACGGGTTGAGATAACAAGCAACTATTTCTGAGTGAATAAGGAGACATTGCCAGTTAATGTATTTGAGGGATGGTGTTTAATGATCAGAGCACACCACCAAGATCAAAAGCAGTGTCCATTCAAACATGGGTTACATCACCCATTTCGGTTCAACCATATCATGGCTGCCTCTATTTCTTGCGACCACGCGCTGCACTGCCACGTTCCTTTGCCCCACTGTCTCCCTTGCAGGCGCTGGACCTTCAGCATGTTGCCTTCAAACCCAGCAAACACACTGCCATCTTTGCCCTGAATGTGAGGACTGGCTGCTCTTGCCCTGCGGTGTCTGGAAGATGTGTGGGCGCGCTCTGTAGTGGACGGTTAACTTGCCCTGTTGCCCTCCTCGGCCACTGTCGACTGTTGGCCCCCTGTGCTGTCCTCCTCGGGCACCTTAATCTGCTGGAGGGTGGCCACTGCATGTCTCCTGCCTGACGGTGGTGGTGGCATAGATTGCGGCGGTGGTGATGGTGTTGATGATGGCGTTGAAGGTCGCTGTGGTGATGGTGATAGTGGTGGTGGTGGGGTTGTTTGCCCTGCAGGTGACTGGTCCTCCTCCTCTTGTCTCCTCTCAGGCCTGGGTGCCTTCCCTCTACTCCCCTCTGCTGCACTGCGTAATGTCTCGCCTGTGAAGACAGAATGTAAATATGCCCACTCACCTGGCAGCATTTGCATTGTAATAAACATAATGCCCGCCAATCACACTGACTGTCCTCTGCTTGCTAATTGCTGTCACATGCCTTTGGGTTTGCTGGACTGACTGTTCTGAACATGTGTTACTTCTGACTACATCTCCCATAATGCATTGCAGGTTATGAGTACAACATGCACTGGTGTGGGAGTCCCTGTGCCTCTCTGGGAATTGGGGGTGGGAGGGGGTGCACAGCATGCTGTGTATGCATCTTACCTTGTTTGTTGGCAGCTCTGGCAGGTCTGTCTGCGTCGCCAACCCCACTCACATTCTCCGGCTGGAGGGTGGACTCAACCAGGAGCTCCATGGCAGTTGGTGCAGGTGCTGTGCTCCTCCCTCCACCAGTTTTGCTGGCCTGCTTCTGCCTCTCTGCCATCCTCACCTTTGCAGTCTTCCTCAAGTCATACCATCTTTTTTTAAGATCCTCAATGGAGCACTGGGTGACTCCGATCGCATTAATCTTGGTCTGAATAGCAAGCCAGATCTGTCTTTTTTGTGATTCTGGCATATGCAGGGACTGCTTGCCACCAATTTGTCATGGTCCTTTGTGACATCTTCGATGAGTATCTCCAGCACCTTCTCGCTAAATTTCTGATTTCTTTTTCTTTCTGCGCCCTCCTTCTCCCTCTCCTGGTTTGCCATTTTGCCTGGTTTTGGATGCAAAAATAGGCTGTGTTGCTCCTGGCTGCTCTCTGCTCTGCTCCCTGCCTCACAGTCAGCTCCAGGTTCAGTGCAGCTGCCTGGGTGTGGCCACTTCCTGTTTGGGAGGTAATTGGGATGCACAGGATTGGCTGATTCCACAAAAACCAAATTTTTAAATGACCGAATCGGTATTTACCGATTCGGTATTGGGATTCGGTATTTGAGATTCGGTATTGGGGTTTCCGGTAAAAAAAATTTACCGATCCATTCGGAATCACTATTTTTTACCGATTAATAATGATTCCGTAATTTTTTTTTTTTTTTTTTAAAACCTTTATTGTACAGAAAGTGCTCACAAATACGGGCCTACAACCCAGCGGGCTGGCCACCACATAGCAGGAGCATAGTCAGCAATACAAAAGTATCCACAGGAGACGACAACAAGAACACAGGAGACATAGGCCAAAAGCCATAGAGCAACCAGCATGGACAGGATACGTGAAGGTTGATTTTCTAATATGGGAACGGGAAGTACAGGATCAGAACGGGCAGTGAATCAAGCAAATAGGGAGGGGCCGTAGTGAGCCGCGGACCGGCGATCACAGAAAGTACAGGATAAATCCAACAAGAACTAAACATAGCTGTACATACCACCCCAACGGAAGTACCACAAGGAGAGGCGATTACGCACGCCGTCCAGCGCTCACCCACCACAGCCACAACCAGACTTATCAAACGGATGTAAAAAAGGAGCCCATCGTATCCATCAACACGGTACACACCCCAATAAAAGGAAGGAAATCCCCCACTAAAGAGGGAGGGGAAGGAAGAAAAAGGAAAAAAGAAGGGACTCCTCTTCAAACATGCGCCCCCCGGCGGCGAAGCAGGAAAACATAAACCAGTACACGGCACACATTGAAAATTAGTGGCATAAGACACAGTTAGCCCTAAGCACAATAAAACCGGCAGGCCAGCGCATCAGACACACCCCAGGGGGACACATGACGAAACGGAGTCCCGAAAAAGAGAATACGCAAGAGCCATAGAACAAAAAAAGGGGGGGGGGAAAAAGACCCCCCAAAGTGACAGACCCCCCCACCCACCCCGCAAGCCCACCCTGCACCCCTGCAGAAGGCTATGGCCTACCCCCCGGCAGCGTGCCTGTCGCCCTAATTAGAACCCAAAATATAGAAGAGCAAAGACAAGACGGAAATCTAAGACAAAAGAAGGGGGGAAGGGAAAGGAAAAAGGGAAGAAAACACGCGGGAGAGGGCCAAGGAACAGAATTATCAGCACCCACCCACCCGCCTGAGAAAAAGGCAGAGCCCTCGGGAAGTCAAAAAATATCAGGATATACTCCAGGAGCAACACAAATTACACATAGTCATACCGTTACATGTCGATCACCCAACCAGTACAAGACTACCGCACACAGAGGCAAGTTCGACTCAGCCCTGTCCTTGTTTGTCCAAACTTGAAGCCGTCCGATTCACCAAGAACCAGACCACGAAGAACAGAAGGCAAAGAACAGGGAGATCAAACGGCAGTCCAGATAAGATACGTGGAGGAAAACCCAGATGATCCGGAAAAGTCAGAGAACATCTCACGCAATGCAGGCACAGTTTCAGGGACAGTTTGAGAAAAGCCGAATCAGCGGGGCCGGCACAGGAGCCAGGGTCGATCATTCGAGGCGAAGAGAGGCCGAAAAAACCATTAAGGCCAGCCCAGACGGGATCCGGCCCCCGGATCAGTGGCGCTGGAGGTGGCACAGTACGATGAAGGGTAACGGAACTCCGCACAGCCACAGACGCGGCCATCGCCGGGCCCACGCTTCCCAGGATAGTTCCAGCCGCACCCTGCAACGGCAACGAAGCCGCACCCAGTTTAGGGGGCCCCAACGGCCCGAAGAGAGGATCCACCTCCAGGATGACAACGGGTGCGGCCACCGAAGCTCGCCAGGAGTGTAGGGCGTCCAGGATGCTCTTAAGTGTAGGAAGACCTTTACAGTATCCGGCACCCGGGCCATGCGGCGGGCCTCCAGCGCTCGTCCAGGCCCGGCTGAGACATTCAGGGTCGGCCGCCATCTTGGAAGCCCGTCGGGGCCGCGGCGTCCGTCAACCCCCATCCGGACAGCAGCGAGGCAAATGAAGACCAGCCGACCGGCAGCAGGGCACCTCCAGAGCAGGAAGGGGGGCCACCAGAAGAAGGGGAATCGCCGGCTCCCCAGTGACGCCGGTCCCGTTCTCCGAGTCCGGGCGGAGGAAATCAAAATGGCCGGACCGGAGAACAAAGGGGGAGCAAGCCGAATGTACGATCAGCCCCGTCGACGGAAGGCAGCGCCTCCACCCAAGGTCACCGGCCCACCGGAGCCGGCCAGCAAGTCACAGCTGGCCTATACGCACAACGGCCTCTATGACCGCGTCCACAGCGCCGTCAAGGGCCGACCATCGCGCTCCGCCCCGTCCGGGCGCCGCCGAGAAGATCCAGGCCAGCCCGCTCCGGAGGCCCCGAAGCGAGCGGGAGCGATGTGCAGGATCCACGGCACCCAAGGACAACCAGAGCAAAAGGTGAGTGCCTGCAAGGTATCTTAGCACTGCGGCATAGCAAAGAGGACTTCCCGGGGCCGGATAACAGCAGGATAGACGATATAAGCAGGCAGGCGAACGGAGCCGAGCTAAAACGCGGCCATTCCGGACGCGAGCTTGGCTCCTCCCCCGATTCCGTAATTTTTACTGAATCTTTACGTACATCAGATATACTGATTCCTTAATACCGAATCGGTAAAATTCGGTATTAAGGAATCGGTATTTTACGATCACCTACATCTAGCCCTATCTGCCTTGTCACCAAAAAGGTGAGTGCCATCAAAAGGCATGTTCATCAGAGTGTTCTGGACATCCCCTGAAAAGCTAGTGGTCCTCAGACAGGCGTGACGGCATAGCGCCACTGTCGTGGAAATCGCTCTGCCCAGCGAGTCAGCGGTGTCAAGGCCACAACGAATAGTGAACTTGGCTGCATCTCTCCCCTCAGCAATAGCTTGGGAGAGCACCGTCCTAACCTCCTCGGGACACTGAGGCAGCACCTGCGCAACCGTATCCCACACAGTGTGTGGATTTACGGCCCAATAGGCATGCGGTGTTCACAGACGGCAGGCCTGAACTGGCCGAAGAGAAAATCTTCTTCCCCAACTACTCCAGTTTCTTGTATTCCCTGTCCGGTGGTGGGGAAGGGAATGCGCTTGGGGACGCAGAAGCTTGGACAACCAAGCTCTCAGGGGTAGGGTGTTGGGAGAGGAAAATGAGGTCACCCCGGGCCTGGTGATGCATGGTGCCACGTTCCTATCCATAGGAGCCCCTGTGTTGGGCTGGACCAGGTGCCCAAAAGGACATCTGAAAGTCCATCATTAAAGGGCAGCAGCGGCTCCGCAGAGAAAGCCACCGGACAAAGCACTTCTGTCAGGCGGTTAGTCCTGACGGCCACTGTAGGGAGCTTGAGGTGGAGAGCCTCTGTTGACCTATGCAACACCACTGAATAAGTACCATCCTCCTCCATAGCCATGGTAGAAGGAGACAGTGCACCAGGTTCTGGTGAGAAATCCAGATCACCGTCGTAAACCAAATCCTTTGCCCAGTCTGAGTCTAACTTGCATTGGGCTGCTAGAGGGTCTTCAGACCCCTCCCAGTCCTCCCCAACCTCCATAACCTACTGCGCCGGTGGGAAAGATTGAAGAGGATAAAGAAAGGGATAAAAATTCCCCATCGGCGTCTATCGACACCGGTCCGGCACCATCTCCATGTCAGGGTGGAAGCGGGGAACGACATCGGCCGGCGGGCTGGCCGACGCCGGTGGTGGGGCCGTAGACGTCGATGTCAGTGGAGGTTGTACGAGGTCAACCGACATCGGCTGGGATCCATGCATGGATCCTGGGGGTCTTGCGGTGCCGAGGCTGGAGCCATCGACAACGTCAGGCCGGAGTCGCTGACGAAGAAGGGCGAGGACCCTAAGTCTGACCCGGGTGGCGCCGCCTGGGCCTGATGGGCCAAAGAGGTAGCCCATGGCTGACAGAAATTCCTACAGCTGGGCCGGAGTCGCCAATGGACCCGGGAAGGGCAGGTAGGCCGACGGAGACTGCGTAGGCCCCACCGGAGCCATGGGGGAGGCACCACCCGCATCCTGAGCCGTGTCGCGCAACAGGCTAGGGGAAGGCGAAGAGCGACGTCGCTTCTTCAACTTCTTGTGCATCATCTTACCTAACCCCAAGTGCGAAGACTTCCACGAACGATGGTGGCAGCTCCACGACCAATCCCTCAACCTCCCAGGGGATCAGGACCTTGACCGGCACGGAGCCGACTCCTGGGCCTCAAGCAACTTTCGGGACCGCTCCCGCAACGTTTTTCGGAGCCATGGCCCGGCAGTCGGGGCACGACGCGGGGTCTTGGTCGCGCCCTAGGCAATAGAGACACTCGGGGTACAGGTCCGTCACCGACATCATGCGGGGACAAACCTCACAAGACTTGAAACCGGGCATCCCTACACACCAGGAGTCAAAGACTCAAACAAGACAGAGACAAAAGTTCCAAAAAACACAGTAAAAAATTGAGTGGGAATACCACTCTCTCCGGATCTGCGCTTGCTGACGCGGAATAAGAAAGAACTGACGTCAGCGTGCGAGGGCGGTGTCTAAGTAGCTGCCGCGATGTCATCCTGGCAATCCCGACGACGGACACGGAGCCACACGACGCCACCTTCCGACGCGCAGGAGTATGCTGACGAAAACTTTCCGGAACCAGTCTGACGCCTGGGGGTAATTCCAAGGTAAGGAATCTATCACTAACGTGTCTCTTTCAGATGCTTTGTGCAAGTTGAGAGTGGATAACGCTCGCTGAAATATGGTAAGCCAGTCTTTCTTGCCTTTTGGCTAATTCTTCAGTTCCGACCAGCAGAGAACAGGCAAGGATTCTTCTTGGGCTGCTTGCTAACCTTTCCGGGAGTTGGTTGAGTAGCCCAAATTCCAGGCGAACTTGTGCCTGGGATGTATATTGCGGAATCCGGAAAACTTGTTTGAAGAGGCCGGATTGTTGTAGATTCAAAAAGTTTGCATCTTTGTCTTTGAATAGTTCGGAGCCATATTTGAGAGTTGCGAGAAACTAACAGCAATTATTTTTAGAAGTTGAGAGTTAGATGGGCACATTAATTTCAGTCTTAGAGTGTTTAGTGTAATCCGTAATTTGTTCGCCTGTGCTCGTCCTTTGGTTAAATGATCTTTGAGTGTAAATCTGGTGTCTTACACCACTCCAAAGTATTTGTAAGAGCCACTCTGCTCTATGCTGCTCCCTGCTGCGAACCATTTCTGTTTTTTGATGTGTGGCCTGGTATTTGCAGAGAAACAGATGACCTTTGTTTTGTTGTAATTTAGAGATAGTCCGAGCTCCTCTGTGTATTCCAACAGCTTTGTGATCAGGTGCTGTAGGCCAATCGGGGTCTAGCTGCATAGGACGATGTCTTCAGCATATTGCAGACTTCTGACTTGGTGGTAAGCTAGCTTTAGGGGGTCACTTTGGACTTTTTTCTAGCTGTGCTGTGAATATGTTAAATAAGCTAGGAGCTAGCACACACCCTTGTTTTAGCCCTCTGTGCCTTGTTATCCTTGCTGTAGTTCTCTGTTTCCTAGCTTTACCTGTACCCAGGTAGCTGAGTACAAATTCATTATGGCCCTTAGTAGATATGGTGGGAGGATGTATGATAGTACAACGCGATCATTTTGATTGCGGTACTTTACATTGCAGATTTTACAACGCAAGTCGTTACAACGACTTGCGTTGGAGGGCGCGGACTGAGGATTATTATAATTTTCTATTCCAACTCCAGCCCACATAACAGTAGGGAAGGTGTTGGAATAGAAAGTCACAATATTCTTTAACCAAGAGCGCCATCCAGCGCAAGTCGTAATGACTTGCGTTGTAATGGCAGCGTGGTAAAGGTCATGCGGTGTAAACACCGCATTGTAAACAACATTTACCATGGTGGGATGTCCCATTTTTCCATCTTTTGCCGTAGGAGTTCTATAGGTACCATGTCAAACGCATCTTTCAAGTCGACGAAACACGTATACAATTTGGTGGACTTTCGCTGCGCTTTTTCAACGAGGAGGTTCAAGGCCAAAAAACTTGCACATTGTGCTCGTGCCTGGTGTGAAGCCTGTTTGTGAGATTCGGAGGATCTTGCTTTAGGTGACCCGTTCTTCGAGATGGATCAGAAGATTTGACGCATACACTTTGGCTTCTACATCGATGAGCACGATTAATCTGTAATTTTCCGGATCTGATCTAATGCCAGCTATGAATATCGGGTGCAGTATACTGCCTTTCCATGATGCTGGTCTACGGTTTGATTGAAATGCATGATTGAACATCGTCATGAAGAGATCTGCCCAGAAACGTTGGTCTGACTTGAATAGCACGTTTGGCAAGCCTTGTGGGCCTGGGTCTCCACTAGATCTGAGTTTATTTAGGACTTTCTCAACTAGGCTGGTTCGAATCCAATTACCTTCAAACAGATTTTCTGCGGGCTCACTTTTCAGTTGGTTCAGGGCATGCTGGCATTCGTCCTTAGCTGCATATTTGTCAGTATGGCTCAGGTGGGCTATCCAATCGGCCTTACGGATATTTGCATTGTGATGTCGAAAACAGCCATTTGCTATGCTTTTTATTTCTGGCCAGAATTTCTTGTTATTTGATTTACTTGTATGCAGCAGTTTGAGACAGATATTTGTTTGATGTAATTTTCTTTGTCCATACTTCCTGTTTGTGTTGCAGCCTTAGCTGGTTAATTTGGAGATTCTCATTTTCGCCTGCTGTTAGTGCATTACCCCGAAGTCTTATTATCTCCAGGTAGAGCATCCTTTTTTCCATGCTAACGAGTTTGCGGGTAAGTGAATTGCAATGATTTAAGTAAGGCTATTAAGGACCCAATTGTCTCTGTTTCTTCCTTTGATGTCGGATGGATGTATGTTGCATATTAGTAGTGAACCTTTCTCATGTTTGCGCCAAGATTCTGTGTGAAGTTCTTGCGGTAAGGAAATTTTGAATCCAGGTTTGACCTAGCTTGATCAATTCTGATTTCCAACGTATGTCATTGGCAAGGTAGATTGATAGACCACCAGACGCTCTGCCTGATTTTTTTCCCTGGATGGCATTTTGATGGTATTCTTTGAAGCCAGTCATCAACATTGGTACAATGGCCCAGGTCTCCTGGAATGACAGTATGTCAAATTTTTGAAGAAAGGTTAAGAGGTTGGCCTACTCTGTTTTGCTGCCGAAGCCGTTTTTTTTAAACTTTATTTTCCAATTTCATAGTAATTACATTCAGTACACAGCTACCCACAGTTATTTCACAGTCTGTCAAGGCACAGAGTAAAGAAAAAAAGACAATTACTTGCATATCTATCCCTGCCCTCTGTCTGATACAGCTCAATCACAGGACAACATATACAACATGAATTCTCAAGTGCAAGCTTCAACTCCCTCCCAAGTTAAAACAGTCCCCAGATGGTTCACATCTGGCTTCTCCATCTCAGCTAATATTGTTTTAAAGCATATGTCTTGGGCCGATTTTACCCCACTCCTGTGGGTGCAATCCCATCTGGTTGTTGCGAAGCGGGGGTAGCGCTAACTTTGAGTAAATAACTCCTAAGGGACCCCAGATATCTTTTGGCCTAGATGCCAGAGGCTGAGTGACTGCATAGAGTTCACTGTTTGTGTTGCAGTATGCTAGGCTGTTAAGCCAGCCTTTTACTATAGGGGAAGATCTGCAGCCCCACCTAAGAGATATCTCCCTCTTCGCAAGTGCATGAATGGAGGCAAGTCCTACTGAAAACACAACACTGAACACTCCCATGCCTCCAGAATGGTGCAGGTGCATATTAGGGGCGGAGGCTTGGAGGAATGCGTTGAAGGGTGTGGTGAGAGGGGGTCATTCTTTCATATTTTGTGGGCTTGCTCCAAGCTTCAGAAGTACTGGAAGGGCATTGTGCATGTTATGGAGACGGTGGTGGGTGCACATGTCCTGCTGGAGCCCCGATGGCACATCCTTGGCGTCTCGGGCGAGATTACGTGGCCAAAGTGGTCCAAAATATGGCTAGCATTGGAAGGGGTGGTAGCTAAAAGGAACATTGCGCGTGCCTGGGGAGCAACGGAACCTGTGACTGTGGCTGCATGGATTGGTGTCACGGCACAGAGCTGGTGGTATATCAAAACCACGGATGCCCCCAAGTGGGAGAAACTATGGGAGCCATGGACGTTGTATAGAGGTTTGTCAGGGGTTCCATGAGACACATTGATAGGCTTAATTAGTGGGTCCCGAGATGTTTGTTGGTAGGGTGGGGGGGGGGGATTTACGTCCCTTTTTCTTGTATGCCTATGTGTTATACAGTTTGAGCACTATCGATTTGAGAATTGCATATTATGATGGCACTGTCAACTGCTTATCTCTGAAGCTTGTTTATTGCATTAATAAAAAGATTTTAAAAAAACACTAAACACTCCCTGTGTACAATGCACAAGTATACTGCATGTCTTACCCCTGTGATGCCTAGTTCCATTGCTAGGGCATTGCAAGTGATCAGGCAGCCATGTTAAAGGTGTGCACTGGGCACTGGTCTTTACGAATTACCCAGCTACATAATAGCTGACCTGAAAATAATGATGTTGGGTATCAAACACTTTGTCTCAAAAAATCTATACGATGACAGTATCAGATTAATTGTGAAATGCATCCATAGGGCAACTTAGAGGCGCTCCCTGAACACCTACTCATCATATATTGTGCTGGCTGACTAGCATTGTCCAGCCTGCCACCACAGACAAGTTATGGAGCCCCTGTAAATGAGAGCCCGATCTCAGAGGCTAGAAGCAATGCCTGTTTCAGAGGAAGGTGTTCACACTTCCTCCTACAGGATGGCAAGTGATTTAGCATATCAAGTCAGAGGCTTTAAAGCCCCAGCTGCCTTTGATATGTGTTCCTGGCTCCCCCCTAGACTTGGTGAACGCCACCCCCTGCCTTGAGGCCCATTTGGTACCATAGCAGATGGGAAAATTAGATAGTCAGTAAGCATGTTGCACATTCAGGCTAGGCACAACCCTAAGGTGGGCCAACTGAAGTGAACAGCCAAGAAAGGGTTTCATCATTTTGAATTTGGTGAAACTAGGAACTCTAGGTCATAAATTCACTCTCCACAAGAATTGGCAATTTTATTTTTTAACAAACCAATTTTTTTTTTTAATCACATGCAGTACCAGACATTATTGCAGTTTTTATATTTCAATTCGGACCACAATGTCCGTTGCTCATATGTATCTTGGAAACATTGGTTACAAAATATTGACTGTCGTATAAGCGATAAAAATGTTAATACTCGTACTGTTTGCCGCTTATTTGCACAACATTTATAACCTTCAATTAAAAAGAACTGTGAACTCCCTCCAGTCTCTCCCCCCTCTTGTAGTTACCTATTTACTAGGATGAACTTAGGTACTTTTGGTGGTATTGTCTACATAACTCTTCGGGAGTCGTACATCACTGAGTCTCTGACACATTATAACCTAAAGAAGTGCCATGGGCAGCAACCCCTGTCGTGTAGGAGAGGGAGCGGTAGGTAAGGAGCGTGTATGTGTATCTTTTTAAAGAGAGGTGCAGTATTTTGACATTATGGGGAATATTCCCAAGAAATGGTGATGATCATTGCAAAATAAGCAGTCTGCATGTAAACTGTGCCAATGTGGAAACATACATGGAACACACTGTGGAACCCCATTTCCCCTTCACATTGAAGAGGGACAATCAACACCTCCTGCACACAGACGTGTCATGTCCATGATCAGTTCAAAAGGGGGTGGTGATGGACGGAGCATCTGAACTAATCAAACACTCACACCCAGCCAAAAGATGTGGGTTTAATCCATCACCGTTCTTTAGCCCACTCTGCCACCCCAGTTCAGACATGGCTATAGGCATATCAGTCTGACCCTGTGCCTCATGGGAACAGTCCAGCCCGAACTGCCAAGCCATGCCTTCCCTGGACCTGAAACAAGCTTCCGATGACCGGTTTCTGGCATTACAGCCTTCTTCAGCCCGGCTTGCTTGAATCCAGTGGCAAAGTGAGCAAGGGACTCACGTCTGAGCATACCCTGCCACACTTATGGCGGCCAAAGCGGGTCAAAAGGGGGTGGTGATGGATGGAGCATCTGAACCAATCAAAGACTCACACCCAGTCAAAAGATCTGGGTTTAATCCATCACCGTTCTTTAACCCACTCTGCCACCCCAGTTCAGACATGGCTATATGCAAATCAGTCTGACCCTGTGCCTCATGGGAACAGTCCAGCCCGAACTGCCAAGCCATGCCTTCCCTGGACGGGAAACAAGCTTCCGAGGACCGGTTTCTGCCATTACAGCCTTCTTCAGCCCGGCTTGCTTGAATCAAGTGGCAAAGTAAGCAAGGGACTCACGTCTGAGCATACCCTGCCACACTTATGGTGGCCAAAGCGGTACAAAAGGGGGTGGTGATGGACGGAGCATCTGAACCAATCAAACACTCACACCCAGTCAAAACATCTGGGTTTAATCCATCACCGTTCTTTAGCCCACTCTGCCACCCCAGTTCAGACATGGCTATATGGAAATCAATCTGACCCTGTGCCTCATGGGAACAGTCCAGCCCGAACTGCCAAGCCATGCCTTCCCTGGACCGGAAACAATCTTCTGAGGACCGGTTTCTGGCATTACAGCCTTCTTCAGCCCGGCTTGCTTGAATCCAGTGGCAAAGTGACCAAGGGACTCACGTCTGAGCATACCCTGCCACACTTATGGCGGCCAAAGCGGTACAAAAGGGGGTGGTGATGGACGGAGCATCTGAACCAATCAAAAACTCACACCCAGTCAAAACATCTGGGTTTAATCCATCACCGTTCTTTAGCCCACTCTGCCACCCCAGTTCAGACATGGCTATATGCAAATCAGTCTGACCCTGTGCCTCATGGGAACAATCCAGCCCGAACTGCCAAGCCATGCCTTCCCTGGACCGGAAACAAGCTTCCGAGGACCGGTTTCTGGCATTACAGCCTTCTTCAGCCCGGCTTTCTTGAATCCTGTGGCAAAGTGAGCAAGGGACTCACGTCTGAGCATACCCTGCCACACTTATGGCAGCCAAAGCGGTACAAAAGGGGGTGGTGATGGAAGGAGCATCTGAACCGATCAAACATTCACACCCAGTCAAAAGATCTGGGTTTAATCCATCACCGTTCTTTAGCCCACTCTGCCACCCCAGTTCAGACATGGCTATATGCAAATCAGTCTGACCCTGTGCCTCATGGGAACAGTCCAGCCCGAACTGCCAAGCCATGCCTTCCCTGGACCGGAAACAAGCTTCCGAGGACCGGTTTCTGGCATTACAGCCTTCTTCAGCCTGGCTTTCTTGAGTCCAGTGGCAAAGTGAGCAAGGGACTCACGTCTGAGCATACCCTGCCACACTTATGAGGGCCAAAGCAGTACAAAAGGGGGTGGTGATGGACGGAGCATCTGAACCAATCAAAGACTCACACCCAGTCAAAAGATCTGGGTTTAATCCATCACCGTTCTTTAGCCCACTCTGCCACCCCAGTTCAGACATGGCTATATGCAAATCAGTCTGACCCTGTGCCTCATGGGAACAGTCCAGCCCGAACTGCCAAGCCATGTCTTCCCTGGACCGGAAACAAGCTTCCGAGGACCGGTTTCTGGCAATACAGCCTTTTTCTAGCCCTGCTTGCTTGAATCCAGTGGCAAAGTGAGCAAGGCACTCACGTCTGAGCATACCCTGCCACACTTATGGCGGCCAAAGCGGTACAAAAGGGGGTGGTGATGGACGGAGCATCTGAACCAATCAAACACTCATGTCCATGATCAGTCAAGTGTGAAAGCATGGACGAATGCAGGGGCAGTGACTCCCCCTTATGTACATGTTGCTCATGTTGTGGGACATGAGTCACCGGGTGTATCCCTGCATCATGGTGGTACATAATTAACCCCAAAAGAAGACCTGTTGTCACTTGTAGGTCACAAATGACAGCCCATATGTAAAGATTTGGGACACATGTGAAACTCCGAAGAGTGGGATTCCGTACTATCTCTGACACACAGAACTGGCATATCGAATGCGTGACACCCTAAACAGCCTCTCCGTACAGAGGTGACACACCACCATCTAGCATCAAATTATGAAATCATCAGTACTACATGTCGCACTAACACTTGTCTGAGTAATGTGCTTGTACAGACGAGTGACATGCACTCAGGGAATGTGTCTTGGAATGCATTTATTTGCACATGCTGTGCCTTTGGTCATTTTGTACTGTCCCATGATTGCTAAGGGCTGTCACAATGTGACGTGCTCATGTGAAGAAATTGTCAGTGATGGTGTTCCTATGGGCTATTCCTGCTGCAGCTGCAGTGGGGTGTGGTCCACCTACCTCATCTTCATGATCATCGTCTAGTGCATCTGGCACTTGTATCCGTGGGACATTAGTGTGTACACATATATTGTGCAACACACAACATGCATCGATCATCTTGCACACAATGCCTAGGCTGTACAGGAGCCTACCACCCGTGATGTCCAGGCACCTGAAACGTGACTTTAACACACCAAATGTGCATTCCATGATGACCCAGGTGCGTTTGTGGGCCGCATTGTACTGCCTCTGGGCCTGTGTGTTCAGGGCTCGGATGGGTGTCATCATCCAACCGCAGAGTGCATATCCTTGATCACCTGTGACAGTGCAGAGACACATGAGTCAATAGTTTGTTCTGCATGATGTGCTGGCAGGCTCAGTGGTACATTGGTGTGTGATATGTGAGACTTTGTGATTCCTGTTTTACATGTACTACTTGTAGCAAATGTGTGGCATCAATGTGTATTATGTAGCCTCATTGCTGTTCCTCCACCCCCCCCCCCCCCCGGGCCTATTTTCAATTGTGAGTGGTGCAGTAGCATCACTAGTACTCCCATGGCACACCGTTGTCATGCCTTTCTGCGCATGTCCACAAGCCTGACAACGACACTGGGATGTTGTGCGCTGATGGTGCGTGGATATGTGTGTGGAGGCCTATGGTATGGATAGGGGGGACCAGATGTAGAGTACATGTCTGGCTGAACTCGCGATACGGTTGAGGGTAGACCTTTGGCTTATGCTACGGTAATAGCGACACACACAACAGTTTGTGGAACTGGCTACAGGCACGGGCGCCCGGCCCCTTTTATTGCCAGGGTCACATGTCGAGTGCCGCCTGTGCTGGATGGGTGTGGGGTGAGTGTAAGCCACCCCTCATGGGCTGGTTGGTGCTGGCAACAACTACAACAGTGATCAGACAATCAGAAGTTTAAAGTTCAAACAGCAAGGGCCCATTACTTGAGCAGCACAGAGTTAGTGGACCCGGATGCACTGCGGCTGGCACAGACACACCGTCACAGGACGGTTACTTGCGTTGCACTGAGGTAGGGCACGAGAGCTGAGTGGGTCCTCGTTGTTGTCCAAGGAGAATGTTGCTGTGTGTTTCGGGGGACTGTGGAAGGTGTCCTTCTGGGTATGATGCAGAGGGCAGAAGCCGGCAGAAACATCCAAATGGAGAAGTGGAATGCTACATCCTCGTTTTTGCCACCAAGTCAGTATCACCTACATGATAAGGAAGTCAACCCCAAGGCCATAGACTCAGTTGTCACCAAAGTTCAACCAGAGAGTGTCCAGGAATGTTGGGGCATGGAGTTAGTGACACCGGAGCTGAAAGGGGATGAAGTCTGCGATGGGGCCTGTACAATGATATAAACTCTGCCGTAAATAAATCAAGACTCAGTTCCAAATGTGTGACCTACTCGACTGCAGTGTAGTCCGGAGGCAGCAGACAGTAGGAGCACACAGCCACATGTCGTTGGTTCATGATGCACAGAGTTAGTGACACCAGGACAGTTGTTGGTAGTGTTCGATCACCTCCGTAACGATGGTCCTTTTTCCTCCGGACTGACACGTCTGCCTCTTACACCTCTCCTTGCGTGCAATGACATGAACTCTGTCATTGAGAAATCAAGACTCAGTTCCAAATGTGTGTCCTACTGGACCGCAGTGTGGGGCGGAGGCAATAGTAAGCGAGGGACCACAGACATGTGTGGTTGGAATGCTATGCACAGAGTTGGGGGCACCACAGCGAAGGGAGTACAGTGATATCAAAAGTCCCATGAACATATGTACTCGGCCATCAGGATATCAAGACTCAGGTCCAACTGTGTGACCTACTTGACCGTAGTGGAGGCCGGAGGCAGCGGGGGAGTACGTTAACGAGAAAGGAGTACTGCAGGCCTGTGTCAAGGAGGCCGTGATGGTCTGAGGAGGCTGCCAAGGTCGTGGGGCTCAGGCAATGAGCTTGTGCCTGCACATGGTGGGCCCTCTGTGACACACGCCGGTATCAGCAGGTGAGCAGTGAGGCTTGGATGCGCAGGGGCGGGCAAGACTGGGCTGGGGACCAACGGCCTGGGTGCAGCAGGTGCACAGGATCACAGGCAACACCGCTCACGGCAACGGCCTCTTGGCGGGGTGAGAGGCGCCGCCCTGGCAGACATGTTAGCCATTCCAGAAGAGAACCACGCCCAAGGCTGCGTGCTTTTTATTCACACCCCTATGCTGGTCTGGCCTACGACATGCCAGCCCACTCCGCTCACGCTTACAGGGGTGGACGTAACAAGCTACATTTCCACAATCTTCCCCACTGGCTGAGGATACATAGTTGCGTCCACTGTACACTACACTTCAAACACCAGCAGTGTATGTTGACATGGATTTCTGTGGTCTGCATACTACAGTCTGGCCAGCACATCCACGCCACACTTGGCATTGTGTACCTTCTCATTCATGGGTCACTTGCCTCCTTCGCACATGCCTGGTTCCCACCTCTCCCCACATTCTGCTATTCTGTGGCTGAGGTGCCATGCCGTTGATGGCTCTCCCAGGTTACCACAGTAAGTTGTGCTGTTGTCTGGTGGGTGGGCATGTTGTATGTGAGTTTGTAAGGTGTGCATTACCAGAGTTGTAAGTTGCATGATTGTGGAGTAGGGGTGTGTGGTGTGTTCATTTGGTACTTACCAGCAAGCAGAGCATTTCCATAGGTGTAAGCCTGGAAGTGCTGGTTGATTGTGGACTCTCGGAAGATGTAGGAATCATGTACACTGCCTAGGCAGTTGGCGACGACATTGGTGAAGAGTCCGCGGTGGTCCACTATTGCCTGCACATTAATGGAATGCATGTGCTTTCTGTTGCGGTAATTGTGTGCAGTGTCGGCAGGGGGCACAAGTAGGACATGTGTTCAGTCGATTGCCCCCAACACGCTGCCTCTGTGGTAGTCCGGGGGGGAATCCGGGGTGGTGGTGGGCCTGAGTGTGGTGGCGGTGGGTGTTGTGGCCCTCTTGGGGCTCTGAGCTGCATGATCAGTATCTACATGGCATCTGTTGCTTTTCAGGCGTGGCTCTCGCTGGGCTCCCTTTTCTGGTGCAGGTTGTCCGACTTTACACCAGATCAGAGCAGGTGTTAAATTCCTGCTGCTAACAGGCCTTATCACCTGTTTTGGGATCTTATCACCGATATGGCTGGTTGTTGAGAATGTTGCGGAGTGGTGTTGTTGCGGCTTTTTGCACAGGAACGCCTACTCTGCATCTCATTAGCGATAGTTGCCGTGGTCATCTGTGGAGATGTTTTTTGCGGCTGCTAACACAGGTAAACTGGTGATATGGGCTGTTAGCTCCAGCTTGTGAATGGGGCGATACATTTATTGCAGCTTTGGCTGCGATAAAGTACCACTAACTCAGCAATAAATCCTTGAGAATAAGCCCCTATGTCTATTATCTAAATGTTCCTAATGTACAACCAAGCTATATGGTTAGTTCAGGGGTGGTAGTGAGTATGCTCAGGTATTCAGTAGATCCAGAGTCTTGAAAACTTCCAGGAGGGTGTCCGATTCCATCGCTATTGGTACCTCTCGCAGTCCCCTGTATTGCTCTCTACGGAGCACCCCGCTTTCTGCCTTTTCCCCATTTTAGAACATCGTCTCGCCATGGTGAGATACTTGGAGGCGATACTGATTTCCACCTTTTTGTTATTGTGTTTTGCTACAAGAAGTACCAAGTCCGCAAATCTTGCCCGTACTGAGTGGTTTTTGGAGTGGGTGTACAGCCCCAGTAAGCATCTTTCTGCTGTATTCAAGTTGGCTCCCCCGCCACTCCCACAGAGTGGTTATTACTTGGGATCAGTAGGATGAAAGGGAGGGGCAGGACAACAGCATATGCAGCAGAGTTGCATCTTGATCACAACATAATGGCGACGCGTCTGGGAACATAGCATGTAGCCTGTGTGTTGTAGGGTAGGCCCTGTGTAACACCATATATTGTATAAGTTTGAATCTGGAACTACTAGAGACTTTCTTCGGAAATGCTTGGATGGCATTCCAGTCCTTGTCTTGTAGTTCCCTCCCCAGGTGTTATCCCCACTTATCTTTTAACTGAGTCATTGGTACTGCTAGGTGGGATCACAGACCTCGGTATAACCAGTGCGTTAAGTGTCTGCCGTTAACCATTAGGTGGACTGAGTGTATAACTTCATGCGTGGCAGGTTCTGTGCTGTCAGGGGCCCAGTGTAATTTTAAGTTTAAAAGATGTTGTGTATGCACAAAGTCCGTATCATTCAGCAGCATACCATCCAGGAACAATGCCCCTATTCTTAACACACCTGCCTGCTCCCATGTGTGCAGCCGTCATCGTGTCAATGCACCTGTTTGAGTGGGAAGAACAAGTGTTGTGTAGTTCCTATAAACCTATATATGAACTGCACCTTTAGACAACATGGACTGTGGGATTGGTGTGCAGACTGATTCCAGACACCCCCACTGTATACCAGCTACCTCACTGCACCACTAGAACCCCCTTCTACCAAGGAGCGAATAGTTCTTGGCAACTATCGAACATTGCAACTCTGTCCCATCAGGGATTGTGGAAACAGTACAGTACTTTTCGCTCAGTCACTCGTGCTCACTTTGTCTCAGAGACATACACAGAATAAATGGTGGGGACGTTTTCAATAGGCATTTATTGAACCAACATCATTCTAGTGTAAAATCGGTGTACTGAAACAACCATAAGGCCAAAACTGATATAAATGATTATAAGCAGCAAAAGAGTAAAAGGGTGGTAGATTTCTATCATAGTGTTAAAAACATTAATACAGGCAGGTATAAAAATACATAACAGTAATAATGCGTACACCTATGATGTGAGCCTAACTAGATGTACCTAAGTGTACCTAGCATGTAAGTAGGTATACAGCCAAGAATTCCTCTAGGATAAAGTCAACCCAATTACCTGAAGTTAGAGACTGTGGGACCCCTTCTTGGTCTTGAGATGGACACCCTGTGAAATGATGTTAGAGCACTGAATGCAGGAACCTCAGCATCTTGCGTCAGTGTGTCAGCATGGAAGTCCTTTTTCTCCTCTCCCTGCCTCAGCAAAGATATGGCGTTTATATACCCAAAGTGTTACCCTCAGGGGATCTACCTTGCTGTGTCATGTTGGACTTAGGATGACAGAATGAATGATCCTTATACATAGTTATTATGCAGGAAATGGTAGTCCTGCTGAGTTTCCAAGAGTCCTCATCCACAATAAATGAGGCTAGTTTTCAGGGAAAACCCCACGTCCTGTAAGCAGTACCGTAACTAGGTAAATGGTCATTCCCAAGAACCGTTATGTAGTGTAATGGCAGGGGAAATTTAGGTGAAAGGTTTGGTTGCTACCTAAGCCTATATCAGGGTACTTATATGAAACATAACACCCACTCCTCATCCGTCTGAACGACATACTAAAATATTAATGTACTTCTAGGCCTTTGTACGCAAACAAATAATTAGTCCATGAAAATAAGGCGAATAAAATATATTAATAAAACAAAGAAAATGCTAAAATGCTAAAATTGTATTTTAAGTGGTAGAAGTCTTGCTAAAATATGTTGGTATATATAATTCAAACAAATATGAGTGTCTGAAAGCAATGCTGTTCAGTAAAAAGAATAATGTTAGTTGTTTGAAATTCCAAATTCTGGTTGTTTTGAAGAAAGCCAAATTTTTCCGAACACACAATGAGCCAAATGTTTATGTGTCCTGGCTGGGAGACGCAACATCACTGTTGCTTGCCATCGCAGACAACGGAACCTGTAACAACTCACAGATCATATCAATCGAACACAGATGATCTTGTGTATTGCCCACAGCCGATGATGGGGAAGCATGTATGACATCCAAGGCCTGAGTGTTTGTAGAGGAGCCGGTATCTGTTCCAAAAGGAGCTGATGCATCCTGTGGTGGCTCTAAGAATGCAGGCATCAACATGGGAATACGCCGAGGACATAACAGTACATGGGCTGTTACTGGGCCCAGTAAAGCCTCCACATCTGGCGGCGCAACCAATGGAAGTGTTGGACAGAGATCCAACATGCATTCTTGTCCGCAGAACAGGCATCGTAGGACAGGCAGAACACAGTCGATCCAGACTGGTCTAATTGACAGGAACGAAGACTCGCTCAGTTCGCGAAGGCGAAGTGTGCCCAGGTGGAGTACCATGCGATCACAGTATGGGAGCTCCAGGAGCATGTTTCCCAGCTACTTGGTGACAGGGACATCCATTGCGTAGCAGGAAAAATACAATAAGGATTTCTGCTATTAGTAACAGGATTAGAGGAAGTCCTCCAAAAATGCTACCGAATATGGAGTGTATGAAGTTTGGAATTACTCCAAAGCCTGAAAGGTGCGTAACAGTCCAGAACCTATGATCTTAAATAGGTGTACTATAACCGTCATATTAGACATGTTAAAGATACGTTGTACCATTTCTGTGAAATGGAAAGAGCAGTTCGTTCATACAAGTGCCTGTATCTCAGCTGAGGACCTTGCGACCTGAAGATCAAAAGTCTCTTGGGCGGAGGTTAAGGGCACGGTTTTCTGTAAAAGCATGGCTTTCATTTGGCTCAGAGTATCAAACTGTATAAAGGAAACATTCAACAAAGGCCATAACGGCGCCTCCTTGTATGTGTGGGTAGGTGGAAACAATACTTGCATACAACAAGTAACCCTGGAGTTTACAGTGACAAAATATGCGATGCCCGGAAGCATCCCACAACAACCTTGATCATTCAGCATCGGGTAAGTTCCATTAGGAAGCAACTTGAACACTGGATTAATCACTGCAGCTGGGGAACATTTCAACTGACAGGATTGATTTGCAACTGGACCGTACAGGCCCCTGGAGCATGATATCGTGGCAGATGATAGATCCACTTAAAGAGTTTTCGCAGTTTGTACTGCTTAGAAACACTTCCATATCCCCACTCCTGCATCGAAATCTATACAGCAGTTCTCAAGGGGCCAGATGTATGACCCATTTTTGCATGTGCAAAAGTAGGTGGGTCCGTTCCCTTTGCAAATGCATACAAAATTATTTTTTAAGGGCAGGCAGTGGTCAGAGGGACCACTGCCTGCCTTTAAAAAGGAAAACATAAGTGTTTAATTTTTTTTGTTAAATGCATCCTGTTTTCCTTTAAGGAAAATGGGCACATTTAAAAAAAAATACTGTTTTATTTAAAAGCAGTCCCATACATGGTGGTCTGCTGAGCCCAGCAGGCCACCATCCCTGGGAGGGCCTGTTATTCCCAATGTGCTCACAAATTAAGAGAGGCTCATTAATATTAATGATCCTCACAATTTGCGACCCCATTGGGAATTGCAAACAGTGTTAAACACACTGTTGTACATTTGATTTTACGCATTGCAATTTACAACTCGCAATTTATCGCAAATTGCTAGGCACAAAATCAAATGGTTGTACATCTGGCCCAAGATTCCTTGATTCCTATTGCTTCATATCTGCCTGCCCGTTGTTGTGCTAGACAATACTGAAACTGGAAAGGTGTGACCGGTAATGTTATATTGCTATGGATTAACCATTCTGTGGATGGCGGCTCTGCCACAGTGAAAGGTAACTGGTCCAGTTTTTCAACACGCAGCGTTGTATATTTTGCTCCCCTTTTTTGTCATCATTATCTGCTTCTTAGTTAGATTGTATGCAGAGAATAGGGACGTACTGTTGATAAATTGCCAAGGCACATAACCGGAACGCAATGGTTGTAGTGTCCAGCTTAAAAACATAATAGTACGTAATTGAGACTGTCCGTGCTGTAGTATGGACAAATCCTGTTGTGGTATATCTATAGCAAAAGATACAATGTTGCCCAGTGAATGAATCCTGGATGTTATTGTAGTCATACCATTATTGACTACATTTAACGCTTTTTCTAGGTTAATTCTATAAATTTCACGGAGTCTCTCTGCTGCTTCTTGTTGAGAGATGTTCCAAATTTTATTATAAACAGTGATTAATGTCCCTTAGATCCATGTCTTCTGATAGTAAGGATAAGTGTTTTTTTTTACCTGGGACAGTGTTGAGGTTCTTACCCAATCAAGGCAGAACGTCCCAACACTGTATGATGTCACCACCTCCAGATGTTCTTGTTGTACATAGTGTTGGTCCGGCCTAAGGATACTAAACCCTTTGGTAGTACCTCTGAATCTTGTCTGACATCTATTTGTGTGTGTAGGCCAATGTAGCCATCCCTTCCAAATGGCGTCTGATGAATTAGATGTATGCTGTCATCTACTGCATCCCCATCATGTGTTGTAAAGTTTTGCCACCCCTCAAAGTGTGATGGTGAGGGAATCCGAGATGTGTTCAAGTCCTTGTTCATAGTTATTCCAAGACATTATTCCAAGACATGATGTCTGTTGTACAGTGTCGTTCAGAAATATGTTCTGCTGTGGAATGAGGTGTGCTTGAAACAGTGTTTCTATTCCCTAAACTTGCCATTCCTTTGAACCCCAGACTTTATGATGGTAAATCTATTTGGTGTTTGCCAGTATATTTTTCTGTGTAGTTGTAGGTGCAACCTTATAGTAATATGAGGTCAGGTTAGAAGTGTTAGACCCTGAAAAATTAAAAAAAATTCTGTGCAAAAGTTTGTGAACTACCTATCGGCAGTGTTGGGCAATGTTCACATTGGTGGTATGTTAAAACATCACGCGGGATACTAGATTTATATAAAACATGATGACCATAATGTTAGCAACAGTACATTGCATCGTAATCAGTTGTGTCCTCTAACATTTGAATGCTTGAAAATGCAGCGGATTGTTCTAAATTAGACAGCATATTATTTACAGTTTCAAAATCCGAATCGTCGGAAAATGTACTGGAGGCAATGAATCATTTAAATAAATTTTGAATATATGAGGTATTTTCAAAAGGGCTGTAGGACCGAATATATCAAATGCAACTCTGTCCCAAACTATACCATCAGGAATTGGAACAGCTGTAATGTTCACGTAGAACAGATCTCTTTCTTCACGATGAGATGACATATGAGGTTTCAGGACCAAGTTCACATTTGATACTGCAGAGCGTTCTGGGATATTTTACCATTCATGAGTAAGCAAAAGACAATCACAAGGCCAATCCAGAATAGAAAAAAAAGTGTTCCAATTATTATCCAGAGATGTAGCCATTGTGAGAACAGGTAAGTCTTTTAAAGAAAAATTTAAAAATCATGAAGTTGTTGCTTACGGGAAACTGGAGCTGGGGTGGTCTCAGGTTCACTGGGATCAAGAGAGAAGGTATCAAATAGATGAAGTAGCCGGATGCAGTTTGATCTATTTTTGGTAGCTCAGCAGGTTTAGGTGAACTGGCAGACGTCTCTTGTAGAGGCATATTTATGTATATATCCGTGGTAGGCCGATTGTATTTGTCTTTTATTTGTGTTTTGATGTTCTGTTTCTACAGGAACGAGTTCCATTTCATTATTGGAATGTCCGTTCCTTGGTATAGGTGACTCTTCATATGTTATGAGTCTTTCTGTCTGAACTTCCTATATGGTAGTGAGAGGAGAGCGTCAGCTACCCAGGAGGAGCCCACAAGGCCTACTATTCAGTATCTGCCACATTGATCAGATCGATGGAGACAAATCTGTTTTCTTTTTTGCAGGCAAGAGAAGGAAGAAGTATTGTTCTGGTTCCTTCGACAACCACAACAGGTACAGAATTTCTATATGATGGCCCAAATTCTTTCTTGTCCACAATCTTTTCTCTGACCAGACCCCTGATTTTTGGGGATCCAGGCAGGTCTTGCCGCGACTGATTTGACTTTCCCAGTGGTGGTGCGTTTTACTTGCACGCTGCTTTGTAGTTTCAGGAATTCATTAAGAGCCTGTAAAACAGCCAAATGTTTATTAATGTCAAATGTTTTTTTATCCGCCACTGTGCTTTCATAATCGAGATCAGGTACCAACATTCTCGTTCCAAATAGGACTTTGTAAGGAGTGACACCTCCTAGGGAACTTCTTGCCATATTGTTAAGGGCTCTCTGGACCCCATATAGGTGATTGACTCATCTACCACCCAAACCTAATACCCTTGCGAATAAAGATTACTTTAAGTCCCGGGTTTTCCTCTCCATGACAAATTTCCCTCAGGATGGTACAGAGAGGAGTACCACAGTGCAACACCCAAACTTCCCATGGCTTCCTTGTAAGCCCTAGAGCTAAAAGCTGGGTGGTCATAATATAATGTGTCAACTGCGTATGTCCTTATGAAGACTCAGAACTCTTTTATAACAGCTCGAGCATCAGCCAAGCTCTGAGGCCAAACCCACAGGAATTTAGAGCATGAATCCACTGCCACCAAGATATACTTGTAAGCCCCATCTGATTGTAGGGGGCTGCAGTGGTCCAAATAGACACAAGCAAGTGGTCTGTCTGATATTAGTAATGATCACGCTGCAGTGAAACCCTTCATCTGCTGACAGTTGTCACACTTTAAGACAAACTTCTTCGTCTGTTTAGTTTGTCCTGGCCACTAATAGCGTTGTTTCAGTAAAGAAACTGTTGCAGAAACTCCTGTATGTGCAGAACCTAGACCCTCATGTGCAGCTAGAATTAATCCTAACCTGCAATCCATGTTTGGTATTACTCTATCCCCCACTCCTTGAATATAAGGATACAGAATATTTCTTGCATCTAACTTGTAGGAGTACTTGAGTGGAAAACCTTTTGGTAAGGCTACGCTATTTTTTCGTGAAGCAATGACAGCTACCATTATCTGTCCATCTATTTTCATACTAGAACAAGTGATTGCAGCTACAGCACCAACTCGTACTGCTCCTTTTGCAGCTTCATCAGCCAATTAATTCCCTTCAACGTGAATGTTAATGACTCAGCGTGTGTATCACGTGAGCTTTCGGTAGTTCGTTTTCCAATTCTGCTGCATTTATTCATAGCAAGTTATGCCTAATTGTGCCACCTTTAGAGTCTTTCAACCCATTTTGACCCCAGAAGTGAAGATATTCATTGTATGACTGGACGCCGTAAAAAAAATCGGACACAGTCAGTGTGGGGAATTCTCGATCCGTATGTATTAGTGGCAGTAACAGTGCTTTTGATTCTGGCAGCTGGGCTGTGCAGTCTCCTAGATACAGTGTCTTCATACTGCTAGGATGGAACTTGCCTCCCTGCATACGACACTTCACAATAGCATATGCGGCGCTGTATTGTTGTTTACTTCTTAAGGCCGGCTGAGCAGTTCCATCAGTGTAAATAATATATTCCTACTGATCTAGAGGCATTATTTCATTCAGGAGAGAATTTCTTGTTCATATTGTAGAAATGTTTGCGTCTTCAGCGTAGAGTCAAATTTGTAATCTACATCTGTTGCAGTAAGAGAATTAGCCCATTGTATCCATCTTGGATGTAAAGCTTTAGCATTCGGAACGCTTGCTTTTGCAACAGCTTCCAAGGCCGGTACTGAAATAACGACAATTATTTGTTTTCCGGAGCCAGTGCTCTTTCTCTCACTAGAGCAGTCTGTATTGCTGTCAGATTTTTTTCTGTAGAAGCATAACGCATTTCAGCGTTTGTGTGCATGTGTAATTTGTATGCTCTGGGCACTGTTTTGCCTTCATTGAAGGTTATGTAAATGTACCCTGATTGACCCACTATAATACGAATCACCAAATTTGTGATGTTTACACGTGTGTAGGTGTTTTGAAGCTATCATGTCAGCTTGTATGGAACAAAGGATATCTTTGTGTTCCTCTGTCCAACGTCTAACTGAAAAATCAGGTCTTATTAGGTCACTTTTTCTGCGTAATTTAAAATGTATGTTCTGCCAAAATTTAAGAATCCCATTATGAATGTTATGCTTTAGGAGGTTGGAGCAGCGCACACTTTTCTAAAAAGTTAGCTGCCAGGCTTTTCCCTTCACTTGAAAGCTCATATCCCAGAAAAAGGACATTGAGGTGTACTATTTTAGATTTTTTTCACGTTGAATTTGTAGCCCTCAGAGGCAAACCCAAAATGATGTTGCTTACCCTAGTCAAGTGATCCTTTAAATCATCATCTGTCAGATAAATATCATCTACATAGGACATAGTCTCTTGATTCAAATTCTGAAGTAACTCTGTTACCCTAGCGGAGAACAGCCCAGGGCTATTCTTATACCCTTGGTGGAGTCAACAAAATTGACGCTGAGAACCGAACCAAGCGCTGAGATTGCTGTCAAATATCTGCTCTCAGGCACTATATTTTTGCAGAAAAATCCATTTGAGCTATCTAATGTTGTTTGGTATTTTTCCGCACAATGTTATTCATTAATGCGGCACTATGTGAATTCTGTACTGCAAATGTTTTAGTGCATGTGTTCAGATGTCTGTAGTCTAAAACTTGATGGTATGAAGTATCAGGTGTCATTACAGGAAACAAAGGATTATTCATTGAAGAGGTACACGTTTCAATCACACCCTGGTATTGAAGTTGATCTAGGATCTCCCCAACCTCTTTTTTGCATCTTGTTTTATTATGTGGTGTCTCTGGGAAACAACCTTTACAATGCAACTTTCACTTCGCACTTCTATTACAACGCAGTCATTACATTGCAACATCCCTTACATCACATGCCATTAGAACTCAACTATTACATCGCATGACACTACAACGGATACCATTACAACGCATGTCATTACAACGCAGTCATTACAATGCATACCATTACAATGCATACCATTACAACGCATAGTACCCTTACACTATCCAACATTTACCCTACTGTTGCACCCCCCTGGAGTTAGAACAGTAAATTTTACCCCTACACTGTCCAACACTTACCCTGCTGTTGCACCCCCTGGAGTTTGAATAGTAATTTTTACCCCTACACTATCCAACACTTACCCTACTGTTGCACCCCCTGGAGTTAGAATAGTAATGTTTACCCCTATACTATCCAATACCTATCATAAATGCAATGTAATGGTATGCGTTGTAATGGTAAGCGTTGTAAAGGTAGTATGCGATGTAATGGAATGCGTTGTAAAGGTAGTTTCTTAAAATGCGATGTTGTGTCATGCGATGTAATGGAATGCGCTGTAAAGGATGTTGCGATGTGAAAAATGCATTGTAAAGGCATGCGTTGTAAAAGTATGCGTTGTAACGTCATACAACCGTGCCTCTGTGGAGTTGGAGTAGTTTTTACTGAGATTTCATGGTGAGGTGACTCAGCATCCCACCCAACATGGTTGCAATATAATGCTGGAACAAGTGCTACCGCCCACTCCTGCGCGTATGTATGCTTTAAGTATATTGGAACGAGGTCAGAAAAGGCTGGTAAAATTAATGTTTCTCCCTTTGGGCAATCCATAACAATTTTAGGCGGCCAATCTTTCTCAGCTAAAAGGATATCATATTCATAAGTCAGTGTCTACCAAAGGAGACCTTTAATTTTTCTCGGTTTGTCCCCCTTCATTTGGAGTGTTATTTCATGTAACTTATGTGGGACAATTACCCTCGTATCGGGTGTCTCCGCCGTGATATGTTCATTCAACTCAGCTGTCATCAGAAATTCCATTAGGTTCTGGCAACCTATTGTTACTTCTTCTGCGCTGCCTAGCATCGTCAGAGCCCATTCTCCGTTCAGAAGTTGAGTCCTTAGAATTCGGGGCATGTTTCTCTTCTTTTTTGGAAGTATAGTCTGAAGCGCGCTGCGTGTCACTGGACTTTGTTTTCTTTGCTTGTCTGTGTTCTGACCGTCTTTCCTGCTCTGAGTTTTTTGATGAACCCTGAAAGGAACGTGAGGAACGTGTAACAGTTTCCTGATTCCTGTCAAGTTTTTTAATGTTATCACTATTCCTAAGGTTGTACCTCCTTTCAGGAGGGCTCCTGATGAGGAGACCCACCCCTGGGTTGTGACTTATTTCCTCTATTCTTTTGTTTATTATTTTTAGACCATTTCTTCTTGGAAGATTCAGGTGCTTGCTTAGTGTTCTCTTTTTCAGGACCACCCATGAGTTGAGTTTTGTTGCTCTAGCTCCAAAACTATCTCTACCTAATTCAGCATAGGTGTCTTCGATAATTTTAGGTAATTCATGTTCCTGCTGTAAAGGAGTGAAATCCCTCAGTCGTTGGCGTATTGCCACCGCTGCTGCCTCCCTTCTTATGTTTGCTAATATATTAGCTGATCCCTGGGCAACATTTCCTAACAATTTCATTCCTAAGTTCAGAGCAGGTTCTGCTCAATACTCATTTTGTATTTGTCTTAATACATCTGGTATTACTGATAATGAATCGAAACCATGAGTTCTGGTATATATGGCAGCTAAAACTGTAGCCCGAGAGGTACAATCCTCTATCTGGGGAGCAGATTGGCAAGCAGATTGTTAGCTCACATTTAGTGTGCATTTTACCCATAACCACGTGGAGCATTTGTGAAGTTATTTTAGTTGTAGATCCCTGAATTTGTCCTGCTGGTCTAGCCCTTACTGGCTGAAGTGTGAGTGTTCTCATTACAATCCGTGCCAGGTTTCTGTAAAGATGTATTATTTCTTTATGAAGTGGATGGAATTCTGCTACTGGCATTGTGTCAATGTCTGGATGCGGTGTGTAAGCCGCTAGGTCTGGCCAAGTTGCTCTCTTCCGAGGAGACCGAGTCTCACTTTTTCTTTTGTGCGTGTGAGGGAGCCTATAAACTAGTTTATGTGCTCCTGGTAGGAGAGCAGAATTTCAATATAATCATACGGACAGTATTCATCTGGTGATTCATCTTCAGTGTAAGAATGAAATTAATTTGTGCGTGCATCTGCTTGTGGGAATTTAACCCATGAATATAATACCTCTGTTCTGTATGATTCGTGTGCCTCAATCACAAACGTTACTGTCCTAACCCTAGTTGTGACTCCATATTCCGCTAGTTTTAAAGTAATTGAGGTTTTGACATTTTCTGAAATGTTTATTTCATCTTCTTCCTGCCTTGCTGCAGCAGCACGTTGTGCTGGTGCAGCGGCGTCTTCGTCAGCTATTATTTTGAAGAATTCAAGTTTCAAGGAAACTGAGATAAGGTTTAATATTTAATAGAACTATTTGTCCTTCAAGCTTGATAAACCCACAGCCAATCTATAGGATATGCCTACTCAGCTGTGGTGGATAGTTCCCTTCCCACTCCATACGTCTCTGGAAAAATGTGAGTAGGGGTCTCTGAGAATAGCACGACAACTATTCGGATTTCACCTTTAAATAAGTACCAAATCAATGTTGGCGGCACCATGTCATGTAGTTCCTATAAACCTATATAGGATCTGCGTGTTTAGACAACATAAACTGTGGGATTGGTGTTCAGACTGATTCCAGACACCCCCACTGTGTATGTTCGCCTGTATACCAGCTAGCTCACAGTGCCACTAGAAACTCCTCTAACCAAGGAAAGAATAGTTCTTGGCAATTATCGAAAATGACAACTCTGTCCCATGAGGGATCGTGGAAACAGTACAGTACTTTTCGCTCAGTCTCTCGTGCTCACTTTGTCTCAGAGAGATACACAGTATAAACGGTGGGGACGTTTTCAATAAGCATTTATTGAACCGGAGTCATTCTAGTGTAAAACAGGTGTGCTGAAAAGCCATAAGACAGAAACAGATATAAATGATTTTATGCACGAACAAAGTAAAAGGATGGTAGATTTCTACCTTAGTGCTAAAAACAATGTAGATAGGCAGGTAGAAAAATACATGACAGTAATAATGCGTACTATTATGATGAGACCCTAACTAGAAGTACCTAAGTGTACCTAGCATGCATGTAGGTGTAGAGCCAAGAATCCATCTTGGATATAGCAAAGTTACAGATGCCATCGGATAATGGGGGAATGGAGGAGCCGGACTTCAAATCCTACTGCCTAGCAAGCCAATTACAATGGCTAGCATACTGGCTGACAGGCCATAACCTACACAAAATTGCCTACACACCCCGTATGCTTGACCAGGGTGACTTGCACACACTGGTATACCCCCAGGAGCGCACCCCAACTCAGGCCCTATAGTTGTTGAAGGTTGCCCTTCCATATTGGAAATTGGCCATTAAATAAATGGCCCAGGCTATTCCCTACGCTCCTAATATACCCCTCCTGGTGTTATGTTTCATATAGGTACCCCAATATAGGCTCGGGTAGCAACCAAACCTTTGACCTATATTTCCCCTGCCATTACACTACATAACGGTTCTTGGGACTGACCTATTACCTAGTTACGGTACTGCTTACAGGACGTGGGGTTTTCTCTGAAAACTAGCCTCATTCATTATGCATCAGGATTCTTGGAAACTCAGCAGGACTACCATCTCCTGCAGAAGAACTATGTATGAGGGTCATTCCTTCTGTCATCCTAAGTCCGAAATAACACAGCAAGGTAGATCCCCTGAGGGTACCACTTTGGGTATGTAAACACCATATCTTTGCTGAGGCTGGGAGAGGAGAAAAAGGACTACCATGCTGACACACTGATGCAAGACACTTTGGGTATATAAACACCATATCTTTGCTGAGGCTGGGAGAGGAGAAAAAGGACTACCATGCTGGCACACTGATGTAAGACACTGAAGTAATTGCATGCACATTTATGGCTAATCCGGAAGAGTGTGAAAGTCTGGGCTACAGGTTGCAAATTGTTGTGTAGATCTCTGACATATAGTACTATGTCATCTGCATAAAGTGACAACACATGGATTGGGGGTCCAATACAGATTTCGCATTCCTGTGCCTACAGTTGCAGCTGTTGTGCTAACAGTTCCAGTGCAAGCACAAACAATATTGGGGAGAGAGGACATCCCTGAGTATGAGAAGGAGATGTGGGCTCCTGTGCGTACCCTCGCAGTGGGAGAGGCATATAGTAGTTTGAACCACTGGATGTAAATTGGGGGGAGGACACACAATTTGTTAAGGGCAGCCAACATGTATTCCCAGCTTTGGGTTTAGAACGCTTGACGTAGATCAATCAATATATATCCCGCCATTTGGAGTTTGTTAGGAGTCACGTCCATTTTGTGGTAAAATCTTTGTATATTTAGTGACATGCTTCGGCAGGGTATGAAACCGCATTCGTCCGTTATGTATAAGTTTCAACAGTAGTGGGAGCAGGCGACGGACTACTATTTTGCTCAATATTTTATACTGAGTATTTAATAATGACAGGGGTCAATACGCGGTGATATCAGTGGGAATTTTACGGGGAGTCCATCGAGGCTAGGCGTTTTATTGCAAGGAACTTTCATGATAGCCACCCTGATCTCTGCTTTAGTTACTGGTGCATCCAAGTCTCCCTTGTCTGCTGCCGTTATCTGCTGGAGTGTTAGGCTGTCGAGGAAGTCTTTAATGGTCTGAGGGTGTGTTGGAGGGGGACCTTAAACAGGGGGCCGTTGAATGACGAAATTCCGTGGGTGACACTGTGACTCTTATCGTGTCCTCCAGATCTTAGAGGGCCATTACTCAAACCTTTAGGTATTTTCTAGCGTCTATATGAACACAGAATTGGTTACATGATTTCCTTGTTGGGCTGTAGTTGGTGAATATAATAACACAATAATAACACAAGAATCCTGTAATATAATTTAAGGGCCTAATCAGACTATGTGGGGCTTTAAATATACAGGAGCAATTCTTACTCTATGGCTAGTATGCGAATGGGACACAATAGTGTTTGTGTAACCTACATGTACTTTCATTACCACCATCATGTACATCTAGGCAATTACAGAATATCGACGGACTGGACAGGTACCCTAGAGTTTTTCAGGGACTTGAGTCCACAACCATGATTGCATAAACCACTACTTATTGCGATGTAGTGGTCCATTGTATTTGCTATATTCTGGCCATGCATTTAATCCATCATGATCGGGATACCATAGGTACTAACATAGGTATCCTTCTGACTTTAACTTGGGCATCTGCAAGCTTACATTTCTGTGACAAAATTAAACAATAGTATGCAGGAAAATGTGTACCAAAACTTCATAAAATTTCATAATGTTATGGATTCAGTTTGTAATAACATGCATGAACAACTATAAGCCCGGTGTTTCTTAATTTTTACCATTTAGTCTGGCTTCTTACATCAATGTGGCATTATTATTGCACTCCATACTTTTGCCACCTTAGAGTATTCAGCCGGGCTTTTTTTAGCTACGTTGTATCATGAATGTGTGCCATATATTTGTTGCCAACTACTACAACTCCCAACAGCCTATGGGTTCATTGACGTAAAGAGAGCGATGCGCTTTTCGACACTTGCGCGGTCATCGCTTCTCTGTTAACCAGCCACAACTACATTCCCAAGAGTCTTTGCCGCGCTTTCAGCATTAATTACTTACGTCAGATGACCCGACTCGGCCCAATGATCATAAGGTAGGAGTATTTATTGAACAAGCCTTTGTCCGGTTGGTTACATCCCCTCTGGCTTGGTCAAGCCTCGAGGTACCGACGGACAGGGGAGGTTGAGGAGACTTTGTTTTGCTTCTTTTTTAGCACCGATTGGGTGTGTAACTACGTTTGTGTGCCAGTTTGACTTTAAGAACTGAAGGGTGTGGGGTTGAATCTTGCCACTAGTTTTACAACTGAGCACTGGCTGCTAACTATGCGGTTCCGAGTAGGCTCTTTTTAACTAGAAACATCTGTGATTGAGTGACAATATAGTGTTTTGCTATCCGCAGTCATGCGAATGGCCTTAATGATATCGGGATTTATCATTAATAACAACTATGATATTATATATTATACAATGATGTCTCAGACAGCAAGACCAGACAGTTATAGACATCTATTTACGTCTATCTTGATTTGGAGGGCCTCGGTAGGCCTTAGTCGGCTGAGGTTCTTTTGAAGTAATGAGGTTTTAAAGTATAGGGAAACTGTCATACAGAGATATCTATCCTGTTTGTAACCACATGTTTACCCACCGTTTAGAGCGGGGCCTCATCCACTGAGCAGGTGCCAGGCGAGGTGAGGAGTACTCACACATAGAGCTGGGTGAGTACAAATTTTTCTTTTTCTTTTTATCAATATGTCAGCTACTGTTACAGCTAATATCTGGACCATTTGGTCAACATTTCAAGACGAACATTTTTGAGTAGTATTGCTGCGGTTTTTGGACCTTATTGTAATGATTTATTATGTTACATTATATTATAGGAATGAAGCTCCTATGATATCAGACAAACCAAACTGAGACTCACAGGATCTGATAGGGTGTATCACATAAATTTTTTACATTTATTATTGTCTTCGTGCACTATTTTCAGTCACATATTGCAGTAGCGTAGCATTAGAACGGTCCTGACGAAAGCCTGGTTTATGTTACCTCCAAGGCTGAAACATGTAGACCTACCTATTTTCTCGCTTAAGATAGTTATTATTTCAAAGTATCAGCACTTTGGTTTTATTCTTGACACTAGGATAGAGTTTATTAAAGTTATTTGAAGTGTCCTAGTAGCCAATTTTAAATTGCACACCACTCACCTTTGTTATTAGTTTTGCACTGTAATTTTTCTCAGCACCACTGTCAACAACTACACTGTGGTGATATCGATCACTAGGTTGTAAGTTACAGTGCCTCTTTTTTCATCACTGATGTTAATGGCACTGTTGACACAATCTACATTAAATCCCAGATGGTGATGCTCTGCCATATGGGTGGGCTGATGGGATTTCTTTTCAATGTATGAAAATCTGGTCCATTTTCATGCAGCCTACTACTACAGGTTTTTTTTCTTCATGCTCATAGACCGATAGTTTCTTCAGTCATAGTATGGGGATTTGATATTATCCGATCTTTAAATATTGATTCCCTAGGACCCTCTTTCTAAAAAGTGTGTTATGTTGGACCTTAAACAGTGTCTTGTAGTAGCTAAGAAATGCAGCATTAATCTCCCTTTGCGTGGTAACGTGTAATATAGTTGGGGTGTTGATTTCTAATATGGGGACTGAAGGTGGGGTCTGCCTAACTATTTGCGCCAGTAGGGTGCCTGATGCACAAGTTACTTACCTTCAGTAATGATATACCTGTAAGAAACCTTAGTAGTAATAGATTCCTTATCTTAGAATTACCCCCAGGGGTCAGACTGGATCTGCAAGGTTTTTGTCAGCAGTACCCCAACGCGTCATTAGGCGGCGTCGTGCAGCTCCGAGTGCGTCATTGATGTCATTGTCGCCGAGATGACGTCGCTGGAGCTACTTGGACGCATCCATGCACACTGAAATCAGTTCTGTACACAACTTTCCATGCCAGGAACGCAGAGCCATGCAAGAAATAGACCACTGGTGCCATGAAACTAGGGCCCTGGAAGGGATGTCCTTAATCCTAAAAATCAGTTCGCAAAACGGGGAGGATGGGTGGGGCTGTAAGGAATCTATCACTGCTACAGATATATTGTTACCAAAGGTAAGGAACTTGTGCATCTGAAACAAACGCGTAGTGATAGATTCCTTACCTTAGAATAGATACCCTAGCAATACCAACGCCGGTGGTGGATTTGCGAACCAGAATCACACCAGAAAGTCCTGGAGAACAGAACAGCCAAATAAGCCATCTCTCCGGATTTGGCTGTCCAGGCAGTAGTGCTTGGTAAAAATGTGCAGCGAGGCCCACGTAGCTGCCTGACAGTTGTCATGCAAGGGAACTCCCAGTACCAAAGCAGTAGTGGCTGCCATCGCCGCGTAAGCCCACTAGAGGCTCCTTTTTAGCCAAAGAATAACAAGTCTTAATGCACAGAATGACCCACCGAGAGATGGTCCGCTTGTGCACGGCCCGACCTTTCTTCACGCCCACGTAGCCAACAAAGAGCTGGTCATCCACCCAGAACTGTTGTGCGCGGTTGAGGTAGAATGAGAGCGCATGTTTTGGGTGCAGACAGTGGAGCCTCTCCTCTTTTGAGGGATGCTAAGGCCGAAAGAAGGCGGGCAAAGTGATGGTCTGCCCGGTGTGAAAGGCAGTGACAAACTCTGGCTAAGAAGATGGACGAGTCCTTACAACAACTTTGTCCGGATGGACAGAGAGAAAAGGAGGTTTGCAAGAAAGAGCCTGGAGCTCACTCACTCTTCTGGCAGAGGTAATGGCAACCAGGAAAGCAGTCTTTAAAGTGAGTATGAAGGAATATAAACCTCCTAAGGGGTTCACTGATACACCTGGTCATTTTAACCAACAAAGAAGAGATTGGCACAGAAGAACAAGTTACTTACCTTTGGTACGCTTTTTCTGGTGAATACAGTATCTGCCTGTGGATTCCTCACCTTGGGAATATCCCCCTGCGTCAGCACCTTTCAGAAATTCTTTTTGTAGCTTCGCGGCGACGTGGTCGACGTCACAGAAGCACGGCATCGCGCGCGGCTCCGCTGATGTCACCGACTCCATAATAGGCCCACGTCGGCGTGATGACATCAGTTCCGCCCTTTTTTCCGTGCCCTCGAGGCACACGGACGGATCAACAACAGTAGATATACTCACAATGTAAACAGTGCCAAATAATCAAAATAACACACACAGTGTGTAGTCAATGCAGGAAAGTAATAACATCAACACATTTCCTTTGACAATCAATTAATATTACAATAAATCAGGAATAGAAGAGTGGACGGGGAGGCGGGTGGGCCAGTGAGGAATCCACAGGCAGATACTGTATCCACCAGAAAAAGCGCTACCAAAGGTAAGTAAGTTGTTCTTCTGATGGATACATCTGCCAGCGGATTCCTTACCTTGTGAATAGAGTCCCACAGCAGTCCCCACTCCCGGAGGAGGGTGTCCACTCTCCTATACCAGAAAATCCTGGAGGACAGAAGGCGCAAAGTGGCCTTCCCTCCTCACTTCGGAATTTAAGCAGTAATGCTTTGCGAAAGTGTGGAGGGAGGCCCAAGTCGCCGCTCTGCAAATGTCCTCTACAGGTACACCCCTAGACAAAGCAGATGTAGCAGACCTTGCTCTAGTAGAATGAGCTCTTAAACCTTCAGGAAGTTCCTTACCCGCCAGAGAGTAGGAAATCTTGATACACAAGACAATCCATCTCAACAGTGTGTGCTTGTGCACCGCCTTGCCTCTTCTGGCTCAAACAAAACCAACAAAGAGCTGGTCATCCACTCCGAAGTCTCTGGTTCTGTCCAGGTATAAGCTCACCGCCCTCTCCGGGTCCAAGCGGTGAAGTCTCTCCTCCTCCTTGGAAGGGTGAGGGGAAGGATATAAGGTAGGAAGGGTAATGGACTGCCCCAGATGGAAAGGAGTTACCACCTTAGGCAGAAAAGCAGCCCTGGTCCTAAGTATAATTCCTTCATCATGAATGGTCAAGAAAGGGGGCTTTGAACTAAGAGCTTGAAGCTCACATACTCTCCTTGCCGAGGTAATTGCAATCAGGAAGACCGTTTTGAAAGATACCAGTCTCAAGGGACACTTGTGCAGAGGTTCAAAAGGTGAACCCATCAAGAAAGTGAGCACAAGATTCAAGTCCCATTGAGGCACAATAAAGGGAGTAGGAGGAAATTTATTTGCAAGTCCTTTTAGAAACCTCAAAACAACAGGAGATTTAAATAAAGACGGCTGATCCGGCAAACAGAGAAATGCCGACAATGCTGATAGATAACCTTTGACTGTAGCTACAGCAAACCCTTGCTGAGCCAAAGAAAGCGCAAACTGAAGAATGTCAGATAAACCAGCCCTCAAAGGATCAACGGACTTCTCTCCACACCAAGAAAAAAATTTAGACCACCGATAAGAATAGATAGACTTGGTGGAGTCACGCCTGGCCGATAAGATGACATCCACCACATCATGTGGGAGAGAAAAAGAATTCAGGTTGCCCCGTTCAATCTCCAGGCATGAAGGTGTAAGGTCTGGAGGTGGGGGTGTAGAACCTGCCCCTCCATCTGAGAGAGGAGATCTGCCCTGAGAGGGAGACGGAGCTGCGGGTATGACGAGAGGTGGAGAAGATCTGTGTACCACACCCTTCTTGGCCAATCCGGGGCGATCAATATGACTTGGGCCTGGTCTTGGTGAATCTTCCTCTGAACCCAAGGAATCAAGGGTATGGGAGGAAACGCGTAAAGGAGTCTTGAGTTCCAACTCAACTGAAACGCATCCCCCAATGCTCCCTGCATCGGATACTGGAGACTGCAGAATGACGGGCAGTGAGCGTTCTCGTGAGTGGCGAACAGGTCCACCTGAGGAGTTCCCCACGTCCGAAAGATGTGACGAACTACCTCTGGATGAAGCCTCCTTTCATCTGGAGACCAAAGACCCTTGATCTCCAGATACCCCGGATGAGCACCCCACCCTAGAGTGAATGCATCCATTATCACCGTGGCCACCGATGGAGGAAGGTGGAAGGGCTTTCCTTGAGACAGATTGCCCTCCACCAAGACAGATCCGCTGCAGTTTCTCTGGAGATCCTGATCGACTCCCTGAGATCTCCGTTGTGTTGATACCACTGCCTCCGCAGGCACCACTGGAGTGCCCTCATGTGCCAGCGTGCATGGTTGACCAGCAGAATGCAGGAAGCCATCAGACCGAGCAGACGAAGGACCTTCAGGACTGGAACGACCGCTCCATTGTAAAATAAAGAAATCATTTCCTGTATGTCGAGAATCCTTTGAGGAGGAGGGAATGCATGACATACAGTTGTGTCCAGTACAGCACCTATGAACAGGTTGCCTTGGGAGGGCATCAGGTGAGGCTTGGGTACATTTATTGAAAAACCCAACCTGTACAACAACTGAGTTGTGACTTGCAGATGATGGAGCACTTTCTCTGGAGATTCCGCTTTGATCAGCCAATCGTCCAGATAAGGGCATACTGGAATCCCTAACCTTCTGAGATGTGAAGCCACCACAGCCATCACCTTGGTGAAGACTCGAGGCACAGTAGTAAGACCAAACGGAAGGACCGCAAACTGGTAGTGTTGCGAACCCACCGTGAAACGGAGATACTTCCTGTCCGACTTCAGGATAGGGATGTGAAAATACGCATCCTGCAAGTCGATCGACACCATCCAGTCTTCTTCCAGCAGCGCTTGAAGAACCTGCGCAAGAGTGAGCATCTTGAACTTCTCCTGCTTCAGAAAAAGGTTCAAGATCCTGAGATCCAGGATTGGACGAAGTCTGCCATCCTTCTTGGGGATCAAGAAATACCGGGAGTAGCATCCCTGACCCCTTTCCTGCTCCGGAACCACCTCTATCGCACCTTTTCTTAACAACGCCAGGACTTCCTCCTTCAGGTTTAGCAGGTGGTCCTCTGAGCAAAACCCTTGACAAGGAGGGTAATTCGGAGGGAATTCCCGAAAGGGAAGTGCATACCCATTCTCCACGAGATTGAGAACCCAAAGGTCCGATTTGACCGATTCCCAATCCCGTAGAAAATAGGTAAGCCGACCCCCTACAGGACCCGCAGGATCCGGAATGGCGGATCTAGGGCTGCTTTGCTGATGATGGAGGGGGTTGGGAAAAGGAAGAAGAGGAGGAGGAGGAGGAGACTTGACGTCCTTGAGGAAGAGCTTTTTGTCTACCCCTGTATGACTTATACAGTGGATTTTGTTGTTGTTCTTGCTGCTGTTGAGGCTGTTTATAGGGACGAAAGGAGGACCTTCCAAAGCCCCTATATCTTTTGTTCACAGTTCCTCTGGACTGTAGTCCCAAAGACCTGGATGTTGCACTGCTGTCTTTAAACCTCTCCAAAGCTGCATCAGCCTTTTTTCCAAAAATACCTGAGCCATCAAAGGGCAAATCTAATAAAGCAGCTTGCACGTCCGCAGAGAATTCAGAAGACTTTAACCAGGCTGCTCTTCTTGTAGCAATTGAAGTCCCCATAACTCTCGCCACCGAGTCAGCTTGACTTGATGTGCAGCAGCTTGAGTCTCAGCCAGCACCTCATCAAAATTTTTCCTGTCCTCCTCTGGAATCTTAGGGGCCAACTGTCTTACAGAGTCCATCAAGGCATGTATGTACCTCCACAAGAGACATGTGGCATTTATTGACTTAAGAGCCATACTCGCCGATGAAAACACTTTCTTCGCAGTTTGGTCCTGTTTTTTCGACTCTTTGTCCCCAGGCATCTGAGGGAATGCCCCCACAGATTTCTTTGAACAGGCTGCCTGTATTACCAAGCTCTCCGGTAAAGGATCCGATGATAAAAAGTCTGGGTCACCAGGCGCCACCCTGTATCTCCTTGCAACACCTTTAGCAACAGCAGGAGCAGTGAGAGGTCAATTCCATACTTCCAAAATAGGTTCCGTCAAAGCATCATTGAAAGGAAGCATAGGTTCCACAACAGAAGACGGGGAATGGAGGACTTCTGTTAACAAATTAGACTTGAACTCAGCAGTAGGCAGACTTAAATTCAAAAGTTCTGCTGCCTTTTTGATGACCACATGGTATGGTGCAACGTCCTTTGAAGGGGCACCCAAGACAGAGGGTAGCTCCCAGTCTGGAGATAGCTCCAATCCGCTAGCCTCCCTCGGATCATCAAAATAATCCTCCTCCTGCAGCTCACCTTCTTCAACCTCAGCCTCTCTGCACTTCTGTTCTTCGAGAAGACGCTGAGCATCACGCCTCGACCTCTCCTTCAAGAGTGGCGTTGGCGGATCCGCAATCGACTCCGATGGAGCCGGAGCCGGCGTCAAGATCAGATCCGGAAGCACAGGTCGAAGCTCTCGGGATCGGGCCGGCACCGGTGATGAAGGTATCGGCGTCGAAGACCTCGGCGACGCCGAGAAATGCCAAGGCGGAGTTGGCGCCGGCATAAATGGCATAAACGGAGCTGGAGCTGGAGCATAAAACTGGGGAACATGCAGGTTGTATGCCAAAGGACCCATGGGACCTGCCGGTGCTCCAGAGGGGTACATAGCTCTCGAATAGACACCATACATCGCGTTTAAAAACTGTGTAGGGTCTTGACCTGGGCCTGGAAAAGGTGGGTAATGACCCACAGGTTGCCCTCGAGGAGGTACCGGATTCGTCTCCTCTCCTTCGGGTTGGTGAGCCGGAGTCGTCGTACCCTCAGGCAAGGGAGCCTCTTCTTCCTCTCGAACAGGAGATCAAGACGGCGCCGGAGAGGGATTCGACACCGGAGCCCGTGAATGCTCCAGTGACTCCACAGGTGAACTTTCACCTACCGGATCCACAACTGGAGAAGGGGATTTCTCTTTACGATGTCTCCTACCTGGCGACTTTGGTCTTGAATCCGAATCCTTCCCAGAGTGATGTCGAGATCTGTGCTTTCTCCTCTTGTGCTTCTTTTTTGCTGATCTAGAAGCATGCCCCGACGATGACTTCGAAGGCGACGCCGTGTGAGACCTCGACCGCCTCGAACGCGACCTCGAAGACTTCTTCTCTTTTTTACCTTTCAATTTTGCAACCAGAAGCTTCGCCTCTCTTTCACGAAGGGCCTTTGGGTTCATCTTCTTGCAGGAAAAACACCCTTGAACATCATGGTCCGAACTCAGGCACCAAATGCAATCCTCATGAGGGTCCGTGATCGACATTATCTTCCCACATTCTACGCACGGCTTGAAACGGGTCTTCTTCGTAGACATCTCGACAGGAGACAAAGAAGCAAGAAGACACCAATAGAAACAAACAGTACCAAAGTTACCAAACAGCTACAGTGACGACGCGGAAAAAAGGGAACTGATGTCATCACACCGACGTGGGCCTATTATGGACTCGGTGACGTCAGCAGAGCCGCAAGCGATGCCGTGCTTCTGTGACGTCGACCACGTCGGCGCTAAGCTACAAATAGAATTTCCGAATGTTGCTGACGTAGGGGGATATTCACAAGGTGAGGAATCCACTGGCAGATGTATCCATCAGAAGCTGTAATATCAAGAAAACATATTTATTAACCTCAGATGAAGGAGACTACGTCACACAGTACCCTCAGGCCACTGTAGGAGGCATTCTAAGGAGTACAGAGAACATGGGCATTATATATGCATAGGTTACATAGTCAGCATAAAACCAAGGGGAGGTCCTGGCACGTACAAGAATACTTACTGACTAATATGGCTATCCAAAATGTGCTTGCTCAACAAAGTGGTAGGAGAGACATTTTTCCTTACATCAGCAAAAATAGCCTGACAGATATAACATAAGAGCAGATGCATTCTGACAGTTAGGCCTTTCTGACCATGTGCAAGGCTCTGGAAGAGGGAGATAGCACATGGCAATTACATGACTAACTAATATGGCTGCCAAGTACTAAATGGCTTTCAGCTCATGCTAACAGATTCCTGCGATCTTTAACAGATAGTCCTTTTAGCATGAGCTAAAGACATTCCTATGATCTAGTAGGATCATATAAAATATTTTGCACATTTATTCTCATAAATTTATCAATATCCCAATTCATTGCTAGGTGGGCATTTTCATTCTAACCATTTCATTAAGCGGGTAGATATAAGGTATGGGCAGGAGTACATAGGGAACAACGCATTGGGTCATAATTAACATACAGATAGCAGGAGAGAGTAATGACTATTATCAGAAACTGAATTATCAATTTTTCAAGCAAAAAGCAAATCCTAGAACCATCTGGTCCAATTCTATGTAAAAAACATTTTCAGGGCTCCATGCATTTCAGTGACCATCCATTTCAATGTTAGAATAGCCAAAAGCACATATCCTATATAAACATTTTCCATAGACTTTTCCAGTGTTCCTTTTATGAGGGCTAGAATATCAATCATTATACTTTTAGGAGGAGGGCAAAGTCGCATTTGTTAACTGCTCAGAAGAATGTTTTTCTCGCAAAGAAACATTATACCTAATACAAATATTAAAGCAGTTAAGCATATTATTACAAAAATAATCCTGGCTCCAAGGGACCAGGAGGACCACACAGGGTCATAGGAATTAGGACGAGGAGCAGCAAAAGGCTGCTCCTCCTCAAAAATGGGACGTCCAAAGGGGTACATTATTAACAAAAAAAGAAGTCCTTGGTGTAATTGAAGACGCTATACAACCAGCCAGAGGGGAATGTTCTCCCTCTGTCCATTTGAGCCCCACAGGCAGGGTCTTGTTGCTCCCACTGTAGAGCTGCACAACTCGCAAATCAGGAATCACGGCCCAGTTTAAGAAGGAAAAGAAGTATTTCTTTCAGGATAGGGCAATCACAAATGCCCTCAATTATCCTGTCCAGTTTCTCAGGCAGTGCACCAGTTTTCTTCACTGTAATCTAATAGGCACCAAAGACACAGCACTGGTACCCTAAACTCAAGTCCTTCCCTAGCTTCTGTATTGCTCTGCTGGCGCACTGCTCTTTTGTTGGGGCCAAATATTATCCAGTATGCCCAGGCACTCTTGATCAAGAAACAATGGTGCAAACTTGCTTTCACTTTGGGACCAGGATTCAGAGGCCTGATGCTAGGATCTCTGAAGCAAACCTTGTTTCAAAAGGGGTCACCTCAAGCGAAAGCATCCTTGCCCTTCTGGTCAGTCTGTGACTCTAAGCTGGGCATCAAGAACTTGATCCATGATTTCTCCTTTCTGATTTGTGACCCCATCTATCGCCCAGACAATGACAGGGGTACACACTTCACATCACAGGGCTTCCGCCTTCACTGGGGTCCTAGTTGCCAGCAACGCCTGTGCTGGGTACCTTCATCTTGGCTTTAAGCTGGACTGGTGCTGACTCCCCAGGCTGGATCTGATGTCCGGGCCCCTCTGGCAATGGTTGTAAGGCAGCAAATATCTATTGATAGACAGAACAAAAGGTCTTTAGACAAGGCACAGAAATAATCTATCAACAGAGAGGATAGTCTCAGAATACTTCCTAGTCTTGGGACGCCCCATATATTAGCTAGGCATCCAATAACCACTTCATCTATCTGGGCGTAAGAAAAACTGGACCTATTACTCTATTTGAAGCAGCTCAGGAAGTCTGTGTTAATTTACTAAATTCTGAGGAAAACAGAAAAATAATACAGACATACTCCAACTCCTTATATGTATGTATTCCTATATTACTAATCTGAAGATCCTCAAGAAAAAAGGAAATGTTCTACACTTTTATTCATAGACTTTGCATTACTTGTACGAGACAGCAGACACTTCTAAAATGATTTCTCTTAATAAAAGCACCTACATCGTACGCTTAGGACCATGCTCTCATGTTATAGGTGCATCAGGAAGATCTAGGAACTAAAAAAAAACTTCAACATAGTGGGTACATTTTTATTTAAAATTCTTATAGAACAATATTTTTTTCAAAAACATTTGCTAAGGATCACATGGGCGTCTTTCCTGCATTCTACTTTTCATGATACAAACTAGGCAACATTAGCTCTAATAAGGACTGTCAGCTCATTTACACAGACTAGCTAATAAAAATGGTGTTATCACCTGAGAATTTTAGAACAAACACTACCCACATCTAGTTCCCCTTAAAGGTCAAATAAGGGAGCAGCAATCAAGACTACTCATCCTTTCATAATTTCATCAGACAGGATGGGCAGTACCATAGCATATTTATTTATTCATTTTAATAATGCTAACAATTTTTAAAACAGTATTACTGAATAGCCAATTAAATGTCTCATGGCTATTTCACAGACAGCTTAGACAGGCTCAAAAGAGATTGAGAAAAAGAGAGAGAAAACATAAATTTGCCTACCCTTAATTTGTAGAGGAGATAGCCTCCTTCCCTCATTTCAACAGTAGAAAAACCTGAAACAGGTTTCACTTCTGTTGACACTATCTACTTCTATTTGTGGCAGCTGGGCACAAATACACTTGTAGGAGGTAAATAGCACATGTAGCTAGCTAGAAAACATTAATAACCCCAATCCCTTAGCAATTATACTAGTTGTAACATGAGGGTGAATAAATTCAAATTAAATCGCATCGCCTCCTTATCTCAGCCTTTGCACAGTAATCTTCAAACTAAAAGCATTAGTGCTGTATACATGGCAGAGCTATTCTCTTAATCAGAGCCCACATATACCATTAGATTTCCTTCTGTTCATATGAGTGCACAAAAACTTGCTTTTGCCAAAAATAGGAAGCAAAACTTCTCTTCTCTCCCTGCGCTGTCATCTGGTCTTTCAAAAAGTTTCAGAGGTCGAAGTGTCAAAGCAAACCTTGCTCTGAGCCTTGCTATGCTGCTAAATGCAGAACTCGACCTTTAACCCTTAGCAGCTGTCCTATTTTTGTGCAAGGCTTTCCATGCGGCTTTTCCAATTCAAAGCAACTATGAAGAATCACAGCTGAAAGGCAGTCCTGTTCTTCCTGTTTCCCAGTAATTTAGAGGTATGCTTAATAACTTCTGCTGGTTTTTTATATTTAGTTTCATGTGTGTGCAGTGTGCGGTGTGCTTTTCTAGCAGTATAGAGGTCAGCTATTTGTTTTATACTTAAATATGTGCATTTACGGAAGCCTAAGAGCAGTTTAAAAGCTGCTCTGAGTGGCAGAACTGCTTTTAAATAGTGAACATTGCCCAATTTTGACGTTGGTGTTTGGGGCACTTATAAATAAATAACCTACAATGTTTTGGCATATTATTCGTCCCCAGAAGGTACTCTATATATCCCAGAGATGGGGGATCAGAAATGTATAAGGTACACCCTTGTAAAAATGAGTTTTGTACGCCTGGGTAAAGAGACATTTCACATTTTAGTTTCCCCCTATTGCGGTACAGCACTGCTTAAATTCAACTTTGATGCTAGGAGATCACAGTATGATAATTAGGCAGTATAGAGATTAAAAAAATAATTTAGTGCACTTATTTTTAATAACATTTTTTTCATATAATCAAAAAAAAAATTTTTTATAACACCAACTCTTTTGATGGTTCCACATATGAAAAGCAAGCTTCATTCCTTTCCTATCCTATTTAAATGCAATCATTTATAACCCTAAGCACAGAAGCCTTATTTGAAACATTAAAATTCTGCGCCACTTTTTAAAGGACAGTTATTATCTAACATCAAAACCACAGATGTGCTTATGTAAAAAGGCATTAAGAAAGGAAAATCCATACTTTAAATTCCTTTTTCTCTGTTATCCTAAACAAAGAAACTGTTTTTGTAACTTTTAAGATTAGTCTGTAATGCAGGCTTTTAGACCAGGTTTACACTGACTTAAAATCTAGTTGACTTAGCAGTTTCCTTGTGGCTTGTGGTCAGAAATAGCCATGTGCTATTGATGCAGTTGTTGCTGTGACCAGCAGGCTTCAAATTATCATGCCTTTCAAGCCAGCACACATATAGTTCTGTAATGTGTGTTTAGTTCAGCAACAACCAACTCACTCAGATGAAGTGAATGCCTTTTAATATCTAATACAATGTATCTAAGGAGAATGCTGTAACATTTTGTATTTTAGTCATAATTATTACAAAGTACACAATTTCGTTTTTGAAGCCTAATTTATTCATATTGAATGTGAATTCTAATTGTATCTTTAGCATTGTGGCAATTTGCACACATGTATATTTCTTACTCTGTCAATTTAATAGTAACATGCAGCTATTTAGCATATGTTATATAATTCATTTCTGGATTTTTTATTTAACATATAATTAATTAAATAACATTTTGCATAACAGAATGATGACAAAAACACTTTGAGCTCAGAAGACACAATGCAGCGCGCTTAAGGCTAGCCATTCTTACACAAAAAGCTCAATCGCTATTTACTCACACAAGTACCACCAATGTCAAACCAAACAGACATTTAAACACACGATTAACCCACAAATCAATACTTAGGCTAGAAGCAAGAGACACCCCACAGACTTTACTTAAACCAAACCATTTGTAAATACTAATTGTGAGTCATATTTACAAGAAAAGCTTCTCAAAAGTAGCCCCAAAGAGTGCACAAAAAACAGCCCAAAGACTGTTCCATGTTCAAGAAGCCACAATACACCAAATTCGCTAGTTTTGGCTGGCAGAACACTCAAAAAGAGCTCTGCATATCACTACTTATAAAAGTTTAAAGTGTACAAATCAGGATCCTTTTTTATGTACATATTTAATTCCATCCGGTATGTAGTCACCAAGGAAGAAATACATTTTTATACCTAAACCTATTTAAGTATCCCCTCTAGGGGAGCCGGCGGATTCCATTCTAATTCCATTATAGTACCCCCAAGAAAGCAACACATTCTATGATGTGTGCTAAGAACAGGCATGCCAAAAAGATTGCAGCATATGCAATTTTATACGCAAAGTAGCACTTATCTCAGTGTGTGCCATTCAAGTTTAATAAAAAAGTAGAGAAAATCTCCTCATTACCTGTCTATATAAATTGCAATTCATATAAATCCAAATTCCAAATATTGGCCAATTTCCATACAATTCCAAAACCAAAATGCGTTGCAACAAACAACCTACCAAGCACAAATCTCCACCCTCTCACTGACAAGTTCTGAGTGACCTAATGGTTGTTCTAGAATACTCATGCCAAAAGGGATCTCAGTCAGGAGCTGTAAACATTTGGAGGATAAAATCCGGAAGACCAGAAATATACTGGGCTGCAGAGACAGAGAATCTCAGAGCGCATGGTACCTCCTTAGTAGATTCTTGTCTCCTGTCAAGACCACTCCCTTGGATAGCCGCTTCTCTGATGAGGTCCACGTTTCAAGCGCCATTTGAAGAAATATAAACCTCCTAAGGGGTTCACTGATACACCTGGTCCTTTTATCCAACAAAGAAGAGATTGGCACAGAAGCTGTAATATCAAGAAAATATATTTATTAACCTCAGATGAGGAAGACTATGTCACTCAGTACCATCAGGCCGCTGTAGGGGGCATTCTAAGGAGTACAGAGCACAGGGGCCTTATTTATGCATAGGTTACATAGTCAGCATAAAACCAAGGGGAGGTCCTGGCACATACAAGAATACTTACTGACTAATATGGCTATACAAAATTTGCTTGTTCAACAAAGTGGAAGGAGAAACAATTATCCTTACATCAGCAAGAATAGCAGGTCAGTTATAACATAAGAGCAGATGCACTCTGACAGCTAGGCCTTTCTGACCATGTGCAAGACTCTGGAAGAGGGAAAAAGCACATGGCAAGCACATGGCTAACTAAGATGGCTGCCAAGTACAAAATGGCTTTCAGTTCATGCTAACAGATTCCTGCAATCTTTAACAAGTAGACAAAGAGGACAGTTGTGAAGTGGCTCAAAGGGAGCACACATCAGATATGTCAGAACCAGGTTCAAGTCCCACTAAGGCATTATGAAAGGAACAGGAAGGAAAAGATGAGTAATGCCTTTCAAGAATCTATTTACAACAGGGGACTTGAAAAGAGAAGGCTGATCTGGAAGTCACACAAAGGCAGAAATGGCCGAGAGATAGCCCTTGATAGTGCCCAGAGCAGAGAACTGCTGGGCTAAAGAAAGGAGGAATAGGAGGACCTCTGAAAGAGGGGCAGAAAGGGAATCCACAGCCTTTGCTGTGCACCATGCCACAAATTTATTCCACCTGGAGACGTATACCGTCTTAGTGGAGGGATGCCTGGCTGCCAATATCATGAGGAGATATCTAAACAGATGGGTTTACTATAACATAAAGTTGGTACACTTGTGTCTGCCTGTACATCCTTACATGTGATAGATCCCCTGACTCTTAGTAACACATGTGTTCAGATCATCCATGTCACCTGATCTTCTGTTTAACATGTTTTCTATCCATGCCTGCCTTAGCAGTGGACTGCAATGATTCAACTATTGGCCCAAGGAATGTCTATACATTTATCTGATTTTATCCCTTTGTAATGTATTTACCCCTCACATGATGCTTATCAATGTCCCATATCACTTTTTCACTTTGTTATGGGATGGGATTTAGAATTGTGTAAATATGTTCTGGCAATTTGTGCCTCTGTAAGTGTTGCTACAGTTTTAACCATGTCACTTATCGTTTGCTTAATCTATCATGTAACCCGCCTCTGTGCCTTTATAATTCACGTCATCCTTAAAACGTGACGAGCATCCCGCTGCAGTCACATCTAGGAGGCGCCCTTTAAGACTCTTCCCAGCTGTACCATGCCAGCCGCGTGATACAGCACATTCTTTATGTCGCTGCCTAGCAACGGACGTACACGACGCCCACGCTGTACCTGTTTAACTAATCGCCCAGTACCCTCGTTCTCCATGATACGTCAGGACGCTGCTGTATGCAGACGCGGAGAGCGACCGATCTTACACCGTCAGCTTCTTTTTAGGTAAGACACCGTGCCCCAGGCCATGGGGTCCCGCAGACTCAACGTTATCACCCGTGTAGCCATCTGACACCCGTTGGGGTTTGCACTTTTGATCCCTACCCGTCCATGTGCACCGCGAGTTGGGCTAGTTTCGCTAGCACTTCACTAGTCATAGGGCACTCATAGCACATTTTTGACTGATCCCCGTGTGCGCGATAAGGTCTACCCGACACGCATTGGCACTTCCTGTGTACCCTTGTGCACTCTCTGAACGTTCACGGACATTTTAACATCCACTTTGAACATTTTTCACACTCATTCTTGATTGATCCCCGCGTGCGCGATAAGGTCCACCCAACACGTTTTGGCATTCTCTGTGTAATCTGGTGCACTCTCTGAACGTGAACATCCACGATTCAGCAGCCTTCACGCTCATACTACCATTCTTGATCGATCCCCGCGTGCGCGATCAGGTCCCTCCGACGCGCTTTGGCCTTTTCGGTGCACCCTTGGGCACTCTCTGAACGTTCACGGCCATTTTAACATCCACGTAGAGCACTCTTCAAGGTTCCCCCTAGCCATTTAAACAACACTCCTCACAGTCGATTTTGCGATATAGGGCTACCACATTTGTTTTTATCCTTATATGAGTCCCTCCTCAATCACACATACCACGGGCCATTGTGCCACAAAGATTCAGACTGAGGGCCCCCTGTCTGTTTCTATCTGAGTGAGTACATGTTATTCACTCTTTTCAACTCTTCCCAGTGCATTAATAAGTGGCACTATAAGTCTCTCTGATACATGGTCTCCATCTAATTTTCAGACTGTCACCCTTCCTTGTCTTGAAAAAGACCTGCCGCGACCACCAACAGGGGCGCATCAGGGTCGAAACGTAGACGCATCTATAGGCCCAGATTCACCAGGATCCTTACCAGCTAACTTAGGAATCCTTGGTCAACAATCAACATCTGGCCATCAAAATCAATCTTGTATATATGTATATGTGTTAATTTCCTTCGCAATATATTTGTTATCACATCCATTGAGCACCACTTCACAAAAAGTCACAGAAATTGCATGTTTTTATGACGGTTCTATCTTGTATTGAAAAATGTATCCTTGAATGAAATATTTCGGATATGTTTGGAAGAAATTTGTTATAATTTATACAATATAACTCTTTGACACTATGACTTTGTCTTCTGTTTTTTGAGCATTCATTTCTCAAATTGCATCTTTTGTATCAGAGTGCTTCCTTTGTTTGTCTACATTTATGAGCATTGTTCAAGTAATCTGTCTTACCCGACAGAACCATTGTTTGTTTAACCTGCCAATATCACATCACAAACTGCGGGAGGCAGGTCAAAAGACGTCAGCTGCCGCCGCTCAATATCCACGCAAGGAGGTGGAGGCTGGACAGGTTCGGGTGGAGGACCGTCCCATGTTGCTGCGACAGAAGATCCTCCAGAAGAGGCAGTCGGATCGAGGGATGAATAGCAATGCTGAGTAGCTCTGGATACCATACTCTTCAAGCCCAGTCCGGAGCTACAAGAATGACTTGGGCCGGGTCGCACTTGATCTTCCTCAGCACTTTGGGTAGAAGTGGTATAGGCGGAAAGGTGTGTAGTAGACCGCAACTCCAGTCGCTACGAAAAGCGTTGCCTAGTGAGTGCCAGTTTGGAAATTCCAACTTGCAGAACTGATGAAATTGTGAATTCTCTTCGGTGGCTACTAGATCTAACCAAGGCTCTCCCTACTGCTGAAAGCGACCTTGCGCCACGTCCAAGTTCAGACGCCATTTGTAATCCATCATGCACCGGCGGCTGAGTTCGTCCACCCTGGCATACAGAGAACCTGCCAGGTGTTAAACCACCAGGAAAATGGCCTGATGTTCCAGCTATGTCCAGAGGCGCAGAGCCTCCTGAAAGAGGGTCCCCAACCCCACCCACCCTGTTTTTTGCAGTACCACATGGCGGTGGTGTTGTCAGTGAACACCTGCACTACTTTCCCCTTGACAGAGGAAAGGAATGCATTCAGTGCAAGCCGGATCGCCTGAAGCTCTAGAAGGTTGATATGGAGCCGGGACTCCGCAGGAGACCAGAGTCATCTGATCTCCGCCTCTCCCGGGTGGCTGCCCCATCCTAGAAGGGACACGTCTGTCACAACTGTGTGTTCCAGTTGGGTAAGGGAGAGGGATCTGCCATTGACCCAATCACAATTCATGAGCCACCACTGCAATTGGCGTGCAGTGCCCTCTGAATGAATGAATGAATGAATGAATGAATGAATGGGCAATTTGTAGAGCGCGGACTAAGTCCAAGGGCATCAAGGCGCTATGTACAGACAAGCCTACAGGTAAAACGGCACTCATACTCAGACCCGTCTCTCAGGAAACAGCCAGGTCTTAAGGGTCTTACGAAAGATTGAGTGTACTTGCTGCCCCGAGAGGAAAGCTGGGAGAGAGTTCCATGCCTTGGCAGCCGCCAGCGAGAAGGCTCTCCCACCCCATCTCAACTTTTTAAATCTAGGAACCGCGAGCAGATTTTTATCAGCTGACCAGAGGTTCTCAGAAGGGGCGTATCTTTGGAGGATATTCTTAATGCCCGCCGGGCCATGTCCATAGTACGCATTATGAGTGAGGCATAGAGTCTTAAACAAAACTCTACGTTCCACCAGAAGCCAGTGCAACAAACAAAGAGAAGATGATGCAGAATGATGCTTCGGAAGGTTTAGCACCAGCCTTGCAGCTGCGTTTTGCACCAGCTGAAGGCGGCGCAACTGACCCTTATTGATTCCCACATAGAGGGCATTGCAATAATCCAGTCTAGCCAATATTAAGGCTACGACCACCTTTTTTCGAGCTTCCGATGACAAAAACTGGGAGATTTTTCTTAAGATTCGAATGAGCCCAAAACAGGTGGCCACAGTTCTGGAGACTTGCCGAGTCATAGAAAGGCACTCATCAACCACAACTCCAAGATTTTTCCCATAAGAAACAGGAGTGGGACAGGTACCCATGGAGTTGGGCCACCACTCACTCGACCAGATGGCAGAGCTTCCCCCAAAAATTAAGACTTCCGTCTTATTGCCATTTAATTTGAGGTCGTTTTGAACCATTCAAGATGAAACAGCTGTCATACAGTTTTTAAAGTTCAATGCGGAGTCCCTGACCTTTTGAGTAATAGAAACTATGATCTGGGTGTCGTCCGCATAGGACAACACCTCCAGCCCGAACGATTTCACCACCCTAGCCAGCGGGGCCACATAAATATTGAAAAGGTTGGGGCTCAAAGAAGAGCCCTGAGGCACACCGCAGGCGAGGGGGGAGGGCTCCGAGTGAAAACCACCCTTTTTGTCGGTTTGAGAGCGCTGACTGAGAAACGAGGCAAGAAGGTCCAGTGCACAGCCCCCAACCCCTATGTCCTTGAGACCCTCCACCAGTCTCAAGGGGGACAAAGTGTTGAATGAAGCGGTGAGGTAGAGTAAAATCAGGAGAGTGGTGTGCCCAGCATCCACCTGAACTCGAATATTATCCAACACCTTGGAAAGAGCGGACTCTGTACTATGAGAGCTTCTAAAACCATGTTGGGAGCCATCCAAGATCTAATGGTCCCTCCGGTAAGCACTCAGGTGGGAATTCAGATGGGATTCAAGGATTTTGGCGGGGAGTGGCAGAAGGGAAATTGGACGGAAGTTTTTTAAATTTAGAGGATCCAAGGAAGGATTTTTTAGGATGTGCCTGACCATCCCCTCCTTCCAGGTCAAAGGATATTGGCCCAAAGATATGGCTAAGTTCAGGACTGTCGCGAAATGGGGGGTCAAAGCCACCTTTGCCATTTTAACGATTTTAAGGGGTGAAGGATCCAAAGGCGACACAGATTTGATACCTTCTAGCAAGAGGTCGACAGTTTCAGATGATAGCTTCGAGAAAGCACAGAAACTTGCCGAGGTTATTTCACTAAGGTAGCTGTTAGGGAGAGTTTCAGAGGAGGCAGCCGGTGTCTGACTGGCATTTAGAATCTCCAACTGGGCATAGATATCGAAGATCTTAGTGCAGAAAAAGGAGGAAAGACTATCGCAGAGCACCTGTGAAGGCTCCACTTTATCAGATGCTGAAGGAGCAGTGAGGGAGTTAACAATGTTAAATAGCTCCTTAGGAGAGGTGATATCCTCTGTAATCCTGGAATAGTATCTTTCCTTTTCCTCGATTATAGCTGCTTTATAAATCTTCAGACATTGTTTGTGTGACTCCCTGCCTAAAGGAGCCAAGTCCTTCCGCCAGTATCTTTCCTTCCTTCTACACTCTTGTCTCATATTTCGTAGCCGGTCAGAGAACCAGGGAGCGGAGGGCTTTTTCCTGGTCGAGTAGCACAGTTTTGTTGGGGCAAGAGAGCCCATCATAGCTGTAATTTTTTTGAAAAGATTGCCCGTTGCCATATCCACGTTGTGCAGGTCCGATAGCTGGAAGTTAGCGAAAGCAGTGGCTACGGCTTCATTTGTAATCAAAGTAAGATTTAGTTTTTCGGCAGCCTTAAAAGCAATCCTTTGAGAGCTACCTAAAGTAGTACCCCTTAGTTCAAATGGAACTGCAAAGTGGTCTGACCAAGATAGCGGGAGGGGCACGCCCACCAGGATTCGATCATCATTCGAAAAAATCCCGTTGAGGGTGTGACCCGCACTGTGAGTGGAGGTATTCACTAATTGTGGAAAACCACAGCCATTCATACACTCTAATAGTGTTTGAGTGTCATGATTAGTGACCCTCTGAGATCTGGACATGATCGGACAGGTTGCCCTGATGCTGGGCCCACTGCAACTTCAGGTCCCACTGCAGAGCCCACATATGCCATCTAACATGATCCACTAGCAGGATGCAGGAGGCCATCAGGCCCAGGAGCCGGAGGGTCATCCTGACTGAAACCCGTGATAGAGGCTGAAAGATCGGAATCATAGCCTGAATATCCCGGATTTGCTGCTTGGGAGGATAAACCCGAAACTGTGCCATCTCCAGAACCGCTCAGATGAAGAGAAGATTCTGAGAGGGAATCAGGTGCGACTTCAGCACATTGATGGAAACCCCAGCAAAGGCAGGAGGTTGATCGTAGTCTGGAGGTGGGAATCGACTGCCTGGGGTGAGCCTGCCCTTCAACAGCCAGTTGTCGATATAGGGGAAGACTGAAACCCTTGATCTACGCTGATGAGCAGCGTACAGCCCCATCACTTTTGTGAACACCCGAGGGGTGCTGGTAAGGCCGAAGGGGAGCACGGTAAACTGAAAGTTTACCGTGCTCCCCTTCGGGAATGTGAAAATATGCGTTCTGCAAGTCCAACGCTACCATCCAGTTTCCAGGGTCGAGGGCAGACAAGACCTGAGTTAGCGTCAACATCTTGAACTTCTCCTTCCGGATGAAGCGGTTGATGTTCCTGAGGTCCAAGATAGGACGCAGGCCCTTGTCCTTCTTGGGAGCAAGAAAGCAGTGGAAATAACAACCACGACCTGCATGTGGCCCAGGAGCGCGCTCGATGCCCTTGGCAAGGAGGACAGTGACTTCCTGCTGAAGAAGCGCAAGCTGGTACCCCGACATGCAGTGGTACTGAGGTGGCATGGCTGAAGGGGAAGTCTCGAAGGGGAGGGAGTAGCCCTTTCAGACAATTTGCAGCACCCACTTGTCCGATGTGATGTTGCTCCAGTGGGGGAGATGATGGTGAATTCTGCCACCCACTGGCATTTGATGGGCCTGAAAGTTCGGACTAGGAAGGCTTTGCAGTGGATGCTGTGGGGTGGAGGTGGACTGACCCGCCCGCTGGCCCCAGAACCGCTCGACCGTTCCATCATCTGCAGCCGCGCTGATGTTGTTGCTGTGTAAGCCTGTGGCTCTGGAACAATCGTGTTGGGGCACCTCTTCCGTGGCAACGAAAGGAGCGAAAAGCAGAAGGCGGAGGAGGCCGAATGGCCGAGAGGCCCAATGACTTGGCCATAGCCCGGGTGCCCTTAAAGAGCTCCAATGCACTATCTGCCTTATTACCAAAAAGGCGAATGCCATCAAAGGGCATGTCCATCAGAGTGTTCTGAACATCCCCTGAGAAGCCAGTTGTCCTCAGCCAGGCGGTGCGCCAAACCACCACCATCGTGGAAATTGCCCTGCCCAGTGAGTCGGTGGTATCAAGCCCACACCGGATGGTGAACTTAGCTGCGTCTCTCGCAGCTGCAATAGTTTTGGAGAGCACTGTCTGGGCCTCCGCCGGACAGTTAGGCAGCCCCTGCGCAACCGTGTCCCACAGAGAGTGGGAATAAAGGCCAAAGAGGCATGCCGTGTTCACCAACTGCAGCCCTAAGCTGGCAGATGAAAACAGCTTCTCGCCAAGCTGCTCTAGCTTCTTGGATTCCCTGGCTGAAGGGAATACGCTCTGGGAAGCAGAGGCTTGGACAACCAAGCTCTCAGGACTGGGGTGTTGGATAGAGAAAGAGGGGGTCACCCGGGGCGGGGCATTGGTGTCAGGCCACGTTCCAGTCCACAGGAGCGCCTGTGTTGGGCCTGGACCAGTTGCCCAAAAGAACGTCAGAAAGTGCCTCATTGAAGGGCAGCAGTTGCTCCACAGAGGTAGCTGGCGGCTGAAGCACTTCTGTCAGGAGGTTAGTCCTGACGGCTACTATAGGGAGTTCAAGGTGGAGGGCCTCGGCCGCCCTATGCAACACCACTGCGTAATTTGCTCCCTCCTCCATAGCCACGGAAGGAGGAGACAGCATGCCAAGGTCAGGTGATGTGTCAAGACCACTGGCATCCCCCCAATCCTCTGCCCAGTCCGGATCATAACTACACTGTTGTGTGAGAGGGTCCTCAATGCCATTCTGGCACGGTGTCTGGGCTGAAACCAGGGTTGACATCGGCAGTAGCACTGGACAACGTCGGAGGTGGTGCCAGGGGAGGAGTTGACACAGATGGAGGTGTTATAAGGTCAACCTGTGTCGCCCGGGATCCGAGCCCGGATCCAAGGGGGTCCTACGGCATCGGGACCGAAGCCAGCAGCAATGGAAGAACAGGACCCCCAGTCGGGCCTGCGGGGCCCAAAGGTGCACCAGTGGGGCCAGACGGGCCAAAGAATCAGGCCATGGCAGGCAGAAATTCTTGCACCTGAGCAGGCGTCGCCGACGGACACGGGAAGGGAAGGTAGGCCGGCAGCGACGTCGCTGGCTCCGCCAGAGCCACGGGGGTGGCACCACCCGCACCCTCAGCCACGTCGCACAATGGGCAGGGGAAAATCGAGGTGTGACAACGCTTCTTTGACTTCTTTTTGAAATGCTTCGACTTACTTGACCCCGAGTGTGAAGACTAAGATCCAGACGAACGATGGTGACGGCTCTGCGACCGGTCCCTCGACCTCCCTCAGGACCGGGACCTTGAGCAGTGCAGAGCAGACTGCCGGCCTTCTAGCAACTTTCGGGACTGCCCCCGTAAAGTCTTCGGTGCTATAGTCCGGCAGTCGGGGCACAACTTGGAGTTGTGGTCGTGCCCCAGGCAGTAAAAACACACGCCGTGCAGGTCCGTCACCGACACCATGAGGTGACAGTCCCCACAGTTCTTGAAGCCGGGCATCCCTACGACACCAGGAGTCGATCGACTTTAAAGAATTGAGATACAAAGGCCTAAAAAAACGTAGTCAAAAAGTGACTGAGGGTACTTGCTCTTCCTGGATCTGCGCTTGCTGGCGCCGAAAAAGAAAGAACTGACGTCCGCGTGCGTGGGAACATCTAAATAGCTCCAGCAACATCATCTTGGCGAAAATGATGCATGCAGAGCTGCATAAAGATGCCTACCGACGCGCAGGGGTACTACTGACGAAAACTTGCCATATCCAGTCTGACGCCTGGAAGCAATTCTAAGGTAAAGAATCTATCACTACGTGTTTCTTTCATATTTATATACTTCTGTATGTAACCTCTGTGTGGAAGTATGCTGATCCATCACACACAAATGCTCCAATAACTCGACATAGTCAATATGTGCTTTTTGTAGTTTCTGTGTCTTCCCTATGTCTAGTTTACCTAGCCCTGCTTCAACTCGTTGTAGATTGTTGTTTAATGTTTGCCGCACTCCCGTCATTGCACTAATTGATGTACCCCTAATTACTATCTTAAATAATTCCCAATCAGTCATATGGGAAGAGGCTGTGCCTGTGTTTTACTGAAAGAGAGACGGGGATCAAGTCTCCACGTGTGGACTGGCGTAGAGATATGGCCCCAGGACAATGTCAGTTCTAGTGGGTTGTGGTCACAAAGTGTTTTCCCAAGGTGGGTAATGTGTGTTATATGGGGTAGGAGTGTAGTGGTGCATAATATGCAGTCAATTTGTGTATGTAATACGTGCAGTGGGGAGTAGAAGGAGCATGTCCTTGTTCTTGCTGCGCTATACGTCTGATAACGACCATCTCTGAACCCAGGTGCGGAGGGCTTTGGCTTGCGGACAGAGGCTCTGCCTGGTAGAGGTGGGTGTGAACGGTTGAAGTCCGTGTTCAGAACTGCATTAAAATATGGGTACATGGACCAGTCGGCTAGGACCCAGTTAAGCTGTGCCTGGAACCTGTCCTGTTCTGTATTTGGGGCCTATATGCTGGCTAGGATTACAGGTGTGCCATCTAGTTCACCCCGAAGAAGGGCATATCTACCAAGTCTGTCTATTCGTTTTTCTAGAACTTCAACCTGGAACCCTACCCTGATCCATATTGCAACGCCCGGTGCAAGCGCAGAGTAGGAAGTATTAAATACCTGTCCTCTCCATTTTTTCTGTAATTTGGCAGCCTCAGGGTTGGTTATGTGTGTTTCTTGTAGGAATGCAATATGGGTTTTTCGCCGGCACAACTGTGCATAAATTCTGTGTCGCTTGTCTATGGGGCCCATTCCGCCCGACATTCCAACTTGTTATATTATATAGTCCTGCAGTCTTCATGGATATGGATATTCATAATAGGGTACTGTCCTCCCCAAAGTTGGGGAAGTCAAGGGATTCCACATGTCCTCTAGAAATGAGAGGTGCCCACCAGTTAGTCTCAGAAAGAACATTAACTTCTGACACCCCAATACACAGTCCGATATTTGAACTTTGTCCGACCAAACAATCGAAATTGAACATGTGAACTTTAAGGAATGGGTGCATTTGCTGATGAGGTCCTGCTAAACAAGCTAGTAGCAGTAGATCTTGAGGGGTCAAATGTAAATATGCTGTTTTAGGGCGGCTCCCAGAGTCACTGGGTGGACCAGAGCTCTGCGGGATTAGTGGTTGAGGGTAGCGGTAGCGTTATTGGGGATATGAGGAGTGCATATTATTATGGCAGGGCGCACTTTGGCATTTGAGCATTCATGACGATATGTGCTCAGCTACATACCCTGTGTTAAACACGCATTTAATACAATCATCTGTGTATAATTAGTGTCAGAAGAGGTAGGGGTAGGAAGGGGTTCCATTATACATTACCACTATATGTTCATCATGGCTGTTCTGTGGCTTGTTCATCAGCCCAGCAAATCATTCCCCATCTGCGGTGTTATGGTGAGGAATAAATTCAGACTAAAATCAGAGTCCGACTGCACTGTAGTATCAGCTGAGGATTCATCTGCAGAGGTCAATCCTGTGTCGCGGAGTGCCGCCGCAGTCTGGATCGCTGCACGCCGACCCTCCAGTGCTTGTTCTAGCGAAGGGGTCGCATGTGCTTTCTTCTGGGACTGTTTCACACATCACTGTTTTCCGATTGTTATCTGTTGTGATGGTCTCTAAGTACTGCTTTTTCGAAAGTCAATACTTCCACTGGCACCATGCCACTACTGGGCGTGAAGGTGGAAGGGTTCCTCAAGCCAGAGTCCAATGTCATTGTTTCATCCTCTTGACAATCAAAAAACGCTCTTAGGTGCATTTTTCTAAAGAGGTTCTAGATTTTACATTGTTCTTGAAATGTATCCTCCCTGGGGGTGGGACGTATCCCAGCCCTTTCTCCAGTACTGTCTGTTCTATTGACTTAAGCTGTCTGTGTGATAAGTTTACCACTAGACTCTCCTGCCTCGTGTTTTGATCCTAGTTTCCATCATGTTGGGTTGTTGTTCCTGCCATTGGACCTGTTTGTGACCTCCTCTTTTGCGCCCTCTTCCTCTGCCCCAACCTCTGCCTAAAAAAGGTGGGTTGCTAGCTGGGAAAAATTATGGCTGACCTTGAGGATACACTGTGAATGGCCAGTATGGAGGTTGTGGGCCAGGAACATTTTGTGGGCCAGGAAACTTTTGTATGGGATAGTTGGCAGCTAGTGAGTGATTATTCCTCCTTGGGTTAGAGCCCCCCAACTTCCTTTGCTAGAGTCACTACTGGCTGAATCTCTCTTACTTACATTGCTACTCTCGTCAGAGGAGTAACTAGTTTTGTTGGACGTGTAGTCTGCCTTAAGGTAGGGATATACCTTTTCCTTTTCAAATCTATTTATATCCTTTTGGAGCTTGCTGACCTTCTGTTTCATCAGGAATTCCTTGTATTCAGCTATCTTGTTATTGAGTTTAGTCAACTTTGATTTGAACAGGGTGGCCTGAATCATGGTTTTAATAGCTCTCTCTACTACCTGTATTTTGATCAGAAGGGCATCAGCTATCCTTTCTGCTGTGTTAATAATGAGAATAAGCAGATCCCTGGTGCATTTCCATTTGAAGACCGGGTCGTCAAGGAATAGTCTAGGGACTTTTTTTACTATCAGGCCATTGGGAAATTCTTGCACCTGAGCAGGCGTTTGGGTTGGTTATGTGTGTTTCTTGTAGGAATGCAATATGGGTTTTTCGCCGGCATAAATATATATTTTTTTTAAACAATTTTTATTTTCATTTCATCAACATACAATTACGAAACAATCAAGTACAGTCTCTTTCAAGTACAGTAATCGATTAAATAGGATCCGGCAGCTTTTACTCAGCAAGGTTTAAGAACATCACATTGACTTTAACTATCCCACTAAGTATCCACACCCGCCTCCCCCCACCCATCTCATTATTTTGGATTCCCAGCTGCTACATCGGGGACCTACCCTTTTCATGGGCTGTTTTCAGGTGTCAGCTCTGTGCCCGGTGGCTCACACAAGTTTCCTCGGGATTCATTCCATTTCCCCCATACTCGCATCTACTTTTTTGGGCACCCCCTATGCGTGTAGACCGCTTTCTCCGCTACAATAGCGATGTCCATATCATTTTCCCATTGTGATTGTGTGGGTGTCACCCCGGAGCCCCAGTTCCGTGCTATATTTCGCTTAACGATGGCCATTCCCAATGTAGCCCACACTTTCTGCGCCACTTTGAGGTCTGTTGGCTGCCATATGTTTAGAATACAACATCAAGGACTTCCACTCTGCTCACCTCCGAGATTTGTTCCAACACTTGTTCCTAGTATGATTGTATTTTGGGGCAATCCCACAGGGTATGGTAATATGTGCCGGTTTGTCCGCAACCCCGGCAAAGCGGGTCAGGCGCTCACCCCAGTTTGTGTACCGTGGTGCGTGAGTAATATACCCTATGCAGGACTTTGAGCTGTACCAATTTCAAGCGGGATGGATCGCTGCTACTCTGGCTGACGCTAGCGCCTCCATCCAGTCTGCGTCATCTATGTCCCCCAGTTCCACCTCCCACTTGCTGCGCAGAACTACAGTGGGGTCAGGGAGGTTGTTGACCAATTTTCTGTAAGTTTGTGAGATGGCTTTTTTGTCTAGGTGGTCTGTGAGGAGCCGATCCTCAAGTGGTGAGCCGCCTGCCAATGTGGTTCCTGGGGGGATAGCGCATTGAGGTGAATGTCGAATTTGGGTGTATCGGTATAATTCCGTGTCTCCCATTCCGTATGTTTCTCTGAACGCGACAAATGACATAATTTCTCCCCTTACCCACAAGTCTCCAATATTGGTAATACCTATTAGGTCCCAGTTCCTGAACTCTTTAGTGTTTGCTAACGTGCCTAACCGCCTTGTCTCCCAGAGTGGAGTAGCCAGCGTAAGCACTCCCTCCCAACCTAGTGGTTTCTGGGCCGTGTGCCATATTTTGATTGTGTGGGCTGTGGGACCTGTCAATGCGTGGCACCTCTTGGTTGTGTACAGGGCTCTCATCAGGCGATCAGCCGGTAATACCTGCCTGTCTAATCGGTAAGCTGGGTCGTCGTGTGGTGTGTGTAGCCCCTGATTAACAATTACTAGCTGTGCCGCCCAGTAGTACAATTTGACGCTTGGTAGCGCTATGCCGCCATCATACCAGCTGCGCGTCAACTTAGTGTGTGCTATACGAGCCGGCCTTCCATTCCAGAGCAGAGCAGCTACTTCGGCATTAACGGCCCGAAAATAGGAGAGTGGAACCGGGAAAGGTGTATTCTGTAGTGCGTAAAGGAACCTAGGGAGTGCTAACATTTTGAAGAGTGCTGCCCTACCCAGCAGAGTGAGCAGGAGGGACCGCCAGTGGAAAACGTCGGATTTTAATCTGTGTAATGGCTTCATTAGGTTTTCCTCTGTAAAGGTGGTAGCCTGAGGTGTGATATAGATTCCCAGGTATTTGAATCCTCTGGTCACTATTTGTACTGGACAGTCTGGGGGCAAGGTCGGTGCCGCGCCGTGTAGTAAGTAGAGCAGTGATTTTGTCCAGTTGATCGTATAGCCGGATTTCTCCCCATAATCTGTGAGGATGTCCAGTAGGGCCTGGAGGGACTCTATTGGGGATGTCATGTAGATGAGCACATCATCGGCATACAAGGAGATACGGTCTTCCCAATCCGTCTTCCATCCTATCCCCCGAAACAGCGGTGTCGTGCGTCTCCAGACTGCCAAAGGTTCTAGGACCAAGGCGAAGAGGAGCGGCGAGAGCAGGCAGCCCTGCCGCGTCCCCCTGCCCAGCGCAATCGCCCTCGAGATATGACCATTTGCGACCACATGTGCCAGGGGTGCCGTGTATAGTAGCCGAATCCAGCCACAGAACTTTGGGCCGAAACCCATCCGTCGTAAGAGGGCAAACAGAAATGGCCATTCTACCTGATCAAAAGCTATCATTGCGTCCAGGGAGAGGATGGCCGTATCACATTGGAGTAGGTGGGTGCGAGCCAGCACCCCGTGTAAACGTCGCAAATTGAGGGAGGTGTTACGGCCGGGCATGAAGCCCGACTGGTCTGGGTGGACCAATGTCGCCAGATGGGGCTGTAGGCGTGTCGCCAATGTCTTGGCCAATAATTTTGCTTCCGCATTAATTAGTGATATGGGCTGGTAAGACGAGGGTTGGTCCGGGGGCTTACCCGGCTTGTGTATCGCTACAATTGTCGCTAGTCTCTGGTCCTCGGGCAGAGTTCCCTGCGTAAGGATGTCATTATACATGTGTATCAAGCGGGGGGTGATCTTGCTCGCCACCTTTTTATATAATTCCACCGGCAACCCATTAGGCCCCGTAGTTTTACCCGTGTGTAGTGCCCCTAGTGCTTTCTCCGCCTCTTTCGCCGAGAGGTCAGCTTCTAACGTTTCCATATCCTCCTCCTGTATCGTCGGTAGTGGTATACTGTCTAAGAATTGCCCACAGTCTTCCTCTGTTGCTTGTGCTTGGGGTGTGTAAACCTTCTCATAGTATGTTGCCAGCTCTTCGACAATTAACTGAGGGTCCGGTGTCAGTGTGCCATAAGCTAGTGTCAGTTGTGCTACCCACCTACTCGCCCTTTCCTTCTTTTCTAGCCACGCGAGCATTTTCCCTGTTTTGTCACCCAATTCATATACTTTGTGCATTGTGTCCGTGTGTCTCTCTTAAGCCACATCTTCAGCATGTGCCCAAAACTCCTGCCCTGTTAGTGTCAATGTCTGTGCTGTGGTGTCGTTGGGGTCTAGTGCGTGTGCCTTCTCCGCCTGTAGTGCCGTTGCCTCTAGGGAGTCCATGATTTGTTTTTGTTCCCGCTTGTGTCGGGTGATAGTTGAGATTACGTGCCCTCTAATGACTGATTTATATGCCTCCTAGAGTGTGCATGGGGAATCTACTGACCCAGTATTGTCAACAAAGTAAAGGTCTGTGGCTGCCACTAGGGCCTTAGCGATCTTACGGTTCTGGAGGAAGCCGGGGTATAAAGGGTAGATGCGCTGTCGCCGTAGGCGGCGAGTAGTGTAAGTAAGTTGTACCGGGGAGTGGTCCGAAATACCTCTAGCTAGGTAGTCGATCGCTGTGATGTTCTCGGGGGATATCGCCAGTGTAAGGATGTAATCTATGTGAGAAAGACTATTTTGTGCCCCCGAGTAGTACGTGTATTGTTGTTCCATGGCATGCTTAAGTCTCCATATATCGATCAAGCCCATGGCCCCAAGAAATTCTCTGAGGAGTTGACTGGGTTTATTACTGTCCCTGGGTGGGCAACGGTCGACGGTAGTGTCCCATACTGCATTTAGATCTCCACCTAGAATTAAATTGCCCTCCGGTAAGTCTAATAGTAATTTACCGAGATCCTGGAGTTTTGCCTGATGAAGTGTTGGGGGAATGTATACAGAGACCATGTTGTAACTGCGCCCCTCCCATTGACAGGTGAGTGCTGCGAACCTCCCATGATCATCCGTCCACGTTCTTGTGACTAGTAGTGGGGAGATCTTGTGTATTAATACACCCACTCCCCTGGATCCGGAGGAGAACTCCGCATGTGCGGCCATTTTAAAACCCCAGCGATTGAGTGCCTTACACGCCGGTCCAGTCAAGTATGTTTCTTGAAGTAGAACCACTGTGGGGGCCTTCCGCTTTAAATATTGTAGGACTAGACCCCTTTTGATTTTGTGACCCAAACCATTGACATTCCATGATATCACTGTCAAGGGGGGGGGGAGGGGGGGGGGTAGGTAATCAGTCGAGGTGTTTGGGGACTACTGCCCATCAGTTCGGTGCTTTGCATAGGATTTGTGGAGTAAAGTGTTGTGAATGCTGCCGCTGCCAGTGTACTTGTGTCTTATATGCGCCTCCTGTGTCCCCTGTCCTCTCACTATCGGTTTGAGGAGAGACTGCGTAACCGTAACCTGTAAACAAATGCATAGAAACTTTGCATAACTTAAAACCCCCACCCCCCACCCTGCCTCCCTGCCCGGCAGACCCAAAACTGTCCACCTCCCCAACTGAGCAGAGTGCTTACATTCCCTCGTAACCTGCATAACTCAGAAGGGTGAGACCTCGTCGACCCTAGGCGGTCCCCCATTCGGAACATTGGGTGCAATATTAGCTCTCAAGTACTCCGTCATCATTGCACCGTGGAGTGTAATTCTGAGCCATTCCCTCTTCATATTGGTTAGGGTTGTCCATTCCTCGGCAGATGTTCCTGAGGTGGAGGGGCCTACTCCACCTAAGATGGAGGGAGTATTTCTGAGAATTTCTGCGGCTATCTCATCGCCGAAACTGAGACCAGGGTTATCATTCATATTGACTAGTATCACGAGGGGTGTTGCACAGCGTAAAAATCAGAAAGGGACTATAACATAAGTCACAAGAGTTGGAGCAGCAAGAGTAATTTAACTCTCTGGTAACCTGAGAAGTCCCACGGGGGAGCCCGTGCAAAGTTATCTCAACCTCCGATGTCTTAAAACCAACACCAAACGGTTGGACTTGGCCCTTCTGGCAGGTTCACCCCTAAACTTTTTGCTTTTAATGATGACCTGGTGATGGTGATTTTTGGGTTCTGCGCACTTTCACTGTGTCCCAGTGGAAAGTGCGCGCGCACTTTTGAGTGCATGTGGTGAGATAGGCCTGCCCTCCCATAGGAATGCATGGGGAATGTATGTGTCCCTGGTAGTTCCTGATGCGTGGGGTGAACAGGCTCGAGTCTGGTATGTGCGGACTCGTGTGATTGAATGCTGCGAGATGATGTATGTGGCATGATTGTGTCTAGTGTGGAAGTGCCACTTCTAGACATGGCTTTACGTGTGCTGTGAGGGTGCTGGAGTGTGATTGGCTGGAGCTGTCTGGTGAGCCTGGCTCCAAGAGTCTGTGTGGGTCTGCCCCCGTGGTGAATGGAGAGATTGGCATGAGTAATGTGAGGGAGGGCTGCACCTGGTTCCTGAATAGGGCTGGGCTTTCCCCACACAATGCTGACTCCGCCCCCTATGGTGCGTCTAACGACCCTAGCCTCCCTAGTGAATGAAAGGGGTGGTTGAGCCATTAAGGGTGCTCCAAAACCAGCTGCGACTGGTTTCTCCCCAACCCTGCACCTACAGGCAAAGGATTTAGTAGTATAAGAAGGGGCTGTGTCCCCTTACAATTTGTTCTCTTCCAGGATCCTGCGGGGGCTGCTGCTGTTGCTGGGCAGGAGGACCGCCACTTGGATTGCCTCCCTGCCTGGAGGCCCAGTGAGCTGGCTCTGGGCCCAGCCTTGCCCCATGCCCACCAAAGAACTTTGCTGGACCTAGCCAAGCGCCTGGAAGCGCTTCATTTCTCCCCTAAAGCGCCTGGGAGCGCTCTATTTGTCTTTCTGGCGCAAGGAGCGCTTTATTGTGTTCTAGCGCTTGGGAGTGCTCTATTTTCCATAGCCGGTGCCCACCCGGCATTTTGCCCGCTTAACTGGCCCAGTTAAGCCCCTGGCAGGTGCCCACCCCGCCGGGGGCCTTGCCGTGATATTTTCATTTTCACGAGGGAGCCAACTCCTCGAAAATCACCGCTACCGGCCCGGAGAGCGATTACGAGGCGCTGTCCCGCCTCCCTACCCCCGGGCCGTGCAGCGATTGGCTGCAGCCGCGACCCGGAAGTACTGCCTGCCCCACAGGAAGGCAGGCACAAGACGCCCGGACGAGGGCGGGACCGGCGAGTCTCCCTTCCGCTTCCCCCGGTCTGGGGAAGCCTAGGAGTGCCTCAGGAGCAGGCCCCGGAAGTCCCGCCCCCCCGCAGGACGAGAGAGAGGAGAGCCCTGAAGCCCCGTGTGGCCGCCGAGAAAGAGGAGATGACCGGCAGCCTCCCAGAGCTGGTAATTGGGGCCCGGGGTGGCTTGTTGAAGAGGGGGGCGTCGGGGCACATTGCCGATGCCCGCCCCCCCTCCTGTGTGCTCACTCCAACGGCGGGCACATTCTTCTTGAGAGCCCACGAGACTCTAGCATCACGGGGGCAATTTTCTTTACATAGAGCCCCGAGAGGCTCAAGGCAGGCACCGCATTTGTTTTCAGAGCCCAGAGAGGCTCGGGGGCATTTCTGTCTTTAGAGCCACGGAGGCTCAGAGGGGGCATTTTGTTGGGCAATCATTTCACGAGCCCTGAGAGGCTCTAGGTGCCCCAAGTTACTTCGAGTCCCCAGGAGGGGGACTCCAACGGTGGGGGCCATTTTGTGTGTAGAGCCCCTGAGGGTTCAGGGGGCATTGTATTTGTTTAGGAGCCCAGAGAGGTTCACAGCGCCCCATTGGTTCTTCAAGCCCAACGTTGGCCCCCATTGTCTTCACAGCTGCCCAGCACTTCGTGGGCAGCTGTCACGTTTAGGCCTCTGACTTTGGGACACAGGGCGTCCTAGCCCTAGAGAGGTCAGTTGGCCTAGGGACAGTCACAGGTGGTGGCTAATGTGAGTTTTGAGCCACTTGTGATTTACTTGCTAAGGTGATTTCTGCGCAATTGTTATTTCCTACACCTCTGAATGTGTTTTTAAAGCATCATGTGCCTTGTTCCTTACACCTCTGAATGCATGTTATGCATCATGTGTTATGTGCTTATACCCCTACAGGTATTGTGATACTTAGGTGGTTGTTCTACTAGTACAGGTGGTGCTAGTGAGGTCCTGGTTCCCTGCGTGACCTGTTCCTAAGGTGGTTAGGGTTGCGTAGGTGGTACTTACCTGGTTACCAGTAGTTACTGGTTGTGTGCTAATTTGTGCTTCAGTGATTTTATATTCTAAGTTCTAAAAGTGCTGATTCCTGACAGTGGTCCATGTGGCCCTGTCTTGTACATATCCCCTGTAAATTCTGCCCGTGCCGGTTGGCACATTGTAAAGTGTGTGTTTTCATCTAATGTGTTTTGGTGTAATACAAAGGCTATTTTTATATATAACCTTGTGTTGAGTTTCCTTTGTGGTGGGCCTTGGGTGTTATTGCTGGGGGTGCGTGCGCAAACACTTAACTCACATCGCCTCCGACTTTAGCCTTACTGCTCATGCTACGTTACCAAGGGGGTGAGCAGGGGTTATCTTGGCGTGTAACTCCCTTGCCCTGACGTGGAAGTGGTGGTCTCTGAATGACTGTGGCGCAAGCCCTGGCCAGCCAGGGATCCCATTTCTAACATTGGCAGGCAGCGAGAGGGATCCAGATTTGTGTTTGCGTTGTACCACAGTGGCAACTGGCCGCACTACAAAACTCTGCATTTTAGATAAATCACATTTTTAGGTCTCGCCTGTCGATGCGCATGCGCATCGAGCAAGCGAGACTATAGGGGCTCATCCAGACTTTATCTAACTTGCAAGGAATCGTGGCGATTCCTTGCAGTGCCCGTGACTTTTAAGCTCAATGCGCATGTGCATTGAGCTTAAAAGCGCGTGCACATGCCCCCAGCCGCCTGCCTTGCCTACTCTCTCTCACAGCCTCCCCCAGCTCCGCCCCCTCACTACTTGATTGCACGGCCGCTAGGCCGTGCCTCCCCTACTCTCCTCCCCCCTCCTCCTCTCCTCCCCTGCCTGCCTGCCGCTAGGCCGTGCCTCCCCTACTCTCCTCCCCCCTCCTCCTCCTACTGTCGTGTCGCACCTCTCCCCTCTCCGCCCCCTCCCCTGCCAGCCGTGTTACGGTGAAAGGCTTGTTTGTTTATTTTACCCGCCGTGTCTCTGCTGCTTCCCCCTGTCCTGTCTCTCCTCCTCTCCCTCTCTATACCCTCCCCCTCCCCCCCACCACTCCCATCAAGTCCCTCTGGCCCTTCCCTCCTCCCCGGACCCCTCCTCCCCTGCCCCCTCCTCCCCTGCCCCCTCCACCCTTTCTTGTTGTTACTACGTAAATGGTAGTCTGCCAGCACCGCCCATCCTAGGAACTCCAGCACAAGCTTCTCCTGCCTCCGCCCAGAACTGTAACCAAACACTCAGCACAAGCTTTTCCCAATTCAACTTCAGACCGCCCTCCGCTTCACTGCCCAGAACTGTGTCGGAAGTGCGGGTCGGTTTGTGGCATATTCACCTTCCACCTCTAGCAGTCGCAGCACTTCTTACAGAATTCTGCGAAGTCGCTAATGCATCCAGGTGTTTCTTTTTCTGCTCTTACCTGCACGTTTGTACAAAGTAGGCATAGGACAATTTGGTTTGTATCCAGGTGTTTATTTACGTTGACAACTTCCTGCCGCAGATCTTTCAGTACGTAAAGGAAAGCCCCTTAACCCTAGTTATCGTAAAATGCATATCTCGCCCACCCAGACCTCTCTGCTATTGGTAAGGCGCGTGTCAGGGTTCTCTTTGAGCTCTCTAAAACAAAACATGATAACATGCGCCCAACATAAACAAAGTCTACATGCTTTAACAAACAGGACTCAGGGATCCGGGGTCACACATACTCCAGCTGCCTTTTGTCTCCGGCCAGCATGTGTTTGTGGGGGCGGGGCGATAACCTCCTGTTATCTCACTGGCTGTGTCTTATAAAACATATACACGCACATTAACATTTAGAAACACCTGGTAGGGGCGTAAAACAAGGGATTTTTCATTTGCATGGACCGGCAAGCAGAGTCAGGAATAGAAGGGGTCGAATCAACAGAGAAATCGACACCATGTTTGGCTAAAAGGAATGTCTCTTTCACAAATAGAAAAGACCGTCACTCCTGCTTAGAAAATCGCCTCCAAGCAGTTTAGCCTTGCCTTGTCTGTGTTTTGAGCAAAACAAGTGTCAGCCCTACTTCGTGACTTTTGCACGTCGTAAGTACGAAACCTGTAATCTTCAATGTTTAACGATGTTTTTATTAATTAGCCTCACCAAACCCATCTGCACACAATTGGGACTTGCCATTGTTTTGACCCTTCGCGCAGCCCCATCTCTTCCTTCCAGTTGCTTATTGTCAACTTTTTAAAGTTTAGAAAGTATTCTTTCCAGGTGACTATTTGTCTGCCCACTCTTATTGGGTGGGTGGATGTACAGCCATTTCTCCAACAACCCTTACTTTTTAAATATATTAAAATAAATATTCAGTCTTTCTTTGTAGTGCTGCTTAAGCGGGGCGGACATACGCGGAGATGCAGCTAAATAGGCTCTGCCTCCTGGTTCGAGTTAGTCACTTTTAGCATCCGTCAGATTTGTCCGACTATCTGAAAACAGATTTCTACCAGCAGAAACCCTCAACATCAGACTTGTAATTTCATATCCAGCCGGAAGAAGCCTATTTCTCTTTTTTAATTTGAGATTTCTTTGGGTTTTCCTCCTCTCTCAACGCCACCTCTATTTTAACAACCCCCCACACACACACTTCTTCCTGCATTCCTCCTCCTCTTCTCAGCTCTCTCGCCCCTGCCTCTCCTCTATTTCACTGTGTGCTCTGTGTCTCGACTGCCTTCCCCGCCCATGCCCAGCCTCTTTTTTTTTAATTTGAGATTTCTTTGGGTTTTCCTCCTCTCTCAACGCCACCTCTATTTTAACAACCCCCCACACACACACTTCTTCCTGCATTCCTCCTCCTCTTCTCAGCTCTCTCGCCCCTGCCTCTCCTCTATTTCACTGTGTGCTCTGTGTCTCGACTGCCTTCCCCGCCCATGCCCAGCCCCTTTCATCTTCCCCTCCCACACCGCCTCCCCTCTGCCCATTAATCCATTACCAGCAGCCGGTCCAAGAGAAGCTACTGTCTCCGGAGCTTGGCCGGGAGGGGTGCTGCTGTGCCCGGACCTCCCAGAGCAGCCACTGCACCCCCTCACCATCGACTAACCCTCCCTCTCCTCACCCGCCTCCTGCCGGGGTTATTGGTGGAGAGCCTTCATCCACCGCCTTTGTGCGCTGGGCGGACGCCGCCCCTTTTCTTATCTCTCCTGCAGCAAGCTACCTGATGACTCCAGGGGCCGGAGAGATCTTCAGTGCCACCCTCCCCCACCGGCACCATCCATCATCTTAGCTAGAAAGAGCAGAGAAACCACTGCCCTGCGGCACTTTCCACAACTTCCAGGTTAGAATTGAATCTTGTAGCAGGCGACCACCTACGTTAAAACAATTTATAGAGTACCTACAGAATGGTATCTTAAGGCGCCGAGAGCGGAAGTTAACATTAAAGCACGTTGGTGCTTCGTGGGCCACCGCTGGATGGCAAGTTGGGCCGGATTCCAATCTGCGGTTGCAGCAGCACATCCGCACTTCATTCTTCAAAGCCACACCATTTTGAAAGGTTTTTCAAAAAACTATTCTGATGTGAGACCCCCTCCCACACACACACACGCAACCACTGTTGTTTGTTGATGATCCCCCCAAAACACTTACTTCTGGCTAGGGGCCTGACAGAACACATGCAAGTACAGTTTATTTATATGCCCCCTTATTTAACATATCTCTTGGTGTTGAGTTGAGACACATCAGCCCAATGCTGCTGTTACCCAGGGGTCACTTGTAAAGGACAGGAGGGCCGCTTAGCTCCCTTTGTTAGTTTTTGGAGGGCAGTGTGATGACCCACTTTGTGGGATAGTTCAGAGTCAGGTAGCCTGCACTTCTGCCACGGTCTCACTAATTCAGAACGCATTTTTTTTTTACTGCCTCATTAGTTAACCGCCCCACCTCCACTTTGTTGTCTAGTTGGCAGACTCAGCTGAGAGGCCAACAACTGAATGGGTGCATGCAATAGGTCTCGGAGCATTTGAGTTAGAGCTTTTAGATTTGTTTATGGCTTTTTTTCTTTGTAATTCTTTAGCATTGCCTACAGGAAACAAAAATGCTAAAGATAAAAAAAAAAAACCATAAACAATTCTAAAAGCACAAACTCTAATGCTGCGAGACCTATTGCATTTCCAATGCCACCTCCAGCCACATTTAAAATTACATACTAATATACACATAAGACAGAAGTAATACAAAGGGGACATGTGACACCTTTTGTTACAAACAACACATTACTTAATTATTATTAACATATACACACACTCTTAACATCACCCTCACACAACAAAACTATCACACTCTTTCACACCCGCTCAGTAACGCTAAAACAACATCTCCCTCATACACCATCACACACCTTCAGCCTCACACACACTTACTCACCCTCACACTAACACACTCACACACTCTCTTACGCAAATAACTTCACTCATCCTCCCCCCCTCACACCCCCTAACACTCTACGCGATTGCAGCCTGGAATCCCTGATAACTTTTCTTGTATCCGTGGCTGGCATTCAGTCATCCCAACGTAAACTGGTGCATTTGTCTTTTCTTAGCTGAAAATAATTTTCTATATTTCTATTGCATGATTGATTGAAATACTTTATCGGACAATCGTTCACATTCTAGATAGACAACTTGTACATCACACCCCTCGATGCATTTCGGGTTCGCGCCTTGTCCTTCCTCAAATGGTAAATACTTTTAGGGATGAAAAGGCGCCGGGTCCTGCTGCGTTGTTTTCATTTATATTTCAGACTCGTGCTGTCAATGTCTCAACTACGCTTAAACACACAGCACGAACAATGACAGTTTATTAAATGTATAATTCTGTTTTTATCAGCTCTGAAGTAGCCTCCCTACCGAGCGAGTGCTATTTAATAACAATAAATACAACACATAAGCTCAAAATATTTTTTGTAAAATGTACCTATCGCATTTCATTCTTTTTCACATATAAGAAGATAATTGGGCTTTTCACGGGCAATCAGTAAGACGCTACCTCACCCTCACTGACACTCACTCACACTCAATCACTCTCACCCTCACTCACCAGCAACGCCTCACCCTCAACGCCTCACCCTCAAATCCTCACTCACCCTCACTCTCACTCATCCTCAATCACCCTCAACATCACACACTCACTCACCCTCACTCACCCTCAACACCTCACCCTCACTCACCCTCAACTCCTCACTCACCCTCATTCTCACTCATCCTCACTCAACCACCCTCAACTTCACTGACCCTCAACGCCTCACCCAACACCTCACCTTCACTCACCATCAACATCTCACCCTCACTCACCCACAAAACATCAGCCTCAACACCTCACCCTCAATCACTCACCCTCAACAATTCACCCACACTCACCCTCCCTCACCCTCAATTCCTCACCCACACCCTCAACACTTCACCCTAAACACCTCACTCATCCTCAACGCCTCCCCCTCCCCCTCACTCACCCTCACCCTCACTCACCCTCAACACCTCACCATCACTAACACTCAACACCTCACCCTCACTAACTCACACTCAATCACCCTCAACACCTCACCCTCAACACCTCACCCTCAACACCTCACCCTCAACACCTCACCCTCAACACCTCACCCTCAACACCTCACCTTCAAAACCTCAACAACTCACCCTCAACACCTCACCCTCACTCACTCTCACTCACCCTCACTCACACTCACTCACACTCACTCACACTCAGTCACCCTCACTCACCCTCACTCACCCTCACTCACCCTCACTCACCCTCACTCACCCTCACTCACCCTCAACTCCTCACTCACCCTCAACTCCTCACTCACCCTCACTCATCCTCACTCACCCTCAACACCTCACCCTCACCATCACCCACCCTCAACCCCTCATCCTAACTCGCAATAACCCTCCCTCACCCTCACCCTCACTCACTCTCACTCTCACTCTCACTCACCCTCAACACCTCACTCACCCTCAACACCTCACTCACACTCAACTCCTCACTCACCCCCACCCTCACTCACCCTCAACACCTCACCCTCACACAGTGCAATAGGTCTCGTAGGATTTTTAGTTACAGCTTTTACAATTGTTTATTGCTTTTTTGATTTGTAATTCTTTAGCATTGGCAAAAAAAAAAAAAAATGCAAAAGATTTACAACAAAAAACCCATAAACAATTCTAAATGCACTAACTCTAATGCTGCGAGACCTATTGCATTTCCAATGCTTGTTGGGGATTATTGTTTTTGAAGTTCCATTATTTTCTCCTCCTGAAGGTATCATTGTGCAATTGTGTCCAGTACATTTGTCCCCCGCCCTGCGCCCAAAGTTGATACCTGTGTCACGTGTGGTCAGGTTGAGGAATCAGGGATGGTAGAAACTACCTTACCAGTCCGAGGGGAGGGTTGTGTGTGGATGAATGGTGTGTGGCACTAGACAAGTGAGTGTGAGTTCTCTGCGATAGAGAGCTTGCTGAATCCTTTGTGAATTGTGTACTCCTGTGTTAAGCTCAGACCCCTAGGTTCCCTGTGTAATCTTTTCTCTAGAAAGTCCGCCAAAATGGAGCCTGCTTTTGATTTCTGTGATCTGTTTAGATACAGTATGGGAGAGTGGGTAAGGTTCTGTGAAGAGAGAGACATAGGGGTGGATGAGTCAGACACTCAGTCCGAACTTAGGAACAGCCTGATCCTATGGCAAAAGGGTCAGTGGGATCTTGAGCGCAGTGAGGAGGGAGAAGATGACAGTGCATGGACGCCAGCAGATAGAGAAGTCCCCATAGATAGGGAGTCCCTTGCTGGGTCCAGAGGCGGAGGCAGCGCCTCATCCCTTTCCCTGTCCCCAGAGGAGTAGTTGGATAGGAGGGAAGAGAGGGAGCACCAGCTGGCTATGGAGAAGCTCAGGTTAGAGCATGCCAGAGAGATAGGGCTGCTGGGTGTGCAAGGGAGAATTGCAAAGGCTGAGAGGGCCTTGGCCAGGGAGAAGATAGCCCTAGAAGGTAGACTATCCCCTGAGCGCAGTTTTAATTTTCTGGACTCCCCAGGGCGGGTTGAGTCCAGTGGTGGCAGCTATATAGAGCCCAGTGCGAGGAGTCCCATTCCCCAAAGTATGGTACCTGTTTCCCCAGAGGAGGAGTTAAGGTTGAAATTCAGGGGCAGTAGGAAACTGTCTCACCAGTCTTGAGAAAAGTTTGAGGATGAATGTCATGGAGCACTGTGGGCTTGGGTAGAGGTTCACACTGACTCTGATTTTGACAAGCTGTTTGATATGATTGTCAAAGAGCAGGTGCTCAGTTCTTGTTCACCAGGGTTGCGCCAACACCTGTTGGGGTGTGGATTGTCTGAGGCATGTGAGCTTGCAGAGGAAGCAGACCGCTGGGAGAGTGCTGGAGGTTCTCTAGAGTCATTAGGGAGTGACTCCAAAAGTAGTGGTTCAGGTATCTTCCAGCCCAGCATGGTCGAAGAGGCTCAGTGTAGCCCAGCTAGGTCCCAGGATAGCGAGGAGGGTATAGGAGCTCACTGCCTGGCTCAGTGGAGCAGGAGTGAGGGGGAGACCGAGGGTCCCCAGACGCCCGAAGCCCTGCCTCAGGACTTGGATGGTTTCTGTAGGGAACACCAGGTTGGGGACCTAGGCTGTCCTGTTAGTCCATTTGAGGAAGATCTCCTAGTGAGTAGAGGACCGGGAGCGTCTGTAACCAGAGCTCCTGTGGGTCTAGAGTCTGGCAGTACCGCTCCGGTAGGGAGGGTACAGGAGTCCAGCGTGAGGATTGTTTGGGGGATGAGTTTCCCAGTGGATGCACCAGTGGACCAGGGACTAGCCAGTTGGGCTAGATCTTCTTGGGGGTACCCGGGTGGCGCCACTTCTGATCTGGGGGATCTCCACGCACTGTCAGGTGGACAGGGGACAGGAGATCTGCGCCAGACACAGTCACACAACATATGTGTCATTTGTTAGCCTCAGGGGGATTGTGTGTGAGTCCCCAGAAGTCCTGGAGTGCCAGGCAATTGTTCCACCAAAGGTTTTAGACCAGATGTTGGGAGGCCAGGTTCAGGATCAGCCTGACCTGAAGGGTAGGACGACTGTAAGCAATGCCCTGACCGATTCTTCTTCCAGAGGAACCTCTCCAGTTGGGAGAGGGCAGACCTCTGGAAGGGTGTGCAGAGGGTGGGAGAGCCCATCTCTGACCCCGGTAAAACCTGAGGGGTTAAACCCTGGGTTGGAATGGCGTTCTAGGTGTACCCCTCGCCGGAGGAGGAGGAACCCTAGGAGAAGAGGTAAGGGGAGGAGAGCTTTCCCTGAGACTCCTGGTCCGCCTGAGGTTGTAGACCCTAGGCTGGAGAACCGGTGGCAGTCCAGTCCTGTCTTGCAGACAGGGAGAGTGGAGAATGGCTACTATGTGCCAGGGGTTACTACCCCCCGCTCTGCGGATAGGCAAGGACCGGTGGCACCTGGGTGGCCTAGGGCCTGGTCCTGGCCGCGGACAGCTCGAGAGAACCAGTGGGGTAGCCCAGTTGGTCCAGACAGTGGTTTTGGAAGGAATCCCATGGGCTCCCAGTGGCGGAGAACACGAGGGTGTCCCTGCACTTGCGGGCCCGCGTCAGTGTTCTATCGCCCCAAGCAGGAAAGTCCATCACGGTGGTGATTGGTCTCCCCTGCGTTTTGGCTGGAAGGGGGTTGTGTTGGACTTGGCCCTTCTGGCAGGTTCACCCCTAACATTTTTGCTTTTAATGATGACCTGGTGATGGTGATTGTTGGGTTCTGCGCACTTTCACTGTGTCCCAGTGGAAAGTGCGTGCACACTTTTGAGTGCATGTGGTGAGATAGGCCTGCCCTCCTATAGGAATGCATGGGGAATGTATGTGTCCCTGGTAGTTCCTGATGCGTGGGGTGAACAGGCTCGAGTCTGGTATGTGCAGACTCGTGTGATTGAATGCTGCGAGATGATGTATGTGGCATGATTGTGTCTAGTGTGGAAGTGCCACTTCTAGACATGGCTGTACGTGTACTGTGAGGGTGCTGGAGTGTAATTGGCTGGAGCTGGCTGGTGAGCCTGGCTCCAAGAGTCTGTGTGGGTCTTCCCCGGTGGTGAATGGAGAGATTAGCATGAGTGATGTGAGGGAGGGCTGCACCTGGTTCCTGAATAGGGCTGGGCTTTCCCCACACAATGCTGGCTCCGCCCCCTGTGGTGCGTCTAATGACCCTAGCCTCCCTAGTGAATGAAAGGGGTGGTTGAGCCATTAAGGGTGCTCCAAAACCAGCTGCGACTGGTTTCTCCCCCACCCTGCACCTACAGACAAAGGATTTAGTAGTATAAGAAGGGGTTGTGTCCCCTTACAATTTGTTCTCTTCCAGGATCCTGAGGGGGCTGCTGCTGTTGCTGGGCAGGAGGATCGCCACTTGGATTGCCTCCCTGCCTGGATGCCCAGTGAGCTGGCTCTGGGCCCAGCCTTGCCCCCTGCCCACCAAAGAACTTTGCTGGACTTTGCCAAGCGCCTGGAAGCGCTTCATTTCTCCCCTAAAGCGCCTGGGAGCGCTCTATTTGTCTTTCTAGCACAAGGACTGCTTTATTGTTTTCTAGCGCTTGGGAGAGCTCTATTTGCCATAGCTGGTGCCCACCCGGCATTTTGCCCGCTTAACTGGCCCAGTTAAGCCCCTGGCAGGTGCCCACCCCGCTGGGGGCCTTGCCATTATATTTTCATTTTCACGAGGGAGCCAACCCCTCGAAAATCACCGCTACCGGCCCGGAGAGCGATTACGAAACGCTGTCCCGCCTCCCTACCCCCGGGCCGTGCCGCGATTGGCTGCAGCCGCGTCCCGGAAGTACTGCCTGCCCCACAGGAAGGCAGGCACAAAACGCCCGGACGAGGGCGGGACCGGCGAGTCTCCCTTCTGCTTCCCCCGGTCTGGGGAAGCCTAGGAGTGCCTCAGGAGCAGGCTCTGGAAGTTCCGCCCCCCCCGCAGGACGAAAGAGAGGAGAGCCCTGAAGCCCCGTGTGGCCGCTGAGAAAGAGGAGACGACCGGCAGCCTCCCAGAGCCGGTGAGTGGGGCCTGGGGTGGCTTATTGAAGAGGGGGGCGCCGGGCACATTGCGGATGCCGGCCCCCCCGTGTGCTCACTCCAACGGCGGGCACATTCTTCTTGAGAGCCCACGAGGTTCTAGCATCACGGGGCAATTTTCTTTACGTAGAGCCCCGAGAGGCTCAAGGCAGGCACCGTATTTGTTTTCAGAGCCCAGAGAGGCTCGGGGCATTTCTGTCTTTAGAGCCACGGAGGCTCAGAGGGGGCATTTTGTTGGGCAATCATTTCACAAGCCCTGAGAGGCTCTAGGTGCCCCAAGATACTTTGAGTCCCCAGGAGGGGGACTCCAATGGTGGGGGCCATTTTGTGTGTAGAGCCCCCGAGGTTTCAGGGGGCATTGTATTTGTTTAGGGGCCCAGAGAGGTTCCCTGCGCCCCATTGGTTCTTCAAGCCCAGAGCCTGCGAGGCTCCAACGTTGGCCCCCATTGTCTTCACAGCTGCCCAGCACTTCGTGGGCAGCTGCCACGTTTAGGCCCCTGACTTTGGGACACAGGGCGTCCTAGCCCTAGAGAGGCCAGTTGGCCTAGGGACAGTCACAGGTGGTGACTACTGTGAGTTTTGCGCAACTTGTGATTTACTTGCTAAGGTGATTTCTGCGCAATTGTTATTTCCTACACCTCTGAATGTGTTTTTAAAGCATCATGTGCCTTGTTCCTTACATCTCTGAATGTATGTTATGCATTATGTGTTATGTGCTTATACCTCTACAGGTATTGTGATACTTAGGTGGTTGTTCTCCTAGTACAGGTGGTGCTAGTGAGGTCCTGGTTCCCTGCGTAACCTGTTCCTAAGGTGGTTAGGGTTGCGTAGGTGGTACTTACCTGGTTACCAGTAGTTACTGGTTGTGTGCTAATTTGTGCTACAGTGATTTTATATTCTAAGTTCTAAAAGTGCTGATTCCTGACAGTGGTCCATGTGGCCCTGTCTTGTACATATCCCCTGTAAATTCTGCCCGTGCCGGTTGGCACATTGTAAAGTGTGTGTTTTCATCTAATGTGTTTTGGTGTAATACAAAGGCTTTTTTTATATATGACCTTGTGTGGAGTTTCCTTTGTGGTGGGCCTTGGGTGTTGTTGCTGGGCGTGCGTGTGCAAACACTTAACTCACATCGCCTCCGAGTTTAGCCTTACTGCTCGTGCTACTTTACCAAGGGGGTGAGCAGGGGTTATCTTGGCTTGTAACTCACTTGCCCTGACGTGGAAGTGGTGGTCTCTGACTGACTTTGGCGCAAGCCCTGGCCAGCCAGGGATCCCATTTCTAACACAAACTATACACTCATTTCACAGAGCTGAGACACCCACCAGAAAGCTTACGTTGGGTAGTCCTTAAGGCACACCAACAAATAACACAACACGCATTGTTCAGGATTGAAGAGAGGTGATTCAGCCGATGGTGGCTTAAATGATGACATCTCTAGGAGCACCATTGGATAAACTAACCCTTACCTCACTGCTCCCTGGGGACAGCAAAATACACTGCTCAGTAATAATTTTACATTTTACAAAGCCCTTGTTTATTGAACCACCTTTTGTATTTGGCTGTCATTTGGGTTGCCACCGAAATCCTATTGACCTGGATATGGGATGTATTTCTCCAGGATAGATACTCCAGGAGGGCACATATGTTTCTGGTCATAACAATAAACACACCATTCACTACCTGTTTTTGGCTGGAATGACTTTTAATAGATGATGTTGGTTATAGCAGCCGTACGGCTTGTGCACACCATTCACCAGGAGCACTAGTTAACCTCGAGCACTTTAGACACTACTCGTTCCAAACATTTCACAAATGCGGGTAACAGTAAGCCACAGTTACTCACTTCCCGTACTCTAATCCTGAGTCACTTATGCCATGGCAACTTTATTTTATGTCTGTTGCCTTTACAACACTCTAAAACAGCATAATATCACCTTTAAAACCCCATCTTAAGATGGCCGCCACAGTTACATGGCGAGTGAGATCACGTTCTTACTACCGCGTGACCTCGCTAATCCGCAGCTGCAGCCGATTTGCCCAAATCCACGGCCACTGCGGTGCGTATTTTAACCGGCTCTCGCCATGGCACAGTACATTCCGGGAGGCAGGTGACTGGGTAGGTCGGAGAGACAGATCACTTCGGGAGCAGGTGAGTAAGCGAAGTGGAGGCTCAAACTTGCACCAGAATACTTTTAAAGGTAAGGGGTTGCCGGGCAGAGACGTGGAGTGTTTACTACTTTCTTGACCAGAAGCTAACCATGTGAGTGAGAAGGTACTTGAACCACACGTGGCTGGGTTTAATTAATTTTTATCGAAGGCAGGAACACATGCCGTGCGGTACTCTTGGCTGGGTACGCGCTGTCCCCAGCAACTGCCTCCAGGTGCTAATACTGCGTGATGTGCCCCTTCCGTATTAATTTGCCCCCCGCTGGTCTGCATACACTTACTGGCGGCGTTTGCATAAAGATTGTGATGGTAAAACACTACCGTCCTCACCGTTACCATTGGCTCCTCTAAGCATTTCATTAGTGCCATGCAGTGAGTTGTACATAAACGCTACTTACATGCTTTGCCCTGGATTTTCATATGTTTTTATAGATAGAGACACTACATTTGAGTGTCCTGTACTCCTCTGCCAACTGATGTGACAGTACTAGCAACTGATCTAAGGTGAGCTGACCGTCAAACACCACCACGGTTGATATCACCACTTTTCATGATGAATGTATTCACAAGGGTTGTGTACAGAGCGTGAGCTCTGTCTGTTTTTATTTAAGAAAGCCTGAATTATGATTGTATTGAATTAACCACAATGTTTGAGAATAATAGGTAATATCGCCTTCTCTCCCAATCTTGTTTATACTTCTTACTTTTACTCTAGGTTTACTGCCATTCTCCAGGGTAACCTTTCTCTAGTAGAACAATTGGTAGGTAGCAATGCACCATACCTTTCACTGTAGATAGTTTGTATTATACACACGGTCCAGAGGAATTGCCACCTGATCACTTCTGTGACTTATTGAGGCGAGAAACATGTTGACCTTCTGGGGGTTGAGCGAAATTTTTCTCACTTTATAAACAAAACATTTGCCCCCTCTCATCTTTTTAACCAGGGTGGGTTCCCAACAGAACAAAGTAATCACTTAGGGTTCCCTGACCTGTTTTACCTTCACGTCCTACATCTACACCACAGTAGGCCCCTCACACCCACGGCACCAATACGGCAAGGAACAAAAGATCTCTGATAAAGCGCCCCTTTATGGGTGCCCGTCGAGCATTGCAGCGCCGGCTCGACGAGGAGCAGACCCATATGATGAAGCATGACACCTAGCTTGCTGGGTGTGTGAGGGTCCTAGTTCCGAAAGGAGGAATTCCCCTCCTCCCCTCCAGCTAGAGTACACATTTCGTGGCCCTATTATACCACTAATTAGGAACTTCGTACCTTTCTGTTTTCTAGCAGTGTTGGGGTGCCATTGAGAGGGAAGCCTTTGCTGTGGTTTGGTCCCTGAAAAGGCTGATACCATACTTGATTGGTACTCACTTCCTAGTTCAAACTGATCACAGACCTCTCAAGTGGCTAATGCAGATGAAAGGTGAAAGTCCTAAAATGTTGAGATGGTCCATCTCCCTACAGGGAATGGACTTCATAGTGGAACTGCCCATGCCAATGCAGATAGACATTCCAGGTTCTTCCACGTAGACAATGAAGACTTTCTAGGGAAAGGTTAGTCTCTGTTGTGTGAGAAAGTGCCCACTTTCTGCATGGTTGCCCCCCTTTTTGCTGAACTGCTGATATACTTTGACTGAGTGTGCCCTGGGCTCCTGCCAATCCGGTACCCAGGGCCTATGTTCCTTCCCTAAAACTGCATTGAAGGCCAAACCCAATTGGCACTCTCTGGTCACAGGTCCGTCCCTGGTAAATGGTACCACAAGTACCCAGGCCACTGTGACCAGGGAAGGCCTCTAAGGGCTGCAGCACCTATAGTGCCATCTTTAGAGGCCCTGTACCTTTATACTCACACACTGCTTTTGCAGGCTGCGTGTTTTGGTGCAGAACAAAGTGAAGAGTCGACATGGCACACATCCCTGTGTGCCATGCCTACAACCCACTACCCTGGCATAGATCAGCCACCCTTCTAGCTGGGTGCACTATACCAGTGGTGAATGTACAGGTGCATGAGCCCTGTACCCCTACAGTGTCTAAGCCAATTCTTAGACATTGTAAGTATGCCATTAAGATTATATGGTACTGGAGTTTGTCATTACAAACTCCACAGTAACATACTGGCTTTACTGAAAATGGAGACGTTTGGTATCAAACTTCTCAGCACATTAAACCCACAATGATTCCAGTGTGGGATTTAATGAAAAATGCACCCAGAAGGCATCTTAGAGATGCCCCCTGAAATATGACCTAATACTAGTGTCCAGGCTGAGTGGCTGCTCCCCAGCTGCCACCACCAGACATGTTTCTGGACCTCTGGGTCGAGAGCCTGCTGCACTTGGGGGCCTGAACCAATGCACATCCTCGGACAAGGTGCCAAGCCTCCTCCCGCAGGATGGGCAGGGTCCACAAAGGGGAAGCTTCAAAGGCTTGCAGCCTTTGTGAGCTTCCCCAGTCTTTTGCTGCTCCCAGCAACTGGTCCCAACTGGTTCTGACCCCCACTTTGGACGGCAGAACCATCAGGAAAACCAAGTGAGGAAGGGAGGTGTGCCCACCTTTGCCAACCCCACCCCTCAGGTGGGAGAGGTGAGGTGAAGCACAACTCTCAGTGCCTGCCATCTTGCAGATGGGGGGGGGGGGGCAGCCAACCAGAGTGATGCATATGCCCCCCTCCCACTGGAGGGTGGCATATTAGGGGGTGTACCCCAAGGAAGGGACCCATTGGTCCCAACCTTTTACTTACCTGTAACGTCCCTAAATCTAGTATTTAGGGGTACTCCGGAACCTTGCCTCCTACGACAAGCAACGACCAAGAAGAGAAGAAGAAGAAGGACCAAACAGCTGTGCCGAAGCAAAGAAGAGGAGGACGACCATTAGCTTGGCCCAAGCCCTACCGGCCTGTCCCCACCTCAAATCTGCAGAAGCAAAACACTAGTGTGTCCTGTTGCCAGCAACCTCAAGAACCACAAATACCTGACCTGCCTTCCAAGGAAAGGCTCCTGACCTGAGATCCAGTGATCCCTGATCTGCCTCATGCCTCCAGCCAACACCTGCAGCCTCAATCCGGAGGGTCCCCTCAACCGCGACCAGGAGCTGGTAAGAAGATCCGATCCTAAAAGACACCCCTGCACCCGACTCCTCACGGCCTTGGGTGGCCCAACCGACGGTGTTTAGCCATCCCCCAGCATCCCAACACACGTCTCCAAGTGGTGATCGCACCAAGAAGACCGTCGTGCCCGAGCCTGCAGTTTGTTTTCAAACCAGAGAATCCCCATTGATAGTTATAGGGTACCGAAGACAAAAAGCAACCACAAGCACATTGAGCATGTTTTGCACATCATGAATGAATGAACTGAGATTTGTATCGCGCAACTTAGCCCAAGGGCATCAAGGCGCCAGCAACAGACAGAACACATAGTCTCAGGGTACCGGATACAAGATCTACTGATAGGCCTCAACAAAAAGCCAGGTTTTAAGTTGTTTGCGGAAAAGCGCCAAAGAGGATTGTCCAACCAGTTCTGGAGGAAGGGAGTTCCAGAGCTTGGGTACCATGGTGGAGAAAGCTCGCCTCCCCACCTAGCTCTTGCAAATCTGGGGACTAGGAGAAGATTTTTAGAGGCAGAGCGGAGTGCTCTGCTGGGAACATAGGCAGAAACAAGGGACCTGATGCCTTGAGGTCCAGAGCCATAAACAGCCCTACGAGCAAAGCAAAGAAGTTTAAAGGAGATCCTGGATTGAACAGGAAGCCAGTGGAGATTTTTCCTGGCCAGAAATACAGATAAAAGCCTCTGGAGATTCAGGACCATTCTGGCTGCGGCATTCTGTACCATCTAAAGTCGATGAACAGAGCTCTTATTTATGCCACTATACAAAGCATTACAGTAATCAAGTCTCGAAGAGACAAGGGCAACTGTAGCTTGCTTCCGGGCAGCAGGAGACAAATAGGAAGAGATCTTTCTAAGTGTCCTGATAATACCACAGCAAGTGGACACTGTCCTATTGACCTGAAGATCAAAGGAAAGCGCAGAATCTATCAGGACCCCCAGATTCCTAGCAGAATGGACGGGATGGGACACTCCCCGAGGGAGGCCGGCCACCAGTCATTAAACCAGAAGTCCTGATTGCCCCCGAAGATTAAGACCTCTGTCTTCTCCCCGTTAAGTTTTAAAAAGTTCTGGATCATCCATTCGGATACTGCCTCCATACAGGATATACATTTATGAGCTGAATCGTTGACCGACTGAGTGATAGAGACCGTAATTTGAGTGTCGTCGGCATACGACAACACCTCAAATCCAAAGGATCTCACCACCTTAGCCAGTGGGGTTACATAGATATTAAAGAGTAGGGACTTAACGAAGAACCCTGAGTTACCCCACAATGCACTGGCTGGAGGGAGGACAGAAAGTCGCCCAACTTAACTCTCTGTACCCTTTGATAGAGAAAGGAGGCCAATAAACTGAGGGCAGAGCCTCCAACACCGATCTCCCCAAGCCTAGTGAACAAGACTGAGGGGGACAAAGTGTCAAAGGCTGCCGTCAGGTCGAGCAGGACCAGAAGAGTGGTATGGCCCTTATCAACAATGGACCGAATGTTGTTGATAACAACAGTCAAAGCAGACTCTGTACTGTGAGCCTTTCGGAAGCTATGTTGTGAGATGTCTAATAAATTTGATTCCTCCAGAAAGGTTGTAAGGTGGCGGTTGAGATGGGCCTCTAAAATCTTGTCAGGGGCCGGTAACAGGGAGATGGGGCGAACGTTTTTTTAGCACCCCAGGGTCCAGAGAGGCCTTCTTCAACAGTGGTTTGACGACCGCTATTTTCCAAGGAGTGGGGAATACTCCCTTGGTAATAGCCAAGTTCATCACCTACAGTAACGGAGGAATAACCACCTCCCTACAGGCCTTCAGAATTTTCAGTGGACAGGGGTCCAAAGGAGAGCAGGATTTGGTGTTATCAAGGAGGCGGTTAATCTCTTCCAAGGTCAGCTGGGGAAAGTCAGAAAAGCCCGGCTTAGACATCGCAGCCTGGGGACGTATGAGGATGGAAGAAGATGAGGGAGAGTCGGCCTCTAGCCCTAAGTTAAGGAGTTCAAGATATTGATAAATATCAGCGATTTTTGAGTGGAAGAAAATCGAGATATTGTCGCAGAGCTCCTGAGTTTCCACAGTGGGATCCACCGTCTTGGGCGAAGAAAGGGACTCAACAATTTTAAAAAGGTCTCTGGAAGATTTTAATGAGGTAGTCAAATTCGTGTAATAGGCCTTTTTTCTTCGGCTATTGCCAGTTTATATTCTTTTAACAAAAGTTTATGTTGTATTTTTCCAGAGGGATCAGGGTGAGCGTGCCAATATCTCTCCTTTTGTCTACATCTCTGCCTTAACAATCTAAGATGGTCAGAGTACCAAGGCAGGGAGGGACTCTTTCGAGCGGAATAGTGATGCTTGCTGGGAGCCAAAATATCCACCGCTCCCGGGATGATATTTGACAGGCCCAGTGCCGCCGCGTTGGGGTCCTTATTGGGGAAGGAACTAAATTCATTCATAAACGGGGCGAGAGTTTCACTTTTAATCTCACTATAGTTCCTTCTCAGTTCCCATTTCTTAGAATTGAAATGGGAGGAAACGGCATGAGAGGTTTTAAGCTCCAAAGTCACCGCAAAATGGTCTGACCAGGCCAGTGGGGTGGGGGTTCTGGTCGTAAGTCTGATGTCATTTGAAAAAACACCATCCAACATATGACCTGCTCCATGAGTAGAACCCTTCACAAGTTGGACCAGGCCGCACGTGGCCCGGCCTTCTATTAAGGACGAGGTGTCTTTAGAGCATGCGTCCTCTAGGTGAAAATTAAAATCTACCAGCAGGGTAAAATTAGGCCTATCAATGAAAGGCTCAAGTAGTTTCATCAGTTCCTGAGTGAAAGGAGCTCTATGGCCAGGGGGCCTATAACATAAGATGCCCGATAATGAAGCGGTGGGAGTGAAGTTTATTGAGAAGTACATGGCCTCAAAAGTGTCAGAAGGGGTAGAGAGGTGGTCAGTACTGCATATAAACGAATCTCTATACAGGATTCCTAACCCACCACCTCTACGCCCGACTCTGTCCATCCTAGTTAGGGCATAGCCCTTGGTAATAGCATCAACCAGGTCCGGGCCTGAAGTTTCTGATCCCCAAGTTTCTGTGATGAAAACCCAAGAGGGTTTCCTCGATGAAACAAAATCAGTGAATGCCACATTATTTCTGATCAATGATCTGGCATTGATGAGAAATCCCATTTCATTTATCAAATTGACAGTGTGCTTAAGAGTTCCAGAGTCCACCCGGCCTTTTCTAGGGCGCCGAAATGTGGCATATCTGTGGTCGCGACTACAACAGTACGCGGTCGAAAAATCGTCAGGGGAGAGGGTATTATGGCACATTATCATAGGTGGTTTAATAGAGAGCAGGGTGGAAAGGGTATACAACCCATTCTCTGCCAGAAGAGAGTAGCATGGATTAGCCCGTCTGGCCTCTGGCGCATACTCAGCGCGGACGGGGGCGCAGGCGGGCTTAACTTTGGCGCGACTTCGGCGCGCACCCGCTGTGCGCGGAGAAAGCCATTTAAACTAAATAGGGTGGGGCCTGCGTGTCGAGCCCGCATGACCCTCTCGAGCCAATCAGTGCGGGACCCCAAATGTTTGCTAAATGTTTACATAGTGCCTATGCATCATAATTATGGCATGGTACACATTTGGAGGCCACAAAGTGATATAAGGTTTGGCACAAGTTGTTTCTTGAAGTGAAATTGACTGTGATACAAAAAACACTAATGATATTAGTTTCTTGTTTTGTAACACGTTTACATGTTCTCCAGGGTTGTATCAGCCATTTAGATACATAGAGTGGCTATGCGTCATTACGCGATGACCATCTCTAAACTGGCTGGAAGGAACCCTGTCATGTTATATGAGGTATGAATCCATGCACTGTAAAGCTCCTCTGGGAGGCCTTCAGTGCTCCTGGAACCAGTCTTCTAGACCCGGGCAGCACAACATGGCTGCTGTCAACCAGATACACGATTCTGCCCTCCTGCTGCTGAGCCAAGCTCGAGCAGGAGAAGGCAGAACAACAGGTATCCTATCATAGGGAGGTGTGACCACCTCTCAGACAGGGTTTGGTGAATTGGGACTGGGTGGGAGCGCTTGTCAGCGCCACCCAGTCTGCTTGCGAGGCACATTTGGTGGCCTCCTTGCATAGTCCAGTTCAAACCAGCTCAGGGAGCTGCTGGCTCCCACTCTGGCCCAAAACTGGACAAAGGGCATGGAAGTATCCTCCCCACTGCCTGGCCCTTCCCCTGGGAGGGAACCCTGAATCATCCCAACCCTTTCATTAGGATACTTAATGGCTTACCTTTAGGTGGGTCCCTAGATTTGTTGTGGGACATCTTTCATTTCAAGACACCACTCTTCTTCGACCATCTGGTCACTCTGGACCTGGGTATCGAGGCTGCAACTGGGAAGACTCCTGCTGCTAATAGTCTGCTGCAATGTCCATGCTTGTGCTACATACAGGAACCTTCCAAGGCCTGTGGAAACCCAAGACACCTGAAGGAATCTCCCTTGAAGTGAAGGTGTCACTGTCCTGCATCTGCAGGCACGGCAACAAAGCTGACTGTTGTGCTGATCCTGAGCTCCCACGGCCCCTGAAAGGCTCAGCATCACAGGTGGTGGTGCTTCGCATCCCTCAAGGCCTGCCTTGTCCTCTCACCAAGTTTGAGGCCAGTATCCCTCGTCGGAGCAGCAAGAACCAAACCCCTATGCACCATGTCGACTTGCCATTGCAAAAGTTTGTTGGCTTCCTTCCTCCAAGATCTTCGGGCTCTAAATAGCCCCAGTCTCAAGCATCTCCTGTGACCAAGATCTTCGTCCTCACCGTATCACTTGCACTGTGGGCCTGCATCTTTGGTGAGATGTTTGAGGTCTTCTTGCGACTCCAGTGCATCCGGCCTGTAGGTTCTCTTGAGGGTCTTGTTTGATTTCTGTGGACTCCCCTGATTGCTCGGGGCCTGCCCTGACTCCCCTGCTTGTGGTGAGTCACCTGGACCTTGCTGGTCCATACACTGCACCTTCTTTCCTTTCCATATTGTTTGCAGTTGCCAAGATTATTTGATGCTCCAGACGGACACTGACCCCCCCAACTCTTGACATCTGATGTGGCACAGCTCGTGAACCACTCCGGATCTCCACAGCATCGCCTGGTCCGCACAGCTGCAGCTCCATGTTGACCGTTAATTCTCCTGCAACATCCGACATAGGAGGGCATTTGTCTGCTGTGCCTCCTGGTCACCCCTCAGTGGCATAGACTCTGTCCCCTTTGCTTACAGGTACTTCTCATCTTGAATCCATGTTTGGGTTCCTCCAAACACTTTCTCCTCTTCCAGCAGCGGCAACTTGCTGAAGTCCTCTTTTGAGTTTGATGGAGGTTTCCGACGCCACATCACACCTATGCACCCGGCTTCCCTGGTGTAAGTATCCTGGTTCCTAGGGTATCCACAGGTGGGGTGGCTCTCCAAACTTTCGTCTCCCACTGGGTTTCTTCAGAGTCCACTGGGAATGGGCCTTCCTATTTAAAGTTGCAACCGTGACTTACCCGTTGACTTGTATTGAGTACGTAGTGATGTTCCCACACTGCACACTACCTCCGTGGGGTTCTCAGATGCTCGCCTTGGGTGGTTCCTTGAGCCACCAGCACTGCTACTAATGCAGTGTTGCGACACCTGAGAATCTGAAGGTGGGTCCTATTATTGTCTCATAGCCAGGGGCGGGCGAGTGGAGCAATTCTGCCCACTCATGTAACTCTGCGGGTTTCCACAGAGTTTTTATAAAACTCAGCGGGATTTCACGCAGTGCTACTCCGTGAGATCCGTCAACCCTTAATAGCGATATAGAGAGTGGGAGGAGCACTCTGTCTTACATCCCAGCACTCAGTTAGCCCCAAGGCATCATGATAAATGCAGTGTAGGATAACACTTACTTCAGTGACAGCATTTCGTCTTTGACCCTTGCCGTGCAGCCAGTCCTGTGTATCTCTAGAAGCGTGTTTCAGGATAGTTGTCCTTCTTCAGTAGAGAGCTACACATGCTTTTGGGGGTTCTGAAAAGCTTCCCAAAATCTTCTGATGTCTCTGTACCATTCACTGGGTGCAGGTGCATCAGCCAGGGCTCGTCAGATCATTTGCTCAAGTGAGCCTTTTTCAAACAAAATGAGGGTGGGAGCACACTGCTTCACATCCCAGCATTCAGTTTGCCCCGATGCATCATGATAAATGCAGTGCGTGATAACACTTACTTCAGTGACAGTCTTTAGTTTTTCATCCTTGTTGGTACAGCCAGTGCTGTGTATTTCAAGACGCATGATTGAGAATAGTTGCCCTTCTTCAGTAGAGAGCAAAAAATGTGTTTGGGGGTTCTGGAAATGCTGCCCAAAGTCTTCTCAGGTCTCAATATCACTCATTGGGCACAGGTGCATCAGCAAGACCTCGTCAGCTCATTAGCTCATGGGAGGCTTTTCAAACAAAATGAGGGTGGCCAAGAAAGGAAAAGTCGAAGGATCGTGCTCTGCATTAAAATTTGCTATGCAATGGCCAAAAAGCAACCCACGGAGTTCTGGTCCTAGATAATCCTGGGTAGTAAACTTCACTCAGCTCGCGGAGTATGCAGAATTAGTTCCTGAATTCTGCCATTTGGGCTCGCAGTGGACGTTTTTTTTCTGTTCGAGTCCAAGAGTCTTGGGCCGCTTGCAAGCACAAGGCTCCCGGACACTCCCATGAGACTTCGCAATCACTCACTTGGCTTACGGGCGCGATGGTGCCAATCTAGTATTCTTAATGCTGAACACAAACGGAGTGGTCGAGCAGCTTTTCTACTGGAGATGCAGCTGAGAGGCATTTGGAGTAGATTTTCTTCTCAAACTGGCTGTTGGAGTATTTTTCTGTGTGCGAGAAGCCATTTGTAAACTTTTTTTCAAACAAGAAGGTGAGTCCCAGTGACTCCAACTTCCTGTTCCTGTTCAGCAGTCTCCTCCCAGTGCTTTGTCCTTCTCCTGATCACTTTCATTGGGATTTGGAGCCGTATGGATCACTCTCTTGTCTGCTGGATATATACCATTGTATTTAAGGACTTTGTATTTGAGATTTCACAAGTAAGTTTAAAAACAGGTGTATAAGGATGCTTGTTTGATTGGGGGCATGCATCTGGATTTATTTGTACTTTTATTCGATTTTTAAAATGTATTGTGGTGGGTGGCTTGCTGTTTTAGTAGGGGGCCTAGTTATTTTTTGCGTTTAATTTTCCTTCTTTTGTAAAGGAAAAATGTTGCACAGTGTACTAAATTTTTTCCATGTTTTTAAATAAATTTACAATATTGATTTAATTCACTATGGGGCCTGGTCTGTCAATGGGTCTTCCAGACAATATGCCCTGTACTAGTCATAGGTGCATAAAACAACTGTTTCTGTGTTGTTTATTGAATTTAAATATCAATTAGGCCATAGATAGCATTGGATTAAAATACAAAATGTGTTTTGGTGGTATTTCACACGTTTGTCCCCTGCAAACAGTGTGTAAGTGGGGTAATGCTTTTCGAGGATGTCTCCTTTGTAAAAAAAAATTGCATTGCTGAATTAATGCTATGTTCTCTGTGTTGCCATGCCTCCTCTCTCTGGCCAGTGTGTGAGTGTATGTGCCACAGGCCACCCTTTGTCTTTGTTTCCTAAGCCATGTGGCAAGGGGGCATTTTGTATAGTCAGTGTCCATAGGCCTGCATGTGTCCTTTATGTTCCATGCCTCCTGCTTGTTATTGTGACAATGTGGCTGGCGGACATTTTTTTGTAGCCAGCCAGTATGCCTTTGCCAAAGGCCTGCATGTCTTCTTTGTTGTCGCCATGCCTTCTTGCTTGTTGTTGTTGTTCAGACCATGCAAAGGGATGACATTTTGGGAAGCCAGCCAGTGTGCTTTTGCCAGAAGCCTGCATGTCTTCTTTGTTGCAGCCATGCCTTCTTGCTGGTTGTTGTTGTTCTGACCATGTGGCTGTTGGCCATTTTGTGTAGCCACCAAGTGTGCTTTTCCAATTGGCCTGCATGTCTTCTTTGTTGTGGCCATACTTTATTGCTGGTTGCTGTTCTTCTGACCATATGGCAGGAGGCCACTTTGTGTAGCCAGCCAGTGTGCTTTTGCCGTAGGCCTGTATGTTTTCTTTGTTCGCGGCCATGCCTTCTTGCTGGTTGTCATTGTTCTGACCATGTGCTTCCTATGCAAACCTCTTTCTGGGGTGCCTGGAGGAAGAATGGATCTGGGGCCCTGGCGGAAGTCAATAGAACTAGTCCATTTTATATTGGGGTCGATATATCGATGATTGCTTTATGATATAGACAGGTATTACACATGAGTTACAGGAATTCTATGAATACCTAAATACTAATGATGCCAATATTAGATTCACCACTCACTTGAGCAAAACGGAAATTGTCTTTTTGGATGTGGAACTCTATGCAGAGGAGAATATAATACATAGCAGTATGTTTCTCAAACCTGCGTCTTGCAAATCACTTCTGCATGTTACTAGTGCCCATCACCAACATCAAATAAAATCTATCCCATATGGAGAAATGATTAGGGTCAGACAAAATTGTAGTGATGATTTGGCCTTTGCGACCTGCCTACAGGATATGAAGGCAAGCTTCATACAGAGGGAATACAATGCACAGGATTATACACAGAGCAGATACCCCGGCACTCTAATCATTCATTTCTATAGTTTAACTGAACAGTCTTTAGTTTAGAGCTCAAACCAACACCACAATGATGAGTGAAACTTTCTATCACAGGAGTTATGTATAAAGACAGATATTCTTCATTTCTTTCAGGTGTTTATTCGCAAGTAAATATCAAAAGGAAAATATTTCTTCCTCACTAGTACCACAACCAAATTTTAAACATTCACAAAAAACAAAATTAATTTCTGTGATTTTTGTGATGTATTCTTAGTCCCATTCCTTAGTCAGGTAAAGTTAGAAAACAGCCAACGCGCATTTTGTCACCACCGTGACTTCCTCAAGGTTTATGATATGTAATCTCCAAGCCCTAATATAAATTTCTTTGGCTCTGATATCCCCGAAAAAGCTGAGGGTTCTTGATCCCGATTCGCAAATAAACAGCAGATGGCAAAATTGTAGTGGCTGATATAGGTCCCCGCGTCTCTTAATATGTTCCGGGCATCAACGGCATAAAATGCACATCTATTTCCAGCACCGAAAAAACACAGGCCCCAGTCAAAGATACTTGGCCCGGCTGGCGTCGAAACAGAGTATATATGTAACTCAGAAGAGTTGTTTGGACAGAAGTTCTGATCGGTAAAATATTGACAGCAACGAAAGAGTCTATGTTAGCAGAGTCTTCACACATATAAGTGTCCTCGACCTTGAACTGTCATCGGCGAAACGAGACGTTACTAGCAAGCGGGAACTGTTGCCACTCAACTCACAGGGTCTTATCATAGTACCCAGCACACTACAATTGACCTGCGCCTTGAACAAAATGGCAGTTTACATATCTTTGGGATGAGCTTGGTCATGACAGTTCAAGGTCGAGGACACTTATATGTGTGAAGACTCTGCTAACATAGACTCTTTTGTTGCTGTCAATATTTTACCGACCAGAACTTCTGTCCAAACGACTCTTCTGAGTTACATATATACTCTGTTTCGATGCCAGCCGGGCCAAGTATCTTTGACTGGGGCCCGTGTTTTTTCAGTGCTGGAAATAGATTTGCATTTTGTGCCATTGATGCCCGGAACATATTAGGAGACGCGGCGACCTATATCAGCCACTACAATTTTGCCATCTACTGTTTCTTTGCGAATCGGGACCAAGAACCCTCAGCATTTTCGGGGATATCAGAGCCAAAGAAATTGATGTTTGGGCTCGTACATTACATATCATAAGCCTTGAGGAAGTCACAGTGGTGACGAAACGCGCGTTGGTTGTTTTCTTACTTTACCTGACTAAGGAATGGGACTAAGAATACATCACAGAAATCACAGAAATTAATTTTGTTTTTTGTGAATGTTTAAAATGTGGTTGTGGTACTAGTGAGGAAGAATTATTTTCCTTTGTTATCTACTTGCGAATAAACACCTGAAAGAAATGAAGGATATCTATCTTTATACATAACTCCTGTGATAGAAAGTTTCACTCATCACTGTGGTGTTGGTTTTAGCTCTAAAGACTGTTCTGTTAAACTATAGAAATGAATGATTAGAGTGCCGGGGTATCTGATCTGTGTATATTACTGTCCAATTCACTCTATGTTTTGTAACTAATGATACCCTAGGTAGTGAGGTATCTTACCCCGATTGGCAACTATTAGACTCTTTGGTGTATAGTTACACCTATATGACGCCTAATCTTATAATACCTGTATCTATCACATCTGCTTTGAAGTGTGACTAGTTTGACCACCACTACCTTGTGTGTTTTTTTTTTTTTTTGTACAATGCACAGGATATCAGCCTGCCAAAAAATAGGACTCTAAAAGTCAAATGGGGCAAATACATTGAGACCAACCCCACTTAAGCGAAAATCAGAAAAACGCATTAGACTGGTCACAGATTACACAAATTTGGCAAACACTCTACATAAGAGCATGAATAAACATTGGCACATTTTCCGAGATAACAAAATCCTGAATGATTCACTATCAAAGAGACCGGACATGACGTTCCGGAGAGACAGATCACTTCATACTATTTTGAGTCCTAGCTATCCCACATCTCAACCACAAAGTCACTGGCTGTTGGAGCATACTCAGGGGTTCTTTAAATGTTTACACCATGGTATGTGTAAATGGGCCCAGATCAAAAAAAAGAAATTTGGCACAACTACATCAAACATGTATGAGATTGCCACAAACATTAACTGCAACACGAAATTCGGTATATATGTGATTGTATGTAAATATGGTTGACTATAAGTTGAAAAAACCATTAGGTCGTCGAAAGAACGAGTGAGCGAACATATGCGGGCACTCAAACAGATGGATGAGAGGCACCCAATTGCTATACATGTGCCGGGGTGTAGTGCACAGGGACCCAATAAAAGCTTCACTTTCTTTGGGATCGAACATATTGTAAGGCGTACTCATTGGGGAAACAGAGAACTTTGATTGAGGTGGAGGGCAGTGATATGGATCATGCGTCTTAGAACAGTAGAGGAGGGGTTAAATATTGATCAGGAATTCCAATATTTCTTAGGTGATTGAAGTGTTATATGGACCTTACTGCTGTAGCTCTGTAGATATTGCAGTCACTTGCATGACCACACCACAATATTACCATACTTTGATTCAATATCAAACCAGGGTTACACTACTATACCGGGCTCTTTTTGCTTTCCCTTTCCATTACCCCTGTTCACACTATACATATACAACTAGTGAATCTATGTCAGGACCGGAGGCTTCGGATAATGCTAACACTTTTTATGCTTAATTGCACAGCAGCCATTTTAAAACTTAACTTAGACCACATTTCCCAAACACCCTTAGGAAAAAATGGTCGAAAATCAAAACAAAGAAGGGACAACATATCCCTCAGTTCATAATGTCCAATCATAGCTCAGGAACCCTCTCCTAGTCTGTCCTTGCTGCCCTGCTCCTCCTCTTTCTTTGCTGCTCAGCAGCCTCAGATGAGTGTTTTTCGTTTTTTCTCTGCCTATTGAATTTTGTATATATTTGTATGGCAGCCGCGGGACGGTTCAATGTTCCACGCCTGTCTCTTTTGCTTGTACGTGGTTATTTGGTATCTTTAGTATATATTTGTTTATTTGGTATAGTGTGCTTTCGCCCGGTCCTAGCGCTTTGTGGTGTCTTACCTCCAGTTTGCTTTCAGGCTGGTTTGAGTGAGCGCTTCACCGTGCTGCTGCTGTACCAATCACTGCAAGTTTTCTCCGCGTGAGGTGTGTGACGCTCGGAGCTCCGGCTCGTTTGCTCTGTCATTGCGGGCCCGCGGGTCCGGTTTCGGGCTTACGCGGACACACTCCCTCATGGGCTTGTAAGGCACAGTTTGTACCCCCGACCGCCTGGGGCGCTGCAGCGTGATTGCATTGCGGCGGTTCCTTTTGTTGGAAAAGGCGTGCACAGAATTCTCGTACATTCCTTTCATTCCGCCGTCGTTGCCTGCCTGCCTTCACGCCCCCTGGAGACTGACGCCCTCTTAGAGGGTCTGTAGAGCTCGGCTCGCGCCTGTTGGACACTTGTCTTTCGAGTCGGTGTGTGTGTGTGGTTTTTCTGTGACACCCACAGGGTGTATTCTTTGGCATTTGCAAATTCAGGCATTGGATTTTACAGGCTGAATTGGGGCCTGGTGGGACACGTTCTGGGGCTGATAGTGTGTGTTTCACCCAGCACCTACGCTAGTGTGTCCCTAAGGCTCTTTGGGGCCCTTCAACATTTAATTGGGTTCTACCCTGTGAATCGCGCTGGTCCCCAGCAGCTAAATCTCCAGTTTTTAGACTGTAGGGGTGGTATTGTTTTTTTCTTGGTCTCTTTTCAGTGGTGGTTTGGACGTCTTAGTATGTCCCAACAGGGAGACAATAACTGGGGGGAGGATTCCCTTACTCAATTGCCTTGGGATGACGATTTCTACAATGCAGTGGATTCCTCTTTCTACCACGCCGTAGAAGAAGTCATGGGCCCCATGGAGGTGCGCCTTTGCAAAAAGTTAGAGCAATTCTGTGCTCAGTGGACCCCGCCAGTGCTTTCTACCCAGCAAGCGGTCCCTGAAAGCGACCCAGCTCCCACGAAGCGCCCCGGGGTGGACGGTGTTAATCAGGATGCTTTTGAGTGCTTGCGTGAGGCCTTCATGACCCAAAAAGCTCCACAGCCCCCTCCGGTAATTCCTTCTTCCCCTGCAGTGCCCACTTATCCTCTCAGCCCTGACCAAGACACGGGCGATGATGACCCTGGGGATACAGATGATGAGCCTGGGCCTTCAAGGCCATGGCATCCCTCCGCATCGCCAGCCCCCTCGGACACTCACCCTCCTTCAGGGGGTCGGACATGTCAGACCCCAAATTCCTGATGCATCGGTGCTAGGAGTGGATGACTTCTGTTAAGGTAGCCAGTTATGTGGCCAGTAGGGTCCGTACCCCTATGGACAATGAGGTGCACAGTCGCCTGCGGTCCGAATGCCCTCGCCCTTCCCTGGACCGGAAAGTCGCGCAAATGCCTGAACACGACCCAAGAATGGCAACTTTTCTCGCTAAGTTTATCAAGGACCCCAAGAAAGAGATAGACCATTCCTGGAAGGCGTGCCAGGATAAGCTCCTGGACGCCCTCAGCCCCATGACAATGATATTAGATATGGCTGAGGATGCCAAAACTTCTGGAGCCCATATTTCACCTGAGGCCCTCTCTGGGTGGGCGCAGAGGGCAATAGTTTTCTTAGGAATCGCAAATTGCGTGCTATTCACAGAACACAGGAGGTCATTTTTGATTAAGGTGGACCCGAAGTTAGGAGATTTAAGGGATTCAGAGGCTGGAGCGGGTGCTCAAGGGGGTTTGTTCGGGGAACTGTTCATCAAAGAATTAGGAAAGTTTGTTAATACTTTCACGTCCTTGGATCGGTCCCAGTCTTCTATCAAAAAAGTTTTTCCCTCACAGTTTTTCCGTGGGGCCTGTCGAGGAAGGGGCCGCTCGACCGACCAGATCCCAACTCCACCAATTCTAGGGGACAAGCCTCCAGACAGGGGCAGTACCAAACGCAGGCACGCTACTCCAATGTTTTACCGTCCCGCGGCAGACATTCCAGGGGCAGAGGTTTCCGCGGCAGGTACAACGCCACTAATCCCGGTAAGTCTCTATTCTCTTTCCGTGGTGAGAGTGGGGGGTTGCTTGGCCCGCTTTCAGAGTGTGTGGAGATCCATCACGTCCGACGCTTGGGTTCTTCAGACTGTGCTGGGGTTTCAGATAGAGTTCCGCGGTGAACCCAGACAGTGCTTCCCTCCCAACCCCATTCGGTTTTCCCGGCCAGAAGAGGTCTTGATAGACATGGAAATCTCCACTCTCTTAGACAAAGGGGCTATTTGCCGCACAGTCTTAGATCCTCTGGGTTTCCTTAGCAACATGTTCATAGTAGACAAGGCAGACGGAGGGCAACGTCCTGTTCTCAATCTGCGTGAGTTCAACGAATGGCTGGTTTACCGCCATTTCAAGTTGGAGGGTATTCACCTCCTTCGGGATGTGCTCCGACCAGCGGATTGGATGGCCGGGTAGGATTTAAAAGATGCTTACTTAGCCATCCCTATTTTCCCTCCTCACAGGAAATTTCTGTAATTCTTCTGGCGCGGTCAGGCGTTCCATTTCACCACCCTTCCATTCCGGCTCGCCTCCGCCAATTGGTGCTTCACCAAGGTTCTCAAACCGGTAGTGGAGTACCTCAGGGCGAGAGGCAAGCACCTCATCATACTTGGACAATATGCTCTTGCTAGCCCAGGACCCGGGAACACTTCGGGACCAGTTTCAGCAAGCAGTGACTCTTTTGGGGAGCTTAGGCTTAGTTATAAACGTCAAAAAGTCCCTCTTGGTTCCAGCTCAAAGCATTACGTTTTTGGGCTTTGTGTTTGATTCCACGGCGGCAACCCTCAATCTTCCCTCGCGGAAGGTGGCAAAAATTCCACACAAACTCAGACGGATTTTGGTCAGGAGCTCGGTTCCCCTGCAGCAGAAAGCATGCATCGTGGGGTTGTTGTCAGCCTTGATCCAGGTGATCTTTCCGGGGCCCCTTCACTATTGGGCCTTGCATCGGCCCATGGCCAAGTACTTACGGAAAGGCCTTCCTTACTTCCATCCAGTCTCCAGTTCGGGGGAGGCCATGGAAGAGATTTGTTGAAAGCTCTCCTACGTGGAAGCATGGAACGGGAGAGCGATCTTTGGTTCTGCTCCAGATCTGGTCATAGAGTCCGAGGTGAGCAGGTCAGGCTGGGGCGCCAGATGCAGGGATTTCTCCACAGGCAGTTCGTGGTCACCACAGGAACAAGAGCTTCATATCAACTGCCTAGAGCTGTTGGCAGGTTCTTTCGCCATGCGTTGTTAGACCAAGGAAGGGTCCAGTCTTGCGTCCTTTTGAAGATGGACAACGTTTCGGCGGTCAGGTATATAAATCGCCCTGGAGGTACTCGCTCGAAGGTGCTTTCGGACCTGGCAGCGAATCTCTGGCAGTTTTGCCTTGACAATTGGATCGTGTTAACGCTGAGTATCTCCCGGGTCCGGAGAATCTGGTGGCTGACTGGCAATCGCGCCATTTCAGAAATTCCAGTCTATGGCAGTTGCATCCGGACGTTTGTTCTCGGCTCGGGGTCTTTTTTCTGTGGATCTGTTTCCGGGTTGGATCACCAGCTGCCTGCGTTCCTGCAGGATTGGACACAGGAGAAATCGTATCTGTTCCCTTCTTTCACCATGATCACAAGGGTCTCAGCCCAGATCCAGCGACAGCGGGCCTGTATGGTTCTCATTACGCCCATTTGGAGGTCTCAAGTGTGGTTTCCGGTTTTTCTGGAACTTTCTAGGGATTCTCCTTTCCCACTCCCCCACTTTCCAGAGCTTCTCCTCAATCCAGTTCCTCATCAGATGGTTCTCGACCGCTCTCTCCACCTCATGGCGTGGGGGATTACAGGGGACGATGGTCGCTCCTGGGCCTTTCGCAGTTCGCTGAGAGCCTCTTATCTAGGGCCTGGTCAGATAGTACCATCAAGCGTTATCGCTCGGCCTGGACAAGATGGTGTTGTTGGTTTGTGCGACAGGGTTATGATCCCGTGGGCGCCAAGGTGGTCCACATTTTGAATGTTTTGGCCCACCTGGCTCAGCAAGGTCTTGCTTATCGGTCGATCAACACCTTCCATTCGGCAATCTCTGCGGGACATTCCCCATTGGATGGTAAGCCGGTGAGCGAACATCCCTTTTTTTGCAGACTCTTGAGAGGCCTCCGTTTATCGCTTCCACCAGAACCCAGGTACTCTGAGCTCTGGGATGTCAACAGAGTGCTTAATCTTTTTCTTTCATGGCAGCATAACTAATTTCTTTCCCGCAAGGAATTATCTACGAAGTTAGCAGTGCTTCTTTGTTTGATTTCATGCCGAAGAGTTTTGGACGTGCGAGCTCTGGATATCAGAGGCAAAATATTCTCTCCTTCGGGTGTTGCTTTCTCGGTTAGTCGAAGGACTAAGATGCATACACGAGCTATTGAGTACCCAGCGTTCCCAGACTCTCCTAAGCTTTGTGTGGTGCGTTGTCTGAAGGTGTGTGAGGAGATGTCTGAGAAACTTTGCCCTCCTAGAGAGCGTCAGCTCTTAATTGCGCTTAAAAAGCCACACAAGGCAGTTTCGTCGCCCACTATAGCACGTTGGGTGCGTTGGGTTATGCAGGAGGCGGGCATTAGCCTACAACACTTTGGGGCTCACTCAGCAAGAGGTGCTATTGCCTCGAAAGCTTTTTCGCTGGGAGCTTGTTTAGAGGATATCATGAATGCAGCAGACGGGTCCTGCGATTCTACTTTTAAAAGATTCTATTTTAAACCGGTCATTGATATGGCCCGTTTGGTGGTAAGTAAGCTTTGAAGCAGCATAATCCGCAGCCTCCGGTCCTGACATAGAATTACAAATTTCCTAACTAACGTAACGGAAAGTTTCAATTCCATTAAGAACTCAGGGGCAAGGATTATCCCACAGCAGATCTCTGCGAGATTCCCCCCCTTTGGGAGTAAGTATCTGTTTATTCGTTTAATTTGGTTCTCTCTGCAGTTTGTTTTGTATTCACTGATGCAGCATTCTGATGTAATGCTTAAACCTGTTCAAGGTTATGTAGTTGGCATGTTCTGCTAATTTAGTGTTGTTGCCTTGCATTCTCTGGTAGCTGGTTTGCTTGACCTCTCTGGGCTTAGGTCCTCATGTGTTCTTTGGTTTTTTTACACGATCAGATTCCGGGAAACAGGACACCTGAGTGGACAGACAGCGTTTCGTCGCAAAGAAAAAGGAGGAGCAGGGCAGCAAGGACGGACTCGGAGAGGGTTCCAGGGCTATGATTGGACATTATGGACTGTGGGATATGTTGTCCCTTCTTTGTTTTGTTTTTCAACCATTTTTTCCCAAGGGTATTTGGGAAATGTGGTCTAAGTTAAGTTATAAAACGGCTGCTGTGTAATAAAGCATAGAAAATGTTAGCATAATCCTCGCCTCCGAGTCCTTAATAGAACTGAAACTTTCTGTTATGTTAGCTAGGAAATTTTTCATTATGCACTGATGTACAGCCTTACATGCAATGAGTTGAGCCCCTAAAATACATGATTTCCTGAATCTACACTTACAATTTCAATATTATGTGTATATCACAGTGAATTTTCAGCACTATGCAATTGCATATTTTCATCCTAGTCTAATATGAAATAGACAATTGTGCAGAATATCTTGATCTGCCTCCAAACGTACATATCTCTCTATTCTAAGATGCCACCTGTAGCGGTCTAGTCATGCAGGGACCGCCAGCCCATCCCGGAACAGACCTCACACTATGTATCACTCTCTGGCCAGGCGTGGCCAGAGAGCATAAATAAACGTGCCGGGGTCGCTCGTGACTTCCGGCCAACACAGTGAACGAAACGTGTGGTGTCTCCTCATTATGTGTTGTGTGCCAGGCCTACCATTCCAGTGACTCACACCAAATCCCACAGGTGCCCAGGGCCAGCTGTCACACTGGCGACGAGGATGGGATGCTGCTGAAACCCACGCCCTACCTGAGGTGCGATGCCCATTGTACCCGTGGACCGATGCTGACTGCAGTGAGCGTGGCGACCAGAAAGCGGTAGGAGGCGCGTCGAGACCTGCGTCTGTCAAACCAGGCAGCGCTTGACCTTGTGTGAGGCCCCGATTTTCACCGTAGTAAGCAGAGCGTGGCACGCACTAGCAATCAGGCCCGGTGACCCAGCTGGAGGCCCTGCGAGTGAAAAATAATCGTGCGCATGCGCACATGATAGTGGGTGAAAGCAGACGCCCAAGGACAGCGCGAAGGGAGAGAGGCACGCGCGGAGGCCCAGCAAGGCCCGTCAGGAAAAACCTGACACAAAGCAGAGACAGGCCCGACCCCAGAAGCGAACAGCACTGCAAAGGAGCCTTGACAAAACCAACGGTGGGCCTGCAGATATACAAAGGAGCAAGACAAGAATAAACACCCCAAAACAATTACTCCTGAAGACAAGGACACCACACTAACAACCAGCAGCCCCAGACACCAGAAGGGAGTTACAAACAAGCACCGGCAAACACAACAAAAAGCGGAATAGGCGCACGCACAACGCCAGGAGAAGGCCAATTGCGGAATAGCACTATCTGAAGCACACACAAGTGGGAAGATATCATGTCAAACCCGGCAGGGCAAGCAGCACAACAACAAGCAGTCCAACCTGCGGTTCCAGCAGCGCAAGCAGGTCAACCACAAGTAATCCCTATGGCGCTTCTGCCCCGAGTCCACACGCAAATCACAGCGCTCCCGCTATTTAGTGAATTGATAGACCCGGCAACCGAATCACCGAGGTGGAAGGTATGGGTGAGTCGCCTCAACAACTACTTTATCGCAATGAGAGAGACCGACGGAGCCATGAAGAGGTCACTGTTACTACACTTCGCAGGCGATGAAATATTCAAATTGTTCGCACACCTCCCGAACACAGGCGCGGCCACCGACTATGATGCTGCAGTCCGAGCATTGGATGTCCACTTCGACCCTCAGCTCAATCCCCGCTATGAAAGGTTCAAGCTTCGACAAGCCAGGCAACGCGAAGGTGAGACAATGGACGCCTTTTATGTGCGCCTCAGGGAATTAGCAAGTACGTGCACTGAGGATGATCAGACAAAGGAGGTCACGGCACAACTTATCCAAGGCTGTCGAAACAAAAGTGTGGAACTCCTAACCACTTCGCGAGTGTATGTCGCGGAGGCTCGCGAGGCAGATACAACTCGGGAAGGAAGCCCCCAACAGGAGCCGTGAGACACCTGGCATTAGAGGAACCGGCGACATCACGATCAGTCAAAGCCTCCGCTCGCCACACTCAATGGGTGGAGAACTCCTCCACAGAGGATAATGAAGAATGTTATTTCGTGTCATTCGCAGAGAATCTGAAGAAAAGACGACGACCACAACCCAAATGCAATATTGAAATAGACGGATTCCCGGTCACTGGCCTGATTGACACCGGGGCAACCGTTAACGTCATGGGGCACAGCATTACAAGCAGCTGAAACCAAAACCCGTATTGCACCGTCCAAAGTCCGCATATTCACATATGGAAGTCAAACGCCGCTCCCGTTGAATGGAAAGATGTCAGTTCTAGTGAGGTCCGAAGCACAAGAGGTAATGACCACGTTGCACGTCGTGGATAGTGAGGCAGATATATTGATTGGAAGCCACACTGCCGAAGATCTTAATCTCATCGGGTTCGCTAACACAGTCAAGCTCCTCCAGGTTGACAACCTTCTGGAGATGTTCCCTCAGTTGTTTAAAGGGCTAGGACAGATCAAAATACCCCCAGTGAAATTACACATAGATCGAGCAATTCAACCTGTAGCATTAAGGCACTGACGAATCCCGTTTCACCTCCGACCCCTGGTAGAACAAGAATTATTGAAACTTGAATAGCAGGGAGTCATCGAAAAAGTGCATGGGCCCACCCCATGGGTATCTCCCATGGTAATTGCCGAAAAAATGAAGCAGCCAGGGAAAATCCGGATCTGCATTGACATGAGAATGCCCAACAGAGCAATAAAATGAGAGACCCCTAACGCCAACAGTCGACGACATCCTGGCTGACCTAAATGGCTCGCAGTGGTTTTCAAACCTTGATCTCAATGCTGGATATCATCAACTAATGCTGGCGGAAGAGAGCAGGTAAATCACGACGTTTTCGACCCACCTGGGGCTGCGTAGGTACAAAAAGTTGAATTTCTGGATATCCTCAGCAGCAGAGATTTTTCAAAATACTATAAGAGAACTTCTGTCAGGTCTCCATGGCGTGCTAAACGTGAGTGATGATATCCTAATTCACTCCAAAACCCTTGAGCAACATCACAGGAGACTTCGAGCCACGCTTCAGTGACTAGCCGAACATGGGGTGACACTCCACAAAGAAAAGTGCAAGTTTTTCTGTAAAACAATTGACTTCTTTGGCTACGTATTCAGCTCAGACGGCCTCAAGGTAGACCCCCGAAAATCTCAGGCGATACAACTGGCTCCGGCCCCAACCAAGGAGTCTGAAGTACGAAGCTTTTTAGTAATGGCCACATATTGCGGGAGGTTCATCCCAAACCTTGCAACCATCGCAGAATCACTAAGAAACCTAACGAAGAAAGACGCTCCGTGGGTCTGGTCCACAGAGGAAGACAAGGCCTTCAAACAGGTGAAGTCGGCCCTACTAGACAGTACAACCATGGCATACTTCGATACCACACGCACCATGGAGCTACGAGTCAATGTAAGTCTGGTAGGCCTTGGAGCGCTGCTTACCCAAGAAACTGAGCCAGGGACCTGGGTTCCTTTAGCCTTTGCTAGCAAAGCGCTCACAGACACCGAAGCCAGATACTCGCAAATAGAACGTGAAGGGCTTGCCATCAAATGGGCATGAAAACACTTTCATCTATACGTAAGTGGACACCAGTTCCGAGTCATAACCGATCATCAGCCTTTGGTTCCACTATTCAGAGGGACAGCACCTAACCCGCCTCCCAGAATTGAAAGATGGGCTATACAATTACAACATTATCAAATGGAGCTGTCATACCGGCCTGGTGCAAAGAATCCGGCAGATTTTCTGTCCAGACACCCAACGCCTTCAACTAACGAGGCTGACGAGCAGGAAACAAAGACAGAAGAATTTGTCAACATGGTCACTCAGTGGTCATGCCCGCGGGCTTTCTCGCTAGAAGAAATAAAGGAGCAAACAGGACAAGATGACGTGCTTCAGCGGGTGACTAACGCCCTTAAAAGTGGTTTGTGGGAAGGGTTCCTCGAGAACATTCCAGAGTGGAGGGAGCCTAACAGAAACCGCCTAGGAAAACTATGGAGAGTTCGGAACGAACTCAGCTCGGCGGAAGACGGCGTGGTGCTGAGAGGAAGACGCATCGTCATACCACACAGCCTGGTGGAACGATAAACAATGCGTGCCCACGAAGGACACCAAGGCATTGGGAGAAGAAATCGAGAATGAGAGAGAAGGTGTGGTTCCCGGACCTCGAGAGCAGCTTTGAAGCAGTTGTGCGCAACTGCAATGCCTGTCAGATCAATAGTAGTGCGGAAGTCTCGGCACCGGTCATCACCGAAGGCCCTGCTCCATCACCTTGGTCATGGGTGAGCCTCGACTTCGGGAGCTTCCAGGATGGGAGAGTCACCGCTGTCCTCATGGATAGCTATACCAAATATCCAATCGTCAAAATCCTGCCATCCACCGCGTTCACCCACCTGCAGCCGATTCTGAAGAAATCCTTTGCTATGCTTGGATTGCCACACATCATCAAAACCGACAACGGGCATCCTTTTCAAGGCAGTGAATTCAAGGAGTTTATTACACATCTGGGGATCAAACATCACCGGATAACACCTCAGTGGCCACAAGCAAATGGCGAGGTTGAGCGGTTCATGCGCACCATCAACAAAATACTGCACATAGCCATGGCAGAAGGCACCGACCCAGAAACGGTGCTACAACACTTCCTGAGAGAATACCGCTGCACACCTCATTGCACAACACAGCGGTCCCCGTGGTCACTTATGCTAAATGGCACTCAGCGAGACCTATTGCCGATGACTGAAAACTGGAGGCCAGAACTATATGACCCGGCACATACCCAAGCACGACGACAGCAGAACAACGATAAGGCCTGTCGCCGACGGAGAGCAAGAGTTCGGGTGCTAACCCCTGGGTGTAAGGTGATATTGCGGAATCGATGGAGTGGAGGAAAATTCGGAACACCCTATGAACCAGGTCTGTGGACTGTCAAGTCGAACCAAGGGACAGCCATTACCGCAGAGCATGACGGGGAAGTAATCACGGGAACATCTCATGGTTCAAAGAAGTCCCGTGTCCTGTCGAGCCAACCCAGAGAGGAGATCTACCCAGAACTCCCGAAAGAAACACGATCACAGAAGAAGACATCGCTGGCGATGGGTCACCTCAGGACTCAACAGAGCCCGACTGCTCACGTTGGTCTGACATGCAAGGGGCGGAGTGTGATCACAGCCCGAGAAGTCCCCGGCACGAACGAGAGCTCAACCGGCATCATTACAACCTCAGGCAGAACCCACAGCCCAACAGGAGGCTAGCTGACTTTGTGTGTTGAATTGAACTGTATCAGACAAGGGGAAGAAACGGAAAGGAAAAAAAGGACCAAGTTGGGATGGGGTGTAGCGGTCTAGTCTTGCAGGGACCGCCGGCCCACCCCAGAACAGACCCCACACTATGTATCACTCTCTGGCCAGGCGTGGCCAGAGAGCATAAATAAACGGGCCGGGGTCGCTCGTGACTTCCGGCCAACACAGTGAACGAAGCGTGTGGTGTCTCCTCATTATGTGTTGTGTGTCAGGCTTTCCATTCCCGTGACCCACACCAAATCCCACAGGTGCCCAGGGCCAGCCGTCACAGCACCTATAGCTCACAACAATCTGTTCTCCTAACGATAGTGAGGGCTACTATCAAATGGCACATGACAGTCACACACACACAGTTAACTGAGAACTTACCATACCGATTCTCGTTGATTTTAACTTATTATTCCGTTACTATCTATATACTAGAGTAGATTATTTACACTATGCCAATAGCACATTATTATGCAAGCCATATGTAGTATATGCAATTGAGCATAGAATTTTAAATAAACATTTCTCTATTTCCCGATAAATTTGCATTAAACACAGCTTACAATAACACAACATGGAGACAACATTGTCTTCATTTATACATTGTTCCTTTCCAAGATGGCGCCTCTTTGTCAGGTCAGAACAATTTGTTCTCCTAAATGGGTAATCCGTCATCTAGCTTGCCTTCTATATACTGGGAAGGTTTTGTCGCCCATACTGGCATGTATTCTGGAGCCGATATGTCCAGACCATAAATACAAGACATTACCGTTAAGGTAAGTTTCTCTTGGTGTAACAATCCTAAAAAATAAGTGGTAGCATGTGCTCGGATACTCGACGACCGAGCAATTAATATTTGGGCTTTACTGGTTAATTTTTCCCATAGGAAATACCCTTCCACAGGTTGGTATGATACACAGAGGGATATCATTCTCATCCTGAATTTGAGGATTTTCCACGTGCTCTGGAAATCCCTAGCCGAAATATATTAGGTTAGTGGGATCGTATTTCATACATGCTCATAATATGACATGTCTACTTACTTATGTGACTGGCTTGGACTGTTATGCAAGAGCTTTTCCTTAAATTTTGCTTTTACAGGAAACATGCTCAAATACACACCACGGTGATTCGGCTAAATTGTGGTGGAAGCTCACAACATAAAACAACAGTACAATCTACTGGGATATTAATTGAATATCCCGCTTTGAGTAATGCATTGAGAAGAAGTTATGCTTGTTCCAAATAATGAACAACTCTTCCAATTCATGTTTTAGTTGATGCCATTATAATGCCCTGTAATACTGTCTGGTTTCCTTTTTTTTTTTTTTTTTTATGTTTTTATTGGGTTTTTTACCCCCTTTTTCTTTCCCTCACACCCCTTTTTGGTACAAAGCATGTCACATCATTTACACATTTACAATTATTTCATATTCCGATTTTTACAAAATATTTAAAAAAGAAACATTAAAAACAATAGCAAAAGAGCATAAATGAATAAAAATAATAGTAAAAAACGGTAAACAAAAACTTAGCAAAAGAAAAATATACATATACCAAAAGGCTGAGCTAATACAGTATAACTAAATTCATCCAGTTAATTATCCTTAAGGGTCAGCTTCAGGGACACAAATTAATATCAAAATCCATACTTCATAATTTCATGAATTTAACCAGGTTCATCTTCCCTCCATCTAGTTACCGGACCCCATATCTGGAGTCCTAACATCTTCCCCCTTCTCCCTCTTCTAGTATAAATAGCTTTTTCTAAATTATATGCCTACCTAACCAATCATGATACGTTGGTGGAGTTTTTTCAAGCCAAGTTGTTGCAATCGTTAAACGAAATATTGCCATGGCCACAAAAATAAAGTAGGCATACTCTGGCTGTGCTTCAGGCTCCCCTACTCCAAAAATGATTATTGACGATGTTAATTCAATTTCTATTCCTAAAGATCTTTTCAAGAACAGTCTTATTGCTTCCCTCGTTGTTTGCAGATGGGTACATGTTGCAAACATATGTACTATATGTACTATATCCGCCTGATCTGCACTACATCTGGGGATGGTAGTACCCATGCTTTCTCCCCATTGCGCTATCCTTGCTGGAGTATAGTATAAAGAATAGAGTGTTTTGTAATCTTGCGCCTGAAGTGACGCTGAGCATAGAATTTCCTGCCCCATTTTTAATGACAAATGAAAAATTTCTTTATCTATGCCCAACTTGGTCGTCCATTTCTGCTCCTGCTTCTCTAGATCAGGTTTACCAGTAAGCAATTCTGCATACAATCTTTTAATTGTACATCCTCCTCTCTGAATCACCTCCAGAAATGAATTTGAGTTAAATCCTGCTGATCCTCCTTCTTTTGCCGCCATAAAACTTCTAATTTGCAAAAACTTGAAAAAATACCTTTGATCCAAATCATATTTTTTCCGAATTTCAGAGAATTGTAACATTTCCTGTGTCCCCCTAATTTTTGAATACCATGCCTACCCCATTCTACAAAAACCCGATCTGAAAATATATCAGGAGGTAGTGTGTTATTATGTAACAACCTAGTATACTTATTATATTTCCCTAATCCGTATCTTTTGGTAAAAGCCTTCCAGATGTTATAGGCAGCAGAAATCATCTTAAATTTAGTCCTTTTAAAGTAAGAAGAATCAGTACATTTCAAAAATAAATTTTCTGCTTCCGTACCTAATACCAATGCATAGATATCTACTGTCCCAAGAGAGTCCTGGCCTTCCATTTCTGCTCCTCCCATTCAACTGGACATATACTGCAAAGCAGCCGCCCAGTAATATAATTTAAAGTCCGGTAAGGCCCACCCTCCTCTCTCCCTTGGTAAAGACATAAACCTCATTGCCCTTCTTGTCTTTCCCTGTGCCCATATGAACCTATTTATTGTGTACTCCAAAATTTTAAACCATTTTGATTCAAATAATAATGGGATTGCCCTGAATACATACAAAAATTTCGGCAAAAAAAATCATTTAAATAATATTGGTGCGCCCAACTATGGAAAGATGTAAATTATGAAGTCTATCTAAATCCTTCTTGGTTTTACTTATTATTGGGGCTATGTTTAATTCGACTAATTTATCTAAATCTGCTGTAATTGTTACCCCTAAATATATACCTGACGAAACTACCCGCGGATCATTACATGTCACATTATTGTTCTGAATAATTTGGGTCTTAGAGGTATTTAAAGCATACCCTGAGATTTGACCAAAACGTAAAGCCTCTCTTTCCACCTCCCTTATACCCTCTGTGGGATCTGATGTAATTATCGCCACATCGTCCGCATAAGCCAAGATTTTACAGTCCCCACTGCGGGTCTTAATTGGGGGAATCCTGTTATTAGCTTCAATTTTACGTACATATGGGTCCATGTACAAAGCGAATATCAATGGCGAACAGGGGCACCCCTGCCGCGTCCCTCGAGTGATTTTCAACGGAAGGGTATAACCCGCATTCACTCGTACATGAGCCGTCGGTGTTGTATATAATACCTTTATTGCACTGAGAAACCCCAGACCAAACCCCGCTCTTTCTAAAATAGCCCACAGATAGTCCCAGGAGACCCGATCAAAAGCTTTCTCCGCGTCCAGCAGCATCGCCGCCATCGGGTCTCCTGAAACCTCTGCAGCATCAAACAGGGTGATAACCTTTCTTGTATGGAAACCTTTTCTTTGAACCTGCCCAGCCGACTAACCTGAAGCATTGCCAGGAGCTTCAACGATCCAGGAACAGCCGAATTACCCCGAGGGAAGACCCGCCTCCCGCCGCACGACTCCAGCTTGCTAGGGAGTCTGCCGCCGAGTGGAGACCGGGGTCTGGGGAACTACATCCCCCAACAGGCACAGCGCCACACACCAACACGGAGCGCCAGGACGCGCATAAAAGTAGCGCATTTCCTGCAGAGCGGGGGAAACCTTTTCTTTGAACCTGCCCAGCCGACTAACTTGAAGCATTGCCAGGAGCTTCAACGATCCAGGATAAGCCGAATTACCCCGAGGGAAGACCCGCCTCCCGCCGCACGACTCCCGCTTGCTAGGGAGTCTGCCGCCGAGTGGAGACCGGGGTCTGGGGAACTACATCCCCCAACAGGCACAGCGCCACACACCAACACGGAGCGCCAGGAGGCGCATAAAAGTAGCGCATCTCCTCCCTCGCGGGACGCCGGGCAAAGCCCGGGCCAAGGGCGGGCCCGTTTCAGCCCGTTCCAGATGGTTCCAGGCTGGGCTGGGCCACCCCCCTTGGCTCCTACCTACCAGCCACTGTCTACATCTGCCAAAGGTATTGACTATTGATATCTGAACTTAATAACAATGACCTCGACAAGGGGCTCCAGAAGCAAGACTGCACATAAAACAGCCTTGTTTACAGGTCCAATCGATAAGTTTATTTTAACAACTACTGAGGCTATCAATGAAAATATTTCCTTGCTAGAGCGCAGGGTATCACAGGACCTTGCGAAGGCAAGGAGAGCTTCAATGGGTCTTATAGCAGCGGCATTAACCCCGCTTCCATCACCTTCTTCTATCCCTATCTTAATACAATCTGATGCAACAGCCCAAGTCCACTCCATTTCAAATGCTGTGGATTTGTCAGCCACCAACCTGTCACTAGTATTGGATTTGTTAGGGAGTCTTGAGACTACTCCGAACCTTGAGCTGATTTTGACTGAAGACTCTGTACATACATCCCGGCTCAAGGGGGTTAGAGAAGGTGCTGTCCCAAAGCAGCCACGATCCAGGAATAAGGGTAATACCACTAAACAATTTCCTAAAAATATCGAAAAGAATGGGCCCTTTGTGGCATCTATTGATAATTCGCTCTCCGGCAAAAATCCTGCACCACCCCCTTCTCCAAACTTACAATGTCCATCACTGAACAACGATCAAGAGGGTGGCGTTGGTTTGAATGCTTGTGATTCCTCTCAGCTCTTTGCAAGTTTTAGAGATTTATTAAAACACCACCTGCAACCGTTGGAACGGAGTATTATGTTAATAGAAAAGCAACTTGCTATAATTGTGGCTAAATTATCCAATCAGTCCAGGGAGGCGCCTAATAAGTCTGGTGGGGTATCGACAGCGGCCAACTCTGGGGGTCTACCTTCTAACCCGGATACATTGACGGTTATGAACAAGGCCCAGACTAAGACTAAAACATTAGAGCCTTCAACACCTATTCCGCCTGTTTCTACAAACTGTGTTAAATCTAAGCCACAGATAGAAATTTCAGCCCAGACATCTGCAACTAGTCAGCAGATTAACACCGTGCTACCTCCACCGGCCCCAGTATCATCTGTTAACAATACCACGCCCTATGTGTCTTCAGAGCCACCTAAAACAAAACACCCTATGCCCCTAAAATCCCAAACTCAACTGCCGGAAGGTAATAAGAGACCCAGACCCAAACGCCCAGTTCATCTGGCGCCTGAGGTATCCCCATTTACAGTGATTTTAACAGGTGTACCTGTACTCATAGCAGGAACAGATGAACCACCTTGGTCTCTCTTGAATAAAATCCTCCAATGGCTCAGTATTAATAGGCCTTTACAGCCTCCAAACACCAGTAGGATTTCATCTGTACGTAGAGTACCTTGGGTAGGGACGAGTCCTAAGAGTATTCAGGGGGATTGCGTCATCATTACATGTGAGGATGCGTCCACCGTGAATCATATCTGTTCATGGCCAGACCTGGAGAAGAGAGGGGGAATTGACACCCATCGTCTCTCCTTTTTCTATCCCCCCACATTTAATTATCATCACCCAATACCTCCATCTAATTGGGTCATACCTCCTGAACTCCCCTGGAACTTTGGGGGCCCATGGCTGACCCAGAGGAACCGGAATAGGGAGTGGGTACCTCGCCCCTGGCACTCTAATAGAGGACAACCTTTGGGCAATGGGTGGCAAGGCATTCATACCAATAACAGATTTGATTGTCTTGAGATGGTTGACTGACATCATGTATTGCCATCTTTAATTCAGTCAGACAATAGGCAGCCAGGGATAGGGATGAATCCACGTATGCAACATGACCATGTTAGAGAACGAGCAGTCTCTACTTTTGATTGCGTAAGTCTCAGAGGACATGCTGTTTTACGGAAGATCCCAGTATATGATGATAGGCCCTCTCAAACCATCCTTCTCAAACCTTATGCCAGTAATATCAAGACTCCTACCTGTAGTCCCGTAGTAGGACACCTTCAAAGTCAAAGTGACGTTCTATGCATCATTAAAGAAGTGTGTGTAGATCCCCGTGTCTTGAAGGTTGTCCCATGTGAGAGTGCCAAGGCAGATACCCTGCTTACAGCCCAGGCCTCTCAATCAGAGTTTGTGGTTAATGACTCAACCGAGCACGCTGGCCTTACCCTTATCTCTTGGAATATTGCCGGAATTGCAGGGAAATTGGACACCCCCTTCTGGCCTATTTTCATAGGGGAAGGATTTGATATAATCCTCCTCCAGGAAACCTGGTGCCAAGATCAAATAAATGTAGAGGGGTATTCATCTTATTGCCTCAATGCCACCAAATCCAATTCAGGGAGGGCTAAGGGTGGCCTTTTGCTCCTATTGTCCAACAAGTTGTGTAATTTCAAAGTCAAAAGCAGCACTAATGTAGGTACTCACAGTCAGGTAGTAAGGGTCGAAAGTGTTAAGGGAAACGATTTGGTCCTTGTTAACTTTTATAACAATATCTTTGATGCAACCAGAGGGAATATTTTACTCCCTCTGGAAAAGGAAATTGTAAAGGTTTTGAGCACCTCAAATAGAAGGGCTGATATCCTATGGGCAGGGGATTTTAATTTACAGCCTTGCCATCTATCAAATGGGAACCCATGTGGTTTTGGTATAGAGACGGTTAATCCCAGGGGGTGTGTGGATGAAAGTGAGGATTTTCTACATTTTCCACATTGTCATTATGGCTCTATCCTAAATAAATTGCTAACTAAATTAGATTTAACTTTGTTAAAATGTAATAAAAACAATCTGAATGTTATTTGCCCCACCTTCACAGGGAGGGATGCTGGGACTTTTATCGATCACATCTTGTATTCCAGCAGCGGGGACTTCGTTAATCTATGTGTTAGAGAGGAAAGTCTTAGTGATCATAATAGCATTTGCATTACCCTACCGGGACGGGGCGTAAATACAGTAACTGGAGAAACCTGTTACACCAATATAGCACCGATCAGACCAAACGGTCCAAGGATTAAATGGACAGGAAGTAACTCCATGGCCAAACAAAGGGAGGTTATGGATAACTGTAAAACCGAAATCAGTTATTGCTTAAAAAACGATATTGACCCTGATTTCTTGTTGACACAATTTATCAGGCTTAATACCATTATTAATGCTATTTTTACTAGGAAACCTGCATCCAAAAGAGTTGAAAAATTAGGCTGGTTTGACAAATCCTGTACAGTAGCTTTACAGGAATTGAAGAAAGCCCTAGGTATTAAACCCTGTGACAACAATAGAATAAAACAACTAAGGGCTAATTATAAGTTGGCAATCTCCAAAAGAAAAAAGGGTTTACAAAGCGAAGCATGGGACAAGTTGAGGGAAGGAGCAGAGACCAAAAACTGCAAACTTTACTGGGATACAATCAATAGTCCCTTTTTGAATACTGAAGGAATCCCGGAAATAACTTCTTATGTTGCCTGTGAGCAGTGGATAACCCACTTTACTAACATTTTTAACCCTGAAGGGATACCCCTAACTTTATCAGCTAATGAGCCCTCCTCCTGGATACCCCTACCTCTGGAAATAACCTTGAAGGAGGGATTTGAAGGGCTCATTAACAGTAAGGGGGGAAAGGCCCCGGGCCCCGACGGGGTCCCCATTGATCTACTAAAAGCTGAACCATATTTGTGGGTTCCCATACTGGTGAGGACTTTTAACTGTGCAGCAGAAGGTAACATTCCTCCCTCTTGGGGTCAATCAGTTATTATCCCCCTATTTAAAAAAGGGAGTAAATCTGAGGCTTCAAACTACCGTCCTATTTCTCTGTTGGACGCTTCAGTAAAAGTCATGAGCAGAATTATGCTCAAAAGATTAGAAACTTGGGCTACAGATATGAATATTTTAACAAAAGTGCAATATGGCTTCAGGAAAAGTATGGGCACCCTGGAGCAATGTGTAAATTTGGACCTTATTATAAAGAAATATACTGTAGCAAAAGAGGGCAGCCTCTTTTTATGTTTCGCTGACTTGAGCAGCGCGTTCGATCTAGTTGATCACGCCATTCTTTGGAAGGTTTTACTTGAGTCAGGGGCACCAAAGGAAATAGTTCACTTTTTGGCCAGGCTTTATGAAAGACTTTCTTGCAAAATTTGTTATGGCACCCTAGGCGAATGTACGCCATTTCTTAAAGTTTCACGAGGCATTCGCCAGGGATGCGTGTTGGCCCCCCTCTTATTTTCTCTTTTTATTAATCATATTGATTGCACCTTGGTTAATACCCCAGCAGATGCCCCCCTGATTGGAGGAAAACCCTTCCCAATACTACTATATGCGGACGACGCTGTCCTTTTATCCCGTACCCCGATTGGTTTACAGCGATTAATTGATAGATTTATGCTGTTTATCCAAAATAGAAGGCTCTGCGTGAATAAATCTAAGACATATGTAATGCAGTGTGGGCAGCCCACTAATAAACTGAAGTCTAGTTTTTTCTTAGATAATGACAAGATGACTCAGGTGAAAACATTTTGTTATCTGGGAATTACCTACGCTAATGACAGGTCATGGATACCCGAATTTGATAATATCCGGATGAAAATGCTGCGATCAACTAGCAGCATCTTTCGCTTTGCAACCAAGCTCGGATCTAGAAGTATTTTAGACATGATTAACATATACAACATACGCTGTGTTTCCTCTGCATTGTACGGGGCGGGTGTGTGGGGTCATACTGAGGGCCCATCGCTCCAAAAGGATGAAAATAAGTTTCTAAAAAGATTGTTATGCCTTCCCCCCTCCGCCTCTGTCCAACTAACCCATGATGAGGTGGGAATCGAGTTTATTTCTGACTTAGCAGCCGTTCGGCCACTCTTATTGTGGCGCTCTATTTGGGCTAAGACAGAAACTCGATTCACTCAAGAAATTATTCTTGATTGTATAGGCCTGGACTATTCACTTCGCATTGAGTGGCTGAAATACATTCAATTTTGGTATAAAACTCTTTTCGAAATTGATGTTCTCCAGGACCCTGAACTGGCGGTTGCAATCCCCAAAAGGGAAATCAAACAAACATTTCTAAACTTCAAAAAGAATGGGCGAGATAAGGTGTACGGCAAGTTAGCCACTGTGAAGTTTTATAAAGAACTAAATTTAACTCGGGGGTTTCAAGCCTACCTTTCGAATGTCTCCCGACCATCCCACCAGTTTGTACTAACTCGCGTTAGGTTGGGTATTGCACATCATCTTGTCGCCTTCCCAGTACAGAAATTAAGGTCTGAGACTCTCTGCCCTTGTGACAACTTCTCACGCCAAAGCTGCTGTCATTTTCTACTTTTTTGTAAATTTTATCACTTTTTAAGAATAAGGTATTTAAAACCTATTTTTATTAAATACAATATCCGATCTTATAAGAATGCTCTAGCGCTATTATCCTCCCTAGAGAATGTGGATATTTGTTTCTTTGTTGCCACTTTTATCCTGAAGTGTACAGCTGCCAGGAAATGTATAGTGCTGCCGTAATAATGTTATACATTCCTGTCTGTACACATTTTCTTACATTTTCTTTCCTTTTTTTTAACAGTTTATTGTATTCAATTATGTATTATGCCCTTTGCTTGTAAATGTATGGTCCAACTTCTTCTCCTTTTGTATTGCACTTTGTTTTACTTTTAATGAATTAATACTAAAATGTACAGCTGCCAGGAATAGTACTTGGCGTGATAATTATCACTATTCCTGTCTGTACTAATTATTTCTAAGATTGTTTGAGTTTCTGTCCTTTTAGATTACTCGTGTATATAATGAACTGTTTTTATGTCTATGCTTGTGTGATTTGTATTTTCAAATCGAATAAAAGCTTATGACTTGACTTGACTTGTATGGTGAGTAGTACCCCTCCCAGGTATAAATCCATGCTGGTTTATACTTACTAAACTCTCCATATTTTTAGCAAACCTAAGGGCTAATATTTTAGAAAAAATCTTCGTATCAACGTTCATCAAGGTTATTGGCCTATATGAACCTGGCACATCAGCTGGTTTAGCCTTTTTTAAGATAACCACAATATCAGCCCCGGCCCAGGACTCTGGTATAGAAACTCCTAGCTGAGCCTGCTGCATTGTAATAAATAAGTCCTGTTTGAGTACACCCCAAAAAGTCTTAAATAATTCTGCAGGGAGTTGGTCTGGACCCGCAGCTTTTCCTGATGATAAACTTAACATTGCGGTCTCAGTCTCATCCTGATCAAATGGAAGATCTAAGTTCTGTCTATCCTCTTCCGAGAGTGTCAAACTCGGAACATCCTGTAAATATTTACTTATTTTGTCTGGGTCCTTCCGCTGCCCCTCATTATATAATACAGCATAGAATTGCCTAAAAACTTCTCTTACCCCCTCCGCATTCCTAAGAGTATTTCCAGCAGCATCTTTAATTTCCCTAATCTCACCGGAGGCTACCTTCTGCCTTGCCCGTACTGCTACTGTGCGCCCTACGGTCTCGCTACACTCTTAGCATCTTTCTCTATTTACAAGATATGTTTTAGCAGCCTTCTCTGCTACATTTTCTTGTGCTTCCATTTTTGCTTTAGCTACCTTAATAAGTGCTTGATCCAGTGGGTCGCCTGCCATAACATCTCTTGCTAGGGCCCCCTCTGCCTCTTCCACAGCCAAAGACAACTTCGTTAATTTAGCCCTCTCCTGTTTTTGTTTAAAAATGCTAAAGCTTAAAGTTTCACCATGGGCCGCAGCCTTGAAGGCATCCCAAACAATCCCGAGTTAGCACTCCCTCTATTGATCTCAAAAAATGATTTAATCCATAGCTTCATGTGTTGAACATATTGGTCATCTTTCAATAATCTCCTTTCAAACGTCCAGCTTCTCTCTGTCTCCCCCCTCGCCATATTTAATGTTAGTACCAGCGGATTGTGGTCAGAGAGTATCCTGGGCATACTTTCTATCTTTATTCCCAACATTAGAGAGTTTGAAAGGAAAGAATAATCTAGCCTAACACAAACCCTGGGGCCGAATAATAAGTAAATCCTGGATCAGCAGGTTTTATAGATCCCCAAACATCAACCAGAGCATTGTTATTTATAAAACTAGTCAATGCCCGATACACTCTCTGCTTTCTCCCGTAATATAGATTCCTTCCTTTATCCTAGAGCCCCCCTGCCCCATTGATGTTCAAATCCCCAGCAAGAATAATATGAGGAGGCCATGTTGCCAATTCAGAATCCAAAAATTCAAACACTTCTGGATCATCTTCTGTTGATCCATAGAGTGTTGCCAAAGTGACCCAGTACTGACCAATCAAGCATTCTACCAAAGCCCACCTCCCCCACTGATCCTCAAGTTTTCTTTTTATTATGATACTTTTACTCCTAGACAGAATGGCCACACCTCTCTTCTTAGAGCCCTGTTTGGAATAAGCTAAAAGGTTAAACCCCAACTGTTCTAATAGTCCTACATTCATCCCCTCTACTTGGGTTTCCTGAAGAAACACAAAGTCAGGTCTCATAGTTTTTAATAGTGTTGCCACCTGCTGCCTCTTCTGTCTATCATTTAGCCCACACACATTCCATGTAATTACTCGGGTTTCCATTTATTATCTTGTATTGGTTTTTCTATATATCCATACACCACAATTATTTTATTATACTTTTTGTTTGTACACTTACCCATCACATCTCCCTGTTCCCTTGCTTCACTTGCCTCATCCGCCATCAATACCTTATGTTTCACCACCATATTTTTTACTGAATAATTAACCCTTGCACTATGCCCTGCACCAAAGTTCCCCCCACCCCTGAGCTCCCTTCCTGCCCCCCCCATATAGGCAATTAGGTCAATCCTGACCTATATGTGACTGCTCCTAACCCCGAAGGCCCCCTCTCCTCATTCCCCAGTGCCATCACCTGTAAATTGCAAATATAATATACAGTATGTATCTACTATTAGACAGGTCTATCAATCTATCCTCAAATTGCTTCTTACTAGTAAACATCCTTTTTCAATTACCATTCAGCAAGTTGTAATATTAACATTATAGCACTAACAGAAGTTGTTATATATTTTTTGTTACTTCCTATACTGCTTTGAAGCCCCTTGTTGTACTGCAACCACCATGCTACTTTGTCCTCCCTTTTCCTTTAGCGCCGCCAGATACTCCTGGGCCTTAATCTCTGAAAGAAATCTAGCATGACCTTTCACCACAACTTTCAGTTTACAAGGAAACAGCAAATATGCTTCGGCACCAGTACTTTGAAAAGGGCTTATTAATTGCCTCATTCGTCATCTCCTTTCCACAGTGGCGTGGCAGAAATCTGGCATAGCAAAAAAGGTTATTCCTTCAAAGGTACGCCTTGCCTCTGGCTTAGCTTTCTCCATCACTTCTTGTCTTGCCAGATAATTCCCCACTTAAACCAGAATAGCTCTCGGTTTGTCAGATTCTTGTCCCTTTTTCTGAGCAAACGGCAACCGGTGAGCACGCTGTATCTCCACCTCCCAATTCCACATCTTATTTTCCGGAAAGGCGCCCTTGAAAAGGTTAATTACAAAAGTATGAGCATCTTGCCCTTCCAATCCCTCTGCTATTCCAAGGAGTCTAATGTTATTTCGCCGCTGGCGATTCTCAAAATCTTCGAGTTTCCATTGCAGGTCCGTTGTCATCTCCTCCTGATCCTGCTTGAATTTCTGCCATGTATTAATTTCGTCTTCCAGCTGACCTGTTCTCTCCTCTACCTCAGTGATTCTTGTTGCCATATCCACATAGAGCTTGTTAACTTTCCTCAGAGACCCTTGAATCTTTTTATTTGCCTGCCCTCCGGCTTTCAACTCTGGCCTCTAACTGCATCTGCTTTAGCATGTTATATAAGACGTCCATAGTAGTAGACTGATTTGGAGTATTAGACTGAATCTGAGGGTGAAGCTGTGGATGTGAGTATGTGGTATTACTTACTTCCCTCTAAATGTAGGTCTCGGAGGTAGCTGAGAAGTCCCAATCCAATTTTTTGGAAACCTGTATTAGACTTTCAACTCTTCTTGGATTGTTACGTAATCTGCTGTTAGCTGACCGTGTGTTCCGAAAGACATTAGGTCTGTATGATGCTTTGTCCACACCCTCATCTGTAGACTCTAGGTCAGAGAGTTCTGAGCTGCTTCCCTCTGGGGTCGATGTCAAGCCTGACTCATCTCCCCCACTTTCAGCATCATTCACTGAAAAAAAGCAGTCATCACTGGGAGAGCCTGGGGGGGCATCGTTTGCACTATCTGGAATATGGACTACCGGAATTTGAGAGGAGGACACACTTTTCGTTTTACCCGCATATCAGCCCCATTATAAACTTTTAGACGAACAGATGGCTCAGCTGTTTGTTTTGCCTGCTTTGCTTGCTTTCCTAACAGAAACTTGGTTAGGACCCGACTCAGATCCTGACATCAGTAAATCTCTCCCTCCAGGCTATCTCATTCAGCATTTAGATCGATTAAAAGGGAAAGGAGGGGGAATCGCCATCATTTACAGGGACCATCTCTCCTGCCGTTTTCAGGGCAGCCCACTTTCTGACTGTGAAAATGTTCTATTTATGATTCAAGTCTCCCCATGCAAATCTCTCTCGGGACTTCTTATTTATCGCCCGCCGGGCCCAATAGGACAATTCTGTGGTTCACTCCTAGAACAGTGAGGCATATTGGCCACCACCCACTCTAGCTTTATGATTTTAGGGGATCTTAACATCCACTTTGATAAGGACGACGATAAACTGAGGAGAGGTGGTCTTGGGTCAGGCGCAGGTCGGTCGGGAGGGAGTTCCAGGTCTTGGCGGCCAGGTGGGAGAAGGACCTTCCTCCTGTTGTCGATCTTCGGATGCGGGGGACGGCGGCGAGGGCGTGACTGGCTGATCGGAGGTGGCGTTTGGGAGCGTAGAAGTTGATGCGGTTGTTGAGGTAGCTCGGGCCTTGGTCGTGTAGGGCTTTGTGTGCGTGGGTGAGGAGACGGAAGGTGATTCTCTTGTTGACGGGGAGCCAGTGCAGGTCTCTCAGATGTCCGGAGATGTGGCTGCGTCGGGGGATGTCGAGGATGAGTCTGGCTGAGGCGTTCTGGATCCGCTGGAGTCTCTTCTGGAGCTTGGCGGTGGTTCCGGCGTAGAGGGCGTTGCCGTAGTCCAGTCGGCTGGTGACGAGGGCCTGGGTGACCGTCTTCCTGGTCTCGGTGGGGATCCACCGGAAGATCTTTCGTAGCATGCGCAGGATGTTGAAGCATGACGAGGAGACGGCGTTGACTTGTCTGGTCATGGAGAGGGAGGAGTCCAGGATGAAGCCCAGGTTGCGTGCGTGGTCTGTCGGTGTGGGTGCGGTGCCCAGGGCGGGGGGCCACCAGGAGTCGTCCCAGGCGGAGGGCGAGGAGCCCAGGATGAGGACTTCCGTCTTGTCTGAGTTCAGTTTCAGGCGGCTGGTCGTTATCCATTCGGCTACATCTTTCATCCCTTCGTGAAGGTTGGCTCTGGAAGCGGCGGGGTCGTTGGTCAGTGAGAGGATCAGCTGGGTGTCATCGGCGTAGGAGATGATGTTCAGGTTGTGTTGGCGTGCGATGGGCGCGAGGGGGCTCATGTAGACGTTGAAGAGGGTGGGGCTCAGCGAGGATCCTTGAGGGACGCCGCAGATGACTTCGGTGGCCTCTGACTTGTACGGTGGTAGGCGGACTCTCTGTGTTCTTCCGTCGAGGAAGGAGACGATCCATTCCAGTGCCTTTTCCTGAATTCCGACGTTGCTGAGGCGCTGCACTAGGGTGCGGTGGCAGACAGTGTCGAATGCCGCGGAGAGGTCTAGGAGGATGAGGGCCGCTGTTTCTCCGTTGTCCATCAGGGCTCGGATGTCATCGGTGGCAGCGATCAGAGCGGTCTCGGTGCTTAACTGCTTAAACTGGAAAGTCGGTGTCCCACCCATATGTTAGGGCACCTCTTGGACCCTATATTTTCCAACATCACCGACCTTACAATCTTAGGTCCTACCCCGATACCATGGTCCGACCACTTCCTAATAACACTGAACTGGCTAAATTAGACCCAGAAAAATGGAAGTATAACTTGGAGCTATCCGCCCCACCCTTAGCCTCGGATCCTGCATTAGCTGATGCAGAATTCTCTAAATGGATTGGAGAGACGCTAGATAAAACCCTCCCAAAAAAATCCACCTGCAAACCACGAGATAAAGTCACCTCGCCCTGGTTCACCGAGGAAGTGCGCCTCGTAAAAAAACTTTGTAAAAAAACTGAAAGAGAATGGAGAAAAAATGTTGACCCCCATCAAAAAGCTAGAATATAAACTCATGATCCTCAAATACAAAAAAGCCCTTAAAGCGGCACAAGCCAATTACTTCGAAGCAAAAATTAGGCTATCTGCCAATTCTTCTAGGGAGACCTTCCAAATTGCAAAACAACTCCTAAAAACCCCCGACCCTCCTTCCTCCGTGGAACCCTCTGTTAGCCGGTATAACAAACTAGCTGAGTTTTTTTACTCTAAAGTTAAAAAAATTCTTAACTTCCTCCCCTCACAACCACCAGACAAATCACCCCCTCACGACCTTCCCAGACCAACACCCCAAGCTCTGGAGCCCCAGCTGAATCGGTTCCTTCCCACGACAGTAGAGACGCTATCCCCAATATTACAATCAATAAAAAGTGGATCCCCATTGGACCCCGCACCCTTTAACATCTTAAAATCAGTTGCCCCAACCATCCTGCCTCTCATGGTAAATCTGATTAACTCCTCTCTTTCCCATTGCACTGTTCCACTTAGCTGGAAAAAGGCAATTATTAAGGCCCTGATCAAAAAACCACACCTAGATCCCGTTGACCTAAGTAATTTTCGACCGATCTCCCTCTTACCTGGCATCAGTAAGATCGCAGAAAAATACGTAAATCGCCAACTTTCCGACTACTTGGAAAGCAATGGCCTTCTTAAACCCTCACAGACCGGCTTTAGACCAGGCCAGAGCACGGAGACCGCAATGTCGGTGGTGGTCGAAGAGGCAAGAAAGATCATCGACTCAGGAGGATCAGTGGCAGTGATCCTCCTGGACCTCAGTGCGACCTTCGACACCGTCAACCACTCCACACTGGTCCATAGGCTCAAGGAGTTGAGTATCTCAGGGCCTGCCCTATCCTGGCTGGAATCCTTTTTGAGGGACCGTTCCTTTCAGGTAACGGAAGGAAATTTCACCTCCAAATCAACATCTATACACTGTGGGGTCCCTCAGGGCTCATCACTGAGCCCGACCCTTTTTAATGTGTACCTGTCCCCCCTCGAAAGGATTGTCGACCCATTTGGGATTAAGCTTTTAACCTATGCGGACGACACCCCATTGGTGGTAACTCTTAATCAGCAAGACCATTCTCCCACTGACCTTTACACTTGTCTTAGCGACATAACAAAATGGATGGACAGGTCACACCTTAAGCTCAATAGCGAAAAGACAGAGATCATGGTCCTGGGCAACCAGTCACACTTTCGCCCAGAGTCCCTGTGGCCTCCCTGTATGGGCACGCCCCCTATCCCTAAGCATGAAATCAAGAGCTTAGGGATCTGGCTGGTATATAAATAAATAATACCGGATCTAGGTTTGACTGGACATAGCAATAACAGATAGCTCAATAAATAAGAGTCAAGATTCGAGGTAGTAGGAGTTTGCAGGTTTAATACAGCATAAAGGACAGGAACAGGACAACCTGCACGGGAACAGGATGGCAGGGCCCTGCAGGGGGGACAGGGAATGAGCGCGCTAACTTTAATAACAATGTACAACATATATATACTAAAACAATTGCATTACAGTGAATACAGTAGGCGGAGCAGTGGGTGTGGTCAATAGCAGTCGCGAAAGATAAGGGTGAAAGTGGGTGTAACAAGAGGCGTATACATGGACATGTGATGTAAACGTAACAGAATATGTCATAAATGGGGCGGAAACATGGAGGGGGCTACCTAAGGAGCCGGGACCTCTAACCTAATGGTGCGCGCAAACTGACAATGACGTGTTACTAGGAGAAGCTGGGGGCTATGAACTCTGCGCTAGGAGTAAAGACTGAAGTCTGGAGAGTCAGGGCGACATGTACCTAAACCCTATCTAGTATCTAATGTTTAGAGGACATGTTGATATAAACTAAGAGTCAGGAGGGGAAAGGCTAACAGACTCTAAGACTGGAGCATGCATTATTCTACATGTAGTGCGTGTTGAGGAATATTAAATGACCATTAATACAGTATTTCTCTTACATGGAGACGTAAAGGCTAGACGATGACTGAAACTATTGATGTGATTCAGTAGCTTAGGAATGCAGAGAAGGAGGGCTGGACTGATAACTAGAATCATAACATACTCTTGGCAGACTCGTGGGCAGAGCCAGGCCGAGCCGGGCACTGCGAGGCAGGAAGTAAGTGAAGGGTCGAGGATACAGGTGGGGGCTGTATCGCTCCTCAGCGAGGGTTCAGGAGACAGGAGCTGAATCTGGTGTCCGGGCCCTTTTGAGGCCTAGAAACGGGGACTTTTCAATGAAATAACGTGCACACTGAGAAACGTGGCAACGTGACTTTACATAGGCCTAATACTCGTAGCTTTCACGAGAACTGGAAACTAACATACTAGAGATGGACACAACTGTAATTGCGTCTTTAATCGAACATGGGGAATACATATGCATATTAATCATGCACACATAACATAAGATGGGGGACACGTAGGGACACAGAACATGGCAAAATTTACTTTTCCACATTCCCTCCTTGTCACTACGTTTCCATCAGGAAACATCAATATTCATGATACCATCTATCATTTCATACAATATCATTTGCTCGTCTCGAATTTTCTTGGAACTGGATTTAGAACGGGACTTGGGACTAGGAATACAAGAGGTAGCACAAATGCCGCAAATCGCAGGGCCACATTGTAAACAGAGGCAGCAACTGAATATGATCGCTACTGCAATACCCAGAAATGACAATACTTTCCATCCCCAGGCGGAAATTATATTCCAGAACCAACCGGACCATGTCCAGGTGCCTGGATTTTGGTGTAACATATGGGCAATATTATGGAGTCTGGTAATAGCTGAATAAACAGACGGTGCGTTATTAGGAATGAAAATGCAGCAACTAGATCCGATGACTCTACATGCCCCGCCCCTATCGGCCAGTATGACGTCAAGGACGAGACGATTCTGGAGCACGACAATTCTCATAAAGGATTGCTCTTCGGTTAAGTTACCTAGAGCAGAAGTAGTCTCAATCACTACTGCTTCAAGGGTTCTGGTTAATCTACGTATCAGTTTACTATTCACGACAGTACCTAAATAGGGGAAGACACCTTTATTGATATCTATGTATTGTTCTAGAGCAGTTTCAGTATAATCGACAATCGGAAGGTCTCTCTTGTGTCTCGTATGTACTAGGTGGGAGTTCCTATGATAGTCAGGTGGGGCTAAGAAAACTGGTGGCAGTAGGAAGGCAATGTAACAGGTTCCCTCCCAATCGAGGGGCAGACGACCATATGCGGTCTGACCACAAACAAAATAAGAATGACGTGAAGCTTTGAAAATAGATTTCCTACTGTCACTATACTTGATAATAGTAGTACAATCACTATGGCCTACATGTACGGAACCATTATTTCGGACACATAATTCACCTTTTACTGGTAATACTGACATAGCAGGTAAGTCTGGAGTAGTATCAGACTGAACATTCAGGACCATAAAATTCGAAGAATAATTACCCAAATTATAAACTTCATTTTCTAGATCTAACCCTGTTCTGTGGGGAAGACCTTGCTTGTCTGGGAAACATGTACTGTTAAGTAGGGACATATCATTTGAGGATGACGTTAACGTGGACCATGCTCCACACGAACCATTATGTGAAAATGGATAAGGAAAAAGTGGCAGAACTCCCTTCGGTGTCTGGAAAGGGGGGAGTCGACCACACACCCAACAATTAGTGGCATTGCTGGTCTGGTGTGAATAATGTAACATGCGGATAAAGGAATTATTACGCATAGCAAGACGATATGAGAGTTCATGAGGAGGTAGATCACTAAACGTGTGCTCTATTGTAGCATTAGCAGACTTATTTACATGAGAAACTGGAAAACACAAATAAAATGCATAACTTGTGGAGGTAATCATAAGGCTGAGATATAGCAGAAAACATAAAATAATAGTGCAACTTTTAGAGTTCTCACTAACTCTCTCTCTGTGGGGGTCTATTATATACATGTCAGAAACCGGTCTAACCGTTTCACCTAGGGGAGGACTTAGACAATCAAACTGGCTGACTTATTTTACTAGACCTTAATTTTAGCTTGTACTCCTGCTGCGGAGTTTTCTCTAACAGGGAGGAATCTGTATCATTGTCTTTTGCGGGACAGTCCTTGAGAATAGTACTTTGGCAGTTTTTAAAATCCTCGGAAATGTTCTTGGAAACAGTCTTTAGTCCGTAAAACTTTTTCACATGAGACAGGTGGACCCAGCCCTTCCTGCCTTCCAGCTTGACGGCAGTACGGGTGGCCAGGAGGACCTGTTTGGGTTCCTTCCAGCGGGGCTCCAGCGGACTCGAACGATCAAAATTCCGGACAAGAACCATACATCCGGGAACGATTTCATGCGGTGCCACCTCGGTATTGTCTGGAAATGCGGCGGCAACCTGTAAACGACAAGAGTGTAGGGCAGACATCAAGGAAGCTAGGTAATCTGTCAGCATATTACTTGAAACATCGGTAATACTTCGGGGTCTAGGTGTACCCCACATGTTAGGGGGGCGGCCGAATACGACCTCGTACGGGGACAGACCTGATCTGGAATGTGCGACCATGCGCATATAAAACAAAGCGACTGGCAGAGCTACCAGCCAGTTCACACCTTTCTCTTTACATACTTTGGCAATGCGGATTTTCAGGGTCTGATTATGTCTCTCTACGAGACCGGCTGCTTCAGGATGGCGTACACAATGGAACTTCCACTGGTACCGTAACAAAAGGGAGATGTGTTTCATGAGCTCAGATGAGAATGGCTGGCCGTTGTCAGAATATACGACCCTAGGGAGTCCATAGCGGGGGAAGAATTCACGAACCAACTGCTTGGCAGTGGTCGTGGCTGTGTAATCTGGGACTGGATATGCTTCTGTCCATCTGGACAAAGCGCATACAACTACAAGGACATACTTGAAACCTCGACATCGCTCCATCTGAATATAATCCATTTGGAGGACTTCAAAAGGGTGGTCAGGGGGCTGGAATCCACCTTGTTCCACCGGGACACTTTTACCTGGATTAAACTGGCAACATATCATACAGGTACGGACCTTCTGCTTGGCTGCAGCTCGTAAATGCTTGTTGAACCAAATGTTCTGGATACTATCTAACATAGCTTTTTCTCCTAAATGTGCTGGACTATGTGCGGTATTGATAATGACTTGAACCATAGAGTCGGGGAGAAACCATGTGGCTTTTCCCTTCGTTACCCATCCCTGATCTGTCTGGACCCCTCCTTGTTCGGACCATTTCTTGATTTCATCGGGAGTAGCATGTAACTGGATATCTATGACATCTTGAGTGGGGTCCTTAACTGTCATACAGGTAGTCAGATCTGGAGTATGTGTCTGTGTCGGATTAACTGAAATGTCTGGAGTCTGTGCTGTAAGCTTGGCTGTGCGATCTGCTAGATCATTACCTTGAGAAATAGTGTCAGTAACTTTCGTATGGGCTTTGCATTTCATGATAGCAATAGATGTCGGTAAATGTATGGCATCTAACAGAGCTTGAATAAGGAGACCATGCTGAATCTTGGTTCCATGAGAAGTCATGAAACCTCTCTCCTGCCAGAGCACTCCAAAGTCGTGTACGACTCCGAATGCGTAACGTGAATCTGTGTAAACATTGACTTTCAGGTTCTTGGCGTGTATGCAGGCTTGTGTCAGAGCGACTAGCTCTGCTGCTTGAGCGGACAGAGTGTCAATACGATGTGTCTCTATAACTTCAGTGTCTGTAGTCACTGCATACGCGGCTACTAGTTCTCCTGTACTTGTTCTCATACATGAACCATCCACATAAAGTGTCAGGTCGGGATCTGGTAATGGAATATCTGTCAGATCTTGTCTTGGCTTAGTCATAGTGTTAACTACTTCCACACAGTCGTGTGTGGTAGGATTCGGATTAACTGACGGTAACAGTGTAGCAGGATTTAGAACGTTGCAGCGTCTGATTTCTATGTGTGGCTGGAACAATGTCAGTTCATAACCTGTTAAACGTGCAATTGTCAAGTGCTGAGTCTGTGTTCGGTTTAAAAGAACTTCCACGGAGTGTGGAACTTGTACTGTCAAGGAATGTCCTAATACTATGGAATCACTTTGTCTGATAGCTAGTGCTGTGGCTGCAACTGACTTGAGGCACGCAGGCAGAGCCTGGGCTACAGGATCTAGTGTGCTCGAAAAATAAGCACAGGGCTTGTATTGTCCTGCTTGATCTTGTGTGAGAACAGATAATGCTGTACCTTCGCGTTCAGTGACGAAAAGTGTAAAAGGCTTACTGTAGTTCGGTGTAGCTAGAACTGGAGCTTGACATAGAGCTTTCTTTAACTCATTGAAACTAAGTGTATGTTCAGATGTCCAAGGGAGGACAGTCGATACGGCTGCCTCCTGTGTCGTTAACTGTATCAGTGGCTTGGCTAGAAATGCATACTGAGGAATCCATTGTCTGCAGTAAGAAGTGAGGCCGATAAAAGCACGTACCTCCTTCTGGGTCTTGGGCTGAGGAAGACTCCCTATTAACTGGATACGGTCAGGTGTCAACTGCCTACCCCTCTTGGACAGTAAGTGGCCTAAATAGATCACTTGCTGGACACAGAATTGAAGCTTCGAAGGGGACACCTTGTGCCCCATCTCGGCTAAGAAATACAAGACTGTAAGGGATGCTCGCTCGCAAGCACGTTCAGAACGGGCTGTGATCAGTAGATCATCGACATACTGGAGCAGGGCAGTGTCAGTTGGCATGGGAATATTGTCTAGTTGTCTCTTAAGTGCTTGACTGTAAATACTAGGACTTTCTGTGAAACCTTGAGGAGCTCGTGTAAATTGGTAGCTCCTTCCATTTAAACAAAATCCGAAAAGAAACTGGCTGTCTGGATGAATGGGGACACTGAAAAATGCGTTCTTGAGGTCTATGACTGTAAAAAATGAGGCTTCGGAATCAATGGCTGTCAGTAGGGAAGAGATATCAGGGACAACTGGGTACTGGGGAATAACACATTTATTGAGTTCTCGAAGGTCAATCACTAATCGATATACTGGGGGTGCATTTGGATCAGTACGTTTCATGACTGGAATGATCGGAGAATTACATACATTCGAGTCAGTTTCTACAACTACTCCTTGAGCGATGAGCTCGTCAATAATTTTGGATAAGGCTGTTACAGCCTCAGGTGGCAATCTGTACTGTCTGATTCGCGGTAACACTACACCTGTCTTGAGAGTCACACGATGGGGTGTGATTTGCATATAACCTACATCAGTTGGACCTTGCGCCCATAAATGCTGTGGAACATTGGACAATCTCGGATCAAAATCTCGTAATACATAGTGACCCTTGAAGTCACGTAAAAACAAGCGTATTCCCTCGGGGGAACAACATATGACTGCACCTAATTCTTTCAGTGTCTTAATGCCTAACAAATTTTCTGGACATGACTTCGTAAGCAATAGATCAGTAGTGCGGGACAATGGACCTACTTCTAAAGTAACTGGCTTAGATATCTCGTTTACAATAGGCTTTCCTGAAAATCCAAGGGAAACATTTCTTGAGCCTGAGAGCGGAGCCCCTGGAACCTCGTCGTGACTAATGGTGGTCCTACTTGCCCCTGTATCAATCAGAAACTTTCTGTCTTTCCCTAATACTTGACTGTGAACATAGGGACCCTCTTGATCTACAGGTATCTCGATGAGAGGCAAGCCTACCTCCCTCTCTAGGCTGTTTCATGAGTACTGCTGGTACTCTGGATACTCGGACTGTGCATACTGGTACATCTGCTGTGTAACATGCTGTGTTGCAGCAATAGGCTGCGGTGCTGGAACTGTCTGTTGTGCATTCTGTGGCTGAGAAGTCTGTGAAACTTGTTCTTGTCTAGGCGGACGTGGTCTTTCTTTAGTCTTACCGGTAGCTATGTTGTGTTTCAGAACTGCACACTCGTTTATATAGTGACCTGGCTGTTTACAATAATTGCAGGTCCCTTTAACGGGAACTGCAGGATGACTGGCTTGATTCGTACCCCTCTTCTGACTGTCTTGAGGAACAGATTGTGCAACTAGTACTTTCATTTTCGTGTCTTTCATACGTTTTCTTTCATGATCTTGCTCTTCTCTGATTCTATTCTGGTGATACTGAAGCATCTGTAACATTTGGGACGGGGTATTAGCTTGCCAGGTACTTTCGACTTTCAAAACTCGGTTCTTAACTTGTGGACTTGAATTCTCGACTAATTTAGTAACAAAGAGATGAGGGTATGACTCGCTACTTGTCTTGAGGCCACTGTTAATACTGAAGCATTTCTCAAATCTAGAATAAAAATCACTAGTGTCTTCGTCTTGTTTCTGTTTACAGGCTGAGATTGCATCCCAGTCTTCCTTTTTAGTGGCTAATAATCTTGGCAAAACTTGTATTAACAGTTCTGGTAATTCTTTACATTTCTCTCCAAGACCGGTACCTGGTACTCGTATCTTATCTTCAGCTTCTAAAACTGCCCAATCGATCTTTTTCTCTCCCACCTCCCATTCTTTTTCCTTGAGTTTTTCATATACCCCTGCGGGCAACAGGACTTTTAACATTTTAATTATATCTGGATACGTGTATTCTCCCATACGGAGCATGTCTTTTAATTCTCGGTGGAACCCTGCTGGATCTTTGTCATGACAGGGAATTAATTTCTTCATCTCTAAGAGTTCCATCTTTGTAATCGGAGTGTAAACAAACACTCGTTGCATTTCACCATCTGCTGTCCTGACTGGGTGTACTTCTCGTAACGGATTCTGTCTGTCTATGTAAAACGGTTTACTTTCTGGAGGTGAGACATGAACAAAATGCGGGTTCAAAAACGTTCTATATTTGTGGCGCTGTTCTAGAATAACACTAATTAAATCGGTACCTACACCTTTCCATCTATACTGGAGTAACTCGTTCAGGACATCGTGTAACGGACCTGGATCAGAATGTTGACCCTCATACAGAGTAATGAGGTGCTGGATCATATACATACCCACCAGTCGTTGCTCGGCTGGGGGCAGTTTCAGAAACATTTGAGCCACTATTTCATCTGGGAAAGTGGTAGAATCAGTAATCCATCGGACTGCTGATCGGGCTAGTTCTTGTTCATGCATAGTACTTAACTCACTGTAACCGATTCGTGATTTCAGAATGTGATCGGTAGCTTGAAATACTTGTTCTAGAGAACCTTGTTCTGGTGCTGGATGAGGAACAGTTTTCTTGTGTTCTAGGCGTAAATGGCGGTCTGGAAATCTAGATTTTCCTACATACGCTATTCTGGCGGTATTCTCGTCCTCTACCTATTCAGTAGAAGAGTCATTTTCTTTCTCGTTTACTAGTGCTTCTTTGCGTTTCTCGTGTAACCTTATTATTTCTTTACGAATTTTCTTGTACATACTCTCTATACTACTGATGGTTCTGTGCTTACCCTCGGCTATATTATCACTCCACCTTGTCACGATTCTCATTTCGGCCGGATCTTTAGTCGGAGAATCTTGTTCTCTTATTAAACAATTAATCAGAAACTTTAATAACATGAGCTGGATCTCAGCTTTCCTTTGAGACATGGCTTCGCCAATACTTTCTGGATCATCCCCTGTACGGATGAAACGATATATTCTGTCTAGATCTTCTTTCATATTCGGTAGGGTGTCCAAATACCCGGTCACCCGTCTTACACGGATGGAATATATAACTGTACTATCATCACCTGGGACTGGATCATAGCGGCATTCAGTAAGGGCTCGTCGGATTTCTGCAACGGACTTATATTTGGGCGTACGCTGTAACGCACATTCATGTAACTCGACCAACGTTACACGTTGGTGTGGTGGCGGGATACCAGGAGGACCTCCTCCTGCGGCCCCTAAACTGGAATCGTCGACTGATACTCTTCGTGCTGGCGCGGCGGGAAATTGTAATGTGGGCTGGACCGGGGGTACCGTAACAGGTACTCCGGTGACTGGAGGAGCAGGATTTACATTATTTACAGGAGCTGGCAGAACAGGATTTGCATATTCTGGGACTGTGTCGTCCAAATAGGACGAAATAAAAATATCAGCTGCGGTCGGTTTGTGACGTAGCTTGATCGGAACTAATGGTGGCGGAAAATTACTGGATGCCTCCGGGGTTGCTTTTGGCAAGCCCTCGGCAAGAAGAGGGTACATACCCTTAATAAGGGCATTCCTCTGTCTGTCTGACTGTTCGGTTTTAACTCGTTCACCTATCTCGATTAATTCCCTTTCTTGGGCTCGTTCTAAGGATTCTCTACTTAATTCTGACTTTCTGATTTCTTTTTCGGTTCTTTTATGAGATTCTTTGCGCCATAACTCGATGGCATCTTTCTGTGACTGTCTGGCTTTCTTTTTCCATAATGCTTCTTCTACTCGCATGATGCACTCGGCATCCCACGTACCTGATACGGGCCATCTATACTTTTCTTCTAATTCCTTGGTGTACTCTACCCATAAATCTAGATACAATATGGCACTTATGCCATGCTTTTGATACATAAAGTGACCTGGACTGTCCCTAGGCGGGACAGGAACTGCTGCTTCTAACAGACCTTTTCTAGTTTTCAACTGACGTAGTTTGGAAAATAAGGGCATGATTGAACTGTAATCTAGACACAATACAATACACAATGAACACGATAACTACACCACTTTCGTACCACGACATTAAAAAATACATGAAGAACATTTAAAATAACAGTTCGAACAGAATACTACCTGGAATACTAAAAACAGAATACATGAATCTTCTCGAGAACAGAACTGACTAGAACAGAAACTAGATGCACTGCTAAAACAGTACGAAACTTACCGGTCTCATAAAGAGACACGTCAGGACCCGCATCCACCGAAGTGGACACTTCGTTTTGGGTCTGTGTACCACCAAAACCCACGGACCAGAGTCAATTAGATTGACCCTGTCTAGATACTACCCCAGCAACGGTACTCACCGGGCAGCAAGAACGGAAGGCCTCGGACTGGACTGGACTGCTACGACGCCGGACGGATGAACTTCGGACTTCAGTTACGGGTGGGCCTCCGGATACCTCGGACCTTGGACTCTCGGCTTGGGCTCTGGTCGGGACTCGCCGCGTTCCTCCACCGCCTCGTCTGGATGCTGGACCGCAACCTCCGTCTCCTCCGTGGGCCTGAGGGATACTTGAAGCAGAAATATCTGCACGTGCACGGTATGGTTCCGTCACGGCTGCAGAGGATCAGGGGGCATACGTGGCTTCACCGGCGCGTGGGGAAAGGGCAAGTCCCTGTTCGGGCGCCATTATGTGGTATATAAATAAATAATACCGGATCTAGGTTTGACTGGACATAGCAATAACAGATAGCTCAATAAATAAGAGTCAAGATTCGAGGTAGTAGGAGTTTGCAGGTTTAATACAGCATAAAGGACAGGAACAGGACAACCTGCACGGGAACAGGATGGCAGGGCCCTGCAGGGGGGACAGGGAATGAGCGCGCTAACTTTAATAACAATGTACAACATATATATACTAAAACAATTGCATTACAGTGAATACAGTAGGCGGAGCAGTGGGTGTGGTCAATAGCAGTCGCGAAAGATAAGGGTGAAAGTGGGTGTAACAAGAGGCGTATACATGGACATGTGATGTAAACGTAACAGAATATGTCATAAATGGGGCGGAAACATGGAGGGGGCTACCTAAGGAGCCGGGACCTCTAACCTAATGGTGCGCGCAAACTGACAATGACGTGTTACTAGGAGAAGCTGGGGGCTATGAACTCTGCGCTAGGAGTAAAGACTGAAGTCTGGAGAGTCAGGGCGACATGTACCTAAACCCTATCTAGTATCTAATGTTTAGAGGACATGTTGATATAAACTAAGAGTCAGGAGGGGAAAGGCTAACAGACTCTAAGACTGGAGCATGCATTATTCTACATGTAGTGCGTGTTGAGGAATATTAAATGACCATTAATACAGTATTTCTCTTACATGGAGACGTAAAGGCTAGACGATGACTGAAACTATTGATGTGATTCAGTAGCTTAGGAATGCAGAGAAGGAGGGCTGGACTGATAATTAGAATCATAACATACTCTTGGCAGACTCGTGGGCAGAGCCAGGCCGAGCCGGGCACTGCGAGGCAGGAAGTAAGTGAAGGGTCGAGGATACAGGTGGGGGCTGTATCGCTCCTCAGCGAGGGTTCAGGAGACAGGAGCTGAATCTGGTGTCCGGGCCCTTTTGAGGCCTAGAAACGGGGACTTTTCAATGAAATAACCTGCACACTGAGAAACGTGGCAACGTGACTTTACATAGGCCTAATACTCGTAGCTTTCACGAGAACTGGAAACTAACATACTAGAGATGGACACAACTGTAATTGCGTCTTTAATCGAACATGGGGAATACATATGCATATTAATCATGCACACATAACATAAGATGGGGGACACGTAGGGACACAGAACATGGCAAAATTTACTTTTCCACAGAGGGTCCCAACTTTTCCACCCAAGCGAGGAAAACAGCTGGAACTTGCTATGGTCTTCTACGGACCTCCAGAAAAATCCTCCCTCTGCTCCCAGCAAAATCCCAAAAATGATTGATTCAGGGCCTTGTGATGTCCCGATTGGACTATGGTAACACCCTGTATCTAGGGGCCCCTAACAAGGTGCTGGCAAAACTCCAGACTGTGCAAAACACCGCCGCCCGTCTTCTTACGGGGACACACAGTCGCTGCTCAGCCAAACCAGCCCTCAAACCACTGCATTGGCTGCCCATCCAAGAAAGGGTGCATTTTAAAGCCCTTTGTACCACCCAAAAAATTCTGCACAAAAAGGCCCCACCCATACTAAAGGACCTTATAGCCCCACACAAAACTAGCAGAACCCTTCGTTCTTCACTTGCAAATTTGGCAGCAGTGCCCAGAATTAGGAAAGCTCGCTCTGGAGGCCGACTTTTCTCATATAATGCCTCCAAATTGTGGAACGCCCTTCCCCCAGATATCCGCGCTCAGCCCAACCTTCTTCCATTTCGTAAGGCACTTAAGACTTGGCTGTTTCCTTAAATCCATTTCCCTCTCAATCCCCTCTGATCTATCACTAGCGCTGGGACGCTCAAGGGCAGCCATGCGCTTTACAAATCTGTAAAATAAATAAAATAAATTTACACTCTCTTCAATCTCTTCAGTCTCTTCAGTCCTAGAGCGCCCTTTCTCCCGATTGTCTAGATTGTCCGGTTTATTTGTATTATTTGACAGCAAAACATCAGCCCCATTGTTATTGCCATTGCCCTCAGCCAAATCCACCTCTTGCAGACCCTCGTTCATATTGATAAATCCAGTCAAATCAGGCAAATCAGGCAAAACGGGTAAAACAGACTGACCGGCGGAGCCACCGCCATTGTTACTTCCCCATACCTGCAAAGTCTCCAACATTTGTTTCTCCGTGTGGTCCAGGCATTCTGACATCTCCTTCTGTGCATCGGACTGTGCCATATTCCCTTCCTCCATCTCGTCCTCCTGTAACTCTGGGCCTGACAGTGTTGCCTGCGGCGTTTGCGGCATCTCAGCATCCTGCTGATTGACTTTCCGTGAGCCCGGCGTGGATGTATGCGCTTGGGTGTCCAGAGCTGAGCCTGCGGCAGAGTTTGGTGTGTTTACAAAAAATGCTTCACACAAGGTAGGCTGCCGAAGAGGGATATCTTCGTTATCCCGGAGTTTTAAAACTTTTTTCCCAGGTTTCCTTGCTCCTTTTTCTCCTTTATCTGTGCCTCATTTCTTCCGGAGTTGATTTCTTCTCTATTTTTTGTGGCACCTCTGCGTACCTGCGCCGCTCCCCTTGAATTAGAAAAGGGCACACCAGGATCACTCTGATTCGCGGCATCTTTATCTTTTTCTTTATCCTTTTCTTTCGGCTTCAGCGCTCTCGTTCCTTTCGGAGCCATTGCAGAAGCCCTAATTCTCTGTTTAAAACAAGCACAGCGTTTCCACAGCGTGGGCTTTGGCTTTGGCACAGCAGGATATATGTTAGTTATGTATGCAGTATCTGCAGACAGTCCAAACCAGGCTTGTAGTAAGATTCTAACTACGTAAAGCATTTCTTCTGATTGATAGCCTTCATATCGGTTTCCAGGTGTAGGTCTCTCTCTATGCACCAGAGGAGGGAGAGAGTGCAGCCACTCTCTATGGGCTATCGGCGGCCATCTTGCCCCCAATACTGTCTGGTTTCCAATGATCAACTTTATTCCCTTTCCTAATATAGGATGAACTCCAACAAATTCCACAATCAATAGATACTATTTATTCACACGTATAGTCAATGCTACAACACTTTATATTACACCAGCCACCCTACTTTACAATTCACAACACTGGGATATAAGGATTGTGTTAACATGATTGCGACAGAAGGAGCTTTGACACTCCTGGTAGGTCGCTCCCCCTCCACGCAGCTCCGTCTGTGTGCTCCTGCTGCCACTGCCGAGTACCCGCTGGTAAGTGTGCTCTACCCCCGTTTCTGTGCCCCTTTTCTGCCCTCTGTGCCACTGTTTTTCCCCCTCTCTGTGCCCTGTTTTTGCTTCTGTGACACTCGTTTTTCTCCTCTGTTGTGCCCCCTTTTGCCCTCTGTGCCACAGTTTTTCCCCCTCTGTGTGCCCCGTTTTTGTCCTCTGCCACTGTTTTCCCCCTCTTTGCGCCCCATTCTGCTTTCTGTCACACTGTTTCCACGCCCCACTGCCCACTCACTGCTTCGGCCTCACAGCTGCTCCTCCCTCCCACCCCCCCATATATGCCCGACGCTGCACGGTCACGCCTAAGGCAAGCCCGTCTGCGCCCGTCCGTGCCTGGACCGCGCCCAGCACCAGAACCCCTGGACACAGCGAACGCCACAACACCAGACTCCGCTACGATGCCAGCACCCTCCACGCACTCAACGCCGGCTGTAACCACACCTGCTTCCAGGCTTCCGAAACGGACCCACGGACCCTTCTCCTGCCACACCTGCAGCTTCACCTGTGACAGAGCCACCAAACCAACGACTGGACCCAACCACCTCCGCTGCATACTCCTCAACACCCGCTCTGCACGAAAACACGCCGTCAAGCTCTGGGATCTGCTCAACACCTCCGCCCCAGACATGGTCTTCCTAACCGAGACCTGGTGGAACGACTCCTCGGCATCCGACATCGCCATAGCCATCCCAGACGGCTACAAGATCACCCGCAGGGATCGCGCCAACGGAATCGGAGGAATAGCCATCGTCCACAAGTCCACCCTCAAGTTCGCCACGCACGCAGATGACACCCTCAACACCGCCGAACCCCTGCACTTCCGGATCCACACCGACCCCAACACCACCCTCAGAGGAACACTCGTCTACAGACCCCCCAGACCCCGGGCTCAGTTCAGCGACTCCATCGCCGACCTCGCCAGCACCCACGCACTCGCCTCCACGGACTATATCCTCCTCGGGGACCTGAACTTCCACCTCGAGAACGACGACGATGCCAACTCTGCGACGCTGATCAACAATCTCGCCAACCTCAGCCTCAGACAACTCGTCACCGCACCCACCCACGCCGCCGGACACTCGCTGGACCCCTTCTTCTCCACAACCACCCACGTCACCTTCGACCACACCACCGAACTCCACTTGACGGACCACCGCTGTATCCATTTCACCTTCAAGAAACCAACCACGCACCACTGCACCCAACAGCTGCCTCGCCGCTGCTGGAGCAAAGTCACCAAAGACCAGCTGATCACCACCCTCGCCCAGAACCCACCCATCAACCCCACCAACCCAGATGCCGCAGCCTGCAACCTCAGACAGTGGATCGAGGACTGGTTCACCGACTAGCTCCAGACCTCCAAACGCACATGCCGGAAACTTGAGAAGAAATGGCTCCACAAACGCACAATGGACAACCACACAGCCCACGAGGACACCACCCGCAAACATCACCACCTCATCAGAACACCCAAGAGATCCTCCTTCAAAGACCGCGTGGATAACAACGCACACGACAGCAAAGAGCTCTTCAGCTTCGTAAAAGAACTCTCCAACCCCAGCGCCAATGTCAACGACATCCCGCCCTCACAAGAACTGTGCGACCCACTGGCCATCTTCTTCCAACGGAAGATCGCTGACATCCACGACAGCTTCAACACCATGACCACCCCGACTACGCCAGACTCCAACTCCCCTGCGAACACCACCAGCGCCAACCGCCTGACCTCCTGGTCCAACATCAACGACGACGAGACACGCAAGGTCATGAACTCCATCCACTCAGGATCTCCGTCAGACCCGTGCCCACACCACGTATTCAACAAAGCAGACGCAGCCATCACACCCCAACTACGGAAGGTCATCAACATCTCCTTTGAAACAGCGACATTCCCGAAAAGCTGGGAGCACACCGAAATCAACGCCCTCCTCAAGAAGCCCAAGGCGGACCCCAAGGACCTCAAGAACATCCGGCCCATCTCCCTGCTCCCGTTCCCATCGTGAAAATCGTCAACATGCAATTGGCTTGCCATCTTGAAGACAACAACATCTTGGACTTGTCCCAGTCCGGATTCAGACGAAACCACAGCACCGAGACAGCCCTCATCGCCGCCATAGACGACATCAGGCGCCAACTAGACAACGGCGAGACATCAGCCCTCATCCTCCTGGACCTGTCAGCCGCCTTCGACACGGTCTGCCATTGCACTCTAAAGACACGCCTCCAAGAAGCCGGAATCCAAAAGAAGGCCCTTGATTGGACCACGTCGTTCATCTCCGGCAGAACCCAGAGCGTCAGCCTCCCACCCTTCCGATCCAAAGCCACCGACATCTCCTGTGGCGTCCCCCAGGGCTCATCCCTCAGCCCGACGCTGTTCAACATCTACATGCCGCCCCTCGCACAAGTGGCCCGCCATCACAACCTCTACATCATCTCCTACGCCGACGACACCCAGCTCATTCTCTCCCTCACCAAGGGCCCACACATCGCAAAAACAAACCTGCGCGAGGGAATGAAGGCCATCGCCGACTGGATGAGGAGCAGCTGTCTGAAACAGAACTCGGACAAGACGGAGGTCCTCATCCTCGGACCCACCCCCTCAGCCTGGGACGACTCCTGGTGGCCGACCACACTGGGAACAGCACCGGCACCCACCGACCATGCACGCAACCTAGGATTTATCCTCAACTCTTCCCTCTCCATGTCCAAGTAGGTCAACGCCGTCTCCTCCTCCTGCTACAACACCCTCCGCACGCTCCGCAGGATCTATAAGTGGATCCCGACCAAAACAAGAAGAACGGTGACACAGGCCCTCGTCAGCAGCAGACTGGACTACGACAAGGCACTCTACGCATGAATCCCAGCCAAACACCTACGACGACCACAAAACAACCAAAACGCCTCCGCCCGACTGATCGTCAACGTCCCCCGCCACAGCCACATCACCCCCCACCTGAGAGACCTACACTGGCTCCACGTCGACAAGAGGATCACCTTCAAGCTCCTCACCCACGCACACAAAGCACTCCACAACGCCAGATCAGCCTACCTGAACAGCAGACTCAGCTTCTACACCCCCACCCGCCAGCTCCGCTACGCCAGCCTCGCCCTCGCCGCTGTCGCCCACATCCAACGAATGACAGGCGGCAGATCCTTCTCCTACCTCGCTGCCAAGACCTGAAACACCCTCCCTACGAACCTACGGAAGACCCAAGACCTACTCGCCTTCAGAAGACTCCTCAAGACCTGGCTCTTCGAGCAGTAGCGGCACCCCCCTCCCCACAGCACCTTGAGACCCTCATGGGTAAGTAGCGCGCTTTACAAGTACTCTGATTGATTGATTGATTGATTGATTGATTAATGTGATGTACACAAGTGCCACAATAGATGGTTTAATAGCGTGTGTCCTTATAGTACAGTGAGGTGGAAGGCACAACATGTCTCCCCACAATACACCTTACATATGGTTTTAAGCCAGGACACTGGAATTTGAGGGCATGAGGGAAAAACTACTGTGCATGTGTCTCCATCTCATAAACCGATAATCATAATACACGCTAGCTTGAATACTATTAAAATCAATTACGCCTAAAAGGCATTTCTTCGGCAGGAAAAAAAAGCCAGAAAATAAATCCAAAAGTCAAGACAAGAATATCTCGATGTTTGTTGACATATAATCTATTAAAATCTATATGATGATATAAAAAAAGTGTGCCCCATAAGCAAAACTTGTTGTTTTTGCAATTGCCGCCCTAAGTGCGCTGGGGATGCCCAGACGTGGGTCCCAGGCACTCCACACCACTTGGAGTCAAGCTAGCCGGGCTGAAGAGAGGTGTTACCTCGAAACCGGTCCGGTCCTCGGATGCTTGATTCCGTTCTGGGAAGGACATGGCTTTTGTAGTTCGGACTGGACTGTTCCCATGGGGCAACAGGGTCAGAGCTGATTTGCATATCGCCATTGTCTAACCCAGGGTGGTGTGGAGTGCAAAAAAACGATGGATTTGGGCCCAGATCTTTTGACTGGGGGAGTGTGTGACATTGATCCACATTCAGTCCATCACTTGTTGTTTTTGCAATTGCCGCCCTAAGTGCGCTGGGGATGCCCAGACGTGGGTCCCAGGCACTCCACACCACTTGGAGTCAAGCTAGCCGGGCTGAAGAGAGGTGTTACCTCGAAACCGGTCCGGTCCTCGGATGCTTGATTCCGTTCTGGGAAGGACATGGCTTTTGTAGTTCGGACTGGACTGTTCCCATGGGGCAACAGGGTCAGAGCTGATTTGCATATCGCCATTGTCTAACCCAAGGTGGTGTGGAGTGCAAAAAAACGATGGATTTGGGCCCAGATCTTTTGACTGGGGGAGTGTGTGACATTGATCCACATTCAGTCCATCACTTGTTGTTTTTGCAATTGCCGCCCTAAGTGCGCTGGGGATGCCCAGACGTGGGTCCCAGGCACTCCACACCACTTGGAGTCAAGCTAGCCGGGCTGAAGAGAGGTGTTACCTCGAAACCGGTCCGGTCCTCGGATGCTTGATTCCGTTCTGGGAAGGACATGGCTTTTGTAGTTCGGACTGGACTGTTCCCATGGGGCAACAGGGTCAGAGCTGATTTGCATATCGCCATTGTCTAACCCAGGGTGGTGTGGAGTGCAAAAAAACGATGGATTTGGGCCCAGATCTTTTGACTGGGGGAGTGTGTGACATTGATCCACATTCAGTCCATCACTTGTTGTTTTTGCAATTGCCGCCCTAAGTGCGCTGGGGATGCCCAGACGTGGGTCCCAGGCACTCCACACCACTTGGAGTCAAGCTAGCCGGGCTGAAGAGAGGTGTTACCTCGAAACCGGTCCGGTCCTCGGATGCTTGATTCCGTTCTGGGAAGGACATGGCTTTTGTAGTTCGGACTGGACTGTTCCCATGGGGCAACAGGGTCAGAGCTGATTTGCATATCGCCATTGTCTAACCCAGGGTGGTGTGGAGTGCAAAAAAACGATGGATTTGGGCCCAGATCTTTTGACTGGGGGAGTGTGTGACATTGATCCACATTCAGTCCATCACTTGTTGTTTTTGCAATTGCCGCCCTAAGTGCGCTGGGGATGCCCAGACGTGGGTCCCAGGCACTCCACACCACTTGGAGTCAAGCTAGCCGGGCTGAAGAGAGGTGTTACCTCGAAACCGGTCCGGTCCTCGGATGCTTGATTCCGTTCTGGGAAGGACATGGCTTTTGTAGTTCGGACTGGACTGTTCCCATGGGGCAACAGGGTCAGAGCTGATTTGCATATCGCCATTGTCTAACCCAGGGTGGTGTGGAGTGCAAAAAAACGATGGATTTGGGCCCAGATCTTTTGACTGGGGGAGTGTGTGACATTGATCCACATTCAGTCCATCACTTGTTGTTTTTGCAATTGCCGCCCTAAGTGCGCTGGGGATGCCCAGACGTGGGTCCCAGGCACTCCACACCACTTGGAGTCAAGCTAGCCGAGCTGAAGAGAGGTGTTACCTCGAAACCGGTCCGGTCCTCGGATGCTTGATTCCGTTCTGGGAAGGACATGGCTTTTGTAGTTCGGACTGGACTGTTCCCATGGGGCAACAGGGTCAGAGCTGATTTGCATATCGCCATTGTCTAACCCAGGGTGGTGTGGAGTGCAAAAAAACGATGGATTTGGGCCCAGATCTTTTGACTGGGGGAGTGTGTGACATTGATCCACATTCAGTCCATCACTTGTTATTTTTGCAATTGCCGCCCTAAGTGCGCTGGGGATGCCCAGACGTGGGTCCCAGGCACTCCACACCACTTGGAGTCAAGCTAGCCGGGCTGAAGAGAGGTGTTACCTCGAAACCGGTCCGGTCCTCGGATGCTTGATTCCGTTCTGGGAAGGACATGGCTTTTGTAGTTCGGACTGGACTGTTCCCATGGGGCAACAGGGTCAGAGCTGATTTGCATATCGCCATTGTCTAACCCAGGGTGGTGTGGAGTGCAAAAAAACGATGGATTTGGGCCCAGATCTTTTGACTGGGGGAGTGTGTGACATTGATCCACATTCAGTCCATCACTTGTTCTTTTTGCAATTGCCGCCCTAAGTGCGCTGGGGATGCCCAGACGTGGGTCCCAGGCACTCCACACCATTTGGAGTCAAGCTAGCCGGGCTGAAGAGAGGTGTTACCTCGAAACCGGTCCGGTCCTCGGATGCTTGATTCCGTTCTGGGAAGGACATGGCTTTTGTAGTTCGGACTGGACTGTTCCCATGGGGCAACAGGGTCAGAGCTGATTTGCATATCGCCATTGTCTAACCCAGGGTGGTGTGGAGTGCAAAAAAACGATGGATTTGGGCCCAGATCTTTTGACTGGGGGAGTGTGTGACATTGATCCACATTCAGTCCATCACTTGTTGTTTTTGCAATTGCCGCCCTAAGTGCGCTGGGGATGCCCAGACGTGGGTCCCAGGCACTCCACACCACTTGGAGTCAAGCTAGCCGGGCTGAAGAGAGGTGTTACCTCGAAACCGGTCCGGTCCTCGGATGCTTGATTCCGTTCTGGGAAGGACATGGCTTTTGTAGTTCGGACTGGACTGTTCCCATGGGGCAACAGGGTCAGAGCTGATTTGCATATCGCCATTGTCTAACCCAGGGTGGTGTGGAGTGCAAAAAAACGATGGATTTGGGCCCAGATCTTTTGACTGGGGGAGTGTGTGACATTGATCCACATTCAGTCCATCACTTGTTGTTTTTGCAATTGCCGCCCTAAGTGCGCTGGGGATGCCCAGACGTGGGTCCCAGGCACTCCACACCACTTGGAGTCAAGCTAGCCGGGCTGAAGAGAGGTGTTACCTCGAAACCGGTCCGGTCCTCGGATGCTTGATTCCGTTCTGGGAAGGACATGGCTTTTGTAGTTCGGACTGGACTGTTCCCATGGGGCAACAGGGTCAGAGCTGATTTGCATATCGCCATTGTCTAACCCAGGGTGGTGTGGAGTGCAAAAAAACGATGGATTTGGGCCCAGATCTTTTGACTGGGGGAGTGTGTGACATTGATCCACATTCAGTCCATCACTTGTTGTTTTTGCAATTGCCGCCCTAAGTGCGCTGGGGATGCCCAGACGTGGGTCCCAGGCACTCCACACCACTTGGAGTCAAGCTAGCCGGGCTGAAGAGAGGTGTTACCTCGAAACCGGTCCGGTCCTCGGATGCTTGATTCCGTTCTGGGAAGGACATGGCTTTTGTAGTTCGGACTGGACTGTTCCCATGGGGCAACAGGGTCAGAGCTGATTTGCATATCGCCATTGTCTAACCCAGGGTGGTGTGGAGTGCAAAAAAACGATGGATTTGGGCCCAGATCTTTTGACTGGGGGAGTGTGTGACATTGATCCACATTCAGTCCATCACTTGTTGTTTTTGCAATTGCCGCCCTAAGTGCGCTGGGGATGCCCAGACGTGGGTCCCAGGCACTCCACACCACTTGGAGTCAAGCTAGCCGAGCTGAAGAGAGGTGTTACCTCGAAACCGGTCCGGTCCTCGGATGCTTGATTCCGTTCTGGGAAGGACATGGCTTTTGTAGTTCGGACTGGACTGTTCCCATGGGGCAACAGGGTCAGAGCTGATTTGCATATCGCCATTGTCTAACCCAGGGTGGTGTGGAGTGCAAAAAAACGATGGATTTGGGCCCAGATCTTTTGACTGGGGGAGTGTGTGACATTGATCCACATTCAGTCCATCACTTGTTATTTTTGCAATTGCCGCCCTAAGTGCGCTGGGGATGCCCAGACGTGGGTCCCAGGCACTCCACACCACTTGGAGTCAAGCTAGCCGGGCTGAAGAGAGGTGTTACCTCGAAACCGGTCCGGTCCTCGGATGCTTGATTCCGTTCTGGGAAGGACATGGCTTTTGTAGTTCGGACTGGACTGTTCCCATGGGGCAACAGGGTCAGAGCTGATTTGCATATCGCCATTGTCTAACCCAGGGTGGTGTGGAGTGCAAAAAAACGATGGATTTGGGCCCAGATCTTTTGACTGGGGGAGTGTGTGACATTGATCCACATTCAGTCCATCACTTGTTCTTTTTGCAATTGCCGCCCTAAGTGCGCTGGGGATGCCCAGACGTGGGTCCCAGGCACTCCACACCATTTGGAGTCAAGCTAGCCGGGCTGAAGAGAGGTGTTACCTCGAAACCGGTCCGGTCCTCGGATGCTTGATTCCGTTCTGGGAAGGACATGGCTTTTGTAGTTCGGACTGGACTGTTCCCATGGGGCAACAGGGTCAGAGCTGATTTGCATATCGCCATTGTCTAACCCAGGGTGGTGTGGAGTGCAAAAAAACGATGGATTTGGGCCCAGATCTTTTGACTGGGGGAGTGTGTGACATTGATCCACATTCAGTCCATCACTTGTTGTTTTTGCCATAAGTAGAAGAGCACAGAGTTTTTGTTGCACTCCGCAATCCGCTTGGAGCGTGAAGTAGCAAAACTCCATGAACTCCGCCCACAGAGCGGAGTTTACCGCCCAGGCCTAACTCCCACTCATATTATTTACCGCCTTTCATTTTTCTATTTGTTTCTTAAAGACTGCATGTATTCATTCATGTTTTATAGATAGTCTCTAAGGGCCCGATGTAGGTAAAACGCATTTACCGATTTTAAAATACCGATTCGTACCGAATCGGTATTTCAAAATCGGAAAATGATATGTAGGAAAAATAAATCGGAACATTACCGATTCGGTAGCAATCGGTATCGTGAGTCGATACGTACCGATTCGCCAAGTACCGAATCGGTATAGCCCGGATCGGACACTTCCGAATCGGTAAATAAAAAAGCGGAACCTACCGATTCGGTAAACGCCGATTCGGAAATAGCAATACGCCCCGTGGGCCAAAAGGCCAATAGGAACGCATAATACATACCGATTCGGTATTTACCGAACATATTCGGTATATTCCGAATCGGAAAATACCGATTCGGAGAATTCCGCTTCGGTGAATGCCGATTCGTCGAGCAGGTTAACTGACACTGAAGACATCAGCCAATGAGCTGGAAGCACCCTCCCCCACAGGGAGTGGCAACCCAGGCAGGTGCAACTCATCAGAACTTTCTGGAGAGGCTGCCTGAGCTGAGCAAACACAGTGAGCAGCAGTGTTAGCAGGATCCCTGTGAAACATGGCAAACAGCTCTGAGAGCCAGAAGGCAGAGCGCAAGAGGAAGACCAAATTCAGCACCATGGAGCTGCAAACGTTGGTGGAGGAGGTGGTGAGGGTGCACAGGCAGCTTTATGGAAGGCTGTCCCTCACTGTTCCGGAGAGCACTAAGAGGAAGCTGTGGATAGACATTGGGGAAAAAGTCAACGCTGTTGGTGTCACCCACAGGAGCCAGGACGACCTCAAGAAGAGGTTCTACGATATCCGTGGTGTGACAAAGAGGAAACTGGCTGACCTGCACAAGCAGGCTGGACTTACTGGTGGAGGCACAAACCGGGCGCCACCCCTCACTGAGCTGGAGGAACTAGTGGCGACCACCATTGAGAGAGCGAGTGTTGTGGGAATTGGGGACCTGGATAGCTCATTCCGAGCTACAGCTACAGGTAAGAAGCATGCGCAACTTGACACACCATACCAGACACCTCCCCTATAGACCCAATGCACAGCCAAACCCCAGGCCAGTACTGCTAGCAACAGACATGAGCAATGCATCTTGCTAAATGTAGTCAGCAAAAGTACCCAAAAATGGCACTGCAGAAGCATAAGAAAAATAACAGTAATACTGCATCTACGTTTTAGTAATGAGATGTGCAATGATTTAATAGTAGTGACTGGAACACAATAGCACTCAGTTGACAAATGCTTCTTTATACTTAGGGGCACCATCAGGCGGGGGAGCAGCACCAACTCAAGCACCAACTCAAGCACCAGCTCCAGCACCAACAGCCAGTGCGGTGGCAGTGGCAAGCACCAGTGTAGTAGCACAGGAGGAGGACAACAGCAGTGCCCTGGGCAATGAGGAAGACACTGGACATTCCCTCACATATCCACACTCCCCCCTACTGTCTCTGTCTCAGACGCCCCCATTGCATTTCTCCCCGGAAAACACACCACCACAGAGCCACCCTGCACCTGCCACATCCCCTGCCAGGAGGAGAATTGTTGCTCCATTAATCATCATGGAGGGAGCAGCGGGTCAGGCTCCAGCACAAGACCCTGTGACACCAGCGTCACCCCAGCACACACAGCAGGGCAGCAGAAATCCCCGGAGGCCACGTGCAACCAGCAGTCCACTTCAAGCACAGGGGGGCAGCGTCTTCGTAGGGCTGGAGACCAGTATGGTGACGATTCAGAGAATGCAGGCAAAATCTATCTTGGCCTGCCATCGCCAGTTACGCCTGCACAACCTGCAGATGGGGGAAATGGCACAGGGATTCAAGACATTTGTAGATAGCAACAAGGAGATTGCAACTTCTCTTGGCCGAATGACCACTGCCATCACCCAGCTCTGCAACAGAATGGATGACCATGAGCTATGTCGTCGCAGGGATGCCCGTGTGCAGAATAGGTTCCTCACCCGCCTTGCAGCTGCGACCGCCCAGCTATGCCAACGTGGGGCAAACATGGAGGCCAGCCTCACACAGAACATGTCAGAGGTCACTAGGGGCATGGGCCGCATTACCACCGCCATGGAGACACTACTGATCTCCAACACTGTCGTTAATCCCGTCCTGGGCGAGGCTGGGGACAGCAGCAGCCGCAGCAGCCCGGCCAGCGCAGTGTCAGAGCCGCGCCGGAGCAGCAGGCGCTCAGCTGAGGCTGCTGGGCATACAGAAGGGGGTGAGGCACATCCTAGTGGGGCTGCTAAGCGCAGCAAAAAATAAGACTGGCAGTGCGGGTGAGGCAACCCGGACAATGGACATTTCACCACTTCTTGTTTACCTTTTCTTTTGTTGCACATCAGTGCAGTAACGTTGTTGCAACATTATTAAATTTCTTTTTTGAAAACATACATTGACCTGTTTGTGCATCTGTACTCACTCAGAAATAGTTGTCTGTTATCTCCTGACGCCTGTATCTGCCGTCAGTTGGTGCAGAGACTCCAGCAGGTTGTGGTAGTGGCACAGCATTGTCATCGTCAGGGTCGTCGTAGTCGGACAACTCAACCTCAGTGCCTTTCCTGACTGCAAGGTTGTGCAACATTGCACAGACAGCAATAATCTTGCAGCAGGTGATGGGGGTATATTGCCTTGCACCTCCGCTCTAGTGCAGGCATCTGAACCTGCTCTTCCAGATGCCAAAGGTCCTTTCCACTACATTCCTCGTGCTTTTGTGGGCACGGTTGTACCTCCTTTGGCTGGGTGTTGAGGGGTTGAGGTAGGGGGTGAGAATGAACGAGCGGAGGGCATATGCACTGTCGCCTAGAAGGAAAAGGGGTAACATTACTCACATGCATACATGTACTTTACACTGCAATTTTGGTTATGGGGGTCTGACACTGTGTCTTACCTAGGAGGTATCCTTCACCAAATTCCCCTGCCATCAGCCGTGCATAAATTCCGCTACTCTGGAAGATATAGGAGTCGTGGGTACTCCCCGGAAACTTTGCAACCAGGTCAGTGATGACACACTTAGCATTGCAAATCACCTGCACATTTATGGTGTGCCGTGACTTCCGATTGCGGAATACGTATTCCGTGTCAGCAGGGGGGCAAATCGGAATGTGTGTGCCATCTATGCAGCCAATGATGTGGGGGAATCTTGCCATCTGATAGAATTCAGCTTTTGTCTGTACCAGTTCTGCATGGGTGGAAGGGAAGGAAATGTAGTGGTCCATCCTCTGAATCATGGCATCAAGGAACTTGTGGAAGAACCTTGACAGGCTGCTCTGGGTCACCCCTCCTGCCACAGCAACTACACTTTGATAGCTGCCAGACGCCAGCAGGTGTAGGCAGCATAGCACCTGCACATGCACAGGGATTGCGTGTGCCCTTGGGGTGGGGTGCTGCAACAGGGGTTGGAGGTCCCTAATGAGCTCTCTGATGGTCTCTGGGTCCAGCCTGTACCTCTGTTCGATCTCTGCATCTGTCAGCATGAACAGGGTGACCCTCTGTCTATAGACCTGCTCCTCTCTCTGCCATTCCCTCTCTCCTTCCTGCTGTAGCCGTAGCCGTCTTGCTATGACATAGAAAGCTGCCATGTTGCAAGTAGAACTGCATTTTGGGTCCTTTTTTATAGGTTGCACCTGGTTACCACCTGATTCCATCCATGGTAATTTCCGACTATGAAATACCGAATTTGAAGCAAATTCGGTATTTCAGTGCTTACCTACATCTCAATCTTCAGCTTTTCACATCGATTCGGATTATCACCGAATCGGTAATTATACCGATTCGGTACGTTCACCATTCTGTAAAAACACCGAGTTGGTAGAATTCCGATTCGGAAAAAAGTAGGAATCTTAAAAATCTCCGATTAGGTATTCTACCGAATCGGAGATTTTTCAGATTCCTACTTTTTTCCGATTCGGGATTCTACCGACTCGGTGACTTTCCGATTCGGTAAAATCACTGATTTTGCCGGATTTCGGCCTCCTACATCCCGTTGTCTCAATTCCGATCGGTAACGGCCGAAAATACCGATTTTTGGCCGTTACCGACCGACCTACATCGGGCCCTTAGTTCTCCATATTCCTCACGCAATGCCATTTATTATTTATTTTAATAACATAACACCCCTAGGTTAATGCTGATGTCACTGATGATTACTTTAAGAGCTTATAATGATGTAAAAATATTATTTTTATAGTATTTAGCATGGCAGCTATTTTCTAAAACACTTATCTATTTTCAAGTAAAGAAGTGAACTGACTGGCTTTAAAAAAAAGGTAAGGGTTCAGCACATAGCAAGTCAATATACCTTTCTTAGGAATTATCTTGGGAGAAACATGAACATACTTTCATCCAAATGAAAATTTTCATCATAAGTAAAGTTAAAGAAACATTCAAATAACATGTGATTTACTATGATTAATTCCTGAAGCTTGGCTACTTACTCATATCTGTCCCAGACTAACCGCATATAGTTAATCACTCGTTTCTGCAGTGACCCTTTCAGATTGTGTGACTTCATGAAAGTTGTGATTGCAGCCAAACGATTCTGAAAATCCACTCTGAAATGAAAATAAAAAGTTACTTACATTTGGTAATGGTCCTGTTGTGGTGGATACTAAATCTACCTAAAGATTTCTCCTTGTCTGAACATCCCAAGGCACAAGACTAGATCCAGAAATTCTGCAATAACTCTCCTGCTTTGGTAGTTGGTTTCAGCTCCTTCTTGGCGCATTCACTGAAGCCATATAACAGAACCCCAGTGCCCAGATATCAGTTCCCTGTCCATTATTTCTGAATGCTTAGAGGCAGAGATAACAGTAGAAATCAATAGTGCTCATACAGTCTAATAATCTAGCATGGAATATTATTATTCAGATGACTGTCACCATTCTTCACAACAGGGTGGTGAGTTGCACATCGCAGTTCTGACTACATCATTAAAAAAGAAGACAAACAAAAGACTCCTAAACCTCAATTAAAAAAGAAGAAGGTAGCTGGGATTAAAATAATACATGCTCAGGTTACTGAAGACTCGACTTCTGAACCGGTAATGGGCAGTGACAATGCTGGACAGTGTGGCAGAAGTCACGATAGCTCGGCCTGGGCAGTAAATTCCGTTCCGCTTGCGGAATTTGGGTAATTTCACGTGTGGCGGAGAACGCGGAATTGCCAAAAATTCTGCGGCTTCGTGGAATTTTTTGCTTGTTCGTGCTTTCAAAATGCGTGTTCGGGAGATATTTCCCCAGGAGCACGCAAACAGCATCTGCGAACAGGAAAAAATCATTGCAAACGGGCGGAACAAGCAACTCCGCGTGTTTGCGGAACGTTTGCGTGCTCGCTGAGATTTTTTACCATTTCCCAGAGCTTTGCGTAGCACGACTATGCAAATTCCGCCCACCCCTAACGATAGCTCGCTGGAACCTGATGAGTTATCTGGCGGTAGTAGCGCTGAGTGAGCATATCACAGTGGAAACACCTGATACTAGGGTAAGTGTTCCCCGTCGTTTATATGACATAACACTCCAACTGGAGGGGGACATACCCAGGAACATTGAGGATTTCTTTTGGGAGAATCTGTCATATGGTTATGATATTCTTTTGATTGAAAAGGGTTGGCCACCTGAGTACGTAATGAAGTGCCAAATGGGGAAAACAGTAATTTTACCTGCTTTCTCTGATATCGTTCCAGAATCTATTAAACATTTATATGCCAAGGAGTGGGTTAACGCTATTTCCTGCAGTATACCACAATCGTGTTGGGTGGGATGATGCGTCACCTCATCACTAGATCCCATTAAAATCAGTTCCCTCAACCCCCGAGAAAGTACCCAATAAAAGATGAGGCTAAAAATTCAGGTTAGGGAAACCCTCCAAAACTTGAATACCAAGGAGTAATACAAAGTTGCTCCTCTTCAATGAATAATCACTTGTTTCCTGTAATGTAAGGAAACAATTCATACCATCTGGTTTTAGACTACTGTCATTTAAACACATCTACTCGCACATTCGCATTACAAAATGCACACAGTGGCGCACTAATGAATAACATAGCACAGAAAAAAATCAAAATAACACTAGATATCTGAAATGGATTTTCTGCCAGAATATAGAGCCTGAATGCAGAGATTTGACAGCATTTTCATCACTAGGTTCACAAAGGCAATTTTGCGAGTTACCTCAGGGGTATAAGACTAGCCCTGGGCTGTGTTTTACCAGAGTAACAGACTTACTTCAAAAATTTGATGAGGAGGCATTGTCCTATATAGATGATATTTATCAGACGGATGATGAATTAAAGGAGTGCTTGGACAGACCAGACCGTATAATTCTAGGGTTCGCTCATATGGGCTATAAATTTAATTTAAAAAATCTTCTCAATGTCCTGTTTCTGTGATATAAGTTGTCAAGAGAAGGCAAAAGCCTGGCAGCACATTTTTTAGAAGAATGCGCATTGCTCCAACCTCCTACGACTCTGAAGAGACTACAATCCATTTTAGGATTTTTAAATTTTGGCAGAAGATACATTTTGGATTATGCAAAATGAAAATAACTGTTTTACGATTTAATCAGACCTGATTTTTCAATCACACATTGGACAGGGGAACATACAAACATTTTAAGTTCTGTACAAGCTGACATGATATCTTCAAAACATTTACACACATCTGTAAACACAACCAACCTGGTGATCCGCGTAGTCGCTGGACCAACCAGGTACACTTTATCACTTTCAACGAAGGTGATGTGGTATAGCTATTGCACACAAATCACATCTCTACACAAACACTGAAATGTGTTTTGCACTCACTGAGAAAATTCTCACAGCAGTACAGACCATGGGCTAACTCTCTCACTGCAACAGATGTAGATTACAGATTTTATTTTACAATATAAATACAAGCATCTTTGCAGTATGAACAAGAATATCCTCTGCCAAATGAAAAAATGCATCTGGATCAATATGATTACATCATCTACACTGATGGATCTGCTCAGCCTGCCGTAGGGACAAAACACCAATATTCAGTGGCATGTGCAATGGTATTAGGGCGCATGCATGATGGAAAGTTCTGTCCTGAAAAACACACACACAGACCCTAGGGGATTGTACAGCGCAGCATGCAGAATGCAAAGCTCTAATTCTGGCACTACAAAGTAAGGATCACGGATTCCCCACACTTACTGCGTGTGATTCATATTACTGTGTTCAGTCCTATAATGAATATCTTCACTATTGGGGCCAAAATGGATTTTAAGATTCCATGGATTGCACAATTAAGCACAAGCTGCTTTGGGAACAAGTGGCAAAGCTGAAAGAATGCTTGCCATACTCATTGAGTCATCAACATGTTGGCATTCACGTTGAAGGGAATTTCATAGCTGATGAGGCTGCTAAGGCAACAGTCCACACTGCTACTGTTGCTGCAATCACTCGTTCTAGTACGAGATTAGACAGAGACATCGTGGTAGCTGTCAGTGCCGCTCGCAATGACGCACACCTGCCGAAAGGCTTTCCACTCAATTGCTCCAACAAGTTAAATACACAAAATATTCTGTATGCTCAGATTGCAAGAGTTGGGTATAGAGTAACACCAAACACTGATCGCAGATTGAGATTAATACTAGATGCACACGAGGGTCTAGGGTCGGCACACACAGAGGTTACTGCAACAATTTCGCTACTAAAGCTGCACTATTTGTGGCCAGGTTTAACTAAGCAGACCAACGACTATGTCCTCAAATGTGACATCTGCCAGCAGATGAGAAGATTCAACTGTAGCATGTCCACCTCAGACACCTCTATTGAACTCAGACAAGCCTCTTGCTTGTGTTTATTTGGATCACTGCAGCCCCTGGCACTCAGATGAGGCTTACAAGTACATCTTGGGGGCAGGGGATTCATGCTTCAGATTCCTGTGGGTTTGGCCACAGTGGTCGGCTGACGCTTGAACTATTATAAAGGAATTGTGAGTCTTCTTCGGACATAAGCAATTGGCATACTACATTCTTACCAGAGTCCGGCATTTAGCTTTCAGGCTTACAAAGAAGCAATGGGAGGTTTGATGATGGCCTTGAGGTACTCCTCCCCCTATCATTCAGAGGGAAATTCGATAGTTGAGAGGAAAAAACGTGACTTAAAGCAGTCCTTAACAACAAGGTTATTAGGCTCAGTCACAGTTGGGCTAATCACCTATATCGGGTCCAGAGAGCACTCAATAATATGCCAAGAAAATCCCTGAGGGTGTCGTACTCCATATGAAATCCTGTTTGGTGTTTGAATGTGGATAATAGACCTCAATCATGTTGGCACAGTGGCAGCAGAAACACCATTTGATATCCATGAACGTTTTGCTGTTTTACAGGAGCTCAACGAATTCCAGGTTGTACAAAGGAACATCCAAGTAAAATGCAACGCCCATTAAGAAGTGACAGTTGTACCTGCAAGATCCGCGTAGGTCACAAAGATTAGGAAGTTCAGATGGAAGCTTTAATAACTGCAGAAGATTCCCCTCTTAAAAAGAGAATCTGTAAACAATAATTAAATATTATTTCTTCCTGTTGAAACAACTACAACTGTAGAGTCAATGAGTACAGAAACATGAATCTCAATTCGGAAAATTGACGACGTCTATGTGAATATGCCACAGATTGAGTCATCTTCCATTTCTACAAACCCTGATGAGCTGGCAAAAATTGACCGGACGGCATCTGGATACTGTGTGCATTATGACGACTTCCCATCTGATTCAAGTGAACCTGAGATACCACGCCTCTCTTTTTCCAGCCACAAGTACATGCTCTCTATTTTTGGCTGAAATACACAGACTTTATTACTCCTTGATTACACCTCTGGATTACAATGGGATTACTATTGCAGGCCCTCTGGATTGGTTTGGGGACTGTCTTTTTCAGGTAATGAGACAAAATATTGAGTTATAAATATCGGAATGCACAAATGTCAAGAAAAAATATTGTATATGGAAATATCATCAGCAAGACTATCGTTGTCAGGAATATCGATTTTACGGTAAGTAATATTAATATTTAAAATATCGAGGTTATTAATATCAATTACAATAATTTAGTTGTTTATAACATCGATTTTGTATTATTATGTATTTTGAAATATATTTTAAATGTATATGATGTAATTTTTGGGAATAATCATTCTTTGGGAATCATTAGGATGGCGGGCGGACTTTGTCAGCTCACCATCCTATCGGGAAATGGGACCTCCAGCCATAAGGGCGGCGGTCCGGTGGGGCCATTAGGATGCGCCTGCCAAAGTGGCAGGCGCATCCTGCATACCTCACATTGTGGCAGGCGTTGCACTTAGCACCGCACGCCACAATGCCAGGAAGGCATGTTTTGCACTTCCATGCACAACATAACAGGCACCGCGCAATGCCTGCCACGTTGTGCATGGAACTGCAGGGGGTACCATAGGTACCCCCCATGTGCACCCCCCAGAGTCCCTGGGGGCCCTCAACGGGCCCCCACAAGTAATTCCCGCATGCCTTAATGCCACCAAGGAAAGGCATGTTGCCGCCCCCATGATAATCTTGCTGGCGGTGTCTAACAGACACCGCCACAATATTAAACTCTTTTCCGCCCGGTCGACTTTTTGACCAGGCGGAAAAGCGGCGGACGGTCTTTCCGTCCGCCGCGGTCCCCCGCCATAGTAATATGGCGGGGGGAATGGGAGGCGGGCGGGGACGGATCTCGGGCAGATCACCACTGCCATGCGGGCGGTGGCGATCCGCCCGAGATCCTAGTGTAATTCCTTTTCAAATTTTAAATTTCATGTGTGGGTTGTGAGGTTTATCACCTTAGCCGCGGCCATTATTTCGCGGCAGTGCGGCTGTTCCGTGGAGTGGGAGGGGCCGCGTCGGCCTTTGGACGTTCGCAGCACCAGCGAGGTAGTGCTCGCAACGGCCAACGGCCGACGGCAGCAGGGAAGGAATTATAGGGGTTTAGAGTGGGAAGTAATTACATTTAAAATAATTAATCATTACTTTTTAATTGATAATTAATTATGCTAATTGTGTAAGTACATTAGTTACATTTTTGGTGTCCGTTGTGGGGTTTATAGGGGTACAAGGTGGGAAGTAAATTTACATAATGAATATATATGTGTATATATATATATATATATTGAATAATGATTATTTATAATAAATTATGTTAATTGTGTAATTATTTTCTTTTATTACATTTTGGGAGTGTGTTTTATATTTTGTGGGGGTATATAGTGTAAAGTACAATAACTGTATTTATATAATAATTAATGTTTAATTATTGATAACTAGTTTGTTGAGAAATATTTATGTTTATAGTATAAATAGTTAGCTTTTTAAAGTTAGGTTTTATGTGTTGGTTGCAAGTTTTGCAGGGGTACATGGTGGGAGGTAAGTAAAATAAAATGTATTGTATAAATAATTTTTAATTAAAATCTTTTTTTATATGACAATTATTTTCAGATTTAACTTTTAATGTTTGTAAATAAGATATGTATATAAAATTATATGTTTTTATTTAAAGAATGTTTATATGAAATACATTAGTGTATTTGTAATATTTAAATTTTCATTTATTTTGTTTTTGAAATTATTTTATTGCTTTGTAGAAAATGCGTTTGTTTCTAATTTAGTACTGCCTGAAGTAGGAATATTAATTTGTTTCCTTCCGCAATCCAACAATTTCCCTACTGTTTCATTGACTGGAGTGAAAATAGTAAATATTGCCCCTCCACAATCCAACACTTTCCCTGCTGTTGCACTCACTGGAGTGGGAACACTAAATTTTACCCCTCCGCAATCCAACACTTTCCCTACTGTGGCACTCATTGGAGTGGGAATATTAAATGTTACCCCTCCGCATTCCAACATTTTCCCTACTTTTCCACTGATGGAGTGGGAATATTACATTTTATCCCTTTGCAATCCAACACTTTCCCTACTATTAAGCTCATTAGTAAATGTTACCCCTCAACAATCCAACACTTTCCCTACTTTTGCAGTTATTGGAGTGGGGATATAAAATGTTATTTCTCTGCAATCTAAGATTTTTACTAGTGTTGTATTAATCGTAGTGGGAATAGAACATTTTTGTACTCTGTAATATAATATTTTATCCAATTTTGTATTTATTGTAGTGAGATTAGTACATTTTATATTATTAGTAAAAGATTATGTTATTTTTGTTTGAATTGTAGTGGAAATTTATATGTATTAATTTTATTTTTGTATAATTTACTTTACACTTTTTCAATGTATATAATTATGTTTTTGTTTCTTTAGAAGAAGAATATTTATCATTTTTAATGTTTTTGGCTGTAAATTATTTTGATTAAATTGTAAAAAATTTATGATGTTTACTTTTTAATTTCAATTAAAGTGGTTTGCTTTTTAAATATTTTATCTGTTTGATATATATATATATATGCATGTACATACATGTTATATTATATTATTAAAAAATATATAATATAATTTAAAAATATTAGCTTAATTATATTTAATAGATATATGTTAATACATATGTATGAATGTTTAACTTTTTCAAAGTCTGTTATATTTGTTAAAATAAATATTAAATATATTTTCTTATTAAATTAACGTAAGTATTTAATATATTTTATTTATAATATTTTAATTTGTATATATTTAACTGATGTTTAATACAACTAAAGTATTGCAAAAAATATGTTTTGTAAAATATGTTTGTACTTACCTTTTTAAACCTTTTGGTGCTCATAACAAAATGGTTCCGTCATGAGCACCAGTGCTCCTGTGCTCATGACGGAACCATTCCGTCATGAGTACAGGGGCACTTAATCCGTCTGCTGCAGACAGCAGAGGGATTTTTTTTTTTGTTGGCCTCTGGCGGTGGGGAAGAGCTTTCCCAACCTCCCAAGGCCCTTTTTTAAATTTCAATGCAATGACGATCCCACGCATGGTCCTCTGAAGTCATTGCATTGAAAATGAAACTGAAACTTAGGGGCCCATTAGGATGGCAGGTGGACTTTTCCACTCGCCATCCTATCATGAAATGGGACCGCCCGCCATAAGGGCGGGGTCCCGTGGGGGTCATTAGGATGCTCCTGCTACAGTGGCGGGCACATCCTGCATTCCTGTCATTGTGGTGGGCGGTGCACTCACCACCACCCACCACAATGCCAGGAAGGCATGTCGTGCACTTCCATGCACAACATGGCAGGCACCGTGCGGTGCCTGCCATGTTGTGCATGGAACGTCCATGTGCACCCCCCACCCCCCAGAGTCCCTAGGGGCCCTCAACGGGCCCCCGCAAGCAATTCCCGCATGCCTTTCAGTGGCAGCAATGCCACCAAGGAAAGGTATGTTTCCTCCCCATCCTAATATGGCTGGCGGTGTCTAACAGACACCGCCACCATATTAAACTCTAAGTTGACTGGGCGGAAAAGCGGCCGATGGTCTTTCCATTCGCCACGGTCCGCCCCGCCAGGGAAATGGGTTGCGGGCGAGGAAGGATCTCGGGTGGATCGACACCCCAATGCGGGTGGTGGCGATCCGCTGAGATCCTAATGGGCCCCTAAGTTGCAGTTTCATTGTTTTGTTGCTCGTGGGGCTATCTCAGCCCCCAGAGCACCGAAAAACTTAGGAGAGGTATCGTTGGACAGAGGAGAATCTCCCTTTTCCAATGGTAACCCTTAACTAGTGGTTCCCTGCTTGAGGATCGCCCTCCTGATCCATTCACTAGCCACCAGGGAGGGAGGAGCGACAGCTTGGACAAAGGCCTTTGCTCCCAGAAAGTACCCTAGATGCCAGGGATTCTTTTTTAAAAGCCAGGAGTGAGGGCTGCCCAGGATGGGCATGCCAATGCCACCACCCTACTCCTGCAAGAAAGGCAAAAGACTTTCTGCCCCCCCCCCCCCGAGGCAGATGGGGGCAATAGCCCCTGATCTGCCCGCCCAGGAGGGCAGAAAGCCCACTAGGCACCAGAGATTTTTTTTAAAGATATACCTAGGGGTAGGGGCTGCCTAGAATTGGCATGCCAGTGCCCCCACCCCCCAAAAAAGGCTAAAGTCTTTCAGCCCTGGGAGGCAGAGGGGGCAACAGCCCCTTATTTGCCCCTCTTGGGGTGCAGAAAGCCCACTAGGCACCAGGCATTTGTTTTCTCCAAAGTTCGGGGTGGGGGCTGCCCTGAATGGGCATACCAATACCCCACCCCCCCAAAAAATGCCACAGTTTTTCTGCCCCCCTCAGGAGGTAGATGGGGCAGTGCCCCTGATCTATACCTGGGGGGGGGGGGGGGGAGAAAGCCCACTAGGCACAAGGGATTTTTTCTTCTTTTATTCGTAGGGATGAGAGCTGCCCAGAATGGGCATGCCAATGCCCCCACCCCAAAAAAATGCCACATTCTTTCTGCACCCCCCAGGAGCCAGATGGGGGCAATTGCCCCTTATCTGCCCTCTCAGGGCAGAAAGCCCACTAGGCACTAGGGATACATTATTTTCACAATTCAGTGGTCGGTGCTGCCCAGAATGGGTATGCTAATGCCCCACCCCCCAAAAAAGATGCCACAGTCTTTTTGTCCCCCCGAGGCAGATGGGGGCAGTAGCCCCTGATCAGCGCACTAGGCACCTGTGATGATTCTGGCTTTTTTATACGTAGGGGGCGGCCCAGATTGGGCATCCGAATGCCACATCAAAAAAAGTAGCAACAATCTTTCTGCCCCCCTTGGGGGCATATCGAGGCAATAGTCCCTGATTTCCCCCTCCCCAGGGTGGCAGAAAGCCCTTGAGGCACTGATTTTTTTTCGCAATGTGCCTACCTGTGGATTTTGGGGTCCTAGGGCTGCCGGCACCTAGGGAGACATAGCAAACCTGTATATTTTTGAAAACTAGACACCAAGGAAAATCCAGGATGGTGTGACTTGTGTGCCTCTCGCCAGGTTCTGTTACCCAGAATCCCTAGCAAATCTCAAACTTAGTTAAAAAACACATTTTCCTCACATTTCTGTGATGGAAAGTTCTGGAATCTAAGGGGAGCAACAAACTTCTACAAACCTAGCATTCCTCAAGACTCCTGATAAAAATAGTATCACCCTTCTGTGGGTAGGCCTAGTGCCAGCATCAGGAAACGGCCCAGAATGCAATGTGGGCACATCACATCTTTCCAGTGAAAACTGAAACTTTTTTGGCAATGTGCCTAGTTGTGGATTCTGGACCCAGCTCAGCATGCACCTAAGGAAACCTAGCACACATATACATTTTTTAAAACTAGACACCCAGGGGAATCCAGGATGTGGTGACTTGTGTGGCTTTCACTAGGTTATGTGACCCAGAATCCCTTGCAAACCTCAAACTTTGTAAAACAAAACACATTTTCCTCACATTTCTGTGATTGGACGTACTGGAATCTGCTTGGATCCACACACTTCTGCCCACTAAGCATTCCCCAATGTCTCCTGATAAAAATGGTACATCACTTGTTTGGGCAGGCCTTCTACCCGTGACAGGAAACCCGTGACAGGAAACGGTCCAAAATGCAACGTGAACACACCACATTTTTACAGTGAAAACTGACCCTTTTTTTCAAAGTGCCTAGCTGTAGATTTTGACCCATAGCTCTGCTGGCAAATAGGGAAACCTAGCAAACCTATACATTTTTTAAATCTAGACACCCAGGGGTATCCAGGATGGGGTGACTTGTGTAGCTCTCACCAGATCCTGTTACTCAGAATTCCTTGCAAACTTCAAACCTTGTAAAAAAAAGGCTAATTTACCCCACATTTCTGTGATGGAAAGTTCTGGAATCTGCGTGAGTCCACAAACTTCCACCCACCCGCATTCTCCAAAGTCTCCCCATAAAAATGGTACATCATTTGTGTCAGTGGGTCAAGTACCCGCAGCAGGCAAGGGCCCAAAACTTATTGTGGAGTCATCAAAACAACCTAGTTTTGCAAGGGGCGGGGTAACCTGGGTTTTTGGTCCTAGGCTGTCCTGACAGACCCAATGGGGTGCTACGTCTTAGTGAGAGGCAGACTGAACAGCCAACCGATCTTGCTGGGCTCCTTATATGCCCCCAATGTCATGCAGGGTACCTTTCTGAGTGATCTCTCGGAGGTACTGCTCCGGTGGAGAGATGTCCCGTGGCTCATAGGAGGTGACTTTAAAGCAGTGCTTGACGTCTCTCTTGCCGCTCCTTCCCCCCTTTCACTAGTACTAAGGCCTTCTCTAATGCTCAACTTTTAAATTCCTGGTTGGGCAACTAGGCTCTTTCGGACATCTGGTGGGAACGTCATCCTCACTCCAGAGTATACTCTTTTTATTCTCCGGTCTGTTAGTTACATGTGCGCCTCGATCACATACTTACATCCATAGCCCTCCTCCCCTTGATACAGACAACTGATTATCTCGGTCGGACCCACTCCGATCATAACCCCTTGTTGGTGCGCCTGGTCTGGGAGGCGCAGCCCTCACCCCCGATTCCGACCTGGTGCCTGCAGACCACGGCTCAGGGGGACCCCCTCTTCCGGAGCTTGCTGGAATCAGCTACAGCTGGCTATTTTGCACTCGATATCGGATCCAGGGACTCGGTTCTAAACGAATGGGAGGCCTTTCAAGTTGTAATTAGGGGCATTGTTTAGGACAGACTTGGCGTATCGGCAGACAACTAGACACATTACTAACCCACATTGAGGGACGGCTGCTCCTACTTGAGACGCAGGCTGTCGCCAACCCGGCTCAACAACAGCAAATGGATGCTGCCCATACCGAACGGGAGGCACTTCTGGACCGACTGCAATGCCATAATGTTTTGCCGCATTCGGTTCGTTCTCACTTTGCCACAGACAAAGCCGGGAGACTGTTGGCTTATTTGATCAGACAGGAACACCCCCAGCGCCCCATACATTTATTACTCAACAACCTTGGCCGGGAGCGAAGCACCCAAAGAGACATTCATGCACTGATGACCGAACACTACACTCAACTATATGAGACCCTCCTGGCGGGCAACGCACAGGATGTGGGGTCCTTTTTGGACACTGTGGACTTACCCACCCTTACAATAGACCAGTCCCTGGAGCTGGACTCCCCCCTTAGCTGAAGACGAAATACCTACGCAGAATATTTGGTGCCACATCTCCATTCAATGTACACAGAGGCAATCTAGGCTGAGGCTCTGCCCCCAACCATGCGTACCGTTATTGTGGTGTCTTTGTTGAAACCTGGTAAGGACCCCACGTCTCCCAGATCCTACCGACTGATTGCAATATTGAACACGGATTATAAGATTCTGCCAAAAGTCTTAGCCAATCGACTGGCTCCACTAGTCCCTGACCTAGTCCATTCTGATCAGAATGGCTTTGTTCCGCAGAGTAATACGGCCCTGAACATACGTCGCTACTTTTGGGTGGCGGAATAGGCCCCGATCAACTGGCCACGCTCAGGTTGCATGGTGTTGGACCTTGAGAAGGCCTTCGATTCGCTGGCCTGGAACTTCCTTTTTGCTGTTCTGGCTCGTTTTGGGGTTAGTCCCTATTTCCTTGGTTTGGTGCAACTACTATATCGTAATCCATCGGTTCGGATTCGGAGAGACCCCTATGACTCAGATTCGCTTCGGGTATGACATGGAACCCGACAGCGATGCTCGCTGTTCCCGCTCCTGTTCGCATTGGCAGTGGAGCCGCTGGCGGCCCATATCCGCACTCAAGTCGACATGGGGATTGAGCTGGCCATGGCACTCACACCATTTCGCTATACACAGATGATCTGCTGTTATATACTGGAAACCTCCATGATATTCCCCCCTCCTTTGATCAAGCCATTAGCCATTTTGCATGTGCCTCGGAACTGCGAGTTAACCCGGCAAAATCCATGCTTTCTCCATTCTTGGCGGATATTCCTTATCCGGGCTACACACTAGGGGGGAAGCCTGTGACCTGGTGCATCGACCCTTTCGCTATTTGGGGTCTGAGTTTATCGTACCAAAGCCGATCTCTGCGATGGGAACGTGCTCCGGGCTGCCACAGCGATACGGTCTCAGATGGGCTTCTGGAGGACTCTCCCATTGGCAATCTCTGGCAGAATTGCCCTTGTCAAAATGGTGGTTCTTCCCCGCCTTCTCTATTACTTTGCCACTCTACCCCTTATCATCTCTCCCCCTTTCTTCAGACAATGGGAAAAGGTTGTGCAGGACTTCATATGGGGTACATCACGCCACAGAGTGTCCATGGGAAAGCTTTATCTGCCTACCGAGCATTACTACCTGGCCTCCTAGCTGCAATGGATCACCAGGTGGATATCCTCCCGTTACTTACCGGACACGGCCTCTTTGCAGCCTCCGCTGCCGCAGAGAACCCTTTTAAAAAATGTCCATCCTTGCTCCAAATTCAGGCCCCTGATACTCTTCTCCTCACCGTAGCATACAAATGCTTCCATAGGTGTCTTTTCCTCACTAGAACCACTGTTCCATACGCACCCACTATCCCACTGCTGGGAACTCTACGGAGGGACACCTACATGACAGCGGCTGAGTTACATCAATGGGTCTCGGAGGAGATACAAGACGTGGGGGACCTTTTTTCCGGATCGCACTCTTATCCTGTACCAGGAACCCATAGCTGAAGAGTACCTAGGCTCTGGGCAGTTTCTATTACATAGAACACTCATACCTCCGTTAGCGTCCAAATGGGGCACACTCACTCAGGAACCTCCCACACACCACACTTTGCAGTACCTTCACGTGATAGGGACAGGAAGACATCTCATGCGCTGGTTCGCATCTTCTCTTCAACAACACATGGAAGTAGACCTCACTCGACTTCGACTTCATTGGGAGGGAGCCCTGGGGAGGGCGTTTACAGATAGGGCGTGGGCGGCCGCCCGGGGCAGCTCGTCCTACGTCCCTTGTAACCAACGATTCAAGCAAGTATAATTTTTATATTACATCAAGCCTACCTTACCCCAGCCCAAATCAACAGGTAGTTCCTCCACACAGATGAAGCCTGTCCCTGTTGCCAGCAGTTAGATGCAGACATGCTTCATATGCTTTGGGGTTGCTCGGCTCTGATTGACTATTGGAACTCTGTGACGGTCACCCTCACAACTTGCACCTCCTGCACCATTCCCCCGATGTGGGAGGCCCATGTCCTGCACCTCTTCAGCAGAAACAAGAAATCTAGAGCTGCCACACGGTTTCTAGACCTGGGTCTAATAATGGCCAAACATTTGATCACCAAGCAATGAAAATCCCCCTGTCGCCTCACCCACTTGCTTGGTGCCGATCCCTGCTTAACTGGGCTAAAGAGGAAGGTGTGGCGCTACGCAGAGAGGACCTGCTTGGCATTCGAATGTTCCCGCTGGCACCTCAGTGGGACACAATGGTCTTCAAACTCCAAGGGGTGGACACTGACACGGGGAACCCGACTGCATTACAAGGGGTCGTTATGCAGGGTATATCCCCCACAGGCGTGAATGCGGACTAGCACTGACACCCGAGCTGACTTAGCCCTTATGTCTCAGAGCCCCACTGTCACCAGGTCCTGGCAGTTATTGAATGCGGCAGCAGGTCTTGAGCGGCTCCCTCCTACCCTTCCTTCACTTATGTTGTCCTCATTTTGTTGTGCCCTATGTCCCAGGTTGGGTTTGAACTGCACTGTACCTGAATATTACCTGATATTGCCTCATGGTTTGATGTACTCACCATACCTTACATCTCTGTTTTTCCTGTTGCTACTAGTTACTGTGCACCGCACTACTGGCAATCACTTTTTCTTTCTTCTTCCACCTGCTACATGAGCACTGCTCTGACTGTATGCTTTGTTAATAATGTGCAAAACGTTAATAAAAACGAAGTAAACAAAAAAATATACAGCTAGGCACTTTGCAAAAAAAGAGACAGTTTTCACTGTAAAAATGTGGTGTGTCCACATTGTGTTTTGGGCCGTTTGCTGTTGTGGGTACTAGGTCTACCCACACAAGTGAGGTACAATTTTTATCTGAATACTTTGGGGAATGCGGAGTGGGTTAAATTTTGTGGATACACGCAGATTCAACAACTTGCCATCACAGAAATGTGAGGAAAATGTTTTTTTTTTTTTACAAAGTTTGAGGTTTGCAAGGGATTCTAGGTAATAGAAACCGGGTGAGAGCCACACAAGTAACCCAATTCTGGAGTTCGATGGGGGTTTCGTTTAAAAAAATGTATAGGTTTGCTAGGTTTCTCTAGGCCCTGCAGAGCTACGGTTCAAAATCTACAGCTAGGTACTTTGCAAAAAACGGGTCAGTTTTTAGTGTAAAAATGTGGTGTGTCCACAATGCTTTTTGTGCCGTTTCCTGTCGTGGGCACTAGGCCTACCCACACTAGTGAGGAACCATTTTTATCGTGAAACTTTGGGGAATGCGGTGTGGGTGGAATATTGTGGATCTACTCAGACTCCAGTACTTTCCATCACAGAAATTTTAGGATTTTTTTTTTTTTTAATGCAAAGTTTGAGGTTTGCAAGGGATTTTTGGTAACAGAACCTTGTGAGAGCCAGACAAGTCACTCTATGCTGGATTTCCCTGGTTGTCTAGGTTTCGAAAATGTATAGGTTTGCTAGGTTTCCCTTGGTGCCGGTAGAGCTAGGGTACAAAAACTGAAGCTAGATTCTTTGCAAAAAAAGGGTCAGTTTTCACTGTAAAAATGGGGTGTGTCCCCATTGTGTTTTGGAACATTTCCTGTCACATGCACTAGGCCTACCCACACAAGTGAGGTACAATTGCTTTTGGAAAACTTTGGGGAATGTTGTGTGGATCCACATACTCTCCAGAACTTTCCATCCCAGAAACGTGAGGCATTTTTTTTTTTTTACAGAGTTTGAGGTTTGCAAGGTATTCTGGGTAACAGAACCTGGTGAGACCCAGACAAGTCACCCCATATGGATATCCCTGGGTGTCTGATTTTCAGAAATGTACAGGTTTGACAGGTTTCCTTAGGTGCTGGCTGAGCTAGGAATCACAAACTACAGCCAGGCACTTTGCAAAAAAAGGGACAGTTTTCACTGGAAAAATGTGGTGCGTCCACTTTGCGTGTTGGGCCGTTTCCTGTTGTGGGTACTAGGTCTAACCACACAAGAACTTTCCATCAGAAATGTGAGGAAAATGTGTTTTATTTTTTTTAAAGTGTGAGGTTTGCAAGGGATTCTGGGTAAAATAACCTGGTGACAGTCACACAAGTCACCCCCTCCTGGATTCCTATGGCGGCCTACTTTTTAAAAATGTATAGGTTTGCTAGGTTACCCTAGGTGCCGGCTAAGGTTCAAAATCTACAGCTAGGCACTTTGTAACCTGGTGAGACCCAGGCAAGTCACCCCATCCTGGATTTCCCTGGGTGTCTGATTTTCAGAAATGTACAGGTTTGACAGGTTTCCCTAGGTGCTGGCAGAGCTAGAAATCAAAATCTACAGCCAGGCACTTTGTAAAAAAGGAGTACATTTTCATGTAAAAAAGTGGTGTGTCCATGTTGTTTTATGCCATTCCATGTCCCGGGACAAGGCCTACCCATACAAGTGAGGTACCATTCCTTTTGGAAGACTTTGGGGACTGCGGGGTGGGTGGAATTGTGTGGGTCCATGCATATTCCAGAACTTTCCATCACAGAAATATTAGGCACATTTATTTTTCTTTTTTTTACAAAGTTTGAGGTTTGCAAGGGATTCTGGGTGATAGAACCTGGTGAGACTCAGACAGGGCACCTCATCCTAGATTTTCGTGGGTGTCTAGTTTTCAGAACTGTACAACTCTGATAGGTTTCCCTAGGTGCTGGCAGAGCTGGGAATCAAAATCTAAAGCTAGGCACTATGCAAAAAAAGGGACAGTTTTCACTGTAAAAATGTGGTGTGTCCACTTTGTGTTTTGGGCCATTTCCTGCCATGGGCATTAGGCCTACCAACACAAGTGAGGTACTATTTCTATCATAAGACTTTGGGGAATGCGGAGTGGGTGGAATTTTGTGGATCTGCGCATATTCCAGAACTTTCCATTACAGAAATGTGAGGAAAATGTGTTCTATTTTTACAAAGTTTGAGGTTTGCAAGGCATTTTGGGTAAGAGAACCTCTGGAGAGTCACACAAGTCACCACATCATGGATTCCCCTGGGTGTCTAGTTTTCAAAAATGTATCAGTTTCCTAGGTTTCCCTAGATGCCGGCAGAGCTAGGGTTCAAAATCCACAGCTAGGCACTTTGAAAAAATGTGGTGTGTCACGTTGCATTTTGGGGCGTTTCCTGTCGCTGGCACTAGGCCTATCCACACAAGTAAGGTACCATTCTTCTCGGAAGACGTTGGGGAATGTGGGGTGGGTGGAAAATTGTGGAACCACAAAGATTCCAGAACTTTCCATCACACAAATGAAAGGAAAATGTGTATTTTAGTAAGTTTGAGGTTTGCAAGGGATTCTGGGTAACAGAACCTGGTAAGAGCCACACAAGTCACCCCATCCTGGATTCCCCTGGGTGTTTAGTTGCAAAACCTGCATAGGTTTGCTAGGTTTCCCTAGATGCCGGCAGAGCTAGGGTTCAAAATCCACAGCTAGGTACTTTGAAAACAAGGGTCAGTTTTCACATAAAAATGTGGTGTGGCACGTTGCGTTTTGAAATGTTCACTGGCAGTAAGCCTACCCACACAAGTGAGGTACCATTCTTCTTGGAAGACTTTAGGGAATGTGGGGTGGGTGGAATTTTGTGGATCCATGCAGATTCCAGAACTTCCCATCACAAAAATGAAAGGACAATTTGTTTTTTTGAGAACCTTTGAGGTTTGCAAGGGATTCTGGGCAACAGAACCTTGTGAGAATCACACAAGTCCCCCTCTCCTGGATTCTTCAGGCTGCGTAGTTTTTAAAAAGTTATAGGTTTGCTAGGTTACCCTAGGTGCCGGCAGAGGTAGGGTTCAAAAGTTACAGCTTGGCACTTTGTAAAAAAAAGGGACAGTTTTCACTGTAAAAATGTGGTGTGTCCATGTTGCATTTTGGGCCATTTCCTGTCGTGGGCACTAGGTCTACCCACACAAGTGAGGTATAATTTTTATTGGAAGACTTTGGGGAATTCGGAGTGGGTGAAATGATGTGAATCCACGCAGATTCCAGAACTTTCCATCACAGAAATGTCAGGAATTTTATTTTATTTTTTACAAAGATTGAGGTTTGCAAGGGATTCTAGGTAACAGAACCTGGTGAGAGCCACACCAATCATCCCATTCTGGATTTCCCTGGGTGTCTAGCTTTCAAAAATGTATAGGTTTGCTAGTTTCCCTAGGTGCCAGCAGTGGTAGGGTTCAAAATCGACAGCTAGGCACCTTGCGACAAAAGGGTCAGTTTTCACTGTAAAAAAAGTTGTGTGTCCATGTTTCGTTTTGGGCCATTTCCCGCCTTCCAGAACTTTCCTTTTTTTTTTTTATTAGCAACACAAGAAAAAAAATCATAAACAATTGTAGCATACAATTAGAAGAAGCGATAAGGCAGAATAGAGATAGCTTCATTACACAGGAGTACTCATGGTAGTGATGAACGTTGCAGAGAAATAACAAAAACAATCAATTGTAAATCCCATGAGAATTAAACAAAGAAAAGCAAAAGAAAATTTTTACAGTTAGTTGGTGATTTGACAGAACAATTTAAATAAATGTACCCCAAATGTTATCCAATTTCATTAATGATCGCACTCCTCTTATTTTAGCTAAAGCAGACTCCATAGTGTAGATTTCTTTGACCAGAGACCACCATTCCATAATATGGGGAGATTTCGGGGATATCCATACTCGAGCGACTGTCAGTTTAGCACATGACATTAGGATATTTACTAAATCTTTCTGCAGGATAGTAGATGTAGGTATATCTAATAGTACCATTGGTGCAGTGAGAGAGGGAAATCCTACAAGTTTTTGTTTCAGCAGCTTGTCCAGGTCTGACCAAAACTCAGTCAGAGCTGGACAAGAAAATAGCATGTGCTCTAGATCAGCCGCAACCAAGTCACATTTAGGACATTTAGACCTGTCGCTTGGGAAATTATTCGTGGACCATTTGGAAATCCTTTCTGGTGTATGATATAAAAAACGTGGTTTTATATTGTTGTAATCTTTTTTTTTTTTTTAATTCTTTTTATTGTTGCATCAGTAGTATCACCGCTAAGGAAAAAGGTAGACAGACGGTAGGGTGTCAACATTCCGCCCTATCCGCCAGGAACGCAACTTTTCTCAGTAGTTACATCATATCATACCCTGCAGTAATAGCTTCGTATTCAAACTAGCAAGAGTAAGAACAAGTAAACCAAAACCCAACAGAATCCCCGGAACAGCCGCCCGCCAACCCTCCACACCCCCCCCACCCCTTGGTCCCCACCCTCTCTCGACGTGTCTCATCCGACAATCACGCACACAAGAACAGGTATTAATGTAGTCACATAACACTCAGGAGTCCCCACTGTGCACACCATCTCATCCAGGTGTTCCCCTCCCACATTTTACTAGTCCACAGGGTCTCAATCTAGCCCATGGAATTGTCTCCATTTAGCCCATATTTTCCTGAATTTTTTGGGGCAGCCCCGTGCACGATAAGTAACTCTCTCCGCCGCCATGTACAGATCCAACCCCCTCCGCCATTCTTCCATGTTCGGTTTTTCGGGCGCTCCCCAGCATCTTGCGATGTCTCTTTTTGCCACTACTAAGGCCAGTACCAGAAAGATAGTCAAGGGGCGGGGCAGGTCTACATCTGTGATCGTACCCAACAATGCCAGTCTAGGGTCACGTGGTAAGGCCACCTCCAATACATCCTCCAGTTCCCGGAACACCTCCTCCCAGTATTCTTGAATTATATCACACCCCCACAGTGTATGGAAGAAATCACCTGTGTGTCGATGGCATCTAAGGCATGTTGTGTCTGGTATCCTACCCATTTTAAAGAGTCGTACCCTGTCAAAGTAAGATCTGTGCAGTATTTTAAATTGTATGAGGCGGAGTCTGGACTTAATAGCTACCTCACGGGGGTGCATGAGGGCGAGTTCCCAGTCTAGATCCTCCATGTCCCCCATATCCGCCTCCCATCTATCTCGTAGGGCTTGCAGGTCACCCAGCATATTGTTGGTTAGAGTCTTATACGTTAGGGATATCGCCCCACCCTGTATCTGTTCCTGCAGCAGTCTACCCTCCAGTGGTGCGTACTCTGGGAGATCTGCCAGTACAATGTTTTGTGCGCTCCAGGCATGTTTCAGTTGTAAATATTTGTAGTACTGAGTGTTGTGTAGGCCAAATTCTGCTCTGAGTGCCGGAAAGGTCTTTAATTCCCCTTTTGCAATCACGTCCCCTACCGTGGAGATGCCTATGTCATCCCACCTCCTAAAACCTTTCAGTTTATTCAGTTCTCCTAGCCACTTGCAGTACCACAGTGGTGTCTGACGAGTGATCCTCTTGTCCCAACCCATTCTTTTCGTTGCCCTACGCCACGCTGTCAACGTTATCTTAGTGGCGGGAAGGAAGTGCTGGCCTACCGCTTCCCCATAGAGGTAATGCAATATAGATTTGCGTGACCATTGAGACCTTTCCAGCGCATAGGTGGGGTGATCGGCCGCCGCATGGAGCCACTCGTTGATCGGGGCGAGGTGTTCCGCCCAATAATACGCCTCCAGGTTGGGAAGCGAGATACCCCCGCTATATTGGTGGCGCTGCAACGTGGTGAGGGCCACACGAGGTTGTTTTCCCAGCCACAGGAAGGCGCGCAGGTCCGCATGAATTTTAGTCAGAGTCGCCAATGGCAGGGGATAATACTCATTCTGGAGTGCATAGAGAAACTTGGGTAGTAGGACCATTTTATATAGTGCGGCACGGCCCAATAGGGTGAGCGGGAGTTGCCTCCATCTGTCCATTTCTGACCTTGCTTCTACCATTATCCTAGCCACGTTCGCAGTGTAGGAGCGTGTCCTATCTAGCGTTATATATACGCCCAGGTATTGGAAGCCGTCTGTCGTATGAATAAGCTGTCTCGGAAGGCACTCATGACGCTCCTTGCCTTGTGGGTCATAAAGGACCGATTTGTGCCAATTGATCGTGTGTCCCGCCCTCGCCCCGAATTCGCCTAGCTCCCCGAACAGTGCTGGAATTGTCCTGCTTGGGTCGGTCACGAACAATAGTACGTCGTCGGCATACAAAGATATTTTTTCCTGTGTGCCGTCAATAGTATCCCACCTAAAACCTCCGATATCCTGATTCTGTCTAATCCGTGTCGCTAAAATCTCAATCGTAAGGGTAAACAGGAGGGGGGATAATGGGCAGCCCTGGCGCGTACCCCTACCAATGGGGAACTCACGGGACAGCCTTCCATTGATCCGCACTCTCGCCTTCGGGTTGGAGTACAGGAGCCGGACCCACTGCATGTATTTGGGACCAATCCCAAAGCGTCGGAGGGTCTCCATCAGAAAGGGCCAGTGGACTGCATCAAATGCCTTCTCCGCGTCCAATGAGAGGAACCAGTGGGGTTCACTTCTCTCACGGACCTCCTGTAGCCAGTTGTGAGTGCGACGGAGATTCAATTTGGTCGCCCTATCCGGAAGGAAACCGGACTGGTCCATATGCACCAACTCCGTGATTACCTGTCGCAACCGTCGAGCCAGGATAGTGGCCAGTACTTTTGTCTCCGTATTTAGGAGGGAGATTGGGCGGTAGGAGGAGCAGTCGTTTTTGGGTTTGCCCTCTTTGTAGATTGGGATAATAGTGGCCAAGACCAGGTCCGGAGGAAAACTCCCTGCATGGTATGCGTCCGTGAAGAGGTTCTTCACGTGTCGTTGCAACAGATCCGCCGTACGTTTAAAAAATTCTGCCGGGAAGCCATTGGGCCCGGGAGTCTTCCCCGGTTTCAACGCCGTCACAGCTTCAGAGATTTCGTCCAGCGTCAGATCCGCCTCCAGGGCTGCAGTAGCCTCCGCGGATAACGTCGGCAACTCCATACCACTTAAGTAGCGATGGGCGTCCTCACAGTCGCCCAGGTCCCTAGCTCTGTAGAAGTCCTCGTAATAGGTCGCGAAGGCCTCGGCTATGTCCCTATCCGTGTTAACCTGCCTGTTCCCCGGTAACGAGATCATATCCACCCATCTCGCCGCAGTTTCCCTCCTACTCAGCCAGGCTAAAAGTTTGCCCGACTTGTCACCGACATCATACAGTCGATGCAACGTCGCCAGTGCCTGAGTGCGTGCCTCATCCGTGACTAATTCCCTGTAACGTCTCTGTGCGTCAATCAATTTCCTGAGGCGGGCCTCTCCCTTCTGTTGGTGATACTCCGTTTCTAAATTTAAAATGGAGACCTCTTCACTCTCTACCTGACCCTGGCGCGACCTCCTAGCTTCTCCCAGCCTAGTTTGAATGCGGTCTCTCAGGACTGGTTTCATAGCCTCCCAGAGGGTAACACCAGAGTCCACCGAACCCTCATTTTCGGCCATGTACACCCGTATGTCTGCACGCACGCCCTTAAGTATTTCCGGGGTTTGGATGTCCCATGCCGCTAATCGCCATTGTGACTGCCTCACCCCTCTGTCTTGTCCCACCTGCACTAATAGGGGGGAGTGGTCGGAGATCCCCCGCGCCTTGTACTCTGCCAGGTCTCCAACCGTGATATCCTGCCTAGACATAAAAACATAATCCAACCTGGAGAAGACCTTGTGTGCCCCGGAGTAAAAGGAATAGGCTACTTGTGTTGGATGGAGCCAACGCCATACGTCGGTGAGGCCGAGGGTATTCATCTGCCGGGCTAGGGCAGTTGTGGATCCCAGTGGGTGTGAAGTCCCCGACCTATCTTGTGTGGTGCACATGACATCATTAAAGTCCCCCCCCATTACTTGAGTTGTGTCAGCCGTGTCCAGTAGGATATTAGCAACCGCCTTCAGTGTGGGAGCCTGTAGCTTGGGTGGAGCGTACACTGATATGATCGTGAACCTACGTCTTTTCCACAACCCCTGGACTCCCGCATATGTGCCCTGAGGGTCTAGCCAAGTGCGTGTAATCGTGAACGGCGCCGATTTTTTTATAAGGATCGCCACCCCCCTGGAGTCTGCCGTGTATCCCGCATGTGCCAGGACAGTATATCTTCCCCGCGCAATAAATGCGCACTGGTTCCCTCTAAGGTGCGTTTCCTGGAGTAGGATGACGTCTGGTGTCAGTCGTCTGAGGTACGCATTAACTAAACCTCTCTTAATTTTCGACCCCAGGCCGTTCACATTCCAGCTTAGCACCGTGAACCCTGTGTCACCCGTGGGTGTAGCGTCTAGTGTACTTGCCATTGTGTTGCTCTGAACCTTCCCTGGGTGGGACCGTGACTTAGGGATGTCATCAACTGTGGGCTGGCGTGTCTCTGCTGTTCCTGAACGGGTTCCCCCCTCCCCCCCATAACCTTTGTAGACCCCAACCGGGGGAAAAAATTCTCCCGGACTCGTTGCTGCTGTAGTTTGACAAACTTCCCCCCTCCCTCCCCAACACTCTCAACAACCCCAACGTGGGGTAACATGGTAGCAAAACCCCAATCCGCTCCCCCCACCCCACCTCCCTCCCCTTCCAGTTGCATCCCCATCCGGGTCTCAACTATCCATGGGAGTAGGCCTGTCGCCCTCCCACACATCCCACCCTCAATAAACCGCAATCAGTGCTAAAAGCACAAAGAACAGTACTAGGGGGGTGCCAACTTGCTTGCTCTGCCTCGCCGAGCCGTCATCTCTTCCCCTTCCCAGTGCAGCATAGTTCACGAATGTGAGTCTTGTGTGTCCATCTGTCCCTCACGACCTGTAGAGTCTTGCTCCAACTGCTGGATTTCTTTGGCCAGAGGGTGCAGCGAATCACTCCTGGCGTCATCCTCCTCCCCGTCGGATGCCCGGCCCTCCGATTCCTCCATTTCTTCTTCTTCAGAACGGATTCCATTTCGCAGGCTACCAGACCTCGAGCCTGCAACAGAGTCAGTACCCGGTGACGCGGACCTGCCTCGCCTCCTGCCCTGCTGGTCGCTTGTCCTGTATGGCGTTTGCGGTGTCTTGCGCTGTGTCTTCCGCAGTCTCCGTCGTTGCGGCTTCGGCCTCTCCCATTGCGGTTTGTCCCGTAGTGACCGGTCTAGCACTGCCCGGCCCGCCGCCTCCCTACTATTCAGGATAGGTCGCTCCTCCAGCCATTGCCACGCGTCGTCTGGGTGTGCAAAGAAGATGGATTTGTCCTGATAGATGACCTTAAGCTTGGCCGGGAAGAGGAGCATATACTGGATGTTGAGGGACCTCAGCTTTGCTTTTACAGCGTCAAAGGAGCGGCGTTGTTTAGAAACTTCTTGGCTGTAATCCGGGAAGATCATTATGGTGGTGTTTTCAAAGCGGATCTCGCCCAGTGTCCTGGCTTCACGCAATATCAGATCTCGATCGGCAAAGTTCAGAAACCGGGCTATGACCGGTCGTGGTCTCGCCCCCTCCGGTGGTTTGGCCAGGAGCGCCCTGTGCGCCCTTTCTATGAGAAAACACGGGGAAAACCGCGCCGTAGGGAAGGTCTTTTTGAGCCAGTCGAGAAGGAAGGCGACCATACTCCTTTCCTCAACCCCTTCTCTAAAGCCCATGAATCGCAGGTTATTCCGCCTTGACCTGTTTTCGGCATCATCCACCTTCCACAAAAGTTGACGGTGTGAGGCCTGGAGCTCTGCCATGTCCTTCCTCAGCTCAGAGACCGACTTCTCATTTTCCGTCAACCTCGTCTCGGTCTCAGAGACCCTGTCGGTCAAGTTTCGAAAGTCCTGGCGCAGCAGCATAACCTCGGACCCGACCTCCCCGATTTTGGTTTCCAAGGCCGCTCGTGAAGCTTGGATGTCCGTTCTAGACGCCCGTATGGCCTCCATCAGCATGTCCGTGTCATTGCGTGCGCCTGCTTGCATGGGCCGTTGCTCCACCGCTGGTCGCGGAGCCGCGAAATCATCTATTAGGCCCTGCCGCTTGGTCTTGGGTATCGGTGTATTCTTGCCCATAGCTGCGTTGTCAAGAGGCCAGGGGCTTCTGGGATGAACCTGCCTCCCTGCCTCCCTCCGCGGTATCGCTGGGCTCGGCCGTGCGCCGGGAACAGAGGCCGAGTCAAGTAGTGCCTCGAACACGCAATGCCCTTGGGTGGCCCCCAATTGATATCCTGAAAGTCTCTGGGCCAGGGGCCCGCGTACACTCCCTGTGCTCCTCACCGCCTCAGCCCCGGGCCGCCACTCAGAAGGGCAGTAGTGCGGCGCTGTGTACGGAGGGCTCGTGGTGACGCCCCGTCTCTACTGTTCCAGAGCGGGCCACCTGGTCACTAGGGCGGCAGGGACCAGCCCCCTCCCCCCCCGGCAGGCCTTCGCGGCCGACCGCGAGTCAAGCGCCGCTCCGCAGCACACAGTTAGCGTGCGGCCGCCATGTTGGTGAAGGCGGGCGCCGCTTCAGGGGCCGACCCCGGTCTTCTCGTCAGGCAGATACTGAGCTCCTCACCTCGGTGCAGGCCCCCCTTCCGCTCCGCTCCTGGGCCCGCAGCAGGTCACAGACTCCCTCCGGCCGCGGTAGCAGTGTGGGGGACCCCGCCGTCACAGTCCCGGAGCCTCCACGCCGGCCGCCATATTGGATAAGGCGGTCGGTGGTCGTTTCTATCCCGCCTCTAATGTCCGTCGGAGGTGGTATGCAGCCGTCCGCCCGGCCGCCAAGCATCCAGCGGAGCCTCCCCGGGCCTGCGGCAGCGTGGCGAGGGGGCCACCGGTTCTCAATGAGCGCCTTTCTCTATCGGAGCACCGGGGCCGCCATCTCGCTCTCCTTGAGGCAGCAGAGCCTCCGTTTCACCCGGTGCCCTGGCAGGGATCGCCTTCGTTGCAGCTCTGCAATGAACCGTATCAGGTGCCCGGGCTTCAGCTCCCTGCTGCTGCGGCGTTCCTGGGTCTTGGGGGATCAGGTAAGTCGGATATTTAGGTGGCTCGGCCGGAGCTCTGTGCCGGCACGTCTAGTCGGCCATGCTGCTGGCCACGCCCTTTCTATATTGTTGTAATCTTAAACTCGAAGATTGTACTAAACTATTAATCCTGCAGAGAGTAGCAGAAATCTTATTAGAGGTTATATTGAAGCCCAGCTTTCCACTCCATTTCTCCGCAAGTTTCAGGCAATCATTAGTTTTATAGGAATTAAGGCATTTAAAACCTTCGCTAATTAGAGACTTATTCTTGATTGGATAAATGCAGTTCCATATATCAGAATCTACGATTTCCCATATCTTCATCTTGCGTATAAGATAATCATAGATTTACGTATATTTCAATCGCGTAGCTTCTGTCAAAATCCCCAAAAACGTTGGAGGCATATAAATCCCCTAATGTTTTGATTCCACAAGCAATCCAAATATTAGCCATTCCATCATTAAAGATTCCAGGAAGTCCCGGGTTGCCCCATAATAAAAGTTTAGGGTGAAAGAAAGAAGTTTTACACATAGCCAAAATCATAAACCAAATCTTAACTGTATCTCTGGCGGTCTTGAATTTCACCCTTTTAAAGTAATTGGGGTAATTTACTCTTGCTAAAAAACATATTAGAGTCAGAATCCAACATAACATAAGAAAATAGAACTGGTTATCCAAATTAAATAAGCTGCGGAGACGACCAAGAAAAGTTGCGAAAAAGTATAGTTTGAAATCGGGGAGATTCAGCCCACCTTTATCAAAAGGGAGCTTGAGCAGAGCCATCGACCGGCGCGCTTTCCGATATCCCCAAAAGAAACTACTCAGTGTCCCATCAAGCCTTTTAAAAAAAGAATTATTAAGGAGTAGCAGGATAGACCGAAATAAATAGAGAAATTTGGGAAGTACCTTCATTTTGATTAAATTAATCCAGCCAATAACATTCAATGGAACCGTATGCCATTTTTTTAGTAGAAGGGAAGTTTCTTTTAATAAAACCTCATAATTGAGTGTAGTTATCTCACTTATTTTAGATTAAATTTTTACCCCCAAATAAGTAGCTGCCCTACAGATCCCTTGTGTAGGTGCCGGTGGTTTATAGTTCACTAATATTTGTGTTTTATTTACATTTAATTTGTATCCAGACACCGCTCCAAATTTATTGGCTTCGTCAGTTATCCCCTGTAACGCCTCTACCACATCTGTGGAGTATATGGCAATATCATCAGCATAAGCCATGATTTTTAGGGAGTGAGAGCCAAATTTAAAAGGAATTTTTCGAGACTGTATCTGTAGGGCATACAGAAATGGTTCCATTGAAAGCGCAAATAGCAAGGATGACAGGGGGCACCCTTGTCGAGTGCCCCGGGATATTGTGAAATTAGAAGACATCATGCCAGCGTAGCAAATTCTAGCAATTGGGTGATCGTATATGGCCTGGATCTATCTTAGATACTGGCCATTAAAGCCGAAGGTTGTCATTATTGCCCTGAGATAATCCCACCCCACTGGGTCGAAAGCTTTCTCGGCATACAGCAATATCTCCCAAGGTCGGCTAGGGCGGCTGCTCCACTACAGCAGATGCTGCGTTTCTACCATGATCGGCTAGGGTGGCTGCTGCTGACCGCTCGGTTCCCGATTCCGCAATTGCTTGGCGGATCGGGGCTCTGCTGGTCTGGTCGGCTGCTGCCGGGCCTGGAGAGTGTTCCTATCAAGACGCTGGTGTTTCTGCAGGATCACGGTCACGGTCTGAGGCTCGAGCGGACATGGCGCCAAAGAACGTGCCCAGGGCAACTCGCGCTGGGAAGAATGCCGCCATTGAGACAACCCCCAATACCAGCGGAGCGGCAATAACGGCAGCGGCGACAGTGGCAAAGACCGCTAACATCTACCTTACCTATATCTGTACCGTCTTCTGGGAAAACCGGACAACAACAACAATCGGGTAAGCAGTTGCTCAGACCCCCGCAATTTGTGGTGTCAGAAACTCTGGTTGCTCAGAGCAAATTGACTAATGGAGATAATGTCGCAACCGGTAAAGACAATGGCAACTATGTAGCAATTTCAGTGGAGCTAGCGGGACTGCAAGACGCTGTTAATGACGCTGTTAATGTGCTACAGGCCTCCGATAGCAATCTCAAACATGATTGCTTAACAGTTAAAAGGCATGAAATAATGAAACATCAGCTGGGAGAAAATAATCCGAGGGGCTTGAATATGAATGATTGACAGCGAGAACCCTGAGAGAGATTCCGAAACCCTAGGAAGCGAAGGGATATTAGAGAAAGTAACCGAATTAGTCCCGGAATTGGGGTCTCTCCAGGTGTTGAATTCAAATTCTGCAGCTCCCTCTGAGCCAACAAGCTATGGGGTTCACTCCATGTCTCTTCCTGCCGGTCAAGAGTCGCATAAACCAACAACCATCGAGTCACTCGATAAAACGGCATTTGGGGCTGTGGATGATCCACCTAGTGATATACCAGGCAATCTGCCCACTGTTATTGGGGATGAGGACGGCTCCAACGAGGACTATGAGGAGCTTGCGGATGAGGACCTGATTAACTCCTCTGCAGATACAGTTAAACTTTTAGGCTGCAGAAGAGAGAAGGGTAAAGCCAAAGCAAAAAATAAAACTAAAAGAGGACAGAATCTTTGTACAACTATCTCGACTTTAATCCCGGCTTCAGGGAATCCTATTATTGATAAAAGCCCTCTTAGGAAGTGGAATCAGGCAAAGGGGCTAGTGAAGAACATGGCTGCTCTCCCTCCCTTGGCGATATACCCAATAATATATCTTCATCCCCTTTTCCATTGTCTTCATCTGTGGCATCTATAATACATACGGGCCCAAACCCAACTCTACCAAAGGAGTCAATGTCCTTAACTGAGCCTAGTAGCACTATAACAAACACTGTACCAATCCTAGCCCCAACGATCCCCCCAGCTATAGCCTCATCTGCAATTAATGCAATTGACTTGTCAGTGCCAGTAACTCTTGGAGGCTGAGAAACCGCCATCTCACCTCTCTAATTAATTTTACAGACGTTAACGGATCATCGACAGGAGGCACAAGAACACTTTTTGCAGTTGAGGGATGATAACAGCAAGCTGCAAAATTCTTTGCAAGAGATGACTAATAAACTGGGAGGGATCACACAGGAAATTGAGGATTTACAGCAAAGGGTGGTTGGCATAGAAGAAGTGGCTGTCCGTACAGAGACTACGGTGAACCAACATGATGCACAGATTATGAGCCTACATCTGAAATTGGAAGATATGGAGAACTGCCAAAGGAGACAAAATCTGAGGCTCTTCGGCATACCGGAGGGAGCAGAAGGGTCAGACTCGAGGGCCTACGTTGTCAAGCTGTTCCAGAAAGCATTCCCAGATTTATCAGATTGGGATTGGGACTCACAACTACTCCAAAGAGCCCATAGACTGCCTCTAATCCAAAGGAACAAAGAAAGCAAATTCCCTCGCCTTTTTCTCATCTACTTTGGGAACTTTCTATTAAGACAGGCAGTCTCATTGAAAGCACCTCCTAATTCTCCTGTTTTAATATAGAATGTCTTTTTTCGTGCAATCCGACCTAAGTAAGGCAACGATGGATAGACGGTGGAAGCTCCGTAAACTTATAGATCCATTTAAATCTTTGGGGGGCAAGTGTTCCTACAGGAACCAGCCCGCCTTAAAGTAAATAAGGATGGTCACACGTATTTTTTCACAGATGAGAGGGAAGCTGAGACGGCACTCTCTAAATTAGCCTAGCATTTTGTAGGGTATATTCGAAATCTACAGTTCACTTTTTTCCATATCCTCTGATGCTAGGCTAGGTATATTTTCCCTCTTCTCTTGGTGTACTTAGTCGAACTATACCTTTAAAGGGTAATTGTTACTCAGTACCCATCCCAAGAGGGTTAGATATGCTTTCTCTTATCTTGGGAATTCTGTTTTTTCCTTCTTCTGTTCTTTAATGCTTTTCTTTTAAATTATAGGACTTCCTTATGACTTATTAAACTGTTATAGAAATGTCTTTCTGTCTTACCTGTCTTTTTTCTTTTAGTAATGCAGGGAGGGCCTACGCGCTGCTACTCTGCTAGGCTGCCTATACAGCGGCAGCAGAGCACAGAGGGGTGTTCCCCCCTGAGGGACAAGTGGGAGGGGGTGGGCAGGCTGGGTCTTCAGGTGGGTGGTTTTGTGAGGGGGATAAAAACTTTGAAAAAAACAACATGAGAATGAGATTTGTTAAAATTGATAGGAGGAAGATAATTATTTTCTGGGGCAGAATGGGAAAAGTTAATACATTTTTTAAATGTTTAGGTTGAGATGTTTAGCCTGGAACGTTGCAGGTCTTAATAGTAAGAATAGGAGACGACTCGTCCAAGAGGAGATAAAAATGTATAATCCACATCTAGTTTTATTATCAGCAATTCATATCTCTCACAAAGATAGAAAGTTACTGGGGCAACTTGGTTATGATGCAATAACCTGCTCAACTTTAAACGTCTCAATTAGAGGGGTCGCTATTCTTAAAGAACAGCGACTTAGAGTAGAAACCCTTAAAACCGATCTAGATAAGGGGGGAATATTGGCCATTGCTCAACTAATTGTGGAAAAGTGCAAATATGTATTCTGTGTTGTTTATGGGCCAAATCTAGATGATTCTTTTATTTTTGATTGGTTAAATATGGAATTATTAGAATGGGAAGGGGAACTTGTTATCATGGGAGGCTTTAATTGTATAATGGATTATGATTTGGATACCACTAGGCGAGGTGCCTTTCAATGCATGTGTAAATCACAAGCCGCTATCTCAGAATTAGGGCGCAATAATAACATAAAGGATATTTGGCGAACACTCTACCCTTACACACCCGGATATATATATTACTCTGCGCCCCATAAACTATGCTCGCGCATAGACATGGCTTGGGCCAAAGACAGGACATTGGATACTCGCTCTATTGAGATACGTCCACGGGTCACCTCAGACCATAATCCTATTCTTCTTGCTTTTAATATTTCACAAAAAAAACAGAGTACCAGGTTATTTTCTTTTACAAGGTATTTATTATCAGATACAGAGTTCATCTCACAACTTTAAAAACATCTCCCAGAATTTATTAATATAAATCTTAACTCCACCTCATCTATTATAGTCTGGGATGCCTGTAAGGCCAGTATAAGGGGGTTTACTCAGCAATTTGTTTTAAGACAGAACTTGGAGCGTCGAAAAATCACTAAAATCATGGTCACTAACATTCTATCATTAGAAAACCAACTGGCTGAAGCTTTACATCAGGGTTCCCAAAATACTGTTGAACTGGGCTTAACATTTGTGAATCTTAGATGTGCTATGAAAACAATATTCAGAGAAAAAAGCTGTGCTAATTTACATAAACATCAAGAATCCCAATATGATAGCGGCGATAAAATTAGGAAAATTCTGGCATATAAAGTTGCTGACGATAAAGCCAATACCTTAATTAAAACTTTAAAAGGGCCCAATAATACCATCTGTTACCAGCCGGCACAGATATTGGAGCAATTTGTTGACTTCTACAGAACTTTATATACTCCCGAAAACCGTTCGAGCCTGGCTAATATACAAGAATATTTGGATACTAATATTAAAAAAATGGAGGAATAGTCGGTCTAGACCAATTGTCTGAAAACATTAATACGACAGAGATTAGGCTTGCAATTTTCTCCTTACCTTCGGGGAAAGCCGTTGGGGAGGATACTCTACCATTGGAAATAAATAACATTTGCATTTACAAGTTACTACCCTTTTTCTGCCAGGTATTTAGGTCTATTGGTGATAATGGAAAGACCCCGAGCTCTTGGAACATCGCCAAGATGTTTTTTTTTCTGAAAAAGGGCAAACCTGCTAATGAGTGTGGGTCACATAGACCCATTTCACTCATTAACGCGGATGCCAAAATATTTGCCAAGGTCTTGGCTACACGGCTGGCTCCATTTATTCTGAAACTAGTTAATCCACAACAACATGGATTTGTTATGGGCAGGGATACAACAGCCCATGTAAACATGGCCATAACTGCGTTTGACATCGCAGAGATTGATTCCAGAACTTTCCATCGCAGAAATGTGAAGACAATATGTTTGTTTTTACAAGGTTTGAGGTTTGCACTGGATTTTGGGTAACAGAACCTGGTGAGAGCCACACAAGTCACCCCCTCCTAGATTCCCCTGGCTGTCTAGTTTTACAAAATGTAAAGGTTTGCTAGGTTTCCCTAGGTGCTGGCAGAGCTAGGGTTCAAAATCTACATCTAGGCACTTTGCAAAAAAAGGGTCAGTTTTCATTGTAAAAATGTGGTATGTCCATGTTGCGTTTTGGGCCATTTCCTGTGTGTGCACTAGGTCTACACACACAAGTGAGGTACAATTTTTATTGGAAGACTTTGGGGAATGCGGAGTGGGTTAGATTTTGTGGATACATGCAGATTCCAGAACTTTCCTTCACAGAAATGTTAGGAAAATGTGTTTATTTTAAAAGTTTTAGGTTTGCAAGCAATTTTGGGTAACAGAACCTGGTGAGAGCTGGAGAAGTCACCCCATCCTGGATTCCTCTGGGTGTCTAGTTTTCAAAAATCTATAGGTTTGATAGGTTTCTATAGGTGCTGGCAGAGCTAGGGTTCAAAATCTACTGCTAGGCACTTAGCAAGAAAAGGGTCAGTTTTTACTGGAAAAATGTGGTGTGTCTACATTTAATTTTGGGCCGTTTCCTGTCGTGGGCACTAAGCCTACCCACACAAGTGAGGTCGCATTTTTATTGGAATACTTTAGGGAATGCGCGGTGAGTGGAATTTTGTGGATCCACGCAGATTCCAAAACTATCCATCACAGAAATGTGAGGAAAATGTGTTTTTGTTTGACAAAGTTTGAGGTTTGCAAGGGATTCTGCGTAACAGAACCTGGTGAGAGCCACACAGTTCACCACAACGTGGATTTCCCTGGGTGTCTAGTTTTAAAGATGTATAGGTTTGCTAGGTTTTCCTAGGTGCCAGCAGAGCTAGGGCTCAAAATCCAGAGCTAGGCACTTTGAAAAAAAGGGTAAGTTTTCACTGTAAAAATGTGGTGTGTCCACGTTGCGTTTTGGGACGTTTCCTGTCTCTGCACTAGACCTACCCACACAAGTGAGGTACCATTCTTCTCGAAAGACTTTGGGGAATGCAGGTGGGTAGAATATTGTGGATCCATGCAGATTCTAGAACTTTCCATCACAGAAATGAAAGGAAAATGTGTTTTTTTAGTAAGTTTGAGGTTTGCAAGGGATTCTGGGTAACAGAACCTGGTGAGAGCCACACAAGTCACCCCATCCTGGATTCGCCCAGGTGTTTAGTTTCAAAACATGTATAGGTTTGCTAGGTTTCCCTAGGTGGTGGCAGAGCTAGAGTTCAAAATCCACAGCTAGGCACTTAGCAAAAAAAAGGTCAGTTTTCACTGGAACAATGTGGTGTGTCCATGTTGCGTTTTGGGCCATTTCCTGTCACAGGCACTAAGCCTACCCACACAAGGGAGGTACCATTTTTCTCGGAAGTCTTTAGGGAATGTGGGGTGGGTAGAATTTTGTGGATCCACACAGATTCCAAAACTTTCCATCACAGAAATGTGAGGCAAATTTATTTTTCTTTTTTTTACAAAGTTTGAGGTTTGCAAGGGATAAAACTAGTTACTTACCTGTACACGATGGTTCTCCGGTATTATCTTTCATAGATTCACATGCGTGTAACTTCCCCGTCATCATGGTGGGAGTCTCACGGTAACAACATGACCATAGCAGTATTAGAAAACTGCATAGAAAAAATCTCAACGGGAATCATATTATTTGGTAGCCAAACTTCATCATTATTCGGTCCACAACTCAGCCAATAAGCTGCCAGCCCTGACATCACACTCCCCCGCATAGCCATCATACCTCAGATTTCCAGCCCCAAGTGAGAGCCAGGATATATCAAGAGATAAAAAGGTGGGGAGGTGGGCGGGCCGCATGTGAATCTATAAAAGATAATACTGGAGAACCATAGTGTACAGGTAAGTAACTAGTTTTTTCTCCAGTATTGAATATTTCATAGATTCACATGCTTGTATCAGAATAGCGAGCAGTACTTGTGCCAAGTTGCGTTTCCAGGATAGAACCCCACATTCTCTGCAGGCTCTGCTCCTATTTCAAGTATATTAATGAACTTAAAATTAATCTGATTGAAGAGATTTGTCACAAAGACTGCTTATGCTAAGACAGTATTCAGATATTACAAGAAATAAACATTTAGATATCCATGTATATATTTGAAATTATGTATAGAAGAACATACATATATATATTGATAAATACCTTATAGAAACAAATGGCGTAGAACTGCTTGTCCCACTGCTGCATTCTCTTTCCATGCTGTATCTAGACAATAATGTCTAGTGAATGTGTGTCAAAAAAGAGAGAGTATGCAGTTCCCCAGTTTTAAAATTAGACAGATGAAACCTAGTGAGTTAAGGCACAAAGGAGGGGCACCCATAAAGGGGCTCTTTAGCTGAGATCTTTTGTTCCTGCCATATGGTGTCGTGGGTGTGAGTGCCCTAGGGAAGGAAGTGAGTGGTGTAGATGTGGTAGGTGGTTAGAAAAGGTTGGGTTGTCCACAACAGAATTTTAATAAAGTGGTAACCCACCTTACTAAAAACAAAAAGAGCGGCTGCTCTCTGGCATAAGGGTCCAGGAAAGCAGTGTCCTACTCTATATCAATGGTTGACATGTTTCATGGAGATTTGTTCAAAATGATACAGTGCATTTCTTTAGGTCCAAAAAAGACTATCTACTCTATTAAGGAAGGGTGAGTAGTGCCCATACCCTATTAATCAATGTGCGAGCATGGAGTCATCCGGTACATACTCACAAGGTGTGTTTCAACTGTCAGTGTGGAAAGACGGTGAAGTTACCTCTTCAAAAGAAAGGTTAAAAAAGCCTAATGACTGGTGTCAAACACAGTAGGATTAAAAATAAGCAGAGGGGGGCAAAGAATCACTCACCCAACTCAAACGAAGCGTCCGCTTCATCGGTTTCCCTGGGCGTTGACACCTCACTGTAGATGTCCTGGATGAGGGTGAAACATAAGAAGGGAGAAACCAACGGGGCTGGAAGATAGAATGGGGACTGTTGAGGCCCTGAACTAGGAACAATAGAGGGCCATGCCCCTAGTGATTCCCAGAGTCTGGCCCTGGTAGAGAGAGTCATCAGTGTGGTTTATAATAAAATTTAAATTGAGCATGGGTGTGACTAATCGCCAAGGCTCCTTGCTGGTTCAGTACATGCAGTATTGAAAAAGGTAATGCATCCCTGTTACTAATGCGAGGTCCGGGCGGGAAAACCAGTATGACCCTGCACTGTGGCTAGTCATCCGTATGCTCCCCATCAGCAGATGTATCCCCAAACACCACACATTGGAGCAAATCACTATTGAAAACTGCTGTCAATGACAGCGGCAGTCTGGCAGAAAGCCACCGACCCCGCCAAACACGGTTGATGCACCGGGCGGCACTGTTATGGGGCACATCACGCAGTGATGGATCCACGGGCCAGCACAACCAATCACCCTTCCCCAAAGCACTTACCTGTCCACAGTGAGACTAGCTCCGGTATTCTACCCCATTGCCTTTGGTGAGGAGCCGGTATAACGCTGAGCAGCGGTTGCATCCATTTAATGCACCAGGTGGGAAGCGCTAGACCCAGCTGCAATGCGTTAGCCCATCCCACTGTCGGACACGCGAGGGATGAGGTCAGGGCATTTGTGCTAAAGCAGTGGGGCTACCAGCTACGATGTCGGCCATCTTGGAGGTGCCGGATAGAGTTGAACTTATATTAAAGTGCCTATTCTCAGCAACAGGATTAGGGGGTCAACACACTCGCGGGTAGCGAGGGGTGGAGATGCAATAAAATTGTATCGCATGTGGACTATGCGAACAATCTAATTAAGGCAACTCAGTTACCAAACCCATTGTGATGGATGAAGCTAGTAAAACAGAAAAATGACTACCAAATAACCAAGCATGGTAAGTATAGCTAGTGTCCCCAAAAGTAAGGTAGGGTGTAGGAACACATCGAGTGTTTGTTGATGAATGTGACCTCGTTATCAAGGCTTGTATCAAGGCTTGTAGGCTCATGCATTTGATGTTGCTCTTATGTTCAGTTATCCGTAATTTCACCTGCCTCATTGTCATGCCTATATATTTCATGTTACAGGGAAATGAGAGCAGGTAGATGCATCTGGCTGTGTTACAGTTTGTGTGTCTCTTTAAGTGCCAGGTGAATGTGTCCGTGAGTTGAATCTCCTTACACGAATTGGTCTGGTTACAGACTGCACATCCGTCACAAGGGTAGTGGCCGACAACTAGTGGCAATTCCCAGAGAGTTCTCTGGGCACCCACTCCTCTAGCCCTAGCCCTAGTATTTACTAGTGTGTCTTTAAGGTTAGGTGTGCGTTTAAACGTGAATCTGGGCTTAGGGATGTTGAGGTCCCCGGTGTTGAATATGCCCAGTGTCTGTTTATCGTTCCCTTGATTAGAGCCGAGTTGCGTGTAAAGGAAGTGATGCAAGTGAGTGTATCAGTGGCTTCATTGTCCCTCCCTTGTAGTAGGGCCTCCCTTGGATTGTTCATGGCCCGTTTATAAGATTGCTTGATCCTGCGGGCTCGGTAACCGCTATCTTGTAGGTATGCTGTAAGTGCTACCCTCTGTTCTGTAGTCAGCCAACGAGGAGCAGTTCCTTCTAATTCGAAGAAACTGGCCAAAGAGGAGGTTATCCCTAGGGGACTTCGGGTGATGACTGTCGTACAGAAGGAGGCTATTCCTGTCAGTTGCTTTTTTGTACAGGTTAGTGCGGAGGCCCGTCTCAGTGAGCCAGATCCTCAAGTCCAAGAATGGGATGTTACTGTTGGATATGGTGCTGGTAAACTTAAAAAAAGTATTCTGTGTATTGATCCATTCACAGAAGGCCTCACAGGTGTATGTATCGCCTTTCCACAGTATGAGGATATTGTCTATGAAGCGCCTCCAAAGGGTGAGGTTTTCCCTATATGGGTTGCTGGGATTCATGCTGACCTCTTTTTCAAATGTTGCCATATACAGGCAGGCCACATTAGGGGCAAAGGTACTCCCCATTAATGCATCCTGTGTCTGATGGAAAAGGAGAGAGTTGTATTCGAAAAGGTTTTCCGTTAGAGGTAACGTGGCGCAGTTCATAATGAATGGGCTAGGGGTGGGGACGTCCATTACTCAGCCAGGAGGCTGGATTCAATGGCCTCCAGAGTGGAGCGCTGGGGGATGTTCGTATAAAGCGCCTCCACATCTAGAGTCACCAGTAAGTCCACCCCAACCCTCCCTTCGATGTTCTTGATTAGACGTAATACGTCTGTGGTGTTCTGGACGTAGGAAGGTATTTTCTTCACCAGTGGTTGGAGGAAATGGTCACAGAACTTGGAGAGGGGTTCAAGTAAGGACCCTATCCCAGATACGATGGGTCTTCCTGGGACAGGTGTAGTATTCTTATGGATTTTGGGGAGGGTGTAGAAAAATGGGATCTTGGGATCCTTGGTCAGGAGGAAGGCTGCCTCTTTCTGACTAATCCACTCATTAGTTTCAGCTTCGAACACCATAGTTGCTATTGCTGCAGCAAGTCTTGGTGTGGGATCAACTGTGAGGAGGGTGTAGTGATTTATGTTACCCAATTTGGCGTCTACACTCTTTATCATAATCCACGGTGGACTGGATTACAATTGATCCCCCCTTATCTGCCTGTTTGATAGTGATGTTGGGGTCTTCAGCCAGGGTTCTGGCTGCCTCTCTTTCAGCCTTGGTCATGTTCTGGTACTGGTTAGATCTGGGAATGTTAGTCGATTCTTTGAGTACTGCATTTTCAAATGTCAGTACTTCTGGGGGAACCATACTGTTGTTAGATCTGAATGTAGAGGGGTTGTGGAGTCCAGTCTCTGACTGTTCACCGGGTACCTCATCCTGGAAGAATGCCTTAAGGCGCACCTTCCTGAAGAACTGTTTCAATTCACACATCTCATTAAATTTATCTGGAACGGGTGTGTGAATAAATCCCAGGCCCTTTTCCAGCACAGACTTCTCTGTGGTTGTGAGAGTCCTCGTGGAGAGGTTGACAACTTGGTCCTCTTTCCTCTGCTCATGCTGCTCGCCTCGACTGATTGTGGTGTCTGGTCTTGCCAGTGCACCCCTTTCTGTGCTCCTCTTCTTTGCCCTCTTCCATTGCCCCAGACTCTGCCTAAAAAAGGGGGGTTGTTCATGGGATAGTATTGGGGCGGTCCTTGAGGATACATAGGATATTGCCATGGTGGTGGCATGGGGCCATGGAACACCGGACCATTTTCAAAGTTAGGGTATGGTTGGAAGGTAGGCCTCCGTTTGTTAGGATTTCCCCAACTATCTGTGCTAGAGTCACTGTTGGATGACCCCCTTCTGCTCCCATTGTCTGTACTGTCGTCCGAGGAGTAGTTGCTTTTGGATGAGGTTTAGTCATCCTTGAGGTAGGGGTAGACCGTCTTCTTGTCAAATGTAGCCACATCTTTCTGCAGCTTAGTAATTTTCTGTTTTAGCAGGAATTCCCTGTTTTCAGTGATTTCATTATTGATCTCCGTCAGGCTGTTTTTGGCATGGAGGACCTCAATGCTGTTTCCGCTGCCTGTATCCTAACCAAAAGGGCATCAGCCAGTCTTTTGGCAGTGTTAATTAACAGAAATAGTAAGTCTTTGGTACATTTCCAGGACACTTGGCACAAATCTTTTTAAAAGGTGCGTCCTCCAGGAAAATTCAGGGTAGAATATTGACAATGAGGCCCCGTGTAGCGATGTTTGCTTGCAGGTACTCAGTCATTAGGGCACCATGGACAGTGATCTTCAGCCAATCTTTCTTCATTTGTGTGATTGACGTCCAGTCATCGGTTAGGCTACCTGAGGCACCAGCCCCTCCTAAACCCAATAGGGAAGGAGCTGTCTTCAGGATGTCGGCTATTGCTTCCTCATCGAAGCTGAGCCCAGGGATGTCCTCCATAATGAGGACAAGAGGACCAACCGTGCTCGATGGAGTACTGGTTGGGCATTAGAGAAGAGAAAAAGAGGACAAGAGAGGGGGTTGTTCCCTTTTCAATTGTTCCCCGAGGGGCCAGTCAGTATAATTTATACCTACTGGTAACCTGTATAAATGTCCTACGGGGTTACCCGTGCCAATAGATCCAAACAAAAAGAGGGACAGAGCGGGCTGTTTTACGTAGTCCAGTGTACGTGCCCTAACTTCAGTACATCAAAAAAGAGAGTATGCAGTTCCCCAGTTTTAAAATTAGACAGATGAAACCTACTGAGTGAAGGCACAAAGGAGGGGGATCCTCCTTGTTGGAACTAGAGTCCTCACACACCCAGCAAGCTAGGTGTCATGCTTCATCATATGGGCTCGCTCCTCGTCGGGTCGGCGGTGCAATACCCGACAGGCACCCATAAAGGGGCTCTTTAGTGGAGAGCTTTTGTTCCTGCCATATCGTGCCGTGGGTGTGAGGGCCCTAGGAAAGGAAGTGAGTGGGGTAGATGTGTGTAGGTGGTTAAAAAAGGTTGGGTTATCCACAACGGAATTTTAACAAAAGTGGTAACCCACCTTATTAAAAACAAAAAGAGCGGCTGCTGTCTGGCTTATGGGTCCAGGAAAGCAGTCTCCTACTCTATATCAATGGTCGACAGGTTTCATGCAGATTTGTTCAAAATGATACATTGCATTTCTTCAGTACCAAAAAGACTATCTACACCATTAAGGAAGGGTGAGAAGTGTCCACACCCTATTAATCAATGTGCGAGCATGGAGTCCTGCCAAGGCTGATGGAACATGGAGGGGATGACAAAAAACACAGAACAATAGTGTCATCCTGTGCACACTCACTAGGTGTGTGTCAACTGTCATTGTGGAGAGACGGTGAAGTTACCTCTCCAAACTCTATACAATTTCAAAAGAAAGGTTAAAAAAGCCTAATGACTGGTGTCAAACACAGTAGGGTAAAAAAAAAAGCAGCGGGTAGCATGGAATCACTCACCCAACTCAAGCGAAGCGTTCGCTTCAGCGGGTGAAATATAAGAAGGGAGAAACCATGGGGGGGCTGGAAGATAGAATGGGGACTGTTGGGGCCCTAAACTAGGAACGATAGAGTGCCATGGCCCCTAGAGATTCCCTGAGTCTGGCCCTGTTAGAGAGAGTCATCGGTGTGGTTTACAATAAAATTTAAATTAAGCGTGGTGTGACTAATCGTCAAGGCTCCTTGCTAGTTCAGTACATGCAGTATTCAAAAAGGTAATGCGCCCCTGTTACTAATGCGGGGTCAGGGCTGGAAAACACATATGACCCTGCACTGTGGCTGGTCATCCCTATGCTCCCCGTCAGCAGATGTATGCCCAAACACCACACAGTGGAGCGAATCACTATTGAAAACTGCGGTCAATGACAGTGGCAGTCCGGCAGAAAGCCGCTGACCCCGCCAAACGCGGTTGATGCACCGGGCAGCACCGTAATGGTGCATATCACGCAGTGATGGATCCACGAGCCAGCACAACCAATCACCCTTCCCCAAAGAACTTACCTGCCCACATTGGGACTGGCTCCGGAATCCTAAATGTGTGCACATTTTCCCATGTCGCTGCCCTGCAAATGTCTGGCAGAGAAACTCTTGCAAACAGGGCCGTAGAAGTTGGCATTTTTCTGGTGGAATGCGCATGTACCCTGGATTGAAGAGGTTTGCCAGCTTTGTCAGGACATAAGGAAATGGCCGAAGAAATCCATCTAGAAATGCTAGATCTGGACAGCGCCAAAGATTTTCTAGGTCCAGAAAAATCTACAAAACGTTGGTTTGTCTTTCTGAATGGCTTCGTTCTGTCAATGTAGAATTTTAAACATTGTTTTGTGTATAGGGAATGTAGAGCTCTTTCCGCAGATGAAGAAGGATCTCTAAAGAATGTAGTCAATACTACAGGCTCGTTGAGATGAAAAATGGAGGGAATCTTAGGAATAACCTTTGTATTTGTTCATAGGATAACCTTATCCGGATGGAATTGGAGAAAAGGTTCTGTAATCGAGAAGGCTTGAACTTTGCTGACTCTCCTTGCTGATGTGAGGGCTAACAGCAAGGCTGTCTTCCATGAAAGAAACTGCAAATCCGCTTTATGTACCGGTTCAAACGGCAGTTTCATGAGCTGTGTAAGAACGGTATTGAGCTGCCAGGAGACTATCAGACTTTGAACCGGGGGAAACACCCTGAAAAGCCCTTTGAGGAATTCTTGTATTACTCTTTGAGACCAGAGAGATAAATGATTAGGAATGCTTGTGTATCTTGAGATAGCTGCCAAATCCACTTTTATAGATGCATGTGAAAGGCCAGCTTTAGCCAAATGCAAAAGATATGGATGAATTTGGTTTGAAGAGATATTAAAGGGATGTAGATCTTGAGATGCGCACCATTGGCAAAATCTCTTCCATTTTGCGGTATACGTCTTATTCGTAGAAATTGCCCGAGAACGTGAGAGAATATCTCGGCATTCTTGATAAATATTTAATTTTCGGAATTCATGTTCATGAGGTTCCATGCTGACAAATTGAGCGATTTCAAATTTGGATGCAGAATTTGCCCTTTGTTCATGGAGATCAGGTCCTTTGATAGAGGAAACTGAATCCTGGGTGCCACGGATAGCTTGAGGAAATCTGAGAACCAAGCTTGTCTCTGCCATGCTGGAGCTGTGAGAATTAAGTGACACAGTTCTGATTTCATCTTCCGTAACACCCTCGATATCAGAGGAAATGGAGGGAAAGCATACGTGAACATCCCTGTCCAGCACAGCTAAAGCGCATTGCCCCATGATCCTTTCTGAGGAAACCTGCTTGCATAGTGTTTGCATTTTGAGTTGTGAAGGTTCGCGAACAGATCCAGCGATGGGGTGCCCCACAGACGAAACACTCGGAGTTGTTGACTTTGAGCTAATTCCCACTCATGAGGAACACCGGTTGATCTGCTCAGGATATCTGCCCTTGTGTTGTTCACACCTGGAACGTGCTGAACTTGAAGCAAGATGTTGTGAAGGAGTAACCACCTCCAAATCTCTTGCGCCTGATTTGATAGAAGTTTCGACTTCGTACCCCCTTGTTTCAACAGGTAAAACATCGTTGTTGTACTGTCTGTTCTGACCAGTACTGTGGAATCGTGGATTCTGGGTAGGAATGCCTTTAATCCTAAGAACACTGCCTTTAGCTCCAGCAGGTTGATGTGAAGTTGAGTTTTGTAGTCTGACCAATGACCCTGAATCTCGAGATTTTGAAGATGTGCCCCCCAACCTTGTAGCGATGCATCTGGCATCATAACATAATTGTGATGTTGAGGTTCGAAGGGCAGACCTTTTGTTAAATGTTTTCGCACCATGACAGGTCCTTTTTTATCTGAGGAGATAAAGTCACTCGATCTTCGAAGGACCCTTGAGATTGAATCCATTGCTCGTCCAGACGCTCTAGAAGAGGCCTCATATGTAGCCTGCAGTTGGGAAGTAAAGGAATACAAGAAGACATCATCCCCAATAAGGACTTGTAGATTCTCACAGAAGTGTACTTTCTTGTTTGTAGATGCAACGCTAGGTTTATGATATTTTGAATACGCTCCTCTGAGGATAAGCTTTTGCTTCCTTTGTGTGGAGAATGGCTCCCAGAAATTGAAGAGCCTGAGATGGGATGAGAAATTACTTTTCTAGATTGAGCCTTAGACCCAGTCGATTGAAGACATCCATGCAGCATTGTAGTGAGTGCTGGGTTTCCTCGAACAAAGTGCTTTTTATGAGCCAATCGTCCAGATATGGAAACATTTAGTGACCTTGAAGTCTTAGGTGTGCTACTACTGGCACCATACATTTCGTAAAAACCCTTGGCGCCGACTTCAGATTGAATGGTAAAACTTTCAATTGGTAGTGGTGCCCCGCCACCATGAAACACAGAAATTTTCTGTGATTTATATAGATCGGTGTATGAAAATAAGCATCTAAAAGGTCCAGGGAAGCCATGTAGTCTCCTTTGCAGGGAAGTAGGAGCATTTCTTGCAGGGATAGTATATGAAAAGATATCTTCTTGATGAATTTGTTCAAACTTCTCAGGTCCATTACCTGTCTCCATTTCGCAGTTTGGTTCTTCTTTGTTAGAAAGAAATGAGAATAAAAGCCTTTCGCTCGTTGATGACGCAGAACTTCTTTTATTGCCTCCTTTTGTAAGAGAGATGCAATTTCCGCCTTGAGGGCTGACAAGTGCTGTTGCTTTCTGAAAACAGGAGGTTGATTCGGAGGCTTCTGCATAAATTCTAGGGTATGGCCTTTCTGTATTATGTCTAGTACCCATCTGTCAGTTGTTATCTACAGCCATTCCTGGTAGAAGAAAGAAAGGTAATGATCTTTGAGGTCTGAACAAATGATGGGCGCTTTGACTGAGTCACTGCCTTCTATTAGATTGCTGCGATTTACCTCTCGCAGTAGTCTTGCCCTTGGACTGCTGATGGTACATAGTGTTGAAGGATCGATATTGTTGGTTGCTTGAAAACTGACGATACCCCTGCTGACTGTAAGGCTGGTATCTGCCAGATTGGTACGAGGATCTTTGATTATATTGTCCTCTAGTCCCTCTCCTTCGAAAGGACTGAAATCTGCCCTGCTGTAAGGAGCCCAATGCTCGCGCCGTATCTGTGTCAGCTTTGATGCCTTGAAGGGCCTCATCAATGTGTTTTCCGAAGAGATTTTCTCCGTCGAACGGCATGTCTATTATTTTCGCTTGGACTTCTGGTCTAAACAAAGTGGCTTTAAGCCATCCTTCTCTTCGTAGTGCCACTGCACCTGCCATTTGTATGAATGCTATAGAAGACATATCCATCGCAATATCTATAGATTCGGATGCCGCTCTAGACCCATCTTGCATTATGGAGGCAGCTTCTTCTTTTTTATCTTCAGGTAAATGGGCCAACAATGGTGCTATATTTGACCACTTTTGTCGATTGTACCTACTGATGAGAGCTAAAGCACTTGCAGCTCTAATGGAAGCTGCTGCCATCACAGCAAAGCGCTTCCCTGCACCATCCATTTGTCTTCCTTCTTAGTCAGGAGGAGCTGCAGATGTTGAAACTGGATTTTTCGCCTGTCGTTGTGTGGCGTGCATTACCACGGACTCTCGCCGCGGATGCCAAATTAAGCATGCTGGAGAGGATTCTGGTGCCCGATACTTTTTCTCTATCCTGGGCACCGAGTCTGTGACTGAGGCTGGGTTTTTCATAAGTTTTAATCCCTCTTCCCAAATGAACTCGATAATAGGGATTGCTTTGATGGATTTTCTTGACTCCTCTTTAAAATCGTAGAGAAAGCATTCTGCTTCCTGCACTTGAAGTGGAAGTTCAAATCTTTTTGAGGCTTTTCCCATAAACTTATGGAATCCTCCAATGTCCTGTTGAGGAGAGTTTGCTGGAGACGGCAATGGAGACGGTGTAGTAGGAAGAATATACTGATCCCATCCTATCCCAACTGGACTTTCCTGAAGAAGTTCTCCTTCTTCTGGTTGTTCTCCATCACTATCCTCTAAATCATCTCTAATTGTTATAACTGGAGGAGATCGAATCTTTTGAACTGAAGGCAGAGGTGGAGGTTGAGGTACTTCAACCTGAGTAGGACTGGCTGTAGTCTTTGAGGCTGGGGCGTTAGCTTCCAGAAAATGATGGTAGTAGTCGTTAATGATGTGACATAAATCAGTCACGAGAGAAATTGGCATTGAGACAGACTCCTCCCTCCCCTCAGGCTGTGCTTCTTCCTCCTCCTCATAAACTTATGATTGTTAAAATGATTCATATCTTTTTGATTCAGGCACTGGCCGATCCTGGAATGAAAAGACCTCTTGGACTTCCTAATATTCCTCTTTATCAGTGTCTTGACTTTTTACTTTAAGCTGAGAGGGGCCATAAGCCACTCCCATTGACTCCTCGTCCTCTGACTGCAATTCCAGCAGGCTTAATGGAGGAAGCAGTGACATTTTTGTCCAGCCTGTGAAATCCGTAGATTTCTACTCCGTCGATGGTGGAATAGTTTTCAAAGTTATCGATGACTTTGCTTTCGGGGCCTTAAAAGACATCGTCGGCAGAGCTCCCGTGGACAAAATTGCCGTGGACGACAAAAGACGAATTATCGTCGACGAGGTCGTTGACGCCAATGGTGCTGTCGATGAAGATGTCGTCGACGGAGTCGTCATCGTAGTCGACACTGCTCTTCCCGTCGACAGAATCGTTGGCGAACCTTTCTTCGATGACGTTGTTCTAGTCGTCGACGCAGCTATCGTCGTCGAGATCATAGTCGTCGACGAAGTCGTCGTCGACAGTGTCGTCAACTTTTTCACAGGAATCAGTTCAGGCAACACCCCAACTTTCGTAGACGGAGCTGAAGACACCTCCCTTGATACTGATGACTTTTTCAAAGAAGTTTGAGGAAGAGAAGACGAAGAAGCTTCTTTGTCTTTGGTTTTTTTCTTTTTTGGTTCCATTTTCTCCACAGGAGCAGAAGACTTCCTGTTTTTAGAAGACTGAAAATCCACTTCTTCCTCAGAGTCAGAATCTGAAGTGGCCTTCTTCTTTTGAAGCCACAATAGTAAACGTGCCTCCCTGTCTCTCAATGATTTTGCCGAAAAGGTTCTACAGTGCTTACAGTCTTTTGGCACATGTTTAGGGTGAAGGCAGTACAGACATTCCTTGTATGGATCCTCAAAATACAGTCTAGGTTTCCCACAGGATCTTCAGGGCCTGAAAAGCCTCTTTTTAGAGCGTTCAGCCATAGTAGGTAAGAGAAGTAACACAGTACCTTAAATCCAGCAGAAAGAACTTCAGTTGAAAAGGTGAAAAGTTCACACAGGAACAATACTGAGCAGAGCTCAGGGAGACTCCTTCTCACATGAAGGCGGTTGGAAATCTGAGGTATGATGGCTCTGCTTGGGAGTGTGATGTCAGGGCTGGCAGTTGATTGGCTGAGTTTTGGACCAAATAATGATGAGGTTTGGCAACCAAATAATATGATTCCCTATGGAATTTTTTCTATGCAGTTTCCTAAAACTGCTATGGTCATGTTGTTAACGTGAGACTCCCACCATGACGACGGGGAAGATACAAGCATGTGAATGTATGAAAGATTCAATACTGGAGAATCTGGGTAACAGAACCTGGTGAGACCCAGACAAGTTAGCCCATCCCAGTTTTCCTGGGTGTCTAGTTTTCAGAACTGTACAGGTTTTCCTAGGGGCCGGTAGAGCTAGGAATCAAAATTTACAGCTAGGCACTGTGCAAAAAAAGGGACCGTTTTCAGTGTAAAAATGGGGTGTGTCCACATTGCGTTTTGGGCCGTTTCCTGTCGTGGATACTAGGTCTACCAACACAAGTGAGATACAACTTGTTATCAGAAGACTTTGAGGAATGCGGAGTGGGTTACATTTTGTGGATCCACACAGATTCTAGAACTTGCCATCACAGAAATGTGAGGAAAATGTATTTTATTTTTTACAAAGTTTGAGGTGTGCAAGGGATTCTGGGTAACAGAAACTGGAGAGAGTCACACAAGCCATCCCCTCCTGGATTCCTCTGGCTTCCTAGTTTTTAAAAATGTATAGGTTTGCTAGGTTACCCTAGGTACCGGCAGAGCTAGGGTACAAAATATACAGCTAGGCACTTTGTAAAAAAAGGGTCCGTTTTCACTGTAAAAATGTGGTATGTCCATGTTACGTTTTGGGGCATTTCCTGACGCGGGCACTAGGCTTACCCACACAAGTTATGTACCATTCCTTTTGGAAGACATTGGGAAATGCAGGGTGGGTGGAATTGTGTGGATCCATGCAGATTCCTGAACTTTCCATCACAGAAATGAAAGGAAAATGTGTTTTTTGAGAATGTTTAAGGTATGCAAGGGATTCTGGGTAACAGAACCTGGTGAGAACCACACTAGTCACCCCATGCTGGATTTCCCTGGGTGTCTAGTTTTCAAAAATGTACAGGTTTGCTAGGTTTCCCCGGGTTTGAGGTTTGAAAGGGATTTCGGGTAACAAAACCTGGTGAGAGACACACAAGTCACCCCCTCCTGGATTCCCCTGGCTGCCTTGTTTAAAAAAATGTAAAGGTTTGGTAGGTTTCCCTAGGTGCCGGTTGAGCTAGGTTTGAAAATGTATAGCTAGGCACTTTGCAAAAAAAGGGTCAGTTTTCACTGTAAAAATGTGGTGTGTCCATGTTGCGTTTTGGGCCGTTTACTGTCATGGACAGTAAGCCTACCCACACAAGTGAGGTACCATTTTTATCGGGAGACTTAGGGGAACCTATAACTGTAGAGTAACTGTTATTACCTATTGACCTTTGATGCATTTCTGCCTTCCAAATGTAAGCCAATGTGTAAAAAAGAAGTCACTTTGAAAAATGTCCTATAATTCACATGCTAGTATGGGTGCCAACAATTTCGAAGATGTGCAAATAGCTACTCTTTCGAAATGCTATATTTTGTTCCCATTTCGGAAATACATAGGTGTCTTTCATACCAATTTTTCACTGTTCTTATTTTCCCAAATGAATTGCTATATACACGCTAAACAATAAAAAAATCATTGCAAGATGCTGCTCAGTTATTGGGTCTGGGTTCCTCAGGTTGTTGGTGAACCTACAAGTCTTATATATCGCCACAACCAGAATCGTCCAGCAGATGGTATGGTATATTGCTTTAAAAGATCTGTCATACTTAGGAGAAGTTACAAGTGAAATCTTTGGCATAAATGACTGTTTTTTTCAACTCATTTTCAGTTTTTCCTATTTTCAGCTGTTAGTTTCTATAAAATAACCTTAAAGGATCTACACAAATGACCCCTTGCTGAATTCAAAATGCTGTCTACTTTTTTGAAATGTATAACTAACCAGGATCCATTATTGCTTCCATACCCAATTCTACCATTAACTGGAAGGAGGTTGAAAGCACCCTAAACAGCAAAAACAGGCTATGTCCCAGAAAAATGCCAAAACTGTGTAAACAATTTTGGTTTTCGGACCAAACTCTGTCAGTCCCTGAAATCTCGGAAGACGGTGATTTCAGCATCACAAATCCTTTGTTAATATTGTTTGCAGGGAAACACAAGACGCTTTCTTCTGCAGCACTTTTATTTCCATCCCCCCCAAAAAAGTTAGCTGTATTTTGGCTAATTTCTAGGTCCCCTCCAGGGAATCAACAAACCCAGGGTACCTTTGAAATCACCATGATGTTAAAAGAAAAGGAAGTCAATTTGGTGTGGATACCGTATGTGGTCAAAAAGTTACAGGGGCCTAAGCGCGAACTACCCCAAATAGCCCCAAAAAAGGCTTAGCACTAGGCCTGGGCAAAGCACTACGCTACGCTCGCGTAGTTTGCGCTACTTCGCACTACGCGAACTGCACGTAGCACAGAGCGAACATGCGTAGCGTAGTGTAGTGCAGCGGTCATTTTTTGCTTGCTCGCGGTCCTCAACATCAAGTTGGTGACTGCGAGCATGTAAAATGACATCCTGGCGAGACTGTTTCCTCGTTCATGATCAGCAACATCAAGTTGCCGATCGCGAGCGTAGAAAATAATTCTCAACGCGGGGAGGTCTGGTTTCTAATTGCGAGTGGTCACGTATGCTCGCGCCCGCTCGCGATGAGAAACTATCAGTCCGCATTGAGAAAGTTGCAGCTCGAGTAAAAATCTCAAGCGGCAGAAAACTATTGCTCGCACTGTGCAAGATGCCGTTTTCAATGATTGCACAGTGCTGGATGCTTGTCCGCACTGTGCAATCATTGAAAAAGGCATCTTGCACAGTGCAAACATGCTACTACGCAGTTCGCGTAGTGCTACGCGTAGCTCGCGTAGTGCGAAGTGCACTTCGCGTAGCTTCATGAAGCGCTACTTTGCAAACTACGCCCAGCCCTACTCAGCACTGTGGGCGGCCTAGCTGCAAAGGGCTTAAGTATAGGTAGTCGATATGTTTTTTGTCAATATTTTTTTCTCAATATTTTTGTAGATCGATATTTTGTCAGTGGACCTCTTTTTCCTGCTTCTGAATGGACACTATCTCCCAGAATCCTCTGCAGTAAAACTTGTGTACCTGGTACTGAAACGGCATGCATCATCTCACCGTGAACTAAGGGACCTCCCCTTTGTAAACATTACAGCAGTTCCTGTTCTAGAAGGAATAGTGGGGGACAGGGTATCGTATGATGTGTATGGTCCTACTGAACTTTTACAAACACCTTATTTGTTTAAGATTTCCTTAAATTATATCATCACCTCTAGTACTTTCTCGGATGATTGGGATATTAAAACAGTGCTCAATTTGCTTGCAGATCTGCAGCATTCAGCTGCACTTTCTTCTGATGATTTGTATGATGGTATATCTTATTTCCAGGGATATGTTTTGCTATCAACATTATGGTCACCACTTTTTACACAAAGCTAGTATCGCACATGCTATTTATAGTTACACTCAATGGGAACGCTGTCTAACACCACCGAAAGGTAGTTCAAAAACATTTGCACAAAAGTTTGCTTATTTTTCGGTTTTTTTAACCTCTTGCTACTATAAGCTTGTACCTACACTTGTGAAGAAAAATATGCTTACAAACACCAAGCTGATGTACTCTGCTACCTTTATTTCCCAACTGTTTGTAAAACGTTTTGGGGCATATTACCAGGCGAGTTTTTGCTAGTTCAGCGGCACTTCCCGGCGATAAAGCCGCAATTTTAATATCGCACCATTAACAAGGACTCAGTAACAAAGTTTAGCGCTTGTTTTCCTATGATACTAGCCGCTTTCCTTTTCGCTTTGCATGTCAGCGATATATATCGCTAATGACATGCAAAGTAGGCATTCCTGACTTAAACTCCATTGAGACAGTCGCAAACACAACTTCCCTCTATTATCAATGCCCGCAAAGAAATAAGAAAACTTGTGCCAACCGCGCTTATCGCGAAATGTCACACCTGAAAAAACTTGACTTAACCATCTTGTCAATGGGAGGTGGATTGTTAGGTTAAGTACACACTTGCCTATTAGCAAGCTTTTCATTAGCACAGTTTATTTATCGCTTGAATTATCACGCTATTGCTGGTTTTACACGCTATCGCTGGATTACCTATTGCCTTTGCGATATTCGTTGATAATACAGCGCTATCAAGACAAGGAAATCCAGCGATAGCCGGCGCGAACAAAAAACAGCACTAAGCGTGCTTTGCGATAATTATTGCAAATCGTTCATAATATGCCCCTTTGACTTTTGTAAAGACACCATAGACATAAAATCTGTCTGGGGGACAAAAGATTGGCAGGTTCAGGGAACTGAGAACTTATTCAGAGCATGCTTCATACCACATCGAATCATTTTCCTGAACAAAACTGTGCTACAAAACTTCCTGTCTTGGAATAGCCAAGATGAAGGATTTGAACACACCTCGAATTACAATATTCTCATGCTTTGAGAACTGTCAGCATGTCACACACTACAGTGAGGATAAACTTGATACCATGATACAAAATTGTTCTTAGAATTTATCAGACCCCAATTGGATGGGATGGTTGGTTTGTACTGTGGACACTATTGGGTGTCATACTAGATTCCTGGGCAAAACCGAAGTGTTTAGGATCAATAGGCTTTATCAGCAATATGTACAACCGGATCACTAGGGTGGAGAGATCATATAGTGTTGGGAAGATGTGCCTTGATTGGCTAAAAACCTCAACACTTTCTCAGGTGGAGCAACACTTGTCCCTTCTTTCTGATGACATGGATCTCAGGGATTTCTTGATAGGTACCCGGAACCCACATCAAAAGTGCTTCTTGTATGCAATATACAACGAGATGCGGAAATTTCGCAAGAGGAATCTCATCATCGTGGTGAAGTCCACGTCGTCAATATAACCGCCACTAGGGCACGCTGATGTCAGTACTATTTACGACTATCCACGCCACAAGCGCGAAGCCATGAAGTGACTGACCAAGGTGTGTTAAAAAATTAACAGCTAGGGCACGGCAGGGGAACATCCCTGACACTAAAAACAATTCTGCAGTGCAAGGAGAATGAGTGGGTTAGTATGGAAATTGGGGCTAGATCATGTCTCTACCAGCTAAGGCGTTACTGAAGGTAAGTAACTTGTCTATCTGATCGAGACATCTAGCCACAGATTCCTTACCTTTGCATAGATACCCAAACAATACCATCTCCACAGGAGGGACTGCGGAAAGGTGTAGACTAGAAAATCCTGAAAAACAGAGTGACCAAACAGGCTTTCTCTGCGAACCTGGGCAGCAAGTAGTGCCAGCTGCACCGTTTAGGTCATCAACAGCTGTGCAGCAAGTAGTGCCAGCTGCATTGTTTAAGCCTTTTACAGCTGCGCAGCAAGTAGTGCCAGCTGCCCCGTTTAGGCCTTTTACAGCTGCGCAGCAAGTAGTGCCAGCTGCACCGATTAGGCCTTTTACAGCTCCGCAGCAAGTAGTGCCAGCTGCACCATTCAGGCCTTTAACAGCTGTGCAGCAAGTAGTGCCAGCTGCATCATTTAGACCACTTTATCAGTGGAGACAGTTCTGATTGAGTTAGGATTCCCACTGCCTTGGCAGCAGCCTTGACATTATGGATTCAGGGCATTGGTGCCCCCTGCTGAGATGGCCAGTTGGCCTGGGAGACTGCGAGATATGTAGGGCGCCAGGAGCTTATACGGACATGTGGTGCTAGGAAATGTTTTCCTTGTAGTATGAGTTACGCACCCTGTTCTGAGTACCGCTAAAGTTGGTCTTATGATGACGAGGTTGTCGTGCATATTTAGACCTTGTTAGTCAGATTTTGCATATTTAGACCTTGTTAGTCAGATTTTGTTCCACCCCATGCTCTTTGCCCCTAATGTTAGTGATTCTCAGGAGATTAGGGTCTAATAGTAGTTTGTTGAGATTATGGGTGTATAACACGTTTGGTGCCGAATGTGCTTCTGTTACAGGCTGATGCTAAGTTCAGTTATCACCAGTGATCACCGGGTGTTCGTTTATAATCTGTTCTATTAGTTAGTGTTAGTGGAGAAGTGTGGCTCAATGGTTAGAGCGTCAGACCCTGATGCAGAGGTCTAGCCCGTGACCAGGGTTTAATTCCCCGCCTCGGCGGGTCTTGTGCTCAAAAAATTCCACGGACCTGATAATTCTCGCCTCGTGCCTATTCCAATCATGGAGTCCCACTCTGCAACTCTGGGCAAAAGCTTGCTTAATCTCCACAACGGCCCCCACAATGCTAAGGATGCCTGGCCTCCACCTTGGGGGTGCCCAGGAGTGGACACCTCACAGGGAAAGCCAGGATGGGTTCCACAGCGGTATTTGTACAAGCGCCTTGAGACCCTTGCGGGTGAGTAGTGCGCTATACAAGTATCAATTTACATTTTTTACTTTGACCAAATTTGCTTTGTGATGGTTCTGAAAGTGGTCCAGTTGGTCCTATCATATGTAAACAATTCCTTTGTTTATCTAGTGCCAGGTGACATCATGCGTACCTAGATGAAGGGCCCAACAAATACCCACCCCACTTCCCGGACGGCACATTAGTTCTGATTTCTTCACCCAACATCTGGAATATGTGCCCCCTTCTTGTCCTTTTACTTCTCATCGCCACCGCTTTCCTAGTAACACCTTTCTCATATCCCCCCACCCTCCTATGTCTCATTTTCTCAACATGGCCACCACTCGAGTTAAGGCTGGAATTAATTGCTACAAAATCATGTATCCTCCCAACCAGACGAAAGCTTCAGTAAAACGATTAAAGCATAACACTATTGAACGTTTCCCTGATTCCCTTTTTGTTGATCAATTTTACAATGGTCGTTTTGGGAGGCTCAAAAACGATTTCATCTTCTTCACTCACGACACCCCCTCTTGGTCCACCAGCTTATATAATTCCCTTAACGTCACCTCCTCCTCCTCTATCCCTCATGGCAAACAACTAAAAATTTCCCCCTCTGCGTGTTTCAACGGCTACCTCAATATCTCACTTTATAACAATGGTACAGTCATGATCCAAGGCAAAGACACCTGTCTCTCGCTCTTTGACCACCTCTTCCCCTCCCTACTCCCCTCCTCTGCGACTGGGTTATCCCCTGACTCTTCATCTAGCTCCACCCACTACTCACTTTCTCCTCCCCTGACCCCCCTACATACCATTAGGGGGCACCCTCGAGAAGCACAGGTAGGCCCTCTTCTCTCCACCTCCCCTGTGCCCTCCTCTCCTATGCCTCCCCCCTCACAGTTTGCCCCCCCCCATTCATCACTACAGCCTTACCTCTAACTAATACGCTCCTCGTCCAATCTGCACCATCCCGGTTCCCCAATCTCTTCACCTCATCCATATTCCTACCTGCCACCCCCCTTTTGAGTCCACCTCTCCTCCAACCCTCTCCCCCGGTTAACCTTCCCTATGCTCCCCTTATTCCTCCATCCCCCCCTCTCCTCTACCCCCTCCTCCCCTCGTTATTCACCCCGATTTCTCCACAAACCCATTGCATCTCTCTCCTTCCGACCACTCCTCCAGCTATGCTGTGCTACCCCCTTTCCCCCCTTGGTAATCCTTTCCATTTCCCTCCCTCGGGCACAGCAGAACCACTTCCTTTCTTCAACTTCCCTTTCTCCCAACCCCCCTCACTCTGCCAGATGCCCGTTCCCTCACAGCCACCTCTTCTCGATGACAGGACCTCTTCAACCACCTCCCCTCTTTTCCTCCCTAACCTCCTACATTCCCATGACTCCACACACGCCTCCCCTCTCCTTCTACCATACCGCCCTGATCCGCACCCATCTCCCCCTAAATTTGTCCTTAATTCCTTTCCTTCTTCCAACTCCAACAAATACAATTCTCCATTCGCCTCTGATTCACCAACTCCCTCTCTCAACCTCCACCTTTCCCCACTTTTGAACCCTATACCCCAACTCCCCTCCTGTACCCCACCTCTCCCTGCCTTCCGCCACCAATTCCACCCCCTCCTCTTGCTATCCAGCCACCCAACCATCCGTGCTCTGCCTTACTCTCTCTGGAAAACCCTCACCATCCCACGAGATGCACCTTGCCCCCTCACCCCACTATAGCCAAGCTCAGCCTGTCGTCTGCAAACTTTGTTAACTCACACAAGCCTTTGAATGCCTCCCTTCTTCAACCTGCACCTCCCAGTAACCCTACTATCTACTCTATTCCGACCATCTCCTCTGTCAGAACCAAGGATCCACCTAAACCCCCCCGAGCACCCCATATAAATACAATATCCCCATCACCCTTCAGAGCCCAAGTGCCCCCGTCACCAAAACAGTCTTGACAGAGCTGCGCTGTCTGCTCCACAACTGCAGATCTGCAGTAAAACACAAACTTGAAATCTCCGATACCATCACCTTTCACAATATAGACATGCTCTTCCTCACAGAGACCTGGTTCAACGATACCTCTCACTCTATCATTGATCTCCTATTACCCACAGGCTATTCTTTACTTAGGAATGACAGAACTGACAGCGTTGGGGGAGGTGTTGCAGTCATCTTTAGGAACTCCCTTCAACTGAAGGCTTTTCCTTTCAGCTCCTTCCACACTTTTGAATGCCTTTCTATTGAGCTACAATTGCACCACCACTCACCCATCAGATTCCATGTCATTTACCGCCCGACGGGTAGCGGCCCTTCGTTTTTGGAGGAGCTCACTGACTTCATCAGCGACTAATACTCGCAAAGTGGCAATCAGACCTTTGTGGGTGACTTCAATCTCCACTGGGGCTCACCGCAAGACTCTTCTGTGAACTCGCTGGCCACCTTCCTCTCTGCTAACGATCTTATCCAACACTGCACAGAGTCAACACACTCTAAGGGCTCAATCCTGGACCTTGTCATTTCTAAAGCTGACATGCTTTCTATCACTACCCCTATTCATGTAGACTGGTCTGACCACCTCCTCATCCCATTCTCTCTTCACCTATCACACTCTATAACTCTTGGCCAACCTAAGAGGGCTAACTCCTGGTTCTGTGATGCAAAAAATATTGACGTTGCTTCCCTCTGTGAATCAGCTTTGTTATCACTTCCAAGGCTAGACCCGAACCTAGATGTTGACAAACTCACCTCCCAATGCCTCACAGTCCTTGCAGTCGAAATCAATAACGTCACTACTCTCCAAAGTAAAAGGATAAGGCCCACTCCCTCAGCTTCCTGGTTCAACAAATCCCTCTATGAAGAAAGGAAGCAACTAAGATTCCTGGAGAAACCATGGAGGCAAGCGCCCTCCACCGATAATTTGGCCATGCTTCGTTCGGCAAGATCCAAGTACCACAAGAGCATCTTCTTTGGGAAAGCGTCGCACTTTAGAACCCTCTTTGACTCTGCCAAAAATAGACCCAAAAAACTATTCGATCTCATCAAGATTCCTAACCGCTCTCCCAACCTCCAAGCTGGAGGATTCTACAAAGAAAGCAGCGGATTTTGCTATATTCTTTGACGAAAAAGTGAAATCCCTTCTGGCTCAAGTCGCTCATCCTACCCCTCCAGAGGAGCGCAAATCCTTAGCAATTTGGCAGAACTTTGACCCCATCTTTGAAGATGCCCTCCTCAAGTGCATCCTCGAAACAAAGCCCTCCAACCATTCTCTTGACCCCATCCCCAGTGCCATTGCCATTGACTTCTATTCCCATTCTCTTTCCAATTGGACCACTCTGGTCAACCTCTCCCACTGTCAAGGCCCCCTTCCGGTCTCCTTCAAAACTGGGCCGGTCACCTATCTGCTTAAAAAACCCACTGCTGATGCGAATGACCTCAACAACTTCCTCCCCATCACTAACCTACCCTTTCTTGCAAAGATCACAGAAAGATGTGTAGCGAAACAACTCTCTCGTCATATCAAGGACAATGATCTTCTTGACAATTGTCAGTCCGGCTTCATCCAAAATTGCAGCACTGAAACAGCCCTATTGCAAGTGGTTGATGACGCGCTGAGGATACTTGACTCGGGGGGGGTCCTGTCTTCTAATTCTCCTTGACCTTTCTGCAGCCTTTGTCACTGTCAATCACGACACTCTCCTCAACACTCTGCAACAGAGAATGGGCATGGAGGGCACTGGGCTCAAAGGGTTTGCTTCCTTCCTCTCTGATAGATCCAAAATGATCAAAATAGTGAACAGTCTTTCATCTCCTTTGGCGGTAGGTGAAGGTATTCCTCGAGGCTCTATACTTGCACCCACATTGTTCAATCTCTACCTAGAACCACTGGGAAATCTCCTAAGTAAATCCGGGATCCACTATCATCTATACGCAGATGACACTCAAATCTACCTCAAGGTTGCCTCCACTCATGATCTCGCCAAGCTAAGCTCGACTCTCGACTCCGTTCAAAACTGGATGTCAACTCATCAACTGATTCTGAATCCCTCCAAAACTGAATTCCTCCTCCTCTCTTCCTTACTTTCTCCTCCCCGGTTCAATCATGGATGGATCAGATGAATCTACTTAACAATAAACCCATCATTGTCAACAGCGCAAAATCCCTTGGTGTCATACTCGACAGCAAACTCAATCTAATCCCCCACATCAACTCCATTGCAAAGTCTGCACGATACCAACTGCGCCTTCTTTGGGGAATTCGTCACTTTTTCCCTGAGCAAGACCTTAAAACACTGGTTCAATTGCTGGTCCTCTCCAGACTGGACTACTGCAATTCTCTTCTTACTGGCCTCCCCAAATCCCACCTGTTCCTCCTTAAATCTGTCCTCCACTCAGCAGCCCGTTTCATTTGTGGGGCCAAAAGAAGTGACCACATCACACCGTTGTTATCCACCCTTCTCTGGCTTCCAATCGAGGCAAGAGCTATCTACAAGACTGCCTGTATCACCCACAAAGCCTTGCATTCCTCCTCTCCTCGCTACCTGTCGAATAAACTGAAACTGTCTGGAGGCTCTAGACCATCTCGTAATGCGGAAAATCTACTGCTTGAACCCCCCACTTTCAAGAAGGAAAGATCGATGGCCCAATCCTTTTCAGGCAACGCAGTGAGAATCTGGAACTCACTTCCACCTCAGCTCCGGACCACCTCCTCCTCCCAGGCCTTCAAAATGGACCTCAAAGTTCTCCTCCTCCAAAGACACCTCCAAATCTAATTCACGCCCTCTCTATCATCTGAATGAAGACCTCCCATTATTGAACATTCTATTGTCCATGACTATGGAAGTGCCTTCCCAGTGTGTTCTGGCAGTTTGAGTGTTTACCATTTATTGCAGTATTATCCTTATACCTGCGTATGGTACCCTTTTGTAACTTGCACACGTCACTTTTCTCTTGTAACACACTGTATGCCACCTCTCACATTTTGTTTGCTTTAGATACTAGCACAAGTGCCACCATTGCCTACGTATTGTTTGTTCTTGTACTGGAGTGTCTGCCATTTATTGCAGTACTATACCTTTACTTGTACTTTGTACGCTTTTGTAACCTGCACACATATCACTTTTTCCTCCTGTAATGTACCGATTGCTACCTCTTGTATTTTGTTTGCTCACTATTGTCACTTTTGATTCATGTAACTTAACGTTTGCTTTTGTAATTTGTTCACTTGTAATTTTCTCCTCATGTATCATTACTGCTCCTATTGTGAAGCGCTCTGACACCTTCGGGTAAAGTCTGCGCTATATAAAATCGCATAAATAAAATAAAATAAAACAAATCCAGGCAGTAATGTCTGCCAAAGGTGTGCAGCGATGCCCACGTGGCTGCTTGGCATATATCAGAAATGGAGACACCATGCTGGAGAGCAGTAGTGGCTGCTTTTGCCCTTCACGGGGATCTTTGTTCGCTCTGCCATAGCAAATTTTGATACAGAGGATAACCCAGTGGAATATAGTCCTCTTTTGGACAGCACACCCTTTCTTTGTACCCATGTACACTATAAAGAGTTGGTCATCCACCTGGAACTCTTTGGTTGGATAGAGATAGAACGATAATGCTCTTTTTGGCTCCAGACAATGGAGACGCTTCTCTTCCTTGGAAGGGTGCGGTGGCTTATGGAAGGTACGAAGAGTAACCGACTGTCCCATGTGAAAGGGTATCACCACCATAGGGAAAAAAGATGTCCTTGTGCTGCGCACCAGTTTATTCGGGAAGACTGTCAGGTAAGGAGGCTGTGATGACAGTGACTGCAGTGAGATTTCATCGATGCTGTGCCCATTGGAACTTCAGGTCCTACTGCAGAGCCCACATGTGTCACTGTGCATTGGGCACTGGTAGGATGCAGGAGGCCATGAGGCCCAACAGCCTCAGAGTCATTCTCACCAAATCCAAAATAGAGGCAGAAACATCTGTGTCATAGCCTGAATATCCTGGACTGGCCGTTCGGGAGGATAGGCCAGAAACTGCACTGTGTCCAGAACCACTTGAAAGGGAGCATCTGAGAGGGGGTCATGTGTGATATTAGCAAGTGAACCCCAGCGAATGCAGGTGGTTCGCCGTAGTCTGGAGGTGGGAGACAACTGCTTGGGATGAGCCCGCCTTCAACAACCAGTCGTCGAGATAGGGGTTAGACTGGAACCCCTGATCTCAGCAGCTGAGCTCAAACCACCATCATCACCTTTGTGAACACCATAGGGGAGCTGGTGAGGCCGAAGGGAGATCTGAAAACCGAAAGTGCTCATGGCCCACCATAAACCATAGGTAGCGACGATGGGCAGGCAGGACAGGGATATGAAAATAGGCATCCTGCAAATGTAACGCTACAATCCAGTATCCTGGGACCAGGGCGGACAGAACCTGAGTTAGGGTGAGCATCTTGAACTTCTCTTTTTTGAGGAAATAGTTGAGGGCTCTGAGTTCTAGAATAGGACGAAGGCCTCCATCCTTCTTTGGGACCAGAAAATAGCAGGAATAACAACCACAGCCTATTTCCGGCCCGGGAACCCTTTATAGCTCCCTTGGCCAAGAGAGTCTTGACTTCCTCATAGAGCAGGGCAAGGCAATCCTCCACTGGTGGCATAGATGGAGGGGTCGTCTCAAAGGGAAGGGAGTAACCCATTCAGACTATTTGCAAAACCCACCTGTCCAATGTGATGTTCAGCCAGTGGTGGAGATTTATGACGTACTCTGCCACCGTCTGGCTGTGAATGATGTTGGGGTGTTAAACTAGAAAGGTTTTGCAGTAGAGGAGGGGATCGTGGCTCGACTCGATTTCTAGCATCCCGATCACGGGGTCGGGGTGAACCACGTCCACGACCCGGCAAAGGTTGCTGAACTTGCAGGGTCCACTGGACGGAATAGGGTTGGCGAAGTTGGTAGCCGCTTCCGCAGCCGCGAAAGGAGCAAAAGGGAGATGCAGGGCGTGAAGTTGTGGTGAGGCCCAAGGTCTTGGCCGTTGCTCGCGAGTCCTTGAAACACTTACGGGCAGTATCTGCTTTGTCTCTGAAGAGATGGGATCCATTGAAGGGCATGTCTATGAGGTTAGCTTGGACATCCCCCAAAAAAACAAATGTTCTCAACCAGGTGTTGCAACGTACGGCCACCATCGTGGAAATCGCTCTGCACAGCGAGTCTGTCATATTCAGGCCACATCTGATGGCAAACTTTGCTGCATCTCTCCCATCTGAAATAGCTTGGGAGAGTAGAGCCCAGTCCTCCTCCTAGACTCTGATCAGCACCTGCACAACTGTGTCCCATATCGAATGGTAATAACAACCAACATGGCATGCTATGTTCACCGACCGCAATGCTAGATTGGTGGAAGAAAATATTTTCTTTACAAAACTCTCCAGTCTCTTGGATTCCCTGTCGGAGGTGCGGAAGGGAATGCGCTACGGGAAGTAGGAGTCTGGACCACCAAGCTATGTGGGGTGGGGTGGGCGGTAAGGAAAACCGGGTAACCCGGTGCAGTGCAATGGCAGGGGGCAATTGTTCTATTCACAGGAGTCCCTGTGCTGGGTTTGGACCAGGTGCCCAGAAGAACGTCCATTACAGCCTCATTAAAAGGCAGTAGGGGTTCAGAGCTGGAGACCCAAGGCAGTTAAAACATTAGTCTTGACTGCCACTATAGGGAGCTGCAGGTCCAGTACCTCCGCAGACCTACACACCACCATAGCAAATAATGCTCCCTCCTCCGTAGCCACGTTAGGCGGAGATAGCATAACAGCGTCTGGGGAGGTGTCCGAATCACTGGCATCACTCAGTTCCTTGTACCAGTCCATAACTTGTGGGTGCGGATTTTCTAAGGGATCCTGCTCCCCCTCCCAATCCTCTTTCTCCATACCCAACCCTTCAGAATAGGGCAGGTTGAAAAGTATGGAGCCCTACGGCTTCGTCTGTGCCAGTCTTGACATTGGAGATCGCCCGACCGGCTCCGTGTGTTCAGGAATGAAGATCAGGTAGGGTGGGTTCCTCCGCTTCATCGTGAGACAGGTGGGGTGAAATCGAAACATGCTTCTTGTGTTTCTTGTGGTGCCTCTTACCTGACTTCGACGACTTCAACGTAGAGATTCACACCGGAGTGGTACTCAGAACTTCCTCTTGACCGAGACCAGGCCTGGGATCGAGACCAACGAGGCAACCTGCATGGTGCCGGACGCTGGGTCAGAATCAACTTTAGGGACAGCTCTCTCAAAGCCTTTGGCGCCATGGCCCGGCAATTGGAGCACTACTTCGAGTCATGGTTGTGCTCCAGGCACCAGAGACATTAAGTGGGGGTCGGTGACCAACATGGCGCTGTGACAGGTGTCACACGTCTTGAACCCTGAAGTCTTCTTACTTGACATGGCCTACACACCAAACGATGTCGTCAAAAAGTCAATAAAAAGTCCATCAACAATTTACAGGGGTAGCTCTCTTCAACGGATCAGTGATGGCTGGAATGGAAAGAAAAGAACTGACGCCAGAGTGTCGGAGTGCGGTTATATTGACGATGCGGACCTCACGATGACAACGAACACGACGCTGACGACATCACACAAAGTTGACCAACGCCACCTGGCGGCACTCAGGGGTGCTCCTAAGAAAAATCATCCGTAAACAGCCTGACGCCTGGAAGTTCCAAGGTAAGGAATCTTTTGCTAGATGTCTCTATCAGATACAGCAAGATATGTATATCTTATAACATGGAAAATCAACTACAGACCTTTGTATTATTAAGCTGGACTCTTCAAATATTACGTTCTGGCCATGTGTCATCGCATTATATCAACAGCACCAGTCAGTTTTCCACATACAAACTAACTGTAAGACAGATATTAATGGCATGAAGTGATGTGAAATATACCATGTTGCACATTGAATAATTAGACCAATTACCTTTTACCGTGGCTGAGACACCATCCAAGACTATATAATCCATAGCAACATCACCTTACTGCTCACAACTTTCCAATTTCAATATTGTCTGCAATACTAACAAGTAGACAGATATGAAGCGCTAGTGGAAGGTTATGTGCTTGAATACTGGGAATTACCATTCAGATTCAGATGCAGGAATGAGGACAGAGAAGTTTTCCTTAGCGGTTCCGACTGTGAGGATGCTTTAAGCTGGTCCTTGGTTTGCAAGGACATTTCACTTCATGGAGTAAGCAAAGCAAATGTAAAAAGCTCGAACGTGTCTGGCGTAAGACCTACAATCCTGAGGCCAAATTTAAGTATGGAGCTGCCCTAAAATAAATTCATGTGCTAAAACACAGTGCCATAAGGGACCATATTGCTAAACAAATTAAGTCCACAGACAATTCAGTTAAAGAAGTCTTTAAGAATGTCCATGGCTTCATCCAATCGAAGACATTGGAGAGCACGATTGCTCCCTCAGCTTCGCTCTGTGAGGACTAATCTGTTTTCTTTCAGGAGAACATACAATCCATCTATTTCTCTCTCTCCTTGAAAGAGCCACCAATGTTACAAAACTCTTCATTACGTCTTCCAGGCGTTTGGTCAGAATTTTGTCTGTTTAGCCCAGATGTGTCACTCCTAGAATTGAATAAATGTAAATCCTGTTCACCCGGTGATCCATGCCCAGCTAAGTTTTTTAAAATACTAGCCCCTCTGCTCAATAGGCAGCTGAACCCTATCTGGAACTCCTAACTGACAACAGGCACCTACCCTGCCACATGGAAAAGGGCTTATGTCTTGCAGATCCTGAAGAAAGCGGACGCCGACCCAGCAGAGCTCAAGAATGTTAGGCCCTTCTGCCTGCTCTGGCTAAAATTCTTGAGAAGGAGGTCCAGAAGCAACTTTCCAACTTTCTGGAAACTAACTACTGTCTCCACAACTCTCAATCTGGCTTTAGATCTGGCTATAGTACAGAGACAGCCCTGTTGAAAGTAGCAGAAACAGAGCGCGAAACCCTAGATCTAGGCCACTCTGCTATGCTCGTGCTGCTGAATTTATCCGCAGCATTCAACACAGTGTTGCATCAGATCCTGCTGGAAAGACTTGAATGTCTTGGAGTAACAGGAAATACGCTGGCCTTGTTCCGCTCTATTTTAGAGGGCCGATCTCAGAAAGTATTTCTCCGTCAGTGTGTCTCCACACCTAAGCCCCTTATGTGTGGAGTCCACCAGGGTTCAGCTCTGAGGCAGACTCTTTTTGACATATATCTGACCCCCCTTGCATCGCTAGTCGAACAACAGGGAGTAAAAGTAGTTTCCTGTGCTGACGATACTCAGCTAACACTCTAAGGCAGCTTTTGATCATTTTAAGCTATGCTTGAATATTTTCAAAGGGAGTGAAAGTAGTTTCCTATGCTGACGATACTCAGTTAGTGATTTCTTTTAGAGAGCACTCTAAGGCAGCTTTCGATAATTTTAAGCAATTCTTGATTAATATCTCAAATTGGATGACAGATAGCTGCCTGAGATTGAATGCTGATGAAACAGAGGTACTATTCTTCAATCAAGCCTCTCCTCTGCATCCTGATCTCTGGAGGCCGACGGAGGTAAAACCTCCTCCCTCCCAGTTGACTCAGCTAGGAACCTTGGGTTTAAGTTCGACACACGCCTCTCTTGCAAGGCCCAGATTTGCCAAGTCTCATCATCCTGCTTCTGGAAACCAAAAGCCTTGCAGAGATTTCTGCATCTCATGCCCATGGACTGGAGAAAGACTGTGGTTCATGCACTGGTCACATCACAGTTAGACTATGCTAACAGCCTCTATATAGGTCTCCCAGCTTATTTGATTCGTAGACTACGAATTATCCAAAACGCTGCGGCTAGACTTATTAGGAATGTGCCACTGGCTAACGGTCCAAATAAGAATCTGGTTCAGGGTGTTGCCCTTGGCTTTTATAGCCACCAGGGATAGAATCCCAGTTTACCTTAGACAAAGACTCCAGAAAAATCGCCAGACCAGGGACTTGAGATCGAACCATCAGAACTACTTAGGACTTCCCGCTTTTCTAAAGCCAGGGTAGGGGGCCATGCTTCTCAGTGAGAAACGCGTCTCTTCGGAACTCTTTGCCTTTACACCTTTATAAGGCCGAGACAGAACCAGCATTCAGGAAGGCCCTGAAGACCTGGCTTTTTAGCCACCCTTAAAAGCCCCCCTCTCTCACTGTTGTGTCCGCTCCTACCGCTAAGACACCTCCGTTGGAGGTAGCTGTGCACTGAATAAATGTCCATTGATTGATTGATTGATTGAATGCTACAGTTGCGAACTTGTACTGTTATCTAAAGGGTTCTCCGGCTTCCGTGATTCATCCGGTTTTCAAACTGCTCTCTAATGGGAACTATTTGATGCTGAATGATCAACGTTGTTGTGCAATGGAAACAGGCATCGCTTATCTGGTAACAGTTAATTCCATAGTACTGTTTCCACCTGCCTGCATGTTTAAGGAGGCAACACAATGGCCTTTGATAAATGTTTCTGAAATATGCTTTGAATCTCTGAGAAAACTGAAAGCCATGCTTTTTCAAAAAGATGTGGCCTTAACATCAGCCAGAGAGACGTTTGATCTCCAGATTACAAGGTCCTCATCAGAGATACAGGCGCTACTCCATACTAACTTACTGCTGCCTTTTGGGGTGCTGGTCCACCGTAGCTTTAATATGTCTGATTCGTAGGGAATAACACAATTTTTTAATGTATCAGCTTTGGACTGGTTGGCACTTTTCAGACTATTTTGGGAGGTATTCCATCTTTCATACTCTCCATATTGGGAAGTGGTTTTGGAGGACTCCCGGTGTCCTACTTGTGGTGGGAATCCTGATTTAAATTTTTCTGCTCAGCAATAAACATCCCAGTTCAACCCAGAATGTAGACAGCTCTGGCTGTGCGTGCTAAGATGCCGTGAGCGCATGATACACTGCTTTGGCACACCTCTACTTTGAGAACTGAATAAGCACTGATTCTTGTCTTTCAGGCCGTTTTGCTTCACTGCGTACAACCTGTATTCCGCTGCCTGCTTTTCAGCCCTGAATGCATACTGGATTTATGCCTCCGATCACAATCGGTTGCGCCACTGGACACTGAAGTACTAATGGACCCCCTAAAGGCACATGGGTATTGTTTTCCCCATTCTATTACATTGCTGATGAATGCATTCTTTGAGCCACCCTGGGATACTTTGGATCATAGTGAACTGAATACTGGCTCTACAATACGCTCACAAGGTGCAGTTCCTCCCTCAGGGGCTGCTGTGCTCCATAAACTTGCTTCTGGTTGCGCCCATGGGACCGTCATCTGTAGATGTGGGCAACAGCAATGTTGCGTCTACCCACCAGAACACAAAAACGATTGGCTTTTCCAGGTGGTGGGAACGATTTATCCTCTTTTGAAACAAAATGAATCAAAACTATTTTTGTTGCTTTATTTTTTCTTTCTGATTGTTGGGATTTCAAATACTCTAATTACTTTTAAAGGCTTTCATTAGTATTTTCAAAGGAAGCTTGTTTTTAGATGATTTAAAAAAGTGGTTTATACATTTTTAGTTTAATGTCATTAATGGCCTGCTGTCATTTAGATAGCTTTTATATATTGACCCTTAGTATGAGGAGTGGGTGTTATGTGCCCGGGTTAGGCCCATGTAGCCAATGTAAGAAAGGAGGATCTACTTTCATGGTCACCCCCACTTTTTACTGGTGTCATTGTGTGACCAGTCTGCCTGAGACCCTGCTAACCAGGACCCCAGTCTCTGTGCTTCCTCCCTAAATTGCACATGGTGAGTACTTAGGCACACTTAAGATTGGCTACTGGTGTACCCTGATAAGTCCCTAGTACATAGTACTAAGGTACCCAGGGAATAGGTATACCAGGGGTCTCCCATGGGCTGAAGCATGTATTATGCCATCCATGAAAAAACACTCAAATTGTGACTACAGGCCTGCCATTGTAGTCTGTGTAAGCTGGAACTAGCATCACTAAAGACAAATATAAGTTTCCTTATATCTGAGGTCCCTGCACTTAAAAACCTATAAGTCACTTCTAAGACAGGCTTTTCAATCCTGAAGGCAGGGTGCTCGGTTCAAAGTATGAGGGTGCCCCTGCATGAGCGGGGCACCCCTACAATCTTCAGAGTGCATTCTCCTCGGTTGTAAGTGCATCAACCATTACGACATCATTATATGATGACCATCTCTAATGATTCCAACATGTTTGGTATCAAACATGTTGGAATCATACCCATTCACCATAAACGGTGTGTGAGGTATGATTCCATGCACTGTAAAGCTTCTCTGGGAGGCCCTCAGGGCTCCCGGTACCAATCTTTCAGAACCAGACAGCGAGCTAGGGCTGCTGCCGACCAGAGACACAATTCTGCCTTTCTGTTGCTGAGCCAAGCTTGAGCATGGGAAGGCAGAACATTAGGTATCCTGTTGCAGGGAGTTTTGACTACCTCCCAGACAGGGTTTAGTGTAATGGGACAGGGTGGGGCACTTGCCAGCACCACTGAGAGTGCTTGAAATGCACAGTTGGTGTCCTCTTTGCATACTCTGGTTCAAACCAGTTGAGGGAGCCATTGGGTCCCGCTCTGGTGTAAAACTGGACAAAGGAAATGGGAGTATCCACCCCACTGTACATCCCTCTCCTCTGGGACTCCTCAATCTTCCCAACCCTTTCCTTAACACTTAAGGCTTACTGGTGGATGAGTCGCTAGATTTGGTCTGGAACAAGATTCAGATCAGATACCACTTCAACTTCAACCATCTTAACACTCTGGACTTCTCTGGACTTCACTTTGGGAACCGAGACTGTAACGGGGAAGATTCCTGCTGATCCTGGTCTTGTCGCCCTGCTGGTCTTTTGCAATATCTGTGCATGTGCTCTCTGCAGGTTCTTCACCAGGCCTGTGAGCATCCAAGACACCTGGGTCCATTCTTGACTTAAGTCGTGGTTCGCATTCCACTATTTTTGTATATGGTTTGGTCTCCCCCTGGAGACCTCTGTGTATTTGTGCTACTTACGTGTTCTGTTTCCTAAGTATTGTGTGTATTATCATCATCATCAATATTTATTGTTTGGTCAATAAAAATCTTTACAATATTCGAGTGGATAAAAACAGAAAAGAAGAAGAGAGAGATTAAGATGAAAATAAAATGACATGTATTCTTGACAATAAAGAGTCAAAATGTTCTGTCCCAAAAAGGACCTCTCTGGACATGTTTCTTTCGTTAAAACACAATGTGTGTATCCGGGGCGAGATTTTCACTAAATGGCGTTTCTACCACCTCGTTCTTCTTTCCCTAGACACTGTTTGCACTAGGTGGTAGGTGCCTTTGTATGTTCAGTTTCCTGTATAAGTTTTGTAACCTTGGTCATAAATTTTACTCCCCGGCATGACAGAATAGATGAGGCACCTCCTAGCCAGCTTATTACCGCTTGTTTTTAAGTGCGGATCTTTAGTGTGATAAAAATTGCCCGTAGATGCCTTCTTCTTAGAGCCAGTAAGGCCGGACACGTACATACCAAATGCGTCAGTGTTTCCTTCTGGTATCCGCATAATCTGCAGTTGGAACTTTCGGTTTGTTGTTGCCAAGAGGGCCTTAAATCTTTTGATAGATGCATGCCCATTCGGTACGCTATAAAAGCTTTTTTTAGATGTTGGCTGTAGTACGAAGCTAGGTATCCTTGCGGTTTTTGGTTGATGTAGGAGTTAACTACTGTCCAAGCATGTCGTCGTTTAGTTAGGGTTGCTTTATCTTTTAGCAAGGAAGCCTTTTTTGTTAGACCATTTACTACTTTACAGAAGCATACGTGGTCGATTTTTTTTTGTCCATACTTCATGCAGAGTCAGTGTGGTCAAACTCGCACTAAGATATTTTCCCCATTCAGTTGTGTTTAGCTGGTCTTCCTGATAGTTTATTTCCTTCCAGCAGATGTTGTCCATTGACTCACTTGGGGCAGAGCGGAGCTTGTGACACAATTTTGCGAACGTGGACATTGACCGAGTTTTTTGGTTCTGCAAGCCGAATTCTAAGCGAACTTGGGCTGGCGCGGCCGAGTGTGGCAGATTGAAGACTTCCTTGTATATTTTGTTTTGTAAATTATTTAGAATTGTTGATTCCCCTCCTAGCCATGCAGTTAACCCGTATGATAAAGTGGGGATAGTTTTTGCGGCCATTACTTTAAGTAAGTGCGTGTGATTTGGGCCGCCCACTGTTTTTTGCAGTTGCATGTATGCATAAATTAATGATTGTGCCTTCCCTCTTAGTACCAGAATGTGCCTTTTGTTGTGTTGCCCTGCTCAATGGTCATCCCAGGTATTTACATGAGGCCTGCTCTTCGAGGACTGAGTTGTTGATTGACCATCTGAAATTAAGTTTCTTCCCCTCCACAAGCCGGAGCACTTTTGTTTTATCTTTATTCAGTTCCAGGTTTTCTTGTGCTAGGTAGGCCGATAACGTGTTTACCAAGCGTTGTGTGTATTGTGTTTAAATCTCGAGTAGCAGATATTACAAACTTTCACTAACACATTGTATTAAAATACACATTTTTATAACTACACTCTGTGATACTTTTTCACTTAACTTATGGCATAAGATTAATTACTGGTAAAGAAAGCTGCTTTACACTCCTTCTGGCCTACGCCTGAAGGCTGCTCTCCACAGCTACCACTTAGAGAACTTTCTAAGCTAGTCTAAGACCATTAAAATCACCATAAGGGTTGTCTGCATTAGTGCAGGGTGCTACACTTACATAAGTGAGCACCATATACTAAGCCAGCCTCTCACATTGTAATCTTTTTCACAATAAAGATTCTGCTGTGACCTTTTGCACATATTTCTGTGAGCAATAATGTTAATGTTGAATTTGTTTCTCTGAAACACATCTAGCTTCGCATAACATTATCACGATGCCTTGAACACCATGTACACGGCCTTCTAATGCACAGATATTGTTCTATCTTCATCCATGGAGTGACAGGGCTATCTACATATCCATAACATTGCTAATCTATACGTAGATCACAAGGATGCTTTCTATTATAAATAATGAGCATTGCAAAATATTAGCAGAGGAGGAACTTCAGCTGACACTGACGGTCCCTGCATGCTGAGACTTCACCACGCAGCGGTCTAACATCCCCGTGTGGGGACCAGTTTAGGGCCAAGACTGGACATGAGAGAGTCCAGTTCGGGTTTTCCAGCACTTTGAGCTAGCGAGCCGGTGTTTGAGCCGTTTGTGCATCGTCGGTGAAGGAGGTTGCAAGCCGAGAAAATGCCAAGATAAGCCAGGGAACACCGGAGTATCAGGCGGCTTCTTTCTCTCCTTCAGCAGCGGGGGTCAGGCTGCGAGAGGTTGTAGTTGTTGAGCCCACTGGAAGGATGCGCCACGGCCCTTGATTTGGAAAAGGGTTCTGCCACGGGACTTGATAACTTACTGCCGTGGTGAAAGCGGTGGGAGTGACCGACCAACTGACTGCTTGAGTCCTTCCTCCCCTTCCGCATGCCATTTACCTTTGCATTGTAACTGCATTCACAACCCCATACAATTACACAATCATATAATTAAAATTGAACTGCAAGCCCAGCAGCCCTTTCTCACCCAGTATCATCAGCTGGCCGACACCCAAAGATCGCCAAAACGTGGATCCCGACTCACTCACCTGCACTTGCTGTCCTGCCGCCACCGCCATCGGAGTCTTCTGGGGTGCTCTGCTGGTCTCCCTGGTCTGGTGAGAGGAGACCAGGACTACCATCCCCAGCAGACACGGCAGCGCGCACACCGCAACACACGCAAGGGAAGCGCCTGGAGAACTTAAAGGGACTCTGGGACTCAAGCAGCGTGGGTCAAGCCAAGGGCGGGCCCGTCTGAACTCGTCTGGCCACGACCGAGCGTAGATTGTCCCTGGACCCGCAAAACCTTCAACAACGAGCAATCCCTGCAACATTGGCTTCATCTGTCCCCCCTGTAATCCATGTGTCGCTACCTAATTTGGCTATACCACAAGCAGAGGCCATACAGTCTCCGGGTCTTGATAATCCTGATGGTCAGGGCAAAGGTGAAAAATCTGACACTCCATTAAGACCAAACGTGGTCACACGAGGACAAAAAACAAAAATCAATCATGGGAACAGTCTTGCACCTCCCCCCAAAAAAGGGAGGGGCATGCTCCAAACAAACAAAATAAGCAAACCCTTTCCTCTTCTAAGCTTTTGCACCTTAGGAGTAAACATGTTGAGACAGGTCGCAACCAAGGGGCTCACCAAGGACAAGAACCGGATGATGCGGTACATATGGAAGATCCAACCACCCAAGAGTTGGAAGATTCTTTAATGAAAAAATTAGAACATGTGCTTTTAGCCCACTTAGACCCTATTTTAAAAAAGCTAACTGAAATTAAGGAACAGATAAACTGTCTGGTAAAATCTTTGCCTAATACTTCTGTATCTTTTATAGCCGGTGGATCAGATGTAGCTGGGGGTGTTGCCAGGGATGGGGAGGTACAGCATTCTGAACCTGTCCCTAGATTAGTGAGCCAGGTTGATTCTTCCTGTTTAAGGCCTGCACACCAATCCACAAATGTTATTGATATACAACATCGGCCAGAAGGGCTAACACACCTAGGCAAGATCAGAGGGTATATGACTCAAGAAACAACCGTACTGTTAAGCCTGGCAATATTTCTGTAAAAGAACACCAAAACATAGGAACCCCAAATAGTCAACCCTGTGGTCAAAGATCTCCTGGTCCCTCATGCTCTAACTTACACGTACCCCCAGAAGCAACACCATATATTGTGGTGCTGGTCAATGTTCCAACATTAGCTACTGGAGTCATTGAACATTGGTCAACCCTGAAGAATAAATCCCTTCACTTCCTGAGTGCTGGAACAGGCCTCAGCAATAGGTTGCTATTCACAGAATTTAAAATTGCCCGGCCTATAGGATGGGTGGTTAAATCTAATAAATCTTTCAGGGAGATTGCATTCTCTTGACCTTTAGATCTCCAGAGACTGTTATAAAGGAATCAGGTTGTATAGGGGCTACATTACCTATAAATTGTCATGACACCAGCACTTACTCTTACCAGCATCTGCATACTGAGAATGCAGGTGATGTAAGGATGGATTCCATTATTAAAATACATGATGTAATTGTTAATAATATTGTTGGAGAAGAGCCTTTGGCTTGGAGTCCTAATGGCAATGATATTGTCCATAAGATACCTGGGGTTCAGAATATCACTATATGTCGTGTTAGGTTTGTATCTTGGAATATTACGGGCATTTCCTCAAAACTAACAGATGAGGTCTGGTTGCAATATATGAAGACTTTTGATATTATCTGTCTCCAAGAGACCTGGAGGCGGGTTGATATCACTATTGATGGATACCGCTCAATAAATAAACACTCAAACCCATCACCAACAAGGAGGACTAAGGGAGGTTTAGTGACTTTTTTTCACTTATGTTGATTCAATTAGGACAGAGTGAATAATAGACTCCACTGGTACCAGCTTATCCTAATTTTTAATTTAACGGATGTAACAATTTTATCACTTAATTGGCACTACAATATCTTTTACCCTAATATTAATGAGGTCATTAATACACTAAAAGAGGAGATTGATAATGTGGCCATAGATCATCAACCTTTGTGTTTAATCTGTGTGGGGGGCTTCAACTGCACAATTTGTCCGTATAGCTCACACAAAGTGTGAGGGGTAGTCAATACAGAAAACCAATTTGTGTCGCATTTGAAACATACACCACAGAGCGAGGCACTGAATAACATCATATTGGTAAACAATCTTTGTATGATGAATACCGTGGTTAGTAATCCCTCTGCGCAGCTCCAACCTATCATGGTGGAGGTTGTGCGAGTACAATTGATTTTATGTTAATATCCAGTAAACACACTTGGTTTGTAGATAGTTTTGCTGTTAAACCACACCCCGCTAGCGATCATAATCCTCTTACCCTATCCATGCATGTCACAGCACAGAAAGTCAGAGGGGATGAACGTCCGTTAAAGTACAACCGCAATCAAGGGGTAAGGCTGAAATGGAGTTAGGTGGACTCAAAGCAGTTTGAGGAGACCTTTCTAAAAGAAAACCAAAGTAATTGTATGACCTGCCTAACAGACATGGTAATACAGTCTTTTGAATCAATTTGTGCAAATGTGGCTAAAAATGTAAATAAGCCAATTAGGAAGCGTGACTTACCAGAAATTAGATGGTTTAACACTGAGTGCTCCAAGGCACAAAGAGATCTCAGAAAAGCCTTGCAAGTGGTCCCTCGGAATATGGCCCAGGTAAAGTTAGCAAAACAGTTTCACAGCAAAAGCCATTAATTCCAGGAAAAACAAATTAAGAAGAACAGCTTGGGAGGACCTAGAGAGAGCCAGCTTCCTTAAGGATTCTAAGAGTTTTTGGGAGGTTATAAGCCGTCCGCTCTTCTCTACCGATGCCAGGAGCATGGATTTGACCATCACTGGTGAAGCCTGGGAAGCCTATTTTCTAAAGAATTTCAATCCTTGTGGCATACTAATACAAGAACAAAGGGGCGAGACAGTTATTAATTTACAAACTGCTAATGAACTAAGTCTATCCCTTTCCCTAAGTGAGGTCGAAGATGCGAGAGGGCATATCACTTAAAGCGCCAGGACCAGATGGGGTCCCCCTAGATTTACTTAAAGTAATCTTCAATTATGGGCACCTCTACTACTTAATGTTTTTAAAGCGGTAATAGTTGGCCGTATTCCATCATCATGGAAGGAAGCAGTGGTAGTACCAATGTTTAATAAAGGAAATAGGAATTACCCCACGTGCTTCAGCTCTATTTCCCTAATAGATGCCACTAGTAAAGTCATGGGGAGGGTGATTCTGGCACGATTGGAGTCGTGGGCAAACGCCTCGGGATTAATAGACCAAAACCAATATGGTTTTAGAAGGGGGATGAGAACAAACAAACAGTGTCTTAACTTGTCACTGATTATGGGTAAGTACATGAGGGCCAGGGGGGTTTTGATTCACCTGGCCTTTATGGACCTGTCCAGTGCTTTTGACACTGTTAGTAGGGGGAAGCTATGGACGTTGATGGGGGAAATGGGCTTTGAAGAACCCCTCATCACCCTCCTACGTAGGTTGCATGAGTCTACTTCTGTAGCGGTTCGCTTTGGTTCAGGAGGAGAGAAGACCAGGCAGATTGCCTCTACAGGGGGTCCACCAGGGTTGTATCCTGGCCCCTTTCTATTCCTTATATATACAGATCGTTTAGAGGCATTCCTGATTAAACAGCAACTGGATTTTCCAAAAATAAATGGCAAACTGGTCTTAATGACTTTGACGGCCAATAGCCTACAAAAAGTCCTGACTGCCTTCACTGAATTTATGTTAGCCCTGGGCCTCAAAGTAAATTTTAGCTAATCATTTGTTATGGTCTGTGGCCCTAAGAAAACTAAAACCAGGAAATTTATGGTGAAGGGAAAAATTATAGAGAAGGTGCCCAGTTTTACTTACTTAGGTAATGTTTTTAGCAATACATTAAACTGAGATGACCTCATTATGGTACGGGCCCAACAGACTAGTAGAATAATAGATGGGTTTTTCCGTTTTGCCTCCAAATTGGGACATAAGCCGGTAGCAGAGATGATAACTTTATACAAATCAAAATGTTTATCTGTAGCTACCTTTTGGGCCGGAGTATGGGGTTATCATAAGAGCTACCAGATTCAGATTTTAGAAAATATTTTTTTTAAAGAATAATAATGATTCCTAGTAGCTCACCAACAATATTTTGCCATTCTGAGGTGGGCCTGGAATATGTGTAAGACAGGATAAATATTGGCCCACTTATCCTATGGGGAAAAATCTCGTCCTCAGAAGACCTAATATTCTCTAGGAGTATACTTAGGGATTGTATGAACTTGGACAATGCAATGTCACTCCCTTGGCTATTATATGTTAAGAATACCTTCTGTAAGATTGATCTAGAAGAATATTATAATAACCCAGAAATTATGCAGAACAACTGGAAAATGGTTATTAAAAATGTATACCGTATTGAAACAAGTATGTCTAACCAGGATCGGGGAATGGTGGTTGGTGGGATGCTAAGTCATCAGCAATTTTACCTGTCTTTTACTTTGCATGTACAATCGCGTTTTTCTGATGACTAGACTAAGACTTGGCACATTGGACTTTTTAGCGACCTATCCCAAACAGGTTAGTTGGTGTGAGAGACTAACCCCCTGTCCTTGCAATAATTTGGCCAAACAGAGCACAATGCACTTTATGTTGTTCTGTTCATTGTATGCAGTCCCTAGAGCACGCTTTAAGAAGCCCTTACTGAAAGACATCCAGCCTTGTTCTTATATGGAGGGCTTTGATCATCTGAGATCATTACATATGGATGCAGGCTGCAGTGCAGTGCTCAGTTTTATTAGAATAGCACTTTCAATCTGAAAACGTTATGAACTGTGAAAGGAATAGAGATTTTGTATTCATTGAAGGTCCTTTTATGAATTATTTAAATGTATAAACTGAGCTGTCGAAGGTTGGGATAATTCTTGAACTGATTAAGTTTTACTGCTATATTAATAGTGATTGAAGAGAATATGTTCATCCTTAGAAATGTTTTTTTTTTATTTATTTTTTTTATATATTTTTATTTTTCCTTTCAAAGAAAAAAGCACACATTAAAGTAACAAAAAATAAACAAGCTTTTCTCATCTTACATTTGTTCACCTCACAATATCAAAGAAAATCCTTAATCGAAAGAAACAAAAAAGAAAAAAAAAAAAAAAAGAAACCATATACATTTCATTGAAGGGAGCCAATACATGGACATATCATATTTTGACATTTTAGCAATTTACACCCTATCAACCTATTCCTGCCCTCCATTTCTCCAGTGGTCCCCAAATCTTGAGGCCCCGAGTCCTCCCGACCCTGCCTTTTCTAGCATAAATATGTTTCGATTATATATAGCAATACGATTTGCTAACCATATTTGTATAGATGGAGGACTCTTATCTAGCCATACTCTAGCTAACATTAATCTAAACACAGCAGCTGCCATAAACAAAAACATTACGTCGCCCGAGTCCGTTTGTGGATTTCCCTCATCAACCCCCAACATAATTAAGCTCACTGAAAAGGTTATCTGTATCCTTAATGTATTAACTAAAAAGTGTTCAATGTCCTTAATTAATGTATGTAGCTGCGGACATGTAGCAAACATGTGGACAATATCAGCCTCGATGGAGTTACATCTGGGACATGTGGTGCCCTCTGAACCCCCCCACTTCGCAATCCTAGCTGGAGTGTAATACAATGAAAACAAGGTTTTATAATGTTGGGCTTGCAAGGGGGCAGAACAAAGCATGGTCCGACCTAGTTCTAGGGATTCGTTAAAAACTTCCGGGGTAGCCTCTATCCTCTCCTCCCATTTAGCCCTATGCTTATCTAGATCATCTAGTCTATTTTTTGCCAAGGCAGCATATATTAACCTAATGGAGTATTCCTCTCCCGCAATTATCCCTTCCATCAGCTCATAAGGTTGAAAACCCAATGGACCCCCTTGCTTATTTCTTAAAAAACTCCTTATCTGAAGATATTTAAAAAAATCTCTTCTATTTATGTTGTATATATTCACCAAATCCTCGAATTGTACCATAATCTCAGAGTTCATTAAGTCCCCAATTTGATGTATCCCTTTATCTTCCCAACCAGCCATTACATGATCAGAAAAAATATCTTCAGGGAAGGATTTATTTTTATAAACTTTGGTATATCTATTAAACCTGCCCATACCTGTTTTCTTCAAAAAAGAACTCCATATTTTAAGTGCCGCCCTAAGAGTCTTATACGCCTGTCTTCTAAGCTGACCCAAGTCAGTAAAATAGAGAAAGCAATTCTCCGCATTCTCTCCTAGTACCGCTGTGTAGGCTTCCACTGACATATTAATAGACTTTGATGACCCTCCTCCTCCCCCTATCAGTCCCTGGATATACTGGAGAGCCGCAGCCAAATAGTACATCCTAAAGTCTGGTGCGCCCCAGCCCCCTCTATCCCTAGGCAACGTAATAAATTTATAAGCCCTACGAGTTTTTCCTTGGGCCCATATAAATCTATTAACTACATTCTCCAACATACTAAACCATTTATTCTCGAAAATTAAGGGTATTGACCTAAATAAATACAAAAATTTGGGTAAGACCATCATTTTTAACACATTCGTGCAGCCAACCAGTGAAAGGTGCAAGTTGTTTATCCTTTCCAAATCACTTTTTACCTTCACAATCAATGGCTTGATGTTACACTCGACTACCTCCTCCAGATTTGCGGAAATATCAATCCCTAAGTATATTGCACTGCTAACCACCCTAGTATCCTGACTAATTGCAAACCTATTCAAGATTATTTGGGTCTTTGTTTTGTTTAGACTATAACTCGATACCAGTCCAAATTCCTGTGCCTCTGCTTCTATACCTATCATAGCCCTATCTGGATTGGGAGTCAGTATAGCAACATCATCCGCATAAGCGAGGGTTTTCACGGTACTGTCATTTATTGTCATAGTCTGAATCTCAGGGTTTCCCTCTAGTTTGCGAAGTAGTGGCTCTATGTATAAGGCAAAAAGTAATGGAGAAGACGGGCAACCCTGTCTGGTCCCTCTTTGTATATGTACTGGATCTGAATGCTCTCCATTTACTCTTATTTTTGCAACCGGGTTTCTATATAGAGCTTGTATAGCCTGTATGTAACCTGGTCCAATACCACACCACTTCATGACCTCCCATAGATAGTCCCAGGCGACCCTATCAAATGCCTTCTCAGCGTCTAAGAAGAGAGCCGAAATAGGATCGCCTGCCACCTCTGCCGCATCAAACATAGTGATGACTGTCCTAATATGCTGTGTAGTACCCCTCCCGGGTATGAAACCATGCTGTGATGGGCTCACCAGATGTTCTATGAACTGTGAAAGGAATAGAGATTTTGTATTCATTGAAGGTCCTTTTATGAATTATTTAAATGTATAAACTGAGCTGTCGAAGGTTGGGATAATTCTTGAACTGATTAAGTTTTACTGCTATATTAATAGTGATTGAAGAGAATATGTTCATCCTTAGACATGTTTTTAAATGTATTTTTATATTTTGTATATATGCAAACTTTTATGATTCACAAGAATCGAATACAGTTATTTGAACTGAACTGACTGGATCCTACATTCTCTCTTGTCAGGCAATGGGGTTAGATCGTCCCTAGGGGGGATTCTTAGCTCCACACCTACACAAACTCTAGGTACATGCAGAGTAGGGTGTGCATAGTAGGGTGAACAGCCATGACAATGCGGGGATTACCCCGCACTACCATTACAACACAGGGATTACAACGAAAGTCGTTACCACGACTTTCTCTGGAGGGCGCTGTTGGATAGGAAATAGTTTAATTTTCTACCCAACACCTTCTCTACTGTCAACGTGGGCTGGAGTTGGAATAGAAAATTAAACTATTCCACTATCCAGCGCCCTCCAGCGAAAGTCGTTGTAACGACTTTCGTTGTAATCCCCGCGTTGTAATGGCATGCGGGGTAAAAGCCCGCGTTGTAATGCCATACAACCCATAGTAGGAGTACACCTGATTACTACCTTGTTTTATTTGCCTGCATATATACACTGTTTTAGTATCTACTATTTACTCTTTTGGTGTTTGTAACACTTTAATCTACTTCTGTCTACTGATTATCCCGGCACATGTATTCTATAAAAGAATAACATCGGTTCAATAAATATATTGAAAACTTCCCAGTTTGTATTCTGTGAGAACAAGTGAGCATGAGTGACTGAGCGAAATGCACTGATCTGTTTCCATGATACCTGAGGGGTCAGGGTTGTCATGTTCATTCGTTGCCAGAAACCATGTGCTCCCTGGAACAATTAGAGTGCTAAAGGTGGCACTGTGAGCTAGCTGGTCTCTGGGCCAACATATTCTGCTGGGGTGCCCGGAATCAATTTGGACACCTCAGCCAAAGTTTATGGTGTCCATCAAACTTGCTGATCCGACGGATACTTCCTTCTCAGCGAATCTGGAGTAACCAGGATGACTTGTGCCCAGCCTTGACGCAGCTTCTTTAGTATCTGAAAGATCAAGGGAACTGAAGCAGAAAATTCCACATCAACTGAAACACATCCTCTAAGGTTTCATGCAGCAGAAACTGAAGGGCACAGAACCATGAGCAACATGCACTCTCTTGAGTGGTGAAAAGGTCCACCTCAGGGGTCTCCCACAGTGCAAAGATATTGGGAACCACCTGTGCGTGAAGACATCACTCGTGGTTAGTAATATGAGATTGACTCAGGCTGTCACCGCTCATGTTCAGGGAACCTGCCAAATAGTTAGCAATCAGCCAAATGCTTTGTAATTGAGCCCAGGGCCCAAATATCAGAGCTTCTTGCAGAGAAATTGAGACCTCACGCCTCCGGGCTTGTTCACGTACTACACCATGGTTCTTATTTCTCTCAGGATCTGGACCAATTGTCCGTAAAGGAAAAGCAAGAAGACGCTCAGGGACAGGTGAATTGCATGTAGTTTGAGCAAACTGATGGGAAACATTTGCCCATATAGAGACTAGATTGTTATACAAGCAAAAATGGTATCAAATGAATTAATGCAACAAAATATAAATAAGTCAAGTACATTTAATTACTCTCTCAGAGATGACTATTGTTCATCATAAATATATCTTATACGTACACAAAGGCAATGGTGCCCATCAGCAGTGGAAAAAGACCACTCAGTACAATTATTTACACATACATAAGACAAATACAAAATCAAACATATAACATAACCAACATAGAAACACATACAAGTGTCCCCTTATAAAATCGAGGAGAACCACTTAGAGGAAATATGACCAGTGTACAATCAATAAATCTAACTCTGATATGGCACACAACAATTTAATGTATTTATAATTTGTGCAGATCCCTCCAACTGAAAGTCAAAGCGACTACGTTTCAGGCTTATCCTCTTTGGCCTCTTCAGGACAGGGTTATACACATAAATGAAGGGATCAGGAAATAAACCAGATCCCGTCCACGCGCTAGATGGTCACTCTGAATCGTGACTTAAACACTCCCTCTTTCTATACGAGGCCTTCCCTTTTTAATATTTTATGCGCAGGGGCCTCGCCCCATTTTCAATATAACCGGAGAAGCTCACCGAGCCACGACGAAAAACTAGCGATAGGTGATGAATACTCTTCCACTCCTATGTCTCCACTGTCTCACAGTCGACGTGAAACTTCACTGCTGTCACACAGAGACTAGAGGCTACCCTTCTCCATGATCTCCAGATGTGCACCCAAACTAAAGTGAAGGCATCTGTCACTGCAGTCATCACTGCTACTGGTGGGCAAAATGACTTCCCACATGATAGTTTCTCCTTCACCGGGGATACCAATGATATCCATCAGCCTTCCCCTATGCTTTACCATTTCAGAGAGAGTCACCACTGGAGAGCTTTCATGTGCCAGCATGCATGACTGACTAGCAGGATGGAGATTACCAAGAGATCCAGCAAGCGGAACACCATCAGGATTGGATCCTGAGGTTCTTCGTGTAACATCGGAATCATAGTTTGAAAATCCAGAATCCTCTGGAAAGGAGTGATGGTCTGGGGAATGTCAAATCCAGTACTGCCCCTGTGCGCAGGAGGCGCTGGGAAGACTTGCGTTGTGATTTGCAAAGATTGATGAAAACCCCAAAGTTGAATAGAAGGGACACTGTGGTTTTCAGGTGCTCTGACAGCAGCTGTGACGATCTCACCTTGAGCAACTCATGGGAAAACCAAGATCCCCTGTGCAGATGTGCTGCAACCACTGCCATCACATTTGTGAAGACTCAGAGTTGAAGTTTACCCAAAGGGAGGACCCTGATTCTTTTGACTGGAAGGACTGAACTGGGGTAATGACAGAGGGCTTCTGTTGGAAAGGAAGGTATAGCCCCCTTCTACAATTTGTAGGATCTACTGGTCCATTGTAATGGCATTCCAGGCCTGTAGATCGAAAAGCATTCTTCTCCCCACCAGTTGTACATCCTGCTTCAAGGGAAAACTAAAGGGCTTTCCAGGTGGCGTTCCAGTAGGAGGAGGATGGCTGCAGGGCCTCTCTTTCATTAGACTTGTCATGGCCTTTGTACTGGCTGAAAAATGGGTTCAGCTGCTAGATGGCTAGGAGGGTTCGGCAGGGAAAATGGTAGATCTTTTGCGTAGCCCCAAAACTTCAGGCTTTCAAGGACAGAGCCAGTCTTGCTGCTGAAAACTGGATATCCATCTACAGGCATGTCAGTCAAACTTGCCTAGACATCCCCATATAACCGGTTGAATGGAGACAGACTTGCCTCTAGAGAGCCACAGAAGAGCCTATTGCACTGGGCACCAAAATCCATACTGTCCATACTTGCGCAGAAGCTCTGTCTGGCATCTTCTGCAAAGTGGTCCTTCAGGTGAACCAGAAGACTCACTACTGCACTGTTTGCCATCTCCCACAGCGCAACAGTAATTTAGGCCAATAAGCAGGTGACCTTCATAGATGAAGTGCCAGACTCCCTGTAGAGAAGATGTTCTTCCCCACTGCCTCAAGTATCTTGGATTCTTTGTCAGGAGGCGCAGTGGGGAATGCTCCTGAGTTTTGCTCTGAGCAACAAGAGGCCTGGACCATGAAGCTTTTTAGTGATGGATGAACAGAAATTCCAAATGTTCAAGTATTGGCCAATAATGATAAATGATCATCCTGTTTACAGGCGGGAGCTGAAGTGGGCTTGTTCCAGGTTGCCTTGATAGGCTCCTTCAGAGCCTCCTTAAAAGGAAAGAGAACTTCAGACTATATTGAGGCTGGCAGAAGAATCTGAGGCATTAAGTTTCACTTGGTGTCCACAGTCATGAGGGGCAGTGCCAAAACATCTGAAGTCTTCCTAGTAACTTTGATGAAAGAATCCAATTATGGGTTTGATGGCAGGGAATGGCATCTCTACCATGGGATTGGAGTTGAGGTTGTCTCAATTTTGGAAGGCTAAATTATCTTCCTCGTCAGAATCTGTACAAGGGAGAAAATTGTCTGCTTCTCTGCTGTTGTCACCCTTGTATGGGATGATGTTTCGCATGTGAATGTGATCAGAGTCTGATGCAAAGATATTGCTGAGTGTCAGTCAATAACCCTTCCCGAGGAGGGACCTATTTTGGGTGTCATCCCTGTACCTGGCTTTCTCCGCACTCCTTTTGCTTACAGTGCATAAGAATGCCCAGGGCCAGAGGCAGCTTCCGGTTCCTACGTTGTTGGCATCAGTGCCAGCATTGTGAAGTGGCTACTGGTTGGACCCTGGGCGCTGGTGCAGCTCCAAGCAGCACCCTGGGTATGTCGTGCAGAAGGCGTATGTGGTCCACTGGCACTGGGGAAATACTGCAAGAAGTCTCTTATTTGGGGGCTGTTAGACCTGTCAGCCTTAGGGCGGTGTTCCCCCAATACATTTTGCCTTACTCCTCCATTTTTGCTGATCTCTTTTTTGTTGGCCTTAGTACTTTGTGCACTTTATCACAGCTATACAGTGCTAAAGTGTGTGCCCTCTCTTCTTTAAACATGGTACAATTGGTGTATACCTAATTGGCACATTTAATTTACTAGTAAGTCGCTAGTAAAGTGGTACTACATGTACCCAGGGCCTGTAAATTAAATGATACTAGTGGACCTGAAGTATTAATTGTGCTTCCCACTTAAGTAGCCCTTTAAGCATGCCTCAGGCCTGCTATTGCAGTCTGTGTGTGCAAATTGTTTTTGTAAAACCTTTTATTAAGTTTTTATCAAAAATACAAATCCAACTTGGCACATACACACTCATTATATTACACTGAAGCCGCTGCAGCTTGCGATACAATTTCTCAAGATATATGTTACAGATACACTTTAGGACAGACAGTAAACTCTCCCTCTGATTCTCAGTTTTATGTGGCAGTGAAAGAACGTATCTCACTGTCCATGTACAAAAGCCAGGGAGGGCATGATTCAATATGTATCCATTGTGTGTGCAGTTTTAAACTGCCATTTCGACCTGGCAAAATAAACCTTTTGCCAGGCATAAACATCCCTTTTTAATACATATTGGTCACCCTCATGGCAGGACGTGAATAAGACCATAGGGCAGGATGCAGTGTATTTAAAAAATTGGACATGTACTTTTAACTTTGACATATCCTGGTAATGAAAAACTCTTACCTTCATTTTTAGGTCAAGTAGTAGTACTTATATGTGTATGCACTTTGTGGGCTCTGGAAATCAGCCCTAGGACTTGTCTGCTTCCGCTTATGGACTTTTTTTCTGTTCAACTGCCTCTATTTAAATGTCTTGAGAGAAAATGACCAGCAGAGGTCAGTAAAATACCAGAATTACTTTTGGTTGAGGGACTTTCTTTTATTTATTTTTCTGGCAACTGCCTCCATTTAACTTTCTTGATGGAAAATGACCAACATAGGTCAGTAAAATACCAGAATTACTCTAGCATTCTCTAGAGTCCGGTCCATAGAAACTGTCTTTCATGAGCACCTGTAGACAATAATATTTTTTTCAAATTTTGTATTTTCAGTGGTATGACCACCAAAGGCACATATTTTATATTAAAAACAGATCTTTGGACTATGCCATTTCCGACTGAAAGGCAATATTTCTCTCTATAGGTTCCCATTCCTGGCGTGTCGCGCAGTTTGGTGCTTACTTTCTCTCCATGTTAAAGAATAGTGGATGTGTCAGCACCCAGGCTAATGTGCTGCATAGCCTAATACATACAAGATCCAAAAGGCGAGACCGATTGCATTGCAAATGATTGTTGATTACTGGAAGGCCTACCTCTCACATTGGATAACATTGGGTTATCTTATTACATTTAATAAGTGATAACTTTCATTTGAAAGCAGGTAGGAATGTTGAGTTAGGGATCTAAAGAATTGGAATTTATAATCCTCTTTATTGGCAAAGTCAGATTTTAAGTCACTATTCTGAAAATTCCACTTTTAGAAAGTTGGTATTTTCTTGTCCTAACCATTTGGTGCCTGCAGCCTGTTTCCTGGGTTACATGACTTGGTGCAGCTGTAGGTGTAAGTGTAGAAAAGCTTCTAATTTAGAACGCTAGGCTGGAGAGCTACTTACAGGTAGCTTGAGAGCTACAGTAGCTCATGAGCTACTCTTTGGAAAAGCCTGACTTTTAGCAAAGTCCTAGTTTGAATGGCCCATCAGTGCGTACTAATCTGCTGTCAAATAATTGTGTCAAAGGCTTGACACTTACCCAATTCTAACAACTCACCTCATCAGTCATTGTGAGCTAAAAAAAAGAAAAACAAACAATGGTATAGTACCTAGAAAAACAGAGACTTGCTGCCATCAAATGGCCACTTCTTACCTTTAGACTTGGAAATCAGTTAATTGACTGGCATCCGACCGAAGCAGCGGATCCTTTCTGGAATGTACTAATTGACATTCACTATATCAGTACCACCCAATGGGTAGGTTGTTTTTCTCTCATTAAATTATTTAATATATGTGAGTTATCCCAAGTCAACTGACATGTGGTTTCTTCTCCACAGGTGTTTCCCATTGTTTGTGCTGATGATTACCCTGTAAAATTGATCCTAGAGAGTCAAAACATTGACGTAATAATAGTGTACTGTTTTATGTGTTTTAAGAGCCTGTAACTCTACATCAGAATGTGTATCAAACACCTGTGCATCCTCTACAGTCACTATTTATGCTTATATTGTGTAGCACTAACTCACTTTATACCCACTAACCTCACTTTCACTGCACCCTTGCGTCGCTTGGGAAAACCACTTCAATTTCAAATTTCTAAAGCAATACAGCCTTCTTTTAATGATTCTAAATGGAGAACAATTGAATAAGACTGTACTTTTTCTAGTAACAACAATCTACTGATGGTTTTTCACTAGTTACTGAGAATGTTGAGGTTCATATTTCACCCATTGTTTCCTTTATCACTGTATTAACGAGGTCCCAAGGTTACTGGGTTGCCCCTTGTTTTATGAACACACATCACAAAGGCTCTGCCTGAGCATATTCACAAAGAGTTTGACACTAGTCTACTGTGACCCCAGACAAGCTGGGACCAGGGCAGGGAGGCAGGAAATTCCAACCACCTCTGGGGGTGGAAACCTCTAGAACCTTCTCCTACTTCGAAGCTGGTACCAGGTATAAACATTGGACTCTCAGACTCAACTCTTCAGTACACCTCTGGACCTGTGGTAGACTTGAAAGGACTGTTATGCTGCTCTGCAAGAAGGTCTGCTACTCTATTGCCCTGCTGTCTGCTGCCTGAGTGAAAGGACTGGACCTGTATCTTGAACCCAGGACCACTAAAGTGAATTCTAGGGCAAGTTGGCTGGCATCTTGATCAGAATCTCAGGGACAGAAAAGGCCCCAATCACCATGAACCCATCACCTGAACTCAGTCTGCTGTGAGTCCTACCCTCCCCCTAAGTAATGCCACCCCTCGGCAGGACCCTTGAAAACAGGCCTGAAAGTGCTCCGCCAGCACAGATGTAGTCCTGTAAACAGAACCACTGCAGTGTGATGCATCTCCTAGCAGCCAAAGTGGAACCGCCAAAGCACAACTCATCCCAGATGCCAGACTTCACATTGCAGCCTCCTCGGAGCGGCTGCTGCATGTCGCATCCTTTTTTTAAAAAAAAATTTAAACCTTTATTATCACTTCACATTAATACAAGCATGGGCCTACAACCATCTCGGCCGGCCGCTAATCAATTCGTAAGGTAAGCAGAGCAATATAAAAGAAACGGCGGTCCATAAGCCGGGGTCAGGTAAGTATCCAGGATACGACTCGTATTTAAGCGTACAGCGTAATAAACAGGATTTAAGAAGGTCAATTTTACAATGAAGACAAATAAAACAGAAAAAATATCAGAAGAAGTGCCAGACGGTCACACATGATCCCACAATAGCAACATGAAACAGAAATCCGCAATGAGTGCGAATACACTTAAGGACACGGGGGCAAGGCATACGAGTCAGGATAAATGTAAACAACACATACACGTCATGTCGAATCAGCACCCCAGCCCTTAAAAACAAAACAGATTGTAGGAAACATGAAGACGACGACACCTAGAAAAAGAGAAAGCGAAGGGCCATAGAGACAAAGAAAGGACAAATAAACAACCCCCTTCCCCCTACCCCCCACCCTGCACCCCTGCAGAAGGCTACGGCCTACCCCCCCCAGCAGCGTGCCTATCGCCCTAAAAAGAGACCCGAAATATAGAAGAAAGAGGAAGAAAAAGGAAAGGAAAAAATATGAAGAAGGGCCATCGATCAGACCACCCGCCCCCCCCCCTCACCTATCGCACACAATATACATCAGAAGCAAAGTCAGAAGAGCCACAGTAAGCAAGAATCATAAAGTCAATCGGTAACATCCCCGTGGAGTGTCCCTCCAAAACACCGTCAGCCAACAATGTGTTCCATCATATCCTAAACGATATCATCCCTGGCCTTCTCTATCAATAGTACCCACATACGGCCATACATCAATCTGCATACAGTACAGTGTGGCGGGTCCAACCGAACCGGGCGCTCCGAGACGCGCCAATACTCCATGGGACCGTAGCCCCCAAATCCCAGTCAAGTACGCATGGCGGAACTCCGTATGTGGCAGTACCGATACCGGAAACATCCCCCAGGCAGAACACAGTCTCACCAGCCAGGAGGAGAAAGACACACAATCCGACAATTGTTGAAGCGCCGCCGGGGCAACCCAAACTATGGATCGATGTTGTTTCTTCCGCCGCCGTACAGATAAAGGCCCCGACGAGACACTCCCAAACACAACAGAGCAATCCAAAGCGATGTCACGGACCGGGTCTATCGGCGTCTCCACAAACGTATGCGCAGCTGGAACGTTCATCACTGACGCAAAGGCGGGCACATCGGCGCTTCCTTGTGATTCATCCCTACCCATGTGGAGCGGTGGGACAACAATGGCGGCCTTCCTCCTTCCCAGATCCCGGGCGTCCCAGATCAGGGTCTTATGCAGAGTTGTTAACGCAGCCAAAACATCTCGGGACGTGGGCTCTCTCTCGTGTCGCCAGACCCCAGGACTCTCTCGCATAGCGGCTTCTCTGCCCGGCTGAGGTGTGCGCACGAGGGTGCTCTCCGCCATCTTAGCTGCTCCGGCCTCGTCCTTCTCCACCTCACCTCGGGACCGGGTCTCACATCAGGGAGGAACAGGATTCACGCATGTCGCATCCTTGACAAAGACCTACACACCACAGCCCCGCCGCTTCCTTGGAACTGCTGATGCGCAATGCATAACTTCACATTGCAAGACCCTCATCAAGGGCATTCTCAATGACCTTGCATCGCAGCCTTGTAGCTCCTCGGACCTGCCACTGTATGACACATCCTTAATGCTGGATCTTGCAACTCTCTACAACCACGATTTAAGGTACTCTTGTTTAGCAAGCCTTATTTGGTCCCTGTATCTGGCCAGCACTCATCACAGTCGGCCTGAACGTGTGACTTTGTCCTGGTCCAACTCAAGCAGAAAACCACAGTTGTTGCTTTGCGCTTTTTGGCACTATTTTTACCTAAATGTTCGAAATTGCATATTTCGGGTAGTACCAAATGGATTTTTGTTGTTCTGGTGTCAATTTATTGCATTTACTTAATTTTTCCAACTTGGTACAGGATTTTTCTTGTGTTGTGTTTTCACCTCATTACTGTTTGAAGTGCTGCATAAATACTTTACATATTGCCTCTAAATTAACTGATTGTGCCAAGCTACCAGAGGGCTAAGCAATGGTTAACTTGTTGTTTTCTTCTGACTTCACCTTGACAGTAACCCAATTTCCAACAGGGGCCATGTTGGATCTATGAAATCCATTGGCACATCAAAGAGAACCATTTGTTCCAGAATAGTAACAGCATAGCTTGAGTAAAGGCCAGAAAAGGTGCCAGATCAGTGCTAAGATTACCAGGCAAGCTGGTAGAAGGGTCAGTATCAAGGGTGGAACCAACAATTGGGCCAGGGTAAGCACTTGTTCTGCAGGAGTAGTCATATCCACCAGCTAAGGGTCAGAGAAGAAGTCAGGAGGTGGAGGAAAATGTTGAGACCTACCATTGGGGCGGGAATGGCATCTAGCCATGGACTTGTCCCATTTGCACATCTTATTGTGTTTCTCCTTCTTACCTTTAGAGGACTTGGACGAGGGTGCCAGTGATGACTTCAACTTGACCTAGAGTGCAAGGAGTACCAAGCCTGTGATCATCTCGCTCATCATGAATAGCATTGCCACCTGCTTTTTGATGGTTTTTAACTGCACAAAGCCACACTGCTCACATGCTTTGGAATCGTGCTTAGACCACAAGCACCAAAGACTGACTTTATAGGGGTTCTGAGATAAAAATATATCCATGATAAGAAAAGGGGTGCTTGAAACCTGACTTTGTTTGAGGTGACATTTCCCTAGCTCTACAAAAATCTTGAATTTTGAGGGAAAGCTAATTGGGAACAGGTCCAAATCTGCATTGAATGGTTCAGAAATAAGGATTCTCAAGTCAGGGCTCCATTTGGTGTTTCTGTAATTCAAGTGAATAATATGTCTAGGCGGTAACCGACACTGAAACAGAGCCAAGAACACCTATCAGTGCAGGAGAGCAATGGTAGACTTTTCTAGATCCAATGTTGCACCTGAGGATATTCAAAAGATGAGGAATGTGCAGGGAGAAGTAGTCATTGAAAATACATATTTTGTGAACAATACCATGTGAATCTGGCCTGGACATTTATAGTAACAATAACTTTAAAGGAAATGCAATTTTCTGAAAGCACAATTGTATCACAAAACTTATTTTCCTGATGAAAAAGAGCATTAGAATAAGTCACCTTGCTAATGTTGCACTGGCTTGAGACGCGCCGATCCGGGCTGTAATATATGTGTAAACAAATAGCCCAACTATACTTGTGGCTATAGCAGTGAGTCGCTCATAAGAGGTATATGCATTAATATCTCCTGTTCCTAAAAAAATAAGTTGTTCATGTTAATTGAATCTGTTTTTTTATATGATGTGTATAAAATGTTAAGTGCTTATCAGGTAACCTTATAGAGACAAACGTTATTAAAGAAGAGGTTATAGCTTAATACATACAATGCTGAATTTCATCTTCAACCACATAACAATAAACAGAACTGAGTTTTTACCACTAAATTGAATGAATGTAACAAACTATCACTTAGAAAACAAAGGGAAGTGACTTTGAGTAACTTACTTATGTGTTTAGGTCTGGCTAGAGACAGCTTAAAAAAGGTTTAAAGTGGAAGAAGGAACATGCATAAGCCTTCTTAGCTACTGCTTTTTGTATCATTCGAATTTTGATAAACCCATTTTACAGCCATTTGTTATTTTAACCAGTCATTAGTTTTTACTCACTGCCTGCATTTTCACTGATGGAGCATCAGGGTCAGCTCATATGGAGGCACCAACATCATACTGCAAGAGTTCATCTGCTGGCAAACCAATGGCTCCCATGTGTAAGAAAGTGCCCCTTTTTTACATGGTCACCCCCAGTTTTTGCCCTAGTACTGATGCTTTTCGACTGAAAATGCACTGGGTCCCTGCTAACCATGCCCACAGTGCCAATGGTCTTTCCCCTATAACAGGTACATGTCTAATTGTAACACAATTGACAAGGACTTTACCATCCCTGTAAGTCTCTAGTAAATGGTACCTCTGGAACCCAGGGCATGGATCATGAAGAGGGTCCCTAGGGGTTGCAGCATTTATTGTGCCAACCAAAGGGAACCACACAAAAACTGCATGCAGCCTGCCTTTGCAAGATAAGTGGAATTATGCAACTCATTCTGAAAACATGACATGGCACACTCTTCCTTGTGTACCATGCTCATGCACACTGCATATGCTAAATGCAAGTCATCCTAAAGCAGGCCCTAGAGCCCTAAGGCAGGGTGCATTATATTATAAGTGAGGACTGTAGGAAAGTAGGATCTTTCTGGCATTGATACCCCCACTTTTTGCCTGGTGTCTGTATGTTTTGGCTGTGTTCACTGAGATCCTGCTAATCAGGACCGCAGTGATTGTGCTCTCTCCTCTAAATTTACTGGTAAGTACTTTGTACACCCCACCATTGGCATACTGGGGTACCGTTGTAAGCCCATAGTATAAGTTAATGAGGTTTATTTATTTGAAAAGTTTTATAAAGCGCGAATATGACCCTTGCAGGTATCAGAGCACTGTACAAAGAGGTGAAAGCATGAATAAACTCAGTACAATGGAGGTCAACACTGTCAAAACACCCAGGAGTGAACAATCAAGGTCAGGGACTGGGTAGTAGCCCCGCTAGTTCCGTGTCAGATGAGCTATAGAGTGCAAAGGAATTCCTGTAACATTCAGCAGAAAGTGATTCGGAACAACATAGTAAAATAAATGGCAAATTTGTAGTCTGCCTATCTAGTATAGTTTCAGAGGGGCACTAGAATGAAATAACAATTTACCAAACTAGCATAAGATAAATTGAGAACAACATGTTAGAAAAATTGACAAATCTGTAACAGGGTGACTTGAGAAAGAGAACAATTTGATGCAGTTAATGTTCACCCTGGAAAAGCCATCTGGCCTGTTTCATGAACTAGGCAGTGGAAGGATTGTCTCTAATCTCAATTGGAAGAGCGTTCCAAATTCTAGGAGCAAGACCGGAGAAGGCATGTTTGTACGTACTTTTCTTTTTGAATTTGGGAGGTTTCTAGAGTAGGGAGGACGAACTTCTTAAGTCCGATCCAAGCCAGTAAGAACAAGCTTGTTCGCCAGATAAGATGGAGTGTTGTAATGCAAAGCTTTATGTGTTAGGCAAGCTACTTTAAAACGTATACTCGCTTCAATAGACAGCCAGTTAAGTTGCAAAAGGTCAGGTGTAATGTGATTGTGTTTTTTGGAGCCTGTGATGTGCCTGGCCGATGCGTTGAGAGTGGCTCTGAGAGGGGCCAAGCTCACTTTAGGAAGCGCTGCAAGGGTCACCAGACTATATTCCAGTCGCAAGATCCCCACGGATTGCACTGCAGGCTGAAGGTCTTCAGGCGGAAGGAAAGGCTTGATTTTCTTAAGGGTGTTAAGATGAAAGTTGGCACCCCTAATAGTAGCACTGATGTGAGCTTGCATATTAAGGTTTTTGTCCAGGGTAGTTTCTAACGGTTTAGTGGAGTCTACCACGTGAGGGGTGCAGTTTAGGGCTGTGAGTTGTTTCAGCCAGTCCAGTGTAGGTGCAGAGTGGATGTGGGGGGCAATCAGCAGGAATTCAGTTTTGGGAGTATTCAACAAAAGATGGTTCTCAGCTAACCATTTTTGAGTTTGTGAGAGAGCCTCATTTAAAGTTTTATTGTCATCCGGAGAGGAGAGTTGTGTGTCATACGCGTCCATGTGGTAATGAATGTTAGAATGGTTCAGAATGACAGTAAGTGGTTCCATAACAAGATTGAAGAGCGTGGGCTATCCTTGCGGCACTCCAGTCCTGACCGGGGTACTGGATGCAAGGGAATGGTTGAGTTTAATCCTTTTTGTGCGGTTATGTAAGAAAGCAGAAAACCAATTTAGGACCATGCTCGAGAGACCCATCCTATATTGAACAAGTTTAGTCAAGTTTTCACATTTGATGGTGTCGAAAGCAGAAGACAGGTCAAGAACGATCAGAAGACAAGGGACATTTTGATCAAGGTATTTCAGAACGTCATCCACAATGTGAATTAGTGCAGTTTCAGTACTATACCCTGCTCTGAAACCAGATTGATAAGAGGTCAAGTAGTTGAAATGTCTCTATATGGTTGAAGAGCTGCTTGTAGACGCATTTCTCGAGCAGTTTGGCTAGTCTTTTTTTTTTAAACAAACTTTATTGGGGTTTTACAAAAGTTTCAATAATCAACAGTTCATCATAGCTAATAATTTTCAGGAGAGTGCTCCGCTGTGTCATGGTATTCACATCTCTATAGTCAACCACTTTGCAAGAGCAATAACCCACATTGTGCTCATTTGCTCTCACTCCGCCAGCAGTATAGCAGAGTGCATGGATCATTTGTAGTATTTCTTAGACTGCTGCAGCAATAGTGATGCTCAAGGGCGAACTCTGTTCCCCCACTTAACTCCCCCAACTAACGCACCCTCCCTGCCCTCCCCCCTAGGAAGTGCCACTTCCACACAAGCTACTCTTTCGTGTTCATCTTGCGCTTCCGGGTTTGTGCCACTATTGACTAAGCGAGCCTTTTAGGAGCACCCAGTCAATAAGAATGGTTGTGCATTGGGGTTGCTGCAAGATTCTCTAGGGCTATGGGGTAGGCAGGGTCACATAATGTTCAACCCATCGCTGCCGGAGGTTCCTCTCCCACTTCTTCATCTTCAGCATAATCGGAGAGTCGGAGCAACACTACCAAAGTTTCCCAAGCTCGTGCTGCATATTGTGCTTTCTCATTTCCAGTTCGCTTAGCTAATTGCATTCTGATTATTCCGTCACATTCTGCCCACTTGGGGAATTCTGTCTTCCATCTCAGAATGTGAGGCCCCTGCGGTGCTTTCCATCGCATAATTATTTCTCTCTTAGCTAGTACTAAGCCCAGATCTATAAATTTACTAGTGATCTTATTTTTAGATGTGTGTGGAAACGAATTTAATAGGCACTAGCCCGGAGACGCCTCAACTTCTCTGTCAGTAACCTCCGCCAGCAACCGTGTTACCTCTTCCCAGAACCTACCCAGGTGTGGGCAGGTCTAGAACATGTTTGAAATCTGTCCCCTCCATGTTACATCGTGGGTAAGATGCTGTTTGAGTTTCAAAATATTTATTGATCTTCTCTGGGGTAAGGTATGCCCTATGCAGGATATAAAAATGAACTAATTGAAATCTAGCATTCCAGGTACTCTTCCAAGCTCTCTCTACTATCCCCCCCCAAACCTTCTCCGGAATAACTTTGTCGAGGTCCGCCTCCCACTTCAACTGTAGTTCTGTTAAGGGCTGCAATGTTTCTTGGGTAGTGTGCCTGTAGAGGCACGCCACCGCGTTAATGGTACCTGTCAGCATAACCATAAATTGGCATCCTAGAGATGTCCGCTGTTCAGTGCAATGATTTTGTATAGCTGCAGTTAGGGCAGAATATAGGAGGAAGTCCCCCCTGGGTAACTCATATCGGTCCTGCAGATCGTTGAATGGAATCATAGCTCCTTCTTTGTAGAGATCACCCATAGACCTCAGCCCTTGCTCACTCCAGGTCACTAATCTCTGCCAGTTACCCCCATGCGGGAGGGCTTCACACATGAGCAGTGGAATCTCCGGAGCATAGGGGGACTTAATCGCAGCTCGCTTCAGACATCTATTCCAGCCGAGCCGGAGTGTGCGTAACTCCAGGGGAAGAGTTAAGGATCTAACGAGAAGCTTTAATACAATTCGGGACAGTACTTTCAGTGGCACTAAGTTCTCTCTCCCCTCTCCCTCCTCCCTGATGCGGCTCACCACCCTTTTTGTGAGCCATTGTAGCTGAGCCAAGATGTAGTAGGCTTCAAAATCAGGCACTACCAACCCTCCCTCTGCTCTCGGGTGCATGAGCACATCAAGTGCCACTCTTCCCCTTCCATTCCATTCCTCCACATAAAGCCCGACACCATCGATTTTAATTGGGTAAAGTACCTTGCTGGTATCCAGATCGGAAGGGTCCCAAAGTAATACAGCAGCCGTGGTAGTGTCACCATCTTGAGCAGGGCTACTCGGTCGGCCATTGACAGTGGCAAGGAGGCCCAAAATTCAAGGTTACCTTTCATACTTCGAATGGCTCTACCTATGTTGCCCTCTAGGATGTCCACCTGTGCGTGGAATATTTGGGTGCCTAAATACATCAAACTCCTGTCTTCCCATCTCACTCCCTCCGTAGCTTGTGGGCCTACCCTGCATTCCTTCACTGGAAATAAACAAGATTTCACCCAGTTGACCTTTAACCCAGCTGCTACTCTTAATGCTTGTAGCAATTCTTTCGCGTCGTGGAGTGCCTCTCCCAAGTCCGCCAAAGACATCAGCAGATCATCCACACAAAGTGCTATATGCTATATGGTTTATTTTCCCAGCAATAATGAGACCCTGATTGTAACGCCCTGTTCTGGCTCTAGCCGCAAACCGCTCCACCGCCAGGGCAAACAACAGGGGGGAGAGTGGACACCCTTGTCGCGTACCTCACCCTACCCTGCAATCATCTGATATAAGGCTCCCTGTTTTAGCCCTGCCTTTGAAGTCGCTATCCAGCAGTGCCATCCAGCTCACAAAACTGTCTCCCAGCTCAACTTTCTATATATATGGCATTAATAAGGCCATTCCAGGCTATCAAAAGCTTTATCTTTGTCTACGGAGAAGACCTTCGCTGCTTCCTTGTTATATGAGTCTGCTTCTAATATCAGCACTAGGCACCTTACATTTATGGCCATGTTTCTGGTGGGTATAAAACCAGATTGGTCATTATGGATTAGGGTCGTCATGTGTGGAAGAAGACGAGTTGCCCGTCTCCGACTCAGAATTTTGTAGTCTAGATTGAGCATAGAGAGAGAGCAGTAGGCTGCTCTATCCCAAGAGGGCTTCCCCAGTTTAAGCACCCGAGTTCGAGACCGGAAGATGCCCCGCACTCTTCGCTTCATTATACATCTTTACCAATCTGGGGGGGGGGGGGGGGCAGTAAGTCAGTGTATGTTAGGTAAAATTCAAAAGGTAGCCTATCTGTCCCCGGTGTTTTGTTCCATGCCATGTTTTTGATAGATCCCATGACTTCTTCAATTGCTATGCCCCGCCCCATAGCCTCCGCAATGTCCCCGGCTAGGACTGGTAGGTCCACACCGCCCAAAAATTCATCTAGGTTCTCCCCCATCTGGGTCGCCCTACTTTTGTAGGGATCAGTATAGTAATCTAGGAACAGGTTATTGATGCCTTGCTGGTGGTATCTTGCTTCCCCATTTGGCTCCCTAACCTCCAATATGACCGACCCTCTCCTGGCTGGGTTGGTTAGCCAAGTTAGCAGCGCTCCCGACTTATCTCTCTCCATATGAGCTTGGTGATATCTTTTTTTTAGTCAAAACAGCAAAAGCGCTCCACCTGTACTGCCACTCTCTCCATAGCATCTAAAGGTTCCCACTGTTTAGCAGCCTTCTCCGGTCTTTCCTGCTCAAGTTCCCTGAGGGGCTGATCCGCTCCCTGTATGTCCTCTAGCAAGGTCTTCCGAGTTCCTACCATCTCCAATATACAACGCCCCCTGATGACTGTCTTAAAGGCATCCCGCTCTATCAAAGTACTGGATGCTGTGTTAGCATTGTCTTGAAAATCGTGTTCAATGGCTGTGCCTACTTCCCCGTGAAACACCTGATCCTAATCCTCTAAAGTCTCGGGGTGCCGTCGCCATGTGGATATTTTGGGTCTTGCCCGTGACTATTGCAATTTTAACAGCTCCGGGATGTGATCTGAGACCGTCCTAGTGAGGTATTCGCTGCTATGCACACTTTCATGTACATCTGATGAGCACAGTACGGCATCCAGTCAGACATGAAGGTCATGCAGTGCCGCAAAGAAGGAGTAATTCCAAACTCCCGGGTGCTGGGGTCTCCAGGAATCTATCAATCCCCACCCTTTGCTGCCAGTTTCGCTGTATTTCCGCAATTTTGTGTGTGGGTCATTTGGTAGTGGGGGTTGAGAGCGATCCAGAGTAACATCAGATATGCAATTAAAATCCCCTCCCAACAGCACTGAGCTGGCTAGGATAGGGGCCAGTTTCCTAGAGAGGTGGGAGAGGAAAGTTGGCTGTTTTAGGTGCATATATGCTTCACAAGCTGATATCCCTACCATCCGGCTTCCCTGAGACCACCACATACCTACCTTCGGGATCGATAATTTCTTTAGTACATTGAAAGGGTACCCCCGCCCTCACCCAGATCAGTATCCCCCGTGCAAATGCTGAGTAATTGGTATAAAAAACTGGCCGCCGCCAGCAATGTTGCAATGTGGCTGCTTCATTTGCATAATGTGAGTTTCCTTGAGCAGGGCAATATGGACCCCCCTACAAATCAGATATGTGTGAATTTTTATGACGTCGTACCATTGAGTGCATCCCCTGCACATTCCATGCTATACATTTGAAATCGAATGCGTTCCACTGCCGTTCCGCTACTGCTGAAGCTGGGACTGGAGTTCTGCTGGCTGTGCTTCACAACTTCCAGTAGTAATGCTTTCCGACGTTCTTGATTGAGCTCCCCAGGGGATGGACCACCAGAACCTGGTTTGTTGTGGGAGGGCTTTGTTGAGGTGTGCCCAGTGGGGTAGTGGGACTTTCCGGAGGTCTCCGTCTGTCCAGCCATTCCCAGGCCTCTTGCACCGTAGTAAAGTACGGGGTCCTGTACTGTCTGCGACCTGGAGCCTTGCAGGAAACAGCATCGTGTATAGCAAGTGTAGTTGGCGCAGTTTATTTTTAACAGCAACGAAGGATGCCCTGTTCCTTTGTACTTCCCTTGTGAAGTCTGGAAAGATCATGACTGCACTGTTGCCAATCTGCAATTTTTGTTTTTGGAGGGTTTGCTGAAGTATATGGTCCCTATTTCGGAAATGCTGCAGGCGTGCTACTACCAGTCGAGGAGGGGTCCCTGATCTGGGCATTCTTGCCGGCACTCTATGGGCTCTCTCTAGTGCATAGAAGGATAACAGACCCTCCGGGGCTACCTCAGTTCGGAGCCAGTCCTCCAAGAAGCACACTATATTCGCACCTTCTGCCTTTTCTGGTTCTCCAATGACACAGATATTGTTCCGGCTGGATCTCCCTTCACTGTCTTCTGCCTGCACTTCCAGCACTTTGACTTTAGTTTCAAGTTCTGCCAACGATTTCTGCATCACAGTCATCTTCTCCGGCAAGCCTCCTAGATCCTTCTCCGAGTTCATCACCCGATCTTTGTGCTTCCTATGGTCATCTTTTAGCAAGTTTAAGTCTGTGCCTATTGCATCTATTATTCCTTCTAGGACCTCCTTGGAGGCCGTGATCGCCTGCATTATGTCTGTAAGTGTAGGTTTCCTGGGAGCTGAGTCACTTCTTGATTCTTGGACCTCTTCATTCTTGTCTGACTGAGGGCCCGGAGCTTCCACATTGAGGACCTTATATCATCTCTTCTTCTGGGTTCTCCCCTTTGTCTCAGGAAGTCTTTGTCTCCTTCTCTTTAGGTCCCAGGTAAACGTGGCAGGGTACTGGTTAAGTTCGTTGGAGTGCCAAGAGGTCAGATTCTATTTTTGCTCCAGCGTCGCCTGTATTGTTGATCCCCTTGTCGCTGGTCCCACTCTGGAGAGGCACCACTCAGCTGTTGTCAACTGCGGCTTGTGCTGAGGGTCCTCAGGTCGCTTCCCTCCATGCACACTTGTGGCTGCCGCAGGTTGGTGATCCCGGCACTTCCGGGTCTACAGGAGTACCCACCACTGCAATGCCAAATGGATCCCCTTCACTCTAAGCGTGGTCTCAAACTGTGTGTGTCCTCAGCGCGCAGCAGGGTAGCAATTCACCAAGCCCAATCTTGCCTTCTTCTGCTGCAGTTGCTGCTCACCGTCAGTCAGCTCCAACTGACTTCGCGCTCCAGGTCCTGCACCCGCCACACCAGATGGAGAGTTCCTGAGAGACAGTTCCTGAGAGCTACGCCAAGGGCTTGTTCCAGCAGGTGCCGGTCGCTAAGTAACTGTTGACCTCTGGGGTGGATAGTCGTGTTCTTTACTGCTGATTGCTCCCTTCAAAGCATAAGTGTCAAATCAATCCCCTGCTGCACTGGCCTGCCTTACAAGCAGGAGCCACATTATCCTTATGTTTGACTCCAGTGCAGGCTCTTAACTCCTGGGTAGTTGGGCATCGGGAAGCCTCCCTGTCCCAGGTGAGTATGGGGCTCCCCGGCACTTGTGGATGGCGCCGTAACACTCTGTCTCCCTATGCACAGGGTATGGTTGCGCGGGTATCCTTGCACCCCAACCTCCATCTTGCCGCTCTTAGTTACAGCTAATGAGCTGGGTCTGGGCCCCCACAGATGCAGAATGTCCTCACCAACCCGGGGGAGGTCTCGAGGCTGGGTTATCTGCCCGCCGGTGACCAGAAGTGAACGTCCTCTCATCTGAGTGCGAGGGCTTGCTGGACAGGCTACACCACAGTCACCATCTTGTTAGAGTGGCTTCAGTTTCTCGCTAACCCAGTACCAGGCTGGAGTGCGCCATCCCGCCAGGCTCCTGTTCTCTCTGCTGGGTTCTACTTTCCCGGGTCCTCCATTCCCCAGGGGTGTGGTGACTGACTCTTCGGGACACAGTGCTCATCCACAAGAGCGCCGGGGTCTGTGCGGCCAGTCGGGTCACAGGCCAGAGGCGGTCCTATGTGCAGGTGCCATTTTGAAGCCGGGTTTGTTTCTTCAGCGCGCTGCTATTTTCTCCCGCGTCAACACAGGGCTTGCTCCACAGCTCTTCAAAAGCCTCAAAGTCTCCGGTTTGCAGATCTGTTGTCGAGTCTACAACCAGATTTCAGGACTTATAGTTTGGGGATGGCGGCGGACGGAGTTCCGCGGTCCGCGTCTTCCTACATCGGCTACAAGCCACGCCCCCCCCCCAGTTTGGCTAAAGTCATGATGCTGGTGATAAGCCAGAACTTGTTAGGATCAGATAAATCAGTGTTGGGCTTCTTAATTATGGGAGTGACTTGCCCAATTTTGAGGCCATCAGGGATGCTCCCCTGCAGGAGAGATTCATGAATGATCCTCGACCAAAGAGGTAGAATGGCCGAATTGAGGTCTTAAAAATATTTAGCAGGCAGTGGATCGCTGAAGTGTTCCCAGGTCATTGGTACACCAGAGGTCCCCCATGTGCTGAAGCATGCAGTATGCTACCCATGGGCGCCCATGCAAACTGTGTCTGCAGAGCTGTGATTGCACTCTGCGTGACAGGGTGCATGCATCCTTCACTTTCGATATAAGGTTTCCCTTATATCCCGGTCACTTCACTTGAAACCTATTAGTCAGCCCTAAGGCAGGCCCTTCAGTCCAATGGCAGGGTGCACAGTTCTATGTGTGTGTGCACGAGCAGCAGTACCCTACAAATCCATTCATATTCTGCGCTTTGTAAGTGTGGGGCAGCCATCTTAAGGTATGTAGCTGAGGCTGGAATGTCGAGATGTCCAACTACATAATGGCTACCCCAAACCTAGAGTTGTTTGGTATAAAAAATTTTGGAATCATGCAACTGCACCAATTCCAGTGTTAGTTGCATGTTACCATGTACTGGGGGGGCTCCTTAGGGGCCTGCCAGCCTGCGCTGTTGCTGGCTTCAGACACTGTTCTGTCCCCTGCTGATGAGCCAAACTCGGGATGGAGAAGCTGAACAAAGGATTTCCTGCTACGGAGAGCTGTGACCACCTCTCCTTTAGAATTAGGTAAGATAGGGGTGCTTCCAAGTGAGCCCTGATTGCACCGAAAGGCACATTTGGTGCCCCCTTGCCTAAACCAGTTTCACCCAGTCCAGGAGCCTTTGGCTCCCACTCTGGCACGAAACCAAACAAAGGACTGGGGAGTGTCCACCCACATATCCAACTTCTCCCCAGGGAGGTGCTCCAGAGCCCTGCCAGGTGGTTACTTCATTCTGCCATGTTGAATCTTGCCCCTGCGAGCATATGAGTTGCTAGGACATCTGAGTAGCGTCCCTGGCCCCCTCTGATAGGTGAGTTGCCACAGAAGAGGTTCTTTCCCTTTTTTTGGGGTAACTTAAGGGCTCCCCTGAGAATAGGCCCTTAGATTCGTCCCGACAACAACTTCTGGAACCGACTTCATCTGAACTTTGTTAAAAGACTCTTCTTCTGGTGGACACTGGAACTTCAAGCCAGGACCCACAACAAGACTCTATTCCAGTAGGAAGATTCCTGCTGCATCTTCGTCTCTGTGCTTCTTTGAGATCTAGAACTCCATGCATGCTCCGAGTCACCAAAGACTCAACCTGCATCCCACCCTGAAGGAATTTCCCTTGAAGTGAAGGATTCACGTCCCTGCATCCACAGGCACCTCAAAGTCGATGACCGATTAGCTGATCCTCTTGTCTCACAGACATTGACTGGCTCTGCAACACAGGTGGCGATTTGTTGGTTCTTCAGAGGCATGACTAGTCCTCCCTGCAAGTTGGGAGACTGTAATCCCACTTCAGCCAATGGTGACCCCCTACGTGTGCACCACATCTGGCTGTCATTGTCAGGGGTTGTTGGCTCTCTTCACAGAAGATCTTCAAGCTACAAGCAGCCCAGCTCCAGCACTGCAGAGCTCCAAGCTTGTCATTATGCCTACATCTCTTGCCTTGTGGGGCTTCTTCTCCTGTGTGCTGCTGGGGCATCTTTGCAACCTCATGTGCCTGCTCCCAGAGCATCCTTAAGGGGGTTTCACCAATTCCTTCTGGCTCTCCATTGTGCTGGGGCCTGTTCCTGACTTAGTCTTGCTGGGTTCAGAGGTGTGGAATTTATTAAAACATCTACTTGCCCATGGGGCAGGTTGCTTCATAAATCTACTTGTCCTGTAACAAAATCCACTTGTCCCTTTGGTGCCATGTAGTGCGGCGACAAATTATGGCAGCAATCTCATTATGTAAGAGCTCTGATATAGTCTCTCTGATTATGCCAGGGTTCATACCATAGTAGTGTTTGAATACTTGCAACCCCCTTATTTTGCCACATTGCCGAAGATCTACATACTGGGGCTGAAGGTATTCGTAAGCAATAGTTCGAGGGTCAGAATGCCCTTTTGAGTCTGTGCAAACCTACTAACTTGCATGTTTTAAGTGTTTTCAACAACTCTTCTTTAATCTTTTCCCATACTGAGAAATGTTGGAAATTTAATCCTGACAATGGCAGATGTAAACCTTATTCCAGAGTTGGGGAAAAAAAGAGGTTGGAGGGAAAGTGAACTTGCAAACACTCAGAGTTTTACATGAGCAAATCTACACATGCAAATTTGCTCATGCTAAAATGCAGTTCACAAATATTTTCCAGGAATACTATTTCTTGTCCTTATTATGTAGATTCTTGGGAATTCACGAAAGCCGTATAGCTGCACTTAATGCAAGGACATATACCATAGGTGCACTTTTGAGACTTTCTTTAATATTTGTGCCCCAACGTTGATCTGGCATTGACCATGACCTTTTGCGTTTATTAAAATTCTGTCTTTCTCTCTGTATCCGCTGGCTTCACTGTGAGTGACAGCATTCTGCTCTTTCACAAGGAGCTTATCGACACACAAAGTAGTTTTGTTCAGTGCCAGTAACTTGTGTGGCAGTGTGTGCTTTTTGAGGCCAAAAACAATTTTTGCTTTTGCCAATGTTTGTTATAATGGTGAGGGCCCAGCAGCTCCCACACCAATAAGGTTTTACAAAAACATGCCAACACAATTCACACATTGACAAAAGCTAAAAAGCTGACCACCAATTTCAGCGCTGCAGGCTTTGCCAATGCTTGTTTATTTTTGTTCCCCATAATCTTTATGAAACTGGTAACGCTGATTTTCCTTTATGAATATTTTTGGGAAATACGAGCATGCATCAACACATTACTAAATGATGCTGCAAAGAAGTAGTACCTGAAATTTTTCAGTAGTTTAGCTAAATGTTTTTTCCCTGCTTTCAATTTTTGATGTCTCTTAAACAAGAGGAACCAAGAGCTCTTTAATCAGGTCCTGCACATGTTCTCCTTAGTCCTGTATTTGAAAAACTGGTATGCAGGTCCTAAGTGTGGGGGAGAGTGTTCAGGTCTGTTAAGAAGTGCCCTCACAGACCCCGGAGGATGTCATGCTTCATCATTGGGCCTCGTCCTCACCAGGCTGGCGCTGCAATGCCAGATGGGCATCCGCGATGAGGTTCTTTAGTGGAGATCTTTTCTAGATGAAGCCGAAAGGTGCATGTGGGTGTGTGGACTGGGTAGTGCGGTGAGTGTGCAGTATTGTTTAACATAGGTCTAGGGCAGCCCTTTATATTAATTTTATTTCTAGTTGGGCCACTAGCCTAACTAAAAGCAGGTAGCCCTAACTGGATATAATGGCACTACAGGGCCTGTGTGGTGCAGGAGGTCGACATGTTTCATGCCAAGGGTAGTCCCTAGCGGGTCTAGTGGCACTTCATCGGACCATTTTTGATTCAGAGTAATTAATCTCAACTCTAGCACTACCGCAATGCTGGTTCATGGAATGGCGTGATGTAGTAGTAACAAGCCTTGCAGTTGAATACCAGGTCCAATTGGCCTAGTGATCTGAGACCCCTAAGTTAGTAGGTCTAGATTATTGGGGGCGGTACGGCAGAGCACCTCGTTACGGGGATCGGAGCCAGGATAGGAACACAGCTAGTTGCTGCGGCACCCTATGTCGGAGCAATGAGGTGCTCTGCCGTAACGCCCCCGTCAATCTAGACCTACTAACTTAGGGGTCTCAAATCACTAGGCAATTGGACCTGGTGTCCAACTGCAAGGGTGGTTACTACTACATTTTACCAAGACTGAGTCCCCTTCCACAGAATGGTTAATCCATGGCTATATTACACTGTCAGTCGCGATATTCCAATTTCAATACTGTCTCAAATACCATCAGGTAGGCAGATATTAAGCGCTAGGAGAAGGGTACATACACGAGTACCGGGAATTACCGTACAGATTGAGATGTAGGAATGGGACATATCACTTCACGGGGCCTGTAATGCTTTAGTTGCAAACATGTCCTGTTACTTGAAGGGGTCCCCAGCTGCCATGATCAATCCGGTGGTCAAGGTGTTCTCGAATGGAAGCTATTTAATGCAGAATGATCAAGGCTGTTGTGGGATGGTACTGGGCATCACATATCTGGTCACAGTAAGTTTCAGGGTTACTTGTTGTATCCAAGTATTGTTTCCACCAGCCCACACAGTTAGGGAGTGCTATGGTCTTCATTGAATGTTTCCTTTATATGGTTTGATTCTCTGAGCAGACTGAAAGCTATGCTTTTTCAGAAAGATGTGGCCTTAACCTCAGCCCGAGAGATGTTTGATCTCCAGGTTGCATGGTGATGATCTGAGATACAGGCACCAGTCCGTACGAACTTCCTGTTCCATTTCAGGGAAAAGGTTAATCGTATCTTTAACATATCTGATACATGGGGGATCATGCACCTATTTAAACGTAAAGGTTCTGGTCTACTGAGCACCTTTCAGACAATCTTTGGAGTCATTCCAGCATTTATATTCTCCGTATTGGGAAGCCTTATTTTTTTTTTCCCATATTTGATTGATTTTAGGACATAAACAATATGCATTATTCATCAACATAATACAGTACTTATATTACATACAGTCTTCGTCATCAGGCATGGTTGACGAAACATTTCCAAATAAAAAACAAACGTCCCCGCCCACCACCCCTTGAGTTGCACTTGAGTAAGTGTTGGTAGTCTCTGTGTGTGTACGTGACTCCATGGGTCAGGGGTCCTGCTCCAACACGCGTCATAGTGCAGGTCATGGTCCCGCTAGGCGTACTTAGTCTCCCCCCCTTGTTCTACTGCCGTTGGCTGTGGGGTGCTTGCCCTACTATCAGAGTCTTGTCCGTTGGCTATCAACGCACTCACTAGCCCTCCCCTGCTCTGGCCCTCTCGATCATACCAATCCCCCTGCTGGCCTACCTGAGTAGTATCCTGCCTTCCGTCTCTGCACATTTCTCCAGTTCTTTTGTCCATGAAGCAATCCTGGGCCCTACTGGCGCCTTCCAGTTTCTAGCTATCTCTTTTAGCCAACACATATGCCAGGTCTTGGAACTTTCCGGTCGTTCTATTCTTGGACATATGGGGGAACCGGGGTGTGCTGGACCTCCTTATCAATGAGGTCACCTATTACCCATCTTATCTCGTCCCAAAAGGGTTGTATCACTGGGCAGCTCTAAAACACGTGGAGGATGTGCGCCTTCCTCTCTCCACAGCGTGAACACACTGCTGTATCCGTGCCAAAGTATCTACTGATACAGGAAGGGGTGAGGTACACTCTATGTAGTACATAAAAGTGGATGAGTTTAAAACACGCATTTCCGGAGGCCTTCGGAGTGCACTCTAGAATCCTGCTCCACTCTATCTCCAGTATCTTTTTACCCAGGTCCTCCTCTCACTGTAATTGCAAGCAACCTGGTGCATAGAAAGTTTGAAACCAGTCGGGGTGCCAATTCTGCTGAATAGGTTACGTAGAACTCGGCTGGCAGGCCGTCTGTTACCGGAGTTTTATTTCTAGCCATCCCCCCAATGGCGACTCATATTTCCTGTTGTGAAATCTCTCTACCCAACTCCTCCGCTTCCCCCGGAGTTAGCCACGCCATCCGCTGGTCCGCTGGTCTGCAAGATACTCCTGTGTCTCAGTGGGGTCACAATCCCGCGATTTCCTATATAATTTTGCGTAATAACTGGCAAAGACTTCATTAATCAATTCCTGCGCATACTGTCTGGCCCGTTCGACATCCTCAATCTCAACTAAGGGCGAGCATCTACCTATCGGGTTTGTCAGCCATGCCAGAAGTGGTCACGATTTGTCCCGCTCTGCATGCATGCGCTCTAAATATTTCCTATAGTCAAAGCATCTGAGTCACTCTGTGTGCTTTGCCACTTCCTCCTTGGCCTCCAGAAGTGCCCGTTGAATCTCTGGGTGTTCTGGCCTCCTATGTTCTAGTCCCTAAGGGTTGCCTCTGCCCCCTCTACGTCACCCTGTATAACCCGTCTAACTCCAGTGGTACGTGTTATGCACTGGACCCGCAAGACCACCTTGAAGGCGTCCCACTCCACATTTGTCGAAGAGGCGGTTCCCTCATTGGCTGCAAAATAATGTCCTATTTCTCCCCTGATCTCCTCCCGAAAACCTGGTCTTCCAGGGTATCAGGGCGGAGTCGCCATGTGGGGATCGCTGAAAGTGTGTGTCCCGATTTCAAGGACAGGACGAGAGAGTTGTGGTCTGATATTGTTCGCGCAAGGTATTCAGCTGCTGTAACCAGGCGCTGTGTATCTACAGAGCTTAGAAAGGCATCTAAGCGCACATGCACCTAATGTACCACTGAGAAATAGGAGTAGTCTCTATCTTGGGGGTGTAAGGTCCTCCAGGCGTCCAACAGTCCCCAACCCTGTCTCCAGGTAGTGATTGCATGTGAGGCACGCGCTGCTTGTGAATTGCTAAGGGGTGGATAGGAACGGTCTAGTTGCGTATTATCTACACTGTTAAAGTCGCCCCCCATTAGGGTAGTGCCGTCAGGTAGTGTGATAAGCAGTGACTCAGCCTTGCGAAAAAGGCCGCCTGTTCCACGTCAGGGGCGTAAATGCTGAATAAGCTTATGTCCCAGCCCTCCAGCTGCCCCTTTCTGGATATAAAGCAACCCTCCTGGTCCACCTTAGTGTTGGTCAATTGGAACGGGACCCCTGCCTGTATCCATATTAGCGCCCCCGCTCATAAGCTGACTAGGTGGTCTCCTGTAGCATGGCGATCTGGGCTCGACGCCATCGGATATAGGAAGGACTTTGTGCTGCTTCGACATTGTATGCATACCCCTGATGTTCCAGGTCATACCCTTGTGCTGTTCCTTATCAGCCATTAGAGTATGTGATTATGCACCGACCCCCACCCTCCATAAATCTTGCCGCCTGTTTGTTCCCCTCACTCGGTCCCACACAATGCTCTGTGTTCTGCAACTCAAGGTGTCCCCTGTCTCAACATTAAACATTTTCCCCATCTCCCGCTCCCCAGGAGAGGTAGGTAACCACCCCACATGCAAACTACAATTAAAAGGTCTGCAAGTGTTTGCTTGTAGGTTAGTCAGTCAAGCACAGGGAGAAGGCTGCTTGTCCGCTGCTCTCTCAGTCTTTGCAGCCGCTTCTCAGCTCCAGTGTCCCATCGGGACCCCCACGCTGCCCCCCCACCCGATAGTCCCTGTACCTCATTGTTGGATCAGGCGTGTCTTGCCCGGTTCCAGACCTGCTCTCGCGAAGACCTCCCCTCTGCTCGGCTAGGCTATGCCGTCCACCGTCTGCAGTGTTAGCTCTGGGAGAAATCAGAGCTTCCGATTCACTGAATCCCTGCTCCAAGCCAGAGTCTGCTGCTGCCTCGCTGTTCTCCAGAGATGCAAGGCTTTTCCCTGTGCCGCTGATCAACATCACCACCTGCAATGCGTTCTGACGTTCGAGCTGCAACTCTTCCTGTGATGGCGCCAGGTTCTCTCTCATGGGCCGCCGTCCCCTAGATCGGTTCTCTTCCCTTCTCCTTCTCCTCCACTCTGGCCTTCTGAGCGGCACCATCTTGCCGTGTAGGTCCAGCCAGTCGGCTGCCTCCTGCGCGGTCTTGAAGGACTCCGTGCCCTTAGCTGTGGTAACTCTTAAGGTGGCCAGGTACTGCATCGCATATTTGTAATTTAGCTGCTGCAGTCTCTGCTTTACGTCCTGGTAAGCTCTTCTTTGTTGTTGAATTTCCCTGGAGAAGTCTGGGAAAATCCTCACCACCGAGTTGGCCACCTCTATGTCTCCTTTAAGGCGTGCTTGCATGAGAATGTGATCCCTATCTCTAAAGTGAAGCAGTTTCGCTATTACCACTCGCGGAGGTGCGCCCGGTATAGGTAGTCTCACCCAGACCCAGTGCGCCCTCTCCAGGGCGAAGAAGTTTGATAGGCCGTCCGGCGCCCCTTGCTCTTGCAACTATTTCGTCAGGTAGGCTAGCATATTACGGCCTTCTATTTTCCCCGGGAGGCCGACGAAACTCATGTTGCTCCTTCGCGACCTGTTTTCCGCGTCTTCGGCTCGGGATTCCAATGATTTACTTTCGCCTCAAGCCCCTCCAGGCGTCGCTTCATGGTTACCATGTCCAGCATTGCATCGGAGAGCTGGCTCTCCAGTGTCTAAACGGGGTGTGCCAATTTCTTGTGATCCTCTCTAAGTAGGCCCAGGTCCAGGCCCAGTGAGTCTATTTTAGCTGGAGAAAGTGATGGCCTGAAGTATGTCCATCAACTTTGGGTATCCAGAATTTTCTGCCTGCGGTTGTGCCATCCCTCTCTCTTCCACCGGCTAATCTCTGGGCCCTCTTCTCTGTCCTTCTTGAAGACCTTCCCCATGGTGCCCTATGACTCGTAGGGTCTCAGCTCGATTGAAGGGAATTCTGTTGTCCTGCCTCTGCACCGGGGACCTGTGGCTCCTCAGGTCTGCTCGCCGGTCCATCATGCACCACCAGGCTCACTTGTACGAGACCGGCCCAAGACACGGGCTCACGTTTCAATCACGTTTCATGCCAGTTCACTCCCGCCCCTCTGTGACTCTGCAGGGGGGGAGCTCGGTTCTGTTGCAGGCCCTCACTCTCCTCCATTTAGCTGCACTTATGCTCTCTCACCGTACAAGTTCAGTGCTTGCTGCGCTGACTTCACTTCCAGACAGAAACTCCAGAGGCGTCAGCTCAGTTGGGGGAATCCGAATATCCTGCCTCTGCTGTGTGAACCTGTCTCTCCCCCGTACCAAGTGCCAGTCATGCACCGCCAGGCCCACTCACGCGAGCCTGGTCACAGTCACTGGTGTGCGGCCCAGTTCTCAGTGCTCCAGCCACTGCTTGCTGTGTTCTCACTGCAGTGCGTGGTTCTCCTCCAGGTTGCCAGACGTCCTACGTGGAACTCTCGTCTTTTACCTGCAAGCCCTTGGAACACTAATTGGCCGGAAGCTTCGTCTGGAGTGGCTCGTTCCACTGCTGCTCTAGTCACTGTGTCTAGTCACTCCTGGCTCCTAACGATTCAATGGGGAGGGGAGTTCTGTAGTTTTGCCGCCTCCCAGTCTCCTCTGTTCAGTAGCGCCTCTGCCCTCTCACCTCAAAGGGCCAGTGGTGCCCTGTCCAACCGTCACCGCCGCCGTTCTTATTTCCGCCAGACACTGCGACTTGGTCGTCACATGGGAGCCTGTTCGGGACTATAGCAGCTCCCGCTCCCGTCTTCCGGCGCAGCTGCAGGGGAGATCCTTGAGGCTCAGTTCAGACCTGCTAGTAGTGTAGACAGGGGAGGGGAATGCTCGGTGCAACCATCTGTCACTGTTCTTTCGCAGTTGTCCTCTCTGTCCCATCACCGCTCACAGGGCACCACCATCTTTAGTTGCCTCGCGGCCGTCAGGTATGACCTCGGCTTTCATCGATTTTGGCCATTCGTTGCAGTTTCTGTTGCTGCAGAACACACCGATCTCTCTACACAACTGCGGCAGCGCACTGTGGGGGTTTTGTTCCCGCGCAAGGCGCCAGGATGGCTTCAGATGGCGACTGGCCGACCGGAGCTCGCAAAGTTGCTGCTCACTCCATCGGCGCCAAGCCACGCCCCTTGGGAAGCCTTTTTGGAGTTCATCGGGAGATGGAAAAAGCACTGCTGGTGCGACGTTGTCATGAACGCATGGTGCTCCATCTGGGCACACCTCGGCTTCGGAAGCTAAGCGAGCATTTGTTCCAATCGTTCAGACCAGCCTGGCTTGACTGCATCTTGCCTGTGTTCCACTGCTTATTCTACGGATACAAATATGTGTAGGGACTGTGTCTGACCCTTCCACCGGCTGCGCCTCCGGACATTGGCGTAAAACTGGACCCCTTAATGGCCCACATGTATCGGGGTCCTCAGCGCATTCCCATGATAATGGAGGCATTCAGCTCCTGGAGGAATGGACAACGGCTCTACAACACAATCACAGGTGTTGAGTGCTTCCTCAGCTGCTGCTGTAGGAATCGCAGAAGATCACCTTTGCTCCATTGCCCTGATACAAGAAGTGTTACAGGGACCGTCGTCTGCAAATGCAAGTGACAGTGATGCTGTATCTCCCACACAGGACACAAAGATTTGGCTCTCCGTGTAATGGGAAAAATTCTGCCTTTTTTCCAAAACAAGCCAAATTGGAATGAGAAACATAGTTTTGATTGATTTTTCTTCTGCTCTCACTGAGGCACCATGGGTTTCGATGTGCTCGGTCAGTCTAATCCTATATTGATCATTCAGTGGACTTGTAGAGCTTTTGAATTTTAATAGCATTTTTTTCATTTTTTACATTTACCATGTTTTTGGATGTTTTTAGACACTGGGCTTATGTAAATTTTTTATGCTTTTTGCAGGCTTATTTTAGCATTAATAACCTTGTCGACCTTCAAATGAGCAGTGGGTTTTATGTTTCCTAACTTAAGCCGAAGTAGCAAAGCGACCTTCTACCCACATTTGTCCTACCTCGCTTTGCATAACGGTTCTAGTAATGACCTTTTACTCAGTTACGTGTTGAATGAATGTGGATTGATTTCCTTGAAGCTAGCAGCATTTATTATGCATGAGGATTCTTAGCACTATATCTTAAAATGCTCTGCACATGACATACATAACAAGATTAACATACTCTGTACAAAAGTCATTGCTATCGGCATCCTTGGGTGATAGGGCTACTTTGCATAATTACAATTATTGATTTAGGGTCATCTACATAATCGTACTCACAGCATATCAATTGTGGTAGAACCCCCGAGGTTACCTTTTTCGTATAAAAGAGCTGCACCTTTACTAGGTGATTAGAGGAGACGCTTCTGTAGGAGAGTAGGGTCTGCTTTCTATGGTTACCTCCACTTTTGGCTGTGATTCTCTGGTTTTTCGACTTTGGTGTGGCTTGGACCTGCTAATCAGGCCCACAGCCCAGCTGTTCTCTCTAAATTGATACCATGTACTGTAGGTACATACCAGATTGGTTACTGGGTCACCCTTGTGAGCCCCTGTATAGTGTACCATAGGTACCCAGGGCATAGGTGCACCTTAGGCCTACCAGGGGCTGCAGCATGTATTGTGCCACCCCTGGTTTGCCTTCCAAACTGACACCACAGGTCTGTTCACAAAGCCTGGGTAAGGTGGTGTAATCACCCCTTACTTGGATATAGTATACCCATATCTAAATACCTATATAGACACATATACACCTATAAGTCACTCCTATGGCAGGCCTTGACAATCCTGGAGGCAGAGTGCTTGGTTTTATGTGCCCTAGCATGCGCTGAGCCCCTCTGCAGCATTCGGAACCATCTCCTTAAAGCTGTTCTATGATATAGCCATACCATATACTCTTAAGTGCATTATAATCCTCACGGTTAATGCTAACTTTTGTTTGGCTTTATCAAAACATGTTGTGTAAGGTGTCAAACACTTTGGAATACTACCCCCCGCAAGTCCTGGTGGCGGGGGTAGCATTCCACCCTTCTAGAGGGAGAAGACATGTAGTTACTGGTTTACCTGGTTAAAGTTAAACAGAGCCCCAGCATCACAAAATGGATGCTGCTGCCACAGACACGAGTCTGCCCTCCTGCTGCTGGATGAAACTCCGGCAGGGTAGGCTTGGACAATAGGCTTCCTGTCCAGGGAGGTGCTGGCAGACAGGCTTTAGTGTATTGGGGCTGGGAGGGTTGCATTCAGTGAATGCTTTTCAGACACTGCCTGGGCACACTAGGTGCACCATGCATTTTCCAATTCAAACCAGTTGCTGGGGCAGTTAGCCGCAGCTCTGGCGCGAAACTGGACAAAGGGGAAGGGGTGTAACCACCCCCACCCCAGGTCCACCCATAGGAGGGACCTTAGAGTTAGTCCAACCCCTAAACTTACTATAGGTATGAAACCCCAGTTCCTGGGACTTTAGATTACCCTGGACGAAATTCTGCAACATATATCCTGGACCTTCGACATTCCATATCGACTGGAAGATGGAAGAAATCTCCCTTGTGGTCAAGGAGTGACCACCCTGTCCAAACAGGCACCAACAGCATCTTTGCAGGTCTGCATATTCGAAGCTCCAGCCGGATCCTGAAGAATCTGTGACACAGGACACAGACTTCCAGACATCTCTGACCCCGACCTTCGCTCACAGCAAAGCTGAGACCCGTGGCGGACACGAGAGACATGGGACCGGAACTCCTGGACATCCTGCATTTTGCTACCTCCACCAACTTCCCGAGGTATCCGGAAGTTGTGCATTGGGGTGCTTAAAGCCGCAGACCGATCACCTTTTTCACGGAAGCTCGAAGCCCCACACTCCACGAGTGGCCCGTGGTCCCCCTTTGTGCATTTCTGCTCCACGCATCTTCGCTGTTCCTAGTCCGTTGGCTAGTGAGCCCCCAAGAAGACAATCCTTTGTTTCAACTTGCTTTCCTGGTTGCTCCCGGCTTGCTATAACTTCCCTGCACAGCAGAAGTTCCACAGACCTTGCTGGTCTGCACCGAAGCCAATCTTGACATCCTGCGTGGGTTGCGTTTGCCAAGGCTTGTTGGGTCCAATCCGGATATGGACACCGCAGTCAACTAGATCCTTCGTGGAAATGCTCAAATCCAGCTCTTGGTTGTCGTCAGCGCCTCCTGGTCCTCGTGGCTGAAGAGACAAACTTCACCTTTTCACCTGAAATCACCGACATCTGGTGGCATATTTCTATCGTCGCCCTGGTCACTGGTAAGTAGCCCAGACACTGTCTCCTCTGCTTTCAGGTTCTTCAGATCTTCGACACTTTTCCTCTGGTCGCCTGCAGCACTTCTTTGCCGATCTGCAGTGAAATCGACGACGAAACCCGACACCAAAAGAGACCTTTGCACCCGGCTTCCGTGGGTGAGGTAACAGGAGTACTCTGGTAGTCTGTAGGGTATTCGCCCTCCTAGTGTCTAAGTTTAAAAGGGTTCCATCGTAGTTCATTTAGAAGTGTCCTTAAATTGTAATATTGTAACTTGTTTGTTTCCCATAGAAAGTCAACGGTAACCCACAGCTGTGTTTAGACACTGCAACCGTCTCCCGTGGGCCTCCTACATCCTAACCTTTGGTTGTCTTGAGTAGCTCCAGCGATTCCACAGGCCCCAGGCCTGCTTTCTATTTCTCACGGGTTCTTATACCACTATTTTAGTTTATGGTTTGTGAGGCCCCTAGGGCAAAACTTATACTGTGCAACTTATTTTATGCTAATTAAGTTCCTTGTATTGTACTTTTACCTCGGACCTCATAAAGAGTGCAGAGGGGTTGTGTTTATATTTGTTATATACCTTGTGTGGTGTGCTTTCATTTGGTACTCAAGAGATTATAAAATGGTAAAACAACTAGCTTAATTCGCTCTCTGAAGTCTTAGCCTGAAGACTTCTCGCCATTGCTACCCCAAGGATAGCTTTCTATAAGGTTGACTTTACAACCACCATCAATAAGGGTCAATTAGACTGGTGCAAGGTGCCCACTAGAACTAGTGGACATCATATGCCAGGCTAACTTCTCACAGCTTCAATGCTGACACTGACACAGAGGTCCCTGCATGCTGAGGCTTGAACACTCAGCATCTGACATCCCTTGTGGGGTGTCCAACTCATGACCAAGACAGGGTCCTTTATTCTCTCTCATCAGGTAATGGGGTTGGCTCATTCCTAGAGGATTCTTGGATTCTAGGGTTCGCATCGTAGGAGTATGCTTGATTACTGTCATGTTTATATGCCTGCATATATTTACTGTTTTAGCACCATGGTCGAATTCTACCTTCTATTTACAATGTTGGTGCTTGTAATCTCTTACATTTGCTTATGTCTATTGATTGTCGCAGCAAACATGTTTTGTACTAGAATGGTTCTGGTTCAATAAATGCTTATTGAAAAGTCCCCAAAGTGTATTCTGTGTATCTCTCTGAGACTATGGGCGTAAAATTCGTTCCGCTCGCGGTTTTTGCGGATTTTCCGCAATTTCGCGATCCGCGCGAAATCACGGCAAAATCCGCGAATCCGTGAGCGGGACGTATTTTGCTCAGGAAGCACTTACAGGGTTAAAGCAGGTGCCCAAGTTGATGCTAATTTCTTTGTACCCATTTACAAAATGGTTACAAAGAAATTAACTTCAACTTGGGCACCTGCTGTAACCCTGTAAGTGCTTCCTGAGCGGCACCTCGTTGCCTACTTGCAACTATTCTCTGACCCTGCTCTGACCCTCGAAGCAGGGTCAGAGCATAGTTACAATTAGGCAATGAGGCTCCTGTCACTAAAATTAAACCTCAGCAGGAAGCACTTACAGATAACAGGTGCCCGAGTTGAAGCTCAAATTCAGTAACGCATTATAATCAGCCCAAGAATCTAGTGAGCACGGTTGATGCTAGGCAGGTGTGCTTTTTCCCCAGATCTACCGTCTACAATTAGCTTTAATCCGTGATGGGATCTAGGCATCCACAAGTTTCTCGAGCGCAATTCCCCTGTACTTCCAGTGACCAGGAGGCTGCTTTCTCCTTATCTGCTACGCTGATCGGCCTCTGACCTTTATAAACAAGAGGCATGTGAACTTGCACAGAAGCCCTCTTCTGGGCCTTTACACAGCTGTAGTGCAGGAAAAGCACAATACATTTACCCAACGAAGTAGCACTTACTGTTTTCTCCTCATTTGCTGCGCTGATCAGCCTCTGACCCTTTATAAACGAGAGGCATGTGAACTCGCACAGAAGCCCGGCCCCAGCCCACACACACTAGCTTATGCAACCTCTTCCCGCCCTTTCCCCCACTGTGATGGACAGCTCACTCGAGGGACCTCGGCACCTATGGGTGCGGTGGCAAGGTTACAGACACACGGGGTCACTGGAGACAACTCTTCTGGGTCATAACACAGCTGTAGTGCAGGAAAAGCATGATACATTTCCCCAACGAGGTAGCACTTACTGCTTTCTCCTCATTTGCTGCGCTGATCAGCCTCTGACCCTTTATAAACAAGAGGCATGTGAACTCACACAGAAGCCCGGACCCAGCCCACACACACTAGGCTATGCAACCTGTTCCCGCCCTTTCCCCCACTGTGATGGACAGCTCACTCGAGGGACCTCGGCGCCTATGGGCGTGGTGGCAAAGTTACAGACACACGGGGTCACTGGAGACCACTCTTCTGGGCCTTTACACAGCTGTAGTGCAGGAAAAGCACAATACATTTACCCAACGAAGTAGCACTTACTGTTTTCTCCTCATTTGCTGCGCTGATCAGCCTCTGACCCTTTATAAACGAGAGGCATGTGAACTCGCACAGAAGCCCGGCCCCAGCCCACACACACTAGGTTATGCAACCTCTTCCCGCCCTTTCCCCCACTGTGATGGACAGCTCACTCGAGGGACCTCGGCGCCTATGGGCGCGGTGGCAAAGTTACAGACACACAGGGTCACTGGAGACAACTCTTCTGCGCCTTTACACAGCTGTAGTGCAGGAAAAGCTGGATACATTTACCCACCGACGTAGCACTTACTGCTTTCTCCACATTTGCTGCGCTGATCGGTCTCTGATCTTTATAAACTTGAGGCATGTGAACTCGCACAGAAGCCCGGCCCCAGCCACACACACTAGGCTATGCAACCTCTTCCCACCCTTTCCCCCACTGTGATGGACAACTCACTCGAGGGACCTCGGCGCCTATGGGCGTGGTGGCAAAGTTACAGACACATGGGGTCACTGGAGACAACTCTTCTGGGCCTTTACACAGCTGTAGTGCAGGAAAAGCACGATACATTTACCCAACGAGGTAGCACTTACTGATTACGTGAGGCACCGGGTCAGACTGATTTGCATATAGCCATGTCTGAACTGGGGTGGCATAGTGGGCTAAAGAACGGTGATGGATTAAACCCAGATCTTTTGACTGGTTGTGAGTGTTTGATTGGTTCAGATGCTCCGTCCATTACCACCCCATTTTGTACCGCTTTTGGCCGCCATAAGTGTGGCAGGGTATGCTCAGACATGAGTCCCTTGCTCACTTTGCCACTGGATTCAAGCAAGACGGGCTGAAGACGGCTGGAATGCCAGAAATCGGTCCTCGGAAGCTTGTTTCTGGTCCAGGGAAGGCATGGCTTGGCAGTTCGGGCTGGACTGTTCCCATGAGGCACAGGGTCAGACTGATTTGCATATAGCCATCTCTGAACTGGGGTGGCAGAGTGGGCTAAAGAACGGTGATGGATTAAACCCAGATCTTTTGACTGGTTGTGAGTGTTTGATTGGTTCAGATGCTCCGTCCATTACCACCCCCTTTTGTACCGCTTTTGGCCGCCATAAGTGTGGCAGGGTATGCTCAGACGTGAGTCCCTTGCTTACTTTGCCACTGGATTCAAGCAAGCCGGGCTGAAGACGGCTGGAATGCCAGAAACCGGTCCTCTGAAGCTTGTTTCCGGTCCAGGGAAGGCATGGCTTGGCAGTTCGGGCTGGACTGTTCCCATGAGGCACAGGGTCAGACTGATTTGCATATAGCCATGTCTGAACTGGGGGGGCAGAGTGGGCTAAAGAACGGTGATGGATTAAACCCAGATCTTTTGACTGGTTGTGAGTGTTTGATTGGTTCAGATGCTCCGTCCATTACCACCCCCTTTTGTACCGCCATTAGTGTGGCAGTGTATGCTCAGATGTGAGTCCCTTGCTCACTTTGCCACTGGATTCAAGCAAGTCGGGCTGAAGACGGCTGGAATGCCAGAAACCGGTCCTCGGAAGCATGTTTCCGGTCCAGGGAAGGCATGGCTTGGCAGTTCGGGCTGGACTGTTCCCATGAGGCACAGGGTCAGACTGATTTGCATATAGCCATGTCTGAACTGGGGTGGCAGAGTGGGCTAAAGAACGGTGATGGATTAAACCCAGATCTTTTGACTGGTTGTGAGTGTTTGATTGGTTCAGATGCTCCGTCCATTACCACCCCCTTTTGTACCGCTTTTGGCCGCCATAAGTGTGGCAGGGTATGCTCAGACGTGAGTCTCTTGCTCACTTTGCCACTGGATTCAAGCAAGCCGGGCTGAAGACGGCTGGAATGCCAGAAACCGGTCCTCGGAAGCTTGTTTCCGGTCCAGGGAAGGCATGGCTTGGCAGTTCGGGCTGGACTGTTCCCATGAGGCACAGGGTCAGACTGATTTGCATATAGCCATGTCTGAACTGGGGTGGCAGAGTGGGCTAAAGAACGGTGCTGGATTAAACCCAGATCTTTTGACTGGTTGTGAGTGTTTGATTGGTTCAGATGCTCCGTCCATTACCACCCCCTTTTGTACCGCTTTTGGACGCCATAAGTGTGGCAGGGTATGCTCAGACGTGAGTCCCTTGCTCACTTTGCCACTGGATTCAAGCAAGCTGGGCTGAAGACGGCTGGAATGTCAGAAACCGGTCCTCGGAAGCTTGTTTCCGGTCCAGGGAAGGCATGGCTTGGCAGTTCGGGCTGGACTGTTCCCATGAGGCACAGGGTCAGACTGATTTGCATATAGCCATGTCTTAACTGGGGTGGCAGAGTGGGCTAAAGAACGGTGATGGATTAAACCCAGATACTTTGACTGGTTGTGAGTGTTTGATTGGTTCAAATGCTCCGTCCATTACCACCCCCTTTTGTACCGCTTTTGGCCGCCATAAGTGTAGCAGGGTATGCTCAGACGTGAGTCCCTTGCTCACTTTGCCACTGGATTCAAGCAAGCCGGGCTGAAGACGGCTGGAATGCCAGAAACCGGTCCTCGGAAGCTTGTTTCTGGTCCAGGGAAGGCATGGCTTGGCAGTTCGGGCTGGACTGTTCCCATGAGGCACAGGGTCAGACTGATTTGCATATAGCCATGTCTGAACTGGGGTGGCAGAGTGGGCTAAAGATTGGTGATGGATTAAACCCAGATCTTTTGACTGGTTGTGAGTGTTTGATTGGTTCAGATGCCCCGTCCATTACCACCCCCTTTTGTACAGCACTTACTGATTAGCCAGTAGAAAGTTCTCCAGTTAAGTATGGTGCAAATCGCAAACAAATCAGCAATTTTGCAGGAAAATCCGCGAATTCGCAGATTTTTTTGCGACTTCGCGCGAATTTGCGGACCGCTGATTTACAAAATTCGCCCATACTTATGAGCATGATTGACTGAGCAAAAAGTAATGTACTGTTTCCACGATCCCTGGAGGATCAGGGGTTACCATGTTCAATGGTCGCCAGAAACTATCTGCTCCTTGGTAAGGTTCAGGGGCTTATAGTGGCACTGTGAGCTAGCTGGTCTATAGGCTGACATATCTTGTGGAGGTGTCCAGAATCAGTCTAGACACGAATCCCTTAGTTTATGTTGTCCAACAAACATGTAGATCCTATGTATTTTTACGAACTACACGACACAGCGGGGCGTGGACTAGCTGCCAACCATGATGGCTGCGTGGGCTGGCAGCTGCGCCGTAGCCCATCTTTTCTGCTTTATCTGTGACAGCACCAACAGATATTATATGCGAAAATGTCCCCAGGAGGTGAGTGAGAGGGGGGAGATTTGGTGGCTGCAGCTCCGGACCATTCGCTGCCTGTGGAGCGGAGTGGAGCTGTGTGGAGAGAGATACTGCGTGGTCGGGCCTGTGCCTGAATCTGAAGCCGGGGTCTCGTGTTCTGCTGCAGACCGGGCAGCGACGTGAGCTGTGCCGCATCAGATAGACTCAGAAAAGGGGGTGGTGATGGACAGAGCATCTGAATTAAGCAGAACACTCATACCCAGTCAAAAGATCAGGGCTTGATCCATCACCGTTTTTTAGCTCACTGCACCATCCCAGTTCAGAACCTGGCTACATGCAAATTAGTCTGTCCCTGGCCCAGTGCATCATGGGAACAGGGCAGACCAAACTACCAAGCCAATTCTTTACTGGAAAGGAAACAAGCTTCCAGGGACCGGTTTCTGGCATTACAGCCGTCTTCGGCCCGGCTTGCTTGAATCCTGATGGTGCAGTGAGTAAGGGACTCACATCTGAGCATACCCTTCCACGCTTGTGGTGGCCAAAACGATTCAGAAAAGGGGGTGGTGATGGACAGAGCATCTGAATTAAGCAGAACACTCATACCCAGTCAAAAGATCAGGGCTTGATCCATCACCGTTTTTTAGCTCACTGCACCATCCCAGTTCAGAACCTGGCTACATGCAAATTAGTCTGTCCCTGGCCCAGTGCATCATGGGAACAGGGCAGACCAAACTACCAAGCCAATTCTTTACTGGAAAGGAAACAAGCTTCCGGGGACCGGTTTCTGGCATTACAGCCGTCTTCGGCCCGGCTTGCTTGAATCCTGATGGTGCAGTGAGCAAGGGACTCACATCTGAGCATACCCTTCCACGCTTGTGGTGGGCAAAACGATTCAGAAAAGAATCAGATAGACTACAGAGCCGTCGGCGGATGGGGCAGTGAGCGGCTGCGGGGGGGGGTCAGTGGCTCCCTAACCATCGAGGCTGTGTGCAGGCTACTACGACGGCCTCGCGGTATTTGAGGCAGCATGTGTGTCGGCGGGCCGGTGCTGGCTGGAGCCCTACCCCACAGATTTACCTGGAGCCATCCCTGTGTTGAATCCCTGGCTTCTGACTGAGGTTGCCCTGCCTGTCAAAGGTACTCTTCCTGCGGGGCCCTCCACCTGGGCCCCCATTGACGCCCTCCTCCTCTGCTGCCTGGAGCCAAGATCACCGGTGCCTTGCCCTGTGATTGGGCCTGCTTGGATGCCCCTGCGCCTTCCATGCTGGCACTGCGTCTAGCTTACTTGTGGTGCCTGTGCTTGTTTGGGGGTGTTCCTTGCTGGTGTCCCACGATCTGGACCTTCATTCTCCCTCCGCTAGAGGCTGCTCTGGGTGCTGAAAGGCTGACTGCTGACTAGTTGCCCTGGAGGCTGCGGCTCTGCCTTGCCTTTGTTTTCTACATAAGTGGGACTGCTGTGACCAGTGACTACCTACGGGGGCTGCTTCTCTGTGCTGCTTTTAGCCACCTCTACTCACACTGTGCAGCCAGTATAGGGGTATTGGTCGTAAGGACCCCTGCCAGAGCACACTTCCTTTCAAAGCTTCAGGCCATAGCACAGTGGCGCAGCAGTCCACCATGGCAGAGGGCGGCGAGGTTCCTACGACGGCAGTGGCGGGGACAGAGGGCCTCCTGGCTGAGCTGTGGGCAGGATTCAAGGCCCTGGACACCAGATTTGATGCCCTTGACCAGCACCTGGATGTGATGGGGGCCCGGTTGGACAGATATGAGGGGTGTCTGACGGTGGCAGAAAGAGAGGCTCCTTAAAACGGTAGCAATGAAGAACGAGGATTTGAATGTCTGGGGGCTCAGAAATAATATCCGCATTACGGGAGTGGCCAAGTTGATCAACATGGGCAGGTTGGACCTTTTTGTTGAGAAACTCCTCATGGACCTCTTTGACAGGGATTTATTCACCGATACTTTTGTAGTGGAACGTGCGCACCACATCCAGGGGCCTCGACGAATCCCGGGTGTCCTCCACGCCCGATTACGATTATAGCACGCCTTTTGAATTTCAGGGACAGGGATGCTGCTCTGTGGTTGGCTAGAGATAAGGGGCCAACTGAACTGGCAGGGCTCCAGCATCTCCCTCTTCCCTGATTTCACAGCGATGGTGCAGGAGGTGCCCAGGAAATATGCGGGGGTTAAGGCTGCACTGCGGAAACTTGGCCTGCGCTACGGAATGCTGTACCCTGCACGTCTAAAGGTGGATGTGGATGGACGGTCCCGGGTTTTCGACACCCTCCATGGAGCTCAGGAGTTTTGCCACCAATACTCCAATGCTTCAAAGAAGAACTCTGGCGCATTTCCATTGCACGCTCAGGACATTCCGGATTCAGGAGCGAGTGCTGACCTGTTTGGTACCGGTTAGCTCCGTGTCTTGTGCTCCTCTAATGTAATTGCTGACACTGCTCACCACGTTATGTTTTTTTCTTGTTGTAACTCCCCACAGTGGCGCCCCGAAGGCACCGCGGGCTGTGCCGCCACAGAGGTGCGAAGATGTTGCTCTGTTATGCCATGGTATGGCGTTATGGCGGGGTTTTGCCACCTCCCTTGTACGGATGCACATTTGTTTGTTTTTTTGGGGTTCATTGTTTGGGTTTTCAGTTTGCAGTCACATCTTAGAGTTGTGATGTGGTATTTGGTCTTCCCCCCACGCTTGGTAGGGTGGATGAGTGGGGGATGGGTGGGGTTTGGGACAGTTGGTCAACTTTGTGTACATGTGGTACTCTGCACAATTTGTGGTTTAGCATGCCTATTGTGCGAATAGGACTGTCAATAATTTTCTTTGCACCGGACTATGGCTAGTAATGTTCTAGCGGAAGGCGATGTGTCTTTGTTATCTTGGAATGTTCGGGGTCTTAATAATGCTCGCAAATGTAAGCTAATGAAAAAAAAATTATTTGCAGCGCCACTAGGTAGATGTCGCCTTCCTGCAAGAGACCCACATGTCTAAGACTGCTACCCAAGGCTCGAAAATTCCACTCGACCGCTCGCATAGTCGAGCTAAATTTAACAAGGTCGAGCTGTTTTTAGGTCCTACTCTCCCTTTCTGGCAAGTAGGAAAACAATCCAACTTTTTGTCCTCTGTCTGTGAAAACAGAGCAAATGTAACAAGATGAAAAGATTTAAAGGCATTTTTATTGCTCACAAAGTTAATGAGCAATAAAGATGCCTTTAAATCGTGTTATCTTGTCACATTTGCTCCGCTTTCAGAGACGGAGGTCAAGTAGGTTGCAGTTAGGTCGAGGACATTTTTAAGGTACTAGTCCTGCAGGACATTTTTCGAACCCTGCTACCCCATTAGTTGCTGCTGCCTGAGGTTCCCATAGATATTTTGCAGGTTATAGCTCCTATGCCCGAGGTGTGGCTGTGCTAATTCACAAGAGATTGCCCTTTCATGAGGAGGATGTATGCAGGGATGAGGGCGGGAGATACGTGTTGGTTAAGGGCTGCATGCTGGAACACTCTGTACTTTTTGTCAATGTTTATGCCCCGAACGTAGAGGACCCTGAATTTTTTAATTATGTTTATTCACATATTCTTCGCATAGGGGCTGATTATGTCTATTTAGGAGGTGATTTTAACTTACTTGACACTTAGCCCGGAGCTGGAAAGTACTTCACGCACCACAGTCACTAAACCACGCGCGTGGCGTGCCTTGTGGGGGGTGTCCTCGAACAATTGGATCTGGTAGATGCCTGGCGCCACCACTCTGGCAGCGACTTAGGATACACGCTCGACTCTGCACCCCATGACACTTGGACTTGCATTGATTATTGGTGCCTCTCGGCGGGCGCGTTACCATGGCTTAGGGATATAAAGCATTTGCCGCGTACCTTGTCCGACCATTCCCCGGTACTGGTACAGTTGCGAATTCCTAGGGCTGGGGTGGTGGAGCGCACTTGGCGGTTTCCGGACATAGCCCTACGAGACTGTTTCTGAAACTGAATTGGGGGAAGCTATTGTGGTATATTTCCAACTGAACGTGGGTACCGTTGACACCAAGGCCACCCTCTGGGAGGCGTTTAAGGCATACGCTAGGGGTATCTGTATCTCTAAACATGCTGGTGTGCTTCGGTCACTTCGCCTCACCCTTGCGCAGGTAGAGACCAAACTACGGGACCTTGATGGTAGCCCAAATGCACCGACTCCTCTGATACGCTTAGGCGTGCATCTCTGCTAGCCGAGTTCAATGAAGCTGCGGATAGAGAGGCCAACTTTCTGGGTAAATACTCCGTAGCTCGTAGGTACGTGGAGGGAGAATGGCCCAGCAGGACACTGGCACGGCTGATGCGATACACTCGAAACCCACGTACATAGCTGCATTGACTGGGGACTCTGGGGAGGGGATACAAGGGAATGTGGGGGTGCTGCGCGAGGTGCTTAAATATTATATGGAACGGGAACTATACACCTCTAGGACTGATTCAACCGTGGAGGACTGCCAGGAGTAAACAAACAGAGTAGCAATGGGTCATGAACTAACCAGGAGTACCTCGACAAGATTTTCCTCTCCTGATTGGGCAAGGTACATCAGGAGTTCCTGGCTACACCCTTTACGGAGGGAGAGATTTCAGACGCCATTGACGCGCTGGATGGCGCTAAGGTGCCTGGGTTGGATGGTTTTACAGGCTGTTTCTATAAAAAGTATAAAGATCTGTAAGTACCTCATCTTATTGACGTTTTCCAGGAGGCAGTACATAAGGGGATACTTTCGCCCACTCTTAAGGAAGCGGTCATAATTTTAATAACCAAACCCGGTAAAGCTCATACAGGCCCTTGTCACTACTGAACTTCGACAATAAGCTCTTTGCTAAAGCAATTGCCATTAGGCTTGCATTGATTATTGAGCAACACATCTCCCCGGCGCAGTCGAGTTTTATTCCAAACAAATCGACGGCCCTGAATACACACACACTGTTCACCATTCTTAATAGGCTTGAACCGACTTTACCGGCTGCAGCGGTGTTGTTGGATGCCGAAAAGGCATTTGATTCACTGGAATGGCCGTTCCTATATACCAAGACATGCGTGTTCTGTGACTACAGGACACCCTCCTACTTTGCACTCCTTTTTACTTTTTAAGCATAATTACTCCAATTGTGTAGATATCAAATCTGTTTATTTAAACATTCTTTTGTAGCGAGTTTTCATTTGAGGATTGTATTTCATTCATACACATTTACATGTTCATCTTGTCATCCCAATGCATTTCAAGCATAATGCTCTTCTTCAGGGGATTTGTTTAATCTGAAATTATAATACATGAAATAAGTACCTGAGATAATTTTACCCAACAGTTTTAAATTATCCAATCTTCACATTATACATGTTTTATAGTACTGAATACTGTGCATTCCTCTGTACCTTATAACCCCTGCTGAACTGATCGTTTATATCGTCACTCATGTAACCTAGTGCTTTTAGCCCTTATATATCTGTGCCACAGCTTGTTTTAGTGATCGGAACTCCACCCAGTTGCCCTTATTTGTATCTAAATTACTCACAAGCCTTCATTTCCAAAGTCGTTCGCACTCTGTAAATTAATAAACAAATAATCCGGTGTAAGGTTCGATTCACCGTGTCTTAATACAGACGCATAGCGCACTTGTACGTATTATGTTTCAAAGCACTCCTCTTACCAGATGCGTGTTGTTGCCTCTCTCCCCTCGCTACTCTGGCGTGCGTCGCTCTGGCCCTGTTTCCCTGTGCACCTCTATGACCTCGTTCCGATCACGTGACCGCAATAGCGGTCGGGTTTACCTTCCCTAATGCTTCGCGCTGGTGTTATCCTAATGTAGCAACAGCAAATGGTGTATATGTCAATTACTAAAAGACTTTTACATTTATAAAGGAAACGACATTATCAAAATTCCACAGTTCAAATATAATGTGCGTTATTTATCTTTTAAAAGATCCCTATACATATCAAAAAATTATTGTGTCCAAAAAGAATAATAATTGTCTATAAAAAGCAATTCAGATCTAATCTTTCATTAAGCCCCTTTGGCTGTGTGGTACATAAAAAATTAATCCAAAACGCTTCTCTCCTCAGTAACTGATTATCAATGTCCTTTCCTGGAATGATTTTCACAGTCTCCAATATGCAAAATTTCAGTTGGCTCCTTTATAAATGTAAAAGTCTTTTAGTAATTGACATATACACCATTTGCTGTTGCTACATTAGGATAACACCAGCGCGAAGCATTAGGGAAGGTAAACCCGACCGCTATTGCGGTCACGTGATCGGAACGAGGTCATAGAGGTGCACAGGGAAACAGGGCCAGAGCGACGCACGCCAGAGTAGCGAGGGGAGAGAGGCAACAACACGCATCTGGTAAGAGGAGTGCTTTGAAACATAATACGTACAAGTGCGCTATGCGTCTGTATTAAGACACGGTGAATCGAACCTTACACCGGATTATTTGTTTATTAATTTACAGAGTGCGAACGACTTTGGAAATGAAGGCTTGTGAGTAATTTAGATACAAATAAGGGCAACTGGGTGGAGTTCCGATCACTAAAACAAGCTGTGGCACAGATATATAAGGGCTAAAAGCACTAGGTTACATGAGTGACGATATAAACGATCAGTTCAGCAGGGGTTATAAGGTACAGAGGAATGCACAGTATTCAGTACTATAAAACATGTATAATGTGAAGATTGGATAATTTAAAACTGTTGGGTAAAATTATCTCAGGTACTTATTTCATGTATTATAATTTCAGATTAAACAAATCCCCTGAAGAAGAGCATTATGCTTGAAATGCATTGGGATGACAAGATGAACATGTAAATGTGTATGAATGAAATACAATCCTCAAATGAAAACTCGCTACAAAAGAATGTTTAAATAAACAGATTTGATATCTACACAATTGGAGTAATTATGCTTAAAAAGTAAAAAGGAGTGCAAAGTAGGAGGGTGTCCTGTAGTCACAGAACACGCATGTCTTGATATATCACATACCCTAAATGCTCAGTAGGGTACCTACCTATGCACCGACGACATATGGAAAATTGATTAATTTGAAATACAATTTTGAACAAATGAGTGCAATACCAAACTTTGTTTATTGATATCGTTCCTATATACCACCATGCACGCCCTGGGGATCCCTGAGCGGTTTTTGGTGGTGATTAGACTGTTGTACACCCAGCCAACGGCCTGCATCCGCCTCAATGGCACGCAGACCTGGGCATTCCCTCTTACCCGCGGGACATGGCAGGGATATCCCCTGTCCCCCCTTCTTTTTATACTGGTGCTAGATCCGCTGGTGCGCCATTTACAGAGTAAACACAGCCACCATGGTTTACAATTCAAGACGAGACCGTTGTTGCACACACTTTATGCCAACGGCATCATATTATATGTGCGGCGCCCTGATGACAATTTACAACCGCTGCTTGGCAAGGTTACTAGATATGGCACCTTGTCCGGTTTACACATTAATTGGGTAAATCAGAGGTGCTCTTGCTGACTGATGCGGTTTGCGCCAGAACCGTGGACTACCCATTAACTTGGTGCGATAACTCGGTCAAGTACCTAGGTGTCCATATCCATAGGGACCGGGACCGTGTCATGCAGTTGAACTATGGCCCGGCGGTCGAGAGGCTTGAGAGAAATGTAGAGCGGTGGTTGCGAATTCCCCTCTCCATGGCAGGCTGCATAGCCTTAAACAAAATGGTGGTGTTGCCACAGTTTTTGTACTTTTTTATGAACATCCCAATCCCTCTCTATAATGTTTTTTTTCTAGACTGCGCACTGTGCCTGGGAGGTTGGTGTGGGGTGGGAGACAGCCTCGAGTTGGATGGGACACTTTGGTGCTACCATACGAGAGAGGTGGATTTAGCGTCCCGAAGTTGCACATCTACTATTTGGTTGCCCAGGCCAGTTTCGCTCGGTACTGGTATAACATGAATATCTGGATCCCGTACTATCGGCCTGAGGCGGACTTGGCACTCCCGGATCCACTTCATGCACTGTGGCTGCGCGGTTTCCCTCGGGATCCCCATGGTATTCAAACGCTATCCACCACGAGCTGGGCTTGGTGCAAGCTGGAGAAGGTGACTGGTATGAGTGCCCTGTACTCTTATGCACTTCCCCTGGCCAGTAACAGCTGGATACCTATCCTGCAAGAAGCGCTAGTCAAACGTACACTATCTAAACTCCGGCTGCATACCTTTGGTGACTTGTTCCCTGTGGGGCACATATTCTGGCGTATGGAGGATCCTCGGTTCCGGGAGGCCACGAATTTAGACCATTTTGTGCTCTTGCGTGTGCAAAAGGCTTGCATTGAGAGCCACTCATTGGCGCCCACTGAGTTTCCTCTCCTGACTGGAGTCATTAGTGGAGGTGATGGGAACCACTTGGTTGCTAGACTGTACAGAGAGGCAATAGGATTTCTACCAAGTAGAGACACGGAAGTAAGGGTTGCCTGGGAGGGCGATCTTGTACATCCGTTAACTGATCTTTAATGGCGGCGTTGCTGTGGGCAAACACGGAGAGTATCCCCGAACTACCGTCATAAACTGTTGCATTTCAAGTTTCTGCGGCGTCTATATTTCACCCCCAGTAAACTACACCACATTGACCCAGCGCGGTCTGACGCCTGCCCAAAGTGTAAAGCCCCGCAGGCGGACTTTGCCCACATGTCCCAAGTTGGAGGTTTATTGGACATCAATTTTTAGTGAGATATATAAGATGGTTGAATTGGACATAGCACCGTCACCTCTCCTTGCCCTTTTGGGGTACGTCCATGAACTTTCCAAGTCCCGGCGTTGTTTTGTAGCGATAGCACTCCTGCTATCCAAACGTGAGGTCGCCATTAAGTGGGTGGGTAAAGCTAGCCCCACACTTCACACATGGTTGCACAGCATGACATATTGCAACACCACCAGCAGCGATACATATGCTCAATTGCAGCTGCCTGCCTCTAGACCGGTGGACATTTGGCAACCCTTGCTCGCATACCTACAGCGTTCACAGGAGACTAACGACACACCATCACAGACACCGCAGGCATCATAGGCTCAAGGGACATAATTGGTGCTGCATTCTGATGTTAACTATGTTGCACAGCATGTTTATGTCACTGATTATAAGGTCAAAATCGACAGTGTTGAAGTGGCTGCATATTACGGGTCATCTGCAAGACATGCGCTAGCCATTGGGAATAACTCTGTTATTTATTATGTGCCGCTCATGCTACCACGGACTGCATATGCCATGATTCAGACCGACTGTCTTTTCACGTTTTTTGTTTTTTCTTCTGTATGTCGTTTCTTTAAAAAATGCAAATAAACAAAAACTTTTTTTTAAACTACGCGACACAGCTTCCTACCGTGCTGCACAGGTAATATTTTATGTGAGGAGACTCCTCAGAGATAGGATCTGCATCAAAGATGCAAAAAAAGGGTAACTGATATGGGTACGCCAGCGCTGTATGGCTTCAGTAACATGGCACCACTACTGGTGTCACTATGAAGCCAGTGTTCCCTACCAGCGAAGTGAGAGCTTTGTGACGTTTTCCAGATCCAGTCTGATTCCTGGGGTTGTTTGACATGTGATGAATCTGTAGGTAGAAGTATCCATCAGAAATATACAACTACCTGCATTAAAAATGTCACTCGTGCTGGTAGTTTGATGATTAAAAGAAACAACTAGAGTAAACCCTTCAGGTGTGCAAGTTTAAAAAAACAAAACAAAATCACTTGTATATTCTCCCTCTATTGATGTAAGATAACCAGTATTTTCTGACTGTATGTTAACCCAAAGTTGGGGAACTGCTCAGCATGTTGTAACTAGCGAGTGAGACCTGGCGATGGGGCTGCTCAAAGAGAGGTTGCACAATCCTTAATTGCATCATAAGATGTTGATTGGGCTTTAAAGCTGTGAAAAGAAAGTATTCATGAGAACATCATGATACTCTTATTTTTACGAGTTACAACTCACTTACTATTCCCAAGCCACTATGTATGTACAGATTAAGCTAAAGAACTGGAATCATTTTTTACCTGTCAAAGTCAAGGTGGTTGTAGCCCAATATATAGCAACCATGTAATCGTTGAAGTCTGACATGTTCTTCAGGAAATCTGTATGGGCTAACCAAGAATCAGGGTCGCAGCTGAACAAAACAAAAAGAAAATGAAAATCAATGTAGAATAATGTCTTGACAAAAACTTGACAGAGGAGGGTGGTATACTGAGACTATCAAAATGACCCACAGCCAAGATAGAAATTAATAAGGGAAAGACAAGCAAGCAAGAAACATAAGCAGGAAAAGCTAAAAACTGAGGGACAAACAAACAATAAGAGGAGATAATAAAATTGGATATGCTTGACAATAAAAAAAACTATTTTACAAATGTGGTCATTAATGTTAAAAGAATAACTAGGGAAAAGTTTTCAGTGGATAAGGCTTCTGAACAAGACGCTAAGTAAGAAGGGGTTGGTTATTAGTAACGCAAGAAGGAATGGACATGCTAAGAAGGGAATATGGTCAAGTGACAAAACATTAAATATAAATCTTGCGCATTTGTATTTTTTATAGATTCCCCCCTCTTTTCAATATTGACCAACATCACAACCTAGAATCCATACAGTTTTGTTAATAGATAAGTCTGCAGTAAATACCTGAGAGTTCAGCCAGAGCTTGGTAGCACTGAAACAAGTTCCATAGAACTGTCAATCTTACTTGTGCATCTATTCTGGCATCACCGTCAGACAGCAGTGGCACAGAACACCTTTAGTTATGTTGAATTGCTGCTTTGAAAATGTAATCTGTTTCCAAGAAAAGTAGCTCTTATGGAACACATTCTTTTAACTGATAATTAACTCCGATGTCGGCAGACATTATGTAATGATCTTGCTACAGCAGCTTTTGACACTGCTTGGTATTTTTTCGCTGTGCCACAGGCTACAAATAATTAAGGTATCATTAGTACGTCCCTTGTTCTCTTAATGTAGTACCAAAATGCTTCACTTGTAGGACACAAACTGCCTTTTCTGATTCATCAGACAGGATTTTAAAGTATATGGACACATTTGTCTCATTCAAATCATACTTTGTTACTATATTGAGTGTAAATCTCCCATGCTTGTGAGGAAAAACAGTTTGGAGGACAACATGTCCGAGCAGGCAGCTAAACTAGCCAGCAACATAGACAGAAATCCTTGCTTCCGGCACGACTGGCTAACCCCCAATAATATTTACCAACCTGCGCTTGCTTGACATGGATTTATGTGACAAATTGGCACCGCTGGTGCACTGGATAGACTTTCATCGTAGCTTAATGATATTTCAGCACTCCCAGCATTCTCTTTGCTTTTCAGGAACAATTTGTTAATGAAAAGCGAAAGAACAAGCATTGGCAATGCCAATACTTCTGGTTTAAAAGGAATGTTGTATGGTAAGGTGAATGTAGGAGGCTGGCTTAGTATATGGTGCACACTTATTTAAGTGAAGCACCTTGCACTAATCCAGACACCCCTTATGGTGATTTTAGTGCTATTAGATAACCATAGAAAGATCTCTAAGTGGTATATGTGGAGAGCAGCATTCAGACTTAGTCCAGAAGGAGTGTTAAGCAGCTTGTTTTACCAAATCTAAGCATGTATTGAGGGTTGAATGAAAAAGAATTGCACTGTGTAGTTATAAAAATATGTCTATTTATTATATAACTCTCACTAATGAATTGGTATATCTCCTAACCGGAGATATCAGCACGAATACACACAAAGCTTCAATTGGAAACAATTAAATAAGTACAATACACAGTGGTCTTCAGGGGAAGACCAAACCATATGCTAAGAAAGGGGAATATGAACTTGGGGAGAGGGGTTGGCCTAACGGCTAAGGCGCTCGACCTCGGACCTGGGGATCTGGGTTCGAGTCTCGGTAACGACGCCAAAAACCCCCTGTGATTCTGGGCAAATCACTTAATCTCCCCGTGCCTAAAACAAATAAAAAAATAAAAAATGAAAGTGTGTCCTCATGTAACGTAACTGGTGCTATGTAAAGTGCTCTGATAACTGATTCGGTTCTAGTTCGCGCTATATAAAACTCTGTAAAAAAAAGAAAAAAAAAACTGCGACTGAAGTCGGGACTTGAACCAGGAGACTCAGAAGAGCTGGGTACACAAGGAACAAAGTACAGAGGAACCCCAAGTAGGCTGTGTGCATAGTGGAAACACAGCCGTGTACTCTATAGAAGTCAATGGGAAAGTCGCAGTTGCATTTTTGAAGAAGGACCCTTGCAAGTGGACCCTAAAGGTACCCCGTGGAAGACAGAAGGCTAGAGAGTCACCCCACCCTTGGATACTCCAGGAACCAGGTTAACTACACCAGGGAAGCTCGATGAATAGGTGCGACATGATGTTGGAAAACTGCTGTAGACCACAATGGAAGATTTCTGAAAAGATGCCACTGGCGAAGACTGTGCAAGAGTCCGGTGGAATCCAAAAGTGAATTCTTGAAGAGAAGAATCTGCAAACCGAGGGGACAGAGTCTATGTCACTCAGATGTGACCTGAAGACACGAAACAGCAATGACCACAGATGACGGAAGATGCAGGAGTGATGACTGAGACCTTGTATCTACAGTTGTGAGGACCAGGAGACGATGTGAAATACCAGGAACAGTTCACCAGCTGTCCCACATCGGAAGTCAAGAACCAGGGGGTCGCCTCTGGTGTAGTGTAGTTCCTATATTCCCAATAGGCTCTGCGCATTGGAATAATATATCCTATAGATGTGACGTGGAACTTATGTCTACTAGGTCTCTATTGAATATATTAAAATTAATTGTGAGTGCCAGCTAGCTCAGAGGTCATTAGAAACTTTCTTGAATTCACAAGAAGGGATTTGTTTCTGACAACCGCATAATCGTGACAACTTTGTTTCCCCAAGATAAAACGTATCTTCAGAGTCATGGAAACAATAGGTAGATATTTTACTCAGTCATTCGTGCATGCTTCGTTTCACCAGAGGTGCAGAGAAATAGAGAGACGGGCGTTTTCAATAAAAGTATTTATTGAACAATCTTCTTTCTCATGCAGAAGAAATGAACTGATACAATCGTAATACTGGCTGTAAAGTATAATGCGTACAGCAGGAAGAGTATTATAAAATAATACTGTAAAAGCATGGTATGATTTCTAAGCCATAAAATACATACATAAATAAATAAAGACTAAAGAACAAGTTACTTACCTTCGGTAACGCTTTTTCTGGTAGATACAGTATCTGCCTGTGGATTCCTCACCTTGTGAATATCCCCCTTGCGTCAGCAACATCCGGAAATTCTTTTGTAGCCTCGCACCGATGTGGACTTGGACGACGTCATAGAGACACGGCATCGCACGCGACTCCGCTGACGTCACCGACACTACAATAGGCCCACGCCGGTGTGATGACATCAGTTCCGCCCTTTTTTCCGTGCCTTTGAGACACACGGACGGACCAATGACAGTAGACATATACACAGTATACGCAGTACAAAAATCAAGGTAACACACACAGTGTTAAGCAAATGCAATAAAACATTTGAATAAAACAACTCCTTGACAATAAAATAAATACATTATAGCAACTCTGGTATAGAAGAGTGGACAACAGGGAGGCGGGTGGGTCAGTGAGGAATCCACAGGCAGATACTGTATCTACCAGAAAAAGCGTTACCGAAGTTAAGTAACTTGTTCTTCTGATAGATACATCTGCCAGTGGATTCCTCACCTTGTGAATAGAGTCCCAGAGCAGTCCCCACTCCCGGAGGAGGGTGTCCACTCCCCTAAACAAGAAAATCCTGGAGGACAGAGCACGCAAAGTGGTCGTCCCTCCTCACCTCAGTGTCCAAGCAATAATGCTTTGCGAAAGTGTGGAGGGAGGCCCAAGTAGCCGCTCTACAAATGTCCTCAACAGGCACACCTCTAGAAAGAGCAGATGTTGCAGACTTAGCTCTAGTAGAGTGGGCTCTAATACCCTCTGGAGGATCCTTACCAGCCAAAGAGTAGCAGATCTTTATACAGAGGATTATCAATCTTGAAAGAGTTCTTTTATGTACTGCTCTTCCTTTCTTGCAGCCCGCAAACCCAATGAAGAGCTGGTCATCCATTCGATAGTCCTTAGTTCTATCAATATAAAAACTCACCGCCCTCTTGGGGTCCAGGCGGTGTAGCCTCTCCTCCTCCTTGGAAGGGTGAGAGGGAGGATAAAAGGTAGGAAGGGTAATAGATTGACTTAAGTGGAAGGGAGACACCACCTTAGAGAGAAAAGCAGCCCTGGTCCTAAGAACCATTCGATCAGCATGAATGGTCAAGAACGGGGGCTTGGAACTAAGAGCTTGAAGCTCACTTACCCTCCTTGCCGAGGTGATCGCAACCAGGAAGACTGTCTTAAAAGACAAAAGTCTCATGGGACACTTGTGTAAGGGTTCGAAGGGAGAACCCATCAAGTAGGTTAATACAAGATTTAAATCCCACTGAGGAACAATAAAAGGAGTAGGAGGGAACTTATTTGTCCCTTCAGAAATCTCAAAACTACAGGAGATTTGAAAAGAGACGGCTGGTCTGGCAAACAGAGAAATGCAGACAATGCTGAAAGATAGCCCTTCACCGTAGCAACAGCAAAACCTTGCTGCGCCAAAGAAAGGGCAAACTGTAGTATATCAGATAAATGGGCTTTCAAAGGTTCAACAGACTTCTCCCCACACCAAGAGACAAATTTAGCCCATCTGTTGAAATAAATAGACTTAGTGGAGTCACGCATAGCTGATAATATGACATCCACCATATCGTGTGGGAGAGAAAAGAAGTTCAGGTTGCCCCGTTCAATCTCCAGGCATGAAGGTGTAATGTCTGGAGGTGGGGGTGTAGAACCTGCCCCTCCATCTGACAGAGGAGATCTGCCCTGAACGGAAGACGGAGCAGCGGGCGAGAGGAGAGGTGGAGAAGGTCTGTGTACCACACCCTTCTTGGCCAATCCGGGGCGATCAAAATAACTCGGGCCCGGTCTTGGCGAATCTTCCTCAGAACCCGAGGAATCAAGGGTATGGGAGGAAAACGCGTAAAGGAGTTGCGAGTCCCAACTCAACTGAAACGCGTCCCCCAAGGCTCCCTGCATCGGAAACTGGAGGCTGCAGAATGACGGGCAGTGAGCATTCTCGCGAGTGGCGAACAGGTCCACCTGAGGAGTCCCCCATATCCGAAAGACGTGACAAACCACCTCCGGGTGAAGCCTCCACTCGTGATCGGCCGAGAACTGCTGACTGAGACTGTCTGCTCGCACGTTCATAACTCCGGCCAGATGATTTGCCATCAGACAAATCTGGTGGTCCTGAACCCAGGACCAGAGGTGCAGAGCCTCTCTGCAGAGACACGGCAACCCTACTCCTCCCTGCTTGTTGATATACCACATCGCGGTGGTGTTGTCCGTCAGGACTTGCACCGACAGACCGCGAAGGGAAGGGGGGAAGGCCTTGAGAGCCAGACGTATCGCCCACAATTCCAGAAGCTTGATGTGAAACAACCTTTCTTCTGGAGACCAAAGACCCTTGATCTCCAGATCCCCCAGATGAGCACCCCACCCTAGAGAGGAGGCATCCGTGATCACTGTGGCAACCGATGGAGGCAGATGAAAGGGCTTTCCATGAGACAGATTGCCCTCCACGCTCCACCAAGACAGATCCGCTGCAGTTTCTCTGGAGATTCTCACTGACTCCCTGAGATCTCCTTTGTGCTGATACCACTGCCTGCGGAGGCACCAATGGAGTGCCCTCATGCCAGCGTGCATGGTTGACCAACAGAATGCATGAAGCCATCAGACCGAGCAGGCGAAGGACCTTCAGGACTGGAACAACCGCTCCATTGTAGAATAAAGGAATCATTTCCTGTATGTCGCGAATCCTTTGAGGTGGAGGGAATGCGTGACATACAGTCATGTCTAGTACAGCACCTATGAACAGGATGCGCTGGGAGGGCACCAGGTGAGACTTGGGTACATTTATTGAAAAACCCAACCGGTACAACAACTGAGTTGTCTCCTGCAGATGCTGGAGCACCTTCTCTGACGACTCCTCTTTGATCAGCCAGTCGTCCAAATAGGGGAATACTGGAATCCCTGACCTTCTGAGATGTGCTGCCACCACCGCCATCACCTTGGTGAAGACTCGAGGTGCAGTAGTAATTCCAAAAGGAAGGATCACAAACTGATAGTGTTGCGACCCCACCGTAAAACGGAGATACTTTCTGTGCGACTTCAGGATTGGAATATGGAAATACGCATCCTGCAAGTCGAGCGACACCATCCAGTCTTCTTCCAGTAGCGCTTGAAGAACCTGAGCAAGGGTGAGCATCTTGAATTTCTCTTGTTTCAGATAGAGATTCAAGATCCTGAGATCCAGGATCGGACGAAGCCTGCCATCCTTTTTGGGTATCAGAAAATACCGGGAGTAGCATCCCTGACCACTTTCCTGCTCTGGGACCACCTCTATCGCACCCTTTCTCAACAGAGTCTGTACTTCCTCCTGTAGAAGTAACAGATGTTCCTCCGTACAAAAAACCTTGGCAAGGAGGTTAATTGGGAGGGAATTCCCGAAAGGAAAGGGCATACCCATTTTCTACGAGATTGAGAACCCAAAGATCTGATGTAACCGATTCCCAATCCCGTAGAAAGTAGGTAAGCCGACCCCCCCACCGGACCCACATGATCCTGAATGGCGGAACTAGGGCTGCTTTTCTGAGGCTGGGGGGTTAGAGGAGGTAGAGGAGGAAGAGGCTTGACGACCTCGAGGCCTAGCACTTTGCTTTCCCCTATAAGATCTGTACAAGGGGTTCTGCTGCTGCTGACCTTGCCGATAATTGCGAAAGGAAGAGCGTCCAAAACCTCTGAACCTCTTGGCTGAAGAACCTTTGATTTGAAGCCCTAAAGATTTAGCAGTTGCCCTACTGTCTTTAAATCTTTCCAAGGCCGTATCAGCCTTCTTGCCAAAGAGACCAGATCCATCAAATGGCAGATCCAGCAATGCCGCTTGAACATCTGCCGAAAAGTCTGCTGTTTTCAGCCAAGCCGATCTCCTCGTGGCAACCGCAGTGCCCATGATACGTGCCACCGAGTCTGCAGTGTCCAGACCACTCTGTATCACTTGGCGAGCCGCAGCCTGTGCGTCTGATAACACCTCCTCAAAATCCCTCCTGCTGTCATCAGGAATCTTAGGAGCTAAAGTACGCATAGTATCCATAAGGGCATGCACATACCCTCCCCATAAGGCAAGTGGCATTAGTTGACTTCAACGCCATACTCACAGAGGAGAAGGTCTTTTTAGCCACCTGAACCTGTTTCTTTGCCTCTTTATCACCGGGAACCAGAGGAAAGGCACTCACATTCTTTTTGGAACAGGTTGCTTGTATGACTAGACTCTCAGGTGATGGATGAGATGTCAGAAATGCAGGGTCTTCAGGTGCAACCCTGTACCTTCTTGCCACACTCTTGGATACGGTAGGAGCTGTCAGTGGTTTTTTCCACACCTCCATAATAGGTTCCGTTAAGGCTTCATTAAACGGAAGCAATGGTTCCACCACAGAGCTAGTTGAATGCAAAACTTCTGTAAGAAGATTGGACTTAAACTCCACTGTTGGTAAAGTCAATTGCAGAAGTTCTGCTGCCTTCCTCATCACTACATGATAAGGCTGGACGTCCTTTGAAGGCGCATCAGAACCGATGGTAACTCCCACTCTGGAGAAAAATCCAGGCTCCAGCATCAGCTAGATCCTCAAAACAGTCATCCTCCAGTTCACCTTCCTCCATATCAGGATGTGACTCTATATACCTTCGCTCCTCCAAAAGGCGTTGTGCCTCCCTTCTGGACCTCTCCTTAACACGCTTCGCAGCCGGATATACCAACGGCTCCGACAGAGCCGGAATCGACGTCGGTATCTAATCCGATGGCCCAGTGGGATGCTCTCGAGGTCGATCTTGAGCGGGCGACGGCAGAAACGGCGTCGGTGACCTCGGCGGAGCCGGGTATTGCCATGGCGGCGTCGGAGCCGGCATGAAGGGCATGAATGGAGAAGGAGGATAGGAGTGAGGGACTCCTAAATTGAAGGCCGGAGGACCCATGGGACCCGAAGGTGCGCCAGAAGGGTACCACGCCATTGAAAAGACACCATACATGGCGTTCAAAAATGCTGATGGGTCCTGGCCTGGGGCTGGGAAAAATGGCTGAAGGCCCTCAGGCTGGTCTTGTGGAGGGCTCAAATTCGGCTCTTCGACATGCGCAAAATCCTCATCCACATGAACCTCTTCCTCTTCTCGGGCCTGGGACGGCACCGGAGACGGATTCGAAGCTCGAGTCGGCGACTGTACCTGCGACTATGAAGGCGAGGCCTCACCTTCATGATCCGAGACATCCATCGTGACCACCTTGGAACGTACCTTCTTCGGTGACCTCGAGCCCGACTCCTTACCGGAATGACGTCGGGACTCATGCCTCTTCTTCTTATGTCTCCTTCTCGACTTCGAAGCATGATCTGAAGCGGACTTCAAAGACGACTCCTCTCGAGATCTGGATCTTGACTTCGATCTCGACCTCGCCCTTCGAGAGCGAGATCTCGAAGATTTTCCCTTGCCAGCCTTTAGCTTCGCTACCAGGAGTTTGGTCTCTCTTTCCTGCAGGGCCTTCGGGTTCATCTTTCGACAAGATGAACATCCATCCACATCATGGTCAGAACTCACACACCAAATGCAGTCCTCGTGCGGGTCAGTAATGGCCATCATTTTCCCGCACTCCCTGCAGGGCTTGAAGCCGGTCTTCTTTGTCGACATTGTGATGAAACAAAGAAGCAGAAAGCGATTAATAAGATAACAAAGTCACCAGTTGGCTACTGAGATTCCCGAAACCTTTAGCGTCGATGACGCGGAAAAAAGGGATCTGATGTCATCACGTAGGCGTGGGCCTATTGTAGTGTCGGTGACGTCAGCGGAGTCGCGTGTGATGCCGTGTCTCTATGACGTCATCCACGTCCACGTCGGCGCGAGGCTACAAAAGAATTTGCGGATATTGCTGACGCAAGGGGGATATTCACAAGGTGAGGAATCCACTGGCAGATGTATCTATCAGAAAGTACTCAACTGGTGCTTCTAAAATACGCCTACCCGATGTGCCTAAACTAAGTCTAGTACGAGGGAAGAAGTAGGTGTTGTGTAGCATAAGTTTAGTATTCCTTTTGGCAAGAATCTATCCAAGATTTCTCTTGGGGTCTAATCAGCTCCATACCTTGGTTTAGAATGAAGGAGGTCTGTCTGAGGACTCGATTTCCCAACACCCCACAAGAGGAGCTTGGAAACACTGGAGCTGGATTTCTCATCAAGAGAAACAACAGCACTTTGGCACTTGCTGTAGCGAGATGCGTCTGGCAAGTAGATAGTCGAACTGCTCCAAACCACCATGTGTTTGCTTGGGCAATACCTTGAAGGTGCCGAGTTTGACGTAAAGGTGGACATATTAACGTCACCAAAGAGTCTCAGTTCTTTGAAAACTTCATGAGTTCTTGGACAAATCAATATTCAAGCAAGGGGAAGTCCCTAACTGCTGAAGCCGAGTTTTCCAAGAAATCGTTGTGGATTTTCGGAACTAGTGGAAGTATCCGTGCCTGTATTTGGACTGCATGGGCTATATCTAAATATGGTTATGATTTCTATGCCTATTTAATGACAAGGTGATTTATACCTATATACGGGCATGAATCTGGAAAATTACACTAGGGTCCTAAAATGCTATACAACACCCACTCCACTTTATTATGTTCGCCATTACTAAATTTAAGGACTAAAACATATCTAAAGCATGTTTTTACAATCCCACCCAAAAATACATAAAAATGCATTTGAAATGCTTGAAGACGTAAAATGATCATTTGTACTGTACGCATTTAAAAACAATGAATTCATTGTAAGCATATAATTTGATATTGGAAATGCAAAATGGATGAATCAAGAAAATTACATTTATGAAATGGCTCTTAATACAGAAAAAAAATCAAGAACATCCTATAGCAGTAAATATAAAAACTGTTTTAGTTTCTGGATAAGGTCAATATTGTTTCTAGAAAGTATTCAAAGAATTCTTGTTCTCTAAGAATAGTTCTACTTTAAGAAGATTACTTTGTGCCAAAGTTCAATTTTGGAAAACAGTCAAATCAAAACGTAGAAAAATAGAGTTCCAAAGTTAGAAGTTTTTGAAAAACGAAGGTCAAATTCAAGTTTGATAGAACGCTGTGTGCTAATTTCAAAAGTTATTCTCGGTGTCAGGAGAAAACATTAAATCTTCTAAGCTGGCAAAGAAATCGTCTACCGCAGTAGGTGAAAGTTGAACCACTTCATTAAGTAGATCAATCGTACACAGATGGGAAGCATCGCCGTCAGCGTCAGTTGCATTAGCAATGTTCTCAGTAAATGGTACCTGTGTGCATGTTGGTCCACGTATCTCACCCTCAGCTGGAATTGCCGGTGAGACCTCAATGAATGCCGTCATCAGGATTGGTAGCCGTTGGGGGCAACACAATGCATGAGCCGTTACCAAACCAAGCAAAGCATCAACATCCGTTGGCAGTGCTGATGGAAGTGTTAGACAGATATCCAACATGCATTCCTCTCCACAAAGCAGGCATCGTAGAACAGGTAAGATGTCATCTTGCCAGATTGGCCTGAATGACAGGAACCACGTGGAATTCCGATCTCTCAAACGAGCCAAGCCAAGAATCTGTGTTATGCGCTCACGATACTGCATTGCCAGAAGAGTGTTCTCCATGGTAATCTGGGTATCGCTGGTGACTGGACTTGCCATATCGGAGCAGAAGTAACAAAAATAGTATCCCTGCTACGAGTCCCAAAATGAGGCAGGTCGCCGAACACAGAGTGCACGAAGTTTGGAAAAATGCCTAGAACTGCTTCAAAGGGTGCTAACAGCTTTGATCTGTTCCGGAGATTTGAAGGAGTCTCAGGCCTGGCGGTGAATCCGGGGAAATCTGTGGGATTCTTCTTTAGAGAAGACATGCACGCCTCTCATATTCGATTTGGAACGTGTCCGATAGCGGTAGCCCCGGACTCTTTCAGGTACCTGGGCATAAAAATGTATAGGAAAACAGCTGACCAAATTGATGGGAACATTAAGAGTGCCATTGCACGACTTCGGGGCAGCGTAGGCTTCTGGACGTCGCTGCCGCTATCAGTGATGGGCAGAGTTGCCATATCAAAAATGATAATGTTGCCCCGTCTGTTGTATTTTTTTGTGAACATACCTGTGCCTCTGCCCCACTACATTTTTAATTCCATTAATACTCTGTTGATTACCCTTATCTGGGGTACAGGCCGGAGGCGCATTAGTTTGCGTAAGCTTCAACTGGGAACCAAACGAGGGGGACTAGGTGTACTGGATTTTAAAGGATATTTCTATGACAGCCAGCTACAGTGGCTGTCGTATTGGGTGGCCGGCAAGAATCTTCAGGAGATTGTCTACACGAAAGAGCGCATTGATCGTGGGGAACTTCACTCTCTGTTATTACCAAAAGCCCGGATACCCCCGAACTGCCCTCCCCTGTTGCACACGGCGCTGCTGTGCTGGAAAAAAGCCTTAGCCTATACATTATCAACACCCTCCTATGCGAAGAACATACCATTATTGGGCATTCCGACACCACAGGGTACTCTTACACGTGCCGCACTTCGGACCTGGACGAACCATGGTATAGACGAGGTGGGTGCCTTTTTCGGAGACGAGACATTGTTAGACTTCGACTCCTTCACGCAGATTACGGGAGCCCCTCCGCGCACGTACTTCTTACGCGCCGTGACTTCACATTATATCAGGACCATGTGGGCACCCCTACGTTTGCAACCTACATAACATGAACTGGTATATTTGCTGTATTATATGGGTGAGGGGGGATATCTGGTTCATTGGCTTTACACAGGGATTAGGGAACACGCGGCAGTCTCGCTCACGGCACTTAGAGTATCCTGGGCTCAGGATTCTGGTCTGAGATAACGGATAAAACCTGGCAGCTGATACTAGAACACCCTAAAAGGTTATCACGTAATGTCAAATTTCAGTATATTCAAACGATGGTACTTCACAGGGCATACCTCACACCAAAAAGAATCCACCGTATGTTCCCGGACTCCCCCCACTGTTGTCCCCGCTGCCAAGCCGAAGAGGCTGATTTTCTTCACATGTTGTGGTCCTGTCCACGGTTATTGACCTAATAGAACGACTTATGTAAGATCCTCCATACGATAACACAATTACCTGTCCCGTTGGAACCCTTGTCCTGCCTGATAGGGATGCGTAAGAGGAAAAAGACATGCAAGGTTAAATTGCGTTTTATTGATCTGGCTATGCTTTAGCGATTAGATGCATAACGATGAGATGGAAATCCCCGAGGTCCCCTAGTGTGAACACATGCCGATCAGATTTGTTGCAGTGGGGCAGGGCAGAAGGAGCGGCCCAGAGACGCGAAGAAGAGAGAGGTCATAGGAAACAACTTATAGCGATGGAATGGGATGTGATGATACTGACTTTGGAAGGTCTGGAAGATGAGCTGCTCCATGTAAATAGGTCAAAATAGTAGATAGGAGGCCAAGAGAGATGGGTCTGTTGAGGGACCTTGCTTCTTCCCTCTCTCCCACGAGAGGACGTACAGGTTTTCTTTTTCCCTGTAGATGCAGGAACACTGTTAGTTGTGATTAGTCCTAACATACATACTGGTATTTAGTACGAAGCGACCAGGAGTGGGTGGGTCATAGGGTAGGGGAGGGGAGGAAGATTGGGTTCGGAGGGTATGGTTGGATGTTTAATCTCAATTATGCTATTGACAAATTATAGGAACACGTTTGTAATGATGGAAACCGACTTTTCTGGACACTGAGACAATATTATGTATCTCTTTTGGCCTAAGACGTGGATATGCAATTGTAAGGCAATATTATTGAATAATATTAGAAGATTAAGATGTAAAGGCTGGAAAATGGGAAAGGAGACAGTGATACATAATTGTTCTGTAGCATTGTAACGTGACCTGTACAGTCTGCAATAAAGAGTTTAAAAAAAAAGGGTGCTAACAGGCCAGAAAAAATCGCCTTAAATACATGTACAATACCACTGGTATCAGACATGTTTAAGATACAACCTTACATTTCTGCAAAATGTATGGGGCTGTTTGTTGATAATAGGGCATGAATCTCTGCAAAGGACCTTGCAACTTGCAGATCATACGTCTCTCTGGACGAGGTCAGTGGCACAGTTTTTTGTAAAATAATGACTTACATTCTGCTTAAAGTATCAATTCGTATAGAAGAGATGTTCAGTGAAGGCCATAGCGGCGACTCCCCGTCTGTCTTAGTTTTTGGAAACAATACTTGCATACAGCAAGTGACCCTGGCTGACACACTAACGAGATAGGCTATTCCTGGCATCATTCCACAACAGCTGTGATCATTCAACATTACGTAGCTCCCATTGGAAAGCTGCCTAAAAATTGGATTTACCACTGCTGCCGGGGAACCCTGAAGGTAGCAGGATAAGTTGGTCGAAGAACCATCGAGAGGTCCATGTAAATTAATACCCTGACATAGAAGTGTACCGCTCAGTGTTGTTTTGCAATTTTTACCACTAAGAAATACCTCCTTTTCCCCTCTCCAACATTTGTGTGTGTATGGTAAATCCCAGGTCGACTTAATGTATTCTTTACCCAACCTTTCATACAGGCCTGCTGGTATGTGTTTTAAGCAATACTGAAACTGGAAAATCATCACTGGTATAGTGATGGTGCCATGTATTATCCATTTTTTTTTTCAAAAGACAGAAGAGGGACCCTGAAGACCTAAATAGGATGAAGGCGCAGGGAACACCCACTAGGGAGAAATCAATATAGAACAACATGAAAGGGATGTCCCCAATAATTATAACAGACAAAAAGGTGCTAACAATGAGACCAACCAAATAACATACGCCCACAGAACAGCTATTAATTTTGAGTTATTTACTTTTCATAGTAGATCGAACTCATTGTCATAGTTTAATATTCATAGGCAAAATACATTTAAGTCATATATATACATGTACATTTTCCAATAATTTAAATATTATACATAAAAAGAGAAAGACACACCAGCCCCAGTACACATTAAACAATATGTAAGCATGACAAATCATTCAATCACTCCATCAGTCAACTCTAAACTCACTTACACACAGTGCATGCATCCAAATTCAGACAAAAAAGTTTTCCTTCAAACATAAAAGGAAAAGCGCCGACGACCGTATTCCCTCTTCCGGACTGCTCCGATGATGGACGCCACCTGATAGACTCCATTTTCACGGTGTAGGATTGTTCAGGATACACGCCAGAAAGTACTGGACCCTTTATCTATTTTCTTCTTTGGCATTCTCCAAAAGAATACTACTAGACCTCGACAGATATACTGTCCCAGGGCCAGACTTTCGAATTATGTATTGTATCTCATGAAAGCTCTCAAAAACGGCATCTGCTGTGCAGACATCATCATTCTTTGAGCTCTGTTTGACATCATCGACAGTACAGTGGCGTCCCCTTGGGAGTTCCTCCATACCGTGTACTCCCCCTTCTACTCTTTGAGAGTACCTGATTTTATCATTCCCAAAGATATGCTACGTCAGCCTCGATTGAAAAGTTGATACACCTAACTGGTCTTCTTTACATTCTGGAGCCTTAAGGACCGTGTTAAATTATATGTTCATGATATGCGCCCTGATGAAGGAATGTCCTAACAATTCTGTTCCGAAACGCGCGTCGGCGCTTTTCCTTTTATGTTTGAAGGAACACTTTTTTTGTCTGAATTTGGATGCATGCGGTGTATGTAAGTGAGTTTGGAGTTGACTGATGGATTGATTGAATAGTTTGTCATGCTTACATATTGTTTAATGTGTACTGGGGCTGGTGTGTCTCTCTTTTTATGTATAATATTTAAATTATTGGAAAATTTACATGTGTATATATATATATATGACTTAAATGAATTTTGCCTATGATTATTAAAATATGACAATGCGTGCGAACTACTATGAAAAATAAATACCTCAAAATTAATAGCTGTTCTGTGGGCGTATGCTAGTTGGTTGGTCTTATTGTTAGTACCTTTTTGTCCGTTATAATTATTGGGGACATCCCTTTCATGTTGTGCCATGTATTATCGGCTGGTTTCTCAGAAACGGTTAATGGTAATCTTTCCAGTTTTTCTATGCTCAGCACCGTATAGTCTGCTCCCCTCTGTGCCAAAGAGATTTGTTTATCTGCAAGGTTAAATCCAGTAAACAATGACGTGGTGTTGATTAGACACCAAGGCACATAGCCTGAATGAAGAATTTGTAAACTCCAGTCTAGCAGCATTATAGAACGCAGTTGAGACTGTCCATGTTGTAACACGAGCAAGTCCTGTTCCATTATGTCTATGGCAGAGGATACAATGCTGTCCAAAGAATACATTCTGGATGACAGAGTTGTTAACCCATTGTCCACTACAGAGAGAGCTTTCTCTCAATTAATACAATCAATTTCTCGTATTCGTTCTGCAGTTTCCATTTGCATGACTTTCCATGCTTCATTATAAGCAGCATAAATACCGGCGTATATGAAACGTTTATGACGTGGTTTGCGAGGTCCTAGTAAGAATTCTCTCAAATCAATGCCATCTTTAACCCCTACAGCGCTACCGCGTTTTCCCGCTGTGCGCTGAAAAAAAGAAATGGCTTGTTTATGACAAAGCCAGCTCGTCATCCGCGTAGCGCAGGTAACGCCCATGACGAGCTGGCTTTGTCATCAGCACTGAAGGGGTTAAGTAAAGTTAAGTGTTGTTTTATATCTGGGAGTGCAGATTTTTGTAGCCACTCAAGGGACAGTTTTCCTACAATGTAAGTTGCTACTATCCCTGGATGTTGTTTCTGGACATATCTTGGATCTGGCCGAGTTACTGTAAACCCTTGTGTCTTATTCAGGAATCTATCTTGACAGTTATTCGTGTCTGTGGACCAGATTAACCATTTTTTCCAGTCAGGATTAGTTCTATTTTGATTTAAAATAAATTTGACCTCTACCTCATCTGTAGTTCCATTACTATCAGGTGTGGGTTTAGATATGGATGGTTTGTTTAAGTCTTTTATCTTTGCAAGGCCAAGACAAGATGTCTGTTGAACAGTTTCATTTAACCCCTTCGCTGCGGTGGTTATTCCCCCGCTGTGCTGGGGGTGAGGGTGGTGCACACAGCGCCCGCATGCTCATGACGAGCTGAGCTCGTCATGAGGCACGGCGCTCCTGTGCTCATGACGAGCTCAGCTCGTCACAGGTGCATTGGCTCAGTGGAACGTTCAGCACAGGAGAGAAATTCTCCCAGCACCTGAGCGTTCCAAGGCTCATGGCGAGCTGAGCTCGTCATGAGCACCGGAGCGCCGTGGCTCATAATGAGCTCAGCTCGTCATGAGCATAGGAGGGGTTAAGAACATTATTTGTTCTGGGAAGATGCAGGCTCTGTATAAGGCTTCTAAACCTTGTACCTGCCAGTCTCTTGTGCCCCATGCAGTTTTTGTCTCAATGTTGTCTTTCCAAAAGTCAAAACCTATTGTGGACAATTGAGCATAAAAGGCTGCAGAATAAATTTGCTTAGTATTAGTCAACATAATTTTCATTCCTGTCTTATTAACATTTTTAAAGTAGAATGTTTCTAGATTTGTGACATTAAAACCTGAGAAGTATGGACATTTTTCACAAAATGTTTTAGAGCTACCCTTTGGTGGCGTAGGACAATGTTCCCATTGATTAAAAGTTAAAACATTTCTAGGGTTTGCAGATTTGTGCAATAAATGATGACCATAATGATTAAAACAATACATTTGTTCATAATCTGATGAACCTTCTAAGTATTCATGTTTTGTAAATTTTGCTGACATTTCTAAGTCTGCCATCATGTTATTAACAGTCTCAAAGTCCCAATCATCTGAAAATGTGCTGGGTGAAGCAAAGTCACTAAAGGAAACCTTAAATTGGTGTGGAATCTTCAGCAGCTCGACAGGACATAAATATCATAAACAGTTCTGTCCCATGCTATACCACCAGGTAGAGGAACAGCTGTGATGCTCACTGATGACAGGTCTCTTTTTATTACGATGAGATGATTTGTGTGGCTTCAGGAGCACGTTGATGTTCTTACTTGCTGTGTCCATTTTGCTATATTTACCATCTATCAGCTTTCCCAAACTTAAAACAAGAATGAGCCAAAGGAGAAAAAGTACAGCGAACATAATCCAAAATTTAACCCATGGTGAAACTAGATATGTATTTGCAAGCTGGTGAAAAAGTTCAGTTACTTGTTCCTTGAAAGTTTTATTAGCTGGCGTTGTTTCGGGCTCACTGGGATCCTCAGAAAAGGTATCAAAGTTGATGAAATAGCCAGAGGCAGTTCCATCAATAGTTGGTATTGCATCTGGATTATTTGAAATCGCTGGAGCTGCTTGTTCCCTTGACATATTAGTATAGTCAGATGCTACATCATTGTAGACGGGAGTTTCTTGACGAACTGTTACTTGGGTTTCAAGAGGCACAAGTTCCATGGCTTTGTTGCATAGTTCTTCTTTTCTCATTGCAGATTCTTCAAAAGTGATGAGTCTTTCAGTTTGAACCTCTTGGATAGTAGCAAGATTTGGTTGTCTGCTACATTTTTGGAGTCCACTGGGCCTACTACTTATTATCGGCCACATGGTGTGGTTTTACCAGGTCGATGGATACAAACCGGTTCTCCTTTCTTCCAGCAAGGGGCGGCAGTAACACTGTTCTTGATCCGTGGATTGCTAAGACAGGTACAGGTTTTCTGTTAGAAGGCCCAAATTCCTTCTTATCCGCTATTTTTTCTCTGACCAGATCCTCAATCTTTGGAATCCAGACAGGTCTTGCTGGGACAGGTGGTGTTTCTTCAGTTAGCGTTGGCTTCTGTATGGTGTTTGCTTAGACTTCTTCTTATATCATTTAAGTCCTGCAAAACAGACAAACGGTCTTTGATATCAAAGGGTTTTTGGTCTACCACTGAAGTATGACGATCGAGGTCTTCGTACATCATTCTAGTCCCAAAAAGGATTTCATATGGAGTGATTCCACCCAGAAATTTCTTGGCAGATTGTTAAGACTACGTTGGACACTTATTAGATGTTTGACCCACCCGTCACCCGAGCCTAATACCTTAGCTGTTATAGATTGATTTATGTCACGTTTTTTTCTTTCCACAACCGAATTTCCCTCAGGATGGAATGGCCGTGAGTACCGTAATGCAATGCCCAAACTGGCCATGGCCTCCTTGTAAGCTTTGGAGCTAAAAGCAGGACCCTGGCCAGAATGTAGCGTGCCGATTGCGTATGTGCCGATAAAGACTTGCAAATCTTTTTTAACAGTTCAGGCATCAGCCGAGCGCTGAGGCCACATCCAAATGAATCTTGTCCTAATAGTTGTGGGACCACTTTTGTCCATAGGGACGTCTGAGCGTGCATAGTCTAATGCTATCTAACAACGGTGTCTGTACTGTGCTGGCTACACTGTAGTTAGGAATCTGGCGGCGCTCTAAGGTGTGATCTCTGTAACAGACATCGCAATTAATTCCAAAGTTGTAAATGTAAGCATTCATCCCTGGCCATCAGTACATCTCTTTTAATTCTAGTAGAGATTTTGAAATCCCTTGAAGTATCAGACCCTCTCCCATATGTGCTTCTTGAATCAAAGCACCTCTCCGATTCCTCTTTGGAATTACCCTATCAATTATGTATGAATATTCGAGTGGATAGTTTAGAGGTAACGCTGCACCGCAGCCTTTGCTTGTGGCATTGACAGCTAGCATTGTTTCACCGTCTATTTGTGTTTTTGAACGAGTTAGCAGCTACGGAAGCTGTTTGCACAACTGCCTTCGCAGCTTCATCAGCCAATGAATTCCCTGCAACGTGAACGCCATGACGCTGATGACACAGTGTATGGATCAGGTGAGTCTTTTGTAGTTCTTTCTGTAATAGAACTACTTATTCCCAAAGCAATTTATGGTTGATTATGCCACCTTTTGCGTCTTTGAAACAGTTTTGAACCCATTTCTGCAAGTATTCATTGTAAGACTGGAGGCAGTAATGTGAATCGCACACTATGAGTGTGGGGAATTCGCGATTGGTATTTCCAAGCGACATCTTGAAAGCTTGGAGTTCAGCTCACTGAGCTGTACAGTCTCCGAAAGATTGAGTTTTTGTGACCATTGGTCTGAATTTACCAATGCACCAGCGACCTTTAACAATCACGCACGCAGCACTATAAGCTTGTTTTCCCCCAATTGCGTGCTGTGCTGATCCGTCTGTATAAATTATACATCCGTAATGTTCTAGAGGCAGAATCTCAGTGGGCAGAGGACATTCTTGTTCGTATTGTAGAAATTCTTGAGTTTTCAAGTAGGGGTCAAAAACATATTCAACGTCTGTTGCAGCAAGAGAATTAACCCATTGTATCCACCTTGGATGTAAAGCTTTTGCATTCAGAATGCTTGCCTTTGTCATTGCCTCTAAGGCAGGTACAGGAGTAACAACTTTTATGCGTTTATCCTGTGCGATGGCTCTCTCTTTTGCTACTGCAGTTTGAACCGCTGTCAAAAAAAATTCTGCTGAAGTGAATTTCATTTCAGCTTTTGTGTACAAGTGTGATTTATAAGCTATTGGTACCTTTTCACCTTCATTAAAGGTTAGGTACGTGAATCCGCATCTCCCTGGGATGATTCGTATTACAAGATTGCGTACGTTTACGCGTGTCTGTAAATGGGTTGTCGCTAACATGTCTGTTTGCACTGAACCCAAAATTTCTGTGTGTTTTTGAGTCCAATTAGTTTGTTTGAAATCAGATTTAATTAGTTCGTAATGAGGTTTAACCCTTTCTGCGTAGTTTAGAATGTAAGTTCTTCCGAAATTCAGGAATCAAAGAATTGACTGTTAGTTTTTCAGTGTTTTTGGAGGTTGGAGCCGCGCACATTTTTCTAAAAAGTTTGCTGCCAGGCTTTTGCCTTCACTTGAAAGTTTGTATCCTAAAAATAGGACACTGAGATGGGCAATTCTTGATTTTTTAAAGTTGAATTTGTACCCTTCAGAGGCGAATCCAAGTATTATGGTGTTCACCCTGGTCAAGTGCCTGTCCAAGTCATCATCTGTAAGATAGATGTCATCGACATAACATAATGCCTCATTGTTAGATATGCGGATCTCTAGTTGGCAATGGTTATCACCTTTGTCCAAATAGGGACCCTTACTTCTAAGTCAGGATAAGAGGATTACACTCCCTAATAACCCCTGCTCACCCCCTTGGTAGCTTGGCACGAGCAGACAGGCTTATCTCAGAGGCAGTGTGTTAAGCATTTGTGAATATACACAGTAATACAGTGATAACACTACAGATGGACACAACACAGGTTTTATAAAAATAAGTATTCTTTATATAGACTTAAACACAAGACCACAAACGACAAAAATCCACAATACTACACTTAAGATTACTTAAAAGATGATTAAAGTCTCTTAGTTCAAGTTTATGGTAGATGCGACAAAGTTCTCAACAAAGTACCTGAATGCGTAATGCAAAGTAAACAAAAGGACTCGCAGAAGGGGAGATGCGTCGGTTCCATGACCTGGGGGAACGGTTGCGTCCTTCCTCAATGCTTGCGCAAAGTTGGGGACTCGTCGTGAGCCTTACCGGTGTGGAGGTGATGCGTAGATTCTCGACCTGTTGCGATGCGCAAGATGGTGCCTTGATGCGATGCAATGACGATACAATGATCCAGTTGGGATACGAGAAGACGGCGCTCTTGATGCGGCGATGCGATGACGCCCTGGCAGCCTTGCAGCGACTCTATACTTTGGAGCCGCGACAGGCCCTGCGACGCACTTCTCCAGCGATGCAATAGTGACTCTCTCGATGGCGTCACGCTCCTCTGGTGATGCGACAGCAGGCAGCTTCGATGAACACACGCTTCCAAAGAAATGCGACGAAGGCTCGCTTCTCCGGCGTTGCGACGATTTCAGCTGCTGTGGCGACACGCTTCTTCTCCATGCATCGCCCTTCCAGCTCCCAGCGGCACGCAAGTGACTGGAGTCAGAATTCCAAGCAAGGAAATTCAGGAGGGAGCTGGAGGCGGAGTCTTTTGGCCCTGAGACTTCAGCAGGAGGCAAGCACAGCTCAAGGCCTTGGAGAATATTCTGTAGTTGAAAGTCCTTACAAAGTTCCTTCTCTTTTCCCTTGGCAATGAAGCAACCACTGCAGGCCAACCCAGCAAACAGCACACTGGCATAGGGGCAGTCCAACTCCTGCAGCTTCCTTGGTTTTTCTCCTTGGCAGAAAGGTTTCTTGTTCCAGAAGTGATCTAAAGTCTGTGGGACTGGGTCCCAATATTTATACCCCAAAATCCTTTGTTCTCTGAAGGCAGAGAGGCCTCTGCCTAGTTCAAACCAGTTCCTGAGCACTTTGTTGACATGACTCTCCTCTTCCCTCCACTGTGCAGGGCAGAGACATCAGTGGAGCCAGGACAGGGGAGGGAAGATTCAGCTCTGGAGCACTCTGTTGACAGGATTCCTCTTCTCCTTACACTGTGCAGGGCAGAGACATCAGACAAGCCACAGGGGGTGGAGCCAGCATTTTAGAGGGAAGGCCCAGCCCTATTCAGGTTCCAGGTACACTCCCCCCCTCCCATCTGGATGTAAATCTCCCTATTCTGAGACGGTCTCCTGGAATTTCCCCAGCCCTGTCACACACAAACCCAGACAAGGAATACACAACTCAGCAGAGGCGGGTTTAAATGGTTAGGCAAGCAAATACCTACTTTCTAAAAGTGGTATTTGCAAACACAGAATATTCAAATAAACTTTACCAAAAGATGTATTTTATTATTCTGAGATCAGGAATACTAAATTCGAATTTCTACCATGTTCCCCGAGTCAGTTAGGATTGTAAGAATGTAATAATCTTCACTGCCCATTCTGGCCTATGAGAACAGGTAGCCTTCAATAGTGAAAATAGTGAAAAACGAAAATGGCTGTAATTCACTATTAGAACATGCTACACACATCAGAGCATGTCCTACCTTATACTTACAATGCACCCTGCTCTTGAGCCTACCATAGGGGTGTCTAATATGAAGCAAAGGGAAGGTTTAGGGACTGCCAAGTGGGTGCACTTGGCCAAGTTGACATGGCAGTGCTAGACTGCACACAGGCCTTGCAATGGCAGGCCTGAGACATACTTTACAAGCTGCTTCTGTGGGTGGCACACCCAGTGCTGCAAGCCCACCAGCAGCATCTGATCTACAAGCCCTAAGGCACACAGGGTGCACTGTACTAGGGGCTGACATTAAATCAAATAACCCAATTGTGAAATAACCAATCAGTACATCAATTTAACATAGGGAGCACTTGCACTGTGGCACTGATTAGCAGTGGCACAGTGCCCAAAGCATAAATCCAGCAAAAACATATCAAAACAAAGGAGGCAATCCTTCAAAAATGGAAGGTAGACTCACGTCAATGATGTCAGGTCTAACACTCATAATCATACGTTTGCAGTAACTCTGTTACTCTTGCTGAAAATAATCCTGGACTATTCTTGAATCCCTGGGGGAGATGACACAAGTGTTGTTGTGTCCCCATTATTGTGAAAGCGGTTAAGTACCTGCTTTTAGCTGCGATATTTTGACAGAAGAAACCGTTTGAAATATCTAATGTCGTTTTATATTTTTTGCGCATAATGTTATTCATCAGTGCTTGTACTGCAAAGGTTTTGCAACAGGAATTTAAATGTCTGTACTCCAAAACTAGATGATATGTATTGTCTGGTTTGGAGACAGGAAACAAAGGATTGTTCATGGACGAGGTGCATGTTTCAATCACACCTTGGTATTCAAGTTGGTCTAGGACCTCCCTGACCTATTTTTTAGCCTCTTGCCTAACTGGATACTGCCTCTGAGCAGTAAGTTGATTTTTTAACTGGATCTTATGGTGAGGATAGTCCTCATCCCATCCCACATGATTTTTATATAATGCTGGAGCCTGAGCTACAGCCCATTTTCTGGCATAGGTGTATTTTTTATGAACAGGAATATGATTTGAGAAGGCTGGCATAATGATCTCTTCGCCATGTGGGCAATCCCTGACAAATTCAGATGGTCAGTCTTTTTCTGCCAGTAGGATGTCATAACACTTAGATTGTTTTTCACAAAAGAGTGCTTTTATTTTTCTAGTTATGTCCCCCTCTATCTGGAGTGTTACTTCATATAACTTATGGGGTACACTAACCCTGGTATAGGCAGTTTCAACTTGAATATATTCATTCAGGTCCAGTGTCTCCAGATGATCCTTCAGGATCTTGAGAGCTATGGTAACTTCTGCTGCGCTGCCCAGCATTGTCTAGGCCCTCTCCCTGTTCTTGAGTTGTATCCTCAAGATCCTCGGCATGTCTGATTTTTTGACTTGCTACCTTCTTCTTGATGAATTGTTTTCTTATTTTTTGGAACTTGTTAATCGTCTTTGGAATTCACGGTTTCTTCCTTGTGTTCTGATCATCCTCTTCTTTCCGATTTCTGTGAGGAAGTCTGAAAGGTACGAGAGGAACGTGTATCAGTATCTTGATATCTATCAGATTTTCTCAAATTATCTCCGTTTCTGAGGTTATACCTCTTTTCAGAGGGCTCCTTTTGAGGAGACCTACCTCTAGATTGAGAACGCTTCTCTTTAGGAAGTGTCTGTCTAGTATTTTTCCACTTCTTTTTAAGAGTAGTGAGATTGTTTTTAATAAAAACTTTTTCAGGATTTTCCGTTAGTTCAGGCTTTACTGGTCTCCCTCCCAAACTATTTCTTCCTTGTTCTTCATAGTATTTTTCTATTATTCTGGCCAGTTCATACGGTTGCTCCGTGACATCAAGTTCTTCTAATTTTTGGCGGATTGCCACAGATGCTGCTTCACCTTTAATATTAGCTAATATTATAGATGAGACCTGTTTGAAATCCTTTAGTAACTTCATACCAAGATTTAAAGCAGGATCTGCCCCGTATTCATTTTGAATCTATTTCTGGACATCTGGTATTACCGCCATGGAGGGAACACCATGTGTTTTTGTGTAGATTGCAGCAAAGACTGTACCCCAAGTGTCACAGTCCTCCAGGTGTGGTGCGATCCCCATTGGTAAACAGATTGTTAGAATCCTGTATTTCTCATGAGGTGTACTATCGGGAAAGACTGCCTCGATCTGAGTAGTTTTTTGAGCTAAGCAGAATGGAATTTGTTCCCTTTTTGTGGGCAATTTACCAATGACTGATTGTATAGTCTGTGGTGTAATTTTGTTTGTGTTCCCCTGATGAGGGGTGTGCTGTGGATTTCTTATAGCAAGCTGGACTATTAGAGTCTGCATGACATATTGTACCAATTGTCTATGGATTTTAATTAATTGTTTTAGCTAAGCTAATAATTCTACATCTGTCATTCATTCAATGTCAGGATGTGGTGTTTAGCAGGCTAGTACCGGCCATGTTGCTCCTGGTCTACCTAGTGGACAATGCCTGGTAATGTGATTTTGATGTTGTAGGGCGCCTTTAAACCAGAGCTGATGCTCTTGGTAAGTTAGTGGAATTTCAATTTCCTAGAAAGGAACGTATTCCGCTGTATCTTATAGAAGTGGAACACATGTGTTCTTGGATTTTCTTCAGGGAAGATAATCCATGAATAGAATACAAATATTCGTGTGCCTCCATGACAAAAATTACCCTGCCACCTCGTGGTGATAGGCCATTTTCTATAAGCTTGATAGCGATTGTTTTCCGTACATTTTCCGGGATGATTATAGCATCCGCATCGTCTTGTTGGAAACCTCTAACGTCTAAACCCAGTTGGGCTGCATTTACTGCAGCTCCACCGTTTGCGTTGTTGTCGTTATTCGACATTTTGTTGAAAGTCTTGCAGAGCAAGTTTCAAGGAAACAAAGGTAAAGTGCACAATAATTTTGGAACACTGTATCCTTCAACGTTGAACAAAACCAAAAACGAATACATAGGATTTTTCGTTCTACTCAGCTATGGCGGATTTTATCCTTTAACCCACTCCAGACGTCTATTGGAGTATTTTATGGGAAAAATGGGAAAAGCACGACTGAGTTACTCTAGTATCTAGCGTTAAATTAGTGCCTTACCAAACGTTGGGCGCCATGTAGTGTAGTTCCTATATTCCCAATAGGCTCTGCACATTGGAATAATATATCCTATAGATGTGAAGTAGGACTTATGTCTACTAGGTCTCTATCGAATATATTAAACTTAATTGTGAGTGCCAGCAAGCTCAGATGTCACTAGAAACTTTTTCGAATTCACAAGAAGGAATCAGTTTCTGACAACCGCATAAACATGACAACTTTGTTTCCCCAAGATAAAATGTATCTTCAGAGTCGTGGAAACAATAGATAGATATTTTACTTAGTCATTTGTGCATGCTTCGTTTCACCAGAGGTGCAGAGAAATAGAGAGACGGGCATTTTCAATAAAAGTATTTATTGAACAGTCTTCTTTCTCATGCAGAAGAAATGAACTGCTACAATCGTAATACTGGCTGTAAAGTATAATGCGTACAGCAGGAAGAGTATTATAAAATAATACTGTAAAAGCATGGTATGATTTCTAAGCCATAAAATACATACATAAATAAATAAAGACTAAAAGTACTCAAATGGTGCTTCTAAAATACGCCTACCCGATGTACTTAACCTAAGTCTAGTACGAGGGAAGAAGTAAGTGTGATGTAGCATAAGTTTAGTATTCTTTTTGCCAAGAATCTATCCAAGATTTCTCTTAGGGTCTAATCAGCTCCGTACCTTGGTTTAGAATGAAGAAGGTCTGTCTCAGGACTCGATTTCCCAACAAACCGCAAGGAGAGCTTGGAAACATTGGAGCTGTATTTCTCGGCAAGAAAAAAGACAGCTTCTCTCTCAGTGCGTTAGCTGGAGGGTCGGCTTCCTTTGGTACTTGCTGTTGCAAGATGCGTCGGACAAGTAGATAGTCGAACTGCTCCAAACCATTGTGTATTTGCTTGGGCAAGTGTGGGCATATTTATACCTTGAATTTTCCTAGTTTGACGTAAAGGTGGACATAATAACGTCATCAAAGAATCTCAGTTCTTTGAAAACTCCATGAGTTCTTGGACAAATTAATATTCAAGCAACGGGAATTCCCTAACTGCTGAAGCCAAGTTTTCCAAGACATCGTTGTGGATTTTCGGAACTAGTGGAAGTATCCATGTCTGTATTTGGACTGCATGGGCTATGTCTAAATATGGTTATGATTTCTATGCCTATATAAGGACTAGGTGATTTATAACTATATAAGGGCATGAATCGGGAAAATTACACAAGGGTCCTAAAATGTTATACAACACTGGTGGGAGCACCAACAAGCCTTGGCAGAACAACAGACATGGAAAATGATGAAGGAGCAATGTTGGGACCAGCAGGGTCCAAGAGACTCACCAACAAGTGCAGGAGAGTCAGAGCAGGCCTGAGCAAGCAGAGGAGCCCACTGAAGCAAGAGAAGACCCTTGAGAGGACCCTCAGGCCAAAGGCAATGGAGTCGCAAGAGGACCTCAAGCAGATCACCAAAGATGAAGTTCCTTGATGAAGAGGATGCAATGAGGATGAAGATATTGGCAGGAATAGATGCTTAAGGCTGGACCTTCTTGTAGCCTGAAGATCTCTGGAGTGCAGAGGCAACAAGTCTTGGCGACTAGTCAATGCGGTGCACAGGGGGTTCGGTCCCAGCGGTTCCGACGAGGGATACTGGCATCAAAACAGCAGAGAGGACAGGTCAGGCCTTGAGGGAGTTGCTGAACCACCAACTCTTGAGGCCTGCCTCTGTGGTTGAGCCGGTGCCAGGGCTGACTCTGCGCCTCCCCAAATTTGCTTTGCGGATGCAGAGGAGTGACTCCTTCACTCCAAGGAAGATTGCTTTGGGTTTCCTTGATGCCCACAGGTCTGCTGAAGTTTCTAAGAGCAGCACAGACACAGACGACAAAGAAGACATTCCAAACGGTGAGATCAGGAGCAGGAGTCTTCCTTGATGCAGTCTTGGTTCCAGGAGAACTCCAGTAAAGTCCACGTGTCCAGACGGTTGAAGAGTGACGTGGTTTTAAGCTTGAGTCTTGTCCCACAATAAATATTAGGACCCATCCACAGGTAAGCCCTTTTATACCCTAGAAAAGGGGGTAAGACAACTCAGGGTTCCCTCCCAGAGCAGGACAGAGGGGAGGATACTCCCATTTACTTGGTCCGGTTTTGCTCAAGAGCGGAAGCCAAGCGCTTCCACAACTCATTCTAAGTAGAGTATGCAAGGAGGGCACCAAATATGCCCTTAAAAGCAGTCTAGTGGTGCTGGCAAGCTCCCTCACTACAGCCCAATACACTAAGCCCTGTCTGGAAGGTGATCACACCTCCCTGTGACAGGAAACCTATTGTTCTACCTTGCCCTACTCTGGCTCAGCTCAGCAGCAGGAGGGCAGAATAGTGTCTGGGATCGGCAGCTGCACTAGCTTGCAGGCAGACCCTGAAAGGCTGCTACCAGAAGTACTGGGCACTTCCCAGAAGAGCCCCACAGTGCATGGAATCATATCTCCAACACCGGTAACGGTGTTGGTGTATGATTCCAACATGTTTGATATCAAACATGCCCAGGTTCGGCACAGCCAAGATATAGTTAGCTATCGAGTAATGACGACTGGCCACTATATGTATGAAAATGGCTGACCGCATTTACAAAGCCTGGAGAATCCACATACTAGGGACTCACATTGCTACACCAGTAGCCAATAGTGGAGGTACCAAAGTACTTACCATGGCAAATTTAGGGAGGAAGCACCGTAGCTGGGGTTCTGATTAGCAGGATCCCAGTCAGACCAGTCAAAAAAACATACTGACACCACCAAAAAGTGGAGATGAGTCTAACCTTGCCTAGTTGAGTCTTTATTTTTTTGATTGCATTTTTTTTAGTTATACTTTCGGAGGATGTGCCCCTCACCCGTGTCCTAAGTTGAAACATCTGGAGAGTCGTTGTCAGAAAATGCTTTATTCGATTTATGCATACAAGTAAAAAAAATCATAAAAGCAGCATTAAAATGTAAGCAAAATTCATACTTAATCTATTTTTTATAAATTATTCCAAGTACTGGTAAAACGTTTCCCCATCAACAATAATTAACATATCATAGCGTTCCATTTCCTCATGATACTCTTTAAAAAACCAATCATGGTACCAATACAATATTCGTTCTCCAACTGTTGCAAAAATAAGAACGCTGGACGGTATTGCCGCCATGCTCCCTGTTTGAGAAGTGGCTTGATCCATCTTCTGCGTGCCCTTCCATAGTATTCACAAAATAATACCACGTGGATGGTAGTTTGCAGGGACAGATTATCACATGGGCATAACACCAAATTTCTCAACCAGTCATTTTTAGTTGGAAATGTTACCAGGCGATGAAAGATCTCAAATCTCAACCTGGTAAGAACAAATCTATCAAAGCCCCTTATGCAAAAAGCAAGATAAAGTTGAATGGTATAACACATTAGGGTCATTTGATGTTATGTCACGGTTTTCTTATTGATTTCCCCAGATAACCTAAGTAATTCAAAGTGGTTAATACATGGTGTTTTCAATTCTTTTCTAGATAGAGAAGACATTGTCTCTGGGTTTGCATAAAATTCTGGTCTGTTTAGGTCATTTACCAAGTTTGTTATATAGTTTAGCCACGGTATTTTCTGGCAAAATCCAGAAGCATTATGTCCTTGATGATTTCTTGGTTTAAGACCAGGGAGGGCGAAGAAGAGACTCTGTGCCATAGTAAGATTGGTTGTGTTTTAATGAGATCTGTGATATGCTCAAGACCCAGTTCCCCATGGCATTTAAAAACTTGAGGTGGTCTGGGGGACCGCTAAAATAAACCTTAAAAAAGCATTTTCAACAACTTGTAGAGAGCCTACATTATAAAAACCCCAAATACCTGCCCCATAGATTGCTATGCTTCTACTTTTTGCTATGTACATTTTTAGTAAAATCTCTGGGGGTCTTTTTCCAAGCTTTTGAGTGAAATTCATTATCGCAGCGGTCGAACGTTTAAACAGGAGAGTCCTGCTCTTGATCGCGGGGCCCATGATCCTGATTCCTCGATAAGTATTCCAAGATAGGAAAATGTATTAGTGGAACCAATTCTGTAGTCACCTACTACCAGATTTTTACATTTGTTCCCGCCTTTCCCACACGTCATCACAATGGTTTTCTTGGCATTGAGCTTTAGGCCCCTACTGGCCATGAACTCTATGTAGATGGAAAGTGCTCTCTGTAAACCCATCTTGGTTCTGGCCATTAGCACTGCGTCATCCGCGTAGAGAAAGGAGACAATCTGCTTGCTGTTGTATCTTGGTGAGTCTCTTCCTTTTGCCCCTAGTTCCTTTTCCAAAGGGTTGGTGTAGATGGAGAAGAGGAACGGGGCCAAGACGCAGCCTTGCCTTACACCCTTCGCCACGCGGAATGACTTGGTGCACTCTCCCTTAAGGCCATAGCTAACCTTCTCGTAGCTCCCATATAATAATTGTTTTAAAAATTGCACTATTGCGGGTTCTACCCTTATCTCCTCCAGAGTTTTCCATAGCTTGTTGTGATCTACGCAATCGAAGGTGGCTGTGAGGTCAGCAAATACTGCGTAGATGCGACCTGGTTTTGCTTGGGTGTATTTTCCTTGTATTAAGATAAAATGTAACACCTGTTCTATGGTGCCCATCCCTTCTCTAAAGCCATACTGGACAGGGCTCAGAATGTTATTGTCCTCTGCCCAGTTATGGAGTTTATTTAACACCACCCTTCCTGCAACTTTCATTAAGGAGTTCAAGAGCGATATTGGTCTATAGCTAGAGGGGCTGTCCCAGTCGCCTTTTTTAAAGATCGGTATAATAATTAATTCCGATCAGGTTTTTAAAAATCCTGTTGAGCAACATGCCTCAAGAACACAAGTAAGGAGAAGGGCCCAGAGATCGGGGGTCATTTTAAATAGATCAATAGGAATCCCGTCCGGGACCGGGCTTTACTTCCTTTGCTGAGATTAATAGCCATTAGTACTTCCTCATGGGAAATCTCGATGTCGATCGGGAAATGAGCTAGTTGGCCTCCATGCTCCTCCACAGGGTCTTGGTTGCTTATGGAATCGTCTACCTCAATGCTATAGACTTTAGAGAAGAAGTTGACCCAAGTATTATCGTCGATTACAACTTCTACCCTCGCCCTCTCCTTATTAACAAGGAAATGGGCAATCACTGCCTGCCAGAAAGACTGTGTGTCTCTACGCTGAGCTGCCTCATATAGTTCATCCCATGCCTGCACCTTTATTTCCTTCCTATGGGGTTTCCTGGCTTGGCTATAGGCCTTCCTGCAGTTTTTAATTTCTACATAATCCATTAATGGCTTGCTGAGCAATCTGAAGGCGGGTGTGGGTCTTTGTACATTTTCTGTCAAACCACCCATTACTCGTATTCTGCGGCTTCTTATTTGGGTAGGACAATATATTCTGTACCTCATTAGTGATCTGTTTGAAAGCTTTTAGGGTAACATCATAGGGAGTATCTTCTCCTAAACACGTTAAGATCGTGGTTAGGGCCCTGGATATGAGTTTACTGTTTAAAACTCTCGGATCTTTTTTCCCCCCAGCGTAAGGAATAACCATTTTGGCGGGCCAACACTATCTCTTGAGTCCACACCAGCCTCTCTATAGTGGTAGGGGCGTTTTCGTCAAATGCTATTAAGTTCATACTAAGTGGGAGATGATCACTTAGGCCATTTGGATGAATCATGAACTTTGTCACCCTATCTGCATATCGTGTAGGAATTATAATAAAATTGATCACAGATGTAAATCCTCTTCCTATATATGTGGGATCAAAGTTCACCATTGGGGAGCACATCACATTTACAAAGCCTAGGTCATATGTGGCCATGATTTCATTAAACTTTTCCCCTCTGTCAGTGTGGATAAAGTGCTTTGAGTGGCCGTTTTCTTCTCGTTCGTTTTCCTCATAGCTACAATCAGTGTTATTACAAACACTCGTATTAACGTCCCCCCCATATCAAAATCATATCACTCCCTTTAGAAAGACTCTGGCTATTTAGATCCACATTAAAACTGCTCAGGACAGTCACAAAATTAACTTTATCAATGTTATTGTAGAAGTTTACAACCAGCAGCTTTACCAATGAGGGCAAACAGATGGTAACCATTTGATAATAAGCAGTACTTTTCACCATCTTAATATCCATTACCCTCAGCATGTTAGATATGTGTACACAGATGCCCCCCTTGTGTCTTCCATGAGCTGACCGTACTGCAGGGATATGGAATGTTTTATATCCCTCCATCTGGAGAGTCAATCTGCATTGGCATGGTTACTCTCGGGTCTATGTTCCACAGAAAACTCCATGCCCTGTAGGGAAATGGACCACATCAAAAGTTTGGGATTATCCCCCTCCATTTGTTTTAGCCATACGAAGGGCTTAAGGTCTATCTGAACAATGAAGTGAGTACAAAACAGGTATAGCCTCAACTTCTTCAAGGCCCAGAACACAGCAAAGGTCTCCCTCTCAATAGCTGACCAACGCTTCTACCTGGTGGTCAACCTTCAGCTTAAAAAAGCTACTGTTGTTGCTGGCCATCTGCATTAAGTTGTGACAATACTGCACCAACCACTATCTCAGAGGCATCTTTCTGGACCAAGAAGGTTTAGGAGTAATGAGGAATTTGCTGGATCGGAGCAGTACACATGGCATGCTTCAGGTCCTCAAATGCTCTTTGACAGCTAACTGTCCACTGAACCTTTTTAGGCATTCTTTTGGAGGTGAGGTAATTAAGGGGAGAAATTATGGACCAATATCCCTTAACAAACCTCCTGCAGTACCCAGTCGGGCACAAGAAAGCCCTTACCATTATGGTGAGGATTTTGCTTTCAAATGGCTGAAGCTGGCCTTCACCTACAAGGTGGCCCAAGTACACAACCTTGCTCTGCACTATATGGCATTTTGTGGCCTTGAGAAGGAGGCCTGATTTTTGCACGGTCTCCAGAACATTCCTGAGGTGAACCAGGTGACCCTCCCAGGGGGAACTAAAGACAGATATATCTAGATATGCTGCACTATAGGCCCCCAGACTTGTAAGAACTATGTTCACCAACCTCTGAAATGTGGCAGGTGCATTCCGCAAGCCAAAATGCATTACAATAAAATGATAATACCCACTAGGGGGTGAAAATGCTGTTTTTGGCTTGGCATTCTCAGTGTCTGATTTGCCAGTAGCCAGCAGTCAGGTCAAATGTACTAAGAAACTTGGCTGAGAACAGAGTATCAGTTAGCTCATCTGCAGAGTGAAATGGATGGGCATCAGTCATTCTGACTGCATGAAGGCCTCTGTAGTCCACACAAAACCTCATCTCTTTCTTACCATCTTGGGGGTGAGGTTTAGGCACAAGGACTACTGGACTAGCACAAGGGCTACCTGAAGGTTCTATGACACCCAACTACAGCATCTTTTGGACATCAGTCCTGTTGCTTTCTCTGACATGGCCAGGCCTGTAATCTACTCTTTACAGGCAGACTGTACACCAGATAGTTTGACTTGGATTCAGAGAGAACGCATTTGACTGAGGATTTGTATAAAATAATTTTGCTGCTGGTCAGTGAGGCTGCTTGCCAAGGTTACTGCGTCATCTGACCCAGCAACAGAGTCCTGAGAGAAGAGATCAGTGAGAGGATCACTCGCTTCCTCCTGTCCCTCATCAGTTGTCATGAGCAAGCTCATGTCAGCCCTGTCAACAAAAGGCTTTAGGTGGTTCACATGAAGAACTCTGTGGGGACTTCTGGGAGTGCCTAGGTCCACCAAGTAGGTGACCTCACCTTTTTTCTCAAGGATGGTGTGAGGGCCACTCTACATGGCTTGGAGAGCTACTGGGGCCACAGGCTTCAACACCCACACTTATCGTCCTGGCAGGTAAACAGTCAGTACAGCCTTTTGGTCTTGCCAAGCTGTCTAAAGCTCCTGGCTGGCCTCAAGGATTTTGCTGGCTTTCTTCATGAACTCAGCCAGGCGTAAACGGAGGCCCAGGATATAACCCACAATATCTTGTTTAGGAGATTTGAGAGGCTGTTCACAGCCCTCCCTACCCAGACACAATGGACCCCTAACTGGATGTCCAAACAGATGTTCGAATGGGCTGTTGCCCAACCCATTCTGAGGAACCTCTCTGTAGGAAAATAGAAGGCTGGGTAGTAAGACATGAGCTTTTCTGGGGATCTCATGATCATACCCTTGAAGGTCTTGTTCAACCTTTCAACAAGCTCACTGCACTCTGGATGGTAGAGTGTAGTAAACTTGTAGTTTACACCACACTCTTTCCACATTACAGTTATGTAGCTGGACATGAAGTTTGTACCTCTGTCTGACAAGACCTCCTTAGGAAACCCCACTCTGGAAAAGACTCTCAGATGGGCCCTAGCCACTAAAGGAACTTTAGGGGTCCTAAGTGGAATATCTTCAGGATACCTTGTGGCATGGTCCACCACCACTAGGATGTAACTGCATCAGATGTTGTTGGAGGCTTTAAGGGACCAACAATGTCTATCCCTACCTTCTTAAAGGGAACCCCAACCACTGGAAGTAGAATTATGGGGGCCTTTGTAGTGCCACCTGGATTACCACTGGCTTGGCAAGTGACACAGGTGCGACTATACTCTTAAGTGTCTTCAGACATGTGGAGCCAGAGAAAATGAGGCAAAAGCTATCCCAAGTTTTGCGTTGCCCAAGATGTCCATAAAGGGAAGGTCGTGTCCTAGGGACGGAGACAACTCCTGTACTTCTGAGGTATAACCAACCTCCTGGTTGCACTAGGATTGGGTCTCTATTCTCAGAAACTGAAGTACATCTACCAAATAGATTCTATGGGATCCAATGACATTCCTTGCCTCCTGGGCAGCAGCTCGCTGTCTGAGCTGTTCAAGAGAGGGCAGGATTTCAGCTCCAGACTCAATTTTGACTTGGAAGGGGCCCCAGCCTCCAAGAACTATGCTGTATCAGATCCAAGTTCCTCTCGGAGAGTTCCTTCACAGGGGCTAGAATCATCTTCTGCTGGAGACTGATGCTCACTAGGAGTCAGGGAGAAGAGTAATTACGTACCCTTCCTGCCCCTTCTATTAAGAGCTAGCTGATCCATGTTTCCAGGGTCCAGAGCTCCCTCAGGACCTAACTGTTTGGCCTGAGCCCTAGTAACAGAAAATGCACTGCAAAATATATGCATGTGTCCTGAACTCCACTTCAGACCAGGCTAAAGTTTCTAAATCATTGCCCAACAGTCCCTAGGTAGGTCTGGGGAAACCACAATTGTTTTAGCGCCAGTTACCCCTCCCCAGCTGAGATGTACGACTGTCAAGGAAGGATCCGTCCTGACATTGCTTGCATTGGTCACTTGGTAAAGTTGACCAAATATGATTTGGTCAGTAGATATAAGTTTATCTGTCACAATTGTGACACTGGCCGCTGTGTCCCTGTATGCCACAGCTTCCTGACCATTAATCAGTGGCTATTGCCTGTACTTGCCCAAGGTAGTGGGACTTAAAAGTAAAGTACCATGCCACTGTCACAGACAAGGACAGCCTGAGTGGGGGTTCTTGCTAGGCCAGAACCCACTTCAGAACCCAGGGTTAACCTAACATACCTTGGGGCACTGCTACTACCTGTACTAGTGCTAGGAGAGCTAGTTGCCTTAGGGGCAGTAGTAGTAGCTTATTTGGTGTTAGCTTTAGAGCAAGGTAAGGCCAAGGTTTCTTGCCAGAGGAAGAGAAGTTTTAGGACCCACCCCGGAGGAAGATTTTTGGTGACCTTGAGAAGACTCCTTTTTGTCTTTACCTTTTTCCTCACCCTTCTTTTGGGCCTTAGAAGAATCTTGCTTCTTCTGGTCACCTACACCACCATTGTCTTTCTGCTATACCCTGGTGTGGACCCATTTTTCTACCTTCTTTCCCAATTCTTGGGGAAAGGTCATGTCAGATTCCATCAGGCTCTGGTGCAGCTGCTGCTTTGGAGAGTTATTTAGGATGGGCTTTCACTCATCAATAAATTGTACAATCCCTCATAATCATGCACATTACTACAAGGAAGCCAGCCTTCCACAGCCTTAATATCACTATCTACAAAGGCAACCCAGACTTGGTTGTGTGCCTTCTGTGTGTCCCTGAATTTGACTGTGTAGTGTTCAGTGGTCAAACCAAACCCATCTATAAGGGCACTCTTCAAGACTCTGTAGTTGTCAGCATCTTCGTCCTTGACAGTGAGGAGTTGGTCTCTTCCTTTGCTAGCAAAGGAGAGTCACAGGATAGGTGTCCACTGACCTTGAGGGACCTTCTGTACTTTACAGGCCTTCTCCAAGGCAGTGATCCATTTATGGATATCACCCCCGTCCTGGTAAGGAGGGACTATCATGCTCAGGTTCCTAGGATAAAAAAGGGTTCCTTAACCCTAGGGACACTAGTGCTGCCAGCATGGCACTCTAGTCCCAAATGCTTCCCAGCCTTTTGTACCTCCAAGGTTTCCTTATCAAGGGTCAGATCCTCTTGCTTGATGATTCTGAGCTTGGCTCTCTGAAGGTTAAGCAGGTTGTATTCCCTTTCTGAGGGGTCCTCCCTCACACTAGAGATGGAGGTCCCTATGGAGTTGTTAGAGGCATTGGAATTAGCAGAGGATGATCTAGATCTCTTCTTTTTTTTTTTTGCAGAGTTTTATATAGCGCGAACTAGACCCAAACCGAATCAGGTATCAGACCGCTTTACATAGCACCAGTTACGTTACATGAGGACGGACACACATTCATTTTAGGCACGGGGAGATTAAGTGATTTGCCCAGAATCACAGGAGGTTTTGGCGTCGTTACCGAGACTCAAACCCAGATCCCCAGGTCTGAGGTCGAGCGCCCTAGCCGTTAGGCCAACTCCTCTCCCTCTTCTGCATTCTCTGTACCCTCCTGGGGGGAATAAAGGGAGTCCTACCTTTAGGGGTATCCTCTGTACCATCTGTACTATTCCCTGGGGGATCAGAGTTCACCAAGGTTGAGTCAACAGACTCCTCCTGGTCGTGCTCAGAATTGTGTCACTGGGGTGAATCGCCCCTGACCCATCTTCTGGAGCGACTTCACCCACATTGTCCTGCCCTTCTGGCCTACTAGTTTTCTGGAGGTCATCGTGCAGCAGCAGCTCTAAGAGTTGCTGAGTATTAGGGTTACTACCTGTCTTTAATTTCCTGGATGCAGCCAGGTTCTTAAGTTCCTGGAACTTAAGAACACTATACCTAGAAAGCGGGGACCCACTGGAATCCCCAATTAAAGACATGGTAAACTGGGTGTAGTGTGTTGTTGCACTTACCTACCCTAGTGGAAAATAAACTTAAAAAGGATTGTAGAAAGGGTGGTGCTAGACCCTCAACTAGCAATCCAAAAAGTTAAGTATTTATATGTGTCTAATGCTAGTAATGGTTTTTCAACCAACCACACCTAGATTAGCTGGTACAACAGTGCAGGCTTAAATCCCAAATGTTGCACTCCAATGTAGAAGGCTGCCTTAGTAGATGGTGCACACTTATTTAAGTGAAGCATCTTGCACAAATCCAGACTACCCTTATGATGATTTCAGTGGTCTTAGAAAACCATAGAAACCTCTCTAAGTGGCAGCTGTGGAGAGCAGCCTTCAGGCTTAGTCCAGAAGGAGTGTTAAGCAGCTCGTTGTACCAGATCTAATCATATAGTGTAGATTAAATTAAATTGAGCGACACAGTGCATTGATACAAATATGTATATTCATTATACAATACTCCCTCACACATTGTTACATTTCCTAGGTGGAGATATCAACACAAATACACACAATACTTCAATTGAAAACAGGTAAGTAAGCACAATACACAATGGTCTCCAGGGGAAGACCAACCCATATACTAAGACAGTAGAATGCCGACTGCAAACAAAGGGCCCGATTCACAGAACTAACTTATGACAGAATCCTAAACTTACTACTTTTGGTATTCACAGAAGTTAGGATTTTGTCTTAAGTTTGTCTTAAGACAGACTTAAGACAGACTTAAGTTAGGATTTTGTCTTAAGTCTGTCTTAAGACAAACTTAAGACAAAATCCTAACTTCTGTGAATACCAAAAGTAGCAAGTTTAGGATTTTGTCTTAAGTTAGTTCTGTGAATCGGCCCCAAAGTCGGGACTTGGACCAGGAGACTCAGAACAGCTGTGGACACAAGGAACCACCCAGGGGAAGTACCCAGAAACCCCACGGGGCCTGTGTGCAGAGTGGAAACACAGATGCATACTCATTAGAAGTCAACGGGAAAGTCGCGGTTGCAGTTTTGAAAAGGAAGGGCCCTTCCCAGTGGACCCTGAAGAAACCCTGTGGAAGACGGAAGGTTGGAGAGTCACCCCACCTGTGGATGCCCCAGGAACCAGGATGTCTACACCAGGGAAGACTGGTGCATAGGTGCATAGGTGCAAAGTGATGCTGGACACCCACATAGACCTTAATGGAGGACTTCAAAAAATATGCCGCTGGAGAAGACTGTGCAAGAGTCCGGTTGAATCCAAAGGTGGATTCTTGAAAAGAAGAACCTGCAAGCAGCAGGAACAGAGTCTATGCCACTCGGAGGTGTCCAGGAGGCACGGAAGAGCAATGACAACCGATGACGGAAGATGCAGGAGTAGTGACAGTGACATTGTCGCTGCAGCTATGAGGACTGGGTGACACTGTGGAAGAGCAGGAGCCATTCACAAGCTGTCCCACGTCGGAAGTCGTGAACCAGGGGGTCGGTGTCCGGTAGGAGCACCAACAAGTCTTGGCAGCAGTAACAGACATGGAAAATGACGAAGGAGCAATTTTGGGACCAGCAAGGTCCAAGGGACTCACCAAGTGCAGGAGAGTCAGAGCAGGGTCCGAGCCAGCAGGGGAGCCCACTGAAGCAAGAGAAGACCCTTAAGAGGACCCACAGGCCAAAGGCACAGAAGGTGCAATAGGACCCCGAGCAGCTAACCAAAGATGAAGGTCCATGGTGCAGAGGATGCAGTGAGGATGAACAGCTTGACAGGAAGTGATGCAGGAGGCTGGAGTTTCTTATAGTCTGAAGATTTATGGAGTGCAGAACCAATAATTGAGGGAAATGAGAGGGACCCTTTTACGCCAAAGGAATAAGGCACAAAACAACAATGTCACAAAGAGGGTTTCCTTTGGACTAATAGCTACAAGTCTCTTATAACTCACGTTATTTACTCACCCACTCACAATCTTAGAAATAATCCCATTGATCATTCAGGCTGTTCACACTTCATTTACACCATCCATGCATTGAGAGTAGAAAGTTACACCCAAACTCAAAATATGCAATTTTGTTTAAAAAAGCAATAGAGCACAAGTTACTACTTGTGTAACGATATATCTGTAAGAGACATTAGTTAGTATTAGATTCCTTACCTTAGAAATGTCCCCAGGCGTCAGACTGGATCCGGAAATGTTTGCGTAGCAGTACCCTTGCGCGTCGGGAGGCGTCGTCTGCGGCTCCGCGTCCGTCGTCGGCGTCGTGGGCGCCGTGAGGACGTCGTCGGAGTACTTAGACGCCGCCTCCGCGTGCTGACGTCAGTTCTTAGACACAGCTTTTCCGCGCCAGAAACACAGAGCCATGTTAAAAACCAACACTGGTGCCATTGAAACTAGGGCCCTGAAGGGGACAACCCTAACCCTAGATATTGGTTCGCAGAACGGGGAGGATGGGTGGGTCGGTAAGGAATCTAATACTAACTAATGTCTCTTACAGATATATCGTTACACAAGTAGTAACTTGTGCATCTGAAAGAGACACGTTAGTATTAGATTCCTTACCTTAGAATAGATACCCCAGCAATACCAACCCTGGTGGTGGGTCTGCGAACCAATAATCACACCAGAAAGTCCTGGAGGACGGAACGGCCAAAGAAGCCATCCCTCCGGACTTGACCGTCCAGGCAGTAGTGTCTCGCAAATGTGTGCAGCAATGCCCACGTAGCTGCCTGACATATGTCTTGCAAGGGCACACCCCTGCCCAGGGCAGTGGTGGTCGCCGTCGCTCGGGTAGAATGACCCCGCAGTCCAACCGGGGGCTCCTTCCTAGCCAAGGAGTAGCATGCCTGGATACACAGGATGATCCACCGGGAGATGGTCCTCTTGTGCACCGCTTTTCCCTTCTTAGCGCCCACGTAACCAACAAAGAGTTGGTCATCCACCCGGAACTGGCGTGTGCGATCCAAATAGAATGAGAGCGCACGTTTTGGGTCCAGACGGTGGAGCCGCTCTTCCTCTTTAGAGGGATGCGGTGGCGGGAAGAAGGTAGGCAAGGTGATGGACTGCCCGATGTGAAAGGCCGTGACAACCTTGGGCAGGAAAGAAGGTTTGGTACGAAGCACCACTTTGTCCGGATGGACCGAAAGGAAAGGTGGAGTACAAGAAAGAGCCTGGAGCTCACTCACTCTCCTGGCAGAGGTGATGGCAACCAGGAAAGCAGTCTTCAAAGTCAGAAGGCGAAGAGGACAGTTGTGAAGTTGCTCAAAGGGAGCGCACATCAGAAAAGTAAGAACCAAGTTCAAGTCCCACTGAGGCATCACAAACGGAACAGGAGGAAACGTGTGAGTGATGCCCTTAAGAAATCTGTTAACAATAGGGGACTTGAACAAAGAAGGCTGATCAGGTAGCCTGAGAAAGGCTGAAAGGGCAGAAAGGTAGCCCTTGATAGTGCCCAGAGCAGAGCCCTGCTGGGAAAGAGAAAGAAGGAAGAGAAGAACCTCAGAAAGAGGGGCAGAAAGTGGATCCACAGCCTTTGCTGTGCACCATGCCACAAATCTGTTCCACCTGCAGGCGTATACCGACTTTGTGGAGGGACGCCTGGCTGCCAGAATGATGTTACAGACTTCAGGAGGCAAGTCAAATGGCCTCAACTGTCCCCGCTCAATCTCCAAGCATGGAGGTGGAGACTGGACAGGTTCGGGTGGAGGACCGTCCCCTGCTGCTGCGACAGAAGGTCCTCCTGAAGAGGCAGACGAACCGGGGGATCGACTGACATACTGAGTAGCTCTGGATACCAGTACCTTCTCGCCCAGTCCGGAGCCACAAGGATGACTTGGGCCCGGTCGCGCTTGATCAGAACTCTGGGCAGAAGTGGTATAGGTGGAAAGGTGTACAACAGACCGCAACTCCACTCGCGACGAAAAGCGTCTCCGAGCGAGTGCCGCCTTGGAAATTCCAACGCGCAGAACTGATGACATTGCACGTTCTCTTCGGTGGCGAATAGATCTAACCAAGGCTCTCCCCATCGCTGAAAGAGGCCTTGCGCCACGTCCGAGTTCAGACGCCATTCGTGATCCATCATGCACCGACGGCTGAGCTCGTCCGCCCTGGTGTTCAGAGAACCTGCCAGGTGTTGAGCCACCAGGGTCACGCCCTGGCGTTCCAGCCATTGCCAAAGGCGAAGAGCCTCTTGACAAAGGATCCACGACCCCACCCCGCCTTGTTTGTTGCAGTACCACATGGCGGTGGTGTTGTCCGTGAACACCTGCACTACACTCCCCCGGACAGAGGGGAGGAATGCCTTCAGTGCTAGACGAATCGCCCGAAGCTCCAACAGGTTGATGTGGAGCCGGGCCTCCGCCGGAGACCAGAGGCCTCTGATCTCCGCCTCTCCCATGTGGCCTCCCCAGCCCTGGAGGGACGCGTCCGTCACAACTACGTGCTCCGGTTGGGGAAGGGAGAGGGATCTGCCGCTGACCCAATCGCGGTCCGTAAGCCACCACTGCAGCTGTCTCACAGTGCCCTCCGAGATCAGGACGTGGTCGGATAGGTTGCCCTGATGCTGGGCCCACTGAAACTTCAGGTCCCACTGCAGAGCCCGCATCCGCCACCTGGAGTGATGCACCAGTAGGATGCAGGAGGCCATCAGCCCCAGAAGCCGCAGCGTCAACCTGACCGAAACCCGGGATAACGGCTGAAAGATGGGAATCAGAGCCTGAATATCCCGGACCCGCTGTTCGGGCGGATAAACCCGAAACCGCGCCGAGTCCAGAACCGCTCCGATGAAGAGGAGCTTCTGAGAGGGACACAGGTGTGACTTCGGCACATTGATGGAGAACCCCAGCTGGTGCAGGAGGTCTGCCGTCGTCTGGAGGTGGCTGACGACTGTCTGGGGCGAGCCCGCCTTCAACAACCAGTCGTCGAGGTAGGGGAAGACTGAAACCCCTAACCTGCGAAGATGAGCTGCGACCACCGCCATCACCTTCGTGAACACCCGTGGGGCGCTGGTAAGGCCGAAGGGGAGCACGGTAAACTGAAAGTGCTCGTGGCCCACCATGAACCGCAGGTAGCGCCGGTGGGCAGGCAGGACGGGGATATGAAAATAAGCATCCTGCAAGTCCAACGCTACCATCCAGTCTCCTGGGTCCAGGGCAGCCAGGACCTGAGCCAGTGTCAGCATCTTGAACTTCTCCTTCCGGAGGAAGCCGTTGACGTTCCGAAGGTCCAAGATAGGGCGTAGGCCCCCTTTGCCCTTCTTGGGTACCAGAAAGTAGTGGGAGTAGCAACCACACCCTACTTCTGGCCCAGGAACGCGCTCGATGGCCCCTTTGGCCAAGAGGGCCGTAACTTCCTCCTGCAGAAGTCGCAAGTGATACCCCGATACACAGTGGTTCTGCGGTGGCATGGCTGGAGGAGTCGCCTCGAAGGGGAGGGAGTAGCCCCTTTGGACGATTTGCAGCACCCACCTGTCCGACGTGACAGTGCGCCAGTGAAGGTGGTGATGGGGAACCCTGCCTCCCACTGGCGTCACATGGGCCTGAAAGCACGGACTAGGAGGGTTTAGAGGCGGATGCTGCGGGGGAAGGTGTGGACTGACCTCGCCGCTGCCCCCGACCACCGGCGGTTCCCACGGCCGCCACCGCGTTGGGTATTGCCCTGCGGTGCGTGGCTGGCAGCACGTGTGGGCGCACCCCTTCCGTGGCCACGAAAGGAGTGATAGGCAGCCGATTGCTGGCGCTGGCCCGAGAGGCCTAAGGACTTGGCCGTAGCCCTGGAGTCCTTAAAACACTCAAGCGCATGGTCTGCCTTGTTGCCAAAGAGGCGACGGCCATCGAACGGCATGTCCATAAGCGTGCTCTGGACATCTGCCGAGAAGTTGGCGGACCTCAGCCAGGCGTGGCGTCTGACCGCCACTGTCGTTGCCATCGCTCTACCCAGTGTCAGTGGTATCCAGCCCACACCGGATGGAATATTTGGCTGCATCCCGGCCCTCCACAAGGGCTTGGCCGAGTTTGGCCCGTACCTCCAACGGACACTCTGGCAGCACTTCCGCGACCTTATCCCACACAGAGTGGGTGTAACATCCCAAGAGGCAGGCGGTGTTAGAAGTCCGCAGGCCGAGGCTAATTGATGAGAAGATCTTCTTCCCATACTGGTCATACCTCTTGGATTCCCGGTCCGGGGAGCGGACGGGAATGCGGTCTGGGAATTGGAGGCCTGGATGACCAGGCTCTCGGGGGTAGGGTGGGAGGACAGGAAACATGGGTCGCCAGGGGCTGGGCGGTGGCGTCTGGCCACGTTCCTATCTACGGGCGAACCCGTAGCAGGCTTGGACCAAGTGCCCAGCAGAACGTGGGTCAAGGCCTCATTAAAAGGCAGCAGAGGCTCGGCCGAGCATAACTGCGGTTTAAGGACCTCAGTGAGGAGGTTAGTCCTCACGGCCGCGACGGGGAGCTCAAGGCCCAAGGCCTTGGCAGCCCTCATCAGCACTACACTATAAGTTGCCCCTCCTCCGATGCCACGGAAGGAGGGGAGACAAAACCAGTGTCTGGAGAGGTGTCCAGGCCACTGGCCTCCCCAAGGTCTCCTGTCCAGTCCTCATGAGACTGACACTACCTGGTCAGAGGGTCCTCAGACCCCTCCCAGTCCTCTTCATCACCCATCTCCTGAAATTCAGGGTTCTCAACCAATGGGGCCTGCTCGTAGAGAGAGAACTCTCCAACCGGCGTCTGGAGCGGCGCCCATCGGGGCCGTCCCGACGCCGGAACAGGAACGAAGGTGGAACCGGGGACGGCGCCGCCCGAGGCCGGCGCCGGAGGCGACACCTGAGGGTCCGATGCCGGGGAGGTCGTCAGATCCACCGGCGACGAACCAGATCCCGAAGGAGGACCAGCCGCATCCTGCGGCGCCGGGCCCGAAGGCGCCGGCGGCGTCGGAACAACTGGACCCCTCGGCGCCGGGCCCGAAGGCACCGGCGGTGTCGGGATAACGGGGACCTGCGGCGCCGGGGCCGAAGGCATCGGCGGCGTCGGGGCAAAAGCACCCGACGGCGTCGGGGCCGGAGCCGCCGACCCGCTGGGCCCGAAGGCGCCGCGGAGCCCGTTGGAGGAGAGAGTTTCCTCATGGCCATGAGGAAGCGCTCGACCTCCTCCGGCGTCGCGTTCAGCCCAGAGACCGGAGTGTGTGGAGCTGCACGCGGCGCCCGCGACTCCGACGGAGCCGCGTGGGCGGTGTCACCCGAACCCCCGGCCGCATCGCGCGAGCGTCGGGGGGAGTCCGAGGAGCGATGACGCCGCTTGGACTTCTTGTGCCTCTTACCTGACGACGACTTCGACCCGGAGGAGTGCGGCCTACTCTCGGAGCTGTGATGGCTCCGAGCCCGCGACCTGTCCCTCGACCTCCCATGGGATCGGGACCTCTCACGGCGCGGGGCCGACTGCCGGAGTTCGAGGCGCCTACGGGACCGCTCCCGCCTGGCTTTCGAAGAGAGGGCCCGGCAGTCGGAGCAGGCCTTGTCGTCGTGGTCGACCCCCAAACACGACAAACAGACGCGGTGAGGATCCGTGACCGACATCAGCCGGTCGCAATCGTCACAAGGTTTGAAGCCGGGCATCCCTAAAGGGAGCGTGTCGGAGTCGAGAGACTCGAAATAGGACCAAAAAGGATCAAAAAAGGTAGTCAAAAAGTGACTAGGGTTACTGCTTTTTCCAGATCTGCGCTTGCTGGCGCGGAAAAAAGAAGAACTGACGTCAGCACGCGGAGGCGGCGTCTAAGTACTCCGACGACGTCATCACGGCGCCCACGACGCCCACGGAGCCGCAGACGACGCCTACCGACGCGCAAGGGTACTGCTACGCAAAAATTTCCGGATCCAGTCTGACGCCTGGGGATATTTCTAAGGTAAGGAATCTAATACTAACGTGTCTCTTTCAGATTCAATTTATTCATTATCATGTGAGTAAGAAAAATTTGGTACAAACATATCAAAAAGAAGATTTTTTAAAAAATCTATTTAAAAGCAAGCTTCATTCTGCACTCAACAATTTGGCTACTATCCTTTCAAAAGTAAAAACAACAATATGTTTTTTTTCAACCTTCTAATATGATGCATTCCGCCTTTAGGGCTCTGTAGTACTGCTTTAGTGGTGACTTACAGCCATTAAAAAGGAAGGTAAAAGCTTTGCCATGGCTTGAAATGGGAAATTTGAGTTAGTAGTTTAAACCTGTTCTGCCTGCCAGCAATAACAGGCTAGGAGTCATGCATTTGCCTTGTCACACTCATGGTGGCATAACTAATGTGGTAGTCCACAACAGACACTTTTACTCGCAGGCACTAGGTTCCCCTGTACCATATAAAAGGGACTTACAAGTAAATCAAGTTACATCAATTGAGATGGGCCAATTAAACACATAATTTTTAAAGGTCAGAGCACATGCATTGAGTCCTGATTAGCAGGGCTCAGTGCATTTCAGTCATTCCACGAGTTTCTAGTAGTCAAAAGGGGGCCAAAAAGGGGGGGGGGGTGTACCTACAAAAAGCTTGTTCCATACAGAGTACTTGCAGGCAATATGTTTTACACCTCCCGAGCATCATCTCATCTATATCTGTACTATTCATAATAGGGCTCCGAGAAATACATTGCACTGTACAACAGTTATCTAAAAAGCCAAACGAGCATTGGCAATACCAATAAGTCTGACTTGTATATAAAAGTGCACCTTGTGTCACTGATGCGTTTAGGCACTCAAGTCTTCCTACATGCACTCTAGCACTCATCTTTGCACTCAAGCACCTATTATTTTATCTATTAATTTTTGTATTCACCCACTGACATAACTGCAGTAAAACACACCCAAACTCAACAACATATGCACAATAAATAAAAGAACCCCAACCCACCTCCACCGACCTCCTCAGACTCCTCGGTCCCACAGATGCAAACCCGACCACAAGTTCACCGCCTGGGACCAGCTCATCACACAAAACACCACACCTATCATGAACTCCATCCACTCAGGAGCTCCCACGGACCCCAGTCCCCACAACATATTCACCCTCTGAAACAAGAGGATCGGCAACTAGCTCACCACCATTTTCAATACATCCATCACCATGGCCACCTTCCCCGAAGAATGGAAACACGCATAAGGAAAAACCCTGCTCAAGAAACTGGCCGCCAATCACAGCAAACTCAAGAACTACCTTCCCATCTCTCTGCTTCCCTTTCCTAACAAAGTCCTCAAAAAAGCCATTAACCACAAACTTACAAAACAACTGGGGAACAACAACCTTCTGGAAACCTCCCAATCTGGATTCCCCACCAACTACAACACTGAAACCGCCCTGATTTCTGCCTTCAACGACATCAGAACCCTCCTTGACCGGGGATAAATGGAAGCCCTGATCCTCCTTGACCTCTCAGCAGCGTTCAACACAGTTTCCCACCACAACCCTTATCAAGAGGCTTCATCACATCGGAATCTAAGCAGACACCCTCAAATGGGTCACCTCCTTCCTCACCAGAAGAACCCATAGATTCTGCCTAACAACTTTTACCTTGGAGTCCAAAAATATCATCTGCGGCGTTCCTCAAGGCTCGTCCCTCAGCCCTACACTGTTCAACACCTACATGAACCCCATGGCCAACATCCTCAGAAACAATGACTAAACATCCAATCCTACACAGACGACACTCAGCTTATCCTCTCCCTATCAAAAGGACCCTCCATCACAATGACCAACTTCTGTAGGCATCATCAATAGGATGAAAGACAACTGCCTAAAACTCAACACAGACAAAATTAAAGTGCTGATCTTTGGGAACAACACCTCCCCATCGAATGACTCCTGGTGGCCTCCTGAACTAGGTAAGTATGGGGCGAAAATTCATTCCGCTCGCGGAATTTGCGGATTTTCCGCAATTTCGCGATCCGCGAATCTCACGAAATTGCGGCAAAATCCACAAATCCGCGAGCGGGACAAATTTTGTTCAGGAAGCACTTACAGGGTTACAGCAGGTGCCCAAGAATTTCTTTGTAACCATTTACAAAAAGGTTACAAAGAAATTAACTTCAACTTGGGCAACTTGGGCACCTGCTGTAACCCTGTAAGTGCTTCCTGAGCGGCACCTCGTTGCCTACTTGCAACTATTCTCTGACCCTGCTCTGACCCTTGAAGCAGGGTCAGAGAATAGTTACAATTAGGCAACGAGGCTCCTGTCACAAAAAATAAATCTCAGCAGGAAGCACTTACAGATATAAATAAAGCAGGTGCCCGAGTTGAAGCTCAAATTCAGTAACGCATTTATAGTAAGCCCAAGAATCTAGTGAGCACGGTCGATGCTAGGCAGGTGTGCTTTCTCCCCAAATCTGCCATCTACAAATAGCTGTAATCCGTGATGGAGGTCTAGGCATCCACGAGTTTCTCGAGCGCAATCCCCCTGTACTTCCAGTGACCAGGAGGCTGCTTTCTCCTCATCTGCTGCTCTGATCGGTCTCTGACCTTTATAAACAAGAGGCATGTGAACTCGCACAGAAGCCCGGCCCCACACACACTTGGCTATGCAACCTCTTTCCGCCCTTTCCCCCACTGTGATAGACAGCTCACTCGAGGGACCTCGGCGCCTATGGGCGCGGTGGCAAAGTTACAGACACACGGGGTCACTGGAGACAACTCTTTTGGGCCTTTACGCAGCTGTAGTGTAGGAAAAGCACAATACATTTCATTTACCCAACGAGGTAGCACTTACTGCTTTCTCCTCATCTGCGGCGCTGATCGGTCTCTGACCTTTATAAACAAGAGGCATGTGAACTCGCACAGAAGCCCGGCCCCACACACACTTGGCTATGCAACCTCTTTCCGCCCTTTCCCCCACTGTGATAGACAGCTCACTCGAGGGACCTCGGCGCCTATGGGCGCGGTGGCAAAGTTACAGACACACGGGGTCACTGGAGACAACTCTTCTGGGCCTTTACGCAGCAGTAGTGTAGGAAAAGCATGATACATTTCATTTACCCAACGAGGTAGCACTTACTGCTTTCTCCTCATCTGCGGCGCTGATCGGTCTCTGACCTTTATAAACAAGAGGCATGTGAACTCGCACAGAAGCCCGGCCCCACACATACTTGGCTATGCAACCTCTTCCCGCCCTTTCCCCCACTGTGATAGACAGCTCACTCGAGGGACCTCGGCGCCTATGGGCCCGGTGGCAAAGTTACAGACACACGGGGTCACTGGAGACAACTCTTCTGGGCCTTTACGCAGCAGTAGTGTAGGAAAAGCATGATACATTTCATTTACCCAACGAGGTAGCACTTACTGCTTTCTCCTCATCTGCGGCGCTGATCGGTCTCTGACCTTTATAAACAAGAGGCATGTGAACTCGCACAGAAGCCCGGCCCCACACACACTACGCTATGCAACCTCTTCCCGACCTTTCCCCCACTGTGATGGACAGCTCACTCGAGGGACTTCGGCGCCTATGGGCGCGGTGGCAAAGTTACAGACACACGGGGTCACTGGAGACAACTCTTCTGGGTCTTTACGCAGCTGTAGTGTAGGAAAAGCACAATACATTTCATTTACCCAACGAGGTAGCACTTACTGCTTTCTCCTCATCTGCGGCGCTGATCGTTCTCTGACCTTTATAAACAAGAGGCATGTGAACTCGCACAGAAGCCCGGCCCCACACACACTAGGCTATGCAACCTCTTCCCGCCCTTTCCCCCACTGTGATGGACAGCTCACTCGAGGGGCCTATGGGCGCGGTGGCAAAGTTACAGACAAACGGGGTCACTGGAGACAACTCTTCTGGGCCTTAAAGCAGCTGTAGTGTAGGAAAAGCACGATACATTTACCCAACGAGGTAGCACTTACTGATTAGCCAGTAGAAAGTACTCCAGTTGAGTATAGTGCAATTGCCCAAAAATCCACGAATTCGTGGGGAAATCCACAACTTCACAGATTTTTTTTGCGAATTCGTGAACCGCGAATACGCAAAATTCGCCCATACTTAGAACTAGGACCCTCACCCATGCTGAAAGACCATGCATGAAACTTTGGCATTATCATGGGCAGCAAGCTTACCATGAAAAGTTAGATCAGCGCAATCAATCAATCATGACATTTGTAAAGCGCACTACATACCCGTGAGGGTCCCAAGGCGCTGGGGGGGGGGGTGCCCAGTCTCTTCCGCCGGCTTCCTCACTCTCTGCATGCTCTGTAAGATTTTCAAAGGGCTGGGGGCGTGGCTTTGCGATCGGCAAGCTGGCTGCACTGTAGTGCTGCTCTGCCGGCCACCGTTAATTATCCTTAATCATCCTGCCAATTCTGAACCAGCCAATGTGTTTCTGTGTTGGGAACATGTAGTGCATTCATCGACATACCAGCTGAGATGTCTTGTCTGCGCCCGCAGCGGAAATCAAGAGAGGTGTCTGCCAGAAGGAGTACGGGGCCACCCGCGCTCATATAATGGCGGACGCACAGTAGGGGGCCTGAGCGCCGAGATCCCAACCCGGCCTTGATTGTAGTCAGGAGGTGTGGAGGCCGCATCGTATCACTCCGGCGGCTTGTGGCTGCCACTGCACTACGGACAACAGCTAAGTGAACCTGTGCGGGGAAGCGGGTATTTGAAGCGCGGTAGAGCGACTGAGCATGTTAAGCGGCGAAATCACTCGCGTGGCCGGTGCCTACTGCTGGGAAAGACCATGCGCGGGCCGTGAGTTCTGGGCCTTCGGCGGTGTACTCACTTGCTGGCGCTGTCTGCATTATTCACATACCGTCACTAGCCCCCGACTGAGACTGCAAGGGTTGCGCTCCCTCCTACAGTGGTGCAGTTACTGGGCTGAGTTTCTGCTGTCCCAAAACCTTCTGCCTTGGCTGTGACTCATTACATATCGGTGGCATCGGGACATTTGAGGTTATAGACCTTACACTTGGAGTGCCTTTCTCGCATCACCACGAGTCCTGCATACTCAACCCCCCTTTCCTGGAACTCACTCACTGCAATCTGCTCTGTGAAATTTAGAGGAGGACACCGGGGCGCCGCGAGGAAGTGCAGCTGGAGTGGTCCTTCAATATAGTTGCGGAATGTGCTACTGCTGGGTGTGAGGGGGTCCAACATTGTATAACTGCTGTGGCCAGTACCTTTGGGAGTCACCTGCGCTCTTGTGGCATCACCTTCCTGTAATTGCTAGTGGATGGCTGTCATTGCATGATCAGTGAGGTAGAGGCCTACTTGATTGTGTCTCCATTTGGCCCAGAGGGTGCATCAGAGGGGCTTGGTCGAGTGTGCAGGGGACTTTACCTGGACGCCTGTCGCGAGAGATAGCTGAAAGGAGTGTGCATGATGGGCAAGCCGGACAATCTCAACCGCGCCTCACTTTTGAACTCCGGAAAGGCGGCAAAACACCTCACAATGCAGCCTCTGATTCAAAGCTCGAGTCTGCTATGCAGGGCCCTACAACGCTGGAGAAATCTCTGGCTGCCATACAGGCTAGCCTTCAGGCGATCGATTGGAAGATAGAAGCCCTTAATGGCCAGATGGACCTTTTCTCTACGAAACTGGATAAACAAGCGGCCCGCATCGGTGAGGCTGAGCAGCGCATCACGGACGCGGAGGACGGTCTACAACAAGTGGCGGCAAAGACTTCAGACATTACAAATCTTCTCGCTGTTATACAGGCGAAGAACGAGAATATTGAAGCGAGGTCAAGGCGCAACAACATCCACGCCTTGGGCTTTCTAAAATCTACGAATGTGGGGCGCCTGGAAGATTATATGGAGACAATGCTGCGTGAAGTGTGTGGGGCGGATGAGCTGTCACCTATGGTTGCAGTGGAACGTGCCCATTGATCATTGACGGTGCGGCCCCCTCCGGGTGCTCCACCGCACCCTATCATTGCTCGCTTATTGAACTATAGCGATCGGGACTCAGTTCTACGTATCACCAGGCAAAAGGGCACAATCACTTATTGGAACAACGTCCTCTTGTTTTATCCGCACTTTATAGCACAAGTGCAGGCAGCCAGGAAGGAGTTTCAGAATGTGAAGAAGCTGTAACAAAATAACAGGTCCCGTAAGCCATGCTTTACCCAGCAAGATTGCGCATATGACAGGGGCAAGATCTTTACAACTCCAAAACAAGGGATGGAACATGCCAGATCTCTACGGCGGAGACGCAAATCACCTGACCTCAATTTTTATGCTGATGACTGATTCGTAAGGGGGCTTGGTCCATTGCACCTATGTTTGTTCTATTTTTTTTTCTTTATACTAGTTTGGGTGGGATGTAATTTCCCTTGCAGCTGTGGCTTTTGCTTATTGGTCCTTCATGGTCTCCTGACATGGTGGGATTGTGTGGTCACTTTGTGCGATGGTCCCGCGCCATGTGCCTGCTGTACTGTGGGGTTTACAATATGACCTTTATCTTAATAGTTGATGTAGGGGGGTGTGCCTGCTTGAATTATGTTCCTTATGCAACAGTGCTACTGCTTTCCTAGCGGTTGGTTTCAGTGGTGGGTTCTTTGTTCATATGCTCGGTGGCGCCCTCCCTTCTAGACATGGGAATGGATTTAGCCACTACAGTCACCGATGGGTATGACCCGCCAAGTTCGATGTTTTCTATTGTTACGGTTGGGTGGGGGAGGGTGGATTGTGTCTTTGGCGCTTTGGGGATGCCGAAGTGGGTGGTGGGTTTGGGGGTTGTATATTCTTCCTGTGCACTAGATTTGACATTTGGCAACATTGCAACTGGCGGGTCTGAGGTACACGTGTCCTTACGCAGTTTAAAGTGTCTTGTCACATACATAAGTTTTTGTCGAGGAGCTATGGATGACAGGTGAACAATATAATTGTGTTACTTGGAAAGTCCGCGGCTTAAACACACCCAGGAAGACGAGACATATGCTGGCGCAATTAGATAGACATAATGTCCACATTGATCTCCTACAGGAGACCCATCTCAACAAACATACAGAGGGTTCAGTGGCATGCAGGTGGGCGTCTTATCGCCTTACCTCCTCTTATTCTACCTATGCGAGGGGGGTCCTTATTCTTATTAAGAAAGGGGTCTTGTTTCAACCTATCGACACTTGTACTGACAATGAGGGTCGATGGGCAGTTGTACATGGAAGGTTGGGGAGGGTATTGGTAACTATCGTCAATATCTATGGGCCAGTGGTTGACGATTAATGTTTTGCGCACTTGGCCGGAAGCAGCGCTTTTATGTGGAGGGGACCTCAACACATACCTCAATCCGCAAGTGAATAAATCCAATTCAACTGGGACACGCATGGTTAAAGTGGCGCAATGTATATGCGATTTTATGGAGGAGATGGGTTTAGTAGATGCTTCGCGCATGCGACATGAAGGGGTCCTAGAGGGCACACACATTACTCCTGCTTTCAATAGCTGGTCTCGGCTAAATTATTGTATACTGAATGGGGAGGCTAATGGGTGGGTAGAGAAGGTTTACACATTGCCGAGAACCCTATCGGATCATAATCCTGTAGTTATCACCATGACTGTTCCACTTACCCCAACATCGCCCCTTCCCTTGGCTCTTCCGGGCGGATTCACTGCTTGACCCAGTTTACGCGGAGTCAATTAGGAAAGCTATTGTACAATACTTTGAATTAAATATTGGCATGGTTGACAGTCCCACAACCTGTGGGAAGCCTTTAAGGTTACGATCAGGGGGGCATGTATAAGTACTTCACGGGCATTCTGCGGGATTTGAGGGGTCAACTGCGACGGTTGGAAGAACGTTCATGGGAGCTAGAATCCCAATACGCTGCTTCCCCCTCACTGTACACACTGGCACACATTCACGAGTATGTTGAAGAATATAACTCGCTAGTGTCAACAGAAATAAAATACCTTTCCAAACGATATGTGGTGAGAGCATATGGCGAGGGTGGTAGACCTGGCAGGACTTTGGCCAGTCGTCTTTGAGATAGTACCGACGCTCCCCCGGTAGACCATATAGTTGATCACACGGGTACTGATCATTATTCTCAGAGCGGCATCATAGCCCAATTTCGCTCTTTTTACGAGACTCTTTATAAGTCCCGGGGTGCCATGCCTGATTCTGCCTTGCATGCCTACCTGGCTGACACGGCCTGTGCCTGGCTATCCGATGTGCATAGAAAGTATCTCAGCCTTCCCATCGATGAGGCAGATATCAAAGAGGCCATTCTTTCACTGCCTAACAAAAAAGCGCCTGGGCCCGACGGGCTGACTGCAGAGTTTTATAAGGAGTATGTCGATCTTCTCACACCACATATCTTGGCAATGTACTCGGAGGCGCACGATCTGGGATATCTGCCGCCATCCCTGAGGCAGGCCTTGATTGTCACACTCTTGAAGAAAGATAAGCCTTCTAAGGGGTGTGAATCTTATTGCTCGCTATCCTTGATTAATCTGGATGCAGAGATTCTGGCAAAGTGCTGGCCACCAAATTACAACCTTTGATGCCACTTCTGGTACTACCGGATCAATCTGGTTTTATCCCAGATCCACTTCTTTAAATTTGCGTACGATATTTGCCATGTTCCATGTGCTCAACCCGGAGTTGTCAGCCGTGGCCGTTCTTCTTGACGTGGCCAAGGCATTTGATTCTATAGAGTGGGCATATAGGATATCTATTCTCTATAGGATGGGTTTTCCACCAGTGTTCGTTCGCTGGATCCAGGTCCTCTATACTGATGCGTCTGCAATGGTAAGAGTGGGTGGGCTCACCTCGGAACCGTTTACCATTGAGCGGGGCACTAGGCAGGGCTGCCCCCAGTCCCCTTTTCTTTTTGCTATCGTTTTGGAAGCTTTAGCATGTAAAATTCGCCAAACTCACAGAGCAGCTGCACTGAATTTTTACAATCGGTCGGTGGGAATTTTCTTTATACGCGGGCGACATTATCTTTTATGTTCGGGAATCGCAGACATATCTGTCCCCAGTTATTTGGGAATACATTAGATTTGGCCTTTTCTTTGGTTTGACCATAAATTGGAAGAAATCTGTTGTCCTCCCCCTTACACCTGTCACAGTGTCGCCTCACCTGGAGTACCCGTTAGTATGGACAGAGGACCCAGTCAAATACCTGGGTGTCTGGATACACCGTGACCCCGAGACTGTCATTAGGGAAAACTATGGTCGTGCGTATACGGAGTTGGTGCAGCGGGTAGATCGTTGGGTGGGTATGCCACTCTCATTGGCGGACCGCATAGCGGTGATTAAAATGATTATTCTCACCACGTTTCTGTACTTATTCTGTAATGTCCCTCTCCCCTTAACTAAACATTTTTTTAGAACAGTACAGACTCAACTGCTATGGCTGGTGTGGGGGGGCGAAACCACCGAGAATAGGCTGGGCCACGCTGGTGTCGCCATTTGAGAGGGGAGGGTTCAATGCCCCGGATCTTTTTTTATACTATTTGTGTGGGCAGGCGCAGTATGTGTTTTTTCGGTTCAAGCCGCACGATGGTATCCCTCATGTCGCCGTGGAGAAGGGGAATGCAAATCCAGTGCCACTAAACAGTATAATCACGCACACCAATAGGCAAACGCCCAAGTCACAAATCAATACGATTGACACTACAGTCTCAGCAAAGCAGGTGATTGGGAGGTGGACAAATAGATTGCCCCTTTATGCTCCAGCATTGGTCATTGAAGGTCATGCCGCTTTTTCAGTGGCCGGGGAACATGGCCCTATCGCGGCCCTAAGGGAGGCGGGCCTCATTCCTCTGAGTGATCTTTACAAAGAGGGGACATATACAGGGGTACTGATTTGGATTATTTACTGAATCCCACGGCATTGTTCCAATATACTTGCTATAGACTGCGCAGCGCCGTTCGAGATCATTATACCTGCTTTCCAGAGGAACCAATAGTGTTAAAGGCGTTACAGCTGGTAATAGTCACCACATCAAAGAAAAAGCTGTTGACTAGATCATATAGGGTTGTACAGGAGGAGACGGTACGGCAGGAGGATAAAAGCTTGGCCTGTTGGAATACTGTCCTAGATCCTCAGCCCACGGTGGAAATGTGGGAGCAGATTTGCATGTTGAGCGGGAGGTTGTCGTCTAATAGTAACTTACGCATTATTCACTTAAAGTTCCTCCACCAAACATACCAAACATCAATAAAAAAATAAAAAAATAAAAGATTTTCAAAGGGCTCCCCATCAACACCAGACAAACCATCAGCCAAGTCCTAAGCACCATCCAGCTGGTCTATGGAAATGCAATCTACGTAGGAATCACATTGCACCTCCTGAAGAGACTGCAGACCATACAGAATTCAGCAGCCAAACTAATCCTCGACCAACTGGACGCACATCACCCTCCAACTCAAGAAGATCCACTGGCTCCCCATTCAGAGAGATACCAATTTAAGATGCTGATACACATCGAAAAAGCCCTTCACAATCAACCAGCATACATCAACCACCCAGTGGTCGGCACGGATTGGGGGTGGCAAGGGGGTAGATGGGTCGGGGGAGAGGGTTATAAAAAAAATGAAAAGAAAACTTACCTCTTTGCCGCATCTCTCCTCCATTTTCTTGCCGGGTCACTCACAGCCAGGAACAGAAAACACATCCAGGCTCCCCTGACCAATCGCAACGCTGCAATGCAGCTGCTTCATTGGTCTGAGCGCTGTGGTTCGGCACTCAGCCAGGAAATGGGAGCCTGGGCATTTTCTCCACCCAGGCTGTAATGCAGCCTGAGTGGAGAACATGCAAAGTACGCATGATTGTTTGGCCGTCCGAGAGGGCCGACCAATCAGTCATTGCGCACTTACAGTTTACCCACCACTCCTCCCCCACCCTGAAAGCAGAGCAGCCCGCCCACAAAGACACTGCAGAAGGAACAAATAAAATGATAATAGCAATGATTTATTATCATTTTATTTTTCCATTGGTGACGCTCCTCCGCCTTACCGGACGATCCACCACTGCAACCACCACATGAACTTCCACCAACCCTCCAGACACCTGCGCTTTGTCTCCCTTGCACACACCCCATGAACCAGCAGTGAAGTATGCTACTTCTCCTACCTTACTGCGAAGTCCTGGAACATCATCCCCATTCACCTACGGACCTAGTCCTCTCTCCTGGAATTCAAGAAAGGACTCCAAACCTATCTGTTCAACTGAGCCCTCCCGAATCAGCAAGGCTCTCAGACCCTGGACATCTTCACGGGTGATTATCCACACTTTATAAATGCTGTTGATTTGATTTGAAAAGAATACAGGTACAAAAAGCATAATGCTGTCTTTACACAGCATGCACACGCTTACAATAGCAAACTAAGCATAGCAGTATATGTCAGTCTTGCAGAGGTATTGTAAATAGTCCATTGTTTTAAAGGTCTTTGATTGGCTGCCTCATCTTAGAATCGTCGAACGATGCACTAAGGACAACAGCATTCTATATTGATTTCCTGGTTTAGAGGAAGTGGCCATGTGGGATGGGGCGCACTGCAGATGAAATTAGCAGCACACAAGCGATCCACTAGTGGTGCTTTGAAAACTGTTAGTATCCGCTCAATAAACAATAAAATAAAAATAGGAGTAGCAAAGAATTTAAAGGGGAACACTAAAAGTAAAAATAATCAAATCGTTACGACTGCCCAAGCAGCTTGACACTGAAGCACGCTCATTTTCAGGTGGATGTAGACATGCAATAAGAAAATGCCATTATGCACTGGGACAAGAGAACCAGTCAGTGATACGGACTGAACCATTACCCCATACAGTATGTTATAACTAATGAAAACAGAGAGTAAAAAAAGACAGACCATAGTGTAGTAGTGGGCCTCAGAAAGGCTTACCAGTGCTAGGGGTTTGCCCTTCTCTGCACAGAGTCCTCAGACCATAGAATAGAAGTTGGCACAGAAACTGGAATAGAAAATACAAGATTTATTAAACCTCATGAGGTGGAACTACATTCACACACACACAGCAGACAACAGCAAGGTAGGACAGAGCACATGGCATGCACGTGGTAGCACATGGCAAACAAGATGGCTGCCAGAAATACAAAATGGATAAGATAACCACTAAATACAGGATGGCTTCTGCTAATGCTAACCCAATTGCTGCCAAATTTACAACAGACGACCCTTTTAGCATTAGCTGAAGACAGTCGTTCATCCGGGGTAATCTAGATATGCATCCTGTACATTGATGCTCATCAGTACAGTGACCTCTTTATTTAGCATTTGTTGGGCTTTCATTTCTGCAACATTTCTCTTGGCAGGTGTACAAGCAGGGATGCAAATAGAGCACAGCATGGGACCACATTTTATACATATACAGCATGTGAACATTATCACCAATAGTATACATAGAATAGTCAGTAGCTTCCAGCCCCAAGTAATAAAGAGTGTCCACATCCAGTTCGAAAAAGTCCATGTACCAGTCTCTGGGTGAATCTCTGCAGCAATCTTATGCAGTTTAGAGATTTCATCACATACTGAAGGCGAGTGATCCGGAATGAAAACACAACAGCTGCTGCCGATGATTTGACATGCACCACCTCGATCAGCCAAAATCACATCTAGCACCATGCGATTCTGGAGGGCTACAATCTTCGCAACTTGCAGCTCCTCTGTAATGTTCCCAAGTGCCAGAGCTGTCTGATTGGTAACAGCTTCCACAACACGGGTCAATCGCCTTATCTTTCTGCTGTTCAATGCAGCACCCACAAAGAAAAACAAACCCAAATTGAAATCAACGTATTGTTGCAGAGTGGTGTCAGTCTGGTCCACTTCATCAGTACTTATTGTCCTCATATCTATGTCTGGAAATATCGTTGAATAGTTTAAAGTCCCGATGATACGATGCAGGTGCCAAAAACACAGGGGGCAACAGAAAGGACATGTAGCAAACCCCTGACCACCCAACAGGTAGTTGATAATATCCCTTATTGCCACAAACAAAGTAAGTATTATGCGAGGCTGTAAAACTGCTGTTATTGGCACCTTCAATGGTTAGAATTACAGTACATTCACTTCTCCCCACTGGAATTCTCCCAACACTACTAATACTGCTTTAGCTCTTGTCACAGAAATCACAAAAGGTCCATTGTTCCCTGATAGTTCTTATATTCATGAAGACATATGTTGTCGAAATATTGCTAGGTTGATACTCTTCCCGTTCCCATTTAGTCCCTTTAGCTTGAGGATAACCATCTTTATCTTGATAGCATACTTTATTGAGGTGAAAGTTAATCCCACCTACTGAAGGCTTTCTAGAAGCAAACAAAAGCGCATACCAAGCTTGACAAGAACCATTGTGCGAGAATGGAAGAGGAATTAAAGGTGTTCCTCCCTTTTTCTGGTGAGCAGGTATCATCCCACACACCCAACAGTTGGTAGTATTTGTGGCATTATGAGTGTGATGCAGCACATGAATGAACGTATTATTTAAGTAGGATTGTCCATGCTTCTGCTCATGGTAGGGAATCGTGAAGTAGTGGTGCTCAACTGGTACTGGAGTAGTGGCGATCAAAAATTCTCAAACAGGAGCCACCTTCTCAACATACCAGGTAATTGCTGCCATAACCACCATAGCACCAACAAACCCTACAGCACAAATGGTTTTCTTGTTGCAGATCTCCGCAACCTTTGATCTCTCAGCAGACATGATCACTTTGTCGTAAGAAACAATCGTTGGAGCTCTTATCCCTGGGCAGCCATTGATTTCTTCACCGAAGGCCGAGACGGGTGTCACTTCGCAGGACTGATTCCCCCCCCCCCTTGCCCCATCGGCACTCCATTTCACTAACCCAGGGCGGTAACTCAACCAGTCTTTTTCGGCAAAACAGATTCTTTCCTTGGTCTCAGCTGATATCAGGTTTCTCCAGCCATCGTGTGGTCCGGGAAGACATCCTCAGATTAGTCAGGTGAGATAGCTTGGCCTGTCTCCATTTCCAGAATCTTTCGATGGTCTGTCAACACAGCAGGTTCCACCAAGGTAGGTAGTACTCTCTTGCAGTGAGTACTATGGACCCAATTCTTTTGATTCATCACTCGAACTGCAGTCCTTGTCGCAAGGAGCACTTGCTCTGGTCCTCGGCTTCAAGCTGTTCAATCTGTCGAAAACCTTGACCATCACGTGATCGCCAGGACGGAGTTTGTGGGCCTCACCTGTAGATCTGTCAGGAAGAGCTTCTCAAACCTGTAGATGAATAGAGATCAAACTGTCAGTTAACTGTGCCAAATAGTTGCTCATCAGAACACAAGGTACATCATATATGGGGCGTGACTTAGGAACTCCCCAAATATTCATCGGTCTCCCAAACACCACCTCATATGGTGTAAGCCCAGATCGTGAATGTGGCACCGATCTTATGGACAACAATGCCAAAGGTAGTTCATCAGGCCATTTCAGAGATGTGGAAGCCAGTATTTTCACTAATTTCAGTTTCAGTGTAGCGTTGTACCTCTCCACTAACACTGCTGATTGTGGGTGGAAGACTGCATGGAATTTCTGTTTGATTCCTAATCCTTTCAGAACATATTCAACAACTTGCCCAATAAATGAGGTCCCTTGTCACTCCACAAAAGTTTACAAACACCATATCTAGGGAAAAACTCCTTTAGAAGCACCTTCACTGTAGTGAGAGCTGTATTATCCTTTGTAGGTTATGCCTCTATCTATTTACTGAAGGCACATACCACCTCTAGGACATACTTTAAGTTATTGCAGAGTTCAAGTTGGATGTAATCTATCTGCAAAACATCAAAAGGTGCAGTTGGTGTAGCAAACCATTTTGTAGGAGTCTGTGTCCCTTTACCAGGATTATACTGCCAACAGATCAAACAGGACTGTACTACTCTCTTAGCTGTGCTGGCAATTTCAGGATGCTCCCAAACTCGCGTAAGCAATTTCGTTATTGCTAGAGCTCCAACATGTTCCAGCCCATGTGCCAGTTGAACCATAGGTTGTAAATAGGCTGCAGGTAGTTTCCATTTATCCATGTCTTTGTTGTGCCAACACCCCTCATCGTCCAATTGTCCTTCTTTAGCCCATTGCTCAAGTTCTTCTACAGAAGCAGATCTCTGTACATCTAACGCTTCCTGTCTAGCATCATGCCATCGCTCAGCTTGAGACTTCTCTACGTAAATAGAAGTAGTGCTTCGTTGCATTGCAGTCTCACGAGCTACGCGATCTGCAAAGGCATTGCCTTGTCCTGTCTTATCTGTTACTTTCTTGTGTGCACTACACTTCACAATAGCTATCTTCTTTGGATATATTAGTGCAGTTAAGAGATTATGCACTAACTCTCCGTGCATTATCTGCATCCCGTGGGATGTAAAAAAGCCTCTTTCCTTCCAAAGCATGCCAAAATCATGGGCCACTCCAAAAGCATAGCGGCTGTCTGTATAGATGTTCACAACCAAGTCAGTGCTAAGTTCACACACTCGTGTTAAAACTCTTAGTTCAGATGCTTGAGCTGACTTCTGAGGTATACGAGCTGTTTCCACTACTGTCTGAAGTGTTGTAATTGCATATGCAGCCGAAGTCGTGCCATCTGGTAACTTCAAACAGGACCCATCAACCCACAATTCCCCATCTACATCTGAAAGGGGCGTATCTTGCAAATCAACGCGACCCTTTGTCTGTTCCTCAGTAAGGAATACACAATCATGAGGCTCCTGTGACTGAGACTGAGTCACAGGATATGGCAACAAAGTGGCTGGGTTTAAAGTCGCACATCTCTTTACGGTAATATGAGGGGTCAACAGTGTCAATTCGTAGCCTGTCAGATGAGCACTAGTCAAGTGCTGCGTTTTGGTCTGGTTTAGAAGGGCATCTACTGCATGGGGTACTAGCACCAACAATTTATGTGACAAAACTATCCCTTCACTCTGACGTATGGACACAGCTGTTGCTGCAACTGAACGGAAGCATCCAGGCAACGCACGAGCAACAGGATCAAGTACTGCTGAAAAATATGCACAGGGACGCTGCTTATCACCATGTAAATATAAAGGGGGGTTTACCCAAATTAGTCACTAGGGACCTGGGTGCTAAGTAATATAAAGAAGTAGGGTCCCAGTGAACCGTTGTGTATTTTGATCACTTTAACCCCTTGGACGCTCATGACGAGCTCAGCTCGTCATGGAGTTTCCATTGATTTCAATGGAAATTCAATGAAGAATCTGAAAGTGCCTTAGCATCCAAGTGGTTAATTACCATACAAATCCATCAAATCGCATTGCTAATTAATCACAATGAGCTAAACCAAATTCACATTAGAAAACAATAATAACAATTTCATCATAGTGCCCCAAGGAGAAAAGGAGGGTAACGTGAAGTAGTGATGAAAAGAAAATAGTGCAAAGGTAAACAGTTAAAGTGACAACAAATTATACCAACTTTGACATACAAAAAATAGGTTGGCTTCAGATCCCTGAGCCAAGAAATGGGATAACTAATTTCCCAAAGGATTTTGGTCAATAATCATGTATATGACGATGGTACTTAATATCCGCAATAGGGGTGGCTATTTTCTTCCATATAAGTTGACGCCACCCCTATTGCGGATATTAAGTACCAGCGTCATATACATGATTATTGACCAAAATCCTTTGGGAAATTATTTATCCCATTTCTTGGCTCAGGGATCTGAAGCCAACCTATTTTTTGTATGTCAAAGTTGGTATAATTTGTTGTCACTTTAACTGTTTACCTTTGCACTATTTTCTTTTCATCACTACTTCACGTTACCCTCCTTTTCTCCTTGGGGCACTATGATGAAATTGTTATTATTGTTTTCTAATGTGAATTTGGTTTAGCTCATTGTGATTAATTAGCAATGCGCTTTGATGGATTTGTATGGTAATTAAAGTGATCAAAATACACAACGGTTCGCTTATCACCATGTGTCTGCACTAAAACTGACAATGCGCATCCATCTTTCTCATGTACATAGAGTGTAAAAGTCTTCGTATAATCTGGTGTACCTAACACTGGTGCAGAACAAAGAGCTTGACGTAACTGATGAAAAGCATTCTGACATTCATCTGTGTATGGAAGGGGCATTGGAGTGTCTTCAGTCAAAAGCGCTAACAGGGGTTTAACAATGTGTGAAAATCCTAATACCCATTGCCTGCAAAACGAAGTCTGACCAATGAATGCAGGGACATCTTTCTGAGTGGAAGGCACTGGTGTGTCTAAAATTGCTTGAATGCGATCTGGTGTCCTTAGACAGAAGGTGACCTAAATAGGTTACCTTCGGTCTACAATATTGTAATTTCTTCCTTGACACTTTATGATGGTGCAATGCAAGGAAAGAAAGCAAAAACAAAGTAAATTTTTCACATTGTTCAGGAGTATCGGCTGCCAACAGGATGTCATCAACATATTGTATGAGAGCCACTCCTTCAGGTAAAGCAAAAGAATCAAGCTGTCTTTTCAATGCTTGGCTGTAAATGCTAGGACTCTCAATGTACCCTCGAGGAATTCTACAAAATATGTATGATCGATTATTCAAAGTGAAGACGAACAAATATTGGCTATCAGGATGAATAGGAATCGAAAAGAAAGCATTCTTCAGGTCAATCACAGAAAATATAGTTGCTGTCGGAGGAACTAAAGTAAGAAGTGTCGTTATGTCAGAAACACTGGGTATTGTGGGACTACAATCTTGTTAACTTCTCGCAAATCAATAATGAATCTGTAAATCCTAGTGTCAGTATCTTTTTTCAAAATGGGAAGAATAGGACTGTTACAAACATTGTAAGGGACTTCCTCCACAACCCCCACTTTAATCAAATCATGGACCATGCTTATAAGTGCTTCTTCGCATTCCTGAGAAATTGTATATTGAGGCAAGCGCAGTAATGAAGTGCCCTCCTTGACACTAATATGCACTGGTGTAATAACAATTTGTCCTACATCAGTGTCTGAAGTAGCCCACAAAGTACTAGGGAGTAAAGCTAATGCAGTATCCTCTTTAACAAGACAAGATCTCTAAATTGCGGGATAATTGTCATTCAAAATAACATGTACTCCTTCAGGAGAACATCGTATCGTAGCCCTGAAATACTTGAGCATATCAAGACCCACAATATTGTCTGGTGTATTCGGAGAAAGCAAAAATGGAAATGGAGCAGTAAACTTATCAACATGGAATGCGAGTGGTTGGTACAATGGGCTATGGGAAGGTGTTCCATCGAAACCTATTGATATAATGGTTGAGCCAGGCAGGGGAGCCGTTGGAACCAATTGTTTAGATAAGGCACTACAAGTAGCTCCTGTACCAACCAGAAACTGATCAGTAGAACCCAAAACATGTGCTGAAACATAGGGACCCCTCTGATCTACTGGAACTTCAACTGATTCCTTACCCCATCCTAGGCAATCCTATGCATAAGCAGAATCTTGAAAATCAGATGGCACATAATCGAACATTTGATTTTGGATCCGTCTACCAAAAGTGTTAAACCCATCCTGCCCACGCGTATTAGCATCAAACCTAGCACGATCACCTGTGCTTCCTCTAGGCCCTGAATATCCTGAACGATTCCTCATTTGTCCCAGTCCACGTGGATACTCCTGAGCACGCAGTGCTGGACAATCGGAAGCCCAATGTCCAAATTTCTTACAGTACGCACACTGGTCAACAGACAACTTTGAACGAGTGTAAGAAGGAAAAGACGAACCATAAGATCCACGTCTACCTCTATCACTACCTCTGGAAGGCGGGCCATAAGCCTGAGCCAACATAACCTTAGTTTTGAACTCTTTAGTCTTTTTATCCTCATTGCCCTTCGCTTCTAATTCCTGATGTTCATAATACTGAGCCATAGTCAAAAGAGAAACCGGAGAGGTAGTCCATGAACTCTCACTGGCCTTTAGGCGAATAGCTATTCCTGGCAACAGGTTTGCGACATATTTATCAACAAACAGATGCCTACCCGTATCATCTGTCAATGACTGGCCACTAAAATCGTGGAATGCCTCCTCAAATCGTGTAAAGAAATCCGAAACTGATTCATCTGCCTTCTGCTTACACGACGCTAAGATAGTCCAATCTATCTTTTTAGCGGGAATAATCGTTTTTAACTTAACTAATATAGCTGCAGGAAGATCTGAAATTAAGTTACATGGTTTCTCTGCTGGTTCCCTCTCTTCATCCATTTGTTCTAACTCTTTCCATAACGCCCCAAAAGTCGCACGATCATCAACTTTATGCACAGTTCTCCACATGTCAGGCAGTAATATCAACCGTAAAAGCATGTCGATGTCGGGCAAAGTCATAGTACAAGAGCTAATGGCTCCCTCAACTTCCTCATAAAAAGTGGCTGGATTCTTCCGCGGATCAGGCAATGCATTTTTAAGAGCCATAACTTCCGCTCTGTTCCAAGGAGTATAGACCCAATTATAAGTAAAATAACCCTTAGTATTGGCAGAACTCTTATCATCATCTGTTCCCTCACCTCTAGGAGGAACATACAAAGGTGCGGCTTCCCGCATGGGTTTCGCATGAACTATCATAGTCTTATCTGTTCCGAAGATAGAAGCTTGTGCCACGCCGGTCTGAGATGTTTGTGCAGCTGCTTCTGCTGCCTTTTTCTCCTCTCGCAAATGGACTGCATCAGCACGCAGTGTAACCAAACGCCTGATTGTATCAGCCACCTGAGAAAAGACAAAAAGACCATCAAGCATTTGTTTACAATACTGTGCTACATCATCGGGCTCTAATTCATCAAAATGTCTCCTAAACGAGCTCAACGACTTCTGCGGCAAATACCTCGGTAGAATATGTTTTCTCCCTTTCCTGCCAACTTTTTATGTCATCTAAAAGCTCAGAAGCAGGTGCAGTACTGCGAACGGCTTTTCGGGCAGCAGATCTAAGCTCAGACAAACGCTGAACGGGCAGCATAGAACGAGTTTCCCGTGCTTTCCCCTGATCTGTAGAAGATTCCTCACCGGACTCATGAGGAGCAGAAGGGAAAATATACGGAGGTGGAGAACAGTCTAATAACAAGAAATCATCTTGCGGTTTATTAAGGATAGGACAATGGGGTTGCCTAACAGCGTATTGGCCAGTTACCTGTAAATGGCGCTCCCTATCCTCTCTCTCTTTTAGTTCTTTAATTTCTTTATTTTTCAACTCTAATGTTTTCGCATAAATGTTCTTTCGCTGTTCTTTTTCAATCAAGGCTTGCTCACGCTTCATTCGTTCACGCACTTCTTTCTCCCACATTCGTACAGTCAAACATATCTTGCCTAGTCTTTCGCTTAAACATACATTGTTCCACATACTGAATCTTTCGTAAATCAAATGACCCATGCATAGCCCAACACAACTCAGGATCCTTACGAGTATATCTATTGCATAACGTGCTGTACATTATAGAAGAAATACCACATTTAATATACATATCCCTATTAGGCGTCCCCTACGGGGGGGGGGCGGTTGTGCTTCATCGAGGCTCAAACTGGTACCACTACAAAAGCAACACATCCTACGAAGTGTGCTAGAAACTGGCATGCCAAAAATAGTGCAGAATATGCAGTATTATAACCAAAGTAGCACTTAGGGTACCTTTAGTACGATGTGCCGTTCAAATTAATTCAAATAGAGAAAATTCTCCTCATTACCTGTCTATACCAATTGCAATTTATATATTACACATTTCCAAATACAAATATTGGCCAATCATACAAATCCAAAGCCAGAGTAAGCGTTATAAAAATTACCTTACCAATCCCAGGCATCAAAACCAACAGCAAGTGCAGCATAACGACTCTTACCAATCACTTGGTGTCCAGATTCCAACTGCCAAGTTCTCAAATCGACCAAATGGTCACTGCACGGCAAATCAACAGAAGAGATCTCAGTCGACGACCGGCACCACCTGGATGGTCAGATCAGAAAGAAAGGAAAAATGCAGTGGTTGCCAAGACTCGGGTCTCCTCTGGCAGCGATCGATTCCAAAGCGAGATTCTAATCCTTCGTTTCAACCACTCCTTTGGGCATCCGAGTCGCCAATGAGCCCCGCGTTGGCGCGCCAATTTGTAGCAGTGGGCCTAAGCAATGCCTACCAGTGCTAGGGGTTCGCCCTGCTCTGCACAGAGTCCTCAGACCATGGAATTGAAGTTGGCACAGAAACTGGAATAGAAAATACAAGGTGCCGCAGCGTCGGTGGTGTTTTGTGGGGACCTATTCTCCCTGCATAACGGAGCATCTGGGTGTTGTTAGTGCCCAGCAACGAGTGTCCAGCTTGGCAGGAAATGCGGGGACAGTTCGAGTAAGACCGGGGACAAGCCATACTGCCATACTGTCTCCTTAGGACTCGCAGTCCCAGAACTCCCCCTGCCCGACCTCACCTGCACCGGGGCATTGAGGACCGCCCCCGACGACACCATTTATTTGGATCTTACATCCGCTGCGCGGAAGCGCGCGGATCGCGCCGGGCAAAGGGTCGGGCCGTCTGTGGCCGTCTGTGGCCGTCCGGGGCTGGATGGGGCTGGGCTGGGCCACCCCTCTTGGCCTTTCCTTTCAGGTCTGATCGATAGTAAATATTATACGCCACTAAATAGTAATACTCTGAACAAAAGGGGATAGGTCCATAAACATGTGGTGGGGGCTAGACCCTTTATAAAATATGTAACACAAATTGCCCGAACCACAAAATCTCCACAAGCTTATTGAGAGGGAAAAGATCAATTTATTATGATCACCCTCGACACTTTACTTAGTGTCAATGTTTTTTTATCTTTTTCAAGTTATGACAAGCTATATGACAGAAAACAACAATACATTAAATATTTACACAACACAACTATAAATACTTTGTACATACATGAAAAACAAATTCTTTACACATTACCAAAAAGAGAATTTCTTGCATCAAACATTACAAAAAACTAAGAATACATCACAAACAACATTAGAACAAACATTACATTCAGAAAATGAGAAAAATATAGAAAAAAACAATCCAAGGGGGAATTATAAGCAAATGAATGGCTCTTAAACAAATCAATACTGGACCAGCTGTTCCTAGTATCGTGGAGATGACATTTTATTCCATCCTATGAAAGTGCCGACGCGTTTCGAGATCAGGCACAATGTCGCTGATCTCTCATCAGGGCTGTTTTATTCTTTGTATCTGCAAGATGCAAAGAAAATATTTTACTCATCACTTCTCAAAACAAAACTTCTTTTAAGGCAATGGGCTGAGAAAGAAAATTGCTACATACCAAACTTGTCTGTAAGTAGAGCAGGGCATTAAGGCGTAAAAGGATTTCGAACCAATTATTTTAAACGTGGCCAGGCAGGACTCCCTACAAGAAATTTTGAGAAGTTTTTGTACATTAGTAAATCAAACCAGCTCGTGGTTTCATTACTAAAGCGTAACCCAGTACTACTTAAAGTATACCTTGATATTGTCGACTGCCGCCAACAGGCATACTTGTATGTAGTCTACCACCATGCGGATAAGCTCCTAAAACAATAGTGAAAATTGGTGTTTAAAGTTTCATCTTGGAATATAGCTGGAATTAGATCAAAAATTACAATTTGATGGGATTTTAGCCAAACACAAGACCTGCTCTGTTTCCAGGAAACGTGGAGTCTTGAATTTGTACATCTGAACGGTTATAGGACCTTTCATACTCCGGCCCTTGCTGTTTGCATTGAAGACCAAAGGGTGGTTTGAGTGTCTATTTGTCCAACAAGTTAGATCTTGTAAGAGTTATTGAACCTGTTATAGACACTTATTTCCAAATGTTGGTACTTCTTTTGGTTTGTGATACTCCAATTGCTATTGTCAATCTATATAATAATATTCCCTGGTGATGTATCGATTGTTCTAAGGAAACTGAGTAAAGCTTTGACTATACAGGAAACTATCTTTAAGCACAAATTGATGATAATTATGCTAGGGGATTTCAATTGTAATTTGTGTGAATTAACACAGGATAATAGGTGTGGCCTAGCACAGGACGATAGTGAAGGCCGGTTACCTTTTAATCATTCCTCTTTAGGGGAACAGTTTAATAGTCTGCTAGCTAAATTTGATTTGGGGTTTGCAAACGAAATGTGTGCCTCACCCTCTGTATCATCTTCAACATTCAATGGTAGGGGTTGCTCTACAACTATAGACTATGTTACCGTTTCTAATAAATATGGTACTAGAATCCACTCTTTTAGTGTTTCTGATATAGTATTGAGCGACCACTTCCCGCTCTGTGTGACCGTCCTGCTACCTACTGCATCCACTCTGATTAATGAGAAAGAAAGTCACAGTTTGGACATGAATTTAGCTATTGATAGCGTTAATGGATATACGCTAAAATGGGCCATGGTAAATGAGGCAGAGATAATCAAAACAGTGGTTGATAAATGCTTTTCAGAAATAATGATATGTCTAAGGGCAGATTCACCCCCTGAAATTTGTCTTGTATCCTTCATTTCAATCTCGAACGAAATTAAGGCTTCCCTTACGAGGCAATTTAAGAACCAAAAAAAGGGGGGAGGTTGGTTTGACTCTTAGTGCACTAGGGCCTATGCGCTCCTAAAGAAGGTGCTGCACAAAAAACCTAGATGTGCTGAGGAGGTTAGTAAATCTAGGACGGATTACAAAATGGCAATTAAAGAAAGGAAGAATACTCTGAGGACTGAAGCTTGGGAGGCTCTTCATTCTGCTTCTACAAGGAATGATAGTGCGAGCTTTTGGAAACTTGTGAAAACTCCCTTTCTTAGGGAAGAGGCCGGCCCGAAAATAGAAATAGCAATCCCTGAATCAGATTGGGTTAGACACTTCTCGAGAGTATATGAGGGTGAGGAACAAGTAGGATCCTTGATCGCTGCTTTTGACTACCCCCCCCAGTAGAAATCTGCATTTCACTCTCGAGGAGGTTGAAAAAGGTCTGTGTAAAAGCCAGAGCGGGAAGGCACCTGGCCCAGACGGGGTCCCCATAGATATATTTAAGACCACTTCTTCCCTGTGGGCGCCCCTTCTGGTCCAGGTGCTTAACGCCAGCTGTGTTGCTGATTTCTTGCCCACTTGGGTGGAATCTGTAATAGTTCCTATCTACAAGAAGGGGAATAGACATGACCCGGGCTGTTACAGGCCTATTTCCCTTCTGGATTCCTTTACTAAAATAGCAGGCAGAGTAATTTTGGACCGGCTTTTGGAGAATGGTGTTGGATTAAACCCAGATCAGTTGACTGGGGGTGAGTGTTTGATTTGCTCAAACGCTCCGTCCATCATCCCCTCTTGTACGGCTTTTGGAGTGGGCAGAGGAAAACTCTGTTCTGTCTGATCTTCAGTATGGCTTCCGCTCTGGCCTGGGGACAGTGGAGCAGGGATTGAACCTCTTAATTCTGGTCGGGAAATACACGAGGGCAAAACAGGGCAACTTGTTTTTGGCCTTCGTTGATCTCTCGGCCGCTTTCGATTGTGTGATCCATTCTAACCTGTGGCTACTACTAGAACAACTTGGGGTTGAAGCTAACATTATTTATTATCTTAAACGTTTTTATAGCGACGCCTCAGCCCGCGTTCGCTTTGGTCTAAAGGGAGAATGCACTGACAAAATTCCAATTAGGAGTGGGGTCAGGCAAGGCTGTGTCCTGGCCCCTTTCCTTTTTAACTTGTATATAAATGGATTGGAAGAAGTTCTGTCCAAAGATAGCTTGTATCCCCCATATGTAGGTAGCCACCCAATACCAGCACTTCTGTACGCTGACGATGCTGTACTTATTTCGCGTACTCAAGTGGGCATACAGCGTGTGGTTGATAGCTTTTCCCGTTTTATGAATGAGCTGGGCCTAAAAGTTAACACATCAAAAACATTCACTATGTATTGTGGTAGGCAATGTAAACCTAAGAGGCCCATATTTATAGCAGGACAGAAGCTCGAATTTGCCAAGCAGTTTTCCTATCTTGGGATACTCTTCACTCAGAATGGGACGTGGACGCAAGCAGTGTCTGCAAAAAAACTTGAGCTGCTACGATCGACTGCTGCTCTTAAAACTTTTCAAATAAACTAGGGACTAGACCACCTGTAGAATTAATTAAAATTTACCAAGCTAAGTGTGTGGCTGGCGCTACCTATGGTAGTGGGGTTTGGGGTTTTGCAAACCCCGCGCCCATCCAGATGGCTGAAAATTCATTTTTAAAATATATCTTGGTGCTTCCCAAAAGCTCTCCTAATTATAATTGCCATGCCGAACTGGATCTTTCTTACATATCTGACCTAATTAAGCTAGAGCCTGTGCTATTATGGCACAGGCTCTGGACGCAAGAAGCAACACATCTAAATAGAGATGTTCTGACAGACATTTTAAGGGAGCCACAAGGATACCATGGGTGAACTATGTTCATAACTTGTTAAAGGATATTGGGAGAGAAGACTATTTTTTTTAACCCTACCAATGTTTCAGGTATCTCACGGAAAGATTTGAAGAGGGAGGGTCTAGCTTTTCTGGAATCTCATCGAATCGCAACGGAGGTCCTAAAACCTTCTGTTCTGCAGCACCAAATGGTTTTAATGACTTTTAACATTCAGCCCTATCTAATCTATGTATTCAATAAATATGAGCGTTTTTTACTTTCACGCTACAGATTTGGTATTTTCCACAGATTAGTTAGTTTTCCTATGATTAATAATTGGATGCACGATCTACCTCCCTGCCCCTGTGACAATATTTCACCTCAGAGTACTATCCATGTTTTTTACTCTTTTGTAAATTTTACGATGCAATAAGAAATAATGTTTTATTACCATTTTTAAGAGAATTAGGACATCGTCAGTGTCGTGTGGCGATGCTTAATATTCAATGTCTTGACAACCACTTATGTATACCAACAACAACACTGTATTTAAAAAATGTGATGCGCACCAGGAAAGCATGAATATTTAAACGCACTCTAAATTTTAAATTCTTTCTGAGTTTGAATCCCTTGAAATTGATGAATTCCTGTATTGCAAATATGTATTTTTAATATAGTAATGAATGTGTTTTTATTTGTACTTTTGTGATTGCTTCTAACAATCGAAATAAAGATATTTTGACTTTGACTTTGACTACAAGATTTATTAAACCTCATGAGGTGGAACTACATTCACACAACTCCCTTCGGTAATGAATGAAGTAGCACACTGAATGGAAGGAGCTTGGTCCTTTTATACCCACACAGGGGCTCAAAAGAAGGCGGTACAAGTACAAGAAGGAGGTTTTAGGTACATATATGGTCATACAGAAAATGCACAGTCAACAAGTGGGAGGAGCTAACAGTTGCTAATTCCGGTGAACACATCCTGACAGTTACAGACTAACAGCAGCTGCATGGACAGCTGCAAGCTCAACTGAGCATGTGCGAAGCAGAAGCAACTAAATATAACCTGTCTCTAGGCAGAATCCAAGAGAAGACAACAGCAAGGTAGGACAGAGCACATGGCACGCATGTGGTAGCACATGGCAAACAAGATGGCTGCCAGAAATACGAAATGAATTCCACAAAACGGATAAGATAACCTCTAAATACAGGAAGGCTTCTGCTAATGCTAACCCAATCGCTGCCAAATGTACAACAATAGGCAGAACAGAGCTGACACAGAGGCCCTCTATGTATCTATGGATACATATTTGCATATGCTTAAGCCACAGACCCGGATGTAGCACCTCCAAAAACTCCAAGCCGGCACCTCGCTGCTTGCAGTATTCAAAAGGAACAGGTAATATCGTGGTATCAGAGATTTATGTAGCATGGATATACAACAAGGATGGTGGAGGCTGCAAAAAAGAAAAGTTGATCCATAACTAGAAAGGAATTGTTATTTAAAGAACACCATAAAAAGTTAGCCGCGAACAAGTAAGGTTAGGAAGCAATGTGACGCATCATTGAATTTCACTGGTTTTCATGGAAAATCAACAAATCATTATGCAAACATTTGAGTCAACTTCTGAAAAATAATGTTTTAAAAGGAGGATTCCCATCACAACCTATAATAACATATAGGAATGCAAACTCTCTGAGAGAGGACTTGGTCTACAGCTATCAGTCTGATCCGCTGGAAAGGAGTACAGAGAGAGTGAAGGGCTTTTTTCTTTGCAAAACATGCAAAGCCTGCAGAAAAAGTAAAAATTGTAAACTGCTCACAGTACCCTAAACCAAAGAAGCACACCAAATTCAGAAATGTATTACTTGTAAAACGGATTATGTGGTGTACATTTTGGAATGTCCATGTGCTAAACGATATGTCGGTAGTACAAAGTTGAAAGTAAAAGAAGGTATATTACAACACAAAAGATTCATTACAACCAAAGAATTTACATACCTAGTATTGAAAAATGTTGCACTACTACACAACAGGGATGCTAGCAAACTGATATTTATAGAGATTGATTGCGTAGAAAAGAAACCTTGTGGTGATAGACTAAAGCATTTTACGGATTTTGGCATGTGAAAAAATAAATTTTGCTAATAACGAAACAGCCAGGAGGTCAAAACCTGGATGAGGAACTTGGGTGCATTTGGACATTTAGGGTATCATGGGTACTGTATGGAAGTAGGTATGATTTGCTTTTTAAGGTTTTCTTATTAAGTTAAGTATATGCTTTGGTGAAGGGCTTCAAGTTTAGGTTTATGAGGACTAATACATATTTATTATTATGTTGAATCCACCATTTATATGATTCAAAGATCACAAGTCATACACTGAGCGTTCACCATGGCCACGTAATTGTCTTCTGGTGATGTTCTCCATGACATTCCTGTGCTATCTGGGTTACCATGAACCTCAATTGCTTCCTGTGTTAAGGAAGCTTGCAGGAATTGTCCTGCTCCCAAACGTTACATTGATTTTGTTAAGTAATTTAGTTATTTTGTATTCTTCTGATTTCTTTTTACTTCTTCCTTTCTTTCTTTTCCTTTTCTATTTCCTTCTTCTACTTTTCTTCTTTGGGTTCTTGTTTAAGAGGGAGATGTGTTGTATTCTACTTGCACGTGCAATGTTTATATTTCATCTGATCCCAGAGTTCCACTTCAGTGTTCTGGCGGAACGTTGAGGATGAGATGAGTTTTGTACTGCAGCTGCTACCCGGTGGCTGTGTCGCTTGAATAAACCTCCATACAACATACTACACCTGGATCTGATATTTAACAATTGTCCAAACGCATCACACTGCTGGGCATCCTGGATGATATGGGGGACTTCGTGGGGGGAGCACATTTTTTTTTTTTTCTTTTCAAAAACTTTATTAAAAAAAATCAGCATTACCAAAATACAATGTTGCATCAAATCAGAGCATCATACATCATAGATCATTTGCTGAGTACATCAAAATAGAGATAAACCGATCAAACAGAGGCATTGCCCTGTACAATATGACAAACGCACCACTGAGCTATATATAGCAGCATAATGTGATGTCAGCACCTTAAAGGAAGAAGCAGGTCCGGCTAGTGAGAGATGGGGACAGGGGAGGAAATGGCTACTGACCAGCAGCGGCGGACGCCGCGGGCGATGTGCCAGCGGGAAGCACGGGGGAGGCAGTCCGGCTCCGGTGTGAACGGGTGTGAAGGTACGTCACTATGGGGCCCCGTATGTCATGTAGGTGAGATCTAGTAGGCATAAGGTCCCAGAAATCAGATAGTAGGGTCTGGCATCTAGAGGCATCTACAAGCCATTGGGCAAACTTAGGCGCCAGTCTGCACCCCCAACACATGGCCAACCTACACCGCGCAAGAACAAGCAACATTGCGACCAATCGGCGAGAGGCCACTGGGGCAAAATTTAACAAAGCTCAGCAGGCACAAAGGTGAGTCAGGTCGAACAGGCGTGGAGGTGATCTCAGAGATAGCCGCCCAGACCTCCAGACAGAAATCAGACACCCTAGGGTACAACCAAGCCAGATGAGAGAAATCTGCGGCAGGGGCAGAGCAGCGCAGGCACCTATCGTCAGGAATGCATCCCAGTTTATGTAGCTAAGCGGGGTACGATATAGCCTGTGTAAGTATTTAAAGTGTATAAGACGGAGGCGATAATTGGGAGACAATTTTTTAGTCTGATTGCAGCAATAGAGCCAGTTGGCTTGGGAAATGTCCACACCGAGATCCTCGCCCCACGCCTTTACGGGCGCGATCAGTGGAGATGGAGGCAGTTGACAGGGTAATTGTGAATAGTTTGGTCACAAGCTTCTGGAGAGAGGGGGAGGTATATATGAAGTTGAGAGTGGGCATCAAAGGAGGAGGCTGCAGGAACATGGGATGTAACTCCCTGCTGATCGCCCGCAGCTGATAAAAGAGCAACGTGTCCAAAGGACCAGAGGAAGCAGGAAGAGAATAGAAAGTATTTCCAGGATAGAGATCCACCAGTGTCACCAAACCCAGACGGGCAGCGTGCTTGGACATGCCAGATGGTTGGAGAGGAGGGAAGGTAGGATGACGTATAATCGGCATAGCGTTAGCTAATAGCATAGGAACATTGGAAAGAGGACGGAGTCCCAGCCAGGCCTAGCGCAGTGTCTCGACCGTGTCCACCTCAGCCCACGGGCGACCAGCCGGGGCTAACAGGTCGGTGTTCAGTGGCCAAGGGGCTGCAAGGTAAGCCTCGACCGCAATGTGCGGCTGATAAGGGATGGGGTAAATCCAAAAATCTAAGAAGCTGGCATACAGTTTGCAATTGGGAGCACCCATGCGGCCAACCGACATGGGGAGAGTGAGGATGTTGTATGCAGTCCTGGGCTGCTTGCCAGCCCAGACGAGAGATATGATCAAGGAGTGGATTTTACGACAAAAGTGGGCAGTTAGTGGTATGGGGATATTCAAAAAGAGGTAAAGGAATTTCGGGAGGACCGTCATTTTGGTGATTGCTATACAATCGTCCATTGACAGGGTGAGCCGGTTCCATTGAGGTATTTTAGACTCAAGCCAGTCCACTGCGCGTCCAAAGTTGGCCCGCCAGGGGTCATTCAAGTCCCTACTCAGCCAAATACTTAGATAGCGAGTGGGGCCAGAGGCCCATACGAAAGGAAAGTCCAGTGTAAAGGGCTTGGTGGCATCCGTGAGCGGGAACAGTACTGACTTACTCCAGTTCACCTGTAGGCCGGAGAGTCCACCAAACTGTATTATCTCGCACACTACAGTACTGAGGTTTTCTTAGGAATGGCGGACATACAATGTAATATCATCAGTATACATGGAGACCAATAGGGCATGAGCTGAGAAGGCAATGCCCTTCTGAGTATGGTGTTGCCAGAGTCTGGCTGCAAGAGGCTCCATCGCAATGGCGAAGAGCATAGGGGAGAGCGGGCACCCCTGCCGGGTGCTGCGTTCAATCAAAATAGGATCTGAAATCTGACCATTGATCCGCAGAAGGGCTGAAGGGCGAGTGTAGAGGAGTGTTATCTTGTGAATGAAGGTGTTGCTGAAGCCGAGGCGCGGGAGAAGAAAGAATAAAAAGGGCCACTCCAGTGTGTCGAATGCCTTAGTGGCATTGAGTAGAACAGCAACTGCAGGGAGGCTAGGATTAATCTGATGAAGGACCGAGAAAATGGTCTGGAGGTTGTGGGATGTAGCGCGGCCTGGGATAAAACCGGACTGGTCAGGAAGAATGATGAGGGGCATGAGGAGGAGACAGGAGGTCAGTAACTTTGCAAAAATGTTATTGTTCATATTAATTAGAGAGAGGGGGCCATAGGAATCGCTGCAATCAGAAGGTTTGTCTGGCATAAGTAGAAGCGTTATCATTGCCTCACGGAGCGATTGCGGGAAAAGGCCATTGTCAAAGGAGTCATTATACATGGCGTTCAGGTGTGGCACAAGAAGCAATGCAAAAGTCTTATAGAACGAGGTGGGGAGGCCATCTAAACCAGGGGCCTTATCACTAGGTAAACTATTTATGGCAGCGAGTATTTCTTCTTTAGAGAAGGGCTCATCTAAGAATTTACGTTGATAGTCCTCGAGCCAAACCAGTGCGATGGTATCAAAATATTTCTGAAAGTCCTCACGCGGGGGTGGAGCCAGCGGCGTAGAGTTGCGAATAGTAGTCCATAAATCAAGTCTTAATTTCCTCATGGGAGGTGGGTCTAGTGGGGCCACCGTCCCAGAGTGCCGCGATATACAACGTGGCACGAGGGGGGCGAAGGACATTGGCCAAGGTCTTGCCTGGCCGATCCCCCTCACCAAAGCGGCGAGCGGGCCTCTCTGCCAAGGAAGGAGAGTTCCCTGTTAGCCTCCTCAGCAAATTCTGTATGTTTTTCACGCAGGGGAGCGAGAGTCTTAGGGCTTGGGTTGGGTTGGGTTGCATGAACGGCATCCAGAGCCTTGATCTCAGATTCTAGTTTATCTAAAGTGGTGCGGATGGAGCGAAGGACACCGGATTGTTTAGAGATACAATCGCCGTGGATCACAGTCTTAAAACCTTCCCACAAAGTGGATGCTTAGACAACAGAGATGATATTTAAGTCAAAGTAGTTAGAGATCCCGGTTTGGATCACGTAACAGAAGTCGCGGAGAGCGTTCGGGGGAAGTCGCCAGGTGAAGGCACACTGAGGAAAGTGAGGAAGGCGTAGACAAAGCTGGACTGGTGCATGATCTACACAAAACCTTATCTCTCTCTTTCCACCTTTTGTGTGAGGTTTTGGTACTAGTGGACTAGCCAAGGGTTATCCGAAGGCTTAATGAGCGCCAACTCCAGCATCTTTTGGACCACAGTCCTGATGCAGTCTCTGACATTTTCAGGCTGTCTGTAAATGTTGTTCTTCACAGGCAGACTGTCACCTGTGTCCACTTCATGGGTACACCAGGTGGTTTGACTGGGTGACATAGAGAACATGTGGTTGTACTGATGGAAGACTTTCCTGTAATCAGCTTGCTGCTGGCCAGTGAGGCTACCTGCCAAAGCTACTCTTTCAACTATCCCATCAACAGGGTTCTGAGAGAGGAGATCGGGTAGAAGATCCCTCTCTTCCTTCTGTCCCTCATCATTGGCCATGAGCAAGCTCATGTCAGCCCTGCCGACAAAGGTTTTTAGGCGGTTCACATGAAGTATCCTGTAGGGACTTCTGGGAGTGCCTAGGTCCACCAAGTAGGTGACCTCATCTCTTTTCTCAATGATTGTGCGGCGACCATTCCACTTTTCTTGGAGAGCTGCTGGGGCCACAGGCTCCAAAACGCACACTTTCTGTCGGACAAGTTACTTACCTTCGGTAACGCTATATCTGTAAGAAACATTAGTAGTGATAAATTCCTTACCTTAGAATTACCCCCAGGCGTCAGACTGGATCTGGAAAGTTTTCGTCAGCAGTTCCCCTGCGCGTCGGTAGGTGGCGTCATACAGCTCCGCGTCCGTTGCAGGCGTCGTGATCACCGACATAATGTCGCGGGTGCTACTTAGACAACGCCCACACGCACTGATGTCACTTCTGTACACGACTTTCCATGCCAGGAACGAAGAGCCATGCAAGAAACTGACCACTGGTGAATTGAAACCAGGGCCCTTAAGGGATGACCTTAACCCTAGAAATCAGTTCGCAGAATGGTGAGGATGGGTAGGGCGGTAAGCAATCTATCACTACTAATGTTTCTTACAGATATATCGTTACTGAAGGTAAGTAACTTGTCCATCTGAAAGAAACACATAATGATAGATTCCTTACCCTTGTATAGATCTTAACAGGGGACTTAAAAAGAGAAGGCTGATCAGGGAGCCTGAGAAAGGCTGAAATGGCAGAAAGATAACCTTTGATAGTGCGCAGAGCAGAGCCCTGCTGGGCCAAAGAGAGAAGGAACAAAAGGACCTCAGAAAAGGGGTCAGAAAGGGGATCCACAGCCTTTGCTGTGTACCATGCCAAACATTTGTTCCACCTGCAGGCGTATTCCACCTTATTGGAGGGACGCCTGGCTGCCAGAATGACATCACAAACTTCAGAAGGCAAGTCAAAAGGAATCAACTGCCACCGCTCAATCTCCATGCAAACAGGTGAAAGCCGGACAGGTTCGGGTGGAGGACTGTCCCCTGCTGCTGCGACAGAAGATCCTTCTGAAGAGGCAGTCTGATCGGAGGATCAATGCTCATACTGAGTAGCTCGGGTTACCAAACTCTTCAAGCCCAGTCCAGGGCCACAAGAATGACTTGGGCCCGGTTGCGCCGGATCTTCTTCAGCACTCTGGGTAGAAGTGGTATAGACAGAAAGGCGTTTAACAGACCGCAACTCCACTCGTGATGAAAAGCGTCGCCGAGCAAGTGCTATCTTGGAAATTCCAACGCGTAGAACTGCTGACATTGCGTGTTTTCTTCGATGGCGAATAGGTCTAACCAAGGCTCTCCCCACTGATGAAAGAGACCTGGCACCACATCCGAGTGAAGACGCCATTCGTGATCCATCATAAACCTGCGGTTGGGTTCATCCACCCTGGCGTTCAGAGAACCTGCCAGGTGTTGAACCACCAGGAAAATGCCCTGATGTTCCAGCCATGTCCAGAGGTGCAGGGCCAAATGGCGGTGGTGTTGTCAGTGAACACCTTCACTACTCTCTCTTTGACAGAGGGAAGGAATGGTTTTAGTGTAAGTCGGATCGCCCGAAGATCCAGAAGGTTGATATGGAGCTTGGACTCCGCCAGAGACCAGAGGCTTCTGATCTCCGCCTCTCCCGATGCACCTGTCACTAGTGTGAACTTTGGTTGGGGTTGGGAGAGGGATCTGCCGTCGTCCAATCAATGCCGGTCTGTGAGCCTCCACTGCAACTGTTGTGCAGTGCCCTCTGAGATCTGGACGTGGACAAGGTCCTGTGATGCTGCGCCCACTGGAACTTCAGGTCCCACTGCAGAGCCTGCATATGCCATCTGGCATGATTGATCAGCAGGATGCAGGAGGCCATGAGGGCAAGCAGTCTCAGGGTCACTCTGATCGAAACCCGGGGTAAGGGCTGAAAGATTGGAATCAGATCCCGAATATCCCAGACTCGCTGTTCGAGAGGATGGACCCGAGACTGCTCCGTGTCCAGAATGGCTACGATGAAGAGGAGCTTTTGAGAGGGAATCAGGTGCAACTTCGGCACATTCATGGAGAACCCCAGAAAATGCAGGCAGTCGGCCTTAGTCTAGAGGTGGGAGACAACTGTCTGGGGCGAGCCCGCCATCAACAACCAGTCGACGAGATAGGGGACGACTGAAAGCCCTGATCGGCGCAGATGAGCTGCAACCACCGCAATCACCTTCGTGAACACCTGTGGGGTGCTGGTAAGGCCAAAGGGGAGCACGGTAAACTGAAAATGCTCATGGCCTACCGTGAACGGCAGGTAATGCCGGTGGGCCCTCAAGACTGGGATGTGGAATTAAGCATCCTCCAAGCCCAGTGCTGCCATCCAGTCTTGTGTGTTGAGAGCAGACAAGACCTGAGCCAAAGTGAGCATCTTGAACTTCTCTTTGCGGAGGAAGCAATTTACGTTCCGGAGATCTAAGATAGGACGCAGGCCCTTGTTCTTCTTTGTTATGTTAAATGTTATGTTATGTTATGTTAAATTAATTTGTTGAGCGCACTAACACCATTAGGTTCCTTGGCGCTGTTCGGAGAGAGCAAAGAGAAGAGACAAAACTAACATAACAGTGGATAACAGCTAATTATACGCTTCAATGAAAAGATGAGTTTTAAGGGAGGATCTGAAACTGGAATAAGGGGAGGATAGCCTAAGCGGGAGAGGTAAAGAATTCCAAAAAGACGGGGCTAAGAAGGAAAACCTAAGGCCACCGTGTTTCTTCCGCTTAAATCTGGGGACAGATAAAAGGGCCATATGGGAAGACCGGAGGGTACGGGAGGGGACATACTGATGAAGCAGAGAAGAAATGAAAGCGGGGCTGTAACCAGAGAGGGCTTTGGAGATGATACAGCCCAGCTTGAATTTGCAACGAGCAGAGACCGGAAGCCAATGGAGACTTTTCAAGAGCGGTTGAACGTGTTGATCTCTGGGCTGATGATATATCAGACGGGCAGCCTGATTTTGAATCAACTGGAGTCTCCTGAGTTGGTATACAGGAATGCCTACATATAATACATTTGCATAGTCAAGCCTAGACATGACTAACGCAAGTAAGGCCAAAATAAGGGCATCGGTGGTAAGTAGGCGAGAGATCTTGCGTATCTTCCTGAGCTGGAAGTGACTGGAGGAGACTACAGCACTGATCTGGGGTGTCATGGATAGATCGTTACTGATGACAACGCCCAGACTTTTTGCTGAGTTGACAGGACAAGGCGGGGTGCCCAGGCTGGCAGGCCAAAAGGAGGAATGCCATGGATTGGAGGGTCCCCTGACAAGCACCAGCTCGGTCTTGTCGGGGTTAAGTTTCAGATGGTTTGTACCCATCCAGTCGCTAATGAAACAGAGGGTGTTTTGGAAAGTGGAGATGGATTCGGCCCCGGAATCGATGGTAAAAACCAATTGAATGTCGTCCGCATAATTAAATGCGGAGACATTAAAACGGCGAAGGGAACAGATTAACGGGGCCAAATATAAATTAAAAAGAAGAGGGATAAGGAAGAGCCCTGTGGGACACCACAGGTCAGCTCGACTTGAGAGGCAGAGAACTGAGACAGCCTGACAGCCTGGTGGCGGTGGGTCAGGAAAGAGCGCACCCAATCCAGGGCAGTGCCCTGGATGCCAGCCTCTCTGACACGGTCGACCAAAATGTCATGGTCGACCGTGTCAAAGGCGGCTGACAGGTCCAAAAGGACCAGAGCCTGACAGATGTTAGTGTCGGCGCCCCTGCGTAGTTCGTCCATCACAGAGAGGATGACTGCTTCTGTGGAATGTGCCGGTCTAAATCCAGCCTGCTGGGGGTCCAAAACACAAGAGTCTTCCACAAATGAGGTAAGGGTTTGAGTAACGTTTGAGTAACGTGAGACTCCAAGACCTTACTAAGGTCTTTGGCACCAGAAAGTAGTGGGAATAGCAACCACAACCTACTTCTGGCGTCAGAAAGTGCTCAATGCCCCCCTTGCCCAAGAGGGCCTCAACTTCCTGCTGAAGAAGCACCAAGTGATCCCCCAACCTGCGGTGGTATTGAGGTGGCATGGCTGCAGGGGTAGTCTCGAAAGGGAGGGAGTAGCCCCTTCGGACTCTTTCTGAAACCCACCTGTCCGATGTGATGGTGCACCAGTGGGGGAGGTGATGGTGAAGCCTGCCACCCACTGGCGTATGATGAGCTGAAAGTTCGGACTAGGAAGGTTTGGAGGCAGTGTTGGCTGGGGTGGAGGTGGACTGATCTACCCGCTGGCCCCTTTATCTGCCACGGCGGAACCCGCAGCCACACTGGGGTGGTTACTGCACAGGCTTGTGGCTCCGTTGCGAACACAGCGGGCGCACCTACCGGGACCACAAAAGGAGCGAAAAGCAGCCTGCGGAGGAGGGCGGGCTGCGGAGAGCCCCAAGGACTTGGCCGTAGCCAGTGAGTCCTTAAATTGCTCCAGCGTGTGGTCTGCTTTGTCGCCAAAGAGGCAACGGCCATCAAAGGGCATGTCCATAAGTGTGTTTTGGACATCCCCCGAGAATACAGTGGTCCTCAACGAGGCGTGGCGTCGAACTGCCACCGTCCTTGCCATCGATCTGCCCAGTGAGTCGGCGGTGTCTAGGCCACAACGAATCATGAACTTAGCTGCGTCTCTCCCTTCGGCAATAGCCTAGGAGAGAGCTGTCCGAGCCTCCTCCGGACACTGAGGCAGCACTTGTGCCACCGTATCCCACAGAGAGTGGGAATAACGGCCCAAGAGGCATGCGGTGTTCACGGACTGCAGCACAGAACTGGCGGAAGAAAAAATCTTTTTTCCAAACTGATCCAGTTTCTTGGATTCCCTATCTGGGGGTGCGGAATGGAAGGCAGTCAGGGAAGCAGAGGCTTGGACAACCAAGCTCGCAGGGGTAGGGTGTTGAGAGAGGAAAATGGGGTCACCCGGAGCCGGGCGATGGTGTCAGGCCATATTCCTATCCACAGAAGCCCCTGTGGTGAGCCTGGACCAAGTGCCAAAAAGAACGTCAGAAAGTGCTTTGTTGAAAGGAAGCAGTAGCTCCGTAGAAGTAGCTGCTGGCTGAAGCACTTCCGTCAGGAGGTTAGCCCTGACAGCCACAGTAGGGAGCTCAAGCGGTAGGGCCTCCGCCACCCTATGCAACACCACAGCATAACTAGCACCCTCCTCCGTAGCCACGGTAGGAGGAGACAGCATGCCAAGGTCTCGTGAGGTATCCAGACCACTGGCATCCCCCAACTTTTCAGCCCAGTCCTGTTCAGACTCACAAGCAGCTGCGAGAGGGTCCTCAGATCCCTCCCAGTCCTCCCCTTCCTCCTCAGGCTGGTGTACAGGCCGAAAATAAGGAGAAGGGACATGGGGATAGAACTCCCAGAGTGGCGTTGAAATCGGCATCGAGCAACGCTGGGCCGACTCCGCGTCCACTATGGGGCCGAAAACGGGGCTGTCGTCATACCAAGGAGTGGGCGACGTCAGAAGTGGTGCCGGCAGGGTCGACGTCGGTGGCAGTCTTAAAAGGTAAACCGGCGTGAAGAGGATTCCAGGCATGGATCCTGGGGGGGTCTTGTGGCGCCGGGGCCGACGGCGATGCTGTAGCCAGCCGCGGTGAAAGGCAAGGAGCCCAACTCAGGACCGCCTGCCTGAAGGCGCACTGGCAGAACCCAACGCCCCAAAGAGGTGAGCCATGGGCGAAAGGAATTTCTGTATCTGGGCCGGAGTTGCAGACAAACCCGCAAAAGGTGCCTGCATAGGCTCCGCCGGAGCCACGGGTGAGGCACCACCCGCACCCTCAGCCGAGTCGCAACGTTTTCGGCGCCATGGCCCGGCAGTCTGGGCACAACTTGGGGTCGTTGTCACGCCCCAGGCAGAAAAGACACACTCGGTGACAGTCCTCACAGGACTTCAAACCGGGAATCCTAACTACACCTTAGGAGTCGAAGACTCGAGGAAAAAATAGAAACAAAAGGCCTCAAAAAGTCTGTCAAAAATTGACTTGGGGTTCCTGCTCTTTCCGGATCTGTGCTTGCTGGCGCGGAAAAAGAAAGAACTGACGTCAGTGCGCATGGGTGGCGTCTAAGTAGCACCCACGATGTCATCTCGGTGACCACTACACTAGCGCCGGACGAGGAGCAGCACAACGCCACCTACTGACGTGCTGGGGTACTGCTGAAGAAAACTTTCCAGATCCAATCTGACACCTGGGGGTAATTCAAAGGTAAGGAATCTATCACTATGTGTTTCTTTCAGATCTGGCTGATAAACAGTCAGTACAGCCGTTTGGTCATGCCAAGCTTTCTGAAGCTCCTGGCTGGCCTCAAGGTTTTTGGTGGCCTTCTTCATGTACTCAGCCATAAGTGAGCGCAGACCAAGGACATAGTCCACAATGTCCAGTTTAGGAGGTTTGAGAGGTTGCTCCTAACCTTCCTTAACTAGACACAAAGTACTCCTAACTGGATGCTTAATCACAAGTTCAAAAGGGTTTTAACCAACCCATCCCCCTTTTATTTCTTTTATTTTTTTATCCCCATTCTGTGGAACCTCTCGGGAGGCAAAGAGAAGGCAGGGTAGTAAGACATCCCATTTTCGCCTAAGCTTTTCTGGGAGTCCGATGATCATACCCTTTAAGGTCTTGTTGAACCTTTCAACAAGCCCATTGGACTGTGGATGGTAGGGTGTCGCAAACTTGTAGTGTACCCCACACTCTTTCCACATAGGAGTGACGTAACTAGACTTAAAGTTGGTAGCTCTGTCTGTTAAGACCTCCTTAGGAAAACCCACCCTGGGAAAGATTCCCAGGAGACCCTAGCCAATACTGGAGCTGTAGTAGTATTAATGGGAAACACCTCTAGATACCTAGTAGGATGGTCCACCAACACTGGTAAATATCTGTGCCCAGATGCTGTTGGAGGATTTAAGGGACCTACACTGTCTATCCCTACCCGCTCAAAGGGAACCCCAACCACTGGGAGAGGATTAAAGGGGGCCTTTGTAGTGCCACCTGACTTACCACTGGCTTTGCAAGTGACACAGGAGCGAAAAAACTCCTTGGTGTCTTCAGATATATGAGGCCAGTGAAAGTGATGGAAAAGCCTGTCCCATGTCTTGCTTTGCCCAAGATGTCCTGCAAGGGAAATATCATGGGCTATGGAGAGAAGAAAACCTCTGAACCTCTGGGGTATTACCAACCTCTTGGTAGCACCAGGTTTGGGGTCTCTACCTTCAGAAAACAGGAGCCTATCTGCCCAATAGATCCTATGGGACCCACTGACATTCCCAGCCTTCTCAGCAGCAGCTTGCTGTCTGAGCTGTTTAAGAGGGGGGCAGGAGTGCTGCTCCAAACTCAAGTCTGCCCTGGAAGGGCCCCCTGTCCCCAAGAACCCTCCTGGTCAGGCCCAAGTTCCTCTGGGACAGTTCCTCTCAGGGACTGAGATCATCTCCATCAGGAGACTGATCCTTACTGGGAGTATGAGAGGAGAATAAATCTGTATCCTTCCTACTCGTTCTATTAGGAGCCAGTTGGTCCATTCTTCCAGTTTCCAGTGCCCCTTCAGGGCTAAGCTGTTTGGCCTGATCTCTGGTGACAGCAAATACCTTGGCAGAGATGCCCATCATCTCCGCATGTATCCTAAACTCCATTTATTTCAGACCAGGCTGGAATTTCCAAATCATTGCCCAACATACAATCTACAGGTAGGTCTGGAGAAACTACAACTCTTTAAGGGACATTTACCCCTCCCCAGCTGTGAATCGCAACTACCAAGGAATGATCAGTTCTGACACTGCTAGCATTGGTCACTTGGTACAAATGACCATGTATGATCTGTTCAGAGGACACAAGTTTCTCTGTCACCATTGTGACACTGGTCCTTGTGTCACTGTAAGCCATAGCTTCTTTTCCATTTATTAAAGGCTGTTGTCTGTACGTTCCCAAATTAGTGGGACTTACTAGTAAAGTGGGAAGATCCATGCCAGCATCACAGAAAAATGACAGCCTGAGTGGGAGTACTGACAAGGCCAGAACAAACTTCAGAGCCCAAGTTTAACCCTAATAATCCCTTGGTTGTTGCACTACCACTTGTACTGGTGCCAGGGAGCGCAGGTGCCCTAGGGGCTGTGCCATTGGGGCCTTAGGACAATCAGAATCTCTTGTCCAATGGGTTTTTTCTTTACATAAATAACATTTCCTTTTTCCCTTCTTGGAGTTTTGGGACTCACTCCCAGATATAGGTTTTTGGGGACTCTGAGAAGACTCCTTTTTGCCTATGTCCTTCTCCTCACCCTTTTCTTGGGATTTAGAAGAATCTTGCTTCTTCTGGTCACCTCCACAACCATGGTTTTTCTGCTTAACCCTTGTGCGGACCCATTTGCCTGCCTTCTTTTCCAATTCTTGGGGAGAGGTCAGATCAGAGTCCACCAGGTACTGGTGCAGTAGTTGATTCTGACAGTTCTTAAGGATGTGCTCCCTCATCAACAAATTGCACAATTCCTCGTAGTCCTGTACCTTGCTTTCATGAAGCCAGCCTTCTAGACCCTTAATAGTAACTGTGGAGAGCTGCCTTCAGGCTCATTCCAGAGGGAGTGTAATGCAGCTTGTTTTACCAATGCTAATCATAAAGTGTAGGTTAAGTGAAAAAGAATCACAGTGTAGTTATAAAAATATGGATTTATTATAAACACTCACTACCACATTACAACAGGTAAGTAGCACGAATACACAGTGGTCTCCACGGGGAGACCAAACCATATACTAAGAAAGTGGAATGTAAACCTCGAAAGACGTCTAGACTGGACCCAGAAGACTTAGAAGAGCCAGGGACACAAGGAATCACCCAAGTTAAGTACCCAGCAACGCCACAGAGGCTGTGTGCAGAGTAGAGACACGTCACAACTAATTCAATATAATTCAACGGCGAAGTTGCGGAAGCAGGTTTCAAGAAGAAAGACCCTTCCCAGAGGACCTTGAAGAAACTTCGTGGAAGATGGAAGTTTGGAGAGTCACCCCACCCAGGGATAACCCAGGAACCAGGATACCTATAGCAGGGAAGCCGGGTGCATAGGTGTGAAGTGGCGTCAAAAACTGCCATAGACCACAATAGAGGACTTCAGTGAAGATGTCGCTGGCAAAGAAGGTGAAAGAGTCCAGTGGAATCAAAGGGTGGATTTTTGACGAGGAGTACCAGCAAGCAGAGGGGACAGAGTCTATGCCAATGGCCACCGATTATGGAAGATGCAGTAGAGTTGACGGTGCCCTTGTCACTGCAGCTGTGAGTACCAGGCAATACTGTGGGAGACCAGGAGACATTCATGAGCTGTCCCACGTTGGTAGTCGAGAGCCAGGAGGTCGGTGTGCGGCGGGAGCACCAACAAGCCTTTGAAGCAGCAACAGCCAAGGAAAGCAAAAAAAAGGTGCTGTGTTGGGACCAGCAAGGACCAAAGGACTCACCAAGTGCAGGAGAGTTAGAGCAGGCCTCGAGCAAGCAGGGGAGCCCACTGGAGAAAAAAAAGACCCTCAAGAGGACCCACCGGCTGAAGGCACAGGAGTCACAAGGGGACCTCGAGCAGCTCACCAAGAATGGAGGTCCACAGTGCAGAGGATGTGGTGACGACAAATACCTTGGTAGCAAGAGATGCTGGAGGCCAGAGCTTCTTGAAGCCCAAAGATCTCTGGAGAAGAGAGTCAACAAGCCTTGGCATCAGCAAGTCAACCTGGGGACAGGAGGACTGCTCCAGCCGTTCCGACGAGGGATACTTACTTCAAACTTGCTGAAAAGCCAGTGCAAGCCTCAAGGGAGTTGCAGAACCACCACCTGTGTTGCTGAGCCCTTCGGAGGCTGTGGGACATCAGGAGCAGCAGATCGGTCAGCTTGGTAGCGGTGCTTGCAGATGCAGGGGAGTGACTCCTTCACTCCTGGGAGATTCCTTCAGGTGTCTTGGATTTCCACAAGCCTGGAGAAGCACTTGTATGGAGCACATGCACAGACAACGAGACAAGAAGCAGCAGGAGTCTTCCCAGATGCAATCTTGGTTCCTAAAGCAAAGTCCAAAGTGCCCAGATGGTTGAAAATGAAGTGGTTTCGGATCTAAATCTTGTCCCAGGATGAATCTCAAGAGCCACCAACAGGTACGCCCTTAAGTACCCTAGGGAAAGGGTTGGGACGATTCAGAGATCCCTCCCAGAGGAGGGGCTGGACAAGAGGAGGATACTCCATGTCCTTTTTCCGATTTTGTGCTAGAGCAGGAGCCAAAAGCTCCCTGAACTAATTCCAACTGGAGTATGCACGGAGGGTACTAGATGTACTCTTCAAAGCAGTCTGGTGGCGCTGCTAAGCGCCCCCACCCCACCCCAGCCCAATACACTAAGTCTAGTCTGGGAGGTGGTTACACCTCCCTGTGACAGGAAACTTATTGTTCTACCTTCACTTGCTCAAGCCTGGCTCAGCAGCAGGATGGCAGAATTGTGTCTGTCGTCCACAGCAGCACTAGCTGGCTGTTAGACTCTGAAAGGCTTGTTCCGGGAATACAGGGGGTTCCTGAGGGGAGCCCCCCAGTATATGGGATCCTACATCTAACACTTGAATCAATGTTGGGGTAGGATTCCAACATGTTTGATATCAAACATGGCAGATTTCGGTGCAGCCAATATATAGCTAGACATCTCGTAATTTACTTGATGTCAACTTTATGTCTAAAATGACTGACTACACTTACAAAGCCAGGTGAATAGACTCCTAGGTTTGTAGGGAGTGTCCTGCTCATGCAGGGTACCCTCACACTTATAACAAATGTTACAAATGGGATTTCTGGTTGGCTAGAGCCACTCTAGCCAGGGCAAGGAAGTTACACGCTGAAGATAACCCCTGCTCACCCCCATTGGTAGCTTGGCACGAGCAGTCAGGCTTATCCCAGAGGCAATGTGTAAAGCGTTTACGCAACACACACACACACACACAACAACATACTAGGCACACCACAAAAGGAACTCCACACAAGGTTATGTGTAAAAACAGCCTTTGTATCATCATAAACACATTAGAATAGTAATCACACAATATACACTGTGCCAACTGGCACTAGGCAATATTTACAGGGGATTATATACACATGACAGGGCCAATTGGGCCACTGTCAGAACCATCACAAAGTAAAGATAGTAAATGTAGAACCAAATAATAAACGTAGAACTCAACCAGTAATTACTGGCAAACACTGTACTCAGCATTATCCTGCAACATAAATCATAGTATGCAATCAACATCACATCAGGCGTAAAATACATTATGTGCCAACCTCATACGCCTACACATATTGGACCATAAGCACCTAATCATAAATCACATTAGAGACAAACATCATAGTGAAGAATAACCTCATAAACATAAACACAGTATGCAAAACCCCATAATCCTAAACCACATTAGAGGCATAAATCATGGTGCATAAATCACAGTACATAAATCACATTAGGGCATGGCGCCCTATTAACCTAATGGTTCCCCTGGCCAACTGGCCTTCTCAGAGGGCTCAAATGTCCTATGTCCATAAAGTCAGGGCTTGGGCTGCCAATGTAGCAACATCAAAAAGCGGGCAATTGCGCAGACCTAAACATTGCAGTTGTCACAAATCGCTGCACAGCTGGGAAATCAAATGTGGGCCTGGGCACTCACTGTGCCCTATGGGTGGGTCCCCACTGGGACTCTGTAAAAACAAAATGTGGTCCAAGTTGCAGTTGGCCGATACGGCGGTGCAAATGAGGAATAACCAAAGAGGACCTGCTCTGGAGCTCTCTATGAAACAAATGTGCGCCATCGTTGGAGCTGCCCGCACAGGTGCGGTGCAGATGGGAACACAGAAAAGGGGCCCTGGCACGACTGTGCCCTCGGGCCCTCACTGGGGCTCTCTAAATCAACACTGCCCCCATCGTTGGAGCTGCCCTCTGTCAAGCGGGGCAGCTGAATGCAAACTTAGCCCAGGCACCACTGTGCCCTTGGAGCCCCAATCTGGCACTCCTTAATGCCAACTTGCTCCCCCGGGCCGGAGGCTGACACGGATACGGCCCAATGTGAGCCCCCACTTAATGGGACTCTCTGGGTGTCTGCTCCTCTCTGCGCCGGACCTCCCGGTGCCGACCTCAGCACTGCCAATGGCCAAGGGCAGCCCCCACTCCTCAGGGACTCACTGCACTGGGAGACCTGGAGGCTCACGTCAGACACCCCCTCTCCCTCACTCCGCATGCGGGGCTCTCTCCAGACATGGGAGCCCTGCCGACAATACGGGACCAGCTCTCCTGGCGTCCACTGGACCAGGCATCTTCCCACTTCAACCGGGCCCCCTCCTGGGACCCGGGACTTCGACGTGGAGCCCGCGAGGCTCCGGACTTCCGGCTTCCATTTCACGGCCCTGCCCACAACCAGGCAACGCCGCCTGGCTTCAGCGTCGCAACCGAGGTGCGGTGTTTCTCCTCTCCTGGCAGCATAACGCGGAGTGGGCACCCGCTAAAAATAAAAGTATCTCTAAAGGCACACGCTCCGACGCTACTCGAGGGAATCCCTACGCCAGGGATTCTCTCTCTCTTCATGCACCGCAGCACTGCAAAGCCCACGCGCTCCTCTCTCATGGAAAAATATTGCGCTCACAGGGCGCCAGGAAAAATAAAAGATGTAGCGCTCACAGGGCGCTAGGAGCCACAGCTCAAACAGCAGAAGTCCTCAGAGATCAAGGGGGAAGGGCTGGGACCAGGGAGGCAAGCAATCATGGTGATTCCTCCTGGGCCCCAGGAGCAGCACACCCCAGCAAGGTCAGGAACAGCACACCAAACATGGGGTCACAGCCCCCACATTTATACCCATATTCTCTTTGTTCTGCAGCACAGGGCTTGTGGGAAGCAGATGCAACTGGTTCAGGGGGGAATTTGAGCACTTGTTTACCAAGCTCCTCTTCCCCTTTGTCAGTGGGGGCTAGGTGATCAGACAGACCACAGGGGGTGAAGCTAGCATTTTACAGGCTAGGCACAGAACTATTCAGGGGATTACTCCTCCCACTACTCCCAATGCAATGGCACATTCAGCCTAGTGCTGACACACCCTGCCCCTCCTGGAGCCACACACCCCTCCCAGCCGCTGTCACTCAAAAGCCAGACATGCAATTCACATCACGTGGGAACAAATCACTACGACTCCTCAGGGCTTAAGACACGACCTAATATCCTATAGGTCTTGATCAGTGTGTCTATACAGTCTGATTGCGTGGAAACTTAGGTGGTCCGTACCTGGAAAACGGCGACCGGGAACCACAGGAGGAGAGATACTATGCCGACGATTTTCCGGATTCAAGTAGCACCCACTAGAACCGGAACCTGACTTGGCATCCCCTCCCGGTCAGAGGCTTGATGTACACTGATCTCAAGCGTTACCGATATACACCAGTCTTAAACTTACTGCTCGTGATTTCCGAATTGATGGGATACTCACCTCGTTGAAAATTTTACGATCTTACTTCATTCACTACTCCCAGCTACGGTAGGAACCACCACACCTGGAACCTCCTTTGACAACAGAAGCATCCCTTCCTCTCTTCTCCTACAATACCCGTATTTGTGTTAACTCGAGTAGGATCACCTAAGTTTCCACGCAATCAGACTGTATAGACTCACTGATCAAGACCTATAGGATATTAGGTCGTGTCTTAAGCCCTGAGGAGTCGCAGTGATTTGTTCCCACGCGACGAAACACGTGTCGGCTGGTTGTGGAACCAATAAACCTTCATCTTTTTCCCAAAGATACGGAACTGGATTGCAATTGTCTTAATTGAGCTTTATACTTAGAATGTTTTGTAACTTTGCCTACTCTGTTATTATACCGTGAATTGTGCGTGCGAGGGCATTGCAGTTATTTATTGTCTCGTAGGTTAGGTGACTAACCCACTTTAGAACGGTTAAGGGGTCTCATCCGCTCGCCCTTCCGCATCACACCCCAAACACAGTTTTTTCCACACCTTAACGTTTACTCTAGGCAGTTTGCCCAACCTTCTGAAACCTAAAAAAAACCACCTGCTGTTATGCAATTCACAACAGGTTTGCAGACACAAAGCACACAGAAATGCCAACTTCTGAAAGTGGCATTTCTAAAATAGTTGTAATAAATCTGCGCACACCATTGCGCAGCAATTATTATGACAATTCCAAATATACTAAACTTGACAATGCATTCCTATGGGAGGGCAGGCCAATCTTACCAAATGTAACATAGAAAGCGCTCACACTTTACACTGGACAGCAGTACTAAAGTGCCCAGGGGCCTAAAACCACCAACACCATGTCAGAAATAAGGCAGGGAGAAAGGAAAAAAGTTTAGGGATGACCCTGCAAAAAGGGCCAAGTCCAACAACCAAGCACCCTGCCTTCAGGATTGAAAGGCCTACTTTAGGGGTGACTTGTAGGTTGTAAGTGCAGTGACCTCAGATAAAAGGAAACTTATATCTGTTGTGAGTAGTGTTAGCACCAGCTCACATAGGCTGGAATGACAGGCCTATTGTCACAGTTTGAGTGGTCTCTCATGGATGGCACAATACATGCTGCTGCCCATGGATGACCCCTGGTGTACCTAAGCCCAGGGTGACTTCGTACCATATACTAGAGACTTAGAAGTGTTGTATTGCTACACACTCCCTATAATAGAAATAAAAAACTCCCCCACGGAGGCACACACGGCAAAGCAAGAAAACACCTGGAAATGAGGTATATCGAATGACGGTTTTCAGACTAAAGCTTGGAGTTTTATTTGTGCAACACTCTCTAACAGAAAGGCTTGATGTCAAATGAAACACTATGCAAATATATATGTGTGATGAAGCTTGTGTAATGCGAACGAAACGCATCATGGCAGGCACTATGCCTAGTTATTTTGTAGATATTATGTCGAAATAAACTCTTCACTGCTTTTGCACATTTCAACGCTTTCTTTCGCAAACATTTACATGGGTGTCTTTGAAGATCAGCACCTATGGAAAAGATGCCCCAATAACTTGACAAATCCCATAATATACTGGGGACGATTTATTGATGATATTTTGATGATATGGGGAGGGGATGAGGACTCCCTAGTTGAACTTATCAAGTACTTGAACACCAACGATTACAATCTAACCTTTACACACAGTAGTGATAAACATCATATAGACTTCCTGGAAATAACACTATATGCACAGGGAGAGACTTTGGCAAGCAAATTGTATAGGAAACCAACCGCGTGCGATTCCCTATTGCATGCTGAAAATGCCCATCCAGTTACACAAGTGAGGGGTATCCCCTATGGTGAGCTCACACGATTAAGAAGAAACTGTAGTGATGACATAGTGTTTCAAGAAGAGCTGTTGAAGATGAGAAATCGTTTTCTCATCCGGGGATATGATAGCTCAACTCTAGATAAGGCTCAGAACAGGATTAAAAATATCAAACGTACTGACTTGTTAAAGACTAATAGCAACAAAAGGTAGAAGAAGCGAGAGAAAGTTGCTCTCATAACACCTTACAACGAACAAAGTCACGAAATCGACAGAATACTGTTCAAACATTGGCACCTCCTCAAACTGGATACCAGTTAGGATAAATATATCAGTGCAAAACCACAGGTGACATATAGCAGGGGGCAGACACTTAAAAACATACTAAGTCTGTCTGTACCTAAAAATAGTGGAATGAGCAACACACAGCAGTGGCTACCCAAGAAGCCGGCTGGCTTCTACAAATGCCCAACCTGTACTGTTTGTCAATTCACCATGAATTAAATAAAATCCTTCAGCTACAATACAGGACAAACTCAACAGATTAGCCGATTCATAAATTGCAATACAAAGTACACTGTCTACTGCATTGTGTGCCAATGTGGTCTAATTTACATTGGAAGCACGATCCTTCACCTCAAAGAACGTGTTCAAGAACACATTAGGGCGATTAGAAATAACAATAGCAACTATCCGCTAGCTGTACATTATAATAGTAACCATCAAAATTCAGAAGTACTTAACAACAAGTTTCATGGAATAGCAGTGGTAGAAGCAAATTCAAGGGGAGGCAAGCGTGTACTGGCACTCAGAAAATTAGAATCAAGATGGCTGAATAAACTTAGAGCTGTAGATATGCAAATTAACATTGACAGAGAATCACATGTATTTCTACAGGACTAAGATTGCATGATATGGAATGTTTCAAAATCTGCATTTGATATACAAATATTACAATTTATGCTGAGGTCTTCCCCTTTTTTGGATTTGAATTGTTTTACTAGGAAATGTTCTTTTGAACAATTCGAGGTGGCACTAGTTATAAGTGTTAGACACCTTTATATTTTAATTTTCATACTGAATTCTGCAAAATAACTTGATAAAGTGTGCTGTTTGATACAAACGTAGGCTTCTCAAAATGTGAATAACCTGGTATTATGTGCAAATCATCTTTCATCTATGGTGCAAAATGTGATCATTTCTAGTTCTCCACTATATCTCTCTCTCTTATCATGTTTCTTTTGCTAACATATTTTCCAATTTTTAAATAATCACATGATCGCAAATTAATAAGAAAAACAACTGAATTGGTTCTATATACTTGGCCTTTTGTCCGCGAATAGATTAGGAGATTGGTGGATCTAATTATTATTTTCGTCATACATTTTTGACGGGGATTGTGAACATCAAATATTGCAAGACATAGTCCAATTTAATACAAGAGATTTGTGATTGCTTTAATATGTGAGATTCGTGACAAAATATGGAATACTCCCAAAATGGCGGGGATATTCGTTGCTAATATTGAGTATCTGAGCGCACCGACACCGGATCACATGGTATCGGTACGCGATGACGTTTCACGTTTGACGCGCGGTTTTCTTATACCCAGAAAAACTGAGTTCAGGACTGTTCACATGACGGTGAGGACGTGTTTGGGAGTGTTCAGAATTCAGAATTTTTTTATTGTTGAATTAATAAAAATCCTTACAATAGCAAAGGTACAGTTGGCCTAAATACACATAACAAATTTCATTGAATTGCTAAAACAAGAGTTAATATCAAAATTAAAAGAAGGTTAAAACTTTGTCGGGTCCCGTCGCGAACGTCATGAGGGAGTAGCCTCAGACAATATGTAACAAGATCATGCATGGACCTGTAGCTGCTTTCCAATCTCAATCATAAATTTAAGTCCCCTACAAGTCAAGATTGGTGATGAACCTCCCATCCAAATTATAACGGCCTGGCGACATGTTCTTATGTTCATTTTGTTTATTATGTCCCGTAAAAACTGTTTTCTGGCTACCATGAGGAATGGGCACACACAAAATAAGTGAATTAAAGATTTGTTTTGGTAACCGCAGAGTCTACATTTTGGGCAATTGTCTAGAGATTTCCAGGAAGGTCTTAGGTCCTTGGACTCATGAAGGCCCATGCGGAGGTTGATGAGAATCTTTTTTAAGTGTTGGCTAAAGTGTGTTGCCAAGTAAGCCTGGGGCTGCTGAAGTTGGTAGGAAGAAATAACGGTCCAGGCGTGACGTCGAAGGGTCAATGTTTGTTTGTCTACCAATAATGATGTCAGTTTTGTATTTAAGTTGACAATTTTACAAAAACTAGCCTCGTCAATTTTTTTGTTCCATGCTTTAAGCAATCCGAGATCCGAAAGGCAAATTTGGAGATGGGTGGCCCAGCGCTGGGTAGAGTCAATATTGATTTCTTGACAACAGAGATTATTTAATGTGTGTGGATCAGCAGCACGGAGTTTCTGGCAAAAATTGACAAACCTTGATTTGGACCTGAAGATTTGATTCTGAAGACCAAATTCGAGTCGCACCTGGGCTGGCGAGGCGCACTTCGGTAATTTAAAAACTACTTTATAGATTTTGTTTTGCAGAGTGTTTAGTATACCGGCCTCCCCCCCCAAGCCAGGTAACCAGACCGTAGGACAAAGCTGGTAAGATCTGAGCGGCCATTACTTTAAGAAGATGGGTGTAATTTGGGCCTCCCAGTTTTTGTAGGAGACGCCTGTATCCATAAATTAACGTTTGTGATTTAGCTTTTAGCACCGCAGAATGTTCTTTTTTGGAGTTGTCTTTGCCTAGGGTGACCCCCAGGTACCGATAGTAGGGCTGTACCCCTAAGGCAAGATGGTTAAATGACCAATTACATTTGATGGGTTTTCGCTCGATAAGACATATTACTTTTGTCTTATCTCTATTTAGTTCCAGATGTTCCTCGTCCAGATAGAGATTTAGAGCGTTTATCAGCCTTTGCAACCCAATTGGGGTTCTGCTTAGGAGCACAATATCGTCGCAAATTGGATAATTGGCATTGGGGTGTTACCGTGCTTTGGAGCATGGCTTGCAATTTGGCCGAGCCTTTTTCCAAGATCTGCCAGGTAAAGATTGAATAAACATGGAGCCAGGACGCAGCCCTGTTTTAATCCGTCCTCAGTTGGAATTTTAGACGTGTTTGGGAGTGGAGTGAATGGGACTTCCCCCGCAGTGAGCTTATCGGCAAACTTAGCTGCAATACGGATGCTGGTTGATTTTAGAGGCTGAATATGCTCAAGTGATATGTATTGGTTTTTACTTTAGGACTTATTAGGGTTCCGTTTTTTCCATCGTTGTGTTTGTTGCAAGCGCATTACAATTACCTTCCAGATGAGTTTGGGTGTGAGAACCATTTTATCTTAATGGGGACATAAGACATGGATTGATATGTATATTCATATGCCATGTTTGTTTTTAGGAGGATTTAAAGCTATATTATTTTTCTCTTCGAACACAAGTATTAACCAACATCGTGCCTTTGGTGGCTTTACGTACCAGCGCTAAGTTTATCGGCTAAATCTAGCTGTTAAACGGATGCTGTTAGATCTTAGACAGCCATTGATAGGCTGAATATGCACAAGTGATTTGTATTTGTCTTTACTTTAGGACTTATTAGGGTTCCGGTTTTATCCATTGTTGTGTTTGTTGCAAGCTCATTACAAATACCTTCTAGGTGAGTTGGGTTGTGAAAACCATTTTATCTATAATGGGGACAAAAGACATGGTTCTATACATATGTTCATATGCCATATTTGTTTTTAGGAGGACTGAACGTCATATTATTTTTCTATTCAAACACAAGTGTTCATTCAACATCGTACCTCTGGTGGTTTTACTAAACCAAGTAAGTGTCTAAAATAGGACAACTTTTTACACTGTGTGAGACATGGAAGTACACGCATGCTTATGTTCCGTGTTTGTTTTCAGGGGGACCAAATGTAATATTACCATCTTAATGAACACGAGTGGTTATTGCACGCTGTACCTCGGGTGTTTATTTCTATATAAAGTAAGTGGCATAAGACAGGACAACATTCCACAACCTTGCGCCTTATATTTTGAGATAACAAGAGGTGCTGTCTTACACTTAAAATAAACTAGCTTGCTCCTGACAAAAGAAACATTCTTTGTGCCAGTTCCCATTTGCTTTTATCTTTATGTCTAAATGGTTGCCATAAAAGTTTTCTTTGCGGTGCAGTTTCTCAGATACTCTACTCTGGTAAATGGAGGATCTCACTATATGTTCATTAGAAATCAGGGGCTGAATATAATATCGAGCACTCAGCGAACATTATGCGTCTATCAGACAATAAATATATTTTGATATTGCTATCGCAGTAACTTCCCTTAAATTTTGGATGTTACAACACGAACTGGAATGCACTGATGCTTGCACCTTTATTCCTGTTCTTCTAGATCAGAGGTACTCATAGTACGGCCGGCGGGCCGGGGGCGGCCCAGCAAGCCTTCCCTGGCGGCCCGCGGACCCCCGAGACATCATACCTGTGTTTTACGAGGTTTTTTTTAAAGTGTTTGGAGCAGCGGGAGAGACTCTGCTGCTCCGTGGGGGCTGCCGGCCGGGCGATTCTAGCAATGGCCAGAGTGAAGCTGCAGGGGCCTAAGAAGAGGTGAAATACAAAGCCTCATTAACATGCAAATGGTCTATTAAAGACCTGTGAAGTGCTCGGGTGCGGCTGTGAGTGTGTGTGTGCCCCGGCTGGCACACAGGCAGGGTGAGATGACAGAGGGTGACAGAGGGAGTGGGAGGGAAGGGGAGGGGGAGGGGTAATGAGAGGGAGTGAGAGGGAGTGAGAGTGAGAGGGAGTGAGTGAGTGAGTGGGAAGGAGGGAGGGACTGAGAGGGAGGGAGTGAGTGAGTGAGTGAGAGGGAGTGAGAGGGAGGGAGGGAGTGAGAGGGAGGGAGTGAGAGAGAGGGAGTGAGTGAGAGGGAGTGAGTGAGAGGGAGTGAGAGGGAGGGAGTGAGTGGGAGTGAGTGAGTGAGAGGGAGTGAGTGAGAGGGATGGAGTGAGAGAGGGAGGGAGTGAGTGAGTGAGCGGGAGAGAGAGGGAGGGAGTGAGTGAGAGGGAGGGAGTGAGTGTGTGGAAAAGTACATTTTGCCATGTTCTGTGTCCCTACGTGTCCTCCATCTTATGTTATGTGTGCATGATTAATATGCATATGTATTCCCCATGTTTGATTAAAGACGCAATTACAGTTGTGTCCATCACTAGTATGCCAGTTTCCAGTTCATGTGAAAGCTACGAGTATTAGGCCTATGTAAAGTTGCGTTGCCACGTTTCTCAGTGTGCACGTTATTTCATTGAAAAGTCCCCGTTTCTAGGCCTCAAAAGGGCCCGGACACCAGATTCAGCTTCTGTCTCCTGAACCCTCGCTGAAGAGCGATACAGCCCCCACCTGTGTATCCTCGACCCTTCACTTACTTCCTGCCTCGCAGTGCCCGGCACGGCCTGGCTCTGCCTACGAGTCTGCCAAGAGTATGTTATGATTCTAGTTATCAGTCCAGCCCTCCTTCTCTGCATTCCTAAGCTACTGAATCGCATCAATAGTTTCCGTCATTGTCTAGCCTTTACGTCTCCATGTAAGAGAAATACTGCATTTAATGGTCATTTAATATTCTTCAACGCACTACATGTAGAATAATGCATGCTCCAGTCTTAGAGTCTGTTAGCCTTTACCCCGATAACTTTTGGATTCTATCAACATGTTCTCTAAACATCAGATACTAGATAGTGTTTAGGTACATGTCGCCCTGACTCTCCAGACTTCAGTCTCTACTCCTAGCACAGAGTTCATAGCCCCCAGCTTCTCCTAGTAACACGTCATTGTCAGTTTGCGCGCACCATTAGGTTAGAGGTCCCGGCTCCTTAGGTAGCCCCCTCCATGTTTCCGCCCCATTTATGACATACTCTGTTACGTTTACATCACATGTCTATGTATACGCCTCTTGTTACACCCACTTTCACCCTTATCTTTCGCGACTGCTATTGACCACACCCACTGCTCCGCCTACTGTAATTCACTGTAATGCAATTGTTTTAGTATATATACTTGTGCACCGTTATTAAAGTTGTGTAACCATTTGTGCTAGCTAGCCATCCCAGATCTTGTCCGTGCAGGTTGTCCTGTTCCTGTCCTTTATGCTGTATTAAACCTGCAAACTCCTACTACCTCGAATCTTGACTCTTATTTATTGAGCTATCTGTTATTGCTATGTCCAGTCAAACCTAGATCCGGTATTATTTATTTATATACCACATAATGGCGCCCGAATAGGTACTTGCCCTTTCCCCACGCGCCGGTGAAGCCACGCCGGCCCCCTGACCCTCTGCAGCCGTGACGGAACCATACCGTGCACGTGCAGATATTTCTGCTTCAAGTATCCCTCAGGCCCACGGAGGAGACGGAGGTGGCGGTCCAGCATCCAGACGAGGCGGTGGAGGAACGCGGCGAGTCCCGACCAGAGCCAAAGCCGAGAGTCCAAGGTCCGAGGTATCCGGAGGCCCACCCGTAACAGAAGTCCGAAGTTCGTCCGTCCGGCGTCGTTGCAGTCCAGTCCAGTCCGAGGCCTTCCGTTCTTGCTGCCCGGTGAGTACCGTTGCTGGGGTAGTATCTAGACAGGGTCAATCTAATTGACTCTGGTCCGTGGGTTGGTGGTACACAGACCCAAAACGAAGTGTCCACTTCGGTGGATGCGGGTCCTGACGTGTCTCTGTATGAGACCGGTAAGTTTCGTACTGTTTCAGCAGTGCATCTAGTTTCTGTTCTAGTCAGTCCTGTTCTCGAGAAAATTCATGTATTCTGTTTTCAGTATTCCAGGTAGTATTCTGTTCGAACTGTTATTTTAAATGTTCTTCATGTATTTTTAATGTCGTGGTATGAGAGTGGAGTAATTATCGTGTTCATTGTGTATTGTATTGTGTCTAGATTACAGTTCAGTCATGCCCTTATTTTCTAAACTACGTCAGTTAAAAACCAGAAAAGGTCTGCTAGAAGCAGCAGTTCCTGTCCCGCCTAGGGACAGTCCAGGTCATTTTATGTATCAGAAGCATGGCATAAGTGCCATATTATATCTAGATTTATGGGTAGAGTATACCAAAGAGTTAGAAGAAAAGTATAGATGGCCCGTATCAGGTACGTGGGATGCCGAGTGCATCATGAGAGTAGAAGAAGCATTATGGAAAAAGAAAGCCAGACAGTCACAGAAAGATGCCATCGAGTTATGGCGCAAAGAATCCCATAAAAGAACCGAAAAAGAAATCAGAAAGTCAGAACTAAGTAGAGAATCCTTAGAACGAGCCCAGGAAAGGGAACTAATCGAGATAGGTGAACGAGTTAAAACAGAACAATCAGACAGACAGAGGAATGCCCTCATCAAGGGTATGTATCCTCTCCTTGCCGAGGGCTTGCCAAAAGCGACCCCGGAGGCATCCAGTAATTTTCCGCCGCCACTAGTTCCGACCAAGCTACGTCGCAAACCGACCGCAGCTGATATTTTTATCTCATCCTATTCGGACGACACAGTCCCGGAATATGCAAATCCTGTTCCGCCAGCTCCTGTAAATAATGTAAATCCTGCTCCTCCAGACACCGGGCACCTTTTGCAGTACCTGCTACGGTACCCCCGGTCCAGCCTACATTACAATTTCCCACTCTGCCAGCACGAAGAGTATCAGTCGACGATTCCAGTTTAGGGGCCGCAGGAGGAGGTCCTCCTGGTACCCCGCCACCACACCAACGTAGAACGTTGGCCGAGTTACATGAATGTGCGTTACAGCGTACGCCCAAATATAAGTCCGTTGCAGATATCCGACGAGCTCTCACTGAATGCCGCTATGATCCAGTTGCAGGTGATGATAGTACAGTAATATATTCCATCCGTGTAAGACGGGTGACCGGGGATTTGGACACCCTACCGGATATGAAAGGAGATCTAGACAGAATATATCGTTTCATCCGTACAGGGGATGATCCAGAAAGTATTGGCGAAGCCATGTCTCAAAGGAAAGCTGAGATCCAGCTCATGATATTAAAGTTTCTGATTAATTGTCTAATAAGAGAACAAGATTCTCCGACTAAAGATCCGGCCGAAATGAGAATCCTGACAAGGTGGAGTGATAATATAGCCGAGGGTAAGCACAAGACTATCAGTAGTATAGAGAGTATGTACAAGAAAATTCGTAAAGAAATACTAAAGTTACACGAACAACGTAAAGCAGCACAAGTAAGCGAGAAAGAAAATGACTCTACTGAAGAGGTAGAGGACGAGAATCCCGCTAGAATAGCGTATGTAGGTAGAACTAGACTTTCCGACCGACATTCACGTCTAGATTACAAGAAAACTGTTCCTCATTCAGCACCAGAACAAGGTTCTCTAGAACAAGTATTTCAAGTTACCGATCACATTCTGAAATCACGAATCGGTTATAGTGAGTTAAGTACTATGCATGAACAAGAACTAGCCCGATCAGCAGTCCGATGGGCTACTGATTCTACCACTTTCCCAGATGAAATAGTGGCTCAAATGTTTCTGAAAGTGCCCCCAGCCGAGCAACGACTGGTGGATATGTATATGATCCAACACCTCATTACTCTGTATGAGGGTCAACATTCTGATCCAGGTCCGTTACACGATGTCCTGAACGAGTTACTCCAGTATAGATGGAAAGGTCTAGGTACCGATTTAATTAGTATCATTCTAGAACAACGCCACAAATATAGAACGTTTTTGAACCCGCATTTTGTTCATGTCTCACCCCCAGAAAGTAAACCCTTTTACATAGACAGACAGAATCCGTTACGAGAAGTACACCCAGTCAGGACAGCAGATGGTGAAATGCAACGAGTGTTTGTTTACACTCCGATTACAAAGATGGAACTCTTAGAGATGAAGAAATTAATTCCCTGTCATGACAAAGATCCAGCAGGGTTCCACCGAGAATTAAAGGACATGCTCCGTATGGGAGAATACACGTATCCAGATATAATTAAAATGTTAAAAGTCCTGTTGCCCGCAGGGGTATATGAAAAACTCAAGGAAAAAGAATGGGAGGTGGGAGAGAAAAAGATCGATTGGGCAGTCCTAGAAGCTGAAGATAAGATACGAGTACCAGGTACCGGTCTAGGAGAGAAATGTAAAGAATTACCAGAACTGTTAATACAAGTTTTGCCAAGATTATTAGCCACTAAAAAGGAAGACTGGGATGCAATCTCAGCCTGTAAACAGAAACAAGACGAAGACACTAGTGATTTTTATTCTAGATTTGAGAAATGCTTTAGTATTAACAGTGGCCTCAAGACAAGTAGCGAGTCATACCCTCATCTCTTTGTTACTAAATTAGTCGAGAATTCAAGTCCACAAGTTAAGAACCGAGTTTTGAAAGTCGAAAGTACCTGGCAAGCTAATACTCCGTCCCAGATGTTACAGATGCTTCAGTATCACCAGAATAGAATCAGAGAAGAGCAAGATCATGAAAGGAAACGTATGAAAGACACGAAAATGAAAGTATTAGTTGCACAATCTGTCCCTCAAGACAGTCAGAAGAGGGGTCCGAATCAAGCCAGTCATCCTGCAGTTCCCGTTAAAGGGACATGCAATTATTGTAAACAGCCAGGTCATTATATAAACGAGTGTGCAGTTCTGAAACACAACATAGCCACCGGTAAGACTAAAGAAAGACCACGTCCGCCTAGACAAGAACAAGTTCCACAGGCTTCTCAGCCACAGAATGCACAACAGACAGTTCCAGCACCGCAGCCTATTGCTGCAACACAGCATGTTACACAGCAGATGTACCAGTATGCACAGTCCGAGTATCCAGAGTATCAGCCGTACTCATGAAACAGCCTAGAGAGGGAGGTAGGCTTGCCTCTCATCGAGATACCTGTAGATCAAGAGGGTCCCTATGTTCACAGTCAAGTATTAGGGAAAGACAGAAAGTTTCTGATTGATACAGGGGCAAGTAGGACCACCATCAGTCACGCCGAGGTTCCAGGGGCTCCGCTCTCAGGCTCTAGAAATGTTTCCCTTGGATTTTCAGGAAAGCCTATTGTAAACGAGATATCTAAGCCAGTCACTCTAGAAGTAGGTCCATTGTCCCGCACTACTGATCTGTTACTTACGAAGTCATGTCCAGAAAATCTGTTAGGCATTAAAACACTGAAAGAATTAGGTGCAGTTATTTGCTGCTCCCCAGAGGGAATACGATTGTTCTTACGTGACTTCAAGGGTCACTATGTATTACGAGATTTTGATCCGAGATTGTCTAATGTTCCGCAGCATCTATGGGCACAAGGTCCAACTGATGTTGGTTATATGCAAATCACACCCCATCGTGTGACTCTCAAGCCAGGTGTAGTCCTGCCACGAATCAGACAGTACAGATTGCCACCTGAGGCTGTAACAGCCTTATCCAAAATTATTGATGAGCTCATGGCTCAAGGAGTAGTTGTAGAAACTGACTCCAATGTATGTAATTCTCCGATCATTCCAGTCATGAAACGTACTGATCCAAATGCACCCCCAGTATATCGATTAGTGATTGACCTTCGAGAACTCAACAAATGTATTATTCCCCAGTACCCAGTTGTCCCAGATATCTCTTCCCTACTGACAGCCATTGATTCTGAAGCCACATTTTTTACAGTCATAGACCTCAAGAACGCGTTTTTCAGTGTCCCCATTCATCCAGATAGCCAATTTCTTTTCGGTTTTTGTTTAAATGGAAGGAGCTATATGTTCACACGCGCTCCTCAAGGTTTCACAGAAAGTCCAAGTATTTACAGTCAAGCACTTAAGAGACAACTAGACAACATTCACATGCCAACTGACACTGCCCTGCTCCAGTATGTCGATGATCTACTGATCACAGCCCGTTCTGAACGTGCTTGCGAGCGAGCATCCCTTACAGTCTTGTATTTCCTTGCCGAGATGGGGCACAAGGTGTCCCCTTCGAAGCTTCAATTCTGTGTCCAGCAAGTGATCTATTTAGGCCACTTACTGTCCAAGAGGGGTAGGCAGTTGACACCTGACCGTATCCAGTTAATAGCGAGTCTTCCTCAGCCCAAGACCCAGAAGGAGGTACGTGCTTTTATCGGCCTCACTTCTTATTGCAGACAATGGATTCCTCAGTATGCATTTCTAGCTAAGCCACTGATACAGTTAACGACACAGGAGGCAGCCGTATCGACTGTCCTCCCTTGGACATCTGAACATACACTTAGTTTCAATGAATTAAAGAAAGCCTTATGCCAAGCTCCAGTTCTAGCTACACCGAACTACAGTAAGCCTTTTACGCTTTTTGTCACTGAACGCGAAGGTACAGCATTATCTGTTCTCACACAAGATCAAGCAGGACAGTACAAGCCCTGTGCTTATTTTTCGAGCACACTAGATCCTGTAGCCCAGGCTCTGCCTGCGTGCCTCAAGTCAGTTGCAGCCACAGCACTAGCTATCAGACAAAGTGATTCCATAGTATTAGGACATTCCTTGACAGTACAAGTTCCACACTCCGTGGAAGTTCTTTTAAACCGAACACAGACTCAGCACTTGACAATTGCACGTTTAACAGGTTATGAACTGACACTGTTCCAGCCACACATAGAAATCAGACGCTGCAACGTTTTAAATCCTGCTACACTGTTACCGTCAGTTAATTCGAATCCTGCCACACACGACTGTGTGGAAGTAGTTAACACTATGACTAAGCCAAGACAAGACTTGACAGATATTCCATTACCAGATCCCGACCTGACACTTTATGTGGATGGTTCATGTATGAGAACAAGTACAGGAGAACTAGTAGCCGCGTATGCAGTGACTACTGACACTGAAGTTATAGAAACACACCGTATTGACACCCTGTCTGCTCAAGCAGCAGAGCTAGTTGCTCTGACACAAGCCTGCATATATGCTAAGAACCTGAAAGTTAACATTTACACAGATTCACGTTACGCATTTGGAGTCGTACACGACTTTGGAGTGCTCTGGCAGGAGAGAGGTTTCATGACTTCTCATGGAACCAAGATTCAGCATGGTCTCCTTATTCAAGCTCTGTTAGATGCCATACACTTACCGACATCTATTGCTGTCATGAAATGCAAAGCACATACGAAAGTTACTGACACTATTTCTCAAGGTAATGATCTAGCAGATCGCACAGCCAAGCTTACAGCTCAGACACCAGACATTCCAGTTAATAAGACACCGACACACACTCCAGATCCAACTACCTGTATGACAGTTAAGGACCCTACTCAAGATGTCATAGATATCCAGTTACATGCTACTCCCGATGAAATCAAGAAATGGTCCGAACAAGGAGGGGTCCAGACAGATCAGGGATGGGTGACAAAAGGAAAAGCCACATGGTTTCTCCCCGACTCTATGGTTCAAGTCATTATCAATACCGCACATAGTCCAGCACACTTAGGAGAAAAAGCTATGTTAGATAGTATCCAGAACATTTGGTCCAACAAGCATTTACGAGCTGCAGCCAAGCAGAAGGTCCGTACCTGTATGATATGTTGCCAGTTTAATCCAGGTAAAAGTGTCCCGGTGGAACAAGGTGGATTCCAGCCCCCTGACCACCCTTTTGAAGTCCTCCAGATGGATTATATTCAGATGGAGCGATGTCGAGGTTTCAAGTATGTCCTTGTAGTTGTATGCGCTTTGTCCAGGTGGACAGAGGCATATCCAGTCCCAGATTACACAGCCGCGACCACTGCCAAGCAGTTGGTTCGTGAATTTTTCCCCCGCTACGGACTCCCTAGAGTCGTATATTCTGATAACCGCCAGCCATTCTCATCTGAGCTTATGAAACATGTTTCCCTTTTGTTAGGGTACCAGTGGAAGTTCCATTGTGTACGCCATCCTGAAGCAGCCGGTCTCGTAGAGAGACATAATCAGACCCTGAAAATTCGAATTGCAAAAGTATGTAAAGAGAAAGGTGTGGACTGGCTAGTTGCTCTGCCAGTCGCTTTGTTTTATATGCGCATGGTCGCACATTCCAGATCAGGTCTGTCCCCGTACGAGGTCGTATTCGGCCGCCCCCCTAATATGTGGGGTACACCTAGACCCCGAAGTATTACCGATGTTTCAAGTAATATGCTGACAGATTACCTAGCTTCCTTGATGTCTGCCCTACACTCTTGTCGTTCACAGGTTGCCGCCGCATTTCCAGACAATACCGAGGTGGCACCGCATGAAATCGTTCCCGGATGCATGGTTCTTGTGAGGAACTTTGATCGTTCAAGTCCGCTGGAGCCCCGCTGGAAGGAACCCAAACAGGTCCTCCTGGCCACCCGTACTGCCGTCAAGTTGGAAGGCAGGAAGGGCTGGGTCCACCTGTCACATGTGAAAAGATTTTATGGACTAAAACCTGTTACCAAGAACATTTCCGAGGATTGTAAAGACTGCCAAAGTACTATTCTTAAGGACTGTCCCGCAAAAGACAATGATACAGATTCCTCCCTGTTAGAGAAAACTCCGCAGCAGGAGTATAAGCTTAAATTAAGGTCTAGTAAAATAAGTCAGCCAGTTTGATTGTCTAAGTCCTCCCCTAGGTGAAACGGTTAGACCGGTTTCTGACATGTATATAATAGACCCCTACAGAGAGAGAGTTAGTGAGAACTCTAAAAGTTGCACTATTATTTTATGTTTTCTGCTATATTTTAGCATTATGATTTCCTGCACAGGTTATGCATTTTATTTGTGTTTTCCAGTTTCTCATGTAAATAAGTCTTCTACTGTTACAGTAGAGCACACGTTTAGTGATCTGCCTCCTCATGAACTATCTTATCGTCTTGCTATGCGTAATAATTCCTTTATCCGCATGTTACATTATTCACACCAGACCAGCAATGCCACTAATTGTTCGGTGTGTGGTCGACTCCCCCCTTTCCAGACACCGAAGGGAGTTCTGCCACTCTTTCCTTATCCATTTTCACATAATGGTTCGTGTGGAGCATGGTCCACGTTAACGTCATCCTCAACAGATATGTCCTTTCTGAACAGTACATGTTTTCCAGACAAGCAAGGTCTTCCCCACAGAACAGGGTTAGACCTAGAAAATGAAGTTTATAATTTGGGTAATTATTCTTCGAATTTCATGGTCCTGAATGTTCAGTCTGATTCTACTCCAGACTTACCTGCTATGTCAGTATTACCAGTCAAAGGCGAATTATGTGTCAGAAATAATGGTTCCGTACATGTAGGCCATAGTGATTGTACTACTATTGTCAAGTATAGTGACAGTGGGAAATCTATTTTCAAAGCTTCACGTCATTCTTATTTTGTTTGTGGTCAGACCGCATATGTTCGTCTGCCCCTCGATTGGGAGGGAACCTGTTACATTGCCTTCCTACTGCCACCAGTTTTCCTAGCCCCACCTGACTATCATAGGAATTCCCACCTAGTACATACTAGACACAAGAGAAACCTCCCGATTGTCGATTATACTGAAACTGCTCTAGAACAATACATAGATATCAATAAAGGTGTCTTCCCCTACTTAGGTACTGTTGTAAATAGTAAACTGATACGTAGATTAACCAGAACACTTGAAGCAGTAGTGATTGAGACTACTTCTGCTCTAGGTAACTTAACCGAAGAACAATCCTTTATGAGAATTGTCGTGCTCCAGAATCGTCTCGTCCTTGACGTCATACTGGCCGATAGGGGCGGGGCATGTAGAGTCATCGGATCTAGTTGCTGCATTTTCATTCCTAATAACGCACCGTCTGTTTATTCAGCTATTACCAGACTCCATAATATTGCCCATATGTTACACCAAGATCCAGGCACCTGGACATGGTCCGGTTGGTTCTGGAATATAATTTCCGCCTGGGGATGGAAAGTATTATCCTTTCTAGGTATTGCAGTAGCGATCATATTCAGTTGCTGCCTCTGTTTACAATGTGGCCCTGCGATTTGCGGCATTTGTGCTACCTCTTGTATTCCTAGTCCCGAGTCCCGTTCTAAATCCAGTTCCAAGAAAATTCGAGGCGAGCAAATGATACTGTATGAAATGATAGATGGTATCATGAATATTGATGTTTCCTGATGGAAACGTAGTGACACGGAGGGAATGTGGAAAAGTAAATTTTGCCATGTTCTGTGTCCCTACGTGTCCTCCATCTTATGTTATGTGTGCATGATTAATATGCATATGTATTCCCCATGTTTGATTAAAGACGCAATTACAGTTGTGTCCATCACTAGTATGCCAGTTTCCAGTTCACGTGAAAGCTACGAGTATTAGACCTATGTAAAGTTGCGTTGCCACGTTTCTCAGTGTGCACGTTATTTCATTGAAAAGTCCCCGTTTCTAGGCCTCAAAAGGGCCCGGACACCAGATTCAGCTTCTGTCTCCTGAACCCTCGCTGAGGAGCGATACAGCCCCCACCTGTGTATCCTCGACCCTTCACTTACTTCCTGCCTCGCAGTGCCCGGCACGGCCTGGCTCTGCCTACGAGTCTGCCAAGAGTATGTTATGATTCTAGTTATCAGTCCAGCCCTCCTTCTCTGCATTCCTAAGCTACTGAATCGCATCAATAGTTTCCGTCATTGTCTAGCCTTTACGTCTCCATGTAAGAGAAATACTGCATTTAATGGTCATTTAATATTCTTCAACGCACTACATGTAGAATAATGCATGCTCCAGTCTTGGAGTCTGTTAGCCTTTACCCCGATAACTTTTGGATTCTATCAACATGTTCTCTAAACATCAGATACTAGATAGTGTTTAGGTACATGTCGCCCTGACTCTCCAGACTTCAGTCTCTACTCCTAGCACAGAGTTCATAGCCCCCAGCTTCTCCTAGTAACACGTCATTGTCAGTTTGCGCGCACCATTAGGTTAGAGGTCCCGGCTCCTTAGGTAGCCCCCTCCATGTTTCCGCCCCATTTATGACATACTCTGTTACGTTTACATCACATGTCTATGTATACGCCTCTTGTTACACCCACTTTCACCCTTATCTTTCGCAACTGCTATTGACCACACCCACTGCTCCGCCTACTGTAATTCACTGTAATGCAATTGTTTTAGTATATATACTTGTGCACTGTTATTAAAGTTGTGTAACCATTTGTGCTAGCTAGCCATCCCAGATCTTGTCCGTGCAGGTTGTCCTGTTCCTGTCCTTTATGCTGTATTAAACCTGCAAACTCCTACTACCTCGAATCTTGACTCTTATTTATTGAGCTATCTGTTATTGCTATGTCCAGTCAAACCTAGATCCGGTATTATTTATTTATATACCACAAGTGAGAGGGAGGGAGTGAGTGAGAGGGAGGGAGTGAGTGACTGGGAGTGGGTGAGAGGGAGGGAGTGAGTGAGTGAGTGAGAGGGAGGTAGGGAGTGAGAGGGAGGGAGGGAGTGGGGGAGGGAGGGAGAAAGAGGGAGGGAGTGAGTGGGTGGGAGGGAGTGAGTGGGAGGGAGTGAGAGAGAGGGAGTGAGGGAGAGGGAGTGAGAGAGAGGGAGTAAGAGAGAGGGAGTGAGAGAGAGGGAGTGAGAGAGAGGGAGTGAGAGAGAGGGAGTGAGTGGGAGTGAGTGAGTGAGTAAGTGGGAGAGGGAGAGGGAGGGAGAGGGAGTGAGTGAGAGGGAGGGAGGAGTGAGGGAATGAGAGGGAGTGAGTTAGTGAGAGTGAGTGAGAGGGAGTAAGTGAGTGAGAGTGAGTGAGTGAGTGAGTGGGAGTGAGTGGGAGAGTGAGTGGGAGAGGGAGTGAGTGGGAGAGGGAGTGAGACGGACAGGGAGGGAGAAGGAGTGAGACGGAGAGGGAGGGAAAGGGAAGGAGAGGGAGGGAAAGGGAGGGATAGGGAGGTAGACGGAGAGGGAGGGAAAGGGAAGGAGAGAGAGGGAAAGGGAGGGAGACGGAAAGGGAGGGAGACGGAGAGGGAGTGAGAGGGAGGGAAATGGAGGGAAAGGGAGGGTGACTCATAGGGAGTGAGATGGAGGGAAAGGGAGGGAAAGGGAGGGAGACTGATGGGGAATGACATGGAGGGAAAGGGAGGGAGACTGATGGGGAGTGAGATGGAGGGAAAGAGAGGGAGACTGATGGGGAGTGAGATGGAGGGAAATGGAGGGAAATGAAGGGAGAGGGAGGGAAAGGGAGGGAAATGGAGGGAGAGGGAGGGAAAGGGAGGGAGATGGAGAGGGAAGAAAGGGAGGGAGATGGAGAGGGAGGGAGAGGGAGGGAAAGGGAGGGAGACGGAGAGAGACGGAGAGGGAGTGAGAGGAAGAGAAAGGGAGGGAAAGGGAGGGAGACTGATAGAGAGGGAGGGAGAGGGAGGGAGGGAAAGGAAGGGAAATGGAGGGAGAGGGAGGGAAAGGGAGTGAGACGGAGAGTGAGTGAGAGGGAGGGAAAGGGAGGGAGACAGAGAGGGAGGGAGAGAGAGAGGGAGGGAGAGAGAGAGAGGGAGTGAGTGAGAGAGAGGGAGTGAGAGAGAGGGAGTGAGACAGTCAGAGTGAGACAGAGGAAGACAGGAGAGAGGTAGGGAGAGAGGGAGAGAGAGCTAGAGAGAGGGAGAGAGAGGGAGGGAGACCGAGAGAGAAAGAGAGAGAGAGATGTGTGTATGCCGGGACGGCTCAGTGGACGAATGCGTCCGCTGCAGGGACCTGTGATCAACCTCATGGTCAGTTTTATGTTGTTGCTCTAGCCCCGCCCCCTCCCCCACTGACCCTGCCCCCCCACCGATGCAGCCCTCGGACACAAACCAAACTGTAAATTTGGCCCCTGAGAGAAAGTTTGTGAGTACCCATGTTCTAGATTAACAGGGAATGCTTTGGCAGTAGTATACGATTAGACTGGACTGCTTTGAAGGACCCACTTTGTGTTTTTTATATCACTCCGCCCGTGGTAGGTAGAATAGTGTTCATTATTTTAATTCTGGGTTTGGGTGTTTTTATACTTTTGAGCACACAGCCTATGATGAATCAATGGTTTTCACTAGGCCTTAACTCCTTTTTACATGTTCGGGTGATCAGAAATCTCTCTCTGTCTGGCAACTTTTCTTCTGGCACTTTTTCTGTTATCCCACTGAAAAGGGAACAAACTAACAAGTTTTTTCGAATTCTCTTCCATGTAATATAAAAATGACACAAATCTTTTTGATTGTTTTGGATTGGATATATTGTAATCATATGATTGCATTTTGATAGAAACTCTGCATATATTTCTCTATTTTATTGTGTAAATTCCAACACCGGTATACATTTTATGTTACAGCCTTGACAAAGTCTAAGGGAAGACAAAACACGTGTTGGCTGTTGTTTGTTGCTTTGGGAGATATCATCAAAAAATAAAAATAAAGAAATTTACGTATTTGAAGATACCAATTGATGTGGACTCTATCTTCGGAAAAGTATATGGGAATTGGGACAGTCTGTTCTCAAGTCGCATAAATTTCTTTCGGACTTTAACCTTGACAAAAACTTAGTCTTCAATTGTTTCGATAGATTATAGGGTGTGCTGAATATTTTCTTCATTGTCTTGAAACATTTCAATGCTGCTTTGGAGCGCATCGAGACCTGTGCCTGGGTATCCAGCTACAGAGTATCAGGCCAGGATTTGTATTTTAATATATATATATATATATATATATATAGTTAACCCCTTGGGCGCGGCCGCGATTCGGCGCCTGTGCGGCAGAATCGCCAGTGGGCGGGTTTACGACAGCCCCCAGCCGTCATCAGCATACGAGCCCCGTGATGCATGACGGCTGGGGGCCGTCATCAGCATCAAAGGGGTTAATGAAAAAGTTGGAATCAGACAACAACATCAAAGTGAAACAAGCGGACAAGGGCGGCAATGTTGTCCTATGGCCGCGCCAGCTTTATGTAGAGGAGGCTGGACTCCAACTTGCTGACCTAGTGTACTACAGAAAGAGCAACATCCATATGGTGAAAGCAGCATGGAATGAACACTACCTTAAACTACTGGCTTGGAAAAGTGGGGGTTTGATAACCGATGCAGAGTACCGTTTTTAAAAAAAAAGAACACCCGGTCATCCCCACTTTCTATCTGATACCAAAGATTCATAAAAGTGCAGATAACCCACCCGGGAGACTCTTCTATTAGGCACTGTGATGGTCTAAAAGCAGTGGAGCACTATCTGAACCTGTGTCCTATGAATTTATCAGCACAAAATAAGATGGTAATCTCAATGGTATTGGCATGCTTGGAACATAACTTTTTCCTTTTTAATAACCAGGTTTATCACTAATCAGGGGAGTCGCTATAGGGGCCTGCTTCTCCCCCAGCTATGCATGTTTGCACATGGGGCTGTGGGAGGAGGAGGTCCTGATGAGTCCACACAAAGCAACTATGGAACAGCATGCCATTGTATATTTAAGATACATTGATGATTTATTCTTAATTTGGAGGGGTACGGAACAGAGTGCAAACAAATTTGTTGATGTGCTTAACAATAACTGCCTTAATTTACACTTCACATCAACCATTAATGCTAGATCTGTCTGTTTTCTAGATGTAGAAGTTTATGTAGATAACAACTCTCTGGCTACAAGGCTGTACAGAAAACAGACTGCTGGCAACACAGTCCTACACGCGACAAGCCACCATCCGCACCACTTGATACGCAGCATCCCATATGGGGAGATGCTGCACATCAGGCGGATAAGTAGCTCTGACTCAGAATTTGAGGTAGAGCAGGAAGCCAGTAAGCTGCATTTTTTGGCCAGGGGTTATTCTTATGAGATACTCGACAGTGTTATTAAGAAAACCAGATGCCTGTCTAGAAGAGATGCACTAACCCCTAAAATCAAGCGGTCTTGGGAAGGTGCCATGACCAAATAAACATAAGAGGAGTACCATCAGAAACTGCGTGGTGCCATGACCACCAGCATTCAATCTCAAATCATTCTGACCTTCAGTAGACAGCACCAGGAACTCAGGAAGATATATTATCGGAACTGGAACCTGGTACAGGGAGATCCAGTCATTGGTAGGTTAGTTGCTAATAAACCAGCATTAACCTTTAGAAAATCATCTTCCATGAGCAGCACATTGGTGAGTAGCAGTCCTGATGTGTCTATCTACTCCAACTACTTGGATGGCAAAGAGTAAGGGATTCAGGAAGTGTCCTAGTTGCAAGGCGTGTAAATTTGGGTGTAATAAAACCCATTACAGTAGCCCTTTTAAATCTGAACCAATTTGATCACTAAGAGGTTGACATGTAAAACCGAGTTTGCAGTCTATGTGCTGGAGTGCCCATGTGGGCTTAGGTATGTTGGTAGTACCCAGTTACGGGCCCACAAGAGGATACTTCGGGACATTAGGGCTATCAGTGGCAAAGACCAGGCCTATCCTGTCGCCAGGCATTTTGAGCAGAAACATGATGGTAATCTGAACTATATCCAGTACTATGTTATCAATACAGTGTTACCGTTTAAACGCGGAGGCAATCGAGAGGCTAAGTTGCGCCTCCTGTAAACACGGTATATCTTGGAGCTCGATACCAAAAACCCGGTTGGGTTAAATGCTATCAAGGATTTGTATACCTCTCTATAATTCCCTCTTGAACATTATCTGGTGAAATACAATGTGGGCTCACATTATTGCCTGAGTTTTACAAAAAGTGTTGAGGTATATAGGTTGATATAGAATGTAATATCTTTTTTTGTAGTTTCTCCTCTTCTGAATTAATTTGTAAAGAAGAGCTTTACTTAATTTTCACCTTTTCTTTATTACTTTTTACTTTGCACCATTTTGCACACATTTAAAGACTGGCATGGCATAGTATGGTGAAGGATAGGCTATATGACGGACATTGTAGCACAATGGCCCACTTGGGCACAATTCTGCATGAACTCAAGCAGCATAATGAGCTATAGAAAAAAATGTGTTTTAACAAAACTTTTTTACAGATGTGCATATTATGGGAGAGGTGATGAAATAAACAACAGCTTCATTACAAAATTGTTTGTATAGCTGGGATACTTCCTTTGATTGAGAATTTTCTTTATAAGAAAATAAGAATACTGGATTGTCTATGAATTGTAGTTATCGCTTCACTCAGCCCTTTACACACCGTGTTTTAAGGGAAGAAAATCTTTTTAACTTTTGTAAGCATATTTATTTATATTTATATATGTTTTGCTTATGTTTGTTTAAATTATGCCTAAAGTTTTGCACATTGAGTTGAAATATCCATGCTGCTAATAGTAACTCGCCGTTTGCGCGCCGAAGGCACGCCTAAGGCAAGCCCGTCTGCGCCCGTCCGCGGCCGGGCGGGGCTAGGGGCACGTCCCCATGCCAAATTTATTTGCTACTCCTCTGAGGAGATCACCTCCCTCCAAGGCCAATGGCCACTCTCAGAATCCATCTGTAGGCATATTGTCTCTGGTCTGATCACGCCCTTATTTCCTTTTCCATCTCTATCAAACCGGTGTCCAAAGTCCCACACGTCAAAAACACCTGGGCACGAAATTGGAATAGAGTTGATCTCCCCTCTTTGACCTCTCTGCTTCGAAATTCCACTCCGACCCTTTCTGGCCTCTCTTCCGACTCTCAAGCCAAGGCAATTAATGCCTGGCTAGCTGGAGGCTGTGACTCAGAAGCTCCCTTGCGTCGTATTTCCACCCGTCGTCCCAAGGACTCAAATAGGTGGTTCAACGACAACTTAAAAAAGCTTAAACTGACCGCCCGACAGGCAGAGAGGCATTGGAGAAAAGACTATTGTCCCTCACTAAAAATCCTTTATCTCACATCACTTGCCGATTATAAAACGGCAATTCTCGTTGCCAAAACCACCTATTTTTCAACTAAAATAACGTCAGCTGAAAATAAACCCAGGGAGATTTTCGGTATAGTGAATGACCTAGCCTTTTCCGACAGAGCCTTACCCCAAATTCCCCCATCCCAGTCTCTGTGCGACCAACTAAACACTTATTTCTTAGAAAAGATTGTAACCATCAAGGCCAACATCCCTGCCCCCTCGTCTGCCTTTATTGACCCTTCCCCTCCTACCGTTCCATGCTGTCTTACCTCCATTCCCCCCCTCACTGAGGAAGTATTCCTGGAGATTCTCCCTAAAGTAAAATCGGGTTCTCCGGCAGATATCTGTCCGGCACGAATTTTGCAACAAATCTATTCCTTCTGTCCCGAACCCCCCATCACCTTCCTCAATAGCTCCCTAACCCAGGGAGTCGTGACGCCTGCACTTAAATCAGCCACCATAGTGCCCATCCTGAAGAAGCCTGGCGCTGACCCGTCCATCTCAGCCAATTACCGCCCCATTTCCCTGCTGCCCTATTTGGGCAAGGTACTGGAGCGCCATGTCACCGCGGTACTCAGTGCCCATGTAGAGGTAAACGGGGGATTGGCTCCCCGCCAGGCTGGCTTTCGCCCCAGGCACTCGACCGAATCAGTTGTGGTATCGGTCCTAGATAACCTCAGGAAGGGAATGGATCACAACCAATACCAGGCGCTGGTGCTCCTCGATCTCCCCGCCGCCTTTGACACGGTGGACCACACCATCTTACTGTCCCGTGTCAGGGCGGCTGGAATTCAGGGATCAGCCCTGGTCTGGCTTTCCTCCTTCCTGAGGGGCCGCACCCAGGCGGTCCGGCTAGGAGACTTCACGACCACCCCACTCCCCGTCACCTGTGGTGTCCCCCAGGGTTCTTCCCTTTCTCTCCTACTGTTCAACCTTTACATCTCTCCTCTTATTTTCGCTCTTCAGCAGCTGGAGGTCACCGTATTTAATTATGCAGATGACCTCCAGCTCATCTTTGACCTATCCTCCTCTTCTCTCTCTGTCTCTAACTTCCAGTCCATTATGATTTTTATCAGGGACTGGATGAACCACAACCACCTCAAATTGAACCCGGATAAGACCGAGTTGGTTCTCACTGGTGGTTCGTCCAGTCCCTGGAACTCCCTTTTCTGGCCCCCCTCTCTTGGTCCCGCCCCCACACCATCAGCTACGGTCAAAACACTGGGAGTCAAAATGAACAACCATCTTACCCTTCAATCACAAATTAGCTCCGTAGTCTCCTCTTGCTTCCTCACCCTCCGAACAATCCGCACTGTTTCCCGCTTCTTTTCCCCCCAGGCACTCAAATTGATCATGGCCGCACTAGTAATTTCGCGGCTGGATTATGCCAATGCCCTTTACAACGGCATCCCGGCCTACAGCCTGCGGAGGCTCCAGATGGTACAGAACCAGGCGGCCCGGCTTATCTATGGTCTCCCACGTTACCATCACTCCACACCCCTCCTTAGGGAGCTCCATTGGCTTCCTGTCAGGGAACGCTCCCTTTTTAAAACCGGCTGCATGACCTTCCAGGCCCGCCAAGGCACTGCCCCTGCCTTCATCTCCTCGCTGATAAGCGAATACGTTCCCTCCAGAGAGCTTCGTTCCTCTTCCAAGTCTCTCCTTCAAGTCCCACGTTTTAAGCGCAAAAAGTGGGGTGGAGCCAATTTCTCTATCTTGGCTCCCACATTTTGGAACTCCCTTCCCGACCACCTACGCTTTGCCACTCATTATGTCTCTTTTCGGAAAGACCTCAAAACGTTCCTTTTCAAACAGGCCTTTTCCGTGTAAACTGGCTTACTCTTGTCATTTGACTGCTTATTCTGCTTCAGTTGCCGGACCTTTCATTAGCGCCAAGAAACCGTACGGTGAACGTTGCGCTTTACAAATGTTTTAAATTGGAAATTGGAACTCCACAGTTTCCATGCATTTCGTCATTTCCTGCTATTGCACTTTAAATGTCGTCTTTTGCTGCTGCAGCGCGTCATGTGATCAAGACCCGAGTGGGGGTCGAAACGTGTAATGGCGGACTTGCTGGGCACTAATAAATCACTGTGAATGGGACTAAGAACTTTGGGTCCGCTTATCGTCATTCTTGTTCAAGTGAAGCAGCTGGTGGTGGCGAATTGTACTTATATATGTATATATATGCAGAATAAATTGGTGACAAACTGCATACCTACCTGGTGTTTGGTCTTCTCTCAACAGGCAAACTTTGTTGTTGAATATATATATATATTACCTACTGGCGGTCGCCAGTAGGTATATATAGTTAGGATTTTTTCTCTATGGGATTTTTGAAAATTCTATGTCTAATAACTTTGGCGTTTGTGGACGGAATTGGCTGAAATTTTCAGGAAAATGGCACATTTTGTTTCTGAGCAGCCCCTGAAAATTTTGGGGGGGTTCGTCAAGGGGGGGCCGAGAAAAAAGGGGGGTCCCAAAATGCGTTTTTCCCATGTTAATTTCCATAGGGCGGTTGGCCTCACTTTTAGCCCGAACGGCTGAATGGATTTGCACGAAACTTGGCAAAATTGTAGGGACTGGTAGCCCGATGTGCCTTTTGTAGGTCTCAATATATGTGCTCCAGTGGATTTTGAGAAATTAACGTTTAAAAAAAGATATATATCTGTAAGCGCGCTCTGGGCAGCGCTCCAGGACGCGTACTTTTCGCGCAACGGAGCTTTGTGAAGCGAAGCTGATTGGTTCTCTGGCGTCTGTCAACATTCCAAAAAGTCCGTAGCGGCCGCCATCTTGTCTCTCGGTAGGATCGAGAGACAAGAGGAGGCCAAAACAAAGGGGCAAATAACCATAAGGGGGCATAGTAGATCCTCCCTGACCCCCTAGGTTTAATGTGGAGGCTTTAAAACGGCCCCGCGGGGCAAAAAAAAAAACAATTTTTTTTTTGTTTTTTTGCGTGGGTAGCGCCCGGTCCGGGAACCGGGAAGCTTTCTGGGCAGCGTACTGCAATGAAAAATGAATGATAGACTTTTCAAATACTGTTGTTAATTGATTGTTGGTTTTGTTGATTATTTTTTATTTTTTTTTATTTTTTAAGGATTGTTTATTGTGTTTAATAATTTATTAAACTTTCTAACGCGGCACGTCATATGACGCATTACGCGACAACGCAGGTCCAGAATATAGTCAAAATGTCTCCACCAACCAGCGGACGGCACACAACCCCTTTCAGCAGGCTAAATAGTTCTGTTAAATGACAACAGAAGGGACAGGCAACAAGAACCATCAGTCAAAGAGGGGAGGGCAAGTTCTTCTCTACCGGGTCACGTTGGAGCGCTACCGGAACTGATCGAATTGGTAGTCTACAGTGTTTCTGGATGTTTCAGACTGAAGCTGGCGTTAGCATGAGAGCACCACCATTTCGTAGCTCCGTCGTGGCCATTCCACGAGCAATCATGCTAGGCGCTCCCCACCAGAAGCCTGCGGGAGTCGGGGGCCCCCAAGACTTTTGTAGAATCTTCAAGGATGAGGGGACGCTTTCGAGAATGGAGCCCAAGCTCTAGCAGACAAGCGTCCGAGTTCCAAGGTGTCGCAGGCCCATTTTAGTGGACCACGCCCAAATCTGAAGAGATGGCCGCCATTTTGAGAGTCCTGTGGCAGCCGCCTATCGCTGCACCGCAAGAGCGGGAGCAACTCAAGTACATGGTGAGCGAGACGCTGTAGTCGAAAGAGCGGGCGGTAAACAGCTGAATAGCGGAAGAGGCACAGTGTAGCAAAAGCGGGCTGAATGGCAAATGAAACGGAAAAGGGGTGCCCCACTACAGCGTGTCTTTAGGTGAAACGGATTGTGGGACAAGGTGAAGAATGGAAGAGTCACCAAAAGGAAAAAAGTTCCGCTTGACCCCGGGAGCCGGCCACCTATGTCGGGGGCGATCTCAGGCCACACCAGGGCAACACGACTTGGGGAGGGGGCCGGAGCCAAGCGCCCCCTCCGAGTCCGCGACATGACACCGTCCCTCGGGGGCCTCCGTCAAGCGGTTCAGGGTGGCACCGCATCACAACAGCCCCCACTTACTTTAAGAATAGTGAAGATGAAGCAATTGCAAATAGGCTTCAGACAATGTTACAAGCACTCCTCAAAACTTTGAACTTTCAGAGTGCATGAGTTGGGACAGCGAGGGGTGATTTGGTTTCTCGGACTGTTTTTCTGGTCTCTCACCACTGGCATACTTTAACGTTTTCTTGTTTCTAGGACATTAATAGGTTTTATCATTACGTTATGTTATCGTTTCTTTGTTTGTTGTTTAATAAAAGTTCATGTTCATCAGTGGCCTACTGATTTTCGTTTTCCTATTTTTTTCTTTCCAGGTTGTTTCATGGTAAAGTTTCTGTTAACAGGATACAGTGATCACTTCGTTATTATTGCATATGTCCTTTTCACTAGGGGTGCTCTCTGGTCGGGCCAGATGACGTATCTCTAGTAAATGGTCCGGGTGAAAAAGGTGCATCAATCAGTGGGGAGTAGATAGGCATGACAGATTACAACGGGGGAGAAAGGTCCGCATTACGTACCCTTTCACTACTTGCAAAGATTTTCCTACGTTTATTTGCAAACAGGGAATACCTCCAAAAAGAACTAATTCCCAAACAGTCAATGTTCGGACAATCAATCAATCAATGAGGAATGAAATAGGTACGACGTGTTAAAGGCTTGCGTTACCTACCCTTCACTATCTGCAAAGGGAGAGAGAATATTCCTATTCTTCCTCGTTTGCAGGTAGAGAAGATCCTTAAGAGAATTAACTTCGAACAATTCAATGCTCGATTGAAACAATCAACAAGGGGTACTGTGAACACAAATGAACGCCGCTTATGTACATACGCATTGCTATTTTCAACAGGTTGTTCCTAATGTTTCTATTTTAGCGAGGTCAAAAAGAGATCCCATTAGTGGCCTACTGATTTTGCTCGATTCCTTTTGTTTTTTTACACGATTTTTCGCTATCTGCAAAGACTAAACAGAGTATTGCGACTCTGTGCTTGTTTGTAAATAGAGAATGAACCAAAGAGAACAATCAATCAAATGGAGAGAGAAGCAGGCACGACGTATTACAAAGGGGGCAAAGGGCTGCGTTAACTACCCTTCACTATCTGCAAAGAGAGAGTACTCCTAATAGAAATGAGGGGTGGGGGGCAGTATTCAAAGCAGATCAGTGTGCATAAACACGAAAATGTTTTTACTTACCACGTACTTGACATTCGACAGCTTATGATATTTGCTATTAAAAAAACATTGAAATTCACTGAAAAAACCATAGGTTATAGACCATATATAGTTAGGAATTAGCATTTACAAAACCTTGAAAATTCACTGAAAAAACCATAGGTTATAGACCATATATAGTTAGGAATTAGCATTTAAAAAACCTTATTTTACTCACACAAAACCATTGAAATTCCATATATAGTTAGTTGCACTAACTATATATCGCGCACCCGCAATCCACTGCTGATCATGTCACATATTACATCATTCATGACATGGTCAGTGACATCACTGATGACATCACTGATGACATCTCAAATGACATCAATGACCACATCACTGATGATATCATTCATGTGACAATACAATGCATCTCCTCACGTTTTAATATAACCTCTGTTTCACCCAGTGTTAAATACAGAGTATAATTTTTGAAACCATTGACACACCAATACTAGTTACTACATACGTACTCACTGATTCCTACGTCTACACACACATTCACTCATTCACCCATACAATCATTCATACATACAATCACTCATCTTTACAACACTATCATATGCACTCATACACCTATACAGACACTTACACTCTGCCACTCATCCATGGAGTTACTCACACACCTAGTCAGTCCTGTAAAGAATCAATCACACTTCCATTTTCTTGTCTATACAGTTAAACATAGAGCACCTTACATTTTCAAACATACACTAACACATACTTACTTTCTTATACAATCATTGATACAAGTACACATTGATCGGCACAGAGTCACACACCTCCCAGCCAGCCACACACACACTCAGTCTCCTATACAAATACTTGGACAATCAATCAATAACCCATATAGTTAATCATATAGCTACTGATCAACACATGCAGCAGTTTACAGAACAACAGACATAATGATGCACAAATTAAGACAGTTTAGTCACTAACCCATGCACTCAGTGAGACACATTTAATCACTCACTCATACATTCAGTCATGCACCTACTAAATCCTTCGTCCAGACACTTATACATCTACTCATTCTTCAATATGTAAAACATATTTAAACTTTACAGAAACACACAGTCACTGGATGATGTCATCAGTGATCTCATCAGTGATGTCATTTGAGATGTCATCAGTGATGTCATCAGTGATGTCATTTGAGATGTCATCAGTGATGTCATCAGTGATGTCACTGACCATGTCATGAATGATGTAATATGTGACATGATCAGCAGTGGATTGCGGGTGCGCGATATATAGTTAGTGCAACTAACTATATATGGAATTTCAATGGTTTTGTGTGAGTAAAATAAGGTTTTTTAAATGCTAATTCCTAACTATATATGGTCTATAACCTATGGTTTTTTCAGTGAATATATATATATATATATATATATATATATATATATATATATATATATATATACACACACCATAGGTTTCAGGGGCGTTATAGTTAGTTGGACATTTCACTCGTACAAAACCATTGAAATCCCCCCGTTATACTTAGTTCAGCTAACTATAACTTGCGCGCCCGCAATGCATTGCTGATGACATCACATATTACATCACTCATGACATGGTAAGTGACATCACTCATGACATCACTGATGACATCATCCAGTGAATGTGTGTTTTTCTGAAAATTAAATATGTTTTATATATATGTATATCGGAAGGTCGATGGAAGAATAAATGGGTATATAAGTGTCTAAATGGATAATTTGTTTGGTAAAATTGATATTATAACTGACTGATTAAGTGTATCTTAGTGAATACATGGGTTAGCAAGAAATGTTTAAATATGCAAATATGTGTATCAGTCTCTCACTTTGTGTATAAATGACTGCATGGGTTGGTGAGTAGCTACACGAGTGTCTATATGGGTTATTAGTTGTTTTTTTGAGTATCAGTATGAGGGTGTGCGTGTCTGTGTGGTTCCGTGGGGGTATTACTTAGCGCATAGATGCATGAAAGAATGACTGCCTGTTTGTATGTGTTGAAGACAGCATGTGTGCAGGACTGTATGGGTGGATGAGTGTGTGGATGGGTGTGTTAGTGAGTGAATGACTGTCTCAACAGTGTCTTTATGAGTAACCACATATGTTTTAAACTAGTATGTGTGAGTATTGGTGTATATAAGTGAGTATATGTGAGAGATTGGAAGAGTTCCTGTGTAAAAAAGTATGTGTTTTTATAAGTGATAATTTAAGAGAGTAAGTAAGTGTAAGTTTCTGTAGAAGTAAGTGTGGTGGTGTGTGTATAACTGTACATGTAAGTAAATGGATGTTTCATACTTTGTTTGCATGTGTGCATGTGTGACTATGTGTGTGAGTAACTCTATGGATGAGTGGCGGTGTGTAACAGGATTTATAGGTGTATGACTACATGTATGATTGACTGCATAGGACTGTTGATGTAGATCCTGGAATTACTGAATAGGTGTGTTGTAAGTGGTATTGGTATGTCCATTGTTTTGAAAATGTTAGTTTGTCTTTTTGAGTGTGTGTATCAAAGGTTATATTAGGGTGATGGGAGGTCTTCCACTCTATCACAAGGTTGATGTCATCAGTGATGCCATTTGAGATGTCATCAGTGATGTCATGAGTGATGTCAGAGACAATGTCATGAGTGATGTAATATGTGACGTCATCAGCAGTGCATTGCGGGCGCGCAAGTTATAGTTAGCTGAACTAACTAGAACAGGGGAATTTCAATGGTTTTGTATGAGTGAAATGTCCAACTAACTATAACGCCCCTGAAACATTTGTTTTTTCATTGAATTTCTAAAGTTTTTTAATGTTAATTTCTAACTATAACATGCCTGAAACCTATGTTTTTTTTCAGTCAATTTCAAAGGTTTTTTAAATGCTAATTCCTATCTATAACATGCCTGAAACCTATGGTTTTTTAAGTGAATTTCTAAGTTTTTTTTATATGCTAGTTTCTAATTATGCCTACAGAGGTAGGACATGTGAAGAAAGAAGATAAAACACACAGAAAGAAGCAAAAGAAATGCAGAAAGAAGCAACAGAAGTCTTCAAAGACGTAGAAAAGTACAGGAAGAAGCAAGAAATGTGCAGAAAGAACCCACAGAGGAGCAGAAAGAGGCCTTGTTACAAAATCATTCTGTGCCCTCAACTTTTTCAGACGGGCACTGGTGTTAACTGACTCTGACTAACCAGACCTAGAGCCAGTGGTATGCTAAAAGACACTTAGAATACAGTGAAAACACCTACATACACTAGGTAACACTATGCGTTGGGGTACCCCTGTGATTAGCATGACCTCCTCTGTAAGCCACTAGTACATAATAGGGCCGGGGGATTTAACTACATCTTAAAGCGCGCCAAGGGGTGCGTTTGCACAGTGGTGCAGGAGGGGATGGGGCCTGAGGTGACGTGTGCAAACACGCCCTGTGGCGCATTTTAAGTTGGGGAATTAAGTCCCTTTTAATACTGAAAGTCCCTGGGTCCAACTAGCCCACCATGTACCTACAGTAAGCACCACGGAGCTGCGTTGCAGAGAGGTGTTCCGAGGCCATGCCCCATTTTACACCTCTCTGCGATGGAACTCTGTGGCACTTACTGGACATGTTTGCACACTTCACCTCAGGCCCGTCCCCTCCCTTCCCCACTATGTAAACACACCCTGTGGCCGTTTTAAGTTGGGAGATTAAGTCCCATTGAATCCTGAGGGTCCCTAGGGTCCAACTACCCCACTAGGTACCTCCAGTAGGCGCCACAGAGCTGCGTTGCAGAGAGGTGTAAAAAGGGCCACAGCCTGGACCACCTCTCTGCAACGCAGCGCAGTGGCGCTTACTGGAAGCACCTGGTGTGCTAGTTGGCCCCCAGTGGCCCTCAGGATTGAAGGGGAATTGTTTCTTCAACTGAAAACGTGCCACAGGATGTATTTGCACACGTCACCTCAGGCCCCGTCCCCTCCCTTCACCACTGTGTAAACATGCCCTGTGGCCGTTTTAAGTTGGGAGATTAAGTCCCCTTGAATCCTGAGGGTCCCTGGGGTCCAACTAGCCCACTAGGTATCTCCAGTAAGAACCACAGAGCTGCGTTGCAGAGAATTGTAAAAAGGGACGTGGCCTCTGAACACCTCTCTGCAACGCAGCACCCTGGCGCATACTGGAGGTACCTGGTGGGCTAGTTGGCCCCCAGGAACCCTCAGTATTGAAGGGGAATTAATTCCCCTACTTACAACTCGCCAGGGGGTGCGTTTGCACAGTGTTGAAGGAAGGGGGCGGGGCCTGAGGTGACATGTGCGCAAACACACCCTGTGGCCTGTTTTAAGGTGGGTAATTAATTCCTCTTCAATCCTGAGTGTCCCTGGGGGCCAACTAGCCCACCAGATACCTCCAGTATGCGCCAGGGAGCTGCGTTGCAGAGAGGTGTTCAGAGGCCACGCCCCTTTTTACAACACTCTGCAACGCAGCTCTGTGGCGCTTATTGGAGGTACCTGGTGGGCTAGTTGGCCCCCAGGGGACCTCATGCCTGAACTCATGCCAGCTTTGCCTGAACTTTGGGATTTGTAGTGGTCTCTGTTCGCCATGCTCGCTGCTGGAAGTGCAGGGACTATTGAAACTTGGATTTATATATATATATGTATATATATATATATATATATATATATATATATATATATATATATATATATATATATATTTAGCACAGCTCCTCCATTCACGAAGGATTGCAGACGCCTTGTCTTTGCTTAAAACTTCGTTTTTATTCCGTCAGTTGCAGCAAAATGCCGGACTCGTTTCACCACCAATACACATAAAGTTTTCACCATTTTTAACTGGTTACTCTCATGTCACGTGCAGGGTTCTTTCCATAACCAGTAAAAACAGACTATTATTTTCGCAAATGTTGTAAACATCGATCACATATTTGTAAGTCCTACACATATTTTATGCATTAAATTTCTTAACAGGATCGATAAAACCAATTAGAAAAATATGTATATGCTGTAAAAATATATATATATATATACCAACAGATTAAAACATCCAAAACCTAAATACTCATATAATAAATACAAGTTAAAAAAATACCCGGGACTCGAACCTTAGCACGCTGCATTCGCTATAGTAGAGCGTCCTAATCCGCTCCGCCACCAGATATACATTGCATCGGGTAGGAAATGTTTTAAATTGGTAGAACTACTGGTTACCATTACTTGCACACGTGTAAGTATTTTAGTATTTTCCTAATATAACACATTTGATCCTCTACAGATACAGTGCCTGGAAACAGCAACTTTTAAGCGGTCCGATATCCGATTACTCGTATTCACATTGTGCCCCAGTGGGCAATCTAAATAATTCAACAATACTAATAATGTATCCATTTTGATGTGAATATCATTACATCACCCCTTTATTGTTTCTATCAATATACAAATGACAGATACCTGAGTTATGCCCAAGTGGACATGCTTGGGATCGTCTGTTGTGGTGTTAAGAACTATTAATTTGATCAAGTCTGTTTTAAAGTGCCAGTGCGTGTAAACCCTTAAAAAGTCATTAAACATAAGAGAGAGAAGGGGATGCGGTGTCAGTAATTTACAAATGGGTATGGAAATCTTCTTCCACATTGAGACCTGCAGGAATCTTGGTGTTAAGTAAGATTATGTAGTTGGACTCTAATCTTCTCAGTTTTCTCATTCTATTCCCTCCCGCTCACTTTCTGGAACTGCATCTATCACATAATATTGCAATCCTTTCTCGTCTTTCCCATGGGGTAAGCTGAAGTGTATAGCTACCGGGTACGTTTTGTCTCCATTTTTAATTGCCCTCAGCTGTTGGAGGATTCGTTTGTGGACAGGCAAGATCGTGCTGCCTACGTACCTAAGGCCACAAGGGCACTGGAGGACGTAGACTGCAAACTCCATTTTGCATGTATATTAATCCTTGATTTTCTTTTCATGAGGAGAAAATCCTATTGTATAGGAGGAAGTGTTCTTATCATGGGTGCTTGATTTACACTTCGCACACTTAATAAACCCATCTTTCCTTCCTAACCAGGTCTTTTTCAGTATGTTACTCACTAAACTTTGCCTTAATGATTTCGCTTTTCTAAACGTAATTAAAGGCCTCCGTTTAGTGAATTTCTTCAGGATGGGGTCATTGTAAATGATATGCCAGTGTTTCTGCAATATTTTTCTATGCTTATCTTGTTGGTTATTGAAGCTGGTAATAATTCTACACTGGTTCTGTCCACCCTTACCAACTTTACTTACTTTTTCTGGATTGAAAAGGATCTCTCTTCTAGTTTTTTTCTTGGCTTTCCAGATTGCTGTATTCACCCAAGTTTAGGGATAGCCTATCTCTGTAAAGAGGTTTTTCAAACATGTCAATTCTGCCTCCAGGTCCTGATCATTGCTACAGTTTCTCATAGCTCTAATGCATTCCCCGTAGGGGATGCTCCTGACTAAATCATTGGGCTGGAAACTTGTAGCGTGCAGTAAGGTGTTACCATCAGTTAGTTTATGGTATAGTTTCATTTCCAACTTGCCCTCATGAATATAGACTGTCATGTCTAGGAAATTCACATTTGTCTTGCTTATGTCACAAGTTAGTTTCAAATTAAGTTCATTGTCCTGCAGATTATGAACAAATTCTTGTGCACTTTCATGTGAACCCTTCCACACTACAAAGAGGTCATCAATGTATCGACCCCAAAATTTCACATTATTGTGCCATTCACTGTGCCACCGCTTCTGGATCACCTGCTCCAGAAGCGGTGGCATAGTGAATGGCACAATAACAGTCTACAATCATGAGGGCAAGTTGGAAACAAATCTATACCATAAACTAACTGATGGTAACACCTTACTGCACGCTACAAATTTCCTTCCCAATAATTTAGTCACTGATGTCATCAGTGATGTCACTGACCATGTCACGAATGATGTAATATGTGACGTAATCACCTGTGCATTGCGGGCGCGAGAGTTATAGTTAGCTCAATTAACTACAACGGGCAAATTTCTCTTGTTCTATATGAGTCAAATATCAAACTAACTATAACGTCCCTGAAAACTATGTTTTTTTTGTGAATTTCAAAGGTTTTTTAAATGCTAATTCCTAACTATAACGTCTGTAAAACCTATGGTTTTGTCAGTGTATTTCAAAGGTTTTTTAAATGTTAATTTAATATTTTAATATTTATAAAACCTATATTTTCTGTATTTTTTTGTAATATTTTGGAACTCTATTATTCTTTTTTTTCTGACTTTAAAAATTATGTAATGTTTTATATCTTCCCCCAAAAATATGTATATCTTATTTTTTTTTGTTGTAGAAAACTGGAGTCCAGTACCGGTAGTGTACCAAGCTCCATCAGCACGCAAATCCTATAGGCCATATTGCTAAACTCGTAAAGGATGCGCATTTCGTATACGACGGGTTTGTGGCAGCGCGTCCCACGTAACATCATATAGGTATGAGGTCACGTCAGCTGCTATTTTGGTATGCGATGGGTACGCAGTACCAAGCCGCGCGCTACATCATGTACGTATGGGGTTGCGCCCGCTGCGAGTTGCGTATGCGACGCGTGCATGCTGCCAAGCCCTGTATTACGTCTTAGATGTATGGTGTCGCGCCGGGTACACCATTCCCTCATTTTTAGGTTTCGCCTAAGCAGCGCATGCGCTGTATCGGCAAGAGATGATGTGTACAGTATTGTGGGGAAGCTCCGCCCACTTTCTGCCCATGCTTTTGATTGGCTCAAATCTGAAATGCTGCACTCTCATTGGTTGCCGGCGTATTAGTTCAGCCTCCTTACTGCCATGACGTTATTTTTATCCTTCCATGGCTATCAGCCCCTTTACTTCAGCAACTCTTTTGTTCCCCTGCCTCCCCCTGTTCCCTCCCAAAGTCTGTGCCTTCTATGACCAGCCCCCCCACCCACTCAGTTCCTGCCTTCTTTGGCGTCCGGCATTTTTGTTTACAATGCAATAGGACTCGCGTAAATATGAGTCCTATTGCATTTGTAAATGCTTTTTTTCATATGATTACCTGCCTGCATTCGCACTTTCTTTTGCCTGACCTGTCTAGACTCTCGCATGCGTGTGATGCTTTACATCGTGCGCATGCGCGCCAAAAGTGTTACTCTGTAGTGCAGCGTCTGCCTCCGGTCTGCAGGCAGTGACTCGAACCACGCTCGGCTGGCTGCAGGATGCAGGCGTGTTTGCTTCACTTCTCTTCAGAGCAGGTGCCGAGGCCCTGTGAACGAGCCCCTGTATACCCAGCCGTCCTTTGACACCAGACACTCGGCCCGACTGTGCAAACAGAGGTTTAATGTCTCTTGCATGGGCGGAGGCCGCTGGTGACGGATAAGAGATCTGAAAAGGTGGCTGGAGGGGTTAGTTTGGGGACAGCGGGCCAGGCTCTTGTGATAAGAGAGGTAAATAGGTCCAGTGAAAGGGACCGCCTCTTCAAACAAGTGTTAGCTGCCATCTCTCATTGGGTCTTCAGTTAAAGGACAGACCCCCACCTCTGAATATCGTATGTAGCATCAACTCCACCCAGCTGGGCTTCATCGCGCAGTATGACGCACTCTTAAAGACGACCGGTCAACCATTTATTGACTGCTGTAAACACGCTCCTAATGCAGTTAAAATCAGTTTTGCCTTTCTATTAAGAAATACGTCCTAAACGCTGACAGTGAGCTCGTTTTTTTAGGTCTCAAAATTATATCTAAATAACTTTAAAGTGTATATGAGAGCAAGCGTTAATCTAAAATATTTTAAACATTTATATATTTCTAACAGTAATAAACTTATATTATGGTAAATATATTTTCTCAAAATCGTGTCGGGTGCGGTCTCCTTGCGCGCTGGGTGCTCGATTGCCATGTGACCTTAAAAAAAAGTATTTGATTAGTTCATAACTATTCCCATTGTAGCAGTTGGAGAACGCCACCCATTTTAGTCATTCTCTCTACAGCATTTGATGAGACACACCTCTTCTGCTTAAAGAGATTTTTTGAAAACTTTTTGCTATGTACACATCTTACACTACACACAACATGCAACTGTCATCTTCATCAATATTCATGGTCTGTAAAGTAGCCTTCCACCTGTGATAGCCAGGCACCTAAAAGTTGCATAACCAAAGTTTTCCCCACTGCCAGAGATACCATGGTTGCATATGCTGTCCACAGCACAATGTAATGTAGTACGGCCCAGGGGCAGTATCATGCATAGATAATGAACACACGGACACAGATAGATAGGGGAAGTGGGTACGGGCACGTGCGCTTGACTACTTTATATTGCCAGGGTCACATTTCCAGTGACTTCTGTGCTGGATGCGTGTGGAGTGAGTGTAAACCAGCCCTCAGGGAATGGTTGCTGCTAGCATCAGCTATAACAGTAATCATTGGATCACACACAGAGATTCAATAATAAAAGGGTCAACAGTTTGTGCTGCAGTAAGGTAGGGACAGTAGATGTGAAATAATACACAAAAGATTCTATCGTAAAAGAACCATAACTTGTGGTATACTGAGATAAAAGCAGTAGATCTGAAATATTACACACAAAGATTGTATCATAAAGGGTCCATCAGTTCTAGTGCACTCAGATAGCTATGTCAAAAGCACTCAGCATGTGCACAGCCAGCGATGATCCGTGCTGCGGGTGAGCCGTTCTAGGAGGAATGTTTGTTGCCTACAGGACTGCATCATCTGCAATAGCGACTCGATCTGATTTGTGAACACTGCTGTCTGCAGTGTAGGCCAGAGAGAGCTGTCAGCAAGGGCCCACGGCCACGAGGGATTGACTTGAGCTGCCCAGTTTGTAATACACAAAGCAACAAAAAGCGTGTGCGGAGCCTGCCATGATGCGTATTAGTGGTGCGGACTGGAGCAATGTCTTTTGCCTACAGGACTGCGTCATCTACAATAGCGACTCGAACTGAATTGTGAACATTGCCGTCTGTAGGGTAAATTGAAGGCAGTAGTCAGCACAGACATCCATTAATACTTTTTCTAATTTCCTCTTCACAAAATACAACGGCATACATTACAAAAAAATCTGCAATAAATAAATCAAAACAATTTGAACTGCAATCTCTCCTGTCCACAGTGTAGACTGTCATTCAGTGTTCTTTTCCACTACCAAGAAAAATTTGGACATTGTACTAAACCTATAACTCATCTAAAAAAAGTTCTTTAAGTAAGTATACTAAAAGGATATTGTGTATATTTCAATAGACGTTATAGTTAGTTGCCTACTGGATTCTGTAATTAAACAATCACCACTCAATCTGAATTGTGAGCCCTGCCGACTGCAGTGTAGGCCAGAGGCAGTGGTCGTTAACGCCTCACAGCCAGGTGCCGTTGGATTTGCAAACACAGAGTTGGTTGCACCTGATCAGAGGGGGATCACACAAATCATCACACTCTTTAAGTTCTGACATCCTCAATCATAGACTCCAGACCCCGTTTCACTGTTCGGACCTGCTGTACTGCGGTGTAGTCCAGCGGCTGCTCTCAACCAAGCGCAATAATCATGTGCAGCAGTTAGCTACGGAAGCACAGAGTCTGATGCACCTCAACGGAGGGAGTTGTGTAAAACCAAACAGCAGGTAATATTAGACATAGTCCAATGTGAGATCAAGACATTGATCCACTGTTGGCACTTAGAGTTGGTTGCACCTGGTCAAAGGGAGTACCTTCATCTCCACTTTCCGATGCAGTTCTAACATCGGCCATTGTGGGATCAAGATACCGTTCCACTGTTGGGACCTAGAGTTGGTTGCACCTGGTCGAAGGGAGTACCTTCATCTCCACTCTTAGATGCAGTTCTAACATCGTCCATTGTGGGATCAAGACACCGTTCCAATGTTGGTACCTGTTAGACTATTGTGTTAGTAGTATACAGAGCACTGCATGGTGCTGGGCTTCAGTCTGGGTGCTGTGTGCCTGTGATGCGGTAGCCAGCGTTGATCTCAGGAGCCTTCCGAGCTCACAAACCTCGGCCCAGGAGCTTTCGCCGGCATGTGGTGGGCCCTCTTTCACATACGGCGGTGTCGAAAGGTGAACGGTGGGGCATATGTGCGTCGCAGCGGCCATGACGGTTTCTCGGTACCAGCAGGCTGAGAGCATCATTCAATCAGCCACCTTCGCTCACGGCGCCAGCCTCGGGGCAGTGTAAGCTGTGCAGACCTGGCAGACATGTTCGCCATTCTGGAAGAGAACCACACTCAGAGAAACGTGTCTTTTATTCATACCCCTTTGCTAGCCTTGTGTACGCCGAACCAGCCCACTACGCTAAAGATTTGGGGGGAGGGGGCACGTACATGCTATGTTTTCGTAATCTTCCCTACTCACTGTACTATTATGGTTGCGTCCACTGTCCACTTCACTCAATAGACCATCAGTGTATGTTGACATGTACATGTCTGTGGTCTGCATACTCAAGTCTGTCCGGCACATCCCCTCAACACTTTGCATTGTATACCTTTATAATCGAGACTCACTTGCCACCTTCGCACATAATTTGCTCCCATCTCTCCCCATATTCTGCATTGTGTGGTAGAGGTGCCATGCCATGTTGGGTTTGTGTACATGTCTAGCCACGCTCCCCACAGTACGTAGTGTTGTTGTGTCTGCTAGGTCTACATGTTGTTTGTCATGTTGTGTGTGATTATTCCCACCCACACAAAGTAACTCCCAAAGTTCAACCTGGCCTTCAATACCTAATTTGAAAACAGATTTCATGAAACTGAGCAAACTGAAAGCGCTTTTGTTTCAAAAAGAAGTGTCCCTCACTTCTGCAAAGAAATGTATCGACTGCAGATAGCACTAATTTCCAGTAAAATACAGTCCCTTTTAAATACGAACCTCTCATTACACTTTGTGAATTGTTGGACAAGGCCACAGGTTGAACGGGTGAACGGTATTACCCCAAATTTGGCAGGGAGAAGGGTTACAGTGATCCTACCCTCCTCTTTCCTACTTTTTTGCCCTTTTTCCCCTAACTCCCTTCAACAGAATTTTTTATTTTGGCGGGGAGAAAGGGTTAAGGTGCTCCTACCCTCTTTCCTACTTTTTTCAACTTATACGCTTCAATCACAAAATGGCTGTCAACACTTCCTAGTTTCAACCGCTCACACCACTCGCAGCCAATAAGCAGCAAGCTCTTGCTCGTAACGCCTCTGCCAATCAGATGACAGGATTCCCAAATATCGATACCTGTATATTTTGATATTTATCCAAAACTACTCAACAGATTTACACCAAATAAACAAAAGCGTGCTTTCTAGACCAAGACCCTTCTCCCTGCCAAATTTGGGGTAATTCCATTCACCCGTTCAACCTGTAGCCTTGTCTAAGGTTTCCTATAGAAATTGCATGCAGAAAACACGTTTTGGGACCCCCCTTTTTTCTCGGCCCCCCTGATGGATCATCCCCAAACTTTTACCATAGGAGCTGATATGAACAAAGAATTTGTTTGGGAAATTTCATGAAGATTCATCAAACGATGCCAAAGTTGCAAGCAAAGCAAAAAATGCTCTTCCTATAGAAAATTGGTCCTGACTAGACTATAACTACCTACTAGCGACCGCCAGTAGGTAATATATATATATATATATATATATATATATTCATGCTCCAGGTGTCCCTTTCTTGGAAATGCACTCGCAGAGGTTGGTGTCACAATCCTTTATTAGGAACAAACATCTCCCAACGCTGTAGGGATTACAGCATGTCGAAAAGCCTTACGCGTTTCAAAGCAGATTGCTTCTTCCTCAGAGGCTCGACTGATGTAAAGGGACACACCCACATTTTTAACACATCCCACGCCCATCTCGGGGCAAAGCATTCTGGGTCCTGTAGTGTGTCCTGAAAAATAACACCCACAATTAGGCACATCAATGTTCACTTGCTGCCCTTTACAGTCCTTTATAAGAGCCCGCAGATGGGCCCCAGCGTGGCGATGCTCATGCGATACCAACCAAGTCCCACATCACAGGTCATATTAAGTCAGCCCGTGGCCCACAGTTCTTATGGTGGTGCATTCCCCGCAGCAAGGACTGCCGCGTATTAAATTCATGCTCCAGGTGTCCCTTTCTTGGAAATGCACTCGCAGAGGTTGGTGTCACAATCCTTTATTAGGAACAAACATCTCCCAACGCTGTAGGGATTACAGCATGTCGAAAAGCCTTACGCGTTTCAAAGCAGATTGCTTCTTCCTCAGAGGCTCGACTGATGTAAAGGGACACACCCACATTTTTAACACATCCCACGCCCATCTCGGGGCAAAGCATTCTGGGTCCTGTAGTGTGTCCTGAAAAATAACACCCACAATTAGGCACATCAATGTTCACTTGCTGCCCTTTACAGTCCTTTATAAGAGCCCGCAGATGGGCCCCAGCGTGGCGATGCTCATGCGATACCAACCAAGTCCCACATCACAGGTCATATTAAGTCAGCCCGTGGCCCACAGTTCTTATGGTGGTGCATTCCCCGCAGCAAGGACTGCCGCGTATTAAATTCATGCTCCAGGTGTCCCTTTCTTGGAAATGCACTCGCAGAGGTTGGTGTCACAATCCTTTATTAGGAACAAACATCTCCCAACGCTGTAGGGATTACAGCATGTCGAAAAGCCTTACGCGTTTCAAAGCAGATTGCTTCTTCCTCAGAGGCTCGACTGATGTAAAGGGACACACCCACATTTTTAACACATCCCACGCCCATCTCGGGGCAAAGCATTCTGGGTCCTGTAGTGTGTCCTGAAAAATAACACCCACAATTAGGCACATCAATGTTCACTTGCTGCCCTTTACAGTCCTTTATAAGAGCCCGCAGATGGGCCCCAGCGTGGCGATGCTCATGCGATACCAACCAAGTCCCACATCACAGGTCATATTAAGTCAGCCCGTGGCCCACAGTTCTTATGGTGGTGCATTCCCCGCAGCAAGGACTGCCGCGTATTAAATTCATGCTCCAGGTGTCCCTTTCTTGGAAATGCACTCGCAGAGGTTGGTGTCACAATCCTTTATTAGGAACAAACATCTCCCAACGCTGTAGGGATTACAGCATGTCGAAAAGCCTTACGCGTTTCAAAGCAGATTGCTTCTTCCTCAGAGGCTCGACTGATGTAAAGGGACACACCCACATTTTTAACACATCCCACGCCCATCTCGGGGCAAAGCATTCTGGGTCCTGTAGTGTGTCCTGAAAAATAACACCCACAATTAGGCACATCAATGTTCACTTGCTGCCCTTTACAGTCCTTTATAAGAGCCCGCAGATGGGCCCCAGCGTGGCGATGCTCATGCGATACCAACCAAGTCCCACATCACAGGTCATATTAAGTCAGCCCGTGGCCCACAGTTCTTATGGTGGTGCATTCCCCGCAGCAAGGACTGCCGCGTATTAAATTCATGCTCCAGGTGTCCCTTTCTTGGAAATGCACTCGCAGAGGTTGGTGTCACAATCCTTTATTAGGAACAAACATCTCCCAACGCTGTAGGGATTACAGCATGTCGAAAAGCCTTACGCGTTTCAAAGCAGATTGCTTCTTCCTCAGAGGCTCGACTGATGTAAAGGGACACACCCACATTTTTAACACATCCCACGCCCATCTCGGGGGGTGCGTTTCCAAGAAAGGGACACCTGGAGCTGGAATATATATATATATATATATATATATATAGATATATATATAGATATATACTGACGAAGGCGTACCGCCGTAACGCGTCTTGTTCTTGTGGGCAAATTAAATCCTATCTGGATTTAAAAACCCCCGTGAGTGCGAATCTCTTTTTTCTGTGGAGCTCAATATATATATATATATATCAGGATTCCACTCTCCGCGCCATATTTCCTAGCGCTCGTAAAAGATGAGAGAAACGGACTCTTTGTTTCCATCAGCAGCCGCTGGTAATTTTATTTAATTTTTATTCGTGCATTGCTGTGTCCATAACCAAACGCGTTTCGGCGATCCCAGTCGCCTTGCTCGCTGGTAGTGTGTGTTCAAAACCCTCCTCTTATTTAAATTACATACAACCAGTGATTAGTCGCGACCACATAATAGACATAGATGACATACTTGAAAAACTAGCATAAACCATGTAGGGGTATCTTTGAAGAAGACAGACTCCGATGTAAGGATGCTGTCTCTGCCTTACAGTTACTAAAATATTCTGTAAACAATCCACACATTAAATAGATTTGTATATAATAAATTATATATACATCATGTAGTTCTGAAAATTCTGGACTCGTGAATAAAACTTCATCATAGCATGACGATTTTTATATCAAAAGACCGAAAATGGCTAGTACACTATGTACAAGCATTTTCGTCATATTCGAGTGACGATTTCACCTCGAAATCGTCATTTTCGTCTTGAACCCTTGGCTTCCATTTTGTGTACGGCAGCCATTTTGTGGGTTGCCCTGACATAGGCTTATAATACAGCTAAATTCGATATCAAAGGACACGTACACCTTGATTGACTTTTCTCTGACCTGGGCAGGTTGAAACCATTGCCCCAGGCCGAACCTGTTTGGTCAGTTCCTCTCCCAGTGGCCGAACAAGATAGCATCAAGGCACAACAGGCCATAAACCCTTTTCATCGCACACACACCCTGCCAAATCTTGCTCACACCTGTCCCTGCTCTTTTCTCTCTCACTTGCTTTATGATGGGGAGGTGCCCCTTTTTATTGGGGGTCCACCGATATCTGATGAAACTGTTGGGCCTTGCCGGGTAATTTGTTGTGGGCTGGACAAACTAAAATGTGGGCTTGTCATCGTGACTCTGCTTTTTCTTTGTAATGGGAACATGTGAATGGTATACTAAAATTCGAAGAATGTTTGCCTAAAGCACAATATTTTGTATAAAAAGAGAAGCCTGGCTTTGTAAGATTGAGCAGTCTCCTGAGAATATACATCCCGTGCTGTTGTACTTCTAGGACGCTTGTTTCTTGGTTGCAGCCAATAAAATCGATCCTTGACTTCACCTAGAAGACTCTGAGTTTCTGTGGTCTAAATCAGGAAAGTACTCGAGGTCTTCCGGGTGTGTACCCTGACACCACTGGGTTACCGGTTCGGTACCGGTTCTGAAAAACCCAGAACCTCAATCAGGCTATAGTAAATTAAGCCATTTCGTTTCCTGGGCAAATACGCGTGTGTGTGACTTCATCCTTTAAATCAAAGATACAGTACTATCGTTTCAGCATTACAACATTATGTTAAAACGAAACAAATGGCGCTCACCATAAACAGTGCAAAGTGCAGTTTCTAAAGTGCTAACAGTAAACATTTCCTCACGTAGTGCAAAAGGTTGATCTCCCAGCCGGGAGTTTTAAAACAGCCTTACACTGAGTCAAAGTTAATATATTTACACAAAAGAGAGGGGATCAGGGATTTCGGGCAGACGACTGATTTCATTATTGCAAAATTAATACCTGTACAAATACTACTTACAACCCATGGGACTAGGACTTAACGTTCACAAAACTCTGTCTATTATGTTGAACCCAACTTGTAATTGATCTTGTGACATGGTACACTTAGGACCAGTTTTCCTCAATTCCTGGAATAAATAATCGAGCCAAAACATTGGTTACATAGGAACTTTCATTTTGCTGGACATGCTTAACAGATATATTATTGTGTTGTGTTCAATCCATCTATTTTAAACACAGTCACCAGTGAGCCTGGTACACCGCATAAAAAAATAAATAGACATAAAAACATTCACTACATATAGAGTCCAGATTATAAAATTTGCCTAAAGTTCCACAATGCTAAAAAATAGTGCATCAGGCTATACTTTCTTCTAATCACTATCCTATCACTGTGTGATTATTGCAGTATATTGACTTATTTTGAATATTTGTGTTGTGTTGACTAATTACAGGAAATGGTACAGGTCTTCACAAATATTAAGGCCCCGCGGACTCTTGGTATCCAGGTCCACTATGTAACTGCTTTCTAGGCAACGAAGTTGTTTTTCTCTGTCGCCTCCCCTTTTATTACTTGGAACGCTATCTATAACAAAGTAGCTGAGCACGTTCAGGTTGTTCCCGTGTTCTGCTTTAATGTGTCTAGCCAGAGGGTACGTAGGGTCAGAATTTACTGTGGCCCTTAAATGTAAGCATGGGTGCAAAATCCGTTCCGCCCGCGGATTTTGCGGATTTTTGGCAAATTCGCGATCCGCGAATTCCCGCGAATTTGCCGAAAATCCGCGAGCGGAACGGATCCGGGGGGCAAAAGTTCAAGCTTCAAGCTTGTAACTATTTTAGAACGGCGCCGGCAAGCTGCCAGCACCATTCTAAAATAGTTACTAAGTTAGCTTCAACAGGAAGCACTAATAGATAAAATGCAGGTCCTCGAGCACCTGCTTTATTTTATCTATTAGTGCTTCCTGACGAAGCTAACTTAGTAACTATTTTAGAATGGCGCTGGCAGCTTGCCGGCGCCATTCTAAAATAAAACAGGAGTGGGGCAGAGGGCAGAAGGTCACAGAGTGGGGCAGAGGGCAGAAGGGCACAGCAAAGAGTGGGGCAGAGGGCAGAATGGCACAAAAACGAGTGGGGCAAGGGGCACAACAACGAGTGGGGCAGAGGGCAGAATGGCACAAAAACAAGTGGGGCAAGGGGCACAAGGGCACAACAACGATTGGGGCAGAGGGTAGAATGGCACAAAAAGGAGTTGGGCAAGGGGCACAAGGGCACAACAACGAGTGGGGCAGAGGGCAGAATGGCACAAAAACGAGTGGGGCAAGGGGCACAAGGGCACAACAACGATTGGGGCAGAGGGCAGAATGGCACAAAAACGAGTGGGGCAAGGGGCACAAGGGCACAACAACGAGTGGGGCAGAGGGCAGAATGGCACAAAAACGAGTGGGGCAAGGGGCACAAGGGCACAAGAACGATTGGGGCAGAGGGCAGAATGGCACAAAAACGAGTGGGGCAAGGGGCACAAGGGCACAACAACGATTGGGGCAGAGGGCAGAATGGCACAAAAACGAGTGGGGCAAGGGGAACAAGGGCACAACAACGATTGGGGCAGAGGGCAGAATGGCACAAAAACGAGTGGGGCAAGGGGCACAAGGGCACAACAACGAGTGGGGCAGAGGGCAGAATGGCACAAAAACGAGTTGGGCAAGGGGCACAAGGGCACAACAACGAGTGGGGCAGAGGGCAGAATGGCACAAAAACGAGTGGGGCAAGGGGCACAAGGGCACAACAACGATTGGGGCAGAGGGCAGAATGGCACAAAAACGAGTGGGGCAAGGGGCACAAGGGCACAACAACGAGTGGGGCAAGGGGCACAAGGGCACAACAACGATTGGGGCAGAGGGCAGAATGGCACAAAAACAAGTGGGGCAAGGGGGAAAAGGGCACAACAACGAGTGGGGCAGAATGGCACAAAAACGAGTGGGGCAAGGGGCACAAGGGCACAACAACGATTGGGGCAGAGGGCAGAATGGCACAAAAACGAGTGGGGCAAGGGGCACAAGGGCACAACAACGATTGGGGCAGAGGGCAGAATGGCACAAAAACGAGTGGGGCAAAGGGCACAAGGGCACAACAACGAGTGGGGCAGAGGGCAGAATGGCACAAAAACGAGTGGGGCAAGGGGCACAAGGCCACAAAAACGAGTGGGGCAGAGGGCAGAAGGGCACAAAAAAAAACGAGAGGGTGGCAGTGATGAACCAGAGGGCGCATCGCGGTCTCGCACAAAAAAAACCCCAGTGAATACGCAAAGCACCCCGCGAACACGCCAAGAGCCCCGCAAACACGCAAAAATAAAAAAATCCGCAAATTTTGCGAATTCGCAAATTCGCGGATCGCGAATTTGCAAAATTCGCCCATGCTTACTTAAATGTTGTAGTATTCTTGCCTGTACTGGAAGCTTCGTGCTCCCGACATATTTCAATCCGCATATACAAGTTAAAACGTACACCGCATATTCAGTTTTGCGCGTAAAGTGCCCTTTTATTTTGATCGGACGATCTGAAAATGAGTTGGTGTAAGCTGCGGTATTAGTGCCAAATTTGCAGGCTCGGCACGAGCTACATTTAAAAAAGCCGTTCCGGGAGGGAAACCAGTTCCCTTTATTGAATATTTCTGGGCTAGTTTAAACTAGATCTGATTTCATAGAGTGGGCTTTGCGAAAAGTAAAGTTGGGTTTGTGAACATAAATTTCATTAAGAACGCTGTCTGTCATCACTATTGGCCACTCTTAATTTATTATTTTTCTGATGGTCTGTGATTGCCTGCTGTAAGTGGATATAAATCTACATGTTTTACTAGAACTCTCTTTATCACCAGTTTTATTGGGCGGAAGAGTATCTGCTCGGGAGATAGCATTCTGCTTTTTCTGTAGGAGTGTTCCTCTATCCAGTCTATTGGCCTTGCGTAAAGCTGCTTTTAAATTTTTCTCGCTGTAGCCTCGCTCTAAAAGCCTGTGTTTTGCTATTGATAACGCCTCCTCACAAGCAGTTTCTGTGCTGAAGGTTCTCTTGATTCTAAGAAATTCACCATAGGGTAGGCTCGCTATGGTATGGTGGGGGTGAAAGCTACTGGCGTGAAGCAGGGTATTACCTGCTGTAGGTTTCTGGAATAGGCTAGTTTCAATAACATATGCCCTGATGGTAACCAGAATGTCTAGGAAGCTGATGGAAGTGGAGTCTATGTGATGTGTGAATATATATATATATATATATATATATATATATATATATATATATATATATATATATATATATATATATATATATATATATATATATATATATATATATAGTTTAAAATGCACAGTGCATTTATTCCAGTTGGTGGCAACTGGAATATAATAATTCTTCGCTAATTTCCTGGTCCGCGTTTTTTTGCTGTTGAAAGGAAAAGATGTGCAGCTTGGTTCAAGGATATATATATATATATATATATATATATATATATATATATATATATATATATATATATATATATATATATATATATATATATGCTCAATCTCCGCGGCTCGTTTCCGGGGGAACCGCCCGTAGTCTGGTGGCGCGTCGTGCTGGCAGAGCCCCGCCAGAAATTCAATTTCAATAATAACCAGAGTTATAACGCACTCTCAGAAGCCAGGATTACACACAGTGTTTTTTTATTGCTGTTACGCGTTTCGGAAGCCCTTGCTCCCTTGCTCACACAACAATACCTCAGCTCTCCACCAGTTACATACACAGTTAGTGCTGGCTATAGAAACAGGACTGCACAATTTCATTTTGGCTGACATCTTAGAGTGTGTTTGTATCACATAATTTCTTTTCTCATGATGCCTAAAGAAAGATTATCCAAAACTGCCGATAATCTATTTTCTGCCAAAGATCCACAAGAACCCACTAGCACCGCCAGGGAGACATATAGTGTCATCTATAGGAAGTGTCTATGAGAATGTTTCCAAATATGTCGAACATTTTTTGCAAGAATATGTAGGAAAGCACCCGTCATATGTAAAGGACACTCAGGACTTTTTGAAAAAAGTCAATGACATTAACTGGAAACCAGAATACTTATTAATGACAATTGATGTTAATGCATTATATACGATAATTGAACACAAACATGGCATTGATGCATGCATGTATTACTTAAATGAGCGTAATATAATGTACCTGGAGCACACAAGAATGATAGGTGATATGATAAGAACATGCCTAGAGAACAATGTGTTCATGTTTAATGGTGAGCTATACAAACAGATCACAGGTACATGTATGGGTACGAGCTTCGCGCCGAGCTTCGCGAATTTGTTCCTAGGGAAGTGGTAGGAGGAAATCCAAACAGATCCCCGATACATGCAGACTTTTTAAAAAGTCAAAGTTTGGCTAAGATATATAGATGACCTGTTTGTAGTATGGAGTGGCAGTGATGTGGAAGCTGAAGACTTTGTGGAACAACTTAATGTCAATAACTACAACATAAGGTTGACTCACTGCAAGGATAGACATAAGGTTGAGTACTTAGATGTTGAGATCAGAGCAGAAGGAGACCGACTGACAACGAGATTGTTCAGGAAGGAAACTGCGGGCAACAGTGTCCTCCATGCTCTTAGTAGCCACCCTGATACCCTAAAATGGAGTATTCCGTATGGGAAACTACTAAGAGCAAGGAGAAACTGCTCTAATACTGATGAGTGCAAACAGGAGAGTAAAACAATGATACAGAGATTCAGGGAAAGATGTTACCCTAAATGGGTCCTTGATAGGGCCTTATCTAAAATGGAAAGCATAACAAGAGAAATGACTTTGACACCAAAGGAAGTTGAGGATAAGGAGAATGACACCACCAGAGTAATCCTTACTTACAATAGGGGGTCACAAAATGTGAAGAAAATAATTTCAAAAAATTGGAACATTTTGAAGTGTGACCCGATCATTGGCCCTAAACTAAGTGCAAGACCAGCAATCACATATAGAAAAAGTCGAAGCTTGAGGGACTTAATCACGAGGGGAGATATCACAGAATACAAGGATAGGAACCAACACAACCTTGAAGGATTTTTCCCATGCGGGCACTGTAGAGCCTGCAGATATAGCTCGATGCGGAAGGAGTTTAAGATCCCTCATGGAACGATTAAGAAAAAGACTATTTGTCAATTTTTGACTTGTAGTTCTACACATGTAGTATATGTACTTGAGTGCCCGTGCCAAAAAAGATATGTGGGGAGCACAACTGTGATGGTGAAAAACAGAGTTATGCAACACCTAAGGGCAATCACGAACAGGGACCCACAATACCCTGTCGCGAGACATTTTGCCCAACATCATAAATCCAATTGCAACTTATTGACATATTTTGCAATAGAACAGGTGAACCCCAATCCGAGAGGGGGAAACGGAGAGCTACAACTGAGAAAGAAGGAATCCAAATGGATCCTTGAATTAGAAACGAGACAGCCTAACGGGCATAATGATCATGAAGAGTTAGTAGTACACCTGTATGATCCCTAGTTATGTATCAATTGGAAAACAGCCGTAATGTGGACTTATCAGTCATTGCAGGAAATTGAGGGTAGCATATCTAAAAGTTTCTCATGAAATGGTATCAAGAAATGCTTGAAATTGTGAATATATGTTTTTAACGATGAGAGGAGTTTAATAATATGTTTGTTTTATCCTAACAGGTGGCATCAGGGAGCTCAGAGTAGATATCACGTGCACTTCACGAGCAATTGAACCTGTCACCTGGAAGAACTCATAACAAGATAGAATATGAGATCACGTCACTTAGTAATGTTATGATTTATTCACTATAGTTCACGTTTTTTTCACTTAATGTTTTTAACAGCACCCTCCAGAAACATTGGACCCTTATAAAGCCACTTGGCGAAATAATAGGGGTAATGTAACAGAATAAGCATAATGAGCCACTGTGGCGAAGGAATAGGAATGATTAATCATATATGTACTTTACTTAAAAAATAGGATTTTCTTGATAAGAAGTGAGGCATCATGAGAAAAGAAATTATGTGATACAAACACACTCTAAGATGTCAGCCAAAATGAAATTGTGCAGTCCTGTTTCTATAGCCAGCACTAACTGTGTATGTAACTGGTGGAGAGCTGAGGTATTGTTGTGTGAGCAAGGGAGCAAGGGCTTCCGAAACGCGTAACAGCAATAAAAAAACACTGTGTGTAATCCTGGCCTCTGAGAGTGCGTTATAACTCTGGTTATTATTGAAATATATATATATATATATATATATATATATATATATATATATATATATATATATATATATTCAATAATAACACACTTACAAATAAGCAATTGCAACTGTTAAAGGCATAGAATAAAATACGACCAGATAACAATGATAATATTAATGGATGTCCACTGCAAGAAATAGGCACTGTTAATTGTGATTAATCAGACACAAGGAACCAAAGGAAAGCATGAAAAGATATACAGATATATACACTAAATATATCAGATGATAATAACCACTATAGGATTGAATGTGCACACAGACACACTCACACATGATAATGCCAATAATCAGAGAAAATACATCACCAGCAGCAATAACTTAATCTTAGCCCACTCCAGACTGGGGGATTCACAGGCGGAGTCAAGCGAATCACCAAGCCTGGAACTGCTACACTGAATAAGACGCACCCGTCCTTCATTCAGATATCCAAACTCCTGCCTTACAAGTCAACAAAATCCAGTTTCATAATATCTATACACTAGCAGTTTCCAAGAGGACCTCCTCTGCACCAAGGAAACTTACTGGAGTTGGCCACTGTAACAAAAGTATTCGAAAGGCAAAGGAGTTCTCAAGTATTCTTATGCGCGCCCTTGTGTTCCAGACCCTTATCTTAGCAAAGCTTATGAAAGTAGAAAGCATCTCCAAAAGTACATAAAACAATCTTGAACGTGGATAGCCTAAAGAACTTAAGTGATCTGGGGGCCTGCCTATGTGTGCAAAGCTCAAACTAGACAGAGTCAAAATCCAAGATGGCATGAGAGCATTTCAAAGCCAATAGTAAAAGCGTCATAATACTTCCCAATTTACAACATATTGCACATTTGAGCACCACTGCATATAACACTACACTCCAAGACAGAGAAGTACATTCCACACCTTTCTCTCTCTCATGCTTTTAAATGCACATCCCACATGTTCTGTTCCTGGCTCTACTGGTTCTACTCTGTGAAAACACTCCCACTCTGCAGCTTTAAGGAGACACGAAATGCAAGTGCAGAGTGGAAATAAAACACAAAATCAATTTAAACAATGGCAGTCAAAGGTCATCACGTGGTCCCAATACATGGGAGTGTCTCTGGCACCACAAAGGGTATTCCAGTAGCCAATTAGGAGGGTAACAAAAGTACTTACCAAGTCCAATTTAGGGAGAGAGCACAGTGACTATGGTCCTGATTCACAGGACCTCAGTCAGACTAGTTAGTAAAACAGAATGACCCCAGAAAAAAGTGGGGGTGACCATGAAAGCAGATCCTCCTTTCCTACAGGGACCAACCCAGTAAGCCCCCAGGACATGGGTCTCTATATTAAAAGTGACTATGTAGAAAATAAAAACACAGTTCATTTAGTAGAAGCCCTGGTCCTAAGGAACAATCAGTTGACACCTGCTACTGTTTCGAGGCAAGTTCTGATTTTCCAAAACTGTTTGTAGTCAAAGTCAAATTCATGTATTTGGTCTAGTTCTCTGCTGAGAACAACACGTTTTAAAAATGCATTTGTTATTAAACATTAATATGATAATCATTTCAATACAATTTTTTGATAAAAAAAACAAAACAAATGATTACACACACATTCGCCAGGCGGTGATTTAAGAAGCAAAATCAAAGCTTGAACTGAAGTACTATTGCATCTAGTTTGGATTAAATGTAAGTACCTATTTCTGGAATCAACTAATGTCGAATTAAGGCATACAAACAGAACCTGCTGCAAATCTTGAACTCCTCCATTACAGAGATCACAAATACTCGTGGCATTTTCATTGTGGTTCCATCTAGAAGTAAATGACTTAGGGGAGAATCCCAAGCCGTAATAAAATAATGCATCGCCGATATCCATGCCTTAAGGTAAAACGAATGTACTGTTGCAAATGTTTATATTCTATTGACTCTGCATAAAGTTCATGATGATGCAATTTGGAACAATGTTTAATGTTGAGATTGTAACTTATCCTCCGTGTTAAATGTTCTAAAAAGAGCCTCAAGTGCGCAGGAGTCCAGGATTTCAATAGTGCAGATGTACAATTCGCTAATTTGAAGGCTGTAATGAAATTTTAACTAAAAGTATACTTCAATGATTTGATCTCAAAAGTCTCAGTTTTTAGTAAACATCTTAAGGTACCTTGTCCTGCATGTATAAGATTATAAGCCCATTTTATGATGTTAGTGATAGCTCTGGTATATGAGCTAACTAAAGAAAGCTAAAGGCGCAGAGCTTGTGAAGGAACTGCTTGGTTGACCTTAATCATTTTATGAAGTATTTTCCCTTCTTTAGTTTGTATTTGTTGCCACTGTCTTATTGGAATGTATTCCAAAGCGTACGATAAAATGGGTGGAATTTTGGAACTAAAAACCTGTAAAAGAGGGTAAAAGTGCCTGGGCCCAGAGGAGGAATATAAACGTTGGAGAGCGTATAAACTGTTTGTAAGAGATAGCCATTTATTATAATACGGTCAGTTATTTATCTATGTAAGTAATTAGACTATTAATTGCTAATATAGCACTTATTAATAAGTCTTTATTACAACCATATGGAACCCTTTTTAGCAACCTAAGAGTAACAAATGCTAAATAAAAAAAGAATCAAGTAATGTGACACTATATGCACACATCAGAGAAGTGACAGAATCATTGCCTGTGGCAACACTGCTAGGCCTCCAGGAAGTATAATATTGAGTCAACTCAGGAGCAACATAATCCTATCCCCCGGGCCAGTGCTTAGCCATCAGGAGATACCATGGTGTACAGTCAAGTGAGACAGAAACTCCAAGGTAGATGATCAGTGAGTTCAAGTGAGAAGTACTGAATTATTAGGTAGATACTGTAGTTAGTTGAGGTGACATGTAGCACCGTCTAAAGGAGAAGTGAGTTAGGTAAAGTGAAGAGGGAGGAAGGGAGTAAAAGGTGAAAGCACATGAGTCAGGATAAAAGAGCACTTATTACTGTTGCCTAATGCCTAACATGGCAATTACGTATAACCCGTGGCCATCACAAGTTGACAGTGACAAGAAGATTTTAGACTCTGATTGCAAGGTTCCACCCAAGAGTGAAAGAAGAGTCGCACATGGCATGCAGCCAAATATATGCCCACTGTGTCCATCCAAAAACAATTGGCCTATAAACAGCTATAACACAGGGATGTGTATTGTTAAAATAGTTGCACAATACCAGCCCCTTTCTTGGGGGCACATGAGGATCATTTCTTCTAAATATTGAAGACAATTGGTCTTGCTAGTTGTGATGTGACTTGCAACTGTAAAAGCTGGGGCTGTGGGCCAAGATCCATCCAACTCTAACAAACCAAAACAGGAGAGTCACTTCAAGGAGTTGCTCTTTACTTTGCGTCCCCATAACCAAAGATCACCCGGATGATAGGGTGCCATGGAAAACTTCTGTGAGATGCGATGCTCAGGCCAGAAACCTTTCTTCACAAAGACATTTAGTTAACAGCACTGGCCATCTTAAAGAAGAAACTTCAACACCAAGCACATGTGAGGAAGCCTTTAAAAACACTTTTAAAATAGCACACTTTCGTTAATTACACCCAAAGATGATTTTCACTTTTCCCTCAAAATAATTTACCAAATTTACATCAAAAACAAATATGAGCACAAATATTTTTCAAACGCAAAATCTGAGAATAATACACATAAAAACGAATTCTACAATCGAAGGAATAGTCTGACTGCTTTTTCTTAAGTAAAATTAACAAACCATGCTTATTTGTCCAGTCAAGAGTGAGGAGGGGTGAGAAGGTATGACAGAGTTTTCTTAGGGAACTGTGGCACAGCCTTTCAGAATGAGCAGGAAAACCCTCAAGAGGTGAGACCAACTGAGTTTAGGGTTTCCTGTTAGGGGACATTTCCATGGACTAATATCTCTGAGCTGCTTTCCTGGGGAGGCTGTAACTGAGGCCTAAGGCTGGGTTGTCTGTGGAAAGGTTATCATGGTCTGGATCTTCTGGGAGAGCTGTGGGGTGAGCCGTTCCCTGATTCCTGTCTCCTGTCTTGCACATAATGTACTGTACAATACCATTGCACACTCACCAACTCAGTACTCAATGGTGGTGGTAAGCTTAGGAGGTACATACTTTACATTTAATATATTTTGTACATTAGAGAAGGTCCGGGAGATCCAGATGACAGCTGAGATTCGACTACTTGTAGTCAGTCTACCACCATCAAAAAGATAATTTGTGCACTGTGGGTGTGTGTGTGTACGTCTAAGGCGCCATTGAACTCTACCTCGGCCACGTTTCTGGGACCATGTACAAATACATCCTTACACTGGGATACTGTGCCTAAGTATAACCTAGAGCAGTCCACTCCCTTTTATTATACCCCTCAGGCCATGCATGGCCCAAGGATGACCTGGGTTTACATTCAGTCAATCCTCAAGAGAACAGGACTGCTACCCATTACATCCCTCTCCAACCTAGTGTTTTTTTTCTTTTCCGAAGCTCAGTGTTCATTTCACTCGACATACAAAGTCTTTGAGCCAGTGCGTTGTGCATTAGGCCGGAGGCAGTATCGATGAGATTGGTCACGAATGGGTGGGTCACAGGCAGGAGGATCCTCAGGCGTACCATCTTGCACAAGGTCTTCCACCATTTCTTCTAACCTGGGGAACCACACCTTTGCATGCAACCTTGACGCACAAGTTACTTACCTTCAGTAACGATATATCTGTAAGAAACATTAGTTAGGGTTAGATTCCTTACCTTAGAATATCCCCAGGCATCAGACTGGATCCAGAAAGTTTTCGTCAGCAGTACCCTTCCGCATCGGTAGGCGTCGTCTGCAGCCCCGCGTCCGTCGTAGGCATCGTGATCGTTGGGATGACATCGTCGGAGTACTTAGACGCCGCCCTCGCCCGCTGACGTCAGTTCTATACATAGCTTTTCGCACCAGGAACGCAGAGCCATGTTAGAAACCAGCACTGGTGCCATGAAACTAGGGCCCTGAAAGGGTTGTCCTTTACCCTAGATATTGGTTCCCAGAATGGGGAGGATGGGTGGGGCGGTAAGGAATCTAACACTAACTGATGTTTCTTACAGATATATCGTTACTGAAGGTAAGTAACTTGTGCATCTGAAAGAAACACGTTAGTTTTAGATTCCTTACCTTAGAATAGATACCCCAGCAATACCAACACCGGTGGTGGGTCTGCGAACCAAGATCACACCAGAAAGTCCTGGCGAATGGAACAGCCGAAAAAACCATTTCTTCGGACTTGGCTGTCGAGGCAGTAGTGCCTAGCGAACGTGCGCAGTGAGGCCCACGTAGCTGTTTGACAGATGTCCTGCAAGGGGACTCCCCGACCCAGGGCAGTAGTAGCCGCCGTGGCCCGAGTGGAATGGGCACATAGCTCCACAGAAAGCTCCTTTATCGCCAAAGAGTAGCAAACCTTGATGCACAAGACGACCCACCGAGAGATGGTCCGCTTATGCACTGCCCGTCCCTTCTTAGCGCCCACGTAACCAACAGAGAGCTGGTCGTCCACCCGGAACTGGCATGTGCGATCTAGATAGAAGGAGAGCGCACATTTTGGGTCCAGGCGGTGGAGCCTCTCTTCCTCTTTCGAGGGATACAGAGGCGGAAAGAAGTTGGGCAAGGTTATGGACTGCCCAATATGAAAGGCTGTGACCACCTTAGGCAGGAAAGAAGGACGATTTCTCAGAACAACCTTGTCTGGATGGACAGAGAGGAAAGGAGGTTTAGAAGATAGAGCCTGGAGCTCCCAGGAATGCAGTCTTAAGAGTCAGAAGACGAAGAGGACAGTTATGAAGTGGCTCAAAGGGAGCGCCCATCAGATAAGTTAGTACAAGATTCAAATCCCACTGAGGCATCAAGAAGGGAACAGGAGGAAACATGTGTGTGGTGCCTTTCAAGAATCTGTTTACAACAGGGGACTTGAAAAGGGAAGGCTGATCAGGAAGCCTTAAGAAGGCTAAAATGGCCCAGAGGTAGCCCTTGATAGTGCCCAGATCAGAGCCCTGCTAGGCAAGAGAAAGAAGAAAGAGGAGAACCTCTGAAAGGGGGCAGAGAGTGGATCCACAGCCTTTGCTGTGCACCATGTCACAAATGTGTTCCACCTACAGGCATATACTGTTCTTGTGGAGGGACGCCTGGCTGCCAGAATCACATCACAGACTTCAGGAGGCAAGTCAAATGGCCTTAACTGCCGCCGCTCAATCTCCACGCAAGCAGGTGGAGACTGCACAGGTTCGGGTGGAGGACCGTCCCCTGCTGCTGCCACAGTAGGTCCTCCTGAAGAGGCAGACGAATCCGGGGATTGACTGACATGCTGAGTAGCTTGGGATACCAGTATCTACGTGCCCAGTCCGGAGCCACAAAGATGACTTGGGCCCGGTCTCGCTTGATCTTCTTCAGCACTCTGGACATGAGTGGTATAGGCGGAAAGGCGTATAACAGACCGCAGCTCCACTCGCGACAAAAAGCGTCACCGAGCGAGCGCCACCTTGGAAATTCCAACGCGCAGAACTGATGACATTCGCGTTCTCTTCGGTGGCGAACAGATCAAACTATGGCTCTCCCCACTGCTGAAAGAGACCTTGCGCCTCGTCCGAGTTCAGGCGCCATTCGTGATCCATCATGCACTGGTGGCTGAGTTTGTCCGCCCTGGCGTTCAGGGAACCTGCCAGGTGTTGAACCACCAGGGTGACGCCCTGGTGTTCCAGCCATTGCCAGAGGCGCAGAACCTCCTGACAAAGGGTGGACAACCTCACCCCGCCCTGTTTGTTGCAGTACCACATGGCAGTAGTGATGTCCGTGAACACCTGCACTATACTTCCCCGGACAAGGAATGCCTTCAATGCAAGTCGGATCACCCGCTGCTCCAGAATGTTGATATGGAGCCGGACTCCGCCAGAGACCAGAGGCCTCTGATTTCCGCCTTTCCCATGTGGCCCCCTCATCCCAGGAGGGACGCATCCATCACTACTATGCGCTCCGGTTGGGGTAGGGAGAGAGAGAGATCTGCCGCTGACCCAATCGCGGTCTGTAAGCCACCATTGCAACTGACTCGCAGTGCCCTCCGATATCAGGACGTGGTCGGACAGGTTGCCCTGATGCTGGGCTCACTGAAACTTCAGGTCCCACTGCAGAGCTCGCATCCACCACCTGGCGTGATGCACCAGAAGGATGCAGGAGGCCATCAGCTACAGGAGCCGCAGCGTCAATCTGACCGAAACTCGGGACAAAAGGCTGAAAGATCGGTATCAGAGTCTGAATATCCCAAACCTGCTGTTTGGAGGGATAAACCCGAAACTGCGCCAAGTCCAGAACCGCTCTGATGAAAAGGAGAGATCTGACTTCAGCACGTTGATGGAGAACCCCAGCGAGTGCAGGAGGTCAGCCGTAGTCTGGAGGTGGGAGACGACTGTCTGGGGCGAGCCCGCCTTCAACAACCAGTCGGCGAGATAGGGGAAGACTGAGACACCTGATCTGTGCAGATGAGCTGCGACCACCGCCATCACTGTCGTGAACACCCATGGGGCACTGGTAAGGCCGAAGGGGAGCACGGTAAACTGAAAGTGCTCGTGGCCTACCGTGAACCACAGGTAGCACCGGTGGGCCGGCAGGACGGGGATGTGGAAATACCTGCCCACCTAGAAATGTTTTGGGGGCCCTACAGAAATCAGGCCTAACTATCAAGGCTACAAAGTGCCAGATAGGGCAGAGTCAGGTTGTGTACCTGGGCCACCTTGTTGGTGGAGACCAGGTTCAACCATTGCAGAGCAAAATCCAGAACATCGTGGACTGGGTTGCTCCAACTACCCAGAGTCAGGTCAGAGCTTTCTTGGGCCTGACTAGGTACTAGAGAAGATTTGTCAAGGGGTATGAATCCATTGTGACCCCCCCTGAATGACTTTACTTCCATGAAAATGCTAAAGACAGTTCAGTGGACAGTCAGCTGTCAAAAGGCATTTGATGACCTGAAGCAGGCCATGTGCACTACTCCCATTCCGCAAAGTCCTAACAGCTCCGAAGAATTCATTGTCCAAACAGAGGCATCTGAGTTGGGGGTTGGGGCTTTGTTATCACAATTGAATGATGGTCAGGATTAGCCAGTAGCTTTTATTATCAGAAGGCTGACCCCCAGAGAAAAATGTTGGTCAGCCATTGAGAGGGAGGCCTTTGCTGTGGTTTGGGCTCTGAAGAAGATGAGGTCATACTTGTTTGGCACTCACTTCATTGTGCAGACAGACCATAAGCCCCTCTTATGGCTACAACAGATGGAAGGTGAAAACCCCAAACTTTTGAGGTGGTCCATTTCCCTACAGGGGATGAACTATACAGTGGAACATAGACCTGGGAGTAACCATACCAATGCAGATGGACCCTTCAGATATTTCCACTTAGAACATGAAGACTCAACTAGTCAAGGTTAGTTTAATGTCCCTGCGTTGGGAGGGGGGTATGTAGGAGAGTAGGATCTGCTTCTTATAGTTACCCCCACTTTTAGCTGATGTTTCACGGTTTTTCGATTTTAGTCTGGCTGGGGCCCTGCTATCCGGGTCCCCAGCCTAGCTGCTTCCTCTCTAAAATGATTCCACGTACTTTAGGTACACTCCTGTTTTGTTACTGGGGTACCCTTATAAGTCCCTAGTATATGATAGCCTATATACCCAGTTATTTATCACGACAGTGGTCCCTAGTGAAGAACAAAAAATGAACAAGGGAGAAATAAATACAGACCCGATTAGTGCTGTATTGGTAAAAACGTATCCAGCCGGACAGAGGTTCAATGTTTAATTTAGAGACAGTATTTAAGGTTTCAGCACACAAGGATACTGAAAGTGGGACACAAGCCTGGGACATACAATTCGGGAAACATAAAAAGGAGGGGCTTCAGGCAATGCTTGCGGTTTGTTTTGTGCCACACACAAGGTGACAATGTACAGTCCTTGCGGGGATGTACATATATCACTAATATGTGTTAGTTAGAGACTAACTACTGTAATACCACACAGTGTAGCTGCGCCCACAGTTCTTTCTCGCACAGTGGAAAACGAAAAACGATTTAACTTGAAAAGGGGCTTACAGATATGCCCCGGCTGTCTCTCATGAATGTTTTGTTTCTTCCCGCCACACCAAGTCATGGAGGAAAATTTCAATTTAAGGCCTGAAAGTATATGAAAGCTAATGCAGCCTAATTTCCCTAAAGTGTTTATACAGCCAGTCTTTCTGACCTTTTTGGGTCACACATTTCTGCCGGTCTTACATTAGCGCTAAGTACTTGCGCTACTAACCATGTCCCCGCCTCCTCAAATTTGTACAGCTGTAGTGGTGCAAATAGCGTAATACAATTCCACCCCCACCCTTTCATTTACCTGGACCTAAAACTGAATAGAGTGCTGGTGCAGTACTCACTAGATAGCCCACGCTCCGGAGATGTCGAAGGAACATCTAATTGCTGGGCAGGCGGAAAGTCCGAGGGGTGAAAGCAAGTGGCGTCAGTCGTCAGGCAAACATATTTCTTCAAGCAGGGTTAGCTGATGGTGGTCATAGTGAAAGCAAAAAGGAGAAAGTAAGGAAATTAGGCCAGAATGAAAGGGCAAAAAGGTCTGGGCAGGGCTAGAGAAGTGTAGACACACCCACGGTGACGCATGGCTCTAAATGTGATTGGCTCAACGAATGTAACAGGCACGTCATCAGGGCTTTGGTGGGCAGGTCAGAGGTCGATGCAAGACACTCCTTGGAAGGAATTTCCACGCCTACCAGAGATTAATGGTCCAGCAGTTGTTAATGTGGCCAGGCAAACACTGCAATCAGGAAGAGGGGCGTGGCAGGCAATCCTGGGCTGGAGCACGGATTGCTGAACAATCCTCGGAATCAGAGAATCCAATTTGGTTGTATTTTTCCGCTACTATTTATAAATAGAGATGAAGAAACATATTTTTCAGTCCGTATTTATATGTAAAAATATGTTTAAACGGAAAACCGGGAGCCTTAATCAAAATGTAATGAATCATTGGTAGTATCTGTGTTATTGTTGTGGCTTATTATCTGTATCATAGCTAGCTGACAGCTTGTCAACGCTATTCTCTTTGCCTCTCCATCAATGAATGCATTGCCTTTTGACACATACGGCTATATGTATCAAAATGTTGTTTTGCGATTCTCAAATAGCGATTTTTTGCGAATGCCTATTTGAGAATCGCAAAACGCGATGTATGTAGGATTTGCAAAAACTTTTGCGAATCCTACATATTCCTTAATTGCAAATCCCAAATTGCGATCCGCAATTAAGGAATACCTCCCCATTCATTCCTATGGGCCTATAGGTCCATAGGAATGAATGGTGAAACATTCACAATTTGCGAGTACCCATTAGGTACTCGCAAATTGTGAATGCAATTTCAAGGATGCAAGGGTGTCAAAAGGACACCCTGTTGCACCCCTGAAATAAGCATAGGTGCAGATGTGGCTCACATATGTGCGCCACATGGCACCTTGAAAAATGCAAAAAAGTGCATTTTTTTAAGACATCGCAAATTACCACCAACCTGAAGTTGGTGGTAATTTGCGATTCCTTAAGCCAAAATCGCACAACTTGGGTGCTTCCTACAATGCATTTAAGGAATCACAGTTTTTGTGATTCCTTATTTTGCAAGTGGGTTTTTGTGTGATACATTGCACACTGGTAAATTGTGATGGTAAACGCTGAAATTCTGCGAATTTCTGCATTTGCGATCTCAATTTGGCTTGATACATATGGCCCATGGTCTTTTGATGAAATATGTGCTGCACATTTGATGATAGTCACTTTTGATGGCAATAACAAGGCTTGGAGGAGGTCACTGATCAATTGTGCATGTTGTATTTGGTGGCCTGCTGATGTGAGGAAGCCTCTCATTGACCAAAGCTGGCCAAAGTCATGAACCACCCCAAAGGCATACTGGCTGTCTGTGTATATGTTCGCTCGGTTCCCTTTAGCCAATGTGCATGCCCTTGTAGTGACACAAGTTCGGCTGCTTGTGTGCTTTCGGCAGATGCCAACCTACCTCCTTCCAGTAGTTTATTAGCAGTGCCCACTGCATATGATGCCTGCAATGTCCCTTGGTCACCCCTAAGGCATGACCCATCTACAAACAAGTCCCCTTGGACTTGGAATGGCTTGGCAATGAGGGAGACATTTGGGATCCAGTGTCGACAGTATCCTGCCTCCCCCAAAAATGCCTGAACCTCTTTTTGCGTGCATGGTCGGGGAAACTGAGTGTTGGTTGATATCCTGTCAGATAGTAATCTCCTGGCCCCTTTGGACAGTTTGTGGCCTAAATATGTCACAGCAGTGAGGCAGAACTGTAATTTCTTGGGAGAAACCTTGTAACCTTTCATTGCTAGGTGGCGCAGGATGGCAATAGTGCCCTGTGTGCAAGCATCCCTTGAAGGTGAGGCCAGTATCAAATCGTCAATGTACTGGATAAGAGTTGAGCCTCCCTTCAGTACCAAGGAGTCAAGATATGTCTTTAGTGCATTCGTAAAGATGGAGGGTGATTCTATAAAGCCTTGTGGGAGCCTAGACTGAGTAGTCTCCACCCTTTATAACTGAAACTAGAAAAGGTACTGGCTGTCTGGGGGCAAGGGGATGGTAAAGAAGGCGGAGCTCAGATCCAGCACTGTGAAGTGTGTGGCTTTGAATGGGATATTTGACAATAGTGTCGCTGGGTTTGGAACTACTGGGAAAAAAGTATCACTATTTTGTTCACTTCTCTCAGATCTTGTGTAAAACGGTATACTGGGGCTCCATCCGGGCCTTTTAGATGCTTTCTTGACAGGGAGTATTGGTGTATTGCATTGGCTAGAGATTGGTGCTGGGCCTAGTTCATTGGAGTTAATGTCCCCCTCTGAGGATACAAACACGAATAAAGTCATGAGGATCCTCAGTTGGAATATAGCAGGAATCGCTAAGAAACTAGATGTCCCTGACTGGAACCTATTCATTGAGTCCTTTGGATATGTATTTTCCAGGAGACGTGGAGTGTGGAACCCTGCCATAAGGTCGCTTACTCTACCTACTATGTACCAGCAACCCTTCCCATCTTGGAAAGGGTCGCCCTTTTGGTGGCCTCCTCATCTGGTTTAGCATCTCCCTGGGCTGCCATATTAGGCACTTAGTATCTAACTCACCCGATCTCCTCAGACTGTCTGTTAGGGGCTCTAGGAGAGGACGGTCTTTGGAGATTTTTAATATCTATGCTAGAGGCACTAAAGGCGGGTCCCAATCTCCAAAAATGTCTATGCTCGAAGGAGAACTCAGTAAGTGTAATAGGAACCCATATATTTTGGTTGCAGGGGACTTTAACTGCACCTTTTTGAGCCCCTTGCGGCCGATGACATCCTGGGTACCTCCGAAGAGGACGCAAGCAGGGGTATTCCTGCCCTGTCCATCCCGCCTATTAAGAGATGGTCTCAGAGGTCTATACAATTGAACACCCTAACCTTAGAATATGGCTTAAGGGCAGTGAACGGCAGAACGCCATCGGACCCTCTAGGTGCCCACACATTCAATAGGGTAGACCACTCGTCAAGAATAGATTACATCATGCTTGATTTTAGGCTATGGAGTCACATACGGGATATGGAAGTCTTGCCTACGGCAGATAGCGACCATAATCCGCTATCACTAAGTTTAGACTCATTATGGCCGCCCCTTGACGACCTTCCTGAACTACCACTAAAGATAACTTCAGAAGTTTGTTTAGCTAAAGGAGGGAGGCACCTTAATTGGTGCGTGGTTGCTCTAGATGAGGGAAAGATACAGCATATAGGGGCCACGCTGGTGGCTGCTGTGACTAAGCTAGATACCCTAACCTTGGAGCCCCCCGAGGTTCTTGTCCATTTTTGTAATATGACCAAAGCCTTGGGAAACCTACTAATAAAACCATGTGGTGCTACCCTAGAAAGGGTGCCCTTCAAACCGAAGGGCACGTTAGGCTGGTTTACCAAAAAGTGCCGTAAGATGCAAACAGCCCTGGTGAAGGCAGTTAAATTGAAAGATCAAGAACTAATCCGGGCAGCCAGGAAGGACTACAGGCTTTCCATCCATGAGGCAAGAGGGACTGGGACGACAAATTCTGGCGTGATCTAATGAAAGCTAGCGTGGGGAGGGACTCCGGTGGCTTCTGGAATGTAATAAGGACTAGGAATAGGCCTGACAGCAGCCTCATTACGTGTAACATCACAGGCCAAATGTGGTTTGATCATTTCTCCCTCCTCTATTCTACTAGCACAGCTAAGGGGCCCGATCTGTTTAAGCCACCCTATGTATGCACCTCTGGGGAGAGTCTGGACCACCACTTTACTTCCAGGGAGGTGGAGGATGTGATCAAATCTCTAATGCCCAATAAGGCAGCTGGCCCCGATGGTATACCTGGGGATCTGCTTCGCCTCAATCCCAAAGAATGGGGGAGGTTTATCTCATCCTTGCTTAACGCTAACCTCTATAGAACTGCGATTCCAGACTCCTGGAAGGGGGCTGAGGTCGTCCCGATTTTTAAAAAGGGCTGTCGGGACAACCCAGCAAACTATCGCCCCATCAGTCTCATAGACTCATCACAGAAGGTTGCCTGTAAGGTGATTCTAGGGAGAGTGCTCGAATGGGAAGCCGAGAATAATATCCTCTCCGAGTTCCAGGCAGGCTTTAGGTCTGGCACAGGCACCATTGAGCAGGTCTTCAGACTAATGCTCATTTATTGGAAGGTGGTACTTTTAGGCAAGGGCAGTCTTTATCTCGCCTTCATCGATTTAAAGACTGCCTTTGACCTGGTGCCGCGAGACCTCTTATGAGGGGTTCTCGCTGACCTAGGGATTCCGGATGACATCTTGTCCCTATTGATGAAGTTGCATATGGGGAACTTTGCCCAGGTGAGGTGGGGTACTCAGGGCCAAAAGACCGCCAAAATTACGGTGAATAGGGGGGTCCGCCAGGGATGTGTTCTTGCCCCCACTCTGTTCTCCTTGTACGTGAACGGAGTGGTGGAGCATCTTTTGAGCGAACCATCTGACGCTCCGTCCCTGGCGGGCAAGAAAATACCATCCCTCCTATTCGCCGACGATACCCTCCTCATCTCAAAGTCACCTATGGGCGTACAAATCCTCCTCGATAACTTCCAGACCTTTTGTTCCAGCAGGGGGCTAAAAATCAATACCGATAAAACTAATTACTTGGTATTGAATCCGCCGAGGAAGCTTGGCCGTCCCTCAATATTGAATTGCGTGCCCCTTGAAAGAGTCAAAGAATTCGACTATTTGGGAATCCGTTTGTCTGACTCTATGCAGTGGAGCTCTCATCTGCAAAAACTGTTGTTGGGCCACAAAAGGGTCGTTGGGGCACTTCTTAAGGAGCAGCGCTCCTCTTCTTTCAAACCTATTGCCCCTGTACTGGACATTTACAAAGCGAGAGGAGTAAGTGCAGCACTATACGGGGCAGAACTCTGGGGTGCAAATAAGATCAATCTCCTTTCCAGATCAGAGAACAAATTCCTGAAAGATTTGATGTCTCTTCCTCAGAGCACTGCAACGTTACCTTTGCAGCTGGACATGGGTTGCTGCCCAAACGGAGACCAGGCCCGCCTTCACCCGTTACTTTTATGGGCACGTCTTTGGAGGGTTCCCGAACTCGCTAGTTATGCAGAGGGGCTCTCAGAGGTGCTGTCGATGCCGGGCTGGTCTAAAATTGGGTGGCTTAGTAATGTCAAATTCCTGCTTGAAGACATGGGTTAACATGGTCTTCCAGAAGTGCCCCTCCGAAAGCTGCCCTTAAGACCATTTATTGGCAGTGGGTAGACAACAATCTAAATTCCAACCCTAAGGAATGTAGAACAACTATGGAGTTCCTTAAGATTAAGGGTTTGCCCCAATACGTCCCTTACCTGGATCTGATCTCAAAGCCCCTCAATAGAGCCCTGTATTTTAGATTTAGGGTGGGCCTGCTCCCCCTGAGAGAATTGACGGCCCGTTGGAAAATCCCGGGGCAGACTGTCCCTTTTTGTATATTTTGCACATCTAGAGTGGAGACTGTTGCCCACTTTTTATTTGAATGCCAAGCCTACAAATCCCCAAGATCTAGGTGGCTAAAACCACTATGTAGGGGGCTGGCGACAAGACACCATATAGTTGCTCTGCGAATTTTAATGTCAGATACCTGTCCATTGATTGTATGTGGTATGGCTAAATATCTAGGCTGGGCGTGGTCAATTAGACTTAAACGGCTAAAAATTATTGTTAAATTGTGGCCTTGTATTAGGACCTTTTTTATCCTATTTATTGGAAAAATATTTTATCCCAACTGTTTAGCCAATGGTTATTAATGCATTTGTTTTTTGTCTACTGTTTTGTAATGCTTTTAAGATATCTCTTTTTATCGAAATAAAGTTAATTGACTGACTGACTCACATTGGCTAGAGCGTATCTCTCTTATTATTCCCTGTTTCAGGAGGTCCTGTATTACTGGTGCTATGCCCTCCTCCCCTTCCATTGAAATTGTGTACTGTGCACTCTCTGGAGGGGGGCTCCTGCTTTCAATTTAATCAGTACTGGTGGATAATTCAACGCCTGTCCTACGTCATTTGCACTGGTAGCCCAGGCTTTGGGTGCCACACAGTTGCGCAGCTCTGAGGGTATTACGGGGTCAGTGCAGGTCATGAAAGCTGGTAACATCAAGCCATTAGTCCTGCTTTCTAGAAAGACTCCTGTTGGTGAGCAGTGTATGGTGCATAGTAATTTACAGAGCAAGTCCCTACCTAGTAAGTTCACTGGGCAGAATCTGCTGAGGATAAACTGATGGTTGACAGTTAAGGTGCCTACTCTTAATTGTTGTGGCATGTGAGTTATTCACCTATTGGTTGTCCTATCATTCCGACTGCCATGACCTATATTCCCGAAAGTGGCACCTCAGGCGTCACTGACGCCTTTAGCATTGATATTTGAGCTCCTGTGTCTATCAAGAATGGTACAATTTTGTCAAACTGTTCGCTCTACATATGGACCTGATTGGTCCACTGCTATGGCTGGAGCTATTATGCAGTTTTCCATGTTCAGGCATCCCTAGAATAAATCTTGGGGCAGTGGTGGGAAGCCATTGTTCTGTTGTCCCCACCCGTCCCTCCCCGGCCAATCCTATTGTGCTGGAGGCATGTCATTTGACATATATCCTTGCTGTTCATTATGTCTATACTCTGTACGCTGGGTGTTCTGCTGGTATTGTTGTTGTCCCATCTCCTATTCTGTGTGGGCCTGTTTTCCTTTTTTTTTATTTTTATTTAATATTGGGCATTCTGCCTTCCAGTGGTTGGGGTCCTTACAGTAGAAACAAGCGGTACCTGGTGGAGGTAGGAGGCTGACCTGCCATTCTATGGCCTTTCTGTACCCTTCCTCCTACCTAGGCCTCTCCCTCTTCCTTGCTGACTTGTGTAGAACCTTCCTTGTGCTACCATCAGTCTAACTTTTTCTTTCTTTATTTTATCTGCTTCCATTGTCTGTACATTGGACTGATAATCGGAGCAGTATCTGGCTGCTGCCAGCACCTTTTCTATGGTTCTTGTTGCCAGCAAACAAACGATGTTTGTAGGTGTGTTTTAATAGGCAGTATCAGACCTTGGACAAAAGTGGTGAAAAAGGCTGGCATGGCTTCTCCCATTGGATTTTTTAGCCCGCTGTTCCGCTGGTATACTTGCAGAAGGCAGTCAAAATAGGAGCTCACACTCATCTTTTTCCTGTTTGCTATGTGTAATCTTATTCCAGTCAACCTTATCTTCAGGTATCTTCTCTTTTAGGTATTTAACTACCTCTTCGTATTTGTCTGTAACCTCGTCTCCTGGTGCTCCTCCCTTACCTCTAACTGGCTCCCCCTTTGGCCACTTCACTTTCCCTTTACAATCTTCCCACATATCTCCTGGCACAATTATGTTAAATAATGTGTTGAAATCTCTCCATAATAGTCCTCCCAACGCTGCCATCCTATCCAACTCAGCAAACCACTTCCCCGGTTCTTTTCTTAGCTTTGGGAAGTCTTTAGTGAAGCACATAATGTCTTCTCTGGACAAGGGGACATGGACACATGCCAATTCATTGTCCTTACTACCTGGTGGAGGTGGTACTCATCGCAGGAGCATAACTAGTGCTCGTGGGGCAGCCGTTGATGGTGCTGGTGTTCCCGTGTGAGCGTCTGGATTACTTCCAACAAAGCAAATGTGTTCATCAGCTGCTTCCACTGTTTCAGTTTTCATACTGCATATTGTAGTGTGTCTTTCATGTTTTCCTCTTTGTATGTTTCCAGGTCCGAGTCTGTGAAGCTGAACCTTGCTATGTCCCAGTCATACTGTGCAGGTAGGGGTGGAGCTGCACCTGCAGGATCTGGACCTGTGGCCTTTGCTCACTGGACATAAGCATTGTGAGCTTGGGTACCCTTTTCCATTAACTGTGCTTGTGCCAGTGAGAGGACTTTTTCTAAGTATGGTCTGTTCTGGTGTTGTGTGAAGGCGTCGCCAGCTAGTGTCCCTCCCACCATCTGTTGTAGTAACTCCTGGTATTTAGTTGTGTCTGATTTCAGTAGACTCTTTTGTACTGTGGACGAGCCGTGAGGGGATGAAGTAGTACTATTTGTTTTACTGAAACAGTCACGCCTAGCCTGTGGTGGAGGCTGGTTGGTCCCTGCTGGAGCCTGTTCTAGTAGTGCAATGTCATGGACTGTCTGCAGTGTGTATGTACAAACGTCCCATACCAAGTACTGCCACTGGCTTAATGACATATAGTTGTCTGCTGACGTGTCGTTGAATTGTTGTAGCCATGCGGGGTCTATTCGTTTTGGTTGCGTTATGTCTTTTTGTGCGCATTGAGCCTGCAGCTTTTGTCCTCATTAGCTGCAGAACATTAATGTATTGGACGGCGTCCAAGTCTATCTTGGCAGCCTCGTGGTTTAGAAGCCGGTGTGTTAAAGCTACAGCATCTGTCTTTTGTTGTTGAGTTAGCTCAGGGGGTTTCTCCACGGGAGCAGAGGGTGAGACTGTGATGTAAAGAAGACACTGAAGCAGTGGTAAGTACGAACCTCTTTATTCAGTCATCTGCTCTACATGTCTGCCAACATTCTAAGGCAGACTCCAGCAGAACATTCCAAGGAGGGGGGGGGAGAAGGTACCAAGGGGGAGAAGGGACAGTAGAGAGAGGGAGATTACAACACATCTCCCTATGGTAGGGAAAACAGGTAAACTACCTAATTGAAGGCAGGTCTAACAGAGCAACATGCTAAATTGGAGATATAAAACAACATGCCTGATAACACTGAGAGGGAATATCACAACACATCTCCCTACGGCAAGGGCTAACACGTGGATTCCCTTTCTTGCTTGTAGGAATCAAAATGACCAATACGACGAGCTGAAGACCTGAAACAAAAATGCAGGAGAGAACACAAATCAAACAGAACAGAGGGTGAAATAGAGACTTGAGAACATGTAGACCAACTTACACAAAGCTATCCCCACTGAGAAAGAGCAAGTCAATATGAACTACATGCAAGCAGGCTCATCAAGTGATTTGTACAATTAACTTCCCTCCCCCCGACCACAGTGGAGTGTAATTTTGCTTGGTTGTCTTCCCCTGATATAGGAAAAGGAGAGATCCTGGTTACTGAAGTGGGAGTGGTGTGGTATGAACAAAGATATTCTTTTAAGGATGTTTCCACATCATGACTGTTGACAACCGCTAATTGAATGTGTTCTTTAATCTTGTGAATTATCTTTGCAATGAAGCCGTTGGCCTTGGGATGATGGAGAGCAGTTTTCTCCTGCTTGATGCCCAGCTCATTTAAGAAATGTTTTATCTCACTAGAAGAGCAATGGACATCATTGTCCATGACAATGGTTTCCGGCACACCTTCTCAGGTGAAAGAGTCTCTTAAAAATGTAATGAGGATGCTTGTCGTGGTGCATGGCACAAACTTGTACTTGATCATGTTGGAGGCGTAATCGATGAGTACCATCATGAATTTCTTTTGGACTCCCAAGTGGTCCATAGGGCCGATTATGTCCATGGCCAACTTGCACCATGGTATGCTTGGTACTGCTACTGGGGATACCGGAACTCTCCGCACTGTAAAAATGTAATCGTTCATAGCACACAACCTACACGTATTCCATTCTTTTTCTGTTGTAGTAGATCCCTGATCTTGTATCTCACCTTCAACAAGTGCTTTGAAGGGATGGACAGATTTGCTGCTTTCCTCACCCAGTGGCACAATGCTGGCAGCACAAGGAGCATTGCTGTTGTTTTCTTCGCTAGGTAGTACAATGCTGTTAGTACACGGGACATTCTTCGCAAATTGCTTGATACTGCCAACCCCGTGGCTCTTTCCGGAGCACAATTCTGAATACTCATTGTAACTCTTGTTGGTTCTCTCATTACCCTCCACAATGTGCACCTGGTCGATATTATTTGGTTCCAGTATGATCCCTAATTCCTTCTGATGATGCCAGCCCAACAGACTGGCCCCTCTACTTACAATGTACACTTTACCAAACGTGGTTCTCCCTTTGAAACTTATGAGCATAGTTATCATCCTAAAGCGTATCCTACTGGAGAAATGTCAGGTTCTAACACTTCAAGACTGGTGATGTCAAACAAGTTACTAATATGATCTAGATTAAATAAAGTAAAAGGGGAACACGAATCAGCAAACATTACTTGAGGCTTATTGTTCCAATAGATGGTCCATTTTGGATGTTTGGGAAAACTGGGATATGAAGGAGATTCTGGAGGGGTACTGCCTTCGGCACTTCTTACTAGAAATACATATTTGAGGGACGGATCCCCTCCACTACAATCCACTCTCACCTGATTGTTCTCACCATCTTTGCACACTCTAGCAAAGCGCCCCTTCTTATTGCATTTTTTACATGTCTCATTGTGGACAGTACAGCGAACACTGTTTGCAAGGTGGTTGCTGCTTCCACATCCGTAGCATTTTAAACACACAGATTCTCTGGCCGGTACATCAACGTTGACTCCTATGGGTCTGACCTTAAGTACTGTATTTTCACTGAACCTGTCGTGTACACTACCGGTGTCGATAACATTGGCAATTATCTCCTTGGGTGTTTTCATTTCCATGATACACTTGGACGTGCGCTCTATAGATACTGCTATGCTAACAGCCTCTTTGAGAGTGAGATTTTTTGCCAGAAGTTTTTCTTGTATGCGAGAGTTGTTGGTGCACCTTACTAACTGGTCCCTGATAAAGGGGAATCGTTAAGTGCACCAAAATCACATAATTTGGTTAGACCTCTGAGAGCTGCTACCTAGTTGGTGAGGGATTCTTGTTTACCCTGGACGCGAGTAAAGAATGTATGCCACTCCAAGACTACATTTACCCTGTCACCAAAATGTGCTTCCAATTTCAAGAGGGTAACACTAAACACATCTGTATCATCCTCATCCTCTTCTAAATCTTGTTCAGGTAAGGTATCATTTATCTTCCTACCTTGAATACCTAAGTTATGCAATAGTATGTGCTGTTTACGGACGGGAGAATATATTTCGCCACTTATGGCGATCAAGTAAGAAGCAAACAAATTAATCCACTCTTTCCAGTGGATTTCCGGTTCACCAATCTCATTGAGAAAGGAAGGTGGTTGACTCATTGCTTGTACAGCCATGGTAAAGACGGGTGCAATAAGCTATTACTGTACCACAAATACACTTGCAAAGACGCACTGTGGAAGGAAAGAAGCAAGATAACTGATGCTGAAGTGAGGGAGGAATGAGCAGTGGTACGCACTGGAAGCACTGAAAACTATTACTGTAATGCTGTAAAACCATCCTACAATATAAATGCAATCATACACTGTAAGTAAGTAATAATGCTAGATAACTGAAGTTGAAATGAGGGACGAATGCCATACAATATAAATGCAAAAATACACTGTAAGTAAGTAATAATGCTAGATAACTGAAGTAGAAATGAGGGACGAATGTCATACAATATAAATGCAATAATACACTGTAAGTAAGTAATATGCTAGATAAATGAAGTTGAAATGGGGGACGAATAACAATTGCGACATGCACTAAAAGCCTGGATGACAAAGATTAGGTGATTATCACCAAGGAAGAACACACAGCAGCCGCTGAGGAGAAAAAACAGTCAAATCACGATGTGAACTCTGGCAATAGCCGATACAAAGACCAATATCTTATGCACTTGGAGCGTTGGAATACATGAACAGGTAAGTGCGTCAGCGAAGATGGAGTGCACACCCAGAGGGAAAGAAAAGAGATGTGCGAGACACCATGCACTGGTGCGCTCGCAATACAAGTCTGAGGGTGGGGGAGGGTACCACAGGGAACGTGTCACAAAGTTTGGCAAGGAGGTAAGTGAGAAGGGAGGAGCTGGCTGAAGCAACAGTGAGGTGGCAGGGAAGTCAGGTAGTCAGAAACCAAACTGTACAGCACTTCGGGTTTTCCTCAGCAGGCAGGGGAACTGCAGAAGTAGTTTGTGACGAGCGAAGCCCAATACCCAAGAGCGACGACGTGGCACTTGAAGTTGACGAGGATGCACTGCCTCAAGAGGAATTAATTTACCTCAGGACGCACAGGTGCGCAGAAACAGGAACCTGGGTCAGCAGCACGGAAACTATCCTGAACTCCGTGTCTCCTCCTGCGGGTAGGTACAACGATGATGAATCAGGTTCCTCTGTGGTCGTTAGAGCGTTTGGGCAGTGAAGTCGACAGCAAGGACTTGAAGAGAAGTGCCTCAGGGAAGCCACGACGACGAGAAGGTTGAAGACTGAAGGGCACCTGACAGCAATGCAGAGGTCCGGAGCCGGCGGGGGCAGATAAGCAAAACAGGGGTGCTTTACCACTGGAGACCGGAATGTTACAGATTAGTTCCTCGGGGACGATATCACCGTGAGGGCTCAACCCACCGAAACTGTGGAAAGACTTAAGAGTCCATCAGACTGGCAAATAGCTGTGAGGAAAGCAGGGACTTCTCAAGAAACGCGGAAAGTAACATCGAAGGAACGTGAGCCCGAGGACAGCAGTGCGGTTCTTCAGGGAGCCCCTCGGTACCTCACAAGTGGACTGGGCAGACTCCCCTCTGTGGCCGACACAGCCTCACAATTGAGGTACAGACATTCACCAACACAACGAGCTGCACACCACAGAAGTACCTGGAGGATGGCAGCGCAGACGAGTCCTGTCCAAAGAGTCCAGATTCCAACCTTGAATGTCCTTATGAAAGCGGCAATGCATGGAAGGCTCATCCAGGTGCGGGGAGACTAATGTTCCTTGAGAAATGGTATCAGAAGCGGGGAACTGCTCCAAGCAGGTCCGACAGTAAAGGCAAGCACCGAACAGGAATGCACCTTTGAAATAAGAGGTGGAGAGAGCACTGAAAGGGGAGATGACTGATGGGCCACCTGCGCCTGGTCGTCGCAAGTGATGTAAAGAAGACGATGAAGCAGTGGTAAGTACAAACGTCTTTATTCAGTAATCCGCTCTCCGTGTCTGCCAGAGGCTTGCCAACATTCTAAGGCAGACTCCAGCGGAACGTTCCAAGGAGGGAGGGGGGGGGGGGGGAATGAAGGTACCAAGGGGGAGAAGGGACAGGGGAGAGAGGGAGATTACAACAAATCTCTCTATGGCAGGGAAAACAGGTAAACTACCTTATTGAAGGCAGGTCTAACAGAGAGGAAAGATTACAACACTGTTGTGGCTCTTATTCGCCCCTTTAGAAGGTCCTCTAGTACTGAGTCCTCTTCTCCCTTGTCTTCCTTATCTCCCTGCTTTTCTTTCTCAACAGGGATGCATGGGTATACCCCTACTACATCCATTTGCACTTTTCTCCAATTCTCATTTATTTTCTGCTTACTTATTTCATTTAACATCTTATTCCTAACCTCTAACAATTCCTTGTAAACTTTCAACTTTACATCATTAGTTGCACGCATGTTGCGCAGGACCAGGTCCCACTGAAAAAACGATTCCCACTCGCCTGCCTTATCTTTTTGCCTTTTATTTTCAGTATTTGTCTAAAATAAAACAACGTATTTATGTCGTGCTTCCCCTGACGCAGAAATTGTAAGTCCGGTCTCCTAGCTGTCTGGTCATTCCATTTATGTATAAATAGTATGGAACTCAGTCCTCGGCGTAGGGCCACATTGTATGCTGGGGAGTCTTTTTGGGGAGCTGGCGGACTGCTGTCTAAATTACTTTTATAGAGAGTGTTTCCCATTGTGAGAAATGAGAGTGAGGAAGTGTGCGAAGTGCAAGCGTTAACCTTCCTTGCTGTTCATTGATAGTTCAGAAACACCAGACAGATGGGTGGGGTTTCGCGCTATACTATGAACACAGTGGGAAAATGAACGTTATCATGTGCTTTTCAGCCATGCTCCAGCTGTCGCAATAGCAGATGAAGGGTGGCAGGAAAGTATTTAGAAGAAAGATTAGTAGTTCCGTCTCCTTGCAATCTCCTGTTATCCCATAAGTGGGCAGGAGGGGCGGTTAGACAGAATTGAAGACCGTATGAATGGTGCCAGGAGGTACAGTTATTCAAATAAACAGTGCAGAAGTGGTGAACTCCTCGTGCAGTTCAGGCAAACACATGCAGTATAAAAGCAAACTCTGGCGTCCCTGCGCGGAAGGGCTGTCTGTGTCTGTGTGTTGCGAATATGTGCAGAGTAATTACCCTAATCCCAGAAGAGTAACACGGGTAAGAGGAATAATATTATTGGTATTTTAAAGGTCATAAGGAGCAAAACGCAAATAGGAGGTATTGAACTGTATAAGGCAAACATTAATAAGTCTGCCAGGCAGTCCATTGTGCAGTCCATTGTAAGTGGGTGGTAATATTAAGAGGCATTTGTTGGTAGTAATAGGTATTTGAGGGGTGCTAAGTTCATTGTCAGAGAGGTAGCAGCATCAAATGTCAGTCAGTTAGCGTCACAATACCCAAATAAAATGATAATCTGACAAGTACTGAGAATATTCTACAATCCTAACAGTATTTAACCACAATGTATAAGAGGCATATGACAATGACACAATAGAAAAATGCAGTGAAACCCACTATTAAAGATAATAGAACAACTGACACACCCTCCTCTTTGTGGCTAGGAGCATCCCTAGACACAACTGGAGACCGCTTTGGTCGTCCAGCTGAAGGTTGCCAGCGGCGCTGCTGTGAGTGAACATGACCCAACTGGGAGTTCATGAAAGCAGATATATTTGGCCAGCCCCTATTATGAGGGGAGTTAGCTGGACCAGAATCCTAGCTCATTAAAAGTTAATATCTGTCGACCTTAGTAAAACTTGTTGCAACAGCAGAAGAGCAGCTTAGCTGGCTACAAAATGTACGATATCGTTCTTGCACATGAACTGCGTGCAACCACAGAGGTGGTACTACCGCAACCACCTGTACCTGGGGAGCAAAACCGCCACAACCCTAAAATGGTTGGCTACCTGCTACAACCCAACCTGGAGGATGTAAATCTCCAATCAAAAACTCACCAGTGGATGTTGAATCTGGCAAAGCGTACCGACCTCTGCTCCAGTCAATGGGAAGTAGCAGTGACAGTCCTCCACTTCCATTGGCTGGGGACTTTCTGCTGGCAAGACAGAGGGGTGCAGTAAGTTGCCCTCCTTGGTACACCATCAGCTAGGTGTTGCTTGGCACCAGGGAGTCACTGCGTGCAGGGAACTTGCAGATGGACGCCGTCACCGGCCAGGTGAGGAGGGTATCCGGACCAGGAACTAAAACGTAGAGTGAAAAAGCACATGTAAAGAATTCTGTCAGAGATCAGCCGCAATGTCAGAGGTCAAGAGCCACGCACGGAGCAAGAGGAGAAAGCCTGTCGGCACCATGTAGCAAGCTCTGACGTTAGACAGGAGTACAGTCTTCAGCATAATGATGACAGACTAAACAATAAATTATGAGAGCCACGAAAAGGGCACAGAAGAAAGTGATAAGGACAGCAGCAACGACAGTCATTGGTATTTCCCATAAACTGTGGAAACATAGGATGTAAACGTCACCAGGTCAAAGGCATGAGAAAAGAAATGGCAGATGGAGAGGGAGAGAGAAGAGCGGAAAAGAGCCGTTAACCGGACACCATACAAATGTGCTGAGAGAGAGAGAAGGAGCAGGAGCCAGAGATATGACAAAGCCAACTTACGGGCATACAATCCCCCAGCATCCAAGGGAGGCGTGTGGAAAAGTAAATTTTGCCATGTTCTGTGTCCCTACGCCTCATCCATCATATGTTATGTGTGCATGATCAATATGCATATGTTATTCCCCATTTCTGACTAAAGACGCTTAAAGACAGTTGTGCCCACCTCTAGTATGTTAGTTTCTAGTCCTCGTGAATACTACGAATATCAGGCCTATGTAAGTAATGTTGCCACGTTTCCCAGTGTGCACGTTATTCAATTATAAAGTCCCCGTTTCCAGGCCTCAAAGGGCCCGGACCACAGTTTTCAGCTCCTGTCTCCTGAAAGCCTCGCTGAGGAGCGATACAGCCCCCACCTGTATCCTCGACCCTTCACTTACTTCCTGCCTCGCAGTGCCCGGTGCACCCCGGCTCTGCCTCTGAGTCTGCCAAAAGTATGTTATAGTTCCTGCTATCAGTTCAGTCCTCCTCCTCTGCATTCCTAAGCTACTGAACTGCATCAATAGTTTCCGTCATTGTCTAGCCTTTTCGTCTCCATGTTAGAGAAATACTGTATTTAATAGTCATTTAATATTCTTCACGCACTACATGTAGAATAATGCATGGTCCAGTCTTAGAATCAGGTTAGCTTTTCCCCTCGTGACTTCTAGTTTATATCAACATGTTCCCTAAACATTAGATACCAGATAGGGTTTAGGTACATGTCGCTCCGACCCTCCAGACTCTAGTCTCTGCTCCTAGCACAGAGTTCGTAGCCCCCAGCTTCTCCTAGTAACACGTCATTGCTAGTTTTCGCGCACCATTAGGTTAGAGGTCCCGGCTCCTTAGGTAGCCCCCTCCAATGTGTCCGCCCATTCATGACATATTCTGTTACGTTTGCATCACATGTCTAAGTAAACTCCCAGTTACACCTCTTATTACTGTTATCTCTCGCGACTGCTACGCGTCACGCCTTCTACTCCACCCACTGCTACGCCTACTGCAATGTAATGCTATGTGTTTGCGCTATGTATATAAGTCAATGTTATGTTATTAAATGTTAGCGCGCTCATCCCAGACCTAGCCCCAGCAGCTGCTGGGTCACCCTATGCAGGTTGTCCTGATCCTGTCCTTATGCTGTAATAAACCTGCAGAAACTCCTACTACCTCGAATCTTGACTCTTATTTATTGAGCTATCTGTTATTCATTCATTCATCCAAAAATAGGGTATTATTTATTTATTTACCACATAATGGCGCCCGAATAGGGACTTGCCCTTTCCCCACGCGTCGGTGAAGCCACGCCGACCCCCTGACCCTCTGCAGTCGTGACGGAACCATATTGGCCAAGTGCAGATATTTCTGCTTCAAGTATCCCTCAGGCCCACGGAGGAGACGGAGGAGGCGGTCCAGCATCCGAACGAGACGGTGGAGGAACGCGGCGAGTCCCGACCAGAGCCCAAGCCGAGAGTCCAAGGTCCGAGGTATCCGGAGGTCCACCCGTAACTGAAGTCCGAAGTCCGAAGTTCGTCGTCGTAGTCCAGTCCCGTCCGAGGCCTTCCGTTCCGTGCTGCCCGGTGAGTACCATTGCTGGGGTAGTGTCTAGACAGGGTCAGTCTAAATTGACTCTGGTCCGTGGGTTGGTGGTACCCAAGCCCACAAACGAAGTGTTCACCTAGGTGGATACGGGTCTTGATGTGTTCCTTTATGGGACCGGTATGTTCCGTACTGTTACAGCAGTGCATCCAGTAACTCTAGTCTGTTCCGTTCTCGAGAATTCTGTTCTGTTTCTGTTTTCAGTATTTTCAGGTAGTATTCTGTTCGAACTGTTATTTATAATGTTGTTTAATGTATTTTCAATGTCGTGGTATGCCTGAATTGTTTTCCTAAATTGTTATTGTTTTTCGTGTATTGTATTGTGTTCCGATTCAAGTTTAGAATGCCGCTCTTTTCCAAGTTACGTCAGTTAAAAACTAGAAAGGGTCTGCTAGAAGCAGCAGTTCCTGTTCCGCCTAGGGACAGTCCAGGTCACTTTATGTATCAGAAACATGGCATAAGCGCCATATTGTATCTAGATTTATGGGTAGAGTATACCAAACAGTTAGAAGAAAAGTATAAATGGCCCGTATCGGGTACATGGGATGCCGAATGTATCATGCGAGTAGAAGAAGCATTATGGAAAAAGAAAGCCAGACAGTCACAGAAAGATGCCATCGAGTTATGGCGTAAAGAAGCGCATAGAAGAACGGAAAAGGAAGTCAGAAAGTCAGAGTTAAGTAGAGAATCCCAAGAACGAGCTCAAGAAAGAGAATTAATCGAGATAGGTGAACAAGTCAAAGCCGAACAGTCAGACAGACAGAGGCATGCCCTTATTAAGGGTATGTATCCTCTTCTTGCCGAAGGCTTGCCAAAAGCGACCTCAGAGGCATCCAGTAACTTCCCGCCACCATTAGTTCCGACCAAGCTACGTCACAAACCGACCGCAGCTGATATTTTTATTTCGTCCTATTTGGACGACACAGTTCCAGAATATGCAAATCCAGTTCGCACTCCGCCTGTCCCCGTAAATCAGGCACTTCCCGTTCCTCCAGACACCGGAGTACCTGTTACGGTACCCCCGGGTCAGCCAGCCATACAAGTTCAGCCCACGTTACAATTACCGACCCTGCAAGCACGAAGAATGTCAGTCGACGATTCTAGTCTAGGGGCCGCAGGAGGAGGTCCTCCTCAAACCCCGCCACCACACAATCGTTTGTCAGCACTCGAATTACATGCTCAAGCATCACAGCGTACTCCTAAAAATAATAAGTCTGTTACAGAAATCAGACAGGCCCTTGCCGAATGTGTCTATGACACAGTCCCAGGCGAGTATAATATGGTTTTATATTCCGTACGCGTAAGAAGGGTGACCGAGTATCTAGTCACCTTACCCAATATGAAAGAAGATCTAGACAGAATATATCGTTTCATCCGTACAGGGGATGATCCAGAAAGTATTGGCGAGATTATGTCTCAAAGGAAAGCCGAGATTCAGCTCATGATATTAAAGTTCCTGATCAATTGTCTAGTAAGAGAACAAGATTACCCGTCTAAAGATCCCGCCGAAATGAGAATCCTAACAAGGTGGAGTGATAATATAGCCGAGGGTAAGCACAAGACCATTAGTGCCATGGAAAGTATGTACAAGAAGATTCGTAAAGAAATAATAAGGTTACACGAACAGCGTAAAGCAGCACAAGTAAGCGAGAAAGAAAGTATCTATGATCCTGAAGAGGAAGACGAGAATCCCGCCAGAATAGCGTATGTAGGAAAATCCAGATTTCCAGATCACCATTTACGTCCAGAACCTAAGTCTATTTTTCATCATCCAGAACGAGAGCCTCGTTCTCTAGAACAAGTATTTCAAGCTACCGATCACATTCTGAAATCACGAGTCGGTTATAGCGAATTAAGTACCATGCACGAACAAGAACTAGCCCGATCAGCAGTCCGATGGATTACTGATTCTACCACTTTTCCAGACGAAATAGTGGCACAAATGTTTCTGAAACTGCCCCCAGCCGAGCAACGACTGGTGGGTATGTATATGATCCAGCACCTCATTACCCTGTATGAGGGTCAACATTCTGATAAAGGCCCGTTACACGATATCCTGAACGAGTTACTCCAGTACAGATGGAGAGGTCTAGGTACCGATTTAATTAGTGTCATTCTAGAACAGCGCCACAAGTATAGAACGTTCCTGAACCCGCATTTTGTTCATGTCTCACCCCCAGAAAGTAAACTATTCTATATAGACAGACAGAATCCGCTACGAGAAGTCCACCCAGTCCAAGGGGCGGGTGGCGAAATGCAACGAGTGTTTGTATACACTCCGATATCAAAGATGGAACTCCTTGAAATGAAGAAATTAATTCCCTGTCATGACAAAGATCCAGCAGGGTTCCATAGAGAATTAAAAGACATGCTCCGTATGGGAGAATACACTTACCCAGATGTCATTAAAATGTTAAAGGTCCTGCTACCCGCAGGGGTGTATGAAAAGTTAAAGGAAAAAGAATGGGAGGTGGGAGAGAAAAAGATCGATTGGGCAGCTCTAGAAGCTGAAGACAAGGCACGAGTACCAGGTACCGGTCTTGGAGATAAATGTAAAGAATTACCAGAATTATTGATTCAAGTTTTACCCAGATTATTGACAACTAGGAAAGAAGACTGGGATGCAATCTCAGCCTGTAAACAGAAACAAGATGAAGACATTAGTGATTTTTATTCTAGATTTGAGAAATGTTTCAGTATTAACAGTGGTCTCAAGACAAGTAGTGAGTCATACCCTCATCTTTTCGTTACCAAATTAGTCGAGAATTCAAGTCCACAGATTAAAAACCGAGTTTTGAAAGTCGAAAGCACCTGGCAAGCAAATACTCCGTCCCAGATGCTCCAGATGCTCCAGTATCACCAGAATAGAATCAGAGAAGAGCAAGAACACGAAAGAAAACGTATGAAAGACACGAAAATGAAAGTGCTAGTTGCACAATCTATTCCTCAAGACAGTCAGAAGAGGGGTCCGAATCAAGCCAGTCATCCTGCGGCTCCCGTTAAAGGGAACTGCAATTATTGTAAACAGCCAGGTCATTTTATAAACGAGTGTGCAGTTCTGAAACACAACATAGCTACTGGTAAGACTAAAGAAAGACCACGTCCGCCAAGACAAGAACAAGTTTCACAGACTCCTCAGTCACAGAATGCACAACAGACAGTTACAGTACCGCAGCCTATTGCTGCAACACAGCACGTTACATCGCAGATGTACCAGTATGCACAGTCCGAGTATCCAGAGTACCAGTCATATTCATGAAACAGCCTAGAGAGGGAGGTAGGCTTGCCTCTCATCGAGATACCTGTAGACCAAGAAGGTCCCTATGTTCATAGTCAAGTATTAGGGAAAGACAGAAAGTTTTTGATCGATACAGGGGCAAGTAGGACCACAATTAGTCATGCCGAAGTTCCAGGGGCTCCGCTCTCAGGCTCAAGAAATGTTTCCCTTGGATTTTCAGGAAAACCCATAGTTAATGAAATATCTAAGCCAGTTACTCTAGAAGTAGGTCCATTGTCCCGTACTACTGATCTGTTACTTACTAAGTCATGTCCAGAAAATCTACTAGGCATTAAGACACTGAAAGAATTAGGTGCAGTTATTTGTTGTTCCCCAGAGGGAATACGTCTGTTCCTACGTGACTTTAAGGGTCACTATGTATTACGAGATTTTGATTCAAGATTGTCTAATGTTCCGCAGCATTTATGGGCGCAAGGTCCAACTGATGTAGGTTACATGCAAATCACACCCTATCGTGTGACTCTCAAGCCAGGTGTAGTGTTACCACGAATCAGGCAGTACAGATTGCCATCTGAGGCTGTAGCAGCCTTATCCAAAATAATTGACGAGCTCATGGCTCAAGGAGTAGTTGTAGAAACTGACTCCAATGTATGTAATTCTCCGATCATTCCTGTCATGAAACGTACTGATCCGAATGCACCCCCAGTATATCGATTAGTGATTGATTTACGAGAACTTAATAAATGTATTATTCCTCAGTACCCAGTTGTCCCAGACATTTCTTCCCTGTTAACAGCCATTGATTCCGAAGCCATGTTTTTCACTGTTATTGACCTCAAGAATGCATTTTTTAGTGTTCCAATTCATCCAGACAGCCAGTTTCTTTTCGGATTCTGTTTAAATGGAAGGAGCTATATGTTTACACGCGCTCCTCAAGGTTTCACAGAAAGCCCTAGTATTTACAGTCAAGCACTCAAGAGACAACTAGACAACATTCACATGCCAACTGACACTGCCCTGCTCCAGTATGTCGATGATCTACTGATCACAGCCCGTTCTGAACGTGACTGCGAGCGTGCATCACTTACAGTTCTGTATTTTCTAGCCGAGATGGGGCACAAGGTGTCACCTTCGAAGCTTCAATTCTGTGTCCAGCAAGTGGTATACTTAGGACACTTGCTGTCCAAGAGGGGTAGGCAGTTGACACCCGACCGTATCCAGTTAATAGCGAGTCTTCCCCAGCCCAGAACCCAGAAGGAGGTACGTGCCTTTATCGGCCTTACTTCTTATTGTAGACAATGGATTCCCCAGTATGCATTCCTAGCCAAGCCATTGATACAGTTAACGACACAGGAGGCAGCCGTATCGACTGTCCTCCCTTGGACATCTGACCATACACTTAGTTTCAACGAGTTAAAGAAAGCCCTATGTCAAGCTCCAGTCCTAGCTACACCGAACTACAGTAAGCCTTTTACACTTTTCGTTACAGAACGCGAAGGTACAGCATTATCTGTTCTCACACAAGATCAAGCAGGTCAATACAAGCCCTGTGCTTATTTTTCGAGCACATTAGATCCAGTCGCCCAGGCGTTGCCTGCGTGCCTCAAGTCAGTTGCAGCCACAGCACTAGCTATCAGACAAAGTGATTCCATAGTTTTAGGACATTCCCTGACAGTACAGGTCCCACATTCAGTAGAAGTTCTTTTAAACCGAACACAAACTCAGCACTTGACAATTGCACGTTTAACAGGTTATGAATTGACACTGTTCCAGCCACACATAGAAATTAGACGCTGCAACGTCTTGAATCCTGCTACACTGTTACCATCAGTTAGTTCAAATCCAGACACACATGATTGTGTGGAAGTAGTTAACATTACGACAAAGCCAAGACAAGACCTGACAGATATTCCGTTACCAGATCCTGACCTGACACTTTATGTGGATGGTTCATGTATGAGAACTAGTACAGGAGAACTAGTCGCCGCGTATGCAGTGACTACTGACACTGAAGTTATTGAAACACACCGTATTGATACTCTGTCCGCTCAAGCAGCAGAGCTAGTCGCTCTGACACAAGCCTGTATACATGCCAAAAACCTGAAGGTTAATGTTTACACAGATTCACGTTACGCATTCGGAGTTGTACACGACTTCGGAGTGCTCTGGCAGGAGAGAGGTTTTATGACTTCTCATGGAACCAAGATTCAGCATGGTATCCTTATTCAAGCCCTGTTAGATGCCATACATTTACCGACATCTATTGCTATCATGAAGTGCAAAGCACATACGAAAGTTACTGACATTATTTCCCAAGGTAATGATTTAGCAGACCGCACAGCCAAGCTTACAGCACAGACTCCAGACATTCCAGTTAATCAGACACATATTCCAGATCTGACTACATGCATGACAGTTAAGGACCCTACTCAAGATGTCATAGATATACAGTCACATGCTACTCCCGATGAAATCAAGAAATGGTCTGTACAAGGAGGGGTCCAGACAGATCAAGGATGGTTAACGAAGGGTAGAGCCACATGGTTTCTCCCCGATTCTATGGTTCAAGTCATTATCAATACCGCACATAGTCCAGCACATTTAGGAGAAAAAGCTATGTTAGACAGTATCCAGAACATTTGGTTCAACAAGCATTTACGAGCTGCAGCCAAGCAGAAAGTCCGTACCTGTATGATATGTTGTCAGTTTAATCCAGGTAAAAGTGTCCCGGTGGAACAAGGTGGTTTCCAGCCCCCTGACCACCCTTTTGAGGTCCTCCAGATGGATTATATTCAAATGGAGCGATGTCGAGGTTTCAAGTATGTCCTTGTAGTTGTATGCGCCTTGTCCAGGTGGACAGAAGCATATCCAGTCCCAGATTACACAGCCGCGACCACTGCCAAGCAGTTGGTTCGTGAATTCTTCCCTAGATATGGACTCCCTAGAGTCGTATATTCTGATAACGGCCAGCCATTCTCATCCGAACTCATGAAACACGTTTCCCTTTTGTTAGGGTACCAGTGGAAGTTCCATTGTGTACGCCATCCAGAAGCAGCTGGACTAGTCGAAAGGCATAATCAGACTCTGAAAATCCGTATAGCAAAAGTCTGTAAAGACAAGGGTGTGGACTGGTTAGTAGCTTTGCCAGTCGCTTTATTTTACATGCGTATGGTCGCACATTCCAGATCAGGTCTGTCCCCGTATGAGGTCGTTTTCGGCCGCCCCCCTAATATGTGGGGTACTCCTAGACCCCGAAGTATTACCGATGTTTCATGTAATATGCTGACAGATTACCTAGCTTCCTTGATGTCTGCCCTCAACTCATGTCGTTCACAGGTTGCCGCCGCATTTCCAGACAATACCGAGGTGGCACCGCACGAGATCGTTCCAGGTTCCTTGGTGATGATCAGAAATTTTGACAGATCAAGTCCGCTGGAACCACGTTGGAAGGAGCCACGTCAGGTCCTCTTGACCACCCGAACTGCCGTCAAGTTGGAAGGCAGGAAGGGGTGGGTTCACCTTTCTCATGTAAAACTTTTCAAAGGACCGAAACCAGACTTCAAAAACATTTCCAAGAACATTTCCCAGGATTTGAAGGATTGCCAGAACATTGTTTGAAAGGACTGTCCCGCACAAGACACTATTACAACCCCTCCCTTGTTAGAGAAAACTCCGCAACAGGAGTATAAGTTAAAGCTCAGGTCTAATAAGTCAGCCAGTTTGATTGTATAAGTCCTCCCCTAGGTGAAACGGTTAGACTGTTTCTGACATGTATAAAATAGACCCCCATAGTGAGAGAGTCAGTCAAAGCTCAATCAAATGTATCGTTTTTCTGAGTTTCGTATTATTCATCAGCATAATGTTCTCCTGCACCAGCTATGCTTTTTATCTGTGTTTTCCAGTTCCTCATGTAAATATGTCTGCTCATGCTACAGTAGAGCACACGTTTAGTGATCTGCCTCCTCACGAATACTCATACCGCCTCGCCATGCGTAATAACACATTTATCCGTATGTTACATTATTCACACCAGACCAGCAATGCCACTAATTGTTGGGTGTGTGGTCGACTCCCCCCTTTTCAGACACCGAAGGGAGTACTGCCACTTTTTCCTTATCCATTCTCACACAATGGTTCGTGTGGAGCATGGTCCACGTTAACGTCATCCTCAACAGATATGTCTTTTCTTAACAGTACATGTTTCCCAGACAAACAAGGTTTCCCCCACAGAACAGGTTTAGATTTAGAAAATGAGGTATATAATTTAGGAAATTATTCGTCGAATTTCATGGTTCTGAATGTTCAGTCTGATACTACTCCAGACTCACCCGCTATTTCAGTACTACCAGTCAAAGGCGAATTATGTGTCCGTAGTTATGGTTCTGTACACATAGGACATAGTGATTGTACTACTATTATCAAGTATAGTGACAGTAGGAAATCTGTTTTTAAAGCTTCACGTCATTCTTATTTTGTTTGTGGTCAAACTGCATATGTCCGTTTGCCCCTCGATTGGGAGGGAACCTGTTACATTGCTTTCCTACTGCCACCTGTTTTTCTAGCCCCACCTGACTATCATAGGAATTCTTTTTTAGTACACACTAGACACAAGAGAAATCTCCCGATTGTCGATTATACTGAAACCACCGCAGAGCAATTCATTGATATAGATAAAGGTGTTTTCCCTTATTTAGGTACAATTGTAAATAGTAAGCTAATTCGTAGGTTAGCAAGAACCCTTGAAGCAGTAGTAGATGAGACTGCCTCCGCTCTAGGTAACTTAACTGAAGAACAATCCTTTATGAGAATTGTCGTTTTACAGAATCGTCTCGTCCTTGACGTCATACTGGCCGATAGGGGCGGGGCCTGTAGAATTCTCGGATCCAGTTGTTGCATTTTCATTCCAAATAACGCGCCGTCTGTTTATTCAGCTATAACCAGACTCCATAAAATAGCCCATCTGTTACACCAAGATCCAGGCACCTGGACATGGTCCGGTTGGTTCTGGAATATAATTTCCGCCTGGGGATGGAAAGTCCTGTCCTTTTTAGGTATTGCAGTAGCGATCATATTTAGCTGCTGCCTCTGTATACAATGTGGCCCTGCGATTTGCAGCATGTGTGCTACCTCTTGTATTCCCCGTCCCAAGCCCCGTTCTAAATCCCGTTCCAAGACAATTCGAGACGAGCAAATGGTACTGTATGAAATGATAGACGGTATCATGAATATTGATGTTTCCTGATGGAAACGTAGTGACAAGGAGGGAATGTGGAAAAGTAAATTTTGCCATGTTCTGTGTCCCTACGCCTCATCCATCATATGTTATGTGTGCATGATCAATATGCATATGTTATTCCCCATTTCTGACTAAAGACGCTTAAAGACAGTTGTGCCCACCTCTAGTATGTTAGTTTCTAGTCCTCGTGAATACTACGAATATCAGGCCTATGTAAGTAATGTTGCCACGTTTCCCAGTGTGCACGTTATTCAATTATAAAGTCCCCGTTTCCAGGCCTCAAAGGGCCCGGACCACAGTTTTCAGCTCCTGTCTCCTGAAAGCCTCGCTGAGGAGCGATACAGCCCCCACCTGTATCCTCGACCCTTCACTTACTTCCTGCCTCGCAGTGCCCGGTGCACCCCGGCTCTGCCTCTGAGTCTGCCAAAAGTATGTTATAGTTCCTGCTATCAGTTCAGTCCTCCTCCTCTGCATTCCTAAGCTACTGAACTGCATCAATAGTTTCCGTCATTGTCTAGCCTTTTCGTCTCCATGTTAGAGAAATACTGTATTTAATAGTCATTTAATATTCTTCACGCACTACATGTAGAATAATGCATGGTCCAGTCTTAGAATCAGGTTAGCTTTTCCCCTCGTGACTTCTAGTTTATATCAACATGTTCCCTAAACATTAGATACCAGATAGGGTTTAGGTACATGTCGCTCCGACCCTCCAGACTCTAGTCTCTGCTCCTAGCACAGAGTTCGTAGCCCCCAGCTTCTCCTAGTAACACGTCATTGCTAGTTTTCGCGCACCATTAGGTTAGAGGTCCCGGCTCCTTAGGTAGCCCCCTCCAATGTGTCCGCCCATTCATGACATATTCTGTTACGTTTGCATCACATGTCTAAGTAAACTCCCAGTTACACCTCTTATTACTGTTATCTCTCGCGACTGCTACGCGTCACGCCTTCTACTCCACCCACTGCTACGCCTACTGCAATGTAATGCTATGTGTTTGCGCTATGTATATAAGTCAATGTTATGTTATTAAATGTTAGCGCGCTCATCCCAGACCTAGCCCCAGCAGCTGCTGGGTCACCCTATGCAGGTTGTCCTGATCCTGTCCTTATGCTGTAATAAACCTGCAGAAACTCCTACTACCTCGAATCTTGACTCTTATTTATTGAGCTATCTGTTATTCATTCATTCATCCAAAAATAGGGTATTATTTATTTATTTACCACAGGCGGAGAAGAAAAAGATGAATGCAAGAGTTATCGAACCTCAGGTCTCTGAACCCCGGTGGAAGCCGGAGTCCAGCAGCCAGCCTGCCAAGTTGTCAGTGATCCAGGAGCCGCATTCTCACACCAAATGTAGGAGCTGAAATCAGAAATAATACCACAAATACGACTCTTTGTCAGCACAAAAGATAACAAGGTGTATTGGAGACCAACAAACAATGAATGTATTGATGTGTGTCAGGTCCAGGGCGGCACGCGGTCTAGGGCCCGCCCACTCACTGCACACATCCCTGTTTTACACCAAAATCAGGTGCCTATGCCACTGTGTGCTAAGGTGCGCTGTGGCAAGGCTAATGAAGCAGCTTCAGTAACTCAATGGTGGGCTTGGTGCTCTCATTGTAAGTGATATAATTTGCCTTTACATTGTTATCCTTTGTATCATTATGAGCATAGCTCGTTATTGTTTTGCAGGAGAGTTTTTCTGCTCGTGGACTACATTTACCATCATGCTTGAGGGTGGCACGGTGAGCGTGGCAACGTCTTCATCATTGGCCAAGCTCCTTCCTCTGTGCTCACTATTCTCGGAGGCTTCACGAGTGCGGAGCGTCTGCTCTTTGCTCCAGTTCCATTTTATGGCAGCCCCTTGCAGGTCCTTGTTGAGTGTGTTGGTGGTCCGTTGAGGCTTTCCTGAGTGGGGTTCTCTTAAGTCAGTGGTTAAGTATGGGCCGAAAATTCGTTCTGCTCGCAGAATTTGCGGATTAATAGGGTTACAGCAGGTGCCCAAGTTGAAGCTAATTTCTTTGTAACCATTTACAAAATGGTTACAAAGAAATTAACTTCAACTTGGGCACCTGCTGTAACCCTGTAAGTGCTTCCTGAGTGGCGCCTCCAGAGTTCGTTGCCTTCTTGCAACTATTCTCTGACCCTGCTCTGACCCTCGAAGCAGGGTCAGAGAATAGTTACAAGTGTGGCACAATAGGAATCACTTACAGATAATGAAGGAGGTGCCGGACTTGAAGCTCAAATTCAGTAACACATTAACCAGCCCCAAATTAATTTGTCTCGGTTGAGGCTGGCTGGGCAGGTGTGCTTTCTCCCCATAATCTACAGTGGTGAACCAGAGGGTGACAGTGGTGAACCAGAGGGTGGCAGTGGTGAAACAGATGGTGGCAGTGGTGAGCCAGAGGGTGGATGTGATGAACCAGAGGGTGGCTGTGATGAACCAGAGGGTGGCAGTGGTGAACCAGAGGGTGGCAGTGGTGAACCAGAGGGTGGCAGTGGTGAACCAGAGGGTGCTGTGATGTACCAGAGGATGGCAGTGATGAACCAGAGGGTGACAGTGATGAACCAGAGGGTGGCAGTGATGAACCAGAGGGTGGCAGTGATAAACCAGAGGGTGACAGTGATGAACCAGAGGGTGACAGTGATGAACCAGAGGGTGGCAGTGGTGAACCAGAGGGTGGCAGTGATGAACCAGAGGGTGATAGTGATGAACCAGAGGGTGGCAGTGGTGAACCAGAGGGTGGCAGTGATGAACCAGAGGGTGGCAGTGATGAACCAGAGGGTGACAGTGATGAACCAGAGTGTGGCAGTGGTGAACCAGAGGGTGACAGTGATGAACCAGAGGATGACAGTGGTGAACCAGAGGGTGGCAGTGGTGAAACAGAGGGTGGCAGTGGTGAGCCAGAGGGTGACTGTGATGAACCAGAGGGTAGCAGTGGTAAACCAGAGGGTGGCAGTGGTGAACCAGGGGGTGGCAGTGGTGAACCTGAGGGTGACAGTGATGAACCAGAGGGTGGCAGTGATGAACCAGAGGGTGGCAGTGGTGAACCAGAGGGTGCTGTGATGAACCAGAGGGTGGCAGTGATGAACCAGAGGGTGGCAGTGGTGAACAAGAGGGTGCTGTGATGAACCAGAGGGTGGCAGTGATGAACCAGAGGGTGACAGTGATGAACCAGAGGGTGACAGTGATGAACCAGAGGGTGGCAGTGGTGAACCAGAGGGTGTCAACGATGAACCATAGGGTGCTGTGATGAACCAAAGGGTGGCAGTAATGAACCAGAGGGTGGCAGTGGTGAACGAGAGGGTGACAGTGGTGAACCAGAGGGTGGCCGTGGTGAAACATAGGGTGGCAGTGGTGAGCCAGAGGGTGGCTGTGATGAACCAGAGGGTTGCTGTGATGAGCCAGAGGGTGGCAGTGGTGAACCAGAGGGTGGCAGTGGTGAACCAGAGGGTGGCAGTGGTGAACAAGAGGGTGCTGTGATGAACCAGAGAGTGGCAGTGATGAACCAGAGGGTGACAGTGATGAACTAGAGGGTGACAGTGATGAACCAGAGGGTGGCAGTGGTGAACCAGAGGGTGTCAGTGATGAACCAGAGGGTGCTGTGATGAACCAGAGGGTGGCAGTAATGAACCAGAGGGTGGCAGTGGTGAACGAGAGGGTGACAGTGGTGAACCAGAGGGTGGCAGTGGTGAAACAGAGGGTGGCAGTGGTGAGCTAGAGGGTGGCTGTTATGAACCAGAGGGTTGCTGTGATGAACCAGAGGGTGGCAGTGGTGAACCAGAGGGTGGCAGTGGTGAACAAGAGGGTGGCAGTGGTGAACGAGAGGGTGACAGTGGTGAACCAGAGGGTGGCAGTGGTAAGACAGAGAGTGGCAGTGGTGAGCCAGAGGGTGGCTGTGATGAACCAGAAGGTTGCTGTGATGAACCAGAGGGTGGCAGTGGTGAACCAGAGGGTGGCAGTGGTGAAACTGAGGGTGACAGTGATGAACCAGAGGGTGGCAGTGATGAAACTGAGGGTGACAGTGGTGAACCAGAGGGTGCTGTGATGAACCAGGGGGTGGCTGTGATGAACCAGAGGGTGACAGTGATGATCCAGAGGGTGGCAGTGGTGAAGCAGTGGTGAACCAGAGGGTGCTGTGATGAACCAGAGGGTGGCAGTGATGAACCAGAGGGTGACAGTGATGAACCAGAGGGTGGCAGTGATGAACTAGAGGGTGGCAGTGATGAACCAGAGGGTGGTGCTGCTAAACTGCCTGGGAGCCATGTGGGTGTGAGCCCCTGCCCTGCTGAGCTGCCCAGGGGTTGTGAGCCCCAACGCTACTGAACTTCCCCAGGGCCCAGTGGGTGTGAGCCCCCGTGCTGCTGAACTGCACCGGAGCCCTCTCAATGGGAAAATCATTCGTGCACAATTGCCTGGGAGCCCTCTGGGAGTGATCACACATTGTGCTAAGTGCACCCCTGCCCCCAGTACATATATACCCGTACCGCACAGCTCCATTATGCTCTTGCACCATGAAGTCTCGTGCCTGGATGCTCCTGATCTGTGTAGGTGGTACCACCGTCTGGTGCAGTCAAAATGTAAAGCCATAACTTGCTACACAGCACCAATAAACATGTGTCCCCCCTGGCACCGGTATGCGCATGTACCAGGCGTGCAGCACCCGCATCCCACTGCACCCTACTGCCCAGTGCCAGCATATGCTGTACGGGGCAGTTTAGTATGAGATGGGACATGGTCATGTCCAGCAGCAGCAGCTGCATGCGCCTGAACCCACTGAGCAGGATTAGAATGGCTTTGTACCAACACGCGCAGCAGAGCTATCTTGGACATCTGAAGGATTCTGGCATCCTGTGCCAAACACATTTTTGCATCCATGAGTTTCCCGAGCGCCATACCTGTGTAGCTCCTGTGACCAGGAGGCTGCTTTCTGCTCATCTGCTGCTCTGCTCGGTCTCTGACCCTTTATAAACAAGATGCATGTGAACTTGTATAGAAGCCCCGCCCGTTTGGCCCCGTCCACCACACACTAGCAGTATGAAACGTCTTCCCGCTCGTCCCCACTATAATGGCCAGCTCACTCAAGGGACCTCAGCGCCTTTTGGCGTGCTGGCAAAGTTACAGGCACACGTGGTCACATATTTGTGCAAATGGCAAAAAAAATCCGCGAGTTCGCTGGGAAATTTGGGAACTCGCGTATTTTTTTTGCCATTTCGCGCACATTCGCGGACCGCGAATTCGCAAATTTCGCCCAAACTTATCAGTGGTTCCTGGTGGCTTTAGTTGGCTGTTCTTTTGTCGCGGCTGGCCCCACCTGTTGCTCTCAGCAGGCTCAGCCGGTTCCTGCAGTGTTTCCCGGCCACAATCCAGTTCAAGTAAGGGAATTCCAGAGTAGGGCTTACTCTGCAGGTAAGAGGAGAATAAAGGCATCTCATTCAATTGTTTACACGAGCAATTGCTATGCATGCATTTGCATATGGAATCGTTCCGTAATCCCACAGCTATCGCAACTTTTTTGTTCTTGAATGCCAAGCATTAAGCATATTATTAAGCTGTCGTTGCACAGCAATACAACACCTTAGTTTTAACTTTTCTTTGCTGAGTAAGAGCCCATTTGCATATCATTCTTTGTGCAGTTGTACATAGACACAGCACATTCATATTTTGCACAAGAGAGTCATTGTGATAGTATAATTTGGTTATTGTTGAGTGTTTTAACTCAAAAGGCAAAGTATTAAAGAAGATTCAGTGAGTGCTGTTAAACTCACACATATAATCATAGGAACCTTCAGATAAAGCATTTAGAAGCTCATAAAGGTTCTACTTGAATCGATGCATCTAAAAGTGTCATTTAATAATATTTGTTTAATGTATTTTGTGTTGGTGCTAAAACAAAATTCTTACACATCTCCTTCCCAGCTGTTCTCATCCTACTTTCCCTTCGCTCCACTTGATCACTTCAATACTCTGTAAAACTAAAGCCAGAGTTGAAGGTATCGAGAGGTGGGTCCATTGTGTCTTCACGTCCAGATCCCGAGGAAGGAAGCTCACCCTGACACGTGCGGCACGGAGACAGACAGCAAAGTCTTTGAATGCCCAAATGTGTGACACTTCTGACAGTCTTTATAGGTCCAAACCGTAAAGGATGCAGCATCATAACATACGTAGTAGTGAAGAAGCCATCTTTGATTTGTGATACCAAAGTTGTAGCTTCAGGCCCTATTAACTTAGCCAAAGCTTAGCCTATATCTAAACCCTCCATCTTGGGTAGTTCTGCCCCTTTCACAGATCAGAGAAATGCTGCCCTTGCATTTCTCGATGCCCAGACAAGATACGTGACACACCGCTTGCACAATATTCATTTAGCAATAACAGATTTCACAACATCACTCGTCTCCTTGCTTATGTTGCAGTTTTGTATGGAAATATACCAAGCCATGACAGCTTGCATTTGATTGACTGACCCCAATACTGCCCATTCAGATCACATGGTTAGCTACAGTATGTATGTGTCGGACCTTACAAGGAGATTTCTTGTTACGGATCTTTGTCCATTGGCTGTAATAATCATGATGGACAGTGCCACGTATAATAATTCTTGCTACGTATCCTATGGGTGGTTTTTGTGGTTTATGTCTATAAAGTATGCCAAACACCTCAACTCTTTGGACATTCAGGCGTCTATGCTGATTGTCTCTGTGTCACACGTATTTGGTGTTTTGTTGACTTAATAAATCTACAATCTACTGAGCTGACAAAGAGCTGTGGTCGTGTTATCATTTCTATCATTTATTGTTTCTTATATTACAGATGTCACTTCTACAGTAGAAATTCAGCATAGTTCATTTGACCAATTAGCAAGGGCCTAAGCTGTGATATACCATTCAAGGTCCGAAATGTACTGTTGCTGACCACGTGCCCCAAGTAGGCAGTTTCTGGAACTTTCCACTGTAATGTAACATATCAGTTTGGTACCTTTCCAGCTAATACTTTCAACATGATAGCAATGACCAGACATACTGCGAAATGGGATATGCTGAAATGTTTGTGCATAAGCAAGCATCTTCCTTTGTCACATATCTTGTCTTGAGCAAGCCTTGCGTTACTAAAGCCGTTTCTTCGAATCCAAAGAAAAGTGCAAGTATTTTGTGCAGTGATTTTCATGTCAACTTAACAGGGCCTAGAAGCTTACTGCATTTCGTATCACATAAGAAAGATGGCTTCTACACCCCCATCTTCAAGATGGCGTGGACTGAGAGTTGTGCTTCACCCCACCTCAGGGGTGGAGTTGGCAGAGGTGGGCACACCTCTCTTCTTCACTTGTTTTTTCTGCCGGTTCTCCAGCCCAAAGTGGGGGTCTGAACCAGTGGGGATCGGTTGCTGAAAGCAGCAAGTGGCCTGCACTGCAATGTCTAAGAATGGACTTAGACACTGTAGGGGTACAGGGCTCATTCACCTGTACTCTCACCACTGGTATAGTGCACCCAGCTGGAGGGGTGACTGACCTATGTCAGGGCAGTGGGCTATACGCATGGCACACAGAGATGTGTGCCATGTCGACTCTTCACTTTGTTCTGCACCAAAACACACAGCCTGCAAAGGCAGTGTATGAGTGTAGTGGTACAGGATCTCTAAGGGTGACACAATAAGTGCTGCAGCCGTTCGAGGCCTTCTCTGGTCATAGTGCCCTGGATACTTGCGGTACCATTTACCAGGGGCTGACCTTTGGCCAGAGAATCCAATTGGGTTTAGGCTTAAATGCAGTTTTATGGATTAGCAGGAGCCCAGGGCACACTCAGTCAAAGTACATAAGCAATTCAGCAAAAAGTGGGGGCAACCATGCAGAAAGAGGGCACTTTCTCACAATGGGGAAACAAGGAACCAAATAAGGTAAGTACCCAGGAACCACACATAGGCTGTGTGCAGAGTGGAAATACAGCCGTGTACTCAATACAAGTCAACGGGAAAGTCGCAGTTTTAAAGAAGAAGGACCCTTCCCAGTGGACTCTGAAGAAATACTGTGGAAGACAGAAGGTTGGAGAGTCACCCTACCCATTGATACTCCAGGAACCAGGATACCTACACCAGGGAAGCCGGGTGCATAGGTGTGAAGTGAAGTCGAAAACCGCAGAAGATCACAATGGAGGACTTCAGAAAAGATGCCACTGGTGAAGACCATGCAAGAGTCTGTTGGAATCCAAGGGTGGATCCTTGAAGAGAAGAACCTGCAAACAGAAGGGATAGAGTCTATGCCACTTGGAGGTGACCAAGAGACACAGAAGAGCAATGTCTACCGATGATGGAAGATGCAGGAGTGATGCAGGTGACCTGCTAGCTTCAGCTGTGAGAACCAGGCGACGCTGTGTAAGACCAGGAGTCATTCACGAGCTGTCCCACGTCGAAAGTCGAGAACCATGGGGTCGGTGTCCAGCGAGAGCACCAACAAGACTTTGCAGCAGCAATATACATGGTAAACAATAAAGAAGCAACGCTGGGACCAGCAAGGTCCAAGGAACTCACCAAGTGCAGGAGAGTCAGAGCAGGCCCCAAGCAAGCAGGGGAGCCCACAGAAGCAAGAGAGGCCCTGAAGAGGACCCACAGGCTAAAGACACAGGAGTTGCAAGAGGATCTCGAGCAGCTCACCAAAGATAAAGGGCCACGTTGCAGAGGATACAGTGAGGACAAAGATCTTGGCAGGAAGAGATGCTGGAGGCTGGAGCTTCTTTTAGCCCGAAGATCTTTGGAGTGAAGAGCAAACAAGCTTTGGCAACGGCAAGTCGACACAGTGCACTGGGGTTTGGTCCCAGCAGATCTGACAAGGGATACAGGCCTCAAAATTGGAGAGAGGACCGGTCAAGCCTCGAGGGATTTGCAGAACCACCACCTATGTTGCTGGGCCTTTCGAAATCTGGGGACATCAAGAGCAACAGACCGTCAGCTTTGTTACGGTGCCTGTAGATACAGGAAAGTGACCCCCCTCACTCCAAGAGAGATTACTCTGGGTGTACTTGATGCCCACAGTTCTGATGACGATCCTGGATGAAGCACAGCAACAGATGATGCAACAGATTGTGGAGTAGTGTGGCTCAGTGGTTAGAGGCGGCAGACCCGGGAGCAGAAGTCAGCCCGGGACCAGGGTTCAATTCCCGACGCGGCAGGGTCGTGGACTTGGGTCAGCGGACTCGATAATTCTCGCTTCGGTGCTTAATCTAATCAGGGGTTCCACTCGGCAACTCTGGGCATTAGCTTGCCTAATCTCCACAACGGCCCCATCAATTCCGGGGATGCCTGGCTCCACCTTGGGGACTCCCAGCAGGGACCATCCCAAAGGGAAAGCCAGGACGGGCACCTTGGGGACTCCCAGCAGGGACCATCCCAAAGGGAAAGCCAGGACGGGTTCCACAGAGTTATACAGCGCCAGGAGACCTGCGGACGGGTAGCGGTGCGCTTTACAAGCTCAAATACATTTACATTTACATTTACATGATGAAGAAAACTTGCAGAACAGCGAGACCAGGAACAGTAAGAGTCTTTATTGATACAGTCTCAGTTCCAGGCGAAGTCCAGCAAAGGCCAAGTGTCCAGACGGTCAAAGAGTGACTTGGTTTCAGGCTTGAGTCTTGTCCTACAACAAATCTAAGGGCCCACCCACAGGTAAGCCCTTTTATACCCTAAGAAAGGGGTTAGGATGACTCTCCCAGAGTCCCTCCCAGAGAAGGGGCTGGACAGAGGGGAGTATACTCCCATGTGCTCTGTCCAGTTTCGCGCCAGGGCTCCATGAACTGGCTCCATCCGGAGTACGCATGGAAGGCACCATATGTGCCCCTCAAAGCAGTCTGGTGGCACTGGCAAGGGCTCCCACCCCAGCCCAATATACTAAGTCTTGTCTGGGAGGTGGTCACACCTGCCTGTGACAGAAAATGTATTGATATACCTTTCCCTGCTCGAGCTCAGCTCAGCAGCAAGAGGGCTGAATCGTGTCTGGGATTGGCAGCAACACTAGCTTGCTGGCAAACCCTGGAATGCTGTTCCCAGGAGTACTGGGGGCTTCCCGGAGGAGCCCCCAGTGCATTTAATCATACCTTCAACACCGGTAACAGTGTTGCAGTATGATTCCAACAAGTTTGATACCAAACATGCCCAGGTTTGGCACAGCCATGATATAGTTAGCCATCGCGTAATAACTCATGGCTACTATTTGTTTCAAAAAGACAGACCACATTTACAAAGCATGGAGAATCGACTCTGGGGTTTGTAGGGGGTGTCCTTCTCATGTAGGACACCCTCACACCTATAACCCAGTACCCTGCCTTCAGGATTGAAAGACCTGCCTTAGGAGTGACATAGGTTTAAGTATAGTGAACTCAAATATAAGCAAACTTATATCTGCCGTAAGAGGTGCTAGCACCTGCTTACAAAAGCTACAATGGCAGGCTTGTAGTCAGAGTTTGAGTCATCTCTCATGAGTGGCATAATACATGCTGCACCCAATGGGAAACCCATGGTGTACCTATGCCCTGGGTACCTCAGTACCATGTACTAGGAACTTACAAGGGTACAGCAGTAGCCAATTGTGTAGGTACCAAAGTACTTACCATGACATATTATTATTATTATTATTTTTTTTTTTTTTTTAAGTTTCAAAGACCTTTATTTCAGCCACATAAATGTACACAGCACACCGCCTACAACCCAAACGGGCCGGCTGCAATTGGTAGACTGTGTCGTACAGCCTTTCAGTTATACACAGCCGATGCGCCGACATCCGGGAGGCCCGGCGGCAATGTGCAGTATTCAATCCAGCGCATCACTGTAGTGTGATACAGGATCATGTAAGGTCCAGGAAACGTTTTTGGTTGTGTAACTTTAATCTTAGTAAACTGAAAATAACGATATACATAAGTTCTGGGCGCGGTTACTTTCACTCTCAGTTCTCTCCTGTAGTGTGGTGTCCTTAAGAAACATGTCAAAAAGCAATTTAGGGCTGCCCTGATCGTCAACCAGCCATGGCAATTATACAACAACATTAATGGTCGGTCAAGGCGGCATATGCGCATACAGGGGGTGGCACAATTCTCAAACAGAAATTATCTAGGCCAGCATCATTTTTTCACATTTGGAAGTATATTAGTAAACCACATCTATTTTGAGATTCGTCGCTAGTTCTGCCCCACACCATTAATTCCACGCAGACTCCGAGTGCCGTAGTACCTGCATAGCCCAATGTTTCCACCACAATGTACCCCCTCCTCATCAGAACCCAAAATCCCAGCCAGTCAACCTCCAGTGGGAGTAGGTTTTGTCCGGTGGTCCGCAGATCAATACCTCAGAATCCCTATTAACCCCCTTCCAAGGTAGTATCCTCAGCACCCTGTATCACATCAGCGGAGGAATCCGCAGCAGCAAGTAGGTATTCCCTGAGTGGATCCCAAATGTCCCTAGCTCTGCTGTGCAATGGTTGCGTGTCTGCATATATCATGTTCTGCTCCTGACAATGTAATAGATCATTCAGCCAGTCCTTGAACTTCGGGGCTCTGCCACGTCCCCATCTACATGCCACCCTACGTTTAGCCAGTAACAGTGCAATGTCTACAAATTTCCTGTGTACTTTAGGTACCTGCATAGTATATCCCAGGAGCATTATGAGGGGGTCTCTATCAATCCTATCACCGACCATTTGCTGTAGTGCTAGATGAACTTGAGCCCAATAGTCAGCCACAGCTGGACACGCCCATGCAAGGTGTAGAAAACCCGCACCTTCTGACTTACATCTTTCACATCTGTCATTATCCAATAGGTTAAACCGCAATTTTTTCGTCGGTGTAATACATTCGCTGCAAAAACTTATAGTGAATAATTCGTAGTCTGCAACTGGCTGATACTTTAGAAGTGAGCTCACAGCAATATGCCCATTGTGCCTCAGTTATGTTCCTACCAAGATCAGCTTTCCAGTGCTGGAGGGCCCTATTTTCTCTCTTCTCACATTGCCCTCTGATGCTCTTGTACAGGTAAGACATCAGATGTTTACCATTTGCAGATTCCAACAGTAGCTGCAATGGGAGAACCGTTTCCGGTTCCTCAGGGAATCGCGGTAGAACTGTACGTAGGCCCTGTCGCAGCCAAACATAATAAAATATATCCAACGGCGTGGGTTGGTACCCCTGAAAAAACTGGTCTTTCGACTTGAACTCTCCATCCACAAACATATCCCCCCATTTGTGGATGTTCAGCCTAGCGCACAACAGTTGGAATCCTCTCTCTTGCAGCAGAGAGAGATCCGGATGATACACCAGCGGCATAGCTGGGGCATACAATAGAGGGAGTGGTAAATGGCGTAATATACGCTGCCATGCGTCAATTGTACATGTCACCGTGGTAGTTGGGGTCTCAATTATAGTGATAGGGCCATGAATAACACCGTTCAACGGAAGAGGACGGGCAATCCATTCCTCCACAGCCAGCTGCGGCATGAATGGTGTAGGCTTAAACCAATTGTAAGCAAATTGCCCCTGAGCGCTCAGGTAATAAAGCAGAAAATCGGGGATATCAAATCCTCCATCGCTATACGGCTTTGTAATGACCGACCATGCCAGTCTCGGTTGCTTGCCTGCCCAAAACAGACGCAACAATTCCGAACGTAGTGTTTTAAAAAAGGAAGCACCTGGATAATATGGAATGTTTTGAAACAGGTACAGGAAACGGGGTAATATCACCATCTTGATCAATGATGCTCTGCCAGCCATTGTAAACGGCAGAGACACCCACCGTGTGACATCTTCTGTCAGTTTGGTGATGGCGGTGCCATAATTGAGTCGTAATGTCTCATCTTTATCAGTCGATATCTGAATCCCCAAATATCGGAGATCAGAGTCACACCACTCAAGTGGGTAGTCCAGTGCAAATCTGGGCACCGCAGGAGTCAGGGGGAAAAACTGTGATTTCCTCCAGTTTATTTGTATACCGGACAGCCGGCCAAAGATCAAGAATTCCCTGAGTAGTGGATTGAGGTTAGTCTGTGGGTCTACTACATATAGTGTGAGATCATCAGCATAAAGTGATATATCTATCTGACGTTGGAAACATTTAAAGGCACTCGGTTTGTGTAGCTGCCGGATGCGACATGCCAAGGGCTCAATCGCAATTGCAAACAATAGTGGGGACAGCGGGCACCCCTGTCTGGTACCCCTGGTGAGGGAGATCGGTTCCGAAAGTTCCCCATTTATGAGCACCCGTGCCATCGGATCCGTATATAGCAGCTTAATCCATGCTACAAATATTGGAGGGAACCCCATCCTATTCAAAACGACAAATAGATAGTTCCATTCAACAGAATCAAAAACGCTTTTGTCGCATCGAGGAACACGGCTGCCACAGGGAGGTCAGGCGTTATTGTTTGGGTCAAGGAGAAAAGAGTGCGCAAGTTACTTGACGTGGACCGCCCCGGAACAAAACCAGCCTGGTCCGGTAAAACTATCTTGGTCATAAGAAGGGAAAGTCTAGTCGCCAGGACCTTCGCCAGAATCTTGGCGTCACAATTTATTAACGAAAGAGGCCTGTAGGAGTCACAGTCAGCGGGCTCTTTATTACGCTTTAACAGAGAGGTGATTACCACTTTCCTCATCGACCTCGGCAACATGCCTATTTCCAAGGATTCTTCAAATACCTCTTTTAAGACCGGCGCCATTATATCAATATAGTTTTTATAAAATTCAGCCGGAAGGCCATCCGACCCAGTTGCCTTGCCATTACTGAGGGATAGAATGGCGTCGCGTATTTCATCAAGCTCAAGCGGAGCCCCTAAAAACTGTCTGTGTGTGTCACTGAGCCAGCATAGCGCTACATCTTCTAGGAAATTTCCAAAGTGTAATTCACCAGCTTGTTGTGTCGTATATAACATCTCGTAGTTAGCCGCAAACAGGCCTAAGATACCTTTCGAGTCTCGGCAAATGCCACCTTCCGGAGTGTGTATCTCCAGAACTTGCGCGGTACCTCGCGGTTTCCTAGTGATTTTCGCCAGTGCCCGGCCCGGCCTTTCCCCTTCGCAATATCGACGTGCCTGCCAATGCTTGCCTCTGAACCTCGCCTCCCTATCTGCCTCCTCCTCATACTGCGTGAGTTTGTCTCTGAATTCCTTATGTATGGGGCCCATTGGTTCCCTAGTTAGCTTGCGTTCCAATTCCTTTAATTCTTTTTCTAGTTTATCTAGTGTCCCTCTAATATCTCGAAGCACCCCAAAGCTTTTTGCAATGTAATACCCTCTGACCGTCACCTTAAACGCCTCCCAAATCATTTCAACACTTTCCACCGATCCCTGATTACGAGGAAAAAACTCTGAAATTTCCTTCCCCAACTCCTTTTTAAAGAGTTCATCTAAAAACGCAGCAGGCTGCATACGCCACGTAGGTGTGGTCCTGTTAAATCCTGGTACAGATATTTGTACCAACACTGGGCAATGATCTGAATATGATCGTGGTAAATGAGCTACCTTACCCAGATTAAGCACCAGTCCCCTAGACAGAAGGCAGTAGTCCAGTCTGGCCCATGTGTTGGCACTTGAAGTAAAGTGCGTGCCCTCCCGTGTCCACGCATGTACAAATCTCCAGCTATCAATAAGACCTCCTTCATCCATGATCCCTGCTAATGCATCCCTGGCTCGTCTATTATATTGCGGACTCCCGTCTGACCTATCCAACCCCGGGGTCATTGTAACATTGAAGTCTCCCCCCCACAGAATGTGCATGGAACCAATGTTCAATATTTTGCCCCACAATTGCGAAAAAAGTTCAGGGGAATCCACATTAGGTCCATAACAATTTATCATTGTGATCGTATCAGCACCTAGTCTACCCCACACTATAACAAATCGCCCCTCCGTATCCGCATGTTCACCACATTTCACAAACGGCACATTCTTCCTTATCATTATGGCAGTGCCCCTGGCATATGCTGAGTATGAGGAGAAACTCCTAATTGATGCCCATTTGCTAGCGAAGGAGTAAGTTGTGCATGGGCTTAAATGTGTTTCTTGCAACAATGCGATTTGTATATGATGCTGCTCTAAATAAGCCACCACCCTCCTGCCTTTCCGAGCGTCATTCAGTCCCCTCACATTCCAGGAGAGGACTGATAACCTAGCTAAGCGATCAGTACTTGCCATATCCAAACAGCCCCATCGGTCCTAAACATCCAATCATAACAAAGCATGTATATTGTCACATGCTCCTCCAGTCTCACCACACCTCGCCACAGCACCCATAGCATCATATTTACAGTAGTTCGTAGAGCAGAACTCAAGCAAACATCCCACTCCGCCCTCCTCTGTGGAAAAAAAACCAACAACAAGTATCCCAAACCGCACATCTACCAGAGCAAATTTCCGTCCCTGCCCTTGTCCGGTAACGTCATATCCCCTCCCCCCTCCCACTGAAGCAAACCCCAACCTGCCAGCCATGTACCCTCCCCTCCCCACCCACAATTACCCCAACAACTAGGGCCAGTGTATGCCCAAATCTCGAACAAACTACTTGGGTATTTCCCGTTGGGGGGCATATCTAGGTGACTACACGGTGACCCCTCTTTTACGTCAAGACCACAATGTGACTTGGGGCTTGAAACAATGACCCTGAGGGGGTGTCCGGCGGTAATGGCTACGGCACCTCTGGTACCATACCAACATATATCACCAGCAGTGTCCCATAGAAAGCAGTGTACAAGGAGAACACATAGTGGTAGGACAACAATTACATTCACTGTTCATTATGATGGGGACATTCGTAAAGTTCCATCATAGTATCGTACCTTTTTCGGACATCAGTCCCCTTCCCAAGTTTGCTGTCCCACTCACAGTTACTAATGGTCTTTGTTACGACAATCGTTCATTATGTACCCACTCACTGTTCACCAGACTCCAATTCGTCGTGTAGTGGATCCGGCTCCTCTTCCACACCGTCAGCATTTCTGTTAGCTTTCTTATAGTGCTTGATAAAATCCTCAACTTGTTGGGGATTTGAAATTTTTTTTGGGCGACCCTGGTATGTGACTCTCAGCTTCGCCGGGTAGAGCAATGCATAGTCCAGGTGCAAATCCCGTAACTTGGCTTTCACAGGTAGAAATTTCCTCCGCTCCTCCTGCACCAAAGGCGTGAAGTCCGGGTATGTGGTGAAGGAATTGCCATCATAGGAGAGTGATTTGGAACTGCGGGCCGCACGCAATGCCGCGTCTCTGTCCCGATAGTTCAACAATCGAGCGACTATAGGTCGGGGAGGTGCCCCCGGCTTCGGTTTAGGGGCCAAGGACCGGTGCGCCCTCTCCACGATGAACGGCGAGGATAATATCTCCGCGCCTATTGCCGACAAGAGCATCTTCTCCACGTAGTCCTCCATCCTGCCCACGTTGGTCGTTTCCGGAATACCTACTATGCGTACGTTATTGCGTCTACTTCTCGCCTCCAAATCCTCATTCTTAGACGCAATAACACGCAATAAGTTATCCATTCTGGACAGCTGCGTAGTGTGTCTAGTGGTAATGTCTTCCGAGTCCGAGATACGTTGTTCCGCTTCCTTCAGTCGGACTTCATGGGCATCTAGTTTATGAACTACTGCATCCATGCGCGATGATATTCCATCCACTTTGTCGGCTATGGTCGCAAACCCTTGTCTCATTTTGCGCAACACCGCTTGTATATTGGCTGTCGCATCCAAGGACTCTCCACTCTCTTCATCCGTTCCTTCTTGACCACTCCGAGGCCCTCCAGGTCGGTTCGTTTTCTTGGTGGAATCAAAGTTGAGTTTCGCCTGTCTCGCGTCCGGTTTCCCCATCCTTGCGTCACGCTGGGTGCCTTATCGTACAGTAGAGCGTCAGCAAGCAGTCTAGTGTCGTTACTAGAGACAAAGAGAGTTGAGGGAAGAAAGACTCGCTTAGCCTGTGCAATCACGCTGCAAAACCCTCCTAAGCCAAGGTGCAACTCATGTACATAAGGATAGTGCAGGGTAAATCCAGGGCGGCACTTCGTGCCGAATCAGTCGAACAGCGCTATCCTTTCCACCCCGATCTAAAGGAGAGGTATCTAATATGGCGGTAAATAGGTCACAACAACAGGCCTGGGCGTCACAACTCCATTTCAGCAGGACTCCACACGCAGCGGCCGGGTGAGGGGGGCAATTCAAGACCTTCCGTATCACCGGCACCCCCACTGCAGTTTCCCTGTAGGAATTCGTCCTCAGGTGCTTTATGACGCTAACTGATTGCAGAACTCTTTATCTTTCAGCTCTCAGCACTTCCTGCCAAACAGCCGATTCCACACCAGTCAATGTACTGCTGTAAATAGGGACCGTCAAAGGATGACAGCCAGCATGTAGGAGGGAGGGGAATTTTCAATTGAGCTCCAATATGGTCCCGCCTGAAAGCTGGTGCTCGTATCTCCAAAGGGGGGGGCCGGTTCGCAAGCCAGCACCACGCTCAGCACAGGGCGACGGCCATCGGGGCCTTGCTACGTCACACAGCCACAGTCAGATCTAGGCCCCCCCCACCGGGCGCACTCCTCACCGGTATGTTGTCCTCCATCCCCGACGTCCTCCCTGCAGCCGGGCACAGTACCTGAGGCGGCCGATTGCAAGTCCGTGATTTTTTCGCGCCTTTCTAGGCCTCAGGCCGCAGAGGGAGCCCCGGCCTTACGTGACTGGTGTGGCCGATCTCCCCGACACAGTGCTCTGCAAGGCACCTCCGCAGCAGACAACGCCGCTCCTCCTCAGCTCGGAGAACCTCCGTTCAGCAGGAAACTCGGCCAGCAGACGTCGGATAGGGCACAGACCAGTATCCTACTTGTACTGCATCCAGTGGTGCCGAAAATAGGATATTTTACAAGGATAAGTGGCGCCGGACAGCGGGAGCCTTACGCTGAGGCTGCCATTCGCTAGTGCGCCACCTAGCGCCCCCTACCATGACATATTAGGGAGGAAGAATAGTAGCTGGGGTCCTGATTAGCATGATCCCAGCCAGTTTTGTCAAAAAAGCATACTGACACCAGCAAAAAGTGGGAGTAACAATGAAAGCAGCTCCTGCTTTCCTACAAGGGAGTTATAGGATTCCCTCATGTGGGTCATAGTTGCCCCAGCTCCTGTGTAGGTTGGGAGGAGAAGGATAGACTGATGCAATGAATCTTCGGCCGAAGACTGATGTCAAGCCTCATGTGACAAAGTCGGTTGACGCAATGACTTCGACCGCCTGCGTAGAGACTCACCTTTAGTTGTCAAAGGAAAGTGACGTCCACGGAAGCAGCTCCTGGATCAGACCTGCAGTTGGTCCTTGGAGTGCGAAGAGGACCGAAGCCGATGGGGAGTCTTTGAAGGCTGCAATAACCATGCAGCAAGAAGGTTCATCCATGTTCCCTTTGGCGACTTCAGTAGAAGTCGCTGACAAAACTCACACTCCTTGGAATCATAGTGCTCTCCCAAGCACCACATACAAACAGAATGTGGGTCAGTGGCAAACATTTGTTGACCGCAGGACCCACAGGGTTTAAACCCCGAGGACATAGATAAAAGGCACACTGTTACTTTTGACAAAATTGTAGCGGTAGGCCAAAAAACGTCCAGTGGAACCCCATATCAGATCCACGTTTTAAGCACGGAAAAGAAGAAACTGACGTCAGAGTGTCAGACGAGGGCTTATATGGACTTCGTCGACGTCACATCGGGAGGACGACGTCACTATGGAGACGCTCGACACCCTCGACCGGCGGGCTGAGGTACTGCTGTACAGAAAGTTCTGGATCCAGTCTGTCACTTGGGGAAAATTCTAACCTAAGAAATCTGCGTCTAGATGTTTCTATTAGGTTAACCTTATCACCCACCGTTGCCTATTATACTTAGCTACTGACAAACATCTAACTTCAAAGTCTTGTGACATTGCACCTTAGCCAGGGTGAGTCTTTTGGGGTTGTCAGGCCTTCTTTACTAGAAGAGGAGTTCAAATAATCTTGTCCTTTAAAACCCTTATATATTTCTTAATCTGTTGGAGACCTCCAGCTGCAGATTCCTTAACTTTAAATTTTCCCAGGCGTCAGACTGGATGAGGACAATTTTCCATGAACAGTACACCTGCGTGCAGATAGATGCAATCGGTTGGCTCTGTGTGGTGTTGTCTGCATCATCTGCACTGGAAAGGGTGTCTGTGTCACCTATATAGGCTCCACCTCGGCGCACTAACGTCAGTTCTTTTCTTTCTGTACCAGCCAGCGCTGATCCGAGGGCTTTTCCATGAGGCGGAGTGACCCCAACTCAAATAAAGAGTTCTATGAAGCCATCCATCTTATTTTTAAGTGGCCTGACTCCCCAGCACCACTTCGTGCCCCACGGGGTGTCGGAGGTCACCCCATCTGGTTCCACTTCGGTGGCTTCAGCGCCAATGGGTCCCCACAGATCTGGTCATGGATGAGGACTGGCGCTGGTCGTGCCATTACGTCCTTCCCCGGTGCTGGTCCTGACACAAATGCTCCAGACGCTGCTGATGGCACCAGTCCTATTCTGATCCCCGACGACACAGAGATGGAGCCACGTTGACCGACGCCGTTTCCGGTGTCAGCAGAACCCCTGGGTCCTAGGTTGGAGCCTGAGCCCTATTTGTAAGGACTAAGCCTCAAGGAGGAATTGGAGTGGTCACTGGACCCTTTAAAATATCAGTATGAGCAGGATATGGACTGGTGTGAGGAACTGGATGATGCAGTGGATTGGGCATGTCTCCAGATATCTGCATGCTTTCTCCACCTACCATGGCTATGGAGGGAGCTAAATATGCAATGGTGGTGGGAAGGGCAGCTGAGATTCTCGATCTTTATTTGCCCTCGGTTGCAGTCAAGACTAACATCTTGGATAAAACCCAGCATACAGGCTCCTTTGAATAGGACGATTGCCGTCGCCACCGCCCGCTCCATGGGACCCAAATTTCCTCACCCAACACCCTACCCCGGAGAGCATGGTGAGAAGTCAATTCCAGCAAAGTCCATGCCACATGGAGTTGACCGACCCCCACCTACTGGCATGCAGGGGTACTGCTCATGAAAAATCTTCCGGATCCAGTCTGCTGCCTGGGGATATTCAAAAGTAAGGAATCTGTGGCTAGATATTGTCTATACCGGATAAGGCGTTACCGAAGGTAAGTAACTTGTTCTTCAGTTTATAAATACAATATTAACATTTAGAATAACTTATTTTTAATAAGCTCTTCATACTTTGATCTTGCTGTTGTTAAACACTACGAACAATGGCATAGATTCATCAACCAAAATTGCAATCACAATAGTTGCGAATCCGCTATTGCAATCGCAATTGCTGTTACCGCAGTTCATGATAGTAAAAACAACCAAATTGCGAATTCGCTAAAAATATTTTGCGAGTTCGCAATTAAATTCGCAGAATCAACGTGGAACCCCCTTTGCGATTCTGTAATAGCGATGTTCCACTGATTCTGCAAAATCATTTGCAAAATCGCAAAATAATCGCGAAGCAAATTCATCAATAATCGCAATTTGCGAAAAAACCCAAAATCGCTCTTAGCGAGGCGCAATTTAAGGAGAACTCAAACCAGGTGGTAACCATAAAGTTCAGTTGGAAAAAAAAATGAAAATCCTAACAGGATACAGGTGCGGGGCTAAACAAACACACTTAAGGAGACACAGGAGCATGAGGACATTCACAATGCCAGGACTCTACATCGTGGTAAGGCGGCGAAGGCTCCAGGCTGCAGCCCGAAACCGACGCAGGATCCAGGAGCGCATCTTCCGGCTGCGGATTACACTCCTGGGCCAGACTGAAGAGGAGATCTACTCAAAATACAGGCTGAATGGGGCAATGATAACCAAGCACATCCGAGACCTTGACCCCCTGATGCAGCACCCACAAGGAGGACCAATGCGGTGCCCACCCATATCCAGGTCCTGTGCTGCCTGCACCTCCTGGCCTCCGGAAGCTTCCAGGGGATAGTTGCAATTGCAGGGGGGATCTCCTAGAGCACACTGTCCCGCTGCCTACAGAGTTTCCTGGACGCCATGCTGACCAGGCTACACCATTACATAACCTTCCCAACCACCCAACAGGACTTAAATCAAACAAAGCTTCAATTCTACAACATTGCGCAATTCCCCCATGTAATTGGATGCATTGACTGTACCCACATCCACATCTGCCCACCCGCTGAGACAGAATACATGTACCGGAAACACAAGTCCTACCACTCACTCAACATCCAGATGGTCTGCAATGCAAAGACAATCATCACCGACATAGTGGTCCAATACCCGGGGAGCACGCATGATTCTTTCATAGTCAGGCACAGCAGCATACACACCCGCTTGGCCAGGGGTGACTTTGGCGAAGGACACCTCCTAGGTAAGTACACATGCCCACATACAGTACGTCAAGCCCATGTAGCTGCGCATGACAGGCACTGACTCTCTGCTCCTTTCCTTCAGGTGACAGCGCCTATGGCCTCCGTGAGTACCTCATCACCCCATACCTCAACCCTGCCTCACCACAGGAACGGCGTTACAATGCAGCGCACATTCGCACCAGGAATGTCATTGAACGGACATTTGGGATGTTAAAGAGCCGATTCCGCATCCTACATAAGACTGGTGGGGCCCTCAAATACCAGTCTGAGGTCTGCTGCCGCATCGTGGCTGTGTGTGCCATACTCCACAATATTGCTATCAAGCGGAGGATACATGTGGAGATCTCTGGCAGTGAGTTGGAGGGGGACAACCGCCCACCTGCACATGTGCGTCATGCACACGGGGAGAATCCTGCTGAAGGACACAGGCGCCGCAACAACATCACACTGAATTGTTTTTAGTGCTCCCATACCCCTTACACAACACTGCACTCATGCATGCCAAATGAAATAATGACATGAGTATGATTTGCGTTTGAAATAAATTCTCATTATAATGTAAACAGGAGCTTTCTTTTACATTTTTTGGTTCACAAAACATGAAAACTGTATTAAGTCATACAGCCCCATGATTGGGAGGCAGGCCTGCTTTGTAATTCAGCATTGAAAAAAACAAGGGTCAGCGCTGATTTGCATATCGCCATTGTCTAACCCAGGGGTGGTGTGGAGTGGAAAAACGATGGATTTGGGCCCAGATCTTTGGACTGGGGTGAATGTGTGACATTGATCCACATTCTGTCCATCACTGTTGTGTTTGCAATTACCGCTCTAAGTGTACTGGGGATGCTCAGACGTGAGTCCCAGGCACTCCACACCACTGGAATCAAGCTAGCCGGGCTGATGAGAGGTGTTACCTCGAAACCGGGCCGGTCCTCGGATGCTTGTTTCCGTTCTGGGAAGGACATGGCTTTTGTAGTTCGGACTGGACTGTTCCCATGGGGCACAGGGTCAGCGCTGATTTGCATATCGCCATTGTCTAACCCAGGGTGGTGTGGAGTGGAAAAACGATGGATTTGGGCCCAGATCTTTGGACTGGGGTGAATGTGTGACATTGATCCACATTCTGTCCATCACTGTTGTGTTTGCAATTACCGTTGTAATTCAGCATGGCACTGCTGCTAATAGTCAGTTAATCACTAGCGCCTCCGGCCGGACGCACCCTGTCACCTCTCCACATCCACCTCGCCAGTATCAGGCCATGATGCTGCGGTGGGCGTGGTACTGCGGCGTCGTTCTTGTACCACCGGCAGGGACAGGCTGCTCAGACTGGAGGTGCCCTCCCTGGCATCATCCCCCCCCTTGCATGGACAGGGCTACATACCTGCTGTTTCTGGACAGCAGTTGTGACCTGTTCCAACGCCCTAGCAACATCCTGGAAGCATTGCGCCATCTGTATTGCCAGGGACCGGCGTGGTAGTTGGGAAGTAGCATTCCCGATCAGGTGGTTTGACCTGGTGTGTGCCGATAGGCGGGTCAGCAGCTGGCGGTGGCAGCGGCGGGTGATGTCCTGCGGTGACACCATGATCTGGCTGTTCTCCCTCACTGCAGCCGTTAACACCTGCACGCTTTCGGTGAGCTGGCTCACGTTGCGCGCTGTTTTGTAAAGCTGCAGCTGCATGGCTGCCATGTACTGTGCCTGCTTCTGGTGGACAGCTAGCATCCGGCGATCGATGCCAAGCCCTTGTTCCTGATCATGTTGACCCCGGTCAGCCCGTGTTGCCACGTTGCCCTGCTGCCTCATCCGGCCACTTGACTGCGACCGCACAGTGGCTGTGCGCCGTGTCTGCCTCCTGGGTGGTGGTGTGGCCTGTTCCACTGCCATGTGCGACGCATGGTGTGGTTGCTCTCCTCCTGTTGCTGCAGGGGTGGCCCTGTTTGCATGGGGAGATGGTGGTACTGGTGCAGGTGTGTCTGAAGGTCGAGGTCGAGGGGCAGGATGGCTCTCTCCCTTGGTGTCCTCTGTGTTCTCCTCAATTTGGAGTGCCTCGCTGTCCATGCTCTGTGGTTCAGCAGCCCCTGTGATGTAAATGGGTGCATGATTAATGATATGAATCTTGCACATGGGAAGTTACGAAATGCATGCAGGCTTGCATCGCCTATCATGGTCCCTGCTTACACCCTCGATGAGGAACTCCAGCTCCTGTTCAGAAAATTTTATTTGTCTTTTTCTGCCAGGTGCACTGCTTCCTGCTGCTTCCTGGGACATTCTGGTTTTGGATGTGTGACCTGTTGTGGGCTGCAGGGTGTGTCTGTGGGAGCTCTGTGCTGTGCTTCTTCCACTCTCAAGCTCTGTGTTCAGAATGAGTGAGGGAGCTGCCTACTTCCTGGTTGTGATGTCATCATTGTGCTCGATATGCGACTTCCCGTTTTTGCGATCTAGCAGTTAGCGAGATCGCAATTTGCGATTTCGGTAATTGTGAAATCGCAATTTCAACATGGGAAACCGGCAATTCTGCGATTTTTGTAGGATTTAGCGGAATTCGCATTCGGCGATTGCGGCCGACTGCAAATCATTTTTTTGGTTGGCTTTTATTGATGCATCCCATTCTGCGAATTCTAATTTGCAATTCGGTATTTTTCGCAATTAAGAATTTGCAGAATCTGGGCTTGATGCATCTGGGGGAATATGCATTACTATTACCAAATGCAATTGTACTCAATGTCATGACTTCAGAAGGATAAAAGGCTGAGCTAGCGTTGCTTGTATTCAGATTTGTGATCTGCAGAGTTCATGTTATGTGATGAGCTAGATGAACAAATATAAGTTAAATTACTTGTGCTAAATAAAATATTCATTTGTGATACATTTACCTAAAGGTTGTGTGGCTAAGCTGTATGCCAAACAGTATAGTTTAAAAAATATTTTTCCTAACTGCATATCAGATGAGGCATTGGTTTTTTCGTTTTGTAGCATCTAAAATTGTGTAGAGTTTGAGAGGCACTATGTTCTCCCATACAGTAATAATTGCAAGTGCCTGGGTTGTCTTAATAGTAATAGGTAGACGAGGAGGGTTCTACTAAACAGAATTCAAGTGCTGATTAATATTTTAAATGGCATTACAGAATAAGGCAAAATCAAGCATATCAGTTTGCAAAGATGTACACCTTGCATACAATCCTAAGAATGAACAAGCGCACAAGTGTGTGAGGAGATTGGAGATAATTAGTGGCTTGCGTGACCCCTTGCAGATGGCATATATTGGTTGGGGACATATGGTGGTGGGGGAGAGGGTACAGAGGAATTGGGTGTGGGGGCTCCCATCTTCAGCAAAGTTTGGCATGTATGCTATCCAAAGTGTGAGGGATGGTCCTCAAGGGGGAGCAATCTCACATGGCGTAAGGCGTATGTTGGGAGTCCTTGGATCGAGAGTCTGAATAGGAATCCAGGGGCAGGTCAATCAATTTAGAGAGTAATGCTTCCCAACCTGGAGCTATCAGGCAGCAGCGAACCCTCCTGGAGTCTCCGTCATACAATGCCATCACCTTGACTTTTGCCCAGCGGGTGAGATGCATCCACCATTGAACAGAGCTCGGGGGATGGGTTACTTCCAGTATGTTGTGATGGCTTTCTTAGCCAATATAAGGGCCTTATCTAAGAAGGGAGCTGCAATTTTACACTTGCCTGGCCTGGTATATATTCCTAATACTCCTGCCTTCGAAGAGATATTGGGGATTTAAGTGATGTATATCAGTGGAGACAGGTTGATAATCCAATGTGGTCCCACCTGAGTGCAATTCCATTGAATGTGTTTCAGGTCGGCCTTTGAGGAGTTGCATATATCCTGTGCGCCTGGAAACACATGGGCTATCGCTTGGATAACAGGTAGGCCGTATGAATAATACAAAATGGAATCAGCTTTAACCAGGAGTTGCGGGACACCCTTCATGGGTAGGCTACAGCCCGCTCTCATTCCCTGTTGTGCAGTGGTCTGCCAAATTCACCCTCCAATGTCTCCTGGAGGGACATCTGTGTGTGGGGGAAGAGAGCTTTAGTGAGCCATGTAATAAGTCTATGGCCAGTGCCCATAGTGTGTAATGTTTGGATGAGTTGATGCATGACTGGATCCCCTCAGGGAAGGAGAGAGAAGAAAAAGGCTCCTGGGGAGCGCATTTAGTTCAGTCAGTGGTTCGAATGTCCCTGTAGAGTTCACCCATGGTGGAGAGGCCAGCCTCATCCCATGTCTCCAACTGGCCAGTGAAGATGTGACCAATAATGGAATTGCTGGGGTCTATGGGGATAGGTGTTATGGAAGATGGGTGCTCACAATAGACACCACCCTTTGGAGGAGGGATAAGCCCTGGAGGAGGTGAGTCCTAGCATTCATAAGGCAAAAGATGGCTCCACCAGGTAAGGGAGGACCAAAGGTCCCTTATCCTCATTATTTCGGCCCGCCTGCCAGTAGGCCAGCCATTGCCGTTGGGTCACTAGATAGTAATGCTCGAAGTAGAGTACCCCAAGGGCCCGCGCTTGGAGCTAAAGTTTGGCCAGCGCCACCCGTGTGAGCAAGTTGCCAGTAAAGGTCCCCCAGGAGAACGTGAAGTTCTTAGAAGAATGATCTGGGGAGCCAGAGTGGGAGGTCGGTGAAGTAATGCAGAAGACAAGGAAGGGGTAACCATCTTGGTGATTGCCACCAGTCCCGCAACTGGCACAGGGAGTGAAAGACCCGAAGGGTATCTTGGAGCAGCCGGAAGTAACCACTGCTGACAGATTGCCCTCAAATAGGTCCATGGTCGCATGAAAGATCTGAACTCTCAAGCAACAGATTACCGACCATGGCCTACCACCAAAGGCGGCTCCCCAGGTCAACAGCCCTTGCTGTGGCAGCTGAAACAAGAGAGAACTCCCAAGATGTATTCCACCTAGCAATCCGGACACCAGGCTGAAATCTACCAAGAACGATGCAAATGAGGTCAGATAAGCTTTGACATTCCTAAATAAAAGCAGAATGTCATCAGTATGTAGCAAGATAGTGTGGGTGGCATCAGACAGGGGATGTCCCAATCTCCTCCATCCCTTTGTGCCCTTGAGGCCAAATGCTCCACTGTCATGGCAAACTAGAATGGTGAAAGCAGGCAGCCCTGTTGTGTGCCATGGCCAATCTCAACAGACTCCGAAAAAGACCCCCAAAAGTGTGTCCTGGTTGTGGGAGAACTATATAGTAGTTGGTTCATTATATAGGGATCAAGGCCAAACTCCACCAGGACTGCAAAGAAATAGTGCCAGCTGAGGGAGTCCAACGCCTTGTGAATATCCAACACTGTCGCCCTGGCCATCTACCTTTCACTGCCTCCATGATCCGAAAGTTCAGCTGGACACATAATGAGTTATTGCTCCTTGGGATGAGTCTGTTGTGATCTCTATAGATTAGGCGGGGCAAGACCTGTTGAACTTTATAATGACTTTCTCCATTTTCCATCCCCCCTGCAATCCATGGACGTTTTAAATTTCAGGTTACAAAATGCTCAGATTTTGCCCACAAATACAGATCAGCATCAATCCAAAATAGCAGTAGTTTATTTGAAAACGTTGTTGGTTTAGGGCCTTATTATGACTACAGTGGTCCATTGGAGTGGTGGTGGGGGTCTATGGACTGCCATACTGGCGGTCCACCAGCAATATTTCTACTATAGCATTTGGACCACCACTGGACCATTATTACCGCTTGGAATCCGCAATCCCTCAGCAGTGGTACAGCGGTCTGAGGCCGCAATATGCTGGCAGTACTGCTACAGCACCACCAAGCATATTCAGAGTTTCCTCACCGCCACAGTTTTCATGGCGGTGAGCCTGCCATGACAAGTGTGGCAGTGAGGAAAGTAAGGGGGCCCCAGAAGGCCCCCTGTTAACTCTGCATCAGGGGATGCAAGCAGGGGGCACCAGGAGTGACCACCAGGAGTGCACCCCCAGTTCCTGCATGGCATGGACTTCGCAGTCCATGCCATGCAGGAACTTCTATTGAGGTGGGCCCACATATGAGCCTTAGCACGGCACTGCTGTGGGCTAGCTGCCGCAGGGGTGCCCAACCTGTATTCCAGTCCGAATCCGGCGGGTGGTCTCAGTAATGGTTTGATGATGTAGCAGCGACACGCTGGCATGGTGGCCTGCTACCACAACATCAAACTCATAATAAGGCCCTTAAAGTTTAAATATTCCTTAAAGACCTGTTTTTTGCGAAGAGATGTAGTATGCAGCTTTATGCCTTGTTTTTCTGACTCTGATTTCATAATATGATGGGGTACTGCGCACCTCCCACACCCCTAGTTCGAGCACTGTGTGTGTTAGACCCCAAGCGTCCTGCACGATCTTTTGGTAGTCTGGAGAGATATCAGTGCTGGCTCTGTAGTGCATGACTCATTAGTAATGGTCCCTTACCACGCTAATTGAGGCGGAGTTTGTAAACTCTCCCTCACTTTAAAAGCGCAAGCAACAGAGACGTTGTTGCTTAGCTTCGGATCTTGTTCTGCACCACGCCCCTTCCTTGTAGTTAGCGTCCAGCTTATCCCTTAGCCTGTTCCAGCTCAAGCTCTGTTCCTGTTCTGCCCGATTACCCTGCTCCCGGTTCCTGCCTCGTTTCCCTTCCCTCTTCCCCGTACCGTGTCCATTCCTCCTGTCCCACCTCCTTTGCCTGTTCCACCGCTTCACGTCGTAAACTGCGTTTTTGTGATCATACGCTGTTAGACGCCGCCGGCTGCTCCTTCATTCCTGCCGCAGCTGCCTCTTCTTCGGAGCGGAATTACTGCTTCAATCAATAGCTGTAATTCCTGCCGGTGTTTCCTTCAGCTCTCATTGCTACCGCGGAGGCGGCCGTGGAATTTGGCATTTGTGTCCAGGTGAACCATTCAGTTGCCCCAGGTGAGGAGTTCCCCCCACTTGCACCTCTTCTTTTCTGTGGCAAATTTCCCCCTCCTTGTAACGTGAACCTGATTCCTGATTCTTGGGATACAACATTTAGTACGTCCTCGCTGTATGTCCCACTATTCTTTAATAGTGTCCAAATTCACAGGGCATTCTTTACTTAACTGATTACGGTAATACCCAGCAGAAGCTACACTTGGTTTATTACTCTTTTACTTGTTTGTGAGAACTAGTCCTAGTCCCGCATTTGTGTTCCTGAAGTTTACTGGCCAATTAATTCTTTCCTCACATAAAGACACCTCGAATACTTTGTACATAAGAGGTGAAGCTTCATATCAGGCAAAGAAGTATTTGCCTACAACTTGGCCTTCACTTGGACTGTTTATAAGACATCACGAGATGTCCAGCTGGTAAGGGTAAATTGTGTTTCTGCAGAGCCTGCACTGTTTATCTCTAGGGTGTTTATGATATTAGGGGAGGAGGGAGAAGGATTCTTATCTATTGTTCATCTTGTGTCTCCCTATAGGTTAACCCCTCCTGAGTTGTGGTCCACGTTGAGGGAAGCCAGCTGGGGGATAAGAAGACTCTCCTTTTTTCTGACTTCTAATCCCCACATCTCCCCTGAACAGTGTAAGGGTGCGAGGTTGATCATATATCTCATCCTTGGGCTGTTCCCAGGAGAGTTGGGGAATTCTCTTTGCTCCCGTGGATTGAGCCTTGAGTCTAACAACAGGTTAGTGGTATCGGCAACAGTGTGTCCACCTTATTACAAATATCATAGGGTATAATGCAATTGTAATAAGGTGGATGGGCTATCGCTGCAGCGAAACTGGTATGCAATAAAAGCAGACTGAGCTCAGCATCCATGTGCATGAAACAACTCCAATGGCTACCCAAGCGACAGAGGGCAGTGTTCAAACTACTCAGTCTTGCACAAAAGGCACTACACTGCAGTGGACCAAGAATCCTACAGTATAAAATTAATTGTACGGTCCTACGAGGTGCCTACGGTCACTCTACCAAGCACAAGCCAGGACAAAGAGCATAAGGAAAGTGAGGGCACGAGGATGTTCATTCTCATATCTGGCAGCAAAAAAGTAGAATGAACTACCTCAATACCTATGCCTGACAGCATATTATCTGGTTTTCAGGAAAAAACTCAAAACCCATCTGTTCCCTAAATCCTAATATCTGTCAGATTCACCGCTACCTCTGGTAACTGTACAACGAATTCCTGCTACTTAATGCCTTGATATCCTTCGGGATGATTGTTACCGCTATATAAATAAAATACATAAATCCGTCCCGTTGGTGACCACAAAGCCATTTGCCAAATTCTAAATCAGGCCCATAGTATAGTATAAACCCATATATAAACAATTTGCTGGCTTCCGATTTACTTTAATCCAAATGATATGTTTTAAAAAAGGAAAATATTTCTTTGATGGTGCCAGATAAATTAGTAAAAAACCTGGAAGAAATTTTCAATGGGGAAACTGTCACATGGATGGTACTAATAGGCCAATTTAGGCTTTGGTGGTGCGGGTAGAGTCCGTCAAGTCGAAGAAAGACATTACCTTTGTCACCCTGGCAGCCTACTGTCAGCCAAATTTAGAGATGCCCACCAGCTGAGGGTTCATCTTTGTATGTTGAAAAGAACTGCTGTCACAGTGGTTCCATTCAGGGTACAAAAAGTATGGTCGGTGGCTGTCATTGATTTTGAGGAGTATGAACCAAAATGTTAACATTTTTTGCTTTCCAAAACAAACTTTCAAAGTGTTTTTAAAACAAACCAAAAAAAAGACTTATGACCTTAGCACCCCGGGAGTTTTATCCTGAATGCGAAGGCTCCAGGTGAGGAGAACATATAAGTAAAAGAAGTGCAGTGACATAAAACTCCACTCATAGTTTGGAAAAAAAAAAGAAGCAAATTTACACAAAAGTATAAGTATACCTTTGTGAATCAGGCCCACCGAGGGTTAATGTTCAACTAGAGTGCATTTGAAATGATCTGTACCAGTGCATGGCTTTCAAAGTATTTTCAGGCTCAAACTAGACAGATAGATCTCACCTTTGGATAGTATGAGGGAGGGTCGGGCAGTCAGGGCAGTGGCGCGCGTCTCTTTACTAAGTCCTGCACTCTGGGCGCTGGGCCAGCGAGCTGCTGAGTGCTGGGTGTTGCCCTCTTGTCCGAGCGGCCTTCTGTCCCTCGGGCCACTTCCTGGCCACCACTTGAAGTCATGGCCACTCGCATCCTGTCCCGGGCTGTGATCATGGGGCCCCCAGGTTCCAGGAAAGGCACCGTGTCCGACAGGATCCTCAAGCACTTCGGACTCAAGCGACTCTCCAGCGGGGACCTGCTGCGGACCAACATGCAGAGGCACACAGCCGTAATCTTTGCTGGGGACACTTTGTTTTGACCGTGAGGAGGAATCCATCGCCCAAGAGCCCCTGCTCCACACACCTGCGGACCTTGCAACCCCGCCCACCAGCACTATTAAACTGTACGTATTCACCGCTGCGCGGGACGCGCGTGGGCGCGCGCCGGGCGAAGCCCGGGCAAAGGGCAGGCCGTCTGTGGCCGTCCGGGGCCGAAAGTGACCGGGCTGGGCCACCCCCCGTAAGTCCCCCTTGAAAAGTACACTGGACACTGGGACTCTGCCATTTTTGTGGTAATTACCACTTTTCTTTTTTACCCAGTCAAAGCTTGCACCGGTATCTGCTACTTGTGGTTTCAACTAGTAGTCCTTTATGGGGCATAAGTTTTATTAATATTTATATTTTTTGCTCTTAATTGTGCATTTTTATTTGTTGCCCAATAATTTGTGGTTGCAGCTAAACACATATTGTCGACCCAACCAGTCCCTACCCTTACAGCTTTTGATAAAATGCTAGAGAAAACAATCTGGGTAGTGGCAACAGCTATTGAAAATACTGAAAGGCGACTTTCAATCACCCCTGCTATGCCCCCCCTATGTCACTGTGGGATTCCTCTGCAGCTACAGTCAATCCCGCTGAATCTACGTAATTCCTTATGCCCTCCTTTACCGACCTTCCATGTACCCAGATTTTGCCAGAGTAGAACGCCCCACTGGAGGTTGCCTCATCCCCACCCCCCCTGGTATGTACAAAGGCTAGCAAACCCTGTGCTAGAACTGCATCTACACCTAACCTGGTTCAGTCTGACCTCGTCCCTCCATCCCCTACTATTGGACCTCCTGTTTGGGCTACCCATCTGATAATTGATCTCCAGACACATATGAAACAGCTTATCAATTCCCACTTAAAAATCCTGGTCCACTAGGATTGATAGACTAGTTTTCATTGATCAACACCAAAGGCCTAGGGCGAGTCCAGCCAACCGCCTCAACGGGGAACCCTGCCACTATATGAGTCTCAGGCACATCTAAGCCCGCTACTAAGGGCCCTAACCTAGGCGTGAGCATCTGTCCTGACACCTCTACTTCTGCTTTGACTTCTCTTAGCCAGTTGAAACCCACCCCAGTCCATATGGGGTCTGGCCCAACTAATTGCCCTATTCTACCTCCTGCTGTATCTGGCTCTAAACTATGTGACTCATTCCCCACCTGACTACCGCAGGAAATTTGGGCTCTGATTTGGTCAGGTATCAATCTAACCCTGTTTCGAAACTCGGAAAAAATGGATCTCCCAAGCCCCCCCCCTCGCCCCCAGTTACCCCCAGAAGCATCCCCGTATGTGGTGGTGCTTACGGGCGTACCCCCATTGGCCAGTGAATGAGGGGAAACCTTCCCCGAGTTAAAGAATAAAATTATCTTCTGGCTAAGGAGCAATAGACCATTAATGGGTGCAGGCCAGGGGGAGATTCTGTTTGCATGAAGAGTCAGTTGGCTGGGGACTAGCCCTAAAGACATCCGCGGTGATTGTATCATTGTCAACTTTAGGGATCCTAGTGTGGTGGGACACATATCAGCTAATGGAGGGCCGTACAAAGCTGGTGCTATCAACACTTTCCACCTGGGGTACTTCTACTCATGTACTCTTGCTTCAGCTAGACTAGAGCCAACCTACTTCCGCCACGGCAGACAGGACCCTGATTATAACATACCAGTGGGAAATAGATACAGCGTATTGGACAATGTGGATTGACTATTGCCATCTTTGGGTGCAGATGGAATGGATCTGATCCTGGCTGGGAATTACGTAGTGGAGGGTGCCAGCTCAGCGGAGGGGTCCCCCGAGCAGGCCCCTAGAGCCGAGGAGGGTAGCCCAACTACATTGTTACCGCCCCAAAACACTGGTTTAATAGGGGATGATAGGGAGGTGGCCACGCTCTCAGACTTAGTACCCCCACCCTATATTGTGCACCAACAAGTCGAGGATCCAATAGCAGTGGTGGGGACACGTAGACCACTCATTGGGTCTTAGAATGTAGCAGGGTTGGGGGCAAAGTTGCATAACCCGGAATGGGGAGAGCTGATGGATAGCTATGATTTATGTCTGTTCCAGGAGACCTGGTTGTTGTCCACTCCCGTTAGGGTAGGATTTGTGTCCTTCTACTCCTCCTGCTGTCCAGGGACCTAGGGGTAGACCCTCGGGTGGGCTATGTATTTGGGTTGTCTTGCACCTAGGTTGTACTGTTAAGACTATAGACTCTCCTTGCCCGGACATCCTATGTATTGTACTTAATTTTTTGAATGGCCTGGCGGAGGCAGTGATTAATATGTATTTACGTCCCCAACCACACCAGTTAGGTTTATCAACCCTGGACGCCCTAGATTCCCTCCTCCACTCTCTTCCCTCGTCGCATCACAAAATTATTGGCGCTGACCTCAACTGTCACTTCGAACCACTCTGGGGAATTCCCTCGGTAACCTCGGACGAGGATGAAAACTGGCTAATTCCGGATTGTACTACATATCCGGAAAAGCGCTTACTGCCCATGGCCCTTGCGATCAACAAGTTGGCCGTATCACATTCTCTTAGAGCCTGTAATGGCAGACTTCTCCCAGATGTCCCGGGCGCATTCACCTTTAATAGACCAGGGAAAAGCACGTCCATAGATTATATTATGGTAAATGTAGAATTCTGGGCTCGTCTGAGAGCCTTTTCCGTCATTCCCAGGGTTGATAGTGACCATAATTTACTGTCACTAGAACTATTAAATACCCTGGGTCACCAAAACATTCTGGGGGAGCTGAGTTTCCCAATAATTCGAACCTTGTTATGGCAGCTGGTGGTAGACGACTTAGGTGGGCGAAGGTTGTAATAGAACCTGAAAGGTTAGCTGAGGTATACGGCCATGTCGCACGCGCTCTAACAGAGGTCTCCCACCTTCTGAGCTCTAATTGCGAACTGCCCCGCCTCCATTTCCAGGATTTTCAGCATATCCATACCAAGCTCCTTTGTTCTCTGGCCAGCTATTTCTATACTACAATCACTAAAAGGCCAAGTGGAAATAAGCGCGACCACTGGTTTAATAAAAGTTGTAGGCTGGCCAAAAACACCCTGATAAAGGAGGTAAAATCTCGGTCCCCGCTAAGTATCAAAAATGCTAGGCATATCTACCAAAATTTGATCAAGGAGGCTAGAGCTGAGTGGGGGGCCTCAAGGTGGGAAAACAATAAGGCAGCCCTGGAAGCCCGAGATTATAGGTAGTTTTGGAACCTTGTTCGCTCAGGGTCATTGGAAGGATTGTCTGCCATCACTCCTAACTTTAGTAAAGAAGTCTGGCTAAATCAATTTAAGCCCCTCTACTCACTCAGCAACCCTGATCCTCGAGTAGATTTAGTGGACCAAGTAACCTCCCGTGAACCAGTGCACCTGAAGGCCTTGGGCCCTGATTGTCTACCGTGTAACCTCCTAGAAGTCCAGGTGGCCCTCAGAAGCTTGTCGATGGGAAAAGCTCCGGGCCTAGATAGGGTCCCTGGGGATTTATATAGAAGCGAACAAAAGGTCTGGGCCCCTTATATCCGGGTCTATTTTAATGCCATTCTACAGGGTTTGGAGATCCCCCCAACATGGTTGGCAGCGGAAATCATCCCTATTCATAAAAAAGCTTCCCCTCTTGATCCGGTCAACTACCGCCCCATTAGTTTGATTGATGTCCTCCAGAAATTATTTGCCCGCTTCCTTATACCAGGTTGCAGAGTTGGATGGACGAACATCACATCCTAACCACCCTGCAAAGGTTTCCACCATCGACCAGCTGTTTAGATTACAGCTGGTCTACTGGAAGACGGTTTCTATTGGGGCAGGTAGTCTGTACTTGATTTTTGTGGACCTACGGTCCGCATTTGACCTGGTTCAAAGGGATAAGCTGTGGGCATTACTGCTGGAGATGGGAGCCCCTGCCTACCTGTGCCATCTATTCAAACGTATGCACCAAGGTACATACGCAAGGGTGAGGTATGGGAGGAGTGGGGAGTTGTCGGCTCCGTTCCCGGTTGAAAAGGGTGTGAGGCAGGGGTGCGTATTGGCCCCCATGCTCTTCTCCCTTTTCCTTAACGGGTTGATAGACCATCTATTGGGAGCAAAATATCTGGACTCCCCAAGCCTAGCGGGGCATAAGATACCTGCCCTGATGTTCGCTGATGACACCCTTCTACTGTCAAAATCATCTACGGGCATACAGCGCACATTAGAGGCATTTTGCTCCTTCTGCAGACTCAGGAACTTGGAGATTAACCTTACTAAAACCAAGTTCATGGTCTATAACACCAGATTAGCCAATTGCCCCCACCCCCACTTGGATGGAACGGTACTGGATCGGGTGTCCACCTTTACTTATCTGGGGGTCACACTTAACGACAGAATGGACTGGGGGTCCCACATGGCTAAGGCTAACTTGAAGCTGGCGCAATCATCCGGGGGGATTTTAAAGGTTTTTAACGATACTTTGCTCAAACTGCTGGGTCCGCATATGGAAATCTACAACGCTCAGGCGAGAGGAGGAGCACTCTATGGCTCAGGCCTATGGGGTCATGTGAGTGCTGCACCCCTGTCCATAACTGAGAATAGTTTCCTTAGGCGTCTTTTGAGGCTCCCCATGAGTACCCCCCTGACACCTCTTCGACTGGACTTAGGATTGGTACCCGTTCAGGAGATTGTATCAAATCGTCCCATCTTGTATTGGAGACGTCTGTGGTCGACCCCTGAGCTCTCGAGCTACAGGGAGGACTTGGGGGATCTCCTGTCTAGGAGGAGTGTGGGGAAAACCCCTTGGTTAAACCACATCAAGCAACTCTGTTACGCCATAGGAAGGGGGGACATGTGGTCGTCTCCCGAGGAGAGCTGTGCCCTGTATTCTAAGAAAACATTAAGTATGGCACTTAAGTGCCACTGTATGGAACTTATAATAACAAACGCGTCCATAGGTAGGCTGACCAACACTTTTCTGGACATCAAGGCCCACCCTCATTTAGAGAAATTCTTGGATGATATCCAACCCCCCTGGCTAAGAAACTATACATCCAGTTTAGATATGGGGCTTTGCCGCTTAGGGGCGTAACATACAAGTGGTCAAATGCCATGCATATAGAGAGTTCCTGCCCTGGGTGTTCGAGTAACAGAGAGACAGATCTGCATGTTCTGCTCTTCTGCCCCTTCTACACTAGGGCCAGAACTATATGGATTATACAACTCTGTAAGGCCAGGGGACTCAGGGACTATAGGGAGGTATTCAGAATACTCAAATATGATACCACGCCCCTGATAGTCTTTGCAACTGCAAGATTCCTTTTGTCCATGTGGTACTCAAGGTGTGCAAAACTAACAGTCGGAAGCCTACAAACCACCAACACTGATGTAGCGTAATAATTTTATCGAACGTGGTTCGTCACTAAAACTAGGGCTAGGGAGTGCCATTAGATTTTAACGCACTTCATGTTTATTATGATGTATCTTTAACTATTTTATGAATTTATTGTGCTCTAGAACTGTAATATATTATCTTTTTTAATCTTTCCCTAGCTGTAACTATGTCCTTTCTTTTGTAATTATGTATTTATGCCTTTTTATGTTTTTTTACCGATAATAAAAGCATTGACTGACTGACTTTGGATAGTATGCTACGGTGCTTAGAAATGGGTAGATTGATTGAGGCAGCTCCTTTGCAAGACTGTTTATGATAAATATCCAGCAACTCAGTGTACTAAGCATAACAAATTATCACTAAGTATTTTCTCAGAAGAATGTCTGAGAGTCAGAGGGTATATCTTTGGGGCTTTCTAACCAAAAGCATTCAAATCTGAATGTCGGCTCTGTCCCTATCTGCCATCCACCACATTGCTCTTCACCCTCTATGTCCGGCACCTACAAACCTTAAAGTTAAGCACCATTCCAGACCCCAAAACTCAGTTAAAAACAGCAAACAAAAGAATGTACATTTTCCCTGTTGATTTTATATTGGTGACACACTAGAATTCAAAACATGTTACAAAGCTGTATCAATAGCACAGAAGAATGTTTTCATCGAACTAACCTGTTATAGAAGCAGCCAGAAAGGTAAAACATTCCCGCACAGATATGTGCGCTAAACAACAAAATGATGATGCTCTTCATGATAAGGTAATTCACAACATCATTCTGAAGGTCACGTTCATAATTCTTCATAAATTTCAGCAGCTAAACAAAACAAAAAAAAATCAGTAGAATTTTTATTTTGCTCTATCTTTCTTCACAAAACATGTCAGAGAAAAACAATCTTCCTTGCAAATGAAAGGAACTGACAACATTTTGGTTATTAAGAAGTTTCAGCCTGAGGCCCCTGGCTAACAATAATGTACACGTTTTCAGTGCGGGCAATGGTCCAACGTAAGTTTATTTAACTTAATTTTCAATTACTGCAGGAAGTCTTGATGTTATCTGAAGGACGTGATCAGGCCCCATCAACTTAATAGCTACTGAATCCGCTGATCTCAAATTTCTGGGGATTCACTAGTAGAAGAGACACTCCTGTATATTGAAAGGCATTTGATTGCCTTGGCATTATCAATCTGACATGATATATATTTGCAATACACTGAAAACTTATATATCTGGAAATTCGTGCCTGTTTTACACTGGTTTATACTAGATGACAGCACCAAAGCGCAATGCATTTTGAAGATTGCACTTTAAAAATGGCAGAACTCTAAACATCATCACACTCCATTAGCTTTGGCACGCATGACATCCCTGTGGATTATGGAGCAGTTTTAATATTTTACGTATTTAGCATGTAATGATCCATGGCAAAATAAAATGGTGTAAACAGTATAATAAAGTTACCCTCAACTTGACAGTGATATACCTAGTCCTCAACACTTCTAAGAAAAGTTTTTAATCTATGTTGCTGTTTCCATATTTTCATGTCTCATTTTTAGGTCTCGCTTACGCAGCGCACATATGCTGCATAGGAAAAAGACCTTTAGTCATCGGCACAGTTTTGTGGGCAAAAACGTGCAGGCATTGCATTGCTTCCAATGCCAACGCGTGCACGTTTGGCGATTCCCTTGCAGGAGCAAGCAGCGTCATATGGTAGCAATAAAAGCTCCTGGCGCTGCTTGCTCCCACAAGGGAAACGCATTCACTTTTGCCGCCATATGTGGAGTTTTTTGCGCTTGTTTTTTTTTCCGGCGAGTACACATCTGTCCACTCAAATGTACTGCAGCGGTAAAGTTATTTCTCGAGACGCTCGGAATGTTTTTTGTGCATGCCTGCAATTAATAATGAAGTGCCTATTTGAAGTACAATGATGTCACATAATCATTCCTTGTCTGAATATAATTAACACACCCTCCTTCTATGTTGCTGCCCTGCCAGCAATGTTTTATTGCTGGATTTGTTTGTTTTTTATTGCACATAATCATAGCATAGCATAATTTACAATAGGGAAGGAATGGGGGAGAAAAACACAGACAAGGAAGCATGTTGACAAAATCCACTTTTGAAAACAAAAGGTATAGAATGTGCTGTCTGGCCGAGACCTAAAAATAACCATCATTCCAGCTTTTCAGGGCAAGACCACTGGCTTTGTCAATATTTGTTGGATTTGGTATGAAGCGGAGGCATTGTTACTGCAGTGACGACAGCTCCCAGCGTAAAGTTACTAGGGCAACATCATTGTGCGGTGTGATGTCACCTCAGCGAGGAAAGCTCCCTGATGTCACTGCAGTTATGGGAACACTCTGGGTGATGTCACTGTAGTATGGTCCGCTCCCCTGCAGTGAGTGGGAACAAGGGTTTACAGAAGTCATGCAACACTGAGAAACAGTCCGGGTCTGCGGCTCTGCCGTTTCGGTACTTCTGGAATCTCCGCTTTCCTCTGGCAAAGGAGCCGTGTCGTACACACCATAGCAATTCACATTTTGAAGTAGGGAGCATTACATATTTAAAATGGATTCCCGTCTAAGAATAGCCTATATTAGGAGAGGCGTGCATTATGGTCAATGGGTTTTGAATGAAAAACAGGGCTTCAAATGGTTCGTCTCTCTTGGGGGTCTCAGACCTGACAGTATTTCAAACTGACGTTGAAAAGAATCCTTATCGGGCTCCACATTTGTGTCCTTAACCTTCCTTACAGGTAAAAACACTGATTTCTGAACAATTACTTTAAATCCATTTGAGAAAGTGGCTCTATATATACTGGACCAAAATAAGGTGCAGGGTGTATAGAGTCCACAAACCCCAGAGGTATAACAGAGGTTAAAGCCAGGTGTGACCTTACTCTTGAAAGTAGTAGCTTGGTCGAGCAGTAAGGCACTACCAGAGGACAGTGTAAAGCATTTGTTGTACACACTCAGTACAGGCTCGGCGGGTGCAGAGTGGGCAGGTCTTGAGCTTCCTGGCTGGCACCAGGGGTTGGTGGTTGAAGCAGAGCCTCTGCTTATGGGAGTCCCAGTCTATAAGAGCGTCAAGGCAGGCAGGTCCTCCGGGTGTCCCAAGGTTGCTGTCCACAGGAGTGGCCCGGATTAAGCAGGAGCAGGTTCCAGGATCGACAGGCCGGTAGGGATAGGGCCAAGTCAGTGGGTGTCGTCCTGTTGTTAGCAGCTGCACGGCGGGTCTTCTTCTGCTTGATCTTCTTTCTTCTTTTCGTATCCGGATCTGAGGAAGGAAGGTTCAGGGAGCCCCTATATACAGAATTTAGGGGCGTTACAGGTAGGGCAAGGGCAGGGACCAATAGGTCCCTGTCCTGGGGTCGGTACACCCCTTTGTCTGCTCCTCTCCTGTAGGAAGGGGGCAGGAGCCTAGCTGTGATTGGGCAGGGCTCCTCATCTTCAAGATGGCCGGAGCCCGGGGTCGTGCTTCACCTCGCCTCTCCCACCTGAGGGGTGGGGTTGGCACAGGCTGGGTTTTCCGCCAGTCTACCCGCCAGAGTGGGGGTCAGAACCGGTGGGGGCCAGTAGATGGGTGCAACAAATGGTCTGGAGAAGCTCACAGAGGCGGCCGGCCTTTGAAGTTTCCCCCTGTCCATCCTGGGGGAGGAGACCTAGCACCTCGCCCAGGATGTGCTTTGTTGCAGGCCCAGGAGAGCGAGGGGCTCTCCACCCAGGGGTCCAGCAGTATGTCTGCTGTGTGGCAGTCTAGGCAGCCACTCAGTCGAGACATGGATTGTAGGCTAGGTTTCAGGGGCATCTCTAGGATGCCCCCTGGGGTGCATTTTACATTACATCCCACACTGACATCAGTGTGGGTTTAATGGGCTGAGAAGTCTTCAGTGTAGCCATTATGGTGTTGTGGAGTTTGTAACAACGAACTCCCAGCACCATATACTCTTAATGGCATCACTGCACTTACAGTGCCCGGGAATGGCCCTGGGTACTGTAGGGGCACAGGGCTCATGCACCTGTGCCCACACCACTGGCATAGAGCACCCAGCTAGAGGAGTGACTGATGTATGCAAGGGCAGTGGGTTTGTGGGCATGACACACAGGGATGTGTGCCATGTCAACTCTTTGCTTAGTTCTGTACCTAGACACTCAGCCTGCAAAGGCAGTGTGTGGGTGTCAGGGTACAGGGCCTCTAAGAGTGGCACAAAAAGTGTTGCAGACCTTAGGGGTCTGTTCTGGTCACCATGCCCTGGGTACCTAGGGTACCATTTACTAGGGGCTGACAGATGGCCAGAGATGCCAATTGGGTTTTAGTTTCAACACAGTTTTAGGGAAGGAACACAGGCCCTGGGTACCTGGTTGGCAGGAGCCCAGGGCATACTCAGTCAAAGAACATCAGCAGTTCAGAAAAAAGTGGGGGCATACCAATGTAAGAAAGATGGCACTTTCTCACAATCCGCGAGGAAGGCTCATTTACATTCACATTTCACACGTTCTACTTAATCTTGCATTCTCGAAGAGGTTGCCATTCAAGGATACTGGGTTTCGGTACTTCTTCATACCCCATATAACCGAGTAGTTGTGGGTGGATGTTTATAAGGGGCCCTAACTAACAGCTCCGGCTGTGAGGCTGAAGGTACTGCGAGTTTCTCACGGACTCTGTCCGTGGGTCACACATGTTCAGAATACATGCTCATCCAGTCCTTGGCCTCTTTGCAGATCGCAATAATCGATTTGACAATTGTAACTGTGATTTTATGAGAAAGAGAGTGACTGTAGTACACAAGTATTATAATATGGACAGGGAGAAAATAAACCAAATGAGCATTTAGAGGTGACTGGGTGCGCTGTGTGTGTGGGCGGATGTTGAAGTGAAGGAGATGCAAGAAGTACATACAGAAGATAGTGAAAAGAGGGCTATGAAGAGAAAAGAGATGAGGTGCGAGATAAGCAGACGATCGGTTCCAGAAAAATGTGGGGTAAAAAGGGAAAAAGTATCTATGAGTGACCACAGACAAAAATGATATACGGGAGAGACTGAAACACTCCAAAAACTGCTATACTTTCCCCAGACCTTAGTCATCTATCTTTAATTCAGTTTAATATTTTCAGATTCTAATTATTCACAACAAAATCTCTGTTATTTATCTGATACTGCTAAAAAGCATTGCCAAAGCCAAACAAATCAGCTTGTTTAATGTGTACATGTCACTGTGCTATATGTCTTGAAGTATAACAAAGAGCCCACAGAGAGGCAACAAAAACTTGTCAGTCAGTAGACTATGGGCAGGGCCACTAGAATCAAGCAATTTTGTGGCCATAGCGTTTCGGGTATGATTAAGGATTCACCACATTTGCCACACAATTCATCTGTTTGCATAATCAATCCTCTGCCGCATAATTCACAGATTAAAAAAAAATGTTTCTAGCTCAAACAGTTAAAAAGTTAGTAAAATTACAGCGACCTTTGCAAAGGTTGACTTGTCACCTTTCTGTAGCTCAGTGCTATAGTTGGGTGTGAAACTGATTTTAATGAGGTACAACTAATGCCCAGACCATGTTATTATTCTTTTTTTCAACATAATAAAGGAATACTATCACAAAATGTGTCACTTAATTTGCCTTTTCTTGCAGCATAATTCACTCAACCCCGTACATAATTCGACACTCCCTGCCACATAATTCCAGTGGTCCTGGCTAGTACTAATGAGGTGAAACCTTTGCGCAGAGAGAGTCAAACACATGAGAATAGTGGTAAAGTAATGCAGTAACAGTATAACAGAAATTGGCGCATAATTTCCCTTTTAGTGCTCCATAATTTAGTCAAGCCTGCCACTTGATCCTCCCCTACCGCATAAGTCTAATTGTCTTGACTATGGGAAACAGGATTTTAACTTGCAGGTTTTAAGCCAATTCCTCTTGGGAATGATTCCTAGTTGTGCTTCTTAGACCACGGCCCTTTTAGTGACTCCCCCCACACTCCACTTTTTTTCATCCCGCTTAAAGCCCTGATGAAGAAAAGAGGTCAACCAGTGGTTAGGATGGAGTCTGGTTATTTGAGTAGAATGGTGGAGGGGAGACGCTAGATTCTAATCCTGGTTCCCATACCTGAAAACAAATGTTAACCCTTGTCAAATCATTTAATCTCTCGTGGTCTTATAACCAGAAATAGGACAGCTTAGAAATGGGCTGTCCAGCAATCATGATATTATCTACAAAAAAAACTGGAGCATCGGTCTCCACAAAATAAAAATGAGAATTTCCTTTAATAAAAATATTTTAACACCTAAGGCAGTTTCAATTATCACCCCTAAGAGTTTGAAGTTTTAAAAGGTGTCATCAAAGGCCTGGAATGTGACCTGAGCAATCGCCGCTGTCTGAGAGTAACTCAAGCCCTCTTTCTGACACTTTACAGTTTATTTATGTCATCAACATCACATAATAACAAGTGATATATGAAGCAATCTCCTTAAAAACTATACAGCATTATTAGTGTTTAAGTTGCCTTAAAAGAAATTATTCTTATATATATTATTTCTCATAGTATATCAGCCTATAGTCATCACAATTACGAAATTGCCTACTCCAAACTAAACATAAAAAACATTCCTGACCACCAAGCCTATTGCTAGCACACGTTTGCTCTCTGTAGCCCTCAGTACAACAAGAATTTGTAACATTTGCAAGAGTTTAAGCTACTGGTATTGTAAATGACAATGCCTTTTATTTATCTGTTTTGATAATTAACACATAAATATAAGGCATTTTCATTTACAATGCCAATTGCTCAAACTCTTGTAAATGCAAGATCTAGACACGGCCGCCATTGTTAAAGGCTGCTTGGAAAGTGAAAGCGTGCATGGCGCGCTGAATATTGCAGGAAAGCATGTCGGGCCTGCAGTAGGAGAAACTCACGAAAGAAAATAGTGCTTACAGGCTAAATAAAACATACTGTGTAACAACAGAAGTAATAAGCATTGATATAGCCAATAGGTCTCGCCTTTGGGACCTTATAAGTGTTTAGTCATTAAAACACTTGATGTTGTTGCACCAAGGATATTGTGCTGGATAACTAAACACTTATAAGGTCTTAAAGGCGAGACCTATTGGCTTTGCCAATGCTTGTTTAAATTATGGCCAGTATTGCTAGAAGGGGATGGAGGTGGGAGGATGGGGGATGGTCTCAGGAAGGGCAGAGGTGCCCAAGTTCTTACCTTGATTGTGAGCAGTCTTGGCAGGCTATTGCTGCAGTTCTCCCAGTCGCACAAGTTACTACTTGTGTAACAATATATCTGTAAGAGACATTAGTTAGTATTAGATTCCTTACCTTAGAATATCCCCAGGCGTCAGACTGGATCCGAAAATTTTTGCGTAGCAGTACCCTTGCGCGTCGGTAGGCGTCGTCTGCGGCTCCGCGTCCGTCGTCGGCGTCGTGGGCGCCGTAATGACGTCGTCGGAGTACTTAGACGCCGCCTCCGCGTGCTGACGTCAGTTCTTAGACACAGCTTTTCCGCGCCAGAAACGCAGAGCCATGTTAAAAACCAACACTGGTGCCATTGAAACTAGGGCCCTGAAGGGGACAACCCTAACCCTAGATATTGGTTCGCAGAACGGGGAGGATAGGTGGGTCGGTAAGGAATCTAATACTAACTAATGTCTCTTACAGATATATCGTTACACAAGTAGTAACTTGTGCATCTGAAAGAGACACGTTAGTATTAGATTCCTTACCCTAGAATAGATACCCCAGCAATACCAACCCCGGTGGTGGGTCTGCGAACCAATAATCACACCAGAAAGTCCTGGAGGACGGAATGGCCAAAGAAGCCATCCCTCCGGACTTGGCTGTCCAGGCAGTAGTGTCTTGCAAACGTGTGCAGCGATGCCCACGTAGCTGCCTGACAGATGTCTTGTAAGGGCACACCCCTGCCCAGGGCAGTGGTAGTCGCCGTCGCTCGGGTAGAATGAGCCCGCAGTCCAACCGGGGGCTCCTTCCTAGCCAAGGAGTAGCATGCCTGGATACACAGGATGATCCACCGGGAGATGGTCCTCTTGTGCACCGCTTTCCCCTTCTTAGCGCCCACATAACGAACAAAGAGTTGGTCATCCACCCGGAACTGGCGTGTGCGATCCAAGTAGAATGAGAGCGCACGTTTTGGGTCCAGACGGTGGAGCCGCTTTTCCTCTTTAGAGGGATGCGGTGGCGGGAAGAAGGTTGGCAAGGTGATAGACTGCCCGATGTGAAAGGCCGTGACAACCTTGGGCAGGAAAGAAGGTTTGGTACGAAGCACCACTTTGTCCGGATGGACGGAAAAGAAAGGTGGAGTACAAGAAAGAGCCTGGAGCTCACTCACTCTCCTGGCAGAGGTGATGGCAACCAGGAAAGCAGTCTTCAAAGTCAGAAGACGAAGAGGACAGTTGTGAAGTGGCTCAAAGGGAGCGCACATCAGGAATGTTAAAACCAGGTTCAAGTCCCACTGAGGCATCACAAACGGAACAGGAGGAAACGTGTGAGTGATGCCCTTAAGAAATCTGTTTACAATAGGGGACTTGAACAAAGAAGGCTGATCAGGTAGCCTGAGAAAGGCTGAAAGGGCAGAAAGGTAGCCCTTGATAGTGCCCAGAGCAGAGCCCTGCTGGGCAAGAGAAAGAAGGAAGAGAAGAACCTCAGAAAGAGGATCCACAGCCTTTGCTGTGCACCATGCCACAAATCTGTTCCACCTGCAGGCGTATACCGACTTTGTGGAGGGACGCCTGGCTGCCAGAATGATGTTACAGACTTCAGGAGGCAAGTCAAATGGCCTCAACTGTCGCCGCTCAATCTCCAAGCATGGAGGTGGAGACTGGCAGGTTCGGGTGGAGGACCGTCCCCTGCTGCTGCGACAGAAGGTCCTCCTGAAGAGGCGGACGAACCGGGGGATCGACTGACAGACTGAGTAGCTCTGGATACCAGTACCTTCGAGCCCAGTCCGGAGCCACAAGGATGACTTGGGCCCGGTCGCGCTTGATCTTCTTCAGCACTCTGGGCAGAAGTGGTATAGGCGGAAAGGCGTACAACAGACCGCAACTCCACTAGCGATGAAAAGCGTCTCCGAGCGAGTGCCGCCTTGGAAATTCCAACGCGCAGAACTGATGACATTGCGCGTTCTCTTCGGTGGCGAATAGATCTAACCAAGGCTCTCCCCATCGCTGAAAGAGGCCTTGCGCCACGTCCGAGTTCAGACGCCATTCGTGATCCATCATGCACCGGCGGCTGAGCTCGTCCGCCCTGGCGTTCAGAGAACCTGCCAGGTGTTGAGCCACCAGGGTCACGCCCTGGCGTCCCAGCCATTGCCAAAGGCGAAGAGCCTCTTGACAAAGGATCCACGACCCCACCCCGCCTTGTTTGTTGCAGTACCACATGGCGGTGGTGTTGTCCGTGAACACCTGCACTACACTCCCCCGAACAGAGGGGAGAAATGCCTTCAGTGCCAGACGAATCGCCCTGAGCTCCAACAGGTTGATGTGGAGCCGGGTCTCCGCCGGAGACCAGAGGCCTCTGATCTCTGCCTCTCCCATGTGGCCTCCCCAGCCCTGGAGTGACGCGTCCGTCACAACTACGTGCTCCGGTTGGGGAAGGGAGAGGGATCTGCCGCTGACCCAATCGCGGTCCGTAAGCCACCACTGCAGCTGTCTCGCAGTGCCCTCCGAGATCAAGACGTGGTCGGATAGGTTGCCCTGATGCTGGGCCCACTGAAACTTCAGGTCCCACTGCAGAGCCCGCATCCGCCACCTGGCGTGATGCACCAGTAGGATGCAGGAGGCCATCAGCCCCAGAAGCCGCAGCGTCAACCTGACCGAAACCCGGGATAACGGCTGAAAGATGGGAATCAGAGCCTGAATATCCCGGACCCGCTGTTCCGGCGGATAAACCCGAAACCGCGCCGAGTCCAGAACCGCTCCGATGAAGAGGAGCTTCTGAGAGGGACACAGGTGTGACTTCGGCACATTGATGGAGAACCCCAGCTGGTGCAGGAGGTCTGCCGTCGTCTGGAGGTGGCTGACGACTGTCTGGGGCGAGCCCGCCTTCAACAACCAGTCGTCGAGGTAGGGGAAGACTGAAACCCCTAACCTGCGCAGATGAGCTGCGACCACCACCATCACCTTCGTGAACACCCGTGGGGCACTGGTAAGGCCGAAGGGGAGCACGGTAAACTGAAAGTGCTCGTGGCCCACCATGAACCGCAGGTAGCGCCGGTGGTCAGGCAGGACGGGGATATGAAAGTAAGCGTCCTGCAAGTCCAACGCCACCATCCAGTCTCCTGGGACAGGGCAGCCAGGACCTGAGCCAGTGTCAGCATCTTGAACTTCTCCTTCCGGAGGAAGCCGTTGACTTCCCGTAGGTCCAAGATAGGGCGTAGGCCCCCTTTGCCCTTCTTGGGTACCAGAAAGTAGTGGGAGTAGCAACCACACCCTACTTCTGGCCCAGGAACGCGCTCGATGGCCCCCTTGGCCAAGAGGGCCGTAACTTCCTCCTGCAGAAGTCGCAAGTGATCCCCCGATACACGGTGGTTCTGCGGTGGCATGGCTGGAGGAGTCGCCTCGAAGGGGAGGGAGTAGCCCCTTTGGTCGATTTGCAGCACCCACCTGTCCGATGTGACAGTGCGCCAGTGGAGGTGGTGATGGCGAATCCTGCCTCCCACTGGCGTCACATGGGCCTGAAAGCACGGACTAGGAGGGTTTTGAGGCGGATGTTGCGGGGGAAGGTGTGGACTGACCTCGCCGCTGCCCCCGACCACCTGGACGGCGGTTCCCACGGCCGCCACCGCGTTGGGTATTGCCCTGCGGTGCGTGGCTGGCGGCACGTGTGGGCGCACCCCTTCCGTGGCCACGAAAGGAGTGATAGGCAGCCGATTGCTGGTGCTGGCCCGAGAGGCCTAAGGACTTGGCCGTAGCCCTGGAGTCCTTAAAACGCTCAAGCGCATGGTCTGCCTTGTCGCCAAAGAGGCGACGGCCATCGAACGGCATGTCCATAAGCGTGTTCTGGACATCTGCCGAGAAGTTGGCGGACCTCAGCCAGGCGTGGCGTCTGACCGCCACCGTCGTTGCCATCGCTCTACCCAGCGAGTCAGTGGTATCCAGCCCACACCGGTTGGAATACTTGGCTGCCTCCCGGCCCTCCACAAGGGCTTGGCCGAGTTTGGCCCGTACCTCCAACGGACACTCTGGCAGCACTTCCGCGACCTTATCCCACACAGAGTGGGTGTAACGTCCCAAGAGGCAGGCGGTGTTAGAAGACCACAGGCCGAGGCTAAACGATGAGAAGACCATCTTCCCATACTGGTCATACCTCTTGGATTCCCGGTCCGGGGGGGCGGACGGGAATGCGGTCTGGGAATTGGAGGCCTGGATGACCAGGCTCTCAGGGGTAGGGTGGGAGGACAGGAAACATGGGTCGCCCGGGGCGGGCAGTGGCGTATGGCCACGTTCCTATCTACGGCGAACCCGTAGCGGGCTTGGACCAAGTGCCCAGAAGAACGTCGGTCAAGGCCTCATTAAAGGGCAGCAGAGGCTTGGCCGAGCTTGACTGCGGTTTAAGGACCTCAGTGAGGAGGTTAGTCCTCACGGCCGCGACGGGGAGCTCAAGGCCCAAGGCCTTGGCAGCCCTCATCAGCACCACACTATAAGTTGCCCCCTCCTCCGATGCCACGGAAGGAGGGGAGACAAAACCAGTGTCTGGAGAGGTGTCCAGGCCACTGGCCTCCCCAAGGTCTCCTGCCCAGTCCTCATGAGACTGACACTCCCTGGTCAGAGGGTCCTCAGACCCCTCCCAGTCCTCTTCATCACCCATCTCCTGAAATTCAGGGTTCTCATCGAATGGGGCCTGTTCGTAGAGATGGAACTCTCCAACCGGCGTCTGGAGCGGGGCCCATCGGGGCCGTCCCGACGCCGGAACAGGAACGAAGGTGGGACCGGGGACGGCGCCGCCCGAGGCCGGCGCCGGAGGTGACACCTGAGGGTCCGACGCCGGGGAGGTCGTCAGATCCACCGGCGACGAACCAGATCCCGAAGGAGGACCAGCGGCATCCTGCGGCGCCGGGCCCGAAGGCGTCGGCGGCGTCGGAACAACTGGACCCCTCGGCGCCGGGCCCGAAGGCACCGGCGGCGTCGGGATAACGGGGACCTGCGGCGCCGGGCCCGAAGGCGTCGGCGTCGGCAGGGCCAAAGCACCCGACGGCGTCGGGGCCGGAGCCGCCGACCCGCTAGGGCCCCCAGACGGGTCCGCTGGGCCCGAAGGCGCCGCGGAGCCCGTCGGAGGAGAGAGTTTCCTCAAGGCCATGAGGAAGCGCTCGACCTCCTCCGGCGACGCGTTCAGCCCAGGGACCGGAGGGTGTGGAGCTGCACGCGGCGCCCGCGACTCCGACGGAGCCGCGTGGGTGGTGTCACCCGAACCCCCGGCCGCATCGCGTGAGCGTCGGGGGGAGTCCGAGGAGCGATGACGCCGCTTGGACTTCTTGTGCCTCTTACCTGACGACGACTTCGACCCGGAGGAGTGCGGCCTACTCTCGGAGCTGTGATGGCTCCGAGCCCGCGACCTGTCCCTCGACCTCCCATGGGATCGGGACCTCTCACGGCGCGGGGCCGACTGCCGGAGTTCGAGGCGCCTACGGGACCGCTCCCGCCTGGCTTTCGAAGAGAGGGCCCGGCAGTCGGAGCAGGCCTTGTCGTCGTGGTCGACGCCCAAACACGACAAGCAGACGCGGTGAGGATCCGTGACCAACATCAGCCGGTCGCAATCGTCACAAGGCTTGAAGCCGGGCATCCCTAAAGGCACCGTTTCGGAGTCGAGAGACTCGAAATAGCAATCAAAAAGGATCAAAAAAGTTAGTCAAAAAGTGACTAGGGTTACTGCTTTTTCCAGATCTGCGCTTGCTGGCGCGGAAAAAAGAAGAACTGACGTCAGCATGCGGAGGCGGCGTCTAAGTACTCCGACGACGTCATTACGGCGCCCACGACGCCGACGACGGACGCGGAGCCGCAGACGACGCCTACCGACGCGCAAGGGTACTGCTACGCAAAAATTTCCGGATCCAGTCAGACGCCTGGGGATATTCTAAGGTAAGGAATCTAATACTAACGTGTCTCTTTCAGATCTGGATAACGGATGGGAGAAGTGCAGGAAGTGGTTAAGTACTGCGGTGGTGACCTTAATTGAAACCAACAGATATGTGTCTGAATATAACCTCGTGCCCTGCCACTCACAGGGAGCTTGTTCCCACTTAGGCCACCTTAAAGCTGCTCAGTTACTTCAGAGAGAAAAGAAAGAGGAACGAGGAACAAGAACAAGCATTGAAAATGCAATAGGTCTCGCCTTTGATTAAGTTAAAGCCATTTGCTTTGCTAATGATATTGTATAGCAAAGCAAATGGCTTTAACTTAATACAAGACAAGACCTATTGCATTTTTAAAGCTTGTTTAGTGTATGGCTACAGATAGCTCCAGCTGTCTGATAGCAGAGCTAATGTGTTCTATACTAGCAGATGTCGTATTACAAAAATAATCTATGGAGCTATACCTACCAATAGCCAACACTTATAGTCTTACCAAATAATCAATCAGTTGGCAGTGAAGAAAAGTCAATCGTTTATTAGACAACCAATACTCTATAGAGGAGCCCCTCCGACGTCACCCAGCCAGTGCGTGGAGAAGACTGCCGATTCACACTCAATACATGGCATATATACTTTCATTGCGTTACATGAGATCACCATACATGTAAAAGTACTGGTAGGCACAGTAGCTTAAAGGAAAGACCATATATGGGACACAACGCTTGTTTAGAAGTCTGCTTCTGCTATTATTGGGGAGGGTCAGGAGGGGTGACTCCCTTTTGTCTCGGTGCCTGGGAGCACGGGAACGGCGCCTCCAGGAATGCGCATATCACCTCTGAAACCAGATGCGACCTTGGGTCTCAGAACAAGAAAGAATAGTATGAATTCAGCTGTCTGTATAACTCAACTAACAGGGCTTGCTCGGCTACTGGAGGGTGGCACGTGACCACCGTCCGAGTCTAATGCATGTACAACAAAATGGAGTCTGTTTGGTTCTTAGTCTGCGTAGAAAGAAACATAATGCAAGAGCAGCGAAGGAGTTCCTGTATTGACATAATTAATTAATCTAAACTATGATAGTATGCATATAGATACATATGAATATAGATACAACATGCTAACACAAAAGATTACGATAAATGTAGAGAATCGATTTTATCCCTCAGAACCACCCTTTTAGCATGGTGTAGCTAATCTAGAGAATCAGTTCTCAAAAATACCCTCGTCAATCTGCATCAGTTCTCGTATTTCTTATTGGACCATTTGGGCTTTGACTTTAGTTGGGGATGGTTCTATCACAGAGGATGTTAATTTAGATGCACAGTAGGAACAGGCAGGTACACAGTGTATCATTCAACAAAAAGAGAGAGAGGGATTCGGGCACTCTTGGTCCCCAGTCAAATAGCAAATAAACAAAGGAAGAGTGTCCGTAGAATAAGCGTTCAGAATGATTATAGCACGTGAGATTGAGGCCAGTTGTAAGTGGTCGTATGGAAAGACCAATTTCAAGAAAAAATGCAGGATTTTTTCAGGAAACCCTCACTCACCCTAGTGGTGACATGCTTCATCATCGGGTCCACCGGGAGAGATCGAATACCTCCCCGGTGTGCTGCGACGCCAGGAGACTGCGGAGCAGGTTTTCGTGAGGGTAGGGAGTGAAAAAGTTGTGAATTTAAAAATGTCCAAGGTTGTACCAAAAAATCATTTATTGGTTGGTCAACCTGACATATTAAAAACTTTCTATGTGTGGGGAAAAACTAGCCAAATAAAGTATACTGGTGTTTCCCTTTTAAAGAGAGGTACACAGTGTACGCAGAAACAACAGGTAAAGATGACACCTGCTATGCCAGCTAATACCATCAAAATCTTCCAACCCCAGGTAGATAATAAACTCCAAAACCATCCAGAAAGGGACCAGGTGCCAGTGTCTGCATGTATTTCAGACACTAAACGATGCAACTTTTGAATAGCCAAATGGACAGAAGGGGCGGAGTCAGGGATATACACACAACAAGAGCTGCCGGTCACACGGCATGCTCCTCCTCGATCTGCTAAGATAACGTCTAGCACCATACGGTTTTGAAGAGAGACAAGTCTCATAGCCTGAAGCTCTACTGTCAAATTTGTTAGTATACCTGCTGTGATATTTATAACTCTTTCAACTACCCTAGATAGGCGCCTTACTTCTTTACTAGTGATGATAGGCCCCCAAATAGGAAATACTCCCTTGACAATGTCGATAAAGTGCTGTTCAGGGGTATCAGTTTGATCTATCTCAGATGTATCTAATTCCCGTTTATCCTGTATTACAGGCAAACTTTGTCCATCTAACTGATGATCCTTATGATAATTGGAGGGTGCTATATAAACAGGTGGATACAGAAAAGACAAGTAACAGTGACCAGTCCATCCCCGGGGTAGCTAGCCATGTGTAGTCATTCTCGCCACATACAAAATAAACATTTGGAGGGGTTAATAATGGAGGGCTACTAAAGGTTCGTAGTCGATAAGTATAATTACAACAGCTGTCTCCTACTGAAATGTGCCCAGTTCCCTGTACACAGAATGCAGAGATACTATTTAAGTTAGGCACCGGGATAGCTTTGTCATCAGTAACGTTTTGATCCTGAAATTGCTGAAAATACTGGGTAAAATTAAATTCTGCAAAGTCAAGTATCTCTCTCTTCAACCATGTAACATTTTCAAATTCGGTATATAAATACATGCAGGCATTCGGGTCCAGCGATCCTTCCTCATTATTACCCTGCGGGTCAAAACCCTGATGTACCTCTATATAGGCCAGGATCATTTCATAATCGCGTTCAGAATATCGAGATGAATCTACAGTATAGTGCAGGTACATCATCAACAACAATTTAAACCAGGCCTCACAACTTCCCAAATAAGATAAAGGCAACGAAATAAAAAGATCATGCATGTGCATAACTGAAGGTAGCAGACCACAAACCCAGCAGTTGTTCGTATTGGTAGCACTACAAATACATTCTTAACATAAGCCTGGCAATGACTTTCTTCATGACGGGCCAAAGTAAGCAAGTAATGCTCAGTCGGTGGAGTGGGAGTTCCTAACACAGTATGCATAGGATGATGAAATTCTAAGTATAAGAATACACTCATTATTATCATAAAAAATGCTGCAACGGTGATCACAAAAGCGACTTTTACACGCGTTGTCCAAGAAGAAAACATGGGTACATAGGTAGGCATATATCAAGGAGCGAGGGATGTTCCTCCTCAGGAATAAAGCGACCAAATGAATACATTCTAGCTAAAAGTCCAAACTACACTAAGGGATGCAGTCCAACCTGCCTGAGGGTACTTCTTTCCTGTGTCCGTCTAGAGCCTCACAGGCAGGCTCCTATCGTTCATTAAAGAGAAAACAGATCCTTGCAATGTTTTTATATACAGTTGCAACCTGGGCCCTCTTGGGCTTCTTAGTCTTTCTTTCTGAACAGTGCAATACAATAGTCCAGCTCTCAACGTGTTCAGTCCAGTGTCTTGCTAAGCACCCCCGAACTGATCTAGCAATACCCTAGTACTCAGGTCTCTCCCTATCTCCTGCTATGTTCACCGGGGGGTACAGTGTTGTTTTACGAAAATGACCAGGTGACTCCTGGTCAGCCAACAAAGCAGATGAAGTGGCATTCGTGATGCCTGATTTGTCATGAACTCCTTGTCCAACAATAGGGGCAACAGATTCTGGGGCCAATCCCACAGTCGATGATGAGATCCCTTCCATGCCCGATGCTCCTTCCTTCTGCCTTTCGATTTCCTCGGCGTCAGAAAAAGGAACAACACAAGGATCTCTTTCGCTTTCCTGGGTGAAAACTCCTTCCGGGTTCTGCTGATCAAAAGGAAGCGGGAAAGGTACCTTCTTCAGGTGGGAAACGTGTATCCAGTGTTTCCGACCGTTCACCTTCACCGCTGTCCGAGTCGCCAGAAGGATCTAAACTGGCTCAGTCCACCTAGGCTCCAGACTAGATTTCTGTTGAAAATTCCTCACCATCACCCACTGGCCGGGTTCCAAACGATGTCCGAGACCCTCCGGCAGGGGCTGCAGCGTATCTGACAACTGTTGATGGATAGAACAAAGATCTTTAGTCAAAGTATACAAGTAGTCTGTCATCATTGGATAATCAATTTCTCTGAAGTTTCTTGGTCTTGGAACACCCCAAACATTAGCTGGCCGCCCAAAAATGACCTTGTATGGTGACAGTCCTGATCGAGAATGGGGGGGTAACACGCAAGGACATTAAAGCTAAAGGCAAGGCGTCGGGCCACTTCAACCCTGTGCTTTCCTGTATTTTGGCCATTTTCAATTTCAAACTTCCATTATATTTTTCAACCAACCCTGCAGACTGGGGAAGTCGAGCAGCATGAAATTTCTGTTTGATGTGTAATCCATTACAGCTATGCTTGATAAGATCTGCATTAAAGTGCCCCCCGTTATCTGACCAAATCACTCTAGGTAATCCGTATCTAGGGAGAAACTCCTTAATCAAAGCTTTGGCTGTCGCCAGGGCAGTATTTTCCTTGGTGGGGTAGGCTTCTACCCATTTACTGAAAGCACAAGCCACCACCAGAACGTATTTCAAATTATTCACTCTTTCGAACTGAATATAATCCATCTGAAGGACTTCAAAAGGTAAGGACGGGGGCGCCAAGTTTCCACCAAGAACAGATTCCCCGCCCTCCTGGATTATTTCGTAAACAAACCATGCAATACTGAACTAAATGAGTTGCAGTTTTGGCAATATTAGGGTTAATCCCAAACTGGATCTAACAAAGCACAAATGCCTTTTGCTTCGACATGCGCTGTTCCATAAGCCATAACTACTAGAGCATTGACAAATGCATTGGGAAGCATCCATCTTTGTTTCTCACTTAGGTCAATCCAACAGCCATTATCATCCAACCTCCCCACCTCATTTTCCCAAACGGGACAATTCAGCAGGGGTAGCTTCTTTCTGTATTTCTCGGACCCTTTCCATGGTGTTATCAAACATATCAGACTCCTCAACCCATCTAGCCGAACTTACATACATGGGAGGCACCTTAGATCTAGCTATCTCCTTCGCTATTGGATCAGCAAAAGCATTCCCCTCACCCACAGTATCCACTATTGCCTTGTGTGCACTACATTTCATGATCGCTACCTTTCGGGGCAGAGTCAAAGCAGCTAACAACCTTAAAATCAAAGGGCCATGTTGTATTCGTTGTCCATTGGAGGTGAGAAACCCCCTTTCTGCCCATAATTTTCCGAAACTATGAGCCACGCCAAAGGCGTACTGGCTATCAGTGTAAATATTTACCCTCAATCCCTCACTTAACTCACAGGCTCATAACAGTGCTATTAACTCAGCTGCTTGCGCGGAATGATAGGGAACTCAAGAAGCCTCAACTACAGTGTGAAGAGTGGTGATTACATAAGCAGCTGTTGTTGTGCCATCTGGTAACTTAAAACAGGAGCCATCCACATACAACTCCCCTTGGGGTCAGATAGGGGCGTGTCTGTGAGGTCCACCCGTCCATTCGTTTCCTCCTCAGTCCGAAATATAAAAATCATGTAGGTCATTGTTTGGTTCATCCGAAGGGAGGGTAGTAACGTGGCTTGATTCAGAGTGGCACACCTTTTGATAGTGATATGGGAAGCGAATAAAGTAAATTCATATCCAGTAAGACGAACACTCGTAAGGTGCTGAGTCTTGGTTTTATTCAAGAGCGTATCCACAGCGTGCGGTACCATCACTGTGAGGTCGGAATTCGAAACGAGTCCTTCAGACTGTCGGATGGCCACCGCCACCGCGGCAGTGGCCCTCAAACAGCTGGGAAGTGCTCTGGCAACATAATCCAATACTGCCAATAAATAAGCACAAGGCCTTTGCTTACCACCAAATCCATGTGTTAACACAGAAAGCGTACAACCATTCACCTCGTGTACATAAAGCACAAAAGGCTTTCGGTAGTCAGGAGTTCCTAAGACAGGAGCCAAACAGAAATCAGTTTTCAAAGAATTGAAAGCCTTCTGACACTCATCAGTCCAAGGTAAAGGTTCATGCACATCCTTAGTGGTTAAGTACAAAAGAGGTTTAGTGAGAAGGGAAAAATTAGGAATCCACTGGCGACAGTAATAGGCTATGCCCAGAAATGCACGAACATCACTTTGAGTACCAGGAACAGACATGTTAAAAATAGTAGACACACGTTCAGGAGTTAGTTTCCTCCCCTCTTTCGACAGTAGATGACCGAGATAGGTCACCTCCTGTCGACAATATTGAAACTTAGAAAGAGACACTTTATTACAGTGGGCTGCTAAATGCAACAATAATTTAACCGTGGCTTCCTTACAGCGTTCCTCAGTGTCTGATGCCACTAATAAATCGTCCACATATTGGAGGAGGACGTTCCCTGGGGGCAAAGTCAACTCGTCTAAAAGTACTTTCAAAGCTTAACTATAAATACTAGGACTCTCCGTATAGCCCTGAGAGGCGCGACAAAATCTAAAGCTGCGCCCAGATAATGAGAAGCCGAAAATATGACGGCTATCAGGGTGTATTGGAATGCTAAAAAAGCATTCTTTTGGTCTATAACGGAGAAAAATCTTAGCTGTTGGGGGAATCATAGTAAGAATTGTTGTGATATCTCAAACCACAGGATATTGAGGTACTACTACTTTATTAATTTCGTGCAGGTCAATTACAAAACGATAAGTATCAGCATAATCAGGGCCACTTCCTGTAGGGGCCGTTTTTCAAAATTGGTAATATAGGGCTATTACAAGTATTGGAAACCGTTTCTTCCACTACGCCTTTGTAGATTAAATCCTGTATGATTGTCAACAATGCCTTCTCACCAGCCGGTGAGATCTTGTACTGCGTAATACAGGGCAGACGAGCATTAGATTTTAAAGTGATAGAGACTGGCGGAATATTTAAAAGGCCAACATCCGTATCATCAGTCGCCCACAATATAGATGGAATGACTGCCAACTCAGGAGGAAGGCGTTCATTTTTTGCAAAACTTTGTCGAGTGTGCTGACCAGGCAATTGAATAGTTAAATACACTCCATCAGAATCTTTGCATGCAATTTCTTCAGCAGGTCCAATCCCAATAAATATTCCCCACAATGTGACGTCAACAAAAATGGGGAATCCACCATGACTGGGCCTATGGTAAGCGGGAGAGGCTTAGAAATAGGGCTTACTACCGGGATTCCAGAAAACCCGACTGAAATATTATTTTTCCCGGACAGAGCAGCCCCTGGGACCAGTGAACAAGCAATCGAACTATTCATTGCACCCGTGTCTACTACAAAATCCTCAACAGTCCCCATTAATTTCCCTTTACCATAAGGCCCTCTCCGGTCAACGAGTACTGCCACTTGGCCCCTACTCTGTCCGTGGCTGTCTTACACATAGCAATACCTATCTGGCCCGTCAGTTCCATAATCTTCATTATAGTACTGCCTCCCCTTTGAATTATCAAAACTATTTCCCCCGGCCTCACCTCGTGTCACCTCTTCTCTTTTCATGTCACTTCAATCAACTCCTCGTCCTCTTCCTCTGCCTCTCACAGCTCGGTTTTGTGCTAAGAGGAAAGGACACTGAGCTCGCCAATGCCCTTCCTGTTTACAATAAGCACATTGGTTTGCTCCCAAAGTAACAGCTGGACCTCTTCCTCGTCCTGATCCCAACCCTCTTGGAAAGAACCCTCTTCCCACTCCGTCTCTACCCCGTCCTCTAGCTACTTGCTGTAATAACACTGGAGTCTTAAGATCCTTCATCTTTTTGTCGGACTTATCTTTGCTCTCGTTTTCCCTCTGTTCATAATATTGGGCCATACTCAAAATAACAGAAGGAGTAGAGGTGGTACAAGTGATTTCAGCTGCCTGGAGCCGGGCAGATATTATGGGCATCAGATTAGTCACAAAACGATTAACAAATAATCTTATCCCACCTTCCACTGACAAATCTTGCCCACTGAAATCAATGAACACCCTGTAGTGTAGTTCCTATTATCCCAATAGGCTCTGCGCATTGGAATAATATCTTCAATAGTATAGACCTAGGGCAGAGGTTAACTAGGTCTTCTACCGACGATATTAGACTTAAAGTTTTGTGTTTGCCAGCTAGCTCAGAGTTCACTAGAAACTTTCTCGAATAGGCAAGGAGGATTTTAACCTCCCTGGATAGACAAGAAGGGATTTAGTTTCTGACAACCATAGAACATGACAACTTTGCTCTCCCCTAATCAAGAGTGTATCTCTAGAGTCGTGTGAAAACAATAGACAACTTATTTTACTCAGTCAGTACGTGCATTCTTAGTTTCACCAGTTTGTAGAGAAATAAGAGATGGGCGTGGTTCAATAAAAGATGTTATTTATTGATCAGTCTCTTCTCTCATACAAGAGAAATGAATCGCTATTATTGCAATACTTGTAGTTAAGTAAAGTGCATACAGTAGAGACAGAATTATAAAATAATACTGTAAAAGCATTGATATGGTTTCTGAGCCATATGATACTTTAAAATGGATAAAATAGATACATACATATATACATTTGACTAATCGTACTCAACTGGTGCTTCTAACCACGCCTATCCCAATGTACCTGACCTAAGCCTAATACGTGGACGGGAGTAGATAAGTAGCAGTTTAAGTTAAGTTTGTTTTGCCAAGGGACTGATTCGAGAATTCTCTGCAAGGGGTTATTCAGTTCTGTACCTGAGATCTAGAATGATGGAGGGCTGGTATCTCTTATCCCAGGTCTTGATATTCCAGCTGCCTGCGAGGGCTGCTTGGAAGCGCCGGAGCTGGATTTCTCTGCAGGAGAAAGGCAGCGTCTCGTTCTCAGCGCGTCAGGAAGGCGGGGCAGCGCCTGTGGGCTTCGCTGTCTGCTGGGCTCCTCAGCACGTCTCGCTGCTCCGATCTCGTCACCACCGCATGTGTTTGCTTAAGGCAATGTCGGTAATATTTATACCTGAAAGGTGCCGAGATTGACGTAAGGATGGACATATATACGTCAATAAGGATGTCATATGAACGGGCTCGTTCGCACATTCTTTTGCTGAAGTTCTCGGTGAAATCAAAACAATGGTTATGGGAATTTCCCAGGTCGCTGTAGGTTTGATTTGTTTTGAGAACTCCGTATGCCTTATCAGGGGCTGGAGGAATATCGCTTGTCTAATTAGATGGCATGCGTTATGACCTAATCAGATAACGCGCTTCTGTGCCGTGGTGTGGCTTAATCAGATAACGGTTTTTGCACCGTTAGATGGCTACTAGTTAATTATTAACCAGACCAGGGTCAGGAATAGGGGAATCGATACAGTACCTATAGGAATACATCACACCCACTCCACGTAGACTATGTCCATATTTACAAATCTAGGCATAGTGAAACCAGTAGCGTTTGTGTATACTGTACCACCCCAAAATACATTCATATGTATTCTGAAAATTGGAATTATAAAATATACGAAACACAATCACATGTACTATCATGTGTACTACATGCACAAGCAGTCTAATAATGCTAAACATATAATGCATATTTTAAATTCAGCATGAATAAATGCGAAAACCACACATGAAATGGCTCTTAATACAGAAAAAAGAATGCAAGACCATTTCATCACAATCATAAAGTTATGTATAATAGTGCTAGAGGATAGCGAATGTCTCGTGACTACCTAAAATAGAAATTTAGTTCTCTAAGAATAATGTCTACTTTAAGCAGAAGATAAGTGTCCCAAAAATCGTAAATATTTTGGAATTGGGGAAAAAGTTCTTGCAGTCTGAACAAAATGATGAGAAACATTTTTCATATCGCTTTTCTTTAAAAAGTTGAAGGCCAAATTCAGGATGTGGGGAACTCCGAGTGCTAGTTTGCTCAAAGTTATTCCTGCTGCTCTGGTGAAAACATCATATGATTTAGACTGTTGAAAAAACTGTCAACAGCTTCTTGCGTAAGTTCCACTAATTCGGAAAAAGTTGTTACCATGCATTCATGAGCCTGAGCATGATTGCCTCCATTGATGTTTTGATCAGCATAGCTGACTGAAGGTCGTACCTGATCGATGCTGCTTTCATCTTGTACTTCACTACCCCTCAATCGTAGTGGTGAAGACTCCACGAATGCCGTCATCAGGATTGGTAGCCGCTGGGGACAGCACAATGCATGAGCCGTTACCGGACCCAACAAGGTATCTGCGTCCATTGGCACATCCGATTGTAGTGCCAGACAGGTGTCCAACACGCATTCTTCGCCGCATAGCAAGCACCTTAATACTGGCATAACACAACTTTGCCACATTGGTCTAAATGAAAGAAACCAAGTCATGTTTAGGTCTCTAAGCCGGGATAGTCCAAGGATTTTAGTTACCCGGTCCCGGTAGCCAATGGCTAGGATCATTTCTTCCCTTGTCGCAGGTGTTTTGTCTGTGACATGGTTTGCCATAGCGAAATAACAGGATCAAAAATAGAATACCCGCTACTAGTCCTAAAAAGAGAGGAAGTCCGCCAAAAATGGAATGGACAAAGTCTGGAAAAATACCCAGGATGGCTTTGAATGGAGTTAAAGCACCCGAAAACACTGCTTTAAATACACGGGAGATACCAGTGGTATCAGAAATATTTAAGATTTCGTTCAGTATTTCTGCGAAATGTATGGGGGAATTAGTTGATAATAATGAATGAATCTCTTCTGTTGTCCTTGCAACTTGGAGATCATACGTTTCTTTTGATGACGTGAGCCTGGTCGGCGTCTGTAGGAGCACAGTCTTCATTCTGCTTAAAGTATCTATTCGAATAGAAGCAATTTTCAAATCGGGCCATAACCTTGCCTCCCTGTCTGGAGAGTCGCTGGGGAACAATACATGTTCACAGCACATGACCTTCCTAGTCACAGTTATGAGATAAGGTTTACCGGGCAGCAAACTACAACATCTGCGATCTACTATTAGAATGTAACTCCCGTTCGAGAGTCTCCTAAAGAATGGTTCTATTCGTGTTGCAGGTGTGCCTAGCTGGTAACATGAAAGGTTATTTGAAGTCCCTTCACAGGCTCCGTGCAAACTAATACCCTGACACAGAAGTGTACCACTTAGTGATCTTGCACAATTATCGCCACTGAGAAACACTTTCTGGCCTTTATTACTTACACATGTGTGTTTAGGGCAAGTTCCATATTGACTTAATGTATCCTTTACCCAACCTTTCATACTGGCCTGCCTGTATATATTTTTGGCAGAATTGAAACTGGAAAGTAGTTATCGGAATATTTATTATTCCATGTATTATCCATTCAATGACAGGTCGTTCTGACATTGTCAATGGTAATCTCTCAAGTTTTTCAATGCTCAGAATTGTACAGTCAGCACCCTTCTGTGCCAAACTGATTTGTTTATCAGTGAGGTTAAAGATATTAAATAATGACGTTGTGTTGATTTAACGCCAAGGCACATAGCCAGAACGCAGATTTTGTAACGTCCAGCCAAGCTGTACAATAGAACGCAATTGGGACTGACCGTGTTGTAACATCAGTAAGTCTTGCGATATTATATCGATTGCTGAAGACACAATGCTGTCCAGAGAATATATTCTGGAGGACAGAGTCATTAACCCATTGTCCACCACAGAAAGTGATTTTTCCAAATGAATACGGTCAATTTCCCGTATTTTTTCTGCTGTCTCAATTTGAGTTACTTTCCAAACTTCGTTATAAGCTGCATATATAGAGGCCGCTATGAAACGTTTTTGAAGCTGTTTGCGTGGTCCCAATATGAAATCACGCAAGTCAGCACCTTCTGTAAGTAAAGTTAGGTGTTGCTTAATTTCAGCCAGTGTGGACGTTTGTAGCCATTGAAGGCAGAGCTTGCCCACGCTGTAGGTGGTTACTATCCCTGGATGTTGTCTTTGGGAATATCTAGGGTCTGGCCTAGTCAATGTGAACCCCTGTATTTTGTTCAGGAATCTGTCTTGACAGTTATTTGTATCTGTGGGCCAGATCAACCATTTTTTCCATTCAGGATGTGTTCTGTTTTGGTTTAATATATGGTTTACGTCTATCTCAACATCTATAGAGCTATTACTGTTCACTGTTGGCTTTGGAATAGACGGTTTGTTCAAATCTTTGATTTTGGCTAAGCCAAGACAGGTAGTTTGTTGAATAGTGTCGTTCAAAAATATAATTTGTTCTGGGATCATGCAGGCTCTAAACAATGATTCTATACCTTGTACTTGCCAATCTCTTGTACCCCAAACAGTTTTTGTTTCAATGTTATTGTTCCAGAAATCAAACCCAAATGTATTCATTTGCTCAAAAAATGAATCGGAATATATCAATTTTGTGTTTGTAAGCATGGTCTTCATACCTGTCTTATTTGACAATTTGAAATAAAATGTTTCTGCATTACTTGTGTTAAACCCTGAAAAGTATGAATATTTATCATAAAATGTTTTTGAGCTGTCTTTTAGAGGAGTAGCACAATATTCCCATTGGTTATAATTTAAAACATTTCTAGGTTGTGCAGATTTATGTAGATAATGGTTACCATAGTGGTTGTAGCAGAACATCTGATCATAATTAGACGAACCCTGCAAATAATCATGTTCTGTGAATTTAGCAGACATCACAAGATCAGACATCATATCATTAATACTTTCAAAGTCCCAATCATCAGCAAATGTGCTTGGTTTTACAAAGTCACTCAATGAGATCTTGAATTGGTGTGGATACTTCAGGATTTCAACCGGACCATAGATTTCATAATCAGTTTTGTCCCATGCTACACCGCCTGGTATAGGATTGGCTGTGAAGTTTACTGAAGAAAGTTCTCTTTTCTCGATGTGTGAAGATGTGTGTGGTTTAAGGACCAAGTTGATTTTCTGGCTTGCTGTGTCCATTTTAGCATATTTTCCCTCAATGAAATGTCCCAAACATAGTACTAAGATGAGCCAAAGAATGAGGATAAATGCACCGAAGGCCACCCAAAATTCAATCCATGGAGAAATCAGATAGGTTTCTTTCAGCTGTTGAAAAAGTTCCTTAGCTTTATCTTTAAAAGTTTTTGTTGATGGCTGTTTCTTAGGTTCACTCAGATCTTCAGATGAATCATCGAAGTTGATGAAGTAGCCGGATGCCGTTCTGTCAATTGTTCCAATTGCTTTTGGTTTTTGCTTTGTTTCATTAGCAAAGTCTGCAGTTACATCATCATAGGTTGTTGTTTCTTGATGAAAAGTTTTAATTTGGGTTTTAGGAGGTTCAAGTTCCATTGCTTTGTTGCATAGTCCTTGTTGATTTACTGTAGATTTTCCAAATGTGATCAGTCTTCCAGTTTGAGCCTCTGTATTTGTAGCAAACATTGGTGTTCTGCTACTTCTCGGGAGTCCACTTGGCCTACTGTTTGTTATCGGCCACATGATTGTGGTTTAACCAGGTCGATGGATACAACTCGGTTCTCCTTTTTACCAGCAAGGGGCGGTAGTACTACTGATCTTGTCCCGTTTGATAGACAAGACAGGAACTGCTTTTCTGTAAGAAGGCCCAAATTCCTTCTTTACCGCAATCTTTTCTCTGACTAGATCCCCGATTTTTGGAATCCAGACAGGCCTTGCTGGGACAGGTGGTTTCTCTTCAGTGGTTGTTGGCTGTTGTTTCAGCTTTATGTTGCTCAGGTCTTTTCTTGTTTCATTTAAGTCCTGTAAAATAGCCAAACGATCTTTGATATCAAAGCTTTTGTCTTTAACCACTGAAGTCTGACTATCAAGATCTTGGATCATCATTCTAGTCCCGAACAATAGTTCGTACGGACTGAACCCTTTCAGAGAATTCCTTGGCAAGTTATTTAGACTACGTTGGACACTTATTAAATGTTTGACCCACCCAGCTCCCGAACCTAATACCTTTTCCGTTATAGATTGCTTTATGTCTTGGTTTTTTCTTTACACCATCCCGTATCCCTCAGGAAGGAAGTGAGAAGAGTCCCGCTATGCAATGCTCATTTGGCCATGCTTCCCCATAAGCTTGAGGGCTAAAAGGAATACATTAGTCAAAACGTAGCATGCTCCTAGCGTATATGCCATTATAGACTTGCAAATCCTTTTATAACATTCCAGACGTCAGCCGAGCGCTGGGGTCTACATTATAAGTGAAAATTAGTCTTTTTATGTTAATATAACGCTTTTTTCATGATGGGTGCTTTCTTATTGTTGTTGTTTATCTGGAGTGAAATGCCATGGCAATAGTCCTCCCCGCTCGCCACTGCGATCTCTATTGCAGTCTGGGCAGTTTTTTACAAAAATGTGATGATGCAGGCTCATGCCTGGCCACCAGTACACTGATTGTAATTCTTCCAGAGAATCTTTTTGCTTAAGGTGTCTGAGACCCTCACCCATATGTGCGTCTGCTATTAACAAGCCTCTCCTGTCCGTGTTTGGAATTACTCTATCCCCCACTGCAGGGATTTGAGCAAAAGGGGCTGAGTTTGCATCGATTATGTATGTATAATTGAGTGGATAATTGATCGGTAGCGCTGAGCAGTCGCCTTTTGATGACGTTTTCACCGCCAGCATAGTTTCACCGTCAATGTGTTTTACTGTACGCTTTTTTGTAGCTACGGAAACCGGTTTAGTTGCTCCCACTGTGGCTGTCTCAGCCAATGAATTCCCTGCACTGTGAACGCCATCACGCTGATGACTCAGTGAATGTATCACGTGAGTTTTTGGTAGTTCTTTCTTTAAAAGAACTAATTGTTCTGTGGAAAAGTAAATTTTGCCATGTTGTATGTGCCTACGTGTTCCCCATCTTATGTTATATGTGCATGATCGATATGCATGTATCCCCCTATGATCGATTAAAGACGCAATCATAGTTGTGTCCAACTCTAGTAAGCCAGTTTCCAGTCTTCGTGAAAGCAACGAATATTAGGCCTATGTAAACCTATGTTGCCACATTTTACAGTGTGCACGTTAATTCATTGAATTGTCCCCGTTTCTAGGCCTCGAAAAGGCCCGGACACCAGATTCAGCTCCTGTCTCCTGAACCCTCTCCGAGGAGCGATACAGCCCCCACCTGCATCCCTGACCCTTCACTTACTTCCTGCCGCACAGTGCCCGGCCCGGCCTGGCTCTGCCTGCCTGTCTGCCAAGAGTATGTTATGCTCCTAGTTATCAGTCCAGCCCTCCTTCTCTGCATTCCTAAGCTACTGAATCGCATCAATAGTTTCAGCCATAGTCTAGCATTACTGTCTCCATGTAAGAGAAATACTGTACTAATATTCATAGAATATTCCTCGCACACGCAATACATGTAGAATAATGCATGCACCAGCCTTAGTGTCAAGTAGCTTTTGCCCTGATAACTTTTGGATTCTATCAACATGTTCTCCAAACACCAGATACCAGATATGCCTTAGGTACATGTCGCTCTGACACTCCAGACTTTAGTCTCCTCTTCTAGCACAGAAGTCACAGCCCCCAGTTCTCCCTGGTAACACGTCATTGCCCGTTTGCGCGCACCACTAGGTTAAAGGTCCCGGCTGCTCAGGTAGCCCCCTCCATGTTTCCGCCCCATTTATGACACTTCTGTTACGTTTACATCACATGTCTATGTATACGCCCTGTACACGCCTCTTGTTACACCTATTTTATGCCTTATCTTTCGCGACTGCTACGAGTCACGCCTACTGCTACGCCTACTGTATTGAATGTAATGCAATTGCTTTGATATATATATCATGTACTGTTAATGTGATGCCCCCCATTAGAGCGCTCATCCCATTCCTGCCCCCGGCAGCTGCCATCCCATTCCCATGCAGGCTGTCCTGTTCCTGTCCTTTATGCCTGATTAAAGCCTGTAGACTCAAGATACCTCGAATCCTGTCTCTTATTTATTGAGCTATCTGTTTATATGAGTATCCTGAAAAATAGAACCGGTAATTAATTATTTATTTACCACATAATGGCGCCCGAATAGGGACTTGCCCTTTCCCCACGCGCCGGCGAAGCCACGCAGGCCCCCTGACCCTCTGCAGCCGTGACGGAACCATACCGTGCACGTGCAGATATTTCTGCTTCAAGTATCCCTCAGGCCCACGGAGGAGACGGAGGTTGCGGTCCAGCATCCAGACGAGGCGGTGTGGAACGCGGCGAGTCCCGACCAGAGCCCAAGCCGAGAGTACAAGGTCCGAGGTATCCGGAGGCCCACCTGTAACTGAAGTCCGAAGTTCGTAGTCCGTCGTCGTAGCAGTCCAGTCCAGTCCGAGGCCTTCCGTTCTTGCTGCCCGGTGAGTACCGTTGCTGGGGTAGTATCTAGACAGGGTCAATTAATTTGTCTCTGGTCCGTGGGTTTGGGTACACAGATCCAACACGAAGTGTCCATCTAGGTGGATGCGGGTCCTGACGTATTTCTTTATGGGACCGGTATGTTTCGTACTGTTTCAGCAGTGCATCTAGTAATTCTAGTAAGTTCCGTTCTCGAGAAATTCATGTGTTTCTGTTCTCAGTATTCCAGGTAATATTCTGTCCGAACTGTTATTTTAAATGTTATTTCAATGTGTTTTCAATGTTGTGGTATGAGTGATTTGTTCTTCCAGTTATCATTGTGTTTATCGTGTATTGTATTGTGTCCAGATTCAAGGTTTACAGAATGCCTCTATTCTCCAAATTACGTCAGTTAAAAACCAGAAAAGGGCTGCTCGAGGAAGCAGTCCCTGTCCCTCCTAGGGACAGTCCAGGACATTTTATGTATCACAAGCATGGCTTAAGTGCCATAATATATCTAGACTTGTGGTCTGATTATACCAGACATCTCGAAGAAAAATATAGATGACCTGTATCAGGCACATGGGATGCCGAGTGCATCATGCGAGTAGAAGAAGCATTATGGAAAAAGAAAGCCAGACAGTCCCAGAAAGATGCCATCGAGTTATGGCGCAAAGAATCTCATAGAAGAACAGAAAAAGAAATCAGAAAAACAGAATTAAGTAGGGAATCCTCAGAAAAAGCCCAAGAAAGGGAATTGATCGAAGTAGGTGAACGAGTTAAAGCAGAACAGTCAGACAGACAGAGAAATGCCCTTATTAAGGGTATGTATCCTCTTCTTGCCGAGGGCTTGCCAAAAGCAACCCCGGAAGCACCATGTAATTTACCGCCACCATTAGTTCCGATTAAGCTACGTCATAAACCGACCGCAGCTGATATTTTTCTCTCGTCCTATTTGGACGATACAGTCCCAGAATATGCAAATCCTGTTCCGCCTGCTCCTGTAAATAATGTAATTCCTGTTCCTCCAGCCACTGGTCCCGTGGGTCCAGTTAATGTTACAGCACCCCCGGTCCAGTCTACAGTACATGTACCCGCTACATCAGTCACTCTGCCAGCACGTACAATACCCGTCAACGATTCTAGTCTAGGGGCCACGGGGGGAAGTCCTCCTGGAACCCCGCCTCAACACAGACGTATGACGATACTTGAGTTACATGAACGAGCGTTACAGCGTTCGCCAAAAATTCAGACATTTGCAGATATCAAGCGAGCACTTACTGAATGTCGTTATGATCCAGTTCCAGGCGATGGCCACATGGTCATATATTCATTACGTTTAAGACGGGTGACCGAATATTTGGACACCCTGCCCGATATGAAAGGTTATCTAGACAGAATATATCGTTTTATCCGTACAGGAGTAGATCCAGAAAGTATTGGCGACGCCATGGTCCAAAGAAAAGTCGAGATTCAGCTCATGCTTTTAAAATTCCTAATTAATTGTTTACTAAGGGAACAAGACTATCCAGATAAAGATCCGGAAGAAATGAAAGTCCTGACCAGGTGGAGTGACCACATAGCCGAGGGAAAACACAAGACACAGAACAGTATAGAGAGTATGTACAAGAAAATAAGAAAAGAAATTGTAAGTATACACGAGAAAGAAAGAGTAAGTAGAGCAACCGAGAAAGAGAATGACTCTTCTAGTGAAGAGGTAGACGACGAGAATCCCTCCAGAATAGCGTATGTAGGTAGAACTAGACTTTCCGACCGACATTCACGCCTAGAACACAAGAAAGTTTTTCCCTCTCCAGCACCAGAACAGTGTTCCCTAGAACAAGTATTCCAGGTTACAGATAAAATCCTGAAATCGCGAATAGGTTATAGTGAGCTTAGTACAATGCATGAACAAGAACTAGCCCGATCAGCAGTCCGATGGACTACTGATTCTACCACTTTTCCAGACGAAATAGTGGCACAAATGTTTCTAAAATTGCCCCCAGCCGAGCAGCGACTGGTGGGTATGTATATGATCCAGCACCTCATTACACTGTATGAGGGACAGCATTCTGATCCAGGTCCGTTACATGATGTTTTGAACGAGTTACTCCAGTATAGATGGAGAGGTCTAGGTACCGATTTGATTAGTATAATTCTAGAACAACGCCACAAATACCGAACGTTTCTGAATCCGCATTTTGTTCACGTCTCACCCCCAGAAAGTAAATCATTCTACATAGACAGACAGAATCCATTACGAGAAGTACATCCAGTCAAGAAAGAGGGTGGTGGTCTAGAACGAGTATTTGTTTACACCCCCATCACAAAGATGGAACTCTTAGAAATGAAGAAATTAATTCCCTGTCACGACAAAGATCCAGCCGGGTTCCATCGAGAATTAAAAGACATGCTCCGTATGGGAGAATACACGTATCCTGATATCATTAAAATGTTAAAGGTCCTGTTGCCTGCGGGCATATATGAAAAACTCAAAGAAAAAGAATGGGAGGTGGGAGAGAAAAAGATAGATTGGACAGCTTTAGAAGCTGAAGATAATACACGAGTACCAGGTACCGGTCTTGGGGATAAAGCTAAAGAACTGCCCGAGTTATTGATACAAGTTTTGCCAAGATTACTAGCCACGAAAAAGGAAGACTGGGATGCCATCTCAGCCTGTAAACAGAAACAAGACGAAGATACCAGTGATTTTTATTCTAGATTCGAGAAATGTTTTATTATTAACAGTGGTCTGAGAACGAGTAGTGAATCATACCCTCATCTTTTTGTTACCAAACTAGTAGAGAATTCAAGTCCACAAGTTAAAAATCGAGTACTGAAAGTCGAAGGTACCTGGCAAGCTAATACTCCGTCACAGATGTTACAAATGCTCCAGTACCACCAGAACAGAATCAGGGAAGAGCAAGAACACGAAAGGAGACGTATGAAAGACACGAAAATGAAAGTATTAGTTGCACAATCTGTTCCCCAAGACAGTCAGAAGAGGGGTCCGAATCAAGCCAGTCATCCTGCAGTTCCCGTTAAAGGGACATGCAATTACTGTAAACAGCCAGGTCATTTTATAAACGAGTGTGCAGTTCTGAAACACAACATAGCTACTGGTAAGACTAAAGAAAGACCACGTCCGCCTAGACAAGAACAAGTTTCACAGACTTCTCAGCCACCACAGAATGTACAACAGACAGTTACAGTACCGCAGCCTATAGCTGCAACACAGCACGTTACACAGCAAATGTACCAGTATGCACAGTCCGAGTATCCAGATTATCAGCAGTATTCATGAAACAGCCTAGAGAGGGAGGTAGGCTTGCCTCTCATCGAGATACCTGTAGATCAAGAGGGTCCCTATGTACACAGTCAAGTATTAGGGAAAGACAGAAAGTTTTTGATTGATACAGGGGCAAGTAGGACTACCATCAGTCATGACGAGGTTCCAGGGGCTCCGCTCTCAGGCTCTAGAAATGTTTCCCTTGGATTTTCAGAAAAGCCTATTGTTAATGAAATTTCGAAACCAGTTTCTCTAGAAGTTGGTCCATTGTCCCGAACTACTGATTTGTTACTTACGAAGTCATGTCCAGAAAATTTGTTAGGCATTAAGACATTGAAAGAGTTAGGAGCAGTTATATGCTGCTCCCCAGAAGGAGTGCGATTGTTCCTTAGAGACTTTAAAGGTCATTATGTATTACGCGATTTTGATCCAAGATTATCGAATGTACCACAGCATTTATGGGCGCAAGGTCCAACTGATGTGGGTTGTATGCAGATCACACCCCATCGTGTGACTCTGAAGCAAGGTATAGTTTTGCCACGAATCAGACAGTACAGATTGCCACCTGAGGCTGTAGCAGCCTTATCCAAAATTATTGACGAACTCATTGCTCAAGGAGTGGTTGTAGAAACTGACTCCAATGTATGTAATTCTCCTATCATTCCAGTCATGAAACGTACTGATCCAAATGCACCTCCAGTATATCGATTAGTGATTGACCTTCGAGAACTTAATAAATGTATTATTCCTCAGTACCCAGTAGTCCCAGATATTTCATCCCTATTGACAGCTATTGATTCTGAAGCTACGTTCTTTACAGTCATCGATCTCAAGAACGCATTTTTCAGTGTTCCCATTCATCCAGACAGCCAGTACCTTTTCGGTTTTTGTTTAAATGGAAGGAGCTATAAATTTACACGAGCTCCTCAAGGTTTCACAGAAAGTCCTAGCATTTACAGTCAAGCACTTAAGAGACAACTAGACAATATTCACATGCCAACTGACACTGCCCTGCTCCAGTATGTCGATGATCTACTGATCACAGCCCGTTCTGAACGTGACTGCGAACGTGCGTCACTTAAAGTCCTGTATTTTCTGGCCGAGATGGGGCACAAGGTGTCCCCTTCCAAATTACAATTCTGTGTCCAGCAAGTGGTCTACTTAGGACACTTACTGTCCAAGAGGGGTAGGCAGTTGACACCTGACCGTATCCAGTTAATAGCGAGTCTTCCACAGCCCAAGACCCAGAAGGAGGTACGAGCTTTTATTGGCCTCACTTCTTACTGCAGACAATGGATTCCTCAGTATGCATTTCTAGCCAAGCCACTGATACAGTTAACGACACAGGAGGCAGCCGTATCGACTGTCCTCCCTTGGACCCAGGAACATACACTTGTCTTTAATGAGTTAAAGAAAGCCTTATGTCAAGCACCTGTTCTAGCAACACCGAACTACAGTAAGCCTTTTACACTTTTTGTTACTGAACGCGAAGGTACTGCATTATCTGTTCTCACACAAGATCAAGCAGGACAATACAAGCCCTGTGCTTATTTTTCGAGCACATTAGATCCAGTGGCCCAGGCTCTACCTGCGTGCCTCAAGTCAGTTGCAGCCACAGCACTAGCTATCAGACAAAGTGATTCCATAGTGTTAGGACACTCCCTGACAGTACAAGTCCCACACTCCGTGGAAGTTCTTTTGAACCGAACACAGACTCAGCACTTGACAATTGCACGTTTAACAGGTTATGAACTGATACTGTTCCAGCCACACATAGAAATCAGACGCTGCAACATTCTGAATCCTGCTACACTGTTACCGTCAGTTACTTCAAATCCTGCCACACATGACTGTGTGGAAGTTGTTAACACCATGACTAAGCCAAGACAAGACCTGACAGATATTGCATTACCTGATCCTGACCTGACACTTTATGTGGATGGTTCATGTATGAGAACAAATACAGGAGAAATAGTAGCCGCGTATGCAGTGACTACTGAAACTGAAGTTATAGAAACACATCGTATTGACACCCTGTCTGCTCAAGCAGCAGAGCTAGTCGCTCTGACCCAAGCCTGCATACGTGCCAAGAACCTGAAAGTAAACATATACACAGATTCACGTTATGCATTCGGAGTCGTACACGACTTTGGAGTGCTCTGGCAAGAGAGAGGTTTCATGACTTCTCATGGAACCAAGATTCAGCATGGTCTCCTCATTCAAGCTTTGTTAGATGCAATACATTTACCGACAGCTATCGCTATCATGAAGTGCAAAGCACATACGAAAGTCACTGACATCATTTCCCAAGGTAACGATCTAGCCGATCGAACAGCCAAGCTTACAGCTCAGACTCCAGACGTTCCAGTTAACACAACACTGACACACACTCCAGATCAGACTACTTGTATGACTGTTAAGGACCCTACACAAGATGTCATAGACATACAGTTACATGCTACTCCCGAGGAAATCAAGAAATGGTCCGAACAAGGAGGGGTCCAGACAGATCAGGGATGGTTGACGAAGGGAAAAGCCACATGGTTTCTCCCCGACTCTATGGTTCAAGTCATTATTAATACCGCACATAGTCCAGCACATCTAGGAGAAAAAGCTATGCTAGACAGTATCCAGAACCTCTGGTTCAACAAGCACTTACGAGCTGCAGCCAAACAGAAATCCGTACCTGTATGATATGTTGTCAGTTCAATCCAGGTAAAAGTGTCCCGGTGGAACAAGGTGGATTCCAACCTCCTGACCACCCTTTTGAAGTCCTCCAGATGGATTATATTCAGATGGAGCGATGTCGAGGTTTCAAGTATGTCCTCGTAGTTGTATGCGCTCTGTCCAGGTGGACAGAAGCATATCCAGTCCCAGATTACACAGCTGCGACCACTGCCAGGCAGTTGGTTCGTGAATTCTTTCCCCGCTATGGACTCCCTAGGGTCGTGTATTCAGATAACGGCCAGCCATTCTCATCTGAACTCATGAAACAAATTTCCCTTCTGTTAGGGTACCAGTGGAAGTTTCATTGTGTACGCCATCCTGAAGCAGCCGGTCTCGTAGAGAGACATAACCAGACTCTGAAAATCCGCATTGCAAAAGTTTGTAAAGAAAAAGGTGTAGACTGGCTAGTAGCTCTGCCAGTTGCTCTATTTTACATGCGAATGGTTGCACATTCCAGATCAGGTCTGTCCCCGTATGAGGTCGTATTCGGCCGCCCCCCAAACATGTGGGGTACACCTAGACCCCGTAGTATTACAGATGTTTCCAGTAATATGCTGACAGATTACCTAGCTTCCTTGATGTCTGCCCTACACTCTTGTCGTTCACAGGTTGCCGCCGCATTTCCAGATAACACCGAGGTGAAACCGCATGAAGTCGTTCCCGGTGATCTCGTATTTGTCCGAAATTTTGATCGTTCAAGTCCGCTGGAGCCCCGCTGGAAGGAGCCCCGCATGATCTTACTAACAACAAGGACCGCAGTCAAGCTAGAGGGAAGAAAAGGATGGGTCCATCTGAGCCATATAAAGAAATTTCACGGACTTAAAGACTGCCCTATTCTCAAGGACTGCCCAGATACAGACTCTGAACTCAAGCCTCCCCTGTTAGAGAAAACTCCACAGCAGGAGTATAAACAGAAACTCAGGTCTAGTAAAATAAGTCAGCCAGTTTAATTGTCTAAGTCCCTCTCGGGTGAAACGGTTAGACAGGTTCCTGACATGTATGAGATAGACCCCCACAGTGAGAGAGTTAGTCAAAACTCTAAAAGATGTATCATTATTCTATGTTTCTTATTATTTTTGAGTCTTATGGTTACCTGCACAAGTTATGCTTTACATTTATGTTTTCCAATTTCACATGTACATATGTTTTCTAATACTACAGTAGAGCACACATTTAGTGATCTGCCTCCTCACGAGTTATCCTATCGTCTTGCTATGCGAAATAATACATTCATCCGAATGTTACACTATTCACACCAGACCAGCAATGCTACTAATTGTTGGGTGTGTGGTCGACTCCCCCCTTTTCAGACACCAAAGGGAGTTCTGCCACTTTTTCCTTATCCATTTTCACATAATGGTTCATGTGGAGCGTGGTCCACGTTAACGTCATCCTCAACTGATATGTCCTTCCTGAATAGAACATGTTTCCCAGACAAGCAAGGTCTCACCCATAGAACAGGGTTAGATCTAGAAAATGGAGTGTATGTATTAGGTAATTATTCCTCGAATTTTATGGTTCTGAATGTTCAGTCCGATACTACTCCAGATCTACCTGCTATTTCAGTACTACCAGTCAAAGGCGAATTATGTGTCAGAAAGAATGGTTCCGCACATGTAGGACATAGTGATTGTACTACTATGGTCGAGTATAGTGACAGTGGGAAATCTATTTTCAAAGCCTCACGTCATTCTTATTTTGTTTGTGGTCAGACCGCATATGTTTGTCTGCCCCTCGATTGGGATGGAACATGTTACATTGCCTTCCTACTGCCACCAGTTTTTCTAGCCCCATCCGATTATCATAGAAACACACATCTAGTACACATTAGACATAGAAGGGAGATCGAGTCCCCAATTGTCGATCAAACTGAAACTGCTTTAGAACAGTATACAGACTTCAATAGAGGTTTCTTCTTCTTTATAGGACCTATCCAGAATAGTAAGTTAATACGTAGGTTAACCAGAACCCTTGAAGCAGTAGTGAATGAGACTACTTCTGCTCTAGGTAACTTAACCGAAGAGCAATCTGCTATGAGATTTGTCGTGCTCCAAAATCGTCTCGTTCTTGACGTCATACTGGCCGATAGAGGAGGAGCATGTAGAGTCATCGGATCTAGTTGCTGCATTTTCATTCCTAATAACGCGCCGTCTGTTTATTCAGCTATAACCAGACTTCTCAAAATTGCCCATCAGTTACACCAGAATCCAGGCACCTGGACATGGTCCGGTTGGCTCTGGAGTATAATTTCTGCCTGGGGATGGAGAGTATTGTCATTCCTAGGTATTGCAGTAATGATCATATTCAGTTGCTGCCTCTGTTTACAATGTGGCCCTGCGATTTGCGGCATGTGTGCTACCTCTTGTATTCCTAGTCCTAGTCCTAAATCCCGTTCCAAGACAATTCGAGACGAGCAAATGATGCTATATGAAATGATAGATGGTATCATGAATATTGATGTTTCCTGATGGAAACGTAGGGCACAAGGAGGGAATGTGGAAAAGTAAATTTTGCCATGTTGTATGTGCCTACGTGTTCCCCATCTTATGTTATATGTGCATGATCGATATGCATGTATCCCCCTATGATCGATTAAAGACGCAATCATAGTTGTGTCCAACTCTAGTAAGCCAGTTTCCAGTCTTCGTGAAAGCAACGAATATTAGGCCTATGTAAACCTATGTTGCCACATTTTACAGTGTGCAAGTTAATTCATTGAATTGTCCCCGTTTCTAGGCCTCGAAAAGGCCCGGACACCAGATTCAGCTCCTGTCTCCTGAACCCTCTCCGAGGAGCGATACAGCCCCCACCTGCATCCCTGACCCTTCACTTACTTCCTGCCGCACAGTGCCCGGCCCGGCCTGGTTCTGCCTGCCTGTCTGCCAAGAGTATGTTATGCTCCTAGTTATCAGTCTAGCCCTCCTTCTCTGCATTCCTAAGCTACTGAATCGCATCAATAGTTTCAGCCATAGTCTAGCCTTACTGTCTCCATGTAAGAGAAATACTGTACTAATATTCATAGAATATTCCTCGCACACGCAATACATGTAGAATAATGCATGCACCAGCCTTAGTGTCAAGTAGCTTTTGCCCTGATAACTTTTGGATTCTATCAACATGTTCTCCAAACACCAGATACCAGATATGCCTTAGGTACATGTCGCTCTGACACTCCAGACTTTAGTCTCCTCTTCTAGCACAGAAGTCACAGCCCCCAGTTCTCCCTGGTAACACGTCATTGCCCGTTTGCGCGCACCACTAGGTTAAAGGTCCCGGCTGCTCAGGTAGCCCCCTCCATGTTTCCGCCCCATTTATGACACTTCTGTTACGTTTACATCACATGTCTATGTATACGCCCTGTACACGCCTCTTGTTACACCTATTTTATGCCTTATCTTTCGCGACTGCTACGAGTCACGCCTACTGCTACGCCTACTGTATTGAATGTAATGCAATTGCTTTGATATATATATCATGTACTGTTAATGTGATGCCCCCCATTAGAGCGCTCATCCCATTCCTGCCCCCGGCAGCTGCCATCCCATTCCCATGCAGGCTGTCCTGTTCCTGTCCTTTATGCCTGATTAAAGCCTGTAGACTCAAGATACCTCGAATCCTGTCTCTTATTTATTGAGCTATCTGTTTATATGAGTATCCTGAAAAATAGAACCGGTAATTAATTATTTATTTACCACAGTTCCCAAAGTGCTTTCTGCTTTATTGTGGCACCTGTGTCATCTTTGTAACCGTTTTGAATCCATTTCTGCAAATCGTTATTGTATGATTTGACGCAGTAAAACGAATCGCACACAATAAGTGTCGGGAATTCTCGATCGGCATTATCTAGCGCCATTTTTAATGATATTATTTCAGTTTGTCGTTCTGAATTATTTTCCACTGAGTGTGTTTTTGTAAGTAGAGGTCTTAATTTACCTCCGCGCCACACTTCTTTTACAATTTCGCATGTGGCGTTGTAAGCCAGCTCTCCCCAAACTGAGGGTTGAGCATGCCCGTCTGTATATATTACACAGGTGTACTGTCGTAAAGGCAGAATGTCGATTGGCAGAGGGTATTCTTTCTCATATTCTAGATATTTTAATTCTTTCATTTCTGGGTCAAAATAGTATTTTACTTTGTCTGTAGCAACAGAATTTACCCATTGTATCCATTCTGGATTTAGTGCAGTTGTCGGTAAATTACATGGTGTTGTTAATGCCTCAAAAGCTGATTCTGCTGTTCTGATTGTAACCTGTCTACCGTCTGCTTGGTATTTTTCTTTTGCTACAGCTGTTTGAACCGCATGAACAATCTTTTCCTTAATGCTGAACCTTTTTTCAGCTTCAGTGTACAAATGTGATTTGTATGCTATTGGTACCTTCTCTCCCTCATTAGAGGTCAGGTATGTGAATCCGCATCTTCCTGGGATGACTCGAATCACAAGGTTGCGTGTGTTCTCACGTGTTTGTAATTTTGTTTTAACTAACATATCTGTTTGTAAAGATCTCAAAATTTCTGTGTGTTTTTGAGTCCAATTGATTCTTTTAAAATCTGGTTTTATTAGATCATAGAGAGGTTTAATTCTCTCAGCATAATTTATAATGTAAGTTCTTCCGAAATTTAGGAAGCCTAGAATTGATTGTAAGTTTTTCAGTGTTCTAGGAGCTTGGATTACAGCACTTTCTCTAGGAAATTGTCAGCCAGGCTTTTGCCTTCACTTGATAGTTCATATCCTAAAAACAGGACTGTTAGATGGGCAATTCTTGACTTTTTAAAGTTGAATTTGTAACCCTCTGCTGCGAACACAAATATTATGGTGTTCACTCTCTTCAAGTGAGTATCCGAGTCATCATCTGTTAGATAGATGTCGTCGACATAAGATAACGCCTCGTCATCATATGTTTGTAGTAATTCTGTTACTCTCGCTGAGAATAATAATTTTTTTTGCGTGCCATTTATTGAGAACGCTGTCAAATATCTGCTCTCTGGTGCTATATTTTGACAAAAGAATCCATTAGAAATGTCTAAGGTTGTTTTGTATTTTTTGCACACTATGTTATTCATTAGTGCAGCACTATGCGAGTTTTGTACTGCAAATGTTTTGCAACATGAGTTAAGGTGTCTGTAGTCCAAAACAAGACGATATGAATTGTCTGGCTTGGAGACAGGAAACAAAGGATTATTCATTTGTGAGGTGCAAGTTTCAATCACCCCCTGGTATTCAAGTTGATCTAGGATCTCTTTTACCTGTTTTTTAGCTTCTTGCTTAATCGGGTACTGCCTCTGTGCAGTAGGTTGTGATTTTAACTGGATTTTGTGAGGAGGAGAGTCCTCATCCCATCCCACATGATTTTTATATAAGGCAGGGGCTTGAGCTACTGCCCACTTTCTTGCAAGTGTATATTTTCTATGAATTGGAATATGGTTTGAGAAGGCAGGCATAATTATTTCTTCGCCATGTGGGCACTCCCTGACAAACTCTGGAGGCCAGTCTCGTTCAGCTAGAAGGATGTCATAGCCTTTGGACAGATTATCCCAAAATAGTCCCCTTATTTTTCTAGTCTTATCCCCCTCTATACGCAATGTTATTTCATATATTTTATGAGGTTTGCTAACTCTGGTATCTGCAGTTTCCACCTGAATGTATTCATTCGTGTCCACTGTCTCCAGATGATTCATAAGGACTTTGCGAGCTATGCTCACTTCTGCTGCGCTGTCTAGCATTGTCTGAGCCCATTCTCCGTTTTTCAGCTGTGTCCTCAGTATTCTCGGCATTGTTTATTACTTTAATACTGGCTACCTTCTTTTTTGGAAATTGTAATTTTTTATTCAGATGAGCAGGTTCTTTGTCTTTGGACTTGACGTGCTCTTCCCTGTGTTCTGATCGTCCTCTTCTTTCCGATTTCTGCGAGGAAGTCTGAAAAGATTGAGAGGGACGTGTATCAATATCTTGATATCTATCAGGTTTTTTTATATTATCCCTATTTCTAAGGTTGTATTTTTTCACAGAGGGCTCCCTTTGGGGAGACTTGCGTCCTTGGTCAGGAGATCTTTCTCTCCGCCGAGGAGACCTTCCTCTGGACTGGAATCTTTTTTCTTTAGGATTGGATTGTTTATTTCCATCCCAGCTCTTTTTTTGAGTGTTTAAATTATTTTTTATAAATACTTTTTCAGGACTTTCAACTAGTTGGGGTTTCACTGGTATTCCACCCAAACTATCTCTTCCTAGTTCTTCATAGGATTTTTCTATGATTCTGGCAATTTCAGATGGTTGGTCTGCTATATTTGTCTCTTTTAACCTCTGGCGAATCGCCACATTTGCTGCTTCTCCCTTTATGTTGGCTAATAATATTGCCGAGACCTGCTTGAAATCTTTCAGTAATTTCATACCGAGAGTTAAGGTGGGTTCTGGACCGTATTCATCTTGAATCTGTTTTAGCACATCTGGTATTACTGACATGGATGGTACACCATGTGTTTTTGTGTAAATGGAAGCAAAGACTGTTCCCCAAGTGTCACAGTCCTCCACATGTGGTGCGATTCCCATTGGAAGACAGATAGTCAGAATCCTATGTTTCTCAACAGGGGTGGTATCTGGAAACACCGCCTCTATTTGAGTTATTTTTTGTGCTAGCCAGAAAGGAATTTGTTCCCGTTTTGCGGGTACCTTACCTAGACAGGACTGTATGTTCTGTGGTGTAATTTTATTTGTGTTCCCCTGATGACTGGTCAGCTGTGGAATTTTAATTGCTGGTTGGATTGTTGAAGTCCGCATTACATATTGGACTAATTGTCTATGTATTTTTATTAATTGTTTTAGCTGTGATAAAAGTTCTGGTGCAGGCATTTCTTCAATGTCTGGATGTGGTGTGTATCCGGCTAGGACCGGCCACGTTGCTCCTGGTCTACCTAGTGGACCGAGCCTGGTGATGTGATTATTATGTTTTAGGGCGCCATTAAACAAGAGCAGGTGCTCTTGGAATTTGAGTGGTATTTCCACCTCCTCGAAAGGAGTGTACTCATTAGGAGGTTCCTCTATTTTGTAATAGTGGAAGTCCTTTGTTACAGCGTTTGCTGCTGGAAAGTTTATCCATGAATAGAATACCTCTGTCTGCCAATATTCGTGTGCCTCAATTACGAATATGACTGTACCACCTCTTGGTGTCAGTCCATTTTCTATAAGTTTTAAGGTTATAGATTTTCTTATGTTGACCGGGATGAGTATTATATCCGGGTCATTTTGCTGCAGAGTATTATCTGCTTCTAGGAGTTCAGCTGCTAGTCTAACTGTCTCCCTTTCTTCTTCAGTTTCTGACATACTATTGCCAAGAAGATTATTTTATTTATTTGTTTGCAGATCAGGTTTCTATGGAAACAAAGATTAGATGCACAATATTTTGGAACAGTGTATCCTTCAACGCCTCGGCGAGACTCATCCTCGACATCCCCCGACGCAGCCACATCTCCGGACACCTGAGAGACCTGCACTGGCTCCCGGTCAACAAGAGAATCACCTTCCGACTCCTCACCCACGCACACAAAGCCCTACACGACCAAGGCCCGAGCTACCTCAACAACCGGATCAACTTCTACACTCCCAAGCGCCTCCTCAGATCAACCAACCACGCCCTCGCCGCCGTCCCCCGCATCCGAAGAGCGACAGCAGGAGGAAGATCCTTCTCCCACCTGGCCGCCAAGACCTGGAACTCACTTCCGACCAACCTGCGCCTGACCCAAGACCACCTCTCCTTCAGGAAGAAGCTCAAGACCTGGCTGTTCGAGCAGTAGCGGCACCCCCCCCCCCCAGCGCCTTGAGACCCTACGGGTGAGTAGTGCGCTCTACAAATGACCTGATTGATTCAACGTTGAGTAAACCAAGAACCATACATAGGAGTCTCCTCCTGCGAGGTTTGGCGGATATGACCTTTCACCCACTCCAGACGTCTTTGGAGTATTATGGGGAAAAAGGGGTCTGTGTGAAAAAGCACGACTGAGTTACTCTAATGTCTTACGTTAGTTTTATCGCCTAGCCCCACGTTGGGCGCCATGTAGTGTAGTTCCTATTATCCCAGTAGGCTCTGCGCATTGGAATAATATCTTCAATAGTATAGACCTAGGGCAGAGGTTAACTAGGTCTTCTACCGACGATATTAGACTTAAAGTTTTGTGTTTGCCAGCTAGCTCAGAGTTCACTAGAAACTTTCTCGAATAGGCAAGGAGGATTTTAACCTCCCTGGATAGACAAGAAGGGATTTAGTTTCTGACAACCATAGAACATGACAACTTTGCTCTCCCCTAATCAAGAGTGTATCTCTAGAGTCATGTGAAAACAATAGACAACTTATTTTACTCAGTCAGTACGTGCATTCTTAGTTTCACCAGTTTGTAGAGAAATAAGAGATGGGCGTGGTTCAATAAAAGATGTTATTTATTGATCAGTCTCTTCTCTCATACAAGAGAAATGAATCGCTATTATTGCAATACTTGTAGTTAAGTAAAGTGCATACAGTAGAGACAGAATTATAAAATAATACTGTAAAAGCATTGATATGGTTTCTGAGCCATATGATACTTTAAAATAGATAAAATAGATACATACATATATACATTTGACTAATCGTACTCAACTGGTGCTTCTAACCACGCCTACCCCAATGTACCTGACCTAAGCCTAATACGTGGGCGGGAGTAGATAAGTAGCAGTTTAAGTTAAGTTTGTTTTGCCAAGGGACTGATTCGAGAATTCTCTGCAAGGGGTTATTCAGTTCTGTACCTGAGATCTAGAATGATGGAGGGCTGGTATCTCTTATCCCAGGTCTTGATATTCCAGCTGCCTGCGAGGGCTGCTTGGAAGCGCCGGAGCTGGATTTCTCTGCAGGAGAAAGGCAGCGTCTCGTTCTCAGCGCGTCAGGAAGGCGGGGCAGCGCCTGTGGGCTTCGCTGTCTGCTGGGCTCCTCAGCACGTCTCGCTGCTCCGATCTCGTCACCACCGCATGTGTTTGCTTAAGGCAATGTCGGTAATATTTATACCTGAAAGGTGCCGAGATTGACGTAAGGATGGACATATATACGTCAATAAGGATGTCATATGAACGGGCTCGTTCGCACATTCTTTTGCTGAAGTTCTCGGTGAAATCAAAACAATGGTTATGGGAATCTCCCAGGTCGCTGTAGGTTTGATTTGTTTTGAGAACTCCGTATGCCTTATCAGGGGCTGGAGGAATATCGCTTGTCTAATTAGATGGCATGCGTTATGACCTAATCAGATAACGCGCTTCTGTGCCGTGGTGTGGCTTAATCAGATAACGGTTTTTGCACCGTTAGATGGCTACTAGTTAATTATTAACCAGACCAGGGTCAGGAATAGGGGAATCGATACAGTACCTATAGGAATACATCACAACCCCCTCAAATCGAGTAAAGAAATCAGACACACTCTCATTCTTCTTCTGTTTGCAAGTGGTTAGTTTATCCCAATCCACCTTCCGGGGTGGAATTAAAGAATGCATATATGTGATAATCCGACCCGGCAAAGCTAAAATTTCCGGTCTTGGTCTATCTCCGGGTTTCCGATCCTTGTCCCAGTCTTTAATTTGATCCCAAGTTCCTCCCAACTCGTTAACGTGTAGATGATCATGCACATGTCGCCATACGTCGACAGGGACCAGTAACCCGAGAAATAATTCTATATCAGCTAAGGTCATCACAGCCGACGAAGCGGCCTCAGTGAGTTCCTTATAATAAGCAGTGGGATTTTTCCAAGGGTCGGGTAACTGGGACTTCAGGGAAAGAACCTCGCTTCTTTTCCAAGGGGTATAAACCTATTGTTCTTGGAATTGGGCTTCAACGCGAGCTTGAATGATTTGATTACCATTATCCCTGACCTCAGGGATTTTGGAGTGATAGATCGGATGAACTTCCCGCATGGAATGTTGAGTATCCCAACTCTGGAATTTTGTAAACAACCTTTCCAGATACTTCATTATGGTCACCAGATTCCCATATACATCTTCTAATCCTAATTCAAATTTGTGTGCCCGGTCCACAATGTCATATAGGACCTGTGTGGCCCTTCCATCTGCAAAACATTGTTCCCATAGGGAAATTAAACGATTGGCCATAGTTTCTGAAGCATATTGCTGCATGACTGGTTCATAATCCTTCATGGTCCCCCATATATCTGTAATCGTATAGATGGCGTTCCGCACTCACTGTAATGCTTGATCTATTATCATTTGTTTCTCTCTCGAGCCCACCGTATTGCAAGTATACAGCCGCCGGGCGCCCAGAGTCCCGGAGGCATGGGAGGGGGTCAAATCAATCATTGCGGGAGTCGATGTAGCCGACAGGGAAGGCCAGGCCAAGGCCGGTGAAGCTAATGTTACAGAGGACATAATGGGAGGAGACGAGCCACTGGTCAATAATATAGCCGTGGCTGGTACTGGGGAAGCAGGAATTAAAGTTGGCACCATAGACGTAGAGGCTGCAGTAACGGCAGGGGCCGTGGCTTGTGGGCTGGACGAGGGGGAGGCCATTACAAGTGGTATCACGGGGTATACTCATTGCGGGGCTGTAACGGAGTAAACCGCTACGAGCAAGCGGAAACACAGAACGCAGGGGTTGAATGGTGGCTCACGGATTCCCCTCTCCTTGCCTTCAGGACTTCCAGGAACCATGGCAGCCACTACCCCAGAGGGAGAGAAATTCAAGCGGCGCCTTTAAGTGGGCGTATACTACGGAAGAAGAACCACCCCAGTGTGACGTTGACCTTGCGGGAGTGGGTAAAGACGAGGAAGAACATCAGAGGGTGTGTGACGACACTGGAGGAGACGGAGCGAGGAGTTCGTAAGAAGACGAGAACGGAGGACGGTACAAGCAAGGAGGAGAAGCAGACGAGCCAGGAGGCCAACGGATCCACGCTGCGCCGTGCCACACTCCCGAGGGAGGAGTGTGGCTAGGACAGGTACGGCAAAAGTTGTCGAGTTGGGCGGGGAGGAGGAGTTCAGTACCGCCATAGAACCGGGAATAATACCGCCATTGCACCCGGTTGTACATAGTTATAAATAGTGTAAATATACCCGACCCCACCATCCTTGTCTACCTCCATTACCCTTAACGCTTTCCCCACCACGAACCCTCCACTATTGACAGTCGTGTAAAGCACCAGTCAGCGGTGTCCCTCACTTCCCCGGTCCCTCGGGTTTGACACGGAATGAGGACGTGAAGTTAACGGTCCCCCTCTGTTTGTGTTTCTCTACCCGGCCACGGCGAGAGAGGACTCCCAGAAACGACCCGGAGGGTGGCTACCAAGAGAGGCGAGATACCATCAAGACAGACCCACCACGGATCCCTCAGAGTTCGCCCGGGAAAGACTGACTTTCCGTCATAAGAAGTTGTATGTAAAAATAAAACCTGCATTACCCAAGCGAAGTCTACAGCCTCTCACTAACCCCCCTTTACAGGGGCATAAGGAGGCGGGGGACGCACATCCAATAGGTCTTTAATTTCATCTTCCGGCTCAGGTCGAGCTATATAACTTTTATCCGCCCATAACCTAAACTGCCTATCTATACATTCAACGTTTTTCTCAGTTTGTTTCCCATCATATGTTACAGCCTTCTGGGTTATGGTCTGACCATTTTTCACTTTGAGCAACTTCTCTTCCCTTATACGATGGCGTTTCACCTCTTTCTGCCACAGCTTTATAGAATCGAACATTGCCTGCCGGCTTCTTTTGGTGAACAATCGATCCTGTAAATACTGTATCTTTTTCTCATCAAATGATCCAGTTAAGGGCCATTGTAATTCCACATTATCCTTTGTGTATTTGTTCCATAAATTATTAAACAAAAAAGGCGTAAGGCCATGCTTTACATGCATATCAAAATTTGGTCTGCCCTCCGGCGGAGCAGGCTGGCTTTTATCCAATCGTCCACGCTTATTGCGGCAACAACATCCAAAACATATTCTACTAAAACACGGCATTTTGTTTATCCACAATACTCCCACTCACAAGCTCTTAGACATGGCCATGAGCACTCGTGCTCAATCTCTCCTCAAAACAGGGTCTGGCACATAAAAAGGACTAACAAAACATACAATATTTTACGTTGACATGTCTTTTCCAAAAACCAAACAATCAAAGAACGGAGTCCGTCGACTCTCGTTCGTGGAGAACTCATAGATTTCAACCACCCGACCAACAGATACCAGAAACAGGCAGTCCAAAGACTACCAAGAGGCCATCCGACAGGAACTAACCACAGACCGGCCTACAGACCATCCCGCGATCTCCCTGGTTCACCTTTAGGACTATTCTGACTGAGCCCGCTGCCTTAGCGCCGCTTCAGCTGTGTCCAAAAGACTACCCAGTTGTAACCACGGGCCTTTCCGAGAACAGTCCCGCCGGGTGCGCGCCACACGTGCCACACCAAGGTGTCTGATCGAAAACCTCTATTATTCACCAAACAAGTCTGTGGAGCATCTGCCCGTGCCACCTCAATGCCACCCCGTCAGACCTCCAAAGTTCTCCGTGGTACACCGACCACCAGCCAAATACAGTTAACTGTTTCCAAAACGCCGCTCAACAGCGTAATCCAAAGACACCAAATCAATACACTCACCTGGTGCACACAGGTATGATTGCGTGTTCTCCACTGCCCACTCCTGAAGACCAACACGGTCAGCTCCTGGGTTACACCCGTAGGACTCCGGCGAGGGGTCACTAGCAGCTGGGGCCCTCTGATCGTGAGAGCAGAGTTCAGCCAGAATCGTTAGTCAGTCCACCCCCTCGACCAGCTTACCCCTTCATTTGTCCTTTCTCACCCCGTGTTACGGGAGGACGACCCCAAGCGCGGAGTACCACCAGAGTCACCAACTGTCGTATCACAAAAATAATCTATGGAGCTATACCTACCAATAGCCCCTACTTATCGTCTTACCAAATAATCAATCAGTTGGCAGTGAAGAAAAGTCAATTGTTTATTAGACAACCAATACTCTATAGAGAAGCCCCTCGGACGTCACCCAGCCAGTGCGTGGAGAAGACTGCCGATTCACACTCAATACATGGCATATATACTTTCATTGCGTTACATGAGATCACTGTACATGGAAACATACTGGTAGGCACAGTAGCTTAAAGGAAAGACCATATATGGCACACAAAGCTTGTTTAGAAGTCTGCTTCTGCTATTATTGGGGAGGGTCAGGAGGGGTGACTCCCTTTCATCTCGGTACCTGGGAGCACGGGTAGGGCACATCCAGGAATGCGCTTATCACCTCTGAAACCAGATGCAACCTTGGGTCTCAGAACAAGAAAGAATAGTATGAATTCAGCTGTCTGTATAACTCAACTAACAGGGCTTACTCGGCTGCTGGAGGGTGGCACGAGACCACCGTCTGAGTCTTATACATGTACAACAAAATGGAGTCTGTTGGTTCTTAGTCTGCGTACAAAGAAACATAATGCAAGAGCAGCGAAGGAGTTCCTGTATTGACATAACTAATTAATCTAAACTATGATAGTATGCATATAGATACATATGAATATAGATACATCATGCTAACACAAAAGATTACGATAAATGTAGAGAATCAATTTTATCCCTCACAGAGCCAGACCATATTGCAGATGTTTACTTTTCGCCATTATGCCGCAGGAAAAGCAGCTACATGTGTCCATGGTCTCTCTATTAATTACATTTCTTATACCACTGGTTTCTTTCCTTGTATGACGAACACACATGTACATGCAATCACAGCTGTCTGGTGATTGAAATGGTCAATGTCACTTTTTCCATGGCATTCAATTTTTTTTTTTTTAACTTTATTTGTCAATTATGTGAAAATACATTTGCAGAGCACATCGCATAGTGGCGGCATACAGTATACGCGGTTCAATAAAGACAGTTCAATGTTATCAATAACATACAACAATTCGATATCACAGTGTTACAGATCAATAGTAAATTTACAACTGCACAAAAACCCATCAGCCCACACCCGTTGGCTCTTTATCTTGTCTCTGTTGCAAAGGGGAAGGTTGTTGCTGTGTAGCCAAATATGCACGGAGCGACCCCCAAATATCTCTAGACCTTGAAGACATCTGAACTTTTTCGGCATACATATCGCTTTTCGTAGTGCAAGTTGCCACCCTTTGTAGCCAGCCCTTCATTGTGGGAGTCCTGCTGCCACCCCAGACTATTGCAACTTCTCTTTTTGCTAGTAGTAGGGCGATCGCAGCAAACCTTCGAACTTTTAATAGGATTTGCACCACGTACCCCATTTACGCTATTTCTGGCAGCGGCTCCCTCGGGATATGTAGCATAGTGCTAAGGATTTTGTGAACGTCCACCCAGTAATCATGAACTCCTGGGCAACCCCAGGCCATATGTGCAAAATCTGCCTGAGGTGCTTGACAGCGCTGACATGTGTGCGGCCTGGAGGGGTCTATCTTGTGTGTTCCGGTGGGCGTGGCATAGAGTCTGCGTAGGAATTTAAAATGTAAAAGTCTGTGTTTACTGTTCAGCGACACTGATCCGGTAACCCTGCAGCATGCCAACCATTGCTCGTCGGTAATAGAGGTGCCAAGATCAGACTCCCTTGTGTCATCCAATGGTATCGCAGCGGAGCAGGCTTTATAGAGCTGGGATATTAAGTGTAGCCCCTTTTCACCTAAGTCAGAGGGAGAAAGGAAGGTGGTTCCAGGGGATACTCCGAAAACTTGTCGCGTATCGCTGACCGTAGTCTGGCCAGCACGAACTTGTCAATAAATGTAGCTTCAGAGAGAGCAGGCAGTTCCTCTACATCAAAAATGTGACCAGCGGGAAAAAAATCTCCCATTGTGTGGAAGTTAAATTTGATGCATGTCATGTGGACCAGTTTCTCAACAGAAATGGGCAACAATCGGGGATTTGGCAAAGGGAGAGAGGAGGAATATAAGTTGTCCATGTGGACGAGTTTACTGAGTTTTAGCCATGCCCAGCTGGTGGTGTATACTGGCGGTATACGTTTGGAATCTCGTGAAATGCCAGAGGGGAGAACGGAGGCAAGCGTATCAGGGAGCACAAAGTCAGATTCAGGGCGAAGATAAGTAATTCTAGCATCAGGGTGATACCATGCGTGTGCAAAACTAGCCTGCGCAGTCAAATAGTATAAATGCAAATCAGGTACCCCGTACCCTCCCCGCTCGTAGGGGAGCGTCATCACTCGCCATTGTACCCTTGGTGTCTTGCCTCCCCACACTAACTTAATCAATAAGGATCGCAGGGTACCAAAAAATGTATTGGTTAGTGGGATTGGTACATTCTGACATAAATACAGAAATTTAGGTTGAACTATCATTTTTATGACAGCTACGCGCCCCGCCATGGACAATGGGAGTCTAATCCAGGAGTCTACTCTCGCCTCTAGTTGGGAAATCGCTACCCCGTAGTTGCGGCGTACCACTTGTTCGGTATCATGGTTTATATATATTCCTAAATATTTTACTGAGTCAACGCACCACTCTAAGGGGAATTCCGAGTCCCAGTGGGATGTCCCTGCTGTAAGCGGGAAAATTATGGATTTACTCCAATTGATTTGTAAGCCAGAAAAGCTGCCAAATCGTAGGATCTCTCAAAGTAGTGGGTCGAGATTCGTTTGGGGGTCATAAACATATAAAATTGTGTCATCTGCGTATAATGAGACTAATAAGGGGCCCGTCCTGAATACAAAACCTCTATGAAGATGTTTTTCTTGGAAGTGCCGAATCAGCGGATCCATGGCTAGAATAAATAATAAGGGAGAAAGGGGGCATCCCTGGCGTGTTCCACGTGACAAGTCGTAGGGGGCAGAAAGTGTTCCGTTAAGACGGAGCCTATCTGTAGGACGTGTATAGAGCAAGGCCGTAGTTTCTAGAAAGCCCTGGGTCATGCCTAATGCGCTGCATCACGGAGAGGAAAAAGGGCCATTCTAGGGAATCAAAAGCTTTCACGGTGTCCAATAAAATCGCCGCCGCTGGGGTCTACGGATCTAACCTGTGGAAAGGTTGAAAGCTGTGGACCGGTGTGGGACGAATCCCGATTGGGCTAGGGAGATTATGGACTCCATTAGAAGGAGAGGCGGCATGCTAGTGCTTTCGCTAGGATTTTATAATCTATGTTCAGCAATGACAGCGGTCTATAGGAGCCACATTGGAGAGGGTCTCTGCCGGGCTTGGGGAGCAATATTATTACCGCCTCTCTCAGAGTAGGAGGAAGCTGCTGGGTCTCCATGTACACATCTAATAAGTGGGGGATCAATAAGTCCTTGTACGCCTTAAAAAATTCCGGTGTTAAGCCATCCAGCCCAGGGGCTGTAGACGTGTTCAATGCATCAATGGCCTTGCCTATGTTATCTGCAGTTATGGGTTCCGCTAAAAAGTCCTGCATGCATTTTTCTAGATAAACGAACGCTATTTCCGATAAATATTCTTCCTGCCCCGAGTGGTCTGAACCCAGCCTGGTAGTGTATAGTGTTTTATAATAAGACAAAAATTCCTCCTGTATCAGCAAGGGGTCTGTGAGAGTGTGTCCCTCGCTCGATTGCAATTCTGTGACAAACGCTTTCGCATATGGGGGTCGGAGCATCTGCGCTAGGGTTCTACCTGGACGATCCCCTTCCCCATAGACTTTGGCATTATGGTATTTACCCCTGTATAAAATGTCCTTGTCCGCTGTTTCTCTATACCGCAGGAGCTGTGCCGCCCTTTTAACACCGTAGTCGGGGTCCGCTGTCATTCTGTGTGTAGTATCTAGGTCATTCAGGTCAGTTTCTAAGCGGGAAAGCGTGCGCCTTAGATTTCTAAGTGTCCCAGCACTCTTCGAGATACATACGCCCCTCATGTAGGCCTTGAAGCCCTCCCACAACACAGCCTCAGTATCTACTGAGCCCGTATTTATAGCGAAGTAGGTCTCAATTGCCTCGTGGAGTTCCTCCCGAAATTGCTCGCCGTCTAGTGCATGTGTTGGAAATCTCCATTGTCGCTCATATCCCTCCGGTCGGGGGATATGCAGCCCCAGTAGCACTGGAGAGTGGTCAGAATAAGATCGGGGCAATGTGTGTACGTTATGAAACCATCTAAAAAACTCAGGTGATGCTAACCAGTAATCAAGTCGTGTCCAGGTGTTACTGGCGCCTGTATAGTGTGTATGCGTAGTGTGTTGCGGATCCCGCACCCGTCCCAGATCCATTAAGGAAAGGCGTTTGCATAGTGAATGCAGGGCCTTGCGCGCTTTAGGTTTCGGGTAGGGGGCTTTTGAGTTGCTGTCGAGGATAGGGTTAAAGGTGACATTAAAGTCCCCTCCCAATAACAGGGGTACTGGACCCAGGTGTAGCAGCTTTGTATATAGGTCATGAAAGAACTCGGGGTAGTCCGTATTGGGGCCATATACACATCCTATTGCGACTTTGTAATAGTAAAGCGTACCTACCACTATCACAAATCTACCAAATTCGTCATGCATAACTGAGTGGGCTTTGAAAGGGATTCGCTTGTGGATTAGGATGGCTGTGCCTCTTGCGTAGTTACTGTAATTAGTGAAGAAACAGTGTGGGCCCCATGAGGTTGCGAACCGAGACCAGTCTGCTCCGGTGAGGTGAGTCTCTTGTATCAGTGCGATGTCTACCTTGTGTCGAGTCAAGTAATGTAGGACTTGTCTCCGTTTCTGGGTGTCATTCAGACCCCTAACATTCCAAGTCGCCAGGGTAATGGAAGAAGGGCCGGCATTGTGTCCTAAGTGTGCCATAACTGCGTGATTCCCGCCATGAGTAAGAACAGTCTACATCCGCGTTCCATCCATGTGCCAAATATCTTGCCGAAACTTAAGCTTAGTGCAATGCAAAAAGAACAATACCCATCCTGCCTCCCCCATTCATTTTTTATTTTTGAATGTTTATCTACCCTGGACCAAGTAGAATGGATATCAGAGTTCTTTACAACAAGTTGTAAGGTACTTAGAAAAATTGTTTGCGAGTTATATCAGAGCCAAACAGGTCACAACATATGTAAATAATAAAAAAGTATACTCAACGACTTACAATGTACACAAATTTTACTGAAACAAAGAACAAGAGTTACACATAATAAAAAAAACATGAAAAAGTAAAGGAAAAAAGAAAAAGAAAGATAAACGTGAATATATAGTAACAAAAACAAAGTACATACGAGCAACATTTTATAACATACAGACAGTATGCACATCTAATAATGTAGAGTATGAGTAAGCAATAAAATAATTCTAGGACAAGTAATCTATTGTGTAAAAATGAGAGAATACAGAAAGAAAGTATCAGACCAATTAAGGGACAAGCGGGAAACAGGGATTACTCAGCCATAACAGTAAGGGATGTTTGCCACTGGTGTCCTGTGGTACATTGTACTATGGCTCTGCAAACTGGGTAAAGTAAATGCATTTCCACACTTGACTCAGGGTAGAAAGTGCAAGCAGTCACATGATTCTCATGGAGGTAGCATAGGGGGCATTATCTCAAAACTCAAATCATGTTGGATAAAGGCCCTGCTGTGAACGTTAAGTTCCCAGCTTCCGTGCCTCCAAAAACCGTTTTTCATTTGAATGCTATAACCTTCTGTTATTCATTCTCTAATTTGATTAGGTACTTTTAAACCAGAAGACACTAATACAGTTGACAGCATTACGCCTCATCACAATGCATGGAATGAATGAACATACAGACAGGGACACATACATAGCCCTGACGAAGGCCCCAGGCTCGGATGGACTCTGAGTGAGGGCCGAAATATGTTGACTCAATCAGGGGGGAATTAAGACACTGATGATTATGACACTGAAGTACCTTGTATCTATTTTTTACTTCACGGTACCCTCGAATAAAAAGGAAATCTTTTGGGTATACTGCAAGACATTTTACTATCTTCTTACACATCTGGAGACCTGCTTTAACCAGAGAAATATTTTACATAAGAACTCCCTATTTGGTTGAGTCCGCCCTGGTGGTTCCACCCTACCAGGGTGTGGATAGGCACCAATTATGAAGTATGCCACTGTTTAGTGTATGAGGCGTCTATTCTAAAATCTTCTGATTTCTTAGTGGCTTATGGAACAGTTTCTTTTACTTTCCTTAATTTACTTAACCTAGTTGCTCTTTGGTGTACGAGATATTGTTTAGGAGAATGCAAATATGTCTTTTTTCTCTCGATCTCCCTGAGCGAAAACAGGAGTTGAACATACCTCCTTGCAGAGTGATCTGCAATCAGCTGGGCTGAGGTTTTAGTGACTTTGCAATGACAGCAAATCCTCCTAAAACAAAAAGTATCCTTGCTCCGAGCCAAGACCTTTAGTCAGGCTGCCATTGTTTAGGTTTTATAGATCCCTGTGTCGCCGCATGGACAAACAGCAAACCACCACATTTGCACAATGTATATTCAGACTTTGTACATCATGTTCAAGGTATCGTGATAATATTCTTACTAAGTGGAATTTGTAAGCAATGTAGTTTCAGAGAAATTAATCCTGCATTGTCACACATGCAAATGTGAGTCAAAAGTCAATGTGTGAAAGAGAAGGCAACCTAGAAAATGTGTACATGTTTAAAATGGCAGAGTTTCTCTCCTGGCCTAACTAAACACATGAAACCCACTCCACGAACATAAGTCGACTAATAAGCTATGTAAATAAGAAAAAAGCCATGTCAATTAATGCTACAGCATTAATATATATATATATATAAATATATATATATATATATATATATATATATATATATATATATATATATATATATAAATATAATCTATATGTTGCTGCCCAAAAAACTTAAGGTACCGCACATCAGCAATGCAACCTTTTATTCTTCAAAAGTGGCAACAGATTACAACATCTTCCAACAGCCACAGGTTAGAGTCCATCCAGACACGTTTCAGGCTTCCATAGCCTTTGATAACTGGTGTGGTTGGGAGGTGGAGCAATGCAGTTTGGCGCCGTATTTGCAGCGCTTTTGTGGTGAATCGCCGTAGTGAGCGTGGCAATGAAGCACTATGGTCTTTGTAGTGTTCAATCAAGCATAAGATGCTACTCCGTCTCCGTAATTTTTAACCCCATAGTGGGTTGGGTTGAAAGGAAATCCGCCATATTCCTGCCAATATTCCCTCCGAAGAACGGTCTTGCTGTTCCAATTGACGGCACTTGACACTCTGCATGGCGTCCTGGAGCCGCTATTTAGCGGCGGGGTGCCTCCTGATCCAGGGCGGGCCACTAATATAATCCATATCTTGCTGCCCAAAAAACTTGAGGTACCGCACATCAGTAATGCAACCTTTTATTCTTCAAAAGTGGCAACAGATTACAGCATCTTCCAACAGCCACAGGTAAGTGTCCAGACGTGTTTCAGGCTTCCATAGCCTTTGATCACTGGTGTGGTTGGGAGGCGAAGCAATGTCGTTTGGCACCGTATTTGCAGCGCTTTTGTGGTGAATCGCCGTAGTGGGCGTGGCAATGAAGCACTATGGTCTTTGTAGTGTTCAATCAAGCATAAGTTGTTTCTCCGTAATGTTTTAACCCCATAATGGGTTGGCTTGAAAGGAAAGCCGCCGTATTCCTGCCAATATTCCCTCCGAAGAACGGTCTTGCTGTTCCAATTGACGCCACTTGACACTCTGCATGGCATCTTGGAGCCGCTATTCAGCGGCGGGGTGCCTCGTGACCCAGGGCGGGCAACTAATATAATCCATAAGTTGCTGCCCCAAAAAAAACTTGAGGTACCGCACATCAGCAATGCAACCTTTTATTTTTCAAAAGTGGCAACAGATTACAGCATCTTCCAACAGCCACAGCCGCCGTATTCCTGCCAATATTCCCTCTGAAGAACCGTCTTGCTGATCCAATTGACGCCACTTGACACTCTGCATTGTGGGTGCCTCAAGTGTTGCGAGACACCCCGCCGCTGAATAGAGGTTCCTCGTCGCCGTGTGAATAGTTAAGCGGCCTCCTGAGCAAACAACGTTGATCGTACTCCCAAGGCAATATTGGCTGGAACACAGTGTTTTTATCTCAGCAAACCTACTAAAGCATTTAAAGCCCGGACGGAGGCATAGTTGTAATCTACTATAGACTAACGACTACGAAGACCAGAGTGCAACATAGCCACGCCCACCAGGGCGATCAGCATATATCAAGCGCTGCAAATAGAGCGCGAAACCACGCAGTTGTTCCTCCATGGGACTACAGTGAACAAGGGCTGAACAAGCCTGAAACATGTTTGGGACTGAAAATTGCTATGTAAAGATGCTGCTTTCCATGCTTCTTCGGAGAATAAAAGGTCACATAACGCTGTTGTGGGTGCCTCAAGTGTTTGGGCAGAATCATATGGAATATATATATATATATATATATATATATATATATATATGTGTCAGTCAAAAATACTTTATTTCGGCTAATCAGCCATAAAAGCACAATACATTTTACATTTGATAAAATAAAACAGAACGTTGAACTAAAAAGGATGATTAGAGGTGAACTGTTCAAAACAGCCATTAATTTCTAGACAACAGTAAATTATGTCTATGCCACAGTTTTAACAATCAGTGGATGGCTACCCGACTGGTACATATATATATATAAATATATATATATTGTACCAGTCCTCATATCAATGCAAAGCAGGCGCTGACTCTGTGGGATATTTTGTCAAAGAAAAGTATTTATTCAAAAAAATGACCTAGACGTGTTTCGGTGGTAGACCCCCTTGTTCACTACATTAGGTATCTCGGGATTATGTGGCTTATGTTCATGGGAGAAGCACAAAGGGTATTGGTTGTCACAGCAACCATCTCTGGTTCACAGACATAGAAGAATTGGGTTGTCCACCATGATAGTGCACAGCGTGTTACAAACGGAAAAAATGTTGTTGCAGCTACACATGCTAACATCACAACAGTATTTTAGCATACATGAATAAATAATAACTGTGACAGATGTAGAACAACCAACGTACATAAAGGGGATGCTCTTGCACATGCCGTTGGTAGTAGAGGAGACATAGAAGAGTTACAGATGTTCAAGTGCCCTGAGCTGATATAATTATAAAGGGAAGGATTCTGTGTGTTAATGCCTGTCTACATTTGCGCTAACAGCGTTACAGGAAACGCGTGCGGACAGAAAGTTCCTAGTTATTTGTCAAGCTGTGTGACTGATGAGAACACTATTTGACTATGTTCTGCTTAGTGTCAATAATTAGGGCATATGGTAATCTGAGGCAGCGAGTATATAATATTGCCCAAGTGGGCATATGATACAGAATCATTGTGTCCTGTAGTGTGCATGGATTAAATGCATGGTCCTTATCTAACTGTGAACTGTACATTGGTGTTGTTACCAATATTATACAAAACTCTGCCAACTGAAACTTATCAAAATGATATCTACATGTGAGAACCTAACACTTGCGGACAGGGTTAAAGTGCAGAACAAGTGGCTAGACTATTAGAGGTGTACATTTAGTGCCTCATCTGCGTTCATCCCATTCGGATTTTACAGTCTAGTAGAACTATGTACCGTGATTCTAGTCTTGTGAGTGGTAGCTGTCTATTCCCTCCTCTGATGTTCCTGGGGATACTGTCAATCACAAAGAAAGAAAGTTCTTTCCGCCATGGCATGTGTTTATGTGTCTTGCTACTGGATATGTTGGGTCATCATTGTTGATGGCTCTTAAATATTGTTATATCTGCACATGTACGGGGTGTATGGTACTTCCCACGTACAGCTTATCACGTGCACCGGAGAATGTAGACTGCAAAGTCCGTTTTGCATGAATAGCTTCCACGGATTTCAAAGGGAGTTTGCCTGAGGGGTAGAGGGACAGGTCTGGTATTCACACCATGCTTACACTCTTTACATTTAAAGCACTTATGGAATCCTCTCAGAGGTTTGAGCCAGCCGGCTCCTTTGTCTATTGATGGTGCGTTGCAAACTTGCTCCTGGCGCAAAGATGTTGCTCTTCTGAATGTTATTTGTGGGAATTTTGTACAGGTAGGGCCTATTATAAGGTTGCTGCGCACTAGTTGCCAATGTCTGTGCAGTATTTTACGCAGGTTAGTGTGGTAAGCATTGAACCCGGTAATTAGTCTAGGTGTTGTGTTTTTGTCTTGTTCTTTACTATGTTCGTTTTTCTTACTAGGGGAAAACAAGAGATCCTCCCTCGTGATGTTTGCACACTTCTGCTCAGCAATGGACAAAGTTCTAGTGCTGTAGCCCCTATGTTTGAGTCTCTTGAAGAGACCATTTGTAGATTCTTTCAAACCCTCCTGTGTACTTCAATTTCGCTTCATCCTAAGGCATTCTGCATAAGGTATGCTCTCATTAAGGTTAGTGAGGTGGAAATTACTGGCGTGGAGAATTGCATTGCCAGATGTAGGTTTTCTATACGTCCTGGATTGGATTTTGTTATTTTCTACGTACAGTTCTACGTCTAAGAATTGGATGGACTCGTTGATGGTTGTACATGTGAATGTTAAATTAAGGCAGTTATTATTAATTTCTGTTGTAAAGATAATGGCACTTTCTTCAGTGCCTTGCCACGTAATAAAGATGTTGTCTATGTATCTGGTATATAACATCACATTTTCAGACATAGGTACATGTTGTGTCATCATGAGTACTTTCTCCTCCCACCAGCCCATATGCAAATTTGCATAGCTGGGGGCGAAGCAAGTACCCATGCCTGTGCCTTGTGTTTGTTTGTAAAACAGTCTGTCAAAGATGAATATGTTGTTTTCCAAACACCATTCAGCCATTTGTAGTAGCACCATGGTGTGTTGGTGCGATCCTATGGGTCTTTTTCTCAGATAGTACTTCAGTACATTCAAGCCATCAGTGTGTCGAATACTTGTATACAAAGTCTGTACATCTAATGTCATAAATACAGTTAGCATTCCAAGCACGGTCATACATTTTTTATAAAAAGTCCCCAGCGTCTTTGACATATGCAGAGAGGTCTCGAACATGTGGCTGGAGAAAGAAGCCTATGAAGCTGCTGGTATTTTCAAACAGGCCTCCAATCGCGGAAATGATCGGTCTTCCGGGGTGCAAAGGGCATCTTTATGTATCTTCGGGATAAGATATAGTTGGGGTGTTGTAGGATAATAATTTTTCAAAAAGTCCAATTCTTGTTTAGAAATGAGCCCTATTCCTCTCCATTCATACAGTGCTTTGTGGAATTTTTCTTTCAGTCCCATTGTGCTTGTGGCACTGATGCGGCTGTAGCATTTGATGTCTGAAGTAAGTAAGAATGAGGATCTTACACGTTGATAGAAGACAAAAGATAGGTTTATTGCAGCACTGAATAAAACAGGTCTGTAACCCATCTGGCCAAAGCTCTAACTGCCACAGCATAGAATACACATAAGCATCACAGGTAGAATTTACAGACAATCTAGAAGATTGAAACTGAAGAAAGGTTAAGCACTATACAACATATCTCCCCCCCTAAGACTCCAAAAGAAATAAACACAAAACAAAGGAAATAAAAGAATAAAAGAACCATCAATGAATATAATCATGTAAGTAAACTAGAGGATGACGGGAACGCGGACTCCTCAGACTGATACCTAAAGGAGCCGAGTGAACAGGAACAGAATCAAGGGTAGAACCAGAATCAAAGGCAGAACCACCATCGTCCCACAATGAAGTAGAAGCATCACCACTACCCACCTCCCCCCGTACAGCAGACGGAGAAGAAACATTAGGGTCACAATGAGAGGATAACATGTAGCCATTGCAGTTCTTTTCACATACATTTGAAGAATCTTCTCGAGAAACAGCTCCACGCTTTTGATAAAGTGCCACCCTCCTGTAATTCCATTTTTCCCCATTGTCAAGAAGGACAAAATGGGAAAAAGCCTTCTTAACAAGAAAAGGACCCCTAAATTTGGTAAGGCCTTTAGAACAACGACCAGGCTTAACCTTGACAAGGTCACCCACTGAGATTGGTAAAGAAGCCAAGTTAGGTGAGGAAGACCGATTATCCAGGCCTCTCAACCAAGAAGGAGTCAACCTCGAAACAGGAGGACGACCACGCATCAACTCAAAAGGAGACTTTTCCCCATGTTTATGGGGAGTTGAGCGATAGGCCCACACAAGTTCTTGAACACGCTCATTTGAGAAACACCCATTCGCAACAAACATCTGAATCACACCCTTCACTAACCGATTTACTCTCTCACACAAACCATTACTCTCTGGATTATAAAGACACGTACGATGATGTTCAATACCACATTCACGTACAAAAGAAGTCATTTTAGCAGACGTCAATTGAGTGCCGTTGTCGGTAATCAGCACTGAGGGAAAACCCTCATCAACAAAGACACTCTTTAGGAAACTGATAGTGGAGTCAGTAGTGATCTCTCTCATAAAATGAACAGCTAACCACTTAGAAAAGCAATCAATTACAACAACAGCAAAACGCTGATTAGAAGGTAACTCATTCATTGGACCAATGAAGTCAAGGCAGATACTGTGCCAAGGTAGATCCTTAAAAGAAATACTACCAATTGAACGAGAGCCTACAACCTTAAGACGTTTTTCTCCTTCCTTACAAAAACTACACTTAATCACACAATCCACAGCATCAGAATCAATCAAAGGCCACCAGAAGTTCTCCTTTACACGTCGTTGGGTGAGGGTCTGCCCCAAATGACCCTCGTGAGCCATGTTAAGAATCCTACTCCTCAAAGAACTAGGAGGAACAAAGCGATCACCCCTCATCAACACATTCTCACCAGACAGAGATAATTCACTCAAGACTCTAAGAAAGGGCCTAACTGGAGGCTCAACAGTACTCTCCCTTCTCGACCCTTTGACAACAAGATCAACAACAGCTTTTAAAACAGTATCCTCCTCCATACCTTTTGACCACTCCTCAGAAGAAAAGGAACCTTCCCCCAAGAACAAGACATCTTGTAAGAAGGCAACCGCAGCATCTTCCGGCACATCGTCCAAAGAGTCTTGCACCTTAACAGACTGCACAGGAAGACGAGATAAGCAATCCGCCTGGACGTTCTTCCAACCATGTACAAACTCCACTTCAAATTGATAATCCTGTAAACGAGAAGCTAATCTGGCCAACCTGGGTGAGCCCTTCCCAGTACCCCCAGGAGCTAAAACATTAAGCAGGGGCTTGTGATCATTGCGATGGACCAATCGGGAACCCCAAAAGTAAGTTCTAAAATAACTTGCTCCCCAAGCAGCTGCAAGAGCTTCTCGTTCGATTACAGAATAATTTAATTCAGATACAGTCAACGGTCTGGATGCAAAGGCAATGGTTTTTTGCACACCACCATGTTTTTGAAGAACAGCACCCAGGCCAATCCCACTCGCATCCACCATCAGAATAGAAGAGTGTTTGGTATCAAACGGAGTAAGTACATTCGCAGATTTGAGTTCGGCTTTGATCTCATTGAAACAAAAATTTTGCTCACTAGACCACAAAAACTTGACCCCCTTTTTTAACAAACATCTCATAGGAGCAGTTTTTGTTGAGAAATCCCTAACAAACTTAGCATAGAACTCGATTAGCCCCATGAAAGACCTGAGTTGCTCCTTATCAGCTGGAGGAGGAGCTAACTCAATGGCTTCTAACAAGTTTTTCTTCTGCTTAACACCTTCAGCAGACAAACAAAAACCTAAGTATTCGACTTCTTTGACCAAGAACGCACATTTCTCTCGCCGCAAAGTGAGTCCAGCCTCAGTCACCCTGCGCATAACACTTTGTAAAACACTGTTGTGCTCCTCTAGTGAATCACCAAAAATCAGGATATCGTCCTGAAAGTATATTACTTTGTCTAAACCCTTAAACACCTCCGTAACCATACGCTGGAAAACGCTCACAGCTGAAATCAGCCCAAACGGTAATCGAGTGAATTGAAAAGTCCCTTCACCAGTAATAGAGGCTGTCAGATGTTTAGAAATTTCCTCTAGGCGAATCTGGTGATATGCATGTTTCAAATCTAACTTACTGAAAAATTTAGCTCCCTTGAGTGTGGAAATCAATTCCCCAATATTAGGTAACGGAAACACGTCAGCCACTACACACTAGTTCAAAGAGCGCAGATCCACACAGAACCTAATTTTATTATCAGGCTTCTGAGAAATCACAACAGGGGAAATCCAAGGAGACGCCTCCACAGGTTCTATAATCCCCCCTTGCAGCATTTCCTCGAGAACAGATTTAACCTCTTTTCGCAAAGCAAAAGGCACCCGTCTAGCCTTGTGCTGAATAGGAATACTGCCCTCTTTCAACACAATTCTATGTGAGTACCCCTGCAATTCGCCTAACTGTTCCCTGAAAACATGATTGTAACTAGCAAGTATATCATCAACTGTGAGATTGTCTAGAACCAAAACAGGCTCTTCGGCTCTTGGATTTACCACAATGTGTAGGTCATATTGATGCGAACGTCCCAAAATGGCAGGGCCGTCAACAGATATATACACCTTACCCCAAGTGGACCTGTCTTTAAAAAGAATTTTCCCCTCAAAGTAACCAAGAAGATTAATTTTTTCTCCCTGGTAACCAGAGGGAAAAATTTCACAATCTTGGAGACACTTGTCACCCCACACAACCTTTAACAAAGACGCAGGAATGATGGTCGACTTTGAACCAGTGCCCACAATTGTTGGCTTGCGGTAGTCTTTGAATCTTGACTACAGTGCCCAGAGTTCACCAGTATGGGAAGGCAATGCACGGGGGTAACAAATAGGTTGTTAATGTCCACGGGGAGAATAGGTAATTGCTGTAATGATGGATTGCCCCATTTGGGAATGGTGTCCTCTGACTCCCTCAGGCCCCCACTGACGTTCCAGACACTCCTGCATGAACCGGGCGGGCCGCGAGTCGGTATACAATATATATATATATATATATATATATATATATATATATATATATATACAGACCTCTTGACCTCAGGGGGAGGCATAGGCCTAGGTAGAGGCCAGGGGAGGGTTCACTAGGGAGGGGGGAAAAGGGGAGGGGCGAGCACAGGGTGGCGTGCATTGGGAAAAAAAATGTCCAAATCGCCAGTATATAATCGATAAACAAGTAAGGATACCTGAGAGATTAGCTGTCCAACTGGGAATCAAGATTTCAGATTAAAAGTGTTCTCTTGTAACCTAAATGGGTTAAGAACAAGTTAGAGGATGCATAGAATTTTTCAATATTTGAAAGACACTCCGGAACAGATGCTTATACTACAAGAAACTCATCTGTTAGAAAATTAGTTAAAAACTATGCAAATCTAGGAAGTGGATTCAAGACGTGGTTCACACAACACAATCAATACCATCTAAAGGGGTGGCAATAATTATAAAGAAAAATGTAGCTATCTCTCTAGAGGCCAGCACGGTAGATAAGATTGGGAGATGGGCTATAGCCAAAATCAAACGACATGTGTCTAAATAAACAGTAGCGGGCTATTATGGTCGGAATACAGATGATACGGCCACTTTTAAGAATTTGCTATCCGAATTGTTGAAATATACAGATCTGCTATTGTTAGCTGAGGATTTCAATGTAGTCCTAGACCAGGAATTAGACAAATCACAAACAAATAGATCTGTTCAAAATTTTAAAATGAGAGCATTAATTAAGAATACATTGAAACAGCGTGGTATGATGTCTGGAGGATAAAAATGGGTAATAAGAGAGGCTATACATTTTACAACAAAAAATATAGACATAAGTCTAGATTAGATTACTTTCTACTGAGTGTAGTTTAAAACTATGCATTCAGGATATTATTAAACATGTGGGAGAACACCTTTCCGATCATTCAGCAGTATCTTTAACACTCAAGTCTCCAACTAGGCTGACCCCCAGAAGATGGACACTAGAGCGTGCTATTCTCTTAGAGGAGAATATAACTGAGAGTCTAATTTTGGAATCAGAGGCTTTCTTTCAAATAAACTTAGGTACTGCCCCGATACAAGTGGTTTGGGATGCGTATAAAGCGTTTTTAAGGGGTTTAATAACCACTATTAAATCTGCCAGATATAAAAAACATAAAACGGAAATTGAGGGAATAGAAAAAGAAATGCAAGAAATAGAGCATGACTCTACCATTCATCAGAGAGATTCACAGAATGAAACAATCTTAGCAAAGCTAGATTCTCTTAAATCAGACCTGGCAGCAGTCCTAGAGTCAAGGATGAAAAAGAAATGGCAGGCCAGTAAATTAGCTGATTTTGAATATGGGGTGAGCTGTGAGAGGCATGGAAAAATAAACAAGATCTGGCTAGAAACATCATCAAAGAGTAAAATTCAAATGTCTTAGGAGAAGTACTTAGCACCCCAAATTATATTGAAAAGGTTTTTCAGTCACATTTTGAGAAAGCCTATCATGAAGATCTAGTTGTTCAAGAAACAGAAATAAGAAACTGGTTGGGCCAGATGCTTCTAAACAGAATTTCTGATGACAAATCTCGAAATATGGATCTGCCGATATCGATGGATGAGATCAGGAAGGCTATGAAGTCGGGTAAATCTGCGAAAGCTGCAGGCCCAGATAGGCTGCCGGCGGAATTATATAAGGTTTTAAAAGAAGTCTTGATTCCTATTATGTCGTTAATGTTCTCACACATCTTTGAAGAATGGGGGAACATACCACCTTTCGTGGAATGAAGAAACAGTAGCATTAATCCTTAAACCTTCTAAATCGCCGCGTTCATGTGACTCCTAGCGGCCTATCTCTCTGCTCAATATAGATTATAATACCTTCACAAAAATATTGGCAGAGAGATTGAATGGAGTGACGGAGAATTCGCTACATGGAGATCAGAAGGGGTTTGTTAGAGGGAGGGGAATAAGAGACCTTATCTATAACCTGATTGAAACAATGGATGTAGCGACCTTACATAAAATCCCCTGACCATAATAACTGTAGACGCCACGAAGGCCTTTGACAGAGTAAATTGGGCCTATTTGAAATACATATTAAAAGAGAACAATCTAGGTAAAAAAAAATCTAGGTCAATTTCTCTGATTTACAAGGCTCCTTTGGCTAGCACAGTTTCGTTAATATATAAAGTAGCACAGGAGTTTGGCCAGATTTCTGATTTTGAAATAAATGAAGCTAAAACTGAATGCATGGCCTGGAATCTGGGAAACTGTGTCTATCCAACAAAGAAAACAATAAGATACTTAGGAATATTGATAACTCAAGCTATTGATAAGATCACAGAAACAAAGCTCCAAAAGGTTGGGAAAGAATTACAGAAATCCATAACAAGTTGGGCCTATTTACCTCTGAAATTAATTGGTAGAGTTAATTTAATAAAAATGTTGTTGTTACCAAAAATAATCTTTTTACTACAAAATATTCTGCTAGTATTTAATGACAGTACCCTGAAAAATATCCCGTCAAAACTTTGGGGCATATTATCAAGGGGGTTTATCTCCACTTTTTTGGCTTTAAAAGCCAAGAAAGCGGAGATAAAATTATCTCCCTATTACCTAGCTGTCGCTAACACCAGTTAGCGACAGCTAGTAGGAGATAGCGACCATCTTGGGCCCCACTTTGCATGTCAGAGAAATTTATCACTAATGACATTCAAAGTGGGCGTGCCAAGATGTTAGCGACTGGAAACAGTCGCAAACATCGCTATCTCCTATTAGCAACTTTTGGAGATATTCGCGCTAAGCGCGAATATCTCCAAAAGCTAACACCTGCCCTGAGCAGTTCTTAGCCATGTTATCCAATGGGAGGTGGATAACATGGCTAAGAGCATTAGCTCGGTAATGCCTGAATATCGGTGACTTTGCAGCGATATTCATGCATTGCGGCCGATTTTTATCGCATTTGCGATAAACCTTGGTAATACCAAGGTTTATCTGCGATAAAAATCGCCGCAGGTCGGCGATACATTTTTGTCTCTAACCAAGCAATAGTGATAATTATCGCTATTGCTTGGTAATATGCCCCTAAATACCTTTATTTGGGCCTTGAATGGAACCCGAATATCGTGGAAAAAGCTAAGCAGGAACAAAGATAAAGGAGGGCTATGCCGCCCGGATTTCGTTTTATAAGCAAAAATATTCTCACTGAGGGCAGGTAAAATGCTCATGGATTTACCAAACGGATCGGACATTGGCATAATGTTTAAGGAGATGCTTCGAGAGGTAGAGAACGGAAGCCAGGGTTTCCTATGAAAGTATGGAGATCCAAGGTTCTTTAAAAAAGGTTGCCTAAAAGTTTTAAACAGCTTAGTAAGTACTTGGGCCAAGATCAAGAAAACTTTAAAAATTAGTTATTTTAGTGCTCTCGCTCCCATTTGGAATGCACCAGGATCACCAGGATGGATTAGAGAAGCCTTATCAACTCCTTTAATCAAAGCAGGAATTTTACGCTCGGGATAGCTGGCTCCGGAAGGAGTTTTGTTATCCTGGGATGAGATGAACTCACTACTTGATAAAGAGCTATCCAAATTTAAATATTGGCAAATCAAAAGTTGGGTTTACCACAGAAGAACCGACAGGAAGTAAATGTACAGAAAAGACAAAACATTTAGGTACTGGTAATGGGAATTTTGAAGACGATTAACTAGAATACTTTTTAATGAAAAATCCTCCACCTTATCAGGAAGAAATAAATAGAATCACATCTAGTGCCCCTATCTTAAAAATACCCTTCGTACCACAGGTTGTACATGAGAATACATTAGACAGAGTACTTCAAGAAAAAGTAGTTAATTCAGAAAATAACCCAATTGAATACAAGTCCTGAACCACTAACGATCCCAGTGACTATAGATCCTGTTGTTCCTCTGTATGGAAATAAGCAAATTTGTTCTAAAACTCCCGTTCTGACCACACCAATCATACAACCTAGAAAAGAAAACATAATAATTGATGACCAGACAAGTGAGTGTGAGTCGGGAATTTCATTAATGGATTTGCCCATAAGAGAGCCAATAAATGAATCACTTAGAAGAGCTACCCCTGGATGCTCAAGAGAGGTACAGATAGAAACACCTACAGGAACGAAGAATGCCACTGTAGTAACCCCAGAAGAAACAGAAAGATGGACACGGGATACAGAAAAGCCAAAATCTCAGCCAAAAGTATTAGACATTTTTCAATTAAGGGTAGAATTGGAAGAAATGATTGCTGGAAATGTAGGGCTTGAGAGATTGAATTCTTTTAGCAAAGAAGAATTGTTATTCATATGCAGAAGTATCACACGGAATACAAAAATATTCTATGAGAAATTAATGAATTTGGCTTCAGAAATGGGAATTGACATATGCAAATCAAAAGTATTGCAGAAGCCACATAGAGCTGAATTTTCTGACAAAGATTTAGAAAACATGAATGTGTCAGGCAGAAAATTGCAGATAAAAGAATTATTGTCATTGTTACAGAAATGGGGAGACTTAGATAGATGGAAAGCTAGGTGGACAAAGAAAAAGGAAGAAGCACAGGCGAATCGAACGACTTCTGAATATGTAATGAAAGAAACAGAAAAGGTTGAAAGGTTGTGCCCAATGAGAGAAGTTCTAGCAGGGGGGTACGTCCATGTCCCATGGTCCCGACAGAATATCTTATCATTCACAAATGATTTCCCAAAGCTTAGAGAAAAACCAGTAGAGTGGTACAGGCAAGTCGAAAGGTTTGTGAAAGTTTCAAAAGTACTGTTAAAAGATTTAGATGGTTTATTTGACATAGTTGTTCCTGCTGACTTATGGACCGAATGTAAAATTTCAGTAGATTGGCCTAATGATGAGTACCCAAGAGATGTAAAGACAGGAGCTCAATCAGATGATGTCATGAAAAAATACCATCAAGTAATACCTTATTTAAAAGGAAAGGTTCCCCCAAAAGAATCACATTGGACAAAAATAGACAGAACTATCCAAGATAAAGATGAATCTGTACAAGCATATTATGAACGCCTTTTGCCGGTATTTAAACAATACAGTGGGTTAGAAAACATTGATAAAAAGGCCATGACACATTTTATATATCGTTTTGTCTGGATTAAAACCTGAAATATCCCAAATGATTAAAGAGCATAAGTTATGCTGGCAGGCAAAACCCATTGATGAAATCCTCATGTATGCAAAATACTGTGGGGATGAAATTGACAATAGACGAAAGAAATTAGGAGAAAAAGTAATGTGGGATCAAGTAAAATTAGCAGAACAACAGGAAATTCAGTTAAGTCAACAGGTAAATAATCACGGAAGAGGGGAAGGTCAAGGTGAAAGCAGTGGGGCAAACCTAGAGGGCGAATGAACAAAGAAGAGGCTAAGAAAAAGTTTCCCTGTCACAGGTGCGGAAAATTGGGGCATTGGTAAAACCAGTGTAAACTTATACAGAATAATAATGTCCAAACTCAAAATTTAAATCCACAGACTCAGAATGAGGTGTCAATAAGACAGCCGCAACAGGTAATACAAAATCAATTACCACCTGCTCCTATGCCAGATTTTGCGAGTCAAGGCAAGTACAGTGTGGACACCAGATTCCGGGAGAGAAGTGGTAAGAAAAACTCGGTAACTCCACAGTTTCTTTTACAAGACACATTTTTTGAGGAAGGTGATTATTAACGGTGCCTGAGAGGGGGGGGAAGGAATGCGTATTTAAGGCATCCTTACCGGTAGATCAGTCAGGTCCTTTCATTGAAGCTAAGGTTGAAGGAAATGACATCAGCTTCTTGTTAGACACTGGTACTACCTGTTCTACTGTGAGAACAGCAGACATCCCAAACCTACCCCTCCCGGGTGAAACGATCCAAGTAGTGGGCGTTTCTAATAAACAGATTAGGACCCCTATTACCGAACCAATGCTAGTATGTATTGGCAACTTTAAAGAACTGCATACATTTGTTGTGTGTGACACGAGTCCTGTAAACCTGCAAGGAAGAAATTTATTGTACAAAATGAACTGCACAATCTTTTGCACACCGGATGGTGTTGCAATTCAGACTCCTGATGAAGATGGAGTGTACAAAATCATGTCAGCTAGACAGGGAACTGCAGTTAACGAGACCACTAAAAGGCTGACCCTAAATGATTTACCTGAAGAAATCTGAAATAGTGTAAATCCTGAAGTTTGGGATTTTACTGGAAAAGAAGTAGGTTTAATGGCAAATGTAGACTAAGTAAAAGGGACCGAAAAAGAAGGTGCAGTTTACCCAAACACAAGACAATACAAAATAAGCCCAGAAATAAAAACAGGTGTTGCAGCAGAAATTGAACGTTTGGCTGAACAAGGCATAATGAAGGAAGTAATGAGCAGTCCTTGTAATTCACCTATAACTGGCATAAAGAAACCAAAACGAAAATATAGGGTGGTCCAAGATTTGAGGAAAATAAATAAAATTGCTGTACCATGCTGCACAATAGTACAAAATCCAGCAGTAATCCAATATCAGATAGCATGGAGTGCAGGATGGTTCACTGTAATCGATTTGTGCCATGCCTTCTTTTCCTTCCATTGCATCCAGATAGTCAATTTTTATTTTATTTTAAATTTAACGAGCATGTTTATGTTTGGAATCGTGTTCCTCAAGGGTACACAGACAACCCATCGATTTTTTATCAGATTTTGAAAAATTTCTTGAATCTCTGGTGCTGCTCAGACAGTCTGTCTTGGTGCAGTACTTCGCGACTTATTAGTCGCGTCTAAAACTTGAAATGACTGCAGTGTTGATCCTATTGCATTACTGAATCATTTGGCTGAAGGTGGATGTTGTAAAGTGGTACCCCCCGCTGTCTTATTCCCTCCCCTTCTTAAGGGTTTAGCACATATATACGATAACACCGGTTGGGGACTTCTTTATCTTGTTTATTTTCTTTAGGTCAACATCGAAAGATTCAGGGATATTTCTTGTATGGTGTAGGGCAAAGATGGTCTTCTAATCTCTTCGCTGGCCTTTAGTGTGGTTCCTCCTTCTTCTTCGTGGCTTCTGTTTTAGTGTTGTGGCACTCAAGAAGGGCAAGGAAGAAGCAATAATAGACAACAGAAAACAAAACTTTAGGCTACTGCCTTTTTATAAGGTTATTAAAGGGGGGGTATGTAGGGGGGTATGTGCACCTTCACCAATGTCCCTAAGTGTGAGGTGCCTACGTTAGGGAAATTATTTTAGTGCAATCTGTGATGTGGTTCTTATTCCTGCCCACCAGCCCCTTAAAGAAAAGGCACGCGCAGCGGGCACTTGCCTGAATCTACGGCCCTCCGCGGCTGTGGTGTGGTGAGATCCTGCCTCCTTAGTCCTTCCGGGAGTCCCGGTCTTGCTCTCGGTGCTCAAAGAGCGCTCTCCCTTGGTTGCTCGCTCGTCTGCCTCCTCTTGGTCTGGGACTTCAGGATCGTTCTCCCCACTGGGACGCCTTCCTTCTTCCACAGTCCAGTTGTTCTCCGTCTCTCCTTTAGCATCTTCTTCTTCCATTCTTCCGTTGTCCCCTCTAGCTGTACTTCCTGATTTTCTAGTCTCCCTGATGGGCGGGGCTTCCTCAGGTTGATTGAGAATGACTATACTGCTGCCTCTACTTCCTGTTTGGGACAATTCCACGGCCCTGTTGGAATTTTCGCTGCTCTCCCCACCGAGCAAAGGCTAATCGGGTGCTTCGTCACAGTGGACATAAAGTGTCACCTGAGAAACTGCAATTCTGCACCAATTCAGTCAAATATTTGGGACACCAATTAGAAAGGGGATCAGAAGAGTAATTTCAGAAAGAAGCAAAATAATCAGAAATATGAAATTACTCCAAACGCAGAAAGAAATCAGGATGTTCCTTGGAGTTGTAGGATATTGCAGGCAGTGGATTGTGGGATTTGCAGTACCCGTAAAACCATTGATTCAACTGACAAAGAAACAAGCAAAAGATCCAGTTGAATGGGATGATGAAAGCATGACAGCTTTTCTAAAATTACGCAACAGTCTATGGGAAGCCCCTGCGTTAGGTATGCCAGATTATTCCAAAGAATTTGCATTATTCTGTGATACAAGAGACAATTGTGCTCTTTCTGTCCTAATGCAGACCCATGGCCTATAGCGACGTCCTGTGGCATATTTCTCTGCCACTTTGGATCCAGTGGCATCCGCATTACCTGGGTGCTTAAAATCTGTAGCTGCAACTTGCATGAGTTTGGAACAAAGTGAATTCATTGTAATGGGACACCCTGTAACAGTGTATGTCCCACATGCAGTCGTGATTTTGCTGACACGAACTCACGCACAGTACCTTACTCTTAGTCGGCTGACTAAGTACGAGCGAGTTATACTAGGTGCAGAAAATGTGACAATAGCCAGATGTACTGTTTTGAACCCTGCAACCTTGTTACCTAATTCACACTTTGAAGAGGTAAAGGAGGAAGTCGAACATGCTTGTATCGGCCTCACTGAATACAGTACTAAACCATGCCCAGACATACAAGAAAAACCTTTAAAGAATCCAGAACTTGAGCTGTTTGTAGATGGCTCATGTATGCAACATGAGGACGGAGGTTTGAGTTTGCGTATGCTGTATGTACATTGGCTGGAATATTCGAAGCATCCTATTTGCCAGGAGTCAAGTCTGCACAAATAGCCGAATTGATAGCCTCAATCAAAGCTAGCAAAATTGGGAAAAAATGGAGAGTAACCATTTACACTGACAGTCAGTATGGTTATGGGGTTGTGCATGACTTTGGCCAACTCTGGATACAGAGGGTTTTCATGACTTCTTCAGGGACCCCTATTAAAAATGGACATTTTGTAAAAGAATTAATTGAGGCAATTCAATTACCAAAAGACGTGGCCGTGGTCAAGTGTGCTGCTTACCAATCTGGAAACGACAAAGTGACAGCTGGTAATTGTTATGCTGACCAAGTTGCCCAACATTGTTCAAAATACAAAATAGCCGTAAACAATAAAATTGATGGATGTGTAATCAGCTGCCAACGTATGCTTCTAGGGGGTGTGAGGACATAGGAGGAAGTATAAGATTTACAAAACATAGCAGAACCCAAAGAGAAGGAAGAATTAGAGAAAATAGGGTGTCAGAGAAGAACTAATGATGGTGTAATAGTTTACCTAGATGGAAGACCAGTTTTACCTGACTGTATATTTTCACCCATGGCTAGAATGTACCACCGAGACACACACATAGGTAGAGATGCAATGATAAGACTATTTAGACAGGATTAGTTTAATGCTAGGTTCAGAAGCGTAGCAGGGAGTCTTTGCCAGAGATGCTTAATTTGTCAGCAAATGAATCTAGGCAGGAAAACTGTAGTTTGTCCTGGAAAGATTGGAAAAGCAGAGGGTTCATTCATGAGACTCCAGATTGATTTCATTCAGTTGCCTGCTTGTCGTGGATTAAAATATGTCCTTGTAAATGTTTGCTTAATTTTCAAAGTGGGTAGAAGCATACCCTACCAGGAGAAATGACAGTATAACAGTGGCAAAACTCTTGTTGAGGGAACTCATTCCTCGATTTGGATTTCCAATAACGATTGAATCAGACGAGGGTCTCATTTTAATAATGAAATAATTTGATTAATTTGTGAAGCATTTAAAATTGAGCAAACGCTGCACTGTGCATACCGCCCAGAGGCTTCTGGAGTGGAAGAACAACTGAATGGCACAATAAAATTGAGATTGGGAAAGGTGTGTGAATCCACCCCATTGGAGTGGCCTGATGCTTTACCCCTTGTCCTGTTGGACTCAGAAGCATACCAGACAAAAATACAGGTTTGTGTCCCCATGAGATACTCATGGGAAGGGCAATGAGGCAAGCGTGTGTACCAGGACACAAACTGTTGAATATATCTGATGATTTGGTATTGGAGTATTGCAGAGAGTTGACTGATCAAGTGTGTTCTATCTCTCACCAGGTTGGGGAAGACGCTGTGGCCAGGCAGTCGACTCAAGCACATGATCTGAATCCAAGTGATTGGATAGTGATAAAAGATCACATTCGAGAATCGTGCCTAGCACCAAGGTTGGGAAAACCATATCAAGTCATATTGGTTACCACCACAGCCGTAAAGTGTGCAGGTGTACCTAACTGGATTCATGCCAGCCATACCAAACGAGTGACTGAGCATGACGTAACAGAGGCTGATGGATGAACAGCTGAAGGATTGCCAGAATTTGGTCTGAAGTAGTTGATGAAGAAAGACCAAGCACAAGTCAGGATGAATGGATTCCAATAGTGGACATACCTGAAGTAACAGTGAGAACAAGAAGTCAAACTTATTTAGACAGTCAGAGTGATAGTGAGAATGAGACAGGAATAGAAGAACACACTCAGATCACAGAAACAAAGGTCAAAATAAAATCTGAGGAGAACCAGATAAGGAAAGAGCAATGCACTCAGACAGAAGAAAGTAGAAAGAGCACTCCAAGCAAGATGGCGTTGGAGTGATCAGCAACAAGAGCATCGCCCCGCGAGCCCTGACTTTGACCCTGTATTCTGTATCCTATGCTGCTCTGGAAGGCACCGCCTGCAAACAGCAAGTGCCTCGCAGAATCAACAGTATCAACGGCAGCACTATCATCTCAATCAATGTCTGAGTAACCTGTAGTGGGTTGCGGACCAGGGCAAAACCAAAGGAGGCGAAAGGGTGCTGTGGCAAGCTGCTCGTAGAGGCCTATCGTGATCCGGTGGGGAGAAAAAGACCTGGACTTCCACAATTCCAAGCAGAAATACAAGTAAGAATGGCGGGTCATAGGGGGGCAGGCTGCGCGCTAGCCAGTGATCAGACCAGTGATCAGGCCGAGGTATTTTACGAGAGCCCACAAGAAACGCAAAAAATATTGGTCACTCAGAGCACACAGAGCACACAGAGACGACCTGAGACAAGGGTGTTCAAAACAAAGGAAGACAAAGACAAGGACAAAGACAAAGACAAAGGCAAAGACAGAGACAAAGATAAAGACAAGGATAAGGATACGGAGGGCAACGATAAAATGGAACTGTTTGCTAAAAAAGCAAAGAGACTGCAAACAATCAAAAACTTGAAGTCTACAGCCAAAAATAGTGGGCAACCATTAGAGTCCCAACCAAAGATCTCCAATATCTTCAGCTCTATGTCCAGGAAAGGAATGAGCATTTCTGCTAAAACTGAAAAAGGGAGGACGCAGCTAGATAGTCTTGCAACCCAAATAACTAAAGCCAGCGTAGCAACTGAAATCACAGCATCAGAAGCGGAATTGAAGATAGGACAGGCAGTGGACTGAGCAATCCCAGTCTCATCCCCCGTTCAGGAAAATATTAAGGAAAATATTAAGGATACAATAGCAGTTGCCACTGAGACAGCTATAGGCCCTGAGCAAGGTCCAGATAAGGATCCAGGCATAATAACAGAAGTTGCAGATATATCTGCGGAAACAACTTCAGACATGAACCTACCTCAAGAAAGTTCAGAGAAGAACATGCACTCAAATCAAATTCACTATCAAATCCCTCCTCTCCCTCAGCAAAATCCCTTTTTTTCAGTAAGAGATCGCAATTTCAACCCCAAGTCTCCTCTGATGAATCAGACTCTGAAATTTACGAAACAGGCTTCTCTATCTCAAGTGAGGCAAGTGAAGCACAGAGACTAGAGCAATCAAGTGCTGAGTCAATAGACCCCCTAGATCCAATTGCAAGGAAAATAAACGAGTCTGAGCAAAATAACACCCCAAGGAAGAAGCTGGAAAAAAGAGAAGAAGACAAAAAAGACAAAGTAAACTAATGTATGAAGATACTACCGATCAGGGGAGTAATACAGATCAGATCAGGTATACTCGGAAGAGCCTGGCTTCAGATCTCATGACCGAATCAGACCATAATCGGCGCCTTTCGGGAGATACCAAAGGGACCGGACATAATCAATATGAAAATGCAGGTTGCACTGGAAAGCAAGCAGAACTCTCCCTGAGTGATGTACTAAGCTCTATTAAGAACTTTCATGTAGACGTTAAACTGGACAACAAGAGGAACCATGTCGCCATCCAAAAACATCAAGGAGTGATCAAAAAAGTGGGTCACACTTGTTTGGAGATCTCCGACCGAATGGCCTCGGTGGAACTACGTACTGAGAATCTTGAGAAGGACGTCTCCGTTCTCCAAACTCAGGGAAAGAAACAGGAGGGAATTGTAAAAGATTTAATGCTGAAGGTCGAAGATCAAGAAAATAGAGCCAGGCGAAATAACCTACGCTTTCTTGATATTCCCGAAGGAGCAGAGGGGAATGACCCAAGGGGCTTCATGACTTCACTGCTAAAAGAAGCTTTTCCAGAACTGCAATCTTGGGAAATGGACAGAGAAGTACAGCGCGCTCACCGTTTCCCTTTAACCCTCCCAAAGCAACCTCAAACACCAGCACAATATCCAAGGGCAATGCTGGTATATTTTGGAAACTTTCTCTTGCGCGAAGCTATCTTCGATCTTGCTCGGCCTACTCGTAAAAGGGAGCATAAAGGCCTCATGTTCTTTATCCGACCAGATTAGGCCCATGCTATGGTGGAACGAAGGTGGAGGTTGAGACAACTATTTACTCCCTTCGAGCAAATCGGCGCAACAGTATTTTTACAGAACCCGGCACGATTAAAAATAATCTTTAATGGAGCGACATGAAGCTTTACCAGCGAAATACAGGCACAGGCATATCTAAAGGAAATTTCAGACTCAGGAAAAGGCAAATATAAAAATAAACACAGTAATAAGGAAACATAACTACTACATCATAACTAAACCACCAGCGATAATACCAGAAAAACAAGAAAGGACGGGGCCGAGCAGGGAAGAGGAGGGGGGGTAAAGAAAAGAAGGAAAGAAAAGACTGAAAAACAAATATAAAGTGTTTTAATATATGGCTATTTACAAAATGTTTTGGGAAACATCTACCAAAGTCAATCCCCTTCCATCACTTACAGGGCAGATGCAGGGATCGGGGCACGGGGCGGGCTGAGGCGTGCTGACTATCCCCATGCCCACACCTGGGTTCTTCCAGAACCAGGAAGCCTCAATGGGTGGTAATGGGCAGGGGGTGGGGTTCTGGGGAGGGGGTTCAGGGCTACGTAGGGGGTGGGCAGGGGAGGTGGGTAAGGGGAAGGCTTACAGGCATGGAATTATGGCAGTAATCCTAGTCAGGGATATTAATACCAATATCCTGGAATTTAAACTCATAACAGATAAGACTTACAAAAAAGGAAGGTCTACTAGAATAGGCAAAATTTCAAAATTTAGGGAAGGCAGAATCTATTCACATGAATGGCTAAATTAAAAATATTAATGATAAATATCTGTGGTCTCAACGATCCGAATAAAAGAGAGGCTCAAATCAACTGGGGCAGATATTGTTTCTCTTCAAGAGACAAATGTGGAAGGGTCCCAAATCCATCTTTTGAAAACCCTCGGATACAGATTGATCACGGCAACAACTCAGACAAATGAAAAGCGAGGGGTGGTTATTCTGGCAGGAGGAGGGGGGTTCCAATTTAAACGTTCAGCTGCCGACAAATTAGGACAGTGGGCAATCACGGAGTGTTTATATGGTGCCAGACAAACTATCTGTTCGGTATATGGGTGTGTCACAGACGATCCAGACCTCTTGGAATCTATGTCTAACAAACTAGTACATTGGCCAGCCCCAATGATTGTATGTGGTGACTTTAACCTAAACCTACCATCTGACTGGTCGTCGAGGCACACTTTTGTATATCAAGGTAGGAAAACAAAAGTATTCAGAGCCCTAGCGATATTATGCAACACACATGGGATCTCAGACTGTTGGCAGACGAAATTCCCAAATAATCCCAGCTTTACCTTTTTTTCTCATCCACTTTCCAAATTTGCCAGGCTAGATTACATATTTGCCTCCCATACCATCATTACTAAGTGCTGTATAGATCGATTACCCTGCGTACTATCAGATCATAATCCTCTAATAGTAAGCATTGATACGGGAAAGATGCAATACAACCGCAGTAGCTGGACATTCGAAAGGGCATCATTGTTAAATCAAACCTATTGTCAGCACGTTGAAAATTGGATCCCAGAATTTATGGGGTATCACCTGGGAACTGCTCCATTGGAAATGGTTTGGGAGGCACTCAAAGCAGGAATCAGGGGGAAAACTCTTAGATTCTCGATTAAAAGCCACCAAGAGGCAAAATAAAACCTTAAAAATGTACAAGAGAATTTGATTTCAAAGGAGGAATATCTTATAAAAGCAGTTCAAGGGGGCATAGACATTGAGGGTGCAGTAAGAGATGTAGCCATTGCAAAGCACAAAATAACAGAGATCTTTACAGTTAAAGCAATAGATAAAGCCAACGTGAATAAAGAGAAAATCTACGAATTAAGCGAACAGGTAGGACATCATCTAGCAGTCCGAACAAGACAGCAAAGCTCGGAAAGCATGATTAAAGAGATCAGGGACCCAATTAATGGCCTTACACAAGACTCCAAAGAGATTAGGGATGCGTTCCATAGCTACTATGAGGAACTATACACTGAGACAACCAAAAACCAATCTAAAATTGAGGAATATCTGGACTCAGTTATGGGGATACAGCTCCCGCAAACCGATCAAGAAACTCTGTCAGAGATACCCCAATGGGTAGAAATCCTTCTCTCAATAAACAGTCTGTCACCTGGAAAAGCGGCCGGTCTAGATGGGATACCGATGGAATTTTATTCTAGATTCTACAAGCAGTTGAAAGTGATCTTAACAAAGCGAATGACTCATGTTTACCAAGGTGGGCGCCCTCCAGTATCCTGGGCTCGCGCTAAAATCATAGTATTCCCCAAAAAGTACAAAGAGCCCACAGATCTAGGGGCCCATCGCCCAATCACGCTAATAAATAGTGACTCTAAAATGTATTCAAAATTACTAGCTAGTAGACTCGCCCCAGTAATCCATAAAATCATTTCAGCCAGACAACACGGATACGTACCGGGCAGATCTACTACAGATCATGTCCAGAGGGTGATAACACTTTTTGACATAGCAGAAGGGGCAGGATACCCTATGGTGCTTATATTGCTAAACGCTGAAAAGGCGTTCAATAGGGTGTCCTGGCAATACTTATGGACCGCTATGTCAAGGAGTGGAATTGGGGAACAATTTATTAATGCGGTTCGCATGTTGGATGTCAATTCGGAAGCCGTGGTTATGGTCAATTGGGAACTCTCAAATAACATAAAAGTGACCAGAGGGACAAGGCTGGGTTGCCCATGCTCCCCTCTACTATTCGCCATATTTATAGATCCTTTCATCCGTAGGCTAGAAACCAACTTAGCTATAACACCAATGTGGACTCCTAACAGAGAAACTAAGACCCTGGCATATGCGGATGACAAAGCAATAGTCACACCAAACTCAGCAGAAGCAGTTAACTCAATGGAAGAAGAAGCAAGTAGTTTGGGAAAATCTCTGGCTACAAACTGAATTGAAAAAAACCCAGATTATAATCAATAGCAAAAGCAATTATAATGACCCCCGTATAGTCGACAATGCTTTATACTTAGGAGTTAAAATCACCTCAAAATTAAATGACCTGCTCAAACTAAATCTAAATCCACTCATGAAAGAAACAGAAAAGAGCCTAAGGAGACTGCACAATTTACACCTAACAATTATTGGCAGATACAATCTAATCAAAATATTATTTTTTCCCAATTTTTTTAATTTTTTTAGAACTATTTGTTTAAACTTTGACCAACAGATCTTCAAGGAAATTGATAATATTTTTTCTTGTTTTTTTTGGGGGTATAGCAGGTCACGAAGAGCCCATAGATACATTACCTTTCCGAAGGAACGAGGAGGTCTCGCCTTGCCTAACCTTAAAGCTTACTGGTGGGCCACAGTACTTAAATATAGCAGGACACTCCTAATTCCAAATTGGGAGCCTGATCAAGAGAGGGGGGTTCCAACTGCGCAGGAACTTATCCTAGGTAATGAAACCGGGGAACATCTCTGGAGATTGACATATGATTGTCACTTTAAAAAAGTCTGGTTCAGAACTCTAAAAGGAATCTACAGCGCATGGAATAATATACGAAAACTTCTGGGGATTGGAAGGTTTTCTTATTATACAATACTGCATAGAAATAACAACCTCCCAGAGATCTTTAGGGACACATGTATGATGCGTTGCGTCAGAACAGGCATTACTCAATTTGGATCATTTTTAAAATTCAGTTGGTTTTAGTTGATTTGAAGAGCTAAAAAATAAATTCGGTCTAGAATCTAGGGGTTTCTTCAAATATTTACAAATAAGAGATTTTATAATGAAAAAGGGGGAGGCAGATCTGCATTTCAGAGAACCCAGACAATCGAGTCAATTGTTGGAAATCCTAGAGTCAAAATTGGGGAAATATATAACAACCTAAATACCGGCTTTCCTGATGACTTGGATAAATACATCCGTAAATGGGAAAACGAATTAGATATACCGGAAACCTCAATACAGAGGACGTTCAAACTCTCCCAATCCCTATTAATGTCGACCAAATTGCAAGCTGAGTACTATAAAGCCTTTTTCCAACTGTACTACACCCCCAAGAGAATAGCCAAATGGAGTACGGGTAGAGGGACGCATTGCCCACGATGCGCGCTGCCAGAAGCAGACTAAATACACATGTTTGCTACATGCAATACACTCATCCCCATTAGAAAGGAAATCTCTATTTTTCTCTCAGGAATCTTTGCAACTAAAATAGAAATCTCAACGGCAGAAATTATATTAGGGGTAGACAGGGATACTAGATTGGATAAAGTGAAAGGACTTTTGTTCGTTTCAATGGCAGTGTTTAGAATTTGTCTGGCATCGGTTTGGCTTGACCCAATCCCGCCAACATTCTAGCTATGGCGGCACGACTTCTAGCAACATATTGTCTAGAGTGAGCTATCTATAGTAGGAAGGGAAGGAATATGAAAAAGAAAGGACTAGAAATATGGGACCCCCTTACACGGTGGATGGAAAGAAGTGACTAACAAATTCTCTAATCGCACTGGCATTAATATGATTTATTTAATATTGATATTGAATTTGTCTTTCAATATGTTTACACCTGGCAATGTATATATATAATATATGAAAATGCCTGCATAGGGTGGGGTGGGAGGGGAGGGACGGGCTAGCATAAATACTGTAAATACCTTAATAAAGAACTGTTTAAAAAAAAAGAAAGAGCACTCCAGAGTCTGAGGAGGGACAGATAGGCTTTAGAGAAAACGCACAGGCAGAAGACCATCAAGAGATTATAAGACCCGAGCAGGACCAGATAGGTAAAAAAAACGAGTTCAGGAAGAAGACGGAGAACAAAGACAAAATCAAAGCAAACAAACTCCTGAACAGGCAGAAACAGCAAAGGTAATAATCCCTGGACAAGGTCAGATAGAGAGGAAAACGGAAGACGAAAATAAAACCAGTATGCCACAATTAAAGGAAAATAAAAGAGCTTTTGAAGAAAATAAAACCACGGTGCCAGCTAAAAGACTCAGAAAAGGTGATACTTGGCCCAGTGTGACCAAGAAACTGAAATATTGCCTTAAGACAATAAGTGAAGAACCAGACCAAGTAGACGAAATAACAAGCCAGTCTGGGCCATCAACAGAAAAACCAAGAAGAAGAAGTCCACGTTTAAAAAGACTGAATAATAATTTCAAGGGTCCCGAATGGACTTATATAATTCTTGAAGATATCAAGAACCTAGAAATAAATGGAAACAATGATGAAGAATTGACTGCTGATCAGATTCATAAGAAGTGAGACCAACTTGAAATTTAAGTTCACAGTCTATATATTGTGAAAAATGTTCAAAAAGGGGATTAATTCTCCTTAGTTAGAAATGGCTGATAATAGAGCTACTGGAAACCCGGAAATAAATGGCATGAAGACGATTGCTATGTTTGTATGAAATTACCGACATCTGTAGCAGAAGGAGTGACATATCATCAATTACCATTGACATATGGTATTTCATGTAATATTTTAGCTAGCTTATTTTATAGAACTGGAAAGTTACAATCTTATTATTATAACTTAGAAGTGATTTTCTCTGAAATTCCTTTACGCAAAAACAAGAACCCTGTCCTTAGCAGTAAAGATTCACAGTTTATGGGTGAATATTTTCTAACAATGAAGACAATAGATATAGCTGAAGCACATAAAGACAACTTAACATATAGGTTACATAAAGAGGAAAACATATTTTTGAATTTAGTAGAGAAAAAGAGGCAGGATTTTCATAGAAGGGCTTCTGAACCGAAACCTCAGAGACCTTAAATGGGCTGAGAGGGAGGATTTATTTGCAAATGGCAAGACTCATGCTGCTATGTCGCTGGATTTTGAAAAGAAGGGGAAAATCTGTTTCCATAGGATAAAAACAGAGTATAACAATTTATACATTGGTTCCAGTGAATGTGAACACAACTTCTTAATATTTGGGGGTTGGGGGACTAAAATGGGGAACTGATCTGGTATTTCCTGGAGCCTATTATATTTGTGGGAACAAAGTTTAGAGCTAGTATTTCAGAAATTGTAAGTGATATATTTAGTGCATTGATACCTTCAGTGGGAGTAATTCTGAATACACAAACAATATGTAAATTATCTACAGTGGTTGATCGCTTATCGACCGGCACTGCTGGAGGATTTTTATTGATCAATACCGAATTAATTGCGGTAAGGTCAATAGTTTTGCAAAATCGACTTGCTCTTGACATATTACTGGCAAAAGAGGGCGGAGTCTGTAAAATGTTGAAGGTGCAACATTGTTGCACCTATATTCCTGACTAAAGTATTGCAATTGGGAGATATGTCAGGAATTTTATGAATTTGGAAGAAGAATTGAAACCATTGGAGGTTTTGATAGTGCATGGAAGATTCTAACGGATGGTCTCTCCTCTGTAGGTAGTTGGTTTTCTAATGTAGGAAAAAGTACTGTCGTTAAAATACTCATGCCAATAATGGGAATAGCCCTATTAGCTTTGATGATAATGATTTGGTGCAAATGCTGCAGAAACAGAAAGTGGTATGCAATAAATGAAAAGAGAAAGAAAATAAAATATAATGAGATTCAACTTGAAGAACTGAGAGGGGATATTTACAATAGAATGAAAGGTTTCCAAGAGAAAAGAGAAAGAGGAATCTCTAAAGTAATAGAAGAAATTGAATTCGGGAAACTGCTAAAATTGGCATCTGGTTCTAGAAACTACTGAAGGTATAGAATACCATCAAAGAGGGGATTGATGGGGGCGTGGCTTTGATGGCGGCCTGAACGGACGTGCTTCGTGTGGCTCCACCGGCCCTATGCCCCATAGGACGGTGTAAATTGCTGAAATTCCCCCAAAACCTGCTCAAACTTGCACCATTGGGTGGTACCCCATCGCGACACGTTCCTGGTCGCGTTTCAGAGCAGGGGCGGACACCTACACCCTACTACGTCCGCCGCCGGCGAGATCAGCGTAATAGCAATGCGGAGCTGAAGCTGTCCGGCAGAGCCTGAGACGGAGGAGCAGCCCGCGGACTCTCAACACAGACTTGCCGGGGGCGGTGAGAGACGTCCGGACCTCAGCGGTGGCGGCGCGACCGGCGCTGGGCGATCTGTGCTCCCGGGGACTGCGCGTGGTTCCAGCGGGTCCCCGCTACTTTAGTCCCCGGCTCCGGGCCTGTACTGAGGGCGGGCGGGTCCCTTCCTGCGGAGGCAGGTCCGTGCGGAGCTGCCACTCCTCACCTCCCGATCGCCCGCAGACCGCTCCGGCCCCTCCACCTGTGGCCTTGCATCGACGGAGGACTTCGCTCCGGGGCCGAAGCGCCGCCCGCCACAGCCGGCTCTCCCGATAGGGCGGCGCCATAATTGAGGCCCCGGCGCGGGGCCTGACTCCGCAGCGACGGGGCACAGCAGACCGGGTGACTTCAAGCGCCTCCTGCATACACCGACGGACCCGCCCGGGCGGCGCCTACACCTGAGGCCTCCCATGCCACCTTCCATGCCCACAACCCCCTGCCTGCATCGGACTCGGAGCCACGTGGGCCCACTGCTGGGACTCGACCCTCACGAGAGCCTGCCCTGCCATTGATGCCCCCCGGCTCTGACCAACGAAGACGCACCTGCGTGCACCCCAGCACTACTCTGCCCAGCCACGACGCACATGGTAGGAGCGCCTGCCTCCGGGGGCATTAGAGGGCCCGATTGTGCCCATGGGACCGGCGCGCGGTGGGCGGCCGGCCTGCTACCCTGCTCCCCGGCTTGGGGCCTGCTCATAAGCACCTGGGGGAGACTAGCGTCCTTGGCGTCCACGAGTGCTGCAACGTGCTGAACGCCCCCACTGGCGGAGCCCCCCGCCTCCGGACAGACATATGTACCCCACCATCAGAGGACTGGCACTAACCGCCTTGATCCCGCTACACTAACGGCGAGAGCCCGGCCCTGCTGCCCGAGGAAGCCTGCACGTCTCCTCCAGAACGCCCACCCTAGGTGCCCTGCAAGACTCCTCCACGGACATCCCGCCTGGCCTCCGCCTACTGCCTGAAGAACTCTAGACGCCCCACTACCGGGTTGCCGCATCCTGCCCCCGGCGCCTTCCACACGACAGCACTGGAGAGCCTGCCAGATCTCACGGACTCTGCACCTCATATCGACGGAGCGCCAACCGAGTCCCTGTTGCTCCCTCGGTCCGGTTCTACGGGTCCCTTGCTTCGACGACATGGCTCACTCCAATCGCAAAGGGACTCGGAACATCGTGGATCTTTTGCACAAAAACGCACCGAAGGGGGAGAAGACCCAGACAGTGGTCTCCCCGAAGCCTCCGGCAAGCCCCCAGGGACAGGAGGATGACTCTACCCCCATCACTAAAGCCTTCCTAGCCTCCCTTTTCAACACTCTGAGGGAGGACTTTCAAACCCTGAAACAGGAACTGGCGGGGGAGCAGCGGGAGCTACGCTGAGACTTGGATGGCTTGGGCGAGCGGGTGGCTTCAGTGGAGGTGGAAAGGCTGCAGCAGGAGATCCTTCGGCTTCAGGATCAACAGGTGGACTTACAATCGCACTCAGAAGACCTTGAGAACCGTTCCCGGCGGAACAACATACGGGTCCGCGGAGTCCCGTTGAAAGCTGAGAAGAACAATCTGGTCGAATATTTGCAAGAACTGTTCCGGGAGATCTTGGGTGAGCCTCAGGAATTCGCGATACGAATCGACAGAGCACATAGAGTTGGTATGGCGCGCCGAGCGCCAGCTCCTCCACCGGACATCTTGGCCTTCCTCCCGGACTTTCCCCTAAAGGAACGCATTATGCGCGAAGCCCGAAGGACACAGCCTATCCGTTTCCGGGACGAACCCGTAGCTCTTTTCCAAGACCTCTCCACCATCACTCTGCAGAAACGTAAATCCTTCCGGATAGCAATAAGCTTCTTGAGAGACAATGGTACACCCTACTCCTGGGGTCACCCGTTCCGCCTGATCTTTAAATGGAAAGGCTCGCTTCATCAACTCAGATCCCTCCGCGACACTTGTGCTCTACTGAACATTGAAATGCCGTAAGGGCCCGGATCTAGAGAAACATCCCCACACAGATCACAAGATGACTCCTCACGGCGGACGGGGGACGGCTGGCAGACAGTGCGACGGAGGCGATCCCCGAGATCCATCCCAAAACCGGACCCGGCCACAGTCGCTCAAGAACGTGAAGCGGCTGTGCAAGAAGTGGCGGACAACACTGCAACCGATCTGTAAGGCACTGTTTCCCCGGGGGGTTTTCTTTCATACTATAATTACCTGGGGCAACAGGTCGGGGGGCCGCCGATTCGGCCGCTACCATGGTACCCTTTCTATTGACTTTCTACGGACCTGTGTCATACACGAATAGGCCCGAGACTCTGAATAGTTCTAGTTTTGGGGTTTGCTCTGGGGAGGTTGGGGGGGTGAACGTGGGGGTGGAGGGGGGCTCTGTTGGGGCTGGGGAGGTTCACTCTGTTGGGGTGGGGGTGGTTCCTCGGGGATGGTTGGGAACGGGGGACAAGGGGGGTACAGTGTTGCAGGTAGGGCGGGGCGGGGAACGAGGGTGGGGACCAGTATGCCAAGGGACTCCTACAGGTTTCAGGTGTTAACTATAGCTTATCACGCGCAACAGCGACCTGCGTTGCTAAGCTCGGACATCTTCGTGCTCTCCCCTGATGACTGATACACTCAAGATATTGTCTCTCAATGTAAAAGGCCTCAACAATCCGATTAAAAGAAGAGCAGTCATCTCCTACTTAGAACACTCAGAAGCTGAAATCTGCTTACTGCAGGAAACCCACCTCCTGACTAAAGACTGTCACAGAATGCGCTCCTGGGCTTTTCCTCAGCAATACTTCTCTTCTCTCCCGTCTAAGAAGGCAGGGGTGGCCGTTCTCGTGTCCCGGCGTTTCCGTGGCCGAGTGGGGGCTAAAGTGGGGGAGATTAAGGAACGCTTCCTGTCCTACACCTTCCTTATAGGGAATAGCACACTGACGATAGGCTCCATCTACGCTCCCAACACAGGTCAGGAACCATTCCTGAAAACTGCACTTGTGGTTCTGAAAATCTGGATTCATATAATAGTACTGGACTCGAGAATAAAAACTTCGTCGAAATAGGACGAATTTGGTATCAAAAGACCGAGAATGACGAGTACATCATGTACATGTATTTTCGGCGTATTCGAGTGACGATTTCACCTCGAAATCGTCATTTACATTCTGAACCCCACTCCCATTTATATGTTGCCCTTTACATAGGCCTTAATCCAGTTGAATTTGATTCCACAAGGACACATACTCCTTAATCGACTTCTCCCTGACCTCAGTACAAGTTAGAACCATTGCCCCAGGCCGAACTCGTTAGGTCAGTTCCCTCCCAGTGGCCGAGCAAGATAGCATCTAGGCTCAACCAGCCATAAAACCATTTCAGCGCGCACCCCTGCCATATCTCGCTCACATCTTTTCTCCACTCCTTTTCTTCACTTGCTTTATGATGGGGAGGTGACCGTTTTTATTGGGGGTCCAGCGATATCTGATGAAATGTTGGGCCTTGCTGGATGATTTGTTATGGGCAGCACGACGTGAAATATGTACATGTCATCATGACTCTGCTTTTCTTTTGTAACCAGTAACTATAAATGAAATACCACGAATTCGAAGAATGTTTGCCCAAGGCCGAATATCATGTATAAAGAGAGAAGCCTGACTTCGTGAAAGTGTGCAGTCTCCTGAGAACATACCCGTATTGTACTTCTAGGACACCAGTTACCTTGGTTGCAGCCAATAAACTAATCTTTGACTTCACCTAGAAGACTCTGAGTTTCTGTAGGTCTGACTCAGGAAGAACCCGAGGTCTCTGGGTGTTGATTCCCTGACACCGCTGGGTTACCGGTTCTGTGCCAGTTCTTAAAAACCCAGTACCTCAGTTGGCGCCCAGCGTTTGGGGCGATTCCAGTGGTACCAGTCAGCCTGAAGATCGTGAAGAGCTTCGTGTGGAAATTCCGGAGGAGGGCCCACCACCTCATCGACCCCTGCATGTCGACGTGGTCCGAAGGTCTTTGCTGCGAGGTTCCCCACTTCCCGACGGCTACAAGGACTGCTGCCCTCGCTATCGCCCTGAGTTGGACCCTTGAAGTTTTCGGTAGAGCGAAACACTGAGACGAGTCTTCTGGTGACGCCATCGATATTTTCAGTTAAGTATAAGTGGAGCGTCTCCCAGTCCTTAGTTGGACTTACTTTGTGGTATCTTTGGGATACAAAAGGTTTTGTATTGGTACTTGCAAGCACCATAACCGAAGGACTCGTGTATTCACGAGAAATATCGTAATCGATAATCCTTTGAAGTTTTGGAACTAGACTAGAGAGCGAGGATGCCTAGTCTTAGACTTGGGAATTTGTTTTGTCTTGGTAATAATAGGGACTCCCGATTGGAGGACTCATGTCCGGTTCCTCCAGTTGGAACTCCGACTTACGAACTGTATGTAAAACATGGGGTAGGCCCCATCACCTACAACGAAGTATGGATTAAATACACTAGGAGAGATGGTTTTTAAAATGGCCCCAATATGGTAGCTTTGATTCTGAAATCTTAGACAACCTTGAAGTGAAACTCTTTAAAAAGAAAGCCCGGCCGACGATGTTTGACTCTTTCCGCTTATGGCGCAAAGAAGCCAAACAAAAAGAAATTAAATTAGCTAAGAAAAATAAGAGAGAAGGGGGACTTTCGGTAATGCAAGCTGCCGTGCAGTTTAAAGATAATGAGGAGGAGCAGATAAATGAGCAGTTGCACAGGCAACGTAAAATGGCAATAGATAAGTGTTATCCAGTTTTGCCGTCTCTTCAGCAAGAGGCAACAAAAGAGCGTGAAAAAGACCCATTAATGTCGCAATTATTAACTTCACCACCCCCTATGCGCAGAATGCCACAGCACCCCCGCAACCTTTAGTTGCACAAGCTGCGCCTCCTGCTCTTCCACAGCACCCACCAGCTGTTCTTCAGCTGGCTCCTACTTCTTCGGTGCAGCCTCCTCCAGGCCCACCGACCACTTCTGTTTCACCTGTGTTTTCTACGATTTTGCCTACTGTACTTTTTACATCTCCTAATGCTCCCTCTACGATTCTGCCTAGTACCACATCTATTTTCCCTGATACCTCTTCTGCCATCTCTACCCCCGCCTTATCTCACCCCGTTTTTCCATCTGTTTGTCCTTCAGTTTCACCTTCCGTTCGGCAGAAAATGGCCTGCACTGTTACTAATCTTCTTTTACCTCTTTTCGGGTCGCCTGCTACGACCCCTAACATAGGAAGAAGACAGTTGCGAAGTCAACTGCCTGATTATCAAGAGAGAGATTCCCTGAATAGTTTAGCTCGGAAATGGGTCATGGACACTGCAAAATATGATGTACAGTCTGTCATGGAAGTCTTCTATCAATGGGAAGCAGCGACACAGAGATATGTATTCGAACAGATGTGTGTCTTTCTTGGCGAGGATTTGGAAGACAATGATCAAGAATGCATCCCACAAGAAATGTGTCGTGTACGATTTAAGTTTGGAGAGGGTATGATTGTAGGTCCAGATGTGGAAAAGGCAGTTGAAATGTTATTATCATATCGAAGTAAGGGAAACAGTTCTGGGTCACCATCGGAATCTAGTGCATCTAGTAGGAAAAAGGCACGACAATACCCTATGAGAGAAGTTCCCCCACAGTGGAGAGAGGGTGACGCGACTGCTGTCCCACCTGTCCTGCCACACTTTCAGCGTGTATGGGTACATGTCCCATGGAAGCGAGCTGAAGTTTTAGCACTCAAACAAACATTACCAGATCCGCGTAAAAATCCTGCAGGGTACTATAAAGAATTGTCACAAACTGCTGGGTCATGTATAATGAATTTAGCCGATATCGACATGTTATTTGGGAATGTTGTTCCACAGCCTTTATGGGGTAAAATTCGTCATGTAGATCATGACCAGGAATTAGGTGACACGTGGGCTAATATTACTGCTGCAGATGCCCGACAAGTTGGTGGTGCCAAGCCTGAGCCTCTGATAGCAGAACTCCCTGGTAGAATAGTAGATTACATGAAAACGATAATGCCTGCAATACGCGTAAATTGGGATAAGTTGTCTGCATGCAAGCAAAAGAAAGAAGAAACTGTTTCAGATTTCTTCACCAGATTTGAAGAAACATTCATTGACCATAGCGGTCAAGATATGACCACGGAAGGTGGTCAGAGATTGTTTGTCGATAAATTCGTGCACAATCTGCTTCCAGAATTGTGTAGGAAATTAAAAGATTCAGAAAGTTCTTGGGCAGTCTCATCTTCAGCGCAGATATTAGCTACTGCACAATACTACGAGAATAGAGACAAAGATGAGAAAGATAAAGTAGAAAAGAAAACTAGAGAACTCAAAACGAAGGTTTTGCTACAGCAAGCCTATCCGCCACGTGGTGGTGGTAATCAAAATATTAATGGTCAGAATCACTACCAAAATACTTTTCAGCAGCCTCAACAGTATCAGATTCGAGTATGCTCAACCCCGTGTAGGCCCCAACCAGTGTTTATATTGCAAACAAGAGGGTCACTACAAATATAATTGTCCTGCCCTGCCACAACGTACGAATGGAGTTCCTGGCGTTAGAGGTCGTGGCAGTCAGCAAGCACCTAGAGGTAGAGGACGTGGAAACGCCCCTCAGGACGCGCGGCCCCTTCCGCCACAAAACTCTATGAACAGGTTTGATCAGCAGAATAACGTATCTGACAGGACCGCTCAATACTATGTTGATGAGTATTACACAGAAAATGAGCAGTGGGAGAATAATGATTGCCAGGACAGCCATAGACAAAGAGAGGGAGTTGTTTCAGTTCCAGTAGATCAGAGTGGACCTTACGTTGAGGCGATTACATCAGGTGTGTCAGAACCTTTTCTGTTGGATACTGGTGCTACAAAGAGTTCTATTATGCACTCCAAACTCCCTGGCGCACCTTTGTCTGGCGAAATGAACGTTTCTGTAGGTTTTTCTGGCGCCCCAGTTAGAAATCCGATTTCTGACCCTTTATCTCTTTCTGTTGGTCCTTGTGAATTCGAAGCACCCCTTATTCTGACGACAGGTTGTGGTGAGAATCTGCTAGGATTGGATTTGTTAAAGAGATTGTATGCGACTTTGTATTGTTCTCCTTCAGGAGTACAACTCACTTTAGGCAAGGAAGTGGTTTCTCCTATGTATTTGTCGAGAGATGCACTTCCAGCAGAATTGGCACTTCTCCCAGATATTCTTTGGGCTACTGGTCCTAATGATGTAGGTCTTTTAGAAATTCCACCATATGTTGTAACATTGAAGTCGAATGTCAAAATGCCACGAATTCCCCAATACAGAATATCTAATGAGGGTGAAAAAGCTTTGCTAGCGATTGTTTACGAGTTGATTGAAAAGGATGTGATTGAAGAAACACGAGGCAATGTTTGCAATAGTCCTGTTCTGCCTGTTTTAAAACGAACTGACCCTTCTCAGCCACCTGTGTATAGATTCGTGATTGATCTTAGAGAAGTAAATAAGATAGTTGTGCCACAATTCCCAGTTGTCCCCGACATTACCACATTATTAACTATGATTCCTGCTTCTGCTTCATGGTTTTCAGTGATTGACCTAAAGAATGCTTTCTTCAGCGTCCCAATTGCTGAGGAGAGCAGGGATATTTTTTCCTTTAGTTTAGGAGGTCGAAGCTTCCGCTTTAAACGCGCTCCTCAAGGCTACTGTGAAAGCCCCTCAATATACAGTCAAGCTCTGAAAACACAACTTGACATGATTGTTTTACCAAAAGGTGCTACTCTTGTACAGTATGTGGACGATTTGCTCGTTGCTGCAGACACTGAGAAAATTTGTAGAAAGGCCACATTGACATTATTGCGTCATCTGTGTGATCTGCATCACAAGGTGTCACTTTCCAAGCTCCAATATTGCCGACAAGAAGTGACCTACTTAGGTCACCTCTTATCGAAGGAGGGAAGGAAACTGACCCCAGAAAGAATTCAGGCAATAGCAAAATTGAGTGTGCCAAGAACACAGAGAGAAGTATGTGCTTTCTTGGGCATTACATCGTACTGTAGACAGTGGATTCCAAATTTTTCGTTATTGGCCAAACCCTTGGTGGCATTAACGTGTAAAAATACACCAAATCCCATTCCTTGGTCTGAAGATTGTCAGAAAAGTTTTCTCGAATTACGCACAGCATTATGTTCGGCTCCTGTGTTAGGTACCCCCAACTACAGTAAGCCTTTCACATTGTATGTCCACGAGAAGGAAGGCTGTGCATTGTCTGTGCTGACTCAGTTATTCGGAGATAGACAGCGGCCATGCGCCTATTTTTCGTCAACTTTGGATCCGGTAGCACGAGCATTGCCAAGTTGTGTAAGGGCCACAGGAGCAACAGCTGTTTCCATTCGACAGTCTGCTGGTCTAGTAATGAATAATACACTGATCGTGATGGTCCCGCATGCAGTAGACACATTGTTAAATAGGACCAAGACACAGCACTTAACTAGTGCTCGACTGTCCAGTTACGAATTGACGCTGCTAGCGAGCCATGTGCACATAAAAAGGTGCAGTACCTTGAACCTAGCCACATTGTTACCAATTGCAGAGGAGTCAGATGCTTCAGAACAGCACGATTGTTTTCTCACAACAGAGGAAGAGACAAAAGGGAGAGTGGATTTGTTCGACACTCCTCTTGCTGAATGTGATGGTACATTATGGGTAGATGGTTCATGCTTTAAGCTCCCAAATGGTAACGTGACTGCAGCATATGCTGTCACAACTTTGCACACAGTCATTGAAACTGCACGAATACCACATGGTTCAGCTCAAGCCGCAGAACTAGTAGCACTGACGAGAGCATGTGTGTTGTCTAAAGGAATGAAAGTGACTGTCTATACCGACAGCCAGTATGCATTTGGAGTGGCTCACAGTTTTGGACGATTGTGGAGAGAACGTGGGTTCCTGACTTCGCATGGAGCTAAGATTCAGCATGGTCAGTTGGTGAATGAGCTTCTTGAATCACTGACCTTGCCCCTGCAAATGGCGATTGTGAAATGTAGTGCTCACAAGAAAGTGACTGATGATGTTGGTCGTGGAAATGCATTTGCTGATGAAACCGCTAAGGAAACTGCAAAGAATGTGATGAGCCGAATGTATGTTGCGAGCCCAGAAAGATGGACTGGTGATGTTGGAATATGTGAGGACACGATAGAGAGCGTGAAGTCCATCCAAGCTGAGGCCACGGAGAAAGAGTTGAGCACGTTGAGAGAGAGTACAGGAAGAATGGATGCAAATGGTTGTTGGATTGAATTGACAGAGCATCAGAGATGGTTGTTACCCGATGCATATGTGCTTGCAGTGGTTACAATGGCTCATGGAATGGCCCATATCAGCGTGAAAGGGATTTGCGAGTTGTTGGCCCCAGTGTGGAAGAATTCGGGGATCCCCAAGTGTGCAGAGAATGTTGTCAAGAATTGCATGGTATGTCTGAAGCACAATCCTGGTAGGGGAACCCCAACTCCAGCTGGTCATTTTGCACCTCCTACGTATCCGTTCGAGGTTTTGGCAGCTAGATTTCATACACATGGAGAGGTGCAACAACTTAAAATACGTGCTCGTGGTTGTTTGTGCCTTCTCAAGATGGGTAGAAGCCTATCCCCTAAAAGACAATACTGCCTTGTCCACAGCAAAAGCCCTTGTGAAAGAGTTCTTCCCCAGGTTCGGAATGCCTAGAATGGTCTGGTCTGACAACGGAAGTGAATTTGTGGGTCGTGTGATGAAAAGAGTGTGTGAAGGGCTAGGCATTAGGCAGAAGTTCCACGCTGCAAATCACCCCCAATCAGCTGGATTAGTGGAATGTTACAATGGCACGCTTAAACTTAAATTGGCCAAAATCCAAGCGAGCACAGGTCTTAAATGGCCTGACGCTCTACCCTTAGCACTCCTATCCACCAGAATGACTGTGCATTCGCGAGTGAAACTCAGCCCTTATGAAATAGTCTTTGGTCGGCCAGCCAACATATGGGGAGTGCCTAGGCCCACGAAATTCAGCGAGCTGCAACACCCTATTTTGCTTGATTACTTGTATGAATTGACGGCTAAATTGCGTGTTTTATATCAACAGGTCCACAACACCTTGCCTCCGGTCTCTGAGACTCCGGGTCATTCCATTGACCCCGGTTCATGGGTTCTCGTCCGCAACTTTCAAAGAACAAGAAACGACCAGCCCAGATGGACCGGGCCTCACCTCGTCCTCCTGTCTACAGGGTCGGCTGTTAGGGTGGAGGGGAAGGCCAATTGGGTCCACGGGATCCATTGTAAGAAGATACCCTTCCCTCTGCCACATGACCAATGGGTCCAGAAAGGAGGCACTGACTCAGAGCGCACAACTGATGAACGTGTAAAAGAAACTAACCCTGACTGTGAAAGCGAGAACATTTTTCGAGAAACTGTGCCACCACCAGAACAATTGAACCCTGTGGAACCTGAACTACTATTTCTGGACCAGACAGTACCCGGGAAGAGACGCTACAATTTACGACCAAGAAAAACAGACTAATTAAAAGTGATTCCTTTTTGTGATCCGAGAGCAAACCCTATGGACTAATAAAATGTGTCTTTTCCCCAAATCCTATTTTTGAAAGTGCAGATCTCACATCTAGGTAACTTGCTTATTTTTGTTTTTCGAACCGCCATCCGGGTTCCGCTGCTAGGGTCGCGGTTGATTAAAGACTTTTGGGTGCAGCTGACGACGTTAGGTCGGTTGTTCTGGTTGGTCCAAGGGAGTTGCCCTAGACTGACGGAAGCATCCTTTAGCAGAGGCAACCTACCACCGCGGGCAGCACCTTAGAGAGGATGGAGTTTCCTGATGTGGAGAGGCCTGCCAAACAAATGAACTTTAAGCAGAGACTTTTTAACACGATGACGAAGAAAAGTTTTATAATAGTGTGTATTTTTATGCTATCCAGCGTAATGGTCTTTTTGATAAGCTATGTTTTATTCTCTTTTCATGTGACATTTGCGCCCACTACATCACCCATACCTCCTCCTACTGTTTCCTCTCATTCTTTCCACCCTCTGCCTGACCACGAATCAAATAGGAGATTAGAGTTCATTAATAACTCCTTCGTTCAGTTATTACACCAACACCAACTTGTAATGAACACAACTAACTGTTGGGTGTGTGGTCTCATGCCCCACACCACGGATAAAGGTATCCCCTATTTGGTCCTGCCATTTAGTCACAATGGTTCAGTCTGGGCATATAGGACAATGTTCATATATGCACGAGAAATCCAACCCCTACGTTCTGTAAAAGACAACCTCAAGACTAGCGCCCTAGTCAAAGGTATAGTTGACATGATCAAGGAAGTAACCTCTTACGAAGATACCCCGGATGATGAGATACTTGCATATGTAGGTTGGAACGTGACCGGATATGGCACTACATTAAGTGAGAAACAGCAAGCCAAAAGATCGTCCCCTATCTGGATCGTACCTCATCAAGGTCACCTGTGTCTGCAAGGTATTGGCAAGAATCCCAGAGCTCAGCTAGGGAAGAGTGTCTGTACAGAAACGTATGTTTTTGGATCTCAGACTTCCCCAGCGTTTTTAGCCGCTAAGGGTACTTATTTCATCTGCCATAATAGAGCCTATACATGGTTACCCCCTGACTTCTCGGGCTCATGTTTTGTTTCATTCCTGTTACCTCCCACCTACACAGCAGCGGCGGATTACCATCGGACAAGGGTAGTTAGAGGTGTTTTGAGTAAAGAAGACACTGCAGGTCAAGAATTTGGTGACTTTGCAATGGGTTTTCTGCCGTTCTGGGGAGCCATGGCTAACAGCAGGAACATAAGGCACTTGACAAGGGTAGTTGAATCCACCGTGACTGAAACTGCTGGTGCCCTTAGTAACCTGACTGCTGAGCTCCAGTCGGATCGCCTTATGACCCTTCAGAACCGGGTCGCTTTGGATGTAATACTTGCGGACCGAGGTGGAGTATGCAAATTGATCCAGTCTAGTTGTTGCATTTTCATCCCAGATAATGCTCCAACAGTGTACAGGGCCATCTCCAAACTGCATAAGATTTCCGAATCTATTCATGTGGATAAAGGAGATTGGTCATTAATGGGATGGTTCTGGGAACTGATATCTGCCTGGGGATGGAAAATTCTGATGGTCATCGGGATGGTCTTAGCCATTCTTTTCCTGTTCTGTCTATGCATACAGTGTGCTCCTGCAATATGTGGCCTCTGTGCTACATCATGTGTGAGGAAGCCTGTGTCAAGAGATGAACTCAGTACTAGAATGATGTTACAGCAACATCTCAATGACTTTAGGAATATAGATCTGGACTCAGACTAACATGAGGATAGATTAATTGCCTATGTAAGGGCAAAAGGAGGGTTTGTGGTTCTGAAAATCTGGATTCATATAATAGTACTGGACTCGAGAATAAAAACTTTGTCGAAATAGGACGAATTTGGTATCAAAAGACCGAGAATGACGAGTACATCATGTACATGTATTTTCGGCGTATTCGAGTGACGATTTCACCTCGAAATCGTCATTTACATTCTGAACCCCACTCCCATTTATATGTTGCCCTTTACATAGGCCTTAATCCAGTTGAATTTGATTCCACAAGGACACATACTCCTTAATCGACTTCTCCCTGACCTCAGTACAAGTTAGAACCGTTGCCCCAGGCCGAACTCGTTAGGTCAGTTCCCTCCCAGTGGCCGAGCAAGATAGCATCTAGGCTCAACCAGCCATAAAACCATTTCAGCGCGCACACCTGCCATATCTCGCTCACATCTTTTCTCCACTCCTTTTCTTCACTTGCTTTATGATGGGGAGGTGACCGTTTTTATTGGGGGTCCAGCGATATCTGATGAAATGTTGGGCCTTGCCGGATGATTTGTTATGGGCAGCACGACGTGAAATATGTACATGTCATCATGACTCTGCTTTTCTTTTGTAACCAGTAACTATAAATGAAATACCACGAATTCGAAGAATGTTTGCCCAAGGCCGAATATCATGTATAAAGAGAGAAGCCTGACTTCGTGAAAGTGTGCAGTCTCCTGAGAACATACCCGTATTGTACTTCTAGGACACCTGTTACCTTGGTTGCAGCCAATAAACTAATCTTTGACTTCACCTAGAAGACTCTGAGTTTCTGTAGGTCTGACTCAGGAAGAACCCGAGGTCTCTGGGTGTTGATTCCCTGACACCGCTTGGTTACCGGTTCTGTGCCGGTTCTTAAAAACCCAGTACCTCACACTCTCCGAAACACTACAGTCACCTCACTCTCAGCTGCTCATTGGGGGGGACCTCAACTTAGTCATGGACACGAATAAGGATAGGTCTGGGCACGGCTATGGAGATACTGGCGCGCTTTCAGAGGCGGGCGGGTCCTGGCTGCGAGAGACGGGTCTTCTAGATCTTTGGAGGACGGCGCACCCCAACACAGCGCGCTTCACCTGTTATTCCCATGTACACCACACATACGCACGTCTAGATCACTTCTTGGGCTCTTCAGAACTAGTCCCTCATGTTACAGAGGTTTCCATAGTCCCAGCGGCCCTCTCAGACCACGATGCGGTGGAGCTGACACTCAATATACCCAAGACACCACGTACCCCTGGCTCATGGAGGCTCAACGAACCCCTTTTGCAGAGACCGGCCGTTATTAAACAAATTCATACCTGCATTTCGGACTACCTCGCCACTAATGATACCCCCGCAGTCTCGGTGTCGACCCTTTGGGGAGCCTTAAAAGCCGTAGTCAGGAGGGAGCTGATTGCCATCGCAGCTGCTGACGCTAAGATTCGCAAAGACAAGAGAGCTGACCTCACAGCACAAGTAGCTGAACTAGAAAGGGTACATAGCCGCACCTGTGCCCCGAGGATTTGGCGTCAACTGAAAGCTGCCAGAGCTCAACTAGCCAGCCTCGACACTGACAGAGCGGAATTTGCCGCCCTTCGTCTCCGCCATACGTACTACGTAGGAGGCAACCGCATCGGGCGCCTTCTAGCCAGCGCCTTAAAAGCCAAGACTCAACGCTCCAAAATCACCACTCTCCTGGACGACTCCGGTAACACTCTCACCGACAATGCACAGGTGGCTAACGCCTTCCGCTCCTTTTATGCCTCCCTGTATAGCGAGGATAAAGTATCGCCAGCCGCCGTCGACGCGTACTTGCAATCGGCGGAAATTACACCGCTGTGCCCAGCAAAAACGGAGGCCTTAGACGCTCCTATTCGTTCTGACGAAGTCCTAGCCGCTATCTAACGCCTCCGCCCGCTCAAATCGCCAGGCCCTGATGGCTTTTCATCAGGCTTTTACAAACTCTTCGGCCAGGTACTAGCTCCAGTACTCACGAGGTTGTTTAACTCTTTCACGGGTCCAAGCTCCATTCCGCCGGACATGCTGGCGGCTGACATAGTGGTGTTGCCCAAGCCGGGCAAACCCCCGACACATTGCTCTGCGTTCCGCCCCATCTCCTTACTTAACTTAGATTTGAAGCTGTTCACGGGGGTATTAGCGGCCCGTCTGGGCCCTTGCCTGCCGGGTATCCATGAACCGGACCAATCGGGCTTTGTCCCAAACCGCCAATGCAGCGATAATACCAAACGGCTACTGCACCTCATGGATAAAACTCACTTTCAGAAATCGGACTCGGTGCTACTGGCTATCGATGCGGAGAAGGCATTCGACCGAGTCGATTGGACCTACTTGCAGAAGGTCCTGCAGCGATACCAGTTGGGCGACCGATTTCAAGCCTGGATTGCGAGCTGCTACCACCACCCTATGGCCCGGGTCAGACTGGGCGGCCTTAAATCGGACCCCTTCGAGATACAACGGGGCACGCGTCAAGGGTGCCCTCTTTCGCCCCTTCTGTTAGCCCTGTACGTGGAACCCCTGGCGCAGAAAATCCGTGACAATCCTCGCATTAGCGGTGTCTCCTTCGGTCATGAACTTCACGTAGTGGGGCTTTATACCGATGATATTATCGCTGCTCTAGACCGACCGTCCAGCTCTATACCTGCCTTCCTGGAGGAACTGGAGAGCTTTGGAGCGGTGTCTGGCTTCAAGATCAACCGGGGGAAATCCCTGATTTTACCCCTGGGCAGCAACGCCCACCCTAACACCCAGACGCCTGACTTTGGCTGCGACCTACAAACTTCCACGCAGCTCCCATACCTAGGGATCACTCTTACCTCCTCCACGGCCTCAACGGTGACCCTTAACTATACAACACTTACTTCCCAAATCCGAGCCGACCTCGCACGATGGTCGAAGCAACCCCTCTCCTTGCTAGGCCGCATAGCGGCAATAAAAATGTCAGCCTTACCCAAGATCTTGTATATCTTCCAGACCCTCCCAGTACTGCCGCCGCCGGGCGCGCTTGCCGATCTACAAAACGCGCTCCACCAGTTCATCTGGGAACGGAAACGCGCAAGGCTGCACAAACAGGTGGCGCACAGAGGTGTTGATGAGGGGGGCCTCGGGATCCCTAACCTCCTGCAATATTTTCAGGCCTCACAGCTCCGCTACCTGGTGGAGTGGTACAGGTCTGCGTCCGAAAAGAGATGGCTATTTCAAGACAGGGCGATGGCTCAGACGTCCCTGTGGAAGATCCCATTTCTTGCCCGCCAGCATAGACCACGATACCTCCTCCGCTCCCCTATCACACGCACCATCATGAAAACCTGGGACATGGTGGCGGTCAAGAGGGGCCTGACGACTTTCCCCTCCCCGCTCACTCCGCTCTTTGACAATCCAGAATTCCGGCCGGGCACTGATCCTCGTGCCTTTCTACAATGGCGTGGTACAGACTGCCGCTCGGCCGGCCATCTCTTTGACATGGAGGGTTTTCTCCCCCTCGCCGATATCACGCGAGGCTACGGAGTGACCAAGCCTCACATGTTCCAATACTTCCAACTCCGCCACTGGCTCTTGCACCCGGATTGCGCTCCCCTAGTTGCTCGGTAAATGACGCCATTCGAGAAATGGCTGGTGATGAAAGACTCGGATAGGCACCTTATCTCAGACCTTTATAAGATGTTATCCCCCGTAGCCGGCCCAGGTAAGACGGCGGGACAGAAACGCTGGGAATCAGAACTCGGAAGGACATTATCGCCCAAGGAGTGGGGGTTTATACACTACAGAGCTGCACACACCACTCGTAATACTAGTGCCAGGGAATCTGCGGTGAAACTGGCCATCTACTGGCATCTTACCCCGGCAAGACTCAACCAGGGCAATCCTCTTCGAAGCGCGCTGTGTTGGCGGGGCTGCGGTGAAAAGGGCACTCTGACCCATCTCCCGTGGGAATGCCGCACTCTGCAAGGGTACTGGAAAGCGGTTTTAGACGATATCGATTCCACATTTGAAACTGAAATCCTGCGCTTTCCTGCATACACAATCCTAGGGCTGCCTAACGCACTCACATTTCCCTTGAGGTCACCTCGTGGCAAACAGATGGGCATTGCCATGCAGGCGGCGTCACAACACGTCCTGTCACTGTGGGGATCCACCACCATACCCACCCACACTGGCTGGCTGCATAAACTGTGGTTCACGTTAGGCATGGAACGTATCCAGGCCACGCTCACACACACGGCTAACTCATTCCAGAAGGCCTGGCAACCGCTCCTGTCCCTCCTGTCCAGAGAATTTCACGAAATCACGTGCCCGAAATATCTCCGCATTCTGCGGCTCACGGAACCACCACGAGATCCCCCACGAACTTGAACGCCTTGATACACACCAACCTGAGCGTGCTATGATGAAGGCTCCGGACAACTGGCATACTGGTCGGGGTGGGGGGAGGGGGGTAATGTTGGGTGAAGGGTGGGGGGATAGGTTCTTCTTACTGTTCTGTTCGATTGACATTCTTACATGGCACCTTCACCAACGCGTCTGCAATGCGCCTCTGTGTAGGCATGGTTTATCTACTTCCTTGAAGATTCATAGAGAAGACGTGCCTGTCTGTCGCGCTCACTATATAAGCCTACTGCATACCTACTGTTTTGCATTGCCTGTCTTTCTTGCTCTTAAAATCAATAAAACAAATTTGAAATTAAAGAGGGGATTGATGGAGCAAGGTTTCATACGTACAGAAACTTGCTCAAATTCAGTCCTCTCGAAATAACATGTAACGAATTAACCAACATGTTTTGCAAGTACTAATAATTGCACCACACGACATTTCTTTTATGTAGCGGAAACTTGCATATGTGTTTTACTAACCAATAACCCAAGCGTATTAAAATGGCCGCCGAAAACGCGGGAACCCATTTGTGCACGCGTCTACTACATCTACGATTACATATTTGCATCCCATACCATCATTACTAAGTGCTGTATAGATCGATTACCCCGCGTACTATCAGATCATAATCCTCTAATAGTAAGCATTGATACAGGAAAGATGTAATACAACCGCAGTAGCTGGACATTCGAAAGGGCATTATTGTTAAATCAAACCTATTGTCAGCACATTGAAAATTGGATCCCAGAATTTATGGGGTATAACCTGGGAACTGCTCCGTTGGAAATGGTTAGGGATGCACTCAAGGCGGGAATCAGGGGGAAAACTCTTAGATTCTCGATTAAAAGCCACCAAGAGGCAAAACAAACCTTAAAAATCTACAAGAGAATTTGATATCAAAGGAGGAATATCTTATAAAAGCAGTTCAGGGGGGGCATAGACATTGAGGGTGCAGTAAGAGATGTAGCCATTGCAAAGAACAAAATAACAGAGATCTTTACAGTTAAAGCAATAGATAAAGCCAACGTGAATAAAGAGAAAATCAACAAATTAAGCGAACAGGTAGGACATCTTCTAGTAGTCCGAACAAGACAGCAAAGCTCGGAAAGCGTGATTAAAGAGATCAGGGACCCCATTAATGGCCTTACACAAGACTCCAAAGAGATTAGGGATGCGTTCCATAGCTACTATGAGGAACTATACACTGAGACAACCAAAAACCAATCTAAAATTGAGGAATATCTGGACTCAGTTATGGGGATACAGCTCCCGCAAACCGATCAAGAAACTCTGTCAGAGATACCCCAATGGGTAGAAATCCTTCTCTCAATAAACAGTCTGTCACCTGGAAAAGCGGCCGGTCTAGATGGAATACCGACGGAATTTTATTCTAGATTCCACAAGCAGTTGAAAGTGATCTTAACAAAACTAATGACTCATGTTTACCAAGGTGGGCGCCCTCCAGAATCCTGGGCTCGCGCTAAAATCATAGTATTCCCCAAAAAGAACAAAGAGCCCACAGATCTAGGGGCCTATCGCCTAATCACACTAATAAATAGTGACTCTAAAATATATTCAAAATTACTAGCTAGTAGACTCGCCCCAGTAATCCATAAAATCATTTCAGCCAGACAACACAGATTCGTACCGGGCAGATCTACTACAGATCATGTCGAGGGTGATAACACTCTTTGACATAGCAGAAGAACAAGTTACTTACCTTCGGTAACGCTTTTTCTGGTAGATACTATATCTGCCTGTGGATTCCTCACCTTGTGAATATCCCCCTTGCGTCAGCAACGTTCGGAAATTTTCTTCGTAGCACGCCGACGTGGGCGACGTCACAGGAGCACGGCATCGTGCGCGACTCCGTCTGACGTCACCGACCCCATATCAGGTCCACGCCGGCGTGATGACGTCAGTTCCGCCCTTTTTTCCATGCCTTCGAGGCACACGGACGGACCAACAATAGCAAATATGCAAATATACAATGTACACAGTACATATAGAACAAAATCAATACAATAGTATAAACCATATACACAGAAAGACCAGGTATAGCAGAGTGGACAACGGGGAGGCGGGTGGGCATGTGAGGAATCCACAGGCAGATATAGTATCTACCAGAAAAAGCGTTACCGAAGGTAAGTAACTTGTTCTTCTGATAGATACATCTGCCGTGTGGATTCCTCACCTTGTGAATAGATTCCCACAGCAGTCCCCACTCCCGGAGGAGGGCGTCCACTCTGCTACACCAGGAAGTCTTGGAGGACAGAGCGCGCGAAGTGGCCATCCCTCCTCACCTCGGTATCCAAGCAGTAATGCTTCGCGAAAGTGTGGAGGGAGGCCCAAGTCTCGGCCCTGCAAATATCCTCAACAGGTACACCCCTAGACAAAGCAGAAGTTGCAGACTTTGCTCTAGTTGAATGTGCTCTAATACCCTCAGGAGGGTCTTTACCCGCAAGGGAGTAGCAGATCTTAATGCACAGGATTATCCACCTGGAAAGAGTGCGCTTGTGCACCGCTCTGCCCTTCTTGCAGCCAGCAAAACCAACAAACAGCTGGTCATCCATCCGGAAGTCTTTAGTCCTGTCCAGATAGAAAGACACCGCCCTCTTAGGGTCCAGGCGATGCAGTCTCTCCTCCTCCTTGGAAGGGTGTGGGGGAGGATAGAAGGTAGGAAGGGTAATGGACTGCCCAAGATGGAAAGGAGTCACCACCTTAGGCAGAAAAGCTGCCCTGGTCCTAAGAACCATCCTTTCAGCATGAATGGTCAGGAATGGGGGTTTAGAACTTAGAGCTTGAAGCTCACTTACCCTCCTTGCCGAGGTGATTGCAACGAGGAAGATCGTTTTAAAAGAGAGAAGCCTTAATGGACACTTGTGCAAGGGCTCGAAGGGAGAACCCATTAATAAGGTCAACACAAGATTCAAATCCCAGTGAGGAACAATAAAAGGGGTAGGAGGGAACATATTTATGAGACCCCTCAAGAATCATAAAACCACCGGAGATTTAAAGAGAGAGGGCTGATCCGGCAAACAGAGAAACGCCGATAAGGCCGAAAGATACCCCTTGACCGTGGCCACAGCCAAACCTTGCTGCGCCAGATAAAGAGCAATAAATGAGCCTTCAAAGGGTCAATATCTCTCTCCCTGCACCAAGAAACAAATTTCGACCACCTATAGGAGTAGATGGACTTAGTGGTGTCGCGCCTGGCAGAGAGAATGACATCCACCACATCGTGAGGGAGAGAAAAAGAACTCAAGTTGCCCCGTTCAATCTCCAGGCATGAAGGTGTAAGAGGTGGGGGTGTAGAACCTGCCCCTCCATCTGAGAGAGGAGGTCTGCCCGGTGAGGGAGACGGAGCAGCGGGTGAGAGGAGAGGTGGAGTAGGTCCGAATACCACACCCTTCTTGGCCAATCCGGGGCGACCAATATGACTTGGGCCCGGTCTTGACGAATCTTCCTCAGAACCCGAGGAATCAAGGGTATGGGAGGAAACGCCTAAAGGAGTTGATTTCCCCAACTCAACTGAAACGCGTCACCCAAGGCTCCTTGCATCGGATACTGGAGACTGCAGAAAGACGGGCAGTGCGCATTCTCACGAGTGGCGAATAGATCCACCCGAGGAGTCCCCCACATCTGAAAGATGTCGTGAACAACCTCCGGGTGAAGCCTCCACTCGTGGTCGGCAGAGAGCTGCCGACTGAGACTGTCTGCACGAACGTTCAGAACCCCGGCCAGATGATTTGCCACCAGACAAATCTGATGGTCCTGAACCCAGGACCAGAGCCGCAGAGCGTCTCTGCAGAGACACTGCGACCCTACTCCTCCCTGTTTGTTGATGTACCACATCGCGGTCGTGTTGTCCGTCAGGACTTGAACTGACCGACCGCGAAGGGAAGGGAGGAAGGCCTTGAGCGCCAAACGTATCGCCCGCAATTCCAGAAGGTTGATATGAAACAACCTTTCTTCTGGAGACCAAAAGCCCTTGACCTCCAGGTCTCCCAGATGAGCACCCCACCCGAGAGTAGATGCATCCGTTATCACCGTGGTCACCGATGGGGGAAGATGAAAAGGCTTTCCTTGAGACAGGTTGCCTTCCATGCCCCACCAAGACAGATCCGCTGCAGCTTCTCTGGAGATCCTCACTGACTCCCTGAGATCTCCGTTGTGTTGATACCACTGCCTGCGGAGGCACCACTGGAGTGCCCTCATGTGCCAGCGTGCATGACTGACCAACAGAATGCAAGAAGCCATCAGACCGAGCAGACGAAGGACCTTCAGGACTGGAACAACCGCTCCATTGTGGAATAAGGGAATCATCTCCTGTATGTCGAGAATCCTTTGAGGTGGAGGGAATGCACGACATACAGTAGTGTCCAGTACCGCACCTATGAACAGGTTGCGCTGGGAGGGCACCAGGTGAGACTTGGGTACATTTATTGAAAAACCCAACCTGTGCAACAACTGAGTTGTCTCTTGCAGATGATGGAGCACCTTCTCCGGCGATTCCGCCTTGATCAGCCAATCGTCCAGATAAGGGAACACAGGTATCCCCGATCTTCTGAGATGCGCAGCCACCACTGCCATCACCTTGGTGAAAACTCGAGGCGCAGTAGTAAGTCCAAACGGAAGGACCGCAAATTGGTAGTGCTGCGATCCCACCGTAAAACGGAGATACTTTCTGTGCGACTTCAGAATGGGGATGTGAAAATACGCATCCTGCAAGTCGATCGACACCATCCAGTCTTCTTCCATCAGCGCCAGAAGAACCTGAGCAAGGGTGAGCATTTTGAACTTCTCCTGTTTGAGATAGAGGTTCAAAATCCTGAGATCCAGGATTGGCCGAAGCCTGCCATCCTTCTTGGGAATCAAGAAATACCGGGAGTAGCACCCTTGATCCCTCTCCTGCTCTGGAACCACCTCTATTGCACCCTTTCGGAACAGAGTCAGGACTTCTTCCTGCAAGAGAAGCAGGTTGTCCTCTGAACAATAACCTTGGCAAGGAGGGTAATTGGGAGGGAATTCCTGAAAAGGAAGTGCATACCCATTCTCTACGAGATTGAGAACCCAAAGATCTGATGTAACCGATTCCCAATCTCGTAGAAAATGAGTAAGCCGGCCCCCTACTGGCCCCACATGATCCAGAATGGTGGATCTAGGGCTGCTTTGCTGATGCGGGTGGGGGTTGGGTATTATTGGAGGAAGTGGAGGAAGAGGAGACTTGACGTCCACGTCCACGACCCTTCTGTCTACCTCTGTAGGACCTGTACAGAGGGTTCTGCTGCTGCTGCTGTTGTTGCTGACCTTGTTTGAAGGGACGAAAAGAAGATCTACCAAATCCTCTGAACTTTCTAGTCGTTGACCCTCTCATCTGGAGACCCAGAGATCTTGCAGTGGCACGACTATCCTTAAACCTTTCCAAGGCTACATCAGCTTTTTTACCAAAAAGGCCAGTCCCTTCAAAAGGTAAGTCCAGCAACGTAGACTGCACATCCGCCGAGAAATCGGAGGACTTCAACCACGCGGCCCTCCTGGTCGCAATAGAAGAACCCATAATTCTGGCAACAGAATCTACTGTGTCCATGCCACTCTGAATGATCATACGTGCAGCAGCTTGAGTGTCAGAGATCACCTCATTAAAGTTCTTCCTATCTTCCTCAGGAAGTTTAGGTGATAATTGCTTAACTGAGTCCATTAGAGCATGCACGTACCTACCTAAAAGGCAAGTAGCATTTGTTGATTTGAGAGCCATGCTCCCAGAAGAGAAAGTCTTCTTCGCAGACTGATCTAATTTCTTTGATTCTTTATCAGCTGGCACTTGAGGGAAAGAACCCGCAGCCCTGTTAGAGCAAGCCGCCTGCACCACAAGACTTTCTGGAGAGGGATGCGTAGAAAGGAATGCAGGGTCATCAGGAGCTGCCCTATAGCGCCTCGCAATAGCTCTCGAAACTGCAGGAGCAGACAATGGCCTCTTCCAAATCTCTTTAATTGGATCCGACAAGGCATCCGTGAAAGGCAGCGTAGGTTCGACAATGGAAGAAGGAGAGTGTAAGACTTCAGTGAGGATGTTGGGCTTGTACTCAACCGTGGGCAGCTTCAAGTTGAGAAGATCAGCCGCCTTCTTAATCACCACGTGGTAGGGTGCCACATCCCTAGAAGGAACATCAGAAGTCGAAGGTAGACCCCACTCAGGAGAGAGCTCCAGACCACTAGCATCACGAAGGTCTTCAAAATCATCATCATGATCAGGAAGTTCGCCTTCTTCCACATCCGAATCTTCCTCTTCCCTTTGTTCGAGAAGACGTTGAGCCCTTCGTCTCGACCACTCCAATCGAATCGAAGTCGACGGATTCGGTAACGACTCCGACGGAGCCGGTTCCGACGTCGAACGAGGAGCTGGAGCAGCAGGATGAGACTCATGGACAGGTGTGGTACCTCGAACTCGACTACGAGGTCGATCCGGAGTCGGCGAAGCCGCATGCGGAGTCGAGGACCTCGGTGGAGCCGTACCGAGCCAAGGTGCAAGAGGCGCCGGCATAAAAGGCATAAATGGAGCTGGGGCGTATGATTGAGGAATACCCAAATTATATGATAATGGACCCATGGGACCAACAGGTGCTCCAGTGGGGTACATCGCCCTGGAATATACTCCAAACATCGCATTGAGAAAATGCGAGGGATCCTGACCAGGACCAGGAAAGGGAGGGTACGAACCTACCGGATGCTCCAACGGAGGTCGTTCCGACACATGTTCCCTCTAACCTTCAGGATCCACCGGAGTTTCCATCGGAGTCGGAGTCTGAGGAATCACTTCATCTTCCTCTTCATGTTCCGAAGGATGTAATGAAACTGGATCCGGTTCTGGCTCCGGAGTCGGAGACCCTTCGATTGACAAAGCAGGAGAAGGAGAGACAAAGTCTTTACGGTGTTTGTGAGACTTTTTCTTTGAGTCAGAGGATTCCTTCCCTGAATAATGTTTTGAACTGTGCTTCCTCCTCTTATGTTTTCTCCTCGAGGAACTCAAAGCGTGACCTGAAGCCGACTTGGATCTAGACCTAGATCTCTCCCTGGACCTCGACTTCGCTCTGGATCTCGACTCCGCTCTGGATCTCGAACCCGCTCTGGATCTCGACGCCGACCTCGACTTCGATCGAGACCCTTGCTTCGACTTCGAGCGTCTCGACGTCGACCTCGAATATCTTCCAGAATCCTGCTTTACCTTCGCTAAAAGTAGTTTAGCTTCACGCTCTCGAAGCGCCTTTGGGTTCATTTTAAAGCAGGACCTGCAGTTTTTAACGTCGTGATCCGAACCAAGACACCACAAACAATCCTTATGTGGGTCAGTGATGGACATCATGCGGGCACAAGACCTACATTGCTTAAAACCTGTTTTCCTCGACGACATCTTCGGTAAAGAAACAAGTCGCAAAAGAGAAACAGTGACAATTAAATAACAGATAGATACTAAGTATCTCAGAAGATCCCGAAAACCGTTAGCGTCGAAGACGCGGAAAAAAGGGAACTGACGTCATCACGCCGGCGTGGACCTGATATGGGGTCGGTGACGTCAGACGGAGTCGCGCGCGATGCCGTGCTCCTGTGACGTCGCCCACGTCGGCGTGCTACGAAGAAAATTTCCGAACGTTGCTGACACAAGGGGGATATTCACAAGGTGAGGAATCCACACGGCAGATGTATCTATCAGAAGTGGCAGGATACCCTATGGCGCTTATATTGCTAGATGCTGAAAAGGCGTTCGATAGGGTGTCCTGGCAATACTTCTGGACTGCTATGTCAAGGAGTGGAATTGGGAAACAATTTCTTAATGCGGTTCGCATGTTGGATGTCAATCCGGAAGCCGTGGTTATGATCAATGGGGAACTCTCAAATAACATAAAAGTGACCAGAGGGACAAGGCAGGGTTGCCCATGCTCCCCTCTACTATTCGCCATATTTAAAGATCCTTTCATCCGTAGGCTAGCAACCAACTTAGCTATAACACCAATGTGGACTCCTAAAGGAGAAACTAAGACCCTGGCATATGCGGATGACATAGCAATAGTCACACCAAACTCAGAAGAAGCAGTTAACTCAATGGAAGATGAAGCAAGTAGTTTGGGAAAAATCTCTGGCTACAAACTGAATAAAAAAAACTGATTATAATCAATAGCAAAAGCAATTATAATGACTCCCGGATAGTCGACAATGCTTTATACTTAGGAGTTAATATCACCTCAAAATTAAATGACCTGGTCAAACTAAATCTAAATCCACTCATGAAAGAAACAGAAAAGAGCCTAAGGAGACTGCACAATTTACACCTAACAATTATTGGCAGATGCAATCTAATCAAAATGTTATTTTTTCCCAATTTTTTTATTTTTTAGAACTATTTGTTTAAACTTTGACCAACAGATCTTCAAGGAAATTGATAATATTTTTTCCTGTTTCCTTTGGGGGTATAGCAGGTCATGAAGAGCCCATAGATACATTACCTTACCGAAGGAACGAGGAGGTCTCGCCTTGCCTAACCTTAAAGCTTACTGGTGGGCCACAGTACTTAAATATAGCAGGGCACTCCTAATTCCAAATTGGGAGCCTGGTCAAGAGAGGGGGGTTCCAACTGCGCAGGAACTTATCCTAGGTAATGAAACCGGGGAACATCTCTGGAGATTGACATATGATTGTCACTTTAAAAAAGTCTGGTTCAAAATCCTAGAAGGAATCTACAGGCCATGGAATAATATACGAAAATTTCTGAGGATTGGAAGGTTTTTTTATTATACAACACTGCATAGAAATAACAACCTCCCAGAGATCTTTAGGGACACATTTAAGATGCGTTGGGTCAGAACAGGCATTACTCAATTTGGATCATTTTTACAATTCAGTTGGTTTTAGTTCATTTGAAGAGCTAAAAAATAAATTCGGTCTAGAATCTAGGGGTTTCTTCAAATATTTACAAATAAGAGATTTTATAATGAAAAAGGGGAGGCTGATCTGCATTTCAGAGAACCCAGACAATCGAGTGAATTGTTGGAAATCCTAGAGTCAAAATTGGGGAAATATATAACAACCTAAATACCGGCTTTCCTGATGACTTGGATAAATTCATCCGTAAATGGGAAAACGAATTAGATATACCGGAAACCTCAATACAGAGGGCATTCAAACTCTCCCAATCCCTATTAATGTCGACCAAATTGCAAGCTCAGTACTATAAAACCTATTTCCAACTGTACTACACCCCCAAGAGAATAGCCAAATGGAGTACGGGTAAAGGGACGCATTGTCCACGATGCGCGCTGCCAGAAGCAGACTAAATACACATGTTTGCTACATGCAATACACTCATCCCCATTAGACAGGAAACCTCTATTTTTCTCTCAGGAATCTTTGCAACTAAAATAGAAATCTCAACGGCAGAAATTATATTAGGGGTAGACAGGGATACTAGATCGGATAAAGTGAAAGGACTTTTGTTCATTTCAATGGCAGTGTTTAGAATTTGTCTGGCATCGGTTTGGCTTGACCCACTCCCGCAAACATTCCAGCTATGGCGGCACGACTTCTAGCAACATATTGTCTAGAGAGAGCTATCTATAGTAGGAAGGGAAGGAATAAGAAAAAGAAAGGACTAGAAATATGGGACCCCCTTACACGGTGGATGGAAAGAAGTGACTAACAAATTCTCTAATCGCACTGGTATTAATATGATTTATTTAATCCACAACATATGAAAATTATTTATCACGGTGGAACCTTGTTACTTTTGTTTTTAAAACGCGAAACAGATCGAGTTGCATAGCTATCTAATCATTCCAAGATGTCCGACAACCTATGGATCTCTTGGTTGTCTGTCCAACAGTGTAAATACTCGTCATGTAACACTATGACGGTAGTATCGAATTATGTTTTAGACGTTTATGTGACATAATAGATCAAGTCTTCACTCGATAGAGAAATGGGTAGAATAAATATTTTTCTGAAATGTGACCCCTTTTTAACTAATAAATGTTCGATGAATTTTGGGCAGTCACATAAGATAGGTTCTTTAATTGAATTTATTCCTCTTTTTCACTGGAGATGTTCAAGATTAGATTATATGAGTATTTAACGTTGTGTCATTTCTGCCATGCGCTTTCAGTAAAACACACATTATGAATAATTTGAATATCAATTCAGAGGACATATTTCGAAGTATAGTCCATAGCATTATTTTTTGATAGTTACTGTCATTACAAAAGCTTTATTCTCAAGATCATTCGCTAACAGATATGCATATACCTTTTCTGTTTTTTCAACAGTCCTTTTTGGATATTCATCAGAGACAACAGGTATCTGTGGTTTTATATTGTTTAGAGAGGGCAATTAGATTATTTTGACTTTCAGACAAAATTGTTGGGACAATACTTTCTGCAACCCACGGACATATGATGCTTAAAAATGACAATTCTTAACCATATTTTCCTCAAGATGTCTACATGTAGTTATCTTCTATAAACAATTTTAAACAACACAGACCCATGAGATATATACAAAATATCTCTATTTTTCTGACCATCGTATGAATATTATTTGTCATCAGTACAAACTTAAATGTTTAAATATTGAAGATGAGGCTTAGTTTCTCTCTTTTTATTAGTATTTAAGCATTAATTTGAATGAACATGTGATATAAGTGCTATCCTAAATATGACCTATGTATATTTTCAGACCTCTCTAATTGATACATGATCTAAGAAAAATTGTGCAACTCACGTCATACTCCATAAAAACAGGTTCTTGAGGTATGGCTTTTAATATATGGCTGATTTTTTGTCTGTAAATAAATTGTGTTTTTTCTTACAACTAATGCTCACCCAAATGTTTATATGGATCTGACATGTAAGGTTATGTGCAGTAGGCCTTCCATGGATAGAAACTAAAAAACATTTTTTTTAAATGTTTGTGTTTTAAAAGTGACTCTACTGTGTGTACTACTCGGACTAATATAGTGTATTCTTTTGTAATTTTGGTTTATAGTCCTGTTAATATTTCTTTGTGTAAGTCTTACTTTGAAAATTCTTTTGTCTGTAGATGTGTATTAATAGGAATTTTTGTATATTTTAATTTTAGCCCTGAAGAAGTCTCATTCTGAGACGAAACGCGTTGGCTAAAGGCTAAAAAAAGAAAAAGGAATAAACCTGCTGTGATTTGGAATATTTTTCTATTGTGTGAAAACTACATTAAAGAATTGAAAAACTATCGTGATCAAGTTCGGACCTGTTCATTTGAAGTGGATTAACTTCTGATTGAAGGACATTTACCATTATGAATGATACTTCCTGATGAGTGCTGATTCCATATGTTGTGCTTTGTATTAGGACTTTGTCCTTAAAGGAACAGATAGGGTTGTGTTCCTTGGTTTCGTGAGCACCATCAAAATATTGACGAGTCACAACTCAGAACAGGTGCAGGTCTTTTGCCTCAACCCTTTTTGTTTGTTCGAAGCTTTTTCATGATTTATTTAATATTGATATTGAATTTGTCTTTCAATATGTTTACACCTGGCAATGTATATATATATTATATGAAAATGCCTGTATGGGGTGGGGTGGGGTGGAGGGACGGGCTAGCATAAATACTGTAAATACCTTAATAAAGAACTGTTTAAAAAAAAAAAGAAAGAGCACTCCAGAGTCTGAGGCGGGATAGATAGGCTTTAGAGAAAACGCACAGGCAGAAGACCATCAAGAGATTATAAAACCTGAGCCGGACCAGATAGGTAAAAAAAATGAGTTCAGGAAGAAGACGGAGAACAAAGACAAAATCAAAGCATACAAACTCCTGAACAGGGGCAGACCTGTGTAGAAGAACCTATCCAGGCAGAAACAGCAAAGGTAATAAGCCCTGGACAAGGTCAGATAGAGAGGAAAACAGAAGACGAAAATAAAACCAGTGTGCCACAACTAAAGGAAAATAAAAGAGACTGAAATATTGCCTTAAGACAATAAGTCAAGAAGCAGACCAAGTAGACGAAATAACAAGCCAGTCTGGGCCATCAACAGAAAAACCAAGAAGAAGAAGTCCACGTTTAAAAAGACTGAATAATAATTTCAAGGGTCCCGAATGGACCTATATAATTCTTGAAGATTTCAAGAACCTAGAAATAAATGGAGACAGTGATGAAGAATTGACTGCTGATCAGATTCATAAGAAGTGAGACCAACTTGAAATTTAAGTTCACAGTCTATATATTGTGAAAAATGTTCAAAAAGGGGATTAATTCTCCTTAGTTAGAAATGGCTGATAATAGAGCTACTGGAAACCCGAAAATAAATGGCATGAAGACGATTGCTATGTTTGTATGAAATTACCGACATCTGTAGCAGAAGGAGTGACATATCATCAATTACCATTGACATATGGTATTTCATGTAATATTTTAGCTAGCTTATTTTATAGAACTGGAAAGTTACAATCTTATTATTTTAACTTAGAAGTGGTTTTCTCTGAAATTCCTTTACGCAAAAACAAGAACCCTGTCCTTAGCAGTAAAGATTCACAGTTTATGGGTGAATATTTTCTAACAATGAAGACAATAGATATAGCTGAAGCACATAAAGACAACTTAACATATAGGTTACATAAAGAGGAAAACATATTTTTGAATTTAGTAGAGAAAAAGAGGCAGGATTTTCATAGAAGGGCTACTGAACCGAAACCTCAGAGACCTTAAATGGGCTGAGAGGGAGGATTTATTTGCAAATGGCAAGACTCGTGCTGCTATGTCGCTGGATTTTGAAAAGAAGGGGAAAATCTGTCTCCATAGGATAAAAACAGTGTATAACTATTTATACATTGGTTCCAGTGAATGTGAACACAACTTCTTAATATTTGGGGGTTGGGGACTAAAAGGGGGAACTGATCTGGTATTTCCTGGAGCCTATTATATTTGTGGAAACAAAGCTTAGAGCTAGTATTTCAGAAATTGTAAGTGATATATTTAGTGCATTGATACCTTCAGTGGGAGTGATTCTGAATACGCAAACAATATGTAAATGATCTACAGTGGTTGATCGCTTATCGACCGACACTGCTGGAGGATTTTTATTGATCAATACCGAATTAGTTGCGGTAAGATCAATGGTTTTGCAAAATCGACTTGCTCTTGACATATTACTGGCAAAAGAGGGCGGAGTCTGTAAAATGTTGAAGGCGCAACATTGTTGCACCTATATTCCTGACTAAAGTATTGAAGTTGGGAGATATGTCAGGAATTTTATGAATTTGGAAGAAGAATTTAAACCATTGGAGGTTTTGATAGTGCACGGAAGATACTAGCAGATGGTCTCTCCTCTGTAGGTAGTTGGTTTTCTAATGTAGGAAAAAGTACTGTAGTTAAAATACTGATGCCAATAATGGGAATAGCCCTATTAGCTTTGATGATAATGATTTGGTGCAAATGCTGCAGAAACAGAAAGTGGTATGCAGTAAATGAAAAGGGAAAGAAAAGAAAATATAATGAGATTCAACTTGAAGAACTGAGAGGGGATATTTGCAAAATAATGAAATGTTTCCAAGAGAAAAGAGAAAGAGGAATCTCTAAAGTAATAGAAGAAATTGAATTCGGGAAACTGCTAAAATTGGCATCTGGTTCTAGAAACTACTGAAGGTATAGAATACCATGAAAGGGGATTGATGGAACAAGGTTTCATACGTACAGAAACTTGCTCAAATTCAGTCCTCTCGAAATAACATGTAACGAATTAACCAACGTGTTTTGCAAGTACTAATAATTGCACCACACGACATTTCTTTTATGTAGGGGAAACTTGCATATGTGTTTTACTAACCAGTAACCCAAGCGTATTAAAATGGCCTCCGAAAATGCGGGAACCCTTTTGTGCACAAGTCTACTACATCTACGTTATGTGAAGTACTTTTGCTTTTGGTGGGAATTCCTTGCACCTGCGTAGTAGTGCCTAAGATGGCCGCTTCAATCTCATGCTAATGCATATGCTTTTTCTTAAACTAAACCTTGTGTGTTCTGCTTAACTACTAATGCAATAGTCATAATAAAGTAATGTGGATAGAGTAGAATTAAGTGGCGTACAGTGCATTCATTTATTTTCGTATTCTAACATGTCTTTTCTTTGACTTTATTAATAGCTCATATTTGGGCCTGAAGGGTGTCGCAAACTCCATTTTGAAAATGTTACGCATGCGCATAAGAACATTGAAATCACTGAAGCTCTGTCATTGAACTGCAGCCAATTTCCATCCTACCCGCGATGTTCCTGGGAACCTCATCCTTTGACCCGAAGAAAGGAAGAAGAAACTAAAATTTTGTTTACATTGTATATTAAATGAAAATAATGTTTCTGGGTGGAATAAAAAGATATGGGAAAATAAAATCATGGGCGGGTATCTAGCTTAATTAAAATAAGGGACAATTACTTCATACCGGCATGGTGTGATGACCTCTCCCCGTCTTTCTGACCAATCAAATGAAGGGAATACACTAATTTGCAACACTTGGGGGTGGTACATGCCCTGGAAATTGTATAACTAAGGTAGGCTTAGTCAGTTAGATTGTCCAACCTGTCACAGACCTGTCACTGACCCAACGTATGCTGAAGGAGATCATGGATGCCACAGAGCTCAGAGGGCTGGTTGAGCACTCTGACAGAAGAATCGCGGAAGAGCTGAAGGAGAAGAATCGATTACCCTGAGGGGAACGGCAGTAGCTGCAGAGTGGGGTGTGACACTGGTGTTGCACTTAGCGGAGGTTACCTGTCCTGTCTTGCACCTGTCCTGACCGGTTGACTCCTGATTACTCGGGAGCCCTTTCTTTCCAGCCCTTGGCCAGGGGTTGCTCTTCGCACCGTTCTAGGTAAGTATAAATCTATGTGGTATGTCCTTGTACCGTTTTCCTTTTTTACCCTTCCCAGGTACCGATGTTTAAAAGTGATTTTGCTAAGTGTCTGAAGCTGCTTTCTTTGATAATTGTATTTCTCAGTGAAAAGTTTTTGGTCACTCTGTGTTTTTGGTACCTGACTCACAAAATATTGCATAGATAAAGCATTTAAAACTTCCCGGAGTCAGTGGTTATTTTTATGATAAAGTAACTGTCATACTATCTATTATTCTAACACCCTGATCCAAATCACCTAAATAATTAAGGTATAAGTGACAAGGAATTGCTAAGTTATGGTATACAGGTATAACATATAAATCACTGATAGGCAGGAGAAAAAGAAGAAAAAGAGATTACCGGTCCTAAGTGTGTATGTTATGGGCCCAGATGAGTATGTTGTCAATTGAGTAAACTGGACTGGTGATCTTGCGCCATCAATAGGTACACCAGAGATCTCCCATGGGCTGAAGCATGTATTATGCCACCCATGGGAGACCACTCAAATTGTGACTCCAGGCCTGCCATTGCAGACTGTGTAAGCTGGTGCTAGCACCACTTACGACAGATATAGTTTTCCCTGTATCTGAGGTCCCTACACTTAAAACCTATAAGTCACCCTTAAGGCAGGCCTTTCAATCCTGAAGGGAGGGTGCTGGGTCCTAAGTGTGAGGGTGCCCCTGCAGGAGTGGGGCAACCCTACAACCTTCGGAGTCCATTCTCCCAAGTTGTGAGTGCATTAGCCATTATAACATATAGTGGCCGTGATGAACATCTCTAAACTGGCTGTAACAAACCCTGACATGTTTGGTATCAAACATGTTGGAATCATACCCCTGCACCATAAATGGTGTGGGAGGTATGATTCCATGCACTGTAAAGCTCCTCCGGGAGGCCCTCAGTGCTCACAGTACCAGTCTTATAGAAACAGACAGCAAGCTAGGGCTGCTGCCAGCCAGAGACACATGTCTGCCCTCCTGCTGCTGAGCCAAGCTCGAACAGGGGAAGGCAGAACAATAGGTATCCTGTCACAGGGAGGTGTGACCACATCCCAGACAGGGTTTAGTGTATTGGGACAGCGTGGGGGTGTATGCCAGCACCACTGCGACTGCTTGAAGGGCACATTTGGTTCCCTCCTTGCATATTCCAGTTCAAACCAGTTCAGGGAGCTGTTGCCTCCCACTGTGGTGTGAAACTGGACAAAGGGCATGAGAGTATCCTCCCCACTGTCCAGCCCCTCCTCTGGGAGTGATCCCTGAATTGTCCCAACCCTTTCCCAAGGGTATTTAAGGGCTTACCTGTGGGTGGATCCCTAGATTCGTCGTGGGACAAGATTCAGGTCACATACGACTTCAACTTCGACCATCTGGACACTCTGGCTTTGCTCGACTTCGCTTTGGTAACCGACACTGTGCCGGGGATGGTTCCTGCTGCTCCTAGTGTTGTCGTACTGCTGGTCTTCTGCAATGTCTGTGCACATGCTTCACACTGGTTCTTCATTAAGCCTGGGGACATCCAAGACACCAAAGGATCTCCCTTGGAGTGAAGGAGTCACCCCCTGCATCTGCAGGCACCGCAACAAAGCTGACTGGTCTGCTTATCCTGGGCTCCCACAGACTCCAAAAGGCTAAGCAACACGGTGGTGTTTCTGCAACTCCATCGAGGCGTGCACTGTCTTCATACCGAGTTTGAGGGCAGTATTCCTGATCAGAACAGCTAGAACAGAACTCCTGTGCACCGTGTCGACTTGCCGTTGCCAAGGCTTGTTGACTCTCTCCTCCAGAGATCTTGGTGCTCAAAAAAGCTCCAACCTCAAGCAACTTCTGCAGCTAAGATCTTTGCCCTCCCTGCTTCCTTTGCACCGTGGGCCTTCTTCATTGGTGAGCTGCTCTAGGTCTTTTTGCAACTCCTGTGCCTTTGGCCTGTGGGTCCTCTTGACGGTCTTCTTTGGTTCCAGTGGGCTCCCCTGATTGCTTGAGCACGCTCTGACTTACCTGGTTGTGGTGAGTCACTTGGATCTTTCTGGTCCCGACTCTGCACCCTTTTCATCAACTATGTTGTTTGTCCCTGCCAAGGCTTGTTGGTGCCCCTGCCAGACACTGACTCCTTGCCCCTCGGCATTCCAAATGGGACAGCTTGTAAAAGGCTCCTGGTCTTCCACAGCATCGCTTGGCCCGTACAGTTGCAACTTAGAGGGCACAGTCAACCTCTCCTGCATCTCCGACATCGGGGGCATACGTCCTACCTGCATCCTGGTCACTCCTGAGTGGCATAGACTCTGTCCCCTCTGCTTGCAGGTCCCTCTTATCTTGAATCCACCTTTGGGTTCCACTGTACTCCTTTGTCTTCTTCTACGCAGCATCTTTCCTGAAGTCTTCCATTGTGGTCTACGGCAGTTTCAAATATCTCAATTGACACCTATGCACCTGACTTCCCTGGTGTAGGTATTCTAGTTCCTGGGGTATCCACGGGTGGGTGACTCTCCAACCTACCATCTTCCAGTGGGCTTCTTCAAGGTTCGCTGGGAGGGGTCCTTCGTTAGAAGTACAACAGCGACTTACCCACTGACCTCTGTTGATCACGTGGTTGAGTTCCCACTCTGCACACGGCCTCCGTGGGGTGCCTGGGTACGTACCTTGAGTGCTTCATTGGGTCCTCAACACTTCTACATCTTCTGGGTCCATTCTTGACTAAAGTCATGGTTCACATTAAACTATTTTAGTATATGGTTTTGTCTCCCCCTGGAGACCACTGTGTATTTGTGCTACTTACGTGCTCTATTTCCTAAGTATTGTGTGTATTGTGTTTCTATCTCCCGGTAGGAGATAGTACAATTGTGTTAGCGACTGTTTGTAATAAAATGCATATTTTTATAAGTACACTGTGTGATTCTTTTTCACATAACCTGTACCATAAGATTAAGTACTAGTAAAATAATCTGCTTTGCACGCCTTCTGGGCTACATCTGAAGGCGGCTTTCCACGGCTACCACTTGGAGAGCTTTCTAAGGTTGTCTAAGAGCACTAAAAACACCAAAAGGGTTGTCTGGATTAGTGCAGGGTGCTACACTTACATAAGTTAGCACCACATACTAAGCCAGCTTCTCACAGAGGTACTCTGCTCTCAAATATGCATGCAAAAAAAACAATTGACGGACAGAATGCAGCACAATGTCATACATTCACCCCAGTCCACAGATCTCGGCTTAAATCCATAGTTTTTTGCTCACCATGCCACCCCAGTTTGGACCCAGCCATATGAAAATCAGTCTTGACCCTGTGCCCAATGAGAACAGTCCAGCCCGAACTGCCAGACCACGTCCTACCTGGACTGGAAACAAGCATCCTAAGACAGGTTTCAGCAAGGTTATCTTGACTCCAGTGGCATGGAGAGCACGGGACCCACGTCAGGGCATACCCGTCCCACTCGGGTTTACAAATGCAAGAAGAAAAATTGACGGACACAATTCAGAACAATGTAATTCATTCATCCCAGTCCAGAGATCTGGGCCTAAATCCATTGTCCATCATTTGTTAGCGTAGCACTTTTCACCCTAAGTGGGATGGGTATGCCCAGACGTGGGTCCCTTGTTCACTGTGCCACTGGATTCAAGCTAGCCTAGCTGATGAAGGGTAATACCCAGAAACCGGCCCAAGGATGCTTGTTTCCGGTCCAGGGAGGACCTGGCTTGGCAGTTTGGTCTGGACTGTTCCCATGAGGCACAGGGTCAAGACTGATTAGCATATGGCTGGGTCTAAACTGGGGTGGCATGGTGAGCAAATGAACGATGGAGTTAACCCAGATCTCTTGACTGGGGGTGAAAGTATGATTTATTCAGCATTCCGTCCATCATTAGTTTGCGTGGGACTCAAATATGCATCAACAGAGGAACAATGTATAATTGTTAGGGGTGTGAATTATTAGGCTTTAACACATGAAGTTACCCGATTTGTAGAGAAATCATGGTAAATATGACATGTCAGATTGCTTTCAAGCAGTAAGCCATATATTTTAATGGAATGACATTTATGATTGTTTTAGGCCTATCAGTTGTTTACTACACACAAAACAATCAATGAGATTCTGAAATGTATACATTGAGTGTTGTATGACATTTACTTCTTATGGTGAAGTATATAATCATTTTACTGGATCTTTACAGCAGGTCTTCAGTTATTACAACAGCAGGACAACATGATGGTGGCAACATCATTTAACAATTTCAAGTACATAAATGTAACCACTTTATAAAGTATGAAGTTACAATTGTGTTGTATATACATACAACCCATTAACAAATTCACAGATAATTTTGAGTGGAAATAGAAATAATGTCATTATATATTTAATGTCTGTGAAGGTAAAGTTTACACATAAATGTATGTGTTGACGCAGATGGTGCAGGATGAATTTATACTATGTGACTGGTTTAACATATTCAGTGTACCTTAATTAATGCCCTTACTACCATACGAAAGGTGTCAAGTCATTTACACTGTCTCCGCTACATATAGTAGTTAAGCATCCTTAAAATATGTGAATCATGTTCAATTGTAAATCTAATGTACTCTTTATGACTAGCATATGGTGTCATGCTACATTTTTGCTATGTACAGCTGTTCAATGGGTGAAAGTTAAGAAATGGTTTTAGAAAATGATTTATGTTATGAACATTAGCTACATGTAGGCTCATAAGTTATATTTTAATTTATCAGCGTCCTTCAGAACAAGCGAGGGAGATGTTGGTCATGAAGGTAGGGAAGCATATGTCCGCTGAAAGTCTAAAGGTGGTACCACCAAAACAGAAGGGCCCAGCGGTACAGAGGGTGATGGCACTAGACAGGAGGACTCAATCTTATCATTCACAGAAAACCAACCCCAAGTGGTGGTGGACCCAATACCATCTCATGGTATTACAACTTTACCCACAACCAACAAAACGATTAGTACCCTTCCTACTGTTTCCCCTAATATTGGCCAAGACCCAGAGTTTAAAATGGATGGGGTCTCCTTTGTCCCAGGGACATGTGCTCATGCCCATAACCTTCCAGCAGTGATATTAGATGAAGTTCTGATGTGCTGTGGACCATTCATGTTGGCACTGTTGGGTGTCAACCAGAGGGTTGCTCAACATTTACCTAGTTACTTGCCTCCCAGGATGGCATACGCAGTGAATGCTATACAAAGAGGCAAAGAATGTCTAAGACCCCCCTCAGACATCACTGCCTCCCACCAAGCAACACCTGACCCTTCTTTTCAAGATACTTTCTCTTACCTAACCCGTCCTCCCATCACCATAACCCTACCAACAACCTCTGTCCCAAACTCAGACACTCAGACAAACACACATAGCAGAAAGAAGAAATATACACACACAAATATACACATATAGACTCAGAAACTAGCACCACACCCTCAGCCACCTCCGCACCCTCAGCCATCTCCATAACCTCAACCACATCCACACTCTCAACCACATCCACACCTTCAACAACCACCACACCCTCATGCTCTACCACAAACATATCCACCCCTTGACTTGTATAGTAGTTGAGGGCAGTGTTAAAGTACTATAACAACATGCAATGTCCTTGTCAGACTATAAATAGATATTAGTATATTACTGGATTATTGTTAACACAATAGGAAATATGTACATTACATATTTCTACACTTGAAGGCACATAGCCTGCGTTGGCATGCAAAAGACAATGTAATTACCAATGCTTCAGTACTTCCCACAAATAGTGCAGTAAGGACTCAAGCAACATCAGATGCACAGGACCTGCTTACTTTGATTTTCATTTTCCTGGACATGTAAATGTCATGGTGCCCTTGAAAAGAGGCATAAGGGAAATGAGTGTTGCTAATTATTTCATAATTGGATTGCATAGGTGTGACAGGGTGGGCGGCCAGGTAGGGACTCCCCCCTTGGACTGGTGGTCCGCCGCCCCCCTCTCACCTTCCACGTTCTCCCCACAGCTTCCACCGGATGCCTGGACCGAGGAACCGGAGTCCGGATGGCCAGACAATTACACAACGTTCGGCTCCTTTAAGGAAACGTCTTCGAGGGACGAGACCCCGCCCCTTTCAAGCGTCGTGACGTCAAAAGGAGGAAGTAGCGGAACGACGAGGAACGGCGATTCCCTGGTAGCGGTGGTGAACGAGGAGGACGGAAGGCGGTATAGAGAGACCCGACAGATCGAGGACGACAAGCCAGGAGGCCCACGGTTGGACGCTTCGCCCCGCCACGCACCCACGGGAGGGGCGTGGCTTCAAGAGGTACGGGGCCGGGTCACGGGGTGGATTGGGAGGAGGAGGCAGCCCCCGTTGTAAATAGTGTACAGTCCTAGTTGTTAAAGACTGCCTGAGCACGAGCACTTCTCGCACTCCCGTTTTTGACCCGAGCACTTCACACTAGTGGTTTTTCCCTCATCCCCGGCCCTTTCTACGGTGTCTTGTGTGGCTCTGAAGGCTGACCCGAGTTTCCTTTCTATTTTGGGTACCGGAGAGAAGCGGGAGCTGAGAGACCACCCATCCCGGACACAGATCACATGGTTCCCAACTACGCTGGAGGACGCTCTTGTGGTTTTGAACCGGACATCCCTTTTTGAGAGACTGAGTCCCAGTCCCGATGAAAAAGACCTATATCCCAATAAAACCATTGTTGAAACCCCTATTGAAGGCACCTGTCTTTCTGTTCACCCAGACTCCCTTAGCTAGTACAGAGCCAGTGGTCGAGGCCCCTCCTCTCCCGGTGAACCCGGGACAATAGGTAAAATAAACATATCACTAAAATATGGCAGGCATGTTTAGAGGAGAGGAGATGTGAAGGCAAAAAAGTTTTGAAGTCAAACTTCAGAGAGCGCAAAGAAAAAAAATACATTTAGTGCAATTTCAATAATACTGTGGTAAACCATGACGTGTGTACATTTGCTATTATTTTTTAAGATTAGATAGTTGATTATGAAAATGTACAATTAGGTGTGTATGACACACACTTAAAGGTGTAAGTGTCCCACAGATGTTGGAGCTACTTTTAAATTATTTATTTAGTAGTAATGAAACGTGGTCATCTATATTACTTATTTTGTATGCATTTCTGACATGATGACACACGATGACACCACGTTCGCAATCGGTGGGACATTTTATATTTCCAAAATGTTTCTGAACTTATGGACACTTTATTTAAGTCACGTTAAAGTTCAACAGGGCACATTTATTTGTTTTGCAGACATAACAATATAAACTTACATTTCAAATTTAAATGTTAAGATTTTTCTTATATTCAACAGATTACGTTACATATGGGTACAGCCCAGCGGTCGAAGTGGGGAATAAAAAAGGGGAACTGTGGGCAGAGAATCAGAGGGCGGGAATAACCAGAGGATTGTATCAGTGGGCAGAGTCAGAGGTGTGGCTAGAATGCTCAAAACATCCCAACTTTCTGCATTTGTTTGGCATTTTACTAACCAGTTACAGCTTATTATGTTATTTAATTCAACCAATCCATTCACATGATTATTTAAGGTTTAATAAGTTATTGACTTTAAAATACATTCACGAAATGGGACATGTTTCCAATCACAGAATGTCACAAATATGCTTAAAAGTGGAAGCACAAGACATTTGTCTCTGAGACATGGAATTTCTGCATCAGCAATTCTCCTTTTTTCCACACCAACGGTTCAAACATGAATGGCAAAATATCTTAGTTTGCAAATGTTTTCCACATAATTATGGCCCTGTCATATTGCCACATAATATAACACCTGCTGCACAATTTGATCAATTTAACAAAAAATGTGTTTGTTGATCAAACGGATCAAAAGTTACAAACAAATGTGACTTATGTTCCTGCTACGTGGACAGCCCTTCACAAAGGTTGACTTATCACCTTGCTCACTGCTGTATTTGTATGTTACACTGGTACTAACAAGGCAAAATATTTCCAGAGACTGTTAGCATGTGTAAAATGTCAAAATAATAATGTATCATAAAATATACTGCATTACGCTGCAGCCTTTTTTTGCAGCATGATTTAGGCAACCTTGCTGCATAATGTTGTCCTCCTTTGCTGCATAATTCCAGTGACCCCCCCCAAAGCAGGCAGCACATGTTAAAAGTGCTTGTGCATGAAGCAGAGAGACTGTGAAGTTTGCGAACTTAGTTTGGTGTGCGTGCAAATCCTGCATTGCCGATCCCTGGTGAGTTGCAGCTACTACTGCTGAAACAAGGCAAATTGAGGTACCAATGGGTGAGGCAGACTGGCCTCAAGGGCAGGGCCAGCTTTAGCACTGGTGGCGCTCTGTACAACAGTGTTTGTTGGTGCCCCACAATGACCACCTCAGCCACAGATTCCCTCACTACCACCCTTGAGTGCCCCTCAAGTCTCCATAACCCACTCTCTCTCAGATGCATTTAACTGGTTTTACAGCACCACTCATACCAGTGTTGAGTGTCAGAGCACTTTACATCACACTCATAACACAGAACAAAATATTCATATGTGTGTAAATCTCTGTATAGGAAATGTTACATAAGACAAAGGACTACAAGTTGTAGAAGCCACATGACAACCATACTAGTAGACAATACAGTTTAATAGTGATTGGTCTGGAGAAACACAAACTGAGAATGTATAACGTAATACCATGAGTGGGGTTCTCTTTAGTAATCAGAAATGATTTGCATCTGAATGAACACTTTTTGAAACATTAGGATAATCAAAGACTGGGAAAAAAACATAACGCTCCAATTTTAACCTTGCAGTTTGCATACAGCTCTTAGATGACAGTTAATAGCTCACTGTGATATGTTAGGATTTTAACTTATCAACTGCAAGTAACAAAAGGATCTCTCTGACAAAAGCAGTGACTCACCGTCCTATTTACATTATGGGCATTTTGTGATATGCATGGTACATGTTCTTTGCAGCAGTCACATTAACCATCTGCGATACCTTTCCATGAGTCAAAACTTTCACTAGACAAAATTCTGATCTCTCTCTAGGAAGAACATTAACCAACAGCGTTATCATGACATTTTTATTTTTTCTGAAAATTGCTAGAGGCTAGGAAGGTGTCAGCAAGTGCTTTTAGAACCATAATATACTTGCAAACATCATGCCCCCACTCAAAGTCAGCGCCCATTGCGATCACACCAGTTGCACCGCCCTAGAGCTGGCCCTTCTCAAGGATCCTGTGACCTCAGTGACAGTCACTTTTGCTCTAAGGTGTGCTGCTTCATAGGCCTGCCCACTAGACTAGAGATGAACTTCAGTATGCCTTGTGGTGGACCGGTCTTCAATGTTAATTCACACTTGCTATCGCTAGAGTCCACCTGCTGGTGCTAAGACACCAGGGTTTTCAAGGTCTAGCTGGGCCATCTAAGGTCTAGCACGGGAATGTGCTCCCTCAGTAGAGTGGTCTGGGGTACTGGCCATGAAGGCTGATCCTGGTTTCCCAGTTCCAAATTCGACAACTCTGACCATAGTGCCACATCCCCTCCCCCACTGAACACCATACTGTCCCACTTAGAGAAACTTGCACTGCCTTCAACTACAACCCAATTGTGCCCTGCTATAAACACCTGGATGTAACTCAATTCAAATTATGCACTAGACAAGAGCAATATGCTGCCTAAAAAAAAGTACCAACATCCTGGAAAAAGCAAAGTAAAGCATGGGAAATGTAAGCAGGAACAACATGGTTACTAATCCACCCATCAATTAGGCATTGCAGTACCGCCAGGTTTGGTGCACTTCCCCACCCAGGGAAAAAAATGCTGTTCAAAGAAAGACAAGAAAGCAAAAGTAGGGCTTCACTGGCAAACTCTGCAAAGAAGCGCTAATGTGTTTGCGTGTGAATTCAATCAATTTGGCCACTTTGCGAACACTCGGACTTCCTTTATTATGTTTTTTATTTATTTTTCATAGTTTGAACCTTTTATTCCTAAAGCGCACTGTGAAAACAAAATGTCAAAAAAGACGATCAAGGTGTTTTTTTCTGTTTTTGGATCCACTTCACAGGGGAACAAATAATCAAAAGGAGGAAAGAGAGGTGAGAACCGTTTCTTGAAGTTACGGTTTTCTGTAAGTGAGACAGAAAGAGAGGGAATAAGAGAAAGAAAGAGAGGGGTGCAGCTGACAGGGGCAAAGCAGGAGAAGCGGACACTGTCACTGTCAGGAAGGAAAATAGTTATTTTCCTGCTCTCCCTGCTATGCCCGTCCCGAACGGCCAGGAATGGCGAGCCTTCTTTGCAGGCCTTGGCTATTTCTGCTGTCGTGGGACGAATGTTTAAAATAAACAAAGTAGGGGAACGGAATCTACTGAAAAAAAGAAATAGGGGAACGCCGTGCCTGCCGATCCCGCCCACTTTGACCACTTGTACAGCCACAATAAAGGACGTTTATTTTCATACAATAACATACATTTAAGTGCACAAACCTCCTATTTTGGTGCCGACAAGGTGGGACGTCATGAATATCCAAGAACAGGTATGTAGGATGTTGCAACATGACGTTCATTGTGAGCTGTCAAGTAAAAGAGATTGTTAAAAGATAGCTTAACCCCTTGTAATGGCTTGAAACCACCAGCTGAGGTATGGAGGTTTAGCCGCATGGGAACACAGACGGAAAACAATATTGTGATCAGGAGGGTAGTCAGCCGCTATTCTGCTCTTACTCCATCGACGAAGGAGTCTGCATGCAATAGTGATGGCAGCGCCATGATAGACTTTTGTCCGTCAAACCGCCAACATATAGATCAGGCAGCAGGACAGTTCAGACGGAGGATGGGCCATCATTTTTCCACGTCCGCCAAGATATACTTTGGACCTTGAATCTAAAAAGTTAGGCTGAGTAGTTCCAGGATTCAACCCTCAGGTTGAATGATAACGTGGAATAGGTAATCTGTCTGAAACACTAACCTTGAGCTCTGGATCCAACTGGAGCAATGCACTCTCTTGCCTACCTTCCTCCACATATGATCTATGCACAAGAATATAAGGGCCCGTGGTAAAAACAGGGAAGAGGATACTACAGAAAAACTGTACTCCACCTTTCTGAAAAGTTACTTTGGCTGGGCACTGATGTTGGCAAAGATATGTATTTAGTAACTTGCAATGGAAGCCCAGGATCTAAATGTACAGTGAATCATTACACCTTTGAAGCTTCCCAGTGTCTTCAGATCTCCCATAAATTAAGAATTCTTATCAGACATCTTCTAAAAACACTTCTAAGTTCATTAAACATTAAGAGTATTAGATAAGGCAAGATTTGTAAAGGTTTCCAGAGTGAAAAATACACTTGCTGTATAATTCTCTTAGCAATATATTGAACCATCATCCATCAACATCTGCTCTGCATTCTCATCAACTATTATTGTCTAGAAACATTCTTTCAGATGTTTTTTTTCTCATCTTGACTGGACACGTAAGATATAATTATTTGGCTGTAAATTGACACTGTTGGCCTTCCTGCCACTGGGACTTTTACATATTTTTTTCACCCATCAATATGAAATTGTCTGTGTTTACATAAGGAATCTGTGTTAAAATAACATAAGAATCAGTTCCATTTTTGGGCAAGATGGCGTCCACGGGCTGGATGTGTGGGTGAGGAGCTCCGGTGCTGTTCCTCCATCCTACAACATTTTCGGCCAGGAGGATGTGGAAATTAGGCAAAGAAAATATCGGGAGAAGAATAAAATTAATGCAAATATAGGGATTAAAAGGTAGCTGATGAAAGAGCTGGCAGGACGCGAGAAATAAACTGAACACCTGATACATCTTGACATCCTGGCGGTTTGGCCGGATTAAGGCTGCTACACACCTGTGTGAGGCTGAGAAACTGCGGCGGCGGCCAAGGTGGTTGCAACGGCGGCTGTAGCTCCGAATGGCTTGAGGTTAAGAGAAGGGCAGAGGAAAGAGCTGAGTGCACCCGAGAGAATAAAACACCCGGTAAGAGCGGACAAGCTTATGCGCAGGAACCGGAGCGGCGTTAAAGTGACTGGAGTTTGGTATGGGTGTATGACACTGCAACTCAGTCCCTCAGACTCTTAAGAAAAGTGGTGAGATTGCGGCGGAGATTCATTGGCTTTCTTTGCTGTGTAAGTGTGGCAGCGCGGTAGCAAGTGAGCAGAGACTGCTACATAGTATCGCTAAGACTTGCACAGACTGCTACACAAGTTTGTTTTTTGTTTACACCAGATCATTGAGGCCTGGAGGGACTCTGCGATTAAAATACTACAGAAATTACATCCACTGCTGTCCATTTTTTACAGCAACAGGTTTAGCCATGCCTCCTAAAACTGGACGTGGAGGGAAAACCAAGATGGTTAGCGATGCAATGAGTAGGGCTGCTCTTTCTGCTAGCAATGCAAGAGGAGGGGTTGAGGGAGCTTGCTCAGAGACTGTGATGCAAGAGGCGGGGAGTAAAAAGACACCCCAGATACCCCAGCTATTCTTGACTATAAAAAAAAACAACCAACACTGTCTAAGGAAAAAATAGAGGATGAAGACACAGCAACAATTAAGCATGTCGACGGGTGCAGTGAAAGGAGCATCAGAAAGACCAAATAAAACAAAAAGGTATAGATTTGGATTTAGCAACTGGTGATACAGGAGAGGCACTGAAAATGGCTAAATCTGCTTTGGTGGCAACTGGGCTGCAAGAGGATATGTCTACAATGGGTACTGTGACTGGAAAGAATATCGAAGGTGTCAATAGAGAGAGTGAATCAGGCGAATGTCAGATCATTCAGATCACTCGGACCTATCAAATGATGATGATGATGGAGAATTAGGATTAAAATTCTTCCTCTTGGAAGGATCTGCAATTAGCTCTGGCAGTAAATTAAATACCACAAATCCTGAAGAGGACAATTTGGAAACAACTATGATACACAAACAAAGGGCAGACAAGGAGGCTGAAGAGGCAGCTCAGAATATGACACTCTAACTAAAACAATCTCAGAAACGGCTAAGACTGATGAAGGAATTGATGGAGCTCAAGCAGTGAATCCGATCGGTGAGATCTCTCTTGAGTCAATATACCAATGCATATCAGAGTATAGGGCTGAGACACGTACGGAAAGTACAAAAACACATTCTGCCTGTTGAAAACTACAGAATACTTTTAGGCGGATAGCTAAAACTTGCACTGAGTTTACGGAGAGGTTGAACGAGGCAGAAGCAAGAATCTCCACATTAGAAGATGAAATGGCGGCACAAAAGGCAGTGTCAGAAGACTTGAGGCAACATAGGGAAGATGTACAGGCTAAACTTGTGGACTTGGAGTATCGACCCTGGAGGAATAATTTGAGGATTTTAGGAATCCCAGAGGGTATCGAGGGACAGGATATCCGCAAGTTTGTGGTGGAATTATTTAGAGAGGCCTTCCCCGAATTACCAGGTTGGAACTGGTCTAACAAAGTGCAGAGGGCACATAGGTTCCCTTTCAAGCAGAGGGCTTTGAAACCTGTTGATAAGGATGCAAGACTGATAGCAATTCTGATTTGTTTGAGTAATTTTTTGGCATGCCAGGTGATATATGAACTTGCACGGCCCGAAAAAAAAGCTGGTTGGGAAGAGAACACAGAGGCATATTACAAAGCAATAGCGATAATTATCGCTATTGCTTGGTTAGAGACAAAAATTTACCGCTGAGCTGCGGCGATTTTTATCGCAAATAAACCTTGGGTTTATCGCAAATGCGATAAAAATCGCCCGTAATGCATGAATATCGCTGAAAAGTCAGCGATATTCATGCATTATCGAGCTAATGCTCTTAGCCATGTTATCCACCTCCCATTGGATAACATGGCTAAGAACTGCTCAGGGCAAGCGCGAATATCTCCATAAGTTGGTAATAGGAGATAGCGATTTTAGCGACTGTTTCCAGTCGCTAACATCTTGGCACGCCCACTTTGCATGTCATTAGTGATAAATATCACTGACATGCAAAGTGGGGCCCAAGATGGTCGCTATCTCCTACTAGCTGTTGCTAACTGGTGTTAGCGACAGCTAGGTAATAGGGAGATAATTTTATCTCCGCTTTCTTGGCTTTTAAAGCCAAAAATAAACCCCCTTGATAATATGCCCCACAATTTTTTGTAAGACCAGATTTCTAAAACTCTGATCTTATATATGCACAAGTTACTTACCTTCGGTAACAATGTATCTGTAAGAAACAGTAGTTAGTGTTAGATTCCTTACCTTAGAATATCCCCAGGCGTCAGACTGGATCCGGAAAGTTTTCGTCAGCAGTACCCCTGCGCGTCGCTAGGCGTTGTCTGTGGCTCTGCGTCCGTCATCGGCGTCGTGATCGTCGGGATGACGTCGTCAGAGTACTTAGATGCCGCCCTCGCGCGCTGACGTCTCTTCTGTACATAGCTTTCCACGCCAGGAACGCAGAGACATGATAGAAACCAACACTGGTGCCATGAAACTAGGGCCCTAAAAGGGATGTCCTTAACCCTAGATATGAGTTCGCAGAACGGGTAGGATGGGTGGGGCGGTAAGGAATCTAACACTAACTACTTTATCTTACAGATATATCGTTACCGAAGGTAAGTAACTTGTGCATCTGAAAGAAACAGGTTAGTGTTAGATTCCTTACCTTAGAATAGATATTCCAGCAATACCAACCACGGTGATGGGTCTGCAATCCAAGATCACACCAGAAAGTCCTGGAGAACGGAATGGCCGAAAAAGCCATCTCTCTGGACTTGGCTGTCCAGGCAGTGGTGTCTAGCAAACGTGTGCAGCGAGGCACACGTAGCTGCCTGGAATATGTCCTGCCGCCCATCCCTTCTTAGCGCCTACGTAACCAACAAAGAGCTGGTCATCCACCAAGAACTGGTGTGTGCGATCTAGAATGCAGGTTTAAGAGTCAGAAGACGAAGAGGACCAGTGATAAAGTGGCTCAAAGGGAGCGCACGTCAGATATGTTAGAACAAGATTCTAGTCCCACTGAGGCATCACGAAGGGAACAGGAGGAAACGTGTGTGATGCCTTTCAAGAATCTATTTACAACAGGGAACTTGAAAAGGGAAGGTTGATCAGGAAGCCTTAAGAAGGCTGAAATGGCCAAGAGGTATCCCTTGATAGTGCACAGAGCAGAGCCCTACTAGGCAAGAGAAAGAAGGAAGAGGAGAACCTCTGAAAGGGGGGCAGAGAGTGGATCCACAGCCTTTGCTCTGCACCATGCCATATATTTGTTCCACCTGCAGGCATATACCGTTTTTGTGGAGGGACGCCTGGCTGCCAGAATCACATCGTAAACTTCAGGAGGCAAATCAAATGGCCTCAACTGCCGCCACTTAATCTCCGCGCCTGTAGGTGGAGACTGGACAGGTTCAGGTGGAGGACCATCCCCTCCTGTTGTGACAGAAGGTCCTCCTGAAGAGGCAGACGAATCGGGGGATCGACTGACATGCTGAGTAGCTCGGGATACCAGTATCTTCGTGCCAAGTCTGGAGCCAAAAGGATGACTTGGGCCCGGTCCCGCCTGATCTTCTTCAGTACTCTGGGCAGAAGTGGTATAGGCGGAAAGGCGTACAACAGACCTCAGCTCCACTCGCGACGAAAAGCGTCGCCGAGCGAGCGCCACCTTGGAAATTCCAAAGCGCAGAACTGATGACAATGCGCGTTCTCTTCGGTGGCAAATAGATCTAACCAAGGCTCTCCCCACTGCCGAAAGAGACCTTGCGCCACGTCCGAGTACAGACGCCATTCGTGATCCATCATGCACCGGTGGCTGTGTTCGTCCGCCCTGGCATTCAGGGAACCTGCCAGGTGTTGAACCACCAGGGTGATGCCCTGGTGTTCCAGCCATTGCCAGAGGCGCTGAGCCTCCTGTCAAAGGGTCCATGACCCCCCTCCGCCCTGTTTGTTGCAGTACCACAAGGCGGTGGTGTTTTCCGTGAACATCTGCACTACACTTCCCCGGACAGAGGGAAGGAATGCCTTCAGTGCAAGTCAGATCGCCGCAGCTCCAGAAGGTTGATATGGACCCGGGACTCCGCCGGAGACCAGAGGCCTGTGATCTTCCTCTCTCCTATGTGGCCCCCCCATCCCAGGAGGGAAGCATCCGTCACCACTACGTGCTCCGGTTGGGCTAAGGAGAGAGATCTGCCGCTGACCCAATCGTGGTTTGTGAGCCACCACTGCAACTGACTCGCAGTGCCCCCTGAGGTCAGGACGTGCTCGGGGAGATTGCCCTGATGCTGTGCCCACTGAAACTTCAGGTCCCACTGCAGAGCCTGCATCCGCCACCTGGCGTGATGCACCAGAAGGATGCAGGAGGCCATCAGCCCCAGGAGCCGCAGCGTCAACCTGACCGATACTCGAGATAAAGGCTGAAAGATCGGAATCAGAGCCTGAATATCCTGAACCCGCTGTTCGGGGGGAAAACCCCAAAACTGCGCAGAGTCCAGAACCGCTCCGATGAAAAGGAGCTTCAGAGAGGGGCACAGGTGTGACTTCGTCACGTTGATGGAGTACCCCAGCGAGTGCAGGAGGTCGGCCGTAGTCTGGAGGTGGGAGACGACTGTCTGGGGCGAGCCCGCCTTCAACAACCAGTCGTCGAGATATGGGAAAACTGAAACCCTTGATCTGCACAGATGAGCTGCGACCACTGCCATCAATTTCGTGAACACCCGAGAGGCGCTGGTAAGGTCGAAGGGGAGCACGGTAAACTGAAAGTGCTCATGGCCTACCGTGAACCGCAGGTAGCGCCGGTGGGCCAGCAGGACGGGGATGTGGAAATACGCGTCCTGCAAGTCCAACGCTACCATCCAGTCTCCTGGGTCCAGGACAGCCAGAACCTGAGCCAAAGTCATTATCTTGACCTTCTCCTTCCAGAAGGAAGCCGTTGACGTTCCGTAGGTCCAAGATAGGGCGTAGGCCCCCTTTGCCCTTCTTGGGTACCAGAAAGTAGTGGGAATAGCAATCACGTCCTACTTCTGGCCCAGGAACGCGCTCGATGGCCCACTTGGCCAAGAGGGTCATAATTTCCTCCTGCAGAAGTTTCAAGTGAACCTCCGACATGCGGTGGTACTGCAGTGGCATGGCTGGACGGGTCGCCTTGAAGGGGAGGCAGTAGCCCCTTCGGATGATTTGCAGCACCCACCTGTCCGATGTGATGGTGCGCCAGTGGAGGAGGTGATGACGAATCCTGTCCCCCACTGGCATCGAATGGGCCTGAAATGCCGGACTAGGAATGCTTAGAGGCGGATACTGTGGGAGCGGATGTTGACTGACCCTGCCATTGACCCCCGGCACCGCCACGGCGGTTACCACGTCCGTGACCACGTTGAGACTTGTTCTGCGGCCTGTGGCTGGCTGGACATGTGGGGGCACCCCTTCCTTGGCCACGAAAGGGGCGAAACGTGGAGGTTTGCTGGCGCTGGCCTAGGCCCGAGGACTTGGCCGTAGCCCTGGAGTCCTTGAAACGTTCCAGCGCACTGTCCGCTTTGTCGCCAAAAAGGCGACGGCCATTGAAGGGCATGTTCATGAGCGAGGCCTGGACAGCCCCCGAAAAGTTGGCGGACCTCAGCCAGGCGTGGCCGCGAACCACCACCGTTGTTGCAATCGCCCTACCCAGCGAGTCTGTGGTGTCAAGTCCACATCTAATTGATTACCGTGCTGCATCCTGCCCTTCCACCAGGGCTTGAGCGAGCTTTGCCCGGGCCTCCTCCAGACACTGGCAGCACGTTCACAACCGTATCCCACAGAGAGTGGGTGTAACGGCCCAAAAGGCAGGCGGTGTTGACAGACCGCAACCCCAAACTGAGAGAGGAGAACAGTTTCTTCCCAAACTGATCATAACTTTTGGATTCCTGATCCGGAGGAGCGGTCGGGAATGCGGTCTGGGACGTAGAGGCCTGGATTACCAGGCTATCAGGGGTGGGGTGCACGGACAGGTAGCTATGGTTGCCCGGAGCTGGGCGGTGGCATTTCGGCCACGTTCTGATCCAATCCACAGGAAGGCCTGAGGAGGGCTTGGACCAGGTGCCCAGCAGAACATCAGTTAGGGCTTTGTTAATGGCAGTAGAGGCTCGGAGGAGCTTGCCTGCGGTTTGAGCACCTCAGTGAGGAGGTGAGTCCTCACGGCCGTGACAGGGAGCTCAAGAGCCAAGGCCTTGGCCGCCCTGTTCAACATCATGCTGTAAGCAGCCCGCTCCCCCGAAGCCACGGAGGGAGGAGAGATGAATCCAATGTCGGGCGAAGCTCCTCTGCCCAGTCCTGTCTCAACTGGCACTGCAGTGCCAGAGGGTCCTCAGACCTCTCCCAGTCCTCCTCGTCATCCTTCTCCTCATAATTAGTCAAAAATTATGGAGCCGGGTCGAGTTTGAAGGCCTCACCTATCAGCGCCGGAGACGGCGTCGAGCGGCGCAGGACCCGGGCTGAAACTGGGGTCGACGTCGTCCGGAAATGGCGCCGGGAGCGACACCCTTGGGGTTGGTGCCAGCGGAACAGTCGTTAGGTCGATTGGCGACGGCCCGGATCCAGGCCTGGATCCTGCAGAGCCCTGCGGCGTCGGGACCGGAGTCGTCGACGGCGCCGGGGCTGAAGCACGCGACGGCACCGGTGCCGGAGCCGCCGGCCCACCAGGGCTCCCAGTCGACCCGCGGGGCCCGAAGGCGCCTCAGCAGGTTCCAACGGAGGAAAGCGTGACCTCATGGCTTAGAGGAACATGCTGACCTCCTCCGGTGTCGCGTGCAGCCCAGGGACCAGTGGGTATGGAGCTGGACGCGGCACCTGCGGCTACGACAGAGCCGCGTGGGCTGTGTCGCCCGAACCCCGGGCTGCCTCGCGCAAGCTTCTGGGGGAGTCGGAAGAGCGATGACGCCTCTTCGACTTCTTTTTCGAATGCCTCGACTTACCTGAGGACTTAGAGCCTGACGAGTGGTGGTGGTTCACCGAGCTGCGATGACTGCAGCTCCGCGACCGGTCCCTCAACTTCCTCCTCGACCGGGACCTTGAGCGGCGCGGAGATGACTGCCGGAGCTCAAGCCCGCTTCTGTCTAGCCTTCGAGGTCAAGGCCCGGCAGTCGGGGCACGACATGTACATCAAGCGGTGACAGTCCTCGCAAGGTTTAAAACCAGGCATCCCTAAAAGCTCCGGGAGTCGAGGGTCAACTTTAAAAGTGATCAAAAGAGATCAAAAACGTAGTCAAAAATTGACTGGAGTACTGCTCTTCCCGGATCTGCGCTTGCTGGCGCGGAAAAAAAGAACTGACATCAGCGCGCGAGGGCGGCGTCTAAGTTCTCCGACGATGTCATCCCGGCGATCACGATGATGCCGACGACAGACGCGGAGCCGCAGGCGACGCCTAGCGATGCGCAGGGGTGCTGCTGACGAAAACTTTCCGGATCCAGTCTGACGCCTGGGGATATTCTAAAGTAAGGAATCTAACACTAACCTGTTTCTTTCAGATGCATATTTTACTAGTTGTGGTTACTCTCCAGGTGTGCTTCAGACTATTTTATTAAGTTCACTAGAGGAACCCACACAATCACAAGCAAAAAATATTAGGTGCCAGAAGCTGGTGAAGCAAGGGCATCACAATATCTAGAAAAAGTCTATAGGACCAATGTAACTCAACTAACCACTGGCAGAAGTATCAAGATAAACCCTTGCCAAGGACCACAGAAAAGGGTTACCAACGTGACTACAGAAACAGTGAAGAAGGAAGCACAAATCCAAAATGATAGCATGCCGAAACAAGAATTGGAAATGCAATAGGTCTCACATTTGTTGGATTTGGGGCTATTTCTGTTTAAAGAGTTTTATATAGCGCAAACTCGACCCGAAGATGTTAGGTATCAGAGCACTTTACTGTTTCGTTACAGATGGACCGATTCATTTTTGTTAGATGCAGGGATATTAAGTGATTTTCCCAGAATTACAGGATGTTGAGCGTCCTTGCCGATACTCAAAACCAGTTCCCCAGCTTCGAGGTTGACGCTTTAGCCATAAGGCTATATCATCTCCCCTAATTAAATATATATGCCAATGTTTTTTACCTACGCATTAGATATGCTCTCCACACCTTAATAAAATAAAGAACTCCATTGTGGTTTACTTTTATTTAGTACACCTGCAATGGTGCAGTAGCGCTTGGAGTGAAAATGGCAATTCCAAATTCACGTTAAAAATTGACGCCCATATGGTTTGCTGTTGCGGAGAAATGAGGCTCCTTTGTGCTGTACCAGACCCGGACATGCTGGAACGTTTTGGACCTACCCGAACATCCAATAGCGTTTGCCCACTATGTTGTACACGTGCGCTGTAAAGCCAATCCCTTGTTCCCAGTTTGACTATCCTTTTGCCGGTGCCCAATCTCCAACTTGTTTCCTCTGATGCTGTGGGTGGCAACCAGATCTCAACAGAGCAGCCAGACATACCCTCTAGGAAACCGTTCGGTAAATTACAAACACAAGCAGCTGTGGTGCAAGCACCCCTCACACAGACCAGTTACAGCTCAGACCGCAATAGTGCACGGCTCCCCTACACACACTAGTTTTAGCAGTCACAACTACACACATCTCTCAGGAAAACAAGCATTTACAATGCAATGGTTTCGCCTTTGGAAAAGTTAGAGTTATTGGCATTGTATATGCCAAAATTTGTATTTATGTTTTTGTTTCGAAAACAGATAAGTAAATGGCATTGTCATTTACATTGCCATTACCTTTTTTTTTGCAGTCACTTGGCACTCTCTAGCACTCCCTAGTACTCTTTATGCACTCTGCATTTCTTATGCACTCTGCATTTCATATGCACTCCCTGTGCACTATGCACTCCCTATGCAGCACTCTGTATGCACTCTGTACTCTATATGCACCCTGCACGCTCCACTTCCTATGCACTCCCTATGCACTCTGCACTTTTTATGCAGCACTCTGTATGCACTGTGCACTTTGTATGCACTCCACATTTCCTATGCACTCTGCACTCCCTATGCACTCTGCACTTATCATGCATTCCCTATGCACTCCCTATGCACTCTGCACTCCCTATGCAGCACTTTGCATAGAGAGTGCAGAGTGCATAGAGAGTGCAGAGTGCCTAAAGAGTGCAGAGTGCACTCCCTATGCACTCTGCACTGTCTATGCACTCTGCACTCCCTATGCACTCTGCACTCCCTATGCACTCTGCACTCTCTATGCACTCTGCACTCCCTATGCACTCTGTATGCATTCTGCATTACCTGTGCACTGTGCACTGTCTATGCACTGTGCACTCTGCACTTCTTATGCACTCTGCACTCCCTATGCACTCTCTGCATTCCTTATGCACTCTGCACTTCCTATGCACTTTGCACTCTCTATACACTCTGCACTCCCTATGTACTCTCTCTGCACTTTGCACTGTCTATGCACTCCCTATGCACTCTGCATTACCTATGCACTTTGCACTCCTTATGCACTCTGCACTCTCTCTGCACTCTTTATACATTCTGCACTTTTTATGCACTCTCTCTCTGCACTCTCTATGCACTCTGCACTCCTTATGCACTCTGCACTGTGTATGCACTCCCTATGCACTCTGCACTTTGTATACATTCCCTATGCACTTTGTATGCACTCTTTATGCACTCTCTCTGGACTCTGCATTCCCTATGTACTCTGCACTGCCTATGCACTTTGCACCCTCTATGCACTCTGCACGCACTCTGCACTCTATGCACTCTGCACTCCCCCTGCTCTATGCACTCCCTACTCTGCACTCCCTTTGTTAAAGTTTGAGCTTTTGATAAATGGTGTTTTGTATCTTCATTGAATTATGTGTAAAACGTTGATGTGTTTTACTTTACACAGAAATCTGGAGTGCATGTATAATGCAATTATTTGCAGAGAGAGGGAAGGGATGAAAGAGGCCAGGAGTAAGAAAGCTCAAAAGGAAGCGAGTGCAGGATAGAGAGGGAGGGCAGGAGGGAAGGAATAGACGCAGGAGAGAGGGAGGGCATAAAGGAGTGTGAGGGCATGAGGGAAGGTAGGAAAGTGTGAGAAAGGCAGAAAGGAGAGGGCGGCAGGTAAGAGAGGGAGGGCGGAAAGGAGAAGGAGGGCTAGAGGAGGAGAGAGAGGGAGATGGAGGACAGGAAGGTGAAAGAAAGAGGTGGAAAAGGGAGGGCAGTAGAGACTAAGAAGGCAGAAGAGAGAGATAACAGAAGAGAGAAGGGCAGAGGTAATAGAGTGAGAGAAGGCAGAAGAGATAGGGAGGGCAGGAAAGAATAGAGCAGGAAGGAGGGCAGAAGCGAGAGAGTGTTGAAAGAAAAGATAAGGAGTGCGGGATAGAAAGTGAGGAGAAAATGTAGATGGAGAGTGAAAGGCAGGAGTGTGAGAGATGTAGAGGGAGGGTGAAAGGAAGTGAGATTGAAACAAAGGAGAGAGAAAAAAAGAGATTGAGGACAATAAAGTGAAAGAGCAGAAGAGAGGTGGAAAGGGAGAGAGTGGGAGAGAGGGAAAGGGAGGGAGTGAGAAGGAAGGATGTAGGGCAAGAAAGAGAGGGTAGAAGGGAGAGAGGGGGCAGGTATTAGTGTAGTAATGTAGACAGAAAGAGGAAAAAAATGGGTGAAAAAGTTGACAGTGCCTCAGGAAAGCAACACCATTGGAGTGTGCAGATTTGTTCTCATCACATAAGGAACACCATTGGAGTTTGCAGATTTGTTGTCACCTGCACTCACTTTCTCATCATAAGCACTGGTCAACTTATAGCCTCTACACATGCCCTTTTAAACATGCACTATTTGCACTTGATCTCTCTGTACTTGCCCTGTATGGAAAACACCCTCTCTGCACACGCCCTCTTTACTCATGCCTTCTCTTCACTTGCCCTCTCTACACATGGACCTGTGCAGAGAGATCATATGGAGAGAGGCATGTGCAGAGAGGCCGTGTGTAGAGAGGCTGTGTGCAGTGATAGCGCATGTTGAGAGGGCATATGCAAAGAGGAGAGGACAGGATACAGAGGTAGTGCAGGAATAAGAAAGTGCAAGAAGTAGTGGGAGGGCAGAAACGAGTGGGAGAGCAAGAGAGAGGGCAGAAATAAAAGGGAAGGGATGAAAGAGGCCAGAAGTAAGAAAGAAGAAAGGTCAAAAGGAAGCGAGGGCAGGATAGAGAGGGAGGGCAGGAAGGAAGGAATAGAGGCAGAAGAGAGAGAGAAAGGGCATAAAGGAGTGTGAGGGCATGAGGGAAGGTAGGAGGGTGTGAGAAAGGAGAGGGCAGCAGGTTAGAGGGAGTGCGGGAAGGAGAAGGAGGAGAGAGATGGAGGACAAGAAGGTGAAAGAGAGCAGAAGAGAGAGGTGGAAAGGGAGGGCAGTAGAGACTAAGAAGGCAGAAGAGAGAGAGGGATAACAGTAGAGAGAAGGGCAGAGGTAATAGAGTGAGAGAAGGCAGAAGAGATAGGGAGGTCAGGAAAGAATAGAGCAGGAAGGAGGGCAGAAGCGAGAGAGTGTTGAAAGAAAAGATAAGGAGTGCGGGATAGAAAGTGTAGAGAAAATGTGGATGTAGATGGAGAGTGAAAGGCAGGAGTGTGAGAGATGTAGAGGGAGGGCGAAAGGAAGTGAGATTGAAACAAAGGAGAGAGATAAAAGAGATTGAGGACAGTAAAGTGAAAGAGATCAGAAGAGAGGTGGAAAGGGAGAGAGTGGGAGAGAGGGAAAGGGAGGGAGTGAGAAGGAAGGATGTAGGGCAAGAAAGAGAGAGGGTAGAAGGGAGAGAGGGGGCAGGTATTAGTGTAGTAATGTAGACAGAAAGAGGAAAAAATGTGTGAAAAAGTTGACAGTGCCTCAGGAAAGCAACACCATAGCAGTTTGCAGATGTGTTCTCATCACATAAGGAACACCATTGGAGTTTGCAGATTTGTTGTCACCTGCACTCACTTTCTCATCATAAGCACTGGTCAACTTATAGCCTCTACACATGCCCTTTTAAACATGCACTATTTGCACTTGATCTCTCTGTACTTGCCCTGTCCGGAAAACACCCTCTCTGCACACGCCCTCTTTACTCATGCCTTCTCTTCACTTGCCCTCTCTACACATGGACCTGTGCAGAGAGATCATATGGAGAGAGGCATGTGCAGAGAGGCCGTGTGTAGAGAGGCTGTGTGCAGTGATAGCGCATGTGGAGAGGGCATATGCAAAGAGGAGAGGACAGGATACAGAGGTAGTGTAGGAATGAGAAAGTGTAAGAAGTAGTGGGAGGGCAGAAAAGAGTGGGAAAGCAAGAGAGAGGGCAGAAATAAAAGGGAAGGGATGAAAGAGGCCAGGAGTAAGAAAGAAGAAAGGTCAAAAGGACGCGAGGCGCCCAGCTCACCTCACCATACACAGGGGTCTCAGAGCACACACTCGCACGTTTATCTACGCCTGATGGGTCAAGTAAGGGCACACCCCATGATGGGGACTCGTTGGGTGGATTGCGTTCTGCTGACGTCACTCTCCGGGTTGCTGACCGCTCTCCAGCATTGCTTGCGTCACCCTAGTCCCTGTGGCCTGCAGTCCGCTTAAGATGCGGCTCCAAGGTCAATTCACCAAAATGCCTGGGATAGCGGAAGTGCCTTTACATTCCACTTGACCTTCACTTACACATACATATTTATACATATACAAACACACACTCTGCCTACTCATTTACACTCTTACATAAACACACTTAAAACTGCCAGCACGCACACAACATACATATATATAAAAGCATTTTTCCCCTTACCTCAGCTGCGAGGGAAAAGCATTCACCAGCTATAAATATGGGGTCGTTGGAGCCCCCCTCTGGGGCTCGACGTCCTGAAAAATGGCCCCTCTGAGCCTCAACAGGCTCTCTTCAGCGTTGGGGCGACCCACTGCCATCCGGGGCCGCCCTGACTCTCCATTTACTTCACCAAATGCCCTCCAGAGCCTCTCAGGGCTCTAAATACAAAAAAATGGGGCGGGGAGCCTCTCCGGGCTCTGTGCACGTTGGGGCGACCCACTGCCAACCGGGGCCGCCCTTGAAGCCCTCGTGGCTTCACACACCCAAGGAACGCGAGCTCGCGCTACTGCGGGGGAGGGGCGGACACCGGCAATGTGTCCCGGCGCCCCTCCCTTTCGTCGGCTCACTCACCGGCCGGCGGCTCTCTCTTCACTCGGGGCTCTCCCTCCAGTCGGGGAGCCTCACGGGGGGGGGGCAGGCACCGGCAATGTGCTTCGCGCCCCCTCCGCTCGCTTCTGAAGGCCGCTCCTCTCGCTGCAGGGCTCCCTCCGCTCACGGGGGCCCTGCAGTCCAGCTGCCATCACTCTTCCTCCTCTTCTCCCCGGACCCGGCGGTGATTACCCGGCACTTCGGAGATTCCCTCGGCGAGGACGGGGTCGAACGGCTGACTCGGCTTCCGGATCCTCGCTGGGGCGGCTCCACTGCTGCGGCCCAATCCGGTCGCGGCTCCTGCGTCGAGCCTCCATACACGCCCAGCTTCTGCGGGCAAGGCATCGAATCAGAGCGCGGCTCTCGGGACAGGCCTACTGCAAACGGCCAATCAGAGCGCGCCTCCTGTCAACAGAGGACCAATCAGGTCGCGGCCCCTTCGTTTCTCTCGCTTCAGCTTCTGATCACTTTCAGGCCCCCGGGCCGCAGCGGTGAGAACACTGGGCAATGCCGGGTGGGCACCGGCTCTTCAGTTAGTTAACAATCGAGGTGGCCACTCGATCGGGCCATAACAGGACAGCGAGGAGGGGGGAGGGGGGACGGCGGGAGGAGGGACACAAGGCAGGACAGCAGCAAGCACGGCCCGGCCGGACCAGATTCGGGGGCATTCCCGGCTTTTGGCTGACGTAGCATGACGTAGCCAAAAGCCAAAGATTCTCGGGAACGCCCCCGAATCTGGTCCGGCCATGACGGACGCCTCTCTGTTCCAATGGCTAGCCTCCATTTATGGAGCTAGCCAATGAAATAGAGGGGCGTATTCAAGGCACCCTTACTAGAAACTACAGATTTCTCTGGAGGCGGAGCTTACGCTCCGTTCCCCAGCGAAACCTAAAAACTGGCAGAACTCCAGAAACAGCATTACAAAAGTCCTGACTCCCGCACAAATTCTGTAATTAATGGAGTAGGCAGGAATGCAAGCTTCTCTCACACATTCGGGTGATAAACAGCATCAGTTGCAGCACTGCAGAGTACTGGGTACAGAACAGATGGGAGCAATGTGACACAATGTACAGAACAAACAGCAGTAATGGGACAGACACACACTGAATGTAGAGTACTGGCAGAAGCAAAACACACACAGAGAATGTACAGCAGAATGTACAGCACAGGCAGAGGAATGTGAGAGACACACAGAATATACAACACAGGCAGACATAATGCAATCATTTCTTGTACAGCAGTGCAAGTGTACCTCACAACTTGCGAAGAATCGGTGTAAGCTTTCACTACACTTGAAACAGGAGCTGCACAAGCAGCAGCAGTGCAAGAATAACTCGCACACTTTTACAGTATAAGCAGGGCCACTGAAACTGTAGGGTCATAAAGGACCAAATTACATGGCAGGGTTGACCTAAAAATGCAACAAGAAAAGCCGAATTATGCACGTAATGCAACCACTTTTGTGGTAGAATTACTTAATTACTTAGTCATTAAGTCAAGCATTCGAGACCTTTTGTACATACTTTAGTATATACTTTAGTATATACTTAAATGTGTATGTACTTTGTGGGCTCTGGAGATCAGCCCTAGGACGTGTCTGCTTCCGCTTAGGAACTTTTTTTTCTGTTCAACTGCCTCTATTTAACTGTCTTGATAGAAAACGGCCAGCAGAGGTCAGTAAAATACCAGAATTGCTTTCTACTGAGGGTCTTTCTTTTTTTAATTTTTCTGGCAACTGCCTCTATTTAACTTTCTTGATAGAAAACGACCAATAGAGGTCAGTAAAATACCAGAATCCCTTTAGCATTCTCTATATTCCAGTACATAGAAATTGTCTTCCAGTATCACCCGCAGACAATAATATTTTTTTCAAGTCCTGTATTTTCAGATAGATGACCACCAAAGGCCCTGCTTTCATATTAAAAACAGAGCTTTGGACTATACCATTTCCAGCTGAAAGGCAATATTTCTCTCCATGTGTTCCCATACCCGACGTGTCACACAGTTTGGTGCTTACTTTACTTCCATGTTAAAGAACAGTAGATGTTTCAGCACCCAGGTTAATGTGCTGCATAGCTAAATACATATAAGGTCCCAAAGGTGAGACCTATTGCATTGCAACTGCTTGTTTTTACACGTTAACACTCTCTTGGCAAAGTGTTACCTCATTTGTACCAGATTAGCACCAAAGTATAGGAATAAGCAACTGAAAGGAGACCAATCAACCTTTATAAAGGGCCTTCTCCTACGCAGCAGCATGTTTCGCTGCATTTATAGTAATTTGTCAAACATTTCAAATTTTGCAGCTGGTGGATTATGTGACAAATCCATAATTATGTCGAAAACGCAGAGGCCACTGAGTCACATAATTCCAGTGATCCAAAGTATAAGCAAGAGCTGTATACCCGGCAGCAGTGCAAGATTAACTCACACCTGCACAGAAAATGTAGATTATGAACAGGGGACAGTGCAAGCGCTCCTCACACATACTGAAAAGGTACTAAAGAGACAGGGCTGTGTCTGCGTTCATCACACACAGAATAGAAGTGCACACAGCAAAAGGGGAATGTTCCTCCACTGAAATGCAGACACAGCATAGGTGGCAGTCCAAGCTATTAAACATAGAAAGAGTACAGCGTCCAACATGTTTACATCTTTACAGCACTCTTGCATTTACTCCATCAGTGAAGCAAACCACTCACTCGTCTACAAACCTTCCATTCTAGCTCTCTGTGTCTTGGCCTTCACATTTCACAGGATGTCATCTTCAAATTAACCCATTAATGGACAAAGCTGAGATACTGCTCTGCTTCATCAACCCTCGTAACACCTGACTGACTCTACCCAAGCCTACTTGCTTTTCGGACCCATCCTTGAAGCCTCCATGCTGATCTTTAGACAGAGCCCATTGGCCAGCCATGCTAAAATAGGTGAGAGCAGCACCTTTTATTATTTGCCAAGGGCCTAGAAGCGGGCGTGGATATTGAGTGCTTCATAAATATTATCATCCGCTGCAGCACTTCGCACGCACCCTGCGTGTCAAATTCCAGATTACATCTGCAAATGTCACTAGGTGCACTGCAGAAATCTGTGAGCACCCAGCAGTCACATGTTCAAATCAAAGCAGGGCTGACTCTGACTTTCGTGCTTTCCACTGTTGAGAAAGCATTGCTATTATTTTTAAGGATCAAGTGCAGCATATCGCATTGCATAAAAAAATATAATATTAAAAAAGAGCTTGGCGAGGCAGCTGTATTAGAGAAATATCTTTTTTTAAGTGTTTGGTGACAGTAGTGTCCTCCTGGACACGTAGGTAGTACAGAAGTATTCACTGGAGTTGGTCTGGGGGAGGGGGGGTTGGGACAGCTACCTCCCCCGCTAGTCGCAGGTGTGAGGAGAAGGGTTGGTTCTAAGGCAGCAGCCGGAACACCGGACTGATCCTGGAAGAAAAGTTTACCCGAGTGGCGTGGTGATTTTCAGGAAGTGCTGGGCAAAAGCGGAATCTGTAGGGCCAGGAGGCAAGACCGAGGGAGCAGTGCGGGTAGAAAGTAGGAAGACGAGCAGGATACAAACTGACCGGCTGCCATTATTAAAGATAAAGCACAGCTGTTGTCTTGAATGAATGACTGAAACACAACAATACATAATTGCATATTCCTGAGAACCAAGCCCTATCTCTGTGTGTTGGAGGAGGAGCAGTGTCGGCATGGTCTTGCATTTAAATGCGAGACCTGTAGCATTGCAAACAAGTGGCCGCCATTTTCCCGGCTCAATAATGAAAAAAGTTCAGGTACCGTGTAACAACCAAGTAAAGGGGGGCGTGGCCAAGCAGCATGGCCGACAGGAAGTAAGTTCCTTCGGCTCCCGGCAAGCCAGCACAAAAATCCTGCATAAAATCCTTCCCGGGGGTACTCGGACCGAGAAAAAGGGGTCCACGAGTCCCGGTTACATAGGGGCACATCCTGTTTCGGGATTCACCTGCCCGCTGGACGAAGAGCGGCGGCGGCAGCCCGGGCTAAGTGACGGCGGGGCCGGAATCACGCGAGGCCGGGGACTGCGGCCTACACTAGCGTGACGGAGGCGGCCCGTGCTTTGAGCGCCCACTGCCATCGAGGCCTCCGTGTCGTGGGGGACATCAACGCAGGAGCGAGACCGGCTGCCACCCGGGGCCCCCGGCGTGGAGAAGATCGCCTACGGCCCTATTGAACCCCGCGGTGGGGGACCGGGGCAACTGCAGCAGCGGCCTGAACCGGAGCGGAGGGGGCGACTCGCGCTCCCTGCGCTGCTCGGGCCTGAGAAACGCACCAGTTCGGGAGGCGCCCACTACCATCGCGAGCATCCCGTGTGACCCGGAGCTTCGGGGACGCGTTGGGGCCTGGAGGCGGATACCAACGGTGTGGGAGGTGAGGCCTGAGGCCTGCACTATTGAGGCGGGGGCGTTCTCTGCCCTTCCTGGAGCCGTACCTGCAGAGAGGTTGACCAGCGGGGGAGGCACCCACTGCCATCGGGGGCCTCCCGGGTATTGAGGACCGCAGGCGCGCCACTCGGACCCTACAGGTACACATCTCCTGTAATGGACTAGACCGGGTCTGCGGCCTGCGCTATCGGGGCGGAGGCGTCCTGAGAACCGGGTGCCCCATGCAGCTGCCCCCCTGGGGGATTGAAGGAACAGCGAGTGGGACGCCTGCTGCCATCAGGGTGTCCTCCGAGTGGTGCACTGAGCCCGCGGCCCGTCGAAACCCTGCAGGAGTTGGCCTGATGTGACGGGTGGAGCTGAACATGGGGAATCCCCTGGATTGGCATTGAACCGGAGCCAGGTCATGGCGCGGGAGGAGTTGGCGGACGCTGTGACTTCCCCTGGTGGAACCGGGGCCTCGAACTGCTCCTGAACCTTGCACATGGCCCACGAGGAGGGGCGGTAGGAGCTGTGGAACCTGAGGAGTGGTGAGGGTAAGCTACTCATGTGCAAGGACTTTGGACCCCTTCGGCCACGCGACTGCCCCTGTTGCACGGCGGGGAGAGTGCTGCCACCTGGAGCTGGCCTATGGACCTGGCCTTTCTGCAGCATTAACGCGGGCCCACTCTCCTTGGGGGTACGCTACGACCGCGCCGACACCGGCCGGGTGGAGCTTTGGATATTGTGACCCGGTACCGTGGGACTTTATTGCATGGGCCGAGCCTCTTGACGACGATGAAGCGGTGAGTCTGCTGGTGTTGTGGGGGGCCGCAGCCAGGGAGTCGGTCGCGGATCACGCATATCCTCACGGGTCTTTGAGTGGGTCTGCTTAGGGACACTTCTACTACCCGGACGCCCAGGAGCGGTTCTTTTGGGCAACTGCAATGCGTAAAGATAAGATGCCCCGCGCCTCTCAGCCAAACACCATAACGCAGTACACCACTCAGCCACACCCCTCGCAGCAGATCACGCATCAGTCGGGGAAGGACAAGGGGAGTGAGGTCCCCAACGAGCCCTCCCGGGCGGAGCTGCTGAAGGCGATCCAGGGGTCCCATTCCGCCCTGGAGAGGCGGATCGAAACGGTTTCCATAGATGTAAACTTACTTCGGACAGATCTGCGAAAGGTGGCAGATAAGGTTTCCGCTGCGGAGGGGAATATCGTCCAGCTGCAGGGGGAGGTGGCGTTCCTCAAAAAAACAGTCTCACAGCTCACCGCTTTGACGGGCCGCTTAAGTGGAAAGCGGAGGATGCTGAAGGGAGGGCACGCCGCAGTAACATTAGAGTTCTTGGCATCCCGGAACGTTCGGAGTTGGGCAATGTGGAACGCTTTCTGGAGCACTGGATCCGAACAAAACTCTGCCTTACGGGTCTGATGAGGTCTTTGTAATTGAGCGCGCCCATAGGGCGCTGGTTCCGACCCCGAGGACGGGAGACCCACCGCGTGCCCTCATTGCGAAGATCCTTAATTATCGGGACTGCATCCTGAGGGCGGCAAGGGAAACTGCAAACCTTACTTTTGAAAACGCCAGGGTCTCCATTTACCCTGATTACACCCGCCAAGTGCAGGAGCAGCGGAAGCCCTTCTTGGTAGTCAAACAGAAGCTTCGGGAGCTACACCTACAGTACATGCTGCTCTACCCGGCTAAGTTTAAGATTATATCTCAGGGAAAGGCTCATTTCTTTGAAGCCCCGGAAGAGGTATGGGAGTGGCTAGAGATCCGGGGGCATGCCCTCCCCCCAGGCGAACGGGGGGCACCCCAAAGTACCTGGGGGACACGACCATCGAGGAGGCGCAATAACAGACGCAGGCATTCGTCAGACACTGCTGACCGCGAGGAGAGGAGTTGTGTCACGGTGGGAGACGGATGGGGCCCTCTGACTGGAATTGGCTGAGTCGGAGGGCCTTCTGGTGCCCTCGGTGCCTCCCCCTCGCGAGGAGGTACTGGTCCCGGACACTCTGCAGCCCACCACAGACGCTCTCCCACCTACAACTGCCACGATTCCTGAAACAGCTGGAGACTAATTAATGCCTTGGCGGCCCCGTCTTGAGGAGCGGGTATGGTTGTGCTCCGCTTGTTCTGTACCGTAAACATTGGCTGGCCTCACTAGACCCTCTCACGATGGGGAGAGGGTTCTCAGCATACTTGATTTGGGGGCAAGGGTGGCTCTTTGGGGGGTGGAGGTTTTGAAAAATTGTGCATGTTTCACCTGTGAAGGTCCGAACCCTATATTAATGCTGAGATAGCCGACGGTGCCGGGTGGGGGGAGGGGAGTCTTCTTTTATCTGTTGGGTGGTTCAGCCCTGTTGGGCAAATGGGGTGGCTGAGCACCTCCTGGCACCAGCAGGGGAAGGGCATATCGGCATGTTTTGTTGCTGCAAGTATATTGCTCGTGGGTGGGGGTGGTGGGGGTTTTGCTGGGGGCTGTTGAGGGGGAATGTTTCAGGTATCGTGTGTATCACATTTCGGGCACAGGGTTGAAGCGACACCATGGGTAGGGTACTATGGCTGGTTTGGCTACATCATCAGACATGGGATATACGTTTATGAGCTGGAACGTGAGGGGGGTAGATACATGCACTAAGAGACATAGGGTCCTGTCCTTCCTTCGCAAACATGGGTTTTCCATTGCGTGCCTTCAGGAGACCAGCCTTGCTGATGAGGGAGCCCAGAAATTGAGGAAAAAGTGGCGTTGTCAAGTGTTCCACTCGTCATTTTCCACATACACCAGAGGGGTCCTGATATGGGTTGCACCCGGTGTCCCGTTCGCTATCCAATACGTGGAGGTGGACATACATGGTAGCTACCTGCTTCTCCGGGCGAAACTGGATGGCAGGGAAGTCACCACTTTAAACACATACGCACCCAACACGGATGATCCTGTCTTTTTCCAGACCCTCCAGGAAGTCCTGATACCTGACCTGGAGGCGCCGGTGCTGTGGCTCGGGGATTTTAATAATGTCCTTGATCCCGTCCTGGATAGGTTTCCGCCCCGAGATGGCACAAAGCCCCATATGACTGCGAAGCTTAGGGAGGTCATGGGGAATATAGGAGCTGTTGATGTTTAGCGCCAGAGAAACCCGACACAGAAAGTGTACACCTGCTTTTCCCCCACCCACAACACACATAGTCGCTTGGATAGAGTACTAGTGGCAAATACCGGGTCCAACGTGTCAATTGAGGTTACCCACCAGGCTTGTTTCTTATCTGATCACTCCCCGGTGGCGTGCATGGTGCATTGGGGTGCCCCGGTCCCCCACCCCCGGACTTGGAGGTTGCTGGCGGATATCCTTCAGGACCAGGTGGGGAAGGCTCATGTAGAGACAGCTCTTAAAGACTACGTGGACCTTAACTGGGAGGAGGGGGGGACTCACCTTGGCCACCAGGTGGGATGCTCTGAAGGCGGTGGTGAGAGGGGCGTGCATGGGGCTCACCTATGGGGTTCGGGAACAGCTTCATCAGTGTAGGAAGGTGGATACCTTACTATAGTTACCCCAGATTTCTTGCCTTGTGTTTAGCTGGTTTTCGCCTTAGTTGGCCTGGGATCCTGCTAATCAGGGCCCCAGGCTATCTGCTCTCTCTGCAAAATGGACTCCATGTACCCTAGGTACATAACTAATTGGATATTGAGTCACCTTATCAGCCCCTGTATAGTGTACTATAGGTACCCCGGGCATAGGTTCACCCAAGGCCTACAAGGGGCAGCAGCATATCTTTTGCCACCCGTGGCTGGCAAACCAAAATGACACAACTGGCTAATCACTCAGCTGGGGCAAGGTTGTGTAATTACCCCTTGCTTAGATATAGTATACCTATGTCTAACCTTATAATCTGGACACATATACACCTATAAGTCACTCCTATGGCAGGCCTTAACAATCCTGAAGGCAGAGTGCTTGGTTTTATGTGAAATGGTGCTCTAGCATGAGCTGAGCCTGTCTGCAGCTTTCGGAACCATGTCCTTATAGCTGTTTCAGGATATTGCCATACCATATACTCTTAAGTGCATTGTGAACCTCGCGGTTAAATGCTATCTTTGGTTTGGCTTTATCAAAACATGTCATGTAAGGTGTCATACGCTTTGGAATACTACCCCCTCGCCAATTCTGGCGACGGGTTAGCATTCCACCCTTCTAGAGGGAGAAGACATGTTACTTACCTTAATCCCGGTTAAAGTTAACCAGAGCCTCAGCATCACAAAATGGATGCTGCTGCCACAGACACAAGTCTGGCCTCCTGCTGCTGGATGAAACTCCGGCAGGGGAATCCTGGACAATAGGTTTTCTGCCACAGGGAGGTGCTAGCACCACCCCAGACAGGAGATAGTGGATTGGGGCAGGGAGGGCTGAATGAAACTAGACACTGCCTGGGGCACACAAGGTGTCCCATGCATAGGCCAGTTCAAACCGGTGCTGGGGCACTCCAGCCCCAGTGCGAAACTGGACAAAGGGAAAGGGGTGTAACCACCCCCTTCCTGGGTCCCACCCATAGGAGGGACCTAGCAGGTAATCAAGCCCCTTGATTTGGAATAAAGGTAGGAGCTGTGTCCCAAGACTTAAGATAACTCTGATACAAAACTCAGGACCCTTCGACATCCTACTCGATGGAGAAGACTGAAGAATCTCCCTTGTGGTCAAGGAGTGACCACCCTGTGCAAGCAGGCACCATCAAGCACTCAACGGTTTGCTTTGTTGTTGCTTCGCCGGAGCTCGAACAACCGAGCCCAACAAGAACCAGACTTCCAGATATCCAACAGCCCGATCCACAGCCACAGCAAACCTGAGACCCATGGAGGCGATGTGAGACGTGGGACCGGCCATCTTGGAAAGCCATTGAAGTGCTTTCTGTGCAGCTCCTGAGGCACCCTCGAAGCTGTGCATTGGAGATTGAGAAGCCCAAGCCCCGTGCATCCTTTGCACAGAAGATCTCCTCTCCACACTCACCGAGTGCTGTGTGGGGCCCTTTTGCATTTTCCTGCTTGACGCATCTGTCTGGTCACTTGCCCATTGGCTAGTGGCCTCTGTGATGATGAACCCTTCAAATTTTCAATGCTGGTCTAGTTGCTCCAGACTGGCCCTTGCTCCCCTGAAAAGGAGCAGCCCATCAGACCTTGCTGGTCCGATCCAGAAGCCATCTTCGATTCCTGCCTGGGTTGCATTTGCCAAGGCCTGTTGACTCCGAATCGAGACCCGACACCGCCGACAGCGAAAGCCTTTGTGGGACAGTCCGTGTCCAGCACATGGTTGTCATCAACACCTCCTGGTCCACGTGGCAGTGGAGACAAGTTTCTCAACATCACCTGATCGCAACCAGACATCGCCTGGTTCCTTTCTGGTCACTGGCTAGTGACCCAGACTCTGTCCCCTCTGCTTTCGGGTACTCTACATCTTCGATCCACCCTTGTATCCAACCGGACTCTTCTCTCCTGGTCACCTGCAGCATCTTTTCTCCAAGGCTCCATAGAACTCCACGACGAAACCCGACACACTTTGACACCTATGCACCCGCTTCCTGTGGATGAGGTAACACGATTACTGCGGAGCTCCTGTAAAGGTTTACATCCCTAGTGTCCTAGTTTTAAGTGGTTAAGTTCTAGTCCAGTCGGAAGACTACCAAATATGCAACTTTCTAACTTTAAGCACCCATTGACTTCTATTGGTGCACGCGTGTGCATTTAGACACTGCACCCGCATCCTGTGGGCCTCCTGCTCCCTAACTGCTGTTAGTCCAGTGTAGCCCCAGTGATTCCCAAGGCCCTAGGCCTTACTATTGTTCGTGACGTGGTTCTTATACCACTATTTTAGTATATGGTTTTAAGGGCCACCAGGGCCTATCCATATTTGTGCAACTTTTGTATGCTATATTAAGTTTCTTGTTATTCGCTTGTGCTCCTGTGCTCATAAAGAGTTAAGGGGATTTATTTAGAAATAAATACATATATATATTTGAATATATAACCTGTGTGGTGTCCTTTCATTTGGTATTAAAAGGTTTGCATATGGTAAAACAGCTGGCTTCACATGCCCTCTTGAGTTTAGCCTAAGACTGCTTTTGTCCATGCTACCACTAGGTTAGCTGGTCTATAAGGTTGACTTTACAACCATCACCATAAGGGTTGTTTGGACTGGTGCAAGGTGCTCACTAGAATAGTGAACATCATATACCAGGCCAACTTCTCACATTGGTGTGCAGCGATTGGGATTTGAGTTTGCTGTTGTTTTACCAATTGTAATCTTTGATATCATTTGGTACCATAGGTTCATATAACAAAGCTTAAAATACTTAAGTTCTACTGAACTTAGTTGTTGTAGAGGAAAAGGCCTAGCACACCCTGACTACAACTCTGTAAGAACTGGGACCACCAGTTCTCCGGGGGGGTAGCTTGGCTCGAGCAGGAAGGCAGCCAGGGGCTTACGTGTAAAGCAGCTACTCAACACACGCATCCACTGAGACACGAAGTGGGCGCAATAATGGAGACCACACCAGTAGTTGTGTTTGAAAATCAAGATCTTTCATGTAGGCTTTAGATCAAAGCAGTTAAGGCATTAGCAAAACATTTGCATTTCATTCAAGTACCACATTAAAGCATTTTCATGGAAGCCTTTTAAAATGCATATCCGGCAAAATGATGAAACATTTCATTAAATACTTTCAGTAAAGCAGAAAACTTGAAGTAACACAGCCTGTCGCGTTATACTATTCAGCAGGCTAAAAGGGTTCTTTCATAAACCATGGACTAGCTTGCAGGAAGCAATTACAACATTTCTTCTTGTAAATAACAGGTTAGTAGCCTAGGTCAAATCATCAAAATAGTACTGGCATATATCAATGAGGATCAGAATTCGACCCCAACAGGAACTGTAGAAGCCCGCCCCTGCGAGAAATTCAGTACAGGGAAAAAGATCATCTCATAAGCAGGCATGACATTTTTTTTCTATTTTTCCGTTGGCACGTAGGGACTATGGGCCCCTCATTAAGTATAGGTACTGCCCCCAAGATAAGGTACCTTATGGTTCAACAATTAATACAGGCACCAGGCCCCCTGAAGCGGCACTGCCTTAAGTAGGGCCAGACCCAGGGGTTAACTCTCTTCAGTTAAGGCCCTAACCCAGTTCCGGGCCTTCCTTCGGTAGATTGGGGCCAACAGGGCCCAGTTCACCCACTCGCGGTCTCCTGTGCCAGTTACTCTGAAGGCCACCGGGCCGAACAACAGTCCCGGCAGGGGAGGGCGGCCCCGGGGCCTCCCTCGGTCTTCCGGGGGCCCCGCGTTCACTCCCATGGCCGCCCTCCTCCCCCCCCCCGGGGGTTACCTTTGTTCTTCGACTCCCGCGGGAGCCCTTGCGGTGGATGCTGAAAGAGGGAGGGCCCGGGCTTCCTTCGGGGCCCTCCAGCGAGGTTGCTGGCTGTTCCTGGGCCTCCAGTCCCTTTCACGGCCCGGGAGCCAATCCCGGACCCGCAGAGGAGGGGCCGGCTGCAGAGTCCAATCACCGGGCTCGCCTCGGGGGCGCGCCAGCCAGGACCAATGGCTGCGCGGCGCTCGGAGGGGCGGGGCAGAGGTGTTCCCCCGTCACGTGGGGTCGGAGCTGGCTTCAGGCCTACCGCGGCCTCGGTGCTGACAGGAATTTACTAGGCCCGGAGCTGGGGCCTCCAGTCGTGACCCAGCCGGGCCGGTGGTAGCGGCGGCCTCCTCAGAGCTCCGGAGGCCAGCGCAGGGACGGCAAAGTCTCGGGCTGGGCGCGGCCCACACACAGACGGCGGCGGCCCTCTACTGGCACCGAGGGCCGCCCAGGGGCAATCTCAGCGCTTCGCCAGGCACCGCAGGTGAGGGCTCGAGGGGACACACGGCACTTGGTGAGGATCGCGCCTGGGGGGAAGTTTACAGCGCTCCTTAGGGGTACAGCAGGGAAGCGCTTGAGGCAGTTCTAGGGCAGGATGATTCTTCAGGAGAAAAGCGCCTCCGGATTACAGTGCCTCACTGAGGAGTACAGTGCTTGAACCACGGGTGCACAGTTAGCTCAGGGCAGGCAGTGTGGAAAGCAGAGCAGTTCAGTCAGGGGGAGACAGGTAGAGCAAGATGGGCCCAGATGAAGGCAGGGAGTGCGCAGGGCAGCACAGTCCAGTACCTGGTCGATCCCCCAGTAGTCTCTGGTCAAAGCAAGTAGTCTTCTTGACGCATGGATGGTTCTGCGCCCTTAGGTGATTGTTTCTTGAAGTGGGGGGGGGTTGAGTTGGAGGCTGGATGACTTGTCCTCAGTCACTGCAGATCGACCCTGGGGTTCCCTACCGCTGGGCCAGATCAGGGGGCTAGTCTAAGACACCTCACCCAGCTTAAGAGGCAGCACCTAAATCCTGTCACTCCCAGTAGCATAGGTTCCTACTAGGCCCTCCCGCCTAAAACTCCTGTGTGGGTTACCCAGATCAGTGATGCCCCAACTGACTAAAAAAAGTTCCCTCCCTTGCTTAAGTATGCCCAGGTCAGGTGACCACTCTCTAAGGCGGCAAAAATCAACTCCGCCTTTCTTCTGGAAGGTTCCAGGAGCTTCCCCACTCTACCCATGGACAGGGGATGGGAGGCTGGCATTGCAACATTGTATGGGGATCCAGCCAGCTCCTGCAACTAGGGTGCTACACTAAAAAAAAAACACGCTGCAGTAGCAGGGGCCAGTGGCAGCCATGTTTGGAGTAGAGAGCACCTGCACCCTAACATAGATTAGCCATGATAAGGTGCCCGAAGACCTAAGGGACAACATTCAGAAGGTGGGAAAAATGAGGCACGGGCAAAAAAAACACAGGGAAAGACCCCCCTAGGGCTGACAGGTCTAACAAACTCCTAGAGAGGTTCTAGTAGGTAAACACTCAGTGTAGGTAGGTGCACACACCACACCTCACTAGACATGTCTGGCACAGGTGAACCCTCTGGTTCTCTACCTATGGAAAGTGACCTTCCCAAGGCACCCTCCAGATATGAGATGCTCAACTTCCAAGAGATGAAGTCACTATGTACCTGAAGGAAGTTGAAACAGGGTTCCAACCCGCCATCCAGCCCCTGATAGAAGTCCTAGAGGCAGGTGATCTTGAGAAGGCCTCTAAACCAGGCCCCCCAGATTATACAGGTGATGGTGTCTCCACCACAGAAGATGACCCCTTAACCCCTGAAGTAGAGGAGGAGGAGGAGGAAGAGGAAGAGTCAGATGGAGATGAAAGCCAGGTCCAAGTCAGGAGGCTTAGCCAGGCTAACCTAAGCTTACATGGGAATGGAGAAGGGATGCACCTTGCCAGACCTAACAGTAGACTTAATCCAGGCAATAGAAGGGAAAGGTCTCCTTCCAGGGAGTCTCTCATCTCTAATGCCTCAAGGGGTTCTCAAAGGGGAATGACTTCCCCTCAGAGAAGAGAACATGAGGCTAGGATGAGAGCTGTCCAACTTCTGATAGAAAAGGAGGAAACAGCCCTGGCCCAAGCTAAACTTGCTTTAGCTAGGGAGCAAAAGTTAAGTGGATTAGATTCCACTGGTGGCAACAATATCCCTAAGGATAAAGACAGGTCCTATGATCATAGAAACCTGAGTAAGATTGTGCCCCCCTACAAAGATGGGGATGACACCCACAAGTGGATAACTGCTTTGGAGAGGGCCTGCATGGTACAGGAGGTTCCCCAGAGTCAGTGGGCAGCAATCTTGTGGCTTTCCTTTTCAGAAAAAGGAAGAGACAAGCTCCTCACAGTTAGACATGAGAATGCTACAAACTACACTGTCCTGAAGAGTGCTCTGATTGATGGGTTTGGCTTAACCACTGAGCAATACAGGTTGTTGTTCAGGGATACCCAAAGGGCTCAGACTCAGGACTGGACTGATTTTATAGATTGTGCTACTAGGGCTCTGGAAGGCTGGTTACTGGGCAGCAAAGTACATGACTATACAGGATTGTATAATTTGATTATGAGGGAGCAGATCCTTAGTAATTGTCAAAACCAGCTTATACACCAGCACCTGGTGGACTCAGATCTGACCTCTCCCCAAGAATTGGGTAAGAGGGCAGACAAATGGGTCAGAACCAGGATTAGGCCTAAGAATCAGGGTGGTGACCAAAAGAAGGATAATTCCAAGGCTCAAGAGAAAGGTGAGGATAAATCAAAAGACAAGTCTTCCACAGGGCCCCAAAACTCCAATGTTGGGGGTGGGTCCCAAAACACTTCCTCTAACCAAAATAAACCTTATTGCTATGTCTGTAAACAGCCAGGCCACTGGAAAACTGACAGCAGTTGCCCAAGGGCCAACAATAAGGAAAACATTCCCCCAAGTAAAACTCCCAGACCTCCTGTTACTGTTAGCAGTAATCCCCCAGGTGGTGGGAGTGCCCCCAAGAATTTGGCTGGGTTTACTTTGGGAAATCAGGTGGACTCTGGCCTAACCAGGTCCCATACAGCAGCTACTCTTGTCTGTGAGGATGGCATGGGGTTTGCCAACTGCACTGATTGTCCCAACACTTTGAGCAAGTACAGACAGGAGCCCCTCATCAATGGTCAGAAAATCGAGGCCTATAGATACACAGGGGCTAGTATCACTATGGTGACTGACAGTCTAGTCCCCTCAAGGCAACTTTTACCTGGAGCCACATACCAGGTGACCAACATTGATGGAGTACAGAAAGATCATCCCATGGCAGTAGTTAATCTCAGCTGGGGAGGTGTCACTGGCCTCAAGAAAGTGGCTGTGTCTACAAACATGCCTGTATATTGTCTACTGGGGAATGATCTGGAAATCTCAGCCTGGGCTGAGGTAGAACAAGAAACCCATTCTAAAATGGTAAATCTCCATGGAAAGGTTAGTGGGGCTGTGATGGCCACAGCCCCAGCTCAGGATATCCTCCCTTAAAGGGTTGGTAGGGTTGTGCTGGTCTCAGCCCAATCTCAAGCAGACTCCTTCCCTAGACAAATTGACAGGGCTGTGATGGTAACAGCCCAAACCCAAACTGAGTCCCTTCCTGAAAAAAAAGGTTGGTGGGGCTGTGATGGCCACAGCCCAAACTCAGACAGATTTCTGTGTTGTGAAGCCTGAAACTATGGATCACTCCACTCAGACAGAGAGCATTGGGGAGGAAGACAAGTCTCCCTCCCACCAGACATTAGGTGAGAGTCAGCCTCCTCAGGGAACTGACCCTACCCCTTGTGAAGAAACTGCCCCTGATGTCAGTGGACCCTTCCAAGGTAGAACCCAGTCTGGAGCAGGTAACCTACCCCTCTCTACCCTGCCTCAGTCAGCCCAGGGCTACAGAGGTCAGGAAGGTCAGTGGACCCCAAAGGGCCCCCTGTCCACCAGAACGCCCCCATCAGCAGATTAGGGGCACCAAAGCTAGCAGCCCTAGCAAGGTGAAAATTACAAAAACTCCTGAGGGATCTCCCTTACACCTAGTTAGGAACCTCCCCCAGATGGACACTGTTGGGCACAGCCAAACCTGGGACCCAAAGGCCCCAAACCTGACTTGTCCCTCCAGTAAGCCAAAAAAAGGGACCCAGCCTTCTGCTGTAGGCAGCCAGAGGTTGACCCTGAGAGCACAGTGCAACTCAGTCAGGAAAGAAAGGCATCCATGGTGGATAGTGATTGGAGGAAGTTGAGCCCTACATTCGTGGAGCCTCACTTCAGTACTCCATTTCAACACCAGCCTTTTGCTTTGCCAAAACACACCACAGGTACAGATTCCCTATGGTGGAGACCCTCTGATACCCCTAGGGTGAGGGATTGCTTAGTGGACCATGAGACAGGGGGTAACCATGCTAGTGCGGGTACTTCCTTATATGGCCACTTAGGCAATATAGGCTTACCTGGTAAAGGATAGCCTTATCTCCTTTCGTTTGGGGCGGCGGTTGTGTAGGAAGGTGGATACCTGACTATGGTTACCCCAGATTCTTTGCCTTGTGTTTAGCTGGTTTTCGACTTAGTTGGCCTGGGATCCTGCTAATCAAGGCCCCAGGCTATCTGCTCTCTCTGTAAAATGGACTCCATGTACTCTAGGTACATAACGAATTGGATATTGAGTCACCCTATCAGCCCCTGTATAGTGTACTATAGGTACCCAGGGCATAGGTGCACCCAAGGCCTACCAGGGGTTTCAGCATATCTTTTGCCAATCCTGGCTGGCCATCCAAACTGACAAAACTGGCCAATCACTCAGCTGGGGCAAGGTCGTGTAATCACCCCTTGCTTAGATATAGTATACCTATGTCTAACCTTATAATCTGGACACATATACACCTATAAGTCACTCCTATGGCAGGCCTTAACAATCCTGAAGGCAGAGTGCTTGGTTTTATGTGAAATGGTGCTCTAGCATGAGCTGAGCCTGTCTGCAGCTTTCGGAACAATATCCTTATAGCTGTTCCAGGGTATTGCCATACCATATACTCTAAAGTGCATTATGAACCTCGCGGTTAAATGCTATCTTTGGTTTGGCTTTATCAAAACATGTCGTGTAAGGTGTCATACACTTTGGAATACTACCCCCTCACCAATTCTGGCAGCGGGGGTAGCATTCCACCCTTTCTAGAGGGAGAAGACATGTTACTTACCTTAATCCCAGTTAAAGTTAACCAGAGCCTCAGCATCACAAAATGGATGCTGCTGCCACAGACACAAGTCTGGCCTCCTGCTGCTAGATGAAACTCCGGCAGGGGAAGCCTGGACAATAGTTTTCCTGTCACAGGGAGGTGCTAGCATCACCCCAGACAGGAGATAGTGGATTGGGGCAGGGAGGGCTGAATGAAACTTGACACTGCCTGGGGCACACAAGGTGTTCCATGCATAGGCCAGTTCAAACCGGTGCTGGGGCACTCCAGCCCCAGCTCTGGCGCAAAACTGGACAAAGGGAAAGGGGTGTAACCACCCCCTTCCTGGATCCCACCCATAGGAGGGACCTCGCAGGTAATCCAGCCCCTTGATTTGGAATAAAGGTAGGAGCTGTGTCTCAAGACTTTAGATAACTCTGATATGAAACTCTGGACCCTTCGACATCCAACTCGATGTAGAAGACTGAAGAATCTCCCTTGTGCTCTAATAAAAGAGAGAGGGACCCCAAAACCAAAGGGATAGGGTACCAAAACTGACTTTTTGTCATAAAAGATTCCAAAAGACAAAAAGAATCTCCCTTGTGGTCAAGGAGTGACCACCCTGTGCAAGCAGGCACCATCAAGCGCTCAACGGTTTGCTTTGTTGTTGCTCCCGCCAGAGCTCGAACGACCGATACCGACAAGAACTGGACTTTCAGACATCCAACAGCCCGATCCACAGCCACAGCAAAGCTGAGACCCGTGGAGGCGACGTGAGAGGTGGGACCGGCCATCTTGTAAAGCCAGCAAAGTGCTTTCTGTGCAGCTCCTGATGCACCCTCGAAGCTGTGCATTGAGGATTGAGAAGCCCCAGCCCCGAACATCCTTTGCACCGAAGATCACCTCTCCACACTCACCGACTGCTGCGTGGGGCCCTTTTGCATTTTCCTGCTTGACGCATCTGTCCGGTCACTTTTCCGTTGGCTAGTGGCCTCTGTGACGACGAACCTTCAAATTTTCAATGCTGCTCTGGTTGCTCCAGACTGGCCCTTGCTCCCCTGAAAAGGAGCAGCCCATCAGACCTTGCTGGTCTGCTTCAGAAGCCATCTTTGATTCCTGCGTGGGTTGCATTTGCCAAGGCCCGTTGACTCCGAATGGAGATCAGACACCGCCGACAGCAAGAGCCTTTGTGGGACAGTCCGTGTCCAGCACCTGGTTGTCGTCAACAACTCCTGGTCCACGTGGCAGCGGAGACAAGCTTCTCAACATCACCTGATCCAACCCGACATCAACTGGTTCCTTCCTGGTTCCTTCCTGGTCACTGGCTAGTGACCCAGACTCTGTCCCCTCTGCTTTCAGGTACTCTACATATTCGATCCACCCTTGGATCCAACCGGACTCTTCTCTCCTGGTCGCCTGCAGCATCTTTTCTCCAAGGCTCCATAGAACTCCATGACGAAACCCGACACACTTTGACACCTATGCATCCACTTCCTGTGGGTGAGGTAACACGAGTACTGCGGTGCTCCTGTAAAGGTTTACATCCCTAGTGTCCTAGTTTTAAGTGGTTAAGTTCTAGTTCAGTCGGAAGACTCCCAAATCTGCAACTTTCTAACTTTACGCACCCATTGACTTCTATTGGTACACGCGTGTGTATTTAGACACTGCACCCGCATCCTGTGGGCCTCCTGCTCCCTACCTGCTGTTAGTCCAGTGTAGCCCCAGTGATTCCCAAGGCCCTAGGCCTCACCATTGTTCGTGACGTGGTTACTATACCACTATTTTAGTATATGGTTTTACGGGCCACCAGGGCCTATCCATATTTGTGCAACTTTTGTATGCTATATTAAGTTTCTTGTTATACGCTTGTGATCCTGTGCTCATAAAGAGTTAAGGGGATTTATTTAGAAATAAATACATATATATTTTGAATATATAACCTGTGTGGTGTCCTTTCATTTGGTATTAAAAGGTTTGCATATGGTAAAACAGCTGGCTTCACATGCCCTCTTGAGTTTAGCCTAAGATTGCTTTTGTCCATGGCTAGCTGGTCTATAAGGTTGACTTTACAACCATCACCATAAGGGTGGTTTGGACTGGTGCAAGGTGCTCACTAGAATAGTGAACATCATATACCAGGCCAACTTCTCACAATCGGGACCTCCAGAAGGCGGAAGATACTCTCGTCGACCCCTGACGCCTTACAGCGGGAGGAGGAACAGACTGCACGGTCTCGCATACATGACATCCTCGATCGGCTTGACAAATATACCCTCAGCCAATATAGGCAGCTCCGTCACAGAGTGGGCGATGATTCAGGTCGCCTTTTGGCTTGGATCCTCTGGCAGGAGCAGGCCCCGAAGTGTATTGTGGCCCTGCGGGACCCGGCCGGGGCCACGGTTCACTCAGAACAGGGCATCCTCCGAGTTCTCCAGTCCCATTTACAACTGGTATATACCGCGGACCCCGCCATCAACGAGGCCTCCTATCTCCCTTACCTCCAGGGGCTGACCCTGCAGACCCCCTACGAGGCGGCACGGGAGGAGATGGATGAGGCCCTCACGCTGGATGAGGTATGTGCAGCAATGGGCCGCTTGCCGCGCGCTAAGTCCCCCGGGAGCGATGGGTTCCCTCCTGAATTTGATCAGGCTTTCGAGGGTACACTTTCCTGCCTCCTCTTGCAGGTCTTTCTCGAGGCCTTTGAGAGTGGGACTCTCCCACTGAGTATGACACGGGGGGAAATCTGTATGATTCTGAAACCCTTCTTCGTATCGCCCGACCACGATGATAAACACAGACGCAAAGTTCTTAACCAAGCTGCTAGCCACACGACTGGGGCCGTACATGTCCCACCTGGTACATGCAGACCAATGCGGGTTTATTCCTGGGTGCAACACAGCCATGAACCTGTGGCGCTTAAATCACATTAAACATGAGGTGCGTGGCAGGGAGGTGCAGATGGTTCTGGTGTCGATCGACCTTGCTAAAGCGTTCGATACAGTCAATTGAGGGTATTTACAGGAGGTTGTTAGAAATGGGATCCCTGGCTGGCCAAAGCTTGCGCCAAGGTCAGTCAGGGGCCACCATTCCCACGTCAGGGCAAGGGAGTTACACGCCAAGATAACCCCTGCTCACCCCCTTGGTAACGTGACACGAGCAGTAAGGCTAAACTCGGAGGCAATATGAGTTAAGTGTTTGCGCACGCACCCCCAGCAACAACACCCAAGGCCCACAACAAAGGAAACTCCACACAAGGTTATATATAAAAATAGCCTTTGTATTACACCAAAACACATTAGATAAAAACACACAATTTACAATGTGCCAACAGGCACAGGCAGAATTTACAGGGGATATGTACAAGACAGGGCCACATGGACCACTGTCAGGAATAGACACTTTTAGCACTATGATCCTTGTTAGGATTAGCACTTAGAACATAGAATATAAATCACTGTAGCACAAAATAGAAAATAGAGCACACAACCAGTAATCACTGGTAAAAGGTTAAGTACCACCTACGCAACCCTAACCACCTTAGGAGAATATTACGCAGGGAACCAGGACCTCACTAGCAACACCTGTACTAGGAGAAAACAACCACCTAAGTATCACCATACATTAAGGGGTATAGGCATAGGAACATTACACATGATGCATCACAACATTCAGAGGTGTTGGGAAGGAAAACACATGATGCATAACCGTACATTCAGAGGTGTAAGAACAAGGCACATGACGCATCAAAACTCATTCAGAGGTGCAGCACAGGAGAACACATGATGCATAAACAACACATTCAGAGGTGTAAGAACAAGGCACATGGCGCATCAAAACACATTCAGAGCTGCAGCATAGTGTAGTGTGTTTATCTAGGTACCTATATTGATACTCCTATTTCTGACCCTTGTCCGGTTATTAATTCACTAATGTCCATACAACGGCACAGAAACCCGTTTTCAGATTAGGTCATAGCGCATGCTGTCACATTAAGCAAGCACTATCCCTCCAGCCCCCTAGAAAGCACACCGAGTTCTCAAAACAAATCAAACCTCCAGCAGACCTGGGAAATCCCCCGCAGCTATTGTTTTGATTTCGCTCGAGAACTCCTGAAAAGAATGTAAGAACGACCAGTCCTTATGACATTCTTACTGACGTCTTATGTCCATCCTTACGACAAACTCGGCACCTTTCAGGTATAAATATACCAACGCTGCCCTAAGCAAAGACACGGTGGTGACGAGCTTGGAGCAGCGCTACTTGCCGGAGAGCCCAGCTGATGCAGAAAAGCCCACGGACGCTGCCCCTCCCTTTTGACGCGCTGAGAGAGACGCTGCCTTTTCTCCTGCCGAGAAATCCAGCCTCCGGCGTTTCCAGCCGCCCTCGCGGGTAACTGGGATATCGAGTCCTGAGACAGAGATACCAACCCTCCAGCCTTCTAAATCCCAGGTACTGAACTGACTAACCCCTTACAGAGAATTCTTGAGTCAGATTCTTGGCAAAACAAACTTAACTTAAACTGCTACTTACTTACTCCCTCCCACGTATTAGGCTTAGGTCAGGTACACCGGGGTAGGCGTAGTTAGAAGCACCAGTTGAGTACGATTAGTCAATGTATATATGTATGTATATCTTTTATCCATTTTAAAGTATCATATGGCTAAGAAACCATATCAATGCTTTTACAGTATTATTTTATAATCCTGCTTTTACTCTATGCACTTTACTTAACCTTAAGTATTGCTACTGTAGCGATTAATTTCTCTTGTATGAGAAAAAGAGACTGATCAATAAATAACACCTTTTATTGAACACGCCCATCTCTTCTATCTCTACAATCTGGTGGAACTAAGTATGCACGTACTGACTGAGTAAAATGATTGTCTTTTGTTTTCACACGACTCTAGAGATATACTCTTGATTAGGGGGGAGCAAAGTTGTCATGTTCTATGGTTGTCAGAAACTAAATCCCTTCTTGTCTATCCAGGGAGGTTAAACTCCTCCTTGCCTATTCGAGAAAGTTTTTAGTGAACTCTGAGCTAGCTAGCACACATAACTTTAAGTCTAATATCGTCAGTAGAAGACCTAGTTAACCACAGTCCTACGTCTATACTATTGAAGATATTATTCCAATGCGCAGAGCCTATTGGGATAATAGGAACTACACTACAATAGGAAAACACATGATGCATAAACAACACATTCAGAGGTGTAAGAACAACTTAATACGCAGAAATTACGTAAGCCACAACCTGTGGCAGTCTCAAATGTCAGGGGCCTAAACGTAGCTGCTGCCCACTAAGTGCTGGGCTGCTGTGGAGACACTGATGGGGCCAACGTGGGAGCCTCGCAGGCTCTGAACAACTGACTGTCCCCTGAGCCTCTCTGGGTTCTACCAACAAGCTGATTGCCCCCTAGAGCCTCCGTGGCTCTGAGCAACACTGTGGGGCAGGGTGGGAGCGGCACGCTACCTTCCGGGGCCGCCGCTCTACCACTGAAAACAAAGGTGCCCTCCTGAGCCTCTCTGGGCTCTAAACCAATGGGGCCTTCTTGAGCCTCTCGTGGGCTTGGAAAGCAGATGTGGCGCTTTTGAGCCTCTCGGGGCTCTAAGAACAAATGGCGCCTCGAGCCTCTTGGCTCCAACTACAAAGGCCCCTTGAGCCCCTCGTGGGCTCGAGGAGCAATGGGGCCTCGCTGGGGCCTCTCGGCGCCCCCGCGAGGACTCTGCACCACTGGAGGGGGGGCGGGCACCGGCAATGTGCCCCGACACCCCCCTCCTTCTGCACACACTCACCGGCTGCGCAGGATTCCTCTCCTATGGGCGGCGGTAGCGGGGCTCTCCCAATCCCTGGGAGCCCCGCCCGACAGCGCCTCGGTTCACCCGGTCCCCCATCTCGGGACTGGGACTCAGGGTGAGGCGGCCCCGGGGCTCTCCCCAGCTCACGGGAGCCCCGAGCCGTAGGAGGACTCTGCTTCCCTTTCCAGCCAGGTGGGCAGCCAATCACGGCACGGCAGTGGGCGGGACTTTTCTCGCAAACAGGAAGTCCCGCCCAACACCAGGCACGCCGGTGCCTGGCTTCCTTTTTGCGGCGCGAGGGCCGCGGCGGTGATTTCACGGGGCGATGCCGGGTGGGCACCGGCAGTGGACCGTAAACGCTCCCCAGCGCTAGTGAAAAATAAAGCGCTCCCAGGCGCTAGCAGGAAATAAAGCGCTCCCAAGCGCTAGTAGGAAATAAAGCGCTCCCAAGCGCTAGTAAACAATACAGCGCTCCCAGGTGCTAGAAGGGCACAAGGTAAAGCGCTCTCAAGAGAGGGTACGTGTGCTGCTGCACTAGACCAGAATTGAAAATTATATTCAGGGGCACGATTTAGGTGTCACTCTGCGTTGCATTCATTTTTTAAATCCTGTTGCTTTCTAGGCAGGGGGTACGATTTTGGTGCTCACACTGCGACTTAGTGATTTTAATCTGTTTCCCGAGCAGTACTTGCTCCTGGGGTGTACGCTGTTGTGAGAGGGCAGAGGGGCACTTCACCAGGCGCCTGCACTGCGTGTTTATTTTAAAAGTTTTTTGTATTCTTAATTTCTGTGCCACTGTCACTGCATTTATTTTTGTGTGTATTCCCACTCCCCGTTCCTCCCCGAGCCGAGCTCGTGGTGTGGAGGGAGGTCTTACTTTCCTCTTTTTGCACTCACTTCCAGTGGAAGTGGGGGGAGCGGTCTAGTCTTCCTGCCGCCTCCTCCCTACATAACGCAGGAGAGAGTCGGGCACCGGACCTACTAAGAGAGGGTACGTGTGCTGCTGCACTAGACCAGAATTGAAAATTATATTGCAGGGGCACGATTTAGGTGTCACTCTGCGTTGCATTTATTTTTTAAATCATGTTGCTTTCTAGGCAGGGGGCACGATTTTGGTGCTCGCACTGCGACTTAGTGATTTTAATCTGTTTCCCGAGCATTACTTGCTCCTGGGGTGCACGCTGCTGTGAGAGGGCAGAGGGGCACCTCACCAGGCGCCTGCACTGCGTGGTTATTTTAAAAGTTTTTTGTATTCTTAATTTCTGTGCCACTGTCACTGCATTTATTTTTATGTGTATTCCCACTCCCCGTTCCTCCCCGAGCCGAGCTCGTGGTGTGGAGGGAGGTCTTACTTTCCTCTTTTTGCACTCACTTCCGGCAGAAGTGGGGGGAGCGGTCTAGTCTTCCTGCCGCCTCCTCCCTACATAACCGATGTGCTGGCCGACGCGCAGCGGACGCGTGCAGCGGGCGCGACGGTGGCGCGCCGGAGTCGTGCCAGAGTCCTGCCTGTCTGCGCCCGTCCGCGACCAGACGGGACGAGGGGCCACCCCCCCCTGCCTCTTCAAAAGCTACTTTTTCGTACTCCAGTGAGACCCTGATGAGTCTCAAGCCTTTACAATGTTCACGGCACCACCCCCTCTGTCCTGCCTCCATGCTCCTTTAAGTTGTTCGGAGTGCAATCTATCCTTATTATCCCTTCCCTCTTTGATTGATAAAGCCTCCTCTAATTTTCCACAAACCCCATCACGGCACAAACCCTTTAATTCCCCTGCTGACCTCACTTTTATCAGCCTAAATTGTAGGTCCTTACCAAAGCATAGGAACGACATCCTTGACCTCATCACTTCCACTCAACCTGCTGCTATGTTTCTCACGGAGACTTGGCTGAACGACAGCTCGGGCCCAGATATAGCCTCTGCCCTCCCCGATGACTACACTTATGTAGGTAAAAATAGAGTGGGAAAAGAGGGAGGCGGTATAGCAATCATTTTTAAAAGAACCTATTCTTGTAAATGGGAAGACCTAGCTATTCCTAATTGTGAAGCCGGCCTGTTTAAACTTCTGCTCTCCCCCAACTACACTCTTTCGGGCATTCTCGTCTACCGTCCACCTGGCACGGCCAGTACTTGGGCCTCTTCATTTCCTGACTATATTGCTCCATTACTCTTGCACTCAACCAATTTTTTGGTCCTCGGAGACCTTAACTTACATCTTAACGATGCATCCTGCCCCTCTAGTACACACCTTATACAGGATTTAGCAGCACTGAACATTTCTCTGCATAACTCTTGCCCCACTCACAAGGCAGGAAACTTGTTAGATCCCATTTTTTCCAATTTAGACACGATAGCTTGTAAACCCCCCAGGCCCATTCCCTGGTCAGATCATTACATAATTAGTTTTTCTATAAAAATTGACTGTGTGCCGAATTCTTCGGGTAACTCCACGCTTCCTAGAGCTGGCAGAAATTGGAAGAATCTAGATTTTAAAAAACTGAATGCCTGTCTTAAGGATACTAGACCTCCTATTAACATGGCCACCATTGAGGAGGAGGCTGTTTTACAAAATTGGCTTCCCTCCGCGGTCAATGCATGTGTTTCCTTACGCAAATATAAACACAACTTGCGTCATTCCCCCGCCCCATGGTTCACTGAGCAATTAAAAAAGGAGAAATCTATATGTAAAAAGTTGGAACGGAAATGGCGCGTGAATTATGACCCAGGGGCGAAACGAACTTACAAAGATGCTCTTACTAAATACCACTCTCTTTGTAACACAGCCAGGGCGGAACATGTAAATCGAACCATTCTTAATGCTCAGAACCGACCTAAAGCCTTATTTAAAGCAGTGCAGGAACTTTCGGGCATGTCCTGCCTGCCCAAGGCTCCCTGCCTGAATGAAATGCAATGTAACTCCCTGGCAGAATTCTTCACTGCCAAAATCGAGACCATCTCTACCAATTTTGGAGCTCCTACTCACACTACTTCCCCTCCTGAGCAGGTCATGTCCTTACCCTTGCATGAATTAGAAACAATTACGCTAAGGGATGCGTCCTCTCCATCTCAGCTGACTGCATGGGACCCCCTCACTATCACCTCTCTACAGAATATTTTGGGTTGCATTAAATCTGGTTCCCCCTTGGACCCCATGCCCCCACAAATCCTTGTATCTTTTGATTCGCATGCACTCACTTTAATTTTGGAACTCCTCAATGCCTCACTCAAAGAAGCCAAGGTCCCGAGTATGTGGAAGCACGTGATGATTGTGCCCCTACTGAAGAAGGCCAACGCTGATCCCAACAATCCAGCTAATTTCCGTCCCATCTCACTCCTTCCGGTCTGTTCCAAAATTCTGGAAAAGCATGTTAACAAACAGCTTACCACTCACATTGAATCAGGCAACTTTCTCCATCAGTCTCAGTCTGGTTTTAGGGCTGGCTTCTCAACAGAGTCTACTCTTCTTGGGGTCTCTGAGGCCATTCGATGCCAGGTATACCGAGGGGAAACTGTGGCAGTCATCCTATTGGATTTGAGTGCCGCTTTCGACACTGTTTCCCACTCCATCCTTCTTACTGCCATCAAGTCCATCGGCATCAGTGGCTCAGCGCTCGGTTGGCTGGCCAGCTATCTCTCTGACCGCACGTTTCAAGTTTTTTCCCCCTCCTCAGCTTCAAAAATCCATCATTCCACTGATGGCGTTCCGCAGGGCTCTATTCTGAGTCCACTATTCTTCAACTTATATGTTAGACCCCTTGCTACCATTGCGGAACAAGCCGGACTTATTATTTATTCTTACGCTGATGATACTCAGATCATCTACTCACTTTCCACAGGCCAACACTCCACCACATCATCTCTCCTCTCTGGTCTCAATAATATAGCTAGTTGGATGCATAACAACAAATTAAAACTAAATGGGGATAAGACAGAGCTTCTCCTGTTTGGCCACAACACCACACTCTGGGGCCCCCACCTTTGGCCACAGCAAATGGGTCCCCTACCTGTTCCCTCCAAAACAGCTCGCAACCTAGGCATCATATTTGATGATCAGCTGTCGATGAGGCACCATGTGATCAAGGTCTCGGCCACCTGTATTACCATCTTCAAGTGGCTGAGAAAGATCATATGAATGCTTCCCCATGACACCCAGAGAACCGTAGTTCAAGCGTTAATTACATCTCGGTTAGACTATGGGAATGTCCTCCTCCTGGGTGCATGTAAGGAGGTGACTCGTAAACTTCAGACGGTCCAAAACATGGCTGTTCGATTACTCTGCAATCTCCCGAAAACCTCTTCCACCTCGGCTTCTTTGCGCAGTCTTCACTGGCTTCGAATCGAAAGCCGTTCTAAATGTAAAGCCCTCTGCATTATGCACCGTATCAAGTCAGGCACTGCCCCTCTTTATTTAAGCACTCTGGTTCACCACTATTGTCCCCCCGCACTCTTCGTTCGTCTACCCAACATAGATATCAGGTGCCTCGTATTAAGAGAGCCAGAATGGTCGGCCGCTCATTCGCTTATTTGGCTCCTTCCCTGTGAAATACTCTACCTCTTTCCTTACGCACTAAATCCTGCTATCTAAGGTTCCGCAGAGACCTTAAGACCTGGGTATTTAACTTATAGACCCTTTTTGTTGGTAAAAGTCTGTTCTTTGTAACTACCCCGTTCTCTCTCTTTTGTTTAGCGCCGGGAAACCTCCGGGTAGCTGTGCGCTGTATAAAATAAATATAATAATAATAATAATAATAAGTAAAATAAAGCGCTCCCCAATGCTAGGGGCCAAAAGTCAGCAACAAAGTCCTGGAGGTCAGGGAGGCAAAGCAGGGCCCAGGGCCAGCACACAGGGCACTCCAGCAAGGAGACAGCCCCCATGGCGGTCCCTCCTGGGCCCCACCATCAGCAAGGCCCCCTCTTTCAGGGTTCAGGAAGTAGAGGGGTCCTCCAGGCATCCAGGATATCCAGGGGGTGGGCAGGGCCCAGGGAGGCAAGCCTTCCCCTGGGCCCCAGCAGCAGCACGCCCCTGGTAGATTCAAGCTGGGAACAAGAACATTTTGTAAGGGGACACAGCCCCTTTTTATACAGTGAATTCCTTTGTCTGAAGGTGCAGGGTGGGGGAAAAACCAGGCGCAGCTGGTTTGGAAGTCCTGATGTGCTCAGCCCCTTACTCTATTCACTGGCAGGGTTAGGGACATTAGACGCACCACAGGGGGCGGAGCCAGCATTGTGTGGGGAAAGCCCAGCCCTATTCAGGACCCAGGTGCACCACTCCCTCACATCACACATGCTCATCTCAACACTCACCACCGGGCAGACCCATCCAGACTCCTGGAGCCAGGCTCGCCAGCCAGCTCCAGCCAATCACGTGGCAGCACACTCACTGCACACGCACACCCATGTCTAGAAGTGGCACTTCCACACTAGACACATACACGCCGCATACATCATTGCGCAGCATTCAATCACACGAGTCCACACATATCAGACTCGAGCCTGCACACCCCACGCATCAGGAACTATCAGGGACACATACATTCCCCATGCATTCCTATGGGAGGGCAGGCCAACCTTACCACACACACGCACTTTATCCTGGGACACAGTGGATTCCTTTGTCTGAAGGTGCAGGGTGGGGAAAAAAACAGGCGCAGCTGGTTTGGGAGCACTCCTGGTGTGCTCAGCCCCTTACTCTATTCACTGGCAGGGTTAGGGACATTAGAGGCACCACAGGGGGCGGAGCCAGCATTGTGTGGGGAAAGCCCAGCCCTATTCAGGACCCAGGTGCACCACTCCCTCACATCACACATGCTAATCTCAACACTCACCACCGGGCAGACCCATCCAGACTCCTGGAGCCAGGCTCACCAGCCAGCTCCAGCCAATCACGTGCCAACACACTCACTGCACACGCACACCCATGTCTAGAAGTGGCACTTCCACACTAGACACATACACGCCACATACATCAATGCGCAGCATTCAATCACACGAGTCCACACATACCAGACTCGAGCCTGCACACCCCACGCATCAGGAACTACCAGGGACACATACATTCCCCATGCATTCCTATGGGAGGGCAGGCCAACCTTACCACACGCACGCACTTTATCCTGGGACACAGTGGTAAAGTGCGCAGAAACCAAAAATCACTAACACCATGTCACAAATAAAAGCAAAAAGTTCAGGGGTGAACCTGCCAGAAGGGCCAAGTCCAACAGAGGTCCTCCGAGCAGTGGGGTTGGGCCCCAAATTTTGTCGATGTATTCGCATCCTATATAGGACACCTCGTGCCAGGATAAGACTTGGAGCTGCACGGTCGCAGAAGTGGCAACTAGGACGGGGTACACGACAGGGGTGTCCCCTCTCGCCACTCCTATTTGCCCTGGCCATAGAGCCCTTTGCTGGAAGAGTCCGCACGGAGATGTCACGGTGGGGCATTCCGGTGGGGCATACAGGTCGGAGACACATGCATTATATGTGGATGACGCTTTGTTTTACCTGACAACCCCCAGGGAGGCACTCCCGATATTGTTGCACCACCTAGATCGGTTCGGCGAGGCATCAGGACTGAAACTCAACCGCGGAAAGTCTGATTTTCCCACTGGCGGGATTTGACTCAGTGCCACTAGAGGACTTGCCAGATATGGGGCTGCACTGGGAACTGGAGGGATTCCGTTATCTCAGAGTTCAGGTGGCCCTGGCGGACTCACAATTGTTGGCCCGGAATATCGATCGGATAATTAAGTCCCTACAGCAATTGGTGTCCTTTTGGAATTCCTTGCCGCTATCTCTAATGGCACAGTTGGCCATCGCAAAGATGGTAATGCTTCCCAGGACGCTATACGTCCTTTAGAATATGCTATGTCCTCTTCCCCCATGAGTCTTTCGCACTCTCAACATGCTGCTCACGTCTCTGCTATGGGCGGGTCGGCGCAGTAGGGTAGCGCTCCACACTGTCGTGCGTGATTATAAGGAGGGAGGCCTAGAGGCACCGCGTTTTGACTTATATTACTACACGGCACAGCTACAGCCTGCGGCCAGGTGGTTTGTAGACACGGATAATTGGTAGACATCCCTCTTGGTGGGCAGGGCAACCGTGCAGGAGCTACAGGTCGCATTGATGCAGGGAAGGGGAGCGGACGGAGATTTGCCCTATATTGTGCGTCACATGACGGGTGTCTGGCAGCGGTTTGTTGAGAGGGTCTTGCGGCGGGCGCCCTTCCATAGGGAACTACCGGTCTGGATACTAGCCCCGTTAGTGGCAATGGAAAACAAATGTCCTTTCACAACTGGCGGGAGGGGGGATGTGAGCTTCTAGCCGATCTATACCCCAACGAGTCCTTCTTGACCTATGAGCAGGCCGCGGAGGCATTTGGCCTAGGAAGGGGGCAGTATCTGCACTATCAGGGACTGCATGTTGTGGTAAGGGTGGCCTGGCCTCAGTGTCCGGATGCACCACCGATGACTCACACTTTACACTTTCTTCTGTCCTGCGGCAGGGGGCGTAGACTAATATCCCTGCTATATGCAGCTATGAAACAGGGCTCCACCTCACCGGTGCCGAAAGCTTGGGTGGCTTGGGAAGCGGATCTTGGTGCTCCATTGGAACAGGGGCAGCGGAAACGAATAGGGTCCCTCACGCGTAAGGTTTTGGGCAATGCACGATTCAAATTGATACACTTTAATTTTCTGCACCGTACCTACCTAACCCCAATCTCGCTGAGGCGTTTATCTGGAGACAGAGGGGACAGCTGCCCCAGATGTAGTGCAGGGGGGGCGGGATTCCTGCATTTAGCTTGGGACTGCCCGTTAATTAAGAGTTTTCGGACTGGTGTGATAGACCACATAGTCACCACTACAGGCCTTCAGATATCACTGACTCCCTTGCAATGTTTATTGGTGTTAGTTCCCAAGCCCAAGAAACGGAAACTCTCCTATAAACTATTGCAACTGATGTTGGTGCTTGCCAGGCACAGGGTGGCAATTACCTGGATGGGATGGAGGGCCCGAAGGTGCCCATCTGGCTAAGAGATGTGAGAGAGTGATCCCCGGCCGAGGAAACCCATATGCAGCTCACTCGGAGGGATGAGAAACTGCAGGAGGACTTACTTGCCTGGCGAAGCATGTGTATATTGGGGCTGGCAGAGAGAGGGCAGTCTACCCAGGGGGAGTCCGAGGGGGCAAGAGACGAACTGTTCTCCCCATGGGGGTCGGGATCTGATGGAGAGGGTGAGGGAGTGTCCTAGTGTTTATTTATTGCAGTGAGTTGTGCGAGGCCTGGTCGCTTCCTCACGATGATAGTTATTTGCCTGTTATTCTGTTATTCCTCATGTGTCAGTACCTATACAGGTGAAGCCTATATCCACAAGTGCCATAATGAGAAGGTCGATTTGTGTACAAGTGTTGTAACAATGCCAATTGAGGGGGGGGGGGGGTTCTTCCTTTTGTAACTGTTACAAAAATGAAAAATAAAGTTTAAGAAAAAAAAAATAATAAAGGGGCCAGTAGCCATGGGAAGATAAAAATAATGACATGCCCGTAATAAGTCTGTACTATGGACTGACCAAAAAGCCTATTAAGGAATCAAACACCTGCATTTACAAAGGACAAAGACACAAGCCAATGAAAAATATGGGCGGGGCTTCTCCTATGAACTCTACCTACAACAGATTGCCAGAGCAGCTTGCGCGCTGGCTCAGGCTTGACCTAAAAATAGCTTAAGGGTCAACAGCCCTGTACCAAAAGAAGGACACAGCACCTGGGAAAAATCCCAAAAACAAGGATGATGATGCACAGCCATCAAAATAAGGAAGAAGAGACACAGGCAACTGCTAAGATACCATCAATTTGTCAACAAATAAACAAGCAATGAGCCTGAACCCAGCTCCATATCAGAGCAAAGGCTAAGGTTATATGAGGATACAGAACAAAAGAGAAGAAAATAGGTTACTTACCTGTAACTGCGGTTATCCAGTATTGGTATCATTCTTAGATTCACATGCTTGAATCATTCCCTGTAGTCGAGACAGGAATCCCACTGTAATCAAGCAGTTTTTGATAAATTCCATAGGCTATAATACCCCTAAGCCATCCTATCAGTAGCTGATCAATGTCCTTTTTAAAAAAAGACCCAATGTTGGAACACAGCCAATAAGCTGTCAGCACCTTCTAGAGCACTCCCAGCAGAGGCAGATTCCCCCAGATTTTCTAAGCACAAGTAGGAAGTAAGAATCCCATAAACTAAAAATAATTATCTTTCCGGGGAGGAGGGTGGTTTGCATGTAAATCTATGAAAGATACCAATACTGGATTACCGCACTTACAGGTAAGTAACTTAGGCCCAGATGTACGACCATTCACTTTAGCGAGTCGCAAATTGTGTCGAATTGCAACTCGCAATTTGCGACTCGAAAAAGTGGATGTACAACAGTGTCTTAGACACTGTTTGCGATTCCCAATGGGGTCGCAAATTGCATGCCTCATTGATATTCATGAGGCAAGCGCAATTTGCGACCAAATTGGGAATGGCTAGCACTCCCAGGGATGGTGGCCTACTGGGCTCAGCAGATCACCAAAGCAGACTGCTTTTTAAATAAAACAATTTTTTTCTTTTTAAATGCAGCCTGTTTTCCTTAAAGGAAAACGGGATCTATTTAAAAAAAAAAAATTTTACTTTTCAGTTTCAGCGCAGGTAGTGTTCCCTGGGACCACTGCCTGCTCTTAAATAATATTTTTGCAGACACTCACAAAGGGTAAGGGGTCCCCTGGGGACTCCTTCCCATTTGCGAATAGTTTACCACTTGAAGTAGCTGGTAAACTGAGAGTGTTTTGCAGCTACAAACGTGGTCGCAAAACAATCATACATTGGATTGATACTTGCTATTAGGAAGGGAGGCCCGTTGCACGCCCCTTCCTAATAGTGAGGCGCAAACCATATTTTGCAGATGGTAATAGGTTACAGACTAGCAAAATATGGTTTTTGCATGGGGCAGACCAATTTTGCAGTTGCAAACCAGTCGAATTTCCGTTTGCGACAGCAAAAAACAGTGGTACATCTGCCCCTTATTTTCTTATCCAGTATTGGGGTATCTTTAATAGATTCACATGCTTGAATCAGAATAGCAAGCAGTACCCAAAATTTGTACTGTTTTTAGTGGAAGAGGGGGAAATGCAACCCATTAATCCCACAAGTTATTTCAATACAACAGTGACGTTTGTAACCATACACATGTACCCTTTCAATTCTTGACCGCTTTTTAAGAATTGTCTATAACAAAGCTGAAGCCTTAACATACTGCTTTATTCAGGATGGATCCAATGAAGTGTTTAGAAAGAACAAACAATATAACAATTAAGTCACTCTTTAATTTCTAGAGTTATCAAGAAATTAACATTAGAAAAAGATAGTAAGTAAAGCTATGTCACTTTAATGAAAAGAAAATTCCTCTTTTACCAGGAAACATGCGGCCCACGTAGTACCGCTTGTCCCACAGCTGCATCTTCACGTTCTGTAGATTATAGTCGCAGCACGGCAAATCTTTTCTAGTGTTACTCCAGTGAACAGGGCTGCCAATGTAGAAACTGCCCTGGTGGAGTGTGCCTTAGTTGCTCTTGTTAAGGACTTGTTAGCCTTGTCATGCTAGAATTGTATCGCCGAGGAGAACCAACTGGCGATAGTAGCCTTAGTTACTGCTGTTCCTTCTCTCCCCTGCCCCTAATCTACCAGTAGCTGATCAGTCATTCTCATTTCCTTTGTCTTATGCAGGTAGAATTTAAACATCTTTTAACATCCATCGTCAGTAATGCTTACTCTGTCGGAGTAGACGGATTTGGGGAAAAAACAAAGTATTACGGGTTTATTGCGGTGGAATTGCATTGGGACTTTTGGAATAAAAGTCAGGTTCGTTCGCAGAGCCACATGGTTAGAAGTGAAATGCAGAAAAGGTTCCTTGACTGTAAAAGCTTGGATTTCGCTAACATCCTTGCAGAAGTGAGAGCCAGTAGAAGGGCTACCTTCTAGGTGAGAAGCTTTAGCTCTGCTTTGTGAAGTGGTTCCACATGGCTGTCTCATTAGTTGTGCAAGGACCAAGTTGAGCTTCCATTCCGAAGGGGGTACACGCATCGGGGGGAAAGCGTGGAAGAGGCCCCCCATAAATTGCTTTACCAGAAAAGGGTGAGAACGTGAGATCTTCTGTAGCAGCATATTTTAGCAAGGTGAACCTTCACCAAAGAGAACGTGAGATCTGACTTTGCCAAAGAGAGGAGATATGACAAAATCCGTTCCGGAGGCGCTTGATGCGGGTGCAAGTTGTTTCGCTGGCACCAAAAGTAAAACCGCTTCCATTTAAGGCAGTACGTGTTGTTAGTGCTGTCATCTCTGGATATTACAATAATCTCTCTGCATTCCTGTGAGGTATCCAAGTCCTTGAACTCTAGGAACTCAGTAGCTATGCGTACAAATGAAGAGACTCCGGGGCTGGGTGATGAACCTGGCCCTAGTCCATGGACAGAAGAGATGAAGATGGTTGTAGGCGCATGGGCCTCGATTCCGACATCAAAAGAATCTCCGGGAACCAGTACTGCCTGGGCCATCGTGGTGCTATTAGGATCAAATGACAGCCTTCCGTCGTCACCTTTTTCAGTACCCTTGGAAAAGGGTAAGGGATGGGAAAAAAGCGTAAGCATATATCCCGAAACATCATATTTAAAGGGCATTTCCCCTCGATCCTAGAAGAGGGAACCTGCTGGCATATTACTGCCATTTGCGTTCTCTCTTGTTGCGCAGAGGTCTCAAGCTGGCTTTCCCCATCTGTGAAAGACCTTGTCAAGCTGGGTCTGATCCAACTCCCATTCATGATAAATGGACTGGGTTCTGCTTAACGTATCCGCCAGTGTATTGTGAGGACCTCGGACATGTTCGGCTCTGAACGAGATCCTGTGCTGTGTCGTCCAATACCATAGCTCATGCGCTTCTGTGATAGCGTGGTGGATTTGATTCCCCCTTGCATGTTGAGGTAGTACATGCTGGTGGTATTGTCCGTAAGCACATGCACTGAGGAACCTGCTATCCTTGGTGAGAAAGCCTGGAGGGATAGGAAAATGGCTTTGAGCTTTAGCCTGTTGATGTGCTGAGGTTTCTACCCAGAAGACCACTTGCCCTGTATCTGTAACTCTTGCAGACACACTCCCCAAGTGTCCATCAAGGCGTCTGTTTTCAGTATGAAGTCTGGGATCGTTTGGAGGAAATCCAGGCCCTTTAGGAGATTGGGTGTGTGAGACCACCAGTGCTGTGTTTCCACCATGCGTGCTGTGATCTGTATTACATCCTCGAAAGATCCCAAGGTTTGCAGCCATTGCTTCTGTGGCTCTTCTTGAAGATGCCTCAACCTCAGCCTGGCCAGAGCCACTAGATCTATTGCTGAAGAACACATTCCCAGGAGCGATTTGTATGTTCGTACTGAAACAGGTTTTTTTCTTGATATTCTCCTTGCAAGTCTTTGTAATTGAATTTGCCTTTCGTTTGATAGGAAGGCATTGCACTATGGTCGCATCCAGAAAGGATATGACTTGACTGGGGAGGAACAAAGATTTATCTTTGTTTACAGTGAGTCCTAGAGTCTGGAACAACTGAAGGCAGCCGGACTGGCCTTTTGTGCTGTTGGAGCTTTGAGCAGCCAGTCGTCCAGATATGGAAATACCTGGAGACCTTGAGATTGCATGGCTGCTGCTACAGGTGCTAGGCACTTGGTAAAGATCCTTGGCGCTGACTTACCATCTTGGACATTTGTTCTTGAGAAACTTGTTTCCTGATGTCACATTCCCCTGATTTCTTTCTCATTAAGAAAAAACGAGAATAGAAACCCTTACCCCTTTGCACCAACAGGACCTCTTCTATTGCTCCCTTAGTGAGCATGACCAAAGCTTCTTTATGTAGTAAGTGATTAGAGGGGGGAGGGCTCCTTTGGGAGGAGTAGTCGGCGGGTGCTCGGCTAATTCTAGAGTGTGACCAAAGGTGATACGGTCTAATACCCAGAGATCTGTTGTTATCTTGCACCATGGTTGCATGTAGTTGGAAATCTTCACACCCACAAGCTGGGAGGGGAGAGAATCTGGTATCTGGACATGATCATTGCTTCCTGTTAGTCACAACCTTGCAAAGGCATTCATTTGCACCCCCCCTGGTGAGAGAAACCAGCAGTATAGACTGAAGACTGACGATAGGATGGAGGGTTGTAACCCTGGCGGTACTGCGGTTGATAATGCTGATACTGTTGGGCTGTTAGGTAACCCCCCTTTGTAAGATGTAAAGCCACATCCTCCAGCCCCTCTGAATGGTAATTATTCTATACAGCGACGTACCCAAGGATTTTGCAGTATTCGTATCAGTCTTCGTCGTCAATAGTGCTTCATCAATATGTTTTCCAAAGAGGGAATCAACCCCGAAAGCCATATCTAAGACTTTTGTCTGCAACTCTGGTCTAAAGGTGGTTTTCTCAGTCATCCTTGTCTTCTGAGCATGGCAGCCCCCGCCAGTTGTCTAAAGCCCACGTTGGCTACATCAAGGGCACAGTCAATAGTTTCCGAAGCTGTGCGTTCTCCTTCTAAAAGTATCTTCCTTGCTTCCTGCTTTTTTTCCTCTGGTATGTCTACTACCCTGCCATATCCAAGCACATCTGGCTGTCACAGCAGCCAATATTGGCCAATGCATTTGCCACCCTGACCTTAACTGCGGCCATCGAAGAGAAAATGTCCATTCTGCATCCTTCCCTAGCAGGTGAAGTAGTGATTGGGGTAGCAGGATTCTTGGATCACCTTTGTGACGCTTGGGAGATGACCAAGTCCTGCTCGGGGTGTCCAATGAGGCAAGATGGAAAATCCTCAGGAGCCTTATACTTTTCTTCAGTACAAGGGAGCGCTGAAGGGCTGTGAGCTACACCATAAAGACCATCTTCATCCTCAACATCATCAACATAGCCCTCCAGTGGATGCAACAGGATTAAAGGAGAAACTTTATTGTATTCCGGCATTGTTGGACGCAGAAAAGTCTTGATCACCTGAGTAACCCTCGTCGACAGTGCAGACATAATCAGCAAGGCAAATTCCATGGTCGACAGAGTTGTTGTCGATGTTCTCATTGACGGTGTTCTCAAAGATGGTGCCATTGTCGACGGTGCTATCGTCAATAACAGAAGTGTAGTCGTTGTTGAGACAGTCGTGGACGGGATCTTTGCCGACTGAACCTTTGTTGACGGAAGAGCGTCGACGGGCTTTTGAAAAGTGAGACCCTCGTAGACGACAAAGGAGCCAAGATTGCTGTCACCGTCACAGTTGCCATCGTCGACGGCGCAGATGAAGTTACACTCATAGTCGTCGACAAGTGAGGAAACGTCGACAATAGTTTGTCATGAGATTTTCACCTCACAGGATCTGAAGAGGAGGCTCTTGGGCAATCTTTGACCTTTGTAGATGGCGTAGAGGGCACAGACTGCACAGGTTCAGAGGAGTGGTTAGCTCTTTTTTCTATTTTAGAGCTATTGGAAGGTTTATGGTGTTCCTACCTTCTCCTGAGGTACTGTCCTTAGATCTGGCCCTTTTATGAGATGTGGAGGATTTCCCACTCTCCTCATCAGATGAAATTGTCTGGTGCTCAGTGGTTTGAAGCCACAGCAACAATCATCCCTCTCTGTCGTTTAGGGTTTTAGATGAAAAGGTGCAGCAGATCTTGTATTCTCCCACCTCATGCTTTGGATGGAGGCAATAAATGCACTCTTTATGTGGATCATCCACATGAACTCTTTTCTTGTCACAGGTCTTACATGGGCTGAAATGACCCCTCTGGTCAGACATGATGTCCAGATTGAAGAAATTGTAGAAGCTGAGAAAAAACTGAATAGCCCTCAGGGAGGCTCCTTTCCAAATGACGTGCGTTGAAAATCTGAGGGAATCGGTCTCTGCTGGGATTGTTCTAGAGGGTGCTGACAGCTGATTGGCTGTGTTGTAACAGTAGGTCCTTTTTTGAAAAGGACATAGATAGGCTTCTGATAGGATGGCTTAGGGCCATTATAGTCTTTAGAATTTATTAAACACTGCTCGATTATTTTACCATGGGAATCCCATTTCGACCACGACGGGGAATGATTCAAGCATGTGAATCTATGAAAGATACCCCTATCATGACCTAGCAATGGTGCCTGCCAGGAGCAGAACCACTGCATAGGCCCAATGCACTACCTTTCATTAGTGAAAGTAGATGTTACACATGGAGCAGAACCGTAAGAGGTACCTACTACCAACACTAAAGGCAATAAGAACTAACCAAAACCACGCCAAGGCACCGCAGAACCTGGAAGTATACATCACAATGTCCTTCTTAACGTACCACAACAGCAAGAATCAATTTTCAAGTACTAAGGGGGTCATTACGATGGTGGCAAGACTGCTACCAACAGGCTGTCGGTGGCGGTCTCACCGCCATCGGGACCACCATCACCGCCCGCCACATTAGGATGGCAGGGGGTGTGATGGCAGTCAGAAACACGGACCACCATGCATCCGATGGGCCGGTACGGTGGAGGGCCTTGCAATCCCTGCATTGGTGGTGGTGCCTACCAGGCACCGCCGTAGGGAAAAGCTGGAGGAAAGGGACCTCCTTCCCCTAGGCTTTGGGCATCTACATGTTCCTGCACCATGTAGCAGGCACCGCAGCTTGGTGCCTGCCACATAGTGCAGGTTTATGTGTTGTGAGTTGACGGAGCGAGGTTCAGAATAATATTTTGTTTTGACTCGCAAAGTTAAACTTCCATAATATAATAATCATATTAATCAGCATGAAGTAAAATGTACTAATCAACATAGTTTAAAATGCATACACGACACGAGGGATTAATATATGTGCTATATGTTGCATTTGCAAGTTTGTGAAAAATAATAAACTAACCTTGTCTATTGTCTTTGTCAGTATTAAATGCGGCTGTTTAATTAATGGCATGTGCTTATTTGTGTGTGATTATGTTATGTCTTTTTGTCTTTATGTGGCATAAGCTAGAGGAGGAATCCTGTGGCCTAAATGGAGAAAGTAAATATAAATGCTGCTAAATATGCTTCAGCTAGGTAACATTAATTAATGGGTTACTAATTAGCAAAGGGGGTGGGTAACAGAATAAATTCTTAATTCTGTAATTAATTATTGTCTTGTGTTTGTTTAAATAATAGTTTTCGAATGGGCCTAAAGAAATGACTGGCAGTGCTGGAAAGAGTGAGAAAACTTGACCAGAGTGAAGCCTTCACTCATGTGCAGAAAAAAATATCTTTTTGCTGAACAATCAACGTTTAACCGCATCGCTGCGGCGGCTATTCCGCCGCAGCGCTAAGTGGGTGGGGCGGCCGCGCGGAGGCCGCATGCTGGTGACAGAACTGCTCCGTCACCAGCCGCGGTTGAGCTGTGCTCGTGACGGAGCGGTTCCGTCATGGCCCCGCCCGCTCAATAGAACGCGCCGCGCAGGCGCGGCGGCGGGGCCATGACGGAACCGCTCCGTCATCAGCACAGCCCAACCGCAGCTGATGACGGAGCGGTTCTGTCATCAGCATGGAAAGGGTTAATGCAGACGTGGTTTTGGTCGAGTTGAATGTGTTCTTGGAGACAAGTCCAAGCACAGGAAGTTTGAATTGCCTGCCAAGATTAGGAAGTAAAGTTTTGTGCTTGGTTGAATGTAACATTCTCGAGGAAGCAAAAAGGATGGAGAAACTAAGAACAATAAGGGCTTATGATGAGGCCTGGACTTGGTCAGGAGTGAATGACCTAATGGTGGTCTGACTGAGCTCAGCCAATCGCAAGTTTGGATTTTCAGAAAAGAATGCACATTTTAGTTACTTTAGCTAGTCAGAAAGGTATAAAAATTGCCCCCCGTGGGCAGGTGGGCGCTTCTCGCTTTCCGATTCCTGAAGGGCGTGTCGTGCTGAAGGGCTATTTGGCGCACGTAAGAATAACTGACTTAATGACTATTTCTTTTAGGTGAAGCGAGTTTTAGACAGGGAAAATAGAACTTAGGTGATGGAAACTGTTTATTTTACTTAAATCATGCTAACTGATTTTGCTTGGATTTGCCAGTGTAATGTGCTATTCCTCAATAAATGCTGCTATTGTTATGCTAATAAATAAAGAATTTAATAAAATGCACTTTCCTTGAATAAATAGTTAATAAATAAGATTTTTGAAACGACAAGCTGGTCTTGTTTATTCATGGTCTTGTTACCATCAGTTGATCCATTTACCTTAGTGACTTAATTAAAATGACAAATGTTATAAATCATGGTAAAAAATGATAAACTGCAGTTGTATATATATATGTATAAATAGTTTGTGAATAGTTCTGATTAATTAGGTCACATGTTTCAGTCGCTCAGAATTTGTCTCGTTAGTTTATGGGCCTTGGTTAGTGATTCATGATTAATGGTGAGTATTGTGGTGTTGGGTAGCATTAGTGAGACAGATTTTCTATAGGAGCGCTGGATCAATTCTTTAGTAGCAGAGTTATGGTTACTATGGTAACGGACATGCTACATGGTAGTTACATAGGATTTATGACTAAAACATGTTAAGTTTGTCAAGTTGTTATATGTTGTTGAAAGGTTTTTTCCAGCAGTGTGAAAATTCCTAGTTGTACCGGTACAAGAGTAGTGTGACAAGTAAAGTTGCACAGTGCATTTGGTCTGTTTCAAAATAGTGGTATTGTCATATATCACTAGTGTTGTGAATGTACAGCATAAGTATAGGGATTTTAGGTGTGCTAGGTAAAATGTATAGTGAGGATTGTCTATGAAATCGTAGCTTTCGAGTATAGGGACTTGGAGCCTGTTTTAAAACTCACTGTGAAAAGAGTAGTAGAATTTATCCACACTTGAGTGAAGGGTAAAGTAGCGTCATCTATTCTTACTGGCGAGTGAGGATTTCTATGGTTGGTTAAAGTCCTGCCAGGATTTCATGTATGCTTGTTTAGGGTCTTCTTTGTTTGATTGTGCGTAAATGATTTTGTAATTACGTTCGAGTAAAACTTTGAATTGACACTTTATGTGCATTCAGAGGGAAACAAGTTCGTTTTTACCTGTTAGAAGGGTAGAGTAGCCTTACTTTATCAACAATTGAATATTCTGTGAGAATAGCGTCGTCTATTCCACGCAAAAGAATACTTGAGTGATTGTACAAGCTATCACTTTAATTTAGCGAAACAGACAAATGGTTTGTTTTTCTGTAGTTATTAACTGATTTCATTGAAAAGAATTGTTAAAAATGGCGCTGTGAAAATATTTTGTAAAGGAGGGGTGAGCTCTAAGAGTGAGAGACGAGAAGCTGCAGCGGCAGTGTACGTCACAGGTCCGCGCTGTGATTGGCTAACATACGTCACAGCAAGCGTGCTGATTGGTTCACGTGACTAAGACGAGCTGACAGCTGATTGGCTTAGCTCAAGAACAGTAATTCTATTGGTTGAGCAAGGTGGTGACGTAGCTTAACCTGATTGGCTTGTTGGTGTGTTTCGCGCACGGATTGGTTGGTTTTGCGGAACAACCAGGAAATATTTACGATCTATTCTAAAGAAAGCGGAATCATTTTAAAACATGGATTATTATTATATTAAAGAGAAAAAGAAGCTTTCATGGTTTCAGAAATTGAAAAATAAATTGAAATCTGACAAGAAAATTGAAACGCGAGGTGGAAAGTTACTTCATAAGTACAAGACACCTGCAGCTTATATGGAAGGTGAATATGGTTATCATACTTGCCTTTGGTTTGAAAATTGGATGGATTATACCAAGTAGGATGGTGTTTTAGCATGGCCAGAAGATGGTTCCTTTAACATTAAGGTCATGAAAAATTTGAGAGACAGAATGATGACACTTGAACCAAAGCCTAGACCTACTCAATTTGAGGCTCTAGCTGAATGGGAGGATGAGATGTTTCAATTGGAACGGGAGAATAGAGGCATAACAAGAAGTACCGATTAGACATTGATCGGGAAACTCATGAGGATAGAATGCGTCGATGGAGACGTAGTGCATGTGATGGTCTGTATCCAGCAAGATTTAGTGAGGCAACCAGTCAAAATAATCCCCAAAAGAAAAATAATAATACTTAAGAAAGTGAATTAGAAGATCCAGTTTTAGAAGAAATTTATATTACAAATCAGAAACAGACTCCTTATAAACCATCTTGTACATGGACTTCTCCAATGGTTTCTTCAGGAACCACTCCAAGTGCTCCACCACTTAATGAGGCATCACCCAGATTGAACCTGAATAATGCAAAAACTCCTGAAAGAGTAGAAACAAGAACTAATTCTAGTATATCAGGTGAAAATAGAAGTTATCCTGAAACCCCAGTTTTGAGAAATGAGATCTCAAGAAATGTAATGAGAACAGAAAGACGTGAGGAAATTCCAAATACTTCAGAATATTTTCGATCAAAAGATGAATTAATACGACAGTTAACAAAAAGCATGGAAGCAGTAACGGTACCAGTAACAATTGGTCCTGTTCAACCAGTTTTTGATCAAAGTGAAATTAGACATTCAGCTTTAACTATTCCATTAAATGCATAAATTCAGAAAGTGGCTGAAAAATTTTACTCAGATTTAACTGAAATTCACCGAGAGAAAACAATGATGCCTGATTTAACTTTTAATCAAAGTCCAACATGTAAAACACCAACTGGTGCAGAGTCTGATGCTGATAATCCAGAAAAAAGTGGTGATAAAATAGATTTAACGCATACCCCAAAGACTCCAGAAACTATGGGGCATATTATCAAGGTGGTTTATCTCTGCTTTTTTGGCTTTAAAAGCCAAGAAAGCGGAGATAAAATTATCTCCCTATTACCTAGCTGTCGCTAACACCAGTTAGCGACAGCTAGTAGGAGATAGCGACCATCTTGGGCCCCACTTTGCATGTCAGTGATATTTATCACTAATGACATGCAAAGTGGGCGTGCCAAGATGTTAGCGACTGGAAACAGTCGCTAACATCGCTATCTCCTATTACCAATTTATGGAGATATTCGCGCTAAGCGCGAATATCTCCAAAAGCTAACACCTGCCCTGAGCAGTTCTTAGCCATGTTATCCAATGGGAGGTGGATAGCATGGCTAAGAGCATTAGCTCAAAAATGCATGAATACCGCTGACTTTTCAGCGATATTCATGCATTGCGGCTGATTTTTATCGCATTTGCGATAAACCTTGGTAATAACAAGGCTTATTTGCGATAAAAATCACCGCAGCTCAGCGGTAAATTTTTGTCTCTAACCAAGCAATAGCGATAATTATCGCTATTGCTTGGTAATATGCCTCTAAATTACTTGATGTTGCAAAACTAAAAGCAGATTTGGAGGAATTAGTTATTGGCATAATTGGACCTGACAATTTAAAGCATTATCAGGATGAAGAATTATTGTTTATTTGTAAAAGCATACAATGGAAAACCAAAAACAAGTATGAACAGTTAGAATAATTAGCTACTGAATTAGAGGTTGATTTGAGCAGACAAAAGAATTTGGGAAAACATTACAGAATAGAATTTACTGAAAGGGATATTGAAAACATGAATTCTAATGGAAGAATGTTACATATAAAAGATTTGATTGTGTATTTAAAGAGATTAGGAGATTTAAGTAAATGGAGAGTAAAATGGACAAAGAAAAGAGAAGAAGAAAGGAGAGAAAGAGGTCAAGTAGCAAATCAGTTTCCAATGAGGGAAATAGCAGGAGGTAGGTATGTGCATGTTCCTTGGACAAGACAGGACATCTTATTGTTCACAAAAGATTTCCCTCGGCTGAGAGATAAGCCTGTGGAATGGTATTGTCAGGTGGATAGATTCATTAAGGTTTCTAAAGTTCTGTGGATTGATCTTGATGGATTCTTTGACATTGTTGTCCCATCGGATCTTTGGACAAAATGTAAAATTTCTGTAAGTTGGCCAAAAGAAGAACCTGCTCGAGATAGAGTAACAGGTGCTCCATCATCAGAGGTTATGGATCTGTATGATAAAGTAATTTACTGGTTGAAAAACAAGATTCCCCCGAAAGAAGTTGATTGGGTTAAAATAGACAGAACAAATCAAGAGCCAAAAGAATCAGTACATTCATTTTATGAAAGATTACTGCTGGTATTTAAACAATACAGTGGCTATGAATAATTAAGTGAAAAGGACATGAGCCACTTCATATATAGGTTTGTATATGGCTTAAGACCTGAGATTGGTGAAATGATTAGAAACAGAATAGTTGGTTGGCAATCACTATCAGTTGATGATATTTTGAGAAAGGCAAAATACTGTAGTGATGAAATAGACGCCAAGCAGAAAAAGCTCAAAGAAAAAGCAATGTGGGCACAAGTAAAAGTGGCTGAACAATTAATTGCAAATTTGGAAAATAAAAATGTTAATCAGAATCGAGGTAAATTTAAGGGTATTTATAATAAGCCAAAATGTAATGTGAATATTGAAGAACTAAAGCAGAAACTCCCATGTTTTAATTGCGGCGAAATTGGACACTGGAAGCGTGAATGTAAAAATCCGCCCAGAAATTTTAAAAATGCATCATTAAATCCACAGATGTAGAATGAGATAAATCTGCAGCAACAGCTACAGCGACAGGTAGTGAATCAGCAGAGTCAGATTCCACAACTGCCACTTCCAAACTGTGTGAATGTACAGAGATACAATACAGAAACGGGATTCTGTGAAGGTGAACAGGCAAACAGACCGCAAAGAGTGAATGTGCCAAATGTTTCTCAACAATTTTTGATGAAAGAAAATGGAGGGAGTGATTCTGAGGATTATTTATGATGGTGCCTGAGAGAGGAGGAAGAGAGTGTGCTTGGAGCCACTCTTGAGGTAGATCAGTCCGGTCCATTTGTTAATGGTAAAGTAAATGATGTAGAAATCACTTTTCTTGTGGACACAGGTGCTACCCGTTCTACTGTTAGATCACTGGAAATAGAAAACCTGCCTCTCTCTGGGGATTCCATCCAAGTAGTTGGTGTAGCTAATCAACAAATTAAAACAAATTTAACAGAACCAGTTAAAGTTGAAATTGGTAAATTTAAAGACAAACATAGATTTGTAGTTTGTAATAGCAGTCCTGTAAACCTGTTAGGAAGGGATATCCTTTGCAAAATGAACTGCAAAATATATTGCTCACCGGAGGGTATAGAGCTTCAAACACTAGAAGAAGATGGGCTGTATAAGTTAACAATGTTAATGGTTGAAGCAGAGGAAAGTAAATTATTTCCTGCATTTGACAAAGATAATCTTCCGGAAGAATTAAACGAGACAGTCAATGCTAAAATTTGGGATTTGACAGGAAACGATATGGGTTTGATGAAAAATGTTGATCCAGTTAAAATTACAGTAAAACAAGGAGTAGATTTTCCAAACATTCCTCAGTACAAAATGAAAGCAGAAACTATTGAAGGTGTCATACCTGGGATTGACAAATTCATAAAACAAGGTGTTCTAAAAGAAATTGAAAGCCGTCCATGTAATTTACCGATCATGGGGAATTAAAAAGCCAAACGGAACTTTCAGGATTGTTCAAGATCTGAGAAAGGTTAATCAGATAGTTGTTCCATGTTGCCCAGTTGTTCCAAACCCAGCGGTAACTCTTTATCAGATTCCGCATGATGCAGAATGGTATATAGTCATAGACCTTTGTAATGCATTCTTTACTGTTCCATTGCATCCAGATAGCCAGCAAATTTTTGCGTTCAGGTTCCAGGATCGCATATTAGCATGGTGTCGTATCCCTCAAGGGTATACAGAGAGTCCATCTATCTTTAATCAGTTGCTAAAGTAGTCATTGGAAAATTTAGATTTACCTGGAAAATCAACATTATTGCAATACATAGATGACCTCCTTGTGGCTGCAAAAACACGAGATAACTGTGTGACAGATACTATTACTCTTTTGAATCATCTGGCAGATGAGGGATATAAAGTGTCTCCTGCAAAATTACAGTTTTGTAAACAAGAAGTAAAATACCTTGGTCACAGAATTGCTAAAGGAATCAGACAAGTGACAATTGAGAGAATAAAAATGATTCAGGGAATGCAACCTCCAAAGACACAGAGACAGGTCAGGATGTTTCTAGGAATGGTTGGTTATTGTCGCCAATGGATTAGCGGATTTTAAGTAATTGCAAAACCACTGCAGAGGCTGACAAAAGCAGCTATAAAAGATCCATTTATTCTTACAGAAACTGAATTAGAGGCTTTTGAGCAGTTAAAGAAAAGTTTGTGTGAAGCACCTGCATTAGGTATGCCAGACTATGAGAAGGAGTTTGAGCTGTACTGCAGTGAAAGAGAAGGATGTGCATTATCGGTTCTAATCCAAAGACATGGAAAACTGAGAATGCCAATTGCATATTTCTCAGCAGTTCTTGATCCCGTTGCAAAAGCATTACCAGGCTGCTTAAAAGCAGTAGCTGCAACAAGTGTAAGCCTTGAGCAGCGTGAGGGAATTATAATGGGATTTCCTGTAAAAGTTTATGTACCCCATTCTGTTGAAATTCGTCTTACCAGAAGCAAAACACAGCATTTGACAAGTAACAGGTTGACCAAGTATGAAAAAGTTATTCTGGGATCAGATAACGTCTCAATAGCAAGGTGTGTAAATTTAAATCCTTCCACATTATTGCCTGATGGTACTGTAACGGAAATCAGAAACGAAAATGACATTGATCATGAGTGTTTGGATGTTTTAGAATATTGCACCAAACCGAGACAGGACATTAAAGATGTTCCTTTACCTGAGTCAGATTTTGTTTACTTTGTTGATGGTTCTTGTTTGAGAACAGATGAAGGTTTTCTGAGAGCAGCATATTCTGTCTGTACAGTTGCAAATGTAGTTGAAGCTTCATGTCTCGAAGCAATTCGTTCAGCTCAAGTGGCAGAATTGATTGCTTTGATTCGTGATTGTGAAAGAGCAAAAGAGTTAAAAATGACCATAGTGACAGCCAGTATGGATACGGTGTAGTCCATGACTATGGTCAGCTCTGGTCTCAAAGAGGTTATTTAACTTCTGCGGGAACACCAATAAGAAATGCAAAATTGATCAAGAGATTGATCGATGGCATTCAGTTACCAGAGAAAATTGCTGTCGTGAAATGTGCAGCACATAAAAAGGGCAATGATTATATTACAAAAGGTAATGCCTATGCAGATGAAATAGCCAAACATTGTGCGAAGAACAGTTTTTCAATCAATTGGAAAAAGATAATGAACATGTTTTGAATTCACTTATGCTAACATCTGTAGTTGAGACATGGCAAGAAGTTAAAGATTTACAAGATGAGGCAGATGATGAGGAAAAAGACACATGGTTAAAAGCAGGTTGCAGACAGCGAGAAGAAGATGAGATTTGGGTTTACAAAGATGACAGACCAGTTTTACCAAATAGCATGATTGCTGATATCGCTAGAATGTATCATGGTCCAGGACATATTGGAAGGGATTCAATGATAAGGTTATTTAGGCAGACATGGTACAACCCAAAGTTCAGAATAATTGCAGAATATTTTTGTCAGAGATGCTTGATCTGTCAACAGATGAACCCAAGCAGGAAAACAGTTGTAAGCATGGGAACCATAGGTCAGGAGGGTGGTCCTTTCACAAGGTTGCAAATTAATTTCATTGACATGTCACCCCATAACATGTTAAGATATGTTCTTGTGATAATCTGTTTGTTTTCAAGATGGGTGGAAGCGTTCCCAACACGTCACAATGACTCAGTTACTGTGGCAAAATTGCTTTTAAGGGAGATCATACCAAGGTACGGTTTTCCAGTGACTGTGGAAACTGATCGTGGAACACATTTTGAAAACAGACTATTACAAATGATTTGTGAAGCATTGAATATAAAACAAAAGCTGCACTGTGCCTACAGACTAGAAGCATCAGGTGTTGTTGAACAAGTAAATTGCACAATTAAGAATAGGATAGCCAAAATGTGTTTAGCTACAGGAGTTAAGTGGACAGATGCACTTCCACTTGTTTTGATGTCTCTGAGAAGTACTCCTGATAAAAAGACAGGTTTAAGCCCTCATGATATTGTCATGGGCAGAGTCATGAGACAAGCATTTGTACCAGTAGGGAAATTGATGAGTATAAATGATAGCGTCATTCTGGAATACTATAGGAACCTTTCTGACGTTGTTACTTCTGTGTTCCATCAGGTGGGAACTGAAGTGATAACGAGAGAAAAGGAGCAAGCTCATGATCTGTTACCAGGAGACTGGGTAAGAACAAAAGTTCACCGAAGAAGTAATTGTCTAGTACCCAGGTGGCAAAAGGCAAGACAGGTGATTCTTGTCACAACAAATGCAGTAAAGTCCAAGGGGTTGAAGAGGTGGATTCATGCAAGTCACACCATTCGTGTGCCACCACCTGAAAATCCTGACGAAGGTGATACTACAACTAATTCATACTCTGAAGAAGAACCTGAAAGAAATCCAGATCCTGAAGATCGACAAGAAAGTCGACATCTGGAAAGTTCAAATGCGAATGAAGCATTGAATGAAAATACTGAAGAAATTGTGATATTAGACTCTGAAAATGATGAAGATCTGCTAGAAAAAGAAGCAGAAAAAGAGTCTGAAAAAGAAACTAATAAAGATCAGGAGAGTATTGAAAAGCAGATTAGAAGCACTGAAAGCAGGAACGGAAGTTCTGATACTGGGAAGTTAGAAGTAATTCAAGAAGAAGACGAGTTACCAAGTACCAGCTATAAGGATAATGTTCCTAACAGAGTGAAACTGCCGAGTAAAGAAGAACCAAGATTCAGATTTGAAGTCTCAGATACAGAATCGGTTTGAGAGCGATGAAGATTCTGAAATAAAAAAAGTCAGAAAAAGAGCCTGGAGAGCGGAGTGTAATGTGGCTGAACCTATAAAGAAATTACCAAGAAAAGGTGATAACTGGCCTAATGAAAATGATGGCTTAAAATTCAAATTGGTGAACAGATCAAAAGAGCAGGTGAATGAAGTTTCAAATCAAAAAGGTGACTCTGAAAAGAAAGGTGAAGTAGGAAAGAAAATAGAAGTGATCAGTAGTAGGGCAGAAAGAGTTGTAAAACCAAACCAGAAGTACAAGTCCCCTCAGTGGACATACATAATCATCCCACCTGTGGTGGAGGTGAATAGTAGTAGTCAGGAAGAGATAGATGACACAAGTGATAATGATTGAAGTGTTTTCTGTAAAAATGTGAGGTTTTTGTTTTTGGCATAAGGCTGAAGAAATTGTGTTAGGTGACACAAGGTATAAGAAATTGTGTTAGCTGGAAAAACACATTGATGTAAGACGCAAGGTCGAAGAAAAGCTGTTAGAAAGTAGGGTTCTCTTTTTAAAAAATAAATCAAAAATAGGGGGGTGTTAGAAATTTTGAAATTTTTGATTTTTGTTTTCTTTGTAAGGCTCTCGTTCTGAGTAAAAGATGCCTTTTGTTAATAACAACTCTAGATGTTCCATTTTAAGGAGATGTTGTAAAATGTCTTCTATTTGTGTGATTCTATTAATCTTGCTTTGGTTAATTTTAACTGTCATTTTCCCTTTTGGAGTTGATAAGGTGATGTACAAAGCTAACATGACAAGCAAAGCTATGGCTATGGCTAAACAAGATAAACATGGTGCAGCAGGCAAAACTAACAGAGTTATTGATCATAAACCAGAGATTCATCAAAATAGATCTGTTGGTGATTTTTCTAGTAATACTTTTTCAAGGCTTTTAGCTGAATATGTTAAGGTTATGGAAGTCAAGGATTGCTATATTTGTGTGAAATTGCCCGCTTCTGTTTCGAAGGGAGTGACCTATAATATGCTTCCTCTTACTTATGGTATAACCTGCAGTGTGATAGCTAGTTTATTTTATCAGACTGGTCGACTAGAGTACTACTATTCGAACCATGACGAAATCTTTGCAAATTTGAAAATTGATAAAAGCTTGAATAGACATAAACATGCTAAGCAGATGAGGGAATTTTTCATTGTAATTAATGAATTAACTTATGAGTATGCTTTTAAAAACAATTTAACCTGTAAGTTGAGAACTGAAGAAAAATCTTTCTTGAATTTAGTTGAAGAGAGAAGAGCAATTTATAAAAGAAACGAAATGCTGAAACAAACCAAATCAAGGTTTTGGCAAATTGAGGATGAAAAGCTAAATGGTAGATCTTCTGAAAATGTTGCTATTCACGTAGATAAACCTGTTAGTGGTAAGCTTTGTATTAGGAGGGACAACACGCTTTTTGACAATTACTTTGTGGGTGCCAGTCAATGTGAGGATACTTATCAAATCTTGGGTGGATGGGGATTCAAAGGTGGCAAAGATCCAATTTTCCCTGGAATTTATTTTGTGTGTGGGGATAAAGTCTATTACAATCTCCCAGACCACTGGTATGGGACTTGCTTTGTTGGATTAGTTTTTCCAAAAATGTTCCATGTTGACAGAAATACAGAGGGTTCATTTGAAATCAGCAATCATCTGAATAGATTTAAAAGAGAAAGTTTTTCAGAAATCTTGGGAGATATTTTTGGTGCAGTAATACCTTGGTGGGTATAACCCTGAATGCAGTTAAGATCAGAAAATTGTCCACAATTGTTGACCAATTGTCAACTGATACTGCTAGTGGTTTCCAATTAGTGGATACTGAACTCATTGCTATAAGGTCCATGGTAATGAAGAACCGTCTTGCTTTAGACATTCTCCTAGCTAAAGAGGGAGGAGTTTGCGGAATTTTACATGTCCAGCATTGCTGCACATACATCCCTGAAAGGAGCCAGAATATTGAATCGTATATTAAAAACATTACCGAGTTGCACACTGAAATTGTACCTTTAGAAGATGAAGATTTTTCAGAACGTTTGAGCAAAAGATTTGCAGCAATCAAAACCTGGTTTCAAGAGATTGGTAGTTCAATTTTAGGCAAAATACTGACTCCTTTATTAGTTATAGTCTTTGTGATACATTTGTTGAAGATCAGTTGCATGTTACACAAGAGAAAGAAATATCTAAGGGAAAATAAGAGGATTTATAAACTCAGAAAAGAACAAGAAAAGGAAATAGAACTGGAAGAGTTTCGTAGAACACAATATGAGAGTTACAACCAGACAGCAGAATCAAGACTTTAGAAATACTAATATAGTGAAAATCAAAACATGTTCGAGGGTTAAAATTATGCAAAAATTTTGGGTATAGTTTGGTGATTTTGAAATCACCAGATGAGGGAGTTGATGGAGCGAGGTTCAGAATAATATTTTTTTTGTCAAAGGTATTTTTATTGAAATAATAGAGAAGAACATAAAGAAAATGCGACAATCCCGCACATCGTCCCACGCAGGGGGCAGACATAAATCAAGCGGCAAAGAGGCCAACAGCACAGAAAGACACCCGCAGTTAGATCATGGGGTGCAGTCCATAGGGGGTGCGTGAGATATCCCCAGGCAGAGATATAGAGTTCCTCAGGTCAGAGATCGGGACAAGTTTCATGACCGTGCCAATACAGAAATCCGTGAAGGGCGAGCAGTCCGCACTGCGTTAGGCCTCTCATTGCCTCAGCATATTTAGTGGGTTGTCAGAAAAAACCTAAAATAAGAAACTCCCCCCCTACCCACCCCCTCCCCTCCAGAATAATATTTTGTTTTGACTCGCAAAGATAAACTTCCATAATATAATAATCATATTAATCAGCATGAAATGAAATGTACTAATCAACATAGTTTAAAATGCATACACGACACAAGGGATTAATATATGTGCTCTATGTTGCATTTGCAAGTTTGTGAAAAATAATAAACTAACCTTGTCTATTGTCTTTGTCAGTATTAAATGCGGCTGTTTTATTAATGGCATGTGCTTATTTGTGTGTGCTTATGTTATGTGTTTTCGTCTTTATGTGGCACACGCTCGAGGATGAATCCTGTGGCCTAAATGGAGAAAGTAAATATAAATGCTGCTAAATATGCTTCAGCTCAGTAACATTAATTAATGGGTTAATATTTAGCAAAGGGGGTGGGTAACAGAATAAATTCTTAATTCTGTAATTAATTATTGTCTTGTGTTTGTTTAAATAATAGTTTTCGAATGGGCCTAAAGAAATGACTGACAGTGCTGGAAAGAGTGAGAAAACTTGACCAGAGTGAAGCCTTCACTCATGTGCAGAAAAAAAGAGCTTTTTGCTGAACAATCAACGTTTAATGCAGACGTGATTTTGGTCGAGTTGAATGTGTTCTTGGAGACAAGTCCAAGGACAGGAAGTTTGAATTGCCTGCCAAGATTAGGAAGTAAAGTTTTGTGCTCGGGCGAATGTAACATTCTCGAAGAAGCAAAAAGGATGGAGAAACTAAGTGCAATAAGGGCTTATGATGAGGCCTGGACTTGGTCAGGAGTGAATGACCTAATGGTGGTCTGACTAAGCTCAGCCAATCACAAGTTTGGATTTTCAGAAAAGAATGCAAATTTGAGTTACTTTAGCTAGTCAGAAAGGTATAAAAATTGCCCCCGTGGGCAGGTGGGCGCTTCTCGCTTTCCGATTCCTGAAGGGCGTGTCGTGCTGAAGGACTATTTCACGCACGTAAGAATAACTGACTTAATGACTATTTCTTTTAGGTGAAGCGAGTTTTAGACAGGGAAAATAGAACTTAGGTGATGGAAACTGTTTATTTTACTTAAATCATGCTAACTTATTTTGCTTGGATTTGCCAGTCTAATTTGCTATTCCTCAATAAATGCTGCTAATTTTATGCTAATAAATAAAGAACCTAATAAAATACACTTTCCTTGAATAAATAGTTAATAAATAAGATTTTTGAAACGACAAGCTGGTCTTGTTTATTCATGGTCTTGTTACCATCAGTTGATCCATTTACCTTAGTGACTTAATTAAAATGACAAATGTTATAAATCATGGTAAGAAATGATAAACTGCAGTTGTATATATATGTATAAATAGTTTGTGAATAGTTCTGATTAATTAGGTCACATGATTCAGTCGCTCAGAATTTGTCTCGTTAGTTTATGGGCCTTGGTTAGTGATTCATGATTAATGGTGAGTATTGTGGTGTTGGGTAGCGTTAGTGAGACAGATTTTCTATAGGAGTGCTGGATCAGACCCCTTTTCATCTTGCGGTGTGTGCTGCAGTCAGCAGCACACACCACAATACAAAAAATAGGCAATGCGACTGCCTCGGTGGAGGTAGCACCCTAATTTCTACTGTGGGACAGCCGCCTTGTAGGCGGGCAGTCCCAAATAGGAAACGATGGCGGACGGACTGAAGTCAGTCCGCTATCATATTCAGCCCCTAAGTTCTTAAACTTCTCATAGAGAACAAAAAGAAGTGCAGAACAACCTAACCCATCAGCCAAAAGAGCATTGGAGGCAGAGAAGGGGAGGCAGTCAAAACTGGCAAGCAGCATGCCAAGGACCAGTCGGAATTGGCGCATAACAGTCCACCATATAGAGAGGAGAGGGCAAATAACAGAAACGAGGTGTAAACTTAAGGCTCATAATACAATGGCCCTGCCAGGGAGTAGCCTGTGCCACAGGTGACAGTGGTCCAAATCAGAAGAACATAAGGCTCTTAAAATCTATAGCAATTTGCCTGGAAGCCATGACGCCAACTAATAGTGCAGGAGTGCTATTGTGAACTTTCTGGATCCAGTCTGCAGAGGAATTTGCAGGTTATGGAGTAGAAACCAGAAATACGCTAACATTGTTTTGATTCCTTGACAGCTGCATTCCCTGCACCAATGTGACTGTAGAGCAGACAATGCAAGTCTCACAGAACTCACATTGCCTTACTCACACTACCCTCATTTTGAAGTACCTATACTTCATTCAAAATAAACTGTTCATGTGGCAATCACACCACAATACGTAAACTGCACTCACCCTGTATAGCTCACAGGGCAAGTTTCACATTGTACTGCACGTATTTGAGAGTTCTAACACTGCACTTCTCACTCTAGCCACTCTCCTACAGTCATAATCTACTGCTCAAAAAATCCCACAATTTACTGATCTGCTCTTACTGAACTCACACTGCAGCCCTCACACAGGACCACTCACACTGTACTAAAAGCACTTCACTGCCCACATCGCTCTTGTGCTTGTTGACTCAAAACGTGATCATTCTGAGGTTTTACAATCAACTACATAAAACCAAACAAGGAAGGAGTCATATAAGGTCTGGTGGATGGCCGAGCCGCTTAAATACTACGGTGACGGAAATTCCACCTAATAATCTTGCAGTTACTCTAACTAGGCAGATTCTCTATTCTAACTCCAGTCGATTCGGGTGCTAGAGACAAGCCCTGCTAATTGTAAGTCTGAATTTAGATTTTGTAACTAAATGTTTTCAAATGAAATGTTATGCAACCTTAAAAGTTCAAAAGTGATACTGTTCAAACTATTTTCCTAATACCTGAATGATCTCCACCCAACCAAATTTGAAAGAAAACCCAGTTCTTTATTGTATCTGGCACCAAGATCAGTGTAATCTTGAGAGCCATGAGTATATTGTAGAACAACTCATACTTAAGGATGACATAATGAATACTACTGCATTGCAGTTGGCCATACTAAAATTTGCTAGTTATCTGCAATACTTCGAACCCTCAGGCATATGTTTTAAGCAATATGTCAAATCATGTTTATGAAAGGCACTTTGAGGTAATAATGTTTCCATTATATACATTTATTTTTGAAGTTGCGAAAAACACTGAAAATGAAAGTAGACATACACTTGTATTAAACCTTACCTTTCGAATCCATAGTAAACGATTTATTCTCAAAAAGCCAAAAATTGACCAATCAAAATTGCCAGACCTTGCAAAACCAAAAAGCTCCAAAGGTAAGACTGATAAAATGTCACAGTAAATTTCCCAGGAACTAACATAATTGTGGAAAATGCTTCTAAAATCCGACATATTTCCTGAAGAATAAAACAGGTAGTTACCTCACATGATCCGAATATGTGGAATTCAATCAAAGAAAAAACTGTCCTCAGACTAAAATAACACTTTACCATCTGCAGAAGGAACCTGAGTACGGAGTCGAAAAATGATATCAACCACAAACAAAACATCAATGGTAGAAAGAACTGGTAACACAAATCTTCCAGTCTTTTCAATCGAATGACCTAAAGCATAGAAAAAGAAACAACATTAAGAATCAACACATCTCCCAACTTATGGTTCTAGATAAACACAACACAGAATTTATCATCACTTGATGCCTTTGTGTACTAAGGAAAGAAGAAATGGCTTACCTGTAAGTTTAGCTCTCCATTATTGGCATCTTTACATATTCATATGCTTTAGCTATCCCTGCCAGCTCTACTGATTTCTTAAGACTTTGCATATGTGTTACAATGTCCTCCGTGCTGCCATTCACAGATAGTGTAAGATAGTGTAAGTACAGTGGGGCCATTTTGAGTACATGGGCTGAGAGTTTGTTAACACAAACTTCCCAGCACATTAAACCCACAATGATGCCAGTGTGGGATTTAATGAAAAATGCACTCATAGGGCATCCTAGAGATGCCCCCTGAGAAACGACCAACCCTGGTGTGGTTCCGGACTGGCTCCCAGACATCTGCCACCACCAGACAGTTTTCTGGACCCCTGGGCAGAGAGACTTCGCTCTCTGAGTCTGGAAACAAAGCACATCCTGGGCGGAGGTGTCATGTCTCCTCACCCTGGATGGGGAGGGTCCTCGAAGAGGGAGCTTCAAAGGCCTGTCACATTTGTTAGCTGCCACCAGCCTTTTGCTGCTGTCAGCAAATGGCTCCCACCAGTTCTGACCCCCATTTTGGCCGCAAGAACTGGTGAAAAAACCTAGCCAGGAAGGGAGGGGCACCCACCTTTCCCAACCCCACCCCACAGGTGGGGAGGCGAAGTGAAGGCCACTGCCCAGTCCCCGCCATCTTAATGGATCCATGCCTCACATACTAAAAGGGTGAAACGAGAAGAGGAAGAAGCGGAACCAACATCCACTAATTCCTCTAGTCAAATTAGGTTAAAATTTCTGAGGCCTTCGAAGAAGGGGGACCAGTCTGAAGGCTCACAGTCTCCCAAAGCAAGGCATCAACAGGAACATGAGCCAGGTGAAGGTGGAGTAATTCCAGCGGCAGCTGTAGCTCTGACCAAGTGGCTAAGAATACACATTCACAGAGACAGCGAAAACTTGTGGAGAGCTTAATCCAACCAGCTCAAGGACAAATTGCAGGAGTCAAAGATTGGGTCAGACAGAGAAGCTCCCACATCTGAGAGTGAATCAGACTCATCTGAGCCAGAGATCACAAGCAACTCTCATGATCAGGGCTCTATTGAGGAAATCTGGCGAAAGACTTAGACAAGCCAAAAGAGACTGCTGACAACTAGAAAAAGACCAGAGTCAGTAAGGGATAGTTAGCAAGTTATAAGAACTAGAACATGCTGAACAACCTGACTTTGCGGATAAAAGCATACATTTAACAAATTCCAAATGAAACAATAGAGATAGAAAGGTCAATCGAAAGTACACAGGTCCAGATTGCAAAAATTGGCAGTGAATCTCAGGACTGTCTGACCAACATTGACAAACCTCCTTGATTTCAGGACAATTGCAAAAGGAACTCACTTACTCATTGGCAAAAGGAGGACGACTAGAGAGCTAGGGTAATGGTAAGAGTACTTTAGAGCCTTAGGGGTCCAGCTAATGCAGAATTAAAAAAGCACTGTAGAATTGGAGATAGGTTAGTGACGATCCAGTAGAGATTAGTAACTGCTTCATCTTGAAATTTAAATGTATTTCCTTGATTTGATTTAAGCTAACATGGCCCAACAGCGCTGCAAAGTCATTCTTGTAGCTCTGGTAGTTGCTGTTCCTATTCTAAGATTGGGTGGCTATTAGACATCAATTTGCGGGAGGATAGATCCCTCGGACTCTGGCACACATCACAATTAGATTGATGGATAGTAAACCAGAGCAGGAAGACAAGAATGTATATTTCCAGCATTATGAGTGTGTGTATATTTATAAAGTGTACTTCCAGATGTTAGCTGAATATAAGCAAGTTATACAGCTAGCAAACTGTTTTACTTGCTCCTGTGTTCCAGCCTCAGTGGCTGAAGGGATGGCATATTATTCGCCCCTGTCGTTTTTCAGCTCCGTCTTTCTGAATCTATACTGTCAACAGAATTCCATCAAAATGTTCTATTCTGATTATGACAGGCCTTTATAAAATGTACCAATTGTGACTGATGCAAATATGTATTTGTGTGCTACTAAACATGTTTATCATTTTTTCAAGGCTTTTAGATCAAGGGATCAGCATGAGTATATGATGAAATTCATTACTCCTGTGCCTAACTTGAGAGTTACTCATCAAAGCATGAATGATAAAACCTGTAGGATTAAAGAGAGTTTGTAGATGAGTTGAACGAGAAGATAAGATCAGATGGAGTGAAAGAGGAAAAGAAAGTTAGGTCTGAACATGTTATTGGAAAGGGAAAAGAGATTTTAGGGGAGGGGATGTGGCCTAACGGCTAGAATGGTCAACCTCAAAGCTGGGGAATCAGGTTCAAGTCTTGGCAGGGACGCTGAAAATCCTGTGATTCTGGGCAAATTCCTAATCTCCCCATGCCTAACAAAATGAATGCGTCAGTCTTTATCGCAACTGGTGATAATGTAAAGCGCATGGATACTTTTGGGTCGAGTTCGTGCTATATATGAAAATAAATAAATAAAAACATCCCCAAGACCAAGCATTGACTTTGCTTGAAAGAGAACTTTATGAGTATTGAGATGGAGTGAATGTGAGCATAGTTATTTGGTTAAAGACAGGGCAGTTGCTGAATAGGAGGTGAGTATCGAAGGCGTCTATTATGTGTGTGGTAAATCGGCTTATGGTCAGTTGCTGCACAACTGGATAGGTTGTTGTTATGCAGCTCTAGTCTTAATCAAGAATCTATCATACTAATGAGTTAGGCTCACCCCTGGATTGCTACATTAAACAAAGTAAGAAGAGCTTTAAGCAGACACTTAGTGATATATTTTGAGCACTTATACCTTCTGTACGAGTTGCATTGAAAGATGTTAAAATTAGAAAGCTATCAACAAATGTAAAGCGGCTTGCTACTAATACAGCAGGGGCACTAAGTGCAAACAAATAAAGAATTACTTGCTATGAGAGCTATGATCATGCAGAACCGCCTTGCATTAGATATGCAGATTGCGAAGGAAGGCGGAGTCTGCAAGGTCATTCATGCAAGGGAATGTTTTGCATACATCCCAAAAATAGATAATCAGCTTAATAGTTATGTTGCTAAAATTAAGAATATCATGCATGAACTAACCAAATTTGAAGAGGTGGGTGCCTGGGAATGAATAGGTTCAGTATTTGGATCTACTGGAAGAGAATTTGCTAAAAAAGGTGAATTATTAGGAAATATAGGTGGAGGAAAACTGAAATTGCTTATAACTGAGATGTAAAGTGAACTCTACGATACTATGAAAGATTTGAGAGAATCGAAGGACAAGAACCCAAACCTAATGAAATCTGTGTTGTAATAAAGATGTGATGAATTAGAACTAATCAGAGGGGTGGGATTGTGAATGTTGTTCTATCTTTCACACCTCCAAACATGCTTGAAATCGAATTGCACTAACATAACCAAATATGGAAAGGCGTCCCTCTTGAAATGATGTTGCACCACACCATTTCTAGGATCTACATAAAGATATGCAATCGTCTCACTATAAGTTGGTGTGCATTCCCAGAGGCTTCTCACCATGCTGTATCTAACCAAGTACATCCTAACTGCCTCAGGCTATTGTTTACACAATGTGTCGATTATAGTGCTTGAACAAACTGTGAGAGCAGCTGAATTCAATGCAACAGTATTTTGAGAGTATTCCAAATATATTCTGTATTAAAAGCGCCATTGTGTTTGATACGTCAAGGAGATTAGAAGGAACAGCGGGGGACTCGAGGTCCCATGAGGCCAGAGGCAGTCCCAGCAAATTGCCCTCACCTGAGCCTTCAGGGGGAATTAAGGAACCTTGCCGCTCCCGCTTCGGGAGCCGCAGCGCCATTGTGTTTGATACGCAAAGGAGATTAGAAGGAACAGCGGGGGACTCGAAGTCCCAGGAGGCCAGAGGCAGTCCCAGCAAATCGCCCTGAGCTGAGCCTGCAGGGGGAATAAAGGAACCTCGCCACTCCTGCTTCGCGGAACGCGCGCAGGCGCGCGCCGGGCAAAGCCCGGGCCAAGGGCGGGCCCATTTGAGCCCGCTCGAGAACGGAAGAGGACGAGCCGGGCCTCTCCTCTAACCTGCTACATCTGAAAAGGTTAGTCTTTGCTTTCTGCCGTGACTTACATTACATATTAGCCCAGCGCATGTCTTCAAAAACCTTTTTAACCTATTACTGCGGCAGTGAAGCTATAAAGATGGCTCTTGGTGGAGGAAAGGGGAAGAACCCACCAATGAGCGGTTCTGTCTCCGGCACCCTAGACCAGTTTATAATAAGGGCAACCTCTGTATTGGCTCATGAAATTGCAATGACTGAGAGGAGACTTTCTTTGGAGACAGCACAATCCAAACGTTCGTCTTTGGGAGGGTTGATGTATGTAAGGTCCCCGGAGAGACTTGTGGATGGGTCTACTGAAATTCCAGCACGGGGGAGAGCCACCGACCAGTCCCCTCACGTTATAATAACCACACCCGGGATTACCCCCACTCAGGAACCCCCAGCCAACTCTAAACCTGTGGCCCCAGGACAAATAGTCTATGACTCCTCCACATGTCCATGAGTATCGACAAGGTCGCTATACAGTGCTAAATCCCAATCTACGACCCGTGTGTCTGAACTCGCAGCAAAGAGAAAACGGGGTGGGGGTCCACAGAGAAAGAAAAACACGAAAACTCATAAACCCAATCCGACTGGAGCTCCTCAGACTACCACTTTGCAGGCCTCCCCTGAGAGAAGGTCTCCTCACACGTCCTTAGGCTTATCACCGATTGACCTAGATGGGGCCTCATCACCCCAAGGCGACGAGGACTTTTGGAATAAATTGGGCATGTTACTTACTTCCTCATTAACTCCTAATGTCGAGAGACTACTGCTTATTGAAGACAAATTGTCGCACCTTGACTCACTTTTTTATCAAACCATCGGGGGTCCCAAGATTCTACTGAGATTGCCTCTTGTTACCCCCGGATCATCACTCAGCAGCCAGGTGTGTGTCTGAGTTTGCCTTCTATTTCTGTCACCGGGCCTGCTGTGGGTGGTACTAATGCGAATACTGACATTATAAAAAATGGGGGCCTTTATTGAAAATGCCTTTGTGTCCAGTGCCTCGCCCTCTAGGGGGAGACAGTGCACCTAATCCCTCGCACAATGCCAAAGGTCTTGATGACCGTTCGACTCACCTTACCCCCGTGCAGCGACCTATTCTCTACCATGTATCGATTTACCCCCCGCATCGACCCCATTTGTGGTTGTCTTGGTAAAAGTACTGGTGTTGGAACAGGGCGTTGTGGAGACATATACTGAGCTAAAAAATAAATGTACACACTGGTTAAATACGAATAAGCCATTACCACCACAGGTGTGCAGTGAAATACTATTTGCTCGAAGAGTTAGCTGGGTGGGTCAAGGCAGGAAATGTTTTGAGGGAGATTGTATTGTGATCAATTTCAGGGACAGGAGGGTGGTTGATCATATATGTAACTGGCACATGGGGAGGGGGGCTACTGGTATTCAGTCACTACCACTAACTTTCTTCTATCCCCACCAACTAACTCACCCTCAACCAGAGAGAAGAGCTAGATCATGGGAAAGATGGACCACCTCAGCCCAGAAGGCTAGTTTAAATTCCGGGTTCCACATCATTAACAGCTTAATACCAGTCCCTCTCCCCGTTAGTAACAGGTTTAGTGTTTTGGATCAGTTGGATTGACTGACCCACGGACATAACCTCGACGACAGGGCCCGCTCATCAGGACCTTGGATCGGCCATGAGGTTTTTCACTCTTGTGGTGGTACACTGGATTTCCATAAAGAGGAGGGGCGTGGGGAACCCCCAGGGTGACTCTCGAGGAAGTGCAGGATGCTAGCTCTTTCACATTTGGGTGGGAGGGGGTTAGAACCTTCATTCCCATTCAGGGATATATTGTTAGTTCTCGACAGGTTAACGAACCGCAGAACCCACAGGGCGGTGAAGCTTGTGATCAGCAATCAATGATGTGTGTTGCCCCCCAAGATATAGTAATGGCTGTAGGGAATGCAGTCTGCAATTCCATTGATATTGAAGATGTTATTGGTATGGGTAAGGCAGCGAACCCATCTGAGGACACCCACTTAGGCCCCCCTAGTACAGCTATCCAGAGTCATGAGCTAGCAGTGCATCAGGGCCTAAACATTTTGTCCTGGAATGTAGCTGGTTTAAATGCTAGAATGGACAAACCCGGATTGGGGTGAATTTATTGAGACCCAGGAGATTTGCCTATTCCAGGAGACGTGGTCCCTGAACCTCACACATAGAGAAGGGTTCGCAACGTTTTGTAAACCAGCCACACAGGGGCCTAGGGGAAGACCCTAAGGAGGTCTGTGTATATGGGTTGCTTCACAACTTGAATGTGAAGTACAATTGATAGAAACCCACTCACTGGATATTCTATGTATTATCGTCTCCCCCATTAATCTTCCAAAGATTATCATCATTAATGTGTACTCCCGCCCAGTTAGGCATGGACAGACTTCACAGACGCTAGATTGTTTGGCAGCCTTCCTCACAACGCTACCTGAGCAAGCTTTACTTATCATTGGGGGGGATTTTAATTGCCATTTCGAACCCCTCATTGGCTCACCGACCCCATTACGAGTGATGAGGATACATCTTGGGGAATCTTAATTTGCAATAACTACCCAATTAAGGCTTGGACTCCCCTAGTTTTGCAGATGACTACTCTCACTCTTAATCATTCATTAAGGGCTTGTAATGGTCGCCTATCTGGCGACAATCCTGGCAAGTTTACATTTGAGAGGATGGGTCAGAAATCAACTATAGATTATGCCCTGGTAAATGTGGATTTTTGGTATAGGGTTTTAGATTTTCAGGTCCACTCTCGTTAGAAAATGACCATACCCCATTGGTTATAACTCTGGACTGGCCTAAACAGGAATTAGTTCATGCCGACAATGGCCTACCTCCCCCGGACTTGATGTTAACAGATGGGGACAGAAGGATACGTTGGGCATCCTTCACACAAACCCCGGAGGACATGGCATCTTTGTATGAATCTATTATCCCCTTCCTTGAAAGGGCATGCTCTAATATTGAAAGTGCTGACGTTAGTGATTATCTTGAGGAGTTGGGGAATTATCATTTGGATCTGATAAGCTACCTGGGAGGGTTATTTTTTAATGAGTCAATCCCTAAAAGGAAAATGGCTAGAACCAACAACCCCTGGTATAATAGGGCTTGTAAAGAGCCGAAAAGCTCCCTATTGGCAAACCTTCACAGGGGGTGCAATATGAGCAGCAAGGCAGCAAGGGCACATTTTAAAAATACCATTTCAGCTGCAAAGCGTGATTGGGAAATTGAGAGGTGGCAGGCAATAAAGACTGACCTAATAGATAAAGATCTAAGAGGGTTTTGGAACCTGGTGAAAACTGGTAAATCTGAGTGTAGGTCTGCCATTGAACCAAACCTCGGGGAAGAGGTCTGGCGTTCCCATTTTAAACTTTTATACTCAAAGAATCAATCGGGAAATTCAGAGACGGGCTCACCAATTATAGATACAACGGAGCTCACTCCTGCAAATACACCACTTTGTACGTTGGCGGAGGTATCTGCAGCTCTGGCCAAAGTCCTGTCGAACAAGGCTCAAGGTCTGGACCGGGTCCCAAGAGATCTGTTCAGATCTGAACCGACCATTTGGACCCCGTCTCTTTTTGACGCTGTCCTGCGTGGCATGAATCATCCACCAACCTGGGGGGAGCAGAGATCATCCCTATTTTTAAAAAGGGATCCCCACTGGAACCGGGTAATTATAGGCCTATTAGCCTAATAGATGTAACCCAAAAGATCTTTGCCCGTGTTCTACTGGGAAGATTGCAGACTTGGATGGATGACCACAATATTTTAACTTCGCTACAGGCAGGTTTTAGGTAAAAAATCTCAACAATTGATCAGCTGTTTAGACTTCAGCTGATCCACTTGAAAACCATAATACTGGTGTGGAATTTTAGTTCGTGTACTGAACATCATCTACGCCATCTTGCAGATTCACGCACACACGTACACGACAGCCATTTTAGGTATCATGGTCTCCCTGTTCACGATCGCCCCGTCAGCACACTTCCCTGACCTTGCAAGCCTTCCCCGCGCACCCTGGCTGCCCCCGCACCCACATGCCCAGACAGTATGCACATCTAATAATGTAGAGTATGAGTAAGCAATACAATAATTCTAGGACAAGTAATCTATTGTGTAAAAATGAGAGAATACAGAAAGAAAGTATCAGACCAATTAAGGGACAACCGGGAAACAGGGATTACTCAGCCATAACAGTAAGGGATGTTTGCCACTGGTGTCCTGTGGTACATTGTACTATGGCTCTGCAAACTGGGTAAAGTAAATGCATTTCCACACTTGACTCAGGGTAGAAAGTGCAAGCAGTCACATGATTCTCATGGAGGTAGCATAGGGGGCATTATCTCAAAACTCAAAAATCATGTTGGATAAAGGCCCTGTTGGATGAGAAAGTAAATTGTGTATGTCAAACTTGGGAGGCAAGATGGCGGCCGTGTAGGACAGTCGGGAAGCAGCTCGAGTGAGGAGATGCGGTCTGGGAGATTGTAGGACCCAGATGAACCCGAACCACGCACCATGGTGCCGCAGAGTGCAGTGAATATATGACATGATATGCGAGGATATGGGAATTGAGGCATAATATAATGTGGATACAAAGACCCAGCCAGCCGATCTGAGCCCAAGAAAGGCAAGAAAGGCAAGGACAAAACGCGACAAACACTGAAGGAGATACCGCCCTGCCGCATGAAACTTACTCGCGGTTGGCCGCTCGAGAGGCTTCTGCTGGAACTGCTACGGGCTGTAAGGAGGCGGAGAACCCTATCAGCGGTCAGTTTGCTGGCGGAGGTTGCGGAGGCTGCGGAGGCGGCGTCTAGCAGGCAAGCACAGCGGAGTTCACAGGTGAGGCGGGTGAGGCGGTACCTGCAGCGGAGGAGGAGGGGACAGATCGAGGCTCTGGAGACCCGACTGAGTCAGCGGCGGTATTCTCCCTGCAGTGTTGGGAAAAGCGCCCTGAGAGCTCTGGAGGCTCTGGAGGCTCTGGCGGACTGTAGCCCGGAGGGAAAAATCCGGGGGTGCAACAGCACGAGGGGTGAGGCGCAGTTTGGGCTTCTAGAAAGGAGGAGAGAAATTATGGCCCCCAAAACTACTGCAGGCGCTAAGGCAGCCGCTAGAAGAAAGGCTGCAGCGGAGCTAGCAGGCTTAACCGCAGAGAACGAGATGGAGGGCAAAAAGACTAGGAAACAAGATACCCCAAATAAAAAAATGGCACAACAACAGGGAAACAGTAAAGTCAATCTGGATTCCCAGGGTACCACCCCGATATCGAATATTTTCCAGAAACTGGCTAAAATAAAAGGCTCTAATGATACTGTTGATTTTACCGCCACCAGTAATGAGGATGTCCAGGTTATGACAAGAGCCGAAGACGGGGGGGGGGGGCCCATGATGCAGAGGTTGTACCCACAAATGACACAGATATAGACACGTCTGTGCTCCAGGAGCAAACGGAAGACACACTGGGATATAAGAAAGCGGATCCAGGTATATCAGGAACTGGTACAGGAGAAGCGGAGGGCATTGTGCCCGCACTCAATCAGCTAGAAGGAATATCGGAGGAGGAAACTGGGGGCGATGCAAGTGACAAAAAAGAGGTCCCCAGTGAAGCGTTCTTTTCAGTGTCAGAGGGTGGGGAATGGTCGGAGGAAGGGGATGGTAGTCTGGATCAAGAAACTAGTGGGTCTGACGCAGACACTGACAGCGATCTGGAACAGGATGATCTTAGCCCCCCAATAACCGCAGTGAAAGCCATGAAGGGCTCGAAAATCCAACATAAAAAAAAAAGAGCAGCTGACGTCCAAGCTTGCCAATACAGTTCAAGACAGTCCAGGGGGGGAGACGGCACAGATGTCTCTCCTAGAGGTTATCCATCAGGAAATAATCTCGCACAGGGAAGAAGTTCGTCAGGAAAGCCGTAAATCTCAGGCAGCAGCCAGAAAAATCCAAGGGGCAGTCAGGAAACTAACAAAAGTCTGTATGAACCTAGGGGAGCATGTTAATAATCTGGAAGAACGAGTGGTCTCAGTGGAAGCCGAGACGGCAGCAGCATCTAGCACCATGGACTTACAAGGAACTCAGATTACTGATATACAGTGGAAATTGGAGGCGCTGGAGAATAGATCAAGACAGAATAACCTGCGCATCTTGGGAATTCCCGAAGGATCAGAGGATTCAGAAATGAAAACCTTCGTGGTGAAGCTATTTGAACAGGCCTTTACAGATCTGAAAGATTGGAATTGGTCAAGGGAGGTTCAGAGGGCACACCGTATACCTTTTAAGATTCACAAAAATGCAAAAGAGGGGGACAAACCAAGGGCTATTCTGATCTTCTTGGGCAATTTCAACTTGAGGCAAGCAATTTCAGAGAGAGCGAGACCTGATAAAAAAAGGACTGTGGACGGTTACTCCTTTTTTGTGCGCCCTGATTTCTGTCGTGTCACGGTGGAGAGACGCTGGAGACTACGCCAGATGATCAAACCGTTTCAAGATAAGGGCATGCAGGCATATTTGATTAATCCGGCCCAACTGAAGATAATTAAAGATGGTCAAACATTATATTTCTCTTCTGAGATAAAGGCCAAAGAATTTTTGCAGCTGCAGGGCATGTAGCAATGTGTAGTAATGTGTAGTAATGCACAGTAATGTATAACAGTATTTAGAATATGTCTATTTTGCCTGGTAGAGTAAATTTGTCCTGCATTAGGGGAGTATTTTGTTAAAAACGGATCTCTATTTAGACCAATAACTATTATGATAGGTACACGAAGTGGTGGTGTTGGGTGGTGCTGGGTGTAGTATATATGGTGGTGGGTGATAGGGTTATGGGCATTCAAGGATGGGTCATATGTTCTAAATCTCCTTAACTCGGGCGGCGAACCATCACGTGCACAGACCTTAAGTCTGAGCGCCTCGAAGAGAGGGGGGGAGAGCCCTGGCTGGGGAGAGGAGTGGCAGGGCAGGGAGGGGGAGGGTGGAAAAGAACGGGGGAAAAAAAGAAAATTTTTGAGATGGAAAGGAGTAAGACTATCACTATGAGCAGAATTATATGCATGGATAACAGTCATCGTAGGGAGAAGAAATGCGGCAATAATGTCAGACATTAGGATTTGTACCATAAATGCAGGGGGGTTAAATGACTGGAAAAAAAGGCAAAGGATATCACACTGGGTAAGATCTAATAATATAGACATACTCTGTATTCAGGAAACTCATATACCCTGGGATAAAAGGAAGCTGCTGGATATCTATGGGTATACGCTGATAGGGTGTTCGTCACAAACATCGATGATAAGAGGTGTGGCTATCTTAGCTAAATGCAATCTGGGGGGGGCGAAACGTAGCAAAACGGATGGGTCTGGTAGATGGGCCATAGTGGAACTTCAGATGGGGATTACGCTGTGTGTAATTTATGGCCCAAATGAAGATGAGCCAATGGTTTATGATAAGCTGGAGGAAGAATTGGCTAATTGGGCAACCCCGATGATAGTATGTGGTGATATGAACATCACAGCTGACTGGAAACAGGGAAGTAGATACATAGGACGTAAACGAAAGGTAAAGAGAGCTCTCGACTCTCTAATAGAGTCACATGGCCTGGGGGATGTATGGGGAATTAAGATGCCCAGGGATCCAGGGTATACATATTTCTCACATCCCGCACAGAAATATTCTAAACTAGATTATTTCTTTGTGACAAAGGGAGAAATCTGTAAGGTTAAAATTACAAAACCCCCAAGAATTATTTCGGATCATAATCCTTTGATACTAACATATAAGATCCCCAATACTCAAAGGAAGATCTCAAAGTGGACGTTTGAAAGGAAACTCCTAAATGATGAAAGGTTTGTTAAACACATTAAACACTGGGCGAAAGAATTTTTTGAAATGAATAGATATAGCGCATCTAGAAATGGCGTATGGGAATCCTTTAAAGCCTCATTAAGAGGGGAGACAATCAGCTGTGCAGCCAAATTAAGGAAAGAGGATAGAAGTAATTTGGAGAAACGTACGTTAGAGTTAGCAGAAGTCGAGAAATGCCACATAATGGAAATAGCTTCGGGTCAGGATAGTTCGGAAACGACTAGAACTATGGCTTTGATCAAGGGGGAGATCCTAAAAATAATTACGCAGAAGGAGATCGGTAATTATCAGACACACAGAGCAAGGAGATATGAGACAGGCGAGCAAGCTGGAAGAGTCCTAGCCCTCCGTATTAGGCAAGAAACGAATAAAAATAAAATTGCGAAGATCAAATATAATGGTGTTGAGCATACAGACCCTAAAGCAATAATGGAGGTATTCCAGAATTTTTATCAAAAATTATATGATCAGGAGACTGGGATGGTATCAATGCCGCATGACTATGGGCCATTATGCCCATCGCTGGGGGAGGAGGATAAGACGCGACTGGACCTAGACATAACATCAGAGGAGATCAAGACCGCATTATATGAACTAGCAGCGGGTAAAGCAGTAGGTCCAGATGGGCTACCATTAGAAGTTTATAGGGCTCTTGAAGAGGAAATCCTTCCTATGTTGGTAGACCTTTTTGATGGAATAATCTGCTCTGGAATGATCCCCGACACATGGAAACAAACCAATATCGTAATATTTCATAAGAAGGGGAAACCTGAGGAAAACCCTGGCTCGTATCGGCCAATATCATTGATAAATTCAGATGCAAAACTCTATTCGAAAGTATGGGCCAAAAGACTAGGGAGGGTAATTGGTCAACTTGTCTCACCCTGGCAGCATGGGTTTGTCCCGGGAAGGGGTACAACAGAACACATCGCGCGAGCAATCTCGCTGTTTGACTCGAATGCTGCTACAGGAGGAGATATGGCCATGATCCTTTTTTGATGCCGAAAAGGCCTTTGACCGTGTAGTTTGGGATTTTATGTGGGAGGCTTTAGCTAGAAGGGGTTTTGGAGAAAAATGTAGAAATGCAATTAAAGCTATGTATAGAGATCCAGTAGCCAGAATTAACGCAATGGGTCTGCAGTCGGAAGAAGTGGTGATTAGGAGAGGAACTCGACAGGGATGTCCCTGTTCCCCGATATTTTTTTCGCTCTTCATCGACCCTTTTATCAGGAAAATCCTCGCTTCTGATAATATATCCCCAGTCATAACTAATGGTTATAGCACTAAACTATTGGCATATGCGGATGACTTGGCAATCACCACCACGGATCCGCAAACGGCAATGATTGAACTAACTCAGCTTGCGCATGAGTTTGGATTATGTTCTGGCTATAGGCTTAATACGGAAAAAACAATAATAATTGGTACAAAAAACATCCATAAAAGAGATCCAAGATATGTGGATTCCGCAGTTTACCTTGGGGTAAGAATCAATGCTAATGTTGGGAAAATTATTGAGGAAAATGACCTGCCTCTACTTACCTCAATAGATAGAGAACTCAGAAGAATAGATGTCTTACATTTATCCTTGATTGGGAGGGTGAACGTATTGAAAATGTCAATGTTTCCGAAATTGTTGTATTTATTCCGTGCCATACCTTTACTAGTAGAGGAGGGTCTGCTAAAAAAAATGGAAGCAGTTTTTGTAAAATTCGTGTGGCAGTATGGGAAAATCCGGAGATCACTAGCTCGACTTTCTGCACCATTGGAGGAAGGAGGGCTATCTGCACCTAATTTGAGGTTGTACCACTGGGCTTGTTTACTGCTGCAAATGAATCATCTGTTGAAAAATGATGCTTTAGTAACCCCACCTGGCTTTTATAGAATTCCCTCAATATATGAAGTATTAGTAGGAGATAGGGCTTGGGGGCTCTTAACACGAGAAATTAATGTTTCATACTTTAAAAGGAGTAAAAGCAAAGTAATGCTAAGCGTATGGGGTACTTGGAAGGCGATATTGAAATTTTTGAAAATTCCGAAGATCAATGGTATGATTGACTTATGGAGCTCAAAACCCTTCTCTCATCTTGGAGAGAATCGAAATAGCAGTTCATGGAAGGCGCTGGGTATCAGATATTTGGGGGATGTCATGTGTGGGGATGATTTTCTGGGGTTTGATATTTTACAACAGAAATTCGGTATTCCGGCCACCCACTGGCTCCTGTATAATCAAGTCAAGCAAACGATCAAATCACTCAGACCGAGATTAGCATTACAGGAGATAAATCCTCTTATAAAGTATGTAATAAATGGTGGCAAGAAGATCAAAGTAGGGTATAGTTATCTTTTGAAGGCGCTGGGCGATGATATTGCACAGATAGAGTCTGCCTGGGCTCAAAGAATAGGGGATCCAGATGTAGACATAGATTATGCGCTCGCACTGAACAAAAAGGTATTAAGAGCAACTAATTTAAAAGCGCAGCATTACAAGATGGTCTTCAATTTGTATTATACCCCTGCAAAGCTGTTTCAATGGGGTTTAAGAGACAACGATAAATGCCCGAGGTGCAATCAAGGCCCGGCGGATCTACTGCATATCTTTTACTCTTGTCAGAATCTCACACCTGTTTTAACAGAAATGGAAAAATTTTTATCGGGGCTGCTAGAGCTTCAAATATCTCTATCCCCAATTACTGTTTTACTTGGTAGGGATGAAAACTTAGCAATTGGACACGAAGCTGAAGCATTTATTTTTCTATCCGTAGCTGTTTTTAGAATCTTAATTGCCGCGGCCTGGAAAGACCCGATTGCGCCCTCTTTTCAGATGTGGCTAACCAGGCTGCTGGGGATCCATAATATAGAGGAATGCCTATATAGCTTTAAGGGTAAAAGGAGGAAAGAGTATGGTACAAGGATTTGGGCTCCTCTTAGGAACTGGAGAGAACTAAGATGAATAGACCGGGAGTTGATGGGAGAACGATCCCCCTGCATTATTTGGACTGTAACATTCTCGTGAACTTTTGCTGCTCTTCTGCTGATCGTTGAGATTTTTACGTATTAACTGTCTGATTTTATTACATGCAATATAGTTTAAGTCCATATGTGTAAATGTCTGATGGTATTCAGTTGGTATTTGTAATTTTGTGTTATATTCCGATCCATCTCAATAAAAATATATTTTTTTTTTAAATTACTCACTTTTTTATCAAACCATCGGGGGTCCCAAGATTCTACTGAGATTGCCTCTTGTTACCCCCGGATCATCACTCAGCAGCCAGGTGTGTGTCTGAGTTTGCCTTCTATTTCTGTCACCGGGCCTGCTGTGGGTGGTACTACTGCGAATACTGACATTATAAAAAATGGGGGCCTTTATTGAAAATGCCTTGGTGTCCAGTGCCTCGCCCTCTAGGGGGAGACAGTGCACCTAATCCCTCGCACAATGCCAAAGGTCTTGATATACATTCGACTCACCTTACCCCCGTGCAGCGGCCTATTCTCTACCATGTATCGATTTACCCCCCGCATCGACCCCATTTGTGGTTGTCTTGGTAAAAGTACTGGTGTTGGAACAGGGCGTTGTGGAGACATATACTGAGCTAAAAAATAAATGTACACACTGGTTAAATACGAATAAGCCATTACCACCACAGGTGTGCAGTGAAATACTATTTGCTCGAAGAGTTAGCTGGGTGGGTCAAGGCAGGAAATGTTTTGAGGGAGATTGTATTGTTATCAATTTCAGGGACAGGAGGGTGGTTGATCATATATGTAACTGGCACATGGGGAGGGGGGCTACTGGTATTCAGTCACTACCACTAACTTTCTTCTAGCCCCACCAACTAACTCACCCTCAACCAGAGAGAAGAGCTAGATCATGGGAAAGATGGACCACCTCAGCCCAGAAGGCTAGTTTAAATTCCGGGTTCCACATCATTAACAGCTTAATACCAGTCCCTCTCCCCGTTAGTAACAGGTTTAGTGTTTTGGATCAGTTGGATTGACTGACCCACGGACATAACCTCGACGACAGGGCCCGCTCATCAGGACCTTCGATCGGCCATGAGGTTTTTCACTCTTGTGGTGGTACACTGGATTTCCATAAAGAGGAGGGGCGTGGGGAACCCCCAGGGTGACTCTCGAGGAAGTGCAGGATGCTAGCTCTTTCACATTTGGGTGGGAGGGGGTTAGAACCTTCATTCCCATTCAGGGATATATTGTTAGTTCTCGACAGGTTAACGAACCGCAGAACCCACAGGGCGGTGAAGCTTGTGATCAGCAATCAATGATGTGTGTTGCCCCCCAAGATATAGTAATGGCTGTAGGGAATGCAGTCTGCAATTCCATTGATATTGAAGAAGTTATTGGTATGGGTAAGGCAGCGAACCCATCTGAGGACACCCACTTAGGCCCCCCTAGTACAGCTATCCAGAGTCATGAGCTAGCAGTGCATCAGGGCCTAAACATTTTGTCCTGGAATGTAGCTGGTTTAAATGCTAGAATGGACAAACCCGGATTGGGGTGAATTTATTGAGACCCAGGAGATTTGCCTATTCCAGGAGACGTGGTCCCTGAACCTCACACATAGAGAAGGGTTCGCAACGTTTTGTAAACCAGCCACACAGGGGCCTAGGGGAAGACCCTAAGGAGGTCTGTGTATATGGGTTGCTTCACAACTTGAATGTGAAGTACAATTGATAGAAACCCACTCCCTGGATATTCTATGTATTATCGTCTCCCCCATTAATCTTCCAAAGATTATCATCATTAATGTGTACTCCCGCCCAGTTAGGCATGGACAGACTTCACAGATGCTAGATTGTTTGGCAGCCTTCCTCACAACGCTACCTGAGCAAGCTTTACTTATCATTGGGGGGGATTTTAATTGCCATTGCGAACCCCTCATTGGCTCACCGACCCCATTACGAGTGATGAGGATACATCTTGGGGAATCTTAATTTGCAATAACTACCCAATTAAGGCTTGGACTCCCCTAGTTTTGCAGATGACTACTCTCACTCTTAATCATTCATTAAGGGCTTGTAATGGTCGCCTATCTGGCGACAATCCTGGCAAGTTTACATTTGAGAGGATGGGTCAGAAATCAACTATAGATTATGCCCTGGTAAATGTGGATTTTTGGTATAGGGTTTTAGATTTTCAGGTCCACTCTCGTTAGAAAATTACCATACCCCATTGGTTATAACTCTGGACTGGCCTAAACAGGAATTAGTTCATGCCGACAATGGCCTACCTCCCCCGGACTTGATGTTAACAGATGGGGACAGAAGGATACGTTGGGCATCCTTCACACAAACCCCGGAGGACATGGCATCTTTGTATGAATCTATTATCCCCTTCCTTGAAAGGGCATGCTCTAATATTGAAAGTGCTGACGTTAGTGATTATCTTGAGGAGTTGGGGAATTATCATTTGGATCTGATAAGCTACCTGGGAGGGTTATTTTTTAATGAGTCAATCCCTAAAAGGAAAATGGCTAGAACCAACAACCCCTGGTATAATAGGGCTTGTAAAGAGCCGAAAAGCTCCCTATTGGCAAACCTTCACAGGGGGTGCAATATGAGCAGCAAGGCAGCAAGGGCACATTTTAAAAATACCATTTCAGCTGCAAAGCGTGATTGGGAAATTGAGAGGTGGCAGGCAATAAAGACTGACCTAATAGATAAAGATCTAAGAGGGTTTTGGAACCTGGTGAAAACTGGTAAATCTGAGTGTAGGTCTGCCATTGAACCAAACCTCGGGGAAGAGGTCTGGCGTTCCCATTTTAAACTTTTATACTCAAAGAATCAATCGGGAAATTCAGAGACGGGCTCACCAATTATAGATACAACGGAGCTCACTCCTGCAAATACACCACTTTGTACGTTGGCGGAGGTATCTGCAGCTCTGGCCAAAGTCCTGTCGAACAAGGCTCAAGGTCTGGACCGGGTCCCAAGAGATCTGTTCAGATCTGAACCGACCATTTGGACCCCGTCTCTTTTTGACGCTGTCCTGCGTGGCATGAATCATCCACCAACCTGGGGGGAGCAGAGATCATCCCTATTTTTAAAAAGGGATCCCCACTGGAACCGGGTAATTATAGGCCTATTAGCCTAATAGATGTAACCCAAAAGATCTTTGCCCGTGTTCTACTGGGAAGATTGCAGACTTGGATGGATGACCACAATATTTTAACTTCGCTACAGGCAGGTTTTAGGTAAAAAATCTCAACAATTGATCAGCTGTTTAGACTTCAGCTGATCCACTTGAAAACCATAATACTGGTGTGGAATTTTAGTTCGTGTACTGAACATCATCTACGCCATCTTGCAGATTCACGCACACACGTACACGACAGCCATTTTAGGTATCATGGTCTCCCTGTTCACGATCGCCCCGTCAGCACACTTCCCTGACCTTGCAAGCCTTCCCCGCGCACCCTGGCTGCCCCCGCACCCACATGCCCAGACAGTATGCACATCTAATAATGTAGAGTATGAGTAAGCAATAAAATAATTCTAGGACAAGTAATCTATTGTGTAAAAATGAGAGAATACAGAAAGAAAGTATCAGACCAATTAAGGGACAACCGGGAAACAGGGATTACTCAGCCATAACAGTAAGGGATGTTTGCCACTGGTGTCCTGTGGTACATTGTACTATGGCTCTGCAAACTGGGTAAAGTAAATGCATTTCCACACTTGACTCAGGGTAGAAAGTGCAAGCAGTCACATGATTCTCATGGAGGTAGCATAGGGGGCATTATCTCAAAACTCAAAAATCATGTTGGATAAAGGCCCTGTTGGATGAGAAAGTAAATTGTGTATGTCAAACTTGGGAGGCAAGATGGCGGCCGTGTAGGACGGTCGGGAAGCAGCTCGAGTGAGGAGATGCGGTCTGGGAGATTGTAGGACCCAGATGAACCCGAACCACGCACCATGGTGCCGCAGAGTGCAGTGAATATATGACATGATATGCGAGGATATGGGAATTGAGGCATAATATAATGTGGATACAAAGACCCAGCCAGCCGATCTGAGCGCAAGAAAGGCAAGAAAGGCAAGAAAGGCAAGGACAAAACGCGACAAACACTGAAGGAGATACCGCCCTGCCGCATGAAACTTACTCGCGGTTGGCCGCTCGAGCGGCTTCTGCTGGAACTGCTACGGGCTGTAAGGAGGCGGAGAACCCTATCAGCGGTCAGTTTGCTGGCGGAGGTTGCGGAGGCTGCGGAGGCGGCGTCTAGCAGGCAAGCACAGCGGAGTTCGCAGGTGAGGCGGGTGAGGCGGTACCTGCAGCGGAGGAGGAGGGGACAGATCGAGGCTCTGGAGACCCGACTGAGTCAGCGGCGGTATTCTCCCTGCAGTGTTGGGAAAAGCGCCCTGAGAGCTCTGGAGGCTCTGGCGGACTGTAGCCCGGAGGGAAAAATCCGGGGGTGCAACAGCACGAGGGGTGAGGCGCAGTTTGGGCTTCTAGAAAGGAGGAGAGAAATTATGGCCCCCAAAACTACTGCAGGCGCTAAGGCAGCCGCTAGAAGAAAGGCTGCAGCGGAGCTAGCAGGCTTAACCGCAGAGAACGAGATGGAGGGCAAAAAGACTAGGAAACAAGATACCCCAAATAAAAAAATGGCACAACAACAGGGAAACAGTAAAGTCAATCTGGATTCCCAGGGTACCACCCCGATATCGAATATTTTCCAGAAACTGGCTAAAATAAAAGGCTCTAATGATACTGTTGATTTTACCGCCACCAGTAATGAGGATGTCCAGGTTATGACAAGAGCCGAAGACGGGGGGGGGGGCCCATGATGCAGAGGTTGTACCCACAATTGAGACAGATATAGACACGTCTGTGCTCCAGGAGCAAACGGAAGACACACTGGGATATAAGAAAGCGGATCCAGGTATATCAGGAACTGGTACAGGAGAAGCGGAGGGCATTGTGCCCGCACTCAATCAGCTAGAAGGAATATCGGAGGAGGAAACTGGGGGCGATGCAAGTGACAAAAAAGAGGTCCCCAGTGAAGCGTTCTTTTCAGTGTCAGAGGGTGGGGAATGGTCGGAGGAAGGGGATGGTAGTCTGGATCAAGAAACTAGTGGGTCTGACGCAGACACTGACAGTGATCTGGAACAGGATGATCTTAGCCCCCCAATAACCGCAGTGAAAGCCATGAAGGGCTCGAAAATCCAACATAAAAAAAAGAGCAGCTGACGTCCAAGCTTGCCAATACAGTTCAAGACAGTCCAGGGGGGGAGACGGCACAGATGTCTCTCCTAGAGGTTATCCATCAGGAAATAATCTCGCACAGGGAAGAAGTTCGTCAGGAAAGCCGTAAATCTCAGGCAGCAGCCAGAAAAATCCAAGGGGCAGTCAGGAAACTAACAAAAGTCTGTATGAACCTAGGGGAGCGTGTTAATAATCTGGAAGAACGAGTGGTCTCAGTGGAAGCCAAGACGGCAGCAGCATCTAGCACCATGGACTTACAAGGAACTCAGATTACTGATATACAGTGGAAATTGGAGGCGCTGGAGAATAGATCAAGACAGAATAACCTGCGCATCTTGGGAATTCCCGAAGGATCAGAGGATTCAGAAATGAAAACCTTCGTGGTGAAGCTATTTGAACAGGCCTTTACAGATCTGAAAGATTGGAATTGGTCAAGGGAGGTTCAGAGGGCACACCGTATACCTTTTAAGATTCACAAAAATGCAAAAGAGGGGGACAAACCAAGGACTATTCTGATCTTCTTGGGCAATTTCAACTTGAGGCAAGCAATTTCAGAGAGAGCGAGACCTGATAAAAAAAGGACTGTGGACGGTTACTCCTTTTTTGTGCGCCCTGATTTCTGTTGTGTCACGGTGGAGAGACGCTGGAGACTACGCCAGATGATCAAACCGTTTCAAGATAAGGGCATGCAGGCATATTTGATTAATCCGGCCCAACTGAAGATAATTAAAGATGGTCGAACATTATATTTCTCTTCTGAGATAAAGGCCAAAGAATTTTTGCAGCTGCAGGGCATGTAGCAATGTGTAGTAATGTGTAGTAATGCACAGTAATGTATAACAGTATTTAGAATATGTCTATTTTGCCTGGTAGAGTAAATTTGTCCTGCATTAGGGGAGTATTTTGTTAAAAACGGATCTCTATTTAGACCAATAACTATTATGATAGGTACACGAAGTGGTGGTGTTGGGTGGTGCTGGGTGTAGTATATATGGTGGTGGGTGATAGGGTTATGGGCATTCAAGGATGGGTCATATGTTCTAAATCTCCTTAACTCGGGCGGCGAACCATCACGTGCACAGACCTTAAGTCTGAGCGCCTCGAAGAGAGGGGGGGAGAGCCCTGGCTGGGGAGAGGAGTGGCAGGGCAGGGAGGGGGAGGGTGGAAAAGAACGGGCGGAAAAAAAGAAAATTTTTGAGATGGAAAGGAGTAAGACTATCACTATGAGCAGAATTATATGCATGGATAACAGTCATCGTAGGGAGAAGAAATGCGGCAATAATGTCAGACATTAGGATTTGTACCATAAATGCAGGGGGGTTAAATGACTGGAAAAAAAGGCAAAGGATATCACACTGGGTAAGATCTAATAATATAGACATACTCTGTATTCAGGAAACTCATATACCCTGGGATAAAAGGAAGCTGCTGGATATCTATGGGTATACGCTGATAGGGTGTTCATCACAAACATCGATGATAAGAGGTGTGGCTATCTTAGCTAAATGCAATCTGGGGGGGGCGAAACGTAGCAAAACGGATGGGTCTGGTAGATGGGCCATAGTGGAACTTCAGATGGGGATTACGCTGTGTGTAATTTATGGCCCAAATGAAGATGAGCCAATGGTTTATGATAAGCTGGAGGAAGAATTGGCTAATTGGGCAACCCCGATGATAGTATGTGGTGATATGAACATCACAGCTGACTGGAAACAGGGAAGTAGATACATAGGACGTAAACGAAAGGTAAAGAGAGCTCTCGACTCTCTAATAGAGTCACATGGCCTGGGGGATGTATGGGGAATTAAGATGCCCAGGGATCCAGGGTATACATATTTCTCACATCCCGCACAGAAATATTCTAAACTAGATTATTTCTTTGTGACAAAGGGAGAAATCTGTAAGGTTAAAATTACAAAACCCCCAAGAATTATTTCGGATCATAATCCTTTGATACTAACATATAAGATCCCCAATACTCAAAGGAAGATCTCAAAGTGGACGTTTGAAAGGAAACTCCTAAATGATGAAAGGTTTGTTAAACACATTAAACACTGGGCGAAAGAATTTTTTGAAATGAATAGATATAGCGCATCTAGAAATGGCGTATGGGAATCCTTTAAAGCCTCATTAAGAGGGGAGACAATCAGCTGTGCAGCCAAATTAAGGAAAGAGGATAGAAGTAATTTGGAGAAACGTACGTTAGAGTTAGCAGAAGTCGAGAAATGCCACATAATGGAAATAGCTTCGGGTCAGGATAGTTCGGAAACGACTAGAACTATGGCTTTGATCAAGGGGGAGATCCTAAAAATAATTACGCAGAAGGAGATCGGTAATTATCAGACACACAGAGCAAGGAGATATGAGACAGGCGAGCAAGCTGGAAGAGTCCTAGCCCTCCGTATTAGGCAAGAAACGAATAAAAATAAAATTGCGAAGATCAAATATAATGGTGTTGAGCATACAGACCCTAAAGCAATAATGGAGGTATTCCAGAATTTTTATCAAAAATTATATGATCAGGAGACTGGGATGGTATCAATGCCGCATGACTATGGGCCATTATGCCCATCGCTGGGGGAGGAGGATAAGACGCGACTGGACCTAGACATAACATCAGAGGAGATCAAGACCGCATTATATGAACTAGCAGCGGGTAAAGCAGTAGGTCCAGATGGGCTACCATTAGAAGTTTATAGGGCTCTTGAAGAGGAAATCCTTCCTATGTTGGTAGACCTTTTTAATGGAATAATCTGCTCTGGAATGATCCCCGACACATGGAAACAAACCAATATCGTAATATTTCATAAGAAGGGGAAACCTGAGGAAAACCCTGGCTCGTATCGGCCAATATCATTGATAAATTCAGATGCAAAACTCTATTCGAAAGTATGGGCCAAAAGACTAGGGAGGGTAATTGGTCAACTTGTCTCACCCTGGCAGCATGGGTTTGTCCCGGGAAGGGGTACAACAGAACACATCGCGCGAGCAATCTCGCTGTTTGACTCGAATGCTGCTACAGGAGGAGATATGGCCATGATCCTTTTAGATGCCGAAAAGGCCTTTGACCGTGTAGTTTGGGATTTTATGTGGGAGGCTTTAGCTAGAAGGGGTTTTGGAGAAAAATGTAGAAATGCAATTAAAGCTATGTATAGAGATCCAGTAGCCAGAATTAACGCAATGGGTCTGCAGTCGGAAGAAGTGGTGATTAGGAGAGGAACTCGACAGGGATGTCCCTGTTCCCCGATACTTTTTCCGCTCTTCATCGACCCTTTTATCAGGAAAATCCTCGCTTCTGATAATATATCCCCAGTCATAACTAATGGTTATAGCACTAAACTATTGGCATATGCGGATGACTTGGCAATCACCACCACGGATCCGCAAACGGCAATGATTGAACTAACTCAGCTTGCGCATGAGTTTGGATTATGTTCTGGCTATAGGCTTAATACGGAAAAAACAATAATAATTGGTACAAAAAACATCCATAAAAGAGATCCAAGATATGTGGATTCCGCAGTTTACCTTGGGGTAAGAATCAATGCTAATGTTGGGAAAATTATTGAGGAAAATTACCTGCCTCTACTTACCTCAATAGATAGAGAACTCAGAAGAATAGATGTCTTACATTTATCCTTGATTGGGAGGGTGAACGTATTGAAAATGTCAATGTTTCCGAAATTGTTGTATTTATTCCGTGCCATACCTTTACTAGTAGAGGAGGGTCTGCTAAAAAAAATGGAAGCAGTTTTTGTAAAATTCGTGTGGCAGTATGGGAAAATCCGGAGATCACTAGCTCGACTTTCTGCACCATTTGAGGAAGGAGGGCTATCTGCACCTAATTTGAGGTTGTACCACTGGGCTTGTTTACTGCTGCAAATGAATCATCTGTTGAAAAATGATGCTTTAGTAACCCCACCTGGCTTTTATAGAATTCCCTCAATATATGAAGTATTAGTAGGAGAAAGGGCTTGGGGGCTCTTAACACGAGAAATTAATGTTTCATACTTTAAAAGGAGTAAAAGCAAAGTAATGCTAAGCGTATGGGGTACTTGGAAGGCGAAATTGAAATTTTTGAAAATTCCGAAGATCAATGGTATGATTGACTTATGGAGCTCAAAACCCTTCTCTCATCTTGGAGAGAATCGAAATAGCAGTTCATGGAAGGCGCTGGGTATCAGATATTTGGGGGATGTCATGTGTGGGGATGATTTTCTGGGGTTTGATATTTTACAACAGAAATTCGGTATTCCGGCCACCCACTGGCTCCTGTATAATCAAGTCAAGCAAATGATCAAATCACTCAGACCGAGATTAGCATTACAGGAGATAAATCCTCTTATAAAGTATGTAATAAATGGTGGCAAGAAGATCAAAGTAGGGTATAGTTATCTTTTGAAGGCGCTGGGCGATGATATTGCACAGATAGAGTCTGCCTGGGCTCAAAGAATAGGGGATCCAGATGTAGACATAGATTATGCGCTTGCACTGAACAAAAAGGTATTAAGAGCAACTAATTTAAAAGCGCAGCATTACAAGATGGTCTTCAATTTGTATTATACCCCTGCAAAGCTGTTTCAATGGGGTTTAAGAGACAACGATAAATGCCCGAGGTGCAATCAAGGCCCGGCGGATCTACTGCATATCTTTTACTCTTGTCAGAATCTCACACCTGTTTTAACAGAAATGGAAAAAATTTTATCGGGGCTGCTAGAGCTTCAAATATCTCTATCCCCAATTACTGTTTTACTTGGTAGGGATGAAAACTTAGCAATTGGACACGAAGCTGAAGCATTTATTTTTCTATCCGTAGCTGTTTTTAGAATCTTAATTGCCGCGGCCTGGAAAGACCCGATTGCGCCCTCTTTTCAGATGTGGCTAACCAGGCTGCTGGGGATCCATAATATAGAGGAATGCCTATATAGCTTTAAGGGTAAAAGGAGGAAAGAGTATGGTACAAGGATTTGGGCTCCTCTTAGGAACTGGAGAGAACTAAGATGAATAGACAGGGAGTTGATGGGAGAACGATCCCCCTGCATTATTTGGACTGTAACATTCTCGTGAACTTTTGCTGCTCTTCTGCTGATCGTTGAGATTTTTACGTATTAACTGTCTGATTTTATTACATGCAATATAGTTTAAGTCCATATGTGTAAATGTCTGATGGTATTCAGTTGGTATTTGTAATTTTGTGTTATATTCCGATCCATCTCAATAAAAATATTTTTTTTTTAAAATTACTCACTTTTTTATCAAACCATCGGGGGTCCCAAGATTCTACTGAGATTGCCTCTTGTTACCCCCGGATCATCACTCAGCAGCCAGGTGTGTGTCTGAGTTTGCCTTCTATTTCTGTCACCGGGCCTGCTGTGGGTGGTACTACTGCGAATACTGACATTATAAAAAATGGGGGCCTTTATTGAAAATGCCTTTGTGTCCAGTGCCTCGCCCTCTAGGGGGAGACAGTGCACCTAATCCCTCGCACAATGCCAAAGGTCTTGATATACATTCGACTCACCTTACCCCCGTGCAGCGGCCTATTCTCTACCATGTATCGATTTACCCCCCGCATCGACCCCATTTGTGGTTGTCTTGGTAAAAGTACTGGTGTTGGAACAGGGCGTTGTGGAGACATATACTGAGCTAAAAAATAAATGTACACACTGGTTAAATACGAATAAGCCATTACCACCACAGGTGTGCAGTGAAATACTATTTGCTCGAAGAGTTAGCTGGGTGGGTCAAGGCAGGAAATGTTTTGAGGGAGATTGTATTGTGATCAATTTCAGGGACAGGAGGGTGGTTGATCATATATGTAACTGGCACATGGGGAGGGGGGCTACTGGTATTCAGTCACTACCACTAACTTTCTTCTATCCCCACCAACTAACTCACCCTCAACCAGAGAGAAGAGCTAGATCATGGGAAAGATGGACCACCTCAGCCCAGAAGGCTAGTTTAAATTCCGGGTTCCACATCATTAACAGCTTAATACCAGTCCCTCTCCCCGTTAGTAACAGGTTTAGTGTTTTGGATCAGTTGGATTGACTGACCCACGGACATAACCTCGACGACAGGGCCCGCTCATCAGGACCTTGGATCGGCCATGAGGTTTTTCACTCTTGTGGTGGTACACTGGATTTCCATAAAGAGGAGGGGGGTGGGGAACCCCCAGGGTGACTCTCGAGGAAGTGCAGGATGCTAGCTCTTTCACATTTGGGTGGGAGGGGGTTAGAACCTTCATTCCCATTCAGGGATATATTGTTAGTTCTCGACAGGTTAACGAACCGCAGAACCCACAGGGCGGTGAAGCTTGTGATCAGCAATCAATGATGTGTGTTGCCCCCCAAGATATAGTAATGGCTGTAGGGAATGCAGTCTGCAATTCCATTGATATTGAAGAAGTTATTGGTATGGGTAAGGCAGCGAACCCATCTGAGGACACCCACTTAGGCCCCCCTAGTACAGCTATCCAGAGTCATGAGCTAGCAGTGCATCAGGGCCTAAACATTTTGTCCTGGAATGTAGCTGGTTTAAATGCTAGAATGGACAAACCCGGATTGGGGTGAATTTATTGAGACCCGGGAGATTTGCCTATTCCAGGAGACGTGGTCCCTGAACCTCACACATAGAGAAGGGTTCGCAACGTTTTGTAAACCAGCCACACAGGGGCCTAGGGGAAGACCCTAAGGAGGTCTGTGTATATGGGTTGCTTCACAACTTGAATGTGAAGTACAATTGATAGAAACCCACTCCCTGGATATTCTATGTATTATCGTCTCCCCCATTAATCTTCCAAAGATTATCATCATTAATGTGTACTCCCGCCCAGTTAGGCATGGACAGACTTCACAGACGCTAGATTGTTTGGCAGCCTTCCTCACAACGCTACCTGAGCAAGCTTTACTTATCATTGGGGGGGATTTTAATTGCCATTTCGAACCCCTCATTGGCTCACCGACCCCATTACGAGTGATGAGGATACATCTTGGGGAATCTTAATTTGCAATAACTACCCAATTAAGGCTTGGACTCCCCTAGTTTTGCAGATGACTACTCTCACTCTTAATCATTCATTAAGGGCTTGTAATGGTCGCCTATCTGGCGACAATCCTGGCAAGTTTACATTTGAGAGGATGGGTCAGAAATCAACTATAGATTATGCCCTGGTAAATGTGGATTTTTGGTATAGGGTTTTAGATTTTCAGGTCCACTCTCGTTAGAAAGTGACCATACCCCATTGGTTATAACTCTGGACTGGCCTAAACAGGAATTAGTTCATGCCGACAATGGCCTACCTCCCCCGGACTTGATGTTAACAGATGGGGACAGAAGGATACGTTGGGCATCCTTCACACAAACCCCGGAGGACATGGCATCTTTGTATGAATCTATTATCCCCTTCCTTGAAAGGGCATGCTCTAATATTGAAAGTGCTGACGTTAGTGATTATCTTGAGGAGTTGGGGAATTATCATTTGGATCTGATAAGCTACCTGGGAGGGTTATTTTTTAATGAGTCAATCCCTAAAAGGAAAATGGCTAGAACCAACAACCCCTGGTATAATAGGGCTTGTAAAGAGCCGAAAAGCTCCCTATTGGCAAACCTTCACAGGGGGTGCAATATGAGCAGCAAGGCAGCAAGGGCACATTTAAAAAATACCATTTCAGCTGCAAAGCGTGATTGGGAAATTGAGAGGTGGCAGGCAATAAAGACTGACCTAATAGATAAAGATCTAAGAGGGTTTTGGAACCTGGTGAAAACTGGTAAATCTGAGTGTAGGTCTGCCATTGAACCAAACCTCGGGGAAGAGGTCTGGCGTTCCCATTTTAAACTTTTATACTCAAAGAATCAATCGGGAAATTCAGAGACGGGCTCACCAATTATAGATACAACGGAGCTCACTCCTGCAAATACACCACTTTGTACGTTGGCGGAGGTATCTGCAGCTCTGGCCAAAGTCCTGTCGAACAAGGCTCAAGGTCTGGACCGGGTCCCAAGAGATCTGTTCAGATCTGAACCGACCATTTGGACCCCGTCTCTTTTTGACGCTGTCCTGCGTGGCATGAATCATCCACCAACCTGGGGGGAGCAGAGATCATCCCTATTTTTAAAAAGGGATCCCCACTGGAACCGGGTAATTATAGGCCTATTAGCCTAATAGATGTAACCCAAAAGATCTTTGCCCGTGTTCTACTGGGAAGATTGCAGACTTGGATGGATGACCACAATATTTTAACTTCGCTACAGGCAGGTTTTAGGTAAAAAATCTCAACAATTGATCAGCTGTTTAGACTTCAGCTGATCCACTTGAAAACCATAATACTGGTGTGGAATTTTAGTTCGTGTACTGAACATCATCTACGCCATCTTGCAGATTCACGCACACACGTACACGACAGCCATTTTAGGTATCATGGTCTCCCTGTTCACGATCGCCCCGTCAGCACACTTCCCTGACCTTGCAAGCCTTCCCCGCGCACCCTGGCTGCCCCCGCACTCACATGCCCAAGTCATGAACCCTCCCCTCCCATGACTCTGTCTTAGGGAATCACACCCCACGCCTGACCAACACCTCCTTTCCGTCCATGAATACCCCTCCTTTTGATGACCCCTTCCTCTGAGCCTGACTGCCTGTACGAACCGCTGGTCATCCTTTAGCCCGAGGATACAGTTTATTGCCCATTACTGTATGCACTCGCCTTTCCTGAAAGGAGCCACTATTGATCACGACCTCCCCATCCTCTGAGATTTGACCAGGCGCACACATTCCAAAGGAATCGGCAGAACACTCAGCTGCGTGATAGCCCCCTCCCAATCATATGAGGGGAAAGGGCCCCTACTGTTGTCATGTGTTGGAAGGGGCCGGAACTGGGGGGGTGCCGGTGATGTCGTTCTCATACTTCACAATGTCCCTGTTGTAATAAAGGACGTTCACATGTCTTAAACCAGGGTATAAAAGACCAGGTCTCAGAGAGGTTGAGAGAGCACCTCGAGACGATACCTTGTTGTCCGATCTGATGTGTTCTCCTCCGTCGGAATAAAACTTGTTTCCTGTCTTCCTGTCTCCAGCGCCTGCCTCTTCATTGAATAACTTCGTATGGTATTAGAGGCGTTTTACGCCGGGCAAATTTAACTTAGGAAACATCTACTGAAATCGCCTGACCATTTTGAATTGATCTTTATCAATTGGCGTCCCAAACGCGGGGCCCATCAGCGACACGTGGATCCAGTGGGAGAGGTCCCGACGACAGAGTGAACAACTCCAACGATCGGAAGAGCTCCTGTCCGATAGACCCTCGTCTGACAGCCGATCATCTGAACTTCACTGATTCCGAGCAGACCTCTCCCGAGTGATCTACGGTCCTGACTGGGAACCACCAGGAGTGCCGCGATAGCAACAGAGAGTAGAGGACGATCGGGCGCTGGAAGCGGAAGACGAGAAACTGTCCATACGGTTCGGGTAAGGTCGTGACACATGACAAAATTGCGAAATTGATTGATTGATTCTTTGAAAATACTAGTATTACTTATTGACTGTTTCTGAGAAATTCTCTATTTGCAAACAAGCACAGAATCGCCATACTCTGTTTAGTCTTTGCAGATAGTGAAGGGTAGGCAACGCAAACCTTTAACACGTCGTGCCTACTTTTCTCCTCATTGATTGATTGATTGAATCGAGCATTGAATTGTTCGAAGTTGGTTCTCTTAAGGATCTTCTCTGCCCGCAAACGGGGAAGAATAGGAATATTCTCCCTCCCTTTGCCGGTAGTGAAGGATAGGTAACGCAAGCCTTTAACACGTCGTACCTATTTCATTCCTCATTGATTGATTGATTGTCCGAACATTGACTGTTTGGAATTGGTTCTTTTTGGAGGTATTCTCTGTTTGCAAGTAGCGTAGAATAGAATATTCTGTCCAGTCTTTGCAAATAGTGAAAAGATAGGTAGTGCAGGCTTTTGCCTCCCATTGTAATCCGTCATGCCCATCTTCTCCCCATTGGTTCATAGTTGGGTCAACCCGGACCGCTTATTAGAGATGAACCATCCAGCTCCACTGGAAGGCACCCCTAATAAGGACATGTTTACTAAGCAAGGACTAGTCGCTATAGCTTATAGTAAGTTATGGCATAAATATACCAAAAAGGATCCTAAAAGCCAGTGGCCACTGATAGGTTCTTTTGATGAAAATAAAATAAAAACACTAGAAGCAGCTGTAAAAATAAATAAGGTAACGCCCACTATGCTTGATAGTATTGGCATGTGGCGCAAAGAAGCAGAACATCGCAGGAAAAGAGAGGAAGCGAAAACAGTGAAAGAATTACGAACAGCAGCCCATCTGGCCGCAAAAGAACTAGATGAAGAAATAAGAAGAAGAGAGGAAGTTAAACAAACGCAAGAATCAGGACTGGCAGGCCAATGCCCTGTCAGGACCACCTCTGCGCTCTACCCGGAGATTCCCTCCAAACAGCGGGCAAATGACGAGTTACTGCTCGGTCCTCCAATTATCTACATGCCTCCTCCTTATGCTCCCAGCCAGCCTCTAGCACAACACTCACCAGTTCAAAGTGCAGGTGTGGGTGACCCTAGCGCTAGTGCGCCGGCTCTTACGGCCTTCGCACCAGCCGCAGTGGTAACAACAGCAGATGAACATGAGACTAGCAGGCACCTAACAGCCAGACCAAATAGGTTGAGCAAAGATGAGTGGGATGGAATCGACAAGATAGCAAAAACATTGGTAGAACGGAAGGAGAGCGAAGAATATACGATGAATATGCACAATTCACATGCCGTTAGTCACAGACGGCATTTCATTTTACGGTTCAGCTACCACACCCTGAATGCATATGAGGATAGGTACCAGAATAAGGGTCCTGCAAAACTGACGACTCTATATAGAAGGGTCGATGTTGGAGATGGGACTGAGAGCGATGTGACGGACCTCTTCATGCAAACGCTTGAGGTCTTCCGCCACCTCACGGAACAGAAACCAGAGGTCAAGATCACAGTCCCTGAGACGATTGAGCCCTCATTAGAAGCAGCCAACACTATGATGCCTATCAGAGAAGCCGCCCCCTACTGGGTTCCCCCAAGAGGTCAGGGAACAAACGATGATATCAACCACGCAGATGCAAAAGGGAGGGTTGTGTACAACTGGGTTTACCAACCATGGGATCGGCAAGATATTTTAACTTTTAGACAAACCCTGCCCGATTTACGAAAGAACCCTACAGCATTTTATACCGAACTAGGCTACGCCTTGGGCTCAACCATAATGACTCTAGCGGACATGGATTTGTTTTTCGGGTTGTGTCTGCCGGATGATGTGTGGAAGCAAATCCGGAGAGTCGACCACACGGATCTGTTCGGACACACCTGGACAAAACTCGATGAACTTGATAGGCAGCGAGAGCCCGGAAAGAAACCTGTAAAAGACATACTGGAACTCCCTGACAAAATAGTACAGAAGCTAAAGACGTTGTTCCCAGAAAAGAAGGTAGACTGGTCGGTAGTCACGGCTTGTCGTCAGAAACCTCAGGAAGATGTATCAGAATATTTCTCCCGATTTGAAACAGTGTTCTCCGACTACAGTGGTCAAGACATGACCACCGCAACCGGACAACACCTATTCGTGCAAAACTACGTAAAAGGGCTATCACAAGAGGTCTCCCAAAAGTTACAGACGAGTGAGAGTAGTTGGGGAGCCTCCAAACCTGCAGCTATCCTTCAGATGGCTCAGTATTATGAACACCAAAAGAACGAGAACGAGAGGGCGAATGAGAAAAAGAAAAAGGACTTAAAGGAACGAGTGATGATTGCCCAATTGCATGAAGTGACTACAGGAAGGGAACGATATAGGGGAAACTACCAGTCGAATGCCCCTAGGAATTCGGCCCCTAGAGACCGCAACTCCACACCTGGTGCTCCACGAACCGACCTCGATGAGAACCAGTGTGCATTTTGCAAAGAATTTGGGCATTGGAAGTCTCAATGCCTGGCCCTTTGGGAAATGATTAAAAATAAAGAGACAAGGGACTTGACAAATGGCTCCAAAACTGGAGGGCAGGGACGAGGGCAGACCCGCGACACTACCAATGACCGATCTGGCAGACCAAACACATTTGACCGCCCCCGACAGAATCAGTGCCAACAATCCGACTGCGACAATGCTCACGACTCTGCATAGGACTGCCAGGGGCAAGGGAGGGATCCAGTCGAGCTCTGTGTTGACCAGCAAGGTCCTTACGTCACTGCTAAGGTCCTGGGTACAAAGTCTCCATTTTTGGTAGACACTGGAGCGACACGTAGTGTATTATCGAAACTACTGATTCCAAGGGCACCCTTGTCTGGCTCACACATTACCTCGATAGGTTTCGATGGAACGCCCTCCACTAATCCCCTGTCTGTACCTATCTCCTTTGACCTAGGAAACAATCCCACTGACACAACATTTCTGCTCTCCTCCAACTCCCCTGACGCCATTATGGGTATTGATTTACTGAAACATTTCCGAGCTACTATTAGGTGTTCACCGGATGGAGTCGGAGTCATCCTGTTCGACAACCCGAGCATGTCCAGACCCTACCCCGCACGACATATGTACGCCATAACAGATGCTGACCTATCCTTGCTCGATACCCTACCCCTGTACCTATGGGCCCGAAACGACTCGGATGTAGGACGAATGATGATCGATCCTGTACACATAACTGTTCGACCAGATGCAATACTCCCGAAACTCCCACAGTACCGGATATCGCCCGAAGGCGAGAAGGCATTGGTAGCGATTATTCAGTCCTTGGTGGATGCAGGAGTGGTAGAGGAAGTGGTTAGTAATGTCTGCAATAGCCCTATCCTACCCATTGTTAAGAAGCAAGGTGAGGGAGATGAGAAAGCGTACCGCTTCATCATCGACCTGCGAGAAGTCAACAAAGTGGTGGTGCCACAGTACCCCGTAGTCTCAGACATCGCCACCATTCTGACTCTCATCCCGTCCACTGCCACCACCTTCACCGTTATTGATCTTAAAAACGCATTTTTCTCTATCCCCATCCATCCAGACAGCCGTTATCTCTTTGGCTTCACTTTAAAAAACCGATCATACCGATTTTGTAGAGCTCCCCAGGGCTACACTGAAAGTCCCAGCATTTACAGCCAGGCCCTCAAAAGACAGCTGGACGCCGTCCAGCTACCAGATGGAGTGGTGTTGATCCAATATGTTGACGATATCCTTTTGGCGGCCGACACCACTCCACTTGCAATCACAGCCACTATCCAACTCTTGCACTTTCTTGCGGAGAAAGGCCACAAAGTCTCCAAAAAGAAACTGCAGTTCTGTCAGCCCCAAGTAACATACCTAGGACACCTCCTGTCCAAAGAAGGGAGGAAACTTACGCCCGACCGAATCCAAACCATCCTAGACACGCCCATTCCAAAAACGCAGAAGCAAGTCCGTTCATTAGTGGGCCTTACTTCTTTCTGTCGACAATGGTTGCCAAATTTCAGTCTCATTATAAAACCCCTACTTTCCCTGTTGACCAAAGATGTTCCGTTCCCACTCCCGTGGACTCCCGAATGCCAAGCATCCTTTAAGGAATTGCGGGATGCCCTTTGCTCGGCACCCGTTCTAGGAACACCAGATTACTCCAAGCCCTTCTCCCTCTTCACTCACGAAAGGGAGGGATGCGCATTGTCTGTTCTAACTCAGCCCATCGGCGCCAAACAACGCCCTTGTGCCTACTTCTCTGCCACCCTTGATCCAGTCGCAAGAGCTCTACCTGCCTGCCTTCGAGCAGTAGCCGCTGCTGCTGTCTCTATCCGCCAGAGTGAGGGAATTGTGCTTTCGAACTCTCTCACGGTATTAGTGCCCCATGCAGTTGACACCCTTTTGAACCAGACCAAGACTCAACACCTGACTAAGTGCACGACTGACAGGGTACGAATTGACTCTACTTGCACCCCACATCACCCTGAAGAGATGCACGACATTGAATCCTGCTACACTGTTACCCTTGCCCGAAAATGACCCCGATGTGCCCCCTATACACGACTGTGTGACCCTCACGGACGAACAGACTAGGAGTAGAATTAACCTCTGAGACATTGCTTTTACAGATCCTGATGGAGAACTATGGGTAGATGGCTCTTGTATCAAACTCCCAGACGGCACCACTTCTGCTGCCTATGCGGTGACGACAGCTCGAACAGTAGTTGAAACAGCTCGCATCACACAACGATCCGCACAGGCAGCAGAACTAATTGCCCTCACACGAGCATGTATCATAGCAGCAGGAACCACGGCAAACATTTACACGGACAGCCAGTATGCTTTCGGGGTAGTTCATCATTTTGGCTCCTGTGGAGAGAAAGGGGATTCCTGACGTCCCACGGTACGCCCATCCTTCACGGAGATTTAGTCTCCGCCCTGATTGAAGCAGTTCTTCTCCCCACACGATTAGCAGTGATCAAATGCCAGGCACACAAGAAGGTGACAGATTTAGTTGGACAGGGAAACGCACTAGCTGACATCACTGCCCGAACCACAGCTGAGAATAGGACAACGACACGCATGTATGTGACCAGGTCGCAAGCAGAAAAATGGACTGATGCTAGGGAAACGATCAGGGACATCCAATCGGCCAGCACACCACACGAATTGACTGAGTGGGCACGGGTGGGTCTAAGGGATGATGAAGGCTGCTGGCGGACAAAAGACACGAACAAATGGTTGCTGCCTGATGCATACTTGATCCCCATATTGACAATGGCACACTCCCCTGCACACATAGGTTCTGCCCCCATGATTGAACTCATTTCCAAAGTCTGGCACAACAGCAAGATCCCCGATTCGGCCAAACGCCTAGTCCAGCAGTGCCTTATCTGCTTACAACACAACCCCGGGAAAGGAACTGTGGTACCCCGGGGAGGGTTTGGGATCCCCGACCACCCCTTTGAGGTCCTCCAGATGGATTATATCCAATTAGAGAGGTGCCAAGGCTTGAAGTACGTATTGGTCATTGTATGTGCCTTCAGCAAATGGGTGGAAGCCTATCCGACCCGTGATAACACTGCCATGACTACTGCCAAAGTATTACTGAAAGAGTTTTTCCCTCGCTACGGCCTTTGTCGAATTCTATGGAGCGACAATGGCCCTCACTTCATAGCTGAAGTTATCCAACTAATCCTGAAGGGGTTGGGGGTAAAACAAAGATTCCACGCAGTCTTCCACCCCCAATCCGCTGGCCTGGTTGAACGACACAACGCTACACTGAAACTGAAACTGTCAAAAATAGTGGCCACCACAGGACTTAAGTGGCCAGATGCCCTTCCACTGGCATTCCTATCGATGCGCTCCACTCCCACTAAGCACCACTTGACCCCCTACGAAGTTGTGTTTGGGCGGCCTATGAACCTCTGGACTGCCCCTAAACCGACCTCCATTCACGACGTCCCCGACGTCCTGCTGTCAGACTATTTATACAAGTTAACTAAAACATTGTCTGTCATTCATCAACAGGTGCAGCAGGCCATCCCCGATGCTTCCAGGGGTCCCGGTCATGATATCCAACCGGGGGACTATATCCTGATCCGAAACTTTCAACGAGCGAAGAGTCTGGAACCCCGGTGGACGGACCCCTGGCAAGTACTGATCACCACTCGGACGGCTCTTCGAGTGGAGGGGAAAAAGAACTGGCTACATGCGCACCACTGCAAGAAGGTTTCCTCGACCCTGGCCACGACAGACAACGTCAGCACCCAAGAAGAGCTCCTGAACAAAGACCGACCATCACTGAACTGCTATCCTGATACCGAGGCACTTGAACTTGCAAAACACTCTGATCCCACTGTGCCATCTCGAGAAGGGTATTTCCTGCGTCGAAAGGAGGGAGCTTCGGCTAAGTAGGCCACTGACTAAGTTAAAAATCTCAGAACGGTGACCCAAAGCAACCAAGGGTTACCCGGAGAGAAGCTAAACAAAGTCTGTGGTTCTGCCCACTACCGAGCACCTTGAAGATGAAGATGATGGAAGCGCCAGACAAGAAGATGATGGAAGCGCCAGATAAGAAGACGTCGGAAGCAACAGGAAATACCCACTACAGGAATCCAAAGACTGACATTTTGCACAAATCAAAGACAATCGCTTTCTTCATTGTCTTCCTCTTTTGCCTCCTCCTCATGACTTCCTTCTGGATCTTGGAGGAAAGTACACCCGCTCACCAGATGTTGCCAACCACTGTCCAGCCAACCACCATGAAAGAGCACCACCTGATCACCCTTTCACCTCAGCTCCGAGAAAGGCGTAGGGAGTTCTGGAACAATTCCTTCATACAACTGTTGCACCAGCACAACCTTGCTGCAAATGCCACGAACTGCTGGATCTGTGGGTTGCTCCCACATGCTACCGGACACTCCATCCCCTTCATCCCTTCTCCTTTCTCAGTTCATGGCTCCTGCCTCGCCTGGTTGATCCTCATGCAGGAAAGCCACAAAGACAACGCCACTTCTGGTCAGACAGTGTCACACTTCTACTATGGGTTCTGGCTGAACAAAACAGGAAAACCCTTTTGTCCTGCAATTTCAGGTTCAACCTTCCTTACGAACATCCCTGCCAAAGAAAGGGTCGAAATGCAAGTGCTCCACAATCCAGCCAGACCCACCTTCTCCCACCTGCGGAAACAAACGGCTGCCACCCTGACCGTGGCCCTGTCTGTCATCAATGCCACAGGACTCGTATGCCTCGAAGGACAAGGAACGCAGCTGGTGGGTCACAGTTCTTGTCGCATCACCAAAACATTGGTCTCAGCTGACCCCCCCTCCTTTGTTGCTTCCCCGAATATGTTCTTTGCTTGTGGCACCAAAGCTTACACTTGGCTCCCAAGAGGCTGGAGGGGTACATGCTACATCGCCTTCATTCTTCCTCCCATGTATGTGGCTCCAGCCAACCACCACCGGCAAAAGCGCGCCGGAGATGTTGAACAAGCCGACTCCACCGGAGCACAGTTCCTGGATGCAGCAAAGGGACTTGTTCCTCTGTGGGGACCAATGGCAAATAGCCGCGCTATCCGACTCCTGACTCAGGCAGTAGAAACAACAATTAACATCACCGCTGGCATCCTTGCCAACAACACGGCTGAGCTTCAGGCAGTCCGCCTGGTGGCTCTTCAAAACCGTCTTGTTCTAGATGTGGTTCTGGCCGACCGTGGAGGTGCATGCCGCATCATCGGCTCCAGCTGTTGCACCTACGTGCCAGATAACTCACCTTCAGTCTACAAAGCAATCGAACACCTCCACAGACTGTCTTCAGAGGTTCACCAGGAGCAGGAAGGATGGTCGCTTGGAGGCTGGTTCTGGGACACTTTAAAGAACTGGGGATGGAGACTGTTTACGTTTATATTGATACCAATCATGATACTTTGTGGGTGTTGCTTAGGTATTCAATGTTTACCACCTTTATGTGCACTTATTTCCAACTGTATGTGCCCAAAGACTTTGAACTTTAAACCTGAGCACATGAGTCCCCTATACGAAATAGAGGTGCGTGGTCTCATGGGGATTGATCCGAACTGACAAGCTGGCAAGACATGTTAAAGGGAGGACTGTGGAATTTTAGTTTGTGTACTGAACATCATCTACGCCATCTTGCAGATTCACGCACACACGTACACGACAGCCATTTTAGGTATCATGGTCTCCCTGTTCACGATCGCCCCGTCAGCACACTTCCCTGACCTTGCAAGCCTTCCCCGCGCACCCTGGCTGCCCCCGCACTCACATGCCCAAGTCATGAACCCTCCCCTCCCATGACTCTGTCTTAGGGAATCACACCCCGCGCCTGACCAACACCTCCTTTCCGTCCATGAATACCCCTCCTTTTGATGACCCCTTCCTCTGAGCCTGACTGCCTGTACGAACCGCTGGTCATCCTTTAGCCCGAGGATACAGTTTATTGCCCATTACTGTATGCACTTGCCTTTCCTGAAAGGAGCCACTATTGATCACGACCTCCCCATCCCCTGAGATTCGACCAGGCGCACACATTCCAAAGGAATCGGCAGAACACTCAGCTGCGTGATAGCCCCCTCCCAATCATATGAGGGGAAAGGGCCCCTACTGTTGTCATGTGTTGGAAGGGGCCGGAACTGGGGGGGTGCCGGTGATGTCGTTCTCATACTTCACAATGTCCCTGTTGTAATAAAGGACGTTCACATGTCTTAAACCAGGGTATAAAAGACCAGGTCTCAGAGAGGTTGAGAGAGCACCTCGAGACGATACCTTGTTGTCCGATCTGATGTGTTCTCCTCCGTCGGAATAAAACTTGTTTCCTGTCTTCCTGTCTCCAGCGCCTGCCTCTTCATTGAATAACTTCGTATGGTATTAGAGGCGTTTTACGCCGGGCAAATTTAACTTAGGAAACATCTACTGAAATCGCCTTACCATTTTGAATTGATCTTTATCACTGGAAGGCGGTTCCCTCTACCTTACGTTCGTGGACCTTAAATCCTCGTTCGATATGGTAGATTGAGCTCAGTTATGGACTCTACTGCTTGAGATGGGAGTACCAATTTATCTCTGCCATCAGCTTAAACGACCCCATGATGGCACCTTTGCCAGGGTAAGATACGGAAAAGGCGGTAAACTTACAGCACCCTTTCCGGTTGAGAAGGGGGTGAGACAAGGTTGCGTACTCGCACCTACACTTTTCTCCCTCTTTCTCAACGGTTTAATCGAGGACTTGTTAGCTGTAAGGAACATAGACTCCTCAAAACTTGCCAAATGCAAAATCCCTGCACTGATGTTTGCGGACGACACGCTGCTCCTCTCTAAAACACCCATGAGGATGCAGCGTGTCCTAGCAGCTTTTAGCGTGTTTTGCAAGAAAAAATCTAGAGGTTAATATAAACAAAACAAAATACATGGTCTTCCACGCAGACTCCACTAATTGTCCCCACCCTAACTTGGATTCTAAGCACCTAGAGAGGGTCCCAGTACTTGATTACCTGGGGCTCACTATAAGCCCCTAGCACAGTGGCTTTTTTGTCACAGGCCCCGGACCAAGGGTTACCACCGGCATCGCAGAAAGGGGCGGCAGACGGTCCTGCCCGACCAGGAGAGGAAAAGGCAGGCAAATCCTTACGAAGCAGGAAGAAAGTAGCCTGATAATCAATTTTCATCTAAACAACTCACGACACAACAAACTAGAGTACTCAATAAAGGCTTATCCTTCGTACCAACTAACACTCCTAACCACATGGAATTGGAAGTATCATTATACAGATTAATGAGAACACTACGGCTGCACCACTTTTTCAGCAATGTGGTCAACATTGAATAAAGGAATCAGACTATTGAACAACAGAAGTTCAAACCTAAGAGTACCTTCCAACCACCCATTTCACACAAGATGTTAGATATTATTGAAATAATGATCAAAAAAGACATCAAAGATTTGAATCTGAAAAAAGTCAAAAGATATAACCTAACCAAACATGACATGACAATACAGTCAATCAATCAATCAATCAATGTACTTGAAAAGCGTGCTACTTACCCGTGAGGGTCTCAAGGTGCTGAGGGGAGGGGGGGTGCCGCTACTGATCGAAGAGCCAGGTCTTGAGGAGTCTTCTGAAGGCGAGTAGGTCTTGGATCTGTCGTAGGTGGGTAGGGAGGGTGTTCCAAGTCTTGGCGGCGAGGTAGGAGAAAGATCTGCTGCCGGAGGTTGTTCGTTGGATGCGGAGGCCGGTGGTGAGGTCAAGGCTGGCGGAGCGGAGCTGGCGAGTGGGGGTGTGGAAGTTGAGTCTGCTGGTTAGGTAGGCTGGTCCGGCGTTATGGAGTGCTTTGTGTGCGTGGGTGAGGAGCTTGAAGGTGATCCTCTTGTCGACGGGGAGCCAGTGTAGGTCTCTCAGGAGGGGGGTGATGTGGCTGCGGCGGGGGGCATTGACGATCAGTTGGGTGGAGGCGTTTTGGATGCGTTGTAGTCATTGTAGGTGTTTGGCTGGGATTCCTGCGTAGAGTGCGTTGCCGTAGTCCAGTCTGCTGCTGACGAGGGCCTGTGTCACCGTTCTGGTTTGAGTCGGGATCCACTTGTAGATCATGCGGAGGGTGTTGTAGCAGCAGGAGGAGACGGCGTTGACCTGTTTAGACATGGAGAGGGAGGAGTCGAGGATGAATCCTAGGTTGCCTGCATGGTCGGTGGGTGTCAGTGCTGTTCCCAGTGTGGTAGGCCTCTAGGAGTCATCTCAGGCTAAGGGGGTGTGTCCGAGGATGAGGACCTCCGTTTTGTCAGAGTTCAACTTCAGGCGGCTGTTCCTCATCCAGTTGGCGACGGCCTTCATTCCCTCGTGGTGGTCGGTTTTGGCGGTGTGTGGGTCCTTGGTGAGGGAGAGGATGAGCTGGGTGTCGTCGGCGTAGGAGATGATATTGAGGTTGTGATGGCGGGCCACTTGTGCGAGAAGGGCCATGTAGATGTTGAACAGCGTCAGGCTGAGGGATGAGCCCTGGGGGACGCAGCAGATGATGTTGGTGGCTTCGGATCGGAAGGGTGGCAGGCGGACGCCCTGGTTCTGCCGGAGAAAGAATGTGGTCCAGTCAAGGGCCTTCTCTTGGATTCCGGCTTTTATGAGGCGTGTTTTTAGGGTGTGTGGCAGACCGTGTCGAAGGCGGCTGACAGGTCCAGGAGGATGAGGGCTGATGTTTCGCCGTTGTCTAGTTGGCGCCTGATGTCGTCTGTGGCGGCGATCCATATCTAACAACCCTGATTTGACAATTCAGCCGGCTGATAAAGGGGGAGCGATTGTCCTTATGGACACCGCTTTCTACCATCAGAAAGGCAATTCACATGTCAGGGAATTGAACACGTATTTACCACTAGAAACTGATCCCACAGTGGAACTGATTGGCATATTGGGGAAGCTTCTACAAGATGAGGATGACATGGGGTGGATTGATGACCCCATAAAATTGTAACTCACAACATCTAATCCCAGATGACCACAGTTGTACATGATACCAAAGATTCATAAGAATCTTCGTGACCCCCCATTTAGGCTGATAGTATTGGGATGTCGGTAAATTTTTGACCTCCCTCGGGAGATATCTTGATAATTTTTTGCAGCAGTTTGTACAACAGTGGAGATCATATATAAAGGATACTACAGATTTTTTATCCAGATTGGAAAGTACTCAGCAGGACATGCAGGAATCATGGTTTCTCTGCACTGTAGATGTGGTGGCTCTTTACACCTCTATACCACTCGCTGCAGGACTGGAAGCCATGGAATGGGCCTTACTACAGTTGGAAGAATTAAATACAAACAAAGTATATACTACTTCAATTGCGAAACTTCTGTCTCCAATACAGTTACTTCAGCTGGGATGATAGGTACTACGCACAGCTCACTGGAACCTCTATGTTTTTTTCAGGAGCGCCTGCGTACGCGAGCATCTTCATGGCTTCATTCGAGCACCACAATTTGATAATTAACAACACATGGTGATCAAAGATTAAACTTTACTGCAGATTCATAGATGATATCTTTTGATCTGGACGGATACTCATGAAGAACTGGAATCCATGATACAACAGTTGAACACATTTGACCCAAGTATTCAATTTCACTCATAAAATTGATCACAAGACCATTGAGTATTTGGATGTGACAATAATCAAAACACAAGATGGTAAAGGATTGCACACACAAATTTTCACCAAGCCTATGGATATCAATAATGCCTTGGAATACTCAAGTTTTCATCCAAGAAGTCTCATAAAAAATCTTCCATATTCACAATTCGTGATAATTAAGAGAATATGTTTTGACCCTGCCACCAGTTCAGCTAAAATGGAAGAACACCTGCAAAGATACAAACAAAGAGGATATCCTGACAGGATTAAAAATAAGTGCATGACCAGAGCAGCTAACAAAGAACGCAAAGAATTATTCGCTCCTAAAGTAACTGGAAAAACAAATGAAATAATGTTTGTAACTAGATTTTAATATTATCTACAAGGACCCACCAGTACATGCGTATACTAGAGGGCAAAATCTCTGGGAGTTATTATCGAAAACTTCAAAGCACAAGGAAATCAAACATTGGAAGGGGACTCTAAAATGTCACAATTGCAGCCATTGCAATAATGTCATTTCTGGCAACATGTTAATGCATCCTACAAGTGGATCCCAAATACCACTAAGGCATACCAGTGACTGAAACACGCATAATGTCATATATTGTATCAAATGCCCATTTGGAAAGTTATATGTTGGCAAGACCAAACGCAAAATTAAAATCAGGCTCACTGAGCACAAAAGTAGCATCCGCACTAGGAACATTACCTCAGCTTTAGCTGCACATTTGACGGAGGCGAACCATTCCATTTCACAATTACGGTTTCAGGTCATTGAGCAAGCACAAGTTATGCAAGGCATAAATAACCATAAAAGATTGCTCCAACAAGAAGTATACTGGATCAAAACCCTAGACTCAATGATCCCAACAGGTCTTAATGACAGATTAGACATGTCATGTTTCATCTAAGACTAGTAGTTATGTCCTCTGAGACATAGTACATTCAGAATATCCGTATGCCATTAATAGTTTTTTAAAGGTAAAATAATGAAATGCAACTAGGCTTTTTTAACATAACCCAGTAATGTTTGGGTCATGATCAATATTCTGAGAAAATCACAAACACCCTAAAGCATTGTTGTTTTCAGTGACAGTGATTTAGAGTTAGTTACTAGCACAGATCAACCACAATAGCCATTAATTGGAGTAGCACATTAGTATTTTACCTCTTACATGAGTGTAACCCCCTGCTCCTTCATTGGCTACGAAGAAATTGTTGAGATGATTGATTATCAGTTATCCGATTGATAGAATTAGTGTTCTGTGTCTTATTCATGTTATTCATTGATTGATTTAGAAATTTTTCATTGGGTTGCTGACGGAAATATTCGTTTTTATTTACATTCTTTTTATAGCATGTGAATCAGGGTGATAGTATATATTTTTCGTCATTATGAGTTTTAGGTAGACTGCTTGTTAGAATGTGTTCTTTTATGATGAGTATGCAGCAGCATATACATCATCACCCGCTTATGAAACCTCGTTTATAGCACGCGAGTTTGATCACTTTTACACCATCATAAGGCATAGATTTGTTCTGTTTTCTCGCTTTCTGCAGTCAGTCTTAATATGGCGGCTGTCATATAGCTCAGGAGATATCTCCTTTCCTACATGAGGCTGTTTTCGGTGTTGATTAATCGCACGTCACAAGCCCTTAATAGTCACGCGGCAGCCCTATGGCCGCTATGGTCAAACACGGAAGCTGGTGATACGAGCTCTTAAGAGTCTTTTCTAGCCCGCCACAAGGTATTTGGTCGTTGCTGGTTATATTCGTTCGTTTGATACTCGTTGCAACGCGGAAGTTCGTAGTGAGGTAATTTATTGGCATCCTGTTTTGTTTTCACAGAAAACATGGCTTAGAGGTGGAAGGATTAAGGTAAGCCCATATGGCAAAGTGTTTGTAATCATGAGTCGTTCTAGAGAGTGTCTCTAGTTCCCGGCACCCACAATCTCATGTTGAACACATGTGGTTGGTGATTTTTTTTCAGATTTGAGATCTGGCACAGAAGGTAAGCGTTAGCGCATTTAGTTTTTGTGCACATAGCCATCATAGTTCTCAATGTTGTGATAGTGGCATTGAACGTTAGTGTCTCTGGTTGTTTTCAGTTTACCCCTTGGCGCATAGGATTTTGAGGCAAGCACACAACTGAGGAAGGTAGGGAACAGCACATAATCAATACACTCATTGGTTATCAGGATATTAAAAACAAATACACATAGTGATTGTAGTTGTTTTACCCTAGGCAATGTAATGTGATCTTGGTCCACGTTTGGAATTTGACTGTATTTATCATATATTTATCATATGTTTTATCCACAGATTAGCCCCTGATGAAGGAACTGTCACAAGTTCCGAAATGCATTGGGCACCAGCAAAGAAAAGTGAATGAATTTATACACATAATTGTTATTGTTGCCTTTTGTACATGTATGTGAAGAATACTAGCATCATATGATTTATTCATTGATATAATGACAATGTACAAACATTTTTGTTGAAAAATGAATCTTTTGAGTTTTACAAAAAACTGAGTTTAAATAATAGAGAAATAAATAACACAATAGATTGGTCAAATTGATTGTTTATATTGTGGTGTTTCACACCAGGTGAAGTGTGCGCAATAAAATTCAAATCACTGTGCTTGTAATAACTTGACAGTATTACCTGCAAGGGTTGTCAGCCCTTGCATGTTGCTGAACCCCATAAATATTTTGGCTTACATAGAGAATTCAGGAGTGCACCTCCCACTATTAATATATCTAAATTCATGGAGGTCATCTTAGAACATTCAAAATGTAGTGACAAATTATAAATAATCCAAAAAAAGGTATATGCAAATTACTGGGGAAAGCACTGATGGGACATGAATATTAGTTTTATTCAATCAATTTTGGGGAGAGTGTACCTAGTATCAGTTTCAACGATGCACACAAAAATTATACGATCCAATGTACCCGAATATTAGCTTTCCCTCATAATTGAGCCTTGAATGGGCATTAGCCAACCTTGGTGAGGTGGAACTAATTTTACAATTGTCTAATCCTACGCTATAAATCATGGACCATGATAACATTCCTAAAATCATGCAAGAAACAAAGCTATGCTATTTCTCAAACATCTAGCATGTATTAGCGATTTACAAGGCAGTAGCTATCCTGGAAATCCAGATTAATTGTAACAACTATTGGGTAATGTGAAGATAGACAGCAAAAAAGTGTGGATTTACGTAGGAATCAGAAAATGTGATCTGGGGCAGCTGCGGACATGGTATAAAGGCCATGTATATCACCTAAGTGATGTTATTAAGTGGAATGATGGAATGAAATGGAAGGGGAAACGAGAGATGTTAGTCTAGATGAACCCACATCTCTTCATCCCCATTAAGGCCGTCTGAGCTTGATGATATATTTAGACTCCAAGACCCGAAGTTTCCTGATTCTGTCTCCCCCCTCTCGTTTTTTTTTTAACTTGATCAATGCAAAAGAAACTAAGTAAGTATCTATTGCTTTGATGGGCTTCTTCAAAGTGGAAGGCGATCGGGTAATTGGTTTCTTTATGAGTTATCGCCCGCATGTGCTCTTGAATCCGCTTCTTGGCGGGGTGGATTGTGCTTCCAATGTATTGCTTATTGCAAGGACATACCAAGCAGTAAATGGTGTATTCTGAGTTACAATTAAGAAACTGATTTATCTTCCACAAGCTCTAACAGGCACATGCATCAAGGTAGGATTTTGCGAGTCCTTAATTGCGATAATGATGGAATCGCAATTAAGGACTCCCAAAAGCCTATGTATGTCGGAATCGCTATAAAAACAGCGATTCCTACACATTCCTTATTCGTAAATAAGGAATGGCTTCCCATTCCTTCCTATGGGCCTACAGGCCCATAGGAAGGAATGGGAAATTGCATGCGCAATTTGCGATTACCAATAGGTTCAGAAATTGCGCATGCTATTTCAGGGTGCAAAGGTGTCAAAAGGACACCCTGTTGCACCCCCCTGAAATTGGTCTGTGCACATATGTTGCGCGCACACATGCCCTAAGGGCCTGTGTGTGCGCAACATGAAACTGTTGAAAAATGCACAAAAGTGTTTGCGCCAGCTGATAAAACCCTTTCAGGATAAAGGGGCAAAAGTGTTTCTGAATAATCCTGCCTCCTTAAAGGTAGTTTGGCAAGGGTCAACAAAGTTCTTCACATCAGAGGTAAAGGCTCAAGAGTTTGTGGCCGGGCTGAAGCCTTAGCACCATACAAGATCAGGGAGCAGAGTCAAGTGCTGTAGTGGGGGGGTGAGGGAGGGAATATTGTGATATCTTTGTTCCTGGTGCGCCTATCAGATAGATATCCTTCCCTCACTTCCTTTTCCTACCGCCTTTTTTCTTTGTTATAACGAATCCTCACTGATAGGGCTAGCCCTTAAAAATATAGCATAGTGTGTATAAGGGAATCATGGTGCTGGCAAACCGCTCTCCATCTCCGCCAACAGACCGATTTACGGTCTGGGCATTTCCCGAAGATGGGAGAGAGGGAGGGATAGGGGCAGGTGGTAGGGGAGGGACTAGTGGTGAGGGGTGGGGGAGGATTAGTCTGGGGGGGTCAAGGGTCATTGGGTGGGGGGCACAAAACAGGGTGAAAACATTCAGAGAGATAATGGGTAAAAATAATGACAGAAATGAGAGTAAATTACTTTTACTTAGGTACGCCTTTTGGCTTAAAGGAGGAAAGGACTAAAACAAAAGAAAAGGGACAATATACCAGCTTAAATGGGTAAGATGACTGTTTGCTTGGTCAATGTAGGTGGTTTAGGGGACAGGAATAAGTTAAATAGGACTATGGAAATGCTAAAATGTAATAACCCCGACATAAGCGCACTTCAAGAAACACATATACCATGGGAAAAGAGGGGGTTAATTACGATAAAGGGCTATTCCTTAATGGCCTGCTCTACGCACAACTCTAATATTCGGGGTTGGCTATTTCAGCTAAGAATCGAATGGGTTCTGCTAGGCATAGATTGGGCGATGCAGGAGGGAGGTAGGCTTTGGTGGAGCTAGAATATGGAATAACAATAGTAATGGTGTATGGCTCAAACCACGATGAGCCTAAAATATTTAAAGATCTAAAAATGGAGTTAGCAGCTTGGCCTACACCTTTAATTATGTGCGGGGATTTTAATATACATTTAGGAGTAGGCGATGCAATGCCCAATAGATATCAAGGGCGGAAGCCCAAACTCTACTGAGCATTAACATAATTGATTAAAAGCCATGGGCTAATTGTTGTATGGGAATCCAAGTTTCCCTCCGACCCAGGATATACATATTTTTCTTATGCTCATCAGAAATATGTCAGGCTGGATTACTTTTTTATTTTGAAGCAGACTTCAGGAAGGGTAGAAATGGAAATATTGCCTAAATTGATGTCTGACCATAACTCCTTGACTCAAGGGCTAAGACTACCGCAAATCCATATGTGCCAAACATTGTGTTTGTCTAAAATTACAAACATATTCTTGATCAACCAACAATTTCAGGTTGAACGTTCATTGTGAACGTTCGACCTGAAATTGTTGGTTGATCAAGAATATGTTTGTCATTTTAGAACTTGGATCAAATCATTTTTTAACATGAATAGATTTAGCGCCTCACGCAATCTGGTTTGGGATGCGTTTAAAGCAGGAGCAAGGGGGAGATGGTAAGCTTTGTATCCAACCAAAGACAACAACAAGGGAAGAAGATCAGGCAACTGCACACCAAGCTTCGGGGTTTGAAGATAGTGCAGGGGATTGAGGCAGCTACAACTCAGCTAGACATCATCTTGGTTAAGGCTGAGATAGGGTCTTATTACTCTCAAAAGGCTGCAGAAAGCTACCAGATTCCTAGGGTAGAGAGCTATGGCGAAACAGTTGGAAAATTACTTGCTTTAAAGACTAGACAAAAAACAGTGAAGAGCAAGATATCTCTAATAACCAGTGGGGGGTCCTCATATACAGATCCGGGGGATATAGTTGCTGTGTTTCATAAATTTTATCAAGAGCTTTATATGGAGGAGAAGCAAGGCCCCCACAGGGATCTCTTTGTGAGGGCTAGTAAAGAATACAGGTTGCTGGGGGGGATGCAAGTGAGAGGCTGGAGACTGAATTTACACTGGAGGAGACACAAACAGCGATACAGCAGTTAGCTTCGGGCAAGGCAGCAGGTACAATATACTGGAAATCTACCAGACTCTTGGAAGGGTACTAATATGGTCATTTTCCCCAAGAAAGATAAACCATCGGATGAGCCCACCTCATATCGGCCCATCTTTCTAATAAATGCGGATGCAAAAATGTATTCTAAAATCTTGGCGAACCATCTCCAGAGTTTCATAGCCAGCCTTGTATCACCTTGGCAACATGGCTTCGTGCCAGGTCGAGACACACGTAAGACGAGCTGTGGCCCTATTTGACATCACTGGGGAGACTAATGGATATTTGGTTATGATCCTCTTGGATGCTGAAAAAGCATTCGATCGTGTATCATGGGAGTATTTGTGGGGTGTCCTGGCAACTAAAGGGTTTGGCCCCCGGGCCGTCACTGCAGTCAAAGCAATGTATAGGGCCCCCCGCGCAAAATTACAGCTGATGGGTAGAGAATCAGACATGATAAGGGTTCTACAAGGAACAAGGCAGGGATGCCCTTGTTCCCCAATTTTATTTGCCTTATATATAGATCCACTTATTCAATCGATAATCGAGAACCAGGCAATTTGTACCAGTTAAAACCCAAGGATTCACTACCAAAGTATTAGCTTACGCTACTGACATTGTGGTACTAACACCTAACCCTGAGGAAGCAATGAGGGAGATTGAAGCTATCGCTACTGTTTTTGGAAAGGAATCGGGGTATGTGTTGAATAAAACTAAGACCAAATAATTTGCACCAAAAATTTTACTTTCCTGGATAGTCGACGAGTAACTATAGCTACCTATCTTGGAGTTAGGATCACTCTGGATATCGGTCAGATCACCCAAATTATTTAAACCCAGTGATTAGTAAAATTACTGTAGACCTTAGGCGAATGAACACACTTCATTGACCCATTATAGGATGAGTTAATGTTCTCAAAATGATAATGTTCCCCAAGGTGCTGTACCTGTTTAGGGCACTCCCGGTTGAAATTTAAGGATCTTTAATCAAAGGTCTAGATTCTTTATTCAGTAGATTTATTTGGCAATATGGTAAGGTCAGGAGATCTTTAAAGCTTCTTACTTTGCCACAAGCACGGGGAGGGTGGGCCACTCCTAATTAAACTTTTTATTCTTGGGCAGCTTTGCTACATCAAATGAATATAAGTTTCTTCTAAAGTACTAGCAGCGCCAGTGGGACTCAGGCTGAGGGTCTCCCAACAATCTACGAGATGGCGCTTGGGGAAAGGGCAGAAGCACTGTTTTTACGTGAGTTGGAACCCAGTTACTATAAGAAGGTTCGATTTAAGATTATATTGAATGTGTGGAAAATCTGGGGTAAAATACAAAAACATATGAATATCGAGAAGACAACAAAGTATACACCCATTTGGAGATCATCCCTATTTCCCCCGTGTTTTATGATGTTATAGCCAAGCAATGGGAGCAACTTGGTTTATGGATAGTGGAAGATATTCAGCCAAAGGGCCAAATATATCTGTTCAGCTAGTTACAAAGAGAATTTGGAATTTCGGATGGGCACTATCCGAAATATCTACAAATAAAGGCGGGTTTTGGCAAAGGAGACAGGTAATCTCTAATGCTAAAATTGCATTGTTTGAAACCATGGGGAGAACTGCCTGTAAAATTAAACATTTATATAGTATGATTATGGAGCTAGCTTTGTATGACATTGAAAAAACTGAAACTAAATGGGCCAGTAGATTAGAGGACGAAGATGTCGATATTGATATGTCACTACGGTTAGTAAAAAAAACGCTCCTATCCGCCAATCTAAAGTCACAACATTATAAAACGATTTATAATTTGTATTTTACTCCGGCTAAATTATTCAAATGGGGGAAAAGGGAGGACGTCAAATGCCCTAGATGGGGGGTAGGACCAGCAGAAGAGATTCATATGTTTTATGGGTGCCCAAAACTTGATTTGATAAAAACCGAACTGGTAAAGTTCTGGGAGAGGATCCTTTGCAAAAAGGTGGCACTAACCCCTTCGCTTATGATGATTGGATATGACACCAGTGCTGAGATAGATCAAGCCCAGACTAGTATCATATTTATCTCAGTTGTTAGTCAGTCATTCAACATGCTTTTATTCGATAAATAAATATCATAAAAAGACACAGGTACAATACAATACATATGTAAAGTAAGTCCATTACACACTTCAGAATTAAAAATTTTCCTCAATTAAGAATTTTTAAAAATCTTCAGAAATCAGTTAAAACATAAAATAATTTACCAATTCATTTATGTAGTGCATCATAAAATAGCCCTCAAGTGCCCTCATAATCAAACTAACGAACTAGGGGCACCTAACCTCTTCTTGTTGATTCGCACTCCAGCTACTAAATCTCAGTTGTTATAATCAGGCTACTCATTGCAACTAGATGGAAGTATCCAATGCCCCCAAGTTTTCATGAATTCTTGGCCCGTTTTATAGCCGTATATAAATTTAAACAGGCTTTATATACTTGCAAGGGATACCAGGCTAATAACTGGGGTATAAAATTATGGGCTCCAGTTACAAAGTGGCTAAAAAGGGCAGGATAATGTATATAGATTAAATCTGTGCTAATATGAATGTTTTTGATGTATTGTCTTTCCTCTGCCTTTTCTTTTTGTAACATTATTAATTTGGATTAATAGATAACTATTGACTTTGATTGACAATGTATAACAAATGAATTAATTTTTTATATGATGATATGTATAATGTCTCTCTGAATACAATAAAAATGGAAAAAAGTTGGCAGAGTATGCCCAGACATGGATCCTTTGCTGGCCTTGCCACTGGATTCAAGTTAGCCTGGCTGATGCGGGGTGTTACCTCGAAACCGGTCCCAGGGTGCTTGTTTCCGGTCCAGGGAAGACCTGGCTTGGCAGTTCGGGCCAGTGTGGGGAGACAAATAATTTTTCTCCTGTGCAGGGATGCTGCTATTACTGCTACTACTGCCATGAATTTCGAGAATCTGTGAAGCGCTGATTTGGCCTGAACGGAAGTACTTTGAACTGGTAGTATTTGGATGTCACTTTGAAGCACAGAAACATCCAATTTTTCTGGTTGATCGGAATGTGGAAGCAGGCATCCTGGAGATTGATGGAACACATACAGTCCCCCTGATGGAGTTGGTGGTAGATTTGGTGATGCGCAAGCATCCATTGATTTTCCTTTGTGTATGAACTTGCTCAGAAACCTCACGTCCAGAATGGGTCTGTATTCTTGGTTTGGACCTTTTTTCTTCACCAGGAAGTAGGAAGAATAAATACCTAGTCCATATTGGGACAATGGGACCTCATCTATGGCTGTCTTAGAGACAGACTAGCTACATCATTTTGCAATAAGACCTGCTGATGGCAAGATGTTTTCCTTGGTGGGACAGCAGGAGGAGGGGACTTGAATCTGAGTGGTAAACCATTTTGAACAATATTCAAGACCCACTGGTGGCTTGTAATTTTGTACCACGGGTTCAGGTGTTTAACAATACTTCCCCCAAACCGAAGCAGGTAACAGAGGAGAGGAAGTGAGGGCTATTGCTTGGCTGGTGTTTTGGAAGAGGCTGCTGGCTGACAATGAGCTTCTCTTCCGCTAGCTGCTCTGCAGGAATGAAACTGCTATCTGGCCCGATGCTGTTGGTGAGGCTGTAGTATAGTTCAGATAGTACCCTTTCATGCAGGACCTACGCTGTTTATGGATAACATATACTGTGGGCTCGGTGGCAAACTGAGTCTGAACACCCCCACTGAATATGTCAGCCTATGTTTTTGCATTACCTAGCTCGCAGTGCTACTAAAATCTCCTGTTATCAGAGAGATTAGTTTTTGCAACTTCAGAATATAATGACCTCAGACTCGTGGAAACAATGTACTACTTTTCACCCAATTACTCATGTTTGCTTGTTTGGCTCTCAGAGAGATACACCGAAGAAACAGTCGAGCATGTTTACAAATAAGATTTTATTGTACCGTAGTTCTTCAAGTAAAATAAGTGCACTGCTACAACTGTAATACAGTAGCAGATATATAGAACCATCAGTACAGTGATTAGAAAGGAATAGTATTGTTCTACCATTTTGCAATAGTCATGAACACATACATGAATATGAAATGCATTTATAAAATAAAGTGCGCACTCCTAACATGCCTGTCTAGATGCACCTAAGTGTACCTAGCATGTGCGTAGGTGCGAAAGAGCCTAAGTCTAAGTGCCAAGATCCCACTAGGATTTAGTTGAACCCTCATACCTGAAAAGTGAGAGTGTGGGACCTCATGCTGGACTTTAGTTGGACACCCCGCAAGGGATCGTCAGACCACTGTCAGCTGGAGCGATGGCATGTCGGAGCTGCAGCTTCTCTGGTCAGTGTGTCGGCCTTGAAGTCTCGGGTTCCCTCCTGCTTACTGATAGCAAGAGGTGCTGTATTTATACAGACTATGTGCGTATGTTCCCCATTGTTTAGTATGAGGATGATATTGGGGATTAAACCTTGTGCTTCGATGGGAGAGGTGAAGTGGACCTCCTGTAGAGTGTACTCATAAATTATTCATATGTGCTAAGGATGACGTCTTAGCAATTTTGATTGGGAAAAACCCACCCTCAGCATGGAACTAGGTGAAAGGTTTAGTCCATAAAAGGCTACAGTCCTTATAAGGCGTTATGTACATACAAGGCAGCCTGTCCTTCTTTGGAGTTATGTCCTTATAAGGCTTGTTTATATGAAATATGGGGAGATGATGTAGGGAAAGTGTACGATGTTCCTTAGACCTATATCAGGGTAATGATATGAAATATAACAAGGCATCCACTGAGGGGTCTGAACCCTCTGTTGATAGCAACGCCTATCATGAGTCCTGTATCTACGCCGATATTCCTTGCGTTTCTCTAGCTCTACAGCTTTGAGCGTTCCAAGCTCTGTCTGAATTTTTGCCATCTCATCGTCCTCATGCAAGTCAAACTGTGAATTACCAGTAAAAGTAAGATTGAAGATCCTTTGCTGGGCCTCCGGTTTCATGCGTTCAAGGCGAAGCCAAGATGATCTCCAATATCCAAGTCCAGATAGATCTGTTACATCAAAAGCCGCACTAATGACCTGGTTTGCTACTAGGTTGCCTTCATGGAGAACCTCTTGGAAGTCCTGCTTGTCCTCCTTTGGTAGTTTCTCAGTAAAGCTATAGAGAGAGTCCCAAAGTGCCCTATCATATATGCCCAGCAATACAGAGACACTGGCCACCTTCATGACAGAGGTGAAAGTGCCACACATCTTCTTCCCTATTGCACCCATCTGCTTGCTGTCCTTATCTGGGGGCGTAGATGCAGAAGTTACGATTGAGTGAGTCTTCCAAGCAGCCGCTAATATGACTGAGACAGTCCTTAGAAATTACGGGTCCTGGTTTCGGGCCTTATACTTTTTCAGGATCCGGAAATGGACTGCTCCCAGAGAGGCCGGAGTCCAGAAAGCCTGGGACAAGAGGTAGCAGTGGCCTTGACGCTGCCCTATGGTGAAATGTCTCAAAGATGACTGACGAGGATGTTGTAGGTGCCAGGATGTCTATGTTGAGTTTAGATGTGCCCCTAACCAACACCTCGCTGATAGTGGTCAGATCATCTATTGGGGATACTCTGGCCGGTGGAGCATCAGTAAGTGTGGGTGAATAATCGCTTACTGAAGACCTTGTAGAATTAGATAAGGTGGGAGGTATACGTCTGTGATGTTGTGGTTATGAACGGCATTACCTCCGAGATGGCAAGGAGGATCAGGTTCTGGTTTACGTCAAGATATATTCCTTGTAGGTGACATACATCTTCTTGAAGACCTAGATGCAGGGTGTTGGCATGGGCGAGCTGGGGAAGCCGCAGGAAAAGTCTGTAGGAATGACTTTGGAGATGCTGTCTGTGGAGCATACCTTGACGGACAATAAATCTGTGAATACTCTGAGTCTGGACTATGATGTACAGTCTTCTTATGGAGGCTTTTTAGCCAGTGTGGTGAGAGGTTAATCAGGGTCTCAGGATCCTCTGGCTGATCAGGCAACATCTGCACCTCAGAAGAAGTTTGCGGGCACATGCATCAACATTTCAATTTGCGATTCCTTATTTGCGAAAAATAAGGAATCGCAAATAAAGAATCACAAAATGAAATGCATCATTTTGTTATTATTTTTTTTGCGATTCTGTAAAAATCGCAATTTTTACCCAATTGCACGATTTTTGTGATTTCCTTTTTGCAAATTCGCATTTTGCGAATTCGCAAATAAGAAGTCGCAAATTTGATGCATTGAAATGTGAACACACCCAGGAAGCCAGCAGACTAATTACACACACCTGTAGCCTAGTTTGAACTAGAGGAGTGGCAGTTGGCAGTTGGAGCTCTGCTTGGAGCAACTGGAGCAGTTTGGTTGTCTGCAGCAGAAGTGGAAATGGCCTCAGAAAATGCTGGTGAAAACCTGCATGCCAGGAAAAGAAAACATTAATTTAGTGATCATGGAGCTGGAAATACTGATTGAGGAGGTCTGATGAGGCAGGACCAGCTTTTTGGGAGGCAATCTTTGAAGGTGCCTGAAGGAGTGAAGAGAAAAATGTGGCTTGCAATACAAGCCAAAGTGAATGCTGTGGGGGTTGCCCACTGTGATATTAATAATTTACAGAAATGCTGGTATGACCTACGCAGTCGTGCTAAGGAAAGAATTGTGAACCGGATTAAGGCAGCAAAAAGGACTGGTGGTGGAACACCCAGGGATAGGCCTAATACCCCCCTTGAGGGCATGTTGGAAGGAACCCGTGCAACTGAAGCAGTAATTGGAATCATAGAATTTGACACGTCAGAGCATGCTGGCCCATCTCAAGGTAAGAATTCATACATGTGTTTGTCTTTAAAATGTGAGTGAAAGAGACCCCTAATGATGTCCTAGCAGCTTTTCCACTAATCCTACTCATGTACTACTCTGTTTTTTTAAAGTAGCAGTACTAAATAATACTTTTAATGAAGGAAGCAATGCATCATGGAAATTGTAGTCCATGTACCATCAGAGTTTGAAATTCTTTAGGAATGAGTCCTTAAATGAAATTTACACATCAACACTGTAAGAATAGGAGACTAGCCATGCTACATGTGATTTTTATTTAAAATGTACTTCAGTTCATGCTACAAAAAGTTCAAAATTCCAAAGCAACATACTGTTTGCACTCTTTTAATCATAGATACAGAGCAGGACACAAATACAAATGAATGGGCCGAGTTACATATTCAGGAATGTCCAAATACAGAAGAATTAAATTCAGGCACTTCTTCACCCACTATACAGCCAAGAAGTCAAAGAAACAGAGTGCGCCAACTGCTGCACTCAGAGAGTGATGAAAAAACAAATGTCCATGTCCAAGAACCACAGACTACTCAAACCCCGGCAACCCAACACAGACAGCAGAGCAGGCGGAATAGGATTCAACAATTTTATAGGCGCAGGGCACGTCCATCGCAACATAGACCAGCAGTAGAAGATGACAGCAACGCCAGTGTTGTGGAGTTAAAACTCCTGAAAGTCCAACGCCTGCAAGGGAAAGACATACGTGTTATGAAGGGCAAACTTACCCACATCCGTCATGATATAGGTGCAATTCACAACAGTCTGACTCACATGACAAATGTAATTGAAAGTGCTCATACAGCCTCATCTGAGAAACGTGACCGTATGGCAACAGCTATGGAAACAATGTGTACAGCTATACAGGCACAGCAAGTAGGAAGTGCAAGTAGGCATAATAGGTCATTGATCAGCATGCAGGGTTACACCAGGCCAATGAATCGTCTGTCCAGCACTACTGTTCAGTTAACCAAGCATACATTAGCCATGCAAAAGGAGATGACACAATGTTGTGGGGATATTGCAAGAGGAATGATGAAACTCAACAATGTTGTTGATATGATGCAAAATGATAAAGCAACTAGAAACATACTACCAGTTGGGAGTAGTGATGGATGTGCAAATGTCAGTGGCCAGGTTGAACCTACTGTTCTTGGTGGACGCTGTAGCTCAAGAAAGCAAGACAATGCAAGCAGCATAACCATGTGCGATGGGAGCTTTTCAGGCAAGGCATTAGAGGTGCGAGGACGCAAAAAGTAGTATGTGACTTAAGAAAGTACATGCCTGTGTTTTGGAGGACCTCTGAAGATTAAAGCATTTCTAAGACTGAAAATGGTAAATGCCATACAATTTACTGTCTGAAGAATGAATGCAGAAAGATGTCCTGAGTACCATGAATACTTGATGAAAATGGAAAAATAAAATTGATTACAGTTTAGCTCAAGACTGAGTTGTGTGGTTCTTACCTCTGTTAAAAGTAATGTTGAGTTATCTCTGCCCTTCTTCTTCTCCCCTCTGCTGCGTCTGGTCCATGTAATCTTGGTTGAGGTTGTTGAGGCTGATTGTCAATGTTAGGTAGTACATCCTCCATCTCCAGTTCTAGGCCTCTCCTAGTGGCTAAGTTGTGCAACATGGCACATGTTGCAACTATTTTGCAGCATACATCTGGACGATATTGTAATGCCCCGCCTGTCTTATGTAGTATGCGAAACCTAGACTTCAGAACACCAAAAGTTCTCTCTATTACATTGCGGGTTGCTATGTGCGCATGGTTGTACTGCTGTTCTTTACGGGTTGCTGGATTAAGATAGGGTGTGAGTATAAATGGCCTCACAGCATATGCACTGTCACCTATGGAATGGGGGAATGAAGGATACAAATTGTGAGTAAAATGGTACAGCATGGTAGAGAGTAGTAACAATTAAAATAAATATATTTACCAAGCAAATACCCATCTCCAAAATCTCCAGCAAGTAGACGTGTGTGTATGGCACTATGTCTAAAAATATAGGAATCATGGGCACTTCCTGGGTAACTTGCAACTAAGTCAGTGATGATAGTTTTTGAATTGCAAATTGCTTGAATGTTAAGAGAATGGTAACATTTCCTGTTGTGGTAAATGTACTCATTTTCAGAGGGGGGACAAATGGGAACATGTGTGTCATCTATACAGCCAATAACATGGGGAAAATGTGCTATATTGTAGAAATCTAACTTTGTTTGAAGCAATTCCTGTTGTGTGCTTGGAAATGTAATGTGATGCCTTATCCTTTGCAACATGGCATTGAGGAAATCATTAAAAAAAGTGAAAGGGTCTGCGACACACCACCAGCAATGGCTATAACACCCTGGAAGGACCCAGAGGCAAGGAGGTGTAGGGAACACAATACCTGTACATTGGTAGGTATGGTGTGTGTCCTACGTGTATGTCTCTGCAAGATTGGGTCCAATTCATCTATCAAATCCAAAATTGAGTAAGCATTTAACCTATACTTATCATAGATTTCTGCCTCTGTCTGGCCTAGTAAGGTGACGCGCACTCTGAAAATTCTCTCTTGAACCATCCTTCTCCTCCTTGCAGCTGCTCTCAACCTCAACCTGCGTGCCACAAAAATAAGTGCTGCCATTGTGAAAGAGTCTATGATGCACTGTGGAGCCCCTTAAATGCACTCCAAATGAGTTTCACCTGGTTTTTTTTTTGTTGAAAAATTTACCACCTGGTCTGACTTACTCTAAAAATAAGAAATGCAAAGTGCGATTTTTTAAGAAATCGCAAATTGCGATTTTTCATGCATACACTTTTCTAAACTTTTGCGATTCCTTACGTTTGCGATTTATTATTAAATAGATTTGCGATTCCTTAATTAGCGAAAATACACTTTCAACATGATGCATCCCAGAATTGAAAATTGCATTCGCAAACGGCCGAATTTTGCGATTCGCACAGTTTGCGAATGCAAGTTTTCTTGATGCATGTGCCCATAAGTCTGAAGGAGACTTAGCGCTGGGCTTTTAGATGATGCTCACCCCATGTCTGTGGGTAAAAGATCCCTGAACATCAACTGATGTTTCGATGTTGGAGGGGTGTGGATTCTCTGTAACTGGTTAGGCTGCTTTCTCAACGTCAAATGGCAGTGCTTCATCGACAAAGCAGTAGGCCAATCCTGTTTCAACATAGAGTGGCAATGTGCTGCCGTCAATGGAGGCCTTGTAGGTGTAGTATGTCTCAATGCCGATGAGATACAATTGAAGGAGTGATGTGATGTGAGAGGGGATTTCTATAGCGCACTGTCACTCCGGGGAGCATCTTGGCGCTTTGACTTGTGTACTCAGAGATGGTAAGAGTTGCTGTTCTCACGATGCCGTTAAGATCCTAGACCAGTGTTTTACAGGTTGTGTCTGCCAGGCTGTAAAGCCACGTTTTAAGGGATTTTCTAAATTTACTTTCACAAGTGATTGCACGAATTTGATAAGGCAATTTATTCCAAGCTTTAGCCCCTCTGACTGCTAGAGTTTTTCCTCCTCTCGTAGCGAGTCTGAACTTTGGAACGACCATCAATTTAGCTGTTGACGATCTAAGTTCTCGAGTGGGGTGATAGCGATTGAAATTTTTGGACAGATATTGTGGGCCTTGTTTATGGAAGGCCCTAAAAGTAATTATTAGGACCTTGAACAGGATCCGCTTTTGGATGGGGAGCCAGTGAAGCATATCCAGTGCTGCGGAGGCTGAAGTTTTCTGGGCCATTTAGGTACTAGTCTTGCTGCAGCATGTTGGACCATTTGCAGCCTATGCAGGGATGCTTTATTTGCCCCTGCATAAAGACTGTTGCAATAATCCAGCCTGGATGTAATTAGTGCCACAGCTACAGTTCGTCTGGCTGATAAGGGGAGAAGGTTGAACATTTTCCTGAGGCCCTTTATTATATTGAAACATGACCCTGCTACTTCTCTTGCCTGTTGTTTGAAGGATAATGTCTCATCAAATTTAATTCCCAGGTTTCGCACAGCCGTGGTGGTACTAGGCGGGGCTTCTGCCTCTAACGGCCAACAGGTCTGGGGAGAAAACAGATTATTTTGGCCAAAAGGTAAAATTTCTGTTTTTGCAGTATTGCATCTCAAGTGATTATTATTCATCCAATCAAAAGTTGCCTTCAGACAATCCCTCAGAGAGCCTTCAGCAATCGCCGGGTCCTCATCTAAGATTAGGACTAATTGGATGTCATCGGCGTATGCTATTGAGCTGATCTTGAAGGAAGAAATGAGCTCAATCAGGGGGGCCATGTAAAGATTAAATAAGATGGGGCTCAGACTAGAGCCCTGAGGTACCCCCGACTGGACTTTCTTTTCTTCAGAGCAGTACTGCCCCAGCATGGTGATCTGCTTTCTTTGTGTCATGAAGTTGTTAAACCATTTCAACACAGTGCCCACTATGCCCGCACTCCTTAGGCGATGTATCAGAATATCGTGGGACACCGTGTCGAATGCTGCAGATAGATCTAGCAGGATCAGGACTGCTATTTTGCCCTGATCCAATGCAGCTCTAATTGTTTCCGTAGAAAATAAGAGGGCAGATTCTGTCGAGTGATGGGCCCTAAAGTCAGCTTGATTTGGATGAAGAATATTATTTCCCTCCAGATATGCCGTGAGCTGTTTATTGACACAGGTCTCTGCGAGTTTACATACAGCTGGAAGAAGCGAGATGGGCGTAGGTTTGATAGTACTGTGGGATCTTGGATAGCTTTTTTCTGGAGAGGTCTAACAGCTGCAACCTTCCAACATGCTGGAATATCTCCTGTCTGTAATGATGAATTAAGAATGGAATTAATCATTGGATTGACTCCCTCTTTTATGGCTTTTAGTAGAGCCGGAGGACAGGGGTCGAAAGGTGAACCTGAATTTAGTCTGGAAATGGCTTGGGAGGATTCATCCGGGCTGATCACAGCAAAGCTTTCCCACCTTGTAGTACCAAGTCTTTCCTTTTGGGCTTTATATGCTGTATCTAATTCTTCTTGGTCGATCTGTGGGAAATCTTTTGTAAGATTAATGATTTTCTGTTCGAAGAACATTGCTATTTCATCGCAGAGGGTCTGGGATGGCAGGATTTCCTGGGATAGTATTTTGGGGTTCCTAAAATGATTGACAATTTGGAATATTTCTTTTTGCTTGTTTTTAGTGGACTCAATCAAATTTGTGTAGTAAATTGCTTTGGCGAGTTTGATAGAAACATGATAATTCCTCCTGGCCTTTTTATAGATTTCCCGGTCGTCACTCTTGTAGTGGCAGCGCCATTTACGCTCTAATACTCTCACTTCTCCTAGTATTCCTTTTAGAGAGCTTGTATACCAGGGGACAGATTTTTTTCCTTGTCTAGTTTTGGATTTCGTGCCCCGGGTTTTCATTCTTTCCCCAATAGTTTTCATCCAGCCCTTGTAGTGCTCATTATCAATAGTCACGTTCCCAGACATAGGTGGTTTTTCCGCCTCCACCCAGCTGTCCAAGTTTAGGTGTTCTATAATTTTCCCCCAGCAAGGGACTGAGTTTGCATTACCTGAAATCAATGTAGTTTCCTTTTGATTATCAACTTTGAAGCTAAAGCCAATGAACTTATGGTCTGACCATGTTTGGGTTACCGGTGGTTCTACTTTTATTGTGTTTAGGTTGGAGCTGATACAATCCAGGATGGGGCCAGCTGTATGCGTTGGCTCTACTGCTTGTATCGTAAGTCCTAGAATGTGTAGGATTTCTTTAAAACACAATACGTTTGGGTCACTTACACTATCAAAGTGGAGGTTTAAATCTCCTAGCAGGGTAAAATTAGCAAATCTAAGAGTTAGATTGGCTAGTACCTCCCCTACATCATCATCGGCTGTGAAGCGTACCTTGACATTAAATGGTGATGTGTGTCCGGCAACGGAGTGCCTCTCTGCAATGCGTCGCTTGACGTCAATCGGCGATGTGTTGCCGTCGATGGTGTTTTTGAAGGAGAAGCATGTCGTAACGTCAAATGGCGGTATGCGTCCTTCGACAGAGTCCTTTTTATCGAAGTGTGTCGCAACTTTGAGTGGTGGTGTGTCACCTTCAACGGAGCCCCTGCAGGTGTTGAGTGTCTCAACATCAGTCGCTATTGCTTCGACATCAAAGGAGCTCTCATAGGAGATGTGTTCCATTGTAGCTGAAGGCACTTTCGATGTCAATATATATATATTAGTATCATATTTGCTCCACTGTCCACGCACATAGGCAGGACTATTCAACGCTTATGACTATTGCTAAGGATGCCATGGAAGAGAACCTCATTCCCACTTTTATATCTATGCTGGATTTTGGAATGAACTTTACTAAATTCTTTGCACTTATGACCTGTATTATTTATTACTAACCATGATTATGATATTTTTAATGTATTTTGCGTAATAATTCTTTATATAAACTCCTTAAATGTATTGTCCCGTGTCTTTCATTCTTACTGAGAATGTACAAAATTCCTATTATTGTTTTGAAATCATCAAAAACAAAGATGGGCCCACGTGGGGAACTCCAAAGTACATATAGGGACTGCACTGCTAATGGTGCGAGCTGTTGGTGTGCTCTTGGTAAGGTAAAGAGAAACTAATTTGCAAAACAACACTTGCTGGCCATCAATATTCTCTATAGGACCATGGGCTGGAGAATTAATTGTTACTAGGCAGTTTAATGAGGCAAAGCTGCCCCAGAGTGAGTGGACCACATGGTCTCTTTCTGTCAGCACAGCCTGCGGTCATGAACACAATCTGGTGGTGATGTCTTACCTGTAGCAATTTAGGCAAAGATCCTGCCCCACTGTGATTTTTTTTTGTTGTTGTCCTCATAACCACCATGAATCTAAATGCCAAGACGGATTAGCCATCAAACAGCTGTCTCAGTTTATCAAAACTGGCAGGGGTAAAAGCGGACAAAGTGGGGGCCAGACATCCCTCAGCTGTTTCGGGCTCCACCGAAAGGCAAAGACCAACCGATTACGTAAGCAGCGGTAACCTAGGTCAGAATGACAGCCAACACGGGCCGGGCTAGGATCGGGCAGCAGCTGTGCAGATGGTGTAGGCAAAGGGACACCATAGTAGTGTAATCATCGGAACCGGGGAAAAAAAAAAGAAAAACCCCGGGCAATTCATTGCATCCATGATAACAAATACCAAAAGGCCCTTTTACTCTGGTTACCAGACCTAGCCAGGTCCATACGAGAGGTCTGCAAGAGGGAGGCTTGCCAGTCACTGAAGGAGGGAGGTAAAGGGTCTTTCCATTTTCTGCATATCTCCCTTCTTGCAAGTAGCACTGCGTAGAACACCAAACTCTTAGCTGAACTCTGAACTCCATCTAGGATCCGAAATATCACCAGAGGCAAATTTATGGTAACCAGAACCCCCAATGATGTGGTTAGAATGTTACTAATCGCTTCCCAAAAATAGTCTAATCGGGGACATTCGAAAAACATATGGGCATCTGATGCGGCCATAAGCCCACACTTAGCGCATGAAACTGAATTACCTTCGGTGAATTTAGATAATCTAAGTGGAGAATAATAGACCCTGTGCAGGGTATAAAGATGGTTTCTACGTAGCCAAGAAGGCTTCACAATGTTCCATAAAAGCTCAAAAGAAGCAGACCAAAGCTCTTGCAAATTGTGGCCGATAATTGAAGAGCCCCACAACGAGTCAGGTAAGCTAAAGTCCCCATCCGTTTCCTCAAGTATAAGTTTATACCATTGGGAGATCTCTTTTTTAGCTGGTCCGCTATTCACTAGATTGGTAATTAGCAGGCTATAGTCACCAAGAACAAGTTTATTCCCTCTATGGGGTTAAGATTTATATGCTTGAGTCCAACTGTCCATTTGCAGGTATTTAAACCTTGAAAGTTTGGGGCCGATCTTGATTCGAAGATGTTCCCATGAAAGTAAGTCCCCATCAAAAAATAGGTCTCCCCAAACTTCCAGGGCTGCCTCTCTCAAGGGTACCGCTAAGCTATCTCCTAGCCAAGTCGGACTTTCAGGTAACCCCCATAGTGGTGTTTTGTCACAAAAATACCCCTGTTTTATAGATTTTGTTACATCCGCCCATGTTTTTGCAAGACCTTGTAGGACCTTCAGTTTGATTTTTTTTTAAAACTTCGGATTGACGAATTTAAAAAGAAAACGAGACTGACTGACACCTTCCCCATCAGACATAGCAGAGAACATTAAGCCCAACCCGTGGTCAGTGGGGATTTTCAACAGCATTCGTGTGTGAGAAAGCTGAAAAGCCCATGCGTATAGTTTTAAATCAGGAGCTGCCAAGCCCCCCTTGTCCCTACGGCTCCTGAGTTTTTTCCATGCTATTCTTGGCAGGTGATTGTTCCAAATGAAAGATGAAATATCTGACTGAAATTTAGCTAAACATGATTGGTCAAAATATAAGGGAATGGTGTTAAATAAAAAGGATATTTTGGGTAAAATCAACATTTTAATTAAGTTGATCCTCCCAATTAAAGAAAGAGGGAGGTGGGACCATGATTGCAAAAGCTTACGACACTCTTTTACCACAGCTAAAAGGTTGACTTGGGCAACTTTATTGATATCTTTGACGATATTCAAGCCCAAATACCACATTGAAGAGCCTGGCTGTACCCCGGTGACGGACTCCTCGTCATTCCAAACAAGCATCTCGGTCTTTGCAGCGTTGATCTCATATCCAGATACTTGACCCAATGCACATGCAATTTTTAGAACTGCGGGGAGTGCAGTGCTAACCTCTGAGGTGAATATAAGCACGTCATCAGCATATAGGGCTACTTTTCTCTCCCACCCTCTGTATGAAAAAGGTTTAATAGTTCCCTCATCCCTCAATTGTTGCGTGAAGGGTTCGATGTAAAAATCAAACAGTAGGGGGGAGAGCGGGCAACCCTGCCGTGCCCCCCTTGAAATGGTAAAAGGGTCCGCTAGGTCTCCATTTACTAATAAGCATGCAGTCGGATTACGGTAAAGCAGCCTGACGGTCCGGCGGAACGCCGCTCCCACGCCAAACTAGGCCAAGGCCTCCGACAGGTATACCCAGTTCACCCTGTCGAAGGCCTTGGTTGCATCCAATGTAAGAGCGGCCATCGGAAGATTATCAGCCGAAACCATATCTATGGCTCCTATCAGGTCATAAGTTAGTTCATGAAGTTGTTGGCCTTTCACAAAACCTTTTTGGTCTGGAAGGAGGACCTTATCTACTTTGGTCTTCCACGCCAATAGTTTCCCTGCCCCCTCACTATATTCAAAATGGGCTAACTTACTAGCCTCCCATCTCTGTTGGACTCTGAGATTTAATATCCAGCCCAGACTAGCTTTGAGGACCAGCAGTTGGTTCCGGAGAAGATTTAAAACAGATTCAGAAGCTGTTAGATTAGTGTCTATGTCCAGTTGGGTTTGGACTATATTTGCTTCAATAGAGGTAATTTCTTCCCTGTGCTGCTTTCTTCAATAGGAGACTTTCCCCATAATAAGTCCTCTCAAGAAAGCCTTAAACCAGTCCCAAATGATCCTCGGAGTCGCTGAGCCACCATCAGTTATCATAAAATTATAAGCCTCGAACTTAAGATCGGCAATGTCCTCTGGAAAGGAAAGAAGAGAGCGGTCAAAAGACCATGTGCTGGAAGACCGTTTAATAGGCCAGAGCATTTCCATTTCTACTGCCGAGTGGTCCGATAAATACTGAGGAAGATAACTAATAGTACCGACAGAGTCTGCCAGTCTCCGGGAGATTAAGATAAAATCTATCCTGGACTGGTGATGGTACTTATAGTTCCGGAAAGAGACACCTTGTTGTTGTCCAGACCTCTCTCTCCAAATATCAACAAAACCATATTGCTTCATTGCGCCCTGTAAAAAGGACCTCGTTTTAGACAAAACTAGGGAGCGGCTATTAGCGGATTTATCCAACCGGGGATCCAATACAACATTGAAGTCTCCGGCAAAGATAGTAGGTTCAGGAAAGGAGAGCAAGTGAGAAAAGACAGACTCCAAAGTTGAGGGGTCATCCTGGTTCGGACCGTAATAACCCAGGACTGTGATTTGTGACCCAGCTATGACCACCAATGCGATGGCCCATCTGCCACATGGGTCCACCGCCTGTGATAACAGCCTAGCCTTAGCCCTTTTTTTTTTAAATAACCGAGACTCCTCTCGTATTTGTTGTTTGTATCGAAGATACTGCAAAATCTATCCATCTATTTTTCTTAATGAGGGCAATCATTTAAATCTGAGTTAAATGGGTCTCCTGAAGTATAATGAACTGCGTATCCAAGTCCCGCAAATATTGCATGATTTTATTAGCTCTGGGCTTGGTACGAAGGCCATTAACATTCCAGGAGATACATTTTAGACTCCCCATAACATACTAATAAAACTAGGAATGCCAATTGCAACCTTAAGTCGTTAAAAAATTTCTGATTAATTCCATCCCCTTTAACACTTCTTACACTAATGAGGAAATTTTTACATTTTTGCCACCACCCAACCCCAAACCAACCCCCGTGCTCCCCCTCCCACCCACCACCCACCCCTTGAAAAACCCTTGTAATATCTAACCGGAACAGATTCCAGTAGATAGTACCCCTCCTCAAGCTCCCGCCCAGATGTACCCGCCACTACTCCGAGGGATAGGGGAAAAAAGAACAACAACCCTCAATAAATATAGTTACCTATCTAAATAGCTAAGAAGGAAAATGAAAAAACGGAAATAGAGGAAGTAGCAGTAGTATACAAAATCAGGATAGAGAATTGCTGAATTAAAGTTGACAAGAATAAGATTCAACAGTTTAAGATGCGAAAATCACATTACAAACCCTATTTACTCTCTTTACCCAGCTTCATCAAGAGCTCATCTGCTGCCTGTATAGATCTGATGTTAAACATCTTATTATTGTACATAATTTTTAAAGCAGCTGGGAACATAAGTTGGGCTGTAGCTCCTAAAGCCCTAAAAGCCTCTAAGCGCCTCCCAAATTCCCATTGTTTTTCCAAGGTAACTCTACTGAGATCAGATCTAATTATGAACGTAAACCCCTTCCCAGCCAGTGATTTCTGCTTCAATGCCATATTGAGAATCTGCTCCTTCAACACATAAGTGTGAAAGTTAACAAGGATTTTACGCGGCTTAGACCTCTGAGGGTTCCGCCTAAAGGGATCCCTGTGTACTCTCTGTATGTCAGTGGCTAGCTCTTCAGTTGATTGCTCTAATCCTAGAGATTCCTTTAGGAGCGTAGTAATAAACAGCTTGATATCCGAGCCCTCTGAACCTTCTGGGACATTTAGGATGCGAATATTCCCCCGCCTGGCGTTGTTTTCCAACATCTCCATCCTTTCACTGAATGCCTGGTCTTCCCTGGTAAGTTTCTCTATATCGACCTTCGCCTGATCCAAGTGAGTCGAAAGTACTGCTACCGTCTCTTCCAGAACACCTGTTCTCATAGTAAGCCCGTCAATCTTATGGTCCAATGATTCACAGTACTTTCTTATCTCTGCCTGGTTTGCGGAGGATTCAGTAAAACCTTTCCGTATCTCCATTGTGAGGGCAGAAAACATTCCCAGTAGAGAAGCTGCTGTTATGGAAGACTCACCTCCACAATCCACTGTGTCAACATGAGCGGCAAGGTCATCAAGCTGCTCACTGCCTTTCTCCACCTCACCCCATTCAGCAACGATGACATCACCGTCTACCCCTTGTGAAGCTGCTAGGAGGTCTTCAGGAACAACAACAGAAGACTGAGCTTATAAGGGACCCGGCTCCGCAAAGCTGTGCTCTCCTGTCCCCGAAGGTGAAAATTCCATCCTTGCTTCCTGATCTACTTTAGGTCCCATGGGGGGTTGGTAATCCACCCCATCTACATGGACGAAACTAGAGGTAGCAGGAGTATCTGCCCCGACCACAGCCGCGGTCTCAGCCCCAACCCCAGCATCCATCATTGAAACTGATAGAGGAGATAGTGTAGCTGGGATGGAGGTGGCTGGGGTAACCAGACCGGTTGCCATAGTACGATCCTCCGATAAATGCAATGTTTGAGGGACTACTTTAAAGTATGAACGGAGCGATGGAGTAATTTTTGGCACAGTGGCCTTTCCCTTTTCCTTGGTCTTATTCCTTGAACGTTTAGACTTCACCTCAGTGCTTAAAAAGGAAGAGGATTTTTTTCCAGCCAGCACCTGAGGAACCTTAACAAAACACTCACCCTTACCCTCACTCTCTGATGAGGCTATTTTCTTCTTGTGGCCCCTCTTGCTGAAATTGGTAATAGGGGTGTTTAACAGCGCTTCAACTGGGCTGCAATCTGCGTCTGAGCCTGATGACACCGCAACAGATATTGAAGGAACAGAATCAAAAGCCTTACCACCTTCACAAACCTCCAGCCCCTCCACTGTAGCAGCCATTGGTGAAAGTAGATGTGATTGCAACTGTGTCTTACTACCCGGTGCTTTGGCCGGAGCGCCGCGTGTATTTGAGGCAAAAGACGATCTTCGACACGGCTGCACCAGGCTCCGCTCCTTTCTCCCCCTCCTCAGCTCCAGCGCGGCTGTCCAGAGCCGGAGTCGCGGCTGTAACCCGGACTCCTGCAACGCGTTGGAAACAGCAGACCGTGAGGCTAAGGTCGGTCTTTGCACCAACAAACAATCAAACAAACGATCCTGGCGTCCTCTGTCAAAATCGACCGCGAGACATGGGCAAAGAAAGTGGACTGCAAGCTGAGGCACCTCCGGAGGAAAAACTCCGTACTGCATTCCAGCGAGATGTAGCCCCGAAATCACGACAGCCGATATCCTGGGCTCACAAAAGAAAAACTCCCGTCAACAGAGTCACAGGGTCACAGTGAGTTCCACGGCATATTCCCCCAAAAAAGCCGTCAGCAAATTTCAGTTTGGGCAATCCTAGCGGGAGCTCGTCCAGGAGCACCGCGACTGCTAACTAGCAGCCGCCATGTTTCCCCCCTCCCCCCCCGCCCCACTGTGATTAAACAGTGTTTGATTTGCCCCGTGTCCCCCCAGAGCAGACACAGGTTAGGTGGGCAACAGTTCTGTTTTTAGGTCGAGCGACCTATCTCAATGCGCATGCGCATTGAGTGGGAGCTCGATATATAGGGGCTTATCGAGAGTTTACCTAACTGGCGATTTGTTGCAGTGCATGTGCTTTTTAGGTCATTGCGCAAGCGCAAGCCCTAAAAAGCGCGTGCACAATGCCACCAGCCGCCTGCCTGCCTGCCTCGCATTACCACATCAAAGGCGGCGCATCTCAGGCCCCTGCTGCTTCACACCCTCATGTCGCTCTCCCCGCTCAGCCCCCTCCCCTGCCCGCCGTGTTGCATTTCTCCTCCCTCCTCCCCACAGCAATGCCCTCCGTCTTGTTTTGTTTGTATTCTCCCACTGGGAAAGGTAACATTATCTGTGTGCTTCGAAATTTTATTATCTCTTTCCTTCACCGTATCCTGACATCTCTTTTTAATCCCCTGTCCACATCTTTTCACATCATAATATTTCTCAGGTTTGCCTCACCCCTCAATCGTTTTCATTCGCCATTCTTTTAATTTCATTGTCCTCTCGTTGATTCCTCAATATCTCCCATTATCCGCTACTCTCCCTTTCACCCCTTTCTGTCTTTCATTCGCTTGTCTCTTTCTCCCACTCTTGCCTTCACACTCTATTGATCCCTCTTCACCACCAACTTGTTCCTTCCCTCCCAGTGACCAATTATCTTTCTCTCTCTTCCCTTTACCCTCTCGCCATCTTTGTTACCACATCTCGTCCATTTCGTCTTTTTCTCTTTCGGGCTCCTACACTCCCTCTTTCTTTCTTTCTCATTTCCTGGGCCTCATATTGGACTCCTGCTTGTAGCTCCCTTTCGCGCTGTTTGTCAAATTTTCACCTTCCGGCTCTCTAAGTTCCTTTCATCTTTTCTCTCATTTGTTATTCACAACCTTCCCCTGGTCTCCTTTTCACGCTGACCCAGCGTTTGCACCCCTCTCTCCTTCGCTTCCATTCCACACTCCCTCCCAGTAGTTCCGATCATATTATTTCCCTCCCTGCTTCCTTTTCAACTTCTTTCCATCTCTTATTTCAGACGGCTGTGCCCCGTCCCCTTTTTCAGCGTCCATCATGCCCTCCTCATTCTTTGACATGTGATCTTCGCCCATCCTGTTTCTCACCGTGTGCCCTCGCTCCTCTCCCTGATTCTGTATTGGTCCTCTCATCTATGCTTCCAGTTCTCCCTTTTTGTCCCCCTCCCCACCAGCTGCACTCTCCTGATCCCTATCTGCCTTACCCTATGACTATGCATACTTTAGGGGAAGAGAGGGGTAAAGAACTGGCGAACATGCGCCTTGACCTCATCGGACAGAGTCAGCTTTCATCGCAAAAAATATGCCTTCTAATCCTAAACATTTTTTCCACACTCCCAGACTTGTGCGCAGGGCCAGGCACGCTAATGACCAAAGCACAGCTTCTTCCCTCACACGAAAAATCATCGCCACCAGCAATTTTCAAAATGTTTTCCTTTTCTCCACATATGCGGGTCTTTGATTATCAAGAGAGCCTTTCAGTGTACTTGCAGTTTCCATCCACAATTCATCCGCTCTCAAGATCTGGATTCACTTCGACTGTAACCCCTTCATTCCACTCTCATATCTAACGTGTGTACAATAACATTGTGATTCCCCTGCACCACCCTGCCCCTCAATGCATCAAGAGTCATCCACAGCTTTGTATCCGGCCACGCTTGATCCAGATTCCCCATTCTGCATTTTTGACTCTCCCACTGAAAGCCGATACTTATGATATTGACTTCTTCAAATCAAGGTGCTCCTATGCTATGCTATGCGCACGTGCGTAAGAAAAACTTGAGGGGGAATTGCCTCCGGATTTAAGCCGGAGCTCTTTGGCCGGAGTATTGTGCTGAATGGGCTCCCTTCAGCTCACCCCTCCCCCCCACTCCCCCCATGTGTGGCTATACGCAGCTGCTGTGTTCTATTTAAAGCATTACATTGAGATGAATTACTTCATGATTTAATTAAACTTTCCAGCTTGGGGAAAATAATGCTTACTCAAACAAACAGGAATGTTCGAGCATCTGGGAGAACATATGAATGTTATAGTTGCTGCCCTGGTTACAGCTCTCATGAACTCCGGAGCATTCAACATTCCCAGCATTAATTAGTCTGATATACAAGTGAACATACGTGTTAACTGGAGGGTAAGTGTAGGGTAGCATAGGGTGTTCAGTAGTTGGGTGTAATTCTCAAAGGATATGCAGGATTCTTTTTCTACCCTCTTTGCTTAACCTGTTCCGCGCAGTCAGGTGGGCATCTATAGTAATGTTGCAAATCGCAGTAAACCGTATAAGGAACATTTCTGTTGATTGTTTTCCCTTGGAAATTTGATATTCTGACAATTGCCACCTTCAGCTGCAAGACTTTTTTCTTGAGCCTCTGCCTGGATTTTGGACCACGAAGGGATAGAATCAACTACTTTCAGTATATACGGGCATGAAGAAGGGGACACCTGTCATTGAAAGAAAAAGCTTTTCAGGCGTTGCCTTGAAAAATACCTGGTCATCAGGGAATGAGTCTTTAAGGAATACTCCTGTCTATCTATCCACCATCACCACCACATCCACCACCACATCCACCATCACCTCCACATCCACCATGACATCCACCGCTACATCCACCACCACATCCACCACACCCACATCCACCACCACATCCACCACCACATCCACCACACCCACATCCACCACCACATCCAACACCACATCCACCACCACATCCAACACATCCACCACCACTTCCACCACCACCGCATCCACCACCACATCCACCACATCCACCATCACCTCTACATCCACCATGACATCCACCACCACATCCACCACATGCACCACCACATCCACCACATCCACCACCACCACATCCACCACATCCACCACCACATCCACCACCACATCCACCGCATCCACCACCACCACCGCATCCACCACCACATCTACCACATCCACCATCACCTCCACATCCACCATGACATCCACCGCCACATCCACATCCACCACCACCACATCCACCACCTGCACCACCACCACATCCACCACCACATCCACCACCACTTTCACCACATCCACCACCATATCCACCACCACCACATCCTCCACCACCACCTCCACCACCACCTCCACCTCCACCACCACCTCCACCACCACATCCACCACCACATCCACCACCATATCCACCCCCACATCCACCCCCACATCCACCCCCACATCCACCACCATCACCACCACATCCACCACCACCACATCCACCACCACCATATCCCCCAGATCCACCACCACCACATCTATGTGTGTGTGTGTGTGTGTGTGGCTGTGTGTGTGTGTAGGTGCAAATGCAATGTTCTTGGATTTTCGTCACAATAAAATACAATGAACATAATCTTCACAAAAGTTATTTACAAACGTTTAAGCTATTGCCATTATAAATTACAATAAATTGTATTTAAGTATTAATTATTTACAAAATTAAAAGCCATTGTTATTTGCAATATCAATACATCTAAGTCACGTAAATACAACACACATTGCATTACAAATGCTATAGGTGTCACATTTGCGAAAGTTAAAACTATTGACATTGTAACTGACAAAGCTATTACTTTTGCTATTTTCAAAACCAACACATAAATAAAAAAAGTGTCATTTACAATACCATTTGCTCAAACTTTCCTAATGCGAGACCTATTGCATTTCCAATGCTTGTTTTCCTTGCTGCTGACATTTTGATGGGCTACAAAAACAAGGTAGTAGTGGAGAAAAGATGTCGCACCTCGTAAAGCAAACAATTTAGTGGGCATGTGGTGCTAATATGCTGAGTAAACATTAACTATTTGTGTAATGGTGACACTCGGGTAATACCGAACCCTCCTACCCAAAAGCCCTTGTGTTACAATATTTTCAAAGAGTATACCCCAGCACTCCACATTTACATTTATCTATTAAGATATAAGGCTGTCCAACAGAGAGTGTCATGAAACAAATTGGTTATATCCAGTAACGTGTATTTTAATGTTTCCTTAAAGAACTTTGTTTCCTTTTCACAGGTTAAAACATACAGAAAAAAGTCGTATTCACAACTATTTAACAGTCCAACCGTAATGATATTACATTAATTTACATTTTTTGCAGAAAAGAAAAAGGTGCAAGGATCACACAATGTAATGATGGAATTTCCAAGTCCATAAAGGAGCAATATTCGATGTCAGACAATAGCTGACACGTGTTTCCTCACTGAAGTGACTTTTTCAAGGCTGTATAACAGTAAAAAACATGCTGAATAATATTACAGGATCCGTAAAAAATTAACAGGATGAATAATTAAATAGTGCCCAACCTAAACCAAGTGTCACAAAATAGAGCGTCCTTGTGAAAGCCGAAAGTGAGGAAAAACAGCAAAGTGAATAGTAGACCGACAATGAACAGAGTATTTCACCCAAGTAGAAATAGAGGTATGCAGATAGAGTGCTATAAAACAAACCCTAATGCCCCGCTTATTGGCAAGAGAGTTGATCGAATACATAGAAAGAAGAAAAAAAGAAAAAATACACCAGCTGTGTTAAGTTTTATTGAATGTATTTTTTAGATAGGCTGACCTTCTAAGTACAATCTCAAAGTTGTACCGAGTAGCATTCCAAGCGTACTGTGTGTAGAGAATGAAGTCGTTTAGAGAGCCTCTAGATACCAGTCGTGGCTGCTATTTGAATAAAATCAAGCGATATATGAAACAATTAGATTCAGAATTCCCTATGTCAAAGGTTACAGTATGTTGAAAACGTACAAAAAACGGAACTTATGATGTGATGTACTGCCCTTTCATTAAATACATATGTTATGCAACAGTGAAGCAGAGATTGAAAAAGGCTACGGAGAGCTAATAAGACCGGCTGCGCCACAACAGAGGAGCCCCAGCGGCATCGGAGGGTCCCAAAAGGCCCCCCCCTCCCTCCCTCCCGCCCGCTCCACGGTGAAAGACGCTGGCCGCTGCACTGAGACTGGAAAGAGCTACAGGGGTGACAGAAGACCGGTAATCAGTTGTCTGGCATCGCGGGGTAATACTGGCCCGGTCTGTGCTCATACAATGCACATATAGCTACGAAGAGGAAGGGACCTAGCCAACATCGGACAAAATCACTGCTTCTGCAAAGTCTACTGGCAAGATTCTGCTGGCAAACTCAACTCAACAGGCACACAGAGTCTTAAGGTATTTACTTCTCCCTTCGCACCCTCCCACCCGCCTGCTCACTTTCAAAAATTACCTCCTTTGTTCAAAATGGCTGGGGCCATAAAACTGTAGGAATAAATCTCCCCCCCCCCTTACCTCTGATATCCACAAGGCTCCTCAGCCTAACTCCCCCTCACAGAGATAAGAATTCCTCCCAGCTAGACTGTGCATGGCTTGCTCGAATAGAAAGAGAAATTCCTCCCCTAAGCTCAAAGTAATAGCAGCAGACAGAGGACTAACATCTCTAGGCCCTCTGTCGGCATGACTGTAAGGGGAAACTGCTCCTCCCTGCTATCTATGTAACAGCAACAAACAGAGGACTACTGTCTACATCTCACCTATTTGGCGGCCATTTTAGACCAGTCTCCCTTGTGGGCGGCCATGCTGGACTAGTCATTTTCATCACTATCGGAACACAGACTAAGTACTTTGTCATTTGAGACTAATCCCAAATACAGAGCACCTTGCGCAGTGATGTATCTACACCCTCTTGGGAAAGAATGCCTGCTGATTATGGCAATATTATATTTCTACCCATACTTTGAACATCTGTAGTGCGCAGATTACTACCTCACTTATGATTGTCTGTCTGACTATTATTGGATTATTACACCTCTACCAGTATTTTGAACAACTGTAACGCACAGATTGCTACCTCATATACCTTTTCAGTACAGTATTATATTTCTACCTGGATGTTGAACACTGGCAATGCACAGACTACTACCTCAGATACCTTGGTCTCTAACTAATGCCATTTTTGATTTCTGACTCTTGACTCGTGTACTCTACTGTCTTCATCTGTGTTCTGCTCTTACAGCTTTCCTCTCCTGTTATGCACCGATTGCTATCTCATATATCGCATACCTCCTCTGTATTCCGCACTACTCTATACAGCTCTGCAACCTGCATACATTCTCACTCTCCTCTCCTGTAATGCACCGATTGCTACCTCATATACGTCTGGCTGCTCTCTAGGGTCACGTATACCTACTTATATTTTGTACAGTTGTAACGCAAAGATTGCTACCGCATACATTTTGATTTCTCTCTAGTGTCACTACTACCTGTATTTTGAACGTTGGTACTGCACAGACTGCTACCTCATATTTCTTGGCTGCTAATTAATGTCACTTTGATGTATGATTCTTTGACTCATGTAAATTGCTGCTTGCATTTGTACCCTGCCCTTATATACTATTAGTACTATACCTACACTTACACCTTGTACTTTGTCTACTAATTGATGACACATTGATTTATGATTTTTGACTCATGTAAATTGCGGTTTGCAGGTATATCCTGCCCTTATATACTATCAGTATTATACCTACACTCCTATCCTGCCCTTATATACTTTCAGTATTATACTTACACCGTGTACTTTGTAATTTACCGTATGTATTTGCTCTATTGCACACTCTTATATCCTGGGATGCTGGTTGATCACTAGTGCCACTTTGTAATCTATAACTTACTACTGTGTAACCTACTGTAGACATTTGTTTTTCTGCACATGTGTACCATTATAGTGCATTAGCGCATTCCCCCCATACCCATCTAATCCATCACCGCAACATGGATCCTATCGGCAAACACACATACAAAATCAACTACCCACCATCACTCACCAAAAAATCCGCCAAACGCTTTAAACACAACTTCATTAGGTCACACCCTGAAACTCCCTTTGTTGACAACTACTTCTCACCGGTCAATGGATCCCTGAACACTGACATCATCTTCTACACCACACGCAGAGCTCAATGGAGAAAGGCGTTCCTCTTCCTTCTCTCCGTCTCCTCCACCAGAAAATCAGCTCATAGCCTAACTCTCTCCATCACACCATCCCTAGTCTTTCCAGGCAGTGCCACCATCACTATTTACAACAACGGGACTGTCCTAGCACAAGCTACAGACAGGAACCTGGAACTGCTAGACAACCTGTTCGACACCTTCAAAGAACACCTCTCCAATTCACGGACCAACACTCATATCTCCTCCAGTCCCACCAACCATGACCCCACAGCTGCATACTCCTCAAGCAGGGGCACACCTACCACCCCAGACCACCCATCCCCCACCCTCATTCCCACTATCCCAACTCAGCTCTCAAGCATAGACACAGATCGCCCCCCCCATACACCACTCACACCCCCGCTCCTTCTACCAATTCGCGGACCTCCACACATACCCTCAACACTCCTATCTCACCTACAGCGAGCAATAACACCCCGCTCACGGCTAACAGCACAGCTCCCACCCTTAACACACCTAACCTAGTCCAGTACCAGAATAGCACGCACTCCGACAAATCCCCCCCTTTATCCCCCCCCATTCTCAGTACCCATTACCCTCTAACCAACTACGCAGAACATACCTCCTCTCCGAATTTAACCCCCACCCCCCTCAACACGATCATCTCCAATGACGCTTCCCCTCCCACTCTCAGCCCCCACTATCCTCCCTGCACCCCCGGCACGGCTATCAGTCTCCTAGACCACACCTTGACCCCCCCGCCTACCACTAACGCCCTCACTCTCACCACCAACGCCCTCACTCTCACCACCAACGTCCTCCCTACCTCATCCACACCCCTCCTACCCAAAAGCTCTCCCATCCCTAACTCCATCCCGCACACCAACTCAACGCAGACCTGCTCGAACACCAGCCCTCCCCCCCAGCTGCACACCAACTCCCTTGTCAGCCAATCACCGCTGACTGGCACCACCACACCTACCACCCCCCCCCACGATGGACTACATCATGGCCACCCTCACACAGATAAAAGAAGACATACACACCATCAAAGAACTACTCTCTACAAACCCTATACACCCCTCACCCACCCCAACATTCCCTCCCAACTTGCCCCCTACTCCGCCGGCTGACCCCCTCACTCAACACGCCCCATACCGGGCGTCAATCCCTGCTCAAAGGCGCAGCAGCTGCCCTCGGCCCCCGCATCACCCTTGCAACGCCCCACGCAACTACACCGCCCCATCCAACCTGTCCCCCACCCTTCCGTCTAACTCTCTCACTCAGCTATCCCCCAATCTGACCTCAATCCCAGGTCGTAATCGCCACAACCGCCCGCGTCGCGCGCACAACTCTTCTTCTGACCGCGACACACTCACCCTTCTCCGCTCCTATGACCCAGCCCCCCAAAATAACACAACCACCCCACACCTCAACATTCCCACGATACACTCAAATCCCCTTAGGCCGCCCACACTAAACAGCAGATCCTCCATCCCCAATAACCTGAGAAAAGTCCCTCTCTCTCTAGAACCATCTACCGCCCTCAACACACCCCGTCTCAAATGCATTCTTCTCAACTGCAGATCAGCCAAGAAACATTCCGCCGCCATTGCTGACCTCCTCCTATCGCGGGGCCTGGACCTAATCATCTTGACAGAAACATGGCTAACTGAATCCTCGACACCTATAATGGACATATTGGTTCCTCCCGACTACCACATTATCAGGCTCGACAGAACAGGCAAAATAGGTGGTGGTATCGCATGCATCTACAGGAACAACCTCTCTGTTCAGAAAGTCAACTCCACCTCCCTACCATCCCCAACATCCTGGGAATACATCTGCCTTGACATTATGAGTGAGGGCAAACCGATATGCGCACTTCACAGCATTTACCACCCACCCAGGGACAACCTCACTTTTACCCAAGAAATAATGGAGTTGATCTCAACCAATTCCGGACGGCAACTCACCCAAATATACCTTGGTGACTTCAACCTCCACTGGAACGATCACAACGACGCAATGGTAAATAGTCTTAAAAATTTCCTTAATGCCCTTAACCTCACCCAAATATGCAACGGCCCAACCCACAAGAAAGGTTCTACCCTCGACCTGATTATCTCCAAAGAGGACTCTATCCAACTCGAGTCCATCCAACCCTGTGACTGGTCAGATCATCATATTGTCACATTTTTTATCAATGAAAACGTCAAAGTTAACCCGGCCCAACTCTCCAAACCCAAAGTCTGGAAAAGAGACTTGAAAAAGCTCAACCCAGGCTCTTTGCCCCCCAACAGTTGCAACCTACTACTGCCACCGACAAGCGCTACAGACGTCCAAACTCTGACTGACCACTATCTCAGCGCTATGACATCTATAATTAATGAGGCTGCACCTATGGAGCTGAAAAGAGTCTCTACTAAAATCTCCAAACCATGGTACGACGGGAGTCTCAATGAGGATAGACGAGACATGCGTATGGCAGAGCGTACCTGGAGATCAGCCCCCTCTGCAATGCACCTAAAAGAACTGAAGAAAAAGAGAAACGCCTACTTCAGGAAAATAAAACGCTCAAAATCAGACTTCTTCAGCCTCCAACTCGACCAAGCAAAAAACCGCCCGAGAAAACTGTTTGAGCTGATCAAAACACAATCCAAGGAACAACCCCAACCGCTCAACACGAGGTGTGAAGCACCCTCCTGTGAAGACTTCGCTGCTTTCTTCATCCAAAAAACGGACAAAATAAAAAGCGATCTCCTCATTGACGCAAGCCTCTACTCCAAACCCCAACGCCTAGCACCCACTGAACCAAAAAACAATGCCACATGGTCAACCTTCGGCACATACTCGGAAGAAGAAATTGGCAAACTGCTCAGCACCCTGAAACCATCCAATCACCTCACGGACCCCCTCCCTGCCTCCGCAGTAAAAGACTTTACCCCTTTGCTTCTCCCTCTCTGGACTAAAATTATCAACAGCTCTCTCCAACAAGGAAGCATACCTGACTCTCTCAAAATTGGACAGGTCACACCTCTACTAAAGAAACCTACAGCCGACCCCTCTGATCTTAACAACTATCGTCCCATCACCAATATTCCTACTCTCGCCAAACTATTGGAAAAATGCGCACAACTACAATTGACTAAACACATTGAGCAATTCCATCTCCTCAACGCCCACCAGTCAGGCTTCCGAGCTGGACACAGCACAGAGACTGCTATGACTCACATAATCGACGACGCACTTCAAATGCTAGACCAAAACGACACCTGCCTCCTCATCCTTCTAGATCTCTCTTCAGCATTCGACACCGTTAAACATGAGAATCTACTAGAACTACTAAATACAAGAATGGGTTTATCTGGAACTGTTCTCAAGTGGTTCACTTCCTTTCTTCACAACAGGACGCAGAAATTCAAGAGCAACAACCTGATGTCCTCGCCAATACCTGTAACGCTAGGCGTCCCCCAAGGATCTTCCCTATCCCCAACTTTGTTCAACCTAGTCATGGAACCTCTCACCTCCTTGCTACAAGCATCCAACGTAAACTTTCACATGTACGCCGATGACACTCAGCTATATCTCAAGCTGCAATCCCCCAAAGACATCTTACGTCTGAACTCAACGATCAGGAGCACCCAATCTTGGCTGGCTGATAACCACCTCAAACTAAACGCTATTAAGACTGAGTTCCTTCTGATCGCACCTCCCACAAAAATATCTACCACACAAACATGGCTTAAGCACCTAACAGCACTCAATGTCCAACCGACCATAGTGGATTCAGCAAAATCTTTAGGCATAACACTTGACACCAACCTCAACATGCAGCAACATATCAGCAAGGCAACAAAGGGAGCGAACTTCCAGATCAATATTTTGAGGAAACTTAAACCCTACCTCCCAGCCAAAGACTTCCAAACAGCAGTACAATTGCTAGTCATCCCACGTATTGAATACGGCAGCACCGCCCTCTGCGGACTCCCCCTAACTACTACCGCACCACTAAGAGCTTCGCTGAATGCTGCAGCGAGACTCATCACTGGGTCAAAAAAGCACTCCCACATTACCCCTGACTTGAAATCCCTGAACTGGCTGCCTTTTGAAGCCAGAATACAGCTGAAAATCGCCTGCATGACACACAAGGCGGTACACCTAAACTCACCCGGCTACCTCGCTCAGAAACTGACAATCTCTGGGGGAACTAGAAACACGAGAGGTACAAACAATCTTCTGCTGAAACCTCGAAGATTCCGGAAGGAAAAAACTTACAAGCGCTCCTTCTCAGGATTGGCGCCTAGGATTTGGAATTCACTCCCTCCCGAAACCAGGCTTATCTCTTCCACTACACTCTTCAAAAAGGAAGTAAAAGCTATCCTCATGGCTAAATACACTTGATTTATCATCTCGAACTCTGTCAACACCTTGCACCGATCTGTTTAGCATGCTTGAATCATTTACTTATTTGTATGAGTTGTTTTATTACTCACGTGATGGCTTGCAGCCACCTATTTGTACTATGTGATCTATTGATTTATTGTTTGACTATGTTCCCTCATGTACCCCTCTATGCAAAGCGCTCTGATATCTGTGAAGATCTTGTTCGCGCTATATAAAACTTTGAAAATAAATAAATAAATAAATATATAATAAGGGACAAAGTTCTTTAAGGGAACATTAAGATACATGTTACTAGATATAAACAATTTGCTTCATGACACTCTCTGTTGGATAGACTTGTATCTTAATGGATATTAAAAAGTAAATGTGGTGTGCCGGAGAATACTTTTTGAAAATGCAGAAATTTTAACCTCCAGCATTACAGCTCACAGGCAAAGAGCGAGTTTTTACAGAAATCCAATTTGCTTATACTTATTTTTTAACCTCTAGCTTTGGAACTTGAGAATACCGTTTTGGCTTTTACCTTACATGTAAAGTCATTTTTGTAGCATTAAAAAATATCGAATCCATGTCACATTGCTCGATTTTCTAGTGCAGGATTGAGGCATGCCCAGCAGCAATTGATACACAAGGCCAGACAATTTTACAACCATTTTGAAATGTAGGCATTGAGAATAAAGACAAGAATTTTGAGAAGTCAGGCTGCTACAGAACCGTCTCCCTTCCAAATCAGTTTCAAAAGCAAAACACTGTACTCACCAGAACAGAGTGTCAGTTTCTAATTCACCTAAAGAATTGCACAGCTTAGTCTACACCCTGGAGAACTGGAATGTGCACTGGGGAATATAAACTTCTGTAGTACAGTGCTATGAGGTAGCAGCCTATAACTTAAAACAATATCATCATCATCATCACTTAGTCTTTATTTCGAATAATAAGAATTCATAAAAGACAATATACAGTCATGTACAATATAAAATACACTAGGAATCCCTAGGACTAAAAAACACAATACACAAACAGTATACATAAAATACATCTGAATGGGACGATCAGTGCAAGGGTACATTTAGGGCCAGATGTAGGTAGGCTTTTACCGGGTGGTAACGGCCGAATTCGGCCGTTACCACCCGGTAAAAGCAATTTGACATGTAGGTCCCTGTAATTTACAGACTCGGTAAATTTACCGGTAGGTAAATTTACCGAGTATGTAAAATACCGAGTCAGTATCATTACTGATTCCGGACAATTGGTATGTAGGTGGGACTCTTCTGAGTCCCACAAGCAGTACAACATCGGTATTTTACCATCAAATACTACTTGATGGTAAAATACCGTTTCTGGTGTGCATGCACATGTGTGCATGCACACCTATGCCATATGACAGGCAGACCTGCCCTTAGGGCAGGTATGCCTGCCACATGGCACCCGAGCTTCTTTTGGGGGTGCCAGAGGGTGTCAAAGTGACACCCCCTGCACCCTTGTGACAGTCGGTATTTTCCGATGTGGTAAATACCGACCGGTATATGCCCAATCAATCCTATGGGCTTCAAAGCCCATAGGAATGCATGGGCATTGACTGGTCGGTATTTACCACATCGGAAATTACCGACTGTTTCCGATTCGGTAATTGCACATCTGCAATTACCTACATCTCGGTATTTTTATTTTCCGACCTCTTAAATACCGAGTCGGTATGACTCGGTATTTAAGAGGTCGGTAAATAAAAATTACCTACATCTGGCCCTAAGTCTCTTAATTCGAATCAGCCAGGACCATCCCAGGAATTTAGCAACACAAACCACCACAATTTCCGATCTTACAACTTGCAGTTTCCTGAGTGCATCACGATAACCATTACAATTCAAAGATGCACATATGGGTTTTAGCCACTTGTTTCTAGGGTCACGGTATACAGGACAACCAAAGAAAAGATGACCAATACTTTCTTCCTGGTCAGAGCACCAGGGACATTTACTTCCTGTCTTCACATCCCATTTAGCAGTAAAGGAATTCACTGGCAAGGTGCCAGTACGAAACTGATGATAGAGCTTACGATCTAACACCTTGGGTATCAAATCCCAATACTGCTCTAATAAGGGGGTGACCTTGTGCAATAAAAATGTTCCTGTTAAATTAGTGTCCAGGGATTGGGTTACCAAGATGGATTTTTTCCATGCCCAAAAGAGCGCCTTAAACTCAGATTTGGATGGGAATGTAGACCCCCCTGGATTTGACCAAAGCTCAGGAAGGCCCATCATATGTAGGGTGTTTCTAACTTCCCTAAACCAGTGTATTTTTTGTGCACCCCATAATGCTTTTACCTCGTCTAATTCCCGAGCAAAAAGACTAAGCTCGGGAGTGGACCAAAGGCGACGCCAGAGTGACACTATGCGATACTGGGCCAAGTCATTGATTGGTCTACAACCTAGGTCAAGTAACAAGGGTTTAATGGGTGCAGACTGCGGGAGACCTATCATGTTCCGTAGGAACCTATTTTGCGCAACAGCCAAGCATGAAAGATCTTTGTGACCCCAAACTTCGGCTCCATATAAAGTTGCAGAAAGGACCTTAGCCTCGTAGATCTTAAGGGCGGGGGTAATACGTTTTGTAAAAGAGTTCTTTTGCTCAGAAAGCAAACAACCAGCCAACCTATTAAATTTCAATTTGGACGTCTCCAATTGGGAGTTCCAGTCGAGATGATGATCAAGAGTCACACCAAGATATGTCATGACCTTGACCTGCTCGAGTTGGACCCCGTTTAGAGACACAGAACAGATCGGAGGGGTTTTCCTACAAAAAACCATAAATTTGGTCTTTTCAACATTTATTTGTAAGTCGTTTGCATTACAAAATTCAGAAAATCTATTCAGGGCCACCTGGAGCCCTCCTCTAGTTTTCGAAAGGAGGAGGGTGTCGTCTGCAAAAATAAGCATAGGATATTTGCGACCACCCAACATTGGTGCATCAGACTGTGTATTATTAAAATATTGGGCCACCTGATTAATAAACAAAAGGAACAAGGTGGGGGCCAGAACACAGCCTTGACGCACCCCACGTTGTACAGGGAAGCATTCTGTCACCTGCCCCTGGCTACCCCATCTAACCTGAGCAAAATTATCCTCGTGCAAGCGTTGAACAAGGCTCAAAAGCCCCAAGGGAAGACCCATTGATCTAAGAGCTTCCCATAGCTTCTTCCTTGGGACTAAGTCAAAAGCCGACTTAAGGTCGACAAACGCGGCGTATATTACGCCGCCACCCAAAAAAACCACTTTCCAAAAAAGTAATGAAAACCGGAGAACCTGGTCAATAGTACTGATGCCGAACCTAAACCCTGCCTGCATGGGAGAAAGTATGTTATTAGTGTCGATCCATTCCTGGATTCTTACTAAGATCATCCTAGACACAATTTTCTGAATCGCATCGATCAGACTAATTGGCCGATAATTTTTTGGGACGGAACGATCACCCTTCTTATATACTGGCAGGATTTCCGCACCTTTCCAGGACTTCGGAATCTCTGCGCCTGCAGCTATATTGTTTGCCAATATTGTAATGTATGGGACCCATAAATCAGGATTAAGCTTAAAAAGGTCTGCGGGGATGACGTCTAGGCCAGGTGCTTTACCCGACTGGACTGACTCGAGAGCTTGTAAGGTGTCAGTTTCCAGAAAGGTAAGTCTATCTCCTATTGATAACAGGGGGCTCGGTGGGAAGGTGGCTATTGTTTGATCCAGAGCTATATTTGGGTCGTTAAATTGTGTCGAGAAAAATTCAACCCAAGAGTGTGCTGACACGTGGTTATCAGGTGTTTGGGCAACTGAAGCCCTTCCCCTCCTCACGATCAGCCAAAATTCAGTTGGATTGGAAGACTCACAGGCTCTAAGGAGGGCGAGCCAGTAAGAGTCGTCCCAATCCCGTTTGGCTGCCCAGAGAGTGTGTTTATAACACTGCCTAGCAACCCTAATATTTGCAGTGTTCCTAGCCTTAACAGCAGCTACTAAGCTACTGTGAGCTGCTCTGCAACTCTTGTTGTACCATTTTTTGGACGCCTTAATGGGGACAGATCTAGAGGGCTTAGTAAGGAGGTTCTTGAGACTCAAGAAACACTCCTCGTGGAGAGTGATGAAGGTGGGATCAACAACACCAGAAGGGGATAATGGTGGCATCCTACTCCTCGCACTCCAGACCTTCTCCTCTATCTTGGCGATAAGCGCTGGATCGTCTAACACCCTGGACCATTTTACACGACGTCTGTTGTCGCACAAGACTACGTCTGACGTCAAGCAATTGGTTCCACAGGCTTGGTCACCTAAGCCAGAGACCATGATCTCGAGTGAGAGGGGGTTGTGATCGCTCTCTGGACGGGGCTCCACCACCATATCTCGCACAATTGACCAACATTCAATATTGATCAATATGTAGTCGATGCGGCTAGAGCTTGAACCATTATCGAAGGTATTTGTCCCTAATCTATCTGAGCGTGTGCGCCCGTTAACAGCCCGGAGGCCCCATTCCAAACAAAAGCCCAGCCAATGTAGGGCTGCCTCAGTACCCCTGACTCCCCTAGGAATAGTTAACGGGGGAATGTTCCATGCTGTATCCTCCTCTGCACCCACATCCTCTGCCAGGGTAAGTATGGGCTCAAAGGAGGAATTCATATCGGCCGCTACCATAACAATCTGGTCACCTGTAGAGTTCCTCAGTACCCGGTCAAGGTCATTCAACACGGTTTGCTTACTCCCACCCTGGCAGCCACGGGCATAGACATTAACCAGAAAAAGATCAGTGGTGTTGACTTTACTCAAAGTGACACACAGAAGGTCCGCACTCTCTACCAGAATTTCCTTGCCATGAAAGCCCAGATTATTTTTAATCCAGATGGTTAAGGCACCGGAGGCCCTACCCCTAGTACTCTGGGTGGCGGGTTTTGAGAAGTTAAGGTAGCCCACCCTGTATAAGGGGACTGTTGACCAAGTTTCCTGGAAGATAATGATGTCGTATAGGTCGATAAAGTTGGTCCAATCGACATTATCCAGGCGTCCCCGTAGCCCTGCGATGTTCCAGGATGCCACTCTCAGTGGGTTATCCGTACCGTTTGCACGGCAAATGGAAGCCAGGCCCTGCGCATCTAACTCAGTCAAAGCCGGAACGATGCTAGGGTCTGGGACTGGACACAGATTTCCAATCGCAGTAAGGCCAGTGCAAGGCGTTGTTAAGGTGTAATATTGAGCTGCCTCCCTGGAATAAGGAGAGTTCGTCAGATTTCTAGGGGGGGTTAAGTTGGTACTGGATTTTGTAGGAGTGATAAGTGCAACTATCTCCCTAGTCTGAGGAAAATTCTTTAGTGGCAGTGTGTCATCTGACCCCCCATGTCAGTCGACGTCCTCCAGACAACCAAACATATTTGATGTCGGTGCCCCCTGCCACCAATTATGCTGGGTATATCCATCAACCATATGAGTTGGCCGTCTAGAGTGCTGAACGTTTAACCATAAGCCCTCCTGCATGGGTTGGTGTCTAGGAGGGTAAAAAAAAGTAAGTGGCCTCACAACTATAGTGGAATTGGCTCCGTAGGATGGCCATGCGCAAAGGTGCTGGGCTGTGTGGGGATCGGCAAAAGAAACCACAACACAGTCACCAGCTATAGACTTGTGCGTGGGGCCTATCCAAGGCACTCTCCGTACCATTAAAACACTACTTCTATACTGACCGGGGAGCTGTTTATTAGAATTAAGCCAATGAATGACCTTGTTTTTAAGGGAAAGATCATTCTCCTGAGAATGTGGGTCCAATTCAGGAACACCAGCCAAAATAATGACGTAGGACCCAGCTTCGGGGGGTAAATCAATAAATCCTCCACGAAAGTTAGGGCGAGTAGCCTGTCGTAATGGATATTTTGTGCGTTCGGGCCTTGAGGATTGATGGGCTGCTGTTCTTGGGGCAAAATTCTGTCTATTGGCAGGTTTTTGCGAGGGGAGAGATGGTGGTACATCTACACTGGGAGTGGGTACTATAGGATTGGCAATAATAGTACGGGGCTTGGGTGTTGGTTTAGGTACTGACAGGGTCGTAGGAATGCTTACAAGTACATGCGGGGGAGGTGGTGTGGGGACAGGTACCTTGGGTTGGTTGGTAGAGTCGATTACACATGGTAGCTTAGCTTCCATGTTTTTTAGGCTCAAACTAGCCAAAGTGACTATGGTCCTGTCCATTTCCAGCAGATTGTTCTCTATGCGGGAAAGTCTTAATTCCAAGGGGGATAGTAATTGTTTAAGCGTACCCCAAACTATCTTCAGGAATTCTTCGTCCCCCTCCCTTCCATTCACGGGGCTGCACACCCGACCCTCCAAATTAACCGCGCTATTCTCCCCTGGGGAAGTAATGAGAATGTTATCTTCCACCAGACTAGATGAACTGGGAACGGGTTCCCCCACCAGACCATTAAGAGTCGGTTTATGGCTATCATCTTTCGCCCCAAGGGAGCCCATGGTACGTCTACTGTTAAAGAACTGGGATCTTGCAATTTTAGCTTTTTTCCGGGCATAAATAGACCTCGCTAGACATTTCTTTTTGTAGGTTGCAGCTTTCTTGACACTACACGATCTTGTGGTTAGGTTAGTTTTAAGGAAAGGAATGGAACCTATACCAACGGTTAGTGGGACAGGGGCTTTACTTTGCTGCACTAAAGTTGCGGTAGGGCTAGGGGGGGAATTTATGAGGGTTGTTAGCGGAGCGGGATGAATAGCTGCCGTTGCTAATAAGGTCCGGGGAGCTAAGGTACGATCAGGAGTTCGGGCAGATGCAATATTCCCCAAGGATGATTTTTTTGTGTTGGCTATATGTTCTGACAGCCTTCTTGCAGCATCAAGTTCTAGGGAAACCTTGTGCTGCATTTTACTGATTTCTTCGTCAATGGCCAAGTTGGTTTTGACTAGGAATTCGTCCAGGGTTCTATTAGGGTTGCTAGCGGCCATGAGGGTTTTGCTCCGGCTACCCCGTGAGCACATTTTACAGGATACAAGTGAATAAATAACAATACAAACAACAATAAAACTGTAAAATGTACCAACAAAAGGGGGGTGGCCCAGCCCAGCCCTCTATGTCCTCGAACGGCCTCAAACGGCCCGCTCTTTGCCCGGTCTTCGCCCCGGACTTAGTCCCGCGCGCGTCCCGCGTCGCGGGAAACCCGGACCTAAATATATGGACCGTTTGTGGGCAGTGGGCGGGCCACGGGGAGAGCGGACCGGAAGGTCTTAGAGGTCACGCAGGGACTCCTGGACAATGGAGTCCCTGCACACGCTCGCAGCCCCGCAGCGCCTCGCTCCCACACCCAACTCCAGGCTCTCCGACAGAGTCACAAAGCAGCCCTCCAGCCAAATGGGGCGAAGCGGCACCCGCGGAGCGGGTGCGGCGAGGAGTCACCACAGATTCAGCAGGCAAGTGGAAATCCAATGCAGCGCCAGGAATAGCGCTGCAAACAGCAAAAGCGTCCCAAGGAGCTATGAGGTGGAAGGAGGTAAAGTACCCTCCTGTGGGCGGTGGGCGGGCCACGGGGAGAGCGGACCGGAAGGTCTTAGAGGTCACGCAGGGACTCCTGGACAATGGAGTCCCTGCACACGCTCGCAGCCCCGCAGCGCCTCGCTCCCACACCCAACTCCAGGCTCTCCGACAGAGTCACAAAGCAGCCCTCCAGCCAAATGGGGCGAGGAGTCACCACAGATTCAGCAGGCAAGTGGAAATCCAATGCAGCGCCAGGAATAGCGCTGCAAACAGCAAAAGCGTCCCAAGGAGCTATGAGGTGGAAGGAGGTAAAGTACCCTCCTGTGGGCGGTGGGCGGGCCACGGGGAGAGCGGACCGGAAGGTCTTAGAGGTCACGCAGGGACTCCTGGACAATGGAGTCCCTGCACACGCTCGCAGCCCCGCAGCGCCTCGCTCCCACACCCAACTCCAGGCTCTCCGACAGAGTCACAAAGCAGCCCTCCAGCCAAATGGGGCGAAGCGGCACCCGCGGAGCGGGTGCGGCGAGGAGTCACCACAGATTCAGCAGGCAAGTGGAAATCCAATGCAGCGCCAGGAATAGCGCTGCAAACAGCAAAAGCGTCCCAATATGAATATGCACATTTTAGAACTCTATTACACACAGTATAAGATAGGCTGCCGCAAAACGTGCCGAAATTTAGGACCTAATTCCGAGTTTGGCAGTCTTGGAGTGGGCCGCCACGCCAGTGTCCCACTCCAAGACCACCAAACCTGTAGTCAGTCTGCCAGCCGGCGCTCCAACGGCAGTGCCTTTTTTAAGGCTCATAGGGGAGCCATGGAAAGTACGCTCCTGCAGGGCATGCCGTACAGGAACAGGGGGTGCATGTAGGAGGCCGGCTTAGTATATAGTGTTCACCTATGGTGAGGAACTGTGCACTGAGTCCACACATCTCTTAGTGGTAGTGTTCCTGTCCCTGAAAACCAAAGCTCTCAAGGGATAGCTGTGGAGGGCAACTAAGGCTTATTCAGGAGGATGTAAAGGGGGTGCATTTACCACTGTAGTCAGTCAGTAAACTTACACATAAGAAAGATCCGCCCCACCGGTGAGTATAAAATACATTGTTTTTATTAGCACACACTAGACAGTAACTTGGTATATTTCCTATCCGGAATATAAACTGCACACAAGAAATACTTCGGAAATAGGTAAGTAGCATAAGAAAACATATAGTGCACAACCGGGGGGCCAAACCATATACTAACATAGTTGGATGTGAAGTGAGTACCAACATGGAACTAGTACCCAAGGATGGGGGACCCCAGGGGAATCACAAAGCCACCCAGGGTCAGAAGCCAGGAACCCCAAGGTACCTGGGTGCAGAGTGGTCACACAAAGACAAGTCCATAGGATAACACAATGTAAGTGGCAGTTGGATTTTTACAGTTCTAGGACCCTTCCAAAAAGACCCTGAAGGAATCACTTGGATCAAGGAACCCCGCCCAATGGATGCTCCTGGAACCAGGATACCTACATCAGGAAGCCCAGGTGCATAGCAATGAAGTGCTGTTGGAACCACCCGTAGGCATCAAATGAGATTTGTGTAAGATAAGCAGCTACAGGGTCTCGTGGACCAGGCTGGTGGGACCATGACATGGAATCCAGACGACTAGAACCTAAAAGGGGAGGGGACAGAGTCCAAACCACCCGAAGGTGACCATGAGGCACAGTTGCACATGACCAGACCTTGTCGGAGGCTCTTGCTGTAGCACTGTGAGGTTGAACCAGCAGCTGTGGAGCACATGGAGGAGCACAAGAGCCTTCCACGAACTATCTCAAGCCTGTTGATGAGTGCAGGAGGATCAGTTGCTGGCTGGACCACCAACAAGCCTTGGCAAACACAAACAACAGATTGCAGGTGAAGATACTGTGTTGTAGAACAGCAAGGTCTGTGGGACTAACCCAGCAAGGGTAAGTCAGGGGCGGCACTCAGCAAGCAGAAGAGCCAGCAGGGATTTGTGGAGCCCCTTCAAGAACCCTCTGGCAGCAGGCACAGAGAGTTGCATGGAAGTCTCTGCAGCGCACAGGAAATGGAGGCACACAATGCAGAGGATAAAGGAAGGATTTCGAACTTGGAGTTGTGCAATGCTGGAGGCAGGGCCTTCTTAGAGCTTGATGATCTTGCGTGAAGAGAGCTGACAAGCCTTGGCAGCAGCAAACAGATGCAGTGAACAGGGATGAGTTTCACGTTGGATGGAGAGGGATTACATTCACCCCAGTTGCAGGGAAGACTGGTCAGGCCTCTGGAGAGCTAGCAAAACACCACCTGTGTTGCAGAGCCAGGCAATGTTGGTGGGACAACAAGAACAGAAAACCAGTCATAGTCATAGAGGTGCCTGCAGATACAGGTAAGTGACTCCCTTACTTCAAGGGAGATTCCTTCTGGATATAGGCTGAGTCCCTGGCCACTAGGAGAATGCACGGCCACGGAGTTGCAGAACTTGAAGAAGCACAGGGACGAAGATGCTGCAGGAATCTTCCCACCAAAAGCCTGGATAGAAGAACAGCAGACTTCCAGTGTCTACCAGCAGAAGAGACTTTAAACAGACTTCAGATCTTGAAGTTGTTCTCGGGATGAATGTAAGGACCTACCCTCAGGAGAACCCTTAAGTAATCCTAAAAAGGGAAGCATCTCCGATGTGGTAACCCACATATCAGAGGGGGTCAGGGACGCTACTCAGCTGGCCTAGCCAGTCAGATGCTCCCAAGGGCCAATATTCAATATGGCAGAATCAAGAGGCCAGCTGGAGGAGCTCAAGGCACCTCCCTAGCGAAGAGCTGGACAGGGGACTGGACATTCCCCTGTCCTTTGTGTAGTTTTGCACCATAGGGGGAGCCAAGGGCTCCTGGACTGTGCTTATGTAGTTTATGCAAGAAGGGCACCAAATGTGCCTTTCAATGCAGACTGGTGGAGCTCAAAAGCACCCCAGCCTACCAAATCATAAAGAGGTGATCACACCTCTCCTTCACAGGAAATCCTTTGTCAGCTTCCCCTGCCCGATTTAGCTCATCAGCAGGGGGCAGAACACTGCCTAGGGTTGGCAGCAGCGCGGGCTGGCAGGCAGGCCCTGTAAGGTCAGACAGGTAGTTATTGGAGGCTCCTCTAAGGAGCCCCCCGTACATGGTATCATGCAACTCACACTGGAATTGGTGTAGTTGCATGAGTCCAACATATTTGATACCAAACATGACCAGGGTCAGGGCAGCTGTTATGTAGTTGGAAAGCTCGACTTGCCAGTGTCCACTACATACCTTATAATGGCTGTCCAGGACATACAAAGCCCAGAGAATGGAGTTTGTAGGGGTACCTCTGCTCATGCAGGGGTACCCACACACTTAGAACAATGCACACTGACCTTGAACTGAAGGCCTGACTTAGGGGTGACTTATAGGTTAAAAGTGCAATTACCGGGATACAAGGAAAACCTTATATCAAAAGTGAAAGGTGCAAGCACCATTTAACGCAGACTGCAATGCCATCTCTGCAGACACAGTTTGCATGGGCTCCCATGGGTGGAATAATACAAGCTGCAGCCCGTCGGAGAATCCTGGTGTACCAATAGCCTGGGTACCTCAGTGCTATACACTAGTGACTTACATTGGCCCCCCAGTATGCCGATTGTGGGGTGTACAAAGTACTGACCATGAATTTTAGAGGAGAGAGCACTGCCACCGAGATCCTGATTAGCAGTATCCGAGTGAACTACAGTCAAAACGAACTGACACCAGGATAACAGTGGGGTGTCTATGCCAGAAAGAGCCTACTTTACTACATAACCCCCTCCCAACTGAAAGAAGAGAAGACTAACCTTACCCAGTTGAGACTTCTCTCTTTAAGCGGAAATATCTGGAAAGTCCATCTGCGCTGGGATGGTTAAACCCAGGTCTATGCTCCAATTAAAAGTCCATACCCTGTAGGGAAAGGGACCACCTCAAAAGTGTAGGGTTTTCACTGTGTGTCTATTTTAGCCATAAGAGGAGACTATGGTCTGTCTGAACAATTTAGTGAGTGCCAAACAGGTATGGCTTCAACTTCTTCAAGGCCCAGACCACAGCAAAGGACTCACTCTCAGCTGACCAACGTTTCTCTATGGGGGTCAACTTTCTGCTGATAAAAGCTACTGGTTGATCCTGACCGTCTTCATTAAGTTGCAACAACACTGCTCCTATTCCCATCTCAGAGTTATCTGTCTGGGAAATAAATTGTTTAATTAGTCAAGACTCTGCAACATGGGAGCTAAGCACATGCCCTTCATCGGGGCATCATGACAGCTAACTGTCCAATTCACCTTCTTAGGCAATTTCTTAGAGGTGAGGTCATAAGGGGGAGTCTCAATGCACCCATACCCCTTAAAAAATCTTCTGTAGTACCCAGTCAGACTCTGACCTGAGTCTGGGATGTGGGAGCAACCCAATCCACAATGGTTTGGATTTTGCTCTCCAGAGGTTGAACTTGGCCTCCACCCACCAGGTGGACCAAGTATACAACTTTACTCTTTCTGGCACTTACTGGCCTTGACAGTGAGGCCTGCCTGCTGCAGAACCTGAAGTAAATTACTGAGGTAGACCATATGATCCTGCCAGGTGGAGCTAAAGACAGCCATATCATCTAGATATGCTGCACTAATATCTTCCAGGCCTGACAGAACTTGATTCACCAACCTCTGAAATGTGGCAGGCACAGTTTTCATACCACAGGACATTACAGCAAACTGGAAGGGAGTACCCTCCAGGAGTGGGCAATGGTGTCTTAGGTTGCGCAGCATCTGTGAGTCTGATCTGCCAATAGTCTACACTCAGGTCAAAGGTGCTGACATACTTGGCAGCGAATATGTGACGTTTTTCCGCAAACAATTACCCTGCATACCATTACTCCGCAATTATTATTCCGCAAAGACAAAGACCCCGCAAATTATCACAGCAAAAACTTTTACGACTATGCCTTTACCACTCATGCTATTGCAACGCAAAGGCATGCATGTTAAAGGTATACTCATTGTAAAAGTTTTAAAGGAAAGTGAGAGTACCCTACCCTACCCTACCCTACCCTACCCTACCCTACACCCTAATGTAGTACCCCTGCACAACCCACCCTCGACACACAGTCCTTTTCCTACATTTACACTACCCAGCACTACCACCCAACACTACCATAAACCAGTTTTTTTCCCTACACAAGCACTACAACACTACCGTAATACACTACCCGTGCACTACCCTACACAAACACCAAATCACTACCCTACACTATACAAACACTACCCTAAACCCTAAAACACTACCCTACACTACACAAACACTACAACACTACCCTAAACCCTAAAACACTACCCCCAGCATGCCCCTACACTACACAAACACTACAACACTACCCTAAACCCTAAAACAATCCCCCTGCATGACCCTACACTACACAAATACTACAAAACTACCCTAAACCCTAAAACACCACCTCCATCATGACCCTACACTACACAAACACTACAACACTACCCTAAACCCTAAAACCCTACCCCTGCATGACCCTACACTACACAAACACTACAACACTACCCTAAACCCTAAAACACTACCCCCTGCATGACCCTACACTACACTAACACATACAACACTGCACTAAACCCTATAACACTACCCCTAGCATGACCCTACACTACACAAACACTACAACACTACCCTAATCCCTAAAACACTACCCCCAGCATGACCCTACACTACACAAACACTACAACACTACCCTAAACCCTAAAACCCTAAACCACTACCCCCAGCATGACCATATACTACACAAACACCACAACACTACCCTAAACCCTAAAACACTACCCCTGCATGACCCTACACTACACAAACACTACAGCACTACCCTAAACCCTATAACACTACCCCAGCACGACCCTACACTACACAACTACAACAACACTACACTACACTACACAAACACTACGCTACACTACACAATCACTACCCCAGCACGACCCCCACCCCTAAAAAACATAACTCAAACCCCCTTACCTCTCTCTCGTCGTGGTTCCATCTTCATGAAGTCTGTTTTTTTCACAATGCGTGTGCAGTTACCATACATGCCTTTACAACGTAATTCGTTGTAAAGGCATGCGTGGTAAATGCACACGCGTTTTGAAAAAATGCGGAGTGATGGTATGCGAGGTTAAAGACCTTGCGGAGTAATGGTATGCGGGGTCAAAGTCAGCGGAAAAAAAGATGCGGAGTAAACGTGGATTACCACTTGGCGGCAGCCAAAGTATCTATCAATTCATCTGCCCTGGGGATAGGATGGGTATCTTTTAGTGACTGCACTGAGGCCTCTGCCATCTACACTAACCCTCATTTCTCTCTTTCCGCCCTGGGAGTGAGGTTTTGGCACAAGGACTACTGGACTAGCCCAGGAGCTATCTGAAAGCTCAAGGGCACCCAAATCCAGCATCTGCTGGACCTCTGTCCTGACATGGTCAGGCTGCCTGTAGATTTTACTCTTGACAGGCAAAATGTCACCTGTTTCAACCTCATGTGTACAACAGGTAGTCTGACTGGGTGTCCTGGAAAATAATTGTGGAATCTGACTAAAAACCTGTCTGCAGTCAGCTTCTTGTTCGTCAGGGAGGCTGTCTGCCAAGACTACTCCATCATTTGAGCCATCAACAGGATTGTGTGATAGGAGATCAGGGAGAGGGTCACTCTCTTTCTCCTGTCCCTCATTAGTAGCCATGAGCAAGCTCATGTCAGCCCTGTCGAAGTAAGGCTTTAGGCAGTCCCCATGAAGCACCCTGTGGGACATCTGGAAGTACCCAGCTCCACCTAATAGGTGACCTCATCTTTTTTCTCAAAAATGGTATTGAGGCACTCCACTTATCTTGGAGTGCTCTTGGGGCCACAGACCCATCATTTCTGCCCTGGCTGGCAAACAGTCAGAACAGCCTTCTAGTCATGCCACAACTTAAAAAGATGCTGGCTGGTCTCCAGGTTTTTGCAGGCATTCTTTATGTATTCAGCGTGAACGCAGGCCTAGCAAATAATCCACAATGTACTGCTTAGGAGGCTTGCGAGGCTGCTCCCATACCCCCTTCACTAAAGAAAGTTGACCCCCTAACTGGATGTCCAAACAGAAGTTCAAATAAGCTGTAGCCCACTCCCACTGTGGAACCTCTCTGTAGGCAAAAAGAAGGCAAGGTAATAGGATATCCCATCTCCTGCTGAGTTTCTCAGATAGTGCCATAATCGGGGGTGCTAGAGGGGGCATGGCAAGATGGCTGTGCCTTAGTGCAGCTCCGCCAGATGAACTATCGATCCGCTCATTATCCTGCTCTCATCGCGCCATTCTTTGCCCTACACCCTGGTGGCAAAGCTTCCACCACACCCTGCGCGCAGTAGGGATGATTTCAGAGAGTTGCTGGGTGCAGAAATCGATGATTAGAAGGCCCTGTCCGATCGGGCCTGTGAGCATCATGGCGGCAGACGGCTGCATCACGGCCCATGCATGCAGGCTCTGAGAAGCTGACGCGGAATAACGTTCCGGGCTGCCGGAGCCCCTGAGAAGCTGCTCTCAGACTGTCAGGTACACAGATCGGCAGCGGGAGTGTCAAGAAGCCTGTCAGATTTACAACGGAGCTCTCTGGGATCAAGTGCGCGCCCTGTGCGGGAGTGGTGATCCCTGCTGTGAGAGGCTGAGTGAAGACGCAGGTTGCCACCAACTGCAAGCGACACCCAGAAGACAGTGAGCGGCAGAGGTGTCTGCGATAGGAGCACACTGCTCCGGCCAACACCATCGGTGAGTGTTCGCCCCTGGGGCCGCCACACTTGGGCCGCTGGGCCTAGACTCCCTGGCTGGGCACAGAATCGAAGGAAAGACCCGGGCACACAGAAGGCCTCATGCTGTCCCCCCACTGGGCTGTACCAGCGGAATTGCATCCCCGCGGTAGGCGATACTGAAGGCCCTGTCAGGCGACCCGCGATAGGCCGCTGAGTATACCCGCGACAGACATATCATCGCGAGTGGGTGCTGCAAGGCCTGCAGAGGACGCCTGCGCCCTGACGCCAACATACCTCCTCAGATCTGCTGGTCTTGATTGGTGCATGTGTGGATAGGGTGGAGACGCTGGTTTCTCGAACTGCTTGCCCTCCTCTGTTGAGCAGATGGGACATACTTTGAACGTGGAGCCCAAGTGCCTCCTTTAAAATCCAAAAGGTGCGGAAGCCTGTCCTGCATTCCCACATCTGTGCTGGTCTAGGGGCATTACTCAGGCGAGATCCAAGGTGAATTGGGTCATAGTTTCATTTTTTTAGAACTCGTGACTCCTTGTAGGAGGTCCTGGATGAGGAGCTTCAGGAACCCTTGGACATTCCCCATCTGACTCTACTTTTAGGTGCCCAGGGTCAGAGCAAGCTGATCTCTAAATTGTACACCTCGGCTCTTGCCACAAAGGTACCCCCCCTAAACAAAGCTCGACAAGCGTGGCGATCTGACATTGACATCCCCATCAGGATGATGTCTGGTTCTACTGTTGCACTGTAACTCGCCAAATTTCAATAAACGGCCGACATCGGCTTGCCCATTTTATGTTCCTGAATAGAGTGTATCATTCCCCATTTCGCCTCTGCCGGTTTGGATTATGGAACACTGATAGCTGTGAACAATGTGGTGCCCCCCAAGCGGGTTTTTACCATCTGGCGTGGCTCTGCCCCTCAGTTGCACAATATTGGGCTACAATCTTTCATAAACTCAGTGACATTGTTGAATCACCCTTATCCCCGGATCCATTGTTGGCCTTGCTAGGATACACTAAACCTCTTAAGAAGGTAATGCGTAAATTGGTTGCTTTAGGCCTCTTTTTAGCCAAGCGCAGACTGGCGATGAGATGGATGATGAGGACCACTGCCCACACTGGCGGAATGGGAGTGAGATATATTATATTGTCATACTCAATCAGAGGTTTACAATGATATAAGGCCACCAAGTAACCGCGCGAAGCGTTTCTGGAGCCTCTTTGCCCAATACTGTACACTCCAAATGTCTAACCCTGACGCTTCAGGTGACTAATTACTGTTAGGGATTACTCTCATCCCATGCATACAATGGTGTGATATGGCTGTTGATCCAGACCCCTCTTTTGGCTATTTTCTTGCTGTAAGGGGTCTTTGCGGCAGTCTGGCACCCTGTAAAAATCTGTGAAATACTGCCTTCTCACCCCCTGAGTCGCTTCTTCTCCTAATACGCTTTTCATTGTCTGCCTTCTCATTGTCCTCCAATACCCTCTTTATCAGCATTGTTTTTTTGATCAATGGATTGTGATATTAGTGATATTCTATTGTTTATTGTTTTGTCTATTTCTTTCAGATTTGTATTGATTTTTGTCTTTATTCTTGTTTTGTATTTGAAAATTTAATAAAAACAAATAAAAAAAACATTTTATAAGTTACCAACATTTAAAATATTTAGATACAAATATAAATGTTAATGTATTTTCTTGTATTCTATGTGTTGCTAGTGTTAGTGGTATTCGCTGCCTCCATTGTTTTCTATTCATGTGTGTTGCAGTACCAGTTGTCGGGCATGTGTGGTGCTTGACTTATTCCAAGTTTTGGCTTCATACATTAAAACCTGTTTTATAACTAGCACAGAAAGAAAAATGTGCCTCATTTTTGAAGCTTGCAAATCAACTACGCCACAATGGGGGCTACATCTGACTCAGAACTGGAAGTCCCGATGGAGAGTACAACCTCACTGGAATCCACGTTGTTGGCCATGCAGAGCAGCCTACAATCTATTGACGGAAAAATTGATGACCTCAAATTAAGGATGGACCATATGTCTGCTAAATTGGACAAACAGGGTGCCAGACTGGGAGAAGCAGAAAAACAAATATCGGACGCGGAGGATGGCCTGGAAGCGGTTACCACCAAGACACACGACATGAAGAAGGGGCTCGCACTAATCCAAGGAAAAAATTGAGGGTTTGGAAGCCAGGTCCCGCCGTAACAACATTAGGATCACGGGTCTGCCGGAATCAACTAATACTGGCAAGATGGAGACGTATGTAGAGGACTTGCTTCGAGAAATTTTGGGATCTGAGAACTTGTCTGCAATGCTGGGGGTCGAGAGAGCTCATCCGGCCTTGGCTACCTGTCCTCCACCAGGGGCCCCTCCAAGGCCTGTATTTGCCCATCTTCTGAATTACCGGGACTGGGACACTATCCTCAATGTCCCTACAGAAGGGGGTGATAACTCATCAAGGTAATATTCTGTCCTTTTTCCCGGACTTCACAGAGACAGTTCAGGCTGCAAGGCAGGAATTTTAGCTGGTCGAGAAGCTGCTGATTGCAGAGAAAGTCCCTTATGCCATGTTGTATCCTGCCAGGTTGTGTATAGGTAAGGAAGATAAAGCAAAAATGTACACCAATCCCAAAGCCGCCATGGAATATGCACAGTCGCTCATTAGATCCCGATGTGAGAAATCTAAGCTTCCTGAGGATGAGGAGGACTAACCATGTGACTGGCTACTCGATGCACCGACCTGTTGGGAGGCTGGCAGGTCTACTGGGACAATGAGGCCTGTATGCGTACCTATATGCATGTACTCAGTTATTTGATCATTGCCACACTATTGTTTATTTCTGTGTCTATAGGGCTGAGGAAGCCTGCAATTAGTTCTGTTGCAGTGTGGGCGGAGACGTCACAACCTGCAAAGACAATGCTTGAACGGTCTATAGAAGATTACTATTCCACACTAAGGCCTGCATAAGTTCATATATGCTTGCACCATATTGTCAGAATAATGCTATATTGTCGTTGGTTTGGTGTGCGCAGGCCAGATAACTGTACTGACTGCCCATCTATAGTTTCTTGGAATATTACTCTGCTGAGTAAAAATTGGTGAATGAGATAGAGATCTGCTGATCAGTCACCTCCCTTCACACCGGGGAGGCTGAAGGTGCTCTAGCGACCCCCTATGGGTGTACCCCACATTTATTTCCTGTGCATGTCTGTGCATTGAGTTATGTTCTTTCTAGGGGATGGCTTTGGCATGTTGGGGCAGCTGAAGTGGGCGGGGGGAAGGGATCATGTAGGGAACTGTTCCAACTGTTATCAAAATGATTCTAATCTCTGCATGGTGCAGGAGATGTTTTGTTGTATGGGTGGGTGGTTAATGGGACCAGAGCATGACGTTAGTGTGTTGGAGTTGCTGAAGTGGGAGGGGGTGGGGGTGGGCAGGCAGGGATGGGTTCAAAGTATGGTGCTCTGCTTACACAATGCTAACAAGCTACTATTTAGGGTTGCTGGATGGAAGGAAATGTGTGTTTTTAATGAAATTGTGCTGCGGGCATGGTTATTACAACACATTTTCTTACCTGGAACGTACGCGGGCTGAATTACCCTAAAAAGATCAGGTCTGTGTTCACCTATTTGGATAAGATTAATGTACCCATTGGTTTCCTACAGGAAACACACATTACTAACTGGACTGACAAGAATGTGAGGGCAAAATGGGCTGCGGTGAAAGTTGCATCATTGTACTCCTCGTATGCACGCGGAGTGATGATATTAGTCAAAAAAGGCACCCCATTTACTTTGATTCACTCAGAAACAGACGAGCAGGGCAGTGTGACGATGGCTTTGGGTAGACTAGGGAGTACGTCAGTGTTGCTGGTCAATATTTATTGACCCAATGTCGATGACAATGTGTTCTTTAGTGATGTATGGAGAAGAATAACTTTGTTCCCCCCTGCAGCGCTGATCTGGGGTGGTGATTTTAAACTGTGTATTGACGCGGAAATGGACAGTCGGGGTGAAGGGGATACAGGTACTATCGGAGGTAATGCATGCTGAAGGGCTTCGGGACATCTGGAGACAGTGTAACCCCACTTCTCATGAGAGCACTTTTGTCTCCGCAGTGCATGGATCGTGGTCTAGACTGGACTACTGGATTACGTCAGAGGAGGTCCGTCCCTGTGTAGTCACAGTAGCCCACCTGCCAAAAACATTTTCGGACCATTCCCTTGTATCAATGGACCTCGAGGTCCCAGACTGTGTGAGACCCCCATTTCAATGGAGACGGCAGCAGTCTTCTTTTACGGACCCTGTTTTCAGGCACACCATTGGAACCGCTCTCTGAAACTCTTTTATTGAGAATGAGGGATCTGTTGAGAGTGCGGGAACCTTATGGGAAGCTTTTAAAGTGACAATACGAGGAGAATGCATAGGTGCCCAAGCTGGGCTCTTGAAAGATCTCCGACGGAGAATGCGCAGGCTGGCTGCACAAATCACAACATTAGAGAGGGAATATGAGCGTGGGCCTGAATCAAAAATACTTGCCAAAATAAGAGACCTTGTAACTGAGTACAATCAAACAGCTTATCAGAAGATCCTGCACTGCTCTAGACGCTGTAAGGCATGAGACTATGGGGAGGGTGGGAGATCGAGTCGCTCTCCTGCCACAAAAACAGCCATGCCCAGGGGACAAGCAAACATTATAGAAATGCAAGATGGAGAGGGAACTATGAGGTATTCCAACTCTGACATTAGCAAGATCTTTCTAGATTTCTACTCTGAGCTGTACAGACATAGGCAGGATGTTAGGGAGCTAGAGAATGCTAGATATTTGGATGACATAGCACTGGGCTGGCTGTCAGCTGGTCAGAGCGAGTATCTAACTCAACCCTTCGAGGTTGACGATGTGAAGGAAGCTATAATGTCATTACCAACCTGTAAAGCGTCCGGCATGGTCGGACGGCCAAGTGAGTTTTATAAGACTTATAATGACGAACTAGCTCCCAGACTCTTGAATGTGTATGCTGAAGTATATGACAGTGGGATACTACCCCCCACACTGAGAGAGGCTCCAATAGTTACCTTACTGAAACAGGAATAGGAAGTTAATAAATGTGAATCCTGTCGGCCTCTATCTCTAATTAACATTGATGTAAAAATTCTAGCTCGGATAATTGCAAACAGGTTACAACCATTAGGACCAAAGCTGGTCCTACCAGATCAGTCCGGTTTCATCCCCAAACGCTCTGCAGCGCATAAATTAAGAACGCTCTTTACAGTGCTTCATTATTTTCAGTTGGATTTTCAGGCGGTGGCAGTGTTACTTGATGCTGCAAAAACCTTTGACTCCCTGCGGTGTTTTTTTTTTATGTTCACAGTGTTGCGGAGGATGGGCATGCCACCTTTCTTTCTAAAATGGATAAGCCTGCTGTTAGAAACGGGACCCCTGGCTGGCCAAGGCTCACGCCAAAGTCAGTCAGGGATCACCATTTCCCAGGTCAGGGCAAGGGAGTTACACACCAAGACAACCCCTGCTCACCCTCAAGGTAACGTGACACAAGCAGCAAGGCTAATCTCGGAGGCGATGTGTAAAGCGTTTGCGCGCGCACCCAGCAACAACACCCAAGGCCCACCACAAAGGAAACTCCACACAAGGTTATATAAAAATAGCCTTTGTATTATAATAAAAACACATTAGATAAAACACACTCTTTACAATGTGCCAACAGGCACGGGCAGAATTTACAAGGGATTATGTACAGGACAGGGCCACCTGGACCACTGTCAGGGGTATGCACTTTTAGAATTAGCACTTGTAGGTATATCACTTAGCACATAAAACATATAATGACTGTAGCACCAAAATAGTATATGTAGCACACAACCAGTAATCACTGGTAAAGGGTAAATACCTTCTACACAACCCTAACCACCTAGGAAAATCACGCAGGGAACTAGGACCTTAACAGCAGGACCTATAGAAGGAAAACAATCACCTAAGCAAGTCACATTTAGCAAAGGTAAGGAAACATAAACAATCCTCTAAGCAGGTCACTTTTAGCAAAGGGGAAGAAACATCAAACAATCCTCTAAGCAGGTCACTTTTAGCAAAGGGGAAGAAACATAAAACAATCCTCTAAGCAGGTCACTTTTAGCAAAAGGGAAGAAACATCAAACACATTGCACATGAGGCATAAAAACATATTCAGAGGTGCAGGTAGAACATTTGCGCAGGAATCACATAAGCAAGTAAATCACGAATACGCAGGGTGCACATAGCACATCACTAGAACTGTCCCCCAGGCCAACTGGCCTCGCAAGGGCTGAAATGCCCTTAGTCCAAAAATGTCAGGGCAGGCTGCGCAGGCAGCCAAGAACAAACCTAAATGTGGCAACTGCCCACAAAGTGCTGGGCAGTTGTAAACAATGATGATGTCAACGTTGGAGCCTCGTGGGCTCAAGAACAATGGTGGGGCGAAATACAGCGTGGGAGCCACGGGGCTCTGACCACCTAAATGCCCCCTGAGCCTCGCTGGGCTCTGCAAAGTAATGGCACCTCGAGCCTCTCTGTGCTCGTAAAACAACTGCGGGCTTGGGCCTCTCTGGCTCGGAAAACAAGGAAATGCCCCGGAGCCTCTCTGGGGCTGTAAAGCAAAGAATGCCCCCAGAGCCTATCTAGGCTCTAAACACAACTGGGGCGCTGGGAGTCCCTCGGGCTTGAAAGACCAATGTGGCGTCATGGGAGTCCTACTGCTGGGGACTCAGAAGCCGAGAAATGCCACCTCTAGCTTCGCAAGGCTCGTAAATGCAAAGGGCGGGCTGAGCCTCGCGGGGCTCGAACAAAAGATAATGCCCCCGGAGCCTCTCTTAGGCTCGAACACAACCGGCCTTTGTTCTGGAGGAGAGGGGCGGGCACCGACAGTGTGTCCCGACGCCCCCTCCACCACACGGGAAACCGCTGCCCCACTCACCGGCTTCTCTTGGGCCTGGAGGCAGTCTCTCTCTCCTTGGCGGCGGGGCTCTCCTTCTGGCAACGGAGCCCCGCCTGCACTTCCCGCCGCCCTGCTCTTCCTCTCGTGCTGCGGGGCGGGACTTCCGGGTGACACCTTCGGCTTCCGGGTCGTCGCGGGCAGCGCGGCAGCCCGGCGGTTCCTTGCACACTCCTGGGCTGCGGCGGTGAAAACACGGGGCAATGCCGGGTGGGCACCGGCTTTAATTACCAATAAAGCGCTCCCAAAGCGCTAATCAAAAACTACTCAATTTCGTTGGCAATGCCGGGTGGGCACCGGCTTTAAAGAACAATAAAGCGCTCCATGCGCTATAAGCAGAGTAAAGCGCTATTAAGCGCCGTGGGTCCAAATAAAGCGCTCCCAGCGCTAGACAGGCAATCTCAGCGCTCCCCAGCGCTGAAGGACAGGAGAGAGCGCCCTCAAGCACTCCAAGTAACAAAGTCCAGCAAAGTCCTTCTAGGCAGGGCGGGGGAGGCTGGGCCCAGAGCCAGCTCATCGGGTCTCCAGGCAGGGAGACAATCCAAGTGGCTGTCCTCCTGGCCCCAGCAACAGCAGCAGCCCCCTCAGGATCCTGGAACAGAGCAGAACAACTTGTAAGGGGACACAGCCCCTTCTTATACTACTAAATCCTTTGTCTGTAGGTGCAGGGTGGGGGAGAAACCAGTCGCAGCTGGTTTTGGAGCACCCTTGATGGCTCAACCACCCCTTTCATTCACTAGGGAGGCTAGGGTCGTTAGACGCACCACAGGGGGCGGAGCCAGCATTGTGTGGGGAAAGCCCAGCCCCATTCAGGAACCAGGTGCAGCCCTCCCTCACATCACTCAGGCTGATCTCTCCACTCACTCCTGGGCAGACCCATCCAGACTTCCTGGAGCCAGGCTTGCCAGCCAGCTCCAGCCTGTGGTACTGAAAATTTTGGACCTGTGTCATAAACATCGTCGTATCATGACGATTTTGCTATCAGCAGACCGAGAATGACTAGTATACTATTCACAAGCATTTTCGTCATATCAAGTGACGAAATCACCCTGAAATCAGAGATTCCGTCCTGAACCCTCGGGTTCCATTTTGTGCACAGCAGCCATTTTGTGGTTGCCCTCACATAGGCAGATGACTAAGGCCAAGCGAGTCTTAAGGACACGTACACCTTCTTTGACTTCTGTGTGACCTGGGCAAGCTGACTCCACTGCCCGAAGCCAAACCTGTTCGACCAGTTCCTTTCCCAGTAGCTGATCAAGATTAAGCATCAAGGCACCTGAGATCATAAACCTTTATTGCACACAACTATGTCTTATCTTACTCACACCTGTCTCTGCTCCTTTCTTTATGGCCTGTTTACGATGGGGATGTGCCGGGTTTTTATTATGGGTTTGTGCAGCTTGTGTAAGAAGGAATGTTGGGTTTTGCATGCTTGCAAAAGCTAGGACTGCCTCTTACTTTTGTACTGAGTCATGTAACGCTAAAACATATAAAAGGCCTCTGTCCTCTGTGTTCCTCAGACTACCTCATTCACTTGCTACGGCTTCTGGGTGACGTGGCCTCACTATGTTAAATTTAATAAAGATGTCTTTTCATATTACAGCTTCTGTGCCAAGTTTTTGTTATATTAGTAAGTATTCCCTGAGTACGAAAATTACAGTTCTTCAAGTCAATCACACTCCAGCACCCTCACTGCACACATACATCAATGTCTAGAAGTGGCACTTCCCCACTAGACACATACACGCCGCACATACCATTGCGCAGCATTCATTCTCATGAGTTCGCACATACCAAACTCGAGCCTGCACTCCCCACACATCAGGAACTAACATGGACACACACATTCCCATGCATTCCTATGGGAGGGCAGGCCAGCCTCACTACACACACGCACTTTACTCTGGGACACAGGGAAAAAGTGCTCAGAGACCCAAAAATCACTAACACAGTTCACATACTAAAAGCAAAAAGATTAGGGGTGAACCTGCCAAAAGGGCCAATTCCAACACATGCCATACACCAAGCCTGTGGCCAGACGTCGGGTGAATGGGTGGATTTCTGAGGACTTTCCAATACAGAGGGGCACTCGACAAGGCTGCCCCTTGTCCCCGATGCTCTTTTCCCTTATGCTTGAGCCGTTGGCTTGTAAAATACGCCAGAAACATGCGCATGCCGCATTGAGGTTTAATCTGAGACCACTCGCTGTCTCCCTCTATGCGGAGGACATGATGCTGTAAGTTCGCGAACCGGAGACATATCTCCCTACCCCGCTCCGCGAATATATGGTATTCAAGTGCTACTCTGGCTTTGGCATTAACTGTGCCAAACCCACTGTTTTCCCGCTGACCGCCGGCACTATGGAGGTGGCGCTAGCCTTCCCATTGGCATGGTCCACAGACCCCGTGAAATATCTAGGCATATGGGTTCACAAAGATCCTGATGTTGTGTTAACTATGAACTATGGACGGGCTATTACTAAAATCTCGGTGCAAGTCACGAGATGGACTCGCCTCCCCCTCTCGCTTGTGACAGAATTACAATAGTAAAAATGATAATTTTACATAAGCTGCTATATCTATTTGTTAATATCCCGATTCAGCTTAATATGGCACTCTTACAGTCCATCCAATCTTGTCTGCTGTCCCTGGTGCGGGCAGGGAAAGAGCCGTGATGAAGCTGGAAAGCGCTCACTCAACCATTTGAAAGAGGCGGATTTGAGGCACCTGACTTACGCCTCTAATATTTATGTGCACAAGTGCAGTATGCACATTACTGGTTTTTCCCCAAAAAGTTTCTTCCACCCACTGCGGTTGAGGCTGACACTGCGCATCCGACTGCGCAGGAAAAGGGAGCATTAAGAGTTCTGCAGAAAGCGAAGGTCTCAAGGATAGGAGTCATGTACCATAATGGGGTGTTCAAGTCCTTGGCAGTTTTTATTTTATTTTAAATACTTTATTAAAAATTTTCAATAAACAAATGATCAGAAAAACATGGTTTAAAAGACATACAAGTAAAAAAAACAATCCAATACTGTATAAGAACAGAAACATGCATCTTTGCCCCTAGAGAATCCTTAGCATTCCAAACCATATTTAATCTATGATAAAAGATGAAAATAGCAAGAAAGAGAAGAAAGGAAAGAAAAGAAAAGGAAAGAAGAAGAGAAAGAGAAAAAGAGAAAATACCTATAGCACTAATCAATCAGAGAAAACCTAGATATGAGCGCCATGTACAAGAATCATTGATGAACTTCCAAGTGGGCCTTAAAAACAATAAAATCAAACATACATTATAAATGTATTGACAATAATAAAAGAACTAATAAAAAGAACGAAAACTAAAACGCTGAGAGGGTCTATAGCACCAAGTTAGGGTTCACGTTTGTAAGGGTGTTCCAAGCAGTAAGATCCATCTACCCTGGGTTTCCTGCTGAACCAACAGTTCTTAAAGCATTGCAGGTGGTTGTGGCTGGGGAGGAAAGCAGAGGGTTGATCACCAGGCTCTACAGAGTCTCTCAGAGAGAGAATGCGCTAATAGACCCACTATCGCTAATAAAATGGTATGCTGTGCTTGCCTCTCCGTTGACATTGGAGAGTTAGGAGGAGTCCTGTTGCAGATTGACTGGTTGGTTGACAGCCAACTGTAATCTCCGTATTACATATTTACAGTATCTGCACCAGTTGTACTATACCCCTAGCCAACTCAAGAAATTCGGGTTACGAGAAGAGGCAAGCTGTATACGATGTTGGCAGGAAGAAGTGGATTTCTTGCATTTGGCCTGGACTTGCCCCACCATTAATGTATTTTGGAGCAGGGTTGTATGCATGTTATCAGACATCACCACAGAACAAGTCCTAGGCACTCCTGCTGGGCTTGCTGAAGCAGTTAAAAGCATGCAATAGGCGACTAGTTGCAATCTCAACTTTATGTGCTAAACGAGCAGTTGCAATGCACTGGGGTGCTAGGTTTGCCCAAACGCTTCAGGTATGGGTCCGCGACTTGGTGTATTGCAAAGAGCAAATGAGAATCTATGCAGAAGAGTTAACCATAGCCACAAGACCAAAAGATTTTTGGGCACCGCTGTCTCTGTTTCTGCTACAAAACCCTGACTTCTAGGCAACATGATAATGTACACATTCGGACATGCATACAACTCTAGGCTGGTTCATCACATCCGCATAGCTGTAGATGAAATGTACATTTTGTATTTCTATGCAACACTGTACTTGCTGATTTTGGGGAAGTTGGGATGGGTGGGGGTGGTTGATTAGTAAAATGTAAAACATTGTTTGCACGTTTCACTGACCAAAGTACCATGGCAGAGAGGCTCAATGCTCTATTGTATATTATGGGTGCAATCTATCAACATAAAATAAACAAAATTTAAAAAGATAGTGCCATAATCATAACTGTAGGGGTTTTGTTGAAGCTGTCAACTAACCAATTACCCTGTGGATGGTAAGGTGTAGTGAACTTTTAGTTGACCCCACACTCTTTCCACATAGCTTTCAGGTAGCCAGACATGAAGTTTCCATCTCGGTCTGAAACCACCTCCTTAGGAAAACCCAATTTGGAAACAAAATTCTAAGAGGGCCTTGGCTACTACAGGAGCTATAGTGGTCCTAAGGGTAATAGCGTCTGGGTATCTGGTAGCATGGTCCACCACCACAACATAGCTGTTCCTAATTGCTGCATGAGGGTCTAGGGGACTACCATTGTCAATCCCTACCCTTTAAAAGGGAACCCCAACTACTTGTAGTGGGATTTTGTGGAGTCACCTGACTTGCCACTGGTTTGGCAGGTGACACAGGAGCGACACAACTCATTGGTATTTTCATACATGTGGGACCAGTTAAAGTGTGGGACAAGAATGTCCCAAGTCTTGCTTTACCCATTATGCCCAGGAAGGGCTATGTCATGTGCTAGGGTCACAAGGAACTTCCTAAACTTCTGTGGAATGACCAACATCCTGATAGCACCAGGTTTGGGATCTTTAGCCTCAGAATAAAGGAGTACATCCTCCTTATAGACCTTGTGGGTCCCACTGACATCCCCTGCCTCTCCTGCAGCTTGCTGTCTGAGGCTCTCAAGAGAGAGGCAGGCTTTCTGCCCCAGACTCACTTCCTCCCTCGAGGGTCCCCATGGTCCCAGCAGCTCTGTTGTGTCAGGCCCAAGCTCCTCTGGGGAAGTTCCCTCACAAGGGGCAAGACCCTACCCCTGGAAAGGCTGATCCTCACATGAATTCTGGGGGGAGGATAACTTCTTATCCTTCCTACTTCTCTTGTTGGTAGCAATGTGGGCCATTGTGTCAGGCTCCACTGCTCCTAGATCTTCCTGCTTCTTGACCTGTGCTCTAGTCATCACAAACACATTCTCAGAGATTACAAGTATGGCTGCATGAGTACTTAACTCCACTTCAGCCCATGCTGACTTCTCTAAATGATTGCCCATATGCCTCTCTACAGGAACGTTAGAAGACACCACAACCTTTGTAGGGCCAGTAAACCCTCCCCACCACCTGAGATTTATCAGTGCCATGTAGTGGCTATTAGTGATACTATCCGCGTTGGTTACTTGGTATGTGTGCCCAAGTAAGTATTGCTTAGGTGACACCGTTTTTTCTGTCACCACAGTGACACTCACACCTGTGTCCCTATAAGCTATTGCTTCCATACTGTTTATGAGGGGGAACTGCCTGGATTTCCCTACATTAGGAGGCCAGGCAGCCAAAGTGGCAAGTTCAATGCCACCCTCTGATACCAGGATAGCCTCAGTGACTTCTAAAACTAGGCCATAGCCCACTATAGTTCCCAAAGTAAACCCAGATACACCTTGTGGAGTTTTACTGCTACTAGTGCTATTGCTAGGGTCGCTAGGGGGAGTAGTAGCAGTCTTGGTGCCTTTCTTAGGACAAATGGGATAATTTATCCTATGGACAAATGTGATAATTTATCCTATGGCCTTTTTTTTTTTTACAAACAAAGCACATAGGAGGTCTGTTACTATTTGAAGAGAAGGAATTTGAACCACCTGCAGAGGAAGATTTGTTGGACCAGAAGAGGACTCATTTTTGTTATCTTAGGGCTTCTCACCCTCTTTCCCTTTGGCCTTTGATTTATCTTTCTTTTTCTGGTCACACCCACCATGAGACTTATTGCAAGCCCTAGCGCAAGCCCATTTGTCTGCCTTCTTTCCCAATTCTTTGGGAGAGGTCAGATCAGAGTCCACCAGGCATTGGTGCAGTTTCTCAGACACACAGTTATTAAGGATGTGTCTCCCATGATCAATTTATACAATCCTGTATAGTCATGTACATTACTAAAATGTAACTAGCCTTCCAGAACCTTAACTGAACAGTCTATGAAATGAACTCCGTTTTGTGAAGAAGCTTTCTGAGTGTCCCTGAACCTAATCCTGTTTTATTCACAGGTAGGTCCTAACCAATCAATAAGTGCTTCCTTCAGATCCATATACGTGTCTGCATCCTCTTTATATGCTGCCAAAAGTTTCTCTATACCTTTGTTTGCAAAGGAGAGCAATAGGATAGCTGCCTACCACTTCTGGGCGACCTTTTGGACTTTGCAGGCCCTCTCCATAGCAGTAATCCACTTATGAATACCATCTCCAGTCTTGAAAATGGGGAATATACTACTAAGATTCCTAGAATCAAAGCGTTCCGCCCTTACTCTGGTCTCTTCAGTGCTGCCATCTTTGAGGTCTAACCGCAAATTCTTTCTCTTCTTCTCCAATTTTAGGACTTCCCTCTCAAGGGCCAACTGCTCTTCATTTAACTGGAGTTTAGCCTTCTCTAGTTTGAGCATGTGGTACCCTCTATCCAGGAGGGTCTCATTTAAATTAGAGTGAGTGGAGATTTGATGCTGAGGAAAGTGAGGTTGAGGAGAAGTAAGAGGATGACCTCCCCATAGGGACCCTGTGAACCAACAGAGGGAGAGTGAAAGTTGGCCTACTGTTGTGACCCCCTCCAGTACCATCAGTGCCTCTCTCTACAGGTATAGGAACCTCCAGAGGAGCCTCTTCAGATTCCTCCTGGCCATGTCCAGTGTCAAAGCCAGCAATACTACATACCTCTTGATCCTCAAGGTCATTCCCCCACCAAAGCCTTCCATCTCTAGTGACATTCCAGGATTCGGAATGTCATCTTGGCGGAGTAATTCCAACAGAAATTCCTTTTGGGGTTGCTACCTGTCTCAAGTCCTCTAGCCTTGCACACAGTCCTAAGTTCCTGGACCTTAAGGGCACTGTCCCTAGATAACCGAGTCTGGCTAGATTCCCCAGTAGTGGACATGGTGCTAGTGTAGTGTAGTGTACCCTACTCTAGCAATCTAAACTTCCAAAGGTTTGGATAAAAGGCTATGCTAGACCCTTGACACCTACCAAAAAGTTTAGAAAAAGTCTTACCTAGTATTGTGTAATACCAAATGTAGTTACCTTACTTATGACAAAGTAGTAAAGAAATGCAAGACTTTATCCAAACCGCTGCACCACCAATGTACAAGGCTGGCTCAGTATATAGAGTACACATATGATGAGGCACTGTGCACTGAGTCCAGGTAGTTCTTAGTGTTAGTGTTTGGGTCCCTGAAAACCAAAGCTCTTGAGGGGTAGCTGTGGAGAGCAGCCAAGGCTTATCCAGGAGGGTGTAAAGCAATTGCATGTACCACCGAGGCGGTCAGTTCGCTTTTCATAAGACTAGCAATGACCTCAATATCAAACATCTACTTACTAGCAGGTGTCAAATCTTGTGCAATATAGACTCCAAAATTGATACTTTAATGCTCAGACTGTACCGAATGAGCGAGAAACTCGACAAGCATGATAGTCGACTAGGATAACTAGATCAAAGAGTCTCTAACGTGGAGGGTGGTGCTACCACCACCAACACATAAAAGTATTGAAAATAATTAAGGCCAAAAATAGAGACCTGGAAGATTGCTCCAGGAGAGACAACAATCGCCTTTTTGGTGGGCAAGAGTCAACTGACATTGATAAAATTGAGGTCTTTGCAGAATCGCTGTTGAAATCGTTTTTGATGGGCATCTGTAGGAGGCTGGCTTAGTATAAGGTGCTCACTTATGTAAGTGTAGCACCCTACACTAATCCAGACAACCCATATGGTGATTTTAGTGGTCTTAGACAACCTTAGAAAGCTCTCTAAGTGGTAGCTGTAGAGAACAGCCTTCAGGCATAGTCTAGAAGGAGTGTAAAGCAGCTTGTTTTACCAGTACTAGTCATATAGTGTAGGTTAAGTGAAATATAACCACAAAGTGTAGTTAAAAAAATATGTATTTATTATAAACACTCACTAACTGGGCAATATCTCCTACCCGGAAATATAATCACAATACACATAATACTTTAGTAATAGAATACTTAACAAGCACATATACACAGTGGTCTCCAGGGGGAAACCAAACCATATTCTATGAAAGTGGAATGAGAACCACGGCCTACATCGAGACTGGACCCAGAAGACGTAGAAAAGCCAGGGACCTAAGGAACCACCCAAGGTAAGTACCCAGGGACCCCATGGAGACCCTGTGCAAAGTGGGGGCACCGTTGTGTGCTCAATACAAGTCAATAAGTAAGTTGTGGTTGCAGTTTTTAAGAAGGATCATTCCTAGAAGACCCTGAAGAAACCCAGTGGAAGATGGAAGGTTGGAGAGTCACCCACCTGTGGATACACCAGGAACCAGGATACCTACACCAGGTGCACCAAGCCAAGTGCATAGGTGCGAAGTGATGTCGGAAACTGTTGTAGACCACAATGGAGGACATCAGTGAAGAAGGTGGGAGAGTCCGGTGGAACTCAAAAGGTGGATTAAATATGAGAGGTATCTGCAAGCAGAGGTGACAAAGTCTATGCCACTCAGGAATGACCAGGAGGCACGGAAGAAGAGTGCCCACCGATGTCGGAGATGCAGGAGAGTTGAAGGTACCCTTGGAGCTGCAGCTGTGCGGACTGGGCGATGCTGTGGAAGACCAGGAGCCATTCACGACCTGTCCCAGATCAGATGTCAAGAGCCAGGGGGGGGGGGGGGTCGGTGTCCATCGGGAGCACCAAAAAGCCTTGGCAACTGCAACAAAAGTAGTATGCGAAAAAGGTGCAGTGTCGGGACCAGCAAGGTTTAAGTGGCTCACCACAAGCTGGTAAGTCTTAGCAGGCCAAGCAAGCAGGGGAGCCTACTGGAGCCAAAGAAGACCCATGGGCTGAAGACACAGGAGTTGCATGAGGACCTTGAGCAGCTCACCAAATGATGAAGGCCCATGGAGTAGAGGATGCGGTGCCATGTGAAGATCTTGTTTGCAGGAAACGCTTGAGGCTGAAGCTTCTTGGAGCCGAAGATCTCTGGTGAAGACGGTCAACAAGCCTTGGCAACGGCAAGTTGACAAGGTACACAGGGGTATTGCTCCAGTGGTTCCGATGAGTGATACTGGATTCAAACTTGCTGTGAAGACAGTGCAGGCCTCGAGAGAGTTGCAGAACCACTACCTGAGTTGCTGAACCTTTCAGAATCCGTAGCAACTCAAGAACAGCAGACCGCTCAGCTTCGTTGTGGTGCCTCCGATGCAGGGAAATGACTCCTTCACTTCAAGGGAGATTTCTTCCAGTGTCTTGGATGTCCACAGGCCTGTAGAAGAACCTGTACGGAGCACAGGCATAGACAACGCAGAAGACTGTCAGGGCGATGAGACCAGGAGCAGCAGGAGTCTACCCAGTTGCAGTCTCGGTTCCCAAAGTGAAGTCCAGCGAAGTCCCCAGATGGTTGAAAATGAACCCGTTCACACAAAAAAATTGATATATTTATCAATTAATTATTATTAATTAACAACCAAGTAATAACTAATTAATAATAAATTAATTAACACAATTAACAATTTAAAATATTAAATACATAAATATTAATCAATAAAATGTATGAATTAATGAATTATAATTAAATTACTTCCCACCCTATTCCCCTATTGGCCCACAACCCGCTACGGAATAAAAACACAAAATGTATTGAAAAATAATCAATAACTTCTAAAAATGATTATTAAATATATTGGGCCAGATGTAGGTAACTAATTTTTACCGATTCTAAAATACTGAATTTTACCGATTCGGTATTTTAGAAAAGGGAAATGAGATGTAGGTAAAAAATCGGTACAAAATACCGATTCGGTAAAATTCGGAAACCCCGACCCGGTAATTACCGAATCGGTATTTACCGATTCTGCAAATACCGATTTGGCAATACACATTAATTCCTATTGGCCTGGATGCCCATAGGAATGAATTGGATTTACCGAATCGGTAAATACCGAGTTGGGGATACAAAATAGCAGGCAGTTGATCCATCAACCAATCACGTGCCTCCACCCCGCCCCTCAGCCAACCAACAGAGCAATCTACCAATCCTGTGCATCCACCCCACCCCACAACCAGGAAGTGGCCACACCCATGTAGCCGAGTAGCTGATCACACAGGAGAGCAGTTACACAGTGATAGGCTGTTGTGAAGCCGAGCTGTGCAGGACTAACAAATGGATTCCCAAGACTCCCACAGGGAAGGTGCAGAGAGGTAGAGGAAGATGAAGTTCAGCACAGGTGAACTTCAGGTGCTGGTGGAGGAGGTGGTAAAGCACTACTTCAAGATATTTGGAAAGCAGTCTCTGCAGGTAGCAGAGGCTGTGAATAGGAACACCTGGCTAGGGATCCAAACAAAAGTGAACGCAATAGGAGTGACAACCAGGGAAGTGGACAATCTGAAGAAGAGATGGTATGATCTAAGGATCATTACCAAAAAGTTACTAAAAAGAAATTGGCAGCAAGAATGAAAGAGGCCAATGCTACAGGTGGAGGAAAGAACAGGGCACCTGCTCTCACGGATCTGGAAGAGCTCGTGGAGTCCACACTGGAGCCAGAGTGCGTTGTAGGTATTGGTGATGCAGACAGCTCAGCCCGAGCTGCATCAAAGAAAGGTAAGGGACATGTCCATCATTCCTCACCCCTTGCCTGTCTCCCTCCCCCAATGTGGCTGTGTGTTGAGAAACTCCAGTACAGGCTTCAGTATCCACCTGCAATGCATTATGGGAGTGATAGTCATAAGAATACACATCAGAGCAGTCAACATGAAATAATGTCAGGCATGCCACACAATACAATTAGAGACAGGGGAGGAGCAGGAAATAGTGCAAATAAAATGTGATTTAATAGTGAAATACACGGTGAAAGCACCACTAAGACACCGTCCATATCTGTTCACAGGAGAGACTTCGCGCAAGTCAATGCAGGAGAGGGAGAAGACACATCCCCAAAGGGAGAGGAGTGAGGAAGAAGGCAGGGATGCAGGGCCCAGCACTGCAACACCTACAGCACCCTGCACACAAGCAGCTGCCACACCAGAGGCAGCCACCATGCAACTTGAAGCATCTCCTCTGCTCCTTGACTCACCACAACATGAGTCACAACAACTTGCCACACCAGCAGACTCAGAGGTGTCAGACATCTGCAGGCTCAGGAGGCATGACGTTCCCCCGCTAAGGATCTTACAAACATCCTCCGATGAGGAAAGGGAGGGTGAGAACCCAATGGAGTCAATGGTAGGAAATGCAGAAGGTCTTCCATCCACTCCTGTCACTCGATCCAGAGGCACAAGATGTCGTAGGGTCCAGGAGTCAAGCGTGAGTGGCCATGATGAGGGTGTCTTCCCGAGGCCTTGAGACCACAATGATCAAGGTGCAGCGCCTGCAGGCAAAAGTTATTAGTGCAGTGCACAGACAAATGCGCCATATGAACAAAAACTTAGATAACATGAACAAGGGATAACATCAATGAGGGACATGGCCGATGGAGTCAGGGACATGTCACAGTGTGTGATGTCACTTTGTGACGAACTAAATGAGTACCGCGCCCAAAGGCACAGGGTGAGGCAGTGCATGCAACAGCAGACAAGGGGCATGCACTGTCTTGCAACTGCGACTTCACTGCTGTGTCGCCGTTCAGTTGCGATGCAGGAGGGGCTGGTGCACTGCTGCAATGATCTCACAAGGGGGATGGGGAGAGTCACTACAGCAATGGAAGTGCTGCTGACAAACCAGTCAGCCACCACAGGAGCTGAAGGTTTAGGGGACACAGACAACACCAGTAGCAGGGGCAGCACCCCTATCCCTGAATACGGAGGAGCAGCAGACGCCAGAGTACTGGCGCTGGCACAGCAGACATAGAAGTAAGCCAACCTCAGGCATCACGCAGTGCAGTGCATGGGCGCAGGCATGGGCGCAGGCAGTGAGGCTGCCAAATTCGGTTGGACATGTGAGGGTGAGGTAACCCCTGTCCACCCAGTTGTGCTAGGCACACTTAGGATGTAACAATTGTGTCTTCAGACATTTAACGGAGTGCCAAATAAACTACGTGCATTGCATTACAACACGTGCTTTGTCTCTATACTTACTCAAAAGTAGTTGTGTGTGATCTCTGCCCGTCTCTGTCTTCCGTCTGTGGGTGTTGGTACTCCTACTGTATTGGCTGCTGGTAGTGCCTGCTCATTGTCATGGTCTTCATAGTCATCCAATTGCACCTCTGTGCCCTTCTTAGTTGCGAGGTTGTGCAACATTGCACAGGTTGCAATGATTTTACAGCATATTACTGGTGAGTACTGCCGTGTCCCCCCCCCCCACTTTTGTGGAGGCAGCGGAACCGGCTCTTCAGGAGGCCAAATGTGCGCTCCACGATGTTCCGTGTGGATTTATGTGCCACATTATATCGTCTCTGGCTGGGGGTCGTGGTGTTGAGGTAGGGTGTCAGGACAAAGGAATGGAGTGCATATGCACTATCCCCTAATGTGAAAGGAGAAAAACATTACTCACAGGCACACATTAACATACGTCTGCATCATCTATCAAGGGAGTGTCACACAGTAATTTACCTAGCAGGTATCCTTCCCCAAATTCCCCCGCTGTCAGGCGGGCGTAGATCCCACTGTTTTGGAAGATGTAGGAGTCGTGGGTGCGTCCTGGGTACCTGGCCACTATATCTGTGATCATGTACTTGGCATTACAGATTACTTGTACATTTATTGTGTGTGATGACTTCCTGTTCCTGTATATGTGCTCAGTGGCAGCAGGTGGGCATATTGGGATGTGGGTGCCATCAATGCAGCCAATCACGTGTGGGAAATTTGCCATTAGGTAAAAGTCAGTCTTGGTCCTCCTGAGCAGGTCCGCATCAGTGTCTGGGAAGTGGATGTAATGCTCCATTCTTTGCATCATGGCATCCAGGAACTTCCTGAAGAAACGGGACAGGCAGCTCTGGGACACCCCACCTACCGCAGCAACAACACTCTGGTAACTCCCAGATGCAAGCAGGTGTATGCTACAGAGCACCTGCACATGGGGTGGGATGGCGTGGGCCCTTGATTTTGGGTGCTCCAGGAGTGGGTGCAGGTCCCTGATCAGATCCAGGATGGTTTGGGGGTGCAGTCTGTATCTTTGCAGTATCTCTGGCTCTGTCAGTTGGAAGAGTGTAATCCTCTGCCTGTAGACCTGCTCCTCCCTGCCTTTAACCGTAGCCGCCTTGCTATGACGTAGAATGCCGCCATTCTGGCTACATCTCAAGGGTGTTACTTTTTCAATTTCTTATTTTCCGAATCGGTATATTTACCGATTCGGTAAATTTCCCTGCTCAGAATATTTTCCGATTCAGTAATTTTACCAATTCGGAACATTTACCGACTCGTAATATTTTCCGATTCGGTAAATTTTCCGATTCGGTACTGTTACCGATTCGGAATATTTTCCGATACGGTAAATCTACCGATTCGGAATTTTTACCAAATCGGGAATTTTTGGACGCCCTACATCTCAATGTCCAAATACCGGTCGGTAAGGGCCGAAATTCGGTAAATTCGGCCGTTACCGACAGGTATTTGGCTACCTACATCTGGCCCATGATATTTAAATCACTTCCCACCCTATTCCCCTATAAACCCACAACCTGCTACGGAACTAAAACACAAAATTTACTTAAAAATAATTAATAACTTCTAAAAATGTAATACAAATATAAAAAAATAAATACAATACTTAAACAAAAATATAGAACACATACATTTAAAATACATACAAAAATAAATAACACTAATATAAATATCGATATTATAAAGGACAAATATTAAAAGATAAATACAATACTTAAACAAAAATATAGAACACATACATTTAAAATACATACAAAAATAAATAACACTGATATAAACATCGATATTATAAACAAGAAATATTAAAAAATAAATACAATACTTAAACAAAAATATAGAACACATACATTTAAAATACATACAAAAATAAATAACGCTAATATACACATCGATATTATAAACAACGATATTTTTACAAACAATATTACTGTCTTTGATATTAAACAACTCGATATTTCTTACCTTACTATCGATATTCTGGTCCACGATATTCTTCCTTTCGAAATTTTTGTATCTCAATATAAAAAATTCGATATTACTGTAGGTTGTGAAAAAAACCTCGATATTATGTCTGTTTACCGAACCTAATGAACCACAAACAGGTAGCCCTTAAGTACCCTAAAGAAAGTATTGGGATGATTCGGGGGTCCCTACAACTGGAGGATACTCCTATGTCCTTTGTCCAGTTTCGAGTCAGAGCGGGGACCCACGGCTCCCTGAACTGGTTCCAACTAGAGTATGCAAGGAAGGAACAAAAAGTGCCCTTCAAAACAGTCCAGTGGCGCTGGCAAACACCCCACCCTGTCCCAATACACTAAGCACTACGACAGGAAACCTATTGTCCTGCTTTCCCCTGCTCAAGCTTAGCTCAGCAGCAGGAGGGCAGAATCATGTCTCTGTTCTGCAGCAAAAGATATGGAGAAGTCGCACAGCTATATTTTAGAAACCAAAAGTTAGTAACTTCTAAATCCACAGTTTTAAAGTTCGTGAGGTTTGCTGTCAGGGAGGCGTCTCTTGCCAAAGACGTCCAGTAAAACATGAAATTGTGCTGCCAATAGAAACTAGAAGCATCCCCTGGCGCTCCACTCTCAAATAAATTCAAGTTGAATTAAAGAAAAGTTCATTCAATCGTTTGAAGTAGTCTCAAGTTTATATATACAAGTTCATTTTGGAAGTATTTCTCCTTCAGTTGTATAGTTCATTAGGTAACATTCCATGATCAAAAAACAACACATTTATAAGTCCGATGCATTTCGGGCTTAATGCCCTTCCTCTGGGACAACAACTAGAAGCAAGACAAAAAGAAATTCTATTCAAATCGCTGTAGATGTGACATCATATTCAAAACAAAATCATTGCATTTCGTGTGTATCACTAAAAGATATCGTGCTCGTAACCATCGTGCTCTCCCATTGTGTGCGTGCATACAAAAACTTCAACAAAATATTGGTAGACTCACGTGTTGTTCGTATTCTAACTCACTCGAAGTCAATGAATAATGCTGGGGTTTAAACAAGGAAATGCGTGAATGTCAAGTATAGAGCGAACGTCTATACCAGAGTTATGAAAACACTGTTTCAATTTAACTTACTTGTGGTACGCATTAGCGTCTCCTGTGTGTATCGAATGGTTTCCCAAACGCGTCTGGCGTGAAACTGTTTGAAAGGACTAAACCATTCATATCGAGTTTAAGAAATCTGTGAGATTCCTGTTTGGAGTAAGATGTAACGTAATTGGGCAAAGTTCCGACCACGTGATCGGAAGTCAACCAATAGGTGATCAACTTCATCAAAACAACCAAATATATCGGATCTATTGCAAAAGTGAAAATACATAACAATGCATAATGTAATAAAAATGAACACATGCTTTACAAAAAATGACTAAGGCGTGGACAAGTGTCTTCCTGGCGTTGATGGGGAGAAGGTCAAGGACTTTACGGAGGGTTTTCAATATGCTGAAACACCTTCCCGTAACTTTACTAACTTGAGATTTGAAAGAGAGGTCCGAGTCAAGCATCACTCCAAGATTTCTGACAGAGTCCGTGGGAGAGGGAATATTGCCCAATTCAGTAGGCCACCACATGTGCGACCAGGCAGAGGGGGATTTACCAACAACCAAAAGTTCTGGTTTTTCGCCGTTCAGGCGCAGACAGTTGTTATTCATCCACGTTGCCACTGATGACAAGCATTTGGAAAAGTTAGTAGCATCTTCCGTGTGGTCGAGCGTAAACTTGATCATCAGTTGGGTATCGTCAGCATAAGTGACAATATCCACCCCAAAACCTTCAACTATATGAGCCAGGGGTTCCATATAGAGATTGAACAAAGTAGGGCTCAGGCTAGAGCCCTGTGGAACCCCATGTCTCAGCTTCCGGGGGGAAGATTTGAAAGGGGGACAGTGCATCTGAAAACTCCTATTTTCCAAGAAAGATTTTAACCAGGCATGGGAAGACCCCTCCACTCCCATATCTGAGAGGCGGGACAGCAGCGTTGTGTGCAGCACGGTGTCAAAAGCTGCACTGAGGTCTAATAGAACCAACGCTGCTGTCTGTCCTTCATCCACCATCTGTCTAAGACACTCAGTGGAATAGAGAACGGCTGAATCTGTAGAGTAGCCGACTCTGAACCCCGATTGTGTGGGGTGGAGGAGGGATTCCTCCTCCAGATTTCATGAGTTGCCCATTTACCATTTTAATGCAATAAAAAACCAATAAAATGATGTGTTATAAAAAAAACGTGTTCATCTGATAGAGACTTCTAGCTCCAGATTCTTTAACTATGACTAGATATTATACCCAAGCCATACCATCCTGCCAGTGGCTGCGGACATACTTTCTATAAAAAACAGTCTTGCAGGACAGAACGGGTGAAAGGCTCATCCCTACGGACCTGACTGTCCAGACAGTAGTGCTTGGGAAACATGTGTAGAGATGCCCACGTTGCTTCATGGCAGATATCCAGAACTGGGACACCATGAGCCAACGCCATGGTCGCAGCCTTGCCCCTGGTGGAATGAGCTTGTAAGCCCTAATGAAGGCTGCTTCCTAGCAGGGCGTAACAAATTGTAATGCAGATAACAACCCAGAGTGAAATGGTTTGTCTCTGCACTGCCCGACCTTTGTTAGCCGCACGCAACCCACAAGGAGTTAGGAGTCCACCCAGAACTCTTTTGTGCGGCCAAGGTAGAATGACAATGCCCTTTTGTGGGTCCAGGTGGTGGAGATGCTCCTCTTCCTTAAAGGGATGAGGGGGGGGGGGCAAAAAAAGGTGCGCAAAGTGACTGATTGCCCCAGATGGAATGGGGTCACCTCCTTTGGAAGAATGAGGTATGGTTGCAAAGCACCACCTTATCCAAGAATGTCATCAGATAGGGAGCCTTGAATGACAAAGCCAGCAACTCGCTTACCCTCGGGCAGATGTTATCACCACTAGTAAGGCTGTCTTGATAGTAAGCAGCCGGAGGAGACAATTGTGTAAAGGCTCAAAGGGAGCACACATGAGATATGTGAGGACCAAATTGAGATCCCATTGTAGCGTGATAAAGGGGATAGCTGGAATCATTTGTACAAGGCCTTTTAAAAACCTATTTAAAATAGGATATTTTAACAAGGAGGGTTGGTCCAGCAGCTGCAAGAAAGCAGACAAAGCAGAGAGATAAACCCTTGAGACCACTCAAAGTAGAGCCCTACTGTACAATATTTTACAACTTTTTGCCAACAGCAGGCATATACCATCTTAGTGGAGGGTCGCCCAGTTGCCAAACTAACATTACAAACTTGGGTCAAAGGTCGAAAGCTATCAGTGATCACCACTCAAACTCCACGCAAGGAGGCAGAGAGAAGATAGTTTTGGGTGGAGGACCCTCAACTGCTGCAACAGAAGATCCTTCCGAAGGTGCAGCCTGATCGGAGGATCGATGCTTATTTGAAGAATCTCTAGATACCAAACTCTCCGTGTCCAGTCCGGAACACAAGAATGAATTGAAACTCGTCGCTCTTCATCATCTAGAGAACTCTGGGAAGAAGTGGTATGGGCGGAAAAGAGTACAGGAGGCCTGGGCTCTACTCACAATGAAAAGCGTAGCTGAGCAATAGCTGCCTTGGAAACTCCTGCTAGCAAAACTGCCTATATTCTGCGTTCTCTGTGGAGGCAAACAGATCCAACCAAGGCTTTTTACACTGCTGAAAGAGACCTTGCACCACCTCCAACTGGAAACACCAGTCGGGATCCACTGGGCATTGACGGATGAGTTTGTCCACCCGGGCGTTCAGAGAACCTGCCAGGTGTTGAACCACCAGGGTTACGCTGCTGTTTCAGTCACATCCAGAGACGCAGGGTCTCTTGACAAAGGATACACAACCCCATACCGCCCTGCTTGTTGCAGTATCACACAACGTTGGTGTCTGTGAACACCTGCACCAACTTCCCCTTGACAGAGGGAAGAAATGCTTTCAAATCTAGCAAATCACCTGAAGCTCCAATAAATTGATGTGGAGACCCAACTCTGTCGGAGACCAGTGCTCCCTGAACTTCACCTCTCCCAGATTGCCACCCCACCCCAGGAGTGACACATCTGTCACTACTGTGAGATCTGGTTGGGAAGGGAGAGGAGTCTGCCTCTGACGCAATCATGGTTCATCAGCCACCACTGCAGGCCTTTTGTAGTTCCCTCCGAGATCTGGACCACATTGGAGAGATTCCCCAGATGCTGTGCCCAATGGAACTTCAGGTCCCACTGCAGAGCCTGAATACACCACCTGGTATGATTTACCAACAGGATGCAGGAAGCCATGAGCCCAGGCAGCCTCAGAGTCATTCTTACCGAAATCAAGAATAGAAACTGAAACATCAGTATCATAACCTGAATATCCGGGACTCGTTGCTCAGAAAGATAAGCTCGACTGCACTGTGTCAGGACAGCTCAGATGAAAGGGAGCCTCTGAGAAGGAGTCAGGTGTGACTTTGACACGTTTATAGTGAAACCCAACAAATCCAGTAGATCCGCCATAGCTTGGAGGTGGGATCGCGTGAAGACGCCTTCAACAGCCAGTCATCAAGGTATGGGTAGACTGACACCCCTAACCTGCACAGATGAGCTGCAACCACCGCCATCACCTCGTTGAACACCCGAGGAGTGCTGGTAAGGCCAAACTTTAGCACAGTAAATTGAAGGGGCTTGTGGCCTAACTTGAACTGCAGGTAACGCCTGTGGGCAGGCAGGATGGGGATGTGAAAAATACATTTCCTGCAAACCCAGCGCTACCAGGCAGGTCTAGGGCAGACAAGACCTGAGCCAATGTGAGCATCTCCTTTCTGAGGGAGAGATTGACAGTCCAAATGTCCAGAATCGTCCGAAGACCTTTGTTCTTTTTCGGTATCAGAATGTACCGGGAGTAACAACCACAGCCTACTTTTGAAATCTGAACCTTTTCTACAGCTCCCTTGGCTAGGAGAGCCTCAACTTCCTCTTGGAGTAAAACTAGACAATCCTCCAGCAGCCGTGCTTGAGTTGGCGATAAAGGAAGAGGAAAACTAAAGGAATGGAAGAGGATAGCCATCTTGAATGATCTGCAGACCCATTTGTACAATGTTATGGACCTCCAGTAAAGGAGATGGTGTTAAGTTCTCCTTCCAACTGGAGTAGCGTGGTCGTGCAGAAGCAAACTAGGAATGCTTGAAGTCTGCAGCTGCTGGGGACTGGATGGCAGACGACTTCTGGCTACCATTCCCATGAGGTCGGAATGAACCGCGTCCACGCTAGAGGAAGCCGACTCTGTATATACTATACCAAAGTAAGGTAGGGTATGCACAGAGCCCAGGGGATCCCCAGAGGTATATCAGAGGTTAAATTAGATAATCACTAACAGCTGTCTTTGTGGTAGTGTGGGCAAGCCGTTAGGCTTATGAGGAGGGTGTGTTAAGCATTTATTGTATTCATTCAATCAAGGACTGATTACACACACTCGGAGACATAATCCAGACCAATTGGGTAAGTATAAAAAAGGTATACTTATGTTTTATTTCTAAAAACCAAGCAGGACTTAGCACAGGTAGGTAAAATGTACTTTCAATTATAAAACGTTACAAGGAAATGCTATTGGGCATAGATTTGCAATTGTTACAGGTTGGTATTTGCTTTAAAAACAGTTTAAGTTATATGGAAATTACTTTTGCGTTACTTTTGGATTACATCGACTACTCAGGGTGACATGCCTAGATATCACACCGGGGATCCTTTAATACAAAGGTAAGTAAGACTTTTTCAGCTTTAGAATACTGTTACTTTTCTTTAATACAAAACACAGATCAACACAGACATTTTTAGGAACAATATTTCATAACATAGGTTGCTATGGAAAAAAGAGTGTTAATGAGTTACAGGTAACTAAACGACCTGCAAGTATAGCTATTGGGGATTAGGACCAAGGTTCCCCAAGGCCCAAGAAAGCACTCAATTTGCACAACCAGCGGCACTGGGGCGGCCGGGTGCAGAATGCAGGGGCTCAATGTTAGCCAATGCGGCTAAGGTAGCCTTTGGTCAGGGGCTGCTTACAAGCAGGCCACTCATATGTGACAGCAAAGCTCCTGGGGGTCAGATCAGCACTGCAGGGGCCAACAATAAGCACAGGAGCTGCACCACCAGCAGCAGGGAGGCAGTTGGATGCAGAGTTCCAAGAAGACGTTGTGGGCCCTGTGGTTCGCAATGAAGATCTCCAGTTTGAAGAAAAGGCTTCAGGCTCAGTCAGGGAGGCTTCCTGGAGGTGACCACTGGTTGGAGAGGTAAGTTGAGTTATTAGGGGATGCCTGGACACCATTGGTTGGGCCACCCAAGGCTGTGGGGCGTAGGGTGCAGGGTTGTCTTTTGGCATCGTATCTTTTTAACAGCTCTGGTCATGGACGGGCGCCGACCCTTCAGGTTGCGGCTGCAGGTGTCAGCTTGAAGCTTGAGGGATGTTGGGGATCACCAGATCCCAGGTCAGGATCGCTGGGCAGACCTCCTCAGAGTGTTGGGCCCCTCAAACTCGGGCCTTGGGCGTCAGGTGCAAAGTGGCGCAAAACCGCTAAGCCGCCTGGATCCAGGTTCTGTGTTTGAAGTCTTTGTCAAGTACCTCCAGTGCTCACGGAGACAGTCTTTAAGGTGAGTGCAGGGCAGGTCCTCCGGGCCTTGGGAGCTGCTGGTCACACCAGGGATTCTGCTGTAGTCAGGTTGGAGACGGGACAGGCAGGCAGGTCTGGGGCCAGAGCCGTTGGTGTGCTCTTCATCCTGAGTCAGCATGGCTCTCTGTCATTCGTCTTTCTTAATTGATTCTGAGGAGGCAAAGTTCAGGGTCGCTTCTAAATACTACATTTAGGAGTGTTAGAGGGGTGTGCAGGTCGAAAACAATGGGTCCCTTCCTTGGGGTGAGTACACCACCTATGTGCCACCCTCTAATGGGAGTAGGCATGAGCCTCTTCCTAATTGGCTGGGTCCCCTGATCTTTAAATTGGAGCAGACTGAGATGTGCACACCAACTCACCTCCCCCACCATGGGGTTGGCAAAGGTGGGCACACCTCTCCTCCTAACTCACTGATTCTCCCACCCAAAGTTGCTGGGGCAGCAAAAGGCAGGGACAGCTTACGAAAGGGGCAGGCCTTTGAAGCTTCCCCTTCCCGGACCCAGCCCATACTGGGGGAGGAGGCTTGACACCTTTGTTTGTGGACCCAGAGAGCAGAGGCTCTTTATCCAGAGGTGGCAAATGGCAGGCAGCCATTCAGGACGTACACACAAAAAAGCTACCCTGAGTGAATAGTTGTTTGAGACTAGTGACTGAAAACTGACAAGCACCAAGCACTAATTAGTGGGGTGCTGGGCATCTCAAAAATGTAAAAGACTGTCCTCACACACCACCAGGGGTCATGCTTCATCATTGGCAGTCCTCGCTCTCTAGAAACCGCAATTGGTAGAGAGCAGGCCTACACATGGAAACAGGGAGGCACTTCTAAGATCTAAGTGGGAGCCCGTGAGAAAAGTGATTCTTAAAAGCCAATGTAAAAAACGAAATACATGTATTCGCTGGGTATTTACTTGGTATGTATTGCGACTTATATAGCGCACGTATCACCCGAAGGTATCAAGGCGCTTGCTTAGGGAACCCGTCCTGGTATTCCCCTGTGAGATACCCCAGCAGGGTATCCACAAGGTGAAAGCCAGGCATCCCGCCACGAGGGGCCGTAGTGGAGATTAAGCAAGCTATTGCCCAGAGTCACAGAGTGTGACCCCGTGAGTCGAGTAGGCACCGGAGCAAGAATTGTCGAATCCGTGGAATTTTTGAGCCCGAGCCCCGCCGAGGCGGGGAATCGAACCCTGGTCCACGGCTGATCTCAGCATCCGGGTCTGCTGCCTCTAACCACTGAGCCACGCTTCTCCATTAAAAGGTAAAGTGTGGGGATTGTGTGAACCAGTATCCCGTCACCACCATGATCATCAACATGTTTCTGCCATATTGACCCAAAGTGTCCGTGGCATTCATCAAAACGAAAAAACGAGGTCTCCTATCTTACAAAATCTGGTCAGATGTTACCACTGTGTAGGGTGACCTGTGTCATTCTCTAGCTTAACGGTATTCCTTAAACCTGTAAAACAAATGTAAGATTCTGTCAAAATGATGTCAGAATTATGCCGGGTAACATAAAAGAGAAGAAACAAACACACCATGCATACATCAGAATTTTGCATGTGAATGTGAAACACTGCACATGTGAAATACATAATATAATGAATTTCATAAGTTTAGTGAGACCAGCTCACATTCTTACACCAAGGTAGGGTCCTAATTGCCCCACGGGGAGAGAGTGGGAGGGACCCTTGTGGCCACACTCTAAAAGGATGATAATTAAGGGAGGTAAATATAAACATATGCAAACCATTCAATATTAAGTCACTAGCTCCAAAGTGAAAAGCTCACGAGTTCTCATTCACACATACAGTGACACCCTTACTGCCTCAAGGTGCATCCCTTGCCATCCACCTAGGCATGTCTACTCCTCTCCCTCAATGATGGCGGAGTGGAGGGAGACCATCTCGTTTAACCGCATCGCTGCTAGAGTGATTCCCCTGCTGTGCTGGGCAGCAATAAAAACGGGTGTGGTCATGACGAGCTCAGCTCATCATGAGCACAGGAGCACTGTACTGCATGACGAGCTGAGCTCGTCATGAGTATGGAAGGGGTTAATAGGTCATCAACATCTGCTAAATTGGCCCATTAGCAGTTTACAGTGTGAAATTAGGTGGTCAATTGGTTTTCAGATTCGGTGTCCGCGCCGGTGCCTGAAGACTACGTTTTGAGTTAATGCTAAAAAAGCCTGGCGGTTGTGTGTGGGCAGCCGCCTGCTGAGAGACATAATTGCCTAATGTGCATTCTCTCCGGCGTCCCATTTGGGAATGCTTGGGGCCGCATAGTGAAACTTCGCTCGCAGGCAGAAATAATTGTGTTCCAGCCTGAGGCGTGTGTCCCCGGCAATCGTGTATTACGCAATGGGCCACGGGTTGTGTTTTGAAGCGCTCACTAGAATTGAAACTGGCACTAGGATAAACAATTGGGTGTTTAGTAGGCGGCCATAATACTGGTGATTTCATCTAGTGAAAGATCCATAAGAATAGTAGTTAGAATGGACTGACAGTCCACAGAACATAATACAATGGCAGGTGATTGTACCAGATATATATAAAGACAAATAAGTCTTTATATGGAAAATTCATTAGGTAATTCCTAAACAATCTGAATTGTAATGTTGCATGTAAACAACGCATTTGTGGATGAAAAAAAGGCAAAGTGGGTATTAAAAATGGGGGGAGCCCTGAGTTTTAAAAGAGATAACAAAAATGGCTGCTATGATTGATAAAGGGGCACATTTTCTCATCGACATCTCCGTTTCTGGCAGCGTTCTCCCTTGTTAGTCGTCAACGGGTACCTCATGCTAGATTTTTATTTTATTTTCCGATCAGTAACCATGGGATGTCGTCATTCAGTCCAGATTCCCACCTTCTAAGGCGATACACCCATCGTTGTTCACAGGTGTGGAGTGTGTTCTGTGGTGTTTGGGCAATTTGTGTTGATCTTTTCAAGTACTACACATTTCAAATCTCCGTCCCGGTGGCCTTTCGGCAAGTAGTGGCACGTCAATTTAGTGGCATTCCTTTTGCACCTGATTGTACTTCTATGCTCATGGATTCGTTTTTTCAAATTTTTCTGGTGGTCATTCCTACGTAGAAAAGGTCAAACGGGTAGGTAATAACATAAATTACATTCTCACTATTGCAGTTGATGAAGTCTTTCAGGATCCATGGTTTCCCTGTTTTGATGTCAACTTCTTTAGTGGTCTTAGTGAATTGGCATGCTACAGAGTTCCAACAAGGATAGGGTCCCACCGGCCACTGTCAACTTCTTTTAGTGGTCTTAGTGAATTGGCATGCTACAGAGTTCCAACAAGGATAGTGTCCCACCGGCCACTGGTAGTCACAACGGGTTGTTTGGGTTTGGGCATGCAGAGGTGGTGTTCTTGCGTAGACCAGTTTGTCTCAGAGACTCGTGTTCCTCTTGAAGGCAAACGAGGTTTGGGCCAGTATTTTTCTGCCCCATTGAGAATGTGCCAATTTTTCAGTATGATATTTTGGACTCTATTTGATATGGGGGTATACTTGGTGACACATACCATTCTGTCATTGTTTGTTTTCTCGTGGTTTTCAAGCAGTGCTTCTCGATTATTGTTCCTCGCTCTTTTCCTCGCTTTTTTCACCAGTTTCCTGAGGTAGTGGCGGGTGATTAGTTTGTCCTCCAATGTTTTTTCTTGTGTATCAGATGTTTCCAGGGAAGAGCAGTTCCTTCTAGTTCCTAGGAACTGACCAACAGGGAGATTCTGTTGAAGTACTTTCGGGTGAAAGCTTTAAAAAAGGAGCTGACTGTTCCTATCAATTGCCTTGTTATGGACCTTTGTTTTTATGCCATCTTAGTCCAATGTTATGACCAGGTCCAAGAAAACTGCTTCATCCTTATTGATTGTATATTTGAACTTCAAGATGTTCATCCTTAGAGTTCACCCACTCTGCAAACTCTATTGCCTATTCCCTATTCCCGTGCCACACTATTAGCACGTTGTCAATATGTTAACACCATAATCTCATCTGCTCTCTGTAGGGGTTGTCCGGGTTGAAGATGTAGTCAACCTCGAATTGATGTACATACAGGCAAGCCATACTAGGAGCAAAATTGCTCCCCATCGAGGTGCCCCTTATCGGATGGTATATGGTGCCCTCATACTCAACAAAGTTCTCAGTCAGGGCCAACTCTGCACATTCTAAAATTAAGTGTCTTGGGGTCATTAAATGCTAATCACTCTCCTGGAGGATATGTTCAACCACTCTCAAGGTGTGTCTTTGTGGTATGCTTGTGTAGAGAGCGTCAATGTCCATTGTAATTATCCAATCGTCTGTTGCATTCCTTTCCATGTCTCTAAAAAGACATAGGACATCTTTAGGGTCCTTTAGATACGGGGTTGATGTCTTCACAGTGGGTCTAAGGAACCAGTCCCAGAACTGCGAAAGTGATTCTAGCACTGAACTAATCCTGATAATATCTGTCTACCAGGTGGGAGATTCTTGTTTTTGTGGATCTTTGGTAGGGTATAAAATCTCGGTGTGTGAGGTGTTTTGCCCACGAGAAACTCAGCTTTGTGTCTTGTGATCAAGTCATCCAGAAGACCCTCCTTCACTAAGTGTTTTATTTTGTTAGTTAAACTGGGTGTAGGGTCAGTCTGGAGGATTTCATAACTGTCACTGTCGGACAGGAGTCGGATGCATTTGGTGTAGAACATATGTTTGTCCATAACAACTATTGCTCTGCCCTTATCGGCTGGTTTTATAATCAACTGTGTGTTCTCTTTTAGATTTTCCAAGGCTGTTTTCTCTCCCCTCTCTAGATTCTGAAAGACCTTGTTATTTTTAAGCATGGGCGTAAAATTCATTCCGCTCGCGGATTTTGTGGATTTTCCGCAATTTCGCGATCCGCGATTCGCGCGAAATCGCGGAAAAATCAGCGAATCCGTGAGCGAGATGAATTTCGCTCAGGAACCACTTACAAAATGGGTACAAAGAAATTAACTTCAACTTGGGCACCTGCTGTAACCCTGTAAGTGCTTCCTGAGCGGCGCCTCGTTGCCTACTTGCAACTATTCTCTGACCTTGCTCTGACCCACGAAGCAGGGTCAGAGAATAGTTACAATTAGGCAATGAGGCTCCTGCCACTAAAATTAAACCTCAGCAGGAAGCACTTACAGATAACAGGTGCCCAAATTGAAGCTCAAATTCAGCAACGCATTATAATCAGCCCAAGAATCTAGTGAGCACGGTCGATGCTAGGCAGGTGTGCTTTCTCCACAGATCTACCGTCTACAATTAGCTTTAATCCGTGATGGGGGTCTAGGCATCCATGATTTTCTCGAGCGCAATCCCCCTGTACTTCCAGTGACCAGGAGGCTGCTTTCTCCTCATCTGCTGCGCTGATCGGCCTCTGACTTTTATAAACATGAGGTATGTGAACTCACACAGAAGCCCGGCCCAACACACACTAGGCTATGCAACCTCTTCCCGCCCTTTCCCCCACTGTGATGGACAGCTCACTCGAGGGACCTCGGCGCCTATGGGCGCGGTGGCAAAGTTACAGACACACGGGGTCACTGGAGATAACTCTTCTGGGCCTTTACACAGCTGTAGTGCAGGAAAAGCACAATACATTTACCCAACGAAGTAGCACTTACTGCTTTCTCCTCATTTGCTGCTCTGATCGGTCTCTGACCCTTTGTAAACGAGAGGCATGTGAACTCGCACAGAAGACCGGCCCCAGCCCACACACACTAGGCTATGCAACCTCTTCCCGCCCTTTCCCCCACTGTGATGGACAGCTCACTCGAGGGACCTCGGCGCCTATGGGCGCGGTGGCAAAGTTACAGACACACGGGGTCACTGGAGACAACTCTTCTGGGCCTTTACACAGCTGTAGTGCAGGAAAAGCACAATACATTTACCCAACGAGGTAGCACTTACTGATTAGCCAATAGAAAGTACTCCAGTTAAGTATGGTGTAAATCGCAAAAAAATCCGCGATTTTGCAGGAAAATCCACGAATTCGCAGATTTATTTGCGATTTCGCGCGAATTCAAAGACCGCTGACTCGCAAAATTCGCCCATACTTAGGTACTTTTGCAATCAATTGCGTCTATTTCTTTTCGGTCGGCCTGTTCAAAAGCCATCACCTGGCATGGGAAGGATTGTGTTGGTGGTATAAAGGTGGATTTTTTCCTTAGGCCTGTGTAGGCGGATTCCTGATTCCAACTGGTTTCCTGGTCCTCAATGAAGCTCTTCTGTTTAATCCTCCAAAAGAATTGTGCCAGTTCTATAAGTAGTGCAAAGAGGTCACTTCTCTGTGTTGGTACAAACCCCAGTCCTTTGAAGAGGATGGCATTTTCATCCAGCGATAGTGTATGGCTCCTAGGGTTGGTGGGTCCCTGCTTGTTGTTGGTCCCTGGTCCTTCCCTTTACTCCTTGTCACCACATGCTTTGAGGTTTGGTCCCCCCAGTGGACTCTGGCCGGGTGTCTTGGATACTTTTGTTTTCCTCTTCGCCGGCCCCTACCTCTGTATACAAAAGGAGGTGGACCATCCTGGAAAGGAAAGCCTTGTGGATAAAAAGGTTGTTGCCAGTAGCCAAACTGAGGCATTGCGGGTGGTAGTTGCTGCTCCTGATAGTATGGTTTCTGAGGTTGCCTCATTGTCCCCTCGTCACTACTGCCACTGCTGCTCATGTCATTTCCTCAGTTGAAAGTCCAATTCAGTGGAGTGGGTCTAAACCTCTGTTGTCTCCTTCCAGTTGCCTGAGTCTGAGGTCTCTCATAATGTTTATCCATAACATATGGGTAGGTATTTTCATGGCTGAACTTTTGTACATCCTTCTTGAGTTTGTTCAGTTTGGATTGTGTAAGGTACTCCTTGTACTGGGTGTGTTCATTGTTGATCTCTTCCAATTTCTTTTTATATATAGAGATGTGTACTGTGGTTTTTAGTTTACTCTCACATGATTGTATTTCTATGAGTAGTAAATCAGCCAGTTTTCTTGCTATGTTGATGAATAGTACCAGCCAATCCTTTGTGCATTTCCATGCAATATGCGACCAGTTCTTTCTGAACTCTTTGTTGTTTAAAGAAGATGCGTAGTTAATTTGTGACCATTAGTCCTCTGGGGGCGGTATTTTTCTGTAAATATTCTGTCATAAATGCACCGTGAAGGTCTGTGTGGATTTGTTCCTTTTTATTTGTGGAAAGAGCCTCCCATTCATCTGAATTTTTTAAGGTCTGTGTGACCACTGTATCTGCTAGTAAAGAGGGTGCCTTCAGAATTTCAGCTATTGTGGCCACATCAAATGCAAGTCCATTATTTACCTCCATAATGACTACAGGGTATAAAAACAGTCTCGCCTTTTTACAGGCCATTTGAGAGGGTGGGTTATTGGAACCCTTAATTAGAGGTCCCCAGAAAAACAGCTCACTTTGCCAAATGTGACATTACCCCTAAGTTTGTTCCCACAGCCATCACAATATCAACACGCAACATCCTAGAGCTTTTCAGGGGAAGGTAAGAATTTGAGCTGGTCTCACTAAACTCATGAAAATCATTGTATTATGTTTCACGTTCAAATGCAAAACTGTGATATAAGCATGGTGTGTTTGTTTCTTCTATGTGACCGGGCATCATTCTAACAAAATCTTACATTTGTTTTAAAGGTTTAAGGAATACGATTAAGCTAGAGGATGACACAGGTCACCCTACACAGTGGTAACATCTGACCCGATTTTGTAAGATAGGGGCCCTAGTTTTTTCGTCCTAATGAGCGCCACAGACCCTTTCGGCCATTATGGCACAAACATGTTGACGATAATGATGGTGCCGGGGTACAAGTTCATTTAATCCACACACTTTAGATTTTAATACCAAGTAAATACCTAGTGAATACATGTATATTTTTTTGCATTGGTTTTTAAGAATCACTTCTCTCACGGGCCCCCACTTAGATCTTGCAAGTGCCTCCCTGTCTCCAGGTGTAGGCCCGCTCTCTACCAAACGTGGTTTCTATAGAGCGAGGACTGGTAATGATGGAGCATGACCGCTGGTGGTGTGGGAGAACAGTCCTTCACATTTTATGAGATGCCAAGCACACCACTAATTAGTGCTTGGTGCTTGTCAGTTTTCGGTCACTAGTCTCAAACGACTATTCAGTCAGGGTAGCTTCTTTGTGTGTACATTATAGGTTGGAGGCCGGCGAACCCGGAAAACATCGTAGCCTCTAGTTCCCTCCCCTAGAAAGCTCCAGGGTGTTGTGTGTTGATATAGTCATTCAGGAACCACAGCGGGGTTGGTCGTTTTTCAGGGGGCATCTCTAAGATGCCCTCTGAGTGTATTTTACATTAAATCCCACACTGGCATCAGTGTGGGTTTAATATACTGAGACCTTTGCTACCAAACTAACCAGTTTTCAGTAAAGCCATTATGGAGCTGTGGAATTTGTAAGGACCAACTCCCATACCACATATTCTTTATGGCTTTACTGCACTTACAATGTCTAAGAATGGACTTAGACAATGTAGAAGTACAGTGCTCCTGCAACTATACCCTCACCTGCGGTCTAATTCACCCTGCTAGAGGATGTGGCTTATCTAGGCCACATACAGTGGATTGGAGGCATGGCACAGAGGGATGTGTTCCATGTTGTATCTTCACTCTTCTCTGCACCAAAATATGCAGCCTGCAATGGCAGTGTGTGGGTGTTAAGGTACAGGGCCTCTAAGGGTGGCACAATAGGTGCTGCAGCCCTTAATCAATCAATCAATCAGAACATTTATATAGCGCACTACTCACCCGGAGGGTCTCAAGGCGCTGGGGGGGGGGGGGGGGTCCGCTACTGCTCGAACAGCCAGGTCTTGAGCTGCTTCCTGAAGGCGAGGTGGTCCTGGGTCAGGCGGAGGTGGGTCGGGAGGGAGTTCCAAGTCTTGGCGGCCAGGTAGGAGAAGGCCCTTCCTCCTGTGGTGGCTCTTCGGATGCAGGGGACGGCGGCGAGGGCGTGGCTGGTCGATCGAAGCTGGCGCGTGGGAGCGTAGAAGTTGAGGCGGCTGTTGAGGTATCCTGGTCCTTGATTGTGTAGGGCTTTGTGTGCGTGGGTGAGGAGCCGGAAGGTGATTCTCTTGTTGACCGGGAGCCAGTGCAGGTCTCTCAGGTGTCCGGAGATGTGGCTGCGGCGGGGGATGTCCAGGATGAGTTGTGCTGAGGTGTTCTGGATCCGCTGGAGTCTCTTCTGGAGTTTGGCGGTGGTGCCGGCGTAGAGGGAGTTGCCGTAGTCCAGCCGGCTGGTGACGAGGGCCTGGGTGACCGTCTTCCTGGCTTCGGTGGGGATCCATCGGAAGATCTTGCGTAGCATTCGCAGGATGTTGAAGCACGACGAGGAGACGGCGTTGACTTGTCTGGTCATGGAGAGGGAGTAGTCCAGGATGAAGCCCAGGTTGCGTGCGTGGTCAGTTGGTTTGGGTGCGCTGCCCAGGGCGGGGGGCCACCAGGAGTCGTCCCAGGCGGAGGGTGAGGATCCCAGGATGAGGACTTCCGTCTTGTCCGAGTTCAGTTTCAGGCGGCTGTTCAACATCCATTTGGCTACGTCTGTCATCCCTTCGTGCAGGTTGGCTCTGGCGGTGGCGGGGTCGTTGGTGAGGGAGAGGATCAGCTGGGTGTCGTCTGCGTAGGAGATGATGTTCAGGTTGTGCTGGCGTGCGATGGCTGCGAGGGGGCTCATGTAGACGTTGAAGAGAGTTGGGCTGAGCGAGGAGCCTTGAGGAACGCCGCAGATGACTTCGGTGGCTTCCGATCTGAACGGGGGGAGGCGGACTCTCTGTGTCCTTCCGGCGAGGAAGGAGGTGATCCACTCCAGTGCCTTCTCCTGGATTCCGACATTGCTGAGGCGCTGTACTAGGGTGCGGTGGCAGACAGTGTCGAAGGCCGCGGAGAGGTCCAGGAGGATGAGGGCCGCTGTTTCTCCGTTGTCGAGCAGGGCTCGGATGTCATCTGTAGCTGCGATCTGGGCGGTCTCGGTGCAGTGGTTGGCCCGGAAGCCAGACTGCGAGAGGTCGAGGGAGCCGTTCGTCTCGAGGAAGGCGGCCAGTTGCTTGTTGACGGTCTTCTCGATGACTTTGGCTAGAAACGGGAGCAGCGAGATGGGGCGGTAGTTCTTGAGGTCGGTAGGGTCTGCTGATGGTTTCTTGAGTAGAGCGCTGAGTTCGGCGTGCTTCCAGCTCTCCGGGAAGGTGGCGCTGTCGAAGGAGGTGTTGATGATGTCCCGCAGGTGGGGTGCGATGACAGCGTCGGCCTTGTTGAAGACGTGGTGAGGGCAGGGGTCTGTTGGAGATCCGGAGTGGATGGAGTTCATCGTGCGGATGGTGTCTTCGGTGCTGATCGGGGTCCAGGCGCGGAGGGTGGCGGTGGGGGGCGGTGGTTCGGTCGTGGCGTGCGTTGGTTGAGTGCTGAAGCTGTTGTGTATGTCCGCGATCTTGTTGTGGAAGTAGGAGGCGAGGGAGTTGCAGAGGTCTTGCGAAGGGGTGATGTCATTGTTTCCGGCGTTGGGGTTGGAGAGCTCTTTCACGATGTTGAAGAGTTCCTTGCAGTTGTGTGCGTTGTTGTCCAGTCGTTCCTTGAATGCGGTTTTCTTGGTGGCGCGGATCAGCTGGTGGTGTTTTTTCGGGTGGCGAGCTTGAGGGCAGTCATGTTGTCCGGTGTTGGGTCTCTGCGCCAGGTTTTCTCGAATGCTCTGCAGTTCTTCTTGGAGCTCTTGAGTTCGTCGTTAAACCATGGGGCTTTCTTGCTGCCGGGTCTGCTCGGCTGGGTCTTCAGAGGGGCGAGGTCGTCTGCGCAGTCGCTGATCCATTTCGTGAGGTTGGTGACCGCTTGGCTGGGGTTCGTTGTGCTGGTGGGAGGGTTCTTGCTCAGGGAAGTAGTGAGCTGGTCTGCAGTGATCTTGTTCCAGCTTCTGCGGGGAGCCTGTTGCTGGAGATGGTGGAGCGTGGTCCTTCTGTAGCTGAAGTGGACGCAGCTGTGGTCCGTCCATTGGAGTCCCGTGGCGTGGCTGAAGGCGATGTCCTTGCTGGAAGAGAAGATCGGGTCGAGTGTGTGTCCGGCGTAGTGGGTGGGGGTGGTCACCAGTTGCTTGAGTCCGAGGTTGGCGAGGTTGTCCAGCAGGGTGGTGGTGTTGCGGTCGTTGTTGTTCTCCAGGTGGAAGTTGAGGTCTCCGAGGAGGATGTAGTCGGTTGAGGGGAGGGCGAGCGGGCTGATGAAGTCGGTGATGTCCTCGCTGAATTGTGCGCGTTGTCCCGGGGGTTTGTAGATGAGGGTGCCTCTGAGGGTGGTCTTGGGGTTGACGTGGATATGGAAGTGCAGGTGTTCGGCGGGTGCGAGGTTGTCGTCGGTGTTGGTCGTGATGCGGATGGAGTTCCTGTGGATGATGGTGATGCCTCCTCCTGTCTGGTTGACGCGGTCCCTCCGGATGATCTTGTAGCCGTCCGGGATGGCGATGGCGATGTCGGGCGCTGAGGAGGCGTTCATCCAGGTTTCTGTGAGGAAGGCGACGTCTGGGTCTGTGGTGTCGAGCAGGTTCCAAAGCTCGACGGCGTGTCTGTGGACGGAGCGGGTGTTGAGCAGGATGCACTTCAGGTGGGTGCTGCTGGAGTTCGGCTTGGTGGGTGCTGGTGTAGCGTGGGTCCGGTTGCAGGTGAACTTGCAGGAGTGGCAGCTGAAGGGTCCGTGGGTGCGTCTCGGTGTGGCTCGGTAGCAGCGCGGGGTTCGGCCGGTGTTGAGAGCGTTGAGTTCGGTGGAGTCGTAGGTTCGTCTGGTCGGCTTCCGGCGGTGGGGGCCAGGGGTCCTGGCACTGGGCGCGGTCCAGGCACGGACGGGCGCAGACGGGCTTACCTTTGGCGCACCTTCGGCGCTCAATCGGTGCTCCCGCTGCACGCGTCCGCTGCGCGGTCGCTCAGGGGGCGTCATAAGAAGGGGGACGGGAGGGCGGGTCTGCTGGGCTGGGCGAGCGTCCGGGCCAATGGGCCGGTGGTGGGCGGGGCCGCAGGGGCCAGCGGCGGTAAAAGTGGCGAGCGGCCGGCTCCGCTGTGGCTGGGCCGCTCGGGGGTGCTGGGGGGGCGGCGGTGGCGGCAGGTAGGCGGCAGGCAGGCAGGCAGGCAGGAGGCTGGCAAGGAGGCTGGCTAGCAGGGCAGCAGGCGAGTGAGGGGGGTGACCCGGCCTCGAGAGGCACAGTGGTCACTCCCGCGGTCACCCAGGCGCTCCCCTTAAGAAGGGGGACGGGAGGGCGGGTCTGCTGGGCTGGGCGAGCGTCCGGGCCAATGGGCCGGTGGTGGGCGGGGCCGCAGGGGCCAGCGGCGGTAAAAGTGGCGAGCGGCCGGCTCCGCTGTGGCTGGGCCGCTCGGGGGTGCTGGGGGGGCGGCGGTGGCGGCAGGTAGGCGGCAGGCAGGCAGGCAGGCAGGAGGCTGGCAAGGAGGCTGGCTAGCAGGGCAGCAGGCGAGTGAGGGGGGTGACCCGGCCTCGAGAGGCACAGTGGTCACTCCCGCGGTCACCCAGGCGCTCCCCTTAAGAAGGGGGACGGGAGGGCGGGTCTGCTGGGCTGGGCGAGCGTCCGGGCCAATGGCCCGGTGGTGGGCGGGGCCGCAGGGGCCAGCGGCGGGAAAAGTGGCGAGCGGCCGGCTCCGCTGTGGCTGGGCCGCTCGGGGGTGCTGGGGGGGCGGCGGTGGCGGCAGGCAGGCGGCAGGCAGGCAGGCAGGAGGCTGGCAAGGAGGCTGGCTAGCAGGGCAGCAGGCGAGTGAGGGGGGTGACCCGGCCTCGAGAGGCACAGTGGTCACTCCCGCGGTCACCCAGGCGCTCCCCTTAAGAAGGGGGACGGGAGGGCGGGTCTGCTGGGCTGGGCGAGCGTCCGGGCCAATGGGCCGGTGGTGGGCGGGGCCGCAGGGGCCAGCGGCGGGAAAAGTGGCGAGCGGCCGGCTCCGCTGTGGCTGGGCCGCTCGGGGGTGCTGGGGGGGCAGCGGTGGCGGCAGGCAGGCGGCAGGCAGGCAGGCAGGAGGCTGGCAAGGAGGATGGCTAGCAGGGCAGCAGGCGAGTGAGGGGGGTGACCCGGCCTCGAGAGGCACAGTGGTCACTCCCGGGGTCACCCAGGCGCTCCCCTTAAGAAGGGGGACGGGAGGGCGGGTCTGCTGGGCTGGGCGAGCGTCCGGGCCAATGGGCCGGTGGTGGGCGGGGCCTCAGGGGCCAGCGGCGGGAAAAGTGGCGAGCGGCCGGCTCCGCTGTGGCTGGGCCGCTCGGGGGTGCTGGGGGGGCGGCGGTGGCGGCAGGCAGGCGGCAGGCAGGCAGGCAGGAGGCTGGCAAGGAGGCTGGCTAGCAGGGCAGCAGGCGAGTGAGGGGGGTGACCCGGCCTCGAGAGGCACAGTGGTCACTCCCGCGGTCACCCAGGCGCTCCCCTTAAGAAGGGGGACGTGAGGGTGGGTCTGCTGGGCTGGGCGAGCGTCCGGGCCAATGGGCCGGTGGTGGGCGGGGCCGCAGGGGCAGCGGCGGGAAAAGTGGCGAGCGGCCGGCTCCGCTGTGGCTGGGCCGCTCAGGGGTGCTGGGGGGGCGGCGGTGGCGGCAGGCAGGCGGCAGGCAGGCAGGCAGGAGGCTGGCAAGGAGGCTGGCTAGCAGGGCAGCAGGCGAGTGAGGCCTTCCCTGGTCACAGCGCCCTTGGTACCCATGGTACCTTTAACAAGGGGCTTACCTGTGGCCAGATATGTGCCAATTGTGGATACAACGGTACAGCTTTGAGAAAGAACACAAGCCCTGTGAACCTGAATGTCAGGGACCCAGTGCACACAAAGTCAAAGTGCATCCAGTGTCAGGCACAACGTGTGGGGGGGTAATCATGCTAAAAGGGGCACTTTCCTTCACACGTCCATGCAATATTTGGGATGTCTGCGCAGGACTGTGGCTGGGATATGGCTGACACAGTTGCTAACTCCTTCAATCACCTCTAAAGGGGCGAAAGCTAGACTGGCCACGAGGTGTAGCCGAGAGGCCCAAGGATATGGCCGTAGCACAAGATTCTTTAAAGCGTTCCAAAGCTGAGTTCACTTTCTCACTAAAAAGACCAGTCCAGTCAAAGGACATGCCCAAAAGATGAGTCTGGACATCACCTGAGAAGCCGGATGTTCTCAGCCAGTGGTGGCACGGTAAGGTCACCATCGATGAAGCCGCTCTACCCTGAGAGTAAGCCACACCTCATGGTGAACTTTGCTGCCTCTCTCCCATCTTTCACTGCCTGGGAGAGGATAGCCCAGGCCTCCTCCGGGACCTGTGACAGCACTTGCACACATTTTTCCCAAAGGATGTGTGAGAAACGTCCCAATCGGCATGTAGCTTTCACTGACTGCAATACCTGGCTGGTGGAAGAAAACATCTTCTTCCCAAGTGCATCCAGCCTCTTGGATTCCCTGTCTTGGGGAGCGGAAGGGAATGCACCATAGGAAGTTGAAGCCTAAACCACAAAGCTCTCAGGGGTGGGGTGTTGGCTGAGGAAACCTGGACCACCCAGTGCAGGGCGATGGAGGCAGCTATTGTCCTGTTTGAAGGAGTCCCTGTGCGCAGCCTGGACCATGTACTTAGAAGGACATCTGTCAGTGCCTTATGTATATGTGTAGGCCTGTGAACATCAATAAAGTTTGTTTACAAAAATAAAATAGAGACTTCCAGCTGCAGAATCAGATACCTAAGCCATACCATCCCAGCAGTGGGTTGCGGACTCATAATCTAAACTAAGAAGTTTTTCAGGACTGAACGGGCAAAGTGCCCATCCCCGCGCACTTGACAATCAAGGCAATAATCTTTTGCTAATATGTGCAATGATGCCCATGTTTCTGCCTGACAGATGTCTTGGACTGGGACACTCCAAGCCAAGGCAGTAGTCGCAGTCTTTCCACCTGGTGGAGTGGGCCCTTAATCCCTAAGGTGGCTGTTCCTTCGCCAATGCAGAACAGATGTTATGTAAATTCTGTTTATTTAATATAGAACAAAACAAGACAAACAATACATTTGGAAGACTGAAGTCTGTGTAAAAAAAAAGCATCAAATAAGTCCACAGTCCATGTTACATATTGCAACAATAGAATAAAAAACATACACATTGGGAACTAACCCGTACAAGATGCTGTCAAATTCTACATTACGAACTATACCATAGTAGAGAAGAACAATACTTGTTCCATGCCTAACAGTGATATATATATATATATATATATAGGTTCCTCCCTTCATCTATATAGGGGCCCTCAAGTTTAGAAAGAGACAGAGAACTATAATCAATCATTCAATAAAAAAAAGTAAAGAGGGAAGAAATAAAAAGGAAATTCTCTCTAAGGATGATGCGCTGGGAGGAATGAGGGCCATGGATAGACACTGGGGGTCGTCAAGGCTTAAAAGGACAGGGCACCTAGCTCAGGAGCGTCACTCAGGGGAATCCGGTTTCTGGCCCCTGATGTATGGTTCAATGGATTCCCCAAACAATTCCAAGGCCCGAAGTCTGGGGGGAACCAAACGGGAATGCCTGCTCATGGTGTAATAGTGTATAAGAGGCTGTCAGGTGCGAGTGAATCGTGTATCTGTATGATTGATGTGGGCAGTAATCAATTCAAGGACTAACACATTCCACAGGCAAAGAAACCAGGTGGCAATAGGGGAGGTTGCGGTTTCTTCCAAAATAGGGCAATCGACTGCCTGGCTGCTCCTAGCAAATGAAGAATCAAGCGCCAATCAGCATAAGTCATGGCATTTAGCTTTGAGGGTTTAATACCTAAAAGCGGGACTGACCGGGAGGAAGAGATAGGAAATCTCACTATCTTTATAAATTGGCTGAGGACCACCTTCTAGAACATTGTGAGGGTCGAGCAGGACCACCATATGTGAATGAAGTCCGCTCTATCTTTCCAGCACCTCCAACAGGTTGGGGGGAGTTTAGGAACATTTTATGCAAGCGGACTGGGGTGTAGTACCACTGCGTCATTATTTTGTATGCTGATTCATGCTGGGGCGTGCTCTGATATATCTTTGGGATATCCTGCCATAAACAAGCCCACCTTTCAAGAGGGCCATCCTTCCTCCAGGTCCGAAGCCCATCGCGTCTGATATCCATAGGGCGGAGGCCGCTGGGAATGCTATAAGACAGTATATACGTTAGAAATCAAGCCCTTCTAACCCTCAAATCTATGGACGAGGGATTCAAAGGCGGTAAGTTGTCTAGTGGCTCCCCGGCTGTAGGTCTGAGAGCTAAGCCAGTGGCGTAACTGATAGTATTGTAGATGTGTGTTAGAAGTCGTATTTACGGTTGGCTAAGGTTTGCGCCAAAGCCAAGCAGAAACCACCACTCTAGTCAGGGCAAGGGAGTTACACGCCCAAGATAACCCCTGCTCACCCTCTAGGTAACGTGACACGAGCAGTAAGGCTGATCTCGGAGGCAATGTAGGTTAAGTATTTGCGCACGCACCCACCAGCGACAACATCCCAGGCCCCCCACAAAAGGAACTCCACACAAGGTTATATATAAAAATAGCCTTTGTATTATACCAAACACATTAGATAATAAACACACAATTTACACTGTGCCACTGGCACAGGCGTAATTTACAGGGGATTATATACATGGGACAGGGCCACAGGGACCACTGTCAGGAATAAGCACTTGGTAAAACTAGCATTTAGAACATAGAACAATTGTAGATCCAAATAGTAAATGTAGCACACAACCAGTAACCACTGGTAAAAGATAAGTACCTCCTATGCAATCCTAACCACCTTAGGCATATATCACGCAAGGAACCATGAACACACTAGCATAACTATACTAGGTAAAACAACCTCCTAGGCATAAAAATACATCTAGAGGTATCAGAACACAGGGTGTGAAAAACATAGTACACACAGTACATTTCCTATCACCCAAAAGCATCAGCACATAAATCAGCATAGCACATAAATCACATTAGGGTCCAGGTTGCGCCACTGCGCCAAAACCTAAACGTAGTAGCTGCCCACTACTTGCTGGGCAGCTGAGGACAAGAACAGGGCCTAAACGCTGCAGCTGGCACTAAGTGCTGGGCAGCTGGGGAAGGCCAAGGTAGGGATGAAGGAGTGCGACTCACTCCTGAGTCCAAGGAACAAGTCCCCTAGAAAGGAAAACCTAAACGGTGCAGCTGCCCACTACTTGCTGGGCAGCTGTGAAACAAACTGCGGCATGGGCTCTCACTAGCCCTCAGGAACAAAAACTGTGCCAACTGGGAGCCTTCTAGGCTCTAGGACAAATAGTGCGCACTTTGGAGCCCTCTAGGCTCTGAATATGAACATGCCTCTCGTTGGAGCCACGGACGCTCTAGAACAAATAATGCGCCCATTGGAGCCCTCTAGGCTCTGAAAACGCTCCTTTCAAAGTAATGGGGGTGTGGGGGAGCCCACTCAGCTCCTTAAACAAACATACCGCCAAACGTAGGAGCGGCCCGCTGCCATCTGGGCCGCTCGGAGAAATGGCACTGCCATCGTGCTTGCACCGACAGGGGAGGGGGCGCGGGCCGCTCCGGGCCCTCTAAGCAACATAGCCCCATCGGTGGAGCAACCCTCTGCCAAGCGGGGCTGCTCTGAGGGAGGCACCAGCGTGGTGCCTTCACTTCGTTCCCCCCCAGCCAGCTGTACTCACCGGCTGGTCCGGGCAGGAACACCTTTGGTAGGGATGCGGCAGCACTTCTCCTGCGGAGCTCCCCTGGACTCCTGGGAGCCCCGCACTGCCGTGGGTGGCCTCGGCCGCCATCTCTTCTTCACCCGGGCCCCCTCCTGGGACCCGGGGCTTCTCTCCGCCTGGCGCCACCACGGGGCTCTCCTCGCGGCCCAGCACAAGGGGGTGGGACTTCGAGCGGTCACTCAGGGAGGTGGGGTAGGCTCCCGGCCTTCCCATACAGCCTCAGCTTCTCTTGGGCGACGGTCAGTATCTCCGGTCTCCCTCTTGGCACGGGAGACCGGCAAAGCGGAAAAGGCTTCCCCCAGGCAGGGGGAAGCGGAAGGGACGAACTCCAGGCCCTGCCCACAGTTAGGCTGGCGTGGGCTTGGCTTCCGGTTTTGCGGCGCGAGAGCCCCGGTGGTTACTTTTAGGGGACATAGAGAGGGGTAGGCACCCTCGAGGTATCAAATAAACATAGAAGCGGGGTGGGCACCCGCTACGGTGCATATAAACGGGGTGGCACCCGTAAATAAAAATAATTAAAATGCGGGCAATATGCAGGGTAGGCTCCTGCCTGAAAATCACAAAATAAGCGGGGTAGGCACCCGTGCTGCAAGTAAATGCAGCCCTCAGGAGCTAGGTGCCCCCAATAAAAAGACAAATGAGGATAAAGTGCTTCCCAGGCGCTAGGGGAGAAAGAACTCCAGTTCCACAGAGCAACTGAGGAAAAACAAGGAAAGTCCTGGGCATAAAGACATAGAGCAACCAGCTCCTCAGCACAGGGAATTCCTCCAGTCCCCCAGGCAAGGCAGAGGGGTCCCAGCACAAGGTCCATCAGGCATCCAGGGCACCCGGGGGCTGGGCAGGGTCCAGGGAGGCAAGTCTTCCCCTGGGCCCCAGCAGCAGCACGCCCCTGGTAGATTCAAGTCAGGAAACCAGAACATTTAACATGAGGTCACAGCCTCTTTTTATACAACAAATCCCTTTGTCTCTAGGGTGCAAAGTGGGGGAAAACCAGACGCAGCTGGTTCTGGAGCACTTTGTTTTGCTCAGCCCCTCTCCCTATTCACAGGACAGACTAAGGTCATCAGTCGCACCACAGGGGGTGGAGCCATCATTGTGGAGGGAAAGCCCAGCCCTATGCAGGTCCCAGGTGCAGCCCCTCCCTGACATCAACATGCAGATCTCCCCATTCACCACCGGGGCAGACCCATCCTGACTTCTGGAGCCAGGCACAACAGCCAGCTCCAGCCAATCACAAGCTAGACAGTCAATACACATTTACTGCACAGGCAGACCAACTTCTAGAAGTGGCACTTCCACACTAGACACATTAAAGCTGCACACATCATCGTGCAGCATTTAATCACACGAGTCCGCACATACCAAACTCAACCTTGCACTCTCCACGCATCAGGAATTACCATGCACACACCAATTCCCCATGCATTCCTATGGGAGGGCAGGCCAATCAAGCACTCAGAGAGCGCACGCACTTTACACTGCGCCACAGTGCTAAAGTGCGCAAAAGACCAGAAATCATTATGCTAATGTAACATTAAAAGGCAAAAAGTTCAGGGGTGAACCTGCCAGAAGGGCCAAGTCCAACACAACCCCCTTCCAGCCAAAAAGCAGGGCAGACCAATCACCACTGTGATGGACTTCCCTGCTTTGAGCGATAGAACACGGACGCGGGCCCGCACTACAGGGACACCCTCTGGTTCTACGCCACGTTGTTCCAAAACAAACATACATTAAAAGAAAATTCAGGCCGAACGAGGCTACCCCACTCCTTAGTTGTCTACGGCTAGGACCAGGCCCTAGGCCGAGCCAGATACCACTGGTCCTTGCCAATTTACAGAGTGGGGGGTAGTAACCCCTGGCATACAATAGCCATTCTCCACCCTCCTTCTCAGTGTAGTTCCAAACCACCACTGGTCCTTCAACCTAGGGTCCGCACTCTGAGGCTGACCGGAGGTCATGGGCAAGAATGCCCCACCCTACCTCTACTTCTGGGGTTGCGCACTCTCCCAGGAGAAGCACCTTCCAGAACACTACTCTCCCACCAGTTTGGGACCTTACTCCCTTAGCAGCAGTGATGGTGGTCAGACACTGCCAAAATGGTGTTGCGAGGCGTTGCACGTCGCGGTGCCCTGCCAGTCGCTGCAAGCGGCAGAGGCTGCGCGGCTCGAGGCGGACGTTGCCCAGTGCGGTGCCTACAGGACACCGGGGTGGTCATGACGGTGAGGTCACAGCTCCCTTAACTGGTCTACCACCTGGGATCCAAATTCACCGGATGCACAGGGATCAGACTCCCTCTGACCCCCTTCCAGAGATCTGCGCCCTCCCAACTGGAGTGGTACCCCTAGAAGACAAACCGGGCAGGACACTGGCTATAGTCGCCCAGCCGTCCAGGACAGGCAAACACCTGAACCTGGCTCCCCAACCTAGGGACGCTGCCCTTTGGTTAGATGCCTGGTGCACAAGGACTTCTACAAGTTGAAAATAAAGTCTAAGACTATCTCTTCTCCTTCAGTAGCAAGGCAACAACTGCAGGCCAATCCCCCAGGTCAGGGACAGTACTCCTCCATACAGCTTACCCGGTTCCTTCTTTTCAGGCAGAAGTTTCTTCTTGTAACTTCAGGACACTACTTACAGTTGCCCTTACGTCCAGGGCTCCCCAACCAAGGAACATACCCTTTGGTCAGATGCCTGGCGCACCAGGACTTCCTTGAGGGTGATATATAACTAATGTGTTGTGTAGCAAGTCTGCCTGTCACTCAGGACAAAAGTGGCATCACCATGGTCACTCCCCGGCGACACAGCCCTTCTGGCTGGCCCCTGACCCACTGGTTCTTCCACTCGGGGGTCTCCCCCTCGCACCCCTCCAACTGGACTTCTGCACCCTCCCAACTGGAGCGGTACTGCCAGACACCAGAACTACTGGAACCCTGCCTACAGAGGGTCCACGTTCTCCAGGCACTCTGGGAGATCCTCCTCAAATGACCCATTAGTACAGCCTAGGCCCCGACCTGATGTTCCCTTAAGAAACAATCCAGGCCCTGAGACTGGGTTTCGGGCACCTGGAGATGCATAGTCCCACCCACTCCTTCTCCTCTGAGACAGGACGTGAGCCCCTACACCAGGACCTAACTGGGCTACTCTGAACCTCTTCCACCACGCTGGGTTGGAAGACACCTCAGCCACTCCTTTTGGAATCACTCCTACCTCTATGTCTCTCTCTTCACAGAACCTTACCCACTCTAACATACTGTATCTAAACAGACCACAGAAATCAAAAGCAGGCTCCATTTTGGCAGACGTTCTTGAGAAAAGTTTAGAGCTAAAACAGTAGTCCACACCCAAGTATTCAGCAAGCTCCCCATCCCAGAGAACTCACACCACTTGTATTCAGCAAGCTCCTTATTTCAGAGACTCACACCACTTGTATTCAGCAAGCTCCTTATTTCAGAGAACTCACACCACTTGTATTCAAGAAGCTTCCCATCTCAGAGAACTCACACCCATGCCCAGTGCAACACACCATTCATCCACACACACACCCCCAGACCGGTGAGACAGTTACTACTGCCCCTGATTTCTCAACCTGACCACCACGTGACACAGGTACGATTACTCCGGGAACGGGACGGGGAACACATGCACTGGACTCACTTTTGCTGCCACCACTGGATCCCACCCTTACTGGTGAATCCAGACAACTCATACTGCACTTAGGGGATGATCTACCCTCCCGAGCTAGGGACACCTAACTCACAGTGCACAAGAAACACATTTCCCAAGAAATGACATTTGGAACAAACTTAAAAACAATAATCCCCTTTCATGTGACTATCTAAAATGCAGAGTTTTGTAGTGGAGCCAGTTGTCGCTGTGGTACTGCGCAAACACAAATCCGGATCTCTTCCACTGCCACCAATGTTAGAAGTGGGATTCCCGGTTGGCTAAGGCTTGCGCCAAAGCTAAGCAAAAACCACCACTCTAGTCAGGGCAAGGGAGTTACACGCCAAAGATAACCCCTGCTCACCCTCTAGGTAACGTGACACGAGCAGTAAGGCTGATCCCGGAGGCAATGTAGGTTAAGTATTTGCGCATGCACCCACCAGCGACAACATCCCAGGCCCCCCACAAAAGGAACTCCACACAAGTTTATATATAAAAATAGCCTTTGTATTATACCAAACACATTAGATAATAAACACACAATTTACACTGTGCCACTGGCACAGGCGGAATATACAGGGGATTATATACATGGGACAGGGCCACAGGGACCACTGTCAGGAATAAGCACTTGGTAGAACTAGCACTTAGAACATAGAACAATTGTAGATCCAAATAGCAAATGTTGCACACAACCAGTAACCACTGGTAAAAGGTAAGTACCTCCTACGCAATCCAAACCACCTTAGGCATATATCACGCAGGGAACCATGAACACACTAGCATAACTATACTAGGTAAAACAACCTCCTAGGCATACAAATACATCTAGAGGTATCAGAACACAGGGTGCGCAAAACGTAGTACACACAGTACATTTCCTAACACCCAAAAGCATCAGCACATAAATCAGCATAGCACATAAATCACATTAGGGTCCAGGTTGCGCCACTGCGCCAAAACCTAAACGTAGTAGCTGCTCACTATTTGCTGGGCAGCTCAGGACAAGAACAGGGCCTAAACGCTGCAGCTGGCACTAAGTGCTGCGCAGCTGGGGAAGGCCAAGGTGGGGATGAAGGAGTGCGACTCACTCCTGAGTCCAAGGAACAAGTCCCCTAGAAAGGAAAACCTAAACGGTGCAGCTGCCCACTACTTGCTGGGCAGCTGTGAAACAAACTGCGGCATGGGCTCTCACTAGCCCTCAGGAACCAAAACTGCGCCAACTGGGAGCCATCAGGGCTCTAGGACAAATACTGCACACTTTGGAGCCCTCTAGGCTCTGAATATGAACATGCTTCTCGTTGGAGCCACGGAGGCTCTAGAACAAATAATACGCCCATTGGAACCCTCTAGGCTCTGAAAATGAATGTGGGCCTTGGAGCACTTGGGCTCCTCTCAAAATAATGGGGGGACGGGGTAGCCCACTCAGCTCCTTAAACAAACATACCCCCAAACGTAGGAGCGGCCCGCTGCCATCCGGGCCGCTCGGAGAAATGGCACTGCCATCGTGCTTGCACCGTCAGAGGAGGGGGCGTGGGCCTCTCCGGGCTCTCTAAGCAATATAGCCCCGTCGGTGGAGCAACCCTCTGCCAAGCGGGGCTGCTCTGAGGGAGGCACCAGCGGTAGTGCCTTCACTACGTTCCCCCCCATCCGGCTGTACTCATCGGCTGGTCCGGGTGGGAACACCTTTGGTAGGGATGCGGCAGCACTTCTCCTGCGGGGCTCCCCTGGACTCCTGGGAGCCCCGCACTGCCGTGGGCGGCCTCGGACGCCATCTCTTCTTTACCCGGGCCCCCTCCTGGGATCCGGGGCTTCTCTCCGCCTGGCGCCACCACGGGGCTCTCCTTGGGGCGCGGCACAAGGGGGCGGGACTTCCTACGGTCACTCGGGGAGGCGGGGTAGGCTCCCGGCCTCCCCACACAGCCCCAGCTTCTCTTGGGCAAAGGTCAGCATCTCCGGTCTCCCTCTTGGTACGGGAGACCGGCAAAGCGTAAAAAGCTTCCCCCAGGCAGGGGGAAGTAGAAGGACATCTGTCAGTGCCTCATTAAAGGGCAAAAGAGGTTAGGATGGGGAAGCCCCAGGCTGAAGCACTTCAATCAAGAGATTCGTCTTGACCTGCACCGGGGGTAGCTCCAGGTCAAGGACCTCCAATGCCCTCCTCACCACCATGGCATAAGATGTCCCCTCCTCCGTAGCCACACCAGGTGGAGAGAGTATGCCAGTTTCTTGAGATATGTCCAGTCCACTGGCTTTTCCAAGATCCTCACACCAGTGCAATTGCTCAACAGGGACCAACTGGTGTTTTAAGGGGTCCAGGGACCCTTCCCAAAACTCATCTCTGCCTGAAATCTCTTCAGAATGGACTTGCAATGATGTAAAAACTCTGGGCTGTATTGACAGCGGAGTCGACATTGACTGACATCGATAAAACTCCAAGTCCTCGGGTATCAGAATGGGGATGGTGGCCCCGGCGGCATTAGAGGCATCGACTTCGGGTCTGGTGCCGGGGTAGGTCACTTTGGCATGACCGGTGCCGACCCGAATACCGAACCAGATCCATGACACCCCACCGGCCCTGGAGCCATCAGTGTGGAACTAGGTAGGACCTCTCCCGACCCGCGGGCCTGAAGGTGTACCGGAGGGGTCAACCCACTCAAATACATGACGTATGGCCTCATAGAATTCTTTCACTTGAACGGAGGCCACTCTGGCTCCCAGAAATGGGGAGAGGCGAGGAGTCAAACCTGCCTCTGGCTCTGCAGAACAGTAACTAGAGCTCCTATTCTCCTTACCTGTCTCTTGCGGACAACAGACAAAGTCAAGTCGAAGTCCCTTTGGATTTCTCCTTCTTCTTTTGACTCTTCCCCGAGTGTCCCAAGGACCTTGAGTGCGATGAAGAGGACTTGGAGCTCCTGGAGCTGTCCTGTGAACTTCTCTTCCTCTTTCGGGACAGGGATCTCTGAGGAGTTGCACTCGATGGTGTTGACAGCTGGGCTGCAAGGAGATTCATGGATCGCTCCTGCAAAACCATGGCACGGCAATCCAAGCATGACTTTGAGTCATGGTAGCGCTCGAGACACCACAAGCAGACAAGATGGGGGTTGGTTGCCGAGATGGCGCAGTGACCGGCAGCACACGCTTGAACCCTGCACTTCTAGAGGTCATCCCTCGACACACCAGAAAAAATCTATTGGCAAAATGTTGAAAAAAGTCTTTCAAAAAGAGACAGAGGGGTAGCTCTTCTATGGATCAGAGCTTAACTGGCAAGGAAAGAAAAGAACTAACATCTGTGCACCTGGGTGGCACCTATATAGGGGACAGAGATATCACAACCAGCACCAGCGCCACGCTTACGAGGCGGCTTACAAAGAAACCCAAAGTTTAGAATCCAGAAAATCATTCTGGATATTCCCGATTTAGCCAAATAATCTGGACAGACTTGTATGTGTATTGCTATAATTAGGTTGAGGACTATTTTGTCAACAGCCTGTATATCGATATCACATTAATAAATCACAATGGCTTTGAACACTCGCATTGAGAGGAGGGACGAGTGGGCGGTTTATAGGTTCCAAAGCCATCTCATAAAAGGCTTTATAAAGTTTATACTTGATACCGTATACCCGCCAAATTAGATTACTCAATTTTGGAATTTGTATAGATTTCCCTATGCTCAATATGCAATCACCATATATATTACTAGCTATTGAAGTATCTATTTGTAGCTTCATTTTATATGTGGACATAAGCCAGTTGTCCTTTCACTACCACAGTGTTTTTGGATTTTTTTATTTATTAAAAAATACCGGCAGACAACTGGATAGTGTTGTTGGTATAAAGTAGATGTGGGTAGAAGGCTTTTCAGCTTCCATGTTACCGTCCTAGAACTCAAAATTAGTACCTTACCGTTGGGTGGCTTCTTCTTTTCTGCGTCCTCTCTGGTTTATGGATGGCTGGACGTATGTTTATAAGTCCTAATGTTAGCTGTCTCCTTTAATATAGGAATGCTGTCCCATTTGGACCTCAAGGTGCCTCAGTTGTATGGACTTACTGATTATGACCCCTGAGAGCCCACTACATATATTTTTGCACTGAAGGTGGGTTCTTGTTTTCTTATAATCTGTAAGGGCTTCCATTTGTGTAATACTGCTAGTGCTTACACTAGTCTATTCAGTTCTTTTTTCACATAGAATGTGATTCTTCTACAAAGCTCTGACTGACCAGCAGAGAATACCCTATCAATGCCTTTAGTTATGACTACTTGATCTGGACACAAACTGAAGTTGGAGTTGTAGCTAATGAACAAGTTCCTTACCTTCGGTAACGCACTATCTGGTAGAGACTCTATCTAGCTGCAGATTCCTTACCTTTGAATTTACCCAGCGTCAGGCTGGATCCGGAAACTTTTGCTGAGCAATAACCCTAGCGCCCGACATTGGGTGGCTCCATTCGGCTCCACGTGACGTTGGTGGCGTCAGTAGCATTCGTTATGAAGTCGCGGTGCCTATATAGGCACCACCCAGGTGCGCAGACGTCAGTGCTTTTCGGTTTTTTCACACCAGAAGCGCAGAGCCATGAAGTAACTGACATAGTCATGTGCAAAACTAGGGCCCAGAAAGGGGGAAAAACAACCCTAGTCCTACTACATCAGTCCGCAAAACGGGGAGGCACGGGTGGGGCTGTAAAGATTCTGCAATTAGATAGAGTCTCTACCAGATAATGCGTTCCCGAAGGTAAGTAACTTGTTCCTCTGATAGAGCCTTCTAGCTGCACTATTGTTAGCTAAACTGGAAATCACCGTGCATTGGAAATCACAGAGGGGCCCCACCATAGCCAGATGGAAGAAAGAATTTATCAAATGGGCAGAATGTGACAGAATAGCTCAGATGCAACTGACAAAGACAGCGGGAACTGAGAGGGCACTAGGCACGGCCAAAGCATGGGAAACATTAGTAGTGCTTCTAAAGATCCTAGACAATGACAGTGATGAAGATCCTGTGGGTGACATTCCTGGAGAGGAGGGTTAGCTAGAATCAACCATAGTCTGTACTGAAAAGGAGACCTTAGAAACGATAAGCAACATGACTCTACATCCGTTGTGGATTACCCAGTGCATTGTTACCTTTGATGGACTAGTGAAGTTCCAACACAACTGATTCACACTGCAGCATATTAGGAGAGCTGATAGTGACATGCCTGGGGGAGGGAAGGGTAGGGGGTAGTTATAGAGGGTTAGAATAGAATGAACCGGTGAAATACGACTAAAACGAGTGCTAGGCAATTGCACCACAATATCAGATGTGTTCTTTTTACCTTTTTGTATTAATTTTATGGGGCAGGAAGGATAAACAATATCATGCATAGAAAGCTTACCATAATTGTGTCTTGCATGATTGTATCATTGCTTTCCCTTTTGTATGTTGCTACTCAAGAAGCCTTGAATATTATGTATATGTGTAGGTCTGTGAACATCAATAAAGTTTGTTTACAAAAATAAAATAGAGACTTCCAGCTGCAGAATCGGATACCTGAGCCATACCATCCCAGTAGTGGGTTGCGGACTCATGATCTAAACGAAGAAGTTTTTCAGGACTGAACGGGCAAAGTGCCCATCCCCGCGTACTTGACAATCAAGGCAATAATCTTTTGCGAATATGTGCAATGATGCCCATGTTTCTGCCTGACAGATGTCTTGGACTGGGACACCCCAAGCCAAGGCAGTAGTCGCAGTCTTTTCCCTGGTGGAGTGGGCCCTTAATCCCTAAGGGGGCTGCTCATTCGCCAATGCATAACAGATGTTATGTAAATTCTGAATATTGAATATAGAACAAAACAAGACAAACAATACAGTTGGAAGACTGAATTCTGTGTAAGAAAAAAAGCATCAAATAAGTCCACAGTCCATGGTACATATTGCAACAATAAAATAAAAAACATACACATTGGGAACTAACCCGAACAAGATGCTGTCAAATTCTACATTACGAACTATACCATAGTAGAGAAGAACAATACTTGTTCCATGCCTAACAGTGATATATATATATATATATATATATATATATATATATATATATATATATTTATATTTATAGGTTCCTCCCTTCATCTATATAGGGGCCCTCAAGTTTAGAAAGAAACAGAGAACTATAATCAATCATTCAATAAAAAAAAGTAAAGAGGGAAGAAATAAAAAGGAAATTCTCTCTAAGGACGATGCGCTGGGAGGAATGAGGGCCATGGATAGACGCTGGGGGTCGTCAAGGCTTAAAAGGACAGGGCACCTAGCTCAGGAGCGTCACTCAGGGGAATCCGATTTCTGGCCCCTGACGTATGGTTCAATGGATTCCCCAAACAATTCCAAGGCCCGAAGTCTGGGGGGAACCAAACGGGAATGCCTGGTCATGGTGAAATAGTGTATAAGAGGCTGCCAGGTGCGAGTGAATCGTGTATCTATATGATTGATGTGGGCAGTAATCAATTCAAGGGCTAACACATTCCACAGGCGATGAAACCAGGTGGCAATAGGGAGGTTGCGAATTTCTTCCAGAATAGGGCGATCGACTGCCTGGCTGCTCCTAGCAAATGAAGAATCAAGCGCCAATCAGCATAAGTCATGGCATTTGGCTTTGAGGGTTTAATACCTAAAAGCAGGACTGACCGGGAGGAGGGGATAGGAAATCTCACTATCTCTATGAATTGGCTGAGGACCACCTTCCAGAACATTGTGAGGTTCGGGAAGGACCACCATAGGTGAATGAAGTCCCCTCTATCTTTCCAGCACCTCCAACAGGTTGGGGGGAGTTTGGGAACATTTTATGCAAGCGGACTGGGGTGTAGTACCACTGCGTCATTATTTTGTATGCTGATTTATGCTGGGGCGTGCTCTGATATATATTTGGGATATCCTGCCATAAACGAGCCCACCTTTCAAGAGTAACATCCTTCCTCCAGGTCCAAAGCCCATCGCGTCTAATATCCATAGGGCGTAAGCCGCTGGGAATGCTATAAGACAGTATATACGTTCGAAATCAAGCCCTTCTAACCCTCAAATCTACGGACCAGGGATTCAAAGGCAGTAAGTTGTCTAGTGGCTCCCCGGCTGTAGGTCTGAGAGCTAAGCCAGTGGCATAACTGATAGTATTGTAGATGTGTGTTAGAAGTGGTATGTCCGGTTGGTCAAGACTTGCGCCAAAGCCAAGCAGAAACCATCACTCTAGTCAGGGCAAGGGAGTTACATGCCCAAGATAACCCCTGCACACCCTCTAGGTAACGTCACACAAGCAGTAAGGCTGATCCCGGAGGCAATGTAGGTTAAGTATTTGCACACGCACCCACCAGCGACAACATCCCAGGCCCTCCACAAAAGGAACTCCACACAAGGTTATATATAAAAATAGCCTTTGTATTATTCCAAACACATTAGATAATAAACACACAATTTACACTGTGCCACTGGCACGGGCGGAATTTACAGGGGATTATACACATGGGACAGGGCCACAGGGACCACTGTCAGAAATAAGCACTTGGTAGAACTAGCACTTAGAACATAGAACAATTGTAGATCCAAATAGCAAATGTAGCACACAACCAGTAACCACTGGTAAAAGGTAAGTACCTCCTACGGAAACCTAACCACCGTAGGCATATATCACGCAAGGAACCATGAACACACTAGCATAACTATACTAGGTAAAACAACCTCCTAGGCATAAAAATACATCTAGAGGTATCAGAACACAGGGTGCGCAAAACATAGTACACACAGTACATTTCCTAACACCCAAAAGCATCAGCATATAAATCAGCATAGCACATAAATCACATTAGGGTTCAGGTTGCGCCACTGCGCCAAAACCTAAACGTAGTATCTGCCCACTACTTGCTGGGCAGCAGAGGACAAGAACAGGGCGTAAACGCTGCAGCTGGCACTAAGTGCTGCGCAGCTGGGGAAGGCCAAGGTAGGGATGAAGGAGTGTGACTCACTCCTGAGTCCAAGGAACAAGTCCCCTAGAAAGGAAAACCTAAACGGTGCAGCTGCTCACTACTTGCTGGGCAGCTGTGAAACAAACTGCGGCATGGGCTTTCACTAGCCCTCAGGAATAAAAACTGTTTAAACTGGGAGCCTTCTAGGCTCTAGGATAAATACTGCGCACTTTGGAGCCCTCTAGGCTCTGAATATGAACATGCCTGTCGTTGGAGCCACGGAGGCTCTAGAACAAATAATGCGCCCATTGGAGCCCTCTAGGCTCTGAAAACGCTCCTCTCAAAGTAATGGGGGTGTGGGGGAGCCCTCTCAGCTCCTTAAACAAACATACCCCCAAACATAGGAGCGTCGCGCTGCCATCGGGGCCGCTCGGAGAAATGGCACTGTCATCGTGCTTGCACCGTCAGGGGAGGGGGCGCGGGCCCCTCCGGGCCCTCTAAGCAACATAGCCCCATCGGTGGAGCAACCCTCTGCCAAGCGGGGCTGCTCTGAGGGAGGCACCAGCGTGGTGCCTTCACTTCGTTCCCCCCCAGCCGGCTGTACTCACCAGCTGGTCCGGGCAGGAACACCTTTGGTAGGGATGCGGCAGCACTTCTCCTGCGGGGCTCCCCTGGACTCCTGGAGCCCCGCACTGCCGTGGGCGGCCTCGGCTGCCATCTCTTCTTTACCCAGGCCCCTTCCTGGGACCCGGAGCTTCTCTCCGCCTGGCGCCACAGCGGGGCTCTCCTCGCAGCGCGGCACAAGGGGGCGGGACTTCCTGCGGTCACTCGGGGAGGCGGGGTAGGCTCCCGGCCTCCCCATACAGCCCCAGCTTCTATTGGGCGACGGTCAGCATCTCCGTTCTCCCTCTTGGCACGGGAGACCGGCAAAGTGGAAAAGGCTTCCCCCAGGCAGGGGGAAGCAGAAGGGACGAACTCCAGGCCCCACCTGCAGTCAGGCGGGCGCGGGCCTGGCTTCCGGTTTTGCGGCGCGAGAGCCACGGCGGTTACTTTTAGGGGGCATAGAGAGGGGTAGGCACCCTCGAGGTATCAAATAAACGTAGAAGCGGAGTGGGCACCCGCTACGGTGCATATAAACGGGGTGGCACCCATAAATAAATATAATTAAAATGCGGGCAATATGCAGGGTAGGCTCCTGCCTGAAAATCACAAAATAAGCGGGGTAGGCACCCGTGCTGCAAGTAAATGCAGCCCTCAGGAGCTAGGGGCCCCAATAAAAAGACAAATGAGGATAAACCGCTTCCCAGGCGCTAGGGGAGAAAAAACTCCAGTTCCACAGAGCAACTGGGGAAAAACAAGGGAAAGTCCTGGGCAAAAAGACATAGAGCAACCAGCTCCTCAGCACAGGGAGGTCCTCCCGTCCCCCAGGCAAGGCAGAGGGGTCCCAGCACAAAGTCCATCAGGCATCCAGGGCACCCAGGGGCTGGGCAGGGCCCAGGGAGGCAAGCCTTCCCCTGGGCCCCAGCAGCAGCACGCCCCTGGTAGATTCAACTCAGGAATCAAGAACATTTAACATGAGGACCAGCCTCTTTTCATACACCAAATCCCTTTGCCTCTAGGGTGCAAGGTGGGGGAAAACCAGACGCAGCTGGTTCTGGAGCACTTTGTTTTGCTCAGCCCCTCACCCTATTCACAGGACAGACTAGGGTCTTCAGTCGCACCACAGGGGGTGGAGCCAGCTTTGTGGAGGGAAAGCCCAGCCCTATTCAGGTCCCAGGTGCAGCCCCTCCATGCCATCAACATGCAGATCTCCCCATTCATCACCGGGGCAGACCCATCCTGACTTCTGGAGCCAGGCACACCAGCCAGCTCCAGCCAATCACAAGCCAGACAGTCAATACACATTTACTGCACAGGCAGACCAACTTCTAGAAGTGGCACTTCCACACAAGACACATTAAAGCCGCACACATCATCGTGCAGCATTTAATCACACGAGTCCGCACATACCAAACTCAACCTTGCACTCCCCACGCATCAGTAAATTACCATGCACACACATTCCCCATGCATTCCTATGGGAGGGCAGGCCAATCTCACACACGCACTCAGAGAGCGCACGCACTTTACACTGCGCCACAGTGCTAAAGTGCGCAAAAGACCAGAAATCATTATACTAATGTAACAATAAAAGGCAAAAAGTTCAGGGGTGAACCTGCCAGAAGGTTCAAGTCCAACAATGTGTCTCCCCTGTGAGATGAAACTTCTGCCTACATTGGTCAAACGTGAGGAAGTCATTGCCATGAAAAAGGTTCTGAATAACCCGGCATTCGTCCTCTGTCCACATAATAAAAGCCTGAGTGTGCAGTGCAGGGGGAAACATAGGATTACGAGCCAGAGGAATGTTAGGAGATGGGAATGTTGTCTGGCCGTAGGGTATCGCCAGTTTATCCCAGATTTCCAGTACTGTCCTCAATAGGGGTAGGTATAGGCGCTGCGGGGGCATACCCCACGCGGGAGCTATGCCAGGTCCCATAAGGGTCGACAGGACACCTCTCGGTCTAGATGGAACCAATGTTTTTCGCTTTCGCGAACCACCCACTACGAGATATATCGGAGGTGACATGCCCAATAGTATTCCAGGAGGTTGTGGCACAGTAGTCTTTCCAGATCGTGAGGCAGCATTATGATCTTGTTAGAAAATCGTGGATGGGATTTCCCCAAATAAATTTAGCAAAGTCACACTGCAGGGCAAGGATATCAGCCTGTGGTATAGTAGTGAGCAGAGTATTTGGAAGAGGTATAAGATTATGGGGAGTGGAGACATTTTGATGGTGTTAAAAAAAAACAAAAGGGGATGATGAACGGAGTGTTGAACAATGCAAGCACTCACCCCCAGTCAACTGATCTGGGTTGAATCCATCACCATTCTTTATCTCACTCCGCCACCTCAGTTCAGATATGGCCATATGTAAATCAATCTGACCCTGTGCCTCATGGGAGCAGTCCAGCCCGAACTGCCAAGCCATGTCTTCCCTGGACCGGAAACAAGCATCCTGGGACCTGTTTCTGGCTAATCAACCGTCATCAGCCAGGCTAGCTTGAATTCAGTGGCAGAGCGAGCAAGGGACCCACATCTGGGCATACCCTGCCAAATTAGGGTGAACAAAACAAAGCTGATATGTCCCAGCCAGGCTAGAGGTAGGCCCCTTTATCTGTTCAGTTCCTTCCGGATGGCATTCCTGTTGCTAGGCCAGTTGGACAAAGTCTATGTCGAGAGTGTAGGGGTCAGGGCAAGGCCCAGGTATTGAATCGATACATCTGTCCACTGTAGTGGAATCAGGTCCCACAAACCATGGACTTTTGAGGCCAGAAGAGTAAGATGAAGGGCATGAGATTTCACAAGATTGATCTGGTAACCTAACGCATCTTCAATGGTCCGCAGAAGAGTAGCCACTGCCGGGAGGGACGCAGATGAGGAAGATAATGAGAGAAGGAGCTCATCGGCAAATATGGAGACTTTATGTTCATACCCACCCATAGGGATACCCCCGGATGTTTGGCTCATTAAATATGGTGTTAGCCAGGAGCTCCACCACCAGGGCTAACAACAGAGGGGATAGTGACTACCCCTGCCTGGTGGCCCGATTGATAGGGGTAGGAGCAGTGAGACGACCATTAAAACATATGCGGGTATTGGGTTTCGCATAAGGCGCCATCCGTTTGGAGATCATTCCCGGGCCCAACCCCACCCTCTGTAACACTTCCCTAAGGAAACCCAGTCAAAGACTATCTCTGCATCGAAGGAAACCAGACAGGCAGGGATATCTCTAAAGTGTGCCTTTTCCACCATATGGGCTACCGTACGGATACTGTCCACCCCTGACGATGACGAATGAACTCCACTTGATCGGGATCAATGAGACCCGGACGATGGGGTTTTAGACGGTTGGCTAAAGGTTTTTGTACAAATCTTTGCATTGGTGTTCAACAGAGCAATAAGGCAGTATGCCACAGGTAGGGAATGGTCTTTACACGGTTTGGGGATGAGTACTACTTTGGCTTTGTTCATTGTTGGGATGAGACCGGAGATGGCAGTGAAACTATTAGAAAGGTGAATCAAATGGTCTCGGAGCTAGGGGTAGAAGACCCAATAAAAACTGACTGGCAGTCCGTCAGGTCCCAGGGTCTTACCAAGTGGGATTTGCTTCAAAGCCTTAGCAATCTCGCCTTGGGTAATGGGATTTTCATAAAGTGGGTGTCAATAGGGTCCCAGCAATTAAGAAAGGCAGTAACAGCCTCAGGAGCACAAGGAGCATTGACATAGAGATCCCCATAGAACTTCTCCAGTTCCAGGCCTTTATCTGCCTCAGAAATGGCCCATGAGCAATCCGGGCACCTGAGTTTGGCGATATGTGCTCTCACAGTCTGCGCCCGAAGGCGCCTTTCCAGGCACGCCCTGACCTTACTCCCTCCCGTGTAAAATTTCTGCTTGAGATTGAGTAGAAGTCTCACCGCCTTGTTGGTACGGTGTAAACGCAGTTGGCCGCACAGTTCGGTGAGACGTCGGTTATTGGGGATAGACGGATGGAGTTGGTCCCGGCGTTCTAGGGCCTTGATATCTTTCTAAAGAGTGGTGTCAACCAAACGAGCCTCTCGAGTCCTGGCAATCGTTATAGATGTGATGACTCCCCGAATGGTAGCTCTGAAAGTGTCCCATCTAGTGGCCTCAAGCGTGTTAGTGAGGGAATTCGCTACAAAGAAGGCCTCAATTTCTTTTTGAATATCTGTGATATCCACAAGATCTTGAAGGACTTGAGGGGGCAGTCTCCAATGGGGTAAGGACTCCTTACGTTTATCCGGGGGTTGGAGGGAAACCAGCATATGAGCATGATCCGATAAGGATATGTCGGATATCTCTGCACCGCTCAGAACATGTATCAAGAGAATGGAGAGGAAGAAATAATCTTTGCGAGAATATGAGCCGTGTGCAAGAGAGAAAAAGGAATAGTCCCTTGACTCCGGATGTAGATGGCGCCAAGCATCGACTAAGCCTAAATCTCTGATAGTTTTCCTCAATGCCGCCGATATTCCCCCAGGACTTTGATGTGCTTGCGAAGTGCGATCCCACTCAGGGCTCCATACCAGGTAAAAATCACCCCCAAGAAGTTGTTGTACTTGATTGCAGAAGCTCCCTAAGGTGTAAGTTTAAGAGAAGCGCCTTGATGTTGATTAGTGGCGTATACGTTGACAAAAGTTAAAGACCCCCGCCCCAAGCCACGTGTGCCTTAATAAATCCCCCGACCTCATCTATCATAACTGTGGGTTTCAGCTGGCGCGAGCCCGATTTAAAGAAAATTGCAACCTCCCCAGTCTTAGAAGAAGAACAGGCCCAGAATTTAGTGGGATACTTGGGGTGGGACATAAGGCGAGTATCTTTCAGAAGCAGGTGAGTCTCCTGAATAAAAATGAGGTTGAGGTCCTGATGTAAGAGATAGTGCCAAATCTGACGCCTCTTATAAGGGGAGTTCAAACCCTTTACATTCAAAGAGAGAAACCTAATGGGGCTAAAAATAGGTAATGCAGAAAAACCCACTACCCCCACAGCCCATTCAATTACAGTAGGAAGCAACCTCCACCCTCCCCAGGCCCCACGCCCCTCCCACAAAGTGAAAGAATCATCGCAAAGCATTGTCATGACAGCCTGTTGCGTATTGATTTAGATTCCGTATGCATTTTTCCAATTCATGCCCTTATATAGGTACAATTCACATTGCCCTTATATAGGAATAGAAAACCAGTCCTTATTTAGGCATAACCCATGCTACCCAAATACAGGCATGGCTACTTCCATCCGTTCATCTACGTCACAACGATTTCTTGGAAAACCAGACTCTTAAGCTGAAGGGACTTCCCCTAGCCTGGATATTGATTTCGCCAATTGATTTATTATGCATGAACATCTATTCCTTAGGGGTTCATTTATGGCGTTCATATGCCCTGCTTTTACGTCAATACTGGCATTCCTAAACACCTTCAAGGTATAAATATACCTTCACTTGCTATAGCAAAGCAAGGTGTGGTTTGGTGCAGTTCGACTACCTACTTGCATGACGCAGCTCGCTACAGCAAGTGCCGAAGGAAACCAACTCTCCAGCTGACTCACTGACTAGACTCTGTCATCCTCCTACCGAGTATCCAGCTCCAGTAGTTATGACTCCCCTTGCGGGGTGTTGGGAGATCGAGTCCAGGGAAAGAGATACCATCCTCTCTCATTCTAAGGTATGGAGCTGATTAGAACCTAGAGAAACCTTTGGCAATTCTTGTCAGAACTAAAACTATATCTAAACAGCACCTACTTCTTCCCTCGTACTACACCTAGGTTAGGTACACCGGAGTAGGTGTATTTTAGAAGCACCAGCTGAGTATTTTAGCCTGTGTTATTTATGTATGTATTTTTATATATGTCATAGCAACAGAAAATGCTATTACAGTATTATTTTATATTACTGTTCTCGCTGTAAGCATTATACTTCGCATTCTGTCTAACGATTGTAGCAGTTCATATCTCTTGCATGAGAAATAAGACTGTTCAATAAACCCCTTTTATTGAAACGCCCTTCTCTCTATTTGTGTGCAACTCTGTAGAAAAGAAGCATGCACGATTGACTAAGTGAAATAGTTATCTATTGTTTCCACGACTCTGAAGATATTGTTCCGGTCCTAGGGGAAACAAAGTTGTCATGTTTATGTGGTTTTCAGAGACTAATCCATTCTTGTTTATTCAGGAAAGTTTCTAGTGACCTCTGAGTTAGCTGGAACACACACAATTAAGTTTAATATACTCGATAGAGACATACTGACCTCAGTCCTATGTCAAATAAATAGTGTATATTATTCCAATGAGCAGAGCCTATTGGGAATATAGGAACTAGACTACAAGTCCATATCCAAATAGTTCCCAACAAGGTATCTCTGATTACTCTAGTCTCCCCCAGCCCCTAAGAGTAGCGTATCCAAGTAAAAAGAAAAAACAATAAGAGGGAAGGGGAAAGAAAGATAAAAAAATACAACAATGAGCGGCCAACTGGGCCAGGCAATGTCAGAGTCTATCAAGAACAGGCCAAAGTTGTTTGGATGGCCCATTCCAGAGAATTCACTCTCCTGTGGGACTCTGAAGAGGGGGGGGTGGCAGTCGGATAGGAATTTAAGGGCCTCCGCCACCACCATCCAGGTAATATATTAGGAGAAAGCGATACTTGCTCTGTCCACCGGGACATACTCATGGAAAGCAGCTAGAAGTTTAATGGTGATGACAACTGAGGGAGCAAACACACTGTGGAAGAGAACCAAATGTCACACTCAGGTGTATGCAGTGCCTCAGCCCTCAACCGTCTCCAGACGGGTTCCAGGACGACCGTACCCAGGCATAGGCCGCATCCGCTCTAGGACAGGGCACACTTGCCCCCATAGTGGTTCTAAAAGTTAGTCCGGCCAGGAAACGTTTAGTCCTATTGATCTGGTGACCTAGCTGGAGAGGAAGAGCCACTCAAGGAACAAATGTGACTAATGATGTCCTATTTAACTTGGGAAGAGTCAAGTTCCTGTAGGCGGCGTTTGGATCTAGGAGGCATTATCATGGACCATATCGGCGAAGAGGCCCATCACGACGCTCCCGCAGTGAAGACAGCTCATCTCCCTCTTGCTCCAGAGGAAGCTGTAGAAGCTGTTGACATCACTCAGTGAGCGGAGAACTCGCCTTTTGGCCTCCCATGCGAACATCAAGGCGAAGGGGTGGCCTCACTGATATTTGATATTGAGTTCCCTCAACTTATCGGTGACGGGCTCAAAGTCCTTTCTCCGCCGAAGTGTAGCTGAAGCCAGGTCCTGGGAAATTTGGATCGAAAGGCCATTGTAGGAGACTGCTTTAATCCCCTGCACCTTTTTAAGATAGCTTCCTTTTCGGCAAAGTAATGGACTCTAGTGAAGATGTCCGGGATGAAGCTAGGCCGATCGAGCATAGGCGGTGAGGCCTCTTCATTCTCCACGATGGCCTGTAAAAGTTCAGCAGTGTATGCCAGGATGCCCTTGTCTTTTGCTCCCAACAGAACCCCCTGGATGTGCAAATTATTTCGACGGCTGCGACTTTCCAGGTCTTCTTGCTTCAACTGCAGGGAAGCCACAAAAAGGCAGACAGAGCAGAGGTAATCCTTGAGAGTTCCCAAAGTAGAGCCCAGCTGGGCAAGAGTTAAAATGAATAAAAAGACAGCAGAAAGAGAAGCAGAATGAGGGTCAATAGACCTTTCTGTACAGTATAATACAATGCCAATGGCAGGTGTAAACCGTCTTAGTGGAGGGCCGCCTGGCTGCCAGAATAACATTACAGACTTTGGAAGGAAGGCTAAAAGCTATCAACTGTTGCCGCTCAATCTCCACGCATAGAGGCGAAGTGTTGACAGGGTCAGATGGAGAACCCTACCCGGCTGCTGCGATGGAAGATCCTTCCTAAGGGACAGCCTGATCGGAGGATTGCTACTTAGAAGCTCTGGATACCAGACTCTCCTTGCCCAGTCCGGTGCCACAAGAATGACTTGGGCCTGGTCGCTCCTGATCTTCTTCAGAACCCTGGGCAGGAGTGGTATGGACAGGAAGGCGTACAACAGGCCTGAGCTCCACTCACGACGAAATACGTCGCAGAGCGATAGCCACCTTGGAAACTCCTGCGTGCAGTACTGCTGACATTTCACGTTCTCTTAGGAGGCGAACAATTCTAAGCAAGGTTCTCCCCACTGCTGAAAGAGACCTTGTGCCACCTCCGACTGGAGACGTCATTCGTGATCCAAAAGGCATTGACGGCTGGGATCGACCGCCCTGATGTTCAGAGAACCTGCCAGGTGTTGAACCACCAGGGATATGCCCTGCTGTTCCAGCTATGTCCAGAGACGCAGGGCCTCTCAACAGAGGGTCCATGACCCCACCCCGCCCTGCTTGTTGCAGTACCACATGGGGGTGGTGTTGTCCATGAACACCTGCACTAACTTCCCCTTGACAGAGGAAAGAAATGCTTTCAATGCCAACTGAATCACTTGGAGCTTCAACAAGTTCATGTGGAACCCCGTCTCCGCCAGAGACCAGTGCCCCTGATCTCCACCTCTCCCATGTGGCCACCCCATCCCAGTAGTGACGCATCCGTCACAACAGTGAAATCTGGTTGGGGAAGGAGAGAGGCCTGCCATAGACCCAATCGCGGTACGTTAACCACCATTGCAGATTCTTTGCAGTTCCTTCCGAGCTCTGAACTATGTCAGTGAGATTTCCTCAATGCTGTGCCCATTGGAACTTCAAGTCCCACTGCAGAGCCCACATACGCCATATTGCGTGTCTTACTAACAAGATGCAAGAGGCCATGAGACCCAACAGCCTCAGAGTCAACCTCACCAAAATCCAGGATAGAGGCTGAAATATAAGAATCATGGACTGAATATCTTGGACTTGCTGCTTGGGAGGATAAGCCCGAAACTGCACTGGGTCTAGAACAGCTCCGATGAAAGGTAGCATTAGAGAAGGAGTCAGGTGTTACTTCGGCACGTTTAAAGAGAACTCCAGCAAATGCAGAAGGTTCACTGAAGTCTGAAGGTGGGAGACGACTGCCTGGGGAGAAGCTGCCTTCAACAGCCAGTCATTGAGGTAGGGGAAGACTGACACCCCTAACCAGCACAGTTGAGCTGCAAACAGCGCATTACCTGGGTGAACACCCGAGGGGCACTGGTAAGACCAAAGGGGAGCACAGTAAAGTGAAAGTGCTCACGGCATACCTTGAACCGCAGGTAACGCCTGCGGCCAGGCAGGATAGGTATGTGAAAATACACATCCTTCAGGTCCAACGCTACCATCCAGTCCTCTTGGTCTAGGGCAGACAAGACCTGAGCCAAAGTGAGCATTTTTATTTTCTCCTTTTTGAGGAAGAGATTGACGGTCTGAAGATCCAAAATGGGCCGTAGCCCGTTGTTCTTCTTCGGAATCTGAAAGTAGCGGGAATAACTGCCACTGCCTACTTCTAAAACTGGTACTCTTTCTATAGCTCCTTTGGCCAAAAGAGCTGTAACTTCCTCTTGGAGCAACTTAAAATGATCCACAGCCAGCCATTCCTGACTTGTCAGAATAGTAGGAGGAAAAGAAAGGAAAGGAAGAGACCAGTCCTCCTGTACGATCTGCAAGACCCACTAGTTTGTTGTTATAGATCTCCAGCGGGGGCGATCATGACAAATTCTCCCACCCACTGGAGTAGTGTGGTTCTGCAGAATCAGGATAGGAGTGCTCAGATTCTCGCTTGCGGCTGCTGGGGGCAGTGTGATAGACGACTTCTGGCCTCCAATCCGAGGATGGCTTGAGTAGTCTGAGTGGGACGGTGGCTACGATAGGGCTGACGTGGCTGAAAACCCCTTCCGTTCCCACGTAAGGGGCGAAAGGAAGACTGGCCACAAGGAGTGGAGGAGAGACCCAAGGATCAGGCCATAGCTCGAGAGTCCTTGAACCTCACCAGGGCAGAGTCAGCCTTTTCCCCAAAAAGACGGGTTCAATCAAAAGGCATGTCCATCAAATTGGCTTGGACATCCCCCAAGAAGCCAGTTGTACGGAGCCAGGCGTGGTGTCTCAAGGCCACCATTGTTGAAATCGATCTGCACAGCGAATCGCTCATATCTAAACCACACCGTATAGTGAATTTGGCTGCATCTCTCCCGTTCTTAAGAGTTTGAGAGAGCACAGCCCGGGTCTCCTCCGGGAATTGTGGCAGCACCTGGGCGAAACGTCGCCCCAAAGGGAGTGGGTTAGGCGTCCCAATACGCTTGCGGTATTCACCAAACGTAATTCCAGACTGGAGGAAAAAAAAAATTTCTTCCCAAATGAATCCAGTCTCTTGGATTCCCTATCCGGAGGGGAGAAAGGGAATGCACCTTGGGACGTAGAGACCTGCACCACCAAACTCTCTGGGGTGGGGTGTTGGCTGAGGAACTTTGGGTCACTCGGAGCCGGGCGATGGCGGCGTGCAATTGTCCTATTCACAGGAGCCCCTGTGCTAGGCTTGGATGATGTTCCTAGAAGGCCGTCCGTAAGTGCCTCATTAAAGGGCAATAGGGGTTCAGAAGTGGAAGCCCCAGGTTGAAGCACTTCGGTCAGGAGATTAATCCTGATCTGCTCCAGTCCGAGGACTTCAGCTGCCCTCTTAACCACTATGGCATAGGAGGTCTCCTCCTCCATAGCCACTGTAGGCAGAGAGAGCATGCCAGTATCTGGGGAAGTATTGAGACCACTGGCTTCCCCAAGTTCCTCATTACAGTTCATTGTTTCCTCAGAGACATCCTGGTTCTCAAGAGGGTCTCCAGACTCCTCCCATTCCTGTCCTTAGCCCACCACATCCAAAAAGTGCTCAGGGGACAACATAGAACCCCTGGGTTCTATTGACATCGGAATCGGTGTCGCTTGACGCCTTTCCGGCTCTGTGTTGTGGGGGATGAGGATAGGACTTGAGTCACTGATGGGCATCGACGACGTCGTAGGAACCGACTTCGGATTCGACGTCAGGGAAGGTTGCGATGGTATGACTGGTGTTGACCCGAATCTGGGATCAGATTCCTGAGGTCTCACCGGCGCAGTGGCCGGAGCTGATGGCGTCGAACTCGATGGGGTCCGTGGGCTCGCCCGCGGGGTCCTTCCGCTCAAATACTCAGCGCATGGCCTCGGTAAACTCTTTTATTTGCCCGGTAGTCACTCCGGCTACGTAAGGGTGGAAGGTGCGAAGTCGACTCTGGCTCCGGCTTCGCAGAACCGGGCCTAGAGCATCGGTGCTCCTTTCCTTTCTCAACGACGGACACCAGTTGAGGTGAAATCAAAGTCCACTTGGTGTTCTTCTTGTGCCTCTTCCCCAAGCGTCCTGAGGACCTTGAATGGGAGGAAGAGGACTTAGGGTTCCATAAGCGGTCCCGCGACCTCCTCTTCTTCGAACGGGACCGTGACCTCCTAAGAGTCTTGCTTGACGGTGTCGACTGCGGGCCGCAAGCGACTACATTGCTCACTCCCTCAAGGTCTTCGGGGTTATCGCACAACAGTCTTAACATGACCTCGTATCGTGGTCACGTTCAAGACACCACAGACATACATGGTGGGGATCGGTGACCAACATCATGCGGGAACAAGTCCTGCATGTTTTCAAACCTGTCTTCCTTGAAGTCATCCCTCGCACAAATCAAATCCCAAAATTTCGTCAAAAGTTGAGAAAAAAACTACCAAAAAGTGGCAGAGGTGTAGCTCTTCCCGGATCGGCGATGTAAGAAAAGAACTGACTTCCACGCACCTGGGTGGAGCCTTTATAGGCACACAACGTCATAACCAATGCCGTCACGCGGAGCCGAATGGACCCACCAGACGCCGCGTGCAAGGGGTATTGCTCAGCAAAAGTTTCCGGATCCAGCCTGATGCCTGGGAAATTCAAAGGTAAGGAATCTGCAACTAGAAGTCTCTATCAGATAAGGTATGTTCAGTGTGGAAAATATAGGGTTGTTTCCCACTAGATTGTTTGGAAGTAGGCTTGGAAAGGTTTTTCCTGAGGCCTATATCATATCCATGCTTTATCTTTATTCATATTCAGGACTGAAACCTGCTTCTATATCTTAAAGAACAGTTTTTACAGAGCCTAACCTTATAACCTATTAGAAGAGATGATCTTACTGCGATCGAAGAATGAATGAGTATAAAAGTAGTGCCGGGCTGCTTGTTGGTGGTTTTTGTATTCCAGTCTTGATGGGCTTTCAAGACAATTATTATAATTAAAAAAATCTGAAGAATCAAGGTTTTTATTGTATGGATATTGTTAATAATATGTATTGTTTGATTTTGAAAATTGAAACATTGAAACAAGACTGTGTTCTGCCATATTCTCTCTTGATATGTATTATGTCTTGAATGACATGTGGCCCGATCTGATATTTGTTTCATATTTTTATGCAGGAAAAAAATTATGCAGTACAATACTTTTTAATTCATTAAGAGAGACTATATATCTCTAGTTGTCCCGAAGAAAGTGGTTGTATCATATTTTATCCACCGAAATGCGTCAACGCCTATTGTTGTTAAATTTGAGGAACACAGTGTGGTATGTTGAAAAAACTCCCATATGTTGAAAAAACTCCCAAACAACACACTTTTTGTTGATTACTACAAATTAACATTTTTTGAGGACAAATGTGTATGTCTTATGTGTTGTTTCCCTCATTACGGTGTATTTTAGTTAAAATATTTTTTTACTCGCTTTTAGCTGATTTTATCTGATGTATTTTTATGAATTATCTGATATGATTTATATTAAAATTTGATTTGTATTAATTGTTGTGTTTGCCCCTTTTAAGACTGGTGTAAAGGATAGTATGACTGTCAAGGTGTTTCTGTATGAGAATTTATAAGTGTATTGTGTTCTCCAAGTGAATTTACTTCTGAAAATTCAGTCATATTGGGAACCCTGTATCTTGGAGTAGTGGGGCCTCTCTTTTTTATATTTACACGTCTGATGCAACTTTGACTGAATGTGCACTGGGTTCCTGCTAATCAGGTTCCCAGTGCATGTGTTCTTTCCAAAAAATGTAACTTTGTTTCCACCATTGGCACACAAATAAGCTCCTTGTAAAAGGTAAAAGTGGTATAGTCCCTTGTGACCAGAGAGGGTCTCTAAGCCCTGCAGCATGTATGGTACCACCCTCAGAGACCTCTCACCAATCACATACACACTATCACTGCAGAGTGTGTGTTTTGGTGCAGCTAAAACCGAAGAGTCAACAGGCACACATCCCTGTGTGCCATGCCTACCAACCACTGCCTGTGGCATAGGTAAGTCTGCCCTCCAGAAAACTTTACAGCACTATGGCAGGGCGCACTATACCACAGGTAAAGGCAAAGCTGCATGAGAAATATTCCCTTACAGTTTCTGAGTCCATTCTTACACATTGTAAGTGCAGTGAAGCCATACTGAGTGCATGGGCTGGGAGGTTGTCATTAGGAACTGCACAGCTCCATGATGGCTTTACTGAATGCTAGGAAGTTTGGTATCAAACCTCTCAGCATAACAAACCCACATTGATCCCAGTGTTGCAATCATTACAAAATTCACTCAGAGGGCATCTTAGAGATGCCCTCTGAAAAACGATCAACACTTTAGTGTGTAGCTTACTGGTACGCACCAGCCTGCCACTTCCAGACATGTTTCTGACCCCTCTGAGGTGGGAGCCCTGTGCCCTCATAGGTCAGAAACAAAGCATGCTCTGGGTGGAGGCGCTTCACACCTACCCCCAAGCAGTAACAGCATACAAGGGCGGTGAGCATCAAAGGCTTCCTTCCCTTTGTTGTGCTAGCCAGGGCCTCTCTAGCTAGTGGAAATCAGGATCAGGAGAGGTGTGTCCCCTCTCAGCCAGGACCACCCCTAAGATGTCCTGAGCTGAAGTGACCCCCTCCTTTGAAAATCTTTCATATTGGATTGAAGGAGTTTAACCAATAGGATAAGGGGATGCGCCCTCCCCAAAGGGAGGGGACATATAAAGGATGTAGTGTAGGAAAGTACCCCTTTTTGCACGGTTGCCCCCCACTGTTTGCATGATTTCTGATGCACTTTGACTGAGTGCACATTGGGTATCTGCTAATCAGGTTCCCGGTCCCTGTGTTCTTTCCCAAAACTGTACCTTTGTTTCAACAATTGGTACACCTCTGGCCCACATGTAAGCTCCATGCAAAAAGTACCAGTGGCACCAAGGGCCTTGTGACCAGACAGGGTCTCTAAGGGCTGCAGCATGTATTGTGCCACACTCAGAGACCCCTCACTTAACACATATACACTGTCATTGCAGACTGTGTCTCTTGGTGCAGACACAACTTAAGAGTCGGCATAGCACACCTCCTAGTGTTGCTGGGGGTGCCATACCTACCATGGTCCGACCCTTGCCCAGCGTTGGTCTAAACTCCTGAACACTGAAGGTGTAAGTCAAGTACTTATCTATAGTTGTTTTCCTTTCATAGGATTGCATTGCATTTCTGGATTCCTAATTACGATGTTGGGCGGAAGACACCGTTGCGGTCTGGAACCGACCGACTATAGGTCAGCGGTTCCGACCGTCTAGATGCGACTGCTCTATGGGCGATCGGAAGCATCCATATCCCAAAGGCAGCCTGTGCGGTCGGCGGAAAAGACCTGCAGCACAATCTGCCGTCGGGAAATGGATGTTTCTAACATCCCTGCACAGTGCGGTGCCTGCAATACGGTGCAGGGATGTTTAGGGGCCCTCATCCCCCCACGGTGCAAAATTCGAGGCCCAGGGGGTATGGGGGCCCTGCTGGGGCCTCTAAAGACACTTTCCGACAGTCTTTCCATGTTGGAAAGGTGGACATGAAAAGGCTGACGGAAAGTAACATAATAATCCAGAGGCGGAAGGGAGCCTGGCTCCCCCATCATTAAAGGATTATGGTGGCTCCCAACGCTAAGCGCATCGGAATCCCCCCACAGGTTTCACTGAAACCTTCGATGTCGGGCAGAAAGGCTCTGACAGCTGGTCTGAGGCTTTCCGCTCAACATAGTAATTGGTACTCATATGTCTAACTCTTGCATTTGCCATGGTTCTACTGTTTGATTGACAATACAACATTCTTTTTAATACTCCTGTAAAGTATTTCTATGCCTTTACAACACAACAGCTACTGTATTTGAAAATAATTGATACTCTTTTAAAACTGTTACTTAACCGCAACTGAGTTTCTCTTGGTTCTAAAATAAAATAACAATGTAATATTTTTTTATACAAAACAGTTGGTCTTGGATTCAGTTCTTGAGTGTGTGCAATCATTTCTTACCTGAGTGTGTAGAACAAATGCTTAACAAAGCCCTCTGATAAGCCTAACTGCTCAACCACACTCCACAAATAGAGCTTTTAGTATTATCCACTTAAACTTCTGTAAGCTTCTGGGGATGTACTTGACTCTGTGCCCGCTATACCTTACTTTGGTATAGTATATACACAGAGCCAGCTTCCTACAGGATAATGACCTGCTAAACATTTGGTGGGATAGGCATCCAGGTGACAGGGTGGGCACCTGCATTTCCACCTGTTTCAGCATGTGTTAGTACATCGACTATTGACTCCTCACCAGGGACGCAGCCACATGGGCGCGGCAGACACAGCACCTGACCAGTACTCAGTCAGACCATGCTCTGGTAACTCTCACATTTCATGTGGCGGGCAAGGGGCCTTGTTGGACAGGCCACATGAAGGGCCGCTCTCCCCCGGCCCAACCAGGCCCGAACCAGCCACGCAAGTACCACACACCACCATTGCACGTCCACCGTCCCCGCAGGGACCCCTACACTCGAACCTGTTGACCGCGTAGGCCGACCCACTACCGGCCTGCGCGCCCATACTGGGCGCCATCTTGGACACTCCACCACGAGGCCGCCTGGCCCCCGATCGACCTCAACCCTGGGCCTGGCCAGGCCTCAGACATTCCGGCACCAACATCCACCCAGGAGGTGAGCGGGCTACTTGGTCAGTCAATGGGAGCAGGAGGTGTCGATGGCTCTCCCCCGCCAAGTGCCGCTCGCCCATCGCCTCCCCGGGCGCTGGCTCCACCCCCCTGCTGGGTGTCTGAACCCCCTCATCCCGGACCTCCCGACCTCCAAGTGCGAGGGTCCGGACATCAAAGCACACCAGCCCTATAACTGGGGCAGCTCCAGAGCAGGAGGGTAGTTGTATCTTGGAGTCGAGAGACGCAAAGAAGAACTCATCCTTGACGGACTACTGGCGCTGCCGTAGCTCTGTCTTGTGCACCCTCGTCTTGCCTGCTGGCGCTGCCGCGGCTTTGGGAACCACCCTATCCTTCATCATCGTCGGGACCTGCTGGCGTGGCCGCGGACCGTTTGTAACCACCACCTTCATCGGGACCTGCTGGCTCTGCCGCGGACCGTCGTCTTCCTTCATCCATCTCGGGACCTGCTGGCTCCGCCGCGGCCCGTTCATCTACACCACCGAGCTCGAGGATTGAGAGCTATTTTCCATCTTTTTGGTAACAAGACTGTCCCGCTACCCTTTTCCCAAACAGAGACCAGAATAGAGGGGACCCCTGAGTCCAGACCTCCTTGTACCATTCTACCGTACTTGAAGAATTGTCTATAAAGTATCGTTGAACTTTATCATTGTGTGGTGTCCGTCTGTGGGGGGGAAGTTACTTGTCTGTACGATTCACTGGAGACGGCTCTCCCCGGAGACCTCTCCCCGTATCCTCGGCCGACCCTCCCGGTCCGTCTAACATTGGTGGCCAGCGACGGGATCCGAATCACCGCATAAACCGTACAGAGAGTAGCTCACCCCACGGCGAATCACGATGTCAACTAAAGACAGCGGATCAACGGAGAAATTCCAGATGGAGAAATTGGGCGAGTACAGCCATCGTGAACTTAAACAGTTCTGTATCGAATTAGGTATCGCTACCACCGGACTAAATACCAAAGATGACTTTAAGCAGGCCCTGGAATCTTGGGCAGAAACCGGGGCTGCCGGAACCCCCGATCAAGACATCGCAGCACAAACCCCCATGGCCCCTGAAGAACGAAGAACGGGTCTCTCGCCAGACGAGATCCAGGAACGAGAAAGAACCCGACTACACGAGCTGGAAATGGCCCGGCTCAAAATGGACGTTGAACTAAAGTTGGCCGAACAGAAAATCAACTTAGAGCACCTGCGTCTCCGAGAAGAAAGAGAGGAGAAACAGAGACAAAGGGAGCTCGAGGAAAAGAAACTGGCATATGAACATGAGCGGAAATTAGCTGAAATCGACCTACGCAAACAGAATAAAGAAACAGGGGTGCCCGAGCAACCCCACACTCCAGGGGCAACAGAGAAGAAGGTACACATCCCCAAGGATGTCGTTCGAGAGTACTTCCGAGAGGACGACATCCAGCAATGGTTTAAGGCCTATGAAATCGCTATGACTGCACACCGGATCGATAGAAGCGATTGGGGGGCCGGTCTGTGGGGGAGATTCCTCAATGAGGGCCGCGACGCCCTGCTGCAACTCCCGGACCAGCAGATGACCTCCTATGACCATATGAAAGCTGCACTCCTCACCCGCTATGGCCTCACACCCGAGATGTACCGTCAGAGGTTCCGAGACTGCACCCGCATCCCAGGTACAACTTGGGTGGACTATGTCAATTACTTTAGCCGAGCCTTCGAGGGCTGGATCAAAGGAAGCAAGGTCACAACCTACGAACAACTGTTCAATCTTATGGTATGGGAGCATCTGTCGAACAATTGCTTCATTGAACTTCGCCAGCACCTCCTCGACAGCAAGTTAACGGATCCCCGGCAGCTCGCAGCCGAAGCAGACCGGTGGGAGATCACCAGAGTGAGTCGAAATGGGTCCTCCGAACAGAACCGGAACAACAATGGTCAGCACCGTCCCCGAGGAGGTGGAGGCCAAGGACGCGGAAGAAGCAACGCTCCGGTCACCCCCACTACCAGCCCCACCCCCCCGGCCAACCGGGGCAGCACCCCAGCGCGACCGGGACATCGAGCCAATATTACCTGCCATCGATGTCAACGAGTCGGACACTATGCAAACGACCCAAACTGCCCCCAGTACCAGAGCCCAAGACCCCGCCAAGTAGCCGCTGCTGCTCTGGGGGAGGAACGGATCTCAGAGGAACAAGAAGAATATGAACAGGAACACCAAGAATGGGAGCCAGCCGCCATGGCTCTCGCCTGCCTAGGGGGGAGAGACATGGTCCCGCGGGTCCCCCTACCCGCTAATACCCAGAAGTACAGCCAATGGGTGGGCATCAATGGACGCCGGGCTGAAGCCCTTCGTGACACTGGGGCCAGTGTAACAGCCGTCCGCTGTCACCTGGTGACCCCCGAACAATACTTACCGAACATTCTCTGCCCTGTACGTTCAGCCGATAACTCAGAGAGTCTGTGTCGGATGGCCTGCGTCCCCTTCGAATGGGGAGGGGTCTCCGGCATGTTGAAGGTGACGGTCCGAGATGATGCCCCCGTAGACTGCCTCCTGGGTAATGACCTGGAAAGCTCTCCATGGGCAGCAGTCGAACGAAAAGAGCACCTGGGGATGCTGGGCGTCCCGGACTGGGCGTGCGTCACCACCCGGTCCATGACCGCCCGTGCCAACACCCGCCCAGAGGAACTCGAATGGCCGGCGCCACCGCCTCCGGTCGCCCCCGCCGAAACCACCGACCGTGACGTCCCCCCCGAACCAGCTCAACCTCCAGACCTCGCTAACCTCGACCAGTGGCCTCAAGAGGGGGGGCCCACGCAAGAACAATTTCGCCAAGAACAAAAGACCTGTCCCTCCCTCGAGGGACTCCGCCAGCAAGCGCTAGCCCAAAGCGCAGGGGATACCTCCGGAACTCACTGGGTCTACTGGGACAATGATCTGCTGTACAGTGAGCAAAGAATCGCGGAGCTGGGGGCCAGCCGAGTCCTAGTGGTACCCCTCCGTTTTAGAGACTTTCTGCTAAACCTGGCCCACGATGTCCCCCTGGCAGGACACTTGGGTCAAGACAAAACCTATAGCCGCCTGGTGACCCACTTCTTCTGGCCCAAAATGAGGGACAATGTACACCAGCATTGCCGATCTTGCCCCACGTGCCAAGCCAGTGGGAAGAGCGGCCGCAAACTGAAAGCCCCCCTGCAACCTTTTCCCGTGGTCACCACCCCGTTCGAGAGGGTCGGAATCGATATCGTAGGGCCCCTGGACCCGCGCACAAAACAAGGCCATCGATTCATCCTGGTGCTAGTGGACCACGCCACCCGCTACCCGGAGGCTGTTCCCCTGCGGACTGTGACAGCCCCGGTAGTCGGCCGGGCTCTGATGGGGATCTTCTCCCGGGTGGGCTTCCCCCGGGAGGTCGTCAGTGACAGAGGCACGAACTTTATTTCGAAATATATGAAATCTCTCTGGCAACAGTGCGGGGTTACCTACCGGTTCACGACCCCCTATCACCCTCAAGGAAACGGACTCGTGGAGCGGTTCAACCGCACGCTCAAAGGGATGATCGGGGGGTTGGAAGAGCCCCTCCGTCGCCAGTGGGATGTACTGTTGCCGTGCCTTCTCTTCGCATATCGAGAGGTTCCCCAGAAGTCCCTGGGCTTCAGCCCATTTGAACTGCTATATGGACACCCCGTGCGCGGGCCGCTCAGCCTAGTTAAGGAAGGCTGGGAGATGCCCCCTCTAAAGAACCCACCAGATGTTTTCCGCTACCTCCTAACACTCTGCAACCAGACCCGGCGATTCCGAGAACTAGCAAAAGCCAACCTAGAGGCCAGTCAGGAGGACATGAAAAGGTGGTATGACCGGAATGCCTCCTCCATCGAATTTGAACCTGGGCAACAGGTATGGGTGATGTCCCCCACCGAACCCTGCGCCCTACAAGACAAGTGATTGTCCCCCACTGCCCTTAGTTATGCTGTCTTCCGGTCCGATATATAAGCCAGCACTGTTGAGTTTTGTTTGTTTAACCCCTTGGCCGTGGTGGTAATTCAGCCGCGGCGCTGGGGTGTAGGGGGGGCACGCAGTGCCGCCATGCTCGTGACGGAACGACTCCGTCACGAGCCACAGGCGCGCTGTGCTTGTGATGGAGTGGTTCCGTCATGGCCCCGCCCGCTCATTAGAAAGGCCGCGCAGGCGCTGAATTCCTGCAGTGTGGGCGGGTCAGCCGCGCCATGACGGAACCACTCCGTCACCAGCACAGCGCGTCCGTGGCTCATGACGGAGTGGTTCCGTCACGAGCACGGAAGGGGTAAACTTTGTTTTATTGATTTTCAGGTAGCTAAATAGACACATTGCAAACCCCATGCAGTCCCATTTTCAGTCGATTGGATCCCTCCCCCTCCTCGGATCCAACCCGGCTACCCCGCATCTTTGAGGTCCAATGAGAGAGTTCATAGTCGAAGCCAGTGTCCAGATCCGCCGAGCAGGGCAAGGTCCGCTACTAGATAAGCAATGTGCAAAACTCAGAGTAACAAAAATACCCAGTCCACCCATCCCTACAGAACCCAGCCCCCCCCCCCCCCCGAACCGTGTGCTATGTCCATATCGTGCTGGGTAAGAGCATGAGAGGTTTAAGGTGTACCAACCCTCAGGAGGCATACCCTGTTTGCGATGTGTCAGTGAGTCGTAATAAGCGAAAGTATTTGGGGCATGTGATTTCATTGATTTCTAGTGCTAGCAGAGATAGTAGAGGGCGCCATATAGTATTAAATGAGGCAGTGGAGTGTGTAAGGTTGGCTTGTATACGCTCCATACCGATAATGTACCATAATTTATTTAACCAACCTGTATGCATAGGACGGGTCTGTTTCCCCAAAGAGATAGGATGTGTTGAACAGCCACTCCTATTTCCAGTCCCTTCTGTCTCCCCCTAACTGATTTCAGTGGGAATGTAAGTGCGTTGGGCTGCCTTAGGAGCGTGTAAGCAGGAAAGAAAGGTATTTCAGTGTCAAATTGTTTGCCGTTGAGAACTGCCGTCCAATATCCCGTCACTTCCTTGCACTCCCGGGGTAGGTGGTGTAAGAAGTTAGCCTGGCATATGTTGTCCACTATTCTAGTGGGAACCTTGCACCAGTCTAAACGACCCTTATGATGGTGGTTGTAAAGTCAACCTTATAGATCAGCTATCCTATTGGTAGCATGGACCAGCAGTCTTTAGGCTAAAACTTCAGAGAGCATGTGAAGCCAGCTGTTTTACCATATATATAATCCCTTGAATACCAAATGAAAGGACACCATACAAGGTATGTATCAAATATATATGTATTTATTACTAACACAACCCCTCTGCACTCTTTATGGGGTCAGAGTTCGAGATACGTTACAATACGTTACTTATTTAGCATATTATAATTTACACAAATACAATTCTGCCCTAGGGGCCTCACGAACCATATACTAAGTAAGTGGTATTAGGACCACTTCAGGATTAGTGAATAGGCCTAGGGCCTAGGGAATCGCTGGGGCTACACTACAGAACCAAAGGTTAGGAAGTAGGAGACCCACGGGAGACGCGTGCAGTGTAAGAACACAGTCGCGAGTTACCAAAGAGTTATAATGGGAACGTAAAAGTTACAAAGTAATAGATTAAGGACACTTCCGGATGGACTACGGTAAGTGAAAGTTGGAAACACAAAAAGTGTGGGATTCCCATGGGCGTACCGTTGTGGAAACCAAGTAGGTTTACCGACTGAGGAGCAGAAGCCATAAGTGATGTAAGCATCATCCTTGGAAAACGGACGCCTGTGAAGCGGTATCTCTCCGCAATTCAAGTTTCTCTACCAGACCGGTATAGAAAATGTTTGTATAAGAAACACACTTTTTGTGTTTCCAACTTTCACTGACCAAGGGCAGGACGCACCTTAGCGTGTGCGGACCACCCTGGTCTGTCACTGGTCCTGACGAATACCTACAATTGTTTGATGGTTGAAACATGTAGACCGACCTTTTAACTCACATAGCACACGTCGCTATTGTAATACACGATACGTCTTTAATACCGAAGCCTACCTAATTAGGCATAGGTGTTACACTTCTTTTATAAGGTGTCCAGTCACTCAAGAATAAAGTCTTGGAGTGAGTAGTACTGGCCCCTTTTAAATCACTTACCACCGTTCTTCACTGCACATATAAAAGAAACCATTACCCGCTCCACTGTAATCAGGTGTCGCAGCACACCCCGTTGGCATTCGGCCAACGGGGTGGGACCCCGATGATGAAGCATGTCACCAACTAGGTTGGTGAGTGAGGGGTCTTCATAAAGGACATGCTTTGTCCCACATATGGGTTGGGCACAAGCGATTCTTTGAAGCCTTAAGCTTTAGGCACAGAGACTCTCTCTGTTACGCCTCCAGGGGGTACTCCTCTCTTTGTTGTGTTATAAGTTACTGGTGGTGCCTGTTTGCACAGGGTCTTCTAGTCGATATAGAACGTTGAAGGTCCAAGAGTTCTGTTTCAGAGTTTCAGTCCAGGATAATCTAATGTCTCTAGGCACAGCTCCTATCTTTATACTAATCTAAGGGGCTGGATTACCTGCTAGGTCCCTCCTATGGGTGGACCCTGAGAAGGGGGTGGTCACACCCCTTTCTCTTTGTCCAGTTTCGTGCCAGAGCTGGGGCTGGAGTGCCCCAGCAACTGGTTTGAACCGGGCTATGCATGAAGCACCTGTGTGCCCCAGGCAGTGAATCATTTTGCAGCCCTCCCTGCCCCAATACACTAAAAGCCCGTCTGGGGATGTGCTAGCACCTCCCAAGGCAGGAAACCTATTGTCCAGGCCTCCCCTGCCAGAGTTTCATCCAGCAGCAGGAGGTCAGACTTGTGTCTCTGGCAGCAGCATCCATTTTGTGATGCTGAGGTTCTGTTTAACTTTAACCGGGTAAAGCAGTAACTACATGTCTTCTCCCTCTAGAAGGGTGGAATGCTACCCCCGCTGCCAGAACTGGCGGAGGGGGGTAGTATTCCAAAGTGTTTGACACCTTACACAACATGTTTTGATAAAGCCAAACCAAAGTTAGCATTGATCGCGATGATTATAATGCACTTAAGAGTATATGGCATGGCTATATCATAGAGCAGCTATAAGGACATGGTTCCGAAAGCTGCAGAGGGGCTCAGCTCATGCTAGAGCACCCTCTCACATAAAACCAAGCACTCTGCCTATAGGATTGTCAAGGCCTGCCATAGGAGTGACTTATAGGTATATATGTGTCTATATATAAGGGTAGATATAGGTATACTATATCTAATCAAGGGGTGATTACACCACCTTGCCCAAGCTGAGTGATCAGCCTGTGGTGTCAGTTTGGATGGTCAGCCAGGGGTGGCATAATACATGATGCAGCCCCCGGAAGGCCTTGGATGCACCTATACCCTGGGTACCTATGGTACACTATACAGGGGGTCACAAAGGTGACCCAATACCCAATCAGGTATGTACCTAAAGTACATGGTATCAATTTAGAGAGAGAACAGCTGGGCTGTGGATCTGATTAGCAGGACCACAGCCACACTAAAGTCGAAAAACCAGAAAATCACAGCGAAAAGTGGGGGTGACCATAGGAAGCAGACCCTACTCTCCTACACAACCCCCCCGCCCCCAAACACAGGGACATTAAACTACCCTTGACCAGTTGAGTCTTCATGTTCTAAGTGGAAATATCTGGAGATTCCATCTGCATTGGCATGGTCAGTCCCAGGTCTATGTTCCACTGTAAAGTCCATCCCCTGTAGGGAAATAGACCACCTAAGCAGTTTGGGATTTTCACCCTTCATCTGATTTAGCCACAAGAGGGGCTTATGGTCTGTCTGAATCTTGAAGTGAGTACCAAACAAGTATGGCCTCAGCTTCTTCAGGGCCCAAACCACAGCAAAGGCCTCCCTCTCAATAGCTGACCAACGTTTCTCTCTAGGGGTCAGCCTTCTGCTAATAAAAGCAATGGGCTGGTCTTGACCATCTTTATTCAATTGTGAAAGAACAGCTCCCGCACCCAACTCAGAAGCATCTGTTTGGACAATGAATTCTTTGGAGTAATCTGGACTTTGCAGAATAGTTGCAGTGCACATGGTCTGCTTCAGGTCATCAAATGCCTTTTGACAGCTTACTGTCCACTGGACTTTATTTGGCATTTTCTTTGAGGTGAGGTCATTGAGAGGAGTCACAATGGGCCCATAGTTCTTAACAAACTTCCTGTAGTAACCAGACAGGCCCAAGAAAGCTCTGACCTGTGTCTGGGTGGTTGGAGGAGTCCAGTCCTTTATGGTCTGGATCTTGCTCTCCAGTGGTTGAACCTGACCCCCACCTACAAGGTGGCCCAGGTACACAACCTTACTCTGCCCTATCTGGCACTTGGTAGCATTGATAGTTAGGCCTGCCTTTTGCAGGGCCTCCAAAACATTCTTTAAGTGGATCAGGTGATCTTCCCAAGTGGAGCTAAAGACAGCAATATCATTGAGATAAGCTGCACAGTAGTCATCCAGGCCTGAGAGGACTTGGTTCACCAACCTTTGGAATATGGCAGGTGTATTCTTCAGCCCAAAGGGCATTACCACAAATTGATAATGTCCTCCTGGGGTTGAAAATGCTGTTTTGGCTTTTGCATCATCAGCTAGTCTCGTCTGCCAGTAGCCAGCTGTCAAGTCAAATGTGCTCAAAAACTTGGCAGAAGCCAATCTGTCAATGAGCTCATCTGCCCTTGGTACTGGGTGGGCATCTGTCCTAGTGACAGCATTGAGACCTCTGTAGTCCACACAAAACCTCATCTTTCTCTTACCATCTTGGGTGTGAGGTTTTGGCACAAGGACTACTGGACTGGCCCAGGGGCTCTTTGAGGGCTCAATAACTCCCAACACCCACACTTTCTGTGCTGGCTGGTAAGCAGTCAGCACAGTCTTTTGGGTGGGCATCTGTCCTAGTGACAGCATTGAGACCTCTGTAGTCCACACAAAACCTCATCTTTCTCTTACCATCTTGGGTGTGAGGTTTCGACACAAGGACTACTGGACTGGCCCTGGGGCTCTCCGAGGGCTCAATAACTCCCAACTCCAACATCTTTTGGACCTCTGTCCTGATACAGTCACTGACATGGTCAGGTTGCCTGTAGATTTTACTCTTCACAGGCAGACTGTCACCAGTGTCCACCTCATGGGTGCACCAGCTTGTCTGACTTGGAGTCAGAGAAAATATATGTCTGTATGACTGTAGAACTTGTCTGCAGTCCCTCTGTTACTGATCAGTGAGGCTGCCTGCCAAGGCTACACCATCAACTGACCCATCATCAGGGTTCTGAAAAAGCAGGTCTGGGAGAGGGTCACTCTCCCCCTCCTGTCCCTCATCTGTAGCCATGAGCAAGTCCATGTCCGCCCTGTCAACATATGCCTTCAATCTGTTGACATGAAGCACCCTGTGGGGGCTCCTGGGAGTTCCAAGGTCAACCAATTAGGTTACCTCTCCCTTTTGCTCAACAATAGTGTGGGGTCCAGACCATTTGTCTTGGAGTGCTACTGGGGCCACTGGCTCCAACACCCACACTTTTTGTCCTGGCTGGTAAACAGTCAGCACAGCCTTTTGGTCATGCCAGGCTTTTTGAAGTTCCTGGCTAGCCTCAAGGTTTTTGGATGCCTTTTTCATGTACTCGGCCATCCTGGAGCGGAGACCAAGTATATAGTCCACAATGTCTTGTTTAGGCTTTTTGAGAGGTAACTCCCGTCCTTTATTCACCAGACAAAGGGGTCCTCTTACAGGATGCCCAAACAGGAGTTCAATAGGGCTGTAGCCAACCCCCTTCTGTGGGACCTCTCTGTAAGCGAATAAAAGGCAGGGCAGAAGGATGTCCCATCTTCGCCTAAGCTTTGCAGGTAAACATTGATCATGCCCTTTAAGGTCTTGTCGAATCTCTCCACCAGACCATTGCACTGTGGGTGATAGGGTGTGGTGAACTTATAGATCACTCCTCACTCCTTCCACATAGCAGTCAAATATCCAGACATAAAGTTTGCACCTCTGGGTATCTGGTGGCATGATCCACTACCACCAAAATAAACCTGTGCCCAGATGCTGTTTGGGGATCCATTGGTCCAACAATGTCTATCCCAACTCTTTCAAAGGGAACCCCCACCACAGGTAATGGTATTAGGGGGGCCTTTGTGGAGCCACCTGATTTGCCACTGGCTTGGCAGGTGACACAGGAGTGACAAAACTCCATGGTATCTTCTGACATGTGTCGCCAGTGAAAGTGAGGGACAAGTCTGTCCCAAGTCTTGTTCTGGAGAAAATGTCCTACTAAGGGAATATCATGGGCTAAGGTAAGAAGGAAGCCCCTGAATGCCAAGGTATGACCAACCTCCTGGAAGCACCAGGCTTGGGGTATCTAGCCTCTGAATAAAGGAGCCTTTCATCCCAATACACTCTATGGGTACCTGTAGCATTCCCAGCAGCCTCAGCAGCAGCTTGCTGTCTGAGGGGTTCAAGAGAGGGGAAGTCCAATTGCGCCTGCCTCAGGTCTGCCCTTGAAGGTCCCCCTGTCCCAAGAAACTCAACCTGATCAGGCTCAAGCTCTTCTAGGACAGTTCCTTCTTGGGTCTCACAGTCAGCTTCCTTGGAAGACTGATCCTCATCCTGAGGCAAGGGGGAAGGCACTACCTTAACCCTACTGCTCTTTCTCTTGGCAGGCAACTGGTCCATAGTTTCAGGATCCAGGGCCTGTTCAGTGTTGCACTTTTTGGCCTGTGACCTGGTCACAGCAAGGACATGTGCTGATATACCTAGCATCTCTGCATGAGTCCTATACTCCACTTCAGACCAGACTGAAGATTCCAGATAATTTCCCAACAAACATGCTACAGGGAGGTCTGAACTAACAACAACTCTTTTGAGGCCAGTTACCCCTCCCCAGGAGAAATTAACAATTGCCATACTATGGGTGGTAGTGACATTGCTTGCATTGGTCACTAGGTAATTGTCACCCAGTATTATCTGTCCAGGGTCCACAAAGTTAGGCGTCACCATGGTGACACTGGCACATGTGTCCCTGTAGACCTGAGCCACTTTAATATTAGTAAAAGGTGTCTGTCCGTACTTGCCCAAGTTACTGGGGCTCACAGTAGAGGACATAGCCATGTCCACATCACAGACAAGGACAGCTTAAGTTGGTATTCTGACTAGGCCAGAATCCATCTCAGTTCCCAGGGTTAACCCTACTACACCCTTCTGTTGAGAACCACCACTATTAGCTGTACTTAGGGGCAACGGTGGTTGGAGCTGCCTCCTTTTTGGTGCACTCACTGGTCCAGTGAGTAGTAACCTTACAAAAATTGCACCAAGGTTTCTTTGGACCTTCTTTCTTTTTGGATTTCGTGGAACCCCCCTCAGTAGAAGCTTTTTGGGGACCTGGCGAAGACTTCTGGTCTTTTGCTTTCTCCCCACCCTTTTGGTCTTGCTTCTTCTGATCACCACCTTGGTTCTGTACCTTCTGCTTCACCCTGGTTCTGACCCATTTGGCTGCCTTCTTTCCCAATTCTTGGGGAGAGGTCAGATCAGAGTCAATCAGGTGTTGATGCAATAACTGGTTCTGACAATTATTAAGAATTTGTTCTCTCATATTCAAATTATACAATCCTGTATAGTCTTTGACCTTACTGCCCAGTAACCAGCCATCCAGAGCCTTAGTGGCACAATCTACAAAGTCAGTCCAGTCCTGAGTCTGTGTCTGCTGGTGTCTCTGAACAGCAACCTATACTGCTCAGTGGTTAAGCCAAACCCATCTATCAGAGCACTGTTCAGGACAGTGTAGTTGTCAGCATCCTCATCACTAACTGTGAGGAGCTTATCTCTGCCTTTATCTGAAAAGGAGAGCCATAGTATAGCTGCCCAATGACTCTGGGGTACCTGTTATACTTTACAGGCCCTCTCCAAAGCAGTTATCCATTTGTGGTTGTCATCCCCACTCTTGTAGGGAGGGACAATCTTACTTAGGTTTCTATGGTCAAATGACCCTTCCCTATTCCTAGGGATATTTCTGCCACCAGTGGGTGTTAATCCACTCAATTTTCTCTCTCTCTCAAGAGCCAGGGTCTCTTTCTCAAGAGCAACTTCCTGCCTCCTGATTCTAAGCTTGGTTTCTCTCATCCTTGCTTTATGTTCTCTTCTCTCAGGGGAAGTCATTCTCATGAGAGCTGAGGCACCTGACCCTATTGAGTCACCAGAGTGGTTGGATCCACTGGAAAGTGATCTCCCCCTTATGTGTTCAGTGTTAAGCCTACCTGGGGTCCTGGCTTGGATTCTCCAGCCCCATGTAGTCTTAGGTTGACCTGGTTCAGTTCTCCAACTTGGACCTGATCATCATCTTCTTCATCATCAGTACCCCCTTGATGGTTATCATGTGAATCCTCTGTTGAGGGATGCCCCCCTCCACTACCTGTCTGATCTGGGGTTGCTGCCTTTTTGGTATCATACTCCACTAATAAATCTATCAGGTGTCTCAGGGTTGGGCTCTGTCCTTGTATCAGTCTCCTGAGTGAACACAAACTTCTAAGTTCATAAAAAGTTAATGTGTCATAGTTAAAAGGGACCCTGGGAGGGTCCACCTCTGTGGGGAGAGACACACTAGGCTCTCCTCTCAAGGACATTTTCTAGTGAGGTGTGGTGTGTGCACCTACCTACACTAAGTGTTACCCACTAAAACCTCTCTAGGAGTTGTAGTCAGGCTGTGCTAAGCCCTTTGCTCTACAACAACTGAGTTCAGTAGAACTTAAGTATTATAAGACTTGATTTATATGTACCTCTAGGTACCTTAATGTGATCTTTCAAATGATATCTTAAGATTATCTGGCAAAACAACAGCAAGCTCTTATCCCAACCGCTGCACACCAATGTGAGAAGTTAGCCTGGCATATGTTATCCACTATTCTAGTGGGCACCTTGCACCAGTCTAAACGACCCTTATGATGGTGGTTGCAAAGTCAACCTTATAGATCAGCTATCCTAGTGGTAGCATGGACCAGCAGTCTTTATGCTAACATTTCAGAGAGCTTGTGAAGCCAGCTGTTTTACCATATAAAATCCCTTGAATACCAAATGAAAGGACACCACACAAGGTATATATCAAATATATATGTATTTATTACTAACACAACCCCTCTGCACTCTTATGAGGTCAGAGTTCGAGATACGTCACAAGTTACTTATTTAGCATACTTTAAGTTGCACAAATACAATGCTGCCCTAGGGGCCTCACGAACCATATACTAAGTAAGTGGTATAAGGACCACTTCATGAATAGTGAATAGGCCTAGGGCCTAGGGCAGTGTTTCCCAAACTTTTTTGACCTGTGGCTCCCTTGACCTAATTGACAGTTGGCTGCGGCTCCCCACCATTTTTTTACTGGTGCAATAAAAGTATTATAATCATATTTGTAACAAAATGAAATATAGCAGTTGTTTAATAAAAGCTTTTATAATGGATTCAGTGAAATATGTTTTATCAAGTGTACCATGATTAGACAGATCGAAGCATTCCTGCCATCACCTTCTGTGAGTATGACACCTCCGAGCAGTCCAGGCATTTTAGCTAAAAGCTCTCGCTAGCCATGAGTTGCGAGAAATACTCAGCATCATAATGTAACCAAGGCAAACTACAAGCCCAAGAATGCACTACTAAAAGCTAAAAAAAGAGCAGCTATATGTGTGCCTGTTCGGTGCTTTAAGGAAGCTTGCATAGTTGCAGCCTCTGCTGCCTTTATTGGCTCCCCCTGCATGTCTGGATCATCTTCAAGTTCAGCTAAGTCACTTTAAAGCCCTCTTTACCAACACCACCATCTACCTGGCTAACAAACTAGTACTCACTGGATGTTAACTCTTGACGAGGATCTCGGACTAAACACTGCAGGAAGGCGATGACAAGAAAACAATCCTGCTCAGCCCCCAATTAATGGAACATCCTCCCCTTTGACTGAAAATTCATCTCTATGAGGGAGACTACCTTAGAAAGGCTGACTATTCACCTGGTCCACCATCCTTACCTCCCCCCTCTGTCCCCTCCCCCACATGTTTCATAATATTTCCAGGAGGCAAATGTTAATCAATCAAGGGAATTAGCACACCTGTATCATAATAAATTCACCGTTCCATGTGCCTTTTAGAGATTAAACAAGAACAGACACAAATGTGCTCTGGCAATCAATCATATTAATCATATTAATAGTAGCAAATAGGGCTAAATACAGAAAGGGCTACACACCTTTTTAATTGACTGACTTAACATAAATGTGCCGTCCTTAAATGTTACTTGCACAGCACCAATCAAATTATTATTTTAAAATAACTCATAGTTATGTTGGCTAACAGTGCAAATATTTTAATGGAAAACACAAGAGAACAACAATTAACAGTTTTTGCACATACATTCCATTGACATGTTAACAGAGGTTTAGCTGAGTGGCCTTGCAAAGATACAACATAAAACGTCCTTTCACATGGAAAACAGTGGAACATCATTTTGTACATACAAATGGAGAACATAGTTTGCAGATGTATTAAAAGGATTTTCTGAAACAGAAAAAGTCCATGAGCTTGCATGACTTGTGCACATATATAAACAAATACGCTTATAAATGTTGACTCGAGTGAAAATGTCACGAGTCTGTGTTTTCCCCCTACATAACTCTGTTTCCCCCAGGAAGCTTTACTGCACCATAAATTTCATTCATATGCACCTGTTTGCTTAAGTTGTTCTGTGAGGAGCCTACGTGTTCATTAAGATGCACTCCTGTTTTCTGACGAGACTGTGGGCCACAAAACATGTATTTAACTTGTCCCTTTCAAACACCACTTGTCAAATTAAACCTGTTAATGTGCAGTGATTAATCCCTCTTACCTACTTGTAACTTGTGAAGAGGGTCGTCCGAAGGCAGATGGCAGAACACGGCAGGCAGCAATTTCGACAGTCATGCTGTGCATGCGGAGACTACGTCTGTGAAAACACGTAGGCACTATGGCGGCATTGCGCTCCTGGGCCAAACCCCGAATTTTGCAGGTGAGGTGACATTTGTAACTCCCCCGTGAGTTTGCCTGCGGCTGGAATAAGGTTCACTTGCTGCATTCTGTTAGGCGTCAAAAGACGCACTTTATTTCAATGGCCCACATTCTTACAACATGATTATAACTTTGTTCAGCACACGGACACTGCTATCTTTCCCACATCGTGCGCGGTGCCCCTGGCTACTCCTAACGGCGCACCGGGGTGCCGCGGCGCACAGTTTGGGAACCACTGGCCTAGGGAATCGCTGGGGCTACACTACAGAACCAAAGTTTAGGAAGTAGGAGACCCATGGGAGACGCGTGCAGTGTGGGAACACAGTCACAAGTTACCATAGAGTTATAATGGGAACTTAAAAGTTACAAAGTAGTAGATTATGGACACTTCCGGATGGACTACGGTAAAACCCTTTTAAACTAGGACACTTCAAGAGTCAACACCCACGGGAGCACCGGAGTACTCGAGTTACCTCATCCAGGGAAGCCGGGTGCATAAGCGTTCTTTTGTGTCGGGTTTCGTCGCTGTTTCATATGGAGAGCTGCAAAGAAGTGCTGCAGGCGACCAGGAGGAAAGTGTCCGGGTGGATCCAAGGGTGGATCAAAGATGAGAAGAACCTGAAATCAGAGGAGACAGAGTCTGGGTCACTAGCCAGTGACCAGGAAGGAACCAGGCGATGTCGAGATGCAATCAGGTGAAGAGGTGAAGCATGTCTCTGCAGCCACGAGGACCAGGAGGCGTCAATGATGACCAGGAGCTGGATTTGAGCTGTCCCATAAAGGATCTAGATGTCTGCCGTGTCGGTATCCTGATTGGACCCAACAAACCTTGGTAAATGCAATCCACGCAGAAATAGAAGAATGGCTTCAGGTCAAACCAGCAAGGTCTGAGGAGCTTCTCCTTTGCAGGGAAGCTGGAGCAAGCTTGTAGCAACCAGGCAAGCAGTGTAGTTTCACAAAGAAGTCTTCAGAGGGCTCACTAGCTAACGGGCTAGCAACCGGGAAGACACCTTGAGCTGAAATGCAGGCGCAGGCCCCACGCGGCACATGGGAGTGTAGAGGGCTGAGCTTCAGTGCAAATGCTGCTCGGGTCTGGGGCTTCTCAAACCCCAATGCACAACTTTGAGGGTACCTCAGAAGCTGCACGGTTAGCAAAGAGCAGGTAGTCCAGGGTGTCCAGTCCCACGTCTCTCGTGTCTGCCACGGGTCTCAGTTTTGCTGTGGATGTGGATCGGAGTCGGAGGAGTCTGGAAGTCCAGTTCCTGAGTCACTGAGTCTTCGGGTTCTGGCAGGAGCGTCGACAAAGCAAACCGGCAAGTTACTGGTGGTGCCTGTTTGCACAGGGTGGTCACTCCTTGACCACAAGGTAGATGTCTTCAGTCTTCTAGTCGATATAGAACATTGAAGGTCCAAGAGTTCTGTTTCAGAGTTTCAGTCCAGGATAATCTAATGTCTCTAGACACAGCTGCTATCTTTATACTAATCTAAGGGGCTGGATTACCTGCTAGGTTGCTCCTATGGGTGGACCCTGAGAAGGGGGTGGTTACACCCCTTTCTCTTTGTCCAGTTTTGAACCAGAGCTGGGGCTGGAGTGCCCCAGCAACTGGTTTGAACCGGGCTATGCATGGAGCACCTTGTGTGCCTCAGGCAGTGTCTCATTTTGCAGCCCTCCCTGCCGCAATACACTAAAAGCCTGTCTGGGGAGGTGTTAGCACCTCCCAAGGCAGGAAACCTATTGTCCAGGCCTCCCCTGCCAGAGTTTCGTCCAGCAGCAGGAGGTCAGACTCGTGTCTGTGGCAGCAGCATCCATTTTGTGATTCTGAGGCTCTGTTTAACTTTAACCGGGTAAAGCAGTAACTACATGTCTTCTCCCTCTAGAAGGGTGGAATGCTACTCCCACCACCAGAACTGGCACGGGGGTAGTATTCCAAAGTGTTTGACACCTTACACGACATGTTTTGATAAAGCCAAACCAAAGTTAGCATTAACCGTGAGGGTTATAATGCACTTAAGAGTATATGGTATGGCTATATCATAGAACAGCTATAGGGACATGGTTCCGAAAGCTGCAGAGGGGCTCAGCTCATGCTAGAGCACCCTCTCACATAAAACCAAGCACTCTGCCTGCAGGATTGTCAAGGCCTGCCATAAAAGTGACTTATAGGTATATATGTGTCTATATATAAGGGTAGATATAGGTAAACTATATCTAAGCAAGGGGTGATTACACCACCTTGCCCAAGCTGAGTGATCAGCCTGTGGTGTCAGTTTGGATGGCCAGCCAGGGGTGGCATAATATATGGTGCAGCCCCTGGTAGGCCTTGGATGCACCTATGCCCTGGGTACCTATGGTACACTATACAGGGGGTCACAAAGGTGACCCAATACCCAATCAGGTATGTACCTAAAGTACATGGTATCAATTTAGAGAGAGAACAGCTGGGCTGTGGGCCTGATTAGCAAGCCCACAGCCACACTAAAGTCGAAAAACCATAAAATCACAGCAAAAAGTGGGGGTGACCATAGGAAGCAGACCCTACTCTCCCACAGGTGGGTTAATTTACCCTCTTCATCACAGCCCATCCAACATGTCAGACTACCATCAGAGTTACCTTTGTTCAGTCTGACTGGTGTCAAGTACCAGTAGGCGGCCACCTTGACCCCTGCCTCCCTGCTTGCCGCATTCTTGGCGGTGTGATTTGCACTATAGTATATGTCTTGCCATTCCTTTTCAGAGAGGTCTCTCCCCAACTCCCTCTCCCAGCGTTTCTGCCTGGCTGAAGGCCGTGGGGGAGTTGGAGGGCAGAGCATCTTATAGAGTTCGGAAATCATCTTTCGGTCTGATTGTTTGGTAAGAAGCCATTACTAGTAGGCTGTTAACTTTCTACCTACCATTGGGCGCACCTCCGGCTGCGTTAACCAATGCCGGATTTGGAAGTACTGGAACTTTTTCGAGTCGGTAATGTCATATAGCTGTGGTAAGTCAGAGAACTTAAGGAACCCTTCAAGATCAAATAGGTGTCCTGCTGATTTGCAAACCAAGGCCCGCCACTGTGGGAAAGCTTGCCTTCCCAGCCCTGGCTCAAAATCGATGTTGTCGAACAGTGGCGTGAGTGTTAGACCTGGCACCTTGGCGTGGGTCTCCCTTCCACTTTTTGTTACTGTGCCTCATGTGTTTTGGTTTTGCTGGTGTTAGCTGCTCAGAGCCCTGTGCCACTGCCAATCAGTGTCACAGTGCAAGTGCTCCCTGTATAAAATGTATACATTGATTGGAATCCATGACTGGCTTATTTGGTTTACTGTCAGACCCCAGTAAAATGCACCAGGAGTGCCCAGGGCTTTTAAATCCAAATGCTGCTAGTGGGCTTGCAGCACTGGTTTTGCCACCCACAGAAGCAGCCTGGTAAAATGTGTCTAAGGTCTGCCATTGCAGAACCTGCGTGCAGTCTGGTACTGTCATGCTGACTGGGCAAGTGCACCTACTTGCCAGTCCCTAAACCTTCCCTTAACTTCATATTAGTCACCCCTATGGTAGGCCCAAGGGCAGGGTGCATTGTAAGTATAAGATAGGACAAGCCCTGATGTGTGTGGCATGTCGTCAGCCGCTGGCATTTGAGGTACGAAGCGCACCGCAGGGCGGAGTACGGCTCACACGCTTGCACCGTACAGTCCACCCCGCACCGCGCTGTCCGGGATTAGCAGGCACCCCAGCTCTTGAAGGCACGGCTCGCACCTTGCATCGTAAACGCATCCCGACCAGGACCGTCCGCCTCGCTCCCCGTGGCCCCGCTCAACGCCTCGCACAGAGACGCCTACAGAGAGCCGGGGTTCACACCGCAGCAGGGCCTACAACGCTCCTGGTTCGCCTCCACTTCTGCAGCTCATCGTCCGCATCGATCCAAGGTAACAGTACGCCTCGCACTGCGGCTGTGTGCGCATCCAGACCCAAGAGTCTGCGGCACCTATTTGACTCTGCCTGAGTATGTTTCGTCCCCGTGAGAGCCGCACAGACAGCACAAAGCACACAGAACTGAAAACTATGCATTTTTAAACAAGAACTGCATTCCTAACAGTATTATGGCATATTTTTACGTTATTTGGTCTTGTGCTAAGCCTTTATATAAAATAACTTATTTTTATACAAACGCTGGTGTGGTGTCCATGTGTGGTGTTGTCACTGAGTTACTGTATGTGTTCACAAATGCTTAACCTATAACGCTCGGAGATCAACCTTGCCTGCTCGCGCCATGCAACCTAGAGGGTGAGCAGGGGTTATTTTAGAGGGTAATACCCTTGTCCTGACTAGAGGAGAGGGTCCCTGCTTGTCACAAGTAATTACCTGTGCCAACCAGAGACCCCCAAATCTAACTGTAAGTGGCGAGGGAAAGGAGGTGAGTCCCCTCTTAGTTGCTACCGTATCCCATACACTCATCACTGTGTGAGTGATTGGAGATTTGTTAAGGTACGTCCGCCTATCGGGGCGTCTCAAGAAGGGTATCTTCCAGAGGGATAACCGCGTCATAACTCTATCCTGAAATAGCCACCGCTTCTCGGACTCAGGTCGACTCCATCCATTCTACTAAGTATCTGAGTTGCGCTGCCCGAAAGTAGCTCAGTAGGTTGGGGATCCCTAGCCCTCCCTTGCCAGGGGGTCGATAAGAGAGGTCTCTGCGCACCCGTGGCCGCTTCCCGGCCCATATAACTTGTTGCACTGCTTCTTCCAGCTTGCGAATGGATCCTATGGGGGGCCCAACTGGAATGGTTTGGAAGGTGTACAGTATTTTGGGTAAGATGGACATCTTTATGGCAGCGATGCAGCCAAGAAGTGATAGAGGTTGCTTCTGCCATCGGCGCAGATCCCTTTGTATTTGGAAGGTGAAATTAGCATAGTTCTGGGTGACTGTCTGCTCAGTTGACGGGGATAGGACTATCCCCAAGTAGGGAATCGAAGCATGGGGTTGAAGTTCTCCGTGTTCCTGGGATGCGCCTCTTGGCATGTTTTTGTTGAGACCTAGAGGTAGGAGCATCGATTCTCCTATATTTTTTTTAAAACTGGACACATTACCAAATGCCGCCAACTCCCGCAGGAAGGACGGCACTGAAAGCTTGGGTGTTTCAAGATCAGCCAATATGTCGTCTGCGTACAGACTAAGTGTGTGCTGTTCCCCTCCGAAGGAAATGCCAGAAATTTCAGGGTTGTCACGTATCCTCTGTGCTAGGGGCTCCACGTAGAGTGCGAAGAGTAGAGGTGACAGTGGGAATCCCTGCCTCGTGCCCCGCTTAATGTAGACTGGTTGTGAGCTTGTTCCATTAACTCGTATCGTCGCCCTCAGCTTATCGTAGCAGCTCACGACCCAAGCCCTAAACAAGTCCCCGATGCCAAAGTATGCCAATGTTTTGTCTAAAAAACCCTAGTCTACCCTGTTGAACGTCTTTTCGGCGTCTATCAACAGTAACATGGCGCCCATCCCTGTGTAGTGGGCCTTGTCGATTAAATGCATGAGGCGTTTAGTGTTGTCGCTGCATTGTCTGTTTGGAATAAAGCCAGATTGATCTGGTTCAATGATACCTGGAATCTTGGTCCGAGTCTGGCTGCGAGGACCCCTGTAAAAAGTTTCAGGTCTAAGTTGAGTAGGGATATCGGCTGATAATCGGCACATTGGGTGACTTCTTTCCCCAGTTTGGGCAACACAATTATATCCGCCTCAAGCATGTCCGAGGGAATAGATCCAGGCCCCTGAAAGGAATTAAAAAGTTGGGTTAAAATTGGTGCTAGGAGCGGGCAAAATGTTTTATAAAAACTGTCCGAAAAGCCATCTGGCCTAGGAGATTTCAAAGGTTTAAGGCGGGAAATTACGCTGATCACTTCCTTGATCCTAATATGCGTGTCTAATAAGCATGGGCGGATCTAGCGGATCTCGCGTACGCGAAATTGCGGATTTACGGATTCGCAATCCGCGAAGATACGCGAACTCTCGCGGATTTGCGGATTTTCCGGTTTTTTGTGTTGGCGCGCGTTCGCGCCGATTTTGGGACAATTTCGCAATTGCGAACTTACTTTTCGGCACGCAACGGCCGCGACTATGTTGTTTCTACGTCTGGTTTATCATCACAGGTTCACAGCACCCTCTGTTTCACCACTGCCACCCTCTGGGACACCCATGCCACCCTCTGGTACATCCTCACTGCCACCCATTAGGTTTGTTTATCACTGTAGTTTATGGGGGGTGAAAAAAGCAAGCACACCTCCCCTACTTCAACTGCCATGAATTAATTGGGGGTTGATTAATGTGTCAGTTATTTAGAAAGTTCCAGTCTGGCTGGCACCTGCTTCCTTCCTTATCTGTAATTTGCTTTCTGTTGCAGTGAAATTTTTTTTCACAGGACCTTTATGGTCTATTTGTAGCTATTCTATGAGCCTGCTGTTTGGGTCATAGCAGGGTCATAGAATAGTTGCAAACTCTGGAGGGGCCCCTCAGGAAGCACTACAGTGAATGTTACAAATGTTAAGTTTGAACTTTTGCACCTGCTCATTGCTTTCAGTTTAGCAAAAACCGTTTTTTCTGCAATTTCGCGCGTTTTTTGGGGTGCGAATCCGTGCGAGATCGATTTCGGGAGCCGCGAATGCTTGCGAATACACTTATTTTTTTTTTGCGACGTGTATGTTCGCGTGCTTTTGCGCGTGTTCGCGAGGCGCTTGTAGCTATACGTTTGCCAAGTTACCCTAGCGGTCGTACACGGGCGCGGCCATCTTGTTTGCGTGACGTAATTCCGTTTCCGGCCGCTATGTGTAATCTCGCAAACTGTGCTGCTCGCTAGTACAATTTCGCGCGTGCTCGCGAGGAAAATCTCGCGCGAACTTACCCACGCGGTTGTGAACGGGCGCGGCCATCTTGTTTCTCATTCATTGCTATGGTTCTGGGCATGCTTTCTGTATCCTCTCTGAATCTCTGCCATCCTTTGCTTGTTTGAAGTTTATTTAATCTATTTTACTTATTATCTATCCCTCTATTTTTCTAGCTGTATATTTTTGTGTTTTCTGCTACTTTTAGTTACTTTTAAACTACTTTTGTAAACTCTTTTCTTTTCTTCTTCACTATTCTATTTCTTCTTTATCATTTAAGTTTATTTCTGCCCAGACCATGGTAAAGGGAGCCGGGAAGCACCCTGAGAAGGGGAAGGCTCCCGCACCCCGTGCCCGGCTCCCGTGCGGGCATTTGAGGGGGGAGCAAGTGGTGCCGCGGGAGATCTTCAGCGCGGAGGAAGTGGCGGCACTCATCTTCCACGTCCAGCGCCGCCTCCCCAAGATGATCCTGGGAGGCGGCAAGATCGCGACTGGCTATGGCATCCGGGAGCGCCGGAAGCGGTGGGAGAAGGTGTGCCGGGCCATGTATAAGCTCTCTGGGGTCCGGCGCACATATAACCAGGCCACCCACCGCTGGACCGATGTCATGGACCGGGAACGGGACTTGCTGGACGCGTTCGGCGTAGAGGTCCCCGGGCTTGGTGAGTAGTAGTAGCTATTCATCACTACTCTGTTTTATCCGGCTCTGTTATTTGCAAATCTTTGTTCTTTACCAAGAGCAATAATGCTGCCGATTACATTGTAGGTAAATTATATTTCAAAATCTTCTATGCATTTCAGGTGCACTGCTCTCCTTCTCAGTAGCCTTGCTTGCTACTATGCTTATTTGTTTTGTACATTGTGTTCATTTCATTGGCCTGAGAAATTATGTATGAGTGTAGTGTAAAGATAAGAACTGCGTAATGCTAGACACTAAGGGTCATATTTTCAATTACCGGCGCATCCCTGCAAAGTAGCAGGGATGCGGCAGTAATTGTGTGCCATGCCACCACCACCCATTGGCTCAAAACGTCACAGAAGCCTTACGCATCTGTGCCGTAAAGGCGGCGCATTGCTGGAGTTGCGTGCCAACGATGGCGCAGCTCCAGCAATGCTCTGGGGTACCCTATCTCCCCAATGCTGCATCAAGCCGTACGTCGGCTTCAAGCGCGCAGGGTTTGACTCATGCATCATTGTCTTAAAAGTGACTGATTGACATCTTGTAGATTTCCCTCAGCCACTTTTAGGATTCGTCCCTGCGCAGGTACGCCCTCCCTTGCGCCGGAACGCCCCCTGATGGCGCAGGGCTTTACAACGTGATGCATCGCCCATAATTTCTTTTTTTTTAATATATACGCCGCACCAACACCATGGCGAGTCTTTTGTTCTGCCGCAGCGTCACAAAAGTCACGCAACAATGGAGGAAAATGAGCCGCAAGGGACTTCTAAATCAGCCCCAACAGACTGAAGTCCACTCCTTCCTTTAGACACATGGCTATAAGAAGAAATAGTGGTGGTGGTGGGTGGATTGATAGTTTGAGTATTCACTGATCTGCAAGCAGGATGGACTTTGTCTGTCACTTCGCGTGCTGCGGACTGCTGCCTGCAGTGCCAGGCCTAGGCAAACCTCTTTAGTAGTCTATTTATTGAGTTACATAGGAACTTTCTAAGTCAACGGTCCGCAAATCAGGCAATACGAATAACGTAGTATACCACATGAGATAGATCCCGTGGAATAGTTGTCTATCTATTTGCTATTTCTCCAAAAAATTTTGTTATTGTTCTTTTGAAATGGTTGATTTGGTTGACAAATCTCATCCATGTTTTCTGGTCTTTCTTTCTTTCATGTTGTACATCAGCTCCCCCCAAGGGCAAGAGGACACAGGAGGAGGAGGGTGCTGTTCAGGATGCAGGCCAGGATCGGGCAGGCGAGGGCTCCTTTGCTGGCCCCAGTAAGTTTTAATTGTAATAAAGAGTACCTATTTTTTCCTAGCGTTCCTCATTCGATTTTTTCTAAATCGTCTTTGATCTTCTTGTATACTGGATATAAATTTTTATCCTGGCTCTAATATGACTCCCTGTGGTATTACTAGATTATTCTTATTAGTCTGTCTGTGTAGCTAACTAAGATTGGACATTTGGCAATTCCATTGGACTCCCATTCTATTCAGCAATAGCTCTATGCACTGTCTCCTTACTGACTAGATAGTGTGGCAGAGTCATTCAGCTCCCGAAGTCACCGATTATTGATCCCCAATGATCTCTAGATTATCGTACGCAGGACAAGAGAGTACGGAGTCACAGCACAGTCAAGAAGTGTCAGAGGCACTCATGCTTGCAAAAATTCCAAAACCTTTAGCTCATCCACTCTAGTCTGGAGGACCAAAAACCACAGAGTCTATTTAAGTTTAAAAGCTTTATTAAAAGTAAACACATTTATTAAAATCTACTTTGTCATAAAACTATTTAACTGAAAATGGAAAAGTGGTTAGTGCTGACGATTAATTGGACACATTTCTTGTGGTCGAGCCGAGCTCTCACCTGGTTTGAACTTGATCCTGGTCGTGTTCTTAGGAGTCAAGCTTCTGTCTGTTAGGAGAAAAAGTGGTGCGTGTTAAAAATAAAAAGCAAGCATTCATCAGTTGTGCATAAAAGTGCAGCAAGACAACAGCCTTCCCTGGAAAAAGGGACATTTTTACTTTGGAGTAGACAGTCACAAATTATTACATTGTATTCTGTTTTTTTAACATTTCTCCTAGACCAAATATTATATAGTAGTGAGTGGTGTATTCTAACATTCTTAAATGTACTTTGTAGGTGTAACATCTGGTGACGGGGCCAGCGCGGAGGTGGCTGTGTTGGGCGAGGACTCGGAGTACTCTGGGGAGGAGGCGGTGCAAGAGCCGGCGGACGGTCCTGTGGGGGTTCAAACGGTGGTGGCGGAAACAGGTAAGCTATATATTCCTTACTTATTGAGATTGAAGACTGCATAGTGTGCTTTCTGCACGGGCGTATTACAAATCAACCAGGTAGTAGCCTCCTCGAAATGTACTTCGACTTAGCTGTGAAGTTTTTGGTGAGAAGAATCCCAATAAGTTCTTAGACGAACATGATGGATGGGATGAACGAAAAGCGAAAGAAGGGTGTAAGTAAGTGGGACGCGAAATTGTATGATGGCTGGCAAAGAAGAACGATATGTGTTTGCTTGGCCCCCGAGGTGGCTGGGAAGAAAGAATATGGTATGGTGCATGGCTGGGTCAATGATGAAGCAAGGATGGGTGGAAGGACAGCAGCCTGGGTGGGTGAAACAGAAACTGTATTTGTGCGTATACTTTGACTGAATGGATGCCTGAAGCATGGTATTCTCTGACTCTTAGATAGCACATGTGTATCTAGAGAGAGTAGATGGTCGCTGGATGAACTAAGTGTTACCTTGAAGAGCATGTACCACCGCACCCGCACGTCCGTTCCAGTGCAGGGAAGGCAAGGAAAAGAAATTGTAAATGTGTCCAATACTACCATGAATAGTAGCAGTACTTTGTATTGCGTCTGCAATCACAGCATATATCTGGTTATTACGGTGGACACTCCGTACCTCTCTTAATAACTTTAGTTTACTTGTAGTACGTCATTCATGTGTGGGTGTATCACTGTTCACTCAATATTAAGCAAAGCACCTAAAGTCATCCCATATGTCATCAAATACGTCCCATGTGAAGTGATAGATAATCAAATTAGTTAGCTTCTTCATTTTCCTTTTCTAGTACTCATTTGCACTGTAGGGTGAAAGGTAAATTAATTAAGCAGTAGCCCTTGTAACAGAGTATTCTCAGTGCCACCCGTAATAGAAAAGTAATAGCTTCACCACCTGCATGTACTGGAACGGTACAGTAACGCAAGTCTGTCTCACTCATCATGGTGTGCAACTTTTTTCTCGGGTGCAAGTTCACTGTGCTGTCCATGTCATTCTGCCGGCTTGCATAAGATAACGTACCAATTTTCCTAAACAAGAGAGAAGAAAAAGAATAAGACTGGTGTACTGTCATAGTCGACTGTAATGGAAGTCCATAGTGGTCGTAGAATTTGTTCATTAAACTACCACTAATGTTAGAGCAAGGATGCAGAAGTGGGAGGTTACATAGATACTGTCCTCAATAGTTATGTACTGTGCTTTCAATTTGCTACTTGTACTGTGACCCAACTTTCGGCTCAATCACTTTGTGTTATTAATGCTAAGGAGCATTGGTTACAGACTATGTCTTTCTTTCTTCATATAGTTGCTCCTTCCAAATCAACAACACGGAGGGAGCAGGCTAGAATGGCCCGGCAACGGAGGCTGGATGCCACTGTCGCCGAATATCGGCGGCTGGTGGCCCTGGAGGAGGAGGAGGACACGCAGTCGAGCGGTGCAACAACAACATCCTCGACTGGGACCGCTGCATCCTCCTCCGTGACCCCACGGGACGCCAGCATGCGCAGTGCTCCAGCGGGACCGAGCCGGGCTAACAAAGCCAACCGCCACCGCCAAGCAACAGAAAGACCAGCTGCCCCCCACAGGAGCTGCAAGGAACGCCAACGCCGCCTACGAGTCCGAATGTCCAACCTGGAGCAGGAGGTCCAGAAGTATAAGAACCCGGTGAAGGGCCTCCGCTCCGAGCTTGCCACCCTCCGCAAGGAGTATGATGCCCATGCCGCAAAATGCACCAGCACCCTCCAGTAGTGGAGTGTCCCTTGCCCTTTTTTTATAGACTTTTGGGGGGTGGGATTTGGGAGTTGGGATCGTTTTGGGACGTTTCAAAGACAATCGTTGGGGTTAGGGTGGGTCTTGAGGGAGATTATTTTGTTAGGGCTACATAAATATACATTTTTAAACTTTATCTGACCATACCTGTTTTTTACTGCTTTTCAGTCTGGTGGGTGGGGGACGGGGGTGTAACAGTAACTTTGTTTTCCTGAACAGTCGTAGGACTTTAGTAGTACAACCGTCAATCTCTTGTCTACTCCGAAATAATACTCCATTATACTACCTCCCACCAAACGCTTATCTTACCTGTAATTTGTGTTAGAAATTAGGGCTAGGCCCAGGGCTGGCTCCACGTGAAATGGGGATTAACGTTGTCAATCCTGGGCGGGTGACATTTCCTCATTGCGGTGGTACTAGTGGTGTGACACAGTGGCAGTTGCATGCCTATGGAAAAAAAGAAAACGAAACCTTGTTTGTCCTTACTGTAGCATTACAACGGTTACGGTACGATCGAGAATATAGCAGGTGACAGTACACTAGAACAGTGCCATAATGTAGCCTAACAAATGGTAAAGTATTTGCTTGCAGGTATAACTAGTACTTGCGTTGAATTTATTTGACATTGGCTACTACTACTAGAAGATATAGTACTGAAGCTGAGTAAGTCTAGAAGATATCCTCGTATTCCTTCACCAGCCTGTTGCTATGACCTTATCCTCCCCAGCAAGTGTGTGGAATTATTAATGTCATTTTAGTCAGACATCAAGCAAAACAACACAGCCCGGGGGAAGAGGGTTAGGGTTTGTAAAATGGATGGGAATGGGGGTTTCTTTTTGGGTAGGTTTTGTTGAGAGAAGAAAAAAAAGCAGAGCATGGACAAACAATAATTGAAGATAAAGACAATCTTTGGTTACAAACTGAAGCTAAGCACATGCAGTCACACTCATAGAATAAAACAATGGATACTGTATCTGTATTGCGTATGTTGTTGGAGTTGTCCTGTTGAATTTGGTAAGTAAGTTGCATGCAGCTAACAATTCCTCTTATTGGCGGCACTCCTCCATTCCAGCTGACGCTTCGTCCATCAATGTTGGTGACCACTGACAGAAGACACCCTGTCCACTGCCTGCCTGGCGGATGTTGACTGAAACCCGGCCTGTAATTATTGAACGGAAAACAGGAAGTGCTATTACAATACCACTGATAAATAAATAAAAGGTATGTACGCTGTGTGGTTCAAAAAGTGACACTTTGATTTCCCTAATAGACAGTACAATATTTTTGAAATTGCGTGCTCTGTCTGAGTCACCTTTTTAAGGATAAATAAGTATGGCCAAAATATTATAGCGAATCTTTCCCCTCAAGGTAGGTGTACTGTAAACTGTGTTTTAGAACAACATTTGACCTTCCCAGCAATGCTCCCACCAAGACCCTTACTAAAGCCAGTCGCAAAAATGTAGAAGAACCCCAATCAGATCTCCAAAAACGATGCCTAGCAGAAAAATGGTTACAAAACGTACTTTGAAAGTAACAGTAGGCCCAAATACAGACCGTGGATTGTATTCAAACCACTTGCAAGCAAGCAAAAGTATCCATAGCCAGCATTGCTCCAACAGTGCTCTACAACACCAGAACTGCGTTGCAATAGAACCCCCCGAAACACATGCAATCCTGCTGCTAGGGCTAACCCTAACGAACCCTAACTTACAAAAAGTGCCAAAACTGGTGTTTCCTTATGGATTTTGTCCAAAACACTTCTAGCCGGTATTAGACCTTCCCAGGAATGCCCCAGGCAAGACCCGCCAACCCACCCGAAAAAAACCACCCGACAACACCCCCAAACAGCGAAAAAGCTAAATCTCATACTTACAATATCTCTCCGCCTTCGGTCCAAACGTGCAGCTAGGTCATCATCATCAATCATCATAACTCCTGTTTTCCACCACGGATTTCCTGAAAAGCAAATGCAATCAAGATTAGATTGTCGCAGCAGTGCTTCGACAGAGACCCCGGCCGCAACCCACCCACGAACAGCAGGAAGCCCCCCAAAACGCTACATTGAGCAAGATGACAGAAGAAATAGCAAAAAAAAGGCTGTTCCTTAAGGATTTTGTCCAAAACACTTCTATCCGGTATTAGACCTTCCCAGGAATGCCCCAGGCAAGACCCGCCAACCCACCCGGAAAAAACCACCCGACAACACCCCCAAACAGCGAAAAAGCTAAATCTCATACTTACAATATCTCTCGGCCTTCGGTCCAAACGCGGCGCTGTGCAGCTAGGTCATCATCATCAATCATCATAACTCCTGTTTTCCACCACGGATTTCCTGAAAAGCAAATGCAATCAAGATTAGACTGTCGCAGCAGTGCTCCCAGACACCCAAAATCACCCACAAACACCCGGAACCCCGCCAAAGAGCACCCCAAAGGCAAGCAAGTCAGCAAAAACGGCAAGAAATTTCCACCTCATATTTGGTCCAAAACACTTTTGTCCATTATTAAAGCTTCACAGCAATGGGCCCAAATCCGTCAACTCACCCGCAAAGAAGTACAACACCCCCACAAGTGCTGAGTCTTTCTTCATTGGGCGTAATCCAGCACTCTGCTTTGAGGGAAATCACAGTCTGGAGGAGGAGGATAGAGGAGCATGTTCTTCAGAACTTGTGAACCTGAGGAATGTAGACTGCGGCACCTTCAAATCAATAAGCAAACAAGTGAAGACAGTTCTGATGATGGTCTTGTTTTTGGGATTAGGTGATTAAAGTTTGAATTAAATTAACTGTGCAAAACAAAGAAAGCGAGACACACAGCACACAGGAATAAAAGTGAATAAGGACGAAAAAGAAAGTTCTTGATTGATTGTCTCATTTTCAGGGCTCGGTGTCAGGGAATAAGAACAAGATTTCATCATCATACTCTGCGAATTCAGGCAGGATGAGGTCAGTGCCACCGAACAGAGAACAAATCCCCTCATCTACGTTGCCGTCCTCCTCGTCTTCATGCGGCGTGCTTTCTCGTACTTTGTAATCTGGTGGTATGAGGTGCTGATTCATCTTGATCATTGTCAGCCGCTCCACATTTTTGGGCGAGAGGCGGCTCCGTTTTGGAGTTACAATGCCACCAGCAGCACTGAAAACACGTTCAGAAGACACACTAGCGAGTGGGCAAGACAAATAGTTTATAGCCAGGTTGGAGAGCTGTGGCCACAATTGTTTTTTGCCATGCCAATACTGCAATGGCCCATCATTAAGAAAGACCTCTGTTGAGTCATTCATATAGTCCTGCACCATCGACTCAAGGTCATCAACGGTTCCTCCACTTTGCTTACTTTTTGCTGTGCCTTTGACATTTTTTCGAGAACCATACCCAAGCAAACTTAGCCAATCCTCCTCAGCAGCCACTGTTAGTGTTGTGTGTGGTGCAGAAGATGATCCAGTTGCCGGTGTCTTTAACGGCTGAGAGGTCACTTGTGCCCCAGCCACAGGTGCAGAAGTGGATTCTTGTGACTGGGGATGGCCTGCTGATGCTGCTTCTCCTTCAATAACCTGCCGTTCTTTTTCAAACCTCTTGGCTGACAAGGCTAACCAATGTTTGTACTTTTGAACATCTGCATCAGCAAAAGGAAAGAATGCTTCGCCTGCCAGCGCCTTTTTGTAGCGTGGATCCAGAATAGTAGCACAAATGTAATGCTGTTCTGACTTGATTTTTTGAAGACGTTCATCACCACGTAGGCGCTCTAATAATTTCTCAGACAAAATAAAATGGTCTTTTTTTTTTCCATCTTTTTCAAACTCAGAAGACACCGCCATCAGTTGGTGCTCCAGCATGCACAACAATGGGATAGCTTTTCCCAAATTACAGTCCTCCTGGCTGACTGCACGCGTGAAGAACTCAAAAGGACGAAGCATGTCTGTCAGGCTTTTAACTATGTCCCATTGCGCCGCACCCAACCGCATGTCCTCCTTCTGAGATGTACCCTCTGTGAAGAAATAGTGATCGAGTACCGTATACTGCTCATACAGACGCTCAAGCATGTAGAAGGTTGAGTTCCAACGTGTTGCCACCTCCTGGATGAGTGCTTTCACTGGCATTTGACGTTCAAGCAGCAGTCTCCTCAGATGCTTCCGGGCCTTAAAAGAATGGCTGAAATGGTTGCACATTTTGCGGCAGGTGGCCATTACCTCGAACGCTGGACTGTGTTTATCACTCAAGAATTTTTGAACTACCAGGTTGATACAGTGCGCCAAACACGGCACTCTAAAATAGTCACCCTGCCACATGGCCTTAACTACATTGGCGCCATTATCCGTGGAAACATAACCAATCTTGCGTTTTTGGGGGGGATAGCATTTTCAAGACGTTTTTGTCAAACTCTTCCAAAAGGTTTTCTGCTGTGTGACTTTTCTCCAAGCCAAACATGGCTAGTGTTGCATGTTTCCGAGCAGCTTTGAAAACTTTGTCCGGGTCAACACCTGCGTTTAGCTTTGCTTTAACACCTGAAAAAGAGACCCAGTGTGCAGTGATGCACATGTAATCAGCGCCTGCGCCACTGGTCCACATGTCTGTTGTCAGATGTATTGTGTGAACAGCACTCTTCTGCAAAGCTGCCCCAATCGCCTCCAGCACATCTTCATGTAGTGCTGGAACCGCAACTCTGGCAAAATAGAACCGGCTAGGAACCTTCCATTTAGGGCAGAGCGTTGCCACTAATTCTAGAAAACCTACCGCTTCTACAAAAGAAAAAGGGAGAAGGTCCACAGCTAGCATTTTAGCCAGCTTAGTGTTATACAGACGCGTCAGTGGGTGGTTGCGTTCATATGGCACGTCTGAAGTAAGCATTGTTCTAATGTTGCCCTGGACCAAGCATTTACGGGCTGATAATGACTTCGTTGACCCAATTTTGCTCGCTGGTGAACTTTTGTGCGTTGGTGTCTCACTCGCTCCAACACTCTTAGTGTGCCTCACATTGGGTGTGCTGCTGACAGGGGTACTGGGTGTAAGGGAAGTGTTTGACACGTCTTCTTCCTCCTCGTCATCATCAGATGAAACATCAACGTTTCCTTGAATTCGGCCTTTCGTGATCGCATCTAGGTGCGCAAACCATTTGACAGTGTGCTGTCTCCTAAGATGACCTCTCTGGCCTCCGGTACCATAGTTGGTACCTTGCTTACCACGACTAACTGCAGCCTTACAAAGGGTACAAATGGCAAACTTTGGATTTTTTTGACAAACAGTAAAGAAGTCCCAAACTGGGGACTTGAAGTGTCTGTGGGACCTGGAGGAGGCGGCGATACTGGTGGTGGTGGTCATGAAGCTAATGCCAGATGAAGTGGAGGATCTGCATTGCCCAACTTTTGTACGTTTTGCACTTTCACCGCCACTAATTAAGGTCGAGGTTGACGGAGGTCTCTTCTTGCCAGAAAGAAATATGGAAGCGGACGAGTTGGTGTACTACTTAACTCCAATGATTGTGGTGTTTCCACTGCCTCCTCATCGACAACATCATCATCATCATCACGCTCAGCAGCTCTTCGGGCTAGGGTCAAAATGTCTGTTTGCTGCATGCCCGCTGGGGCTGCAGTGACCTTTATGATGACTGGGTCGTCGTTGGCAGAGTCTTCATCAGCAGCAGTATCCGCCACTTCTTGTTGAGCCTCATCACACTCCATAACTCTGAGACTTTGGACGAGCTTCCTTTTACGCTTACCTACCTTTGTTGGATCATGGTGTGCCTCACTCTCAGACGGCTGTGGTGCTGGTTCCCAAGTTTGATCCGTATCATCAGAAGGAGGTGTGCTTGAAGAAGATGTAGACACCACCCTTGATCTCTTCCTTGCTAGGGGTGTGGAAGACAATGAAGGATCATCAGGAGGAGTGGCTTCCTCAAATGATACCTCGCCTTGATTGTCGATTTCCTGATGTGCCCCTACTTCGGGAGGAACAACTATTGTGGGCACTTGTTGTGACCCTCCATGCACCTCTGCTTGCGCATCTCCTTGCGCTGCCTCTCCTTCCACATGTACTTGGGCTTGTACTTGCACATGTGATTGTTGTTGCGGCTGTGGTTGTTCAACACTCGTCAGATGAGCTACAACAACCTGTGTTGATTGAGGGACATTACTGCTGCTTTCTTGCGATGAGCCAACATCACTGGTCGATGGTGATTGAAGAACTATACTGGCTGCCTCTCCAGCACTCAAGGGCTTGGACTTAAGTTGGCGTGGTGGTGGTGGTGGCACTGAGCCCAATGGAGCGGGGGTGCTGCTGCCAGCTTGGTCCCCAGCAGATCCCGCTGCTGCTGCAGGCATACTTTTTTCTTTACTCCCAAAAAAAGGGGCGGGCGGCACACCAGTGTCCTTGGTAACTTGCTTCTTCTGCTCCTTACTGGCACCTTTCTTGCTAGAGGAGCTACGGGTTACTTTTTTTGGGGCCATCTTCTTCAGAGCAGGTCAGCAGGCAGCAGTTGCACGAGTTGCAGAGGGTTCTGTGTCCAGACGTGACGTCGCGTGACGTTATGCTGCACACACACACCGCTGCAGGACTTCTTCCTGGCACTGGTGGTTCTCTTGAGTCTTCTTGTGCACCTAAAAGCAATGGAAGACAGAGGAACATCATTTCAGTTATACACCCCAAAAAATCGATAAAACACAGAAAAATTAGCACAATCCCATGCCATCCATGATGTTTACATTGAAGACACCCCACAGAAAGACTAGGGACATGCAAGTATGCAACACTCACTACCCCTGGGCATAATGGATGAAAAGTAGGCAAAATAAGTGCATGCCTCAGACACTGCCTCTCTTCAAAATGGCCCCTTACACCCCAAGCACATGTTGCCTGTACCAGCCAGCACTCAAGATGGCCATCACCACCACCCACATGGCCAGTCCACATCAACAGTACACCCCCAAAAAACAGAAAAACAGCCAGAAATCACCACAATCCAATGCCATCCATGATGTTTACATTAAAGAGAGTGAGACCAGACCACACCACAGGCAGGCACACTCAGTCCATGCACACCACCACCCCTGGGCAAAAGGCCACACCAGCAGCCCCCAAAAAACGACAAAAAACAATAAAATAAGCACAATCCCAGCCCATCCATGGCCTCAATTATGTTTAAATTCAAGAAGACACCCCACAGAAAGACTAGGCCCATGCAACACTCACCACCCCTGGGCAAAGGGCCACACCAGCAGCCCCCAAAAAACGACAAAAAACAATAAAATAAGCACAATCCCAGCCCATCCATGGCCTCAATTATGTTTAAATTCAAGAAGACACCCCACAGAAAGGCTAGGCCCATGCAACACTCACCACCCCTGGGCAAAGGGCCCCACCAGCAGGCCCAAAAAAACGACAAAAAACAATCAAATCAGCACAATCCCAGCCCATCCATGGCCTCAATGGTGTTTAAATTCAAGAAGACACCCCTCAGAAACACTAGGCCCATGCAACACTCACTACCCCTGGGCATAATGGATGAAAAGTAGGCAAAATAAGTGCAGGCCTCAGACACTGCCTCTCCTCAAAATGGCCCCTTACACCCCAAGCACATGTTGCCTGTACCAGCCAGCACTCAAGATGGCCACCACCACCACCCACATGGCCAGTCCACATCAACAGTACACCCCCCAAAACAGAAAAACAGCCAGAAATCACCACAATCCAATGCCATCCATGATGTTTACATTAAAGAGAGTGAGACCACACCACAGGCACACTCAGTCCATGCACCACCACCCCTGGGCAAAAGGCCACACCAGCAGCCCCCAAAAAACGACAAAAAACAATAAAATAAGCACAATCCCAGCCCATCCATGGCCTCAATTATGTTTAAATTCAAGAAGACACCCCACAGAAAGACTAGGCCCATGCAACACTCACCACCCCTGGGCAAAGGGCCCCACCAGCAGGCCCAAAAAAACGACAAAAAACAATCAAATCAGCACAATCCCAGCCCATCCATGGCCTCAATGGTGTTTAAATTCAAGAAGACACCCCTCAGAAACACTAGGCCCATGCAACACTCACTACCCCTGGGCATAATGGATGAAAAGTAGGCAAAATAAGTGCAGGCCTCAGACACTGCCTCTCCTCAAAATGGCCCCTTACACCCCAAGCACATGTTGCCTGTACCAGCCAGCACTCAAGATGGCCACCACCACCACCCACATGGCCAGTCCACATCAACAGTACACCCCCCAAAAACAGAAAAACAGCCAGAAATCACCACAATCCAATGCCATCCATGATGTTTACATTAAAGAGAGTGAGACCACACCACAGGCACACTCAGTCCATGCACCACCACCCCTGGGCAAAAGGCCACACCAGCAGCCCCCAAAAAACGACAAAAACCAATAAAATAAGCACAATCCCAGCCCATCCATGGCCTCAATTATGTTTAAATTCAAGAACACACCCCACAGAAAGACTAGGCCCATGCAACACTCACCACCCCTGGGCAAAGGGCCCAACCAGCAGGCCCAAAAAAATGACAAAAATCAGCACAATCCCAGCCCATCCATGGCCTCAATGGTGTTTAAATTCAACAAAACAGTTGTATCATGCACCCCTAACCAACCCTGGTCCTACTGGATACTGTGGCTACCCACAATATAATTTATTTAATGTTCTGAAAAAGTTCCAAAATTTTACTTGCAGCAACTGTAATGCCCCAAACAAACTTACTTGTGAAAGTTGATTTCTAATCCAAAAGTGATCCAAAGACAGTCAAAAAGGCCTCAAATCCAAATATCCAGCAGCACCCACAAAAAGTAATCCTTCCAGCTCCAGATCCAAATGAAAGTGACCAGGAGATGGACAAAGCACTGGGAGGAGCCTGCTGGACAGGAACAGGAAGTTGGAGACTGTGGGGCACTTCCTTCCTCCCCCCTCCCCAAAAATGGACTCCTTGCAAAAAAAAGCCCATGCAAATGTCAACCTGAGGAGTGATTCTGATAAAAATCATAATTTTCTGAAGGTTTATCCTGTTTGCTGGTGATTTTCTTGTGCAGAATTGCAAAAGCTCTATTTCGCGAGTGCGAGATTGTTCCTTTCCGCCGCAACTACGTGTTCGCAATTGCGAACTCTCGCGAGGTGTGCTGTGCAAGGTGGCAAGCCGTGATTACGTATTCGCGGGCGCCAAACTCCCGCGGGATCACACAGCAAGATCTAAAATGGCGCGGCACTCGCAAAGAAAAACAACTCGGCAAACGCTAAATGACGGAAAGTGAACGCCGTGCACCACGCCGCGCGCCGCAACCAAGCAAAAAATCCGCCGCGAGCGGATTCACGGATTTTCGACAAATTCGCGAGAGTTCGCGGATTGCGAATTTGTCGAAAATCCGAAAAATCCGCGATCGGAGCGGATTTTACGCCCATGCTTAGTGTCTAATGCTGCAGCTCCAGTTGCGTTGATAGCTGTCATCGCTGCCTTTCGGAGATAGGCCTCCCCGCCGGTGTCTATGTTCGAGTTTTTGCTATCTATACAGAGAGGCATCGAAGTCCTTCTGCTATCTGGTCGTCGTTTTCCACCATCTCTCTCCTTGTGCGTTGTAGAGGACTGCAATTTTAGACCGTTGGGCACGGGCTCTGAGTTTGCTTGCGAGGAGACGCCCTGGTTTATCTCCCCCTATGTAGTATGCATGCTTAAGTCGCAGGGTCGGATATTCAGCTCTATTAAGGTCAAGGCCTGCATGCTGTGCCCTGGCCATTGCAATTGCCGCCATATCCTAGGGGCTCCCGTTTGACTTTGCACTCTCTCTAATTCCACCACCGTAGCCGTGAGTGATTCCCTTTTTTCCTTTCGTTCTCTGGTTTCTGCAGCGGAGATAGCTATCAGTTCCCCCCTGACCACCGCTTTAAGGGCCCCCCACAGTGCTGTCAGGGGTGTGTCCGTATTATCATTGGTCATAAGGTAGTCAGTGATGCATTTGGATAGCTGTTGGGGTACCCCCTTTCTTTGTAGTAAGGTCTCCAGCAGTCGCCACCTCCCCTTTGGTGTTCAAGTCGGAGGTACGGTGATAGTCACTGACAACGGATCATGGTCAGAAAGTGCAGCTGGGGTGATGTCCACTGTGCTTACTAGTGTATTGAGCTCAGATGACCTGATAAAGTGGTGTAGCCTGGCGTATGTGTGGTGCACATGTGAGTAAAAGGAGTACTGTGTGCTCTGAGGATGGGCATCCCGCCAGAGATCCACCAATCAACTGCGACTCAACCAGTTCCTCCCCTCTGTCGATATTGCTCCTGTGGAGCCATAGCGATGGCCCGACCTATCTCTCTCTAGGTCCATGACCAGGTTGAAATCGCCTCCCACTAAGACCTGCCTTTCCTGAGGGCTTAGAATCTCTGACAGGGCGCCCTTGAGAAAGGTTTCTTGACCTGAGTTGGGGGCGTAAAGGGACCCTACAACCTTGGAGGTGCCTCCCACCCACACCTTATATGCCAGCAGCAGGCCCTTGATCTCTGCCACCTTATCGCCCACCTTGCCCTGGAAGTGCCTAGCAATCAATATAGCTTCCCCCGCTATCTTATCTGTAGTAGAGGAGTAGAACTGCTGGGGAAATGCCCGGGACTTCATTCTGAGCCAATCTCTGGACAGTAGATGCGTTGCTTGTAGTAGACATATCAAAGCCCCAGAGTTCTCTAAGTAAGACAAGATAGCTTGTCATTTAACGGGGTTATTTAACCCCTTCACATTAAGGGTGATAACCTGTAAGGTAGGTCTCAACATGATGCCTACATGAGTGGGGACTGACGTGCCAGTGGAAGTCTGCCATTGCCAGTTGCCCCGTGTGGCCCCCCTCCCTGGACAGCACACTGGTTCCTTCAACCCTCACCCTCCTCCCCTCCCCCTTTACCTTCCCCCTTCCTGAACCCCAACAACCCCCCTCGCAACTTAATTCCTTACATGCCCCTACCACCAAATTCCCCCCTCTCCCTCCTTAACCCCAACTGAGCATTCCCAACAGTTTACCATTGTCCAATGTCCAACATCCAAGGCCGCGGGCATGTGGTAAAGAAAGATCAGGGTCACCGTGTAGCCCAAGCGACCTGGGGCCCCCTCCTGACCCCCCCCCCAGGCAGCTATAGTTTGGCACTTGTGGATCCCCATGTGCTGCTTAGGTTTTCTCAGGAAATGAGGTGTCCCGTGACACCACTTCCAGGGCCGATGCCCTTTCCTGCAACATTATTGCGTGATCCGGCTTTGATTCAGCGGTGGGAGAGCGCCTACGGCCAACTCTCTGCCATCCACCCTCAATGATCGTTGTGAAGGGCAGGGGAAGCGCCCGGGCTATGGTGTGCTAGTCCGAGAAGCTCACAAGTCTCCTGGAGAGATCACATCTGGTGTAATTTGCCATTCCATTTAAAGGTCAATCGGAAGGGGTGGCCCCAAGAATATGGCACTCCTTTGTCCTTCACGAAGGTGATCACTTGTTTGAATGCTTTCCTCTTCTGCAGAGTGATGGAGGCCGGGTCCTGATAGAGGGCTACAGAATGTCCTTGGTATTTGAAGGGTTGTTTCAGTCGTGCCTCTCGCAATATGCGCTCCATCAGTGGGAAGTTCGGTAGAAAGGCGAGAATGTCCGGCGGGGGGGGGGGGGGGCGGCGCACGCATCCCCACGCCCACCCTGTGAGCTTGATCAATGCGGATCTCAAAGTCCGAGGTCTCACCCAGAATCTCCCTGAAGAGGCTTTGGAGGTATTTGGCAACGTCCACCCCTTCTTCTCATAGTGGGATCCCTCGGACGCGGATTTTATTGCGTCATGACCGATTTTCCAGGTCTTCGGTGTGCGCCTGTAGGTGCATCTGCTGATCCTTGAGGCAAATGATTTCCTGCTGCAAGAGCTCTAGCCCCTCATTTTTGGATTGTTCGCCATTCTCAATGGCAGCTACACACTCCTCCAGCTCGTCGACATCTTGGCTTATCCCTCTCACTTCTCCTGCAACCTCTTGTTTAAATGTTTGAAAATCTATACAGGACAGTGATTGGCACTTCCCCCTCATCTTGTTCTGCGTGTGGTTTAGAGGCCGGTGGGGTAAGCCCCACTCTGTCCCCTGCTGTGGAGCCTTTAGTAAGCATTTATTTCAGTGAACGCTCCCCCTTCTTCCTCATAGTGGCCATCGTTAGGCCCCCCCTCCCATCCATCCAGAGCCTCTGTTCCTTGCCCGCGTAGGTGCCGCCAGGAACCTCGCTATGTATGATGGGAGGAAAAATGCCACCGGTCACACTCTGACTCCTGTCTCGTGGGATTCCTCTTCCTTTCCAGGCCTCGTCGATTGCGTGACTGCTTCCTAGAGTTCTATGTGAGCTCTAGCCACCTTGTGCCTCGTCGCAGTGCTTCGCTAGCCCCAGGGAAATGCTTGCGCACCTGCGGCGTGACCCTCCCGCTGGAGCATTCACATGCAGGCTGCTATGATTCTCACATAGAGTCGAAGGGAAAGGCCAGCGGGCACGCCGCACCCGCGGGGTTCTTTTCTGTTGGCCAGCCGTGGCCTTGCCGCCCTATGTGATCCTCTTGGTCTTAGGCAACTCGTAGGGCCACTGCATGGAAGTGAGGGGTAGCCCCCTCCCTTGTCAGACCCTCTCGCCTTGCGGCTTTCGGCTGTGGGTCATCCTGCGTGGCTCTCACGCGGCATCACCTGAAGTCGGCCCAGGCGGGTCCATAAATAGCAACACCGAATGCTATGTCTGTCCAGTTGGGGGGGCCTCACGCCTGTCGCTAACATGCCATCATCCCCGTAGAAGGTTGCTGGGATTTGCGACTGACTAATGGCCCGAGTATTAGCTCCCCCTCCGTCCTGAGCGGTGGCGGCCTCGCCGTGTGGTACCTGGCTCTGTGTGCTGTCCGACAATGCGGGGTTGGGCCCTGTAAGTCAGCCTGTATGTGTCTGCTTCCAGCTTGCATTCCCCCAAGCCCCGCAGCGTTCCTTGTTGCTCCGTCCCACCAGAGGCCGTTGCTGTGTTCCGTGTAAGGGCTTACGTGCTTGTCCTGCTGTCCGCGCGGGCCGCGCCCCCTCCCATGCACTCTTGATTTAATCCTCCTGCAGGTGGCCTCCAAGCGCCGGACTCACAGCTTGTAATCTCGGCATGGGTGACGTGCACCCCTTGGTCCAGCCGCCTTACTCGTTATGCCCCCAGAAGCGGACACTGTGTGGTGCAAATCTCCGCTGAGGATCTTGGTGCCGAGCCATTACTCACGGAGGCCAACCAGCCATGCCCTTGGTTTTTGTGCCGCCATCTAGGGAAGAGCCTTCGACTCACACTCGCCTCCTCTTTGCACACTCAGGACTGGCTCTCATTCGCAGACGTGGAGTATGCCTGTTAGATTTTGGGGGTTCTAGTTGGCACAGGTAGGTACTCGTGACAAATAGGGACCCTTTCCTCTAGTCAGGGTAAGGGGGTACACTCTTAAAATAACCCCTGCTCACCCCCTTCGTAGCTTGGCACGAGCACACAGGCTTATCTAAGAGGCAGTGTGTAAAGCATTTGTGAACACATACAGTAATCAAGTGACAACACTACAGATGGACCCCACACAGTTGTATATTAAAAATAAGTATTCTTTATATAGATTGAGCACATGACCACAAACGACAAAAATCCACAATACTGTACTTAAAATGGTAGAATTAGCTTAGTTCTCTTTAGATCTTAAAATGCGTCACTTTGAGTTAATGTACTTTAAAATGCGATATGCAGGGCAACAAAAGTGTTTTGCAAAGATGGTGATGCGTTGATTCCTTACTGCCTTTCCGGGGGAATGCCGCGAGCAATGCCGCGATGCGATGAAAAGTTGGTGCAAAAACTTAAAGACGTTGTTTTCTTCTTGATGCGGCACGGTTCTCCGATGTTGCGAGAAATCTTGACTCAATGCATCAGCTGCAGCGGTGACACCCTTGTTCCGTGATGCGATGACAGCGGCTCCGACGGTGGCATGCTTCTCCGTGGATGCGAGGCGATTCTCTTGATGCGGTGCAATGCGACAGCTACAGGGGCGACATCCACAATGCGACGGCAGCGGCTGCGAGGGCAACATGCTACTTCTTTGTTGCGAGACGCTTCCAGCTCCTTGTGACACGCAGTCCCTCAGAAGGCCCAAAACCGCAGCAGGCACTTCTAAAGAACTCTTGGGGAGCTGGGGTTTGAAGTCTGTTGTCCCTGAGACTTCAGCAGGAGGCAAGCTCTTCTCTCAAGCCCTTGGAGATCCTTTACAAGTTGAATAAAGTGCACACAAAGCCCTTTCTCCTTTCTTTGTCAGACAGGCAACCACTGCAGGCCAACCCCCCAAGCAGCACTTCAGCTGCAAAAAGGGCCAAGTCCAACAATGCCCCTGCGGGTGACTACTTCTGCCATGTCAGTCCCTCCACTGGTCGCCGCTCCCCTCTCGTCCCAAGGGAAGGTTGCTATACGGTCGCGCTTCTAGGGGAGGCCGCCGGAGTCCAACACTCGCCCATGCAGGCCCACAAGACGCAACCTCGATTTCTGCGCTGCCGGGACTTCTATCTCTTGACTGCTCCCTTCCAGTCAGCCGGAACACACCTCCTCCATCGCCGGTTCTCACTCACAGTCTTTGAGAACGCCGCCTCTGGAGCCGGCCCCGAATCCAGCGATACCTCCATAGCTCAGGAGCCTGGTGTTAGTTGTCCGCCCCTTTGCTCCGCTGAGCTCACGGCCTGGGCGCCATTTTCTCTGGAGAGCGCCGGGCTGCTTTGTGGGTCGCCGTGACGTCCACGGACTTCCAAACTGCTCCCTGCAATGACGCTTCACTCCTGCAAGCTGTGCCACCGTTTATGATGCACAATGTTAGGAATTAGACTAGGTTCCCGCAGTCCTGTCTCAATCTTCAAGCACATTTGGTCACATGGCTGGGAGCAGACTACAAAGGGGAGTGTCTGAGTGGAGCCCGATGCTTGTTATCTACTTTGTTAACGCTCACCCTGAGGATTGTGGTTTTGGAGTCTCCAGTGCCTTCGTGTCTTCGTGAGGATCGTGGTTTGTTTGGGCTCCCTTCATTTCCTGTCAGCTCTTGGGTCAGGCAGCATATGCGACCATCACGGCAAAAATCGGAGTATTCCGCTAATGGTCCTGGGCTGAATAGAAGCATCGTTGCAGCCTTGAGGAGCCTTATGAATATTTAATAAGACTCTCGTGAATTCGGAATCCCTTGTTTTTGGACTGTAAAACGAGATATCGCCATACCGGTGACTCGCGTCCCTTTCACTTCCTGAAATTTTGTAACCGCTCCACGTCGTTGTGTGGAGCTTGGGTCAAAACGTGAGTCTGTTGTTTCATCGCGTTTTTCTTTCTTTGTTTAGTAGTGGCCACTATTTTTGTTGCATTTTCGGGCTGCCTTATTTTTGGCCTCAATTTAGTAGGGGTTTTTCTCTGTTTGCAGAGTTTTTCCCCCTGGAGTGGTTTTTAGTCCTTTCTATGCGAGGAGTGGTATTCTGGAACATTGATGTCTTCAAAGTTTCCCTGGACTCCAGTATGAGGATACATCACTAGCCTGGACTGGTGCTGTCCGTGCCCTATGCAATATAAAATAGGGGAAGGAGGAGTCCAAAAGAGGTGTTTTTTCTTGTTCTCCGTGTCTTGTCTCTACCCAATTCCTTTTTTTCCCACCCTCTCCCGGTGCCCCAGTGATAGGTTCACTGTAATTGAGATTCAGTGGCCGTTACGGGGGTGGTGGCAGAGGAATGGGGTAATCCTTGTTCCTGCAGTGTTGGGCAAAGTCGGATGGTGTGCAATTTGACACACAACTGGGGATTTTGCTAATTAAATGGCCAGAAAAGGGGACCCGCTGCGAGGAGCCTTCTGATTCTGCGACGGTTCAGGTCGCCATCTTGACCACGCCCCTTGAGTTTTCACCCTCAGCGAACACACAACGTTCTTGTGTAGTGTAGTTCCTATCATCCCAATAGGCTCTGCGCATTGGAATAATACCTACAATAGTAAAGGCCTAGATCAGACGTTAACTAGGTCTACTACTGTCGATATTAGACTTAAAGTTTTGGGTTTGCCAGCTTAGCTCAGAGTTCACTAGAAACTTTCTCGAATGTTCAGGTAGGACTTAACTTCCCTGATTAGACAAGAAGGGATTTAGTTTCTGACAACCATAGAACATGACAACTTTGCTCTCCCCTAATCAAGAGTATATCTCGAGAGTCGTGTGAACAAAAGGCAATTTATTTTACTCAGTCAGTACGTGCATTCTTAGTCTCATCAGATTGTAGAGAAAAGGAAGAGACGGGCGTGTTCAATAAAAAGGTGTTATTTATTGATCAGTCTCTTTTCTCATACAAGAGAAATGGATCAATATTATTGCAATACTTATAGTTAAGTAAAGTGCATACATTAAAAGCAATAGTATAAAATAATACTGTAAAAACATTGATATGGTTTCTAAGCCATATGATGTTTAAAATTAATAAAATATATTACATACACATATACATTTGACTAAACGTACTCAACTGGTGTTTCTAAATACGCCTACCCCGTGTACCTGACCTAAGCCTGATGCGTGGGCGGGAATAGAAAGTTACAGTTTAAGTTAAGTTTGGTTTTGCCAAGTGACTAACTTAAGAATTCTCTGTGAGGGGTTATTCAGTTCTGTACCTGGAAGTTAGGATGAATGAGGGATGGTATCTCTCTCTCTGGTCTCGATATTCCAGGCTGCCTGCGAGGGCTACCCGGAAGCGCCGGTGCTGGGTCTCTCGGCAGGAGAAAGCAGCGCGTCTCGTTCTCAGCGCGTCAGGAAGGCGGGGCTGTTGCCAGCGGGGTCTGCTCTGCTCTGGGCTTCGGCAAGTATGGCTGCTCCGTCTCGTCACCACCGTGTGTTTGCATAGGGCAAGATCGGTAATATTTATACCTTTAAGGTGCCGAGATTGACGTAAGGATGGACATAGATACGTCAATAAAGATGTCATACGACCAGGTCGTTAGCACATTCTTTTGCTGAAGTTCTCTGTGAAATCAAAACAATGGCCGCACGGATTTTCCAGGTTGTCATAGGTTTGATTTGTTATGAGAACTCCGTATGCCTTATCAGGGGCTGGAGGAATGTCGCTTGTCTAATTAGATCGCAAGCGTTATGACCTAATCAGATAACACGTTCCTGTGCCGTAGTGTGACTGCGTCAGATAACGGTATCTGCATCATGGGGGTTTTCTGTCTCATGGGCTGACTGCTAGTTAACTTGTTAGTTTGTTTAACCAGAATAGGGTCAGGAATAGGGGGATCGATTCAGAACCTATAGGAATACATGACACCCACTCCACGCTAACTATGGACATATTTACTAATCTAGGCATAGTATAACATAGTACAACATACTATAGAGTAGTGTGTATACCTTACCACCCCAAAATACATAAATGCATTTTGAAACTTTCAAATATACGGAAAAATTGCAGTTATATGTATTGTATGCACTTAAGCTGTAGAATAATGCCAAAGCAATTACGCATTTTCATACATTAATGCTATTTGGTATATGAGAAATTACACATGAAATGGCTCTTAATACAGAAAAAAGGTTCGAGACCATTCCATCACATAATAAAATATTTATGAACATACCAGCAGGCAGCTAATGTCTATAAAGAATACTCAATAATAGAAATCTTAGTTCTCTAGGAATAGTTTCTTACTTTAAGCAGAAGATAAGTGTCCCGAAAAATTGTAAAAAACATTTTGGGGCTGCTGAAAAATTGCTGTCCGTGAACTGGAGTAAAAATAGTTCATGTGACTTTGTTTTTAAAGTTGAAGGCCGAATTCAGGGAACGCCGTGTGCGAGTTTGCTCAAAAGTCTCTATTTCTGCTCTGGTGAGAACATCATATCATTTAGGCTTTCGAAAAAACTGTCAACAGTTTCATGGGAAAGTTCCACTAACTCGGAAATAGGTGTAACCATGCATTCGTGCGCATGATTATCTCCATTGACATTCTGATTTGCATTGCTGACAGAAGGTCGTACCTGATCGATGCTGCTTTCATCTTGAACTTCATCACCCATCAATCGTAGTGGTGAAGCTTCCACGAATGCCGTCATCAGGATTGGTAGCCTTTGAGGGCAGCACAAAGCGTGAACCTTTATTGGGCTCAACAATGTTTCTGCATCCATTGGCGCATCCGATTGTAGCGTCAGACAGGTGTCTAACACGCATTCTTCTCCGCATAGCAGACATCTTAATACAGGTAAAACACATCTTTGCCACATTGGTCGAAATGATAGAAACCAAGTCATGTTCAGGTCTCTAAGCCGGGAAAGTCCCAGGATTTTTGTTATCCGGTCCCGGTATCCAATGGCTAGGATTGTTTCTTCCATTGTCGTGAGAGTTTGGTCTGTGACATGGGTTGCCATAACGAAAAATAAGGACTAAGAATAGGATTCCTGCAATTAGTCCCAGGATCAGGGGAAGTCCGCCAAAAATCGAATGGACGAAATCTGGAAAAATACCCAGTATGGCTTTGAATGGTGTTAATGCCATTGAAAATACTGTCTTAAATACCTTTGAGACCCCAGTGGTATCAGAAATATTTAAGATTTCATTAAGGATTTCCGCGAAATGTACGGGGGAATTAGTCGATAACAATGAATGTATCTCTGCAGTCGTCCTTGCGACTTGTAGATCATACGTTTCTTTTGATGACGTGAGCCTTGTAGGCGTCTGAAGAAGCACTGTTTTCATTCTGCTTAAAGTATCTATTCGAATAGAAGTAATTTTCAAATTGGGCCATGCCCTTGCCTCCCTGTCTAGAAAGGAGCTGGGGAACAATGAGCGTCCGCAGCACTTGACCTTTGCAGTCGTAGTTACGAGATAAGGAGTCCCGGGCATAAGACTACAGCATCTGCGGTCTACAATTAGAATGTAACTCCCATTATAGAGTCTTTGAAAGAATGGTTCTATCTCAGTTGCAGGTGCGCCTTGCTGGTGACATGAAAGGTTGTATGAATTCCCTTCACAGGCTCCATGCAAACTAATTCCGTTACACAGAAGCGTGCCGCTTAGTGACATCGCACAATTATTGCCACTAAGAAACACTTTCTGTCCTTTATTACTGACACATGCATGTGAATAGGGCAGGTTCCATGTTGTTTTAATGTACCCCTTTCCCAATTTTTCGTACATGCCAGCCTGTATATATTTTTGGCAGTATTGAAACCTGAAGGTTGAGATTGGAATATTTATTATCCCATGTATTATCCATTCACTGACAGGTCGTTCTGACATTGTCACTGGTAATCTCTCAAGTTTCTCAATGCTCAGGATTGTATAATCAGCACCCTTCTGGGCCATACTGATTTGTCTATCAGTAAGGTTAAAGATTTGGAATAGTGACGTTGTGTTGATTAAACGCCAAGGCACATAGCCTGAACGCAGATTTTGTAACGTCCAGCCAAGCTGTACAATAGAACGCAATTGTGACTGACCGTGTTGTAACAACAGTAAGTCTTGCGATAATATGTCGATTGCTGAAGACACAATGCTGTCCAAAGAAAAAATTCTGGAGGACAGAGTCATTAACCCATTGTCCACTACAGAAAGTGATTTTTCCAAATTAATACGGTCAATTTCCCGTATTCTCTCTGCTGTTTCAATTTGAGTAACCTTCCAGGCCTCATTGTATGCTGCATATACAGAGGCTGCTATGAAACGTTTTTGACGCTGTTTGCGTGGTCCCATAATGAAATCACGCAAGTCAGCACCATCAGTAAGTAAAGTTAGGTGTTGCTTAATTTCTGCCAGTGTGGAAGTTTGTAGCCATTGAAGGCATAATTTGCCCACACTGTAGGTTGTTATTATCCCTGGGTGATGTCTTTGGGGATATCTAGGCTCTGGCCTGGTCATTTTGAACCCCTGTGTTTTGTTCAGGAATCTGTCTTGACAGTTATTTGTATCTGTGGGCCAGATCAACCACTGTTTCCAATTTGGATGTGTTCTGTTTTGGTTTAATATATGGTTTACGTCTATCTCTTCATCTGTATCAGAGCTATTGCTGAACATTGTTGGCTTTGGAATAGACGGTTTATTTAAGTCTTTGATTTTGGCTAAGCCAAGACAGGTGGTTTGTTGGACAGTGTCATTTAAAAATATAATTTGTTCTGGGATCATGCAGGCTCTAAACAGTGATTCTATACCCTGTACTTGCCAATCTTTTGTACCCCAAACACTTTTCAATTCAACATTTTTGTCCCAATAATCAAAACCAAAAGTATTCATTTTTTCAAAGAATGAATCTGAATATATCAATTTTGTGTTGGTTATCATGGTCTTGGTCCCTGTCTTGTTTGACAATTTGAAATAAAATGTTTCAGCATTACTTGTGTTAAAACCTGAAAAGTATGAATATTTGTCATAGAAGGTTCTTGAGCTTCCTTTCGGAGGCGTTGCACAATGTTCCCATTGATTATAATTTAAAACATTTCTAGGCTGTGCAGATCTATGTAGAAAATGGTTACCATAGTGGTTATAACAGTACATACTATCATAATTTGTAGAACCCTGCAAATAATCATGTTTGGTAAATTTAGCAGACATTACTAAGTCAGACATCATATTATTAATGCTTTCGAAGTCCCAATCATCAGCAAATGAGTTTGGTTTTACAAAGTCACTCAATGAGATCTTAATTTGGTGTGGATATTTCAGGATTTCCACCGGACCGTAGATTTCGTAGTCAGTGTTGTCCCATGCTACCCCACCCGGTATCGGATTGGCTGTGAAGTTGACTGAAGAAAGTTCTCTTTTCTCTACGTGTGAAGATGTGTGTGGTTTGAGGATCAAGTTGATTTTCTGACTTGCTGTGTCCATTTTAGCATATTTTCCCTCAATGAAGCGTCCCAAAGTTAGTATCATGATGAGCCAAAGTATGAGGATAAATGCACCAAAACCCACCCAAAATTCAATCCATGGAGAAATCAGATATGTTTCTTTTAGTTGCTTCAAAAGTTCTTTAGCTTTATCTTTAAAGGATTTTGATGATGGCTGTGTCTTTGATTCACTGAGGCTTTCAGAGGAATCATCGAAGTTTATGAAGTAGCCGGATGCAGTTCTGTCAATTGTTCCAATTGCTTCAGGATTATTGTTTCTTGCGTTTTCACTCGGTACTTCATTATAGATTGGTGTGTCTCTGCTAAATGTTTTTATTTGGGTTTTCAGAGGTCTTAGTTCTATTGCATTGTTGCATAGTCCTTGTTGTTCTTCTGTAGGCGTTTCGAATGTGATGAGCCTCTTCGGTAGGACCTCTGTACTGGTAGCAAACCTTGGTGTTCTGCTACTTATTGGGAGTCCACTTGGCCTACTGTTTGTTATCGGCCACATGATTGTGGTTTTACCAGGTCGATGGATACAACTCGGTTCTCCTTTTTACCAGCAAGTGGCGGTAGTACAACTGATCTTGTCCCGTTGACAGACAAGACAGGAACTGCTTTTCTGTAAGAAGGCCCAAATTCCTTCTTTACCGCGATCTTTTCCCTGACTAGATCCCCGACTTTTGGAATCCAGACAGGTCTTGCTGGGACAGGTGGTGGTTCTTCAGTGGTTGTTGGCTGTTGTTTCAACTTTATGTTGCTCAGGTCTTTTCTTGTTTTGTTTAAGTCCTGTAAAATAGCCAAACGGTCTTTGATATCAAAGCTTTTTTCTTTCACCACTGAAGTCTGACTATCAATGTCAGAGATCAACATCCTAGTTCCAAATAATAATTCGTACGCACTGAATCCCTTCAGAGAATTTCTTGGCAAGTTATTTAGACTACGTTGGACACTTATTAGATGTTTGACCCACCCAGCTCCCGAACCTAATATCCTTTCCGTTATAGATTGCTTTATGCCTTGGTTTTTTCTTTACACCATCCCGTATCCCTCAGGAAGGAAGTGAGAAGATTCCCGCTGTGCTATGCTCATTTGGCCATGTTTCCCATCAGGCTGGAGGGCTAGAGTGAAAACAATGGTCAAACGTAGCATGCTCTTAGCGTATATGCAATTTAGACTCGCTAATCTTTGTATAACAGTCCAGACGTCAGCCGAGTGCTGGTGATCTACATTATAAGTGGAAACTAGCCTGTATATGTTAATCGCAAGCCTTGCTTTTTACTGTTGATTTTTTCTGGAGTGAAACGACGAGGTATTACACTGTTTCTCTCCCCACTGCGATTTCTGTTGCAGTTTGGGCAGTTTTTCACAAACATGGTGTGGTGCAGGCTCATGCCTGGCCACCAGTACCTTGATTGTAATTCTTCCAGAGAATCTTTTAGTTTGAGGTGTCTGAGACCCTCGCCCATATGTGCGTCTGCGATTAACAAGTTTTTCCTGTCCATGTTTGGAATCACTCTATCCCCCACTCCAGGGATTCGAGCAAAAGGGACGGAGTTTGCATCGATTATGTATGTATAATTGAGTGGATAGTTGATCGGTAGCGCTGAGCAGTCGCCTTTTGATGACGTTTTCACCGCCAGCACTGTTTCACCGTCAATGTATTTTAATGTACGCTTTTCTCGAACTACGGGAGCCGATTTAGTGGCTGCCGCTGTGGCTGTTTCAGCCAATGAATTCCCTGCAACGTGAACGCCATCACGTTGATGACTCAGTGAGTGTGTCACGTGAGTCTTTGGTAGTTCTTTCTGTAAAAGAGCTACTTGTTCCCATAGCAGTTTCTCTTTTATTGGTGCATCACTGTCATCTTTGTAACCGTTTTGAATCCATGTCTGCAAATCCTTGTTGTATGATTTGACGCAGTAATATGAATCAGACACTATAAGTGTCGGGAATTCGCGATCCGCATTATCTAGCGCCATTTTCAAAGCTAATATCTCAGTTTGTTGTTCTGAATTAGTTTCTACTGAGTGTGTTTTTGTTAATAGAGGTCTTAGTTTACCTCCGCGCCACACTTCTTTTGTAATCTCACATGTGGGGTTGTATGCTTGTTCTCCCCAAACGGAGGGTTGAGCATGTCCGTTTGTATAAATTACACAGGCGTAATGTCGTAAAGGCAGAATGTCGATTGGCAGAGGGAATATTTTTTCATATTCTAAATTTTTCAACTCTTCTAGTTCTGGATCAAAGTAGTAGTATACTTTGTCCGTTGTGATTGAATTCACCCATTGTATCCATGCCGGATCCAATGTTGTTGTTGGTAAATTACATGGTGTTGTTAATGCCTCAAAGGCTGATTCAGCTGTTCTGACTGTGATATGTCTACCGTCAGCTTGATCTTTTTCTCTAGCTATTGCGGTTTGAACTGCATGAAAATTTTTTACTTTATTGCTGAACTTCTGTTCAGCTTCTGTGTACAAGTGTGATTTGAATGCAATTGGTACCTTATCTCCCTCATTAGAGGTCAGGTATGTGAATCCGCATCTCCCTGGGATGACTCGAATCACAAGATTGCGTGTATTGTCACGTGTTTCTAATTTTGTTTTAATTAGCATGTCTGTTTGTAAGGATCTCAGAATTTCTGTGTGTATTTGAGTCCAATTGGATCTTTTAAAATCTGGTTTTATCAGATCATAAAGGGGTTTAACCCTTTCTGCGTAATTTGCAATGTATGTTTTTCCGAAATTTAGGAAGCCTAGAATTCACTGTAGGTTTTTTAGTGTTCTAGGTGCTTGGATTACGGCACATTTCTCTAGGAAATTGTCCGCCAGGCTTTTGCCTTCACTTGATAATTCATATCCTAAGAACAGGACTTTCAGATGGGCAATTCTGGATTTTTTAAAGTTGAATTTGTAACCCTCTGCTGCGAACCCAAGTATTATGGTGTTCACTCTCTTCAAGTGAGTATCCAAGTCATCATCTGTTAGGTATATGTCGTCGACATAAGATAATGCTTCATCATCATATATTTGTAGTAATTCTGTTACTCTCGCTGAGAATACTCCCGGGCTGTTCTTGTACCCCTGGGCTAACCGACAGAATTGTTTTTGAGTGCCATTTATTGAGAATGCAGTTAAATATCTGCTCTCCGGTGCTATGTTTTGACAAAAGAATCCATTAGAGATGTCTAAGGTTGTTTTGTATTTTTTGCGCACTATGTTATTCATTAGTGCAGCACTATGTGAGTTTTGCACTGCAAAAGTTTTGCAACATGTGTTAAGGTGTCGGTAATCCAAAACTAGACGGTATGAATTGTCTGGTTTGGAGACCGGAAACAAAGGGTTGTTCATTTGTGAGGTGCAAGTTTCAATCACCCCCTGGTATTCTAGCTGATCTAGTATTTCTTTTACCTGTTTTTTAGCTTCTTGCTTAATTGGGTACTGCCTTTGTGCAGCAGGTTGTGATTTTAACTGGATTTTGTGAGGAGGAGAGTCCTCATCCCATCCTACATGATTTTTATATAAAGCAGGAGCTAGAGCCACTGCCCACTTTCTAGCAAGTGTGTATTTTTTATGAATTGGGATATGATTTGAGAAGGCAGGCATAATTATTTCTTCGCCATGAGGGCACTCCCTGACAAACTCTGGTGGCCAGTCTTTTTCAGCTAGAAGGATGTCATAGCCCTTAGAGAGATTATCCCAAAATAGTCCCCTTATTTTTCTAGTCTTATCCCCCTCTATACGCAATGTTATTTCGTATATTTTGTGAGGTTTGCTAACTCTGGTGTCTGCAGTTTCCACTTGAAGATATTCATTCGTGTCCACTGTCTCCAGATGATTCATAAGGACTTTGCGAGCTATGCTCACTTCTGCTGCGCTGTCTAGCATTGTCTGAGCCCATTCTCCGTTTTTCAGTTGTGTCCTCAGAATTCTCGGCATTGTTAACTATTTTAATGCTGGCTACCTTCTTTTTTGGAAATTGTAATTTCTTTTTTAGCTGAGCAGGTTCCTTGTCTTTGGACTTGGCGTGCTCTTCTCTTTGTTCTGATCGTCCTCTTCTTTCCGATTTCTGCGAGGAAGTCTGAAAAGATTGAGAGGGGCGTTTATCAATGTCTTGATATCTATCAGGCTTTTTTATATTATCCCTATTTCTAAGGTTATATCTTTTCCCAGAGGGGTCACTCTGAGGTGACCTGTGTCTTTGGTTCGGAGATTTCTCCCTTCGCCTAGGAGACCTTCCCCTGGACTGGAATTTCTTTTCTTTAGGATTGGATTGTTTGTTTCCATCCCAGTTCTTTTTTGGTGAATTATTATTAAAAAAAAAATTTCAGGACTTTCAGTCAGTTGCGGTTTTACTGGTATTCCACCTAAACTATCTCTACCTAGTTCCTCATAGGATTTTTCTATGATTCTGGCAATTTCAGCTGGTTGGTCTGCTATATCTGTCTCTTTTAACCTCTGGCGGATCGCCACGTTTGCTGCTTCTCCCTTTATGTTGGCTAATAATATAGCCGAGACCTGCTTGAAGTCTTTTAGTAATTTCATACCAAGAGTTAAGGCAGGTTCTGGACCGTATTCGTCTTGAATTTGTTTTAGCACATCTGGTATTACCGAAATGGATGGAACACCGTGCGTTTTTGTGTAGATGGAAGCAAAGACTGTACCCCAAGTGTCACAGTCCTCAATGTGTGGTGCGATTCCCATTGGAAGACAGATAGTCAGAATCCTGTGTTTTTCTAGCGGGGTGGTGTCTGGAAACACCGCCTCTATTTGGGTGATCTTTTGCGCTAGCCAGAATGGTATTTGTTCCCGTTTAGCCGGTACTTTACCTAGGCAGGACTGGATGTTCTGTGGTGTAATTTTATTTGTGTTCCCCTGGTGAGGGGTCAGCTGTGGAATTTTAATTGCTGGCTGAATTGTTGAAGTCCGCATCACATACTGGACTAATTGTCTATGTATTTGTATTAATTGTTTTAGCTGTGTTAAAAGCTCTGGTGCAGGCATTCTTTCGATGTCTGGATGTGGTGTGTATCCGGCTAGGACCGGCCACGTTGCTCCTGGTCTACCTAAAGGACCGAGCCTGGTGATGTGATTATTATGTTTTAGGGCGCCATCAAATAAGAGCAAATGCTCTTGAAATTTGAGTGGTACTTCCACCTCCTCGAAAGGAGTGTACGTTTCAGGAGGTTCCTCTATTTTGTAATAGTGGAAGTACTTTGTTACAGGATTTGCTGCTGGAAAATGTATCCATGAATAGTATACCTCTGTCTGCCGATATTCGTGTGCCTCAATTACGAATATGACTGTACCACCTCTAGGTGTCAGTCCATTTTCTATAAGTTTTATGGTTATAGATTTCCTTTTGATGACCGGGATGAGTATTATCTCCGGGTCTGCGTCTTGCATAGTAGCATCAGCTGCTGCGAGTTCAGTTGCTATTCTAACTGTCTCTCTTTCTTCATCACTGTCCATTTTACCGACAGGATGGTTATTTCTTTTGTTTGCAGATCAGGTTTCTTATGGAAACAAAGATTAGATGCACAATATTTTGGAACAGTGTATCCTTCAACGTTGACTATACCAAGAACCATACATAGGAGTTCCCTCCTGCGAGGTTTTGGAGGATATAACCTTTCACCCACTCCAGACGTCTTTGGAGTATTATGGGAAAAGGGGTCTGAGTGAGAAAGCACGACTGAGTTACTCTAAATGTCTTACGTTAGTTTTATCGCCCTTTCCAAACACGTTGGGCGCCATGTAGTGTAGTTCCTATCATCCCAATAGGCTCTGCGCATTGGAATAATACCTACAATAGTAAAGGCCTAGATCAGACGTTAACTAGGTCTACTACTGTCGATATTAGACTTAAAGTTTTGGGTTTGCCAGCTTAGCTCAGAGTTCACTAGAAACTTTCTCGAATGTTCAGGTAGGACTTAACTTCCCTGATTAGACAAGAAGGGATTTAGTTTCTGACAACCATAGAACATGACAACTTTGCTCTCCCCTAATCAAGAGTATATCTCGAGAGTCGTGTGAACAAAAGGCAATTTATTTTACTCAGTCAGTACGTGCATTCTTAGTCTCATCAGATTGTAGAGAAAAGGAAGAGACGGGCGTGTTCAATAAAAAGGTGTTATTTATTGATCAGTCTCTTTTCTCATACAAGAGAAATGGATCGATATTATTGCAATACTTATAGTTAAGTAAAGTGCATACATTAAAAGCAATAGTATAAAATAATACTGTAAAAACATTGATATGGTTTCTAAGCCATATGATGTTTAAAATGAATAAAATATATTACATACACATATACATTTGACTAAACGTACTCAACTGGTGTTTCTAAATACGCCTACCCCGTGTACCTGAACTAAGCCTGATGCGTGGGCGGGAATAGAAAGTTACAGTTTAAGTTAAGTTTGGTTTTGCCAAGTGACTAACTTAAGAATTCTCTGTGAGGGGTTATTCAGTTCTGTACCTGGAAGTTAGGATGAATGAGGGATGGTATCTCTCTCTCTGGTCTCGATATTCCAGGCTGCCTGCGAGGGCTACCCGGAAGCGCCGGTGCTGGGTCTCTCGGCAGGAGAAAGCAGCGAGTCTCGTTCTCAGCGCGTCAGGAAGGCGGGGCTGTTGCCAGCGGGGTCTGCTCTGCTCTGGGCTTCGGCAAGTATGGCTGCTCCGTCTCGTCACCACCGTGTGTTTGCATAGGGCAAGATCGGTAATATTTATACCTTTAAGGTGCCGAGATTGACGTAAGGATGGACATAGATACGTCAATAAAGATGTCATACGACCAGGTCGTTAGCACATTCTTTTGCTGAAGTTCTCTGTGAAATCAAAACAATGGCCGCACGGATTTTCCAGGTTGTCATAGGTTTGATTTGTTATGAGAACTTCGTATGCCTTATCAGGGGCTGGAGGAATGTCGCTTGTCTAATTAGATCGCAAGCGTTATGACCTAATCAGATAACACGTTCCTGTGCCGTAGTGTGACTGCGTCAGATAACGGTATCTGCATCATGGGGGTTTTCTGTCTCATGGGCTGACTGCTAGTTAACTTGTTAGTTTGTTTAACCAGAATAGGGTCAGGAATAGGGGGATCGATTCAGAACCTATAGGAATACATGACACTTGCCTGGAGTGCTCGGGAAGGCCTTCAAGGCCTATAGAATAGGCAAATGTACCTTCAAACAATTTGGAGGTTTGAGAGCCCTCCGGATTCACTTGGCCCATTTGGAAAAGGTATATCCACAGCAAGGAGCCCAGAGGGTACATCTAAGGGATACGGGTAGCCCTCCACTCATAAATCACGTAAATCAACAGTACCCGTACCTCTAGGCAAGGAATAACGTATGTAGATCACTTTTTGTTGTCAACCCTACGGAGTGTATGTGTCATGAAATTTTCAATTGTTTTGCAAAATAAGCTATTCTTTACTTATGGTTAATTGCCATCCGTCCATGCCTTAACGCACAAGTTACTTACCTTCGGTAACAATATATCTGTAAGAAACAGTAGTTAGTATTAGATTCCTTACCTTAGAATATCCCCAGGCATCAGACTGGATCCGGAAACTTTTGCATAGCAGTACCCTTGCGTGTCGGTAGATGTCGTCTGCGGCTCCGCGTCCGTCGTCGGCATCGTTGGCGCCGTGATGATGTCCCTGGAGTACTTAGACGCCGCCTTCGCGCGCTGACGTCAGTTCTTATACACAGCTTTTCCGCGCCAGAAACACAGAGCCATGATAAAAACCAACACTGGTGCCATGAAACTAGGGCCCTGAAAGGGGATGACTTTAACCCTAGATATCGGTTCGCAGAACGGGGAGGATAGGTGGGGCGGTAAGGAATCTAATACTAACTACTCTTTCTTACAGATATATCGTTACTGAAGGTAAGTAAGTTATGCATCTGAAAGAAACAGGTTAGTATTAGATTCCTTACTTTAGAATAGATACCCCAGCAATACCAACCCCGGTGGTGGGTCTGCGAACCAATAATTACACCAGAAACTCCTGGAGGACGGAACGGCCAAAGAAGCCATCCTTCCGGACTTGGCTGTCCAGGCAGTAGTGTCTTGTGAACGTGTGCAGCGAGGCCCACGTAGCTGCCTGACAGATGTCCTGCAAGGGGACTACCCAGCCCAGGGCAGTAGTAGCCGCCGTGGCCCGAGTGGAATGGGCCCACAGCCCAACAGGAGGTTCCTTCTTAGCCAAGGAGTAGCATGCCTTGATGCACAACACAACCCACCGAGAGATGGTCCGTTTGTGCACCGCCCGCCCCTTCAACAAAGAGTTGGTCATCCACCCGGAACTGGCGTGTGCAATCCAGATAGTATGACAGCGAACGTTTTGGGTCCAGTCGGTGGAGCCGCTCTTCCTCTTTAGAGGGATGCGGAGGCGGAAAGAAGGCAGGCAAGGTGATGGACTGCCCGATGTGGAAGGCTGTAACTACCTTGGGCAGTAAAGAGGGTCTTGTTCGCAACACAACCTTGTCCGGATGGACAGAAAGGAAAGGAGGTTTAGAGGAAAGAGCTTGGAGCTCACTCACTCTCCTGGCAGAGGTGATGGCAACCAGAAAAGCAGTCTTAAGCGTAAGAAGATGGAGAGGACAGTTATGAAGCGGCTCAAAAAGAGCGCACATCAGGTAAGTTAGAACCAGGTTCACGTCCCACTGGGGCATCACGAAAGGAACAGGGGGAAACATATGAGTGATGCCCTTCAAGAACCTATTTACAATCGGGTACTTGAACAAAGAAGGCTGATCAGATAGCCTTAAGAAGGCGGAAAGGGCAGAAAGGTAACCCTTGATAGTGCCCAGAGCAGAACCCTGCTGGGCAAGAGAAAGAAGGAAGAGGAGAACCTCGGAAAGGGGGGCAGAGAGTGGATCCACAGCCTTTGCTGTGCACTATGCCACAAATCTGTTCCACCTGCAGGCGTATACTGACTTTGTGGAGGGACGCCTGGCTGCAAGAATCACATTACAAACTTCAGGGGGCAAGTCAAATGGCCTCAACTGTCGCCGCTCAATCTCCAAGCATGGAGGTGGAGACTGGACAGGTTCGGGTGGAGGACCATCCCCTGCTGCTGCGACTGAAGGTCCTCCTGAAGAGGCAGACAAATCGGGGGATCGACAGACATGCTGAGTAGCTCGGGATACCAGTATCTTCGTGCCCAGTCCGGAGCCACAAGGATAACTGGGGCCCAGTCGCGTCTGATCTTTTTCAGCACTCTGGGTAGAAGTGGTATAGGCGGAAAGGCGTACAACAGACCGCAGCTCCACTCACGACGAAAAGCGTCCCCGAGCGAGTGCCGCCTTGGAAATTTCAACGCGCAGAAATGATGACTTTAGGCGCATTCTCTTCTGTGGTGAATAGATCTAACCAAGGCTCCCCCCACTGCTGAAAGAGGCCTTGCGCCACGTCCGAGTTCAGACGCCATTCGTGATCCATCATGCACCGACGGCTGAGTTTGTCCGCCCTGGCGTTCAGGGAACCTGCCAGGTGTTGAACCACCAGGGTCACGCCCTGAAGTTCCAGCCACTGCCAGAGGCGCAGAGCCTCCTGGCAAAGGGTCCACGACCCCACCCCGCCCTGTTTGTTGCAGTACCACATGGCGGTGGTGTTGTCCATGAACACCTGCACTACACTCCCCTGGACAGAGGGGAGGAATGCCTTCAGTGCAAGCCGGATCGCCCGCAGCTCCAAAAGGTTGATGTGGAGCCGGGACTCCGCCGGAGACAGGAGGCCTCTGATCTCCCTCTCTCCCATGTGGCCCCCCCAGCCCTGGAGGGATGCGTCCGTCACAACCACATGCTCCGGTTGGGGTAGGGAGAGGGATCTGCCACTGACCCAATCGCGGTCCGTGAGCCACCACTGCAACTGTCTTGCAGTGCCCTCCGAGATCAAGACATGGTCGGACAAGTTGCCCTGATGCTGGGCCCACTGAAACTTCAGGTCCCACTGCAGAGCCCGCATCTGCCACCTGGCGTGATGCACCAGAAGGATGCAGGAGGCCATCAGCCCCAGAAGCCGCATCGTCAACCTGACCGTGACTCGAGATAACGGCTGAAAGATCGAAATCAGAGCCTGAATATCCCAAACCCGCTGTTCGGGAGGATAAACCCGAAACTGCGCTGAGTCTAGAACCGCTCCGATGAAGAGCTTCTGAGAGGGACACAGGTGTGACTTCAGCACATTGATGGAGAACCCCAGCAGGTGCAGGAGGTCGGCCGTAGTCTGGAGGTGGCTGACGACTGTCTGGGGCGAGCCCGCCTTCAACAACCAGTCGTTGAGATAGGGGAAGACTGAAACCCCTAACCTGCGCAGATGAGCTGCGACCACTGCCATTACGTTCGTGAACAACCGTGGGGCGCTGGTAAGGCTGAAGGGGAGCAAGGTAAACTGAAAGTGACCGTGAACCGCAGGTAACGCCGGTGGGCCGGCAGAATGGGGATGTGAAAATAAGCGTCCTGCAAGTCCAACGTTACCATCCAGTCTCCCGGGTCCAGAGCAGCTAAGACCTGAGCCAAAGTCAGCATCTTGAACTTATCCTTCTGGAGGAAGCCGTTGACGTTCCGCAGGTCCAAGATGGGGCGTAGGCCCCCGCCCATCTTGGGTACCAGAAAGTAGTGGGAGTAACAACCACACCCTACTTCTGGCCCAGGAACGCGCTTGATGGCCCCCTTGGCCAAGAGGGCCGTAACTTCCTCTTGTAGAAGTGTCAAGTGATCCCCCGACACGCGGTGGCACTGCGGTGGCATGGCTGGAGGGGTCGCCTCGAAGGGAAGGGAGTAGCCCCTTCCGACGATTTGCAGCACCCACCTGTCTGATGTGACAGTGCGCCAGTGGAGGTGGTGATGGCGAACCCTGCCCCCCACTGGTGTCACATGGGCCTGAAAGCTCGGACTAGGAGGGTTTTGAGGCGGATGCTGCAGTGGTAGGTGTGGACTGGCCTCGCCATTGTGCCCGACCGCTGCCACGGCGGTTTCCACATCTGTCACTGCGCTGGATGGTAGTTGGCGGCCCGTGGCTGGCAGGACGTGTGGGGGCGCCCCTTCCTTGGCCACGAAAGGATCGAAAGTCAGCCGTTTGCTGGCACGGGATCGAGAGGCCCAAGGACTTGGCCGTAGCCCTGAAGTCCTTAAAGAGCTCAAGCGCATGGTCTGCCTTGTCGCCAAAGAGGCGACGGCCATCATAAGGCATGTCCATAAGGGTGTTCTGGACATCAGCTGAAAAGTAGGGGGACCTCAACCAGGCATGGCGACGAATCGCCACCGTCGTTGCCATCGCTCTGCCCAGTGAGTCTGTGGTATCCAGCCCACACCGGATGGAATACTGTGCCGCATCTCGACCCTCTGCAAGGGCTTGGGCGAGTTTAGTCCTGGCCTCCTCCGGACATTGTGGCAGCACGTCCGCGACCGTGTCCCACAGAGAGTGGGTGTAACAGCCCAAGAGGCATGCGGTGTTGACGGACCGCAACCCCAAACTCAGGGAGGAGAATACCTTTTTTTTCTGTATTGCTCATACCTCTTGGATTCCCGATCGGGGGAGCCGATGGGAATGCGGTCTGGGAGTTAGAGGCCTGGATAACCAGACTCTCAGGGGTGGGGTGGGTGGACAGGAAGCAAGGGTCACCTGGAGCCGGGCGGTGGCACCTGACCACGTTCCTATCTACAGGCAGACCTGTAGCGGCATGGACCAAGTGCCCAGAAGAACGTCTGACAAGGCCTCATTAAACGGCAGCAGAGGCTCAGCCGAGCTTGCCTGCGGTTTAAGGACCTCAGTGAGGAGGTTAGTCCTCACGGCCGCGAGGGGGAGCTCAAGGCCCAAGCCCTTGGCAGCCCAGCATCGGCACCACACTATAGGCAGCCCCCTCCTCCGTAGCCATGGTAGGAGGGGAGACAAAACCAGTGTTGGGCGAAGTGTCCAGACCACTGGCCTCCCCAAGCTCACCTGTCCAGTCCTGATAAGACTGGCACTCACGTGCCAGAGGGTCCTCGACCCCTCCCAATCCCACTCATCACCCATCACCTGGTACTCAGGTTCAAAGGATGGGGCCGGGTCGTAGAAGTACAAATATCCTAGCGGCTTCGGATACGGCGCCGAGCGGCTTGCTCCAACGTCGGACCCGAATCGTGGGTAGGACCGGGGATGGCATCGTCCTGGGACGGCGCCGGGGGCTACACCCTGGGGGCCGGCGCCCGCGAGGTGGTAAGGTTGACCGGTGACGACCCTGGGCCAGAACCGGATCCGACGGCGCCGGGGCCGAATCAACTGACGGCGCCAGGGCCGGAGCACCCGGCCCGCGTGGGGACCCAGTCGGGCCGCTTGGCCCGAAGGCTCCGCGGAACCCGACGGAGGAGTGAGTGACCTCAAGGCCACAAGCGTCATGTTCTGCCCAGGGACCGGAGCGTGTGGAGCAGGCCGCGACGCCTGACTAACATGACCCGCGTCTAGCTGGGCCGCCATTTTGGATCACGGTGGATTTCAGATGCGGTCACATGACCAACGTGACCCGCGTCTAGTGCGGCCGCCATTTTAGATTGGGACAATTTGTATTCCCGATCGTGATACACTGTTCAACTTAACTCCTTATATGTGGGGGAGAAATTTATGTATAGGGTATACAATTCCGAAATGACTTTTTATAGATAAACAAGCCCCGGTATTCTGGCTCTCTATTTTAGAGTCCTATTTTGTTGTGAGGTAAACTCGAGCATCTAGCTCACATCAACATAACTTAAAGTAGATACCAAGTGGGGTATTTTGTTTATTAATTTATTTACATTCTTGGGAATGACTTGCAATTGGAGCGATCTTGTTACTTTGAAAAAAATCACAGCTTTATTCATAAGTACCAAAGATCCTATTTCCCCTACAAGCAAGAGTAATTTCATAAAGGAAAAACAGAAAAAGGACTCAATTGCAAAACTCACCTCCCGGTCTCTCCAGAGGGAGGACTAGCATTTGGTAACAGCGTGTTGGGTCTAGGGACTTCATTTTCTGGAAAAACTATTCCACATTTGATAAAGATCTGCATTACGTTATGGACATGGTATTTATACAGGTATAATTGAAACTGATACCAAGGAAAACAGCCGCAATTAATCCAGAATTTTCATTACCCCTGAAAATCAGAAGTGGTAACTCAACTGATCCTGTTCCATTCAATAGTCTTGTTCAAACCTAGCTGATCGCTCTTCTCTTGGTAAATCCATCTTGCCTCTTTTGAGAGGAGGATCTTTTCAGCATTTAGTGGGTTCCCTACTAGTTTCTCTAAGACTATCCACGTGAAACAGTGTTTCGTTGTGTAACAGTGTTGGACCAATTTTGTTGTCAGTTTCCCCGCTCTTGTCGTACTAAGGTGTTCCTGGATACGTGTCTTCACTTTCCTTAACGTCAGGCCTATATATTGCAAACCACACTCACAGTGCAATCTATAAACCACATTCGTGGTGTCGCAATTGCTGAAATGGTTCAAGAACCACTCCCTCCCTGATTGTAGAGTTACACTCGTGGCTTTCATAGTCAGGGCACAAACTAAACACGTGCCACATGGGAAATGTCCCTTGGGAATGGTTGTCTCATTGCGTTTTGCTACAGATGGTTCCCTAGTGTTGACTAATTTGTCTTTTAGATTGCTCGATCTCTTAAAGGCAAACCTGGGAGGTGGCCATTTGGAGAAGGTCCTTCATGGCCTTGAAATTTAGTATGCCACTACCGGCGACAGTGCTATCTTGGCACAGGTTCAGAAAACCATCTATTAGTACACAGAGACAGCTTGCAGGGAGATAAACTTCTGCATATGGAACTCAGGCCTGGCATTACAGGGAGCGGGCAGCTCAGGTAAGACCCTAGCCTATCTGCTCAAACATAATTGGAGACTCTCTTATAAAAACAAGATAGAGACTGAGCATGGCTGCATCCACTGCTCCACAGATGATATGCAGGCTATGATGAGTTATTACTCGATCTAGTATTGGTCCACTGCAGTGGCGTTCACTGAAGGCATCACTGCATTTTCAGACTCATATCAATAGCTATGGCAGGATGAAGCTCCTAGGCAGAATCTAGATGTCCCCTTCAATGATGAGGGCATCGTCCAAGTTATCTGCAGCATGCCCAGAGACAGGACACCGGGGACAAGGTGGCCTAAAAGCCTAATTTTACAAGACTTACACCGAGATAGTGGCCCCACAACTGCCTGCTATTTATGAGGAGGTAAGAACAGATGGGCATCTCCTAGAATCGCTCAGATATGCCCTCACAGTCACCTTGCTTAAACCCAACAAACCCCTTACCAAACGCTATTATTACCATCCCCTTTCAATCATAAGCATTGATCATAAAATCCTTACTAACCTCTTGTGAAACCGATTACTTCCTTTACTTCCCCATATCAGCTGGACCAGTCCAGGTTCGTACCTAGCAGATTCATCACTGACAATTTGCGGACCCTTTCTGCTCTCTTCCACTCTCTACATTCACAGCTCAGACAGCAGTGTTTTTATACGTGACAAAAGCCTTTGAATCCCTGGATTGGCCCGAACAATTTCACCTGCAGACAAGCATCGGTATTAGCCCATTTTTCCTCCAGTGGATCCAAATTCTCCAAAAAAAAAACAACTATGTGGCTTTGTGTCAGTGGCGTGATCTCAACCCCATTCCCTATAAGTAGAGGTAGGCAGCAGGGCTGCCATCTTTCCCTTCAATTTCTATGCCAAATCCCACCTGCGACAACAACATGAAAAAAGAGGCCTGAACTACAGGGTTCACAGACTGATTGTTTCCATGTATTCGGATGACATGACCATATATGTTTGAAATCATGCTCAAAACCTAGTGGTGTGGCTGGACGATTGAATACCTTGGTATCTGGGTTAGTAGAGACATGGACAGGGACAGGCATGAAAACTATGGCAGGGCCATGTCCTGGCTCGAGGAGCGAGTCCCACTGTGTACTAAACTGCCCCTGTCTATGGCTAGCAGCATTGCCATTGCGACCCTCCCTAAGTTCCTTTTACCTCTTTGTCAACATTCCAATTCCACTAACAAAGGCATTCTTTTTTCAACTCAAATCCTTGTTCATCTGCTTGGCCTGCGTTGGTAAACAGCCAAGACTGAAATGGGACCTACCATTCGTGCAAGGTGGACTGTACACACCAGATTATGAGCTCTATTACTACTGTTCACAGGCACAGTTCATCCACCTTGAACTATGACCCAAGGCATTTTAACTGTATGTTGTGGTCGAGGCAGACATCGCAGACCCCTGCCCACTGGGGAATGCAATATGATCTATCCTGAAGCGCCCTACTGATGAAATAGACACGAGCCAATGCGCATTATGGGCGTGGAATGGGCTTCAGAAAAGGGAATGCCTAATCTGCTTGTATTCATGAGTACTGCCGCTGGCACAAAACCATTCTTTGCCTCTCACAATGGCCAACCGAATCAGCGGACAACTCCGGTGCACGGACCTCTCCAAGATAGGCGATCTTTACTCTTTGCACTGCAGACTATCTCAGTGAGAATAGGCTTTACACCCCCAAGCACCTTTCTTTATCATCACTTGCAGAGTACCTCCAGAGAAATAGATATAGACCATCCTAAAGAACCCATTCGCCTTGCGGCCCTGGTCTGTATGTTGGCCTCACCCTCCCCCAAAATGTTCACTACCCGGCTGAACTTAGCCACGCAGGACAAGACCCCCGTAGCTGTGCCCAGGGCAGGGCTGACTTGGCAGACTATCTTTTGTGTCGATATAACAGATGATCAATGGAAATATTTCTGCACCCTCAGGGGTGCCCTATCTCCCAACTACAGGTCGCATCTTTTTCACATTATATATTCAATCAATCAATCAATCAATCAATCAGGGGCTTTTACTCACCCAATAGAATCTCAAGGCACTGGGAGGGGGGGGTGGGAATGGGGTCAACGTGCAGTTCCGGGTCACCCGAAAAGTCAGGTCTTGCGGCTCTTCCTGAAGGTGTGCAGGGTAGGGGAGCATCTGATGTTGACTGGGAGTTCATTCCAGACCTTGGCTGCAACGTAGGAGAAGGCTCCTCCACCTGCTCAGGCTAGGTGGATGTGCGGGGCCTCTGCTAGGGCGAGAACGGCGAAACGGGGGCTTCTTTTGTGTGCGTGGAAAGAGACCTTTGTTGAGGTATTTGGGTCCGATGTTGTGTAGGGATTTGTAGGCGTGGGTGAGTAGCTTGAAAGTTACTCTCTTCTCGGCAGGGAGCCAGTGGAGGTCTCGCAGGTATTGGGTCATGTGCTCATGTCGTAGGGTGCCAAAGAGGAGTCTAGCTGCGATGTTCTGGATGGTCTGGAGTTTGTGAAGCTGATATTTGTTGATTAAAGCATGAAGGGCGTTTCCACAGTCCAGTCTGCTAGTGATGAGAATTTCTATGGGACTTTGACCGTGAAGGTAAGGAGAGAGATGGGCCAGTAGTTTTTCAGGTCCGTCGGGTCTGCAGAGGGTTTCTTGAGGAAGGTCTTTACCGCAGCCCGCTTCCAGTTGTTGGGGAAGATGCAGGATTCTAAGGTGGTGTTGAAGGTGCGGCATAGTTCGGGCGAGATGGCAGCAGCTCTGTGGAAGATGTGAGGCGGTCAGGGGTCCGTGGGGGCTCCAGAGAGGGTGCTCTTCATGGTCGTGGTGGTGTCTTCGGTGGTGAGCGGTGTCCAGGTGGTGATGGTGTGCTGGCTGTCATTTCTGGAGGGGAGGGTGGCTTCTGGCTTCTGTTCTCTGAAGTTGTCATAGAGGGCCTTGATTTTCAGGTGGAAGTAGGAGCTGAGCTTATTGCATAGATCCTGGGATGATGTGATGTCCGTAGCTTCGCTGGGGGGTTTAGTGAACTGCTGGATGACATTGAAGAGTTCCTTTAAGTTGCTGGCATTGGCTAGGATTTTGCCCCGGATGAAGGTCCTCTTGGTGACTCCTATGAATTGGTGGTATTTCGTCATGGCGTGTTTGTAGGTGGACCGGTCTTCGGTGGTTTTGCTGTTTCTCCATCGTTTTTCGAGACGTCTGCAGGAGCGCCTGGCTTCTTGGATGTCGATGATGAACCAGGTGGCCTGCAGAGGGCGTTGTCTGTCGGGGTGGTGGAGAGGGGCGAGCTTGTCGGTACAGCTGATGACCCAGTGGTGTCGTTCAGTGGGTGCAGAGTTGGGGTCGGTCGTGGCAGAGGGGGGGTCTGGACGAGGGTAGAGTTGAGGTGCTCCTCGGTGACCTTGCATCCACTTTCTTTGCGGCGGGCACGGGGTTGGCTTGTGTTGGTGGTGGTGCTGAAGGAAAAGTGTACACAGTGGTGGTCTGTCCAGAGGGGCTACGAGGTGTGGCTGAAGGGGATGTTTGTCCCTCCTGCGAAGATGGGGTTGAGGATGTGTCCGGCCTTGTGGGTGGGGGTGGTGACGAGCTGCATTAGTCCAAGGTTGGTGAGCTTGCCCAGGAAGGCGGTGGAGTCTAGGTCACTGCGGTTGTCAAGGTGGAAGTTCAGGTCTCTGATGAGTGCGTAGTTCATGGAGGCAATGGCGTAAGGTGCGATGAGGTCAGCGATGGTGGTGGTGAAAGGAGCGTGGTGCCCAGGGGGTCTGTATGCGAGAGTGCCCCGCAACGTGGCTCTGGGGCTGGTCTGGATCTGGAAGTGGAGGTGTTCGGTGTTGGAGCGGGAGTCGCTCGTACTGGAGGTGGAGAGTCGGAGGGAGCTCTTGTGTGCGATGGCGAGTCCTCCTCCTGGGCGGCCCTTCTTCTGGATCTTGTAGCCGTCGGGAATGGTGGTGGCGATTTCTGGGGCGGAGGCGGCATTTGTCCAGGGTTCCGTTAAGAAGGCGACGTCTGGTGAGAGGGTGTTGAGGAGGTCCCATATCTCTACGGTGGGTCTCTGCAGGGAGCTTACGTTGAGGAGGATGCATTTCAGGGCTTCTTTGGTGTGGGCGTCCGGCATGGGTATGGAGGTTGTGGGGGTGTTGTGGATGGTAAAGAAATGTCTGCAGTTTCAGCAGGAGAAATGGCCATGGGTGGTGCTCAGCATCAACAGCTCTGGCAGTTGTTGTTCCTTCCGGGATTGAATGCTTGGAGGTCAACTGGGTTGTAGCAGTGGAAAGTCGGAGATCCAGGGTCCCCGGCACTGGTTGCGGTCGGGCCGGAGGCAGACAGGCTGGCCTTTGGCGCTCCGGCTGCGAGGCCGCCATTAAGTAGGGAAGGGGGGAGGGAATCGCCACTGGGAGGTGGGAAATCAGCAGGGGGAGGGGCCACGGGGCAGCAGCGGGAAGGGAAACACCAACTCTAACGCACACCCATACAACTACCCAAGACGAGGTTGCTGAGTAGCTCTTGTTGTATTAAGTGCGAGGTAAATGGAGCAGACTTCTTACACTTTGCATTGCTCTGCCCTATGGGGAAACTTTAAAAGTGCATAGAGCGTCCTGACTGACTGGATATATTTGGAGAAGGGGGCAGGGAACAATATACATAGCAAATAGAAATAAATACTTCTCCAAATCTTCATATAGCAAAATAGTATGTTTATGGAATACAAAAGCCATAAGTCAGACCAGTTGAATTTATAACTTATTCATTTTAAGTACAAACATTTTTTTAATCCTTTTTTTAAAATAAAGAGCCATATCATATATATAGGCTGTCCTGTTTTCAGTTTCTATTTTTGGTAAATTCTGGTGGGGTTTTTTCAGTGTTTTCAATATCTTAAAAAACAGTTGGTATCAGTGGTTACACATTTTCACGCCACTAAAAACAACAGAAAAAGTGTTTTTCCGGTGTTTATGGAACGTCATTGCTTGCTTTCTGCACTGAAAGAACATGCTATATAGACAGTGTACGTATAGTGTATATGAGGTCCAAAGAGATTTTTGCTAATTAATCTTATTGTAGTACACCATACAAATAAAATACTTCTTCAGTGAGTCTTTGGCCATGTGCGCTTTCCTTCCACTGTAAACTTCTGTGAAAAGGCCCTCTCAGCATTCATATCCCCTTGGGCTGAGAATCATCAGCTAAGGGACACAGTTGGGATGATGCTTTCTTTGATGTAACATAAAGCACGAAATGATAAATATTTGCGTTTTAGTTCCTGGGCATAAGAAAACAGTGCACCAGAATGAACTAAAAAGTCAATAGCATTCCTCATTAACTCTGAAGATTGTAAGGATGCTTTCAGCATACCATCTAACAAGTGGCAAGAATCTCCTACAGAGAATCACTTCAGCTCGGGTATTAATTTTGACAGGTCATCACACAAATGTTTTATATACATAGCTGAATCACTACAAATACAAACAATATCACTCCAAACTTTGTTGAACTTGGAAAGAACCTTTTTTGCAGAGCATAACAAGTGACACTGTGTTCCATGTTTTCCAAAAGTCTGGTGTAACGTTTTCACCACTATTCCAGATGCTTGGTGATATATATATACTTGTCACTATACCTTGCATTTAATGTTTAAAGCCTGAGGTGTTGGCAATTCACCTACTATCAATACTGACCCACTAGAAACTATGGTCTGATGTATTAATGGTTTTTACCCATTCTCTGTAGTAAAATGTGATGACACATATTAGGAAAGATTTTTATGAAACTAGTCATTTTACCTATCAGTGAAAGAATGAAATGCAGCCAAAATATCAAATGTGAGTTTGATATGTCCTGATTCTTTACATTTTATAAAATAATTAAACTAAACCTAAAACGTGAAACTAAACCCTGCATCTTTAGACCAAAGGCCATAAAACTGAAAAAAGTAAAAGGAAGAAGAAACAATATTTTAGTGGCATCCCTGAAGAACAAAACTCAAGCAGAATAATGTTAGCCAGTCTTTCTTACTGCTAGCTTCTATAACAAAGTTAAATTTTATTGACCCCTTCAGTAAGAACAAAATGAATGTTTCACTTTCTTTTTCCTTTCTTTGAATGGCATTTAGTTTGTGGTTGTGCAGGTGTTTTTTCAGTGTTTATATGTTTTCACCGGTGAGGGCTATTTTTCTTTCAGCGGGGTTATATATATATAATATATATATATCAGTTATTATAGGTGTAAACCTAAAACCCCACAGCCTACATATATTGTTGTGATATTACCTTGACATCGATATATACATAATTAGTGAGCACCACAAGAAAAAACGGACAATACAAATATTCAATCTAAATACAACACAAGAAAACCCATAACCAATTGCAGAACAGTGAAAACAGAAAACACATATCCAAAAGTACATAACAATAATCACATAACAAACATTCAAAAACAATGGGATGAGGGTGAGCAACAGGGCTCAGGATGCCAGGATGGAAGAAAGAGTTTGAAAACCACTACTCGGGTATAATCCTGGTAAAATTTACCAAAGAGGTCTGCAAGGTAAAAACAAAGGTCAAATCAGTTGATAGCAGAGACAACTCGCTGCGACCTACAAGCTATGTAACACAAAGGGAGCACACACCCTTGGACGGCTAAGGATCCCAAGTAGAAGGAGATAAATGGACCGGTCAAGCCTTACCTAATGTAGTGAAACGGGGGTCAAAAACACTTCTGATGGCCTCGATTTGGCCAATGTTGCAACAAAGTGCTTAAGTACTCTAGTATGGAGTCAACATACTGACTGATAGCCATCAGGTGTGTATCATTGGAAATAAAGACTGGAGCGATAACCTAAAAAAGAAGCAAGGAGTGTCACCGTCATGTTGGAAAATCGCACTCGTGTCTCGAAGGCTAAAAATGTATAATCTGTAACTAAATCGACAAATGTGGGCTTAAAACTGGATATGAATAGGAGGAATCAAAAGGAAAACAAAAGGAACACAAAAAACGAGGGACTACTCTCGGAAGAAGTAATGGGAATAAGTAAGCACTACATAGAAGATTGACAGTAACTGGATGCAAAGGAATGGAGTGTCATCTAATGGTCAGTAGGAAGAGATAACAGACCATGGATAATCTAAGAAAGGGAGACAGCCAGATACTTTAACTAGGGGGCCTAAGGGGTACACCAAAACATATGCAGAACAATCAGTAGAATAAATAAACAGGGGCCAGTAGGAGAATGGTTATATTATAGCATTTTCCCAAGGGAGAAGTTCATTAAGGCCAGAGGTAGCTCTTTGTAAGGTGTAAATCCAGAAGACCACTCTTCTTTTCCTCAGGCCATCAATGTTATTGTATTTGGGGCATCTGATCTTTTCCAGAATCATCCATTTGATATCTTTCTCAGTATGTATTTTCTGGGACCAATGTTCTTCTAGATGGCATCCAACTCGGTTATTTTTGATGGCAGATTTATGTTCACTAAATCTAACCCTGAAATTGCGACTGGTTTCAACCACGTCACTTAAATTGCAGGGACATAGAATCAGATATACAACATTGGCAGTCTTGCAGTTTGTCATCTCTGTGAGTTTAAATTGCATCTGTCCCCAGTCCAAGGTATTGGTGGTGAGGGCATGACTGCACACATGCCAATTACCACACTTGTGGTTACCCATGATGGTTGTAGATCCTGTAGTAGATTTCTGAATGTACTCTCTATCTTCTTTGTGGGTCACCTTCACGAAGGAGTTCCAAAAGTTCCTGTTATGTCTAAAGGCAAAGACTGGTCTGGGGAGTTTGGTGGGCTGTTCTCCGGCATTCAGAATATGCCATTGTGACCCAATTATTTCTCTGATTTTGTTATTGAGGGTGGAATGCCGTGTGACACAAACCACTTTGTTATCCTTATTTGATTTATCTTGGAACAGGGTATCCCTACTTAAATATCTGGCTCTTTTGTAAGCGTCTTAAAGCACAAATGACTACTTGTGTAATGATATATCTGTAAGAGACATTAGTTAGTGATAGATTCCTTACCTTAGGATATCCCCAGGCGTCAGACTGGATCCGGAAAGATTTTCCGTCAGCAGTACCCCTGCGCATCAGTAGGTGGCATCGTGCGGTTCCGCGTCCGTCGCTGGCATCGTAAACACCAAGATGACGCCATGGAGACTACTTAGGCGCCACCCATGCGCGCTGCGGTCAGTTCTGTACATGACTTTCCGCGCCAGGAACGCTGAGCCATGCAAGAAACTGACCACTGGTGCAATGAAATTAGGGCCCTGAAAGGGATGACCTTAACCCTAGAAATCAGTTCGCAGAACGGGGAGGATGGGTGGGGCGGTGAGAAATCTATCATTAACTAATGTCTCTTACAGATATATCATTACACCAGTAGTAACGTGTGCATCTGAAAGAGACACGCTAGTGATAGATTCCTTACCTTCGAATAGATACCCCAGCAATACCAACCCCGGTGGTGGGTCTGCGAACAAGATTACACCAGAAAGTCACGGAGAACAGAACGGCCAAAGAAGTCAAGACAGTAATGCTTGGTAAACGTGTGCAGCGAAGCCCACGTAACTGCCTGACAAAGGTCCTGCAAGGGAACGCCGCGTCCCAAGGCAGTAGTGGCTGCCGTCGCCCTGGTAGAATGGGCACACAGCCCCACAGGAGGCTCCTTCTTAGCCAATGAGTAGCATGCTTTGATGCACAGAACGACCCACAGAGAGATGGTCCGTTTGTGCACGGCCCAACCTTTTTTGGTGTCCACGTTACCAACAAAGAGCTGGTCATCCACCCACAACTGTTGTTTTTGCTTCAGATAGAACGAGAGCGCACGTTTTGGGTCCAGACGGTGAAGCCTCTCTTCCTCTTTTGAAGGATGCGGAGGCGGAAAGAAGGTGGACAAAGTGATGGTCTGCCCGATTTGGAAGAGCAGGATAACCTTTAGCAGGCAAGAAGGAAGGGTCCTTAAAACCACCTCTTGCGGATGAACAGAAAGGAAAGGAGGTTTAGAAGAAAGAGCCTAGAGCTCACTCACTTTTCTGGCAGAGGTGATAGCTACCAGGATAGCCGTCTTGAGAGTAGGAAGACACAAAGGACAATTATGAAGGGGCTCGAAGGGAGAGCACAGCAGACAAGACAAGGTTTAAGTCACATTGAGCCATGATAAACGGCATGGGAGGAAATGTGTGCGTAATGCCTTTCAGGAAACGGTTAACAACCGGGGACTTAAAAAGGGAAGGCTGATCAGGAAGCCATAGAAAGGCAGAGATGGCCGAAAGATAACCTTTGATAGTGCCCAGAGCAGAGCCCTGCTGGGCCAAGGATAGAAGGAACAGAAGGACCTCAGAAAGATGGGCAGATAGGGGATCCACAGCCTTCGCTGTGCACCGTGCCACACATTTGTTCCACCTGCAGGCGTATACCGTCTTAGTGGAGGGACACCTGGCTGCCAGAATGACATCACAGACTTTGGGAGGAAGATCGAAAGTTGTCAACTGTCGCCGCTCAATCTCCACACATGGAAGTGGAGGCTGGACAGGTTCAGGTGGAGGACTGTCCCCTGCCGCTGCGACAGAAGATACTCCCGAAGAGGCAGTAGATCGGGGATCGATCGCCATGCTGCGACCACCGCTATCACTTTTGTGAACACCCAAGGGGGCTGGTAAGGCCAAAGGGGAGCATGGCAAACTGAAAATGCTCCTGGCCGGGGACGGAGATGTGAAAATATGCGTCCTGCAAGTCCAATCTACCATCCAGTCTCCAGGGTCGAGAGCAGCCAAGACCTGAACCAGAGTCAACATCTTGAACTTCTCTTTCCAGGGAAAGCGTTTGACGTTCCTGAGGTCCAAGATGGGGCGCAAGCCCCCCTTGTCCTTCTTGGGGACCAGAAAGTAGTGGGAATAACAACCATGCCCTACTTCTGTCCCAGGAACGCGCTTGATGGTCCCTTTGGTCAAGAGGGCCATAACTTCCTGTTGGAGAGGCGCAAAATGATCCCCGACATGCGGTGGAACTGAGGTGGCATGGCCAGGGGGGTTAGACTCGAAGGGGAGGGAGTAACCCCTCCGGACGAGTTGCAGCACCCACTTGTTGGAAGTGACAACACACCAGTGGGGAAGGTGATGCCAAATCCTGGCACCCACTGGCGTGGGGTGCACCCCAAAGCTCGGAGTAGGAAGACTTGGAGGCAGATGCTGCTGGAGCGGAGGTGGACTGACCAGCCTGCTGGCCCCTTGCACCGCCACACCGGCCTCCACGCTCACGGCTCAGTTGGTTCTGCAAAGGCTTCTGACTGAACGAGCGGGCAGGGGCGCCCCTTCCGTGGCCACGAAAGGAACGAAAGGTAGACGTGGCTTTGGAAATCTGGTGAGAACCCAGGAGATCACAACCAAGCATGGCGATGAAGCGCCACAGTCGTAGAAACCTCCCTACCTAGTGAGTCCACAGTATCCAAACCACACCGAATGGTGAACTTAGCCGCATCTTTACCCTTGGCAACAGCTTGAGACAGCACAGCTTGGGTCTCTTCAGGACACTGAGGCAATTCCTGTGCAACTGTATCCCATACCGTGTGGGAATAGCGGCCCAATATGCATGTGGTGTTGACTGACCGCAGCCCTACACTGGCAGAAGAGAACAACCGCTTGCCGAACTGCTCCAGCTCCTTATCCGGCAGAGCCTTGGAAGGCATTCTGGAACGTCGAAGCTTGGATGACCAGGCTCTCAAGCGTAGGATGAGTGGTCAGAAAGGCAGGGTCACCCCGCACCGGGCGATGACGCCTGGTGCAGTTCTTATCCACAGGGCCCCTGTGGCAGGCTGCGACCAAGTGCCCAGTAAGACATCAGTGAGGGCGTCATTAAATGGAAGCTGGGGCTCTGACGAAGTGGACGCTGTCTGGAGTACCTCAGTTAGGAGATTAGTCATTAGGGCCACCATAGGGAGATCAAGGTTGAGGACCTCAGTGGCCCGACAGATCACCATTGTGTAGGAAGCGCCCTCCCCCATGGTAGGTGGAGGAGAGGCAAACCCCGGGTCAGAGGACACCTCAAGGCCGCCGGCCTCCTCTAAGTCATTCGCCCAGTCCCGCTCAGTCACACTGATGAGCAAGAGGGTCCTCGAACCCCTCCCAGTCGTACTCTACATCCGCCATATGGGGGACAGACTGAGGCGGCAGGGCAAGGACCGGGGAAGGGACAAAGGCGCCGGGAACGGTGCCGGACAGGGTCGAACCGGCGCTGTGTCCCAAAGCGGATCCCAGTATTGGACAAAATTATCCGGGAACCTGGGCAGTGGCGGAACAAAAGGTATCCACTGTGGCACTGGAGGCGGAGTCGGCAGCGTGGGACCTTGTGGCGCTGTGGCCGTAGCCTGCAGCACAGGATCCTGCAGCGCAAGGGCCAGAGCCGCCAGTGGCCTGACAGGATCCTGACACGGGGCCCAAGGGAGCACCGGCGGGAGCCCGAGGCCTAAACAGGCGTTCCATGGTAGCAAGAAATTCTTGTACCTGTGCGGGAGTCGCCGACGGACGCGGGTAAGGTGGGTTGGCCGAGGGACCCCCGGGCTCCAAAGGAGCCGCAGGGGCAGAACCTCTGTCCCCATTCGTCTGCATCTGAGGACCCAGGGGGGACGTCGGAAAGCGACAACGCTTCTTCGACTTCTTTTTGTGTTGTCTCTTACCTGAATCCAAGGGTGAGGACTTGGAGCCCGAGGAGCGATGATGGTGGCCCCGTGAGCATTCTCTGGAGCAGCCCCTGGACCGTGAACGGCACTGGGACGAGTGCCGGAACTCAAGCAGCTTCCGGCGCCACTCCCTCAAGGCCTTCGGGGTCATGGCCAGACAGTCCATACAGGACCAGGAGTCGTGGTTGCTCTCCAGGCAGTAGAGACAGACGTTGTGGAGGTCCGCCACCGACATATGGCGATAGCAGGCCCCACAAGACTTAAAACCAGGCATCCCTACGTGCACCAGAGTATACTCAAACTTACAGGAGACAAAAGTCTCAAAAAGATAGTCAAAAAGTGACTAAGGTACATGCTCTAACCGGATCTGCGCTTACTGGCACGGAAAAAGAAAGAAATGACGTCACCGCGCATGGGTGGCGTGTAAGTAGTCTCAGTGACGTCATCTCGGCGCTTATGACGCCAGCAACAGACGCGGAACGGCACAACGCCACCTACTGATGCGCAGGGGTACTGCTGACGAATAAACTTTCCGGATCCAGGCTGACGCCTGGGGACATTCTAAGGTAAGGAATCTATCACTAACGTGTCACAAATTTGGTTGACAGAGAACAACCCTACAAAGTCAAAGGCATTGACGCCAATGAGTCAAAAAATGATGTAAACAATATCAAAGCAGAACAAGTTGAGTACAAAAGCAGTGATTCTTTTATTCTTATATATTCCTCAATGTTGACTCGGAGAACAGAAACAAGGACAGCCGACACGTGTTTCGTCTTTTGACGACTTTTTCAAGGCTGTTTGATAGAAATAATAAACATTGCTTCAGTCTGATTTCATGTCTTCGAATGATTTTTTCATAACAGTTGCACAAGTGAATATTAAAACACCCCTAAGAGTTAGGAGAAGGGAAGACGAGAAAACAGAAAAGAGGGGGAAGAGGAAAGTACTTAGTTGTGCAAGAAATCAAAAAGTGCTCTTCCAGACGGCTGTTTTTGCACCATAGAAATATCACAATTGTTATGCAAAGAAACACAAAACTAAAGAAAATGTGTATAATCAAATAGAGAGCAACTCTCGAAAGGTCTTATCCATTTGGCAATACATAGAAAGAAGAAAGTGTTAACAGAAACCTCCACCAGACAAGATATATATATTTTTCTAAAAAATACCTTAGAAGAGTGGTTTCCATCTGAGTCTAGGTCGTACGGTCGTTGTCAAGAGCGATCTCCAAAAAACGCGTAAAATGCCCAGGCTCCTAAGTTTGGAACACATACATAATTGTGGGCATTAGAGAAATTAATAGCAAGCGTAAGAGATATTAAATTGTGATTCGGCCTAGAAAACTCAGAAGTGAAAACTATTAAAAGTTAATTTAATCAAACTCTACTTCTATAATCATTGTGATACAATAGAGTCTATATTAACTACTCTAAAGTATCTAAGCTAGAGCACCATAATCTCTAAAAACGGAAAAATGTAGGAATTGTTCTGGACAAATGTTATCCTAATCACTGTCAACAATACTTTCATAATATTTAGTAAAAAATATATAAATAGCAATCAAGTTAGTGAGCATTTCACGTGCCTCACATCGTTCCATCACTTACTAGATGTGAGAATAATGTCCCATGGTCCAATCTGAAAGAGTACAATTTGTCTGAACAGAAATCGAAAAGACCCGCGATCATATGACATTCAAGTATCAAATGACTGGAAAAACAGTAAAAGAAAAAGGATTTTAGGTACAGCATCCCAATGTCGCCTATGTGGCCAGTTTACAAGCCAAATGGAAATTGGTATTAGTATGCTAACTCTAGATACTCACTTACGGAGACAATAACTCCATGTGCAAAGCGTTTCCTATTTTTGGCTCCGAGTTGTGGGTTCTCAATATAATGCCCTAGTATAATGAACTGCAGAAAGTGAAAAAAAGGAAAAGACTCAAAAGTAACTCGCCCAAAAGGGGATATTGCAATACAGTGTTTACACAAAAGTATTTAACCCAAAACTCCAAAGGAATGAGCTCAAACCGACACCCCAAGTTTACCGGCAATTCAAAAGTGAGACTTAAATCTTTGCATTTCCCTGACCCTGGGACCACCTGGAAGTTCCACATTATCAAGCGTGGTTTCTACCTGAACGTTACTGGTAATGAAATACTGATATTTGAGAAACCATTTTTTTTTTAAATAAGTAAGTCTCACTTTTTAATTGCCGGTAAACTTGGGGTGTCGGTTTGAGCTCATTCCTTTGGAGTTTTGGGTTAGATACGTTTGTGTTAACACTGAATTGCAATATCCCCTTTTGGGCGGGTTACTTTTGAGTCTTTTCCTTTTTTCACTTTATGCAGTTCATTATACTAGGGCATTATATTGAGAACCCACAACTCTGAGCCAAAAATAGGAAAATTTTTGCACATGGAGTTATTGTTTCCAAAAGTGAGTATCTAGAGTTAGCATATTAATACCAATTTCCATTTGGCTTGTAAACTGGCCACATAGGCGACATTGGGATGCTGTACCTATAATCCTTTTTCTTTTACTGTTTTTCCAGTCATTTGATACTTGAATGCCATATGATCTCGGGTCTTTTCGATTTCGGATCAGACAAATTATACTCTTTCAGATTGGACCATGGGACATTGTTCTCACATCTAGTAAGTGATGGAACGATGTGAGGCACGTGAAAAGCGCTCACGAACTTGATTGCTATTGATATATTTTTTACTAAATATTATGAAAGTATTGTTGACAGTGATTAGGATAACATTTGTCCAGAACAATTCCCACTTTTTTCCGTTTTTAAAGATTATGGTGCTCTAGCTTAGATACTTTAGAGTAGTTAATATAGACTCTATTGTATCACAATGATTATAGAAGTAGAGTTTGATTAAATTAACTTTTAATAGTTTTTACTTCTGACTTTTCTAGGCCGAATCACAATTTAATATCTCTTACGCTTACTATTCATTTCTCTAATGACCACAATTATGTATGTGTTCCAAACTTAGGAGCCTGGGCATTTTACGCGTTTCTTGGAGATCGCTCTTGACAACGACCGTATGACCTAGACTCAGATGGAAACCACTGTTCTTAGGTATTTTTTAGAAAAATATATATATCTTGTCTGGTGGAGGTTTCTGTTAACACTTGCTTCTTTCTATGTATTACCAAATGGATAAGACCTTTGGAGACTTGCTCTCTATTTGATTATACACATTTTTTAAAGTTTTGTGTTTCTTTGCACAACATTGGTGATATTTCTATGGTGCAAAAACAGCCATCTGGTAAAGCACTTTTTGATTTCTTGCACGACTAAGTACTTTCCTCTTCCCCCCTCTTTCCCGTTTTCTCATCTTCCCTTCTCCTAACTCTTAGGGGTGTTTTATTATTCACATGTGCAACTGTTATGAAAAAATCATTCGAAGATATGAAATCAGACTGAAACAATGTTTATTATTTCTGTTAAACAGCCTTGAAAAAGTTGTCAAAAGACAAAACACGTGTCGGCTGTCCTTGTTTCTGTTCTCTGAGTCAACATTGAGGAATATATAAGAATAAAAGAATCACTGCTTTTGTACTCAAATTGTTCTGCTTTGATATTCTTTACACTATTTTTTGACTCACTGGAGTCAATGCCTTTGACTTTGTAGGGTTGTGCTCTGTCAACCAAATTTGTGTATTTTGTTTGTATTGGGGTATTCTTTATATATAGTAACACTTTTGGTGGCACAGTGTCTGACATTGAGCACACTATAGAATATCCCTTTCATTCCTTTAACTTTGGGCCAAAACTATTATAGAGGTGCTGACTGTAGTATACCACTGCCATCAAGTGCGCTTGGATAATATCACTAACGTGTCTCTTTCAGAATTAGTCTTTTGGAGTCTTTTAAACTTTTTTGTTTGTCATGATAATGATAGTCATTGATGTTAGAAGAGTTTCTGAGCAATCGCACGAACTGACTGAATGGAATGCTGTCTCTCTGGCACCAGGGGTGGTAGCTGTCATAATGGAGTAAAGTGTTCCTCGCTGTGGGCTTAGCGTACAGGGATACATGGCTCGTTTTGTTTTCATTATAAATCCATATGTCTAAGAATTCAATTTTGTCCTTGCTAGTCTTGGGACTAAACTTCCTATGTGGATCACACAAATTGATCCAAAGGAGAAATTCAGTCAGTTGTTCTTCTTCTCCTTTCTATATGAATAAAATATCATCAATGTATCTTTGCCATTGATGGATATTTTCAGCAAAGGATACTATTTCATTGAAGATAAATTTGTCCTCAAAGGTACCCATGTAGATATTAGCCACATTAGGGGCACAGGCTGCTCCTCTGCTAACACTTTATATCTGTTTGTAAATGGAGTAGCGAATTCAAAATAGTTCTCTTTGAGAACAATGGCAAGACACTCGAGGATAAACATGTGATTCTTCTGAATATTACTTCTTTCTAGTCGCTTTGACTGCTTCTAATGCTTCTAGCTGAGGAATATTGGTGTATAATGCCTCAGTGTCCATCGTGACCAACGTGTCAGTATTGAAAATAAAGGGTATTCCTTCAATTTTAGATATCATGTGTCCTGTGTCTATAACATAAGCTGGAACGGCAGACACCAATGGTTTTAAAAAAGATCTATGTATTTGGACAGAGGTTCTGTAATGGTTCTGTAAAGGATCCTACAGTCGACACAATGGGTCCGAAGGGGGACTTGATTGGCTCTTTGTAAGTTTTCGGCACTCCATATAGCACAGGGATTTTAGTGTACGATCTGTTAAGAAACTCAAATTCCTGTCTAAAAATATTACCTCTATCAAGCGCACTTTCTGTGATGTGTAGAATTTCTTTTTTGATCCTCTGTTCTGGGAAATGTATCACTTTTGAGTAATGCTCTGGAATATCTAACAACATTTGAATCTGATCCTTGTAATCTTTGGTATCTAAACTATCAATGCCCCCACCTTTGACACTGGGTTTAACCATAACATCACGATTTTTACATAGATTATTGAGGGCATTTTATTTGTCAAGGTTGAGATTATAAGAAGGGTTAGGTACAAATTTCAACATGGTTGTAGGTCGCAGCGAGTTGTCTCTGCTATCAACCCATGTTTTTACCTTGCAGACCTCTATGGCATATTTTATCAGGATTATACCGGAGTAGTGGTGTTCAAACTCTTTCTTCCATCCTGGCATCCTGAGCTCTGTTGCTCACCCTAATCCCATGGGGTGCCCCGGGAGGCAAGTAATTCATTGTTTTGTGAACCTCCCGTTCTTTATCGGCCATCACGTTGCCTATTGCATTTGTTGGTCTTTTTTCCTTTCTCTTTATACAGACATTCTATCTTGTGATCTCGTAGTGGGATCATTTTCATCCATACTTCCATACTTATGCCATGCTGTAGTGGAAAACTTTCCAACTTATAAATTCAAGGCTCTACGTTTCCATATCAGATGAATGAGGAATCGTCTCTGATAGTAGATAGTTTATAAATATCTATTTAAACCTTGCTCTTTTCTTTTGGCTGTTTCACCTTCACTTTGATCCACATCATTTTTTCTTTATTATGGATTTATTCTATTTTATCACAACAGTTTCCTTCTTCACAGGGTGTTATTACTTTGGTTACCATTACACACGCCATGATTCATGGTGGCGTCCTGTTACACACTGGCACTTAGGTTATTTTCTCCTCCTATGCCCTCTATATTTAGCTAGGTTATTTATTCCATGTCTTTCACTTTTCAGACCAGTTGTTGTGAAGATTTTTGTGAGCCCATTGCCATGTGCACAGTTCTTCTCAATATGCCTTGAGTGGATGGTTTTCTGCCACAGACAGCGCCCTAATGAAGGTTATTGACATCAACGGTACTACTGAAATTCGCGTCAGCGCACTTCTGTTCACCTGTTCTATAACTTGCTATACCACTATCTATAACTGTTATCCCAAATAGTAACAATTTTTAGAACCTTTTTGATTCCTTTTTGTTTCTGAATGTTTGGTATGTGATTATTGTTTGGACTTTTGGATATGTGTTTTCTGTTTTCATTCTTCTGCCACGGTCATGTGTTTTCTTGTGCTGTATTTAGTCTATATAGATGTCTATATAGATGTCAAGGTAATATCACTACAGTATGTGCTATGGCTCTTTATTTTTAAAAAAGGGATAAAAATATATTTTTCTACTTCAAATGAATAAATTATAAATTCAACTGGTCTGACTTATGGCTTTTGTATACCATAAACATACTGTTTTTGCTATATGAAGATTTGGAGAAGTATTTATTTCTGTTTGCTATCTGCCCTGTGGTGGCCAGATACTGAACGTAAGTATATGTCTAGCTAGCAGAGATCTGCAGCTTGCCGATTCCCAAAACTACAGTGGTGACCCTCCTAGGCTTCATCAGGGACGTATCACCTACCATCAGAAGCTTGTGGCAATGCTGCTGTTGTTAGCGAAGTGTATGTTGGTGATACATTGGGGCACAGTGGGGCCCCCAGGGTTGCAAACTGGCTCTGTGAGGCCTCCAAATGCCAAGAACAGTTGGAGCTGTACTGGACCTTGATGCCAGTCTCCTCAAGGCTCAAAGATATATAGGCTCCTTTTGTCCTTTACGTGGCACCCAGGGAGATGCCACTTAAAACGGGTGATCTGAGTTGAACCGGCCTCAACTCCAGAGACCTTGGTGTCTATATCCTGCTGACACACATTGCCACCTATGAGCAGCATCGCCATGGGCACCTCAGCATACACACAGTTCTCTGCACTGGGCCCCCGTGGCCCTGGGACCGTATTGCCACCCTCACTACACTTGGATAAGCTAGTGATGTTACTGCACTTTTCAAAGGGTAGTTCATTTAGAGTAGGGAGACGCTGAGAAGTTCTACTCTGAAACTTTCCTGGTGTATGTGATGCTTGGCTTTAGAGAATCTGCCACAAAGTGCTTCTTCACATGTTTAATGGGCACCTGACTGTTTCTCCTTGAACCAGACAAAGGAGGGAGAATTACAGTTAATTTCCCTTTTACCCCCAAGTACTGTAACAGGTGATCTATAGGACAGTTCAAAAGCTTGCTTGTTGTGGATCTTTTTATGAACTAGATTTCCTACTTTAAGGCCCCACCCCTAAGCAGCAGTTACAACCTTCTCTTCACTGGCGGCAGTTTCAGAATGGTTCACATTAGACAGTTTGTCTCTGACCTCTTGGATACTCTGCAAGAAATTCAAACATTTTTCCAGATCAAACCTTACTTCATTCACAATCTTCCCAGTAGGATCTAGGCCAAGCATATACACAGGAACTCCAAAACGCACCTCTAATGAAGTGCGCCCGCCCAATATTCATCTAGGCAAGTTTGTTAATGTTCTCTGGACTTCATAAAGATTATGGTACCAACTAAGACCTGAACCCTGTACCCTTGCAGTTAAGGATTGTTTAATCATGCTGTTAGCACGCTCAACTAATCTCTTGGACTCAACTCAAAACAGATTTCTGAATAGCAGACAAAACCCCAGAGCAGACATAACATCCCTGTAAGCCTTTGAGATGAATGCAGGACCATTATCTGAGTGAAATGAAGGAACTATTCCCATTGGAACCAGACAGTGTAACTCCTTTATGACTGCTGAAGCACTTGCATTTCTCTGAGGCCACATCCATAAGAATCGAGAACATGAATGAATTGCTACCAATATATACTTATACCGGTTAATAGAATTAGTTGGGTCAATATTGTCCAAATAAATCACCCTGCACAGCATGTTGGAGACTCTGAGAGGAGTTGGAAAGGGTGTTTTTAACAGTAGATGCTTTGATCTGTTGTCAAATATCACATTCACTAACATAGTCTCTAGCCTGTTTATAGAAACAAGGTCGCCAGTACTGTTGCTGTAGCATTGCTATGGCTGCATTAAGCCCAGAAGAGGAAGATGCCAATCCCTCGTGCACTTCCCTGATTAAGTCCAATCTGGACAGTTTATTAGGAATTATCCTGTCTCCCACTCCAGGCAGAGTGACGACAGGAGTGTTGTTTGAATAAAGGGTATAGGAATATTTAGGAGGAAAGCCTGCGGGTAACTTTCTACATTGATTAGTTACATGTATGGCTGTTAAAATATCTGCATCGATCTTCATTAGAGATCCTGGGCCTCATTTAATGAGAAATGACGTATCGCTGCGTGAAAGCAGCGATGCGTCACTTCTCAGTGCGCACTCCTTGCGACATACCTGATGCATCATATTTAATGTATGACGCATCATGTCGCAAGGAGCTGCAGATACGTCAGTATTTCTGTCGTATCTGTAAGCGCAAAAGTGACGCATTGCTGGAGTGTGTCACAAAAGTGACGCAACTCCAGCAATGCGTCCTGTGAAAGGGCCTGCGTCAGTCTTAGGCCTGTGATGCAGGCGCAAGATTTTGACGCAACGGCGTCCCAGAAGTGACGCAGTGAAATCTGATAGATTTCACTGCGTCACTTCTACAAAGCTTTTTGCGGGAGAACCCCCCCCTTACATACATTATACCTGACACAGGTATAATATAGCGCAGGGGTTTACAAAGTGACGCATCTGCTTAGATGCGTCACTTTGTAAATAGTGCGCAACAGGAGGCATGTTTTATGTTGCCGATGCGTCACAAAAGGTGACGCATCGGAAGCGCACAACTGACGCAAGGCCTCATAAATGAGGCCCCTGGTTAGGACTACAACTCTGAGAGTCTGAACTGTAGCCTTGGTAGTTAAGTCAGCTTCACAGTTCCCTTTAGCGTGAAATCCATCATGCTGATGGCCCAAAGTGTAAGAGACACAATTGATGGACGGAATACAGAACAAATCAAAACATTCAACCCCAGTAAAGAGATCTGGGTTAAATCCATCATTCTTTTGCTCACCATGCCACCCCAGTTTAGACCTGACCATATATAAATAAGTCTTGACCCTGTGCCTCATGGGAACAGTCCAGCCCGAACTGCCAAGCCAGGTCCTCCCTGGACGGGAAACAAGCATCCTAGGACCGGTTTGAGGTTTCACACCTCATCAGCCCGGACATCTTGAATCCAGTGGGATAGTGAGCTTAGGAATCACGTCTCGGCATACACGGCGCACTTAGGGCGAGATAGCAAAAGACACACAATGGTCCATGTGAGGCCCAAGTGTGCCTCACATGGACCAATCAAATCTTATCTTGTAAGAAAGCTACCTTTCCCCAGAGCTGTTTTTTCTTTAAAGGTTTTTCCTTTGAATGCTTAAACCTATTCATGCACCAATGTTGCACGTCAATATTTTCCCCTTGCACACAGAAGGATGAATCGAACACTATCAATGTGAGAAATGACGGCTCAGCCTCCTTCAACACAAGTATTAGGGCATGGAGATCTGCAAGTTGAGCAGTTTTGGCACCTAAAATTTTAGTGTGGGTGCCCTACTAAATGCGTTACTTACCCGTAACTGCAGTTATCCAGTATTGGTGTCTTTCATAGATTCACATGCCTGAATCTTTCCCCGTCGTCGAGACGGGAGTCTCCGGTATACAGAAAAGCAATGTCCCATGGACATATGAAGAAAAACGTAGTCCTAAGGGCCTCACCTTAGTAGCCTATCTGTGTCCTTATGCAAAAAGGACCAAACTCCTGAAGAGAGCCAATCAGCTAACACCTCCCTCTAGAACCTTCCTGTCAGGAGCTTCAGTCTCTCAGATTTTCGTACGCACCAAGCTATATAGGCGTAATACTGATAGAGAGATAGGTGAGTCCTTCCAGGGGAGGCGGGAGGGTTGCATGTGAATCTATGAAAGACACCAATACTGGATAACTGCAGTTACAGGTAAGTAACGCATTTCTTATCCAGTATTATGGGTGTCTTTCATAGATTCACATGCCTGAATCAGAGTAGCAAGCAATACATTGTTCACATTTCTGGTGGAATATCATATGCAAGTTATGAGATAATACATATCATGCGACTATGAATCATCATACTCATAAACCAGAAACATTATAAGAAAATGTGCATACCAGCAAAGGATGGAGGGAAGAGGAAGGCTCACCTTACTGAAACAGATGGCGTAACACTGCTTGCCCCACGGCTGCATCCTTCATCAGTTCTGTATCCAGGCAGTAGTGCCTGGTGAAGGTATGCGGCGACTTCCAGGTTGCCGCTCTGCAGATATCAAGAACTGGCACCCCTGCAAATAGTGCCGCAGAAGTGGACATGGCTCTTGTAGAGTGAGCCCTGACTTTAGCTGTCAATGGCCTTCCAGCTCTGTCATGACAAAAGGCAATTGCCGAAGATATCCATTTTGAAATACTATGTTTGGAAAGCGGCATACCCTTCCTCGGTCTACTGGAGGCTATGAATAGCTGAGAGGATTTTCTGAAACTGTTGGTTTTGTCAATATAAAACTTTAGACACCTCCTAAGGTCCAATGAGTGCAGATATCTTTCGGCTGCAGTGCTGGGATTTGGGAAAAATGACCTGAGAATCACTGGCTCATTTAAGTGGAAGTCCGACGGGACTTTACGAATAAACCGAGGATTAGTTCTGAGAACCACTCGGTCACCCTTAAACTGCATGAAGGGGTCCTGTATGGAAAGAGCCTGTAATTCACTGACCCTCCTTGCTGAGGTAAGCGCTAGTAGAAGGGCTGTCTTCCACGAAATATATTTGATATCTGCCCTATGGATGGGCTCAAAAGGGTGTTTCATCAATTGGTTAAGGCCCACATTGAGATGCCATGTTGGAGGAAATATTCTTGGTCGAGGAAAAGATCTGTAAAGTCCTTTGAGGAACTGTTTTATCAATCTGTTAGACCAGAGGGAGGGTCCTTTCAATGTTCTTTTAAATCTTGAAATCGCAGCCAGATGAACTTTAATGGATGCATGGGCTAAGCCCGACTGCGCCAGATGCAGCAGATAGGGTAATATTTGTTCCGGAGTGGTGCGGAAAGGACATAGACCGTTGTCCGCACACCATATACAAAAGCGTTTCCACTTCATGGAATAGGTCTTGTTAGTGCTGTCCGCTCTTGCCTTGGCTAGGACATTCTTACACTCCTGCGGTATGTTCAGCTTACTGAACTCTCGGTACTCAGGAGCCAAGCCGATAACCTGAGAGATTTCAGATCCGGATGTTGAACCTGCTTGTTGTTCATCGTGAGCAGAGACGGATGCTGATGCAGATGGATTGGCAGCTGTAGTGAAAGGCGATGAAGGTCCATGAACCAGTGCTGTCTCGGCCAGAATGGGGCAATCAGAATCAACGTGCACGGCTCCGCCTTCATCTTCCTGAGGACCCTGGGAATCATTGGAAATGACGGAAATGCGTATGCAAATACGTTGCGCCAAGCTATGGAAAATGCATTTCCGAGGGACCTTGATTGGGGATGCCAACTTGTGAAGTTTTGGCATTTGACGTTCTCTCTGGTCGCAAACAGGTCGATTTGCGGTGTTCCCCACACCGAAAAGATGTAAGCTACCATCTCCATGCCGAGTTCCCATTCGTGGGACAGAGACCTCTGCCTGCTCAGTGCATCTGCTATGACATTGTCCTTGCCTGGTACGTACTCCGCTTTTAACGAGATGTTGTGGAGAACAAGCCAATTCCAGATCTTCTGCGATTCGCGCGATAGTGTGAGCGAACGCGTTCCTCCCTGTTTGTTCAAGTAGTGCATCGTCGTAGTGTTGTCGGTCCTGACGAGCACTGGGGAGTTCTGGATCCGTGGTAGAAAAGCTTGCAGGGCTAGGAAAACCGCTCTCAGCTCCCGGAGGTTGATATGAAGCTGTTTTTCCTGCTGCGTCCACTTGCCACTGATTTGTAATTCCTGAAGGACTGCTCCCCAACCCTCCAGAGAAGCATCCGTTGTTATTACATGTGGAGCTGGAGGGAGCAGAAATGGCTACCCCTGTGAGAGGTTCTTGAGCGACCTCCACCACTGCAATGCCCTGGTCATTTGTTGTGTGATCGCAATGCAGTCCTCGAAGGATCCTGAGCATTGGGTCCACTGACTGGACAGAGCCTCTTGCAGTGGACGCATCCTGAGGTGACAGTGAGGTATGAGCAGGATGCATGAGGACATCATCCCCGAGAGCGATTTGAAGTTACGGACTGGTAAAGTCTTCCTTGAAGCCACAGATGTGGCCAGAGAGACAAGCTTGTGTTTCCGCTCCTGAGATGGGAATGCCTTTGCATTGATCGTATCCAATGTCGCCCCGAGAAAGGTAATGACTCGGGAGGGTTGCAAAGTAAATTTCTCGTGGTTGAGTGTCAGACCTGAATGCCTGAAGAGATTCAGACAGGCGTTGGAGGATGCGGTTGCGTCTGCCAGAGATGGTGCCTTTACCAGCCAGTCCTCCAAATATGGGAAGACTTGGTGTCCGTGTTGCCTGAGGAATGCTGCAACCGGGGAGAGGCATTTTGTGAAAATTCTGGGTGTAGACTTGAGGCCAAACGGTAGGACACAGAATTGATAGTGCTGACCTGCTACTGCAAATCTGAGGAATTTCCTGTGTAGTTTGTGGATAGGGATGTGAAAGTATGCGTCTCGTAGATCTAGAGACGTCATGAAATCCCCCTCCTCTAAGAGACCCAAGATCTCCTGGATCGTCACCATGCGAAACGATTGACTCTTCAAGAATGCGTTGAGTGCCCTGAGATCCAATATGGGCCTCCATGTCTTCTCCTTCTTTTGAATCAGGAAGAAGCAGGAATAAAATCCCTTCCCTTTGTGAGCTGATGATACTCGCTCTATTGCTCCTTCTTTAACATAGAGGAGATTTCTTGAAGAAGCAATCGCATGTTGTTGTGTTGCATTATACAAGGAGGAGTTGTCGGGGGAATTGTTTTGAATTCTATGGAATGACCAAATTGTATCAATTGCAGCACCCATCGGTCGGTTGTAATTGCTTTCCAATTGTGAAGGTAGTGGGTCAGGTTTCCTCCAATTTTGAAAGAATGAAACCTTTGGTTTTTTCCTCTATAGTTGGATTTTCCATAAGAGGTTTGTTGACCTTGTTGCTGCTGTCGCGACTGGAACTGTGAGCGGCCTTGAGTATAGGAATAAGAGGACCTGTTGGTATAGTTTCCTCTGTAAAAGGATTGGCATCTGCCCCTGATCCCTCGAAAGGACTGATTTCTGAATTGAAGTGTTCCAAGTGCTCTTGTTGTGTCTGTATCCTTTTTATCGCTTGCAGGGCCTCATCAAATTTTCCCTAAATAGGTGTTGGCCGTCGTAAGGCATGTTAAGGACTTTGGCTTGCACCTCCTGCCTAAATGAGGTAGCTTTGAGCCACCCCTGCCTTCGCAAGGCTGCTGCCCCCCCCAGCTGCCTAAAACCCATCGTTGCTATATCCATAGCACAGTCAATCAGTTCAGAAGCCGATGTTTGACCTTCTTTGAGTAGGGATTGGACCTCATCTTTCGTGTCTTCTGGTATCTCGGATAGATACGGAGCAATGTCAGCCCACAACTGCCGATTATACCTTCCCAACAGTGCAATTGAGTTTGCTACTTTCACAGTTATGGCTGAGGTGGTAGAGAACCGTTTCCCAATGCTATCCAGCTTCCTGCCCTCCTTATCTGGAGGAGCTGTCACCTGTGAGGATGGGTTCCTAGCATTTTTCTGCGCCGCCTGAGTGACCACCGAATCTGGTTTGGGGTGACCTGTAAGGCAAGCTGGTGCAGTTGACGGGGCTTTGTAGTTTTTATCCAGCCGTGGCACAACTGCCGATACTGAGGCTGGTGTTTGCATTAATTGCAGACCCTGCTCCCATATGTGATCGATAATGGGAATGGATCTGGTTGTCTTCTTAATCGGGTCCTTAAAATCATAGAGAAAACAGTCTGTTTCTTGAGATTCCATAGTCATATGGAACCTCTTGGCCGCTCTCTCTACCAGATTGTGGAACCCCCCTATGTCTGCAGGTGGTGAATCTGAGCTTGCGGGTTCAGGAGAGGCTGGAGAAGAAGCTATATAGTCCACATCGTCCCCATGATCGGATTGGACCTCACCCTCTTCTTGTTCTACCTCCTCATCTTCAGAAGACGGAAGATCTTGTACTAGCTCCTTTTCCTGACGAAGCACTTAGGGCGGTGGTCCAACACGTGGAGACGCAGTGACCCTGGTTGTCGATGGAACCGGTCCCGCTGCCTGTGGGGCGGCAGAATCTGGAAACCGTTGTTTGTAGTCCTGGATCAAAAACCTTAAGTCTGATACTATGGACGCTGGTAGACATACCATTGGTGTAATTTGTGTCTGGACCTGCGATTGAACAGTAAGTTCTTGAGGATTTTCCACCTCATCAAGGTCGTCGTCCGTGCTTTGGCACTTCACCACCAGGTGAGATGGACTCGTGGCCTGCATGTCCTGTTCCTCATCTGAGTCTTCATCCTGTAGAAGACAAGATGGTGGCAGTCTTTGTACCCTACTGGGAGACATTAATTCTGGAGTAATAGACTTTTTAAAGGCCTTTACTTGTTGTGAGGCTTGTTGTAGACCATCTTCGTCTGTCAAAACCGTCCCCGACGAAGGTAGGGCCGTCGACGGCATAGTAGCCACACTTCCCGTCGACGGTGGAACCGTTGACGGTAACTGCACCGACGCAGCTTTCGTCGACGGCGCCATCGTCGACGGTGGCTTCTTCGTCGTCGATGTCTTCGTCGACGGCACACCCGTCGACGGGAGAATCCTCGTCGACGACTGATTTTTAATGAGGATAATCGACGACACAGGCTTACCCGCCGACGACGATGGAGTTGTCCTCGTCGACGATGAATACGCCGACAACGCCGTCGTCGTTTACACTGTCGTCGTCGAAGTGGAAACATGGACAGGAGACACAGCCTTCTTTTGCGCCGACGATAGCGTCGACGATGTCGTCTTCGACGACGGCGCTAGCTTCCTGGAGGCAGGAACTTCCTTGTCAGACACTGAAGATTTAGTCTCTGAAGACTTTTTAGGAGCCTTCCTAGGAGGAGCGTCTGTAGGGCTAGGGGAAGCAACCCTTGGCCTCTTCAAGGATAATTTAGAGGAGATAGAAGCAATCTCACCGTCCTCTGAAGACTCCAAGTTGTCTCTGGTCTTAAGTTTGTTCAACCAGATCAAAAGTCGTCCTTCTCTGTCCTTAAGCGTTTTTGTAGAGAATGTTCTACAAATTTTGCATTCCTTTGGTGAATGATCCGGATACAGACAGTATAGACATGTCTTGTGCTGATCCTCAACATGTAATCTCTTCTTATTACAGGAAGCACAAGCTCTGAAGAGACCCTTCTTCTGAGGGTCAGCCATAGTCAGATTTTGAAGAAAGTAATCCAAATAGGAGAAGAAATAGCTTAAAACAAGCAAACCTGAGGAGAACTCAGGTGGAGACTCCCTAGCACAACGTGCGGTAGAAAATCTGAGAGACTGAGGCTCCTGACAGGAAGGTTCTAGAGGGAGGTGTTAGCTGATTGGCTGTCTTAAGGAGTTTGGTCCTTTTTGTATAAGGACGCAGATAGCCTACTAAGGTGAGGCCCTTAGGCCTACTTTTTTCTTTATATGTCCATGGGACGTTGCTTTTCTTTTTTTTTCAAAACTGTATTTATTAGAAGTTCAAGCAAATCAAGTGCACAGCTCTCCAAGAGCAGGAGAGCACGTCAATATGCAAATTACAGCAGAATATACGTATGGCTCAAACCTATGACTAACCCCTACCCGCCCCATTATCCCCCCCACAACTGCAACAGTCCCAACTACCCACCCCTTATCCCACCCCAACCCGATGCACGTGATCACAATCAGCTGCAGTATACAAGAGGAAACACACTAAGTGTCTTGGAACTTTCCAGGCCCCGAGGTCTCAATCATCGGACAGATCACCATCCGTTTCAGCGGGAGGATCCAATGTCAGGTCTCTGTAGTCCGCCCACCGCTTCCAGATCTTGTAATGCTTCCGAGGGCAGCCCCTGGCTTCAAACACTGGCTTTTCCAGCCCCATGAGGAAGTCTAAGCCCGCCTTCCAAGCGTTAAGCGGGGGGGCGCGGTCACTCTTCCAGGCCCTCGCCAGATCCCTCTTGGCCACAACAAGGCCTAACAGAAGGAGATGGCGCTTATAGATGTTACCACCCACTTGATCCAGGATATGAAGAAGACCCAACCTAGGTGTACGAGGTAGCTCCCATCCCAGCACCTCCGACAGGCAGTCCCACACTCCACCCCAGAACCGGACCAGGCCCACACACGACCACACAGTGTGCACCAATGTGCCTCTCTCAGCCCCACAGCGCAAGCAATCAGGGGAAGCAATCAGGCCCGCCCTCCACAGTCTCTCCCTAGTGTAATAGGCCCGATGTAAATATTTATATTGTATGAATCGCAGCCGCACTGCTATAGCTGTGCCCCGGGGGGATTCCAACGCCTCTCTCCAGTCATCCTCATCCAGCGGACCAACATCCACCTCCCAAGAGGCCTTCAGCGACACCAGGGAAGAGGAGCAGTGAGTGACCAGTGTTTGGTAGATTTTCGAGACTTTTTTATCCCCTAGGTCTCCCATGAAAAGCTTAGCCTCCACGGGGCTAAAGTCTGGAAGCTGGTCCAGCTCCACCAGACTCGGCGCCAGAGCATGACGAAGCTGTAGGTACTTAAAAAACTGGGTCTTAGGCATCGCAAATTCGGCGCTGAGCGCTTCAAAGGATTTAAGGGTAGTCCCGGTAAGTATATTACCAAGTGACGAGATCCCTATGGAATCCCAGCCACCAAACCCCTGCAGGGAAGCCAGTGCAGGGAGCTGCCCGTTGTTCCACAGCGGAGTTTCGGCCGTCAGCCGTCCCCACCAGCCCATTCGACGCAGTGCCTGCCTCCATATCAGGAAGACCACTTGAGTCGCATGCGGCAGCGACTTCCGCCGCCTGGCCGAATACAAGAGGGTATGGAGCGTGGCATCCCCCATCAGAAAACGTTCTAGGGCATACGCCGGATCATCACGGCCACCGTACCACCACTCATTTAAGACCAGCAAATGAGAGGCTTGATAGTAGGACAATATGTCTGACGTCGCGAGACCTCCACAGTATGTGGACAAAAAGCAGGTCCGCAGTGCCACCCTAGAAGCACCCCCAGCCCATAGAAACTGGCCCAATAAGGAGTTTACACGCCGGAACCACTGCGGGTCCACTCTGTACGGATGGTTTTGTAGCTGGTATAGCAGTCTAGGGAGGGCCACCATCTTAAAAATAGCAGATCTGCCATAGATATTCAGAGGCATGCGCGACCACGTTTTGACGTCGGATTGAACCCTGTCCCACACCGGTTGTATATTACGCTCCCACGCAATATCAGCAGACTCCGACAGGAAGACTCCGAGATATTTCAGGCCACCGATCGCCACCTGTAGATCCATTGCCCAAGGAGACACGTCGCGCCGGGGGACGTTGCTTTTCTATATATCGGAGACTCCCGTCTCGACAACAGAGTACTTATATTTAGTTCTTACTGCTATATGAGCAGAGGCATCCATACAGAATACACTCTGATAAGACTCAATGGATATGGTTTTGGAGTTGGTGCAATATTCTATTTATACTGGAGAAAAGCTTGTGTACGAAGAGGCACATCATCCTGAAACCTTACATTCACTGCACTTAAGGAAGAGGCCCACCGAACCCATCTTGGGTGTAAGGCTCGAGCATTAGTAATGCTTGCCTTTGTGGCTGCCTCTAGTACCAGTCCAGAAGAAACGATAATCACACTGCTTGCCTCCTTCAAAACAGCTGTCTGCACAGCTGTAAGAACATTTTCAATGGAATCAAAATGTGCTGTTGTCTAGAAACTTATATGTGAAAGAAACGGTCTGTCCCTCACTGTAAGTATAAAATAACCTGACTGGCTTGGTATGACTCATAAATAGGTTGAGCTTAGTGCCCCTAGCTTGCAAATATTTTGTCTCTAGCATTACTGCTTCTAGAAAACGTAGGATAAATCAAGTCATACAAGAGTTTTACTCGCTCAGCATAGTGAGGCAAGTGAGTATGTCCAAAGATAGGAAATCCCAGCAAGGATGGCAACTTCTTCCGTGTGTCGGGAGAGTGGCAGGTAGCACAATTCTGAAGGAAATCAGTAACCAGACCATTGTTCTCACTGGATAACTCATATCCTAGGAAGGTCACCTTAAGGTATGCAATCTTAGACTTTTAAAGTCAATTTTGCATCTGTGTGAAGTTAAAATCATTACAAATCTATCCACCTTAGTTAGATGTACAGCTAAGTCCTCATCAGTGATACTGATGTAATCAATGTATGATAATACCTCAGGGTCTGTTAGTAAGATCTACATGATGTGCTCTGAGAATAAGCCAGGATGGTTCTTATAGACCATTGAAACTCAAAGTACGGTCTGGGCCGCATGCGGCCCTCCTGACCTTTATATGACCCCCATTCTGTTTGATCAACTCAGCACTAACAATTGAAACATGTTAAAAAAAACAGACAAGCTTTTATGTAAATGTTAATTGATATTAAAGAAAGGATTTAACTAGGGAGCTCTGCACTGCTTAACTTAAAGAACACCTTCATTGTTAAAGGCAGCAAAAGTATAAAAATATGACAAAGTCTATTCAAAATTCAATTATTTAACTAACATGCAGAACGACCTTTTTATCTTAGTACATCAGATTATACCAGTGCATTGAGAAGTATTAATTTTTTTCTCCCCCCCCAAATCCTGGCAACAATTCCAATAGTAAACTTAGGAGGCAGGTTAGTTGTTATGTGCCAACCTTTAGGTTGCCTGGGTTGCTATTATACATAAACAGCATTTACATTTATTAAATCAAAACACAGGAGAAGGTTTAGTACGATGCACATCCCAAAGTCATGTATTCTGAGATCTTCTTATATGTGAAAATGAAGGAAAAGGAGGGGAATTTAAATAAAATAATTGCCTTAGATCACACAATTGGGTAAAGTGGAGAAGCTGGGATTAATCCCATGTTTTCCGGTTTCACATGGTTCAATTCAGCCACTAGATGTATATACTTTGCTTATCCTACACTCACCTAACAGCCAATCCCCCTCAAACCCCCCACCCCCCGCCACCCCACTGTCATCAATATAGGCCTCGATCACATCAAAGACAGAACTTTTTGGCCCCTGGGAAAATATTTGCGAGTTCCCTAGTATCAGACCAACAGACCATAGGCAAGTATTGGAACGAGAACTGAACCTCCTCGAAACTAAATGCAGTTAGATACTCACTTTCAGACACTATGTTTTGAATTTAAAAAAAAATGAGAATTCCAGGGTCATTCTGTATTTTTCCTGCACCAGGTTCATCACTAAACCCGTACTATGCGTGTTTTGCACTGCACATGTTCACGGATGAGAGTTCAAATTCCTATAGTCTATATCTTTCTTTTAGGATCCATCGGGTTTGGAGACAGGAAAAAGAGGTGTGTACATTAGTGAAAGTCAAGGCACTATCATGCCCAGATAATGCAATTGATCTAATATGGCTTTTATACCATACTTTGCTTCTGGTTTCAACCCCTTCTGGTGCTCCTGACAGAATGGTTCCTTGATGAGCACCAGTGCTTGTGTGCTCATGACTGAACCATTCCATCATGTGCACACTAGCATGAAATCCCTCTGCTGTAAACAGCAGAGGGATTTCCTTTTTTTTTGCCTCAGAAGGTGGGGAAGAGCTTCCACCACCTCTCGAGGCCTTTATTTTTTTTCCAATGTAATGATGATCATGCGCATGGCGCGCTGAAGTCATTACGTTGAAAATTAAACTGAACCTTAGTTTCAGTTTCACTGTTTTCATGCTCATGGGGCTATCTCAGCTCCCCAGCACTGAATCACGTGGGAGAGGTTTCATTGGAAAGGGGCGAATATCCCCTTTCCAATGGTACACACGGATACCTATTTAGGTATGGCCCAGGAGGGCAATCCTCAAGCAGGGATCCACCCACTAGACACCAGGGAGGGGGGAGCGGCCTCTTGGGCACGGGTCCTTGTTTCCCCCATCTAATAAAACTCATATTTAGACTTTCTGCCCCTGGGGGAGGGGGGAGAGAAAGCACCCTAGACAACAGGGATTTTTTTGGAGCTCAGGGGTTGGGGCTGCCCAGAATGGTCATGCCAATGCCCCTACCCTCACCACCCAAAAATGCCAAAGTCTTTCTGCCCCCCACAAGGCAGATGGGGGCTATAGCCTCTGATTTACTCCCCGGGTGGGGAAGAAAGCACACTAGGCACCAAGGATTAAGTTTGTTTTTTAATATGTAGGGGTGGGGGCTGCCCAGAATGGGCATGCCAATGCCGCCACCACCCCCCAAAAAAGGCCAGTCTTTCCGCCCACCCCCAGGCGGCGGGGGACAGAAGGCCCACTAGGCACCAGAGATTTTTCTTTTTGATAAATAGTGGTGGGGGCTGCCCAGAATGGGCATGCAAATGCCCCCACCATCCCCCAAAAATTGCCACAGTCTTTCTGCCAGATGGGGGCAATAGCTCCATATCTGACCCCCGGGGCAGGGCAGAGACCACACTAGGGGCCGGCAATTATGCTGGGTATACGTAGAGATGGGGGCTGCACAGAATGGGCATGTCAATGCCCCCACCCCCCAAAAAATGGGCATATTCTTTCTGCCCCTGGGTGGGTGGAAGTTCGGGGCTCCATGCAGATTCCAGAACTTTCTATCACAGAAATGTGATGAAAATGTGTTTTTTTGACACAGAGGTTTGCAATGGATTCTGGGTTAGAGAACATGTTGTGAGCCACACAAGTCACCCCATCCTGGATTTCCCTGGATGTCTAGTTTTCAAAAAGGGATAGGTTTGCAAAGCTTCCTTAGATGTCGGCAGAGCTAGAGTCCAAAATCCATAGCTAGGCACAATGCGAAAAAAGGGTCACTTTTCACTTGAAAAATGTGATGTGTCTACGTTGCGCTTTGGGCCGTTTCCTGTCCAGTTACTAGGCCTACCCACACAGGTGAGGTACCATTATTATCAGGAGACTTTGAGGAATGCTGGGTGGGTGGAAGTTTGTGGCTCCCTGCAGATTCCAGAATTTTCCATCACAAAAATGTGAGGAAAATGTTTTTTTATTTATTTTTTTACCATGTTTGAGGTTTACAAGGGATTCTGGGTAACATAACCCATTGAGAGCCACACTAGTCACCCCATCCCGAATTCCCCTGGATGTCTAGTTAAAAAAATGGTATAGGTTTACTATGTTTCCCTAGGTGCTGGCTGAGCTAGGGTCCAAAATCCACAGCTGGGCACATTACAAAAAAAGGGTCAGTTTTCACTGGAAAAATATGATGTGCACATGTTGCATTTTGAGCTATTTCCTGTTACGGGTACTAGACCTACAGACACAAGGGAGGTAGCATTTGTATTGGGAGACTTTGGGGAATGCTTGGTGGGTGGATGTGTGTGGCTCCCCACAGACACATGGTTAGAAAGAGGGATTTGTGCTAGTTCACATACCATCTTAGGGGATTTTAACTTTCACTTAGAAAGGAACAATGATCCAGACACTTTTAATTTGTTAGAGCTAATGAATTCACTAGAAATTGTTCAACTAGTCGTAGAGACCACACACACAGCAGGACATACACTCGATGGCATTTTCTCCAACAATAGCCATCTGAGGTTTACACACACGCTCCCGGTGATATGGTCAGACCACAGGGTAGTGTTTTTTGAGGTAACATCACCAGTCCAAGATAGGGTTGAAACAAACAATCACCAGAGCATGGAGCAGAATAAATGTCACTGAATTGCAGAAACAATTGGTGTCCACTACCCCTCTGATTCCAAGGGATCTAGATGAGGCCACTTTGGCATACACTACCTGGCTAGAAGGAGCAACTAATAGGCTAGCTCGTATGAAAACCGTTCGCAGCAACAGGGAACGACCTAGTGCGCCATGGTACTCACAGGACCTAAGGAAAAGTAAACTCCTTTGTAAACATCAAGAAAGGGTGTGGAGGAGGGAGTACAATGCCGAGGAAAAAAACAAATATAAATCTTGTCTATCAGATTACAAGAAATTACTCCATAAAACAAAAAAAGAATTCTTTATAAAGAAAATACAGTCGGCAAAAACTCCACTAAAGAATTATTTAAAACAGTCACAGCCCTATCCCATCCACCATCAAATCCTGTGGCCGCTAGTCAAGAACTGTGCGATAAGATAGCCAACTTCTTCCTTAAAAAAGTGGATGATATCTACAGCACTTTTAGAGCAGATACCAACTACACTCCTCAACAAAAGGTGGCCAAGGAGGAAGTGTTGGGGAATACTATATCGCAGTTATGCCAGTTTACACCTACTACAGAGGTGGACGTACATGCCATTCTGACGAAAATCAAATCAGGATCCCCAACAGACCCCTGTCCCCCCACAGTACTGAAATTGGTATCAGAAGCAGTCATATCTACCCTGACAAAAATCATGAATATGTCTCTCTCAGAGGGCTACTTTCCGAAAGCATGGACAACTGCATCGATTTTGCCTCTGCTCAAGAAACCAAAACTTGACCCCATGGATGCCAATAACTTTAGGCCAATCTCTAGACTGCCTCTTCCCGCAAAAATTATTGAAAAACGAATAAATACCCAACTTAGTCAATTTTTGGAGGAGGGTCATAAACTGGACCCTACGCAGTACGGCTTTAGAGGGAGTCACAGTACTGAATCAGCTCCCATTAAATCGACGGAAGAAATAAGAGCCACTCTCGATCAAGGAGGTAATGGAGCCCTGATTATGTTGGAACTCTCTGCGGCGTTTGACACGGTCCATCATAATTTATTGATGGACCGGCTCCAAGAGTTTGGTGTTTCAGGCATGGCTTGGAAACTGATCAAATCTTTTTTAACCGATAGAGAGCAGACAGTCTCGCTCAGCAACTTTTTTGCTAAGCCCTTCTCTCTTCCCTGTGGAGTACCGCAGGGGTCATCTATGAGCCCCACTCTTTTTAATGTTTATGTTTCTCAGCTCGCACCCCTTATTGGCTCATTTGGACTCAAGCTGACCTCATATGCTGACGATATTCAGATAGTGGTCTCCATGCTTCCGAAGGAAACTCAGGAGCCCTGAAGGCGTTTTCATGACTGTATGAGAGCTGTATGTGGTTGGATGGCCCAAAATTGCCTAAAACTTAATTCGGCTAAAACGGAGGTGATCCTCTTCGGAAATAATCCTCAATTTTGGACACCAGACTGGTGGCCAGTTTCGCTGGGCCCTCTTCCAACACCAGTTAGGAAGGTGAGAAATTTAGGGTTCATTATTGACAACAAACTAACCCACAAAGACCAAGTCAACTCAGTTGTTGCTACAACCTCTTACATCCTAAAATCATGTAGAAAAATACTGGACTATCTCCCCATAGCAAGTCGGAAAACGGTTGTCACAGCTTTAGCGATGTCTAGGCTGGACTATTGTAATGGCCTATATGTCAACGTACAGGAAGGTCTCCTTAGGAAACTGCAACTTTTCCAAAATGCAGCTGCCAGACTGCTATCGGGCACTTCAAAATACAAATCTATCTCGGCAGAAATTAAAAAGCTGCACTGGCTGCTGTTAGGAAACGAGTTCTGTTTAAGGGTCTGTGCATAACCCACAGAGCACTACATTGTATGGGTCCAAAACACCTGATCCAAAATACAAAGTGGCACGCCCCGGCCAGGTCTCTGCGCTCTTCAGGAGCCAAACTGATTCGCATTCCATTGGCAAAGAAAGCCAATTGGTGTGGTAGAAGCTTCTTTGTGGGCGCGGCCAAAGCATGGAATGCCCTCCCACTTTCTCTTAGAGATACAACGGAGCTGATCGTCTTCAGAAAAGCCCTAAAAACCTGGTTGTTCAATGCATAAAGCTCTAGGTATTTCCATCTTCGCCTTTAGGGGACCGTCACTTCTAGCGCCAGGACGCCCTTGGGCAACAGTCCGCTCTACAAATATCATTAACATTAACAGATTCCAGAACTTTCCATCACAGAAATGTGAGGAATTATTTTTTTTTAAGAATGTTTGAGGTTTGCAAGGGATTTTGGGTAACAGAACCTGGTGAGAGCCACACAAGTCACCCCATCCTGTAGTCCCTTTGGTGTCTAGTTTTCAAAAATGAATAGGTTTGCTCTAGGTTTCACCTGAGCTAGGGTCCAAAATCCACAGCTAGGCACATTCCAAAGAAAGGATCAGTTTCACTGGAAACATTTGTTGTGTCCACATTGCGAGTTGGACCGTTTCTTGTCACAGGCAGTAGGCCTACCCACACAAGTGAGGTGCCATGTTTATCAGTAAACATAGGAGAACGGAGAAAAGTAGAACAAGTGTTATTACCAATTGACTTTCTTTGCATTTCTGCCTTCCAAATATTAGACAATGTGTAAAAAAGAAGTCATTTTGAAACATGTCCTCTAGTTCACATGCTTGTATGGGTACCCAACATTTCAAAGATGTGCAAATAACTGGTACTTCTAAACTCAACATTTTGTTCTTATTTTGGAAATATATAGGTTTCCTTAGTACCTATTTTTTCACTTTTTATATTTTGACCAAATGAAGTGCTATATACTTGGTACACAATGAAAAAACATTGCAAGACGCAGCTCAGTAATTGGCTCTGGGTACCTCGGGTTCTTGGTGAACCTACAATTCCTATATATCTCCGCAACCAGAAGGGTCTAGCAGCCATAACGGTATATGGTTTTAAAGAATCTGTCATACTTAGAAGAAGTTACAGGTGAAAACGTTGGCACACATGCCTTTTTTTCCACTCAATTTTGATATATATTTATTTTAATTATTAGTTTCTATAGAAAAACCTTGAAGGATCTACACAAAAAGCCTCCTTGCTGAATTTAAAATGTTACCTACTTTTCAGAAATGTATAGGTTTCTAGGATACAATATTGCTTTTATACCCATTATTACCACTAACTGGAAGGAGGATGAAAGATTAAAAAATAGGAAAAATAAAAGCTTAAAAAATAGGAAAAATAGGCTATGTCCCAGTAACATGCCAAAACTGTGTAGAAGATTTTGGTTTCCTGACAGAAGTCTGTTTGTTCCTGAAAGCTGGGAAGATGGTGATTTTAGCACCACAAACCCTTTGTTGATACCTTTTGCAGGGGGAAAAAAACAGACCCTTTCGTCTGCATAACTTTTTTCCCATCCTCCACACCCCCAAAAAAAAGATGTATCTTTGCCAAATTCCTGGTTCCCTCCAGGACAAACCACAAACCCTGGGAAATTTTAGAAACCTCAATATGTTGGAAGAAATGGGCGCACATTTGATGTGATTACCGCATGTGAACAAAAAGTTACAGGGGCCGAAGCACAAACTACCCCGAAGAGCCCAAAAACGACCTAGCACGGGGGCCTAGCAGTGAAGGGGATAAAGGCTGTTGAGCTTGAGGTTCCCTGCATAAGGGAAGAACATGGGGAATGGAGTGTTTATACCATCTCGCTTGGTTTGTGTATAAGTCCTGAGATTGTCTAACAGCTCATTTACTGGTGTACATTTTGCTGACATTTTCAGGTTCTTTCGCAGAAAAAGCTAGTCTTATTCCTTCTTCCTCTAGGGCGCTTCCCTAATAAAGACTGGAGGGCAGTCATCTTCAGCTAGTATGATATCATACTCTCCAGTTGGATGTATGAAATTACAACGCATGCTTTTACCACGCATGCCTTTACAACGCTGTTTTTACAACGCATGCCTTTACAACGCATAGTGCTTTGGGGCGCTGGATAGTGAATAGTTTAATTTACTATTCCAACTCCAGTCCCCGTGGATAATAGGGAAGGTGTTGGATAGTAAATTAAACCTATTCCCTATCCTAGAGCGCCCCCCAGCGCAATGCGTTGTAATGGTTTGCGTTGTAAAAGTTGCGTCGTAAAGGCACTGCGTGGTAAAAGTTGCGTTGTAAAGGATGTTTCCCCTCCAGTTGAATGTGGCCAGAAGACAGCTTTAATTATTCCCTTTAATCTGTATTTGTAAATTATAAACCCTATCAGGAGGATTTAAATGCTTATCTATTAAATTCACTTGAAACATTGCACCTATTGCCCACAACTGATGTTTGTATAACAAGACTTAATTATGACATTCTGTGTTCTTTTTGTTTCTTACTTCGACTCATGTAAAGTGCTCTGATACCCGCAAGGGTCATGTTCGCGCTATATAAAACCTTCAAAATAAATAAATACATCTGGAGTCTCAACTGGTATTACCTCATCAGTTCAACTTGCCACCATAAATCTCTGGACAGTCTGATGCACTATTGTGACTTCTGTTGCGCTGTCACCCAAGTCTTGTTCTACAGGAGAATCTGTAACAGTAGCAGCATGTTTCCTAGGAAACTACTAGGTTCTTCTTCTTAACTGGAGTCTTAGAGCCCCATCCTTTCCATTCTCTCTTTATGATGACGTGAGTGTCTTGTAATGTTGCACCTTTCTTGCTATACTCATCCTTTCTTCGGTACTTGGATTGACTGCCTATTTCTGCTCATTTCCTGTCAGTGTCTTGAAAAGAACTTGGAGAGTGGATATTAGAAAACTGATACCATTCTGTTTTGTTTTATTGCAGTCCCTTAATTTATTACCACACCTAATAGATTCCCGAAATACGGGTGATCCAGTCTATCTTTGCTCTCTCTCTCTCACAGTTTCTTCCTACCTTATATTCAAGATTTCTCTTTAACCGAACTCCTAATGACACTTTTAGGTTTTAAATGTGGCTTAACGCCTTGTGTACCTAGGGTATCATGACCCACAGGGGTATAAACTTTTGCAATTATTATCAGTGTTCCCATTTGGAATCTGTAATTGGAACTGCTTCCAGTCTCTGACGTATAGCCAGAACTCAAGTTTCTCCCTTAATGAGTGAATGATAGAACTCCGCATTGCACCAGTATCCAAAAGAAATGGCTCTGAAACACCCAATGCAACAACGTTAACATAAAGCCCATTCTGATCAACTGGAACTGATGCCACTCCCTTGCTTTGTCCATGGCTGTCCTAGCTAGTATGAAAATCCTGATTTTCGTTTTCAGTACAATAATCGTCATTGTAGTTCGCAACCCGGTTTCTTGTCCTTTGCCTATCTCCATTGGTCCTTATGATTTGGAAGCCCCTCTCATTTTAACGACTAGTTGCGGTGAGAATCTGTTGGGTTTGGATTTATTAAAACATCTACATGCAACATTGTATTGTTCCCCCTATGTTGTACATCTTACCTTGGGTGATAAATTGGTTTCTCCTATGTATTTGTCTAAGGATCAACTGCCACTTGAATTGCGTTCACTTCCTTCTACGCTTTGGGCCACGGGTCCGAATGATGTTGGTTTACTCAAAATTCCACCTTACGTGATCACTGTCAAGCCTGATGTTAAATAACCATGCATTCCTCAGTATAAGATTTCTAACGATGGCGAAAGAGCTTTGTTGGCTATTGTTCATGATTTAGTTCAGAAGGGTGTGGTTGAAGAGACGAGAGGAAATGTTTGCAATAGTCCTGTTTTGCCTGTTCTTAAATGTACTGATCCTTCTAAGCCTCCTGTATACCGTTTTGTGATTGATCTTCGAGAGGTCAACAAAATTGTTGTACCTCAGTTTCCCGTTGTCACGGATATTACTGCTTTGCTCACAATGATCCCTGCTTCGGCTGTTTGGTTCTCAGTTATTGATCTTAAGAATGCTTTCTTTAGCATTCCTATTGCTGAGGAGAGTAGGGATCTCTTTGGTTTCTCTCTTGGAGGCCGAAGTTTTCGATTTAAACGTGCACCTCAAGGCTATTGTGAGAGTTGGATTAGTTACTTACCTGTAATCCTAGTTCTCTTCCAGGGATATCCTCATCAAAGTCATAAGCATTAGAATATTCCCGTCCATGCGGGGGACCCCGGAAACACTATATTATATGTGCCCCACATATATATACTCATATATATATATATATATATATATACATATATATATAAAAACATGCAATAGCAGCCAAATCACATCAGAGCTGAAATATGCTGTGAAGAATTTCCACCATACATGAATAATATGCATTAGAAACATGAGAAACAACACCAAAGATTGTTTAGATACTGTTTTAATGCTTAGGCATCAGTAGAAATTCTTATAACTCCCTGAATGCATTGAAAGCTCCCAGGCTGCATTGCAAACACACAGTCTAAAAAGACTGAAAAGCTAACCTGTACCTGTATACAAAAAACTGACACCGTGCCTTTAAGACACCCATGACCCCCGGTATCCCATCATGCCTCAGGGGTGACAGTTAGGTCAGTTGTTCTTTTCGGAGACTGAAAAAAACCAAGTGACAAATAGGTTAACAATATCTCCTTATTAAAGAACATCCTTTGCCCGGGGAGGCGGGAGGGTTGCTTATGACTTTGATGAGGATACCCCTGGAAGAGAACTAGGATTACAGGTAAGTAACTAATCCTTCTCTTCCAGGGGATCCTCATCAATAGTCATAAGCATTAGAATAGAATAGCAAGCCTCTCCTCATCCCTGCGGGCAAAGAAATGACAAGACAGTAATCTCATCAACAAGCCTGAGCAGGCTGTAGGCTACCCAAACAGATTTCTCAAGGAGGCTTGCCCTACTTGAGTATCGGCCCTGGAATCAGATTCGAGACAGTAATGCCTCGTAAATGTATGAACTGATTTCCAGGTTGCAGCCTTGCATATTTCTGACATTGGAATGTCATGCAAGAAAGCCACTGTGGCCGCTTTCCAATGCGCTTTGGGTGATACCAATAAAGGCTTGCCTGCAAGTTGATAGGCCAATTTAATGCAAGAGACAATCCATCTGGAGATGGACCTCTTGGCCGCTGGAAAACCCGTTCTCATTGAACCATAGTTCACAAACAGCTGATCCGTTTTCCTGATCCCTTTAGTCTTTTCCAAATAGAACTTGAGCACTCTCTTAGGATCTAAGAAGTGCAGAGACCGCTCGGCTGGGGTCGTAGGATTTGGAAAAAACGAAGGGAGGGAAATGGACTGATTTATATGAAAATCAGAAACCACCTTAGGCAACAAAGATGGATGAGCCCTCAGGACTACTCTATTGTGGTGGAAAACAGTATATGGTTCCTTCGCACAGAGCGCTTGTATCTCGCGCTGAGGTAATCGCCACTAAAAAGCCGCTTTCCAAGAGAGATGGTGCAAAGAGGCCTTGTGGATGGGCTCAAAAGGAGGTGACATTAACCTGGATAGAACCAGGTTCAATTCCCAAGGAGAGAAGGATTTCGCACAGGGGGATACACTTTTTCAACCCCTAGAGGAAGTCCTTAACCACCGGAACCTGAAAGAAAGAAATCTGAGTAGGTGATTTCCTGTACGCTACTATGGCTGACAAATGCACTCTAATGGAAGCATATTTCAAACCAGAAGTTGCCAAGGAAAGGAGGTATGGCGGATTACCTCCTCCTGCCCTTTAGTCGGATCTAGGTGATGATCCCTACACCATACGTAAAACCTTTTCCACTTGAATGCATAAGACGCTCTCGTGGAAGGTCTCTTAGCCTCCTTTAAAATGTGCATACATTTGGGAGGTAGGTTCAGATGCCCATATTGCAGGACCTCAGGTGCCATGCTGTCAGGTTCAGTGATGAGACGTTGGGATGTAGTATTCTCCCGTTCATCTTGCTCAACAGGTCCGGTCTGCAAGGAAGTCGTCTGTGTGGACACACAGACAGATGTAGAAGGTCCGGGTACCACCACTGTTTTGGCCAATCCGGAGCTATCAAGATCATCTCCATGTCCGACCTGAGGAGCTTGGAAACTACCTTCGGAATCAGAGGTAGGGGAGGAAACGCGTAAGCAAATGTTCCCGACCAATCCATCAGGAGAGCATTCCCCTGCATCCCTGGCCGGTGGAATCTGGACGCGAAGGCGTGGCATTTTGCGTTTTCTTCGTCCACAAACAAGTCTATGACTGGACGACCCCAACAACGAAAAAGCTCTTCTACCACTTGGTCGTTTAGCACCCAGTCTGGCTGATCTTCGAAGTGCGTGCTGAGTGCGTCTGCTTTGATGTTTAACTCGCCTGGAAGGTGCACCGCCACCACTGAGAGGTTTCGAGAGAGAAGCCAGTGCCAGATGGTTTGGGCCTCCCGGGAGAGAGGGCGTGACCACGCGCCTCCTTGTTTGTTCAGATAGAACATGGTGGTTGTATTGTCCTTCTGAACTAAGACTGAGTTGGACTCGATCGCTGGAAGAAAAGCTTTGAGAGCTAGAAACACCGCTCTGAGCTCCAGCATGTTGATGCGGTACGTCCGCTCCTGCGTAGACCACTGTCCTTGAATCTGAAGGTGACCCATGTGCGCTCCCCAGCCTTGCAGAGAGGCATCTGTCACTATAGACTGGGTTGGTAGAGGGTGGTGAAAAGGAACTCCCACCAGCACATTCCTCGTCCATCATTTGATGGCATCCTTCGCTGCTTGGGAGTGATACGATCTTCCCAACGCCCTGTCGCCTGGTCCCACTGGTCTTCGAGAGCCTGTTGTAGAGGCCGCATTCTCAGCCTGGCGTTCGGGATGAGAAAAATGCAGGACGCCATGGAACCCAGCAGGGAGGCTACCTGCCGGACTGTTGGAAACCAAGACTCTAATAGAATCCCACTCTTCTGCCTCATGGAAAAAAGTCTCTCCTCCGAAGGAAACGCTTTTCCCAATTTAGTGTCCAGAATGGAGCCTAGGTAGTGGATGGACTGTGTCGGCCGCTGGACTGACTTCTCCAGGTTTACATGGAGACCGAGCCTGTGCAACTGGTGTAGGCAAAGTTGCAGATCGTGTGTTACCTGTACCGGAGACTGGCCCTTTAGGAGCCAGTCGTCCAGATATGGGTAGATGAAGAGTCCCTTCTTGTGAAGAAAAGCCGCCACCACTGCCATGCATTTGGTGAAGACTCGTGGTGCGGACTTGAGACCAAATGGTAGCACCTTGTACTGGTAGTGTTTGTTTCCTACAACAAACCTCAAGTACTTGCGATGCCGCAGTGCAATCGGAATGTGAAAGTATGCATCTTGCAGATCCACCGAACACATCCAATCTCCGGCTTGAAGATGTGGGCATATTTGGTGAAGAGCTAACATGTGGAACTTTTCTCTGACGATGACTTTGTTTAGGAGACGCAGATCGAGTATGGGTCTGAACTTGTCCTCCTGATCTTTTTTGGGGACAAGAGAGTATCTGGAGTAGACTCCCTTTCCTCTTTGAGAGGGAGGAACTTCCTCTATAGTTCTTTTTTGTAACAGAACCTTCACCTCTCTTCGGAGCAAGCTTAGCTGGTGAGGGCAAGAGTTCTTTGGAAGAATGTTCTTCGGAAGCGCACGGAAACGTAGCCTGTATCCATTACCCAGTATATTCAGCACCCACTGATCCTTTGTGATGCTGACCCACTCTGCCAGGTGTTGTGAAGCACTTCCTCCCACTGGAGTGGGCAACGGCGCCAGAGGAAGCCACTGCTCAAGCCTTTCCTCCTCTCGTGGTGGTAGAGGACTGCTGGTGACCTCCTCTACCCCTGTTGGATTTGCCTCGAAACTGGGTTTTTCCCTGGTTCTTATTTTGGGACCACTGAGGGGTTTGAACCCTCTGTTGAGCCCCTCTCCCCTTGTTGGTCTTAAAGCGGCGTTTGAATTATTTTTTCTTCTCAAAACCCACCGCTTTTACCGTATCCAGCTCTGTCTTCATACAAGTCATCTCTTCGTCAGCATGTTCTCTGAAGAGAGAGGAACCCGAAAAGGGAAGATTAAGGATGCGATGCTGAGCATCCGGCTTCAGCCCTGTGAGGCGCAACCAAGCTGACCTCCTGGCACAAACCCCATGTGAGTAGGAATGCGCCGCAAGCACTGCACCGTCCGCTGCTGTGCTTATCAACTGGTTTGCTACCAGACATCCTTCTGTCATAGTTTCTTCGAAGTCCTTCTGGTCCTCCTTTGGCAGCTTGGACTTGAACCTTTCCATGGAGTCCCATAAGGCTCTGTCGTATCTACCCAGCAGTGCGGCCGCACTGGAGACCTTCAGCGTGGAGGCAGCTGAATTGCAAACTTTGCGACCCCACGAGTCCTGTGATTTGCTGTCCTTATCTGGTGGGACTGAAGAGGAAGCAGCAACTGCATGCGTCTTCCTTGCCGCTGCCACTATCACCGAGTCTGCTGGAGGGTCAGATTTTACAAAAACTGGGTCAGAAAAAGAAGCTGGTTTGTATTTCATCTGTATGCAGGCTGGCACCGCTCTGATGGTTGCTGGAGTTAGGAAAACGTCCTTGACAGGGTCCATAATCCCCGGGACTAAAGGCAGCAGTGGATGAGAGATAGATTTTTTGTGCAAAGTTTCAAAAATTACTGTTGTAGTAACCTGGGGGACAGACATTTCAATGCTCAGCTTCTGAGCTCCTCTTTGCAGGACATCTAGATAAGTGCCAAAGTCATCCACTGGAGAGGATCTAGAAGTAGGACTATCCGTCAGCGTGGGAGAGTAATTCCTCTTGGAAGACCTGGTAGAAGAGGTAGATGAAGTAGACGGAGTTCTTCGACGTCTACAGTGAGCACCGTGCCTCCTCTCACGTGATCTTCTTGGGTGCTCTTCCCTTCTAGGAGACCGAGATCTGACCGAGTCTTCTCTTCTGGGTGAACGAGATCTGACCGGATCTTCTCTTCTGGGAGATCGAGATCTAACCGGATCTTCCCTTCTGGGAGATCTGGTTGGTCTTCTCACAGGTGATTTTTCTGTTCGGCGCCTGGGAGGACTACGCCTGTCCACTTCCTCCACCTGTCTCTGGAGAGGAGATCTGTGCTGCGGACTGACATACTCGAGCATACGTCTGGTAGCCCCTGAATCTCGCCAATGGTCCAATGACTTGTACCATCTGGGTGACAGTCTGACCTCCGCAGCCGAAGGATCTGGCTGACGCACGGAGATCTGAGGACAGGACTTCTGGATCTTGAGGATGTTGTTGAGGAGCCAGAAGACTGTGAAGTGGAACGACAAGAAGCTGACTCCTTAACCATGATCACAGAGTTCCTTGACGACGATCGAGCTCTTTCTGAATATCTCGACGTCAAGCGTTCTGGCGTCGTATGTCTTTTTCTCGACGCCGAATGCCTCCGGGGTGATCGATGCGAAGATTTACGGTTTCTCAATGTCGAGCGGCGATGACCAGCCGTCGACGGAGCCCTCTCTCTCTACGTCGAACGGCGATGACCAGCAGTCGACGGAGCCCTCTCGCTCAACGTCGAACGTCGACGGAGACTGCGTCCTCGTTAAAAATGAAGTAATTTTCTGTCAGAAGACAGAAATTAGTGGAGCTGTGTTACCAGGATCCTTCCTGAAGGAGCCGGAAAGAAAAACTGACCTAACTGTCACCCCTGAGACATGATGGGATACCGGGGGTCATGGGTGCCTTAAAGGCACGGTGTCAGTTTTTTGTATACAGCTACAGGTTAGCTTTTCAGTCTTTTTAGACTGTGTGTTTGCAATGCAGCCTGGGAGCTTTCTATGCTTTCAGGGAGTTATAAGAATTTCTACGGATGCCCAAGCATTAAAACAGTTTCTAAACAATCTTTGGTGTTGTATCTCATGTTTCTAATGCATATTATTCATGTATGGTGGAAATTCTTCACAGCATATTTCAGCTCTGATGTGATTTGGCTGCTATTTCATGTTTTTATATATATATATATATGTATATATATATATATATATATATATGAGTATATATATGTGGGGCACATATAATATAGTGTTTCCGGGGTCCCGCGCATGGGCGGGAATATTCTAATGCTTATGACTATTGATGAGGATCCCCTGTAGGAGAACCTCCATTTATAGTCAGGCTTTGAAATCCCAGCTTGACACTTTTTCTTTGCATCCAGGTGCTACTCTTATTCAGTATATGGATGATTTGTTAGTGGCTGCTGATTCAGAGGATGCTTGTAAAAACGCGACTGTTTCGCTTTTGTATCATTTGTCTGATTTACATCATAAGGTGTCACCTTCTAAATTACAATATTGCCGCCAAGAGGTTACCTATTTAGGTCATCTCTTGTCGAAGGAGGGAAGGCGATTGACCCCAGAACGTATTCATGCAATTGCACGAATGTCTGTACCATCCACACAAAGGGAGGTGCGTGCCTTTTTGGGCATTACCTCTTATTGTAGACAGTGGATTCCGAATTTTTCTTTGTTGGCTAAACCTTTGTTAGCACTTACTCTGAAAGATACACCCCAACCTCTTCCTTGGACTGATGAATGTCAGAAGAGTTTTTCAGATTTACGTACTGCTTTGTGTTCTGCTCCTGTGTTGGGTACTCCAGATTATAGTAAGCCTTTCACACTCTACGTGCATGAAAGAGAAGGTTGCACGTTGTCAGTTTTGACAACAATTTGGAGACAAACAACGGCCATGTGCCTATTTTTTGGCTACATTGGATCCAGAAGCTAAGGCATTGCCTAGTTGTCTCAGAGCAACAGCAGCAGCAGCGATCTCCATTCGTCAATCTGCTGGATTGGTATTGGATCACACTCTTGTTGTTATGGTACCACATGCAGTGGATACTCTCTTGAACAGAACGAAAACGCAACATCTCACGAGTGCTCGCTTGTCTGGGTATGAGTTGACGCTTCTGGCTAGTCACATACATATCAAGCGATGTAATGTTTTAAATCCAGCAACATTGTTACCTATTCCAGAAGAGAAAGATACACAAGAACAGCATGATTGTTTTCTTCGTACAGAAGAGGAAACTAAAGGCAGAATAGATTTAAAAGATACACCACTCGTGGACCCGGATGGGATCCTGTGGGTGGATGGGTCTTGTTTCAAGTTTCCTAAAGGCGAGACGACTGCAGCTTATGCTGTTACTACTTTGTATACAGTAGTAGAGACTGCACGCATTACACAGAATTTAGCACAAGCGGCTGAGTTGATTGCACTGACGAGAGCGTGTGTGTTGGCTAAGGGAAAGAGAGTGACTGTTTACACCGATAGCCAATACGCCTTTGACGTGGCTCATAGTTTCGGTCGTTTGTGGAAGGAAAGAGGATTCTTTACTTCCCATGGGACTAAAATACAGCATGGTCAGTTGGTGACTGACCTTCTCGAATCACTTGCCTTGCCTATACAGATAGCGATTGTGAAGTGCAGTGCTCACAAAAGGATTATTGATGATGTAGGTCGGGGGAATGCTTTTGCAGACGAGGTAGCAAAAGAAACAGCGAAAGATGTCAAGAGTCGTATGTATGTTGCAGGTCCTGCAAGATGGGTCAGAGAAGTAGGTATGTGTGAGGACACAGTAGAAAGTGTGAAAGTGATCCAGGAAGAAGCAACTGAGAAGGAATTGAGTAAGTGGAGAGAGAGTACGGGAATGTTGGACGCAACAGGATGTTGGATGGAATTGTCAGAACACCAACTGAGGAAAATGAAATTTTGCCTGACCAAGATGCCCCCTACGTGTACCCTATGTTACATGTATGTGCATGTCACCCATGCATATTTCTCTTAGTGGCTTGAATCACAAGGCCTCTGCAATCACGTCCTGCATTAAGGTGCCTGTCATCAAGTTTCCCAAACGTTAAGCTAACATGAAGGCCCATGTATTTGCATTGTGCACTTTTAAATAAATATCGTAATAAACCCTTTTTGTGGTTCAGTCTGAGCCACTTTCTGAATTAGGGTTTTCATGACTCCTGACACACTGCAAGCTGCAGTTACGTATCTCTGACCTCGCATACTTCTAGCTCAGCCGAAAGAGACCCAGCAAGGGTTGCCAAGATAGTATTATGAATAACTGTTATCTGCCTGCTGTACAGAGTCACATTCCTGCCCAGTGAGGAAGGTAAACAAAACCCGTCCGCGGAAGATAGGGCCTAGCCTCTCTGTCTCCATTGAAGTAAATCACAGTGCTTGCATCCATAGAAAGCTCACAGCCCCCATGCAATGCACGGAGAAATATATGCCTTTTCTGATTCTTAGCGATGAGCAACCTTTGCTTCAGATAATACATCCCCTGACTTAAGATATCAGTTAGTACCAGACGTGCTGGTCGCCTTGACACTAAAGATCTCTCTACTAGACTGAAAGTCAGCTCTCCTCCCAGTTACACGTCAATTGCACGTCATGCTCAAATTGCGTGCACAAGTAGGGCAAAGTTCCAGCCTGCCATGTAACTCCTCCTCTATGTAGCCACCCACCTATCACCCACCTGTGACTCATCAAGTGTACACCCTCATGCACGCCCACATGCTCTTATCTCTTTCTTTCATGCTCTGCCTGGAGCGCTCCTCCCTATGTACAAGGAAAAATTAATATATGTGTTGTTCTCTGTAAATAATGTTAGAAGACCCTTCCTGAACCTCAGTGGTGATGGAACAGATTCTCCCTTAACTCGAGTTATTGGAATAAAGCCCTTTTAACTTGGACACCACGGACTCTCTGCCTCTCATTTAATACATGCTAATTGTTAATGCCTAGAAATTATGCCAGGGTAATATTTTATTTACCACATTAATTTGGCGCCCTTACAGGGACATATCCCTTTCCCCACGCGCCGGAGTTGTAGGTCCAGCTTTGCCCCCTTCTACAGCCGTGACGGACTTTAAAGTGTACACGCCATCGGGATTTCCCGCTACTCCCTCAGGCCCAGGAGGAGGACGGACTGTGACCAGGCATCCATACGAGGCGGTGAGGATTGCGGATTGTCTCAACCAGAGCCCGACTTGTGAGAGAGCAAGGTCCGAGGTTTCCAGAGGTCCACCCGTTCCGAGGCGCATGCGTAGACGTAGACGTAGATGCGTAGAAGTCCGAGGCCTTCAAGTTTCAAGTTTTGCTTCTCGGTGAGTACCACTATGGGGAATGCATAAAGTTTCAAGACGGGTTCATTTTATATGAACACGGTCAAGACGGGTCCACGTTATTCGTGGAAACGGTAAAGACGGGTTCACGTTATTCGTGAAAACGGTAAAGACGGGTTCGTTCACACGAGCACGGTCAAGACGTGTCTCATTTTTGAGACCGGTATGGTTGTACTGTATTCCAGTGCATATAGTTTTTCAAGTACATGTTTAGTTCTCTGTATTGGTTTAGATCATGTTTGTTTTAATGTTATGATGTTTTAGTGTGAATGATTGTTGATTGTTTCAGTCTATTTTTGTGTATTGTATTTCCATTGTGTTGGTTTCAACATGCCACTGTTTTCAAAATTGCGTCAGATAGGGACCAGAAAAGGTATACTAGAAGATTCAGTTAACATCCCGCCTAGAGACACACCTGGTCATTATATGTATAATAAGCATGGATTAGACGCCATCTTGTTTTTAGATTTATGGGTAGACTATACAAAGGACCTGGAGGAAAAGTATAGATGGCCTATCTCAGGAACTTGGGATTCAGAATGCATTATGAGAGTAGAGGAAGCGCTATGGAAAAAGAAATCAAGACCCTCTCAGAAAGATGCCATTGAATTGTGGCGCAAAGAGTCACATAGGAGAACAGAGAAAGAATTTAATAAAGCAGAGAGAACTAAACAAGCAGAGGAAAAAGCCAAAGAAAAAGAACTACGGGAGGAGGGGGAACGGGTCAAAACAGAACAGACTGATAGAGAAATAAACGCCGTCGTTACTGGTATTTATCCCGTCCTGGCTGAAGAACTAGCTAGAGTGACCACCTCAGAGAGACCCAGTAGGTCGCGAACGCCACCACCTGTACCATATAGAGAACGTAGAGTAAAGCCGACAGCATCAGAGGCGTTCATTTCCTCGTATCTAGATGATTCCCTTCCGGACTACGTTAATGCAGGTTTCCCTCCACCCCCACCAGCAGATCAGCTCCAACAACTTCAGCAGCAGCTAGTAAAAGATGACGTAGGTCCCGGGGCAGTGGGAGGGGTGCCTACTGTAGATATAGCCATTCCATTTTGTGTATATGATCCAGAACCAGGAAAAGGTTCAATGGTCGTGATTTCACGTAGGCTAAGACAAGCCGTTGCATATCTAGAGACATTACCAGACATGAAAGAACACCTAGATAAAATGTACCGTTTTATTAGAACGGGGAGGGACCAGATAGTATAGCACAAGCCATGGCACAAAGAAAGGTAGGGGTTAAGAACCATATCCTACGTTTTATTATTACCTGCCTGATCAGGGAACAAGACGAAGGAGACGGAGATGTAAAACAAGGTTTGATAGAATGGAGCGAGCACATAGATGCCAGTAGACATGATAAACAGGGACAGATAGATGCCATGTACAAGAAAATACGAAAGGAAATAATAGAAAGACACAGAAAAGAGTCTGACGAGAAGGGCGAGTCATCAGCGGAAGAGGTAGAGGATCATCAGGATCCGAAAGGCAAGATTAATTATGTAGGAAAAGCGCGACAGTTTGACAGACCCAAATGTCTTGACTACCGTAAACAAGGGCCAGCTATAAAAGAAAGATATTCCCTCGAAAATCTGTTCCAAGCTACTGAACAAGCCCTGAAAAAGCGGATAGGGAGTGAGAGACCTCCCACCTCACACGAAATAGAGTTGGCCCGGTCAGCCACCCAGTGGGTGTCCAATTCCAATATATACAGCAGTGATATAGTGGCTCAGACTTTCTTAAGCCTTCCACCTAACGAACAGCGTTTGGCTGGTATTTACATGGTCCAACACTTAATAACGTTGTATGAGAGTCAATATTCTGATCCTGGTCACTTAAATAAATTACTAGACGACATTTTACTAGACAGATGGACAGGTTTGGGTACCGAATTAATTAATGTTATTCTGGATCAACGACATAAGTACATAAATTCTCTGACCACATGTATGCCTCCAACCTCACACCACGGCAGAAATAACTTACACGTAGACAGACAGAACCCCCTACGAGAGGTACATCCCGTCAAAGATGCGGACAATGTGTTGCAACGGGTGTATGTTTACACCCCCTTAACAAAAATAGAAATACTAGAAATGAAAAAGATGCTGCCCTGCCATGATAAAGACCCGGGGGGGTTTCACCGAGAATTAAAAGACATCCTCCGCATAGGAGATTATACGTACGCTGACATTCTGAAGTTATTAAAAGTACTGTTACCTGCTGGTATTTATGAAAAGCTTAAGGAAAAAGACTGGGAGGTAGGCGAGAAAAAGTTAAGTTGGGATGCACTGGAAACGGAAGAAAAAGGTAGGCTCCCAGGGGTTGGTCTTGGGGAAAAAGCTAGAGAACTGCCTGAACTCCTGATACAAGTTTTACCGAGATTATTGATTACTTAAAAGGAAGACTGGGATGCTATTTCAGCATGTAAACAAAAGCAAGACGAGGACACAAGTGATTTCTATTCTAGGTTTGAGAAATGCTTTACTATTAATAGTGGCCTTAAGCCAGGTAGCGAGTCATTTCCACATCTTTTTGTGAGCAAATTAGTTGAGAATTCCTTGCCCCAGATCAAGAATAGAGTACTGAAGGTTGAGAGTACTTGGCAAGCAAACAGCCCTTCACAAATGTTACAGATGTTACAGTATCACCAGAACAGGATTAGAGAAGAGCAGGACCATGAAAAGAGACGCATGAAAGAGACAAAAATGAAAGTGCTGGTTGCCCAGACGGTACCGGCAAATTCAAACAAACATAGCACGACACCTGTCAAGGGGAACTGTAATTATTGCAAACAACCAGGTCACTTTGTAAAGGACTGCACTATTCTGAAACACAATATAGCTACAGGCAAGACAAAAGAACGACAGTACACTCCTAGACAGAATAGCACGCAACAGAACACACAACAAACAGTAGCGAATTTTCCTCCACCACCGCCTGTTCAGGGCACACCACAAATGTATCAGTACACACAGTCTGACTATCCTGAGTATCAACAGTTCTCATGAAACAGCCTCGAGAGGGAAGTAGGCTTTCCCCTTATTGAGGTTCCTGTAGATCAAGAGGGTCCGTATGTACATAGTCGTGTATTAGGACAAGACCGAAAGTTTCTGATTGACACAGGGGCGAGCAGGACTACCATCAGTCATGACGAGGTTCCAGGGGCACCTCTCTCAGGCTCACAGAATGTTTCCCTGGGATTTTCAGGAAAGCCTATTGTTAATGAAGTATCGAAACCAGTTTCCCTCGGGGTTGGTCCACTGTCACGGACTACAGACTTGCTACTTACTAAGTCATGTCCAGAAAACTTACTTGGTATGAAGACATTAAAAGACCTAGGAGCAGTTATCTGCTGCTCTCCAGAAGGAGTACGCCTGTTTTTACGTGATTTTAAAGGTCATTATGTACTGACTGATTTTGACCACAGACTCAAGAATGTGCCACAGACTCTATGGGCTCAAGGACCGACTGACGTAGGTTACATGGACATAACGCCACACCATGTCACACTCAAAGCAGGAGTAGTACTTCCACGTATTAGACAATACAAGTTACCACCTGACGCCGAAACAGCCTTATTGAAATTAGTTGACGAACTTATTGCACGAGGAGTAGTGGTAGAGACTGACTCGAATGTATGTAACTCGCCTGTCATCCCTATCCTTAAACGTTCTGACCCTAGTGTACTGCCAGTGTACCGACTAATTATTGACCTACGGTAATTGAACAAATGTGTAGTACCACAATATCCAGTGGTGCCAGACATTTCTTCATTATTGACTGCTATTGATTCTGAGGCCACAGTCTTCACTGTCATAGACTTGAAGAATGCTTTCTTTAGTGTACCCATTCATCCAGATAGCCAATACCTTTTTGGATTTAGTTTAAAAGGGTGTAGCTTTGTCTTTACAAGAGCTCCTCAAGGTTTTACAGAAAGCCCTAGCATTTACAGTCAAGCATTAAAAAGACAGCTAGACAGTGTTCACATGCCTCCCAACACTGCTCTACTACAGTACGTAGATGACATCCTAATTACAGCACGTTCAGAACCAGAATGCGCAAATGCATTACTGACAGTGTTACATTTTCTGGCTGACAAAGGGCACAAGGTGTCCCCTTCCAAGTTGCAATTCTGTGAAAAGCAAGTGGTGTACCTTGGACACTTACTTTCCAAGGAGGGTAGACAACTAACACGAGAACGCATACAGCTCATTTCTAACCTTTCACAGCCCAAGACACAGAAAGAAGTACGTGCATTTATTGGCCTCACTTCATACTGTAGGCAATGGATTCCCCAGTATGCCTATCTAGCCAAACCACTCATACAGTTAACTACACAGGAGGCAGCCACTCTGACTGTCCTCCCTTGGACACAAGAACATACCTTGGCATTTGAGGAATTAAAAAGAGCATTATGTCAAGCACCAGTTTTAGCGACTCCATGTTACAGCAAACCTTTTATGCTTTTCGTAACTGAACGAGATGGAACAGCGTTATCTGTCCTCACACAAGATCAAGCAGGAAAACACAAGCCTTGCGCTTATTTTTCTAGTACACTAGATCCAGTGGCCCAGGCTCTGCCTGCGTGCCTGAAATCAGTTGCAGCAACAGCCCTAGCCATCAGACAAAGTGACTCAATAGTGTTGGGTCACCCTCTGACAGTACAGGTTCCACATGCAGTGGAGGTTCTCTTAAACAGGACACAGACACAACATTTGACTGTAGCAAGACTGACAGGATATGAACTGACATTATTTCAACCACACATAGAGATCAGACGTTGTAATATTCTGAATCCTGCAACACTTTTGCCCTCAAGTACAGTAAATGCATCGCCACACAACTGTGTGGAAGTAATGAATATAGTGACGAAACCAAGACAAGACCTGACAGATATTGCACTTCCAGACCCAGACTTAACGCTCTATGTAGATGGATCATGCATGAGAACGAGTGCAGGAGAATTAGTAGCAGCATATGCTGTGACCACTGCTACTAAAGTCATAGAGACACAGAAATTAGACACACTATCAGCACAAGCAGCAGAGCTCATTGCTCTGACACAAGCCTGCATAAGAGCTAAGCACTTAAGAGTGAACATTTATACTGACTCACAATATGCTTTTGGCGTAGTTCATGATTTCGGGGTACTTTGGAGGGAGAGAGGTTTCTTGACCTCCCATGGGACCAAGATCCAGCACGGCCAGCTCATTCAAGCCCTGTTGGAAGCAATACATTTACCTACAGCCATTTCTATCCTGAAGTGCAAAGCTCATACCAAAGTTACAGACACCATTTCCCAGGGTAATGACCTGGCAGACCGAACAGCTAAACTTACAGCCCAGACAGCCCAGACACCAACAGACACGACAAGGACAGAGGTACCATTACTGACAACATGTATGACAGTCAGGGATCCCACTCAAGATGTACTCGACATACAGACACATGCCACTGCAGATGAGATAAAGAAATGGACTGAACAAGGAGGGGTCCAGACTGAACAAGGTTGGATGACTAAGGGAAAAGGTACATGGTTTCTTCCAGATTCTATGGTACAAGTAATTATAAACACAGCACATAGTCCAGCACACTTGGGAGAAAAGGCAATGATAGACAGCTTGCAGAATATCTGGTTTAACAAGCACATGCGTGCAGCAGCGAAGCAGAAAGTACGAACATGTATGATCTGTTGCCAGTTCAATCCAGGTAAAGGCATTCCGGTGGAACAAGGCGGATTTCATCCTCCTGACCACCCTTTTGAGGTCCTCCAGATGGATTATATCCAAATGAACAGATGTAGAGGTTACAAGTATGTCTTGGTAGTTGTGTGTGCACTATCTAGGTGGACAGAAGCATATCCAGTTCCAGATTATACTGCTGTGACAACAGCCAGGCAATTAGTGCGCGAGTACTTCCCCAGGTATGGATTGCCTCGGGTCGTATATTCCGATAACGGTCAGCCATTCTCCTCTGAATTAATGAAACAAGTGTCTCTTCTGTTAGGATATACTTGGAAATTCCATTGTGTAAGACACCCTGAAGCAGCAGGCCTTGTAGAAAGACATAATCAGACAATCAAAACAAAACTTGCTAAGATATGTGCAGAAAAAGGCGTGGATTGGATGGTAGCTTTACCGGTTGCCCTCTTTTACATGCGTATGGTAGCTCATTCCAGAACAGGCCTATCCCCGTATGAAGTAGTCTTCGGTAGACCGCCAAATATGTGGGGTACGCCTATGCCTAAAAGAATAACTGATGTTGACAGTAACATGCTGACAGATTACCTGGCTTCCTTGATGTCTGCACTACTTTCTTGTCGTTCACAGGTTGCTGCCGCCTTCCCTGACAACACCCAGGTCAAGGAACACGCCATAGTCCCTGGGGACTTCGTTTTTGTGCGGAACTTTGATCGATCAAGCCCCCTTGAGCCACGTTGGAAGACGCCGAAGTTGGTGCTACTGACCACGAGGACCGCAATAAAAGTCGAGGGACGCAAAGGATGGATCCATGCTCAGCACTGTAAAAGACACTTTGGACAATCTGGTACTTCAGTAAAAGACAATACAGACTTTGCGCCGCTTGCGCCACCTGCGCCGCCTTTACTAGAAAAGACTCCACAGCAGGAGTATAAATCTAAGTTAAGATCTAGTAAGTCAGACGTAGTTTAATTGTCTAAGTCCACTCGGTGGTGAATCGGTTAAACTAGATTTTTGACATGTATAAGATCGCATACGAGAATAGTAAGAAAAAAAACATGAAAGCAAAATACTGCAAGCTACTACGCAGTAGATGTATAGTTACTTTGATCATTCTTTTTATTCTGTGCATTGTTATAATCTGTGTCAGTTTATTACTACATGTTTTCTTTCCTATTTCCTCACATATACACTCTTCCAGTAACAGCACCATAGAGCATACATTTAGTGAACTGCCACCTCATGAATTGTCCTATCGGCTTGCATTGCGTAACAATACTTTTATTCGAATGTTACACCATTCTCATCAGACCAGCAATGCGACTGATTGCTGGGTATGTGGCCAACTGCCACCTTATCAAAAGGCGAAGGGAGTTCTGCCCTTCTATCCTCTGCCGTTCTCACACAATGGTTCATGTGGAGCATGGTTTGCCTTAATGACCTCAATAGATAGAAAGTACATAGCTTATCCAGGTGGCTGGATATATGGAAACCTGAATAAAGTAATGAATGAAGCATGTTTTCCAGACAAAGACGGATTTCCTCAAAGGAAGGGAACCGATCTAGAGAATGAAGAGTACGAGCAGGGAAATGCATCCGTTAATTTTATAATGTTAAATGTTCAGCCCAAGCAAAATACAGGTCCACCGTTTATTTCAGTTCTACCAGCAAAAGGTGATTTATGTGTTAATAAGAAAGGCTCAGTACATATGGGACACAGCGAGTGTAAAGTTGTAGTAGAGTTTAATGATAAAGGAATTTCTTCTTTCAAAACATCACGCCATACCTATTTCATTTGCGGTCAGACAGCCTATGTACATCTGCCCTTAGACTGGGGTGGGACTTGTTATATAGCATTCTTATTGCCACCTGTATTCTTGGCCCCATCCCATTATCATAGAGATTCACGACTAGAACATGTTAGAGTAAGGAGAGAGACAGATGCCTCAGGGATTGATCAGACTGAAACAGCTTGGGAGCAATATACAGATTTCAACAAAGGATTCTTTTTCTTCATAGGTCCCGTCCAAAACAGTAAACTGATACGCAAGTTAACGAGGACTCTTGAGGCAGTAGTGAATGTGACTGCAGCGGCCCTGGCGAACTTGACCCAGGAACAGTCTGCTATGAGACTTGTTGTTCTTCAACATCGCCTCGTTCTAGACGTCATCTTGGCGGATAGGGGCGGAGCTTGTAGCGTGATCCGATCTAGTTGTTGCGTTTTCATCCCAAATAACGCGCCATCTGTGTATGCAGCGATAACAAGGCTCCACAAGATTGCTCATGGCATACATCAAGACCCAGGCACATGGACTTGGTCCAGTTGGCTCTGGGGTGTGATATCTGCTTGGGGATGGAAAGTGTTGTCCTTCCTAGGAATGATCCTACTTATGATATTTGGTTGCTGTCTCTGTCTGCAGTGTGGCCCGGCCATTTGCGGCCTGTGTGCAACTGCATGTGTTCCACATCCAAGTATACAAAGGGTTAAGGACGAACAAATGATGCTGTATGATCAACTATACGGTCTCATGAATATAGATGTATCCTGAAGGGTTAAGTAGGGGACAAGGAGGGAATGAGGAAAATGACATTTTGCCTGACCAAGATGCCCCCTACGTGTACCCTATGTTACATGTATGTGCATGTCACCCATGCATATTTCTCTTAGTGGCTTGAATCACAAGGCCTCTGCAATCACGTCCTGCATTAAGGTGCCTGTCATCAAGTTTCCCAAACGTTAAGCTAACATGAAGGCCCATGTATTTGCATTGTGCACTTTTAATTAAATATCGTAATAAACCCTTTTTGTGGTTCAGTCTGAGCCACTTTCTGAATTAGGGTTTTCATGACTCCTGACACACTGCAAGCTGCAGTTACGTATCTCTGACCTCGCATACTTCTAGCTCAGCCGAAAGAGACCCAGCAAGGGTTGCCAAGATAGTATTATGAATAACTGTTATCTGCCTGCTGTACAGAGTCACATTCCTGCCCAGTGAGGAAGGTAAACAAAACCCGTCCGCGGAAGATAGGGCCTAGCTGGAGGGTCAGATTTTACAAAAACTGGGTCAGAAAAAGAAGCTGGTTTGTATTTCATCTGTATGCAGGCTGGCACCGCTCTGATGGTTGCTGGAGTTAGGAAAACGTCCTTGACAGGGTCCATAATCCCCGGGACTAAAGGCAGCAGTGGATGAGAGATAGATTTTTTGTGCAAAGTTTCAAAAACTACTGTTGTAGTAACCTGGGGGACAGACATTTCAATGCTCAGCTTCTGAGCTCCTCTTTGCAGGACATCTAGATAAGTGCCAAAGTCATCCACTGGAGAGGATCTAGAAGTAGGACTATCCGTCAGCGTGGGAGAGTAATTCCTCTTGGAAGACCTGGTAGAAGAGGTAGATGAAGTAGACGGAGTTCTTCGACGTCTACAGTGAGCACCGTGCCTCCTCTCACGTGATCTTCTTGGGTGCTCTTCCCTTCTAGGAGAGCGCGATCTGACCGGGTCTTCTCTTCTGGGTGAACGAGATCTGACCGCATCTTCTCTTCTGGGAGATCGAGATCTAACCGGATCTTCCCTTCTGGGAGATCTGGTTGGTCTTCTCACAGGTGATTTTTCTGTTCGGCGCCTGGGAGGACTACGCCTGTCCACTTCCTCCACCAGTCTCTGGAGAGGAGATCTGTGCTGCGGACTGACATACTCGAGCATACGTCTGGTAGCCCCTGAATCTCGCCAATGGTCCAATGACTTGTACCATCTGGGTGACAGTCTGACCTCCGCAGCCGAAGGATCTGGCTGACGCACGGAGATCTGAGGACAGGACTTCTGGATCTTGAGGATGTTGTTGAGGAGCCAGAAGACTGTAAAGTGAAACGACAAGAAGCTGACTCCTTAACCATGATCACAGAGTTCCTTGACGACGATCGAGCTCTTTCTGAATATCTCGACGTCGAGCGTTCTGGCGTCGTATGTCTTTTTCTCAACGCCGAATGCCTCCGGGGTGTCGGTGGGTCCATCAATCTCGACTTCGAATGCCTCGACGGTGATCGATGCGAAGATTTACGGTTTCTCAACGTCGAACGGCGATGACCAGCAGTCGACGGAGCCCTCTCGCTCAACGTCGAACGTCGACGGAGACTGCGTCCTCGTTAAAAATGAAGTAATTTTCTGTCAGAAGACAGAAATTAGTGGAGCTGTGTTACCAGGATCCTTCCTGAAGGAGCCGGAAAGAAAAACTGACCTAACTGTCACCCCTGAGACATGATGGGATATAGGGGGTCATGGGTGCCTTAAAGGCACGGTGTCAGTTTTTTGTATACAGCTACAGGTTAGCTTTTCAGTCTTTTTAGACTGTGTGTTTGCAATGCAGCCTGGGAGCATTCTATGCTTTCAGGGAGTTATAAGAATTTCTACGGATGCCCAAGCATTAAAACAGTTTCTAAACAATCTTTGGTGTTGTTTCTCATGTTTCTAATGCATATTATTCATGTATGGTGGAAATTCTTCACAGCATATTTCAGCTCTGATGTGATTTGGCTGCTATTGCATGTTTTTATATATATATATATGTATATATATATATATATATATATATATATATATATATATATATATATATATATATATATGAGTATATATGTGGGGCACATATAATATAGTGTTTCCGGGGTCCCGCGCATGGGCGGGAATATTCTAATGCTTATGACTATTGATGAGGATCCCCTGGAAGAGAACCTCCATTTATAGTCAGGCTTTGAAATCCCAGCTTGACACTTTTTCTTTGCATCCAGGTGCTACTCTTATTCAGTATATGGATGATTTGTTAGTGGCTGCCGATTCAGAGGATGCTTGTAAAAACGCGACTGTTTCGCTTTTGTATCATTTGTCTGATTTACATCATAAGGTGTCACCTTCTAAATTACAATATTGCCGCCAAGAGGTTACCTATTTAGGTCATCTCTTGTCGAAGGAGGGAAGGCGATTGACCCCAGAATGTATTCATGCAATTGCACGAATGTCTGTACCATCCACACAAAGGGAGGTGCGTGCCTTTTTGGGCATTACCTCTTATTGTAGACAGTGGATTCTGAATTTTTCTTTGTTGGCTAAACCTTTGTTGGCACTTACTCTGAAAGATACACCCCAACCTCTTCCTTGGACTGATGAATGTCAGAAGAGTTTTTCAGATTTACGTACTGCTTTGTGTTCTGCTCCTGTGTTGGGTACTCCAGATTATAGTAAGCCTTTCACACTCTACGTGCATGAAAGAGAAGGTTGCACGTTGTCAGTTTTGACACAACAATTTGGAGACAAACAACGGCCATGTGCCTATTTTTTGGCTACATTGGATCCAGTAGCTAAGGCATTGCCTAGTTGTCTCAGAGCAACAGCAGCAGCAGTGATCTCCATTCGTCAATCTGCTGGATTGGTATTGGATCACACTCTTGTTGTTATGGTACCACATGCAGTGGATACTCTCTTGAACAGAACGAAAACGCAACATCTCACGAGTGCTCGCTTGTCTGGGTATGAGTTGACGCTTCTGGCTAGTCACATACATATCAAGTGATGTAATGTTTTAAATCCAGCAACATTGTTACCTATTCCAGAAGAGAAAGATACACAAGAACAGCATGATTGTTTTCTTCGTACAGAAGAGGAAACTAAAGGCAGAATAGATTTAAAAGATACACCACTCGTGGACCCGGATGGGATCCTGTGGGTGGATGGGTCTTGTTTCAAGTTTCCTAAAGGCGAGACGACTGCAGCTTATGCTGTTACTACTTTGTATACAGTAGTAGAGACTGCACGCATTACACAGAATTTAGCACAAGCGGCTGAGTTGATTGCACTGACAAGAGCGTGTGTGTTGGCTAAGGGAAAGAGAGTGACTGTTTACACCGATAGCCAATACGCCTTTGACGTGGCTCATAGTTTCGGTCGTTTGTGGAAGGAAAGAGGATTCTTTACTTCCCATGGGACTAAAATACAGCATGGTCAGTTGGTGACTGACCTTCTCGAATCACTTGCCTTGCCTATACAGATAGCGATTGTGAAGTGCAGTGCTCACAAAAGGATTATTGATGATGTAGGTCGGGGGAATGCTTTTGCAGACGAGGTAGCAAAAGAAACAGCGAAAGATGTCAAGAGTCGTATGTATGTTGCAGGTCCTGCAAGATGGGTCAGAGAAGTAGGTATGTGTGAGGACACAGTAGAAAGTGTGAAAGTGATCCAGGAAGAAGCAACTGAGAAGGAATTGAGTAAGTGGAGAGAGAGTACGGGAATGTTGGACGCAACAGGATGTTGGATGGAATTGTCAGAACACCAACGTTGGTTGTTACCAGATGCCTATGTACTGCCTGTAGTTACTATGGCGCATGGTCCAGCTCATATCAGTGCGAAAGGAATATGCAAGCTTTTGGCTCCAGTATGGCAGAATTAAGGTATCCCCAAATGTGCGGAAAATGTGGTAAAGCATTGTATTGTTTGTTTGATGCATAATCCAGGAAAGGGAACCCCAACTCCGGCAGGTCACTTTGCTCCCCCTACGTATCCTTTTGAGGTATTACAAATTGATTACATTCATATGGAACGTTCCAATAACCTAAAGTATGTTCTGGTGGTGGTCTGTGCCTTTTCCAGATGGATAGAGGCCTACCCCCTAAAGGATAATACTGCTTTGTCCACTGCCAAAGTCCTCTTGAAGGAATTCTTCCCGAGGTTTGGTTTGCCGCGCATTGTCTGGAGTGACAATGGAAGTGAATTTGTAGGTCAAATTATGCAGAAAGTGTGTGCGGGTCTTGGTATTAGGCAGAAATTCCATGCGGCAAACCACCCTCAGTCAGCGGGTTTGGTAGAGTGCTATAATGGCACTCTCAAGCTCAAATTAGCAAAGATTCAGGCCAGCACGGGCCTTGCTTGGCCCGATGCCTTACCTTTGGCACTTCTCTCTACAAGAACAACTGTACATTTTCGTTTAGGACTTAGTCCTTATGAGGTCATTTTTGGGTGCCCAGCAAATGTCTGGGGAGTCCCTCGACCTAAAAAGTATTCCGATATTCCATACCCATTGTTGGTTGATTACTTGCATGACCTCACCACTAAATTACGTGTTATTCATCAACAGGTCCAAAACGCTTTGCCGGAGGCTTCCTCAGATCCAGGTCATTCCATCCATCCTGGAGACTTTGTGTGTTTAAAAAACTTCCAGAGGAAAAAGAATCTGGAACCTTGTTGGGGGCCACCGTGACAGGTGCTTCTGGTGAAGCGTACAGCAGTGAAGGTCGTCGGGAAGAAAAATTGGGTCCACGGCGTGCACTGTATGAGGGTACCCTTGCCTTTACCTTATGACCAGTGGGTGCGAGAAGGCGTAGGTGACAGTGAGAGTGAGAAAGTACCCCGATTTGTACCTTTCAGTAGTGCATGCCTGGACTGGACAAGTTCTGAGAAAGAAGATGACGACGTGTTGCAAGTAGCTGTACCATCACATTTGCGATTGAACACAACAAATCCAGAGACTTTGTTTCGAGACCAGACAAGGTTGAAATGAGAATTAAGTACAAGAAATTATTGTTCAGTCGATGTGGCGTAGCACTGTGTATTTTAGTATGTTTATGCGTTCTATTAGCTTGTGTGGGTTGGATTGTCCACACTATGCAGCGAGCACCTGTTGCTACTTCTGTTTCTTTGTCTTCTTCTACTACTACCTCCCCGCATAAGTTCTATACACTCCCAGATCATGAGCAAATTAGGAGAACAGAATACTTCAACAATTCATTCATCCAGTTGTTACATCAGCATCAACTGGTAGTCAACACTACTGATTGTTGGGTTTGTGGGCTCATGCCCCATAATGCTGAGAAAGGGATGCCATATTTAGTCCTTCCATTTTCCTATGAAGGTTCCGCTTGGGCTTATTTGGCTATGTTCTCTAACGCATACCAGAATCAACTTCGATACCCTCCTGATGGTCCATATAATGGTGGAGCAGATTTTAGTCATAGTCCTTTGATAAAGGGAATAGTGACTATGGCTAAAATTGCCGAAATTGGTAAGATTCCCGTTGATGAGAAACGAGCATATGATGGTTGGAATGTGACTCGTTTCGTTACTAGCCTCACTGATAAGGCTAGACAAAGAAGATCTTTCCAATTTGGACCATACCTCATAAAGGTAATTTATGTCTGCAGATAAATGGCCCAAATAATAAGAACAAACAGGAAAAGATTATTTGTTCCCATACATACATCTATTCACCCTTGATTTCTTCACCGTTAGTACCATCTCAAGGTACATATTTTGTTTGTCATGATAGAGCCTATACATGGCTTCCCAGCTATTTTTCAGGAACATGTTACGTGGCTTTCCTCCTTCCCCCGACATATACTGCTCCTTCAGGGCATCACAGAAAAAGATATGGCAGAGGAGTTATTGATTCTGGAGACACAGCTGGACAAGAGGGAGGAGACTTTATCAAAGGGTTCCTTCCTTTCTGGGGCTCAATGGCCAATAGCAGAAACATTAGACAGCTAGTTCGTGTTGTAGAGGCTACGATAAATGTGACTTCCGGAGCCTTGAGTAATCTGACAGCCGAACTTCAGGGGGATCGCCTTATGTCTTTGCAAAACCGAATGGTTTTAGACATTGTCCTTGCAGATAGAGGAGGAGTCTGTAAATTGATTGGGTCTAGTTGCTGCATTTACATTCCTGATAATGCCCCTACAGTATACCAAGCCATTTCTAAGTTACACGTGATTTCCGAGTCTATTCACCAGGACACAGGAGATTGGTCTGTGATGGGATGGTTTTGGGGACTACTGTCCACATGGGGAAGGAAAGTGTTAAGGTTCCTTGAATGATTTTGGCCATCATTTTCTCTTGCTGTCTTTGTTTGCAGTGTGGCCCCGCCATTTGTGGGCTTTGTGCCACTTTCTGTGTCCCAAAGCCTGTGTCACAGAAAACAGAGAACATTAAAATGATGTTACAGCAACGGCTCAGTGACCTCATGACCATTGACATTGACTCAGATTAACTTGAGTCCTTTGTGCTTTGCCTGAGTAATGGCAAAAGGAGGGTCTAAGGTTCTGTGGTTTTCGACTTCACTTAGTATCTAGCCGCCATTTTGTGTCCGGCGCCATTTTGTGTTGCCTTTACTCAGACAGCACGGCGAACGGAGTGTTTTTGCTTTTCCAGCTGCTATGCGTCACTTCTGTTATAAAGTAACCCTTTGTCCTTGTTTATGAAACCGATGTCAGGGTCTGGCCGAGTTTGTTAATCCATGTCTAGACTGATTGATCCTTGTCTTAGTTGACTGTTTGGGTCCCACCATTCTTCCTTTACTTTATCTTATTTGACTGGCCTTTGCTATTCTCTCCTTGTATTCTCCTATTACACAACTATCCTTTGAGGCACGCAAATACGTCCTGCCACCTGCAAATTGAATTACATGCACTAGCATTGATTAACTTGAGGGGAGGAGAGAACACGGGGTCTGAAAGAAGGGCGAATTCAAGATACTTGATAGCTTGTTTTCAAACTTTTCCTATTTGTCAGTTTTGTATGCTTTGGGAGAAGACGTTGTAAATATGTGTACTATATAAGATTGTGCGCCACAGAATTAAGTGGCAGTCTCCTAAGAATCTACAACTGTACTTCTTGGACAACTGTGCTTAGCTGCAGCTAATAAACCTGATTTTCTACGCCTAACAGAGTGTCTTGTGTCTCTGTCTGACAAGGCAGGTGAACCAGGAGATTTCAGGCGTGCCCTGCGCCGCTCGGTCCATAAGGCCCGGTTCTCCAACAATGTTGCTCAGGATGAGTGAGGAAACTGCAGAGAATTTCCCCATTAAGTTTATTCCTAAGGTCAGAGCTGGTGCAGCACTGTGCTCGTTCTGTACTTGTTTCAGTACTTCAAGGAGAACTGATGAAGGTGTGCAATGCTTGATGGTGTAAATGCATACAAATAAGCTTCCTCTGATGTTACATTCCTCTTCGGGGGCATCATCCCAAAAGGATTACATATAGTCAGTATCCTATGTTTGTCTTGGGGTGTCGTGTGTGGCTAGACCGCTTCCAAAGGGTTCAGTCACAAGAGCTGGTCTAGAGTTAATGTTATGCAGCACAAACTTTGCAGGTCTCATGTACAATGTTACTGTGTAATTCCAGATGCCTTTGACGTAAGCGAGTACTAATGTGTCAGGACATATAACAGGCGTGTAAGCAGGTAGTACTGGTGATGTAGCCCCTTAATTGCTTAGGGATCCCAGACAGACATTCCTGTGCGTATGTGGTAACTGACAAGCAAACCAGTTTTGGTGCTCCTGGTAAGTCAAAGGGATTTCCAGATTTTGGTAAGCCCTACATTGTAAAGCAGTGCCGTAGCTTAGTAAGCCTGAATCTGTCTCGAGGAAGCTTCTATAGCCTCAAACTGCAACATTGAGTAAAACGTTTCAAAGGCATATTCCCCGTGCCCAGCTATTACAAAAGCAAGTATCCGAGCATGGGGAACAACTCGAAACTTGAGATGCTTACTAACTACTTCTCGGCAATTCGCCCTTGTCATAATAAGGGTGCCATGTACACAAATGGATGCAAATGGAACGGATTCAAAGAATTAGAAAACCTACCTACTGTTGAGGATTAACCATTTAAAAGTCAAGCTTGACAAACATCTCGCAATAGGTGCTCCATTATTACCCGTAGGGAGCTTAACACGATTACGGTGGCTACCAAGAAGACTGTGTTGATCATCAGAAGTCTTAGGGGTAATTTTGCATGGGTTCAAAGAGTGAATACAATGAGAAGTTAAAACCAAATTTAGGTCCATTGGAGCACAACAAAACGTTTGGGGTAACAAATGTTGAAGAGCTGTCAGAAAATGAGTTACAACAGGTGATTTGAAGAGGAAGGGGTGATCTGAGAACCACAAAAAAGAAAAGCAGAGATGGCTGGAAAATACCCCTTAGCTGTGTCCAGAGCAAGGCCTTGCTGGGCTGAAGACAAAACAAACATGAACACTTCGGACAAGGGTGCAGAAATAGGCCAACATGTTTTTCAGTGCACCAAGCCATAAATTGTCCCAACGGCAAGCATATATGTTCTTTGTGTAGAGCTGCCTGGCTACCAAGATGGCATCTCTGAGTTCAGGAGGGAGCTCGAAAAATCTCAACTACTGCCGCTAAACCTCCATGCATGAAGGTAAAGTGTGTGCAAGTTTGAGGGCAGAACCTTGCCCTGTTGCTGTGACAAGAGATCCTCCCAAAGTGGCAGACTGATTGAAGGCCCAATGCTCATGCTCAGAAGTTCGAGCTGCCATAGTCTTCGTTCCCACAACAGGAGTCCTGCACCCCATCCCAGGACGAAATGTGTCTCCAAGAGACATCCTGGGAACTCCAAAGAACCGAAGTGCTGACATTGCACGTCCTTGGCGGTGGCAAACAAATCCAACCAAGGTTCTCTGAAGTCGCAGAAGAGACCTTGTGCCATCTCAGGGTGAAGACACCATTTATGATTCACAAGGCATTGATGACTGAGTTTGTCAACCTTGGTGCTCAGAGATCCCATCAGGTGCTGTACCACAAGTAATATGTCCTGACATTCCAGCCATGTCCAGAGGCACTGGGCCTTCTGGCATAGGGTCCCAGACACCACCCTGCCCTGCTTGTTGCAGTACTACATGGAGGTGGTGTAATTCATAAACGCCTGAACCAGCCTCCCCTTGATGGATGGAAGGAAGGATATCAATGTCGAGCAAATCACTCTGAGCTTCAACAAGTTGATGTAGACCTGAGACTTCACAGGAGACCAGAGTCCTCTGATCTCCACCTCTACCAGATGCCGACCGCAGCCTAGAAGTGCCACATTTGTTACACTCTGAGTTCCGGGCGAGGAAGAAAGAGAGGTCTGCCGTTGACCCAATTACAGTTTGTTAGCAACCACAGCAGGTCTTTTGCAGTTCCTCACGATATTTGAACTAGGTCAGAGAGATTTTGCTGGTGCTGCGCCCACTGGACCTTCAAGGCCCCCTGCAGAGCCCGCATATGCCAGTGATCATGCTTTATCAGGAGGATACAGGGGGCCAGGAGACCTAGCATTGTCAAAGTGAGTCTCAACAAAATTCAAGACAGAGGCTCAAACATCATAACCATAGCCTGAATATCCAGGACTCACCGCTCCGAAGGATTGGCGTGGAATCGCACTGTGTACAGAATGGCTCAAATGAAAGGAAGTATCTGAGAGGGAGTGAGGCTTCACTACAACATGTTTATAGTGAAGCACAGAAAAGGTAGGAGGCCAGCCATAGCATGGAGTTGTATGACGACTACCCTGGGTGAGCCTGCCTTCAACAGCCAGCCATCGAGAAAGAGGAAGACCGGAACCCCTGAGCTCTGCAGATGGGCAGCAACCTCCTCCGTCACTTTCATGAACACTCAAGGGGCACTGGTGATCCCAAGGAGAGCACAGCAGACTGAAAGTGCTTATGGCCAAATGTCAACTACAGATAATTTCTATGGGCCAGCAGGACGGGGTTACAGGAATATGCTTCCTGCAAATCCAGCGCTACAATCCAATCTCTGGGGGCCAGGGCAGACATGACCTGAGCCAAGGTGAGCATCCTGAATTTCTCCTTTTTCAGGAAGTAGTTGAGAGTGTGCAGATCTAGCATAGGCGGAAGCCTTTGTCATTCTTTGGCACTACATAATAGTGGAAAAAGCAACCATGGCCTACTTCTCATATTGGCACCATCTCAATGGCCCCTTTGGTGAAAAGAGACTGCACTTTCTGTTGCAAAAGAAAGGGATGATCCTGTGTCTACTGATTTGATGAAGGTGGCATGGGTGGATCAGTTTTTATGAATTGAAGAGCATAACCAAACTGAACAATTTGGAACACCCAACTGTCCAAAGTTATGGACAGCCAGCGGGGCAAATGGTGCTTCATCCAGCTACCAACAAGTTGCCCTTAATGCTTTGAGGGCATGTTATAGAGGTTTGCAGGCTGCGAATGCTGGAGGGGGTGGCGGACTGGGCAGATCTCTGGCTTTGGGTCCCATGAAGCTTGTGGGAGCCGCATCAGCAGCCACAAAAGGACTGGGGAGTCTGCTAACAATGGTGGCTAGGTGGAAATGGATGCAGCTCGTTGCATCTACCATAGCCACAGAAGACAGAATGAGGCTGGCATGGAGCCATGGTGAGACCCACTGACAGGGCTGCAGCCCTACTGTCCTTGAAGTGCTCCGCACTCAATCTGCAGTGTCACCAACAGGTGAGTACCATCAAAGGCCATTGTTCATAAGGGGTGCCTGAACATTCCCTGAGAAGTCAGCTGACCTCAGCCAGGAATGGTGAAGGACTGCCACCGACTAAATAATCGCTCTACCCAGGTAGTTTATCATATCCAGTCTGCAGCATATCGTGAACTTTGCTGCATTCCTGCCAACGTCTATAGCCTGGGTCAGGATGGCTCATGCCTCATCCAAGATCATGGACAGCACCTGTGCAACCAAGAACCACACATTGTGGCTATACTGGTCCAAGAGGAATTTGGTCTTCAATGACTAAAGTGCAAGGTTGGTAGAAGAGAAAATACTCTTGCCAAAGGTATCCAGCCTCTGGGATTCTCTATCGGGTGAAGTGGTAGGGATTGCACCAGGGAAAAAATTGGACGTTGGGGCCTGCACGACCAGGCTCTCAGGGTGGGGTACTGGTTGTGAAAAGCTACATCCCAAGAGTGAGGTGGTGGAGGCAGCAATCATCATGTGCACAGGAGTGACTGTTCAGGGCTTGGCCTAGGCCCACGCAAGACATAAATTAGGTCTCCATTTAAGGGAAGGAGAGGAATCATGGGTGATACACCTGGTTAAAACACCTCTAATAAGACATTGGTCTTGATGGTCACATATGGCAGTGTAAGGGACAGGACTTCAGCCACCCTCGGTATTACCATGGCAAAAGACGCCGCTTCCTCCATAGTCAAACTAAGAGGAGAGACCAGGCCAGGGTCATTATTATTATTATTATTGTGTATTTTATATAGCGCGCAGCTACCCCAACGGGGTGTCCCGGCGCTTCTGAGTGAAAGCAGAGTGATAATCCTGGGGGGGTTAACAAAAGAGGAAAGTTTTTAGTGCCTTACGGAAGGGTAATTCTTCCTGAATCATCCTAATTGCGATCGGGAGTTTGTTCCAGAGAGTTGTGGCACAGACCTGGAAGGTTTTACCTCCAGAACGTGCTTTCCTGAATCTTGGTATGGAAAGCAGATGTTGGGAGTTGGAACGGAGGTTCCGAGAGTTACAGTAAGGACGGATGCTAACAGAGAGGTAGGCCGATCCCCTACCCCTAGTTGCTCGATGGGCTAAGGTCATGGCTTTGAATGCAGCTCTTTGATGGATTGGTAGCCAATGTAATGCTCTGCGATGTGGCGAAATATGGGTGCGTAGGGAAACCCCACAGACCAGCCGAACCGCCGCATTCTGGACTGTCTGGAGCCGATGTAGCAGGCCCGCGGGCAACCCTAAATACAGGCCGTTCGCATAGTCCAGGTGAGATGTAATCAATGCCTGGACTATGGTTTTCCTGGTGTCACTGGGGAGATAGGTGATGAATTTCCTAATCATCCTGATCTTGGAAAAACAAGCGGCAGAAACCGTCTGTATTTGGTTACTAAAGGAAAGATTTGAGTCCCACTTGACCCCTAGATTTTTTACAGAGTCCTTAGGGACAGGGGGAAGGCTGAGTTCCTGTGGCCACCAGAGAGTTGCATCTAGAGGGGAGGGTTGATGGAAAAAGAGAACCAGTTGACCAGTTATCCTTGGCCAAAGGTTCCTCAAGAGGGTTAGGATAACCATAAGAATCCTTAGGTCCGTCGCAAGAGTATGCCTCACACAGCCAGTCAGAAGAAGAAGGCACTGTCTCAGACCCAAAGGGTGTTGGTCCGGTCATCGCTGGCATCTATTTCAGACAACACTGGTCCGCCTCTGTATTGGAGCTGGGAATGACAATAGAGTCAGTGCAGCCAAAGGGCATCAGCGCTGCCAGGAACAGCGCCACTGGACTGGACTCCTGTGATGGTCATGGATTCGCGACCATAGCCAGTTCGGATCCAGGAACAGATCTAAAGGGCCCAAGGGGTGCTAAGGGAGAACCTGCAGATGGAAATCCAGTAGGGGCACCTTCCGAACCCATGGGGCCCAAAGGCAATCCAAATGGTTTGGCTCGTCCAATCATGAGGGTATGGTCTCATAGAGTTCCTTCAATTGGGAGGGGATCGCTCTGGAAAATACTGGGAGGCAGAGCAAACACAGGGTCAGGCATCCGGTGGGGGAGCGGGGGAGTATAGGAGAGGGCCTAGATTTGTGGTGTTGTTCCAGTGCCTCGTCCAAGGACTTGAACTAGCAGGGTGATGTTGAAGAATTCTTTGACTTCTCGGTCTTCTTCTTGTGGGACTAACCCGAAAAAGATTTTGATCGTGACGGCGCCCAATGGGAACAATTCTCATAGGGGACCCCGTAACTTCCATGCGAATGGGACCTTCCATGCGACCGGGACCTGGTGTCATTGATCATGTCATGAGTATGCATGGGCGGATTTTGTGAATTGGCAATCCGTGAAATTGCGTATTTACGGATTCGCAATCCGCAAAATCCGCGAACTCTCCCGAATTTTGCGGATTCCTTTTTTTTTGTGTTCGCAAGTGTTTCTGCCATTTCGCAAGGGTTTTTTACCAGTTCGCAAACGCGAACTTACTTGTCGTGTAGCAACGGTCGCAACCATGTTGTTTCTACGTCTGGTTCATCACAGCACCCTCTGTTTCACCAATGCCACCCTCTGTTTCACCACTGCCACCCTCTGGCTCACCCATTCCACCCTCTGGCTCACCCATGCCACCCTCTAGTTCATCACTGTAGATTATGGGGGAAAACCACACTTGCCCTGCCTCAACTGACATGAATGAATTAGGGGCTGATTAATGTGTCACTGAATTTGAACTTCCAGGCTGGCACCTGCTTCCTTATCTGTAATTGCTTTCTGTTGCAGTGTAATTTTTTTAACAGGACCTTTGTTGTATACTTGTAGCTATTCTCTGAGCCTGCTGTGAGGGTCAGAGCGGGGTCATAGAATAGTTGCAAGTAGGCAACTGAACTCTGAAGGGGCCCCTCAGGAAGTACTACAGGGAATGGTTACAAATGATAAGATTGAACTTTTGCACCTGCTGAGTGCTTTCAGTTTTGCAAAAATCCAAATATCCAGCAGCATCCACAAAAAGTAATCCTTCCAGGCACTACAGGGAATGGTTACTAATGATAAGATTGAACTTTTGCACCTGCTGAGTGCTTTCAGTTTTGCAAAAATCCAAATATCCAGCAGCATCCACAAAAAGTAATCCTTCCAGGTCAAGGTCCAAATCAAAGTGACCAGCACATGAAGAAAGCACTGGGAGGAGCCTGCTGGACAGGAACAGGAAGTTGGAGACTGTGGGGCACTTCCTTCCCCCCCCCAATGGACTCCTTGCAAAAAAAAGTGCAGGCAAATGTCAACCTGAGGAGTTATTCTGATAAAAATCATAATTTTCAAGGTTTATGCTGCCTGCTGGTGGATTTCTTGTGCGAAATTGCAAATTTTGCAATCTCGCAATTGCGAGATTGTTGCTGCCCACCGCATCTACGTGTTCGCAAGTGTTTCTCCCGCAAAATTGTATAGTATTCTAGTTGGCAAGTGCGACCAAGCAAAAAATCCGCTTCGCACGGATTTACGAATTTTCGGCAAGTTCTTGAGAGTTCGCGGATTGCGAATTTGCCGAAAATCCGCAAAATCCGCGAGCGGAACGGATTTTACGCCCATGCTTAGTCATGAGTGATGTAATATGTGAGGTCATAAGCAGAGCATTGTGGGGACGGAAGTTATAGCTAGCTGCTGATTTTCACTGGTTCTGTACGAGTGACATCTGAGCCCAACTATAACGCGCCTTTAACCTTTGCTTTTTTCAATGATTTTTTACTGTTTTTAACACCTTGCCTGCGGCGCCGATTCTCCCCCGGTGCTGAACATTCCATTCGCGGGTGTGGTCGTGACGGAACCATTCCGTCATCCGCGCAGCTCAACCGTGAGGCGTGACGGAATGGTTCCGTCACAAGCATCGAAGGGGTTAATGCTATTTCCCAACTATAACATCCCTGTAACCTTTGTTTCTTCAGTGAATTTCTATGTTTTTTAGTGTTAAGTAAGATGCCCATCGTACTACATGTGGAAAGGTTTTACAAAGGGCCTGGGTTTGGCTCCAACCCAAGCTTGCAGCTACGGCACCCCTTCCTCCTTGCCATCCATTGTCTAAGTCCATGACCCTGCTCCATCACTACAGCTGTTTGTGGCCGTTGTTCTGCCACTGCCATTAACATTTAGCTTGCTACCCCATCACCTCCTCCCCATCCTCTGTTGTCTGAGTCCATGCAACAGTCCTCTCCCTCCTGCCCTGCACGGTCCAATGTGCTGCTACTGCCCTCCATCTAGTTTGATATTCCAGCTCACTACTCCTGCCCTCCATTGCCTAATTCTTGTCTGTGTGCATGCCCCTGCTCCCTCCTTTTAGTCCACCACATTCCATGGACCTGCCAATGCCCTTCCAATCTTCTCAGAGTGTTCTTTTGGGCTGCTACTGACCCTCCCACCTGCCTAGCATGGTCAGATGTCCTTGCCACTTCCACTCTGCCTGTCCAAGTTTGATGCCCATCCCCTCCCTTCTGTCCTCCATGGTCCATTTTGCTGCCACTCCCTTCTGACCCACATGCTCTGTTGTGCTGCAACTGCTCCTCCTGACAGCCCTGTGTGGTCTGTTGTGAAGCCCCTACCTCTGCTCTCTTTTGTCTGTGTCCAGCCCATACCCCTCCCTTCTGTCCACCATGGTCCTTGTGCATACCCCTGCTCCCTCCCTCTTGTCCTCCATGGCTGTTGTGGTGCCACTAAACCTCCTCCTTGCAATGCATAGTCTTCTGCGCTGTCACAGCCATGACTGGTCAGCTTTCTGTTAGGTACCCCCTCCTACCTTCCCTCCGTTGTCTCTGTGTATCCCATTATTGTCTCACTTTTGCCCTCCATGGTATGTTGTGCTTTCAGTGGCCATCCAGCCTGCCCTCCATGGTCAGTTTGCTGCTCCAGCCCTGCGCTGTGCCCTCCATTGTCCATGTGCAGACCCCTATTCCCTCCCTCCTGGCTTGTCTGTTCCATTGTCGTGCCCCTACCCCTCCCTCCTGCCCTTCATGGTTCGTTATGCTGCAAATGTCCCTTCTGTCTGTCTGGGATGGACAGCTTGCTGCCCTTGTCTCTTTTCCCTCTGCTCTCTGTTGCCTATATGCATGGCCTTGTACCCTCCTTATTGCTTTCCGTGGTCCGTTGTGCTGCACTGTCATCCCGCTTGCCCTGTGTGGTGGATTGTGCTGCTGCAACCTTGACACCTGCCCTTTACGTTCACTTTTGTGCCCCTGTCTGTGTCCCTCCTGCCCTCTGTTTTCCATCTTCAAGTCCTTACCTCATTCCTCCTGCCCTCCGTGATCCACTATACCTTACTTGCTAATATTTTAAACTTGGTAAGAGGGAGAGTTTGGAAAAAAAACCTGGGGAATTGATTTTTGCCATTGACTTACATTGAAAAAGAGGAGATTTTATGAAGCAGACAGATAAAACACAGCCCTTTTGGGCTTAAAAACATCAGGAGTCTCCTGTCTGAATCAGTTTGTTTGCATGTATGGCTATACTGCCACTGCCTCTTCCTGCTGCCCTCAACTGACTTTTATATTGCCACTGCTTCTCTTGCCTGTACTGCATGGCTGGTTTGTTGTCCCTGCCCTCCATGGTCCATTGTGCTGCAACTACCCCTCCCGCCGGTCCAGCGTGGTCAACTTGTTGCTTCTGCACCGTTCTCCATGAGAGAGTTTTATTACCATAAAACGCATGGTTTGTGTTCTAAACAGCTAAAATGAGGACATATTTTCTGAGTTCTCAAATAGTGACAAAGCACTTCTAAATGATTTGCTGTCTTTATGTTTTTTTAATGTAGTTGATTATATGTTACATTTAAAGGAGAGGATGTGGCCTTACGGCCAAAGCGGCAGACTTTGCAACTGGGGAAGCAGGTTCGACTTTGGGAGTCAGGTCGACATCCTGTGATTCTGAGAATATCACTTAATCTCCCCATCCCTAAAACCAAAATGAATGTGTCCTTGTGTAATGTAACTGATTGGTGCTCAAGTTAAGAACGCCAATACCTTCAGGTGAAGTAAGCACCATATAAAACTACAAAAAAAATAAAAATTTTAAGGGGTTGACTATGATGCGGCCCGGAAAGGCTCTGACCAGCACGGTCAGGGCCTTCTGGGCTGCATCGTAATCTGCCCCTTTGTTTACTTTCTGACCGCTGCATTACAATGCTGGCAGTTGGAAACGAAACCTGCTGGTCATTCCGGCTGGCTTTTCTAGCATGGGTTCCATGCCGGCCTGTCTGACATGGAAACCATGTCAGAAAGCGTGTTCGGGGGCCCCCAGCAGGGCCCCCTGGTGTGTGCGGCCTCTAGTTGGAGGCCAAGGGGGCACCTATGGTACCCCCCTGTTGATCCCTGTGGCAGGCACATTGAGTTGCCTGATACGGGGTGCAGGGATGAACAGCACCTCCCATTTCCCTATGGGAGCATGTGGTCGTAATGCACGCTCCCATTGGGAAATGTAGTACCGATATAGTGTCCCAGGACCGAGATGGTGACAGTAACGGGCGGACTTAAGTCCGTCCAACATCGTAATTAATCCCTTATGGCCTCATCTAAGTAAATAGTATTTACTGATTCGTAAATATCGAATTTTACCGATTCGGTATTTATGAATCGGTAAATGCTATGCAGCTAAAAAATCGGTAAAAATTACCGAATCGTTAAGATTCGGTATTTACCGAATCTGTAATTGCCATTCATTCCTATGGGCCTGGAGGCCCATAGGAATGAATGTCAATTACCGAATCGGTAAATACCGATTCGGTAAAAGGGGGAAAACATTGAAGAGTGGCAGGGTGTCACTTTGACACCCTGTTGCACCCCTCAATTGTTTATGGGTGCACATGTTGCAGACATACATGCCCTTAGGGCATGTATGTCTGCAACATGGCACTGAAGCAATTTGCATTAAATTGCTTTTTGAGGGGTTTTCGTTATTTACCACCAACTTGTAGTTGGTGGTAAATAACGAATCCTAACATGGGATAAGCACTCATTTAAGTGCTCCCTACATTAGGAATTCGGTAATTTACCGAATCCTTAATTTCGTTCCCCTACATAAGAAAACCCCATTACCAGTCGGTAACGGGCGAAATTCGTTAATTTCGGCCGTTACCGACCGGAAATGAGCCACCTACATCTGACCCTTAGTGTTTTACACATTTGTGTCATTAGGCTATACCTAGGCTACATTTGGATGATATTTGTACTATATTTGGGCTCTTTTGTCTTTGGTGGCCATCTTGGGAGACTTATATGTTATGAAGCTCCATAATTTCCTAATTTACTGCGGTATACTCAATAGAAAATGCGTTTAGTTTTTCACTTCGATTCCATCAAGATGGGGTTTAGATATGCCACTCTTTAGCTATAAATTCAGAACGTTAGAACACAGGGAGTTAACTGTCAGTTTGCTGCTGGTGTTGAATGTGCATGTTTCAGTCTGCATGTCAGAATGTTTTAATGAAATAGAAGAGGAAGAACTTTTGAGAACTCACTTGAAATGTGTCCTAACTTTTCTTTCTACAGCACCAACCATAATTTCAATGAGAAGCTGAACCCACTCATTTTGTTCCTTTCTAAATTAAACGTTTTAACATTTACCAGTTTGATTTAATCAATATGGCTTCAGGTGTGCCAAACTTTTGTCATAAGTAAGACTGTTAACGCTCTAGCTATTCTTAATATAATATATATATATATATATATATATATATATATATATATGTATATATGTATATATATATATAAAGATACATGTGGATATATATAACGATACATATAGATATATAGAAGTATATATGTTACCAAAAACATGAAAAATCCGAAAATGTTTACATATTATATGTATAAAGGGTAATTTTTTGCTCATCATGTAAAATACCAATCTGAAAATTAACAATTACTGATATACTGCATCTAGTATATAAAATATAATACTAACCTACTGAGTCCGTATTACTTTTAAAAAACAGAATCCATGTTGTTATATAAATTACGAGAACCTGGCACACCACAATGAAAACTTCCCATCGCTTCACAATCACTGAATCCGGAGGCATTGTTTTATGCCAAAAAGCCTAAATACAAGCAAAACAGATAGTTATGTTTAATGTCTTTGTGCATCTGAAGAATGAGTTATTTATCTGTAACAGTAGCCATTCAGTTTGCTTATCTCTAATTGGTAGAGTACCCGTGGTTTTAGACGGTGTATCTGACAACACTGATTACAATAAATTACTGTAGGTCAGCAAGTGCAGTAGTACCAATAAAATACCTATCAAGGTGACACCAGAAAGAATAAAACAAAAATTTCCTTGTGGCTTTCGTAACATTTGTTTCCTTTTAGATGCATTAACACAATGGCATGAAGCATCTGCCAAAATGGCAAGACTTGGCTGTTATTTGTGAATCTGTAAGTGACTCCTCAGTGGGCGAGTGGTTCACAGTAGGAATCCATAGAAAAGGTAATTAGAATTGGAATGGTTGTAAAGTGCATTCCACAAGCAAAATGATCTCCAGGGACAGTGGGAGCTCAAGCCTTAGGCCTACCTTTTGGCAAAGAAAATCAGTTTATAAAAGATGAAGTTAAATCATTTTTATAGAAGATGGTGTTTCCAGGGCATGGTGTAAGGTGAGGAGGTTATGTATTTTGTATAGGAGTTTGGGAAGAGAGTTTTAGTTTCTGAAAATAGGGAGTGAAGCTTATGATCTCTGCTGTGAATATGAACAATTTGGAGTTGGCCGAAATGAGGTTGTAGACATCATCAACACATTTAGCCAGCATCCATTATTACTGAGTAAGTTCACATAGAACTTCATTTGTTGCGCTGTTGCAGTGCCCTGTAAGGTAGACAGTGGGAAATTGGACACAATATCAAATTGTAAATACAGAGTGAGAGAAATATCAGAAAAAAATATTGCCATAATAAAATACTGTGATTAGAAATATCGTTGTTAAAAATATTGTTGTAGGTGATATTGTTTTGAAAGATATACTTGCTGGGGGGATAGATGGAGATGGGCACAATGGCACACATGCACAATCATGTGTAGCACACTGCACACCCACAATGATTGTGGACCATGTCCCTGATACCCTTGGCACAGTGCAGCACACATAGAAACACCAAGTAGGCCCCGTCCACTATGTGCACAAAGGAAGCCCCCTCCCTATCACCAATCCCACAACCTACCCATGCACAGGTGCTGAATCCAGCAAAGCAGTGGCTCTGTGAGCCACACTGACAATGCAAGTGACACTGCATGACCGATAGCATGGCTGCAGTCAAAATACATGACATGGTGCATGACATGACACTGAGGTGGCCCAGTGTGGATCACATCCTCGAAGTAGCAGGTCACACTCTGACACATTCACGTGCACATACAACCCCTGACGTCAACAACACATCTGCAGACAAACAATGCACAAGAATACAAAAACTGTCCAAGTCGCTAACATCTCAGCACTGTAAAAGCACACAAGTCAAAGGCACACCGCCTCAAAGGGATAAGCAGGGGTCTCCAAACCTGTCCTGGAGGGTCGGATCCATGCCAGATTTTTTGGATATCCCCATTGAGATACATGTAGTAATTTTAAAAATCTGGCATGGATCCGGCCCTCCAGGACCGGTTTGGGGACCCCTGGCCGATAAGGGGCCACTAAATAATAGCTGCAGGGGCGACTCTCCCACCATGCATCACACACACATACCAATCACAGCACATCAACATTGACGACAATGTGGTACAAAGTGCAACACTTACACTACAGGACAGAGGACACAACTGGTGCTGCTTGTGCGTAGAAACTGGCCAATCACATCTGGCATTGCAAGAAACTGTGAGATGATAATATAAGAGTACAACCTCACATCTGTCATGTAGTCGAAATGTCCACTATCTCCCATCAAATAGCCAGCTACTCCAAAACAGAACAATGTACATTGTCATGCTGTCTGTCTGGAAACATGTACAATGGGTAAACATACATGGAACACACTGTTAACCTGCATCTCCCCTTTGCATTGCAGAGGGACAGTTAACACCTTCTGCAGAGCAGACCAGACATCTCTTCAGTGATAATGAAGAGGACCCCCTGACCATCTGCTCCGACACCCTCCAACGGATCGTAGACATCCGCCGCACCCTACCTCCAGGAGGAGGTCAGCCCAGCTGCATCGAGGTGACCCCACCCCCTGCACAGACCACACAGCACGAAGCACACACCACCACGGCTGGCTCACATGCCCCCACTACCAACAAATGGCATTCCAACGCCGTGTGTTAGGGTGCCAGGAGAAGATGGCTGATCAGCTGCAGGTGGGGATCGACCTCATGGCAGCCAAACTAGATGCCATACGTGGGTGTCTAAGTCCCATCAGGGACCACTTACAGTCCCTAACGGACACCCACTGTCCGTTCCATGCTCTCCAACAATCCTTGGCTGACATTGCTGGGGCCATTACTCGGATACAAGAATTGTCTAGTCAGACAGATTCCAGCGATGACAGCACAGAGTTGGCACAGATACGAAGAACAATGGAGACCATGGAGCCGATGCAGGCTGGAAGTATTGCTGCCACGGCTGAACACCAGCGAGATGTAGCTGGGATCTTTCATGTCCTGCAGATCCTCATCTTGCCACTGCTGCCACAGAGCCTGTCATAGATGACTGCTGCAGGAACTTTGACACACACATCTCCACCCCCTGATGTGTCATTGGACGCAGCCCTGCCACCGTCGCCCCCGATGAGTCAGTGGCACACAGTGATGCCGCCATAACACCACCACACACACCTGACACACCGGACACAGAAGACATATCAGAGTAGTAAGATGTGGATGGTAATGACTGTGTGAGAAAGGAGGTAGTAGTATCCATCCCCGCCATATGGCCTGTCCCTGACTGGTTCAGCCCTCTGCATCATGCCCTGGAACAACACCTTCCACTGTCCACCGAAACACTCTGCGACATTCACCTGGTCCCCGACTGCCATATATGCTCTGGTTACCAATGACACAGCAATCAGGCTACGGACTGAACTCTTCCTCTTCTGACTAACTTTACATTCTCCCAAGGACTCTGGTTGGCCCTCCACTGGGTAACCATGTAATGTGGGGTTAACCAAATCACACAGATGGGTCTAGTCTATGTTCAATCAAGTATAAAAGTATGGATGAATTTAGGGACATTGGTTGCACTAAAATGAGCACCTTGGTAAATTACATCAATGCGCATGTTTGACCCTAACCCACATGGCCAATTAGATGACTGTGAAGGTGTGAACTAGCTGTGGCCTCATTGCACATGAACAACGATCTTGCAACCCCCCAACATAGCCCCACATCCATGTACTAAATAGAGCTGAGTGTAAAAATATCAAATTCGGTAGCAGGCCTGAAGTAGTGTCTCCCATCACATGTGACAACAGAACATCTCCTCGCAGACCTACTCACACTCAACTGTGTGGACACGGCCTGTTTTGATGGATCACATTGATCCACATGGCAAGAAGTTGGACACCATACTCACATTGCTTAAGACACGTAAGAGCACAGGTATACCAGCAACTATCCCAACCACAATGTCTGGCTCACAGAGGTGGAGCTGTCAATAGGGATTCACCCCAAGTGAAATGCGTCAGTCTGTCCCTCCCTGTGTACGGACAATGCTGATTGAGGCAGACAATTTGTCATTCTACTCAACACTCACCACAGTTAAACATAAGTGAAGTTGCGTAGACTTTATAAGCATGTGTATGTCAGTACGTGCAAGACAAGGGCCACAACATGCAGACCAATGCTTACGACACTTACAGGCAGCATAAGAACATGTCACGGAGCAAGAAATGGGGAGGCAAAAATGAATACCAATCATTACGGATGGCAAAGGTCTCAGCCCACCTTGCCTTACTGAACAAGTCATTTGATGTTTGGCCTCTGCTCATTGCCTCGTGTCAGGGGACACAACTCACAGCCCATGGGATCTGCATAGTGCTATACCACCGGACTGCGCTGACTGTCTGCTCTGCTGACAGTGAGCAGGTGAAAGGGTCCAACAAGGTCAAATGTAGTACTGCATTGCCATGTGTGTACTCTCTCTCCAGCAGTATGTCAGATTTAGGAACATTGCCAAACGACGCTGTGCAGCTCCGTCCATGGGACTGCCTCACTTTGCACAGATGTGTGTCCACACACGTAGGTGCAAGCATATGCATTCTGAGTCTAGGTGAATGCAGACATGTCAACTGTTGTGGGGGGATATGTGACCATTCCTCCAAGATGCAACAAGGTGTTGGGACCTGTGCTCTGGGTTACAATCAGTTGTGGCTGCAGGAACGTCGTTTTTCATCCATGAATGCAAGCGCAGCTTCATCGACAATATGTTCCAGGAGCACGTCATTGTCAAGTTCAACTAATACGAGGGAGAGCCAATCCATTAACTGGTCTGGACAGCTGTGCTCCGTCTACGCCGCTTCACCAATCCGCAACACAGCCCAATAGGGGAGCACCTCAATGTGGTCACTTCACACGATGACTTGTGCAATCTTCCATTCCCAACTGCCAGCACATACGCCACTTAGCAAGGCATCCCATGCATGGGTATCACGGTTGCACTCCTGGTCGTGGGCCAACAGGGAGCGCACACCCAAGTCATAATCCAGTTCAACTACCGTTGTGTTGGATGGACAGACATCCATGGGCCATCCAAATGTGCATGATTGACAGTGGAACCAGGGCTGGACGCAGGTGACGTACCAATACGGACGCTCAGAGGGTAACTGATGTGCAACACTGCCAGTGGCAGTGCTCCCAACAAATGCAGCATACATGCTCAGTACAGTTCCACATGACATGGGTTGTGCATGTGCCCGGGATGGCCTGCCATTGCTTTTGTTGGTCTCGTAGAACCGGAACTCTTCTGACCGGCGACAGTTATGTGGATGATAGGCCACAGCTTGGAGCAATGAGTTGTATGTGTGTGCAACGTTTGAACGTATGGGTTATTTTTTACTTAAGTGTCAAGGGCATCCCATGCAGGAGTACCTCAAGCAGGGACTACTGTGTGTGGGGTGTGGACACATTGGTCTTTCATTAGTGCAGCTCGTGGAGTAGGAGTCGTCAAAATCTGGTATGGTATCTGTTTCAGGAAGTCTTTATTCGATTATTCATCATAAAAGACATGCTAACATGCAATAATATAACACAATTTATACAAAGTTAGGAATATGTTAAGAAAATAATTTAGTGAAAAGTTAAAAACACAATCTAACACAGAATTAAATCACTTATATTTGACTTCATTTACAGGAATTAAAAGTTTTTTTTTTTTAAAGTTTAAAACAACAATCCATATACACACCCCATCTGTGCGAGTGTTTTTCTTTTGGGAGTCATAGATCAAAAACATCCTGAGAGTACACGACAACAATACGCTTATGACAGATTAATTAGCCGAGACCGTAAGGTCCACGCCCAACCAAGAAATTTAGCAACCCCAACAACAATCACAGTGGACGTATCTGATCTTAAAATTCTACTAGCTTCTGAAGCTGAGAGGGTGCCCAGATTTCTACAGACCGGGCGTAACCACTTAGATCTAGGAGCATCATATAGGGGGCATACAAAGAGGAAGTGACTAACACTTTCGCCCGACCCCGTGCACAACGGGCATTGATCTAATCCACCCTTGCCCTATGTTTTAGTGAAGGCCCTCAATGGTAGTGTGCCAGTTCTCAGTTGGTGGAATAATTTCCAATCCTGTGGTTTAGAGATAATGTCCCAATACGTTTCTAGGGACGAAACATCCTTCAGCAGAACGAATGCCGAAGTGAGAGAGCTGGGCGCTATTTGAGAATGCCTTCTACCCATGACCCAATCCCAATATCGATCCTTCAACTCCTTTTTAGAAGGAAAGACAGCTGAAACTGGGTTAAGCCATAGTTCGTCGAGCCCCATTGCACTAAGGGTAGATCTTATTTCTTTAAACCACCCTATTTTACCAGAGCCCAAAAGGTCCCTAACTTCAGAGCAAGCTTTAGCATAAAGCATAAGCTCAGGCGTTGTCCACAGATGCCTCCAAAACACTAGGGGGCGATATCTTGCTAGGTCCTCCACTGGTTGGCACCCTAGGTCATATAAAAGTGGGATGCGGGGTGATGATTGTGGCAGACCTGTGGCTACCCTAAGAAATTTATTTTGAGCCACTTTAAGCGGATCAAGATTAGAATAGTGTAAAGATGTACATCTCAATAGCAGGTTAGATAAACAGGTTTCTTTATTTTCATCAAAGGAAGAAAGGATCCCACCCACAGCAGAGATAGGCAGGCAGCAACTGACACAGCCTTGTTCAGATTAGAACCATAACATGACTACATCATCAGATTCTATGAATAACATTCTAGTCAGAGTAAGTGTTGAAGCTAACATAGAGAAGGATACCACACACCTTCCCCTGAAACACAAAAAAAACAACCAAAACTATTTCAAAATATAATCATTTAGAGCAGTAGGAACATGACGTATACGCATACTTTTCTTGATGGGAACATGTGATACTACATCAGATTTGGGATGCACACATTTCTTAGCCAAGTTGTCGTTCGTAGCTTGCTTCCGAGTTGAACCTGAAAAGGGAGCAATGCGATTCAAATTCCAGATTCTTCCATCATTCAATTTAACAGCATTGCGAAACAATTTTGAAACAACAAAAGGAGAGGAAAATTTAGGACCTGAGGATCTGAGTGGAAGGCGAACTCTCACCTGATCACCAACACAAACCTTGGTGGGAGAGACAGCATGTCTGTTATCAAAGTTCTCTTTTCGCAGCTCAGATTTCATCTTCTGCTTCAGTATAGGATCCTTGTTGAAAGTATTAGTTTCTACCCCCAAATTCCTCATCCAAGTCTGAAATAAAGACGTGTTTGGAGTGCGACCACGAAAAAGTACAAAAGGTACTTCACCTGTGGAGGAATGTGGTGTAATTCTATAGATCATGACTCTCTCCATCAGATTATCCTTCCAATCAGAACCCTGGTCTTTAGAAATCTGAATGGATTCTTTAAGGACCCGGTTGAACCTTTCCACCATACCGTTACTTTCTGGATGGTAAAGTGAACAACGCTTGTGTTTAACCCCTTTACTAGCTAAAAATTTCTCCATCTCTTTTGAAACCAATTGTACCCCGTTATCAGTAAGGATAGTTTCAGGAAACCCCTCCCTACTGAACACCTCACGTAAAAACTTGACTACATCTTTAGTCTCAATGTTTTGAGTGATTTTAATCTCTGGCCAACGAGAGAACATGTCTACCATGACCAAGACATATCGTTGAGAATTGTTTCCTGAAGAAATAGGACCTAGGATGTCCAAAGCGACTTCTTGCCAACAACGTACAGGGGCATCCCTAATAACCATTGGTTGTGTTCTTGTTTTACACACCTTATCAGAGGAGTTGCATTCCAAGCAATCACGAATCATACGTTCCACAAGAAGGTCAATACCCGGCCACCAGAAATGTAAACGTATCCTTTCTTTAGTTTTTGAAATACCCTGATGACCTTGGTGAGCCAAGAGAAGAATTTTTTCCCTGATCAAAGAAGGTGGAATGAGCCTAGTACCTCTCCACAACAATCCATCCTTTAAAGATAATTCATCTTTGACGTTCCAATATCTCTTGGCACCATCGCTCAGATTCTTGAGACCTGGCCAACCATCACTCACCAACTTACAGACCTCTTGTAACTCAGGATCTGTACATATTGCATCCCTCCAATCACACTCCTGAACAACTCCTTCTACAACTTCACACACCTTAAACTCGTCAATTTCCCATGAATCCTCAGATGATTCATTAATCTGATTACTTTGTTCCACTACCAACCTAGAGAGACAATCAGCAACCTTATTGTTAATCCCTGGTAAGTACTTTACTTCAAATTCGAATTCTTGGAGAGCAATAACCCATTTACAGATACGTGAGGAAATGGCATCTAGTCCCTTCTTATAAAAAACCTCCTTCAGTGGTTTATGATCAGTGTGAACTACGAAGGCATTACCCCACAAGAACTTCTTCAACTTCTTAATGGCCCAATAGATACAAAGCGCCTCCTTTTCAATCACTGAGTATGACAATTCTGGACCAACTAAAGACCTTGATAAGAACAAAATGGTAACTTCTTTTCCACCTCTCACTTGTTTGAGTACAGCACCTAACCCACGGGAACTGGCATCTGTGACCAAAATAGAACTATTGTCAACATCAAAGCTACGTAATGAGGGAGCCAGACTTAGATCTTGTTTAACAAGTTCATACTCCTTTTGACAAACCTGAGACCAAGAAAATTTCACACCTTTCTTTAACAAAGCCCTCATGTTGGAGGTTTTATTGGCGAAGTGTGGTATGAATTTATTATAATATTCCGCCATACCTAAAAAGGTGACTAACTCCTCCCTAGACTTTGGTGTAGGCAAGCTATGTATGGTCTTCACCAACTTGTCTTTAGGTTTAACACCATCAGGAGTTAAGCAATGACCTAGATAGTCAATTTCAGTTAAATTAAATCTACACTTATTTTCTCTCAAAGTCAAACCCCTGTCTTCAAATCGTTCCAAGACAGACTTAACTCTTAAATCATGCTCATTCTGTGATGAGCCAAAGACGAGTACATCATCTTGATAAATTTTAACTCCCATAATACCTTTCAATACATCTTCCATCACTCGCTGAAAAACAGAAGCTGCAGATATTAAGCCAAAAGGCAGGCGAGTAAACTTAAATGTTCTTAAAGGTGTGATGAAAGTAGTGAATCCCATGGAAGTCTCATCAATCCTCACCTGATGGTACGCAGCCCTCAAGTCAAGAGTGGAGAACATGCAGGCGTCCTCTAACTGAGTCAACATGGTGTTGATATTAGGAAGAGGATATCTATCTGCCACGACCTCTCTATTGAGAGCCCTGAGGTCCACACAAAAACGAATTTCGCCTGAGGGTTTACGTGCTAAAACAACTGGCGAAACCCATTCACTCGCTTCAGTCTTAACAATGATCCCATCATTTATAAGTTTATCTAATTCTAACCGCATTGGCTCTTGCATGGCCAAGGGAACATTACGCACTTTACATGCCACAGGAATAGCATTTGTCTTCAAGACAATGTTGTGAACATACCCAGTAAGACAACCAAGTTTGTCACTAAAAACTCTCTCAAACAGCTTACGCCAATCAGGAAAAGACCCAACATCCTCACGCACAACAGAGTATTTCTGAACTGACGACCCAACATTCTTGCACACCTCAGGGGATTTTTGAATTGAGACCTTATTATAGCCAGAAGTAGATGGAGTCATAACCTTTAAGGAAGAAAGATTTTCTCCATAGTGGGTGACTATATCCCTTAACACAATGCAAGGGTCCTCCCCCGGAATTAAGGCAAGACGTAAATCAGTTTGATGAAACCAACTTAAAATGCTGTCACCCCTACATGAGATGTATATTTTACCTGCAGTGAATCGTCCTTTGTAGTCGATATGACCAATGAAGTAACCCACAATTTTTATGGGCTTCCTACCATAGGCCAATGGCCTTATGTCGGGTTTAAAAACTTTTACTTTACCAAACAGATTTTCATCAAAGAAAGTTTCAGGAATTAAAGTAATCTTTGCCCCGGAGTCAAATAACATTTTGACTTCACACTTATTAATGTAAACTACATCAATGGCACCCTTACATTTTTTCCCATCGGATAAGGATACCTCTCCACAGTCCAAATCAGGATCATAGTCATCATCAAATATAGAAATTTCCTCACAATGTAATTCATCAGAATCAGAGTCAGAGTCATTCTCAACCAATACCTCTTTAACTTGCTTTTTCTTTTTGATTATCTGAGACCTGCAAGCTTTAGAGAAATGTCCTACTTTACCACAATTATTGCATTTAGAAGACAAGGCAGGACATGACTTATCATTAGCTAAATGATCCAAGGCATTGCATCGGAAACACTTTAATTTTGGATTGGTAGAGACTCTTGAGAAATTATGAGAAGAAGAAGGTATACTGTACCCCTTCTTAGAGTTTTTAGAAGTTGATCTCGGGTCAGATCTCTCTGTATATTTATTCTTATTAACCACTAGAACCTTTTCCTCCGAGATCTCCTTCTGTTTTTTAAAAACTTTCACACATGCGTCCGAGTGTTCTAGTCTTTTGGCTATAGCAATAACTTCGTCTAAGTTAGGATCATCTTTCTGCCATAGTTCGTCCTTAACTTTTTCCAGACAACACCCTAGCATGAATTGGTCACGCAGCCTTTCCTCTAAAGAACCATCGAATTTGCATGTGGCAGCTAACTTTCGCAAAGCCGTGACATAAGTTTCAATTGACTCTTCCTCTTTCTGCATGCGTCTGCCAAAGTGGTACCTTTCTAAAATGGTACTGACTTTTGGTAGATAGTGCTTGTCTAGTTTTTTAAGGTTAATGTCGAATTCATTTAAATTGTTAGCCTCTTCAGTAGTTAACTCGGGCAAATGCTCAAATACATCTTGCCCTTCCGAGCCTAAGCAGTGCATTAGAAGTGCAGACTTTCTTTCCGCAGAAAGAGAAGTGCCACATACTCTAGCATAATTTAAAAATACCTTTTTCCATTTAGACCAGCAAATAGGTGGATCCCCTGGTTTTGAAAGGAAGAAGGGTGCGGCCGTAACGTTTTGCATAACTTCAATAACAATATGAATCAAATAAAATTAACGAAATTGAGGAATTCCTAGCAGATTAATAAGGAAAGTGACTTAAATATTTGTAATTTAAGTACTAACTAAAAATATAACCTGTAAATAGAAAAGGTTATAAACACAGTAACAGTTGTGCAGATAAATTACTCAAAGTAACTGTATACATAAAAGTAGCGGAGTGTGTCAGCGCAGAAAATCAGCTGCACACCTGAAAGAAGCTGAGTGTGTCAGCGAAAAAGAGATTTCTCAGAACTTAGATTACTGCACACTGGAAAGAAGCTGAGTGTGTCAGCGTTAATAAGACTTCTCAAAACATTTGTCCAGCAGAAACCTTTAGAGTTCCAAACACAGGAAGTCAAATCAGCATAAATCCGAATGAAAGCTGTAGAAATGAATGTCTTTACCTTTGGTTCGTTCAGATGAAGATATCATGAATTAATCACCAACTTAAGCTCCAAAAGGAATAAGCACTTGATAATGTGACTACTAAGAAGCAGAGAGAGCTTGAGAAATGTTGTGCTGCTGAGGTAAAACACTCGATGATCCAGTTGTCAAGGAGAGTAAGCGTTGTCAAGCAGGGCCCACTGTGATGTCAGTGAAGCGCAACGCTTGAAACGCAGCGTTGTCTGAAGAGCCTGTGCGTCACAGTATGGCCAGAAGAGGCGTCAGTGACGAGCAGATGCAGGCGTCACACTGAAGAAACGGCAGAGGCTGGAGATGGAGCGTGCAAAGCGAGGAGGCGCTCTGATGATGTCGGTATTTATTTTTAAATACAGTGATGATGAAGCGTGAAGGCGCGCAGATGCTGCTGTGTTTATGTTTGAAATATCAAACACGGCAGCGCATTAGATGAATTAAAACCATTTGTTGACAGTTCAGTGACGAGGCATGAAGATGTAAAGATGCTTTGTGCGCGGCGCTTTGTTTGTATTTGTGACAGGTGCATGCGTTGATTGATAATGAGCCCAAGTGTTTTCACAGACTCGGCAGGAAGGCAGTAAATATCAGAAACACATCAATCCAGCACATAACACGTCAATTCCAGCACATTAATAGTTGTCTACATCCAGCTGAATAAAAAGAATAGCATGAACAGCAGGAATCACGCTATGGCAGGCACAAGGCTTTAAGGTTAAAAGATTCCAAGACAGTCAGGAAATCAGCACTTAAGAATTAAGTAAAGCATGTTGAAAGCACAAAGTCAGTTATATCCTTCTGTGTAGATAGAAGAAGACAATCGTCTTTAAGTCATGAGATGCATAGACTACTGTTTTTAAATTATGAGAAGAGTAGACAGTTAGTATCAAGCCTCAGGAGAATGTATTGAATACATTAAATTAAGAAAATTAATGTATGATGAATCCAAATTATGTTAAGTTGTTAAGTCTCAGAGTCACTACATGAAGTACCTTGAGTTGAGGCTTGGTGTTGAGATCCTTTTCTTATTATCCTGTTAAGAGAAAATGTTCCTTTTCCTTTTCTTTTTGTTTTTTTTTTTTGAAGAAAAATTGTTGCTTGTAGTAAGGAATCTTCTTTTATCCCAGTCTCGTCGCCAATGTAAAGATGTACATCTCAATAGCAGGTTAGATAAACAGGTTTCTTTATTTTCATCAAAGGAAGAAAGGATCCCATCCACAGCAGAGATAGGCAGGCAGCAACTGACACAGCCTTGTTCAGATTAGAACCATAACATGACTACATCATCAGATTCTATGAATAACATTCTAGTCAGAGTAAGTGTTGAAGCTAACATAGAGAAGGATACCACAAATAGCCCCAAAGCTCAGCCCCATATAATACTGAGGGCAGAACTTTTGTGCCATAGATTTTAATAAGAGGCGATATGGGGCGAGTGTGGGAACTTTTATGCTCCTTGAGCAGGGCTCCTCCTAGTTGGGCATGTTTAAGAGCCAGTAACTCAACCTGCGGTGTCCAACTGAGATTTTCACTCAATGTGACTCCCAGGTAGGTAAATAACTTAGCCTGCTCGAGTGTGGTACCACCTAGAGTGACCCTGGCAGCAACTGGTGTCAATCCTCTTAATACCATGAATTTGGTTTTGGACACATTCACCTCTAGCTCATGCTCGCAGCAGACCAACTCAAAACGAGACAGGGCCTGCTGGAGTCCCTGCCTCGTCTTAGAAATTAACAGAGTGTCATCCGCGAACATGAGCAAAGGGATTTTCATCCCCGCCAGGGTGGGAGCATCAGTAGGATGAGATGTAAAATAGTTAGTTACCCCATTAATGAATAGGGAAAACAATGTGGGAGCCAAAACACACCCTTGCCTTACGCCTTTGTCTACAGAAATTCTATCCGTGACCTCCCCAGGCTTTCCCCACCGAACTTGTGCAAAGGTGTGGGCATGTAGGTTCACTAGAAGATGAACTATAACAGCTGGCAAGCCTAGTTTCAATAAGCAATCCCACAACTTGACCCTGGGAACAAGGACAAATGCGGACCTTAAGTCCACAAAGGATGCATACAGCTTACCTTTACCAAGGACAACTGTCTTCCAATATAAAAGCATAAACCTGAGTACTTGATCTAGCGTACTCACATGTGGCCAAAAACCTGCCTGTAATGGAGTAAGGATATCGAAATCACTGATCCATTCCTGAATACGTCCTAACACAAGTCGGGCTACTATTTTTTGCACCGCATCTACGAGGCTGATCGGTCGATAATTGGAGGGAACTGAACGATCGCCCTTTTTATATATTGGTAACATTTCAGCCCCATACCAAGAGTCTGGGACCTTTGCTCCAGATGCTAGTGCGTTGGCCAGCTTAGTGATATAAGGAGCCCAAAGTTCCTGGTTATGTAAAAATAAGTCTGCAGGGATACAGTCGGGACCCGGTGCTTTACCCCTTGGAATACTTTGTAGGACATGAGTAACCTCAGGGATGGTGAAAATTAACGGTTCCTCATAATCAGGACAAGGAAGAACAACCGGGGCAACACTATTATTCCTGAATTGATCTTGAAAAAAGGAAACCTACTGCTGTTGGCCAACGGATGCAGGACTTGGGTGGTTGTCCTGACATTCCCCCCATTTGAGGAGGTGCCAGAACTGCTGCATATTCCGATGGCTGCAAGCTTCTGTAAGGGATACCCACCGATCCTCATCCCAATTAATTTTTGCCTTGTGTTTTGCAACCTTATATGCTTCCCTACATGACTTAATACATACATGATTTTTAGACTTTATTGCCAAGAACAGAGCCCCTTGCGTTCGCCGACACTCGTCGTCAAACCAGGTAATTATCCTAGGCTGCTTCCTCTTAGCCTGTATCGTGTTGGGCTTGACAAACAATTTTTTTAATCCCAGAAACAGATCAGTATGTATGCCTGTAATGTTTTCTATAATCTCTACCTGGGACCCACAATTGTTCAGTGCTTCTAAGGAATTGGACACTAAGGTTCTAATCACTGTTTGTGCCTCTTCATCCACGGCAATTTTAGGCTACCACACCCTTCTCATATCATTACTAAGTATGGCCTCAACATGGGTAACCTCAGCAATACCACTTGCTGACCCTCGAAAGCTATAGTCCCTAAGGGCAGCATTAGCGGGTCATGGTCACTTTCTGGGCGTTCCTTGACCTCCATGTCAACAACTGCAGCCCACAGTTTCACATCGACTAAGATATAGTCGATACGACTACTGTGTCTACCATTGTTGAAGGTGTGCCTACCCTGCATGTCAGATCTTACCCTACCATGTGCGGCTCGCAGCCCCAGATCGAGACAAAGCCCTTTAATAAATGTAGCAGAGCAGGTCCATTTCCTTATCGGTGGCAACTCCAGCTGTGGGATACCCCAGGACAGGTCTTCCTCCTCTGTAAGAGAACCGGAGAAAAGGATGTTTAGGCCTTTTTTAGATTTAAGCCTAATAATCAATATGTCTGGACTGTCTATAGCTACTTCCTCAGCCCAGACACCATCTCCCTGTCTTACCCAAATAGTCACCCCACCTACAGGACGCCCTCTAGGTCCCTTTATGGCTTGCTTGCTAAAATTTAAAAACCCAACACGAAACACTGGGGATAGTGCCCACGTTTCTTGGAAAGCCCAAACATCCCCCTGGTCTATGTAATCAACCCAATGTGGGTTACACAAATGGGATTCAAGCCCCGCTATATTCCAACCTGCAATCTTGGTATAGTCAGAGTCCATCGCGGTTGGTATTATAACCCCAGACCGAGCAGGCTCACTGACTGGAGCAGTGGGCATAGTGACGTCATGTGGCGCTATTGAGATAGCACCATGCCCGGTTTCTAAGTACAGTTCAGGGGAGATAACCTCCAAACTTTTGGCTGTTAGAACATATCCCTTCTCTACCCCACTGGAGTTTGTAACCTGCCCTAGAGTGAGTCAATCATTCTCGTCAAGGTGTGACAAGGGAGCAAACCTACCCGCGGTGATCAAAGACTCAATGCCAGACCCATTGGTGGAACCCTGAGAACGGATGGTATTAGACCGTGCCATCAGCTTTGGGGCCACATTAATAATAGGGCGTGTTCTGGGGTAGAAGTCTGAAAGCTCCCACGTCACAATGGAACCATCACCCCCTTGGGGTTGCCAACCTCTAAGAAAAGGGACCACATAGGTGCTCCTAAAATTGACAATTACCAGATCGCCTTCAATGTCCTTAGTCATATGGCCAAGCCACCCCACCCTACGAACGTTTAAAATTCGGCCATCAATTGAGGGAGGAAGAGGCCTGTTTTTAGAAAGCCAATAAGCCACCTTATTTTTTAGCTCATAAAAGCTTTCTGATTTCCCCTGCTTGCGCTCTGGAACCCCAGAGAGAACACACACAAACGGTGCAGCCTCGGGGGGGAGATCAATTCTAGGATTTTGGCTACCTTTTGGCACCATAACAATAGGGTCAGATTTGTTATGCCCAGGAGATCGTTGGACATTTGAGCTGATCAGGTTTGGAATAGGCCCGGCTACAGGAGGGTTTTGTGTTTGGTGCTGGGTTAAAACAGGACTGGTTGCCTCATGATGCTGCCCCCTATCAACTGGTTTACTAGTAATCCTGCCAGTAACACCTGGGCTAGGCTGATTTTTAACTATGTCACTCAGCCTGTCGACCTCAGTAGCAAGTGCGTCTATTTTTAGTAGCAGAGGTGTAACAATGTCTACAATTTTTGCCTCTAGCTTTGCCTTAAAAACAACCAAAAGTAGCTCAAAGTGAGCCATGCTTGAGCTACAACTTACTACAGGTTCTATCTGATCCGGTCCCCCAGACTTGCCTCTTTGTTTGCGTGGTGTTTGCTTATTCTCTATTACCTTTCTAGGCCTACCACCACCACGTTTGGAGGGTTGTTTCCTGCAGGCCCTAACTGCTCTCCTTGCTTTGGGGCTATCAGTTACCATGGAATCATCAGCACTTACCACTATGTTAGTATTCAGAACTGGTGGGGATATGTGAAACTGAGCCTCAACCATAACCAACTCCCTGCTTCCCAAACTGGTGTTAACATTAGGAGTAGACGAAATTGAGTCGGGGAGAGTGTTAATGGAAGGAACCCCTGAAGAGCTAGATTTCCCAAATGAGGCTCTCCGGTCACTATTAATTTTGGAGACCTTTTTTACAAGGTAGTTGTCCAATATTTGACATGGTTGCTAAAGAAATAACAACTTAGAACCTAGCAATAACAAAGCACACTTGCAACTGACTGCCTAAATAAAATATTCCCAAATATTCCCAATAACTCAACCAGGTAACACTTGCTAATGGACTGCAAAACAGAACTTGCAAAGATCTTATATCCTAGGAGCGTTAACACATATACCACAAAATGTAGGAGAAATTACTACTTTACTTTTACGGCTAAAGTCCGTTTCCCAGTCCAGTCTCTACAGGCCTCTGATGGCCACAGAGGGCCTGCCCTTTGCCCGGGCTTAGCCCGGCGCAGATCCGCGCGCGGTCCCGCGACGCGGGAACTGTGGAGAGTTTTATACGCCTCCTGGCGCTGGGATTGCGGGCGGTGTCGGCTTCCTGCTTCCTGCCGCTGTGCAGGCTGGGTGATGTAGTTTTCCAGGCTCCCCTCCGCTCTGCGGCCGCTGTAGGCTGAAGGTGCGGCGGCGGGAGGGAGACCGGCTGCAGGCAGGACAAGTGATGGAAAGGAATACGGGGCCCAACAGGTAAGCCCAGCGTTTCACAAAGTCATGCATGGGTATCACGGTTGCACTCCTGGTCGTGGGCCAACAGGGAGCGCACACCCAAGTCATAAACCAGTTCAGCTACCGGTGTGTTGGATGGACAGACATCCATGGGCCATCCAAATGTGCATGATTGACAGTGGAACCAGGGCTGGACGCAGGTGACGTACCAATACGGACGCTCAGACGGTAACTGATGTGCAACACTGCCAGTGGCAGTGTTCCCAACAAATGCAGCATACGTGCTCAGTACAGTTCCACATGACATGGGTTGTGCATGTGCCCCGGATGGCCTGCCATTGCGTTTGTTGGTCTCGTAGAACCGGAACTCTTCTGACCGGCGACAGTTATGTGGATGATAGGCCACAGCTCGGAGCAATGAGTTGTATGTGTGTGCAACGTTTGAACGTATGAGTTATTTTTTACTTAAGTGTCAAGGGCATCCCATGCAGGAGTACCTCAAGCAGGGACTACTGTGTGTGGGGTGTGGACACATTGGTCTTTCATTAGTGCAGCTCGTGGAGTAGGAGTCGTCAAAATCTGGTATGGTATCTCTCTAAGGGGGGGGCAGCCGCATTCAAGCGCAAGGTCAGAGGGCAGGTGTCCTTCCGCCTTATGTATTGAGACAAAGGAGCTTTCATCCCTAATGTTAGTCTGACTACTGCTTGCAGTTTTTGAATGTGAAGTGGCCTTCGCGCTGCAATTGATGCCAGGCCTTTAGCTTATGGTGCACCAATAGCGATACACACACAACAGTTGGCATGTATGAGCCAAGAGCCCGATTGGCCTTGCGCTCCTTGTACAATCTCTCTCTTTCTCTCTTTCTCTCTCTCCCTCTCTGTTTCTCCCTCTCCCTCTCTCCTTCTCTACCCCTCTCTTTCCCTCTCGCTCTCTCCTCCTCTCTTTCTCTCTTCTTTCTCACTCTCTCTCTCTCCCTCTTTCTCTCAATCCCCCTCTCTCTCTCTTTATCTCAATCCCCCTCTCTCCTTCCCTCACTCCCTCTCTCCCTCTCTCTCCCTCTCTTTCTCTCTCTCCCTCTCCCCCCTCTCTCTCTCTCTCTCTCTCTCTATCTATCTCTGTCCTTTGATGAGTGCATGACACACCTTCTTATCTTAAATTTTGTCTTGCAGGCTGTGACTTACAGATTGTCCAGGGATGACCCGCCATGACTCTTCCAAATAGTTGTTTAGAGTCAAATTTGAATGGGATATTTTGTTTGGACTTTCAATGGTGAATGAATGATGAGGTTGATGTGCAATATCTTGGTCCGGGGTGGGGGGGGGGGGTCCTGGGTGGTGGCGGTGGGTGTCCGAGATGCATGACCGTTGGCTCCATGGCATCTGTTGTTCTCAAGGTGTGGCTCTGGGCTGGGCTCCCTTTTATGGTGCAGGTTGTCGTCCAACTTTACACCAAGTAGGAGCAGGTGCTAAATCCTTGCTGCTAACACGTCTTATCGCCTGTTTTGTGATCTTATCGCAGATCTGGCTAGTCATTGAGAATGTTGTGAAGTGGTGTTGTGACGGCTTTTTGCACGGGAACACCTACTCTGCATCTCATTAGGGTTAGTTGCTGGTGTAATCTGTGACGATGTTTTTTGCGGCTGCTATCGCAGGGAAACCGGTGGTATCGGCTGTTAGCTCCAGCTTGTTAATGGGGCAATAAGTTTATCACCACTTTGGCTGACATAAAGTGCTGATAACTCGTCGATAAGTCCTTGAGAATATGCCCCTTGGTGTTTTCAGTGGTTTTCACAGCACGGTATACATCCCTTTACTTTATTTACCACTTGTAGGTACCGTATTATAAGTGCAATTTCTCACCAACGTGACAACTGGGATGTAACAGAAAACAACTGATACAGGAACCGTTCTGGCAGGGGTGCACGTTATTTATTAGGAGATTGAAATCTCCTTTATGCCACAAAGGAAACCATTCACCAGAGTCAGGCAGCTCTGCAGTGGCCAGGATAAGGCTATCGGCCTGGCAATGGGGGGTGCAGGAGTGTCTGAATCTGTCCATACAATGGGTTTAGGACCCAACCTCACAATGCCGGCAGCTGGCTGAAGATTGACTGGGCAGCACAGCTATGCACACTGCTGCAAGCGGACCCCTTGGCGCCAGCTCAATCTAACAGATGCTGTCAGTAAACAATGTGGCGTTAGTTAATATAGTATATTATAGTGGGATGATCTATGCACACCTATTTGTTGGTTATTCAAACAGATAAACACTTTCTATTGATCAGTGTGCTATGTCTGAATGGACGTACCTAAACACTCTAAATTAAGATTAGTGGGGGCTAGCTAGCTCTATTGCCTACTAGACTCAGACATGCACAACTCTTTTTGTGATTTACCTCACATTAATTCAAAAATTAGACATTTGTTTTAAACTATTCACCATGAATTATATTCAATTTTATTTTCAAAAATCTATTTTTTCAAAAAGGTATTTGTAAATAGCAAAAACTTTTCTTATATATGCATCAAAACAACCTCATTGTGATTCACAAACATGATTAAGTATTCTAAACATATGTTTAGATTGCCCATTGGAAAGCATGTATTTTCAAAGGACACTATTCGAGCAAAATGAAAAGCAATCAGCAAGCAGGGCACACGTCCTAAAAAAAGAAGTGGGGGGACTAACCTAGTTAATCAGTATGCAAGTGGCATCGCAGCGCGTGGCATCGCAGCGCATGGCATCGCAGCATGTGACATCAGGGCGTGTGACATCACAGCACGTAAAATCACAGGACCTGGTATCACAAGAAGTGATATCAGATCTTAAGCCCTCACATATATTAGCAGGTGTATCATGAGTACATTTGAGCACATTTTGAGTATACTTACAAACCCTCCTGATTTAGGCAGAAGATTCGCACTTTTGTACGCTACACATAAAACAATGTTACCTTTTGTCAGCATTCAGCTTTCTATAGTCATAGTACTTTAAAAAATAGTGATATTTAAATTATTACCACGCCTCCTCAAGGGTAATAAGCGTATATAAATGCAATTTATTTTGTGCAAATACTGGGAAAGATCAACACATCTGACGTTCTAACAGTGAATGCATATCTTCTAAACAGAGCCTTAACAAAGTGAAAAGCTGCCTCTCCTAAGTATGTGTGAAGTGCTAACAAGGTGCAAGCCTTTGTTTCCCCTCCGGCATTTGTATCCAGTGTGAGGCTCCTGCCAGCTGCCAGCCAGGAAACTCCAACAAAAGGAGGCATGGTGACTCCTGATTCTCGGGCCTTTGTTATGGCCAAGTATCGCAGCAGGAGTCAGAAATAGGAGAACCCCATCCCCGCCTGCACGTTGTTGTCATCGAAAACAGACAACAATAGTGCAGGCGCTGCTGAAAGCGTCCTAAAGCATACACAATAGGTCGGTAAGCATCAGCGCCAGCCCTGTTCGCTCGACCTAAAAAGAGCCCTGGCCAGGCTACTGACTGCTTCCTCCGCTCCTGGTCTCTGACACCAGAAGAATGGGATTGGATACAGGAGTTCTTTTCACTTGTTAATTAGCTGTTGAACCTCACGTACCGCAGACTATTTTGCAATTGGTTGAAAAACGCTGGCCAAATGCTCCCAGCTGCACGTGCCCACCTTCCGTCAGTGGGAGGGTGCCTGACTCTCTTCACTTCATGTCTTTGCCTGGCCCTTCCAGGGAGTGGCCAACTTGACCTGCCTGAATTAGATTAGTACAGAGCAGGGGGGGACGCTGTCACCGGAAGTGACGTCACAACAGAAAGTGACATCACGAAAGGTGGCTTGCATCAGAGGGCTTATTGCTTCCCCTCGCTCACCCCTTAGATGCAATTGCATCTGAGTAGTCAGCACATGAGCAGCGTGCTGTGAGCTCCGAGCTCCTCGTCCCAGAGAGGCCAAAGAGTGAAGTCCAGCTGTTTGGAAGGGGGGACGGCGTCCACCCGATAAAAGAAGTGGGGGGACGCCATCCACCCACGTGGTACCCCAACTCGAGCCCTTGTACAGAGGAGTAAAGGTTTCAGTGAAGCTGTAATGATGTTGCGCCTGACTGAAGGTGTTTTTTGGGTTCCCTACGAGCAGATGAGCATGTGCAAGTTATTAGCTGAGCCACTCTCCTTCAGGCGATAATTCAACTCCACACTGAAACGTGGATAAGAATTAAGCTAGGCGAAGGCAGCCATGTCTTCAGGAAGATACAAACCGAAACTGGCGTCAAACAAGGGTGCGTATTGGCCCCACTTCTCTTCAACTTGTTTATATCTGATCTTTCTCCAGTTCTCGATAGTGTAAACTGCCACCCTCCTCAACTTGATGGGACTCGCATCACTAACTTGCTTTATGCCGACGATCTGGTGCTTTTAAGCCACACAAAAGTGGGTCTCCAGAGATTGCTGGATGAATTGCTACCCTATACGACAAGTAATCATCTAGAGCTCAACTTGTCAAAAACCAAAACCATCTCTTTTGGGAAGCAAAAAAGGTCAACAGAAAGGTGGTATTTCAGCAAAACAAAGTTAGACTCAACCCACAGCTACAAATACCTGGGCATCTATCTGGATAGAAGAGGCTCCTTTATCAAGCACAAAGAAGCCTTAAAAATGAAAGCTCTGTCGCTAGAAGTGGTTGCTGCAAAGCTGGCAAAACAGCTACTAGGTCCCACCTTAATACCTATGCTGAAAGTAATGAAAACCAAAGTAATCAACTCCCTGACCTATGGCCACGAAATCACCAAAGGCGCAACCAGTACTCTATTAAACAAGTTAATAACAAAAATCTTCAAAAGAGCATTTGGGTTGCCAAAATCTGCCTCGCCAGCTCAAGTGAGACTTGAATTGGGTCTCCAAGACCAGCATGGAGTGGAGGCAGGTGCATTCATCAAACTGTGCCATAGTCTGCGCCATGCCGAGGTGGGTTCCTTGAAGGCCCGAATCTGGCAGGAAATACAGCATAAACAGACCAGCTACAAGCATCGGCAACTCCTGGACCACAGCCTACAGCTATTAGGCGCAAAAGATCTCTGGGACATAAATCCATCTGTCCCGGTGCTAAAGTCTGCTATCAAAAAATCTGTTAGATTGTGGTCCTTCCACTCTGACAGGGCGATCCTTTCAAAGAGGAGACATGCCTGGGCTGTAATCGCCAATCTTAAAGTGGGTGTTCCGCCGCTCTACTTGTCAAGCACATACGCACTTTATTGGAAACGCAAGTTTTTAGCCCTGAGGATGGGAGAATGGCCCTTTCTGAAGAACCTCCTGGAATGGCGGCGGCCGAGTAGTTGCACGAAATGCAGATTGTGCGGCTACCATTCAGAATCAATTGAACATATCGTCTGTGCATGCCCTGCACTGCTCACAGCCAGACGGTCACTGTTGCGAGGCCAATGTATCCAGTTGGAAGTTCGATCTTGCCGCCAGGCAATAATGGCCGCTCTCGACCCTGACAACGTCAAGCTAAACATTGGGCTTTCAAAATTTGTCCATAAAGCGATAAAATCCCTCGAAGCCACTCTCCAACCCAAAGTTTCCTCATTATACAGACGGTGGTGTTAACAGACACAATATCAGAACCAGTCTACAAATAATCCAGATTTAAGTACTGTACTGAAACACTACTAGAACTCATTGGCCCCCTGAATCCCAAGTTATTTTAAATTAACTGTTTTAAACTCATTTTTATCAGATTCATTTTTACTAATTTTCTTGTCATGTTGCAATTGTAAATGGCTTTTTTAACCAATCAATAAAGAAAGACGTCTTCCTTTGAAGGTGTCTGGTATGACCACTCTGCTACTCTGGCTTTTCCAAGCGTCTATGGTGATGTCATTTCCATAGGCCACACCCCCGGTTACCGCGCAACATGCTCCACCCCCTGTGTTTGAGCCGCCGTCACAGCTCTACTGACTGTCACAGACTCCCAATCCACTTGACCCCTGCACTGACAGACATTGCGGCGACTCCTCCCTCACACCCACCCCGTGGGCCAAGTCTAGCCTGTATTGGATACTATGAGCTGGAGCAGACCATCGTCAAGGGCAACTTAACCGTAGCAAGCAGAGTTGCAGAGGAAGCATTTGTTCAAGATCAGTCTTGATGCAGACTGACTTGAAGATGTCTGTATGGTACAGTGCTCGCATTGTTATTAGATTAATTTATTTAACGAAACGCTTTAATACTGCACTTCAGGCGCTAACTAGTTACCTCACTGAGTCATCGGGAAACGCCAGTTCACCTGCAGTCACATTCTAAGGATGGTGAAAATGCCTCTTATATCTGGTGATGGGGCAGAGTGGAGCTCTGTGGAATATCACCAAGTTTTTTTGGAACTCCACGGAATTCTGTATAGTGCAACTTCCCGAGCTCTGCCCACCCCATATTATTTATTTGATTGATTATTAATGAATAAATTGTGTAATAATCATATATTTGAATTATATTTGAAGTGTGGACTGCTGGGTTTGTAGGGGTATAAGGTGGGAAGTTAAGTAGTAATATATCACCAATTAATTATTAATTTATTAGTTACTGAATTGACTATTAATGATGTAAATTATGTAATACTGATATAATTTTTTTCTATTTGTGGGTTGCTAGATTTGTTGGGGTATAGGCTGGGAAGTTAAGTAATAATAAAGAAATAATAATTATTAATGTATGATTACATATTTAATTGATCATTATGTACATTTTGTAATCCTATATTTTTTTGATAATCAAGTTTATTGAAATTTTAAGGCACAAATTCATAATGGCATCACAGTCAAGCAGAATCTCATATTGTACATACATGTGTAGAGCGACAAAGATCGGCGAATCAACTAGCAGGGTAAATTCATACAGAGGATTAACCCAGAAGACAAGCAACCCATATACACTCCTCAAGAGCACAGATTGAACCATTAGCCCCATGTCTTTTGGAAAAGATCAGGGCAGCCCCGGGCTTCGAAGAGGGGCTCCTCCTAAGTCCCACACCAGTCCACCCCCCGCCTCCGCACAGTGGGGGTTTGGCCTGGGACCACAGCACCGCTATGTCTCGCTTCGCCACTGCCACCGCTCTCCCGAGGAAACGCTTGTCGGCCCAAGAGCCATCCAGGCCATCAAACTCTCCGAAAATTCAGGCGCAAAGGATCGTGGGGAATGGTCCACCCCAGGGTCTGTGAGAGCTCCAATTCCACACCCACCCAGAATGAAGCCAGGGTAGGGCACTGCCCACCATATGAAAGAAATCCACAAGGGCATGGTTGCAATGCCCACATGCCGGGGAAGGGCGCAGTTGGGCTTTATGTAGGCACTCCAGGGTAAGATAAGCCCCATGTAAGTAGTAAAGTTGGACTAAACGCAGCTTCGACAAGGTCTTCAGGGTCTTAGGGACCATAAGGGCATCCCTCCAATCCGCCTCCTCCAAGGGACCCAGCCAACCCTCCCAACAGACTTGCAACGCGTCTAAGGTCGCAGGGGTATTGTTCACAAGGGAATGGTATATCTGGGAGACCCCGCTCCTGCCTAGATTCCCCATCATCACCTGGGCCTCAAGGGAACTAAACTCGAGGAGGGAGGATGGAGAGGGTAGGTGCACCCCCAGGACATGCCAAAGCTGCAGGTATTTGTAGAACTGGGAGGGGTGGAGAGAGTGGCGATGCTGCAGGTCTGCGAAGGTTCTGATATGGTCCACCACACAAACGTGCCCAAGGAGCGAGATCCCTATGCAGTCCCATCGGTGGAAGTCACGGAAAGATGAGGTCTCCTGCAGCCATGCACCACACCACAGGGCGGTCTGCCTGGTAAGTGTCCGATCCCACCTCCTGTGGTGCAAAACAGGTAAGAACACCGTCAAATTCGCGGAACCAGGTCGCCGGTAGGTGAAAAGAAATATTCTGCAGAATGTACAAGAAATGGGGGAGGGCCATCATTTTGAAAAGGGCACTTAGGCCAAGGGGGTTAAGGGGAAGAGACTGCCATTTCTTAAGGTCTGCCTTGGCCTTGGTGAGCAGAGGTGTGATGTTCAAGGCCCACTCAAGCTCTGGAAGCAAGGCAACACAAACCCCGTTGTAATCATATTTTAGTTATATTTTAGCTGTGGGCTGCTAGGTTTGTAGGGTTTTTAGATTGTAAAGAAATTAAGTAATCATTTTTTAATAATTAATTACTAATGGTTATTAAAATATTAAATTGATTATCAATTATGAAAATTGTGTTATATTTATGGATTTTAGTTATATTTTAGGTATGTGTTGCTAGGTTTGTGGGGGTACAGGCTGACAAGTTAATTAAGTAATAATTAAGTAATTTTTTTTGTATTGAAAGTTAACCCCTTTGGTGCTTATGACGAGCTGGACTCGTCATGGCACAGAGTAGCTGTGTGCTCATGACGAGTCCAGCTCATCATGACACCCACCCACTCGGGAACCGCTGGCGCTCTCCCAGTGGGCGGCCGATCCGGGTATTTTTACCGGGGAAGAGCTCCCGCTGCCTCCCCCCGGGCCCCCCCTCTGCGTCATCAATTACGTTAGCGAGTGAGACGCACTGACGTCATAGGTTTCCCTTTCTTCCCCGAGGCGCAGGAAGCCATTTGCTTCCAGTGCGTTTGGGAACAAACAGGTACGTTTTGGGGCTGGGGAGGGGGGGATTTAACAAAAAGAGGCATCAGGGTAAAGGAAAGGGTTTTCCTTTCCCTCTATGCCTTTTTGTCCACTAGCACCAGGGATTTTTTTTTTGTAAACGTTGAGTGTGTTTTGTTGTTTGGGGGAGCTGCCCCTTAGGCAAGGGTCGCTCCCCTTTTGGGGGCATTAATGTTGGTTTTGTCTGCTACCCTGGGGGGGCAGATTTGAATTATTTAAAATAAAATCGACCCACTGGGCCACTCAAATTAATGTAGTGGGGAGTGGCCCCTTGGGCAAGGGTCACTCCCCTTTGGGGGCCATTTTTTTAATGGTCAATTTGCCCCGCCTCCAATTTTTTTCATTTTGCTGCCTTCTGATTTATATGGTCAGAATAGGCCATTAAGGAAAGAAAAAAAGGGCCCGATGAGGAGCCCTATGCTTTGAGGGTGCTCAGCACAAAGAGGGCCCAGCAAGACCTGTACATGTTTTTTTTGTGGGTGCTGAGTCAATACTTAATGCATGTCCCCCTGGACATTTATTTATTTTTTGCCATAAGCACCTGTTTCTAGTAATAAAAAAAAAACACAGCAGGTCGATATATGTTGCCATTTAGTGGAAAGGGCATGAAATCTTTATAATCATTACTGAATATAGAGATTTGCTGTAAAATAAAATTGTATTAATACATTTATTTCAGGACCTTGGGGCCCTAAAAGGTGTGGGGTCAGGGGTGGTAATGCCCCCGAAGCTCCCCTTTGTGACAGCCTGTTCCCGGCCAACAAAAGGAGAACACTTTTGAAAGAACAAGATGGAGTCAGGGAAAAAAGAACACAGGGGACTCTAGGAAAAAGAAAATTGAAGATGCTGGTGTAGAGGGAGTGTGAAACGGACAGGGTTGTTTACTGCTCTGCAACCTGAGTGATTACACCAATATAAACAACTGCAGGCAAATCTGGAAGACGCATGAGCATTATGCCGTAACTGGCTTATTTACAAGCCTTGTGCGCCGCCAGTGCGTCACTTTTTCTCACATTAAAAGTGACGCACCAGCGTCGCAAGGGGCTTGTGAAATATGCACACACATCCACCGACGCTGGTACTTGGGCCTCCCACACAAGTGAGGCACCATTTTTATTGGGATTCCTAGGGGAACGCTGGGTGGTAGGAAATTTGTGTGAGCCCAGTGATGCCATACTTTCCTACACAAAAATGTGTGAAAAAGGTGATTTTTCTCAGCTAAAATTGAGGTTTGCAAGGGATTCTGGGTATGGAAACGTTGGGAAATCCATGCAAGCCATACATCCCTGGAAGCCCCCGGGTGTCTAGTTTTCAGAAATGTATGGGTTTGGTAGGTTTCCCTAGATGGCCGCCGAGCACGGGGCCAATAACCCAGGTGACCCCCCTGCAAAACCAGGTGGTTTTGAGATAGACAATTTTGATGTCGCCTCACTACGTTTTGGGCCTCCCACACAAGTGAAGCACCATTTTTATAGGGAGACCTGGGGGAACACTGGGTGGTAAGAAATTTGTGTGAGCCCGGTGATGCTACAATTTCCCACACAAAAATGTGTGAAAAAAGTCATTTTTTCAGCTAAAATTGAGGTTTGTAGGGGATTCTGGGTAAGGAAACGTTGGGGGATCCACGTAAGCCATACCTCCCTGTAAGCCCCCGGGTGTCTAGTTTTCACAAATGTGTGGGTTTGGTAGGTGTCCCTAGATGGCCTCAGAGCACAGGGCCAAAAACCCAGGTGACCCCCCTTGCAAAACCAGGTGGTTTTGAGATAGGCAAATTTGATGTTGCCTCACTACCTTGCCACACTTTTCCACACAAAAATGTGTGAAAAAAGTGATTTTCTTTAGCTAAAATTGAGGTTTGCAGGGGGTTCTGGGTAAGAAAACATTGGGGGATCCACGCAAGCTATACCTCCTTTGAAGTCCACGGGTGTCTAGTTTTCAGAAATGTGTGAGTTTGGTAGGTTTCCCTAGATGGCCGCTGAGTACGGGGCCAAAAACCCAGGTAACCCCCTTGCAAAACCAGGTGGTTTTGAGATAGGCAATTTAAAAAAAAAAATGTTTTAAATGTTTTTATTGGTATTTATATGTTACAAAAATACAATGTGACATATAACAAGTATCAAGTTTTTCGGACATTCACATAGGGCAAAGCGGTTTGCGGTGCTGACTGTTCGATTGTGGATGAGTGATTGGTCTTACAGTGTATGCTTGTCTGCCCCACAGTCTTGCGCTTATATGACATTAAACATGTAGATTATTGCAATTGGGCGTGTATCAAGTTGGTGCATGAAACGTAAAACAAAACATAAAAGAGTTTAGCAGTTGTTTAGTGACAGACCGCCGGGCCCAATTAGGGTTGCATTAGCTGGTTTGGCATATTCTTTTGTTTATGGGGGTTCGTATGGGTTTAGGAATTTGTCTAGTGTTGACCACATCCCTCTGTTGGGGCTCCTCCAAAGTGTGTGTCTGAGTGCAGTGTTGTCAGCCCTTCAGAGAAATGTAACCCAGTTCAGCCACCCCTTGAATGTGGCTTTGGTGGTGTCCTTCCATTTAGCCAGCACTATTTTAACTGCTGTCGTCAGGAGTAAGTCCAGGAGGTTTCTGTCCTGAAGTGTGGCTATGTCTGCTGTGATGTGTGCTCTGGTAGTTGTGGTGAATGTTTGTTCTAGAGAACAGCCTAGGACTTTGTTGATGAAGCTGAACACCTTTCCCTAGAATTTTCTGACCTTACTGCAGTGAAAGACGAGGTGTGCGAGGTCTCCTCTTTCTGTGCCGCAGTTCCAGCAACTGTTGTTGTCTCTCAGTCCTATCAATGCCAGTCGAGCTGGTGTCCAGTATGCTTGGTGTATTAGCCAGAATTTTGTCTGTGCTAGCACTGGGGATATCATATTTTTTGATGGGGCCACCCAAAAGGTGTGTAGTTCTTGTTTAGTGAGTCTGGAGCCTAGCTGCGTTTCCCAGTATCTGGTGTTTTTGGCATTTTTGGCAAATGTAAAACAAATTTATATAGAGGGACAAGAAACCTAGAATAGGCCTCCCAAAGCTAAGACTAGGAAAAAAGCTAGAGGTCTTAATGTAGCTGACCTGGGAACCTTCCAGACAGCCATCATAGCCAGATAAGGAATGCATAGGGTACTTCCGAACCAGCAATACACTCCAACTTGGCTCTCTATAGAGAAAGCCATCCTAATCAACGCAGACCCTTTAACTCTCCTCACCGCCAACAAGCATACACAAAAGAATAACCCGATTTTCAAGATCACTAGGCGCGCGCTGCTCAAAGTAGACCAGCAGCTCGAGTAAAGCATCAAAAACTCGCACTGGGAAACGCTCTGGGCAAACCCCAAGATTAAATACAGGGGAACCCCCTCGTAATAGAGTCGTGGAGAAAGCTAGGATTCTCGGATCCAGCTCAGTTGGAAGATGAGGGGTTGTTCCTCACCTTCCACAGCCTGAAAACTCGACACGACCTCCCAGACATAGAACTACACAATTTCCTAACAATCAAAACAGCCTTAACAAAGTCAAAATTAACCAATCACAAACCCTCAATCTTCCAGTATGGAATACATAAACATGGCAGGCCATCAGGTCTCACACTTGTACAAACTCCTCCGCGCTGTCGCCACCAAACTCAACGCCAAAAACACGAGATAGGCAATTTTGATGCAGTCAAGTCACCCAATCCGGGATATCCCTGGGTGTCTAGTTTTCAAAAATGTATAGGTTTGCTAGGTTTCCCTAGGTGCCGGCAGAGCTAGGGTTCAAAAACTACACCTAGGCACTTTGCCAAAAAAGGGTAATTTTTCACTGCGAAATTGAGGTGTGACCACGTTGCGTTTTGCGCCGTTTCCTGACCGGGGCACTAGGCCCGCCCACACAAGTGAGGTACCATTTTTCTCAGAAGACTTTGGGAAACACGGTGTGGGTGGGAATTTGTGGATCCACGCAGACTCCAGAACTTTCCACCACAGAAATGTGGGGAAAATGTGTTTTTTTTGGACATTTGTTTAGGTTTGCAAGGGATTCTGGGTAACAGAACCTGGTGGGAGGCAGTCAAGTCACCCCATCCTGGATATCCCTTGGTGTTTAGTTTTCAAAAATGTATAGGTTTGCTAGATTTCCCTAGGTGCCGGCAGAGCTAGGGTTAAAAAACTACAGCTAGGCTCTTTGCCAAAAAAGGGTCATTTTTCACTGCGAAATTGAGGAGTGACCACGTTGCGTTTTGCGCCATTTCCTGTCGCGAGCACTAGGCTGACCCACATTTTTCTTGTAAGACTTTGGGGAACACGGGGTGGGTGGAACTTTGTGGATCCACACAGATTCCAGAACTTTGCACCACAGAAATGTGGGGAAAATGTGTTTTTTTGGATAATTTTTTAGGTTTGCAAGGGATTCTGGGTAAAGGAACCTGGTGGGAGGCAGGCAAGTCACCCCATCCTAGATTCCTCTGGGTGTCTATTATTTGACAATGTATAGGTTTACTAGCTTTCCCTAGGTGCTGGCAGAGCAAGGGTTCAAAAACTACAGCTAGGCACTTTGCCAAAAAAGGGTAATTTTCATTGCAAAATTGAGGTGTGACCACGTTGCGTTTTGCGCCGTTTTCTGTCACAGGCACTAGGCCCACCCACACAAGTTAGGTACCATTTTCTCAGAAGACTTTCGGGAGACGCGGGTGGGTGGAAATTCGTGGATCCACGCAGATTCCAGAACTTTCCACCACAGAAAAGTGGGGAAAAAGTATTTTTTTTTGACAAATATTTAGGTTTGCAAGGGATTCTGGGTAATGGAACCTGGTGGGAGGCAGTTAAGTGACCCCATCCTAGATTCCCCTGGGTGTCTACTTTGCAAAAATATATAGGTTTGCTAGGTTTCCCTAGGTGCCGGCAGATCTAGGATTAAAAACACTACAGCTAGGCACTTTGCCAAAAAAGGGTCATTTTTCACTGCGAAATTGAGGTGTGACCACGTTGCATTTTGCGCCGTTTCCTGTTGCGGGCATCAGGCCCACCCACACAAGTGAGGTACAATTTTTTTCAGAAGACTTTGGGAAACGCGGGGTGTGTGTAAATTTGTGAATCCACGCAGATTCCAGAACTTTCCACAACAGAATATGGGGAAAATGTGTTTTTTTTGGACAATTTTTTAGGTTTGCAAGGGATTCTGGGTAACAGAACCTGGTGGGAGGCAGTCAAATCACCCCATCGTGGATATCCCTGGGTGTTTCGTTTTCAACAATGTATAGGTTTGCTAGGTTTCCCTAGGTGCCGGCAGAGCTAGGGTTAAAAACCTACAGCTAGACACTTTGCCAAAAAAAGGGTTATTTTTCTCTGCGAAATTGAGATGTGACCACGTTGCGTTGTGCGCAGTTTCCTGTCGAGAGCACTAGGCTGACCCACACAAGTGATGTACCCTTTTTCTTGTAAGACTGTGGGTAAACCGGGGTGTGTGTAAATTTGTGAATCCACGCAGATTCCAGAACTTTCCACAACAGAATATGGGTAAAATGTGTTTTTTTGGACAATTTTTTAGGTTTGCAAGGGATTCTGGGTAACGGAACATGGTGGGAGGCAGTCAAGTCACTCCATCCTAGATTTCCCTGGGTGTTTAGTTTTTGACAATGTATAGGTTTGCTAGGATTCCCTAGGTGCCGGTAGAGCTAGGGTTCAAAAACTACAGCTAGGCACTTTGCCAAAAAAGGGTCATTTTTCACTGCGAAATTGAGGTATGACCACATTGCGTTTTGCGCCATTTCCTGTCACGAGCACTAGGCCGACCCACACAACTGAGGAACCATTTTTCTCAAAAGACTTCGGGGATCGCGGGGTGGGGTGGGTGGAAATTTGTGGATCCACGCAGATTCTACATCTTTCCACCACAGAAATGTGGGAAAAAAGTGTTTTTTTGACAAGTTTATAGGTTTGCAAGGGATTCTGGGTAACAGAACCTGATGGGAGGCAGTCAAGTCACCCCATCCTGGATTCCCCTGGGTGTCTAGTTTGCAAAAATGTATAGGTTTGCTAGGTTTACCTAGGTGCCGGCAGAGCTAGGGTTCAAAAACTGCAGCTAGGCACTTTGCCAAAAAAGGGTAATTTTTCACTGAGAAATTGAGGTATGACCACGTTGCGTTTTGCGCCGTTTCCTGTTGCGGGCACTAGCCTGACCCACACAAGTGAGGTACCATTTTTCTCGGAAGACTTTGGGGAACGTGGGCTTGGTGGAAATTTGTGGACCCACGTAGATTCCAGTACTTTCCACCACAGAAATGTGGGGTAAATGGTTTTTTTGGACAGTTTTTTAGGTTTGTAAGGGATTTTGGCTAACAGAATGTGGTGGGATGCAGTCAAGTCACCCCATCGTGCATTTCCCTGGGTGTCCTGTTTTTATTTGTAAAATTGGGTGTCCTGTTTTTAAAAATGTATAGGGTTGCTAGGTTTCCCTAGGTACTGGCAGAGCTAGGGTTCAAAACTACAGCTAGGCACTTTGCCAAATAATGGTAATTTTTCACTGCGAAATTGAGGTGTGACCACATTGGGTTTTGCACCATTTCCTGTTGCGGGCACTAGTCCGACCTACACAAGTGAGGTAACATTTTTCTCAGAAGACTTTGGGGCATGCTGGGTGGGTGGAAATTTGTGGATCCACGCAGATTCCAGAACTTTCCACCACAGAAATATGGGGAACATTTGTTTTTTTTTACACTTTTTTAGGTTTGCAAGGGAATCTGGATAACAGAACCTGGTGGGAGGCAGTCAAGTCACCCCATCCTGGATTTTCCTGGGTGTCTAGTTTTTGAAAATGTATAGGTTTGCTAGGTTTCCGTAGGTGCCAGCAGAGCTAGGGTTAAAAAACCACAGCTAGGCACTTTGCCAAAAAGGCTAATTTTTCACTGCGAAATTGAGGTGTGACCACATTGCGTTTTGCGCCGTTTCCTGTCGCAGGGCAGTACGCCGACCCACACAAGTGAGGTACCATTTTTCTTGGAAGATTTTGGGGAACGCGTGGTGGGTGGAAATTTGTGGATCCACACAGATTTCAGAACTTTCCACCACAGAAATGTGGGAAAATTAGATTTTTTTGGAAAATGTATTTAGGTTTGCAAGGGATTCTGGTTAACAGAACCTGGTGGGAGGCAGTCAAGTCACCCCATCCTGGATTTCCCTGGGTGTCTAGTTTTAAAAAATGTATAGGTTTGCTAGGTTTCCCTAGGTGCCGGCAGAGCTAGGGTTCAAAAACTACAGCTAGACACTTTGCCAAAAAAGGGTCGTTTTTCACTGCGAAATTGAGGTGTGACCACATTGCGTTTTGCAGGTCAGCACCTGGATTTCTCTGCGATTGACGGATGAGTTACTGTACCAATGTCTTGGACAGTTTTCAACTTTGATTTCGGGTACACAAGCCATTGTGCCAGTACATGATCAGGCTGAGAAGCTCCGGCCATGATTCCAGAACTGTCACTCCCACTCCTGTCTTGAAAAAGACCCACCGTGACTACCGATTGGAGCACCATAGGGTCGAAACGTCAACGCTTTTCTTTCTTTTTTTTTTTTGGGGGTCCAGCACAGCCAGGATTCCAACAAGAAGAATAGGAAACCTTGGTTAAAATTGGTAGCTGGCCACTGAGACCCTTGTACATATCTGTATATATGATATTGTCTACACTGTATATATCTTTCCCCCTTTGATCACTAAAACACAATTGTCACTAAACTGCCCTTTGCCACTTATGCTGACAGTCTACCCATGTATTGTATAATATCATTGAATGACTCATTTCTGATAAAGCGATACAGTACAGCCAATCATACGATCTTATGATTTATTTGTTGAGCATTTATTTTGAAAAATGATGTGTATATAAGAGCATTAGATTGCATTTCATAGCAGTACCAAAAGTAATTTTGTTTTACCCAAAAGAACCACTTTCTTGTATAACCACATTACGTTTTGCGCCGTTTCCTGTCGCGGGCACTAGGCCGACCCACACAAGTAAGGTACCACTTTTCCCAGAAGACTTTGGGAAACATGGGGTGGGTGAAAATTTGTGGATCCACGCAGATTCCAGAACTTTCCACCACAGAAATGTCAGGAAAATGTGTTTTTTTGGAAAAAATTTAGGTTTGCAAGGGATTCTGGGTAACAGAACCTGATGGGAGGCAGTCAAGTCACCCCATCCTGGATTCCCCTGGGTGTCTAGTTTGCAAAAATGTATAGGTTTGCTAGGTTTACCTAGGTGTCGGCAGAGCTAGGGTTCAAAAACTGCAGCTAGGCACTTTGCCAAAGAATGGTAATTTTTCACTGCGAAATTGAGGTGCGACTACATTGGGTTTTGCGCCATTTCCTGTCGCGGGCACTAGGCCGATCCACACAGGTGAGGTAACATTTTTCTCAGAAGACTTTGGGGCATGCTGGGTGGGTGGAAATTTGTGGATCCACGCAGATTCCAGAACTTTCCACCACAGAAATATGGGGAACATTTGTTTTTTTGGCACAATTCTTTACGTTTGCAAGGGATTTTGGGTAACAGAACCTGGTGGGAGGCAGTCAAGTCACCCCATCCTAGATTTCCCTGGGTGTCTACTTTTTCAAAATGTATATGTTTGCTAGGATTTCCTAGGTGCCGGCAGAGCTAGGGTTAAAAAACTACAGCTAGGCACTTTGCCAAAAAAGGGTAATTTTTCACTGCGAAATTGAGGTGTGAGCACATTGTGTTTTGTGCCGTTTCCTGTCATGGGGCACTATGCTGACCCACACAAGTGAGTAGCCATTTTTCTCAGAAGACTTTGGGAAAAGCGTGGTGGGTTGAAATTTGTGGATCCACACAGATTTCAGAACTTTCCACCACAGAAATGTGGGAAAATGTGTTTTTTTGACAATTGTTTAGGTTTGCAAGGGATTCTGGTTAACAAAACCTGGTGGGAGGCAGTCAAGTCACCCCATCCTGAATTTCCCTGGGTGTCTAGTTTAAAAAAATGCATAGGTTTGCTAGGTTTCCCTAGGTGCCGGCAGAGCTAGGGTTAAAAAACTACAGCTAGACACTTTGCCAAAAAAGGGTCGTTTTTCACTGCGAAATTGAGGTGTGACCACATTGCGTTTTGCAGGTCAGCACCTGGATTCCTCTGCGATTGACGGATGAGTTACTGTACCGCGGGGTGGGTGAAAATTTGTGGATCCACGCAGATTCCAGAACTTTCCACCACAGAAATATCGGGAACATTTGTTTTTTTGGACAATTTTTTAGGTTTGAAAGGGATTCTGGGTAACAGAACCTTGTGGGAGGCAGTCAAGTCGCCCCATCCTAGATTCCCCTGGGTGTCTAGTCAGTCAGTCAAAAGCACTTTAATCGATTAATTAAAATCATAAAAGGCACAAATTTCATACAATAAATTATACAATCAAGCAATCATAATATACACCAACAGTATTTAAAAACACATTTCATAAAAACATTCAATATAAAATCAGTCAGGATTACAAGAGCTAGGGAGAATCTTTGATCTACACCGCACAGCTGCTACCAAAAAACTGGCCACACTAAACATAATGCGGGTACTGCTTAACAACTGTAGATATATCAAAGCAGGTCTAACTTGTGAGAAGCCGGCATCTTTCAGGATTGGAAGCAGATATTTTTTCCTACTATCAGAGTAAAACCCGCAAAACATAATAAAATGCAGTGTGTCTTGGTGAGAGAAATTATCGCAATTGCACGGCCTGCTACATTCAGGTTTACCCCAGGTTGGGTAGAAGCCTTGGGAGTAGTGGATCAGGTTAAATCTGAATCTTATCAATGAGTCTATGATAAGGTTTAGAAACAATTCTAAAATAAGGTTCCAACGAGGGGGAAGAAAGAAGCATAAAATGCGCTCTAACCCAGGGTTTTGTAAGTTCCCTCTCCTCACGGTCCAGTTTTGCCCTATCTAAGAAATGGTGCTTAATCCACAATACATCCGCCTTCGTAATGTGGGTTGGAGATGTAAAAATCTCAGGACGCCCTAGACGAGAGAACGTCGCTCTAACGTACTCAAGCCAGGGCATTCTTTGGGCATTATCCATAGCTATGATGTCATTAAGGATCAAATGGTTAAGTGTGATTTCCTGGTTTAACCAAGTTTTCACCCAACACAACAGTGGGGCCATCTTCAATTTATCCGTGACATAACCCAAGCCAACCTCAGAGTGAATAGAAAAAGTGGGAGTGGATTGGGGAACTGAAAGCATATGTCTAAGAAACCTGTTTTCTACTACTTGGATCTTGTCCTGTGCGACATAACCCCACAGTGAAGGACCATACATAGCGATGGCCAAGCATTTTGAGTTATAAACTCTCAACAGGGCCTCCATCGGTCGTGCCCCCAGTCTTTTTGTAAAGCTCATCAGCGCTGAGGTGGACCTCGCAACCGAGTTACTTTTGAGCTAAATTTGGGGGCCCCAAGTTCCTTTACCAGAAGACACCCTCTCGCAGCACTTTGTGGTGGAGCGAGCGCACCGGGTGCCGCCTCGACCGCCCCCGGCAGGATCCAGCCCCCGACCGATGCTCATACATATCCTGAATTACCGCAACCGCGACGCCATCTTGCAAGAAACCAGGAAGCTACAGGAGATCCAGTTTGAAAATGCCAAGACCATGTTCTTCCCTGTTTACACGATTCAGGTGCAGCGCCAGAGGCACTCATTCCTAGCGGTCAAACGGCGGCTCCGTCAGCTAAATTTGAAATATTTCCTCCTCTTCCCGGCGCGCCTGCGAGCGGTGGCCCAGGACAAAACACACTTCTTTAACACTCCTGAGGAGGTTGAGACATGGCTGGAAGCCGGAATGGCCGTGGACCTCCGGGCGGCATCGGCGGAGTCGCCTATGCCACGCTTCCGAGGACCCCGACGCCGCCGCAGACGTCGGTCATCGCCGATGCGGCAGTCACGCGTGGTAGCAGAGGTTGGCCCTCCAGCTGAACTCATTCAAAGTGAGCATTGGATGGTGGCGGAACTTAGTGGCTCCCTGAACACGGACGCTGCCCTGGAAGCCAGTCCACGCGAGCTGCCCAGTGACGATGAAAACATATACGGTTTGCTGGACTCACAAATGTCAACGGAACTGCCGGATGTCACCCCGCAAACTGCTGATCTGTTCCACTGATGGTGAGACTGACCGTCTGGAGAGCCTTGCTTGTCTCTGGGCACCTCTAATGCCTTGCTGGACCCGTTCTCTGCTGGGCGTTTGGTGGGCGCAGATAGCCGAAATTTGGCCCCAGACTGAGCCTTATCTTCGACCTGGGCTGCACAGTGAGTACTGTCCCGGTTGCTGAGGCGATTGGAAAGTTCAAGATCTGTTCAATGGTTTTTTTTTTTTTTTTTTTTTTTTTTTTTGTGTTCAAATCTGCTTTATTGACAAGAGTATAGTAGGATACACAGCTTGAGGCGCCTACAACCCGGAGGCCGGCAGCAATATTTGAGCAACATTACACAGCCTAGAGGCCGGCATCCCGGGGGCCCGGCGGCACATCACAGAATTAAAGTCCATAACAGCACCGTCCGACGTCCGGTGGAGCAGGGCCAGGAAGGATGTGATGCAGTCGAACAGGCTTTTGTGTGAGCGAGGAGGGAACCCCCTCTTAGCTTTTGTAACAATTACAACAAGAACCAAGAAACAAAAGAAAAAAAAAAAAAAAAAACCCCAACGCCTCAACGAGGTTACGTGTGAACGATGGTGTGGTGTCGTGCAACAGTCTTATATGGTAGCGGTGTAGCGTGGTGGTCGCGCTAGGTGCCAGTGTGCAGGGTGTTACATGTCACAGGCTCAAATAACTAGATTAGCGGTAGTTCGTGGGGCAACAGCGCAGAGCTTCCAGTGGCATGCAGGAAAGTACTCTCCGGATGGAGAGGGGGCACTCGACAACGCGTACGGGGGGGGAGCATAGGTACAGGAGGGGGGGGGCGAGGGGGGGCAGCGCCCCAGAGACTAAGGTCGCATACTCTACGAGTATATAGCTGGGGGCACAGGGGTCCCTCAAGTGGGGGAGAGCAACATGCTACGTCCTTAGCCAGACGTCAAACAGGTAGACAAAGGCGTTATTGCGATTGGGATATGGTGGGTTCAGTGCCCGACAAGGTATCATCATCCGAACGTTTAAGCAGGTAGTGCACCAGCGGGTCCCAAATGTTCCTTGGCCTACTTGTGGGAGGCAATAACTCAGAAAAGGTGGAGTGCTGATCCTGGCAATATGTTAGGTCAGTTAGCCAATCCTTGAATTTAGGCGCTCTGCCTCTGCCCCAGCGGCAAGCGACACGTCGCTTAGCCAGGAGAAATGCTATGTCGGCAAATTTTCTGCATCCCGTAGATATATTCTTTGTGTAACCAAGGATGGCCACCAGAGGGTCCCCAGGAATCTCCTCATCCACCATCTGCGCAACAGCCTCAATGACCTGGCGCCAGTAGTCAGCAACCCGGGGGCAGGACCATGCCAAGTGGAGAAAGTCAGCATGCTCTGCACGACATCGTTCACAGCGGTCGTTATCCGCCAGCCCGAATCTGTATTTCCGGACCGGTGTGTAGTAAACCCTCTGCAGGTATTTATAATGTATTATTTTCAACCTGCAACTGGCAGAAATGCGGGAAGTTAATGTACAGCAGTATTTCCATTGGTCGTCCGAGACTTCGGCGTCAAGTTCCGCAGTCCAGTGTAGGCGGGCAGCAGAGACCGGCAGGGGAACAGCCCCGCGATATTGGCGGTAGAGCCCTGAGACCAAATGGGCCCCATTCTGTGATTCCAAGAGGTGGTGTAATGGCGGTAAGGTCGCAGGTTCAGCAGGGTAATCTGGAAGGATGACCCGCATCCCCGCGCGCAGACGAATATAATAAAAGAGTTCAAGGGGCGTGTGGGCTTGCGTGCGGAAAAAAAGGTCCGCTGTTTTGAAAAAGCCGTTGTGGAACAAATCACCCCAATAAGTAATATGGAGTTTAGTACAGAGTCGTCGAAACCCCAGTTCCGAAAGTAAGGCAAGTTGTGGGTGATAGGTTAGAGGCAGTTTAGGGGAATAGGGCAGCGCGCAGAGGAGCCGCCGGGCAATGCGTCGCCACGCGTCTAGCGTGCAGGAGATCGAGGTATGCGCCGTAGAGATCGAAGTCTCGGGACAGTGCATCAGACCGTTCAATGGGAGTGGGTGTGCTATCCAATCCTCCACTGCTAAGTGAGGCAGGAAGGGGGTAGGAGCCATCCAGTGGTAGGCAAAATGCGCTTGTGCGCACAGGTAGTACGCTTCGAAATCAGGGACGTCGAAGCCGCCTTGTTCATAGGGAAGGGTCAACGTGGACCATTTTAGTCGAGGAGATTTGCCTCCCCAAAAGAGTCTGCGCAGTTCGGCGCGGAGTGTCTTGAAAAAGAAAGCGCCAGGATAGTAGGGGATATTTAGGAAAAAATACAGGAAGCGGGGCAATATCACCATCTTTATGAGGGAGGCCCTGCCCGCCATTGAGAGTGGCAAAGTGATCCACCTATCGACGGAGGCGGCCAATTTGGTTATGGCCACTCCATAATTGGAGCGAAGTGTCTCATCTTTGTCCCGTGCCACACGAATCCCCAAATAACGGAGATCGTCTCTGCACCACTCCAACGGGTAGTCCAGTGGGAAATCACTGACCGCGTCCGTAAGGGGAAAAAATTGTGATTTGGACCAGTTAATATGAACTCCTGATAGCCCCCCGAAAAGGACGAACTCACGGAGTAGGGGGTTAAGGTGCAGCTCCGGGAACTTGACATATAGCGTGATGTCGTCCGCATAGAGGGACACATCGATTTGCCGCTGCAAGCATTGAAACGCTCCCTCCCGGTGTAATTGGCGCAAGCGACACGCCAGTGGTTCGACCGCAATAGCGAACAACAGGGGTGAGAGCGGGCACCCCTGGCGGGTGCCTCTCGTAAGGTTGATGGGTGATGATAGCTTACCATTTATTAGTACTCTCGCCGTGGGGTCCGTGTAGAGGAGGCGCACCCAGGCTAAGAACAGTGCAGGGAACCCCATGCGTTCCAGGACCGAGAAGAGGTAGGGCCATTCGACAGAGTCGAATGCCTTGGTGGCGTCGAGGAAAACAGCCGCCACCGGGATATCAGGATGGACCGAGCGCAGTAGAGAAAAAAGGGTGCGGAGATTATGGGAAGTGGATCTGCCTGCCACGAAGCCAGACTGGTCGGGCAGAACAATTCTAGTCATGAGCAGTGAGAGTCTCGTGGCGAGAACCTTAGCAAGAATCTTCACATCACAGTTAAGAAGGGAGAGTGGACGGTAAGAGTCACAGGAAGTAGGGTCCTTGCCAGGTTTCAAGAGGGAGGTGATAACCACTTCGCGCATAGATCGGGGTAATGCCCCATCAGCTAACGACTCAGTGAAGACTTCGCTAAGCACGGGTGCCATGATATCGATATATGCTTTGTAGAATTCGGCTGGGATGCCGTCAAGCCCAGGGGCCTTCCCATTCTGGAGGGACATAATGGCTTCGCGAACCTCCTCAAGCTCGAAAGGCGCAGCAAGGAACTCCCTATCTCCATCACTGAGCCAGCACAGTGCTACATCATTCATATAGTCAGCATATGGGGCGTCCGCCTCTGCCTTGGAAGTGTATAGTGTTGTGTAGTGTGTCGTGAATGCAGTCAGTATTTCATCCGATTCTCTAGTGATAGTGCCAGCCCCATCAGTAAGCTCCAATATGGTGTTGCTTTCTCGTGGCGTGCGCGTGAGCGAGGCCAGCACCTTACCAGGTCTATCCCCCTCACAGTACTTCCGGGCCACCCAGTGTTTGCCCCGGTATTTCGCCTCCCTGGCAGCCTCCTCTTCATACTTGGATAGTGTGTCCCTAAAGGCTATCTGTAGTTGTGGGTCATCCCCTGCCACCATTTGGAGCTCTAGTGTTCGCAGCTCTCTTTCCAATGTGGTAATGGTACGTAGAATATCCCGCAGGACCCCATGGCTTTTAGAAATGCAGAAGCCTCTTATAGTGACCTTGAAAGCCTCCCATATGTGTTCCACGGATTCCACTGTGCCCTTGTTTCTGGGGAAGAAGTCCCTTATCTCCTCGCCCAGTTCCGTGCGAAAAAGCTCATCAAGCAGCGTGTCTGGGTTCAGCCTCCATTGCGGTCGTGGATTGTCCCACCCAGGGGTACGGAACTGTAGTCTAACAGGGCTGTGATCTGAGTACGTTCTAGGCAGATGGTCAACTTCCAACAGTTCCCTAGTGATGCCCCGGGTTACCAAAAAGTAATCTAATCGCGCCCAGGTCCCGGTGTGATGCGTAAAGTGCGTGCCCTCCCGCTCATGGGGATGTAGTTGTCGCCAGGCGTCGAACAGTCCACCCTCCTCTACCACTCCCTCCAAAACTTCTCTAGCTCGGGGCTTGTAGAAATTAACACCATCTGCCCTATCAAGCGAGGGCACCAGGGCCAAGTTAAAATCACCACCCCAGATGATATGGCGTGCCCCAATGGAAACAATTTTGCCCCACAGTGTGGAAAAAAAGACAGGTGAGTCAACATTCGGTGCATACATTGAGACAAATAAATAGATGTTATGACCCACCCTCCCCCACAACAAAACATATCTCCCCTCTCTGTCCGCTTCTTCCCCAATGAAGTGGAAAGGAACACTACGGGCGACAAGAATCGCCACACCTCTGGCATAGGACGAATAAGAGGAAAATGCTCGAGTCCCTGCCCATTTCAGACCAAACGGGGCGTTCTTGCGCGCGGGCATGTGTGTCTCTTGCAACATAGCTACTTGTATACGATGTCTAGTCAAGTAAGCAATAACATTCCTGCATTTCCTAGCATCGTTTAACCCCCGAACATTCCATGAAAGACATGTCAATCGCGCAGTCAAGTTCACAGCAGTCATGAGCACAGTGACAATAAAGAAGTAGGCGCCCATGCGGGCCAGAGCACGAATCCACATCCGCATCCGAAGTGCCAAATCTCACACCAGATCAGTATAAATATACACATTTTATGCAACTGTAACCTCACGGAGTCCAATCCCCCCCCACCCACTCCAGCATCCCAAACATGCCAGTAGTCATGAAACCCCCCAAAACCGCCCCCCCTTTCCCCCCCCCCCCCAACTTCAGAGTGGCAAACAGCCAAACATTCAACAGGTCAGCGGGGAATACCCAATAGGGGACCATCCAAAGGTGCGCACTGCCACTACCCGACCCGTAGCTCCAGTCTGTACCACCCTCGGTGGAGGCTAGGGCCGAGAGAGTGGTCCTTGGTATACTTTACCACGAGGGGTGCGATGTCCAGTAAGTCCGATTCGCATGGCTCAGCACAACTGCCACACGGGGAACCAATACCGACCAGCAGACCAGTACGTTGCCGGCTGAGGTCGAAGTATCTAAAGGCAATCAGTCCTCTTGGCGTTCTGGAGGCAGTTCAGCATTCTCTAGGTCGTATACGTTACCACTGGGGTGCAATGTCCAGATGATCGCCGCTCACGCATCTCACCAAGTCTCGAGTGGTGAGTCAGTGCCAGCTAGTGATCCGGTATGATGCAAATGTGAGGCAGAGTATATAAGATCCGTTAGTCTGCATGGTGCTCAGGAGGCAGGTCATCATTCTCTTGTTCGTCTGCAGGGGCCTGGCCATCTCTGCGCGCTCTTCGGACCGTCTTGAGGAAATCCTCAGCTTTCTGCGGGTTGGTGAAAAAGCGTTGCCTGCCCTGGTGGGTGACTCTAAGCTTCGCTGGGTACAAGAGGGCGTAGTCTATCTGGGCCTCCCGCAGTTTTTTCTTCACTGGGAGGAATTTGCGCCGCTCGTCCTGGACCATCGGGGTGAAATCAGGATAAATGGAGAATGTAATGCCCTCAAACCTCAGTGAGCCTTGTGTCCGGGCAGCCCTGAGGGCCGTGTCGCGGTCCCGATAATTCAAGAGACGAGCAATGATAGGTCTCGGTGGCAGGCCTGGTTGGGGCATAGGCGCCAATGATCGGTGGGCCCTCTCCACAATGAATTGGGATGAGAAAGCATCATCTCCGATCGATCCCTTGAGCAGTTTTTCCACATAGAGCTCCATCCTGCCCGTAGCAGTGGATTCCGGCACATTCGTAATGCGGATGTTATTCCGGCGGCTTCGCGCCTCCAAGTCCTCATTCTTTGCCGCTATGATGCGGAGGAGATTGTCCATTCTCGCTAGTTGCGTCGTATGGGACGCGGCGGCATCAGTGTTGTCGGAGATTCTCTGTTCCGCAGATGTAAGGCGCTCTTCATGTCGATCTACCTTATGGACCAGGGCGTCCAGCCTAGCCGTGACACCGTCCACCTTCTCTACGACGGTGGCGAAGCCTTGACGCATCTCCTGTATCAGATTGGTAAGGTCCGCAGCAGGAGCGATGGGTGGGGCAGGCTGTGGCGGCGGTACGCTGGGCCCCGGATTCATCTGCGCCGACGTGTTGCTCTTGCGCGTGTTATCGAAGCTCAGCTTAGGCTGGCGAGCCTCAGGCCGTCCCATGGTTGTGACCGGAGGCAGGTGAGAGGCCAAAAAGGAAGAAATAGGGCGACAGAGCACTGTGGGTAGGAGACAGCCAGGAGTAGGTAATAGGGTCCCAGGCTCAGTGTACTGTAGTAGACCGTAATGCAGCCGGCGCCACCAGTAGCGCTAAATGGTCGCCAACCGCCCAGCGGTAGTAGTTGCTGGTCCAGTCCTGGGCACCCGGTTGCAGCAGCAGGCACCCGCCGTGTGATAGCCAGGTATCTGATAGCAGAGGCCAGAGCAGCGCCCCCCCCCGATGGGCTGCAGGGTCAAAGCCAGGGAGGCAGACCAGTGTCAGGAGTAGCGCCGCACACAGACCAGCGCCTCTTAGTACGGCAGCTGTGTGATACGTGTACAGCCCCCAGCGCATCCAGCGCTCAAAATGGTCTATAATCCAGCAATGCGGGATAGTGTAAGGGGGACTCCTCTCGATGGGGCAACCCCTACACCCGATCCAGGAATTCAGGCGGGCATCGCCGCGCAGGTGCGGGGGCTGTGGCGCCAGGGGAGACAGGCACGGCGATCAGGTAGCGCCGCGTTTGCAGGCGTCGCAGCAGGAGCAGTCCGCCGTCCACGGCAGCTCGGCGACGGCCGGGGGGAGACCCAAGGAGAGCAGGCAGCAGCCTCCTACCTTCACCGTCCTCTCCGCACGCCGCCTCCGCAGGATCGGGCAGGCGAGGGTCCGTTGCGGCCCGGGAGCCTCGTGGCAGGCACCGGGGTCGCGTAGTTGTGGCAGCCGAGCGTCCGCCACAGGCAGCTCCAGAGCAGGCACCGGGCAGGTTTCAGAAGCCCGTAGCTACGGCTCCGGGGATCGCAGTCACTCCAGACTTGGCAAGATCGCAGACAGCACCCTCCGGTCGCGGAACCCGGTCTCCTGGGGGCACCGCGGCACCCCGTGGCGAAGGATCACGGCAGGATAAGTGACCAAGGAGCGGGAGCTGCAGGTCTAGGCAGCCATTCCGCAAGCGCGCCCTCTAGCGCCCCATGATCTGTTCAATGGTTGGGCGGGGCTGGTGCTGGTGACGGCACCGACTTCAGGAGCGATGGGGCGCAGCATGACCTCCCTCCTGGCGACACCTGGCCGCAGAATACTGCACACAAGGGGCCTTGGAACCCCTGATCAGAGGTAAAACTATTTCAACTACGCCGACTACCACGAAAAGCCTGTGTAGAGGGATGCCTCCTCTGCTTACTTTACAGACGCACCAGTGATAGTCAAGCCGAGTGCTCAGCAACCCCCCTGAACTTAAGAGTTTACTACCTCATTAGAGTGTTTGGACGACAACATGTTCTGCTGTCGACCTTTTGGCATTGTTCAATTGTTTTTTATGTTCCAAGTGCTGGTTGTTTTGTTTTTCAATTTCTCTAATCTCATGCAAACCCAGAGAATACGTGCTAATCTCTTCATTGTGATTCTAGGTGTTTGGCTCGGAGGGGCATTGCATTGGTTATCTGTGGTGGGCGGATGGGGGTGGGGACGAGGGGAGTGCCTGGATACACCATGTAGACGGTTAAAATATGCACATGAAACATGCGCGGCATGCATACGCCATCACGCCGATACCTCATTTACTCTTACCTTAAGCGGCATCATATCCACATAGCCCTCTTGCAGGAAACTCATTTGACTCGCCCGGAAATGCAGAAACTACATCGTAGGTGGCGGGGGCAGTTGTATGCTACTGGATATTCGGCCTATGCCCGAGGGGCGTTAAAAGGGGCGTTAATTTGGGTACCGCCCGGGACGCCATTTGCACTTTCCCACTGTAGGGTAGACACAGAGGGCAGATACGTAGTCATCCAAGGTAAACTAGACGGCCAATTGATTGTCCTCGCATCCCTGTATGCCCCTAACACTGAGCAGGGGGACTCCTTTGCATGGTTGTCCGCGGTGCTGGCACCTTGGCACGGTGTTCCTTTGGTGCTGGGAGGCGACTATAACTGTGTCCTGGACGTTGCCCTCGATCGCTCCTTCCCGCCCCTTGCTAATGCATCGGTGCATGGGCCATGAGGGCGCTGAGGAATTGGGCGTTGCAATGGGATCTACATGATGCTTGGTGGAGTCGCAACCCACACATTAAGACATACTCTTACTACTCGGGTGCACACACACTGCATGTTCAGCTGGACAGATACATGTTAAAGAGTGACTTGCTCCCTCATGTCATTGACACTTACTATATGGGTTGCACTCACTCCGACCATAACCCGCACATCCTAGAGCTGGTATGGGAGCGTCGCATCCGCCGATCCCCACCTGGAGGCTCCAACCTGATCTGTTATTAGATGCCCCGTTCCGTGACACGCTATCGGTGCGTATTGTACAATATTTTGAAGAAAACAATCACACTACATCCACCCCACAGCTTGAATGGGACGCTTTCAAGGTTGTCATTAGGGGCCACTGCCTAGGCACTCAAGCAGGTATGCAGAAACAGATAGATGGAGACCTGACTCGCATCGAGTCTGATTTGCTGCAAAAGGTGCGGGAGGCAGTGGAGGGTGACGGGGAGTCGCTATTAGAAGCTAGAGAGACTCACGCACGATTACTAGACAGGTTACGACACTTGAACTATACAGCTCATTTAGCACGCACCCATCATCTCAGGGATAAACCAGGTAAACTGCTGGCATGGTTGATCAAGCAAGACGCCCAAACCACACCAGTGACATCAATATGCACTAAACCTGGTAACACTGTATACACGCAGAGAGCCATTCACGACGCCTTTGCGGACCATTATACGGACCTTTATCGGTCCCGACTGCAAGCTTCTTCCACCGACGTAACGGAATATCTCACTGCTATACCCTTGTCTGGGTTAGATGACGCACAGCGTGACGAACTAGGCGCACTGCTGACACCTGAAGAATTGCGCACAGCATTTTTTTCCTCTCTAATGGTAAATCCCCGGGTCCCGACGGGCTACCCACCGAATTTTATAAAGCTTATTCTATTATCTTGATTCTGGAACTATTGCGAGTGTACGAGGCGGCCTTCGTCGACTCTGCCCTCCCACCCACGCTGAACGAGGCCAACCCGATCTCCCTTCCAAAGCCTGGCAGGGACGGTGCCCAATTAGGATTGTACCGCCCATTGGCCCTCCTCAACACGGATTACAAAATTTTGGCTTCCACACTGGCCCAAAGTTTGGCTCCCTTGCTGCCTAGCCTTGTCCACACCGACCAGAATGGTTTTGTGCCGGCTCGTGGCACCTCACACAACATCCGGCGCTTGTTCAGGGTGCAGAGCTTTGCCACAACTCAGTGGCCCCACTCTGGATGCTTGGTGCTCGATCTTGAAAAGGCTTTTGATTCTGTAGAATGGCCTTACCTAATGGCGGCGTTGCAGAAATACGACCTAGGTGATGCCTATATCCAAATGGTGGAGCTGTTATATCAGAGGCCCACAGTGCGGGTTCGTACGGGCAAGCTGCTGTCGGACACTATTCGCGTGCGCAGAGGGACCCGGCAGGGATGCCTCCTGTCCCCTTTAAACCTTTCATTATTGATGGAGCCCCTGGCAGCGCAGTTGAGAATCTCTGGCGTGGAATGGGGTATCCCCCTAGCAGATGGCTTACACGTGGTATCGTTGTATGCTGATGATCTATTGCTTTATGTCAGAGACTTGACTTGCTTTCCGTTAGCTCTCACTACCATCTTCCGTACCTTCGCAACAATGTCGGGGCTCAAAGTCAATTGGGCCAAATCTGGCGTGTATTCCTTTGATGCTGCCACACCGGAATGTGCAATTACCATCCACAGAGAAAGGCTCAACTGGTACCCCACCATGTTCCGTTACCTTGGAGTGTATGTCTATAGGAGCCTTACGGATGTGTTGGAGGGCAATCTAGTACGGGCGATTTCCTCCCTGCAGGCGCAGATGGCTTTCTGGAGGACTCTCCCCCTGAATGTGCCTAGCCGAGTCACTTTGACGAAGATGATTGCGCTGCCCAGATTATTGTATTACTATGCTAACCTCCAGGTATATGTCCCCATGCGCATATTTCGAGAACTAGAAACCGCCGTTCAGAATCTTATCTGGAATGCGGGGTGGCCTCAAGTGGCTTTGAGGACGCTATATGCCTCCACGGATGCAGGGGGCCTGGCGGTTCCCAACCAGGAACATTATTATTTAGTGGCACAGCTGCAGTGGGTAGCCGGCTGACTGAGTGGCAACAACCTGGGAGATACCGCCATGGACACCACTGTCATGACGCTCACACGGATCCACGCACTGTTCCACCCTTTGGCCAAAACCAGTTGTTCAACACAGTTGCATTTAGCAGTAGCACGTAGGTGCTACATGAGAAGCCTGAAACTCACTAGCTCCATGAGGCCGTATGCTCTGATCCTACCCCTGCTGGGGACGCCCAGGGAGAGTGGTGTGGTCACAGAGATGATGCTAGGCAGTTTGACTCGAGCTGGGGTGGATACTGTAGGGGACTTATATGCGAGGGGGTGTTGGTCCCTTTTGGGACGCTAGCCACTGACACAGGTCTACCAGTAGGACAGTTTCTGCTGCATGCCACACTCATACACACGCTGACATGGGCCTGGGGCGACCTTTCTGAAGAACTACCACCCCATTTGCTAATACAATATTTGCACGTCATGGGGAACGGGTCCCACGTGATGCACTGGCTCGCAAAGGCCTTCCACACTCACACACAATTTTCTTCCCAGCGCCTGCGGGACAGATGGGCGGCAGACAGGGGACGGGAGTGGACAGACAAGGAATGGGCAGTGGTATTGGCTGGCACGACGAACATACCACGCAACTCCCGCTTTAAACTTATTCAGTTCTACATCATACACCGAGCATATTTGTCTCCAGACAAGATCAATCGCTACTTCAGGCTCACAACGTCTGCGTGCCCAAGATGTGCACTTGTTGCTGCAGATCTTTTGCACATGCTTTGGTCCTGCCCCTCGCTGCACGCCTATTGGCGCGCGGTGACAGCCTCCTTAGCTGGAAGTGTGGGTGGGGAATTTCAACATACATGGGAAACATGCCTCCTAGGCCTCTACAAACAGACGAAGCAGACGAGAGTCCCCACTAGATTCTGGGACCTTGGTTTAATCACGGCAAAACAGCTAATCACTAAACGCTGGAAAAACAGCGAGCCCCCACAGGCGGCACATTGGCGTAGCTCTTTTGACAATTTGGCGAGAGCGGAAAGCATAACACTGCATAGGGAAGAAACGGCGGGTCTACGAGCGTATCCTATAGCACAGTCCTGGGATGACACCTTGGCTGCCTTTCACCGGGCGTACCTTCAATGTGGAATCACGTAGACGCACTCACTTTGACCCAGTCTTTGAACGAGATACTAGCACAAGGGGTGGCCCAGTGCGATTGCTTTGTGTCTAGCTGCCACTTGGGAAACAGTTTTTTTTTTGCGGTGCAGCGTTGGCATACCCACCTACTGAATCCCACTAGCTCAGTTCCTAACATGCTGTAATTCTGCTGCTGCTGCTGAGGCCATTAACGACCCCCTACACCTCCCCGCTGACCCCCCCTTCAACCCCTCTGGACCTCTTCACCTGCATATCCCCCCTGTCTCCCAGATGAGCCACACCACGCATCAGACACTTTATATTAGCGGTAGCACAACATTGTCAACCAGCCTCTTTTTTCTTTCTATCCGATTTCTTATATTTTATGTTCTTGTTAACTATTATTTTATTGTTGCAGTAGTTGTAGATAGCTTCAGCGTTTTGAATATTGAATTGTACAAATCCCCCTTTGGGCTCTTCCCACTGACTATACTAGTGGATTCCGTCACACTGGTCCTATAACTGTATGGTGATACACATTACTGGAGACACATAGCTGGGTACACACCTTTGGAACAGAATCACCTGCCGCTAGGGCGAACGGCTAGACAGACCACGATGTCATGCACACTTCGCATTTTTTTTGCTTCATGTATCCCCGGCACCTTTCAAAACCTTAGGCAATGTGCAACTAATTTATTTTGAATTGTATTTTCCTTCTCTCTTCTATGTGAGTCCACCACTCCTTGGAAGAACGATTCCTTGGTAGATGTGCCTTAAGCTACATATTTGACATGTAAGATATGGAGCATGAGCAATACCATCATAACATACTGTTGTCTCTACTGTATATTTTTACATGATTAAGCTTTGTTGTGATACATTTTCACTGAAGGTATTTTGATATGTAATGCAACCCAAATAAGAAATGCAATAAAAAATATTCAAACAAAAAAAAAACAATTGGACACCCCCAGCTGGGAGATTCAAGCAAAAACAAGCTCAAAGGTAAGGTGAATAAAATTACACCATGCTATACCCATGATGTTAGCCTATGCTTCTACGCAGAAATGGAAGTTAAGGGATTACTACCACGAGTGATATTCATGCAAAGTTCAAGGTGCTGCCCCAAATGATATTAGAAACCCAAAAAGTGTCTATCGTACCCGAGAAGTTGAAACAAGTTAAAAGTGCACGTGCTCTGTGTAGTTTTCACAAATAGGAAATCCTAAAATAACGAATTGTGGTGCAGTGTAAGCACTAATGCAAGTACTTACTGCCCCTTGTAAACAAACTCCAACAGGTAACAAGACAAAAAGGAAATATAATGATCCTAAATGAACCGCGAAAGTACCATCATTGATGCTTACCAAAAACACAACTATGACAGCGGGTAAAAGGAAGTGCAACAACATGCCCAACCGGTGTAAAATCCAAAATTACCTGACTAGATCCACTTTAGAAGACAGAACCTAATAATGACAAAAAGAAGGACCAAAATAGTGAGTTAAATAAACAAACGAAATGTCTAAACAACTAGAGAGCTGGTGCTGGCGACATGCTTACCAGAAGGAGAATGTACTACAGTTCGTTGACGTCTGAAGAATTAATCCATGTCTCAGAGCACGTCAAAAGCCGTCTCACGTTTTTATGTGAACAACAGCTCCCGCGTTGGCCCAGGTCCGATCACCTGGTCCTAGCTCCGCCCAGATAGTTAATACTAGAATGTTGTATATCCGCATTCTGAAAACATTAGGCATATAGTGCAGATACATTTGACACGACAGGTTGTACCACTGTATGGTTGATGTAACAATATTTTATACAGTCCAATATTGGAATCTAGTCATGGAGAAAATAAGAGAAACATGATAACATTGATTATATTACCAGACATTAAAACAGCCCTAATTATATAATTAAGAAACAATATATGACGAGATGCCTATGTTGGGGTAAACAAAAGTGTGTCAGAATAACAGAAAATGGGGGGATGTGATCTCTGGTGAAGTGGTGAAAGAAATGAGATTCTATTTGAAAGTCCCTTTTTGGAAGCAACTTAAGTCCAATTTGTCATTGAGCCCCAGAGGCATCATGGTATTGAACTTCTTTATCCAAAAGACTTCTTTCTGGGACAGTGTCTTACTCGGATCTGCACCCTCTTTTGGTAGCATCTTTTCCAGAATTAAAAATTGAACTTGAGTAATGTTATGCCCATGTTCTAACTAGTGAACTACTAGATTAGAATTTGTGTTTTTCTTCCGGATCATGCTCTTGTGTTCTCCAATGCGAATTTTGATTTTCCTTTCGGTCTTCCCTATGTAAAGAAGTCCGCTGGGTCCTTTAATGCAATAAATGACATTTGTAGTATTGCAGTCAGATGAATGTTTTAAATAAATGTTTTCTCCTGTTCTAGGGTGTGTGATAAAATTCTGCTGCATTACATTGTTGCAGTGAATGCAGTTACTGCATTTTTCATCCCTACATGTTTGATGTCGCTTTTGTCGTTCTTCATGGCTAGCAGCTCTTTGAGATTTGTACTTCTGGTGTATGCAAAAAGTGGAGGATCAATGTGTGCCATGCCTGCAACCCACTGCCTATGGTATAGGTAAGACTCCCCTCTAGCTGGGTGCACTACAACACTGGTGAGGGTACAGTTGCATGAACACTGTACCCCTACAGTGTCTAAGTCCATTCTTAAACAAAAGATATGGAGAAGTCGCACAGCTATATTTTAGAAACCAAAAGTTAGTAACTTCTAAATCCACAGTTTTAAAGTTCGTGAGGTTTGCTGTCAGGGAGGCGTCTCTTGCCAAAGACGTCCAGTAAAACATGAAATCGTGCTGCCAATAGAAACTAGAAGAATCCCCTGGAGCTCCACTCTCAAATAAATTCAAGTTGAATTAAAGAAAAGTTCATTCAATCGTTTGAAGTAGTCTCAAGTTTATATATACAAGTTCATTTTGGAAGTATTTCTCCTTCAGTTGTATAGTTCATTAGGTAACATTCCATGATCAAAAAACAACACATTTATAAGTCCGATGCATTTCGGGCTTAATGCCCTTCCTCTGGGACAACAACTAGAAGCAAGACAAAAAGAAATTCTATTCAAATCGCTGTAGATGTGACATCATATTCAAAACAAAATCATTGCATTTCGTGTGTATCACTAAAAGATATCGTGCTCGTAACCATCGTGCTCTCCCATTGTGTGCGTGCATACAAAAACTTCAACAAAATATTGGTAGACTCACGTGTTGTTCGTATTCTAACTCACTCGAAGTCAATGAATAATGCTGGGGTTTAAACAAGGAAATGCGTGAATGTCAAGTATAGAGCGAACGTCTATACCAGAGTTATGAAAACACTGTTTCAATTTAACTTACTTGTGGTACGCATTAGCGTCTCCTGTGTGTATCGAATGGTTTCCCAAACGCGTCTGGCGCGAAACTGTTTGAAAGGACTAAACCATTCATATCGAGTTTAAGAAATCTGTGAGATTCCTGTTTGGAGTAAGATGTAACGTAATTGGGCGAAGTTCCGACCACGTGATCGGAAATCAACCAATAGGTGATCAACTTCATCAAAACAACCAATTGGTCAGTTTATCGATCGGTTAATGCAACCCACGGTCATAAACATGGTCACATACATTCGTGACACCACAGACTTTTTGTCAAAGTTGAATGCTCTGGAATTGAATGATCAAGAACAACTGACACTCTGCACAGCAGACGTGAAGTCGTTATATACGTCGATCCCACATGGGTTGGGAATAGAAGCCATGGAAGAAGCCATTCTCACCACCGATTATGATCCAAAACTACAAGCCTTTCTAATGGAACTGATTATCTTTACGCTATACCATAGCTACTTTAAGTATGATAACACGTGGTATCAACAATTGATAGGGACAAGCATGGGCAATAGCGCAGCGCCGGTATATGCGAACCTATTCATGAGATCATATGAAACGCAACACATCTTAAATGACCCACGATGGACACAAAACTTAAAGATGTTTGTACGTTATATTGATGACGTGTTCATCTTGTGGAAGAACTCAACTGACTTGTTACAACAAGCTCTGATCGAACTAAACCAGAAAGAAGAACGTATACAATTTACGTGGGAAATCTCCACAGAGTCTATCACCTTTTTAGACGTACGTGTGAATCTAGTCGAAGGCAGAATTGAAACTGAGATGTTTCGCAAAGATACTGACAGGAATAACACCCTTCACTATCACAGTTTCCACCAGGAATCTCTCAAAAGACACCTACCACTATCGCAAATGATGCGGGCAAAACGGATCACGTCAAACCCAGAAAAAGCAAAGAGTACCATCAGAGAGATGGGTGAAAGATTCCATGCTAGAGGATATCCAGAGTCCATAATCAATGAAGCTGAACAGAAAACCGAAAGCTTACGCAGAATGGATCTCTTGACAACAAAACATAAACCCCAGTTAGACAGAATGACAGTTGTGTCTAAATACTCCACTGCGAGTTTCAACTTTAAGAAGATTATCAACCATCACTGGAATATTCTCAAAGCAGAACCTGATTTTAAACAGACTTTTGACAATCCACTGATCTTTTCTTTCACTAGAAATAGAAATTTTGGAGAAATGTTGAAGTCTACCATCACAGACTCCAAATTATATCGTGGTACCCGTCCATGTCTACAATGTGGCAACTGTAATAACATTATGAGAGGTAATCAAATAGTACATCCGATGAAGGGTCATAAAATCAAATTGAGAGTCAATGCGACCTGTGACACATCGAACTTGATTTACATGCTGAAATGCCCTTGTGGCAAGGTATACGTCGGCAAGACCGAACGTAAAATAAAAACAAGACTCAACAAGCATAAATCAAACATAAGAACAAAGAACTTAAAATCAACTGTAGCGAGTCATTTTTCTGAAGCCAACCATAACATTTCACAACTTCAGTATGTGGTTCTTGAAACCATTGAAAAAATAGAGGGCAGAGACAATAACCGTTCCTTCTTCAAAGAGAGAACCATTGGATTTATTTACTTAACTCCAGCAAGTCGAACGGTCTTAATGATCGTATAGAATTTGCATGCTATTTGTGAGACTGATTCATGAATTTTCAGTACCCTTTTGTATTCCTTTGCTAGTTGGAATCGAAGAGGGACCGATCTGCATATCCAACTTCGTATATTTGTATATTTTTTGTAAAGCATGTGTTCATTTTTATTACATTATGCATTGTTATGTATTTTCACTTTTGCAATAGATCCAATATATTTGGTTGTTTTGATGAAGTTGATCACCTATTGGTTGACTTCCGATCACGTGGTCGGAACTTCGCCCAATTACGTTACATCTAAGCATGGGCGTAAAATCCGCTCCGCTCGCGGATTTTTCGGATTTTCGGCAAATTCGCAATCCGCGAACGCTCGCGAATTTGTCGAAAATCCGTGAATCCGCTCGCGGCGGATTTTTTGCTTGGTTGCGGCGCGCGGCGTGGTGCACGGCGTTCACTTTCCGTCATTTTAGCGTTTGCCGAGTTGCTTTTCTTTGCGAGTGACGCGCCATTTTAGATCTTGCTGCGTGTTCCCGCGGGAGTTTGTCGCCCGCGAATACGTACTCGCGGCTTGCCACCTTGCACAGCACACCTCGCGAGAGTTCGCAATTGCGAACACGTAGTTGCGGCGGAAAGGAACAATCTCGCACTTGCGAAATAGAGATTTTGCAATTTCGCACAAGAAAATCACCAGCAAACAGGATAAACCTTCAGAAAATTATGATTTTTATCAGAATCACTCCTCAGGTTGACATTTGCATGGCCTTTTTTTTTGCAAGGAGTCCATTTTGGGGGGGGGGGAGGAAGGAAGTGCCCCACAGTCTCCAACTTCCTGTTCCTGTCCAGCAGGCTCCTCCCAGTGCTTTGTCCATCTCCTGGTCACTTTCATTTGGATCTGGAGCTGGAAGGATTACTTTTTGTGGGTGCTGCTGGATATTTGGATTTGAGGCCTTTTTGACTGTCTTTGGATCACTTTTGGATTAGAAATCAACTTTCACAAGTAAGTTTGTTTGGGGCATTACAGTTGCTGCAAGTACAATTTTGGAACTTTTTCAGAAAATTAAATAAATTATATTGTGGGTAGCCACAGTATCCAGTAGGACCAGGGTTGGTTATGGGTGCATGATACAACTGTTTTGTTGAATTTAAACACCATTGAGGCCATGGATGGGCTGGGATTGTGCAGATTTTATTGTTTTTTGTCGTTTTTTTGGGCCTGCTGGTGTGGCCCTTTGCCCAGGGGTGGTGAGTGTTGCATGGGCCTAGTCTTTCTGTGGGGTGTCTTCTTGAATTTAAACATAATTGAGGCCATGGATGGGCTGGGATTGTGCTTATTTTATTGTTTTTTGTCGTTTTTGGGGGGCTGCTGGTGTGGCCTTTTGCTTGCCCAGGGGTGGTGGTGGTGCATGGACTGAGTGTGCCTGTGGTGTGGTCTCACTCTCTTTGATGTAAACATCATGGATGGCATTGGATTGTGGTGATTTCTGGCTGTTTTTCTGTTTTTTGGGGGTGTACTGTTGATGTGGACTGGCCATGTGGGTGGTGGTGGTGGCCATCTTGAGTGCTGGCTGGTACAGGCAACATGTGCTTGGGGTTTTAAGGGGGCCATTTTGAGGAGAGGCAGTGTCTGAGGCCTGCACTTATTTTGCCTACTTTTCATCCCTTATGCCCAGGGGTAGTGAGTGTTGCATGTGCCTAGTGTTTCTGAGGGGTGTCTTCTTTAATTTAAACACCATTGAGGCCATGGATGGGCTGGGATTGTGCAGATTTTATTGTTTTTTGTCGTTTTTTTGGGCCTGCTGGTGTGGCCCTTTGCCCAGGGGTGGTGAGTGTTGCATGGGCCTAGTCTTTCTGTGGGGTGTCTTCTTGAATTTAAACATAATTGAGGCCATGGATGGGCTGGGATTGTGCTTATTTTATTGTTTTTTGTCGTTTTTGGGGGGCTGCTGGTGTGGCCTTTTGCTTGCCCAGGGGTGGTGGTGGTGCATGGACTGAGTGTGCCTGTGGTGTGGTCTCACTCTCTTTGATGTAAACATCATGGATGGCATTGGATTGTGGTGATTTCTGGCTGTTTTTCTGTTTTTTGGGGGTGTACTGTTGATGTGGACTGGCCATGTGGGTGGTGGTGGTGGCCATCTTGAGTGCTGGCTGGTACAGGCAACATGTGCTTGGGGTTTTAAGGGGGCCATTTTGAGGAGAGGCAGTGTCTGAGGCCTGCACTTATTTTGCCTACTTTTCATCCCTTATGCCCAGGGGTAGTGAGTGTTGCATGGGCCTAGTGTTTCTGAGGGGTGTCTTCTTTAATTTAAACACCATTGAGGCCATGGATGGGCTGGGATTGTGCAGATTTTATTGTTTTTTGTCGTTTTTTTGGGCCTGCTGGTGTGGCCCTTTGCCCAGGGGTGGTGAGTGTTGCATGGGCCTAGTCTTTCTGTGGGGTGTCTTCTTGAATTTAAACATAATTGAGGCCATGGATGGGCTGGGATTGTGCTTATTTTATTGTTTTTTGTCGTTTTTGGGGGGCTGCTGGTGTGGCCTTTTGTTTGCCCAGGGGTGGTGGTGGTGCATGGACTGAGTGTGCCTGTGGTGTGGTCTCACTCTCTTTGATGTAAACATCATGGATGGCATTGGATTGTGGTGATTTCTGGCTGTTTTTCTGTTTTTTGGGGGTGTACTGTTGATGTGGACTGGCCATGTGGGTGGTGGTGGTGGTGGCCATCTTGAGTGCTGGCTGGTACAGGCAACATGTGCTTGGGGTTTTAAGGGGGCCATTTTGAGGAGAGGCAGTGTCTGAGGCCTGCACTTATTTTGCCTACTTTTCATCCCTTATGCCCAGGGGTAGTGAGTGTTGCATGGGCCTAGTGTTTCTGAGGGGTGTTTTCTTTAATTTAAACACCATTGAGGCCATGGATGGGCTGGGATTGTGCAGATTTTATTGTTTTTTGTCGTTTTTTTGGGCCTGCTGGTGTGGCCCTTTGCCCAGGGGTGGTGAGTGTTGCATGGGCCTAGTCTTTCTGTGGGGTGTCTTCTTGAATTTAAACATAATTGAGGCCATGGATGGGCTGGGATTGTGCTTATTTTATTGTTTTTTGTCGTTTTTGGGGGGCTGCTGGTGTGGCCTTTTGCTTGCCCAGGGGTGGTGGTGGTGCATGGACTGAGTGTGCCTGTGGTGTGGTCTCACTCTCTTTGATGTAAACATCATGGATGGCATTGGATTGTGGTGATTTCTGGCTGTTTTTCTGTTTTTTGGGGGTGTACTGTTGATGTGGACTGGCCATGTGGGTGGTGGTGGTGGCCATCTTGAGTGCTGGCTGGTACAGGCAACATGTGCTTGGGGTGTAAGGGGGCCATTTTGAGGAGAGGCAGTGTCTGAGGCCTGCACTTATTTTGCCTACTTTTCATCCCTTATGCCCAGGGGTAGTGAGTGTTGCATGGGCCTAGTGTTTCTGAGGGGTGTCTTCTTTAATTTAAACACCATTGAGGCCATGGATGGGCTGGGATTGTGCAGATTTTATTGTTTTTTGTCGTTTTTTTGGGCCTGCTGGTGTGGCCCTTTGCCCAGGGGTGGTGAGTGTTGCATGGGCCTAGTCTTTCTGTGGGGTGTCTTCAATGTAAACATCATGGATGGCATGGGATTGTGCTCATTTTTCTGTGTTTTGTCGATTTTTTGGGGTGTATAACTGAACTGATGTTCCTCTGTCTTCCATTGCTTTTAGGTGCACAAGAAGACTCAATAGAACCACCAGTGCCAGGAAGAAGTCCTGCAGCGGTGTGTGCAGCATAACGTCACGCGACGTCACGTCTGGACACAGAACCCTCTGCAACTCGTGCAACTGCTGCCTGCTGACCTGCTCTGAAGAAGATGGCCCCAAAAAAAGTAACCCGTAGCTCCTCTAGCAAGAAAGGTGCCAGTAAGGAGCAGAAGAAGCAAGTTACCAAGGACACTGGTGTGCCGCCAGCCCCTTTTTTTGGGAGTAAAAAAAAAAGTATGCCTGCAGCAGCTGCAGCGGGATCTGCTGGGGACCAAGCTGGCAGCAGCACCCCCGCTCCATTGGGCTCAGTGCCACCACCACCACCACCACCACGCCAACTTAAGTCCAAGCCCTTGAGTGCTGCAGAGGCAGCCAGTATACTTCTTCAATCACCATCGACCAGTGATGTTGGCTCATCGCAAGAAAGCATCAGCAATGTCCCTCAATCAACACAGGTTGTTGTAGCTCATCTGACGAGTGTTGAACAACCACAGCCGCAACAACAATCACATGTGCAAGTACAAGCCCAAGTACATGTGGAAGGAGAGGCAGCGCAAGGAGATGCGCAAGCAGAGGTGCATGGAGGGTCACAACAAGTGCCCACAATAGTTGTTCCTCCCGAAGTAGGGGCACATCAGGAAATCGACAATCAAGGCGAGGTATCATTTGAGGAAGCCACTCCTCCTGATGATCCTTCATTGTCTTCCACACCCCTAGCAAGGAAGAGATCAAGGGTGGTGTCTACATCCTCTTCAAGCACACCTCCTTCTGATGATACGGATCAAACTTGGGAACAAACAAAGGTAGTTAAGCGTAAAAGGAAGCTCGTCCAAAGTCTCACAGTTATGGAGTGTGATGAGTCTCAACAAGAAGTGGCGGATACTGCTGCTGATGAAGACTCTGCCAACGACGACCCAGTCATCATAAAGGTCACTGCAGCCCCAGCGGGCATGCAGCAAACAGACATTTTGACCCTAGCCCGAAGAGCTGCTGAGCGTGATGATGATGTTGTCGATGAGGAGGCAGTGGAAACACCACAATCTTTGGAGTTAAGTAGTACACCAACTCGTCCCGCTTCCATATTTCTTTCTGGCAAGAAGAGACCTCCGTCAACCTCGACCTTAATTAGTGGCGGTGAAAGTGCAAAACGTACAAAAGTTGGGCAATCCACATCCTCCACTTCATCTGGCATTAGCTTCATGACCACCACCACCAGTATCGCCGCCTCCTCCATGTCCCACAGACACTTCAAGTCCCCAGTTTGGGACTTCTTTACTGTTTGTCCAAAAAATCCAAAGTTTGCCATTTGTACCATTTGTAAGCAAGCTGTTAGTCGTGGTAAGGCAGGTACCAACTATGGTACCAGAGGCCAGAGAGGTCATCTTAGGAGACAGCACACTGTCAAATGGTTTGCGCACCTAGATGCGATCAAGAAAGGCCAAATTCAAGGAAACGTTGATGTTTCATCTGATGATGACGAGCAGGAAGAAGACGTGTCAAACACTTCCCTTACACCCAGTACCCCTGTCAGCAGCACACCCAATGTGAGGCACACTAAGAGTGTTGGAGCGAGTGAGACACCAACGCACAAAAGTTCACCAGCGAGCAAAATTGGGTCAACGAAGTCATTATCAGCCCGTAAATGCTTGGTCCAGGGCAACATTTAAACAATGCTTACTTCAGACGTGCCATATGAACGCAACCACCCACTGACGCGTCTGTATAACACTAAGCTGGCTAAAATGCTAGCTGTGGACCTTCTACCTTTTTCTTTTGTAGAAGCGGTAGGTTTTCTTGAATTAGTGGCAACGCTCTGCCCTAAATGGAAGGTTCCGAGCCGGTTCTATTTTGCCAGAGTTGCGGTTCCAGCACTACATGAAGATGTGCTGCAGGCGATTGGGGCAGCTTTGCAGAAGAGTGCTGTTCACACAATACATCTGACAACAGACATGTGGACCAGTGGCCCAGGCGATGATTACATGTGCATCACTGCACACTGGGTCTCTTTTTCAGGTGTTAAAGCAAAGCTAAACGCAGGTGTTGACCCGGACCAAGTTTTCAAAGCTGCTCGGAAACATGCAACACTAGCCATGTTTGGCTTGGAGAAAAGTCACACAGCAGAAAACCTTTTGGAAGAGTTTAACAAAAAGGTCTTGACAATGCTATCCCCCCCTAAAACGCAAGATTGGTTATGTTTCCACGGATAATGGCGCCAATGTAGTTAAGGCCATGTTCATTGGTGACCATGTTAGAGTGCCGTGTTTGGCGCACTGTATCAACCTGGTAGTTCAAAAATTCTTGAGTGATAAACAGAGTCCAGCGTTCGAGGTAATGGCCACCTGCCGCAAAATGTGCAACCATTTCAGCCATTCTTTTAAGGCCCGGAAGCATCTGCGGAGACTGCTACTTCAACGTAGAATGCCAGTGAAAGCACTCATCCAGGAGGTGGCAACACGTTGGAACTCAACCTTCTACATGCCTGAGCGTCTGTATGAGCAGTATACGGTACTCGATCACTATTTCTTCACAGAGGCTACATCTCAGAAGGAGGACCTGCGGATGAGTGCGGCGCAATGGGACATAGTTAAAAGCCTGACAGACATGCTTCGTCCTTTTGAGTTCTTCACGCGTGCAGTCAGCCAGGAGGACTGTAATTTGGGAAAAGCTATCCCATTGTTGTGCATGCTGGAGCACCAACTGATGGCGGTGTCTTCTGAGTTTGAAAAAGATGAAAAAAAAAAAAAACATTTCATTTTGTCTGAGAAATTATTACATCGCCTACGTGGTGATGAACGTCTTCAAAACATCAACTCAGATCAGCATTACATTTGTGCTACTATTCTGGATCCACGCTACAAAAAGGCGCTGGCAGGCGAAGCATTCTTTCCTTTTGCTGATGCAGATGTTCAAAAGTACAAACATTGGTTAGCCTGGTCAGCCAAGAGGTTTGAAAAAGAACGGCAGGTTATTGAAGGAGAAGCCAGTACATCAGCATCAGCATCAGCAGGCCATCCGCAGTCACAAGAATCCACTTCTGCACCTGTGGCTGGGGCACAAGTGACCTCTCAGCCGTTAAAGACACCGGCAACTGGATCATCTGCACCACACACAATGACAACACTAACAGTGGCTGCGGAGGAGGATTGGCTAAGTTTGATGGGGTATGGTTCTCGAAAAAATGTCACAGGCACAGCAAAAAGTAAGCAAAGTGGAGGAACAGTTGATGACCTTGAGTCGATGGTGCAGGACTATCTGAATGACTCAACAGAGGTCTTCCTTAATGATGAGCCATTGCAGTATTGGCATGGCAAAAAACAATTGTGGCCACAGCTCTTCAACCTGGCTATAAACTATTTGTCTTGCCCACTCGCAAGATGTCTTCTGAACGTGTTTTCAGTGCTGCTGGTGGCATTGTAACTCCCAAACGGAGCCGCCTCTCGCCCAAAAATGTGGAGCGGCTGACAATGATCAAGATGAATCAGCACCTCATACCACCAGATTACAAAGTACGAGAAAGCACGCCGCATGAAGACGAGGAGGACAGCAACGTAGATGAGGGGATTTTTTCTCTGTTCGGTGCCACTGACCTCATCCAGCCTGAATTCGCAGAGTATGATGACGAAATCTTGTTCTTATTCCCTGACACCGAGCCCTGAAAATGAGACAATCAATCAAGAACTTTCTTTTTCGTCCTTATTCACTTTTATTCCTGTGTGCTTTGTGTCTCTCTTTCTTTGTTTTGCACAGTTAATTTAATTCAAACTTTAATCACCTAATCCCAAAAACAAGACCATCATCAGAACTGTCTTCACTTGTTTGCTTATTGATTTGAAGGTGCCGCAGTCTACATTCCTCAGGTTCACAAGTTCTGAAGAACATGCTCCTCTATCCTCCTCCTCCAGACTGCGATTTCCCTCCAAGCAGAGTGCTGGATTACGCCCAATGAAGAAAGACTCAGCACTTGTGGGGGTGTTGTACTTCTTTGCGGGTGAGTTGACGGATTTGGGCCCATTGCTGTGAAGCTCTAATAATGGACAAAAGTGTTTTGGACCAAATATGAGGTGGAAATTTCTTGCCGTTTTTGCTGACTTGCTTGCCTTTGAGGTGCTCTTTGGCGGGGTTCCGGGGGTTTGTGGGTAATTTTTGGTGTCTGTCGAAGCACTGCTGCGACAGTCTAATCTTGATTGCATTTGCTTTTCAGGAAATCCGTGGTGGAAAACAGGAGTTATGATGATTGATGATGATGACCTAGCTGAACAGCGCCGCATTTGGAACGAAGGCCGAGAGATATTATAAGTATGAGATTTAGCTTTTTCGCTGTTTGGGGGTGTTGTCGGGTGGTTTTTTGCGGGTGGGTTGGCGGGTCTTGCCTGGGGCATTCCTGGGAAGGTCTAATACCGGATAGAAGTGTTTTGGACAAAATCCATAAGGAACAGCCTTTTTTTTGCTATTTCTTCTGACATCTTGCTCAATGTAGCGTTTTGGGGGGCTTCCTGCTGTTCGTGGGTGGGTTGCGTCCGGGGTCTCTGTCGAAGCACTGCTGCGACAGTCTAATCTTGATTGCATTTGCTTTTCAGGAAATCCGTGGTGGAAAACAGGAGTTATGATGATTGATGATGATGACATAGCTGAACAGCGCCGCATTTGGAACGAAATAATTTACAACAAGGGGTGGTGATGGACAGAGTCTCTGAATTGGCTTTTGTAGTTTGGTTTGCCCTGTTCCCATCATGCACTGGGACAGGAACAGACTAATTTGCATACAGCCAGGTTCTGAAACTGGGATGGTGCAATGAGCTAAAAAACGGTGTTGGATCTAGCCCTGATCTCTTGACTGGGTGAGAGTATTCTGCTTAATTCAGAGACTCTGTCCCTCACCACCCCTTGTTGTAAATAATTTTGTCCACCCTAAGCGTGGAAGGGTATACTCAGACATGAGTCCCTTGCTCATTGCACCATCAGGATTCAAGCAAGCCGGGCCGAAGACGGCTGTAATGCCAGAAACCGGTCCCCGGAAGCTTGTTTCCTTCCCAGTGTAAGAATTGGCTTTTGTAGTTTGGTTTGCCCTGTTCCCATCATGCACTGGGACAGGAACAGACTAATTTGCATACAGCCAGGTTCTGAAACTGGGATGGTGCAATGAGCTAAAAAACGGTGTTGGATCTAGCCCTGATCTCTTGACTGGGTGAGAGTATTCTGCTTAATTCAGAGACTCTGTCCCTCACCACCCCTTGTTGTAAATAATTTTGTCCACCCTAAGCGTGGAAGGGTATACTCAGACATGAGTCCCTTGCTCATTGCACCATCAGGATTCAAGCAAGCCGGGCCGAAGACGGCTGTAATGCCAGAAACCGGTCCCCGGAAGCTTGTTTCCTTCCCAGTGTAAGAATTGGCTTTTGTAGTTTGGTTTGCCCTGTTCCCATCATGCACTGGGACAGGAACAGACTAATTTGCATACAGCCAGGTTCTGAAACTGGGATGGTGCAATGAGCTAAAAAACGGTGTTGGATCTAGCCCTGATCTCTTGACTGGGTGAGAGTATTCTGCTTAATTCAGAGACTCTGTCCCTCACCACCCCTTGTTGTAAATAATTTTGTCCACCCTAAGCGTGGAAGGGTATACTCAGACATGAGTCCCTTGCTCATTGCACCATCAGGATTCAAGCAAGCCGGGCCGAAGACGGCTGTAATGCCAGAAACCGGTCCCCGGAAGCTTGTTTCCTTCCCAGTGTAAGAATTGGCTTTTGTAGTTTGGTTTGCCCTGTTCCCATCATGCACTGGGACAGGAACAGACTAATTTGCATACAGCCAGGTTCTGAAACTGGGATGGTGCAATGAGCTAAAAAACGGTGTTGGATCTAGCCCTGATCTCTTGACTGGGTGAGAGTATTCTGCTTAATTCAGAGACTCTGTCCCTCACCACCCCTTGTAAATAATTTTGTCCACCCTAAGCGTGGAAGGGTATACTCAGACATGAGTCCCTTGCTCATTGCACCATCAGGATTCAAGCAAGCCGGGCCGAAGACGGCTGTAATGCCAGAAACCGGTCCCCGGAAGCTTGTTTCCTTCCCAGTGTAAGAATTGGCTTTTGTAGTTTGGTTTGCCCTGTTCCCATCATGCACTGGGACAGGAACAGACTAATTTGCATACAGCCGGTTCTGAAACTGGGATGGTGCAATGAGCTAAAAAACGGTGTTGGATCTAGCCCTGATCTCTTGACTGGGTGAGAGTATTCTGCTTAATTCAGAGACTCTGTCCCTCACCACCCCTTGTTGTAAATAATTTTGTCCACCCTAAGCGTGGAAGGGTATACTCAGACATGAGTCCCTTGCTCATTGCACCATCAGGATTCAAGCAAGCCGGGCCGAAGACGGCTGTAATGCCAGAAACCGGTCCCCGGAAGCTTGTTTCCTTCCCAGTGTAAGAATTGGCTTTTGTAGTTTGGTTTGCCCTGTTCCCATCATGCACTGGGACAGGAACAGACTAATTTGCATACAGCCAGGTTCTGAAACTGGGATGGTGCAATGAGCTAAAAAACGGTGTTGGATCTAGCCCTGATCTCTTGACTGGGTGAGAGTATTCTGCTTAATTCAGAGACTCTGTCCCTCACCACCCCTTGTTGTAAATAATTTTGTCCACCCTAAGCGTGGAAGGGTATACTCAGACATGAGTCCCTTGCTCATTGCACCATCAGGATTCAAGCAAGCCGGGCCGAAGACGGCTGTAATGCCAGAAACCGGTCCCCGGAAGCTTGTTTCCTTCCCAGTGTAAGAATTGGCTTTTGTAGTTTGGTTTGCCCTGTTCCCATCATGCACTGGGACAGGAACAGACTAATTTGCATACAGCCAGGTTCTGAAACTGGGATGGTGCAATGAGCTAAAAAACGGTGTTGGATCTAGCCCTGATCTCTTGACTGGGTGAGAGTATTCTGCTTAATTCAGAGACTCTGTCCCTCACCACCCCTTGTTGTAAATAATTTTGTCCACCCTAAGCGTGGAAGGGTATACTCAGACATGAGTCCCTTGCTCATTGCACCATCAGGATTCAAGCAAGCCGGGCCGAAGACGGCTGTAATGCCAGAAACCGGTCCCCGGAAGCTTGTTTCCTTCCCAGTGTAAGAATTGGCTTTTGTAGTTTGGTTTGCCCTGTTCCCATCATGCACTGGGACAGGAACAGACTAATTTGCATACAGCCAGGTTCTGAAACTGGGATGGTGCAATGAGCTAAAAAACGGTGTTGGATCTAGCCCTGATCTCTTGACTGGGTGAGAGTATTCTGCTTAATTCAGAGACTCTGTCCCTCACCACCCCTTGTTGTAAATAATTTTGTCCACCCTAAGCGTGGAAGGGTATACTCAGACATGAGTCCCTTGCTCATTGCACCATCAGGATTCAAGCAAGCCGGGCCGAAGACGGCTGCAATGCCAGAAACCGGTCCCCGGAAGCTTGTTTCCTTCCCAGTGTAAGAATTGGCTTTTGTAGTTTGGTTTGCCCTGTTCCCATCATGCACTGGGACAGGAACAGACTAATTTGCATACAGCCAGGTTCTGAAACTGGGATGGTGCAATGAGCTAAAAAACGGTGTTGGATCTAGCCCTGATCTCTTGACTGGGTGAGAGTATTCTGCTTAATTCAGAGACTCTGTCCCTCACCACCCCTTGTTGTAAATAATTTTGTCCACCCTAAGCGTGGAAGGGTATACTCAGACATGAGTCCCTTGCTCATTGCACCATCAGGATTCAAGCAAGCCGGGCCGAAGACGGCTGTAATGCCAGAAACCGGTCCCCGGAAGCTTGTTTCCTTCCCAGTGTAAGAATTGGCTTTTGTAGTTTGGTTTGCCCTGTTCCCATCATGCACTGGGACAGGAACAGACTAATTTGCATACAGCCAGGTTCTGAAACTGGGATGGTGCAATGAGCTAAAAAACGGTGTTGGATCTAGCCCTGATCTCTTGACTGGGTGAGAGTATTCTGCTTAATTCAGAGACTCTGTCCCTCACCACCCCTTGTTGTAAATAATTTTGTCCACCCTAAGCGTGGAAGGGTATACTCAGACATGAGTCCCTTGCTCATTGCACCATCAGGATTCAAGCAAGCCGGGCCGAAGACGGCTGTAATGCCAGAAACCGGTCCCCGGAAGCTTGTTTCCTTCCCAGTGTAAGAATTGGCTTTTGTAGTTTGGTTTGCCCTGTTCCCATCATGCACTGGGACAGGAACAGACTAATTTGCATACAGCCAGGTTCTGAAACTGGGATGGTGCAATGAGCTAAAAAACGGTGTTGGATCTAGCCCTGATCTCTTGACTGGGTGAGAGTATTCTGCTTAATTCAGAGACTCTGTCCCTCACCACCCCTTGTTGTAAATAATTTTGTCCACCCTAAGCGTGGAAGGGTATACTCAGACATGAGTCCCTTGCTCATTGCACCATCAGGATTCAAGCAAGCCGGGCCGAAGACGGCTGTAATGCCAGAAACCGGTCCCCGGAAGCTTGTTTCCTTCCCAGTGTAAGAATTGGCTTTTGTAGTTTGGTTTGCCCTGTTCCCATCATGCACTGGGACAGGAACAGACTAATTTGCATACAGCCAGGTTCTGAAACTGGGATGGTGCAATGAGCTAAAAAACGGTGTTGGATCTAGCCCTGATCTCTTGACTGGGTGAGAGTATTCTGCTTAATTCAGAGACTCTGTCCCTCACCACCCCTTGTTGTAAATAATTTTGTCCACCCTAAGCGTGGAAGGGTATACTCAGACATGAGTCCCTTGCTCATTGCACCATCAGGATTCAAGCAAGCCGGGCCGAAGACGGCTGTAATGCCAGAAACCGGTCCCCGGAAGCTTGTTTCCTTCCCAGTGTAAGAATTGGCTTTTGTAGTTTGGTTTGCCCTGTTCCCATCATGCACTGGGACAGGAACAGACTAATTTGCATACAGCCAGGTTCTGAAACTGGGATGGTGCAATGAGCTAAAAAACGGTGTTGGATCTAGCCCTGATCTCTTGACTGGGTGAGAGTATTCTGCTTAATTCAGAGACTCTGTCCCTCACCACCCCTTGTTGTAAATAGCATTTGGAACGAAGGCAGAGAGATATTGTAAGTATGAGATGTAGCTTTTTCGCTGTTTGGGGGTGTTGTCGGGTGGTTTTTTGCGGGTGGGTTGGCGGGTCTTGCCTGGGGCATTCCTGGGAAGGTCTAATACCGGCTAGAAGTTTGTTGGACAAAATCCATAAGGAAACACCAGTTTTGGCACTTTTTGTAAGTTAGGGTTCGTTAGGGTTAGCCCTAGCAGCAGGATTGCATGTGTTTCGGGGGGTTCTATTGCAACGCGGTTCTGTTGTTGTAGAGCACTGTTGGAGCGATGCTGGCTATGGATACTTTTGCTTGCTTGCAAGTGGTTTGAATACAATCCACAGTCTGTATTTGGGCCTACTGTTACTTTCAAAGTACGTTTTGTAACCATTTTTTTGCTAGGCATCGTTTTTGGAGATATGATTGGGGTTCTTCTACATTTTTGCGACTGGCTTTAGTAAGGGTCTTGGTGGGAGCATTGCTGGGAAGGTCAAATTTTGTTCTAAAACACAGTAGTACACCTACCTTGAGGGGAAAGATCCGCTATAATATTTTGGCCATACTTATTGATCCTTAAAAAGGTGACTCAGACAGAGCACGCAATTTCAAAAATATTGTACTGTCTATTAGGGAAATCAAAGTGTCACTTTTTGAACCACACAGCGTACATACCTTTTATTTATTTATCAGTGGTATTGTAATAGCACTTCCTGTTTTCCGTTCAATAATTACAGGCCGGGTTTCAGTCAACATCCGCCAGGCAGGCAGTGGACAGGGTGTCTTCTGTCAGTGGTCACCACATTGATGGACGAAGCGTCAGCTGGAATGGAGGAGTGCCGCCAATAAGAGGAATTGTTTGCTGCATGCTTATTACTTACCAAATTCAACAGGACAACTCCAACAACATACGCAATACAGATACAGTATCCATTGTTGTCTTTTATTCTATGAGTGTGACTGCATGTGCTTACCTTTAGTTTGTAACCAAAGATTGTCTGTATCTTCAATTATTGTTTGTCCATGCTCTGCTTTTTTTTTCTTCTCTCAACAAAACCTACCCAAAAAGAAACCCCCATTCCCATCCATTTTACAAACCCTAACCCTCTTCCCCCGGGCTGTGTTGTTTTGCTTGATGTCTGACTAAAATGACATCAATAATTCCACACACTTGCTGGGGAGGATAAGGTCATAGCAGCAACAGGCTGGTGAAGGAATACGAGGATATCTTCTAGACTTACTCAGCTTCAGTACTATATCTTCTAATAGTAGTAGCCAATGTCAAATAAATTCAACGCAAGTACTAGTTATACTTGCAAGCAAATACTTTACCATTTGTTAGGCTACATTATGGCACTGTTCTAGTGTACTGTCACCTGCTATTTTCTCGATCGTACCGTAACCGTTGTAATGCTACAGTAAGGAGGACAAACAAGGTTTCGTTTTCTTTTTTTCCATAGGCATGCAACTGCCACTGTGTCACACCACTAGTACCACCGCAATGAGGAAATGTCACCCGCCCAGGATTGACAACGTTAATCCCCATTTCACCTGGAGCCAGCCCTGGGCCTAGCCCTAATTTCTAACACAAATTACAGGTAAGATAAGCGTTTGGTGGGAGGTAGTATAATGGAGTATTATTTCGGAGTAGACAAGAGATTGACGGTTGTACTACTAAAGTCCTACGACTGTTCAGGAAAACAAAGTTACTGTTACACCCCCGCCCCCCACCCACCAGACTGAAAAGCAGTAAAAAACAGGTATGGTCAGATAAAGTTGAAAAATATATTTATTTAGCCCTAACAAAATAATCTCCCTCACCCACCCTAACCCCAACGATTGTCTCTGAAACGTCCCAAAACGATCCCAACTCCCAAATCCCACCCCCCAAAAGTCTATAAAAAAAGGGCAAGGGACACTCCACTACTGGAGGGTGCTGGTGCTGGTGCATGATGCGGCATGGGCATCATACTCCTTGCGGAGGGTGGCAAGCTCGGAGCGGAGGCCCTTAACCAAGTTCTTATACCTCAGGACCTCCTGCTCCAGGTTGGACATGCGGACTCGTAGGCGGCGTTGGCGTTCCTTGCAGCTCCTGTGGGGGGCAGCTGGTATTTCGGTTGCTTGGCGGTGGCGGTCGTCTTTCTTAGCCCGGCTCGGTCCCGCTGGCTTAGTCACGGAGGAGGATGCAGTGGTCACAGTCGAGGATGTTGCCCCGCTCGACTGCGTGTCCTCCTCCTCCTCCAGGGCCACCAGCCGCCGATATTCGGCGACTGTGGCCTCCAGCCTCCGTTGCCGGGCCAATCTAGCCTGCTCCCTCCTTGTTGTTGATTTGGAAGGAGTAACTATATGAAGAAAGAAAGACATAGTCTGTAACCAATGCTCCTTATTAATAACACAAAGTGATTGAGCCGAAAGTTGGGTCACAGAGTACAAGTAGCAAATTGAAAGCACAGTACATAACTATTGAGGACAGTATCTATGTAACCTCCCACTTCTGCATCCTTGCTCTAACAGTAGTGGTAGTTTAATGAACTAATTCTACGACCACTATGGACTTCCATTACAGTCGACTATGACAGTACACCAGTCTTATTCTTCTTCTTCTCTCTTGTTTAGGGAAATGGGTACGTTATCTTATGCAAGCCAGCAGAATGACATGGACACAGCACAGTGAACTTGCACCCGAGAAAAAAAGTTGCACACCATGATGAGTGAGACAGACTTGCGTTACTGTACCGGTCCAGTACATGCAGGTGGTGAAGCTATTACTTTTCTATTACGGGTGGCACTGAGAATACTCTGTTACAAGGGCTACTGCTTAATTAATTTACCTTTCACCCTACAGTGCAAATGAGTACTAGAAAAGGAAACTGAAGAAGCTAACTAATTTGATTATCTATCACTTCACATGGGACGTATTTAATGACAGATGAGATGACTTTAGGTGCTTTGCTTAATATTGAGTGAACAGTGATACACCCACACATGAATGACGTACTACAAGTAAACTAAAGTTATTAAGAGAGGTACGGAGTGTCCACCGTAATAACCAGATATATGCTGTGAATGCAAACGCAATACAAAGTACTGCTACTATTCATGGTAGTATTGGACACATTTACAATTTCTTTTCCTTGCCCTCCCTGCACTGGAACGGACGTGCGGGTGCGGTGGTACATGCTCTTCAAGGTAACACTTACTTCACCTGGCGACCATCTACTCTCTCTAGATACACATGTGCTATCTAAGAGTCAGAGAATACCATGCTCCAGGCATCCATTCAGTCAAAGTATACGCACACATACAGTTTCTGTTTCACCCACCCAGGCTGCTGTCCTTCCACCCATCCTTGCTTCATCATTGACCCAGCCATGCACCATACCATATTCTTTCCTTCCCAGCCACCTCGGGGGCCAAGCAAACACATATCGTTCTTCTTTGCCAGCCATCATACAAGTTCGCGTCCCACTTACTTACACCCTTCTTTCGCTTTTCGTTCATCCCATCCATCACGTTCGTCTAAGAACTTATTGGGATTCTTCTCACCAAAAACTTCACAGCTAAGTCGAAGTACATTTCGAGGAGGCTACTACCTGGTTGATTTGTAATTGTAATACACCCGTGCAGAAAGCACACTATGCAGTCTTCAATCTCAATAAGTAAGGAATATATAGCTTACCTGTTTCCGCCACCACCGTTTGATCCCCCACAGGAACGTCCGCCAGCTCTTCTACCGCCGCCTCCTCCCCAGAGGCCTCCGAGTCCTGGTCCAACACAGCCACCTCCGCGCTGGCCCCGTCACCAGATGTTACACCTACAAAGTACATTTAAGAATGTTAGAATACACCACTCACTACTATATAATATTTGGTCTAGGAGAAATGTTAAAAAAACAGAATACAATGTAATAATTTGTGACTGTCTACTCCATAGTAAAAATGTCCCATTTTCCAGGGAAGGCTGTTGTCTTGCTGCACTTTTATGCACAACTGATGAATGCTTGCTTTTGATTTTTAACACGCACCACTTTTTCTCCTAACAGACAGAAGCTTGACTCCTGAGTCCTAAGAACACGACCAGGATCAAGTTCAAACCAGGTGAGAGTTCGGCTCGACCACAAGAAATGTGTCCAATTAATCGTCAGCACTAACCACTTTTCCGTTTACAGTTAAATAGTTTTATGACAAAGTAGATTTTAATAAATGTGTTTACTTTTAATAAAGCTTTTAAACTTAAATAGACTCTGTGGTTTTTGTTCCTCTAGACTAGAGTGGATGAGCTAAAGGTTTTGGAATTTTTGCAAGCATGAGTGCCTCTGACACTTCTTGACTGTGCTGTGACTCCGTACTACTCTCTTGTCCTGCGTACGATAATCTAGAGATCATTGGGGATCTATAATCGGTGACTTCGGGAGCTGAATGACTCTGCCACACTATCTAGTCAGTAAGGAGACAGTGCATAGAGGTATTGCTGAATATAATGGGAGTCCAATGGAATTTCCTAATGTCCAATCTTAGTTAACTACACAGACAGACTAATAAGAATAGTCTAGTAATACCACAGGGAGTCATATTCGAGGCAGGATAAGAATTTATATCCAGTCTACAAGAAGATCAAAGACGATTTAGAAAAAATCGAATGAGGAACGCTAGGAAAAAATAGGTACTGTTTATTAAAATGTAAACTTACTGGGGCCAGCAAAGGAGCCCTCGCCTGCCCGATCCTGGCCTGCATCCTCAGCACCCTCCTCCTGTGTCCTCTTGCCCTTGGGGGGAGCTGATGTACAACATGAAAGAAAGAAAAACCAGAAAACATGGATGAGATTTTTCAACCAAATCAAACATTTCAAAAGAACAATAACAACATATTTTGGAAAAATAGCAAATAGATAGACAACTATTCCACGGGATCTATCTCATGTGGTATACTACGTTATTCGTATTGCCTGATTTGCGGAACGTTGACTTAGAAAGTTCCTATGTAACTCAATAAACAGACTACTAAAGAGGTTTGCCTAGGCCTGGCACTGCAGGCAGCAGTGCGCAACACGTGACAGACAAAGTCCATCCTGCTTGCAGATCAGTGAATACTCAAACTATCAATCCACCCGCCACCACCGCCACTATTTCTTCTTATAGCCATGTGTCTAAAGGAAGGACTGGACTTCAGTCTGTTGGGGCTGATTTAGAAGTCCCTTGCGGAAGTTGCGGCTCATTTTCCTCCATTGTTGCGTGCCTTTTCTGACGCAGCGGCAGAACAAAAGACTCGCCATGGTGTTGGTGCGGCGTATATATTAAAAAAAAAACACATATGGGCATATGGGCGATGCATCACGTTGTAAAGCCCTGCGCCATCAGGGGGCGTTCCGGCGCAAGGGAGGGCGTACCTGCGCAGGAACGAATCCTAAAAGTGGCTGAGGGAAATCTACAAGATGTCAATCAGTCACTTTTAGGACAATGATGCATGACTCAAACCCTGCGCGCTTGAAGCCGACGTACGGCTTGATGCAGCATTGGGGAGATAGGGTACCCCAGAGCATTGCTGGAGCTGCGCCATCGTTGGCACGCAACTCCAGCAATGCGCTGCCTTTACGGCACAGATGCGTAAGGCTTCTGTGACGTTTTGGGCCAATGGGTGGTGGTGGCATGGCACACAATTACTGCCGCATCCCTGCTACTTTGCAGGGATGCGCCGGTAATTGAAAATATGACCCTTACTGTCTAGCATTACGCAGTTCTTTTCTTTACAGTACACTCATACATAATTTCTCAGGCCAATGAAATGCTTCTGAACACAACATACAAAACAAAGAAGCATAGTAGCAAGCAAGGCTACTGAGAAGGAGAGCAGTGCACCTGAAATGCATAGAAGATTTTGAAATATAATTTACCTCAATGTAATCGGCAGCATTATTGCTCTTGGTAAAGAACAAAGATTTGCAAATAACAGAGCAGGATAAAACAGAGTAGTAAATGTACTACTACTACTACTCACCAAGCCCGGGGACCTCTACGCCGAGCGCGTCCAGCAAGTCCCGCTCCCGGTCCATGACATCGGTCCAGCGGTGGGTGGCCTGGTTATATGTGCGCCGGACCCCAGAGATCTTGTACATGGCCCGGCACACCTTCTCCCACCGCTTGCGACGCTCCCGGATGCCATAGCCGGTCGCGATCTTGCCGCCTCCCAGGATCGTCTTGGGGAGGCGGCGCTGGACGTGGAAGATCAGTGCCGCCACTTCCTCCGCGCTGAAGATCTCCCTCGGGACCACTTGCTCCCCCCTTAAACGCCCGCACGGGAGCCGGGCACGGGGTGCGGGACCCTTCCCCTTCTCAGGGTGCTTCCCGGCTCCCTTTACCATGGTCTGGGCAGAAATAAACTTAAATGATAAAGAAGAAATAGAATAGTGAAGAAGAAAAGAAAAGAGTTTAAAAAAGTAGTTTAAAAGTAACTAAAAGCTGCAGAAAACACAAAAATATAGAGGTAGAAAAATAGAGGGATAGATAATAAGTAAAATTAGATCAAAAAAACTTCAAACAAGCAAAGGATGGCAGAGATTGAGAGAGGATAGAGAAAGCATGCCCAGAACCATAGCAATGAATGAGAAACAAGATGGCCGCGCCCGTTCACGACCGCGTGGGTAAGTTCGCGCGAGATTTTCCTTGCGAGTACGCGCGAAATTGTACTAGCGAGCAGCACACTTTGCGAGATTACACATAGCGGGCGGAAACGGAATTACGTCACGCCAACAAGATGGCCGCGCCCGTGTACGACCGATAGGGTAACTTGGCAAACGTATAGCTAGAAGCGCCTCGCGAACACGCGCAAGATCACGCGAACATACACGTCGCAACAAAAACAATTTTGTATTCGCACGTATTCGCGGCTTCCGAAATCGATCTCGCACGGATTCGCGCCCCAAAAAACGCGCGAAATTGCAGAAAAAACGATTTTAGCTAAACTGAAAGCAATGAGCAGGTGCAAAAGTTCAAACTTAACATTAGTAACATTCAAGGTAGTGCTTCCTGATGGGCCCCTCCAGAGTTTGCAACTATTCTATGACCCTGCTATGACCCAAACAGCAGGCTCATAGAATAGCTACAAGTAGACCATAAAGGTCCTGTGAAAAAAAAATTTCACTGCAACAAAAAGCAAATTACAGATAAGGAAGGAAGCAGGTGCCAGCCAGACTGGAACTTTCAAAATTACTGACACATTAATGAAACACAAATTAATTGATGGCAGTTGAAGAAGGGCAGGTGTGCTTGCTTTTTTCAACCACCATAATCTACAGTGATAAATAAACCTAATAGGTGCCAGTGAGGATGTACCAGAGGGTGGCATGGGTGTCCCAGAGGGTGGCAGTGGTGAAACAGAGGGTGCTGTGAACCTGTGATGATAAACCAGACGTAGAAACAACATAGTCGCGGCCGTTGCGAGCCGAAAAGTAAGTTCGTAATTGCGAACTTGTCCCAAAATCGGCGCGAACACGCGCCAACACAAAAAACGGAAAAATCCGCAAATCCGCTAGAGTTCGCGGATCTTCGCGGATTGCGAATCCGTAAATCCGCAAGTTCGCGTACGCGAGATCCGCTAGATCCGCCCATGCTTAGTTACATCTTACTCCAAACAGGAATCTCACAGATTTCTTAAACTCGATATGAATGGTTTAGTCCTTTCAAACAGTTTCGCGCCAGACGCGTTTGGGAAACTATTCGATACACACAGGAGACGCTAATGCGTACCACAAGTAAGTTAAATTGAAACAGTGTTTTCATAACTCTGGTATAGACGTTTGCTCTATACTTGACATTCACGCATTTCCTTGTTTAAACCCCAGCATTATTCATTGACTTCGAGTGAGTTAGAATACGAACAACACGTGAGTCTACCAATATTTTGTTGAAGTTTTTGTATGCACGCACACAATGGGAGAGCACGATGGTTACGAGCACGATATCTTTTAGTGATACACACGAAATGCAATGATTTTGTTTTGAATATGATGTCACATCTACAGCGATTTGAATAGAATTTCTTTTTGTCTTGCTTCTAGTTGTTGTCCCAGAAGAAGGGCATTAAGCCCGAAATGCATCGGACTTATAAATGTGTTGTTTTTTGATCATGGAATGTTACCTAATGAACTATACAACTGAAGGAGAAATACTTCCAAAATGAACTTGTATATATAAACTTGAGACTACTTCAAACGATTGAATGAACTTTTCTTTAATTCAACTTGAATTTATTTGAGAGTGGAGCGCCAGGGAATGCTTCTAGTTTCTATTGGCAGCGCGATTTCATAAGTCCATTCTTAGACATTGAAAGTTCAGTAAACCCATAAAGAGTATATGGTTTGGGAGTTTGTCAGTACGAACTCCACAGCACCATAGTGATTTACTGAATTCTAGGAAGTTTGGTAGCAAACCTCTAGGCATAATAAACCCATACTAATGCCAGTGTGTGATTTACCATACAATGCACTTAGAGAAAATCTTGATGATGCTCCCTGAAAAACAACCAGCCTCTAGTGCGTTCCCTGACTGGTTAACACCAGCCTGCCACCAAAAGACAAGTTTCTGGACACCTGGGGTGGGAAACAAAACCTTTCCTGAGCAGAGGTGTTCACACTTCCCCCAGGTCAGGAAGAGCAATCTGTGACAGGGGAGCTTCAAAGGCCTTGCCGACTTTACAAAGCGACCCCCAGCCTCTCCTGCTATCAAGAGCTGGCCCCCTTCCTGTCTCATCCCCTTTTCGGCAGGGAGACAAGTGGGAAAAATTAGAGCAGCCCAGAAGGTGGGCCATCTCTGCCAACCCAACCCCTCAAATGGGGGAGGCGAGGTGAAGCCCACTCTTAAGTGCACACCATCTTGCAGATGAAAGATACTCCCAATCAAGGTTAGGGATTGTGTCCACTCCCCACGTGGGGTGAGCACACCGAGGGTGTAGTCACCTTAAGGTCAGTAGCCTATTGACTACTGACCGGGATATCCCTAAAACGCCCCCTACATACAGTATTTAGGGGGCAGCCCTCAACCCAGAAGGCAGGTTCCCGCAACCTATGTGGAAGATGGATGAAAGAAGACGCACAGCAGAGGAGACTTCAGAGAAGAACTTACTTGTCCCTAGCCCTACCGGCCCATCTGTAGTTTCCTGAGATCCTGCAACAAAAGTCACCTTGTCCTGCAGCCAGCGACCTCCAGAACCCCTGGGAGGGCTGACTGCCTTCAACAAAGATGGATCTCCTTTTAACAGCAGCTCTGTTCAAAAGAATCTCCAAAGAAAGACTCCGAGCCTGCTGAAGACAAAGAAACTGAACACCTGGAACCACCACTGCATACGTCACCTACGGCCCAAGTCCAAGTTGCCCACTGGTCCGAGTGAGGTCCCCAGCACTCCAGAGTCCAAGTCCACTGTGGGTTGACCCTTACAAGACCCCCTGACGCCGACTGTAGACTCTGCACTGAGACTCCCAACAAATGCAAGTGGCCAGTAAAGTGAAATCTGACCTCAAAAGGAACGCCTGCATCTAGCAGCCCTGCACTCTGGAAAAGAGGACCTGTGCTGCACCTACGTCCCCGAGCCCTCTGACGTACCTGCCCAGCTGTTGGTTCCTCCAGGAAGACTTCCTGGACCGAGCCTGCAGCCAAAACCCAGCACCCTGCACCCAGCCGCCCCTGTGCCGCAGTGGGTTCACCTTGTGTTACTAACTCAGATAACTCTTTGCCCTCAGCTTAACCCTATAAGCTTTGCTCACTCAACCTTGTGGCTTGCCCGAGAGCAGCCACCAATCAACGGCCCCTTAGCCCCATAGGCTAACATTGGACCTCAGCGCTCTGCACACGGTGCCGCTGAGGGTGCTTTTTGAGTGCACCCTTTACCCCGGGGGAACCCTTTTTCTAACCCTAGAAACTCAACCCCATTAAAAACTCTCAAATTGGTAGCTGTGGAGAGCAGCCTTCAGGCCTATCTTGAAGAAGTGTTAAGCAGCTTCTTTTATCAGTTTAATCATGTAGTGTAGGTCAAACAAAAAAGAACCACACAGTGTATATATACAAATATGTCTATTTATTACACAACCCTCACTAACACATTGGTATATAGCCTACCAGGTGATATGAACAAAGAAATACACAATACTTCAATTGCAATACAGTAGCACAAAATACGGTGATCTCCAAGGGGGGATCAAACCATATACTAAAAGAAGTGGAATGTGAACTGCAACAGAAGTCTGGATTTGGACCAGGAGACTCAGAGGAGGTGGGGACACAAGGAACCACCCAAAGGTAAGTACTCAGGAACCCCATGGAGGCTCTGCGCAGAGGGGAAACACAGCTGCGTGCCCAATAGATGTCAACGGGAAAGTTGTGTTGCAGTTTTTAAGAAGAAGGACCATTCCCAGTGGACCCTGAGTTAACCCTGTGAAAGACAGAGCGGTAGATTCTTGAAGAGGAGAACTTGTAAGCAGCGAGGACAGGGTCTATGTAACTCGAGGGTGACTAACGCACACTGATGTCAGATGGTTCAGAAGTGTTAATAGGGACCTTGTCGCTGTAGCTGTGAGGACCAGATGATGCTGAGGAAGACGTGCACGAGCTGTCCCATGTCAGATGTCGGTGACCAGGGGGTCTGTGTCCGGCAGGAGCACCAACAAGCATTGGCGTCCGCAACAGGCATGTATAACGAAGATGGAGCAACATTGGGACCGGCAAGGGACTCACCACAAGCAGGAGGGTCAGAGCAGGCCCCGAGCAAGCAGGAACACCCACTGGAGAAGACAAACACCCTCAGGAGGACCCCGAGGTGGAAGGCACAGGAGTCACAAGCGGACCCTGAACAGCTCCCCAAGAAGGAAGGCCGACTGTGCAGAGGATGTGATGAGGATGCTGTACTTGGCAGGAAAAGATGCTGGAGGCTGGAGCCTCTTGTTGCCCGAAGATCGCTGAAGTGCAGAGCCAAAAAGCCTTGGCAAACGCACGTTGACATGGTGCACAGGGGTTCGGTCCCAGCGCTTCTGACGAGGGTTACAGGCCTCAAAATTGCAGAGAGGACAGGTGAAGCCTTGAGAGAGTTGCAGAGCCACCTCCCGTGCAGCTGAGTATTTCGAAGTCCATGGGACGTCAGGAGCAGCAGACAGGTCCTCTTAGTTGTGATGCCTGCAGATGCAGGGGAGTGACTCCACTCCAAGGGAGATTACTTCAGGTGTCCTTGATGCCCACAGGTCTGATGAAGCACAGACATGATGACATGATGACAAAGAAGACTTGCAGAAAAGTGAAACTTAGGAGCAGCAGGAGTCTTCCTTGATGCAGTCTCGGTTCCAGGCGAAGTCCAAGTGTCTGGCTGGTCATAGAGTGACGTGGTTTTACGCTTGAGTCATGTCCCACAACGAATCTATGGAACTACTCACAGGTAAGACCTTAAGTACCTTAGGAAAAGGGTTGGCAAGACTGAGTGGTCCCTCCCAGAGGCGCGCTGGACAGACGGGAGGATACTCTCATGTCCATTGTCAAGTTTTTGCCAAAGCAGGAACCAAGGGCTCCCTGAACTGGCTCACACTAGAATATGAAGGAGGGCACCAAATATGAAAAACACAAAATGAACCTGCACCAGAGTGGACAAGTATGTGATACGTATCAATATTGTAATATGTAAGATTTAAAAAAAACAACACAGTGTAACGTTTGATGACTTCCCAAAGATAAGCAATTCCAAGAACTTGATTGAAGGTTTATTTCGTTCTTTATTGTTCAAAAATGTATTAAAACAGTTATAAAATTGCCTCCCGCCAACGCGTTTCATCCCTCATGGGACTTCTTCAGGGCTTGATTGTTATATTCTGACAAATGGTCACATCAACCTTCCTTAAAGTAACTGCACTGATGGGATCATGTATTCTTCGCAAAATATCCCAACTCTTTAGTGAAGGCTCAATCTGTTTGACTCAGGGAATGTCCCTCTCAATCCAATTATATTATGCTTTGCTTCTGACCCAGGTACGGTCCAATAGTAAAGTTCCCGGCGTATGTTGTCACCCGAAACTACAACGAATCTCCAATCGCACCAGACAGTTGTAGATGAAGTGGTTTCGAGTTTGAATCTTGTCTCACAACAAATATCAAGAGCAACCTTTAGGTAAGTCCTTAAGTACCCTAGGGAAAGGGTTGGTACGATTTCAGGATCCCTCCCAGAGGAGGGGCCGGACAGAGATGAGGATACTTCCATGTCCTTTGTCCAGTTTCGCGTCAGAGCACGTGCCAAGGGCTCCCTGAACTGGCTCTAAATGGAGTATGAAAGGAGGGCACCAAATGTGCACTTCTAAGCAGTCTGGTGGCGCTGGAAAGTGCCCCCACCCCAGCCCAATACACTAAGTCCTGTCTGGGAGGTGGCCACACCTGCCTGTGACAGGAAATCCATAGTTCTACCTTCCCCTGCTCAAGTTTGGCTCAGCAGCAGTAGGGCAGAATCATGTCTGTGGTCAGAAGCAGCACTAGCTTGCTGTCAGACCCTGAAAGGCAGTTACCTATAGTACAGGGGGTACACCAAGGGAACCCCCCAGCACATGGGATCATACTTCCAACATTGGAATCGGTGTTGGAGTATGATTCCAACATGTTTGATACCAAACATGAACCGGTTCAGTGCAGCCACTATACAGTTAGCCATCTCATAATGACTGATGTCCACTATATGTATTAAAATGGCTGACCACATTCACAAAGCCCAGAGAATTGACTCTGGGGCTTGTAGGGTTGTCCTGCTCATGCAGGGGCATCCTCACACTTATAACCAAGCACCCTGCCCTCAAGACTGGGAAGCCTGTGATAGGGGTGACTTATAGGTTTTAAGTGTAGCGACCTTATGTAAAAGGAAACCTATATCTGTTGTGGGAGGTGCACGCACAAACTCACACAGGCTGCAATGGCAGGCCTATAGTCACAGATTAAGTGGAATCCCATGGGTGGCACAATACATGCTGCAGCCTATGGGAGACCTCTGGTGTACCTATGCCCTGGGTACCTTAGTACCATATACTAGGGACTTACAAGGGTACACTAGGAGCCATTGTGGATGTACAGAAGTACCTAACATGGTCTATTTAGGCAAAAGGTGCAGTGACTTGGGTCCTGAATAGCAGGATCCCAGTCTGACTAGTCAAAAAACACCAGGCACCAGGCAAAATTTGGGGGTAACCATGCTATAAGGATCATACATTCCTACATAACCCCCTCCTCAAACGAAAGGAGATAACCTTGCCCAGGAGAGTCTTTATTTCTTAAGTGGCCATACAAGGAAGGTCCAACCGCATTGGCATGGATACTCCCTGTTTTATGGTCCACTGAGACCTTTGTCACCTGTAGGGACTTGGATCCGCTCAAAAGTTTGGGGTGTCTACCTGTTAACTGTTTGAGACAAGAGTAAGGCTTTTGGGGTGTCTGAACAGGGAAGTAAGGCCCTAACTTTGTTGATATCAACTTCTTCAAAGCACGGACCACAACAGAGGTCTTTTTATTTATGACCGACATGTACCTTTCCCTAGGAGTCAACCATGGCTGATTACAGCCTTTGGTTGATCCTGTCTGTCTGGAACAATGTGAGGCCAGTGAAGGTGTGGGACAGACTTGTCCCAGGTCTTGCTTTATCCATCAGAGTCTATTTGGGGGAGGTCACCTGCTAAGGTTAGGAGGTATCCTTCAGGTTGCTGAGGGCTATCCACCTGGCTAGTAGTACTAAGCTGGGTGACTCTAATCTGTGGCTGAGAGAATTCCTCCTGGCAGTGGATCCTCAGGCGTCCACTGACATCCCTGGATTCTGGATTCTGAAGCACCTGGCTGATTGTGTCTTGGCAGAGAGGGGCAGGATACCAGCTCCAGAATTGGTACTTCCTAGGAAGACTCCCCAGCCCTTAGTGGCTCTGCCACAACAGGCCTGAACTCCTCTGGGGCAGTTTCTTCACAAGGGGCAGGATCAGCTCCTTGAGGAGGCTGACCCTCACCTAAAGTCTGGGGGGAGACTTTCCTTCCTCCCTTGTGCTCTCTGTTGGAGCTTGCTGGACCGTTCTTTCAGGCTACACTGCTCTTTTATTTCCTTGTAGCTGGGCTTGTGCCCTAGGGCTCAGACCAACCTGCTCAGGGAGGACTATCATGGCTAGATGGGCCTCAAGTTCTACTTCAGCCCCAGCTGAAACTTCTATATCATTGCCCAGGAGGCAATCTACAGACAGGATGGTGGATACTGCAACTCATTTAGGGCCAGTTACCCCTCCCCAGCTGAGATTGACTATGGCCATGGGTTGATCTGTTCTGACACCTTCAGAATTGGTCACCTGGTACATGTATCCAGGAGGCACACGTTTCCCTGCCACCCTGGTGACACTGGCCCCTGTGTCCCTACAGGGTACAGCTTTCTGACCATTGATCAAAGGCTCCAGTCTGTATTTACCTATGGTATTGGGACTTGCAGTAAAAGTGGCAAAACCCATGCCACCATCACAGACTAATGGAGCCTGTGTGGGAGATCTGGCTAGGCCAGCATTCACCTTAGTATCCTATGAGAACCCAACTCAATTTTTGGATGCAGTACTCGTAGTAGTGCTACTGCTAGGAGCACTGGGGGATGTAGTAGTAGTGGTGGTGCTAGCCTTACGGAAATTGGAATCATTTGCCTTATGGCCTTTATCTTTGAGGAGATAGCACCAAGGTTTCTTTCCAGGGGAGAATGAAGATTGGGACCAACTCCCAGAGGAAGATTTCGGGGGACCTTTAGAGAACTCATGTATCTTCTTAGCTTTTTCTCCAACTTTCTCCTGTGCTTTAGAAGAATCCTGCTTCTTCTGGTCACCACCTTGAGACTTAGTCTTAACCCTGGTATGAACCCATTCATCTGCCTCCTTTCCCAATTTTTGGGGAGAGGTAAGATCAGAGTCAACCAGGTACTGGTGCAGTTTCTGATTCTGACAATGATTAAATATGTTCTCCCTCACTAGTAAACTGCACAGTCCTTGGTAATCCTGCATATTACCTCCATGAAGCCAGCCTTCCAGAGCCTTATAAGCACTATCTATAAAATCAAGCCGGTATTGGGTGTGTGACTTATGTGTGTCCCTAAACATAACCGTGTACAGTTCAGTGGTTAAATTTAAGTCATCTGTGAGGACACTCTTCAAGACTGAGTAGAGGTCAGCATCTTACTCCCTGACAGCGAGACAATTGTTTCTACCTTTGTTAGCAAAGGAGAGCCACAGGATATCTGCCGACTGCCCTTGAGGGACCTTCTGAACTTTACAGGCCCTCTCTAAAGCAGTGATCCATGGATATCATCCCCCTCCTGGTAAGGAGGGACTATACTGATCAGGTTCCTAGTATCAACGAAAGTCTCCCACGCCCTAGGTTCGTGAGTGCTGCCACCATGGGACTCTAGTCCCAAAGTCTTACTAACCTTCTGTACTTCCAGGGTCTCCTTATCAACGGTCAACTGCTCCTTCTTGAGCCTGAGCTTAGCTCTCTCAAGCTTGAGCAGGTGGTATTACCTTTCTAAGGAGTCCTTCCTCTTGTTAGAGATGGAGGTCCCTATTGAAGTGTTAGAAGAGGTTGACTTGACAGAGGAGAACCTAGACCTCCCCTGAACTCTTCATCCTCCCAGGAGGAACAAGTGGGGACCTATTTCTATAGACTCTCTCTAGGTCATCCAACCCATTCCCTGGGAGATCAGAGTTTACCAGTGTTGGGTCTTCAGACTCCTCCTTGTCATGCTCAGAAGTGGGGTAATTAGGTTGAGCCACACCTGACCCTTCTTCTTGGCCTCCACCCATCCCAAAATCATCCTGCTCTTCTGGCCTTTCAGGATTCTGAAGGTCATACTGCAGGAGCATCTCTATGAGTTGCTCTTTGTTAGGGTACCTACCTGTCTTTAGCTTTCTAGATGCAGCAAGAGTCCTGGGTTCCTAGAACCTCAGACTACTGGCAACGTATCAACACGATGCTTGCGTGGACCTCATCACGGTCCTCGTTGCTTGGTCCCGGTTTCAGCTGATCCAGGTCGGGTTTTGCGTTTTGCCAAGGAGAGGAGAGTGAGAAGTGAGGAGCCTGGAACAAGGACGCAGAACCGCTGCCTCCCGCTGTCGGGCTCACCCTCCAGCCCCAGGTGCCACGGACTTCACGGGCTTCAGCGGGCGCTCTCGTTTGCGGCCTGAGGCTGATCTTGCCGGTCCTGCATTCCAAGACGCGAATCGCCTGCAAAGCGTCCCTAATCACCTCTAATCGGACCGAGAGGGGGGCGGATCAGGGAGCAAGCTTTGGTCAGCTCGGCTCGCAGTGTATCGAACAGCTGCCGGTCGGGAGGGCTGCGGGGGCGTGCGGCAAAGTGGCAGAGAGGCTGAAAGGCACAGCCCCATTGGCCCACAGAAGCAAGGCAGAGCGGCAGAGAGTGGCAGAGGGGAAAGAGGCTTAACAGTACAACCCCAAGACAGAAAAAGCAACTTTGAGCCGGCAATCATGATTAAGCCAGAAGTTGGAGGTAGGCTGGCTGCACTACCTGCGAGGGTCAGATACGTGAATCGTGGAGGACAGCTCACCTGATTCACCAGATTCAGGGCACAAGATACACGCCGAGCTGAAGCCAGAGAGGAGGAGTGCTTTCTTTGACGAAATAATTCTCAAAACAATATCACATTATTATTTCGCCTGCAGGAGGGAAAAAAAACAGCAGGGAAACAAAAAAAAACAGCAAGACGTGACGAAAGCAAGCAGGCAAGCCGGTGAGGAAGAGAGTGAGCGTGAGAGTGAGAGAGTGAGTGTGGCCCCCTAGTGGCAGGCAGTGGAGACTACTGAACCTAAAGGACTGGGAACCACTGGCCTCCCCAACTAAAGACATGGCAACTAGGTGTAGTGTGGTGTTCCACCTACCTACCCTAGTGAAGACTAAACTCCCAAAGATTGGAGAAAGGGTTGCACTAGACCTGTAACTGTCAATCCAAAAAGTTCCGTAGAACTTACTAATTACAAAAAGTATTGCATATGTGCTTATGCTAGTGATGGTTTTTCATCCAACCACACCTAGATTAGCTGGTAAAACAGTGCAGGCTTAAATCCCAAATGCTGCACACCAATGTAGGAGGCAGGCTTAGTATATGGTGTACACGTATTTAACTGAGGCATCTTGCACTAATCCAGGCTATTATTATGGAGGTTTTAGTGGTCTTTGATAACCATAGAAAGCTCTCAAAGTGGTAGTTGTCGAGAGCAGCCTTCAGGTTAACTTGAAGTCGTGTTAAGCAGCTTGTTTTACCAGTTTAATCATGTAGTGTAGGTTAAATGAAAAATAACCACACATTGTATATATAAAAATATGTCTACTTATTACACAACACTCACTAACACATTGGTATAGCTCCTACCCGGCGATATCAACACCAATACACAACAATACGTCAATTGCAATACGGTAATTAGCACAAAATGCAGTGGTCTCAAGGGGGGGACTAAACCATATATACTCCAAAAAATAGAATGCGAACTGCGACCGAAGTCGGACTTGGACCAGGAGACCCAGAGGAGCTGTGGACATAAGGAACCACCCACGGTAAGTACCTAGGAACCTCACGGAGGCTGTGTGCAGAGTGGAAACACAGTTGCGTGCCCAATAGAAGTCAACGGGAAAGTAGCGCTTGTAGTTTTTGGGAAGAAGGACCCTTCCCAGTGGACCCTGATAAACCCTGTGAAAGACAGAATGTTGGAGAGTCATCTCTAACCGTGGATACTCCAGGAACCAGGATACCTACAGGGAAGCTGAGAGCATAAGTGACGATATGACATTGTAAACCGCTGTGGACCACAATGGAGGAATTTGAATAAGATGCCCCTGGAGAAGACTGTTCAAGATCTGGCAGGGATTCAACCTGGCACCCAGGCTGCAACAACGGAAGTGCAGCACCTAATAGGGCACTTGGAATCACTGGAAAGAGGAGTGGAGTACACAGAAGGATTCTCCCAGGGGAACAACGTACATGTAGTGGGACTGCCCGAGGGAGCTGAAGGAGCATATGCAGTGGCATATACCGAGGCGTGTCTGCGTGACCTTCTGCCAGAACGCGTGCACTCTCTATTTTATGTAGTTGAGGGCTCATTCTGTGCCGGCGAGCCGACCGCTGCCAGGAGCAAATCTAAAACCCTTTCTCATTCGACTACTCAACTATAGAGACTGTGACTCTGTTCGGAAGGAGATACAAGATACGCAAGCTGTGGGAGGTGAAGGTGGACACCACCACAGTATTTTTCTTTCCCGACTATGCGAGGGGATCGTTTCTGGTGGTTAAGTGATGCCTCCGGGAGCTGGGCATCACGTATTTCCCCCTCTATTCTTAGCTAGACTGCGAGTAGTTTCAGATGGCAATGCACGATTATTCAGCACAGCAGAAGAGGCCTGGCCACCAGATGCTACAGACTGGGAGTAGAGGGTCTGCACAGCTGGCTGCCGAGCATGGTGCCAGCCGTAATGGGAGACACAGGAGAAAAAGAGGCCCTCTGCCACAACTGTAGGCTACTCCAAATCTGGAGCGGGTTATACAAGAGAGGCGGAACGCGCTACAGGCAGCCTGTAGAAATTACGCTTCCAGAAAGATGATTTAAAGTTGTTTATTCTGGATACATGGATATCTTCAGCACAGCAGTCCTGCTCACAGCGCTGCCAAACAGTAATGACTCTCACATAGAATATCTGGAACAGGACACTCTACATTCTGTCTGGACATTCCAGCTCACATGCTATTAGTGTATAATGTAACTATAGTATTATTTTACTTCACTAACACTACATATCTCCCCCCTCATGAAACATTAAAAATTGTGCAAGAAAAGACTTTGAAAAACATAACACAAAGAATCTCATAGCAACACTATGACATATGACGATGGTTATATTGTACATTAGGTACTTTACAAACATTTCCAATACTCCAAACTGTCCCATTTTCCAATACCACCGCATTACGCTTTACTTCAATTACCTTTAATGTAAGAGAGAATTTGCTATCCCCTTTAATGACCACACCACTACTTTTGGTAACAACCCAATCTCCAACCACAATATTTGGCATTTTCACACCTTTTATCATATTGTAATTATCTTCAGTAAGTCTTTGTTTCTCTGTAACACTTGCCTTAACAGCATGGTGGTCTACCCATAAACGATCCTTGACAACCAACCAACTGGGATTGGCTTTCCTACCTGGTTCTCTCCCTTTCAGAGATACAAAGGGAGAAATACTCGTAATAGCATGAGGAGTAGTCCTATGTGTCCACACTAGTTTCTTTAACTCTTCTTTTCAAGATAAACCATTAGCTAATGACAATTGGATATTGTCCATTATTAGACGATTGATCCTCTCTACCATTCAATTGGCTTGTGGTCTATATAAAGCCACTCTCTCATGAGTAACTCCCCATTTTTCCATAAACGCCTTAATTTCTCTTGATACAAATTATACACCATTATCTGATACAATGGTTTGAGGAACACCTTCTTCCATGAAAACTTCCTCTAAAAATCCCATCACAGTTTTAGAGTTGATAACATTTGTTATCTTGTACACAAACCACTTTGTGTGATAATCAGTGAGTACAAAAATAAACCTATTTGCACTACCTAACTTGTTTATAGGGCCAAAGAAATCCATTGCTAACTATTCCCATGGTCTAGCAGGTAACTCAACACACACTTAAGTGACGGTTCTCTCAATGTCTTTACTTTGTCACTGTTAGCACATGCATAACAATGCTTAATCACTTCCTCAATCATGCTCTCTAACTTTGGCCACCAATATGTTTGTCTAATTCTTCTCTTCATCATGCTCCTTCCAGGGTGTCCTTCATGAGCTAGTTCAATAATTTGACTTCAACGACTTACAGGAGGTACAATGCGATTCCTTCTCATTATCTTATCATCAAATATACTCAACTCATCCTTGATATTCCAATATTATTTTAACTTACACTAGTTTCCCAACCATTCCTGATGTACTCTTTTATTCTTACTAACACTGGATCATTGTCCATTGCAACATCCCATACTTCTTTTCTTAATGCTACACATTCATGGATCTTATTTTCCTCATTCACTTCAGTTCCAAAATCATTAACTTCTGCAAGTTCATTCCTCGTAGGTAGTCGTGATAAGCAATATGCTACTACATTTTTAAGTCCTTTCAAATATTCCATTTCAAAGTTATTCTCCAAAACAGACAACATCCATCTTGATATCCTAGGAGTAACTCTACCTTCTAAACCTCTTCCTCCTTTAGATAAATGTATCAGTGGTTTGTGGTCTGTTCTAACCTTAAACCCGTGGTTCCCAAACTGTGCGCCGCGGCACCCCGGTGCGCCGTTATTCGTTGCCAGGGGCACCGCGGCACAATGTGGGAAATTACAGTGGCAGCACTAGACATTTAGAAATGACACCTGCATCATCGTTATAACTTCGCCACTTTAAGGAAACAGGAAGATAAAGAAAGGGTAGTCTGATCTGTAAGCAAAATGCAGAGTGGAGCTGCAGGGTCTCTTGGAAGGGGGGAAACAACAGCAAGGCCTCATTAACATACAAATGGTCTTTAAAAGACCTGTGAAGTGCTCGGGTGTGGCTGCTTGTGTGCCCAGGAGGTCTTATCCACAGGCTGCCACACACAACTGGGGGAGGGGACTGGGGGGGCTGAAACCCTTTGAGTTCAGTGGGTGTTGCGCGCCTGAGTCAGAGGGCACAAAGAGAACCGGCATGGAGATAATGGATAGAGGGCACGAAGGGAGCAGACATTGAGGAAAGGGGCAGTCTCAGGGCATGAAGGGAGCAGGCATGGAGGGGAGGGGCAGTCTCAGGGCACAAAGGGAGCAGGCATGGAGGAAAGGGGCAGTCTCAGGGCATGAAGGGAGAGGCATGGAGGAAAGGGGCAGTCTCAGGGCATGAAGGGAGAAGGCATGGAGGGAAGGGGCAGTCTCAGGGCACGAAGGCAGCAGGCATGGATAGAAGGGAGAGTCATAAGGCATGTATGGAGATGGCATGGACAAAAGGGGTAGTCGGCGGTCACGAAGAAAGGAGGCATGCACAGAAGGGGCAGTCTGAGGGCGCGGGGCAGGCATGGACAGAGGGGGCAGTCAGAGTGCAACAGGAAGTACACCCGAGGTCGGGCTTACATCCCCACCCACCCGTCCACCGGTAAATAAAATGGGGGGGGAGCCATGGCCAACTGCCAATTAGGTCAAGGGAGCCACGGGTCAAAAAAGTTTGGGAACCACTGCCTTAAACAGTAAACCCCAAAGAAAGTATTTAAAATGCTTGATTCCCCAACAGCATGCAAGGGCTTCTCTTTCTATTGTAGAATAACTTTTCTCAGCACCTTGCAGCCTCCTGGAAGCAAACCCAATAATCTTTTCATTTCCTTAACCAATTTGAGTTAATACCGCTCCTAATCCAACACCACTGGCATCTGTGGTCAGATAAGTTTTCCAATTTATTTCAAAATGTCCTAACAAAGGAGCTTTCATGATACAATCCTTGATCTACTCGAATGCATTCTCACACATATCATTCCATTCAAATATCACATCTTTCTTCATTTGTAACCTTAGAGGTTCTACAATCTCAGTAAAGTTTCTTACAAATTTTGAACAATATTCAGCCAACCCAAGAAAGGACTTCAGTTGATATTTGCTTTCCGGACCTGGTGCTTCTTTTATCCCTTGAACAATGCTTTGTTTGGGTTGTATACCATCACCTGATATAGTGTGTCTTAAATATGAAACAGATCTCTTCCTAAATTGACATTTCTCATGCTTGACAGTCAGTCCATATTCTTCCAAACGCTTCATCACCTTGCCTAACAACTCACTATGGTGCATTTGATTCTTCCCTGCGATCATAATGTCATCTTGGAAGTACCAGACATTTTCTAGACCTTCAAATACCTTCGTCATTACCCTCTTAAAAACTGCAGCTGCAGACACTAGCCCGAAAGGCATTCTCAAATATCGAAATGCCCCCAAGGGGGTGACGAAGGAAGTCAAATGCCTAGAGTCTATGTGAAGATTGATTTGATGATATGCTGATGTCATATCGACAACTGAAAAAACTTTTCCTCCTGACATAGCTGACAACATTTCTGAAATATTGGAGAGTGGTTGCCTGTCAACCCAAATATTCCGATTTAAATTCCTCAAATCAATACATAGCCTAACTTTGCCACCTTCCTTAGGAGCTACAACAATTGGAGCCAACCATTCAGATGATTCTATTGGCTCAATTATACCTTGACTCAAAAGCTTGTCCAATTCTTTCTGCAAGGATTCCCTCATCATGAGAGGCAAATTGCGCACCTTTTGCACAACTGGTACAGCACCTTTTTTAAGAATGATTTTGTGACAAGATCCTTTTAACAAACCTAATTCATCTTTAAGGAAAACTTTCTGTTATACATTCTTCAAATGTATCCACAGAATTCACAATATGACATTCAGGCAACGACATAATAACAGGATTTTTTTCATTTGGGTCTAACTTTATACCAAGATCTTTTTGGTGGAGCCAACCCAAAAGATTAGATCCATAATTGGTCAAGTATATTCGTCCATAAACTACTTGTTCCATAAATGAGATATTCATCTATTTCATTGCAAGTATATCTATTTTCTTACCTCCATACCCTACTGTTTTTATGTGAGGGTCAAACCAATCATCATATTGTTCCCTGGATAATATATCTTTTGATATTAAAGTGTACATACTCCCAGAGTCAACCAGCACTTTTACCTGAAAATCATTTAAATTGATAACACAATGTGGTTTCTCAAGTTTTTCATCACTTTCCATCTTCGCCACTTTAGCTTTCTCTTCCCTTGTAGTATCAACCTTGTAAACATGAGTACATTCTTCTCCATCAACAGGTACAATTATCTCTGTTACATCTTCACATGGTGATTCATGTATACATTTAACACCACTTTGAGTATATCATAACCTACACATTTTGGAAAAATTACCTTTTTTCCACAATTACGACACACAACACCGCTTGCTGCACACTTAAAACTTGTAGCAATATGTCCTGGAGTACCACAACGAAAACATTTTATTTCTCTAGTATCTTTCTTTTTCCCATCAGCTACTGTATTCTTCTTTGCTCCCTCAGAATCTTTCCTCTCCTTGCAGTATCATTAGAAGAAATTTTTTGAACAACCCAAATTGGAGATACTTCTTTGTTAATGTTCGTAGACTTTGTTTAAATTTTTGATGAAGTATCCATTTCTTTCAACCATTTTGAAGCATGTTCCATTCCTTTCACAACTTGGATTGTCGCTTCAAGATTGAGATCTTTCGTTAACAACTTTTCCCTTACTCTCTTGTCATTAGTGCACCTCACAATTTGATCTTTAATGGGAGAATCACTTAAGCTTTCAAATTTACAGGTTAGAGACAACCCACGCAGTGCTCCCACATATGTATCTATATCTTCATCTAACTGTTGCGCTCGTTGAAAAAATGTATGTCGTTCCATTACAACACTAACCTTTGTGATAAATCTTAAATCAAGCATTTTGATAGACATTTCATATACATTAATGGGTTGTCCATCTCCCACCCCAAGAGATATTCCTTGTAGATTTTCATACAACTTCCTCCCTTCAACTCCCAAGTGGTGTAGTAGTATGGCTTGCGCCTAACAGGCCCAAATTTATCCCCTCCAATAGCTAACAAATACGTGAAAAATAGTTTTTTCCATTGTTCCCAAGGTATGGGTGGTGAACCTGGAGTGGCCAAGAATTAAGGCAGGGAGTCCATGGCCTGATCAGACATTGTTACTGAAAGAACACAATAAAATAAAATAAGAAATTAAAATAAAGGATTAATATAACAAATTAACAAAACAGGCTAACACAAAAAAGTGTTTTCCATGGACTTTGTAATTTCTTGCATTTCATTTAAGTTAATTGTGTTCGGTAGGCCAGGAGTGATGAGAATTCCAAAATGGTAAATGCTGTAAATAAGGCTTGAAAGTAATGACTATAGTTCCTTTGCACTTGGGTTAGCCTTAAAGAAATGTTATTGTTGCACTTTCACAGTGTTTACTTCTCTGGGTTGGCACATTTGTTGTCAGATACATTTAAAATCTTGATAGATGGGTGCTCTGTGTACTGCCTCTCACCTTTCACTTAATTAAATATGGCCTTCTTTAGGCTTATGGTTTTAAATACGTGGTTCACAATGCAGGCCTCACAGTAGAAGATGATTAATTCCTTGCGCTTGGTAATTACAGGCTTCACACTGGGAAGATAAATGCTTCTTCCTGCTCTAGGTTGGGGTAGCTGAGGCACTAATATGCTGATAATTACAGGCTTCACACTGTGCTCTAGGTTCGGGTAGCTGAGACACTAATGCGCTGATAATTACAGGCTTCACACTGGGAAGATAATTGCTTCGTCCTGCTCTAGGTTCGGGTAGCGGAGACACTAATGCGCTGATAATTGCTGCCCTCACACTGGGAAGATGATTGATTCTTTCTCAGTGCTACCACTTAAACAATTACTGCTCTCATGCTGGCTTTAGAATGCTCCTCGCCCCTCGCCTTGCGCTTGATAATGGCAGCTCTCACGCTGAGAGGATAATTTATATTCTCACGCTTCAAGTTCAGCTCATGCAGACCACTTAAACAATTGTAGGTCTCGTGCTGACTTTGGAATGCTCCTCTGGAATGGTCCTCGTGCTCAGGCAGCCCACTTAACAATTACAAGCCTCGAGCTTGTTCAGACATCTCTTGCGCTTTAGCTCATTGTAATGTCAACTCTTCTCAAATCAAGGTTAAACTTCTTTATTGGCAACTCTGCTACCAGTATAACAGCAACATCAACAAGGCGAGACTCCTCAATAACTGTCCCGAAAAGAATCCCCCGTACATTCCTATTCCCGTACATTCTTATTCCATTGGTGATGCCTCTAGCATTCCAAGCATGGAATGCTCCAACACCACACATCTTCCCCCTTACAAAAAAAAACAAAAAACTATATACAGTATTATAAAAACAAGAATAATCTAAATCGAACATATAATCTCTGAGTTTGTGAAATAATCCTAATCCAACATATAATCTCAGAATTTGTGAGGAGTATGAACAATTCTTCCAAATCATTCCAAACTCCTTGAATCCTTAATAACTCTACCCAACTTTCCCAGTCTCTTTGAACCTTCATAAACTCGTGGTTCACACAATTCATTATTTCCCAAATCATCAGCCTGTCCACTTCCTGGACCACTCTCCTCTTCTGTTTCCATTCCTTCCTCTACTTCATCCCCCCACAGCCATTCATCAAACACGTCTGCAGCTCCACCAGCAGCCCAGCTCCACCAACATCCATCTCCTGCATATTGTACACTTGTTGTGCCTTAATGATGTTTTCCTCAACTCTTCCCGGTGACCATTCTACATGTTTGGTACTTTCCATCCATTTCATGTTGTCTCGCGTTACCGGCTTCCTACCTCTTATCGTCACAATTGTTTTCAACCTAGTGAGAGAAGGTGTGAGACGATAATCCCACAACATCTTCTCCCTCTCAACTTCCCAATGTGTAATTCCACTTTTTTTGTAAAACTCCTCTACAAAATCAATGTCAGTCAAATTCCAAACCATCTCAGGACCTTCTACAGGTGACAATGGTGTTAAACTTAAACCCGAATCAGCACACTCCTTGCAGTCCCTCATTACACTTTCCACCTCAATATCTACACCTGGCCACGAATATGAACTTTTCCCACTCTTCTTTGTCCTAACTACTCCGAAACGTCCTTCATGACATAAATCTACTACTCTTTTCCTCAAAATCCCAGGTGGTATGACTTTTCCTCCTCTGTAAATAAAACCTGATTCTACACTCAACTCACTCTTCACTTCCCAAAAACACCTATCTTCTTCTGCATTCAGTTTCCTTTCACTCCAACCTTCTAACATCTTCTCTTTTATTCTCTCCATCAACTCATCTTTTCCATAATGCAGAAGCCACTCTTCTTTATCAATTGACTTCTCGAACTCTTCCTCCACAACAGCAATTTGAAACTCAACCCACTCACCCCTAGGTACTTTCTTAATCGGTAAGGGCACACTACTCAAATCAAGGGTCTTCCTTTCTGTTACATTAAAAAGAACTCCTGCTGGTGTCAAACTCCTTGATGCAAATCCAATAACTACTTCTTCCTCTCCACCTTCATTTTTTTGTTAAAACCGCATCCATGCATACCGATGACTCAAACTTCTCAATTATACCTGATGTTTCCAACCTTATTAGTTCTTTTCCCAATTCCTTCCTTCCTGTAAACGTGACGTTTCTGACTTTATAATTTAAACGAACAGCATTCTCTTCCAATTTTATCTCATGTTTGAATTCACCCAACACCATAACTTGCTCTTTTGCATTCGGATTTAGTATTATATCCAAGCTTGCCTGATCTTTCCACCCTAAAACACTTGGTCCATATTCCGCAACATACATTCTTCCCTCTGCTACACTCCCCTTAAACTCAAATGTGACATCTCTATACCCCACCATAGGAATGCTTTTCCCATAGAATCCTCTAGGATTCATGTCACTTTTCATTAGTTCAACACCAATTCCCTTCTCAAATTTTTCCTTCCACATATCCAAATTAACTATAGTATATGGCGATCCTGAATCTGCTACTAATATCACTTTTACCCCATCCACTTCAATTTCACATCTGGGTTTACATCTTTCTTTACTTTTTACATCCAAGATAAAATCTCTTATCATAAAAATGTCATCGTCTTTATCTGAATTGTCTTCCTTAGCTTGTTTTCTCAACTCATCTTCTTCCTTTGTCACATACTTTATCCTTGTAGTTTTATCTCCTCTATAACAAACTCTTGCATAATGACCAATTAAACCACACACTGTACATTTCTGATCTCTTGCTCTACATGCTTGACTGTTCGCCAAATGTGTATAACTTCCACACCTAAAACATGCTAAATTAGTTGTGCTTCCTCTTCTATATTCATTTTTTGTTGCTTGTAAATAATTTTTTCCCGTCTTTTCTTCATCAAATTTATCTCTCTTCTCTGCACCAACGCCGCTTGCTCTTATAGTTTTTCTCACAGCACACACTTCTTCTTTATCTTTTCCTTTCTCTTCTTCCAGGGCTGCTTTTGCACATCTGACTGATACTTCAGCCTTTCCTACTACCGCTAGCACCTTTTTCAGTGTTCCATCTCCCATGGTCCAATAATCTTTCTTGCACCCTTTTATTGTTTGTGAGCATAATGACTTGATCCCTTATTAATTCTTTTTCTATCTGTCCAAATCTACATTTCTCCGCCATTCTTTTCAAAACGCTCAAGTAATCATCAATCTTCTCATCCTGTTCTTGCTTTCTCCTGAAAAACTTGTATCTGTCAATTGCCACACATACTGTTGGTGCATAATATCTCTCTAAATCGTCCAAAGCATTCTCATATACATCCGTTTCTTCTTCACCTCTTTCCTTCTTTTGCATCCGCACATATTGCCTGATTCCCTCTGGTCCTAAGGAATGTAGCAAAATCCCTTTTTTAATTTCAGGTGTCATTTCTTCATTTTTGATAGTGAACATGTAATTATTGAAATATACTTTCCATTCTTGCCATCTTATTTTTTGGTTCTCCAGGTTCTGTTAAAAATGGTATTGGTGGCGTTAATGTAAATGTTTGTGATGCACACATTTGCCTTTCAATTTTTTTTTTTTTAAAGTTAAGTTTGTAATTCTCTTTTCCTTCCTCGTTAGCGTTTGTTGTGAATAATAACACTAATACTACTTGCTAATAATGTTTCTTTTCCTTATTCCCTTGCTGTCTCTTTTACTTCCTTTCTCTCGTGTTTTTTCCTCTTAACAGTCTTTTCTTCGATCACAATGTGTTTCTTCTGCCTTGTTTAAATTCTTTTTTTGTTTTTATTTTTTTACCTCACAATATCTCAATTGTTTTCTTATGTTGACATATGACTTCTTCTGTCCATTAATAACACTCTGCTGTGTTTTTACACCTTAACGATGTTTCCACGATCTTCACGATACTTTAATGTCGTTTTTTCCTCTAAACACCTCAAAATGGCCGCCAACATGATGACGACATACGCTTCCACTTCACACGTTATCTGCTTCTTACACGCGATAACTTCCTTGTCAGGTCTCGTGCTTGCGTGTCTTCAATCAGTCCTCAATTGCGCTGCAAATGACGCTCTTGTCCGAGACTCTCTTCCTCGTGCACATCATCCGCTCCACGCCTCGCGCTCTATTTTCCTCGCTCAAGGTACTGTAGCATTCTCGTTATTTCTCTTTAAAACGCCGCTCGTAACTTTTCCTTTCAGCGACTATTTCTGTTCAGCGATTCTCCTTTTTCTCCCCTTACTCCTCACCTCAGTTCTTCCTTAAATCAATCTTTTTTAAATCCTTGACCTCTCCTTAAATCTTAGAATTCTTCTTCGTCAGTGGGTCCTCGCAGAGTTGCCTATCCTCCGTCCCCACTTTGTAATGTCAACTCTTCTCAAATCAAGGTTAAACTTCTTTATTGGCAACTCTGCTACCAGTATAACAGCAACATCAACAAGGCGAGACTCCTCAATAACTGTCCCGAAAAGAATCCCCCCGTACATTCCTATTCCCGTACATTCTTATTCCATTGGTGATGCCTCTAGCATTCCAAGCATGGAATGCTCCAACACCACACTCATGCAGGCCTTTTAAATAATTACAGGCCACAACGGTAATTACAAGACACTTGATATCACGGTGAAAGATCAGAATAAATAAACACTTCCTTTCAAAGTAAATCCAGGCACGTTATTAAAAGACAGTAGAAATGCATCCAGTGCGCAATATTAATTGAATAAAAACGATCTTACCAGCATGTAGCTCGATTGTTTAAACACTTTTCTTTTTTATTAGTCCAAGGGTGAAGATATCCCCAGTCTGTCCCTTGCACAGATACAGCCTGTCGCCATAAAATGTAGAAACTAAGCTTCCAGAAAGATGATTTAAAGTTGTTTATTCTGGGTACATGGATATCTTCAGCACAGCAGTCCTGCTCACAGCACTGCCAAACAGTAATGACTCTCACATAGAATATCTGGAACAGGACACTCTACATTCTGTCTGGACATTCCAGCTCACATGCTATTAGTGTATAATGTAACTATAGTATTATTTAACTTCACTAACACTAAGCAGCCACAACAACATGCAACCACATTGGAGGAAAGGACCCAGACACTTTCCGAGGGCTCCTCTGCCACATGGCCGTCCAGTGCGTGGTCCAGGCGACCCCTGTATGTTACTTAATCTGAAGTGGCAACTACCATGAAGACCACATGGCAGGGCGGAGTGTGCTGGAATCAATGGGAGCCCTCCAGCGCACTGCTTGAGATGGTGCTGCCGACATAGTGGTGAGAGAATGCCTGGGCAGCTCAGTGCTTTCCCACACAGTTGGACTAAGCCCTGTGCACTCTTTACTGTGAAAATGGGGGGGCACTGATGGGCTGGTTTCTCACAACATCTACGAATCTTAAGCTGTGATAAGCTGGTGATATTTGCAGGTAGTTACCAAAACATTTTACTGTCAGTTTTGGCGGAAACATGTTGTCCCTACGCTCTCATGCTGTTCAAGATATCACTATTCCCTTTCTCCTCCCCCCTTATCATTTAGCATACACTCCTTAGTTCATGCTGTGTTCACCTGAAGGAAGTGCCCCTACCTGCAGGCCGTTGACAGGAAGCACAGTTCACTCCCTCCTGCTGCGATTCCCATGTACACGTGTGCACCTACCCCAACTTACACATGCCGACCACTAACATAGTCACCTCGAATATGAGGGGCATGCACACGCCCTCGCACTGCTCTGCTGTTTAACTCCTACCTTAAACATAGGTCAGACCACACTGCATTATTGCAGGAAACACATATCACGATACCCGAGACCTGCACGCTCTGGCACAGATGGCGGGGTAGAGTGTTTGCAACAGATTACTCTGCATATGCCAGGGGAGTTATTATCTGGATGAGACCAGGTGTTCCCTTTGCGGTGGAGGAGATGTAGGTGGATAGGAGAGGCCGTGTATTTGTGCAGGTGCTTGCTACTCTGGACCGTGTATGCACCTAAAACGTATCAGACGGCCTTTCTACACACAATCTCTGGCATATTAGCCCGCTGGAGCACCATCCCCTGGCTCATGTGGGGAGACAGGGGAGGGGACTTCAACGCTGTCATCAACTTGATACTGGATTTGTGATTTCCATTGTTTTCTCGCACAGCTGCCATGTCTAACACCCGGGCTTTGGGAGACTGGCTGCAGCATTGGTGCTTAGCTGATGTGTGGAGCGCATCGAACCCTGATGCTCCTGTGTACTCTTTTTACTCCTTGCCATACAATCTCCATGTCCCTATTGACCGCATCGTGGGCTCGACTGAGCTGCTCCGAGCTTGTTGGCGCACAGACTACCTGGGGCGCACTCACTCGGATCACAGCCCCTAAGTTCTCCAGCTAGAATGGGATGGTGCTGGACAAGAAACACATGTCTGGCGCCTCCAACCGGCGGCTAGAGAGAATCCGCCTTTTCAGACGCTGCCACGGCAGACTTCTTCTAAACAAATGCCGGCTCCCCTGCCAAATGAGGGTAGGAATGGGAAGCATTCAAAGTCACGATCAGGGAACACTGCATGGGACTCAGCTGGGGTATCCGCAAACAGCTTGATGGCGACCTCATGCGTATTGAACACTCTCTTCTGAAGATGGAGTCTGACGCAATGGCAGACTCAGGCTGTGCTCGGCGTTCAGCAGATGCAGGGCAAGTACATGCGGAGCTGTTAGAGCGAATACTGTGCCTGAATTACTCTCCGCTTTCAGTCTGCACTCACGCAGCTGAGGAGCAAACGGGAAGTTTGCTGGCGGGGCTCATCAGTCAGGAGCAGGCAAGGCACCCTATCTTTTCGCTGCGGTCCCTCTTTGGACGGCTGCTGCATGCCCAGCTGGAGATACATGGGGAGCTAGCCAAGCACTACACAGCTTTATATGAGTCTGCTACCAACGTTTGCCTGGCTGACCTAGTGGTTTTCTTTTCCACCATTCGGTTGCCCACCATCACGCTGTAGCAACAGGCGGAATTGGAAGAACCAATCATTCTCCTTGAAGTCAGGAAAGCAATCAGAGCTCTGGCCAAGGATAAGTCTCCCGGACTGGATGGGCTGCCAGCAGAATATTACAAGCATATGCTCCTGCGCTGGCCCCCCGCCTGCTTGCCTGAGGCGTCACTTGAAGCCTCTACACTCACAGGCTCTCTCCACAAATCTTTGCTTGTTTCCCTGCCCAAGCCAGATGGGAACCCACGCTATTGGGTTCTTACCGGCCACTGGTACTTCTAAACACCAACTATAAAATCCTGGCCAAAATACTGCCGGACAGTTCGGCCCCCCTAGTGCCCTCTCTGGCGCACACTGACCAGTCTGGGTTTGTGTCCTCTCGGAACACGTCCCTCAACTTACACCACTTCTTCCGGGTGACCAAGTACTCTGCTTTACGCTGGCCTCACTCGGGTGCCTGGTGCTTGACTTGGAGAAGGCATTTGACACACTGGAATCGGAGTTTCTGTTTACTGCCTCACCCCACTACGGTCTTGGAGCTCGCCTTCTCCACCTAGTGTGGCTGTTATACACCTCTCCGTCTGTCAAAGTCAAGACAGGTACCCTTGTGTCAGAGTCTGAGCACATTACTCGTAGTAGCAGGCAAGGATGCCCACTGTCACCCATTCTCTTCTCGTTGGCCACAGATCCATTTGCGAAGGCAATCCGTAAGAGTTGGGAGGAGAGGGGTATTCGCCTGGGTGATAGGACGCATGCTATCTCCCTGTATGCAGATGATTTGCTCTTGTACATCCGGGGCATAAGGGGATACCTGCCAACCTAGCACGTATCCTCAATGATTTCGCACCCCTTTCTGGCCTCAGAGTGAACTTGGCAAAATCTTGCTTATACCTGTTCAAATCAACTTGCTCCAGCCCTGCAATGTTCATCAATGGCACGCCCGTAAAGTGGCAACCTACTGTCTTATGTTATCTTGGGGTACGAGTCTATCATCAGCCAGTTAGAGGGGATAGCAGCCGTCAAGTCGCAAATGCTTTTCTGGCGTAGTTTATTCATGACCATCATGGATACATAGCACTGCCTAATATGGTGGCCCTGCTAGGTTATATACTTCTTCACTAACTTGCCAAAATAAATCAGACCTCCTATCTTCTGATCTTTTGAATGCGTCATTCGTAAGTTCATATCGAGTGGGTCGCGGTGCAGGGTCGCCTTGTCCAAGCTGTACTTACTGGCTGGACACGGAGGTCTTGCAGTGCCCAGCATGGAGAACTACTATCTAGCGGCATAACTACAATGAGTGGCTAGATGGACCAGTGAACTGCATCTCAAGGACACAGCCGCGCTCACACCAGAGTGTATACACTCGTCGGTTCTAGTGCTCTTTCACCCCGAGAGAAAAGGGGGGCGCTGTCCAGATGATGTTGGAAGTGGCGTACAAGTGCTTCTAAGTCCCTAGTATATGGTACTAAGGTACCAAGGGAATAGGTACACAAACGGTCACCCAGGGGCTGCAGCATGTATTATGCCACCCATGAAAGGCCATTAAACTGTGACTACAGGCCTGCCATTGCAGCCTATGTGAGCTGGTGCTAGCACCACTCACCACAGATATAAGTGTCCTTATATCTGAAGTCACTGCACTTAAAACCTATATGTCACACATACGGTAGCCCTTTCAATCTTGAAGACAGGGTGCTGGGTTATAAGTGTGAGGGTGCCCTGCATCAGCAGGACACCAACTACAAACCCAGAAGACGATTCTCCAGGCTTTGTAAGGGTGGTCAGCCATTTTATACATATAGTGGACATCAACTCAATTACGAGATGTCTAACTATATAGTGGCTGCACTGAAACCGGTCATGTTTGGTAACAAGCATGTAGATATTCTGCCCCCAACACCGATTCCAGTGTTGGATATAGTATTCCATCGACTGGGGGGTTCTCCTGGGGAGCCCCCCTGTATTCCTGGTATAAGTCTTTCAGGGTATAACAGCAAGCTAGTGCTGCTGCTGACCACAGACATGATTCTGCCCTCCTGCTGCTGAGTCAGGCTTGAGCAGGGGAAGGTAGAACAATAGGTTTCCTATCACAAGGAGGTGTGACCACCTCCCAGATAGGACTTAGTGCATTGGGCTGGGGTGGGGCGCTTTCTAGCGCCACCAGACTGCTTTGAAGGGCACATTTGGTGCCCTCCTTGCATACTCCAGTTGAAACCAGTTCAGGGAGCTGTTGGCTCCTGCTCTGGTGTGAAATAGGACAAAGGATATGGGATATCCCTCTTCAGTCCAGCCCCTCCATTAGGAGGGACTTCTAAACTGTCCCAACACTTTCCTTTAGGTACGAAAGGGTTTACCTGTGGGTGGCTCTTCAGATTCGTCGGGAGACAAGAATCAGATCTGAAACCACTTCTACTTCTACCATCTTGGCACTCTGGAGTTCATTAGACTTCGCTTTGAGAACCGAGACTGCATCTGGGAAGATTCCTGATGCTCCTGGTCTCGACATTCTGCCAGTCTTGTGCGTCGTCTGGGCCTGTGCTTCATCCAGGCCTGTGAGCATCAAAGACACCCAAAGGAATCTCTCTTGGAGTGAAGGAGTCACTCCACTGCATCTGCAGGAACCACAACTACTCTGACATGGTCTGCAGCTTCTTGATGTCCTCCAGACTTCGAAAGGTCCAACAGCACAGGTGGTGGTTCTACAAATCCCTCGAGGGCCTGTCTTTTCACCGAGTTTGAGGCCAGTATCCCTCGGCAGAACAGCTGGAACAGCCCCCCTGTGCACCCTATCGACGTCTCCTCCATTGTGTTCTACGGCAGTTTCTGATGTCACTTTGCACCTATGCACCTGGCTTCCCTAGTGAAGGTATCCTGGATCCTGGGAACATGGGTGGAGTGACTCTCCAACCTTCCATCTTCCACTGGGTTTCTTCAGGGACCACTGGGAGGGCTCCTTCTTGAAAACTGCAATCTCGACTTCCCCATTGACTTGCATTGAGTACGCGGCTGTGTTTCCACTCTGCACACAGCGTCCATGGGTTCCTGGGTTCTTACCTTGAGTAGTTCCTTGGGTCTCAGCTCTTCTAAGTCTTCTGGGTCAAGTCTTGACTATGGTCACAGTTGACATTCCACTTTATTAGTATATGGTTTGGTCTCCCCCTGGAGACCACTGTGTATTTGTGCTGCTTACCCGTTCGCCTTTTGAAATTTGTGTGCATTCTGTTTATATCTCTGTATAGGATATATACCAAGGTGTTAGTAAGTGTGTATAGGAAATAAAAGTATTTTTATAACTACACAGTGTGGTTCATTTTCGTTTAACCCCTCACTACATGATTAGTACTGGTAAAAGAAGCTGCTTAACACTCCTTCTCCACTAAGCCTGAAGGCTGCTCTCCACAACTACCACTTAGAGAGCATTACTATAGTTGTCTAAGACCACTAAAATCACCATAAGTGTTGTCTAGACTAGTGCAGGGTGCTTCACTTAAATAAGTGTGCACCATATACTAAGCCAGTCTCCTACAGCCCTGCAATACATAATGGCAAATGCTAAGCAAGTAGTTGCTTGGGGCTGAATTCAAGACTATGCACCAAACTGTTGCCAGAATCGTTAACACCTGTGATGGATGTGCCTTGACACTTAAGCTGAAATACTACATGTATCTGTATGGCATGTTATGTTAAAGAACCAATAAAATTTTTTAACAAAAATAATAGGGGGGATTATGGTTACAGAGTTCATAGTTCGTGGAGGGTTTTTAACTGACCTAAGGGCTGCACACAAGTATTCCTATCTACCTAGTTGAACATATTTGCAAATTAATGTCTAGTATTTAGTAATGTGTGAGTAACAAAGTACTTTTCCACTTTACAAGAAAAAGCAGTGACTGGGCAATGATTTATTGAATGCTGTTGGATACAGCGAGCTGGGGAGTACTAGCCCAAATCCCGAGCACGCTGATGTCAGTCTCTTTTTGTGACTTTCCACACCAGAAGCATGGATCCATGAAGTGTGTGGACCTAGGACCCTGAAAAGTGAATTTCCCTGCACCTAGAAATCCATTTGCAGAGCGAGGAGGATGAGTGAGTCAGTAAGGAATCTGGGGCTAGATAAAGTATCTACCAGATGTGGTGTTACCAAAGGTAAGTAACTTGTTCATCTAATAGAGACTTCTAGCTGCAGATTCCTTACCTTAGAATAGATACCCAAGCAATACCTCCCCGGAGGAGGTCTTGCCAACTGATTTAGATCACAAAGAACTGCTGGACTGAGTGGCAAAGTGCCCGGCCTGATGGACCTGAATGTTCTGGCAGTAGTGATCTGTGAACGTGTGCAGTGAGGACCATGTTGCTGCTTGTTAGAGGTCCAGAATTGGAACTCCGTGGGGTAGCAGCCTTTCCTCTGGTGGAATGAGCACGCAAGCCCTCATGGGGTTGCTTCCTGGCAAACGCGTAGCAGATCTTAATGCAGAGCATGATAGCATGATCTATCGGGAAATAGTTCTTTCTGCAAGGCCTTCTCATTTGGGGGCCAGAAATACCACATGAAGAGTTGGTCAACCACCCAGAACGGTTTTGTGCGGTCAAGGTAGAATGGCAATGCCCTTTTAGGGTCTAGCTGGGAGAGGCTCTCCTCTTCCTTAGAGAGGTGAGGAAGAGCGTAAAAGGTAAGCAAGGACATGGACTGGACTACATGGTGCAGGATGACTAACTTCGGCACGAAAGATGCTCAAATTCGAAGGACCACTTTGTCTGGGAAAAAGGAGATGTACTGAGGCCGACATGCCAATGCAGATATAACCAAGGCTCTTCCCACTGCTGAAAGAGACCTTGCAGGACCTACATTTGGAGACACCATTCACATTCAGCTAGGCATCTTTAGCTGAGTTTAAGAGAGCCTGACAGGTATTGAGCTACTAGAGAAATTCCCTAACCTTTCAGCCATCTCCAGAAGTGCATGGGCTCCTATCAGAGGCTCTACGACCCCACCCCAACCTGTTTGTTGCAGTATCACATGGCAGTAAGCAGTGTTGTCCGTGAACACCTGCACTAACCCTCCCCTTGATGGAGTGTAGAAATGCTTTCAATACCAATTGGATTGCATAGAGCTCCAACAGAATGATGTGGAGTCGGGATTCCGCTGGAGACCAGAGTCCTCTGATCACCTCTCCCAGATTGTCGACCCATCTTAGGAGTGACACGCTTGTCACTACTGCCAGATCTGGATGGGGAAGGGAAAGGAGTCTGCAGCCGACCCAATCATGATCCGTCAGCCACCACTGCAGATCCTTTGCAGTGGCCTCTAAAAAATGGACCATATCGGAAACATTCCCAAGATGCTGAGCCCACTGGAACTTTAGCTTTCACTGCAGAGCCCGTATACGCCAATGGGCATGCGTCGCTAGCAGGATGCAGGAGACCATGAGGCCCAGGAGCCTCTGAGTCTGTTTTACCAAACACCAGGAAACCCAGAACAGAGGCTCAAATTTCAGTATCATAACCTGAATATCCTGAACTTGCTGTTCATTGTAGTTTGGAGGTGGGAGACGACTGACTGAGATGAGCTTTGCTTTAACAGTCAGTCTTCGATAGGGGAAGACTGGTACTCCTGATCTCCGCAGATGAGCTGCCACCACGCCATCACCTTGGTGAACACTCAAGGGGCACTGGTACAGCCAAAGGGGAGCATGGCAAACTGAACATGCTCGTGGCCTTCCATGAACTGCAGGTAATGTCTGTGGGCAGGCAGGACGGGACTGTGGAAGTATGTGTCCTGCAAGTTCAATGCTACCATCCAGTCTCCTGGGTCCGAAGCAAACAGGACTTGAGTGGGCGTGAGCATTTTGAAATTCTCATTTTTCAGTAAGAAATTAAGAAGGCGCAGGTGAAGGATAGGAGGAAGGTCTCTGTCCTTCTTGGGTGTCAGAAAGTAGCTAGAAAAAGAACCACAATCTACTTCTGATACGGGCACCCTCTCTAAGGCACCCTCAGCCTAGGGAGCTACCACTTCCTGGCAGATTAATGAGAGATGGTCCTCTGTCAGCCTGTCGCAAGAGGGTGGGATGGGTGATGGGGTAGCCACAAATGGGAGGGAGTAAAGCATTTTGGACAATCCAGAGAACCCAGTGCTCAGATGTTAATGACCTCTAGTGGTGCAGGTGATGGCGTATCCAGCCTCCCACAGGATTCCCATGAAGGGCAGAGGGCAAACAAAAGAGGCTTGGAGGCTGTGGCTGCCGGTGGTTGGACTGGTTGGACCTCTGGCTACCTGACCCACAAGGGTTGTGGGCCCTGCATCCTTGACCACCAAGGGCTGGGAAGCTTGCAAGCTGTGACGGCTGGGCGGGTAGACACAAAGTTGGAAGCTCCTTCCGTAGCCACGAAAGACGAACTGGGGTTGGTGAGGGGCAATGGACCGCCCCAAGGACCTGACCGTAGCCCTGCTGTCCTTGAAGCGCACCAGCTAAGAGTCTGTCTTGTCTCTGAAGAGATCAGAGCCATCAAAGGGCATGTCCAGGAGCAAGGCGTGGACCTTCTCCCGAAAAGCCAGTGGCACTCAACCAGGCGTGGCACCTAAGGGCCACTGTGATGAAACCGCTTTGACTAGTGAGTTGGTCAGATCCAGCCCACAGCGTATGGCAAGCTGAGCTGAGTCTCTCCCATCAGCAATAGCTTGGTAGAGTATGGCTTGGGCCTCCTACGAGACCATAGGCAGTCTATGTGCAACCAAATCCCAGAGCAGGTGGTAGTATTGGCCCAAAAGGCTCACGGTGTTCACTAATAGCAGTGCCAGACTGGCGAGAAAAAACATCTTTCCCAAGGTATTCAGGGGCATATCATTGAGGAAGAGCGGTAAACATCGCTAAGGGCACTTAGCGTGATTCTGTTTATCGCTGTCTAACACTGAATTACATCTCCTCGTTAGCAGCATATTATCAAGGCATGCGAACTGGCGATGTAATTCCAGCGATAGACTGCTAGAAACAGAAACATCGCCTGAAATCTAGCGATAATAATGGAGATGCTTGCTGATAGGGGAGTGTGGTCGTAACATGGCGATCCACCTCCCATTATCAGCATAGCTAAGTCGAAGTACAAGCAGACGTAAAATTCATGCAATAACCGCGGTTAGCGTGGTTTGTTACATTGCTGGGGCCGCATTGTTAATAATATGAAGGTCTGTCTGCCACCTAAATCATGCAGACATTGTGAGGAATGCCCATTTTGCATGTCATTAGCGATAATAATCGCTGACATGCAAAATGGAGAGAAAACGGCTACTGCATCAAGGAAACACGCGTTAGCGTGTCCTTGAAAATAGAGAGATGTTTTTTTCGCCGCTTTTTGGACGAAATCGGCTGCTAAAGCGGCAAAAATGGGCTTATAAATATGCCCCTCAGTCTTTTAGATTCCCTGTCAGGTGGAGTGGTAGGAAATGCTCCAGGATTTACTAAAAGTGCAGGTCTGGGCAACCTAGCTCTACGGGTAGGAAAGTACAGAAATTGGGGTCCCTAGGAGCAGGCAATAGGGGCTGGCATTTGTCCTATTCACAGGAGCAGGGCTTGGACCAGGCCATGGGTAGGATTTCTGTGAGGGCTGATTTAAACAGGAGAAGAGGTTTGGATGGGATGACTCTCAGCTGAAGCACCTCTGTTAGGTCATTTGTCTTGACAGCCACAGAGGGGAGCTGAAGATCTAAGACCTCGGTGGCCCTCCTCACCAGCATAGTAAATGAAGCTACCTCCTCCGTAGCCATGGTAGGAGGACAGACCAGGTCAGTATCTGGAGAAGCGTCCAATCGGCTGGTGTTTGCCATATCCTCACATCAGGTGTCCCCAGTGAGATCTAGGGACAGGGATTCATCAGGATTCAGTGGCCGCTCCCTATCATCCCCAAGTCCTAGCCCATAGGAATAGCGCACAGACATGACTTCGCCAAGTCAGCGCTGGAGTTGGCGACGACGACTATCCTGTTTTGTATTGGAGCTGAGAATAAGTATGAGGACTTCTCTGTCGGATGGTTGTAGGGCGTGTCAGCAGTGGATGGAGCAGCAGGTAAGGTCAAGGTGGCAAGACCAGCACCAGTCCTGATCCAGCCATGTGTCCAAGCAGCCCAACTGGTGCAGGAGGCAAACCCGCTGGCAGAGGGGGCCATCTCGAATCAGTGAGGTCCAAAGATGCTCCAGGGTGGACAGTCTGGCCAAAAAGGAGGTGCACGGCCTCATAAAATCCACTGAGTTGGGTGGGGGTCTCTCTGGCTCTGCGAAACTCGGGGAGACGCAAAGACAGTCCAGGCGCAGACTAAACCGTGGAGCCAGGGTTTGAATGGCGACGCTTTCTCGTTTCGTCAGATGACTTCAATGGACTAGGCGAAGTTGAAGACCTCTTTGGCTTCATTTTCTTCTTATGCTTGTGGATCTTAACCGAAAGCCCAGACGGTTTAGACTGCTTTCACTTGGAATGGCTCTGCGACCGATCTCAGGACCCTCCTCTCGACCAGGATTGAGACCATTGCGGTGTCGCACATCTAGAAGCAAGGAGGTTGAGCAACTGCTCCCTCAAGGCTGTGTGGTACATGGCGCAACAGTCGACGCAGGTCTTGGCATTGTGCTCATGCTTGAGACAGCGAAGGCAGGTGTGGTGTGGATCTGTCACCGCAATCTGGTGGTGACAGGCGCTACAAGGCTTGAAACCAGCTTTCTTATGGACAACCCTGCTACCCTAGGAAACAATTAAAACAAATCTTTAACAAAAGTATCGAATAAAGGTCAGTAAAAAAAGTGATTGAAGGCAGGTAGCTCTTCTCGGGCCTGCGCTGACTGGGGCGGGAAGAACAGAACTGATGTCACCACACTGGTTGGCGCCTACCGGAGCGCAGGGGCACTGTTCATAAAAAATATCCACATTCAGTCTTACGCTTGGGGCTAATTCTATAGTAAGGAATCTGTGGCTAGAAGTCTCTATCAGATTGAAATAGCTAGCTCATCCCTTAAGCTGCAAGATTAAAGATAAACATGGTATGATGTAGGCACCTGGAACCTACCTTGCCACTTGCCTGTGACCTCCAGTTCCTGCTTGTTCCAGACTGATCCAGTGACACCGCATTTGCCAGGGTTTTCCAGACCGGGTTTTTCCACTCACCTTTCTTCCCGCCAACAGAAGCCCCATCCACCCCAGGACGTACTTAATGCAGGCCTCAGTACGATTGCACAGTAGACACCCACAGCAGCCACGCTCCTGGCAGCCAAAGGAAGGCCCATCTGTGCCTGGACCGTGCCGAGCTCCATAATCACTGGCACTCACGCTCCCAAAGATACACAATCGCCGAGCTCTACAACCTTGACCCCAGAAGCTGCAACAAACACTGTCCCCAGCATCGACCCACGCTCCACAGTAGGACCTTTCACCTGCACCCACTGCCACTTCACTTGCCAATGCACACACACCAGCCCACCGAACAGCCCCATCTCAAACACACCACAGACTCCACCTGAACAAAAACACAAACTCACATGTGCCCTTCTCAACACACACTCACTATGTAAGCTTTCCACTGAATTATGGGACACCCGTCATCGTCTTCCTCACTGAGACCTGGCTCGACCGCACATTCACCCCAGACATTGACAAAGCAATCCCTAATGGATATAAAATTACTCACCAGGACCGCACAAACAAGCAGGGAAGAGGGACAGCCATCATCCACAAAGAGACCATACAGTAAACCACCATCACTAATAACACCATCACCCCTGGAACATTTCAGCTTCAAGTTCCACAAAGACAAAAAGACAACCATCAGAGGTACCCTTGCATACCGACCCCCAAGACCGCGCTTCAGCTTTTGCAACACCATCGCAGACTTCATTGCACCATTAGCCTTAGACTCCAAGGACTACATCTTTCTCAGAGACCTAAATTTCCACATTGCAAACCCTAATGACAAAAACACTGCACACCTCCTTGACAGTATGAGCAGCCTCGGATTGACTAACAAAGTCTAAGACACTACACTCACCGCAGGACACATGCAGGACCCATTTTTCACTTATAGCAACCGCGTCAAATACAGCCATGTTACAGAACCCAAACGGACCGATCACTCCATCGTCCTCTTCAGCATCTACAGCCCCTGCACCACCACTCCCAAGATGACCAAGGCCACCCACCGGAGCTGGAACAAAATCTCAGAGACCAGCTGGGTGAAAGCCCTCAACACCTCCAGCCCTGCTACCGCCACCAACCTCAAACAGGGAGTGAAAGGCTTCAAAACCTGGATCACCAACTGTGCAGACAGCATCATCCCCATCAAAAACATCATCCAGAGAAAATCCTCTAAAAAGGTCAGCTGGTACACCAAAGTACTCAGAACAGAGAAACGGGACAGCAAACAGTTGGAGAGGATATGGCTCGCCAGCAAGGACACCTCTGACAGGGCTGCCTTCAAGACCTCTATCAACCTCTACCGCAGCCTGCTGAGGGCAATAAAGAAGACAGACCATACCGCATGCATCAAACCCAGCGTCAACAACACCAAGGAATTTTTCAACATCGTTAAGGAATTCTTCAACCCGGCTGCCAGCAAAAACAACATCATACCCTCACAGGACCTGTGTGACAACCTTGCCCACTTCTTCCACTACAAGATTGCAACCATATACATAAACTTCAAACCCAACCCACACCCACTGACTTCCTTGACAGATACACCACCACCACCGTAACCGACACGACCCACACACTGGCCACCTGGAACAGCCCCTGCACCCAGGACACCACCTCCACCATGAAATCCATCCATTCAGCAGATTTTACAAACCCAAGTCTGCACAGCATCTTTAACTTCTGAAACCAAAGGACCGGAGAGGAACTCATTACCGTACTCAACACATCTATCACCACCGCAACATTTCCCGATGGCTAAAACACACCGAAGTCAGACCACTACTCCAAAAACCCTCAGCTGATCCCAGAAAACTGCATATATGACCCCGTTGGCCAACATCGTCAGATCCCATGGTCTCATTATTATTCCCTACACAGATGACACCCAAAGGATCCTCTCACTCACGACGACACCACCACCACAAGAACCAACTTCCACAGATGCATGACAAACATCGTCGACTGGATTAAGAAGAAATGCCTGCAGCCTAACACGGACATGACCGAATTACTGATCTTTGACAACAGCAGCAACACAATAAATGACTCCTGGTGGGCATCAGACCTAGGACCTACATCCACTCCCTCCGACCATGCCAGAAACCTCTGAATCATCGACAAGCTCACCATGAAATCACAGATCAATGCCATCTCCAGTGCCTGCTTCCGCACTCTATGCATTCTATGTCAGATCGTCAAATGGATACCCCTACACATGAGATACACTGTGACACAGGCCCTCATGACCAGCTTATTGGACTATGGCAACACCTTCTACGTAGGAATCGCCACAACCCTCCTAAAGAGACTTCAGACCATACATAATGCCGCAGCCAGACTCATCCTCGGAATTTCCTGATGAACTCACATCACATTCCACCTCAGGCAACTCCACTGGCTCACCATACAGAAGAGGCCAATTCAAGTTGCTGACCCCCACACACACACACAAGGCTCTACACAACCAAGGACCTGCATACATTAACCACCGCCTGAACTTCCACAAACTGTTGAGAAGAGTATGCTCTGCCTCCCTTTCACTCTCCCATACTCCTGCTTCTACCGAAACAGTAATGGAGGACGCTCCTTCTCCCACATCCCAGCAAAGACCTATAACAGCCTCCCCATGTACCTCCGGACCATCACCTCACTTACGGAATTCCGAATGGCCATCAAGACATGGCTGTCTAAATAAGCCTCCAGGACCTGCTAGCGTCTGGATACACCATCGGGGGATTGGCCATACTTAATAAATCCTGACTGATTGATTGATATTTAAGAGATTTCTCAAAGAAGCTTAAACTCCTTAGGCAGCTGCTTTAGAGTTTGTATCAAGAGAATAGCGTGAACAGACCTCCAAGCTGCTGCCTTGCAGATTGGAATATTTCGAAAAGTAATGCAGCGGGTAGGAGTTTGTTAGTTTTCTGATAAAAGAATATTATGTAAGAAACTATCCATCTAGATAAGGATTGTTTCAATGTGGTTAATCCTGCTTGTAAGGGACCATAGTTTCAAACTAATCATTTGGAATTTCTTAAGTTCTTAGTCTTGTCAAAATACAATTTCATTATTCTCCTCACATCGAGTGTGGAGAGACGTTGCTATAGGAAATGAGGGGTTTTGAAATAATGTAGGCAAAGTAATAACCTGATTGATACTGAAGACAGAAACCACTTTAGGAAGAAATGTAGGGTCAGTATGCATCCATACCCTATTACTGTGAACTGTTACTGTGAAACACTGTGTAATGTTCGTGAGAGTTCCAAAGAGCCTGCATTTCGTTAATTCTGGGAGCACAGGTTATAGTGACTAGAAAGGAAGCCTTTCAAGACAGATGTTGCAGGGAAGCTTTATGTATATATATGCTCGAAGGGAGGACCCATGAGATGAGAGAGAACAATACTCAACCCCCACGAAGGAGATGGTATCCGGATAAAAGGATAGATTTTCGTAATGCTTTCTAGGAAATCCTTGACTAAAGGATGTTAAAAAAGGAAATTGTCAAGGACATTTTCAGTAGCCCGTGATTGCTTTAAGGTGGAATTTATAGGAAGAAAATTGAAGTTTTGCTTTGGCCAAATTAAACCAGTATGGAAGAAATGCCTCTACTTGACAGGTGATAGGATCAAAGTTGTTCTGAGCACACTAAATTCAAAACCTTTTCTATTTTAAAAAATACGATGCACTTGTAGATGGTCTTCTGGCTCCTTCCAATATGTCCATGCACTCCTGAGTGAGGCCTAGATGACCAAATTGTACAAGTTCAGAAGCCAGGCTATCAAGTTTAATAACTAAAGTTCGGGGCACAGAATCTAGCCTCTGAACGTGTGAAAAATAACTGGTCTGCAGGGCGGGATACTAAGTGATCGCACTGACAGGTGGAGGAGATTCATGAACCACCATTGACAAGGCCATTCCGGAGCCAAAAGAATCATTCTGGTCTTCGAGCAAGTCAGTTTGATGATCACTCCTGGCAGCAGGGGAATTAAAAGACAGGCATAAAGAAATTTGCCTGACCAGTTGATCCACAGGGTATGCCTATGTGTCTGGTTGGTAAAACATTGAGGTAAAGTCTGTGCACTTCATGTTTTCTCTGTGTTCGAAAATGTCTATTTGAGGAAAATCCTAGTCACAAAATGGGCTTGTGGGGAGGGGGCTAGAGAGCAGGCGAGCAAGATGGCCGCACTCTTGTGAGGCTCCGGCAGGCCGAGAGCAAAATTTGGCGAACATCCTTACCTAATGGCAGCAGCAACCCTGCAGACATCAAAGCCCAGCGCAGGCAGGCCAGCTGAGACTGGGAACAGCGGCCGAAACCGAGAAAAGCTGCATGAGCTAGCGTTGTGTAAATAAAGTGCGTCCTGCGGCTAAAGAAAACGACGGGCACTCTCGCTGTGCAGCAGCCCATGCCGAGGCCGAGAGAGTGGCCAGGACACCTTGGGCGGCAATCTGAATCAACCGTGGCACCAGATATCGGAAATTTGCCCCTGGGGCGTTCGTCTGAGAAGGGCGCCCCTGCTTCCTAAGACACGGCGATCCCGACAGGAGGTGAGGCCTATCCCAGTGGGCTTTGGCGGAAAGTGGGCACGGCTGCGCCTTTCGCTCACCAGCCAGGAGCTGCTGGCAGATACCAGAGAAGCGGGCGCCCAACCCAGCGAGACGCCGGTACGGATGTCGTGTCCTTGGGGCCTTAACAGGCCTGTGCAGGAGGCTGCCAGGTCTGCTGATGGCAGGCTGCGGCTGCCGATGCTGACGGTCCCTGGGCCCTATCGGGATCGGGCGGTGGAGGCGCCTCAGGGCCTGCCCAACACACACGAGAGGATCCGCTACCTGTGCCACAGGGCGATTGAAAGTGAGTCCAGAGCCATCCACTTGAGGCTGATGGCAGATGCCTACGGCACCATTGAAAATAAAAGGTGAGGCCTACTGCTGCTAGGCTCATCTACCAACGGGCTGAGGGGATGAGTGACCGCTCCCGAGCTGGGACCTGGGAAAATTGAGGGCACTGCAAGGCGGAAATAAACAAGCTGCTGGAGGGGATCATTGGACATCCCGAGAGGGCCAATAATCTACCGCTGCTGCAGGTGGTGCAGAGGGGTCTGGGGTGGATCCCCGGGGATGGGGCTGCGACTGAGAGAAATGCTGTGTCCCTACCGGATCACATCGTGACGTGCTTCCACAGGCGCAGAGGGGCCAACCTTTGACTATCACCAGCACGCCTTTGACCCATAACGAACACACAATTGCTTGAATATGCTGGGACCTGGCCGATTGCACAGCAGGGCATGATCTAAGCTGTGCTGCCGGGAAATACCTTGGAGCACCTGCTCTGGGTAGAGATCCTCCAGTTACCCTGCAAGACATATTGTGCCTATTGTTCATGCACTGCTGCACAGACCATGGGTCGCACAGAGGGCAAATAGGCAAAACTGCAGTTTGCAGCTCGGAAATCCACTCACAACCCCACTGAGGACACCAAATCCAACTGCATGGAAGACCATCCTTCCTCATACTCATCAATGGACAAAGACATGAAATCCCTCCTCATAACCATGCAGCAAAGTCTTACATCCATTGAATCCAAGATGGAAGCAATGAGTATGCGTATGGATTTTATAATGCAAAGGTTAGAGAAGCACAACAGCCGTATAACTGAAACTGAACCGCGAATATCCACCCTCGAGGACACCACCACAGCAGGCAGAGACCGGCTCCAAGGGTTGGAAAAACTTCTGAATATTATCTCAGGCAAAAATGACGACTTGGAGGCACGTTCATGCAGAAACAACGTGCTCATAGTAGGGATTCCAGAGTCCACAGCCATGGGCCGCATGGAGGAGTACATCGAGCGCTTACTGTTAGAGCTCTTCAGTGCTGGGGCGTGCTCCAAAGTGCTGGTGGTGGAGAGGGCCCACCGCTTGCTCTCTGCCAGACCTCCACCGGGAGCGCCCCCTCACCCTATTCTTGCTTGCCTACTCAATTACCTGGACCGGGAATTGATTTTGAGGCTCACAAGGGACAGGCAAGAGCTTGTCCACGAGGGGAACACCATCTGCATATATCCGGACTTTACTATAGCAGTGCAAGAAGTGCAAAAGAAATTTGCGCCAGTCAAACGCAAGCTTCAACAAGCTAATATACCATACTCTATTCCATTTCCTGCCCGCCTCCGTGTCCCATACCAAGGAAAAATGCACATTTTCAACAACCCACAACAAACTCAGGACTTCCTAAAATCTATGAGGCGTCGAGCTCCTGCTACCTGGAATGATGCTTCCGGTCTCAGAATGCCATCCCCAGCACCAGAAGAGGAATAGATGAGTCTCTCGCACATTCTATGAGACCTTACCAATTGTGACTACAGGACTAATCCATTGCACGCCTGTCAGGTCCAAGACCTTAACTCTACCGGAACACTCCTAGATGCCATCTATTTAGATATACGCTTAAGTCGCTGTTGAGATCAGTTAGCCTGCCACATAATACTGACTTGAGAGGTAAACTGCTAGACTCCCAAGCGCATGTTCCCAGTGAAAACTCCCTGGACAATGCAATGGTTTGTGTCGTCTCTCCCACCCCTCTCTTTTTCTCCGCTAAGACCTATTTTGTTGGCTTTCTTTCTACAATCTCCTCTTTTCACCTCCTCCTTCTCATGATCCCTAACCCTTATATCTTTTGTCTCATCTCCCCTACCGGTTCGAGTACACTTTCAAATGTTCTTTGAGAATCTGGGTGGGTTGATCTTCCCCTGGGGGATTGAGCCGTGGGTGTTGGGGGGGCAAGGGGATTTTTTTGTTGTATACAGCAGCATTGCACATAAAAGTCCTGTTTATGCTAAGCATAGGCTGGGCACAGACATTGATCTAAGCTCTTGTCTCGACAGACACAACAACTCCTAGCATATACTAAGGTACATGTGGATCAGTGGACACACCTAAACTGAACACAGACCTTACCTATAGCTTTCAGACATGGAATGTAAGGGGTATTAGAGACCCCAATAAGTGCAGACAAATCCTCAGCTCCCTCGATGGGCACCATGTGCAGGTGGCAATGTTACAAGAAACACATCTAGACCCTAAGACGCCATCTATTTTTGGAAGGAAGTGGGTTGCACATAGATGCTTCTCATCTTACTCGACATATGCAGGGGAACTGCAAGCCTATTCAAAGCTAGCGTAAAATAATGTACGATTGGTGCATATCAGAACGCACAGGGCAGGTACTGTGTGATGTGGGGCAGGCTGGCAGATCACTCTGTCATGCTGGTTAACTGCTATGCCCCCAACATTGATGACACCACTTTCTTTGACAGACTCTGGGTGGTATATCCTGGATATTGGATCCACATATCTCATATGGGGTGGAGACATGAACGTAGTATTAAACCCCAAAGTTGACCACTCACATGCAACCCCTACCCCACACTCAAAAGCAGATAAGCACCTCAACGGTATCATCGCAGATCACCAGCTATTTCATGCAGGGAGAAGTCTTCATCCCACGCAAAGAGAGGGCACCTTCTACTCTAGTGTGCACTCTAGCTGGTCCCGCACTGATTTTTGTCTACTATCAAAAGGCCTGCAATGTGGCTTAGGGACTCGTCACACTTGGCGCACACGTTCTCGGACCACTCCCCTGATTAAATTATCTCCTCCACGCAATGTGTCCTCATATGGCTCCTGGAGGCTTCAACCCAGCGTGCTACTAGATGACAGCTTTTGTGAGGAGATACGTCAAGAAATCCTTGAGTTTTTCACTCAAAACACAGATAACGTGTCGTCGCTGGCCCGTGTATGGGAAAGCTTTAAAGTCACCATTAGGGGACTCTGTGTGGCGAAGGGAGGGGGTATCCTACGAGATATCAGAAGGTCATTGCGCAGGAAGGGAGGGGGGATTCTGCGGGATATCAAAAGGTCATTGTGCAGGTTGGAAGGTGACATTAAAAGTGCAGAGGCCCACCTGGCTGAGAACCCAGCCCCTCAACAGCAGGCACACCTCAAAGAACTACTGATAGAATATTCTGATGAGGCAGAACGCAAATATAGGTTCCGCTCCAAATACCATAGTGCCCGGGCATATGGTGAGTGTGAGAGCCCCGGTAAGGCCCTAGCAGAGACAACTCGCACCCCTAGATTTGCCAATCATGTTCTTGAAATAGTAGACAAAGCAGGCACAAGCCTCACTGTCTCACACAAGATACTCAGCATATTTGCTGATTACTATGCACAGCTCTATAACACACACAGAGTGGGCCATCCCAACATGTCATCTTACTTGGAAGACACAGCCCTCGGCTGGATCAGCCACTCCCACAGAGAATTTCTGGCAGCCGATATCAAGGAAGACGAGATACGGGCTGCCATAATGAATCTGCGCTCTGGCAAGGACCCAGGCCCAGATGGCCTGCCCGCAGACTTTTAGAAATGTTATATTGACCAACTAGCCCCTATTCTAGTACAAGTCTTTGAAGAAGCCAGGGAGAATAGTACCCTCCCCTTGACCATGCGGCGTGATCATTTGCCTCCTCAAACCAGGCAAAGATGCCACCACATACGAGGCCTTCAGACCCCTGTCACTGATTAATTGGGACACTAAGATCCTGGCTAAAGTCTTAGCTAACAGGTTGACATTGTTGATGGAGGGGTTGGTATTGCCAGATCAAGCGGACTTCCTACCCGGGAGAGCAATCTCGCACAATCTGCATACCATATTTGTGCTGTTACACGACATAGATCTGGAGTTTCCAGCGACTGCGTTTTTTTACGACGCCACAAAGGCCTTTGACTGTTTGGAATGGGATTATATGTTCATGGTATTGGGCAAAATGGGTCTCCTGTCCCACTTTCTATCATGGAGAGCATTACTTTATAGTTAGCTGGTAGCTAGTGCACAGATCAATGGCCTCTACTCAACCCGTTTCCCATTTCAAGAGGCACCCACCATGGGTGTCCTCGTCCCCCTCTGCTTTTTGCATTGGGTATTATACCCCTTGCGGCCAAACTTCGCAAACACCATAGAGAATATGTGATACTATACCCCTCACGGCAAATATTAGTCTCATTGTATTCTTACGATATTGCCCCCCTACATCCGCGAGCCACACACAAGCTTAAATACCATCCTCAGGGAGTTCATCTGATTTGGAACCCTGCCAGGGATCCATATCAACTGGAACAAATCACAGATATTTCCCCTTACGCCCAACACTACCAAATTCCCTCAAGATTACTCATTAAATTGATGTGAAATATTTAGGAGTGATGATAACCCGAGACAGAGAGCAAACTATGGCACAGCCATTGAATCGATCACAAACTTGATAGCCCAATGGATTACACTGCCGCTATCTTTAGCAGGCAGAATTTACTTAATGAACATGATTATCCTACCCAACCTACTATATATTTATTTCTCAACATACCATATCACCCTGGTCGCCCCTTCTTTCACAAACTTCGTTCGCTACTAGTCAAACTGGCATGGGGCGGTGGGCAGCCCCATGTAGACTGGCAGACTCTGACACAACCATTCCCCCAGGGCAGCTTTGAAGCGCCAGACATGGAATTATACTTCTTATGCGCGCAGGCCCATTATGCCATATACTGGCTCAATCCACCACCATTCATGCCACACCTAGCCATCGAACAAGGATATATGGCTCCCACTCCCACAACCTCCTTCCTAGGAACAAAAGTCCCCGGAGAAGGAACCACCCACCACACAGTGACTTGCATCAATCTAGCATGGGAGCCGCTAGTTAAAACAGCACGTAAACCCTTATTGTACTCTCCACTCATGCCTCTCCCAGAGCTTTCCCTTGCGCCAGTCACTCGTGAAACTGTATGCAGTGATTTGCTCCGCAAAAGATGCCTAAACAAATGGGGTGACCTCTATCATGAGGAAATTTTAAAGAACGACAGGTGCTCCTGAATGACGGGAATGTCACACCACTGGAGGTCTTCTTATATATCAAGCTTAGGAAAGATGTAAGAGCCAACATCCCTGGTTTCCCTCACGAACCCTCCATGTTAGATACTCTACATACCATGCTGCAAATGGCAGGGCAAGCGCATGCAGTATCCAGACTTTATCACACTGCAGTGTTAGAGCGCCCACCGGCACCACTTGATACCAGAAAAGCAAGGGACCACGACCTAGGCGAGCCGTTGGCAGATAAACAATGGGTGTATTGCTGTACGCAAACAGGTACCATCACCACAAATAGCTGTTTGCGGATCATACACTTCAAGTTCCTACACAGACAATGTATATATCACACCAGTATGCCTATGCAAATGTAAACTGAGAAATGATGACCGCTGTGACAGATGCCGGCAAGAGGGAGCGGGGTTTCCACACCTTGCATGGCAAGGCGGGGAGGTACATAGCTACTGGCGGGAGGTGATAACAGCCCTATACAAGATGGCTGAGTCCCCTATCTAGTCATCACTGGCACTTGCGCTGTTCGGATACACAGCTGACTTAATACCACCACATAAGAAGCTCGTTGCACTGGGCCTACTACTGCATGCAAAAAACTTTTTGCATGCAGATAGGGCAGAGGGCATGACCCCAAGTTTAAAGACTGGCTTTCAGAACTCATATGCTACAAAGACCAGCTGTCAGCTTATGCAAAGCTCCTACCAGCCATGTCGCGCACCAGAGATATTTGGGAACCCCTACTAGCGTACTTGTGTGAAAAATCAGATTGACAGATCGCACACACCAGGTCAGATGGAAAAAATCTGCATGATAATTGGTGTTCTCCATATTAAGGTAAAATAAGGCCTGAGCAAATAGTCAGCCATCTGTCTTACATATTGTGTATTACTGGAAGGTCTAGTGTATCCATTATGATGTATATGTGCCTGGTAGACATACATGCCCTTCAGATGCTGAATGTTAACTCTAAGGCCTGTTCTAGACACCACTCCAGCTATGGAACTGAGATATCTGTACACCTACAGATTGTGCATTGCTTCTTTTTTTTGCTATTGTTGTATGTTACTGAAAAAGCTCAACTAAAATAATGTTTTTAGGAAGGCTTCATTTAATACACATTTGTGGTTCTCTTGAATGGATCTGCTTTGAGTGTCTACTTGAAAGTTTTGGATGCCTGCAATTGAACTGCTGAGATTCTTGGAACCCTGGCGATTAGTAATTTCCAGATTGTTTGTGCTTCTAAGGACAGCAGTTTGGATCACACCCTTCCTTGACTGTTCAGGTAATTCATGGTTGTTGTACTGTTTATCTGAACATGGGATGAGTTTTTATGTGAAATAAGGAAGGAAAGACTTCTGAGCAAGATGTACTGCTCTCAGCTCTAGGAAAATGATGTGGTAAGTCAGTTCCGCCAGAGAACAAGAGCCTTAAATTTGAAAGTGATCCAAGTGAGCACCCCAAACTGTACAGAAGAATCCATCACTATGGTTTGTGTTGGGACATCTTGATGGAAACTCATTCACTTGAGGAGATTTTCTGGAAGACACACCAGCTGAGTAATTTCTTTGCATGATGTATTAGAATCACTTTGTATTCTCATCTGCATGAGAATTGCCCCCAGTGATCCTCCAGACACTGTTTCTGAAGGCTCAGGTTGAGGTGTGCATTCGGAACTGAAAAGATGCATGATGCCATTAATCCTAGGTGAGAGGAGGTTTACCTTGCTGTTGGGAAGAATGATAGATATCTCTCTTCTGAAGGATTCACTTTTGTGTGTACTGTTTTCAAAACTGCTCCCCTGGGTAATGTAGGCATTGCACTGGGATGAAGATGGATTTTCTGGGATATACATGCAATCCAAATCAATTGAGGGTGACAACAGCAATCTGGTAATGCTGGTAGATAATTAGACGCCTTGATCAGCTAATCGTCTAGATATGAGTGGGTGGATATCTTCAACTTCCTGAGGTGAGCTGCAAAAACCACCATGCATTTAGAAATATTCCGAGGTGCAGACTTAAGGCCGAAAAGAAGGACTTTGTATTGGTAGTGGTCCCTTTATGCCATGAGCCTCAGGAATTTACCATTTATTTTGGCTATTGGAATATGGAAATAGGCATCTTGCAGATATATGGAGCATAGCCAATCCCTTTGACTAAGTTGAGGTTGGGTCTAATGCAGAGCCAACATTATGAATGTTTCCATTTGTTCGCTCTCTTTAGATTTATAATGGAGCTGAATTAGTTATTTGGTCCTCTCTTCTTTAGCAACAGGAGTGAATTCCCATTCCTTTGTGTGGAGTTGGGTACATTTCCACCACCTGTTTTCGTTAGAGGATGGAGACCTCTTACTATAGTTGCTCCCAATGACATGGGGATGACTGTTTTGGAGGTATTATTGCAGAGGACACTTTAATCTGCGACAGCATGCATTTTGCACAGTTTTCAGAACCCATTTGTCACTGCTTGTATTTTGCCACACTTCCAGATAAGATCCTACGCTTTCCCCTGTTATGTACCCCAATGTACCCCATTCTAGGCCTAGGTAGCTACACAACCTTTTACCTACACTTGGTCTACCTATAACGGTTCTAGCACTGACCTTTTACCCAGTAATGTGCTGAAGAAAGGTCGATCAGTTTCCTGGAAACTGGCCTCATTTATTATGCATCAGGATTCTTAGAAAATTCGCTGCACATGACGTACATAACAGCATGAACATACTCTGTATCAAGGTCATGGTCATCTTCATCCTAGGGCAAAAGAACTGCTTTACATAATCACAGGTATTGTTCTAGGCTCATTTGCAGAATCGTACTCACAACATATCGATTGTGTAAGGAACCCCAAGGCTATCTTTATGGTATAAATAAAAGATAGGTAGAGAAAGAGAAGCTACACGCTGACACTAGATGCTGAGGTGCCGGCCTGAAGAAGCTACAACACGCAGCAGTCTGAGATCCCTTGCGGGGTGTTCAACTCAAGACCAAGACTGGGTTCTTCGTTTTCTCCCATTATACATGCTAGGTATACTTAGGTAGAGTTTGCATCGTAGGAGTACGCTTGATCACGGTCATGAACCTATATGCCTGCATATATCAACTGTTATAGCACCATGGTGGATTTCTACCTTCTATTTACTCTGTTGGTGCTTGTAATCTTATACATCTGTTTCTGTCTAATTGTTGTTGCAGCAAACATGGTTTATACTAGAATGATGCAGTTTAATAATGCTTATTGAAAACGTCCACTTCTTTTATTCTGTGTATCTCTCTGAGAGTAAGTGAGCACGATTGACTGAGCAAAAAGTACTGCACTGGTTCCACGATCCCTGAAGGATCAAGGGTTGTTATGTTCAATAGTTGCCACAAACTATTCGCTCCTTGGTAAGGTTAGGAAGCTTATGGTGGTACTGTGAGCTAGCTGGTCTAAACGCTAACATATCCTTTGAAGGTGTCTGAATCAGTCTGTACCCCAATCCCTTAGTTTATGTTGTCTAAACGCGCAAATCCTATATATTTGCAGTAACTACACGACGTGGCATTACAAACATTGGTTTGGTTCTTATTTAAGGGTCAAATCTGAGTAGTTCAGTCGTGATTTCTCAGAGACTCCTACTCATATTTACCCAAACACGTCTGGAGTGGGAGGGGAAAACCCGCCACAGCTGAGTAGGTATATCCTATATATTGGGATGTAGGTTCGTTAAAGCTTGAAGGATTATAATTCCACACATTGTGCAAAACCTTATCTTTCTTAACACTTCCTCCCATAATGTTTCAGAATGGAGATGCTGGTAGGAGTGGTGCTAGTGTGGAGGAAGCTGAGCAGAAAAGTGCTCTTAACATTTCACAAAAACTGCAGACATGCAATCACTATGAAATTAATAGATCATGGCCTTCCTACAATCGTTGGACATGTTACCTTCATGATTAAGGTACACGAGGCATTCAGGACGGTGGTATTCTATTCATGGATCAAATTTCCACCTGCAGATGAACACACTAGGGTGCTTCTTACTTACATTCCAGATGAGACGCCTGAAGAATACTCTCTATAGGAGGACATGGAAGTCCCGTTAACGTACCAAGAACATATTAATTGGTTCAAAGGTGCCCTCCCCCATACCCCAACAAATGTGAGACTCGGTCCGCTCAGCAGAGAAGGAGTGACCTGGCCGTTCCTAGCTGCTTACACACCACATCCAGAGATTGATACATTGCCAGCAGCATACTTACGTACACTTTACAAAGAGATAGTGAAACTATACAGAAATACTTCACAGTTTGTAATGCAAAGACTTACAATTCAACCTACAAGGGTCACTCTAGCTTGCCAACTCCAAGGAACTTCGACAAAAATCACCCCACAAACAGTGAATGTGATTATGGAAAGAATGCCCACTAAATGTGAGCACATACCATTCTGGATAGCACAGAAAATAGCACAGCTTGAGACTGTATTTCACCATACGGGCCTGCTGTCAGGCGTGTTTAATATAAAGTGCCACTGACCTTCTGGGTCATCCAGCGGAGATGATGGAAGGCAATGAATTCCTCCATTCCCCTATACGCTGCCACACAAGGAGTGCTGCATGATCACTACCTTGCGCAAAAGCGCACCGGAGAAAAGGGGAATGGGAGAAAATAACAAAGGCTGCTGAGTGATGGAGCAGCTCAAATCCAGAACCCTCTGGACTACTTGGATTACCAGGGTGTCCTGTGGAACATCGGCCTCGTTGGAAAAGCCATGTGTGCAAGAGAGGAGACAAGATAAGAAACACTACACATACACACACCCCTATCTTATAAACAACACCTCACTGTTCTGGTTCCTCACATTCTGTTGCATACATCACACCATAAATGGGCTGACAGGCATGCTACTGAGCCCAAGAGGATGTTGTCCACCTGAACATATGACATGGTACACCACAGGAATTTACCAACAGTGGTCCAAAATTCACTACTCTCCTTCAGGAGAGTCAACAGCATAAGTACTGTTAAATAATCCCAAGTGTCAATAAACTAAAGTCACAAATAAAAGCACCAAAAGGAGCATTAAAGGTTTCCCCACTTATCTGTGTTCCAATATGTCAATAGCGCCTTCTTCCTTCACAGGAGCTAACAGATGCAGGTTGAGTAGCATGGGATGATCAGCAGTACGAGAATCCATTCTCTGCACTGCCCCTGTCACGCTAAAATCAGTACAGGAAGAGTGGCTGATAAGCGGGAGCCAGCAGTAATAAACAGCCCCACACAGACATTTGGAGCCCCCAAGGTTGAGGCTCCAAATGCCAGAACCGGGAAGGGAGAAACGCAGCTCAGCCAGCCGCTGCAGGAAAGACACACCCAGCAAAATAGCACGTGCACACACGCTCTTGACGGGCACATGAAATAACCAAAATCCAGGCAGAGGCAAGACTTAAGGGAGATGCCCTTCAAACACTGGAGGAGATCCAGGATTCCGATTGTCAAGTACGGGGTGGGTGGTAAGGATGGGCTTATATCCTGCCCTCCATTAACAACCGATCACAGGCACCACTTCCTGTGACAGCCCCTGAGGCTACTGGGACATGTAGTATAGCATGCACACACGTCTTCCAGTCATTCTGCAATAACATAAGGAGGAAATAGCCAGATTATGTGTCCCCCTTACGTGCATGATCCTCCCACCAGACACCACCATGACAGTACACCCCGTAAAGACCATAGTCTCTGCAGTCTGCCTGGTTTGGCAGGGAACCTATCATGAAAGTGTTTATGCAAGAAAGGACAATGGAGGTTGTGGGCAAGGTCCCAGGATCTCTTCAGCTCTATCAAAAAATTTACCCGCCCCTTGACAAGCTTGGAATCTAGGCTGCACTGTACTTGATACTCAGTCCCACCCTCCACGTTTATGGAAGGTGGTTGGTCTGGTAATCGAGTATGAGTGTGACATGGACGGAGTAGGGATACACGAAAGACTGGGTGGATCTGCCAAGTGGTAGGCAGAGATAATAACAGGGCCACAGGATTTACGATTTTCTCAATGGGATAGGGGCCCATATATTTAGGTTTTAATTTGTTGACCACTTTCAGGTGTAAGTTCCTTGTTGCCAACCACACCCTGTCCCCGTTGGTGTGTAGATTCCTCAATGTGCTTCTTTTCAGCATAGCGTTTGTAGTTGCTTTGGGCTTTGGATAAGTGTTCCTTGGCATCTTTGAGGACAGCGCATAAGTGTGCATGGTGTTCTTGGACTGTCGGGTGTTTAGAGTAAAAATGGCCATTCAAAGGGAAGGATGTTGGGATGGCCTCCGTTTTGGCAAAAGAAGAGAGAACACCCCACCGACGAATCCTCTGCATTATTGTACGCAAACTCTTCCATCCAGAGCATGGAGCTCCACTCTTCTTCGTTTTGTAGAGAAAAACACAGAAGATACTGGTCGAGGGTTTGATTTAAGCGCTCCATCTTTCCATCGGTCTGGGGATGGTAACTTGTGGACATGCGGGCATCGATCTTCATTACCGTGCACAAAGCCTTCCAAAAATTGGAGGTAAACTGAGATCCCCGGTCTGTTATTAATACCGCTGGTATTCCATAGAGGCGTACTACGTGCTGTAGGAAGGACTATACTAGCTAAGAGAAAGTTGGAATCTTTTTCATGGGGACGAAATGACCCATCTTTGTCAAATGGTCCTCAACCACCAGAATCACAGTGTAGCCTTTGATGATTGGCATCTCCACAACAAAATCTATCGAGACGGTGTGCCAAGGAGAAGGGGGAATGGAAATAGAGTGCAGGAGGCCTACAGGTTTGCTATGACTGGATTTTCCTTGAACGCAAATGGCACAGTTCTTTACATGCTGCACAATGACGTAGGGTTGGCCACCAGAAATGACGTGCAGTCAGAGCTGTGGTCTTATGTACACCCATACGCCCCCCCTATCGTTGAATCATATGTCCAGGATAGGGCTTGGTTTTTAGGGTTTTATCCGGTAGATAAAAAACCTGGGCTCAATACAACAGGTAGTCCCTCTGGGTGGGAAAGGCTGGCTATTCAGGAACCCAAGCTTGTTTATCCATCAGAGCCAGATGTGTTTTCAACTCTTTCAGAAAGGTGTCTGCAGTGATGACCGCTAGGTCTGAGCTAGGGAGCAAGGCATTTGGAGGAATACAGGCATTTCTTCTTGTTCTCTTTCCTTGTTGGGTTCTTGGATAACCCTAGAGAGGGCGTCTGCTTTGCCTTTTTGAGGACCTGGCCAGTATTTGATAACAAAATCATAGTCCAAAAAGAAAAGGGACCATCTCAGCTGCCTTGGTGTAAGGGCCCGAGCCGTCTTTAGGAACAGCAGATTCTTAAGATCCGTCTAGATCTGGAAGGTATAGGTGGTCCCTAGTAAATAGGGTCTCCATCCCTCACACACCCTCTTTATTGACGGTAACTCCTTATTAGTGATGCTGTAATTGATCTCACTGGGGTTCAGCTTTCTGTAGTAATATGCCACAGAATGTAGCTGTCCCATATCTGGATGTCTTTGCGATAACACACCCCGTAATGCATACTGAGAGGCGTCGCTTTCCCTCACAAAGGGCAGATGGACGTCTGGATGATGCAGAATAAGGCCCTGCGTGAATCTCTCCTTCAGTTCCTGAAAGTCTTGCTAGGCTTCTTCTCCCCTAGCATAGGGAGCTCCTTTCTTCAACAGACGGGTGATGGGTTGGACGATGCGAGAGAAGACCTTGATGAACCTCCTATAGAAGTTTGCAAACCCCAGAAAGCTCTGTAACCCCTTAAAATTAGTAGGGGAGTTCCCCTGTGTGATAGTCGATGCCTTTCTGTTTTCCATGTGTAGTCCTTTCTCGTTTATCATATATCCAAGGAACTCTATTTCAAGTACATGGAAAAGCCACTTCTTCAGTATAGTGTAGAGAGTTCTTCCATAATCGATCCAGAACCGTCTTTACGTGCCCAGTGTGTTCTTCCAATGTGGTAGAGTAGATGAGAATATCATCGATATGGATGATACAGAACAAGTCGTGATACCCTCGAAGTACTTCATCCATGAAGTACTGAAAGGCGGCGGGGGCATTACATAGCCCACAGGGCATCACTTGACACTCCAAAAGACCAAACTTGGTCCAAAAGGCTGTCTTCCATTCGTCCCCTTGCTTCATTTGTGCCAAATGATAAGCCCCACGAAGATCCAGCTTAATAAAGATCCGGGCCCCCTTTAGCTGGTCTAACAAAACAGGAATAAGAGGCAAGGGTAGCAGTTCTTCACAGTGACCCGATTGATCGCCCTGTAGTCAATACAGGGCCTAAGATATCCCTCCTTCTTGGAGATGAAGAACATAGGTGAAGAAGCAGGGGAGGAGGAGGGACGGATAAAGCCTGACTGTAGGTGTTCTTTTATGTACTCCTTCAAATGTTGCGTTTCAGGTTCTGTTAAAGCGTATACTCAGGTGCATGGCATCAACGACCCAGGAATCAGGTCTATTCTGCAGTCGTATTTTTGATGAGGTGGTAGCCGGCAAGCCTGTTTGCTGACACCGAGGGATACTGGTCGTATTCTGGAGGCAACGATACGGTGGAACATTCCAAAATAGTTCTGCATCCGGATGCCAGATAATCGGACTGGGTTTCCCAATTCCTCTGCTGAAGGGCTTCTTCTTTTCGGCAGTGTTCTTGACAAAAGATGGAATCCATGCTTACGGAGCGAGCAGCCCAGTGCACTGAGGGATTGTGTAGGTTAACCAGAGCATACTAAGAATCAGGTGGAAATGGGGTGTCGATTAGGTCAACCCGAATATATTCATAGTGTTTGTTCCTGAACTGCAATACCAGCGGTCGAGTATGGTCCTTCACAAGTACTGAGGTTAAAGCTGTACCATTCACCGCCTTCACAGGTTCCGGGGTTCCCTTCCTTACACATGGTAGGACTAGGTGTTGAGCATAGTTTTGGTCTATGAAGTTACCGGTAGCATGGAATCCAGTAATGCTCGTCTGCACCTCATTTTGTAACGTGGTCATAGTCTCAAGAACTGAGGCAAGCATATGATTGGTTTCCATCATTTAGGTTGGACATTAAATGTGTGCTTGACATTCCGTTAGGGCTGTCTAATATGAAGAGTCACTGACCTGCTGAATCGTCCAACTGGGATAATGGAAGGCTGTGAATTCTTAAATTCCCCTATATGTTGCCACACAAGGAGTGCTGCGTGATCACTACCATGCGCAAAGGTGCACCTCGGAAAAAGGGATTGGGAGAAAATAACAAAGGCTGCCGAGCAATGGAGCAGCGCAAATCAAGAACCCTCTGGACTACTCAGATCACCAGGGTATTGTGGGGAACATCGGCATTGTTAGAAAAGCCCTGTGTGCAAGAGAGGAGACAAGATAAGAAACACTACACACACATACACACACACACGCCCTATCTTATAAACAACACCTCACTGTTCTGGTTACTCACATTCCACTGCATATGTCACATCATAAATGGGCTGACAGGCATGCTACTGAGCCCAGAAGTACGTTGTCCACCTGAACATATGACATGTTACACCACAGGAATTCACCAAAAGAGGTCCAAAAATCAATACTCTCCTCTAGGAAAGTCCACTGCATAAGTACATTTACATAATCCCAAGTGTCAATAAACTAAAGTCACAAACAAAAGGAACATAAGGAGCATGAAAGATTTCACCACCTATCTGTGTTCCGATATGTCAATAGCTCCTTGTACCATCACAGGAGCTAACTGATGCAGGTTGAGGAACGGTATGAGAATCCATTCTCCACACTGCGCATGTCAGCCTGAAGGCAGGACAGAAAGAGTGGCTGAGAAGCGGGAACCGGCATTAATAAACAGCCCCACACAAGGACCGAATGTTGCTGCTCCAAACGCCGGTACCGGGAAGGGAGAAACGAGGCTCAGCCAGCCGCGGCAGGAGTGACATTCCCAGGAAAACAGTGCATGCATACAAGCTCGCGACGGGCGTGTGAAATACCCAAAATCCAGGCAGAGGCAAGACATGGGGAGAAGCCCTTCAAACACCGAAGGAGATCCAGGATTCCGATTGTCAAGCACCGGGTGGGCGGTCAGGAGGGGCTTATATCCTGTCCTCCATTAACTGCCAATCACAGACACCACTCCCTGAGGCTGCTGGGACACGTAGTTTAGAATGCACACACCTCTTCCAGTTATTCTCCAATAACGTAAGGAGGGACTAGCCAGATTATGTGTCCCCCTTATGTGCATGATCCTCCCACAGGACACAACCATGACACCTGAAGGAAAAACAGAATATTAACAATTTGCTTGCCAATGGAACTAGCTCCCCCGATAGAGGATTGTACCACTTGGGGTCCTGTTTTTGGTGCTGTTTATACCAGAACTCACAGTAGCCTATCAATAGCAGTCATACCAGAAGTATTGAAACAAATACAAAATGAGTACAGGGCAGAACTGCCCTGGACTTGGGGATGAAATTGATAGGCATTTTTGCCCAGGTATCAACAATTATGTTAGCTAACATAAAAGGGTAGGGAGGTGTGGTGGCTATAGGCCAATGCCTGAGAGAATGCACTCCTGCACAACAGGAACAAGCACTACCAAGGATTATGAGAGATACCTATGATTCGCTGGGTAGAGATAACTTTGGAGCTAGACTTATGAAACCACAACTAACAGGTAATCCTGAAAAGGACAACTCAAAGCAAGCACCCGATTCATCTAAAACGTAATGGGACAACAAACAATCAAAAAATAATAAGCAGAATGCATCAGAATCACAGGGTGGGTCTCCTCAACATGAGCCCTCTGTTAGAAAATATAATCTTAGAAACCGTGACAATATTAAAAAACCTGACAGATATCAGGATACTGATACACGTTACTCTCGTTCCTTTCAGGGTTCATCAAAATATTGGGAAGGACGGTCCGAATGAAGATCAGAAGAGCGAGCCAAGCCAAGAGACACACATTGCACTTCAGAAAAGAAAGCGGGCCTTAAAATAAGAAATGCCTAGGCTGCTGAGGACATCGCTAATGAACAGGGAATGGGCTCTGATGATGCTGGACAGCGCAGCAGACGTAACAATAGCTCGCCTGAACATGATGGAATTTTTGGTGACAGCAGCATTGAATGAACATATCACAGTGAAAACACGTGATACAAGGCTAAGTGTCTGACATCAGTAATACAAATTACGCTCCAAATGGAGGGGGACATACCCAGAAAAGTAAAAGGTCTCTATTGGGAAAACCAGGCCTACCGATACGCTATCCTTTTGGCTAAAAAGGATTGGCTGCCTGAGTTCGTCATATAATGCCCAAAGGGGGGAAATTTAATTTTATGGGCTTTCTCCGATCTCGTTCCAGAGTCACTAAAACATACATACGCTCAGGCGTGGGCGTTAGCGCTAGCTCCCGTACTATACCGCAATCATGTAAGGTAGGATGCTGAGCCACCTCACCATAAAATCCCAGTTAAAACTACTCCTACACCACAGAGGCAGTACCCAATAAAACATGACACAAAGGAACAGGTCAAGGAGATCTTAGATCAACTTGAATACCAAGGTGTGATTGAAAATTGCACCTCTTCCATGAATAATCCTCTGTTTCCCTTAACAAAACCCGATAATTTATACCATATAGTTTTAGACTACAGGCATTCGAACGCATGCACAAAAACATTTGCAGTACAAAATGCACAAAGTGCCGCATTATTGAATAACATTGTGCAGAAGAAATACAAAACAACACTAGATATCTCAAACTGGATTCTTCTGCCAAAATATAGCACCTGAAAGCAGACATTTGAGAGCATTTTTACTGCTTGGCTCTCAATGCCAATTCTGTGCACTGGTCCAAGGATATGAGAATAGCCCTGGGTTGTTCTCAGCAAAAGTAACAGAAATACTTCGAAATTGTGATGAGAAGGAATTATCCTATGTAGATTATATTTATCTGACAGTCGATGAGTTATTGGATCACGTGCACAGGGTGAACAACATAATTTTGGGGTTTGCCACTGTGGGCTACAAAACTAACTTTAAAAAGGAGAGGTGGAGAGGTGTGGCTCACTGGTTAGAGGCGGCAGACCTGTAAGCAGAGAACGGCCTGGGACCAGGGTTCAATTCCCGACGCGGCAGGGTCATGGACCAGGGTCAGCGGACTCGATAATGCTCGCCTCAGTGCCTACTCTAACCAGGGAACACACTCGGTAACTCTGGGCATTAAGCTTGCCTCATCTCTACAACGGCCCCTCACAGACGCCGGGGATGCCTGGTTTCACCCTGGAGATACCCAGAAAGGGAGCATCTCACAGGGAAAACCAGGACGGGTTCCCCAGCGGTCTACAGCGCCAGGACACTCGGGTAGAGTAACAGTGCGCTTTACAAGTATCCCACATTTACATTTACAAAATCAAAAATTGCCCCCCTCAATGTCCTATTTTTGGGATATGAGTTACCAATTGAAGAAAAAAGCTTGGCAGCTAATTGTTTTGAAAACTGTGTGCTGCTCCACACTAAGTATGGGCGAATTTTGCAAATCAGCGGTGCGCGAATTCGCGCAAAATCGCAAAAAAATCCGCAAATTCGCGGATTTTCCCGTGAAATCGTGGATTTTTTTGCGATTTGCACCATACTTACCTGGAGTACTTTCTACTGGCTAATCAGTAAGTGCTACCACATTGGATAAATGTATTTGTGCTTTTCCTACACTACAGGTGCGTAAAGGCCCAGAAGAGTTGTCTCCAGTGGCCCCGTGTGTCTGTAACTTTGCCACCGCACCCATAGGCGCCGAGGTCCCTCGAGTGACCTGTCCATCACAGTGGGGTAAAGGGCGGGAAGAGGTTGCATAGCCTAGTGTGTGTGGGGCTGGGCTTCTGTGCGAGTTCACATGCCTCTCATTTATAAAGGGCCAGAGACCGATCAGAACGGCAAATGAGGAGAAAGCAGTAAGTGCTACCTGGTTGGGTAAATGTATCGTGCTTTTCCTGCACTACAGCTGTGTAAAGGCCCAGAAGAGTAGTCTCCAGTGACCCTGTTGTCTGTAACTTTGCCACCGTGCCCATAGGCGCCGAGGTCCCTCTAGTGAGCTGTCCATCACAGTGGGGTAAAGAGCGGGAAGAGGTTGCATGTGTGGGGCCGGGCTTCTGTGCAAGTTCACATGCCTCTCATTTATAAAGGGTCAGAGACCGATCAGAGCGGCAAATGAGGAGAAAGCAGTAAGCGCTACCTCGTTTGGTAAATGTATTGTGCTTTTCCTGCACTACAGCTGTGTAAAGGCCCAGAAGAGTCGTCTCCAGTGACCCTGTGTGTCTGTAACTTTGCCATCGCGCCCATAGGTGCCGAGGTCCCTCGAGTGAGCTGTCCATCACAGTGGGGGAAAGGGCGGGAAGAGGTTGCATAGCCTAGTGTGTGTGGGGCCGAGCATATGTGCGAGTTCACATGCCTCTCGTTTATAAATGGTCAGAGACCGATCAGAGCAGAAAATGAGGAGAAAGCAGTAAGTGCTACCTCGTTGGGTAAATGTATTGTGCTTTTCCTGCACTACAGCTGTGTAAAGGCCCAGAAGAGTTGTCTCCAGTGACCCCGTGTGTCTGTAACTTTGCCACCGCACCCATAGGTGCCGAGGTCCCTTCAGTGAGTTGTCCATCACAGTGGGGGAAAGGGCGGGAAGAGGTTGCATAGCCTAGTGTGTGTGGGGCCGGGCTTCTGTGCGAGTTCACATGCCTCTTGTTTATAAAGGTCAGAGGCCGATCAGTGCAGCAGATGAGGAGAAAGCAGCCTCCTGGTCACTGGAAGTACAGGGGGATTGCGCTCAAGAAACTCGTGGATGCCTAGACCCCCATCACGGATTATAGCTAATTGTAGACGGTAGATCTGGGGAGAAAGCACACCTGCCTAGCATCGACCGTGCTCACTAGATTCTTGGGCTGATTATAATGCGCTACTGAATTTGAGCTTCAACTCGGGCACCTGTTATCTGTAAGTGCTTCCTGCTGATGTTTAATTTTAGTGACAGGAGCCTTGTTGCCCAATTGTAACTAGTCTCTGATCCTGCTTCGAGGGTCAGAGCAGGGTCAGAGAATAGTTGCAAGTAGGCAACAAGGCGCCGCTCAGGAAGCACTTACAGGGTTACAGCCGGTGCCCAAGTTGAAGTTAATTTCTTTATAACCATTTTGTAAATGGTTACAAAGAAATTAGCTTCAACTTGGGCACCTGCTTTAACCCTGTAAGTGCTCCCTGAGCAAAATTCGTCCCGCTCGCAGATTTGCGGATTTTGCCGTGATTTTGCGCGAATCGCGAAATTGCGGAAAATTTTATACCCATGCTTACTCCAAACTACAATGAATTACAACCATCTTACGATTCCTAAATTTTTGCAGAACATACATTTTGGATTACGCAGAAAAGGTGAAACTTTTCTACGACCTAATCCGACCAGAATTTTCAGTTCAACATTGGACACAGGAACACACAGAAATTTGTCATCCTGTACAAGCGGACATGATAGCTTCCAAACACATACACACATGTGTAAACACTACAAATTTGGTGATCAGCGTAGCCGTGGGTCAGTCAGGGTACACTTACCGCACCTTCAGTGAAGGGGAAACTGTGCCCATTGCATGCAAATCTCATTTGTACACAAATGCTTAAAAGCGTTTTGCATCCACAGAAAAGATACTGATAGCAGTACAGACTGCTGTAGTGAGAGAAAAAGCACTAGCTCAGGGAAAACACATAATTGTTGTGACTCCAGTACCAACCTTAAAGGCTGTTACCAAAGCAAACGTTTCAAACGCAAAAGCACTGCATCCGCAATGGATAAAATGGGCTAATTCTCTCACTGCAACAGACGTAGACTACAATTTAGCTCTACATTAAAAACACAAGCATTTCTGCAGTGCGAACAAGAATTTCCTTTCCCGAATGAACTAATGCCTCTAGATCAGTATGAATACATCATTTGCACTGATGGATCTGCCCAGCCTGCCGTAGGAAGTAAACAGCAATACAGCACAGCATGTGCGATTGTGAAGAGACTTCTGCAGGATGGCAAGTTTGTTCTAGCAATACACAGACGCACTTTCTAGGAGATTGCACGGCCAGCTGGCAGAACTATAGGACCTGATACTAGCACTAAAAAATACGGATCGGGAATTCCCTACACTCGTTGTGTGATTAGTTTTACTGTGTCCAGTCATACAATTAATATCATTACTATTCGGTTCAGAGATTCCAGCACAAGATGTTATTGAAACAGGTGACAGAGCTGAAAAAAGGCTTTCCACAGGCTCATGTAATTCACACATTGAGTCATCAGCGTGTTGACGTTCAAGCTGAAGGGACTTCACTGGCTGATGAATCCGCCAAGGCGACAGTGAGAACTGCTGCAGTTGCTGAAATCACTTGTTCTAGTATGAGAATAGATGGACAGATAATGATAGCTGTGAACGCTACGTGCAAACAACAGCTTAGCCTTACCAAATGTTCTCCACTCAAGTACTCCTGCAAAATATTCTGAATGCTCAAATTCCAGGAGTGGGGTATAGAGTAATAGCAAACATGGATCGGAGATTAGGAATAATTATAGCTGCACAGGAGGGTCTGGGTTCAGCACACGCAGGTATCACTGCAACTATTTAATTACTGAAGCAGCGTTATTGGTGGTCTGGTGTTACTAAACAGACCACGGGTTGCAACATTTGTCAGCAGATGAAAGGTTTTACTGTAGCACGTCCACCAAAAACACCATTACTGATATCAGACAGACCACTTGCGTGTGTCTATTTGGACCATGTTGGCCCCTTACAATCTGTTGGGGCTTACAGGTACATCCTAGTGGCAGTGGATTAATGCTCTAGATTCCTGTGGATTTTGCCTCAGTGCTCGGCTGATGCCCGAAGTGTTATAAAGGATTTGCGAGTCTTCATAGGGATATATGCAATTGGCACATTACATTCTCACCGTAGCCCTGCGTTTAGCTCACGGGCTTACAAAGAAGCCATGAGAGGTATGGTGTTGCACTGCGATACTCCTCACTGTATCATCCAGAGGAAAATTTGATAGTGGAGAGGAAAAACCGGAACTTAAAGCAATCCTTAACAGCTAGGGTATTAGGCTTGGGTGGCATTTGAGTCAATCACCTATGGGGCCCAGAGGGCACTTAACAACATACCAAGAAGTTCCCTGGGTGGCCGTACTCTATACGAAGTCCACTTCAGGATTAGAATGTGGGTATCTGACCTCAACTGTGGCAGCACAGTGGGGGATGAAAACAAATTTGACATCACCGATCGTTTGGCTGTTTTACAGGAACTCAATTAATTCTGGACATTACAATGCAACGTCCAAGTAAAACGCACTGCCACTAGAGAAGGGAAAGCTGTACTGACAAGACTTGCCTGGGTCCCGAAGATTGGGGACCAGGTCAGATAAAAGATTGTGGACAAAAAATAATTTGGGCCATCTTTATAGAGCGCCTGTACCTGTCCTGGCTGTTGAGGGAACAAGAACATTAATTCTACCGCACCTTGCTGGCAAGAAAGAAAAGAGATTAGTCTCAATTGATCTGATGAAACGACTCTATGTGGCCAATACTCAATAGTAGGCCGTGTGGGATCCTGGGTAGCACCAGATCTCCTCTTGCTACCATACAGCACGTTCAGACAGAAAGATTAATAACGTTTGAAGATTCTACTCCACAAAGTGAAAGAGGTATCAACCACGGAATGGAGCTTGAATAATTTAAATCTACAAATGACACACAGATTTCAATTCGGCCTAACACCGACATCTATGTGTATATGTCTCAAATGGAGACATCTGCCAGTTCTACAAAACCTGCAGAGCTACCAAAGATAGATCAAACTGCCTCTAGCTACTTCATTGATTTTGATACTTTGTCACTGGATCCAAGTGAACTGGAATTACCATCACAACCTGTTCCCCAGAAGAAAATAATTTGTGATGTCTACCTTTGGCTGAAAAAGACTTACTTTGTGTCTCCCTGGATACAGCTCTGGATTGCAATTGGTCTACTGTTCCTAGTCCTTTGAACTGGTATAGTGACTGTCTTTTTCCTGCCCCTGAATGGACATTTTCTCCCGAAACGCTCTGCTGCACAAATAGTGAACATGGTTTGAAACTGCATGCATCATCACACCGTGAACAAAGATACCTGTCCTTGTTGAACATAACAGCAGTTCCAGTTCCCAAAGGAATAGTTTGGGACGGAGTTCTCTATGATGTATATGGTCCTCCTGAACTTTTAAAAATACCACACTTATTTAAAATTTCTCTAAGTGATATCATCACCTCCAGTACTTTCTCTGATGATTGGGACTTTGAAAGTGTAAATACAATGCTGTCTGATTTAGAAAAATCTGCTGCATTTTCAAATGATGAGTTGTATGATGAAACATCTAGTATTTACACTATTTTTTTCTATCAACACTATGGTCATCATTTTTTGCACAAAGCAAGTATCCCACGTCATGTTTTCACTTACCATCAATGGTAGCATTGCCCAACATCGCAGAAAGTTAGTTCAAACACATTTGCACAAACGTCTACTTATTTTTCTGGGTTCAACACTTCAGACCCAATCTCTTATTATTATGAGCTTGCACTTACAACTGCAATGTGGCTACGATTTGATCTCAGTACAGAAAACTACAGACTGTAACTTGAGAAATCGGCATAAGGGACCATTACGAAAAATCCCCAATCAGCCAAATAAAATGACCAACTACATAGAAGATTCAGTAGAAAATCTATTTATTTCCGTAAAGGACGGAGAGAGGGAAATTTGGAGCCAAAGCACCCAAAAAAAGGATGCAGCAAGAGTAGATCAGTCATGGTTATGGATCGCAGAGACTCTAAACAACAAAAAACAAGCACTGAATAAGAATCACTCTGTTTAACAATGGCCTATCGATATCATCCTGGGATATAGCAGGGAAAACAAAAGAAAAAATGAGTGAGCTCACAAAAAATCAACCCGCTTTAATCGCGCTACAAGAAACCTGGTCAACAAAAAGTTTTCATCAGGATGGGTATTTCACCTATGATATTCCTGCACAGGAAGTTGACCGAGGTCATGCGAAGGGAGGGATAGCTATCCTATTAAGCGAAGAGTATAATTGGGCCCAAGAAATCATCACTACAAAATCTAAACACTTTCAATGTATTAAGATCAGGTTGGGAACAGACCCCTCAGATCTGCAAAAAAAATTCTTACTTTTTAACGCATATATCCCACCTGGACAAAAAAACGATAGGCTACTCGTTGACATCCTGGATGGTATCCAGCAAATAATAGAAGCCCTAGCCTATCTGCCATATTTGATCATGGGCGACCTTAATGGAAAACTATCAAATAGTGAATTAGCAAAATGGGAAAACTGGTACAAAGAACAAGCTCTGGAAATTTCAGTACCGTTGTTCCCGATTGGAAATAAGGTCGATAAAAGGGGGAAAATATTACTAGCATCACTCCCACTATTAAATGGAACTATTCTAAACGGGAACGTGGAAGGTGACATTCCTGCATCTCACACGAGACGGGGAACTAATACCTTATTAATCCTGGATTATATGATCTGCAGCTTGGATATATTTGGGTCTGCCTCACATCTTCGAATTTACTCTGTCCAGGGAAGCGATCATGCTATTTTGTCATTACTTACGCAATGGAAAACAATCACATGTCCTACTAGCCATATCATGTTTAAGCACAGTACAGTTATGGTAAAGTCAAATCAAAGGCGGATCTACTGGAATTCATCTACGCTCACCTTTAATAAACACTAATCAACTTCTTTTGACAAAATACTCCTCCAACCCAATAACAAACTTTGAGTCAATTCTCGAGATACTAAAACAAATGCTTCAATTCAAATTGCAACAAGTAGTACCAGCAAAGCACGGAAACAATACCATTAAGTCATCCACCACCGCAAAAATGCTAAACAAACTGATAAGAGCACAGTTCCTGGAACTCTCAATGCCAAGACAGGCAGAAATCAACAAATTGAAGAATCAACTCAAGAGGGAGAAACAACGAATAAAAAGTACAGCAGAAGATAAAAACTGGGTCGATCTGCGGATAGCAGCAAAACAGTACAACCAACGCACTTACTGGTCCTTAATTGCAAAAGAGACAGGCACAAAAAAGGCCCTGCAAGCTATCCCAGTTCCCCCTAAAGAATGGGAGTTATATATAACCAACTTGTATAAATTAAATACAACTTATGAAATGTCTAGTAATCCCACAAGTAATTGCGAAGGAAACCCCTCGCCCATTGGAACTGCTTCCCCCTTCTCTACGGAAATGCACATAAGGAAGGCAAGATCAACAGGAGCCACCGGCCCAGATCAAATTTCAATCATGGTTCTTCAGGCTGACCCTAAGGGATGGAGTACGGTGCTTTCTCCCCTTTTTAAATTCATTCTCAAGACAGGGGAAATGCCAAAATCATGGAAGGGGAGCATCGTAGTACCAATACATAAAAATGACTGAGACACCAACCTGGCAATTATAGACAAATAGCACTATTGGACGCCACAGGAAAGATCTTTGCTGCAGAGGTCCTGGACCAACTTAAAAAGAGGGCATTTTCACTGGGACTGATTCCGCTCTACCAAGCAGGCTTCAGGCCAAAGCACTCAGTCATAGATAATATCGCGATGCTGCAAACTATCCTTGACAAATATGAGGTAGTTAAAGTCCAGCCTGTGTATGCAGCATTTATTGATTTTACAACAGCGTTCGACCGAGTGGACAGAGCGTTGCTATGGAATAAACTGAGGAAATTAGGAATCCCAGAACAGTTACTACGAATTATAATTGCCCTGCACACAGACACCTGGTGTCAAGTTCAAATGGGGAGGGAAAAGGGCCTGACCAACCCGATCCCTACGCCAAATGGACTCAAGCAAGGATGTCTCCTTGCCCCTTGCTGTTCTCATTATATCTCAGTGATCTGCCGCAGCGTCTACAACAAGTGCGAAGCTTCCCACCAAAGGTAGCAGCTCAAAATATACATGCCCTACTATATGCAGATGATATTATAGTACTGGACTTAACCCCCTTTGGTCTGCAAAGCGATCTGGATGCCCTGTATAAGTATACCCAGGAAAAAATGTTAATTCCTAATTTAACCAAAACAAAAATAGTCTCTTTTTCAGGGAGGAAAAAAAAGCAGCAAATACTGTTGGAGACTGGGCGACGAAAAAGTTGAAGAGGTTGAGGACTACACCTACCTGGGAAGAATCTTTACTTAGGGCCAGATGTAGGTAGGCTTTTACCGGGTGGTAACGGCCGAATTCGGCCGTTACCACCCGGTAAAAGCAATTTGACATGTAGGTCCCTGTAATTTACAGACTCGGTAAATTTACCGGTAGGTAAATTTACCGAGTATGTAAAATACCGAGTCGGTATCATTACTGATTCCGGACAATTGGTATGTAGGTGGGACTCTTCTGAGTCCCACAAGCAGTACAACATCGGTATTTTACCATCAAATACTACTTGATGGTAAAATACCGTTTCTGGTGTGCATGCACATGTGTGCATGCACACCTATGCCATATGACAGGCAGACCTGCCCTTAGGGCAGGTATGCCTGCCACATGGCACCCGAGCCTCTTTTGGGGGTGCCAGTGGGTGTCAAAGTGACACCCCCTGCACCCTTGTGACAGTCGGTATTTTCCGATGTGGTAAATACCGACCGGTATATGCCCAATCAATCCTATGGGCTTCAAAGCCCATAGGAATGCATGGGCATTGACTGGTCGGTATTTACCACATCGGAAATTACCGACTGTTTCCGATTCGGTAATTGCACATCTGCAATTACCTACATCTCGGTATTTTTATTTTCCGACCTCTTAATTACCGAGTCGGTATGACTCGGTATTTAAGAGGTCGGTAAATAAAAATTACCTACATCTGGCCCCAAGTCTCTAAAAAACAATCAACAGCTTCTAAACCTGTCCAGGAAATCCGAGGTACATGCAGGAGCTCTGCAAAGGTTATACGCGGCCTCTGGCAATAGACACTTCTCCTCCCTGCTAAAAGTCTACAGTGTGAAGATACCTTCAGTTCTATCATACGCCTTGGAATATATTACAATCAAACAGTGGTCATTCCTGGACCTAAAAGAAGGAAAAATACTAAGGAGAATGTTAAAGGTATCGCAATCTATCCCAGTACAAGCTCTCCGCCTTGAACTTTCACTCACAAGCTCTTACTCTAAAGGTATCGCCAACGTGATTAGGTGGGCATACAACCTGCTACATGCGAAGGATGGGACTCTTCGCTCCCTGCTCAAAGCAGAGACCTTTGACTCCGACTCATCGAAACAGGTATTCTTCAAAAACATGTCTATTGCCTTTAAACTGGCGGATATTAATGTCAACCTGCTGCTAACTTGGACACCATCTCAATTGAAACTTTTTCTGAAATGCTATACCCCAAACTTAGCTTTGAACTTGACTCCTTGCATTGCGCCAAATTAACTTTATATAAAAACATTACGGAAACAGTGGTGCTTAAGAAAACACAGAAATATATAGATTTTAATCTCACGCATGGCGCCAGGAGATCAATCATTCTGCTTCAGCTGGGCATTTTACCCGTCCAAACTATAACAGCGAAATGGCATCCAAACGAAAGCACATTCATACAGTTTGGTTCTCAGAGCAGACTGAAAGCCATATTTTTGCAGAAGGATGTGGCCTTAACCTCAGCCCGAGAGACTTTTTGATCTCCAGGTTCGAGGTTTCATCTGAGATACAGGCGCTAATCCATACTAAATTCTTGCTCCATTTTGGGGAAATAGTTCATTGTACCTTTAACATGTCTGATACGAGGGGGTTCATGCACCTATTTAGGAGCATAGGTTTTGGGCTATTATGCACCTTTCAGACAATCGTCTGAGTTATTCCAGCATTTATACACTCTGTATTGGGAAGCGTTTTTAGATGGCTTCTACTGGTGCTACTACTTGTAATGGGTATCCTAGTGTTAATTTTTTTGCTACGCAGTGGGCAGGCCAGTTCCTCAAGAACTAATTCTTTGTAACTGGTGTATGGCTTAGTGCTTGTGGGAGGTTGCTGATGACCCCCTCTGCCTCTTGACTGACTCCTCTGCTAATTATGCCGTTGATGCTGCTGCAGTTGCTCCCCTTGAGACCAGTGAGGGGTTTGAAACCTCTGATGAAAAGATCAGCGGTCATAGGGTCTTTAGGAATGTCTTCTATATTTATTTTTGTTATCCAATACCATCACCCGTAAAGTGTCAAGCTCCGTCTTCATGTGAGAAACCTCACCATCAGCATGAGATCCAAATAAAGTGTTCCCTGAAAACGAGAGGTTTATAACCTTCCTCGACTTCAGGTTTCAGAGCCATGAGTTTGCACCAGGCTGAGTAACTCAGAACCAAACCATGACAGTATCCATTATCTGCTAAGATGAATGTATCTGCTGTAGCACTGATGACCTAATTAGATACCATTATACCCTCATTGATGGTTTCTCAGATATCCTTGCATCTGTGCCTGGGTAGGTCTTCTGTGAACTGTTGTAGTGAGTCTCACAATGACCTGTGGTTACTTCCAAGAAGGGCAGAAGCTCTTGTTGACTTCATGGTAACAGCGGAAGTACTGCTTACTCTCCTGCCCAGAGAATCTAGTTTCTCGCTCTCCTTGCCAGGAAGAACGGTACAGGAAGGGGCTGTGGCATGAAGATTCCGAGCAGCTATACAATCACAGGGTCAGATGTAGGATCCATACGGAGTAATAAGGGATACTGGTCAGGAGGCCTGTACGTTTTTTTAAAGGCAAGATGGAGTTGTCTTGACAGAGGCTGGGGTCAGGAACAGATCCTGGCTGGATCTATGAGGCCTGGGACCAGAGGTAACAATGATCTTGAAAAGGACTATGGGTACAATGTCTCAAACGCAGAGTCCGGTAGCTGGAAGAGTAATTCATTTATTTGTGCCTCTTATAAGGACCTCCTGAAAAGTGTTTATGTCATCTACAGGCGATCTCGCTGGAGGAGAGTCGGTCAGCATAGGAGAATAGTAACTAATATATGTGGTTGTGTGGTAAAATCTTAACGACCTTGATCGGGATGAAGAATCCCGTCTCCATGAAGGAGGCCTTCTAGGTGTTTCTGAGTAGTAACAATGATGGTGAGACCTTGACCTAGACCTATAGCAAGGTCTGGTATGTCCGGATCGAGACCTGGAGTGGCTTGGTGATGGTGCCACTGTTGCAGCTGTCTGCGATGGTCAAGAAGTTATGGTTGGTGGAAATACTGCTGGAATTACCTCTGGAAATATTGGTTGTGGCAAGGGAGAAGACTTCGTAGATTAGGAAGTTGAGGTGGCATCACAGGTTGTAGAGAAGGTGAATCTGGAATGATTTTGGGAGAAATGATCTAGAAGGAGAATAGGCTTTGCAGTACTCAGAATCTGATTCTGCTTGCTTTTGTTCGCAAAAGCCACTCACCGTCTTCATCGTCGCACAAGGGCGTTTCAACATCAACCATGTCTTATTGTTAAAGTATATCTCAATGCTGAAGTGTGTCTTGTCATCAACAGTCTCCTTCTCAACATCGTAGGAGTACCTCCACGTGGAACCCACCCTCAACAGTGAGCAAGCAGGTGATGTACCTCTGATTGCCATCAAGTTCCTTGCCGTCAAACTGGAATGTTATGTCTCACCATGTCTTCTTTTTTGGATCTCTTCCTGTGGGAGCCTCACATGGTTAGATAGGGGCACTCTTAGAGGAAGTAGCCTCTCCTTGCCCATCAGCTGCATCATCAGACAGGGAATCTTGCCTTTTCCACAACTAATCTTGGTGAATCTTTTCGCGCTCTTTCAAGGTGTGCCAGGAGATCACTGTGTGGGTCTATTATTGCAATTATTCTACCACATTCTGGGTACTTTGCAAAAAGGGATGGCATTTAGCAGAAAAAAGTAAAATACCTCCTGCCAGGAAATTCTCTGAAATTACGCTCTTCCCTAAAGGATGCAGAATATACCACTTCTAAAGTGATTTTGAAGCAAATATAATGAAATAAAAGCCTTAAAATGCAAAGCTTTGTGCTCCAGGATCACTCAGCAGGAGCCAGAAAAAACTGCTAAGTCAATTGACACATAAAGGGCATGAGACACTGGGGGCCAAGGTGCCCTTAAAGGCGCAGTGTTCGCATGTCTCTAACATTGCTCAGTTTATAACTTACAATGCCCTAGCCTTCTCTCCCATTCCCTTTAAAAGAGAATAAAATGGCATGCAAAAGTTACTTTTCTTATATTTAAAGGCTGTTTGATTTTTCTTCCATCTTTCTTTTAAAGTTGGACTTGGCAATACAGACTGTTAAAGGTTGCAAAAATATACAATTTTGTCACATTAATCTCTTGGCCTTTGCAAAGTAAGGCAGAAATACTACACACAATCTGACTTTGAAAGAAGTGAACCAAGGTCCCCACACATGGGCAGGACTATACAGTGCTTATGATTACCAATGGAGATCCTCTAAGACAGAGTATATATAGTTCCACATGAACGTAGCAACATCTAAAACTGATTGCTTCAGGTCATGTGTAGCTTTAAAGGTCGATGGCTTGAACAATACATTTTTTTGCTTCTTGATTTTCTGGTGCCACAAACTTATTTGAGTGAGGAAGTGAGGTAGGCTAGGAAGTTGTTGTGGATGGTTATGTGAGCCATAAATCTCAATTTAAACTTCATTCTAGCTATGATGGGTAGCTAGTGTAGCTCAATTAGAATGGGAATGATGCGGTCAAAATCTTTTGTGGAAGATACTGGTGTTACCGTTGCACTGATGACAGTTTTCAGAAGAATGAGTCTGTTTGTGGGACACCCACCAGAACCATGTTGTAAAAGTCAATCCTAGATAAAATTAGGGCATCAGCTGTTGTCTTTAGAAGGGGAGGCGGTAAGAGTGGTTTTACTTTCTTTTGTTAGAGTAGGGAAAGGTTAGCTAATGTGGCACGTTTTTTGACATGGGGAATCATTGAGATGTTTGCATCTTAGGTGATCCAAAGAGAAGAGATTCTGGTGGAGAGACAGGTTAAACTCTGGAATAGTAAAGTATTTGAGTTAAGGCCTAATTGAGACGTTGGCGGACAGGAAGTTACCTTCGCCATCCTGACGAACTACCATTCATCAAATTTAAAGTTGATAAGTGGCCCATAAGTGGCCCTATGCTATGGCCATCTCTGTTCCTTGAAGGGAACCGCCATCAAGGAAACTTTACAGAGTCTTTTGATATAATCATTACTGTCTGTCTGCCAGCCCGCGGCCCATGCAGGTGCGGTGGGGCCTGGTTGGGGGGTTGGGGTGGGGGTGATTTTGAAGGATGATGATGAGGGGAAATAAAATAAATAAATAAATATCCACTTGTCATCGTCCGTCGAAATACCCCTCTCCCCCTCCACCCTGCTCCACTGCTCTCACCTACACGGGTCACAGCTTCTGTCTTACTCCAAATGAGGTGGGAAGACCAACAGTTTGGAGGATAGGGTACTGTAAGTAGAGGGGACAGAAACTATGCCACTCAGAAGTGACCCGGAGGCATGGAAGACCAATGACCACCGATGATGGAAGATGCAGGAGTGATGAGGGTGAATTTGTCGCTGCAGCTGTGAGGACCAGGAGCCGTTCACGGGCTGTCCAATGTCAGAAGTCAATAAGCAGGAGGTCGGTGTTCGGTGGGAGCACCAAGAAGCCTTGACAGCAGCAACAAACGTGGTAAACAAAAAAGGTGAAGTGTTGGGACATGTAAGGACTAAGGGATTCATCAAGTGCAGGAGAGTCAGAGCAGGCCCGAGCAATCAGGGGAGACCACTGAAGCCAAAGAAGACTCTCAAGAGGACTCACAGGTTGAAGGCACAAGAGCTGCAAGATGACCTTGAGCAGCTCACCAAAGATGCAGGCCCACGGTGAAGAGGAGGTGGTGAGGGGTGAGGTCGAAGATCTTGGCAGGAAAAAATGCTGGACCTTCTTGTAGCCCGAAGATCTCTAGAGGACGCAAAGCCCTGGCAATGGCAACTCGACGCAGTGCACAGAGGTTCTGTTTCAGGTATTCCAACGAGGGACACTGGCCTCAAACTTGCTGAGAGGACAGGTTAGGCCTCGAGGGAGTTGCAGAACCACCACTTGTGTTGTTGAGCCTTTCGGAGTCCGTGGGACATCAGCAGCAGCAGACCGGGGAATGACTCCTTCACTTCAAGGGAGATTCCTTCAAATGTCTTGGATGCCCACAGGCCTGCAGAAGAACCTGGATGAAGCACAGGTACAGATGATGAAGAAGACTTGCAGAACAGCAGGAATCTTCCTTGGTGTAGTTGTGGTTCCAGGCGAATTCCACCAAAGTCCAAGGTGCCCAGATGGTTGTAGTTGAAGTGGTTTCGAGTTTGAATCTTGTCTCACAACAAATATGAAAGGCAACCCTCAGGTAAGTCCTTAAGTACCCTAGGGAAAGGGTTGGTGCGATTCAAGGATCCCTCCCAGAGAAGGGGCTGGACAGAGATGAAGATACTCCCATGTCCTTTGTCCAGTTTCGCGTTCGAGCACGTGCCAAGGGCTCCCTGAACTGGCTCTAACTGGAGTATGCAAGGAGGGCATCAAATGTGCCCTTAAAAGCAGTCTGGTGGCGCTGGCAAGCAACCGCACCCCAGCGTAAATACATTAAGTCCAGTCTGTGAGGTGGTCACACCTCCCTGTGGCAGCAAACCTATTATTCTGACTTCGTCTGCTTGAGCTCAGCTCAGCAACAGTAGGTCAGAAACGTGTCTGTGGTCGGCAGCAGCACTAGCTTGCTGTTAGACACTGAAAGGCTGGTACAGGGAGTATAGAAGGCCACCCTAGGGAAGCCCTCAGTACATGGGATCCTACATACAACACTGGAATCAGTGTTGGGGTAGGATTCCAACATGTTTGATCCCAAACGTGACAAGTTTTGGTACAGCCAATATATAGTTAGAAATATCTGGTAATTGACGTGATGTCCACTATATTTATTAAATGGCTGACTGTACTTACAAATCATGGAAAATCCACTCTGGGGTTTGTAGGGGTGCCCTGCTCATGCAGAGGTACCCTCACACTTGTAACCTAGCACCCTGCCTTCAGGATTGAAAGGCCTGCCTTAGGGGTGATGTATAGGTTTTAAGTGCAGTGAACTCAGATATAAGGAAACTTATATCTGTTGTAAGTGGTGGTAGCACCAACTCAAACAGGCTGCAATGGCAGGCCTGTAGTCATAGTTTGAGTGGTCTCTCATGGGTGGCATAATAAATGCTGCAGCCCAAGGGGGACCCCTGGTGTACCTATGTCCTGGGTACCTTAGTACCATATACTAGGAACTTACAAGGTTACACCAGTAGCCAATTGTGGAGGTACCAAAGTACTTACCATTGTCAAATTTAGGGAGAGAGCACAGTAATTGAAGTCCTGGTTAGGAGATTTCCAGTCAGACTAGTCAGAAAACAGCATAAGACCAGCAAAACGTGAGGGTAACCATGAAAGCAGATCCTCTTGGTTCTCTTCAGATCTATAGAAGGGGACAAAACCGGAAAGTTGGGCCACTCTCAGTGCTGGGCTCTGCAATTATGACCTCTCTCATCCGCTGGTCGGTCTTTACGGTGTCGGAGTCCGGATTGAACTTCAAACACTGCAAGGGGTCTGGTACCTCGGGTATTGGTGCAGGGTGGCTCCTGGGGTTCTTGGCTTCTCCAAATCTCCAAACTTGCCGGGGCAATGGATCTGACCCTCTGGAGAATGGTAACCTCCTCCTGAGTGGCTACTGTGTCGGTGGACCCGGTCCGCAGCAGAACGGTGAACTGGACGTTCTTGTTAGTCCCTGGAAGATGCAGTGAAGTGGCTCCTCAAATTCAAAGGAGAGACTGACAGCTTAGCAAGTCCTGGAAGCCTACTGAGGCTTTTGGAGGGTGCACAGCTGCAGGATTGTTGGGACAGGAGCAGGCAGGCACGTGCCAAAGTCCATCAGTAGTCCACATTTCTCGCTTCTTCGCATTTTCTATGTCGTTCTTCTTCTTTTTTCAGGCGAATCTGACTTTCTGGTGTCAGGAGGCCACCTAAATACTGAATTTAGGGGTGTTAAGGAGTTTGAAGGATAGTAGCCAATGAGCTACTTACCCTGGTGGTCACAACACCCCTTATATGACCACACCATGGGGGGAGTGGGTAAAACTCTGTCTTAGAGTCCGTAATTCACCAAAAACAAGATGGTGGAATCCTTCATACATTAGGCAGGCCACCTTCGGGGTGTGACTGGCCTGTTTTGCAACATGCTTCCATGCATGGCTAATTTCCTGCTTGACCTGTGCCAAATGGGCCTCAGAGCTGCCGGTGGATCTCCCTGGTCTGGAAGAAGCTGGGTCACATGTTGAAGGTTGCAAGGGCTTTGAATCCCCTGGTCATGAAAAACGCTATATCACGATCAGCAACATCAAGTTGCCGATCACGAGCGTGGAATATAAACCTCCTGGTGAGATTCTCAAAGCGGGGAGGTCAGGTTTCTCATTGCGAGTGGTCGCGTATGCTCGCGACCGCCCGTGATGAGAAACTACCAGTCCGCGTTGAGAAAACTGCTGCTTGAGTACAAATCTACTCGAGCGGCAGAAAACGACCGCTTGCACTGTGCAAGATGCCGTTTGCAATGATTGCACAGTGCGGACAAGCATCCAGCACTGTGCAATCAGTGCAAACAGCATTTTCCCTACCGCACTACGCAGTTCGCATAGCTACGCGTAGCTTGCGTAGTGTGAGGTGCACTTCACGTAGCTACGTGTAGCGCGACTACGCGAACTACGCCCAGGGTTAGTGGTGGCAGGCTGGACAAGACCAGACTGCCAGCACACTAAGAGGCTGGAACGTTTTCAGGGGGCACTTCTAAGGTGCCCCCTGGGTGGATGTCATAACAAACCACGTACGGGAATTAGTACAGATTTATGAAGACAACGTGTTTGATACCAAACACCAGTATTTTCAGTGAAGCCATCATGTAGCTGGGGTACTCATAATGACCAGTGCCCAGTACATATACTTTAGATAACTTCCATGTTCACTTGTACCATCTAGTAATTAAACTAGACAGCAGAGAGGCACATCTGATCATGCAGACATATTTCTTCACATTGAATATAAGGCACCCCGCCTAAGGGCTACAAGGCATACTGTAAGGGTGATTTACATATATTATATGCAGTGACTTTGGCATGGCACACAGTAAGTGTGACATGTTGTGTTTTCACTCATGGTTTGCAACATGACACGCAGTCTCAATGGCAGCCAACATGCTATATGTGTGTGGGTCCCTTAGGTTAGCATAAGACATGCTGCAGTCCTTAAGGATCCTCTTTAGTACCCATGTCCTACGTACCAGGGGTACCATTTACTAGGCACTTACAGGGGTGCTAAAGGCCATGCCAATTGGGTTACAATTAGACTTTAATTGTTTTAGGGGAAAGTGCACTGGCACTGAGGTCTGTTTAACAGGTCTCACTGCACTGTCAGAATTAAAAATAACATCCAGTAGTAAATAATTGGGGCAACAAGTGTGGGGGGAAGTACAACAGAATTCCAGTTTCTACACTTAGACCCAGTCATTCCTGATCATCTTGAGAGCTCTGGGCAGGATCGGTATAGGCTGAAAGGTGTACAGGAAGCCGTAGCTCCACTCTAGATTAAATGTGTGAGCGTGACGTTATGTGCTCTCGATGGCGGTAAACAGATCTCATAGAGGCTCTTCCCACTGTTGAAAGAGACCTTGCACCACCTCTGGAAGGAGTCCCCATTCATCCCCCCTAGGCTTCTGCAGCTGAGTTTGTCCGCACTGGCATTCAGACAGCCTGCCAGGTCTTGAACAACTAAGGGAAATGCCCAGTGTTTCAGCCATGTCCAGAGGCTCAAAACCTCTTGACAAAAGGTTGATGAACCCCACCCTGCCTTGTTTGTGGTCAGTGGTGTTATTCATGAACACCTGCACCAGCCTTCCCTTGATCGAAGGAAGAAAGGCTTTGAGTGCCAAGCAAATTGCCCAAAGCTCCAACAGATCGCTGCCCCATCCCAGAACTGATACATCTGTCACTGCAGGTAAACAACGTTTACCGCAAATGTTTCTCCCCGCAGGGAATCACAACGCAGTTGTTACAACTACTGCATTGTGATTCCGCATACCATTACTCCGCAATTCGGAACAACGACTTGCGGAGGGGGGGGAAGGTGTTGGATTTAAAATCCAACACCTTTCCTAGTGTCCGCACTGACTGGAGTTGGAATAGTAAATTATACTATTCCAACATCCAGCGCCCCCCCTCCGCAAGTCGTTCTTCGGACTTGCGGAGTAATGGTATGCGGATTCACACCGTGTCGTTGTGAGGACTGCGTTCTACTTCCCTGCTGGGAAAAATACTGCGGCATTACGTCACACATTCGTCACTACAATCAGCTCTGGTTGAGAATTGAAAGGGGTCTACCACTGATCCAATCATGGTAAGTCAGTCACTACTGCAGATCTTTTGCAGTTCCCTCAGAGATCTGGACCATGTCAGAGAGATTTTCATGGTGCAGCGCCCACTGGGAACTCAGGCGCCACTGGAGAGCTTGCGTATACCAATGGGCATAGGATACCAGCAGGATGCAGGAGGCCATGAGGCCCAACAACGTCAGGGTCATTCTCACCAAAATGCAGAATAAAGGCTGAAACATTGACCTCCTAGCCTGAAAATCCTGGACTCGTCGCTGAGGAGGATAGGCCCAAAACAGCACTGTGTCCAGAACAGCTCAGATAAACAAGAATGTCTGCGAGGGAGTCAGGTGTAGCTTCAGCACATTGATAGTAAACCCCAGTAAGTGCAGAAGCTTTTCCATAGTCTGGAGGTGGGAGACAACTGCCCTGGGTGAGTCAGCCTTCAACAGCCAATCATCAGGGTAGGGAAAAACTGGAATCCGTGACTTCCTTAGATGAGCTGTGACCACCCACATCACCTTGGTGAACACCCATGGGGAGCTGGTAATGAGGAAGGGAAGCACTGCAAACTGAAAGTGTTCTTGCCCATTATGAGCCTCAGGAAAAGTCTGTGGGCAGGCAGGATGGGAATGAGGAAATATGTGTTCTACAAGTCCAATGCCACCATCCAGTTTCCCGGTGCCAGGGGAGACACAACTTGTGCAAGTATGAGCATTTTAAATGTCTCCTTTTTCAGAAAGAGATTGAGAAACGCAGGTCTAGGACACGAGGAAGGCCTCCGTCATTCTTGGGCACCAAATATAGCAGGAAAACCACAACCTATTTCTGATGCCGCACCCTCTCGATGGCTCCCTTGGCCAATACTTCCTGATGATACAAGGAATAGGTGATCCTACCTCAGCAGGTCGTATTTAGGTGCCATGGGTGATCACAAAGGGGATGGAGTAACCCCTTCCGACTGTTTGAAAAACCCAATGGCTGGCATGATGATACTAACCTCCACTGTTGCAGGTGATGGAGCATCCTGCCCCCCCACCCCCAGATTCCCATGATGGTCCAAGGGCAAACTAAAGGGTCTTGGAGCCTCAAACCCCTTCCATCGCCATGAAAGGGGAGGAAGGCAGACTAGGGTTGTCGAGGGGGCATAGACAAGCCCAATGACCTGCCCATAGCTCTGCTGTCTTTTAAAAGCTCCAAGGCTGAGTCTGCCTACCCTCCAAAAAGACGAGAGCCATCAAAGGGCATATGCAAGGCTTGGACGTCCCCTGAAAGGCCAGTGGTTCTTAGCCAAGCATGGTGCCACAGGGCCACTGATGATGAATTTGTTATACCCAGTGAATTGGTTGTGTCCAGTCCACATCGTATGGTGAACTTTGCTACATCTCAACCATCAGCAAACATGTGGGTCGGGCCTCCACCAAGACCATAGGAAGCCCTTGTGCAACTGAATCCCACATGGTATGGGAATATCAGCCAAAAAGGCTTGTGGTGTTCACCGACCTTCGTGAAAGGCTAGCAGAAGCCTACAACTTCATTCCAAAAGTATTCAGTCTCTTGGATTCTGTTTCTGGTGGAGTGGAAGGGAACAAACCAGAGTTAACTCTAGTGGTGGAGGCTTGGACCACCAAGGTCTCCTGTGTGACGTGCTGGCTAAGGAAACTGGTTTCCCCATGAGCTAGGTGATGGCGGTCAGCATTTGTCCAATGCGTAGGAGCGCCTGTGTAGGGCTTGGACTAGGCCCCAAGAAGGGCATTGGTAAGGGCTTCATTAAAAGAGAGTAAAGGTTCGGAACAGGCGACTACCAGATAAAGCACCTCTGTAAAGACGAACTTGACTGCCACTGAGGGTAACTGAAGGTCCAAGAACTGAGCTGCCTTAAGCACCACCATAACGAAAGAGGAGCCATGTAGCCATGGTAGGAGGAGAGACCAATCCAGTGTCCGGTGCGGTGTCTAACCTACTGGCCTTCGCCAGTTGCTCTAACAGGTTGTCTTCAGTCTCACCTACAGGATTCTGGTATCCATAAGGTTCCTCAGACCCCTCCCATTCATCTCCCTCTCCAGGTCTGTCAAAGGCAAAAGGAACTGGCTCCGATCCAGAGATCATGGTCCAGTTCGGCGACAGACACAGCATCAGACAACTCCCATCCAGCTCTATGTCAAAGTCGGGAACGAAAATGGGGATGGCGTCACCATGGGGCCCCGAGGAAGGTCTCGGTCTCGCCACCAGGTATGCTCTGAATCTAACACTGTACCCATGGGGCCCAACTGGCACCGAGGGCATTCCTGCTGGTGAGAGTCCAGTTGGTACCCCTCCAGAGCCCGTGGGGCCAAAAGGTGCTCTAAACAGGCTAGACGGACAAAATATGAGGTGCATGGACCCATAAAATAATTTGAGCTGGGCAGGGGTCACACAGATTTGGGAAAGACAGGGAAGTGATGAGTGGACCCTGGCTCAGGCTCTGCCAAAGCATAAGGCCTGGAGTGCTGACGTTCCTGTGCCTCATCAGAAGACTTTGACAGGTGTGTTAAAGTCATAGAGCTCTTTAACTTCTTTTGCATGTGTGACACTCCTGACAACTTTGAGCAGGATGACGCTTGCCAGGTGTGGCTCGTGAATGGTCCCGAACCTCCCGTGCAATTGGGATCTTGAGCGTCACAAGGCATCTGACATCGGGGAGCGAGGAGTATTAGACGCCACTCCCACAGTGCCTTCGTGTGCATGACACAGCATCTGTGAATGTTTTGGAGTCATAGTCCCTCTCCAAGAACCACAGACAAGCCAAATGTGGGTCTGTCACAGACATCTGTCTGTGACAGGCACCACATGCTTTAAAACCAGCCAGCTTCCTTGGGGACATCATGTCACACCAGGAGAGAAATCTTTCCAAAAAGGGTTAGACAAAAGTCGAGAAAAAAGCCAGTCAAAAAACAGCTAAGATTAGCGCTTCACGGATCAGCGCTCTCTGGCGCAGAAAGGACAGAACTGATGTCATTGCGATGGGGTGGCGCCTAAAGAAGGACCCCGCAGGTAATTTCTGGAGTGGATAACTCTGGTGATGCCAACCCAAATTACGCCACCTACTTCAAGGGGTACTATTTGCAAACTTCTGGAATCAGTCTGACACCTTTGGAATATTCTAAAGTAAGGAATTTGCTGCTATAAGTCTCTATCCGATTATGGCTGCAAAAACACTGATATAAAGAGTACCAAATGGATATTTGGAGGGTACATTAAAAACAGACCTTTAGCCAACATAGTTTTGGTATCCATTTTCTAAACCAGTTAGTGTTTCAGAAAAAGACAGAAAAATTGTTACATGAGTTTAGTAGATAAGTAAAACAGTTTACCGTTCGCAAACCCTCTAATTTACTGAATTGGAAAATACTAAATCCTATCACACATCTAGCTACTAGGTAGTCCAGCATAAACATTCATGTCCAATGTAAATAGTGTTAGTTGCCTTAGGCACACACGAACAAAGGATTAAAGATGATGAGGATGGCGGTTAGATGGCTGCCTTTAACTGTACCTATGATATAGTGATGTAGATCCGTGCTGTTTCAGTGGAAAGAAGCCAGGAGATTGTGAAGGATACTGGTTATAAGGGTATAGCTACATCTATTGAAAACTAGTCGAAAGTAAATTGATCATAGCAGTTACAAATGTCATCTATTTATTCACCTGTGGAAGGAATTGGCAAACACTACAGATCACTGTATGTATAAACAAAAGCATATGTTCTTACATTTCTTCGATGTTCAGTTAATGTTGTTCTTATTGCAGCTGGAAAATTAAATGACCATCTACCAACAGCCTCCATGAAACGTGTAAATATCTTTTCATCCTGCGGCTGGAAAGACAGATTAACACAGTTGATATATTAAGCCCTACAGCCTTACACTTGGGAGAACTATATTCACAACAAAAGCTTGAAATAACTGTAAATCTAAATGCATCTTGATCTACAATATAAGAATGAACCAACCTGTAACTCCAGAACTCCAGCGTCGGTGTCTTTCATACATTAAAACCACATGAAGGGACAGGGGAGATTTAACAGGTTCCATGCGTTGGACGGCCGGGAGCCATCAGACGCTGCAGTGCTAATGTGATTCGGACGGCTCCTATCAATCCGTGCACATGGCACAGGAAAACCCACTGGTGCGGGCTGAAATCATCCAATCGGCTCGCTTCAGTTTCACTGCCTTGGTGCTCGGGGGGCTATCTCAGCCCTCTGAACACCGAGGCAGATGGGAGAGGTATCAATGGACGGGGGGGGGGGGGATCTCCCCTTCGAATGGTACCCCTCCCTAGTGGATTCTTGCTTGAGGATTGCCTGCAGGAGGGCGATCCTCAAGCAGAGATCCACTCATAGGGCTAAAGGGAGGGGGGAGCGGCCCATTTGGCAAGGGCTTTAGCTCCCCCTCAATGTTTTGGCAAATTTCAGTCTTTGCAGAAGGCACACTAGACACCATGGATTTATTTTATGAGTTCGTATAGGGGTGGGGGCTTCCAAAATTACGAAAACAATATTATGTGATATGCACTCCTTTCTTAAAACACTTTTTATCCTTTTTAAATTACACTTAGAACTGGTGCTAACCCATATCTTGACTAGCCCCTAGTCAAGTTGGTACAAAATAGAAACAAATCACAGAAACCTGTGTTATGGGAAGCACTATTCACTTATTCACTAAACGTGATAAATTTTTTGTTCTTATTCTCCATACATTATCAATCAAATCTTAATCTTTATGTTTCAACCAATAGTTCATATAAAGTGCTCGCAGCCTTGTGCGTCAGACTGCTGCTATAGCCATCACAAAAAGAACATACACAACATAAAAGTGAAAAAATTCTCTTCAAGGCTTTGGTCGCATTTCTTTCTTCCAGATTGCTTTTATTCTTCTTATTTGTCAGAAGATAAATTGTTTAAGATTCTTCAAACACTTCTTCCTCATTAAACATGTGAAGTCATATCCCAATGCATTTCGGTATGCACCTTCATCAGGGGAATACACTACAAGTGACAAAACATTCAATCATATAAAGACCAAAACTATTTCACAATTTACAATCATATGTCATCTATTGGATTTTGAATATTTCTCAGAAACCAGTCAATCTTCTACTGTGCACAGTCTGTCCTGTGAGTAATTGCCCATCATGCTCGCAAAAGTTCACCAAAAACCAGTCCTATAACCTTATAATCCAAAACCGGAAAAACTAAAAAAATGTGAAAATGTGAACACACCCATGCAAACTACCCCTACTCCTGCCCGCATGCGTGCACAGAAGCCAAGACATGCCCATTATAAATCCTTCCTTAATATGCAGGAACACGTCTGTGCTCTCTTACCTTCATAAGCTACATTAAAGTAAACACTGGTCAATGTCCATGGTCTCCTTATCCTAAAACAACACGTTAACCGAACACTTAATTGCCTGTTTTTAAAGTACAATCACTGGCTCATGCATAGGGTTTCTAGACGTTACTTACTATTTCTTACTAATTCCACTGTTCCTCACGTGAAACCGCTGTTGTAGTATCTATGCGTCTGTGGATTAACCAAAAGGAAACCTCCTTAATATTGCCGTGCGTTTAAAAATATTTCTCAAAATAGCCCTGAAGTGCTCTTCTAGATACTCGTAGTGTCCTACCTTGTCTCTACTGCCAAACACTCCGTGTGATTCCAACCGCGACCTGACTCTGCTACTTTCTCGATAAACGTGCTCCTTACCGAGTGCCGGTATTTGGCGTGTGACGTCAAGGTGACATAAAAAACGGACTACTGACTATTCTAACCCTATCCAAAATGGCGGGCGTATGTTTGTAAACACACGAGTAAACGCTAAACCTAGACTCAGAAGACATATGTCAAATTAATACAGAAAAAAGCAAAATGTTGTAAACTACTCCTCACAGGTGTATTTTAGAAGCGGTCAAAAATAATAGTGAGATTTTGGGAGCATGAGTGCAAATGACAAAGTTGACAATATACATTAAAATACAGTACACTTGATAATCATAAATATAGGCAAATTATGGAAAGTTGTTATAAAAAGCACATCATTTCAATCTTATCATTGAGCCCATAGGGGGTCAACGTCCTAAGGGACTTTATCCAATAGGTTTCCCTCTGAGCCAACAGTCTACCTGTGTCAACATGTGGTTTTTCCACCATTCTCTCTAACACTGTGAATTTCAATTGAGGTATTGTGTGCCCTCTTTCATGCCAATGTACAGCCAAACATGACTTCATGTTCTTTGTTCGAATCATACTTTTATGTTCGGTCATTCGAACTTTCACCTTTCTTGTGGTGCGTCCAACGTATACAAGTCCACAAGGACATTTTATCGCATAGACTAGAAAACTTGAATTACAGTCCGAAGTATGTCTCAGAGTTATGTGTTTACCTGTTTGAGGATGAGCAAATGAATTTCCTACTAATACATTGCCACAATGGCCACAGTTATAACACTTCATCATCCCTTTCTGGCCCAAGGATGTACTTTCGAGTCTACGACCTTTCAATACCTCCTTGATATTTCTTGATCTAGAATGGGCAAATAGAGGTTTGTCTATGAATACCTGTTGGAAATCTGGCTCTTGCTCAATTATTTCCCATCGTTGCCTTATGCATCTTTTTATCGCCGCTGCGGCTGTCGAGAATTTAAGTACAAAAACCTCCCTCCTGTTTTTGCTCCTTACTTTTTTCTCCAACAGGGATAATCTGGGCATAGCTTTTACTCTGTTCTCAGCTTGATCTAAAACTGTGTCAGGATACCCCCTTGCTTTGTATTCTCCCCGCATTCTCTTAATAGTTTCCAGTCCTTGTGTCTCATTTGAACAAATCCTCCTTGCTCTAATAAATTGTGACAATGGTAAATGTCTTTTGAGTGAATCTGCGTGAAAACTGTCAAAATGTAAAGCATTGTTTCTGTCTGTTGCCTTTTTGAATACGCTTGTCACCAGTGTGTTCTTCTCTTTAACAATCAAGATGTCAAGATAGTTTATTTGCTCTGCACTGACATTATATGTGAATTTTATAGAGGCATGACAATTATTTAACTCCTGAAGCTGTGTTCTTAGTATTTCCTCTGACCCTCTCCACACCATCAGTATATCATCGATATATCTTAGGTATAGTGCCAAATGAGTTTGCCATATCTCTTTCTGTAGTATGTGTTGATCTTCAAATCTGGACATGAACATATTAGCATACGTAGGTGCCCCAGTAAACCCCATAGAGGTGCCCGTCTTCTGTAGGAAAAAACAGTCTTGCCATTGGAAATAGCCATGATACAAACAAAATTGAAGAAGTTCAAGGAGAAAAATATTATGGCTCTCCTCATAATCATGCTTCAATAGCATCCACTCTGCTGCCTCAAGACCTTCCATATGTGGGATTGAGGTGTACAGGGCCGAAACATCAACCGTGCACAACCACAATTCCTCATTCTCATGAATGGGTACTTTCTGTAGTTTCCGTAAACAGTCCGTGGTGTCTTGCACAAAAGTCGACCATTGTTGCACCAACGGTTGCATATAATGATCTAAGTATCTCCCTAGCGGTTCATGTAGTGACCCACATCCCGCCACAATTGGTCGGAATGGTGGATCATTCGGGTCTTTATGCATCTTCGGCAACATGTATATATATGGCCTATTGGGATATTCTGTGGTCAGGTACCTGCTTGTTTGCTCGTCAATCCTGCCTAACTCAATGGCTTTACTCAAAATGTCTGATAGGATCCTCTGGAACTCCAGAGTGGGGTCCGTATCTAACTGTAAGTAGGTGTTGGTGTCCTTCACATGTTGCTCTACCTTCTGATGATAGTAGGCGGAATTGAGCACAACCAGTGCTCCGCCTTTGTCTGCTGATACTATGGTTATAGTCTCATTGGAAGCCAATTCATTAAGTGCCAAGGTCTCTTGTCTAGTCAAATTTCTTCTCATGTTTCCATGGTGTTTAATCTGTGAAAAATCCTTTTTTACCAGTATTTCAAAAAGGTCTAGAGCTTTATGCGTCATAGGCGACATGAATGTGCTTTTAGGTTTAAACACTTTAGTCATTGTGGTGTCTGCCGTGGGTTCAGAACTCTCTGCGTTGATCTGATGAAAAAACCATCTCAGTCTCAGCTTCCTCATAAACTTAAAAAAAGAGACTTCAGTCTCAAGATCGTTGCTGTGATATGTTGGTACAAATGACATGCCTTTGCACAAAACTGATATCTGTGTGGATGTTAATGCAGTGTCTGAGATATTCATAATCAGTTCCTCTTCGGGTTTCGTCTTAAATCCTGTTTTTTTCCTTTGTCCCCTCCTTGTTCGCTTGTTTTGTCTATTGTGTGTTGTGCCTGTGTGTCCGGAGGGTGGTTGGAACTGTGACCCCCTTCTAAAAAAGGCTGCCTGCTCTGACCGCTTGTTACACTCTCTGCACATGCACCCTGTGTCGTTGTCTCTACAGACGGACGTGTAGGCAAGGTATCTTGGTCTGTGGCCAAACTTTCTTCGGAGGTGTTTTCAGTTGGTTTTCTAAAAACCCTTCTCTGTGCATATTTATCAGCCCAGCTGTATACCTCATCCAACTTATAATCTAAGGTATCACGCTTAAATTTTCGCAACTTCCTTTCATGGACTTCTTTAGTATGTTCATCTAATTTATCATTAATCTCTTTCAAAGTCTTATCCATTTCATCAGCAGACATCCGTGTGGATAGTTCGGTTTTCATGTCAATTATTTCTGCCTCTAGCTCCTTCAAAACGTTAGACAATTCTTCAACTATGAGAAGTACTAGATCAAGTGAACATTTGTTCAGTATCGCAAACCATCTTGCTAAAAATGGTTTATTAAATTTAAATAGCATTGGTCTTAATGATATTCGCAGTCCCCTAGGGATGCGCTTAACCCTATGATACTGTATCAAAGTAGTGGCATGAAGCCTCTGGTTAATTTCTTTTCGCAAAGTGTACTGTAACTGTTTAATCAGTTGTGCAGTGGTGCCTGGTTTTGTTTTTAGATCTCTGGTTTCCTTGATGAGAGTATAAATACTCTCCGCTTCATCATCTGTGTACCCCTTTGTTTCAGCTTGATTTTTAGTCATCTGGGCTATGTCATCGAAATCCATCTTAGTATATGGGTGCAATTCACAAATGGAGCTAAACCTATATAATACGAAAACAATATTATGTGATATGCACTCCTTTCTTAAAACACTTTTTATCCTTTTTAAATTACACTTAGAACTGGTGCTAACCCATATCTTGACTAGCCCCTAGTCAAGTTGGTACAAAATAGAAACAAATCACAGAAACCTGTGTTATGGGAAGCACTATTCACTTATTCACTAAACGTGATAAATTTTTTGTTCTTATTCTCCATACATTATCAATCAAATCTTAATCTTTATGTTTCAACCAATAGTTCATATAAAGTGCTCGCAGCCTTGTGCGTCAGACTGCTGCTATAGCCATCACAAAAAGAACATACACAACATAAAAGTGAAAAAATTCTCTTCAAGGCTTTGGTCGCATTTCTTTCTTCCAGATTGCTTTTATTCTTCTTATTTGTCAGAAGATAAATTGTTTAAGATTCTTCAAACACTTCTTCCTCATTAAACATGTGAAGTCATATCCCAATGCATTTCGGTATGCACCTTCATCAGGGGAATACACTACAAGTGACAAAACATTCAATCATATAAAGACCAAAACTATTTCACAATTTACAATCATATGTCATCTATTGGATTTTGAATATTTCTCAGAAACCAGTCAATCTTCTACTGTGCACAGTCTGTCCTGTGAGTAATTGCCCATCATGCTCGCAAAAGTTCACCAAAAACCAGTCCTATAACCTTATAATCCAAAACCGGAAAAACTAAAAAAATGTGAAAATGTGAACACACCCATGCAAACTACCCCTACTCCTGCCCGCATGCGTGCACAGAAGCCAAGACATGCCCATTATAAATCCTTCCTTAATATGCAGGAACACGTCTGTGCTCTCTTACCTTCATAAGCTACATTAAAGTAAACACTGGTCAATGTCCATGGTCTCCTTATCCTAAAACAACACGTTAACCGAACACTTAATTGCCTGTTTTTAAAGTACAATCACTGGCTCATGCATAGGGTTTCTAGACGTTACTTACTATTTCTTACTAATTCCACTGTTCCTCACGTGAAACCGCTGTTGTAGTATCTATGCGTCTGTGGATTAACCAAAAGGAAACCTCCTTAATATTGCCGTGCGTTTAAAAATATTTCTCAAAATAGCCCTGAAGTGCTCTTCTAGATACTCGTAGTGTCCTACCTTGTCTCTACTGCCAAACACTCCGTGTGATTCCAACCGCGACCTGACTCTGCTACTTTCTCGATAAACGTGCTCCTTACCGAGTGCCGGTATTTGGCGTGTGACGTCAAGGTGACATAAAAAACGGACTACTGACTATTCTAACCCTATCCAAAATGGCGGGCGTATGTTTGTAAACACACGAGTAAACGCTAAACCTAGACTCAGAAGACATATGTCAAATTAATACAGAAAAAAGCAAAATGTTGTAAACTACTCCTCACAGGTGTATTTTAGAAGCGGTCAAAAATAATAGTGAGATTTTGGGAGCATGAGTGCAAATGACAAAGTTGACAATATACATTAAAATACAGTACACTTGATAATCATAAATATAGGCAAATTATGGAAAGTTGTTATAAAAAGCACATCATTTCAATCTTATCATTGAGCCCATAGGGGGTCAACGTCCTAAGGGACTTTATCCAATAGGTTTCCCTCTGAGCCAACAGTCTACCTGTGTCAACATGTGGTTTTTCCACCATTCTCTCTAACACTGTGAATTTCAATTGAGGTATTGTGTGCCCTCTTTCATGCCAATGTACAGCCAAACATGACTTCATGTTCTTTGTTCGAATCATACTTTTATGTTCGGTCATTCGAACTTTCACCTTTCTTGTGGTGCGTCCAACGTATACAAGTCCACAAGGACATTTTATCGCATAGACTAGAAAACTTGAATTACAGTCCGAAGTATGTCTCAGAGTTATGTGTTTACCTGTTTGAGGATGAGCAAATGAATTTCCTACTAATACATTGCCACAATGGCCACAGTTATAACACTTCATCATCCCTTTCTGGCCCAAGGATGTACTTTCGAGTCTACGACCTTTCAATACCTCCTTGATATTTCTTGATCTAGAATGGGCAAATAGAGGTTTGTCTATGAATACCTGTTGGAAATCTGGCTCTTGCTCAATTATTTCCCATCGTTGCCTTATGCATCTTTTTATCGCCGCTGCGGCTGTCGAGAATTTAAGTACAAAAACCTCCCTCCTGTTTTTGCTCCTTACTTTTTTCTCCAACAGGGATAATCTGGGCATAGCTTTTACTCTGTTCTCAGCTTGATCTAAAACTGTGTCAGGATACCCCCTTGCTTTGTATTCTCCCCGCATTCTCTTAATAGTTTCCAGTCCTTGTGTCTCATTTGAACAAATCCTCCTTGCTCTAATAAATTGTGACAATGGTAAATGTCTTTTGAGTGAATCTGCGTGAAAACTGTCAAAATGTAAAGCATTGTTTCTGTCTGTTGCCTTTTTGAATACGCTTGTCACCAGTGTGTTCTTCTCTTTAACAATCAAGATGTCAAGATAGTTTATTTGCTCTGCACTGACATTATATGTGAATTTTATAGAGGCATGACAATTATTTAACTCCTGAAGCTGTGTTCTTAGTATTTCCTCTGACCCTCTCCACACCATCAGTATATCATCGATATATCTTAGGTATAGTGCCAAATGAGTTTGCCATATCTCTTTCTGTAGTATGTGTTGATCTTCAAATCTGGACATGAACATATTAGCATACGTAGGTGCCCCAGTAAACCCCATAGAGGTGCCCGTCTTCTGTAGGAAAAAACAGTCTTGCCATTGGAAATAGCCATGATACAAACAAAATTGAAGAAGTTCAAGGAGAAAAATATTATGGCTCTCCTCATAATCATGCTTCAATAGCATCCACTCTGCTGCCTCAAGACCTTCCATATGTGGGATTGAGGTGTACAGGGCCGAAACATCAACCGTGCACTACGCTTGTCACCAGTGTGTTCTTCTCTTTAACAATCAAGATGTCAAGATAGTTTATTTGCTCTGCACTGACATTATATGTGAATTTTATAGAGGCATGACAATTATTTAACTCCTGAAGCTGTGTTCTTAGTATTTCCTCTGACCCTCTCCACACCATCAGTATATCATCGATATATCTTAGGTATAGTGCCAAATGAGTTTGCCATATCTCTTTCTGTAGTATGTGTTGATCTTCAAATCTGGACATGAACATATTAGCATACGTAGGTGCCCCAGTAAACCCCATAGAGGTGCCCGTCTTCTGTAGGAAAAAACAGTCTTGCCATTGGAAATAGCCATGATACAAACAAAATTGAAGAAGTTCAAGGAGAAAAATATTATGGCTCTCCTCATAATCATGCTTCAATAGCATCCACTCTGCTGCCTCAAGACCTTCCATATGTGGGATTGAGGTGTACAGGGCCGAAACATCAACCGTGCACAACCACAATTCCTCATTCTCATGAATGGGTACTTTCTGTAGTTTCCGTAAACAGTCCGTGGTGTCTTGCACAAAAGTCGACCATTGTTGCACCAACGGTTGCATATAATGATCTAAGTATCTCCCTAGTGGTTCATGTAGTGACCCACATCCCGCCACAATTGGTCGGAATGGCTTTACTCAAAATGTCTGATAGGATCCTCTGGAAAGCCATTGAGTTAGGCAGGATTGACGAGCAAACAAGCAGGTACCTGACCACAGAATATCCCAATAGGCCATATATATACATGTTGCCGAAGATGCATAAAGACCCGAATGATCCACCATTCCGACCAATTGTGGCGGGATGTGGGTCACTACATGAACCACTAGGGAGATACTTAGATCATTATATGCAACCGTTGGTGCAACAATGGTCGACTTTTGTGCAAGACACCACGGACTGTTTACGGAAACTACAGAAAGTACCCATTCATGAGAATGAGGAATTGTGGTTGTGCACGGTTGATGTTTCGGCCCTGTACACCTCAATCCCACATATGGAAGGTCTTGAGGCAGCAGAGTGGATGCTATTGAAGCATGATTATGAGGAGAGCCATAATATTTTTCTCCTTGAACTTCTTCAATTTTGTTTGTATCATGGCTATTTCCAATGGCAAGACTGTTTTTTCCTACAGAAGACGGGCACCTCTATGGGGTTTACTGGGGCACCTACGTATGCTAATATGTTCATGTCCAGATTTGAAGATCAACACATACTACAGAAAGAGATATGGCAAACTCATTTGGCACTATACCTAAGATATATCGATGATATACTGATGGTGTGGAGAGGGTCAGAGGAAATACTAAGAACACAGCTTCAGGAGTTAAATAATTGTCATGCCTCTATAAAATTCACATATAATGTCAGTGCAGAGCAAATAAACTATCTTGACATCTTGATTGTTAAAGAGAAGAACACACTGGTGACAAGCGTATTCAAAAAGGCAACAGACAGAAACAATGCTTTACATTTTGACAGTTTTCACGCAGATTCACTCAAAAGACATTTACCATTGTCACAATTTATTAGAGCAAGGAGGATTTGTTCAAATGAGACACAAGGACTGGAAACTATTAAGAGAATGCGGGGAGAATACAAAGCAAGGGGGTATCCTGACACAGTTTTAGATCAAGCTGAGAACAGAGTAAAAGCTATGCCCAGATTATCCCTGTTGGAGAAAAAAGTAAGGAGCAAAAACAGGAGGGAGGTTTTTGTACTTAAATTCTCGACAGCCGCAGCGGCGATAAAAAGATGCATAAGGCAACGATGGGAAATAATTGAGCAAGAGCCAGATTTCCAACAGGTATTCATAGACAAACCTCTATTTGCCCATTCTAGATCAAGAAATATCAAGGAGGTATTGAAAGGTCGTAGACTCGAAAGTACATCCTTGGGCCAGAAAGGGATGATGAAGTGTTATAACTGTGGCCATTGTGGCAATGTATTAGTAGGAAATTCATTTGCTCATCCTCAAACAGGTAAACACATAACTCTGAGACATACTTCGGACTGTAATTCAAGTTTTCTAGTCTATGCGATAAAATGTCCTTGTGGACTTGTATACGTTGGACGCACCACAAGAAAGGTGAAAGTTCGAATGACCGAACATAAAAGTATGATTCGAACAAAGAACATGAAGTCATGTTTGGCTGTACATTGGCATGAAAGAGGGCACACAATACCTCAATTGAAATTCACAGTGTTAGAGAGAATGGTGGAAAAACCACATGTTGACACAGGTAGACTGTTGGCTCAGAGGGAAACCTATTGGATAAAGTCCCTTAGGACGTTGACCCCCTATGGGCTCAATGATAAGATTGAAATGATGTGCTTTTTATAACAACTTTCCATAATTTGCCTATATTTATGATTATCAAGTGTACTGTATTTTAATGTATATTGTCAACTTTGTCATTTGCACTCATGCTCCCAAAATCTCACTATTATTTTTGACCGCTTCTAAAATACACCTGTGAGGAGTAGTTTACAACATTTTGCTTTTTTCTGTATTAATTTGACATATGTCTTCTGAGTCTAGGTTTAGCGTTTACTCGTGTGTTTACAAACATACGCCCGCCATTTTGGATAGGGTTAGAATAGTCAGTAGTCCGTTTTTTATGTCACCTTGACGTCACACGCCAAATACCGGCACTCGGTAAGGAGCACGTTTATCGAGAAAGTAGCAGAGTCAGGTCGCGGTTGGAATCACACGGAGTGTTTGGCAGTAGAGACAAGGTAGGACACTACGAGTATCTAGAAGAGCACTTCAGGGCTATTTTGAGAAATATTTTTAAACGCACGGCAATATTAAGGAGGTTTCCTTTTGGTTAATCCACAGACGCATAGATACTACAACAGCGGTTTCACGTGAGGAACAGTGGAATTAGTAAGAAATAGTAAGTAACGTCTAGAAACCCTATGCATGAGCCAGTGATTGTACTTTAAAAACAGGCAATTAAGTGTTCGGTTAACGTGTTGTTTTAGGATAAGGAGACCATGGACATTGACCAGTGTTTACTTTAATGTAGCTTATGAAGGTAAGAGAGCACAGACGTGTTCCTGCATATTAAGGAAGGATTTATAATGGGCATGTCTTGGCTTCTGTGCACGCATGCGGGCAGGAGTAGGGGTAGTTTGCATGGGTGTGTTCACATTTTCACATTTTTTTAGTTTTTCCGGTTTTGGATTATAAGGTTATAGGACTGGTTTTTGGTGAACTTTTGCGAGCATGATGGGCAATTACTCACAGGACAGACTGTGCACAGTAGAAGATTGACTGGTTTCTGAGAAATATTCAAAATCCAATAGATGACATATGATTGTAAATTGTGAAATAGTTTTGGTCTTTATATGATTGAATGTTTTGTCACTTGTAGTGTATTCCCCTGATGAAGGTGCATACCGAAATGCATTGGGATATGACTTCACATGTTTAATGAGGAAGAAGTGTTTGAAGAATCTTAAACAATTTATCTTCTGACAAATAAGAAGAATAAAAGCAATCTGGAAGAAAGAAATGCGACCAAAGCCTTGAAGAGAATTTTTTCACTTTTATGTTGTGTATGTTCTTTTTGTGATGGCTATAGCAGCAGTCTGACGCACAAGGCTGCGAGCACTTTATATGAACTATTGGTTGAAACATAAAGATTAAGATTTGATTGATAATGTATGGAGAATAAGAACAAAAAATTTATCACGTTTAGTGAATAAGTGAATAGTGCTTCCCATAACACAGGTTTCTGTGATTGGCTTCCAAAATTAGGCATGCCAATGCCCCCACCCCTCAAACAACCTCCACAGTATTTCTGCTACCCAGAGGGATTACCTCTAATCTGTCCCTGGGAGGAGGGGCGGGGAGAAAGCCCACTAGACACCAGGGATTTTGGTTCTCATAAAACAGGGGTGGGGATTGCACACTAAGGGCAATACCATGCATCCACCCAATTTGGAAACAGTCTTTCTGGGGGGCAATAGCCCCTGATCTGCCCCCCCAGGGGGTACAGAGAGCACACTAGGCACCAGGGATTTTTAAATATATACTTTTAGGGGTGAGGGCTTCCCAAAATGGACATACCAATACCCATGCCCCCTAAATGATTTCCCACAGAGTTTCTTCCCTCCCCCATGAGAGAAAGCTCTCTAGGCACCAGGGATTATGTTTTTTTCTTATACGTAGGCTAGGGGCACTAGTATGCCCATTTTAGGCAGCCCCCTCTAAAACTAATTGGACAGTCTTACTGCCACCCTTGTGGGTCAGATGAGGGTTATTACCCCTGATCTGCCCGATATGGGGGTAGAAAGCCCACTACACACCAGAGATATGTTTTTGTGCATGTCAGAGAGCGGCCCCATAAACAAGAATTGTTCCCCTTTTTTTCTAGTGACACATTTTGGCTGTTTCTGCCCCCCTTTGGGGAAGATAAGCAATATTTGTAGGCTCCTCCTAACCCCAGCGGGTCTGAAAACCACTAGGTAGCGGGGAAAGTTTCTGAGTGTGTCTGAACTGGAGATCTGCTGACGGTCTGCGTGTACTGGCGTTTGGCTTGATGTGTGTGTACTGGCATTTTGTTGGAGGTGTGTGTGGACTTGTACTTGGCTGGTGGTCTGTGTGTGGACTAACGCTTGGTGGAGTTGTGTGTAGACTGGCGCTTGCTTCGCGGTGTGCATGGACTGGCGCTTGCTTGGCGGTGTGCGTGGCCTTTCGCTTGCTTGGTGGTGTGCGTGTACTGGCACTTGGCTGGCGGAGTGCATGGACTGGTGCTTGGCTGAAGGTGTGCATGGATGGTGCTTGGCTGGCAGTGTGTGTGAATGGTGCTTGGCTGACAGTTGCGTGGATGGTGCTTGGCTGGTGGTGTACGCAATTGAGGTATCATTTTTATCGGGAGACCAAGGGGAATGCTGAGTGGCAGCACATTTCTGCTGTTGCTGTGATCCCACCACTTTCTCACACAAAACATGTGAGGAAAATGTGACTTTTTATCTTAATTCGAGGTTTGCAGGGGATTCTGGGTAGGAAAATGTAGGGGGATCCATGGAAGCTAGACCTCCCTGGACTCCTCCGGGTGTCTAGTTTTCAGAAATCTCTGTGTTTGGTAGGTTCCCCTATATAGCTGCCAAGCCCAGGACCAAAAACACAGGTGCCCCGCTATCTAGCTGAAAACGAGCTGGTTGTGCTTAAGGGTCACCAGGGTTTCCTGTGCCAGGCTCCATGACCATCTAGGGAAACCTACCAAACTCAAACAGTTCTAAGAACTAGACACTCATGGCAGTCCAGGGAGATGTGACTTGCATGGATCTACCAACATTTTCCTACCCAGAATCCCTCGCAAACCTCCAATGTACCTAAAAGAATATCACGTTTTACTCAATTTTCTGTGTAGGAAAGTTGTGGGAAGCCCAGACCGCCACAAATTATGACCCAGCCTTCCGCCAGGTCTCCCAATAAAAATGGCACCTCACTTGTGAGGGTAGGAACAGTGCCCATGACAGGAAATGGCCCAGAACGTACTGTGGAGACTTCAAAATTATCGATCTCAGAACGACCAGGTTTTGAAAGGGAGTCACCTGTGTTTTTGGTCTTAGGCTCAGCAGCCATCTACAGAAACCCAACAAACCCTGACATTTCTGAAAACTAGACACCCAGGGGAGTCCATGGAGTCCCAACATGCGTGGATATCTCAAAATTGTGCTACCCAGAATCCCCTGAAAACCTCAAATTTTGCTAAAGAAAATTGCATTTTCCTCACTTTTCTGTGTAGGTAAGTTGTGGGATCACCGGGCCACTATGAATTTCCTACCACCCAGTTTTCCCCCAGGTCTCCCGATAAAAATAGTACTTCACTTGTGTGGGTGGGCTTAGTGTCCGCAACAGGAAATGGCCCAAAACATACTGTGGAGACTTAAAAATTATTGATAGCAAAAATATCTGGTTTTGTGAGAAAGTCATCTGCGTTTTTGTTCGTGGGCTCCGGGCATCTAGGGAAACCTGCCAAACTCAGACATTTCTGAAAACCAGACACCCAGGGGAGTTCAGGTGGGTGTGGCTTGCGTGGATCTCCCAACATTTTACTACCCAGAATCCCCTGCAATCCTCAAATGTAGCTAAAAAACAAATCACGTTTTCCTCACTTTTCTATGTGGGATCACCGCACAATCACAACTTTTCTGCTCAGTATCCCAAGTAAAATGATACCTCACTTGTGTGGTTGGGCCAAGAGCCTGTGAATGAGAAGGGGCAAAAACGTAGAGACTGAGGGGCTGGCATAACGAGTTCTAAGCGCAATATTTTTCTTATATACATTTTATCGTGGCTCTGCATTGGACACCCACACAAGTGAGGTATAATTTTTATCGGGAGTCCGAGGGGAACGCTGGGTGGTAGAATATTTGTGCAGGTGCAGTTATCCCTCACAGAAATGTGAGAGCAATTTTATTTCTTTTTTTACATTTGTTTTATTTTCATTGACAGAGGGGTACATTAAATTCATATACGGAAGACAGACAAAGCAAGACAAAAAGAAGAATCCAGAGATAATTCCTTATGTTTCAGAATTAAGGAACAGAATAAGAGTAGAATTACATTTGAGTACATACATTGAGAATAGAGAATATAAACGTATACTAGATACTCCAATTGATACTTAAAATATTTCCATATTCGTTCAAATCTGAGCATTGAGATTGTGAATCTTGTTTCAGCCAATGCGCGCTCTTTTTCATATATATCTGATAGAAGAGCGAGCATTTTTGAAAGAGTAGGCGGTTTAGGACTGATCCATCCCCTCGCAATGCAAAGTCAGAAAGCGCATTATAGCAATATTATCATGCTTCTTAGTCCCCATAATGACCTCCTTAGTAATAAAAGACAAATCCGATCCCAAACATTGGCCAGCAAAAAACGTAACCTGCTCCCAGAAGTCTAGTAGACTAGGACACATATGGAACATATGGAGAATATCTGCTGCCCTCTGACCACATCTAGAGCAGCATGTCTTGTCCCCAACCCCAGCAGTAGATCTTTGTAGAGGTTGTTGCCACCCACAGATGTTCTCCGGTGTATAATATAACATGTATGTTGTTCGAAACTGTTGCAGTTTGAGGCTGACAGAGTATACAGAGCTCTCCAAAGTATCCAATGCAAATGTAATTTCGAATACATCAGTAATTGTTCAGAATTTCTGACTCCATTTACTAGCTAATAACTAATAACTGATTCCCTTAAATCGGACAACTGCAAATAGATGGAGCTTATTCTAGCTTTAAGCAAAGGATTTAAATAGTGAGACAGTAATGGATGGGAGCATGGGTTCTGAAAGTATTGCCATTTAAGAAGATAGTCTCGATTTGCAAATTTTAAAGAAAGACTGGGAGGGAAGTTCAAAAGATCGTTGTAAGTCCAAAATAGTTAAAAGACCACTATGATCAAACAACTGACCCAATCTTTCTATCCCACATCTTGACCAACTACGTGCTGTACAGTCATGGAATATATCCGGGAGATATGGATTATTCCACAAATTAAAGTTTTCATGATTAATGAGGTCTTCAAAGGAAAGCTTTGAATAGTTTAAAATGCCATTCCATATGCGGACCATATCCCTGATAGTCTTGAATTGGACTCTTTTGTAATAGTTGGGGTCATTAACCCTAAATAGAAACATCTTAGAGTCTGTACCAAGGGCTGTAAGAAGACCATGATATGGATGTGTATAAATTAGCATACTTTGCAAACACCCAGTGAATGCTGCCCAAAAATAAAGTTTGAAATCAGGCAGTTGTAAACCTCCTAGCTTATAAGGAAACGTAGTGTAGCGCCCGATGTGGTTGTTTTTAACTCCAAATAAAGCTGCTGATCGCACCTTCTAATCTTTGAAAAAAATAGTTAGTTACCATGAAAAGGATTGCCCGAAATAAATATAGAAACTTAGGTAGTATAATCATTTAGACTATATTAACTCTGCCTGGGATAGTTATAGGCAAGTTATTCCAACTCTTAAATGTCTTGATCACTGTTTGTAAGAGTGTTTCATAGTTATGTTTTCCAAAATTGGTCTATATTGATAGTGATCTGAATTCCCAGATATTTTGCGATGCAGCAGACGCCATTAACAGGTAGTGCGGTTTCTAAATTATGTAGGACCTGTATTTTATGTGCGTTCAATTTATAGCCTAAGAAGGCACCAAAAATACCCGCCTCTTCCTGTATTATGCTTAATGCGGTTTCTGGATCAGATGTAAATATAGCAATGTCGTCCGCATAAGCGATAGTTTTAATACAGTGAGTGCCGTACTTGAATGGGATGATACAGACCTTCCGATTTAAAGCGAGCATCAATGGCTCTATATATAAGGCGAAGATCAAGGGGGAGAGTGGGCACCCTTGTCTTGTGCCACAATGAATCAGGAATGTAGCAGAGTACAAGTTAGCGTAAATCAATTTAGCTTGTGGTTTTATATATAGAGCCTGAACCCAATTCATAAATTGGTCGGGTAATCCATTGTTGATTAGAATCTTCCACAGTGCGCCCCATACCACTCTATTGAATGCTTTTTCAGCATCGAGAAGAATCATCCCCAACTTGATAGATGTCTTATTGGAAATGTCAAAGACTGTTATGGCTGTATTGACATATGCCTTAGTATCCCTACCGATTATGAATCTGTGTTGGTGTTCAGATACCAATTCTGGCATGTAAGGAGCGAGACGATTGGCTAGGATTTTGGCATCTGAATTAATAAGAGAAATTGGACGATAAGACCCACATTTGTCCGCAGCCTTTCCTTTTCTGAGGAAAAAGACAATATTCGTCCAGTCCCAAGATTTAGTGGCTGTGACGCATTCACCAATCTGACTGATAACCACACAAAATAGTGGAAAGATAACATTTTTGAAAGTTTTATAAAACTCTACTGGCAGTCATCCCCAGCGGCCTTGCCCGATGAGAATGAGGCTATTGCAATTGTAATTTCCTCTTCAGTAATATCTTGTTTGAGATTTTCAGATGCCTCCAAGCTTAAAGAATGGAGATCCCCAAGTCGTAAATATGCTTCCACCAAAGTGGCATCTATTTGAGCATCTTGAGTATACAACTCACCATAAAATTGAGACAACTGTTCTAATATTGACTTATCCGAATTGTATAACTGACCATCCCTACCCCTAATTGAGTCAATGAGAGTTTTAGCCCTTTTATCTGCCACTTGGTAAGCCAATATCTTGCCTACCTGATCCCCATACTCATATTGGTTTAGACGTTTTTTGGTTATAGGCAGCTGTGGCTTTTTCTTTAAAATGGCGAGACAAATGCACCCTTGCATTAATTAAAGACTACATATTCCCTCACTTTTAAGACCTTTAGACATAATCTCCTCTGGGTGAGCGACCTCTAATTTTTTGAGAGTATCAGAAGCATCTTTTCATCTCCCAAAAGAAATCTTATTTGAGCGATGAATGTATTCCTGTGTGGTACCACGGATAAAAGCCTTCATTGTATCCCAAACAGTGAGGGGAGATGCAGTTTCAATATTAATTTGAGAACAATTTAATTTCTAAATTTGAGGATTGCAGGGGATTCTGGGTAGGAAACATTGGGCAATCCACGCAACCTCCCCTCCATGGACTTCCCCGGTTGTCTAGTTTTCAGAATTGTCTGGATTTGTTTCCTAGGTGGCTGCAGAGCCCGGGACCATAAACGCAGTTGACCCCCTCACAAAACCAGGCCGCATTAAGATAGATAATTTTGATGTCTCCTCAATACTTTTTGGGCCCTTCCCTGTTGCAGGTACTTGGCCCACCCATACAAGTGAGGTACCATTTTTATCGTGAGCCCTAGGGTAACATTGGGTGGTAGGAATTTAGCATCAGCCCGGTTATCCCATAAATTTCCCATACAGCAATGTGAGGAAAATGAGTTTTTTTTAGCTAAATTTGAGGTTTGCAGGGGATTTTGGGTAGGAAAATGTTGGGCAGTCCATGCAAGCCACACTTCCCTGGACTCCCCTGGGTGTCCACTTTTCAGAAATGTCTGCTTTGGTAGATCTCACTAGAGGGCCATGGAGCCTGGGACCAAAATGCAGGTGACTCCCTCGCAAAACCAGAGAGTTTTGTGATAGATAATTTTGAAAGAACCTCAGTACATTTTGGGGCGTTTCCTGTCACGAGCACTAGACCTACCCACACAAGTGAGGTACCATTTTTATCAAGAGACTTAGGGGAATGCTGGTTGGATGGAAATTTGGTGCTCCCCACTGAGTCTAGAACTTTCCACCACAGAAATGTGAGGAAAATTTGTTTTTTTATAAAGTTTGAGATTTGCAAGGGATTCTGGTAACAGAATCTGGTGAGAGCCACACAAGTGACTCCATCCTGGATTTCCCTCGGTGTCTAGTTTTCAAATATGTGCAGGCTTGCTAGATTACCTAAGATGAGGGCTGAGCTAGGTTCCAAAATCCACAGCTAGACACATTGCGAAAAAAGGTCAGTTCACTGGAAAAATGTGATGTGCCCACTTGCTTTGGGCCGTTTCCTGTTGTGGGCACTAGGCCTACCCACACAAATGAGGTACTATTTTTATCAGGAGACTTGTGGGAATGCTAGGTGTGTGGAAATTTGTGGCTGCCAACAGATTCCAGAACTTTCCATCACAGAAATGTGAAGAAAATGTTTTTTATTTTTTATTTTTACGTTTGAGATTTGCAACCACATCCTGGATTACCATAGGTGTTGAATTTTCAAAATTGTACAAGTTTGCTAGGTTTCCCTAAGTGCCGGCTGAGAGGGGGTCCGAAATCCACAGCTAGGCACATTGCGAAAAAGGGTCAGTTTTCACCAGGAAAATGTGAAATGCCCAAGTTTTTTAGTCCTTTTCCTGTCGCGGGTACTAGGCCTATCGACTCAAGTAAGGTACCACTTTTATCAGGAGCCTTGGGGAAATGCTGCATGGGTGGAAGCTTTTGGCTCCCTGCAGATTCCAGAACTTTCCATCACAGAAATGTGAGGAAAATGTTTTTTATTTTTTATTTTTAAGTTTGAGATTCGCAAGAGATTCTGGTTAACAGAACCTGGTGAGAGCCACACAAGTCACCGCATCATGGATTTCCCTAGGTGTCTAGTTTTTAAAAATGTACAGGTTTACTAGGTTTGCTTAGGTGCAAATGAGCTAGAGTCCAAAACTCACAGCTAGGCACATTGCGAAAAAAGAGTCAGTTTTCCCTGGAACAATTGGATGTGCCCACGATGCGCTCAGACCATTTCCTGACGTGGGCATTAGGCCTACCCACACAAGTAAGTTATCATTTTATCATATCATTTTTATTGGAAGACTTAAATACAGAATAGTAGAACGTGTTATTACCAATTGACTTTCTGCCTTCCAAATATAAGACAGTGTGTAAAACAGAAGTAATTTTGAAACTTTCAAACATCTGCCATACTTAGAAGAAGTTACATGTGAAAACGTTGGCACAAATTGTTGGGTTTTTCAACTCAATTTCAATATTTATTTATTTCAACGGTTAGTTTCTATAGGAAACCTTTAAAGCATCAACACAAATAACCCCTTGCTGAATTCAGAATTTTGTTTACTTATCAGAAATGTATAGCTTTCCAGGATCCATTTTTGGTTTCACACGCATTTCTACGACTAACTGGAAGGAGGTTGAAAGCACCAAAAATAGGGAAGATAGGCAATGTCCCAGTAAAATGCCAAAACTGTGTAGAATTTTTTTTTTCTGACAAATGTCTACTTTTTTGTGAAAGCTGGGAAGATGGTCATTTTAGCACCAAAAACCCTATGGTAATACCATTTCAAGGGAAAAAACCAGACACTTTCTTCTGCAGTACTGTTCCCCATTTTTCCTGAAAACATTTTTCACCCTGTATTTTGGCTAATTTCTCAGTCCCCTGTAAGGAATTCACAAACCTTGGGTACCTTTAGAATTCTCAGGATGTTGGAAGGAAAGGATTCAAATTTGACATAGATACCTTATGTGGACAAAAAGTTACAGGGGTTTAAGTGCGAACTACCACAAATAACCAACAAAAAGGCTTAGCATGGGGTGGCTAGCAGCAAAGGGGTTAAAGACTAGCATGAGTTGTTATATTTCATATCGGTATATAGGTCTAGGGAACATCGTACACTTTACCTACATCATCTTACCGTCATTTCATATGAACGAGCCTTATAAGGACATAACTCCAAATAAGGACAGACTGCCTTGTATGGACATAATGCCTTATAAGGACTGTAGCCTTTTATGGACTAATTCTTTCACCTATTTCCATGCCGAGGGTGGGGTTTTCCCAATCGATATTGCTAAGAAGTCATCCTTAGCACATATGAATGATTTATGAGTACACTCTTCAGGAGCTCCATTTCACCTCTCCCATTGACGCACAAGGTTTAATCCCCAACATCATCCTCATACTGAACAATGGGGAACATACGCAAATAGACTGTATAAATACAGCACCTCTTGCTATCAGAAAGCAGGAAGGAACCGAGACTTGAAGGCTCACACACTGACCAGAGACGCTGAAGCTCCGGCATGCTATTGCTCCAGATGACAATGGTCTGACGATCCCTTGTGGGTTGTCCAACTCAAGTCCAGTCCTAAGACTTAGGCTCTTAGACTTAGGCTTCATAGCACCTACTCACATGCTAGGTACAATTAGGTACATCTAGACAGGCATCTTAGGAGTACGCACTTTATTTTAGAGATGCATTTCATATTCATGTATGTGGTCATGACTATTGCAAAATGGTAGAACAATACTATTTCTTTTTATTCACTGTACTGTTGGTTCTATATCTCTGCTACTGTGTTACAGTTATAGCAGCACACATATTTTACATGAGAAGGAGAACGGTGCAACAAATTCTTATTGTAAACACGCTCAACTGCTTCTTCTGTGTATCTGTCCGAGAGCAAAACAAGCAAGCACGAGTGACTAGTAAAAAGTATTATATTATTTCCACGCGTCTGAGGTTATTATGTTCTGAAGTTGCAAAAACAAATCTCTTTAATAACAGGAGATTCTAGTAGCACTGCGAGCTAGCTAATGCGAAAACCTAGGCTGATATATTCGGTGGGGGTGTACCATCTCAGTTTGCCACCAAGCCCACAGTATATGTTATCCGTAAACAGCGTAGGACCTGCACGAAAGCGTACTATCGGAACTACACTACATGGCACCCAATGTGGTCTAACGGCACACAACGTGTGAAACATGGTTTGCCCAACGTGGTAAATACATGGTGCACATATTCAACAGTTGAATCTGAGTAGCTAATCTGTGCTTATTCTGATCGACCCTACTTACAAAGCCCAGAGACGTCTGGAGTATATGGGAAAACACTCTGCCACAGCTGAGTAGGCGAGATATCCTATGTATTGGCTGTGGGTTAATCAAGCTTGATTTTTAAAAAAAATTTTATTGATCAAGCAACTCCAATTTATACATATAGAAAATAGCAATACATATCTATGAATAAATATTTAATACATACACGATTAATAGAAAAGGGTACCAGTCCTTGAAAAACATCACCTAGAATCATGAATATCCAAAATATTGCATGTACAACTTTCTTACAGCCTTCTTACATCGCTTGTGCAGGCAGCAATTGATGACCAGATCTTATTACCACGCAGTCTAAAGTGTCTCCCTCTGGCAGCGTAGATGGCTTTTTCTTGATTATACACCCCCAAAAAAACTAGCTAACCACATTTGAAAGCTTGGGGGATCAGCATCCTTCCAGTGTGCTGCCAATAATATTCTATATACAGCTGACCCCGCAAAAAGACATGATTTCTCCTCCAAGTTTAGCCCCAGAGTACTATCATAACCAAGAATAAAAAGTGTAGATGATTCCGCCATCCTGTGCCCAAATACCTCCTCCCAAAATCCTGACAGCATACTTTTAAGTGATGTTAATTTAACACAATAATAAAACATGTGTGGCAGAGTGGCCGGCCCTAACCCACCCCTGGGACAAGAATAGTCTATTCTCTTTCCCCATGCAAACAACTTAGCAGGGGTAAAGTATAAGCTAAAAATTGTCTTGTAAAGCTGGGCTTTCAAGTTAGAAGATAAGAGTAGTCATGATGTTAAAAATAAGTCATGTCAATATCAATATTGGGATTAGCCAATTTGCAAGCCCAAGATGATTCTGTATGATCCAGATCGTCTGGGAGTTTCTCAAGGAGTAGGCTATATATTGTTCCAATTCTGGTTGAATTATTAAGTATAATATCTAAGAATGGGATCTTTTCCAATGAAATCATAGGGGTCTTGGAACTAAGAATAGTATTAACCTGAATAAATTTAAAATAATCATTATTAGAAATTTCAAAAGTTCTCTGTAAATTCAAAAACCTAATATTCGCTTCTCCCCCCAGGAAATCCCATACCGTTCTTACCCCCGCGCTTTCCCATTTTTTAGCCATGTCCTCGTTAGCCTGTAGGGGTTGCAGAGAGGATTGCCAAAGAGGGGTATACCTGTTGAATTTCAGAAATGCCATGAATCTAGAGACCTTCCTCCAAATTTTCCAAGCACTAGTGATGACCTTGAATCTGAGTTTTTTATAGTAGCTTGATTCTATTTGCCTCAGCAAAAGCCCTTGAACTTCCTTTCTAATTGATAATTCATATATAGAAGATATTTCTGTACCCTGTGTGTTTTCATTTACCGCCCGGGTATCAAAAAGAGGTATCATTTGATGTAACAGAGCGGCCCAGTGATATAGCATTATGTTAGGAACTGCTAAGCCACCCCTATTTTGTGGTAAGGATAAATATTTCAGCGACCTCCTAATCTTTCCATATTGCCAGACAAAATTAGACATTTGTGACTCAAGTGTTTTTATGATTTTATCCTCTAAAATTAATGGGATAGCTCAAAACAAATACAATACCCTAGGCAGTATATTAATTTTTTGAAAATTACCTCTGCCAATAATTTACAGATGTAAGCTGTTAACTCTCACAAGATCTTTCCTGATGTTCTTAATTAGTGGTTCATAATTCAAGTTGTTAATATTTTCAATCTTGGGGCTTAAGCATACTTCCCCAGGTAGGTGGCCTTTTCTGTTTTCCTGGAATCATCATAATCAATATTATCAGTGCATAGAATGATCATCTTATCTTTGTTAAGGGAATACCCGGATATTGACCAAATCGCTGGGTGATTATTTCTATTTCTAGAATAGCCTCAGCGGGGTTTGGTGTTAATACTGCCACATCATCAGCGTAAGCTAATATTTTGGTCTCATATGCCCCTACCGTAACCGGTTTTATTTTCTGGGTTTGTAGCAATTTAATAATCAGAGGATTGATGTACAAGGCAAACAATATCGGGGAACAGGGACATCCCTGTCTCGTTCCTCTCGATATAATAATATATTATTGGGACGAGATTCTATACCCACTAGCTCTTGGTTGTTGGTACATGACTCTGATCGATTTAAAAAGCCCAGGCCCAAGGTTGTTTAATTCTAGCACGCCCCAAAGAACACTTGATCAAAAGCTTTCTCGGCATCGAGGAGGATCATTGACATCTGGCCCCCCGTCCTGGACATGATATCAAACAGTGTACGGGTATGATCCGTTGTACCCATACCAGGGACAAAACCATGTTGCCAGGGGGAGACCAGATGTTCAACGACCCTCCGATGCCGTTTGTCCAGAACTTTTGCAAAAAGCTTGGAGTCGGAGTTAATCGGGGAGATAGGTCGGTATGATGATGGATGCTGGACAGGTTTGCCCTTCTAAGCAAAAATGATTATATTCGTCTCCTTCCAGGACTCTGGAGGATTGCCACTCAGCTGTATACCGATAAACAGATGCAATAAGTAAGGTTTTATTTGTGCTCTAAGTATTTTATTAAGTTCTAGGGGGATTTTATCGGGGCCAGCAGCTTTCCCAGAGGTTAAGCCGGAAAGGGCTAATTGCAGCTCTGTAATACTAATCACTTTTTCAAGATCCTCTCTGGTTGTAATATCTAGAAACTTACTCCATCCAGTATCTAGCGTAAATTCCCTTAAAATGTAATCATTTCATCTGAATCAGCTAGGATATCACTTTGATATAACTTTTGATAGTACTGTTGAAATATTTTGGCAATATCCTCTGGGCTTGTGTATTCCTGGTTGTCTATTTTAATACAGGTTATCGTAATATATGAGATCTTCTGCCGAGTGCTTAAAGCCAACTGCTTACCCACCCTCTCTCCATTTTCATAGATACTGCTTTGGTGCGATTGAAAAGTCTCTGCTGCTTTCTGGGTCAGCCGGCTATTTAGTTCTGTTTTTAAGACAAGTATGCGGCGCATAGTATGTCCCCCTTCTTCTCCCTGAGTTATTGAAGATACATGTTCTTCTTCAGCCCTGGCCAAAGCTTGCATCAATAGATGGTTTTCCCTATCCAGCTTTTATTGTTCTTGCCACATAGCTGATTGTTTCCCCTCTAAGGGCAGTTTTAAAACAATCCCAGACAACCCCCCTGGATGCGCTATAGCGATTCATATCAAAGTAGCTTTGAGCCCAGTCTTTAATAAATTTTATATAATCTTGATTTACCAAAAGCTTCCTATCAAAGGTCCAGTTTGAACGAAGTCTGGTAAAATTGGTTAGATGTATTGTCAGAGTTAGGGAGTTATGGTCCAATATTATTTTAGGGCATTTTGCAACTTCTGCTCGGTCAGCTAGATCACTTGTCACTAATATATCGTCTATCCAGACATATTTGTTATGAGGATGTGAAAAATACGTATACCCAGGATCAGGTTGATTTTTTGCATCCCAAACATCAACCAGATTATAGCTATCTCTGAGTTGGCTAATAGCTCTATATACCCTTGGTTTCCGACCTAAGTATCTATCATGGGTTTGTTTCCTATGTAAAGACCCCAAGGAGATATTAAAATCTCCACAGAAAACTAGCGATCTTGGGCACGAGGCGAGCTCTACTTCAAGATCCTCAAATATTTGAGGGTCGTCTTGGTTTGAACCATAGACTGAGCAAATAGTTACACCTGATGTCAGTTCTATAGTAGCCCATCTCCCAAGGGTATCAACTGCTTTATGTAAAGCTAGTCCTAGGGATATTTTGGCTAGAATGTCTACCCTGAGTATTTGATGTTTGTCCTGTTCAAGCAAGGATATTATAGCCTCTGACCCTTAATAGATCTTTCTTATCCCATGGCAAATGCGTCTCTTGAAAATAGACTATATCAGAAGATTTCGGTTTGATTATTTCAGCTAAACGAGCCCTCTTGCTCCTGTCATTTAGGCCCGCCACATTCCATGAGCAAATTGTAATCTTCCCCATTACAGTTTGCTAGTTAATTTCACGGGACCTACTAACCCATTCTCAAACCCTTGACAAACTTTGAAAATATCTCGTACCTTTTGTGTCACATTGATCAGTAATACCAATTTGATTATTTCAATTATTCTATCAGTATTATTATTGGAGTTGCTTTTTTTTGTTATAGTCCTCTGCCCCCCCACCACCACCCTCTACCACCCAATGTGAGGCGTACAGACTACAATAGAGTCTGTTAGTGATGAGCATGCAACACATAACCAGAGCTCAGTCACTACATAAATAATGCCAATGATGAGCTCCAAAATCAACCTTATTTGTTTTAGTTTTCCGTTTTTTTCCCCCTTTTTCCTTTTTTTAATTTCTTTTCCCCTCCCTCTTGGCATCAAAAGAAAAAGATTTTTCTGAAAAATACTATGTTGTTCTCATTATGAAAACACTCATGGACATAAACCATTGCTAGGGACACCTAACTTAGCCCATCGAGATATTCTTTGGCCTAAATTTCGGAGAGAAAAAATTTAGTTTGCCCCCACCAAATCACTTTAAGCCGAGCAGGGTTGTTAAGAAACGCCTGTGCCTTCTTGTCTTGCAATGGCTTGATTAATTGGCGCAGCCTCGGGCACCCAAAGTAGGAAACTCCATTTCTGGTTCGTTTAGACTCGGGTCTAGCCTTTTCGAAAACCGCCTGTCGGAGCAAAACATTGCCAAAAAATACAAGAATGGCACGGGGTAAGCCCCTGGTTTCGCTGGTTGTTTTAAAGTGAAGGGCATGCCGTGGGCACGTTGGATGTCTGAAGCCCAATCCCACCCAGAAGGTTCTGGCATAGAGTCACAAAAAAGGTCCACCACAAAGGAGCGAGCGTCTTCCCCCTCGGGGACCCCCAAAACTCAAAGATTGTTTCTACGCTGGCAGTTTTTGAACTCTACCAGCTTCCATCTAACATCTGCCAGCTCCGCTTCATGAGAGTAAGTCCCTACCAGATTTGCTGCGTTCTCTGTTTTGTTAGAGACAATCCTTGATTCTAAATCAGTTAGTCGTTCTCCAAATGTACTGCAAGTCCTGGTTAGTTTGCGCACAACCCCTTGAACCTTACCTAAGGCTGTTTGAGCTTTGCGCCCATCCTGGGATGTTTCCTCGCGATGTGCTGTGATAGCCTGGAGATCAGTACCCAGGGTTGGAGCAGCTGGGTCTGAATAGACTGGATGATCAGATTGTTGCTCAGAATTAGACACGCAACAGGGATTAGTCAGCTGGTTAGTTGGGGTATAATCCCAGGCCAGGTCCTCTGTACCATGGCAATTATTTTTCTTTTTTAAAGCGGTTTTTAGTTTAGGCCCAGAGTCTTCATTTTTTTCCTTGCTCCCACTCTCATCGGTCGTATAGGAAGCAGTATCATCGGACCACTCAGCTCCATCTGAGAGGGAAAACAAGCCACTAGGATCCAGCTCTGTGTCTGGGTCATCGCTGTTTTCATTGTTCTCATTAGCATGACCTATATTTAGCACCATGTTAGGATCATCCATTAATATCTGCGATACTTGGAGTATATGAGCTGGATTAGCTGAATTACCTAGCTGAATTGGCTGAGCAATCCCGCCGAGTTTAGCCCCAGTACCAGTATCTGAACATACTGTCTCACCAGATTTGCCGGCATCAGTGTCTGTTAGCAGGGGGTAATCGGTAAAATCATACCTTCGTTGCTGCAAAGATCAGCTTCTGGCTTGTTCCTCATACTCCGATCAGGCGTGGTTACCAGACTGCTGTCTTCTCCGGCCCCCAAATGTATTACAGGTACAGGTATAGCGCTAGCCAAGACAGCACCCGCGTTTTCGTCTCCAGTAGAAGCAGTTACAACAGGCTCCGTGCCATTGATAATTCAAGCTTTGCTCTTCCCTTCCTGGCCTGGAAGCACTCTTGCTGGGGTTTTCCGCAGTAAGTCAGCCACTATGGGACCGATCGTAATCCCCTTCTGTTTGGTAGCGCTTCCGCGTCTTGGAGGTCAGAACAGCAGCACCCCATACTTCCTCCGCACCTCCGCCTGTCTTGTCCCCTGGCTCAGCGAGCTCCCGTTGTGCCAGCCTTGCTGCCCTTGCCTTAGCTGCTGCCGCCGCAACCTTAAGCGCCATGAGAACGCCGGCGTCAGCGCGAGTGCAAGTACCGGACTCAGGGTAAGCTCCGACTGCCGCTTTCAAATTCGGATATCCCGTCCACAGATAGCGCCAAACTGTGAATCCGATTATAGTTCCTAGTGTCAATAGTGGATTTCTGACTGGCTTCTTCTCTTCAAAGTGCGTTTCCGTAATCATTTCTTTATTTGGTATAGCTTTTTGCTCAGCATAACTAGGTCATATTCCTTTAAAGAGCTCCGGTCAGTGTGCATTGCGGTCCCACACAACCGCCATCTTGCCTCCTTCCCAACCTCTGCAAGCTTGAAAGGAAATCATTCCCAAAAACTGTGCATAAAACCTTTTCTTAATTTCCTTGACAGTAATGCGGTGTCTTAAACACGATGTCTTACGAGGAGAGAGACTTACACCTAGTGCCTAATCAGTCTGGTGAGGAAGATGCAGAGTCAATACATATTGTACCCAAAGTAAGACAAACTCTTACAGCTAAACTACTCAAACATGGGTTACCACCCTGAGGAGGTGTAGTAATATTCGCGATAGAGGCACTCGAAGATTTCCAATCAGAGGTATTCTACTCATGGGTTATATTCCCAGAAGCAGATGCTGTAACAAAAACTTTTCATTATTACAAACATGAAGAATTTCCAGCGGCTTACACTCCGTTTGAGGAGACTGAGATTTTGCTTACCTTCCAGAACATATTTTGTTGTTTAATAGCGTCCTACCCCACATAGGAACAAGAGCAAGGCTTTGTCCTTTAGGAAGACCAGGAGCAACATGCCCAATATTAGCGACCTATGCACCACATCCAGACATTGAAACAATTCCACATGATGAATTACTTGTTCAACTCAAAGAGTTGATAAAACTCTACAGAAACATGAAACACTTGGGGGGTCATTAGGATGACAGGCGAACAAAGTCCGCCCGTCATCCTACCGGTGAAAGGGACCCCCACCATAAGGGTGGAGGTCCCGTGGCTAGCATTAGGATGCGCCCACCACAGTGGCGGGCGCATCCTGCATTCCTACCATTGTGGCGGGCGGTGCACTCAGCACCACCCGCCACAATGGCAGGAAGGCATGCTGTGCACTTGCATGCACAGCATGGCAGGCACCGCGCGGTGCCTGCCATGCTGTGCATGGAACTGCTGGGGGGTACCATAAGTACCCCCCATGTGCACCCCCCAGCCCCTGGAGTCCATGGGGGCCCGCATAGGGCCCCCAAAGCAGACTCCGCATGCCTTTCCAAAGGCATCTGATAGAGCCCATTGTAATATGGCTGGCGGTGTCTGTTAGACACAGCCACCATATAAACCCTTTTCTACCCCGGTCGCAAGGCGACCGATGCGGAAAAGCGGTGAACCGCCTTTCCGTCTGCCGCGGACCCCAAGCCATACTAATATGGAGGGGGTCATTCCGGCTAGGATGGCGGGCGGATCGCCCCCACCAGGCCGGCGGTGGCTACCGCCGGCCTGGCGGGGGCAATTCGCCCGCCATCCTAATGGGGGCCTTAGTCTTAAGGACACTAGCAGTCCAACCTACAGTAATTACACCTACTGCAGCTCTTACACAGAGCACTAGTACTAAAATTACTCCACAAACATTACACGCGATAATGGTCAAAGTGCTCACAAAACATGAACAAGTTTAGGACGCCCCTGCGCCGCACGGCCACCAGCTGGTGCCAAATTTATTATTTTGTATGTACTGATCAAGTATGAATTTACACTGAGATCAAATCAGTAAAACATATATGAAACGCAATTTTTTGTGGTTTAAGAGTTTTTCATATGATCATTCTTTATTTATGATGTATATGATATAGAGATCCACTGTGGATTGCAACAGTGCGCAGAGGGCAAGCGGTTCGCTTGTTTCCATTTATCACATATGTTTCTCATCGCAATCTGGACATTGCGTCATCCTCCGCAGCACGCTTATGTTTAAGTACTCTAAAAAAGTGTTTCACTAAATTATTGATTGAGGTGTGCATCTCCCATCACTAACCAGTGCCTCCCCGCCTGCCTGCCTCTCTGCTCGGCCAGCCGCCGCGTGACCACGCCCCCCTGCCTTCGAGCGGGGTGGTCTGGGCTCGCCTCCTGCCCTTGCCTCTGTGTGTTTATTTTGGTGTGCTTTAACTATTGTGGCATTTTCCAATTGTATTTTGTATTTCTGTACTTGGTTCCCCTCTTTTCCCTGTTTTGCCCTCGTCTCTTCCCTCCCCGCTCCCCGCTTCCCGCCACCGCCGCTAACCCCGCCCCTTTTTTCATTCTGTACCCTCCCCGCTCCCGCCTCCCAGCTGCTCCGCCCTCCCTCGCACTTGGCCATATATGGCGACCGTGCGACGCAGGTGAGTGTGTCCTAGTTTAGGACGCCCCCGCGCCGCATGGCCACCAGCTGGTGCCAGTGCCTCCCCGCCTGCCTGCCTCTCTGCTCGGCCAGCCGCCGCGTGACCACGCCCCCCTGCCTTCGAGCGGCGTGGTCTGGGCTCGCCTCCTGCCCTTGCCTCTGTGTGTTTATTTTGGTGTGCTTTAACTATTGTGGCATTTTCCAGTTGTATTTTGTATTTCTGTACTTGGTTCCCCTCTTTTCCCTGTTTTGCCCTCGTCTCTTCCCTCCCCGCTCCCCGCTTCCCGCCACCGCCGCTAACCCCGCCCCTTTTTCATTCTGTACCCTCCCCGCTCCCGCCTCCCAGCTGCTCCGCCCTCCCTCGCACTTGGCCATATATGGCGACCGTGCGACGCAGGTGAGTGTGTCCTAGTTTAGGACGCCCCCGCGCCGCACGGCCACCAGCTGGTGCCAGTGCCTCCCCGCCTGCCTGCCTCTCTGCTCGGCCAGCCGCCGCGTGACCACGCCCCCCTGCCTTCGAGCGGCGTGGTCTGGGCTCGCCTCCTGCCCTTGCCTCTGTGTGTTTATTTTGGTGTGCTTTAACTATTGTGGCATTTTCCAGTTGTATTTTGTATTTCTGTACTTGGTTCCCCTCTTTTCCCTGTTTTGCCCTCGTCTCTTCCCTCCTCGCTCCCCGCTTCCCGCCACCGCCGCTAACCCCGCCCCTTTTTTCATTATGTACCCTCCCCGCTCCCGCCTCCCAGCTGCTCCGCCCTCCCTCGCACTTCGCCATATATGGCGACCGTGCGAACGCGCAGCGGGCGCGCCGATTGTGCGCCGAAGGCGCGCCAAAGGTAAGCCCGTCTGCGCCCGTCCGTGCCTGGACCGCGCCCAGTGCCGGAACCCCTGGCCCCCGCAGACCCCAGCCCACCCGCCGGACGTACGACGCCACCACCCTCAACGCACTCAACGCCGGCCGAACCCCTGGATGCTACCAAGCCACCCCGAGACGCACCCACGGACCCTTCAGCTGCCGCTCCTGCAAGTTCACCTGCACCCGGTCCTGCACCGCACCCGCACCCACCAAGACCAAGACGAGCAACAACAGCAGCCACCTGAAGTGCATCCTGCTCAACACCCGCTCCGTCCACAGACACGCCGTCGAGCTCTGGAACCTGCTCGACACCACAGACCCAGACGTCGCCTTCCTCACGGAAACCTGGATGAACGCCTCCTCAGCGCCCGACATCGCCATCGCCATCCCGGACGGCTACAAGATCATCCGGAGAGACCGCGTCAACCAGACAGGAGGAGGCATCGCCATCATTCACAGGAACACCATCCGCATCACGACCAACACCGACGACACCATCGCACCCGCCGAACACCTGCACTTCCAGATCCACGTCAACCCCAGGACCACCCTCAGAGGCACCCTCATCTACAGACCCCCGGGACCACGCACTCAATTCAGCGAGGACATTGCCGACTTCATCAGCCCGCTCGCCCTCCCCTCGGCCGACTACGTCCTCCTCGGGGACCTCAACTTCCACCTGGAGAACAACGACGACCGCAACACCACCACCCTGCTGGAAAACCTCGCAAACCTGGAACTCAAGCAGCTGGTGACCACCCCCACCCACCTCGCCGGACACACACTCGACGCCGTCTTCTCATCCAGCAAAGACATCGCCTTCAGCCACGCCACAGGACTCCACTGGACGGACCACAGCTGCGTCCACTTCACCTTCAGAAGAATGACAATCCACCACCACCAGCAACAGGTTGCCCGAAGAAGCTGGAACAAGATCACAGCCGACCAGCTCGCCGCTTCCCTGAGTCAGCACCCTCCCGCCAGCTCAGCGAACCCCAGCCAGGCCGCCGACAACCTCACGAAGTGGATCAGCAACTGCACGGACAAACTCGCCCCTTTGAGGACCCAGCCCAGCAGACCCGGCAGCAAGAAAGCCCCATGGTTCACCGACGAACTCAAGAGCTCCAAGAAGGACTGCCGAGCCCTCGAGAAAGTCTGGAGAAGGGAACCAACACCGGACAACATGACCACCCTCAAGCTCGCCACCCGGAAGCACCACCAACTGATCCGCGCCACCAAGAGAACTGCATTCCAGGACCGGCTGGACAACAACGCACACAACTCCAAGGAACTCTTCAACATCGTGAAAGAGCTCTCCAACCCCAGCGCCGGAAACAACGACATCACCCCATCGCAAGACCTCTGCAACTCCCTCGCCTCCTACTTCCACAACAAGATCACGGACATTCACAACAGCTTCAGCATTCAACCATCGCACACAACGACCGCAGCACCGCCGCCCACCACCACCCTCCGCGCCTGGACTCCGATCAGTACCGATGACACCGTCCGCATGATGAACTCCATCCACTCCGGATCTCCAACCGACCCCTGCCCTCACCACGTCTTCAACAAGGCCGACGCTGTCATCGCACCCCACCTGCGGGACATCATCAACACCTCCTTCGACACCGCCACCTTCCCGGAGGGCTGGAAGCACGCCGAGCTCAGCGCTCTACTAAAGAAACCCACTGCGGACCCCACCGAACTCAAGAATTACCGCCCTATCTCGCTCCTCCCGTTCCCAGCCAAAGTCATCGAGAAGACCGTCAACAAGCAGCTGGCCGCCTTCCTCGAGAAGAATGGATCCCTCGACCCCTCACAGTCTGGCTTCCGTGCCAACCACAGCACCGAGACCGCCCTCATCGCTGCCACCGATGACATCCGAGCCCTGATGGACAACGGAGAAACAGCGGCCCTCATCCTCCTAGACCTCTCCGCGGCTTTCGACACTGTCTGCCACCGCACCCTAGTGCAGCGCCTCAGCAACATCGGAATTCAGGGGAAGGCACTGGAATGGATCGTCTCCTTCCTCGACGGAAGAACACAGAGAGTCCGTCTACCACCATACAAGTCAGAGGCCACCGGAGTCATCTGCGGCGTCCCTCAAGGATCCTCCCTGAGCCCCACCCTCTTCAACGTCTACATGAGCCCCCTCGCGACCATCGCACGCCAACACAACCTGAACATCATCTCCTATGCCGATGACACCCAGCTGATCCTCTCCCTGACCAACGACCCCGCCGCCGCCAGAGCCAACCTTCACGAAGGGATGAAAGATGTAGCCGAGTGGATGACGACCAGCCGCCTGAAACTGAACTCAGACAAGACGGAAGTCCTCATCCTGGGTTCCTCGCCCTCCGCCTGGGACGACTCCTGGTGGCCCCCCGCCCTAGGCACCGCACCCACACCGACAGATCACGCACGCAACCTGGGCTTCATCCTGGACTCCTCCCTCTCCATGACCAGACAAGTTAACGCCGTCTCCTCGTCATGCTTCAACATCCTGCGCATGCTACGGAAGATCTTCCGGTGGATCCCCACCGAAACCAGGAAGACGGTCACCCAAGCCCTCGTCACCAGTCGACTGGACTACGGCAACGCCCTCTACGCCGGAACCACCGCCAAGCTCCAGAAGAGACTCCAGCGGATCCAGAACGCCTCAGCCAGACTCATCCTCGACATCCCCCGACGCAGCCACATCTCCGGACATCTGAGAGACCTGCACTGGCTCCCCGTCAACAAAAGAATCACCTTCTGTCTCCTCACCCACGCACACAAAGCCCTACACGATCAAGGCCCGAGCTACCTCAACAACCGCATCAACTTCTACACTCCCAAGCGCCACCTCCGATCAGCCAGTCACGCCCTCGCCGCCGTCCCCCGCATCCGAAGAACGACAACAGGAGGATGGTCCTTCTCCTACCTGGCCGCCAAGACCTGGAACTCCCTCCCGACCGACCTGCGCCTGACCCAAGACCACCTCTCCTTCAGGAAGAAGCTCAAGACCTGGCTGTTCGAGCAGTAGCAGCACCACCTCCTCCCAAGCGCCTTGAGACCCTCCGGGTGAGTAGTGCGCTCTACAAATGTCCTTGATTGATTGATTGATTGAACAAATTCCTTTCTGGGTAGCTCAGAAAATAACTCAGTTAGAAGCAGTATTCCCAAATACAACACCATGTGAAAAACACAGAATGTTAACAATCTGTTTGCTCATGGGGATTACACCACAGTTAGAGGATTGCACCTCCTGGGGTACAGTCTTTGCTGCCATATATACCAGAACTCATAGTATTCCTTCAATGGCAGTACTACCAGATGTATTAAGACAAATACAAAATGACTATGGAGCAGAACCTAACCTAAACTTAGGGATGAAGTTATTAAATAACTACGACCAGGTATCAGCCATAATATTAGCTAATATTAAAGGGGAAGCAGCATCAGCGGCAATCTACCAACGCCTATGGGAAGTCTGCCCATTAACTCAGGAGGCTGAACTACCCAAAATATTTGAAACAGCGTATGCAGAATTAGGCGGAGATAGTTTGGGGGGAAGAGCTTTAAAACCTCAACTACAGGCCAGTCCTGAAAAGGAGACTTCCAAGCAGACATCTACTTCTTCTAAAAAGAAGTGGGATAATAAAAACAAAAACTCTAAAGACAAGAGATCTCAATCCTGAGGTAGGTCTCCTCCACAGGAGCCCTCTGAAAGGAGGTATAACCTTAGGAATAGGAATAACATTAGGAAACCTGACAGGTATTAGGATACTGATACACATTCCTCTTGTTCCTTTCAGGGCTCGAAGACAAGCTCCTAAAGGGAAGGACGGTCAGAAAATAGAGAGGAGCGCACACAGTCCAGAGGCAAACAGCGAGCTCAAGACTTTACTTCTGAAAAAGAAGATAAGCAAAATCCAAAACCTCAATTTAAGAAAAGAAAAGTTGATGGTCTGAAAATCAGACATGCCCAGAATTCTGAGGTCACAACTTCTGAACGAGGAATGGGCTCTGACGATGCTTGACAGTGCGGCAGAAGTAACAATAGCTCACCTGAACCTGAAGGAATTTCTGGTGACAGCGGGGTTGAATGATTAAATCACGGTGGAAACTCCAGACACCAGGGTGGGCGTCCCACACAAATTATATGAAATAACACCCCGGTTGGAGGGGGACAAGCCCAGGAAAGTAAAAGCTTTTTTTTGGAAGAACTTATCACCTGGTTATGGTATCTTGTTAGCAGAACAAGATTGGCCACCTGCATTCGGAATGGAGTGCCCCAGGGGAAAAAGTATAATTTTCCCTGCATTTTTCAACTATGTTCCCGTTCACCTTAAACATACAAATGCGCCTGGAGGGGGATATACTACTGCCTTTCGGAGGTATTGGGTTGGGAGCTCCCCCGCACGCCGCGCTTGGCCCTGCAGCATGTTATGGAGGGGTTTGGGGGGCAATCTTTATAAACGGCACCTCTTGCTATTGGGCCTCACGCTAGCAAAAAGGGATATTGCCAGGGCCTGGAAGGCGCCCAATGTCCCGTCCTTGGACGCGTGGAAAAATGAGTTAGATTTCTGTATGGGGCTTGAGCAGCCAGTTTTCCTTGCCAGGGTGTGCCAACGCAAACATTATAAGATATGGAAGAGGTGGGCGGACTACGGGGTTTAGAACTGGATCCGCCACGGGAGGTGGAGGCACGTTTGTCGGACTGATTTATATGTGGTCTCTATGCTTGATTTGCGGTGGGGACGGGACGACCCGGAGAGGCTGTGATCTCTGGGTGTGCAGTTACAAACTTGATGGACTTCTGGGATATGGGCGCAATCCGGGGGGGGGGGGGGAGTTTGTTACAATGCGGTTCAATACTCTTCCTAAAAGTCAAAGTCATTATCATTGTGTAATTAATCGGTGCAAAGGCCTCTGGACTGCAGAGCCCTGCAATCTATGTGAAACTAGACAAATAAAATTTGTTTAAAAAAAAAAAAAAAAAAACATACATATGTGCAGGAGTGGGCAGTAGCCCAAGCTCCGCCATTGTACACAAATCATGCAGAGTAGGATGAGAACTCAACCTACCACGTGATCCCGTTAAAAGTTTCAACTCATGCTCAGATGCAATATCCAATAAAACAAGAAGCTAAAAAACAGATCAGGGAGATCTTACATCAACTTGAATACCAGGGGGTAATTGAAAAATGAACCTCTCCAATGAACAATCCTTTGTTTCTTGTCGCTAAACCAGACAATACATATCGTCTAGTTTTAGATCACAGACATTTAAAATTATGCACAAGGACATTTGCTGTCCAAAATGCACATAGTGCGGCATCAATGAATAATATTGTGCGCAAAAAATACAAAACCACTCTTGATATCTCAAATGGATTTTTCTGCCAAAATGTAGCTCCTGAAAGCAGGTATCTAACTGCATTCAGTGCGTTAGGGACCCAACGACAATTTTTTCGTCTAGCACAAGGGTATAAAAATAGCCCAGGCTTTATTTTCAGGAGGAGTAAGAGAGTTACTTCAAAAAGTAGTGTTGTCCTATGTGGATAATATTTATCTGACAGACGACGACTTAGAGAGGCACTTGACCAGGGTAAGCACCATTATTTGGGATTTGTAGCAGAAGGCTACAAATTCAACTTAAAGAAATCAAAAATAGCCCACCTCAATGTCCTAGTTTTGGGATATGAGCGGTCAAGTGAAGGCAAAAGTCTGGCAGGTAACTTTTTAGAAAAGTGTGCACTGCTCCAGCCTGCAAAATCTTTAAAAAAATGTACAATCAGCACTAGGATTCCTAAATTTTGTCAGAACATACATTTAAGATTACGCACACAAGGTAAAACCTTTCAATGACTTAATAAAACCTGACTTTTTAGCCAGAGATTGGACACAAGAACATACCAATATTCTTTGTTTACTCCAGGAAGACATGATTGCTTCCAAACACTTCCAAACACGCATAAACGTACGCCACTTAGTGATCAGAATAATCGTGGGTCAATGCGTGTACACTTATTTGACCTTTAATGAAGGTGAAACTGTTCCAATCGCTTACAAATCACACCTGTATACAAATGCAGAAATTATTTTCCCTTCAACAAAAAAAATCCTGACAGCAGTTCAGACTGCTGTAGCAAGAGAAAGTGAACTGGTTTAGGGGAAACGCATTATTGTCGTAGCTTCGGTACCGGCTTTAGAAGCTGTTACAAAAGCCAGCATCCCAAATGGGAAAGCGTTACATCCAACATGGATACAATAAGCTAATTCTCTTACTGCAACAGACGTCGAATACAGATTTGATCCAAGTTTCAAAACACAGGCATTCCTGTAATACGAACAAGAATATTCAATACCATATGAAATCTTGCCCCTAGATCAGTATGATTATAATATTTAAACTGACGGATATGCGCAACCGGCTATAGGAAGTAAGCAACAATATTTTTCGACGTGTGCTATCTTAAAGGTTGCATGCGTGATGGCAAGTTCCATCCTAGTTGCACAAAAACCCAATCTCTAGGAGATTGCACGGCCCAGTTGGCAGAATTAAAAGCACTTATACTGGCACTTGTAAATACGGATTGAGAATTCCCCACATTAATCGTGTGTGATTCTTTTTACTGTGTCCAGTCATACAATGAATACTTACAGCATTGGAAACAAAACGGGTTTAAAGATGCAATGCCTTGGCACAATTAAACCCAAAATGTTATGGGAACAGCTAGCGGAATTGAAATCCGAGCTACCGAGGACGCACGTGATCCATACACTGAGTCATCAACGTGATGGCGTACACGTTGAAGGGAATTCATTGACTGATGAAGCCGCAAAGGAGGCTGTTTGGACGGCTTCCGTATCTGCGCTGACTCATTCAAAAACGAGAATAGACGGAGAAATAATGATAGCTGTCATTGCATCATGCAAAGGCAGCACAGCAGTACCTAAAAAATTCCTACTCATACACTCCTACAAGTTAGATGCACAAAACATTCCATATGCTCAGATTCCTGGAGAGGGTTTTAGAGTAATACCAAATATGGATCGTAGGCAAGGTTTAATACTAGCTGCACATGAGGGTTTGGGCTCTGTGCACACAGGCGTTACAGCGAATATTTCTTCACTGAAACAGCGCTATTGGTGGCCAGGGTTAACTAAGCAAGCTAAAGACTATGTCTTGAAATGCGATATCTGCCAGCTGATGAAAGGCTCCACCGTTGCAGGCCCGGCACAGAGGCCATTACTGAAATCAGACAAACCTCTTGCATGTGTGTACTTGGACCACTGCGGCCCCTTACAAATGGAAGGGGCTTATAGGTATATCATGGTAGCAGTGGATTCATGCTCTAGATTCCTATGGGTATGGCCTCAGCGTTTCCGCTTACGCTCGAACTGTTATAAAAGATTTGCGAGTCTTTAATGGTACATACGCAGTCAGCACTTTACACTCTGACCGCGGCCCAGCGTTTAGCTCTGGGGCTTACAAAGAGACCATGGAAGGAATGGGCGTAGAATTGCAGTTCTCATCTCTGTACCATCCCGAGTGAAATTCAGTTTTGGAGAGACAAAAACGGGACTTAAAGCAATCTTTAACAGCTTGGGTGTTAGGCAAGGGCGGTAGTTGGGTCACACACTTTTATGGGGTACAGCTGGCATTAAATAACCAGCCAAGAAGCTCTCTAGGGTGTGTCACTCCATATGAGGTTCTCTTCGGGAAACCAATGTGGGTACCTGATTTTGATTGTGAAGATGCAGTGGTGGATGAAAAAACATTTGATATCCATGAGGTTTTGGCTGTTTTACTGGATCTAAATGAATCCAGGACAAAACAAAGCAATGTCCATCTAAAGCAGACCGCCACTGAAGAAGTCAAGGTAGTCACGGCAAGACCTGTCTGGATCCCAAAAGTCAGGGATCTGGTCAGAGAGAAAATAGCCGATAAAAAGAAATTTGGATCCCCTACAGAAAACCTGTACCCGTCCTTGCAGTACACGGAACAAGAACTGTGCTGCTCCAGCCTCTTGCCGGAAAAAAGGAGAAAAGATTTGTCTCAATTGACTTAACCAAACCACACTATGTAGTGATACTAAACAGAAGGCCTAGTGGACTCCGCTGTAGCAGACGTCCTTCGCTAGCTACAATTCAAGAAGTTCAAACGGACTCATCACAATCGAAGAGCCACTTGTAAGGCATGAAGGACTAAGCAACAATGCTATGGAACTTGTTCCACTCAAACCAGACATTAAAATGAAAATCAGAATAATTCACAAGTTGTAATTAAACCAAATACAGTTGTCTACATCAACATGCCTTGTCGAGAGGAAAATAACATTTCAACTAATCCCGATGCAATTCCTACAATTGATTGAACTGCTTCTGGCTATTTCATTAACTTTGATAAGTAGTCCCTGGATCCAAGTGAGCCGGAAATGATGCCAGTCAAAACACCATTCAAGCAAGAGTTAAAGAACTTTCTTCTCTTTCTTCAAAAGACATACCTGGTATCACCTTGGATTGAACTCTGGGTAATTTCTGGGATAATGTTTTTTCTTTTCTGGCTCGGCTTAGTATAGAATTTTAGTATGTTTATCAATGGACGCTATCTTCAACAAGGTTCCACAGCCCAAAAGGTCAACATCCTACTGAAGCCACATCAATCATCACATCATGAACAAAGAGACTTGTCATCAGTGAACATTACAGCTGTTCCTATACAAATGGTATAGTATGGGACAAGATTGATTTCAACATATTCGGACCGACCAAACTTTTAAAAATAATCATGTATTTAAAATCTCATTAAGTGATTTCATTACCTCCAGTACATTTTCTGATAATTGGGGCACTGAAACAGTAAATACCATGTTGTCTGATGTAGTGAAAAATGCTGCATTTTGTTAATAATTAAATGTTAGAGGGTTCATCAGAGTGTTACAAATTGTACTGTTATCAACATTTTGGTCATCATTTCCTGCACAAATCAATTTCACCTACAAGTGTATTTGAGTACAATCAGTGGGAACAGTGCCCAACACCACCAAAAAGTAGTTCACAAATGTTTGCACAGAAATTTGCATACTTTTCAGGGTTTAACACCACAGACCCAGCCACATTTTATTTTAAGGTTGCACCAACATCAACACTGAAAATTATGTTGACAAACGCAAAACAGATTTAATATGCTTCCTTTTTAGCCCAATTGTCTGAACAGGGTTTCAACCTATGAAAGACGAAATTCACTCAAAATCGATTTGGGGTTCAAGGAACTGGCAAGTCCAGGGTACAGAGGCACTATTTAGAGCATGCCTCATACCACTGTAGATGATCTTTTTAATTGACACTGTGCAACAAACATCCTGTCTTGGAATAGGCAAGATAAAGGACCTGAACACTTCAAAGCCTCCTACACCATCACAGGGGTGGCAGAATTCTTCTTCAAAGGAAGGGGCAACAATTGCTGACATAGTAAAGTGCAATAGATCAGACCCAAATTGGAAGGAGTGGGTCGTTTGGCCCTTAGACACAAACACATGTCATAAATGGTTTCTGCACATCACCAAGGGTCTCAGTATGCATAGGCCAGATCCAAGATACGTACAGAGAGAACATCCAAGGATAGTGATATCCTATAGTGTTGGGAAGTTGTGCCTAGAATGGCTAGAATCCTCAACACTTGCAGAAGTGAAACAACACATCTTTACTCTCACAAGACATGGATCTTAGGGATTTTTTACTAGGACCTAGGAAACAACGTCAAAAATGTTTCATATATGCAGGCATTTATGCTGCCTATAATGAAATCTGGAAGATTTCCCAACAAGAAGCCGCAAAGAGAATACGGGAAAAGACCGTATAAACTTGAAAAAAGCTTTAGCTGTGTTGGATAATGGGTTAACAACGTTGACCTCCAGAGTATTTTCATTGGGAAACAATGTATCTTCTGCTTTAGACATACTGGGACAGGATTTGGGGATATTACAACACGGCCAATCTCAGTTACGTTATATTATGTTATTGAGCTGGGCGCTACAGTCTTTGTGTGCAGGCTTTGTGCCTTGGCGTTTTATAAACAGTACAACTCTAGTTTCAGAATATAATCTAACTGATACACAGATAGAAATGGCACAAAGGGGAGCAAAATATACAATGCTGCAAATTGAACAAGTATTGGCATAGCCAATAGGTGTCGCCTTTGGGACCTTATAAGTGTTTAGCCATGCAACACTTGATGTTGTTGCACCAAGGATATTGTACTGGATAACTAAACACTTATGAGGTCCCAAAGTGGAGACCCATTGAATATGCCAATGCTTTTTTTTTTTTTTTAAAGGACAAGCAGTGCTATCAGGCTCCGGCTGCCATTTATTCCACTGAATCCCACGTAGATGCTGCAGCCATCTTTGAGAGAGATAGAGAGAGAGAGGTAGAGAGAGAGCAGTAGAGATAGAGAGCAAGAGAGGTAGAGAGAGAGAGGTAGAGTGGTAGAGGGACAGTGAGAGAGGTAGATAGAGGCAGAGAGGTTGAGAGAAGTAGAGAGAGGTAGAGAGGTAGAGAGAGATAGAGAGAGGTACGTCACGGTTTCCACGCTGTAAGCGTGCACGGCCCGTAACAGCAGCTAAATGCTGTTGTCTGTGTAAACTGATACTGGAGAGGGCATGGGTCAGTATAATTGATACTGAAGAGTTACTGAGTCACAACAAAATTCGGACATGAAAATATCACCCAAATAACATGCCACTTATGGTTTAAAAGCGACGTTCCCAATAATTAAGGGAATTCGAGAATGCCAATTGACCCTTACGGGAGGAACGCGTTATGGGCATTCAGAAGTAGTGCTATGGAGGAAAGAGAAATTGAATGATTGGCGTCAAAATAAAAATCTGCAAGCGGCAAAGCAGATGTCATTCCGACATGCAGACAAGCCCGGGAGTGGTGTGTGCGTACATGCACGCGCAGTCTGCTCTTTTTGAAAGCACATACTCATGCTTGTGGCGCGCCCCTGATCGCTCCCGCAAGATGGATGCCGCCACAAGCATGAGTATGTGCTTCCAAAAAGAGCAGAGATACGGCTAAAGGCCCTCCTAAGCAGCGCATGCGCACTGCGTAGGCTAAACCTAAAACTGGACAGGCTTCCATTTACAGTGGCTGAATTACCATCCACAGAGTGGCTAATCCATGACCAAATCATTCTCCCGGTCACGACCTTTCAGTTTTACTACTGCCTTGAATATAGGTAGGCAGGCAAATATGAAAAATTAGGTAAAGAATACATTAAGAAATCCTAGCATTTACCATATAGATTTTGATGCCGGAGTGGGGATCGAGAAGTATTTCTTAGTGGCACTAACTGCAAGAGCGCTATAAGCGGTTCTCTCATGTGCCAAGATATCGTTTTACACGGGGCCTGTAGTGGTTCAGTTTCGAATCTGTCTTGCCACATGAAAGGAACTCCAGCTGCCGTGATCACGCCAGCATTTGAGTTACTTTCGAATGGGAGTTACTTGATGCTGAATGATCAAGGTTGTTGTGGGATTCTCCCGGGTATTGCATATCTAGTCACCGTGAACACCAGGGTTACTTGTTGTATGCAAGTATTATTTCCCCTGACAAATACAGTCAGGGAGGCACCAGTATGGCCTTCACTGTATGTTTCTTTTATACAGTTTGATGCTTTGAGCAAAATGAAAGCCATGCTTTTACAACAAACCATCCATTTAAAAAAAAAAAAAAATGTATTAAGTATTTTTCCCCATTTATACATGTACAGAGCACTTATCTTATAAATTATGTTAAACAGCAAATAGTACAGTCTAATACAATGTAATTACTTTCATTACATTCTTAAATAATCATATGTTAAAGAACAGACAGAAAAACAACCAAACGAGTAGAAGAGGTTGAGCAGAAAAGACATTTGAATACCAAAGATTTAAGATATCGAGTTAACCAGTACTTCCCTCTTTCCAGCGAGTAATAGGTTCCCAAATTTGCTTACCCAGCTTTCTTCCCTTTTTCCCCTTTCTTGCATATATCGCAGTCTCTAAATTATAAATTGACAACAATTTGGCTAACCACTGGTGATATGATGGTGGTAAAGGATCAAGCCATGCTGAGGCTATACAAAGTCTCAGGACTGCCATAGCTATAAATATAAAACTTCCACCATGCATCTGCCTGTCATCATTATTAACTCCTAAAAGTATTATCGAGGGGGTTAGCACAATCTCAGTTCCTAGTAGTGTGTTTAAAAAAATCTCAATGTCCTTTTTAGCTGTTTGCAAGTGGGGGCATGTTGCAAAGACATGTACTAGATCAGCCTCTAAACTGCCACATCTAAAACAATTGATGCCCGATGTCCCTCCCCATTGGGCTATTTTCGCAGGCGTATAATATAGGTGATACAAAGTTTTGTAGTGTTTTGCCTGGAGTGAAGCTGAGCACAATATTTTCTGCCCCAAATCCAGTGACTGGTAAAACCATTCCCCCCCTATATCCAAACTACTTGCCCACTTATCTGCCCATTTTTCCATATCGTCCTATTTTAATTTTATCAGCTCAAAATAAAACCTCTTGATCGTGCAATCTACACCAGTTTGAATAATTTCCATAATTGGGTATTTCACAAACCCAGCGGTGCCCCCCCCTCTTTGTAGTGACAAAGCTTCTAACTTGTAGGTATTTAAAAAATTGTCTCGTCTCTAAACCATAAATCGCCTGTAATTCTGGGAATTGCAACAGCCCTTGTGGGCCAATAACATTACCGAGCATCCTTATTCCCTTCCACCCCCACTCATCAAAGGCTGGCCCAGAGAATACCTCACTCGGAAAAGTAGGGTTACTATTCATCCTTGTATAGGCATTATATTTCCCCAGACCGAACCTCTTAGCAAATGCTTTCCAGACAGTGTGTGCAGCCAGAATCGTCTTAAATCTTGTCCTTCTAAAATAACTCGTATCGGTAAACTTCAAAAATAGATTTTCTGCTTCTGTCCCCATGACCAATCCATATATGGCTAATGTACCCAGCTCATCCTGCCCCTCTACCTCTGCTCCCCCCAACAGACCCACCATATACTGTAGGGCCGCTGCTCAATAGTAAAGTTTGAAATCTGGCAGCGCCCACCCTCCCCTTTCCCGAGGAAATGCCATAAATAGGAGAGCTCTCCTTGTTTTCCCCTTTGCCCATATAAACCTGTTAATCATATGCTCACAACCTTTAAACCACTTAGCTTCGAAGAGGAGTGGAATCGCTCTAAAAATATATAAAAACTTAGGTAGTATCATCATCTTTACGATGTTAGTGCGACCCACAATTGAGAGATGAAGATTATCGAGCCTATCTAGCTCCTTCCTTGCATTAGCTATTATAGGAGTAATATTTTTTTCCACTAAAGTATTAAGATCAGCGGTAATAGTCACTCCCAGATATACTCCTGTCTGAACCACTCGGTTGTCAGAGCAATCTACCTGGCGATTTTTAATTATCTGCGTCTTAGAGGTATTTAACGCCTACCCTGAAATATTACCAAACCTCCGGGCCTCAATCTCTACCTGCCCTATAGCCTCCGTGGGGTTCGGTGTAATCACTGCTACATTATCGGCATATGCAAGTATCTTGCATTGACCCATGCGTGTATCCAGCGGGGTGATTCTTTCACTGATCTCTATTCTGCGAATCAGTGGGTCCATATACATTGCAAATAAAAGTGGGGAGCACGGGCACTCCTGCCTCGTGCCCCGCTTTATTTGAAATGGCTGGGTAGACCCTGCATTAACTCGTATGGAAGCGACTGGGGCGGTATACAGCGCCTGAATCGCTTTGACATATCCTTCTTTGAATCCTGCTCTAATTAAAACCTGCCACCGATAGTCCCAGGAGACCCGATCAAAGGCCTTCTCGGCGTCTAATAGCATAACCGCCATCGGGTCCCCTGCGACTTCTGCGGCATCAAACAAAGTTATGACCTTGCGTGTATGGTGGGTAGTGCCCCTTCCTGGGATGAACCCATGCTGGTTACTACTCACAAGATTTCCTATTATTCTAGCAAATCTTGTTGCCAAGGCCTTAGAATATATCTTGGTGTCAGTATTCATTAACGTAATCGGCCTATAAGACCCAGGCTCGGTAGCGGGTTCCCCTTTTTTAGTATTATCACAATTTCCGCTCACACCCAGGAGCCTGGTATAGATACACCTGCCTGTGCCAGCTGCATTGTTGTGACCATATCATCACCCAGTATCCCCCAAAACACCTTATAAAATTTGATTGGCAGTTGGTCAGGGCCAGCCGCTTTTCCTGAGGGAAGATTTGATATAGCTTCTTTAATCTCTTCTAGATCCAGAGGTTCTTCCAGCCCCTCTGCATCTTCCTCTGTCAACCTTTCCACTGGAATTTCATTCAAGTAGTCCCTTATTTCCCCTGGATCTCTATATTGCTGGTCATCATATAATGCCTCATAACATTTCCTAAATACTTCCCGTATCTCATCAGGATCTGAGAGCAAACTACCTGTTATATCCCTAATTTCCCTTACCACTCCTGATGCTGCTTTTTGCCTGGTACGGATGGCTAGTGTGCGCCCAATTGTCTTGCTGAATTCATGACATTTCTCCCTTTTTGCAATAAAACTCTTAGCTGCCTTGATTGCGATATCCTCTTCTGCCTCCATTTTGACCTTCATAATCTTGGTAAGTGCATGGTCCAATGACACCCCTGATAATACACAATGATGCAGCTCCTCCTCAGCATCAAGAACTGCATTGGTTAATTCTCTGTTCCTAAGCTGCTCTTGTTTACGTTTAAAGGTATTAAAACTCAGAGTCTCACCGCGAGCCCCTGCCTTAAAGGCATCCCAGACCATCCCTGCTGCCGCACTACCCCTGTTAATTTAAAAAAAGCTTTTAATCCATTTTGTCATGTGTTGTATGAAATTATCATCATATAATAGCCCTCTTTCAAAGGTCCATACCCTCTCTTTTCTGATCACGGTAAGCAGAGTTAATGTTAAAATAAGGGGATTATGATAGCTAAATATCCGTGGGAGTCTATCGATCCCTGAATTGGAGAGTAATGCATTTGATATATAGAAATAATCCAGCCTTACGCAGATTCGATGTGGGGCCGAATAGTATGTAAACCCCTTCTCGTCTGGTCTTATTTTTCCCCACACATCTGCGAGCACATTGTTTGTTACCAGACTAAGCAATGCTTGGTATACCCTTTTTTTTCTACCTTGATATCTTCCAAAGGAGCCTACCCCTAACCCGTCTGCCCCATTAATATTAAAATCACCAGCAATGATCACACGAGGAGCCCGTGTAGCAAGTTCCACATCTAAAAAATCAAAAATCTCCGGATCATCTGCTGTAGATCCGTATACCACCCCCAAAGTGGTCCACTCTCCCTCCAAGAGGCATTCAATAAGTGCCCACCTCCCCCACTGATCTTCCAATTTTTTTCTAGTTATCACATTCTTATTTCTTGCTAATATAGCAATTCCTCTATTTTTGGCACCTTGCCTAGAACATGCTAATACATGAAATCCCAGCTGATCCAACAAATACCCTTGCGAAGCCATAATGTGTGTTTCTTGCAGAAAAATAAAATCTACATTCATCTGTTTTAATGCAATAGAAATCCTTTGCCTTTTCTGGCGATCATTCAGCCCGCAGACATTCCAAGTTACTAATCTAGTACCCATACAAGACTTCTAATACATTTCCTGACTTTAAGATCCATGGAGCATTTTTGCAACAATTTTAAACCCAAACCGCATTGCTTGTTATTATTTTAAACACAGTGACACTGCCTACTCTCAACCACTCATTTTCCTGTACACTAAACCCGCCTATTCCACCCTTGTGCTTTCTTATTGTGCAGTGCCCTGTACCCCTTCCCCCCTCCCCCTCCCCTGACAACCCACCCTTGGATGCCCTCCCCCCCATACTGGCAAATAGGTCAATCCTGACCTATATCTGACAGCCTGGGCCCCTAGGTTGCCCCCCCTCCCGTCTTCATTCTCTCATCCCTTTCTCTTGCTGACCCCTGTTACTAATGTGAATTCCAAGTTTTCACCAGTTTTCTCCCTTTTTTTTTTCTTTTTTTCCCACTTATTTCCTACCTACTTGGAGCTACACCTTACGGACTGTTTGCCTCACGGCAACCGTCTGGCTATTCTGCCTCTTATTCTCTCTGAGGGAGTTGAGGTACTCTTGAGCCATAACCTCAGAATAGAATACTCTAAACTGACCATTGACACCCACTTTTAGACGTGATGGAAACATTAGGTACACCTCGCACCCTACATTTTGGAATGGAGTGATTAATTGCCTCATGCGCCACCTTCTTTCGACGGTGCCGTGGCAAAAATCAGGCCGGGCAAAAAAACGTATATCTTTATACGTACGCTTGGTCTGTGGCTTTGCCTTGCTCATTATTTCCTCTCTTAACAAAAAATTACCTACGTACACCAGAATTGCCCGTGATTTGCTAGATGCATTCCCCCTTTTCTGTATCAGTGGGAACCTGTGGGCCCGCTGCACTTCATTTTCCCAATCCCACTTAACCATTTCCGGGAATGCACCTTTAAGCAGCTCGACCACAAATGCCCGCACATCTTGTCCTTCCTTCCCCTCCTCCACCCCAAGTAATCTTATATTATTACGTCTTTGTCTATTTTCAAAGTCTTCAAGCTTCCAAAGCACGTCTGAAGATGTCTTTTCCTGTTCCAGTCTGGTTTCCTGTAATTTCCCCACCTCATCCTCCAGCTTCCCTGTTCTTTCCTCCACCTCTGAAACTCTGCCCACCACTTCTGCATACAGTTTGTTTACTTTACGCAATGATCCCTGCATTTTTTTATTAGCATGTCTTGCCCTTCGGCTCTCGGCTCTGGGTTCACTCTGGATTTGTTTTAAAGTTGTAAACAAGAGATCAAAGTTAGAGTTAGAATTAGGGCTTTTTCCCATTGTCTCCGGGTGGGGTTGCTGTGAGCCACCAGCCCCCTCAAGGTACAGTTTCGATGTGGCCAAATAATCCCAGTCAAGCTTCTTTGCGACTCTCGATTGAGCAGGGCTCAAGGAGTTCTTAACTCTGCTACGCAGTCTGTTCTTTGACTTATTTAACCTCCGGCCTGCACACCCCCTGTGCACAGTATCTTGTTCGACTTCTGAGGCTTCTTGATCTGAATCCTGACTCTCCGGGGATAATGATATTAAATCTGAGTCCGTGTCCAGACCTTCACTTAAAACTGAATCTGATTCCTCCTCCTCCTCCTCCTCGTCTTCTTCATCATTCCCAGTGAAGAAACACTCATCACTAGGTGAGTCTGCGACTAATGGGGCAATATTTGGGCCTTCTGCAATCACCCTAGTATCAACTTGTATTACCCCCACATTTATGGTATCTACTTCTGTCGCTGTTTTACCCCCAGAGTCAACTTGTAGATGTCCCGCATTTATAGTATCTAATTCTGTAACAAAATGAGCCTTTAAGCCGGGATCACTCCTGATGGCTTGTTTCTCCGCCTTATCACCAGACGGTCCCTTTGAAGAGCCAGATGATTTAATACTTGAATCTGCTACCGCCACAGTCGAACCAATTGTCATTACCTCAGTTATATCACCCCCAGAATTACAGTTAGTGCCATTATTGCCAGGGTGAGCCACACTATTGCCATCATTTTCGTTATTTGTATCACTAAGGGGCTGATTGAGATCTCCACTCATGTTACTTGCGTCCTGCATAACGCCCCCACCAGCAGTCACCAATACCCCATTGATAGTCAGAAGCCGCTCTGGACCACTCCCATGATCCTGCGTATCAACAGATGGCTGCCCGTCCGGATAGTCTTGTTTTCCTGCTGCCTCCATCTGCTGATAGGCACTGGGAGCCCTTTCGACCATATTGCTCGAGTCCTTCTGCTTCTCCTTCACCATCTCCGCGTTCTCTGTCCTCTCCGTGTTGATCACGCTCTGCATCTCTTGCTCTGAAACCGGCAATACAGACTGCGTCTCAGCTGCCTGCGCATCGCTTCCGCTCCCGCTACGTAATTCGCTATGAATGACTAATGCACAAGCTGCCTCTGTAACATCGGGCGGGGGAAGCGGGGGAAGCAACTGGGTCTGGGGCTGTAAGCAAGTCTGCATCTGATCCGTCGTTGCAGGCAGCGGCATCAGGGAGAAAGATTCATATAAGGTAGGCTGACGAAGAACTGCTTCTCTCCCCACTCCAGAACCTGTGTCAGTAACCATTGTTCGATCCTTGGTGTTTTTTTTACTAGAAACCGCCTTCTTTTTTTTTAGCTTCTTTCTCTTTTATTTTCTGAGCGCTTGGCATTATCATTGCTTTTTCCCCTTCAGCACATCTGCCTGCTTCCTTACGGGCTTGCGCTCTCATCCGAGATTTCGTCCTGTGATTAGCCGCCGGTACCCCAGCATCGCTGGAATCTTCGTCTTCATCCTCCTTCTCTCGTAGCTTTCTGTGTTCCTTTAGGGACTTCTGGGGTTTGGGGGCCATGACTCGCTTCAGACTACTCCAGCCCGAGTAGCAGTGTCTTACAGTGTCTACCAACAGTAAAGATAGACTCCGCGAAAGGACGTGAGATTCCGTTTGCCTTAACCTGGTGAGACACAATGAAGCGCGGGCCATCAAATTATAGAGTGCTTCCAACATTCCTAGCTCTCCATAACTCCAGTGCAGCTTTTCAGGTTCTTCCCGAGTTTCAATATTCCTTTTTCCCCATCCGGAGGTTAAATCAGCCAAGGTACTACGGGAATACTGCTGAAAACAAGCAATTACATACAAGCTATATTTCTTAAATGATGTATAGCTAGGGTCAGAGACAGCTTCCTTGGGAGAGGAGGGAAAGAGCGACCATCCCCTACGGCCTCACGGCGGCCATCTTGCCTCCCTCCACTGCGTACAACAAACCATCCAATTGACCTCTGCACGAGAAACCTTTCAACTTCAAGTTGCGAGGACCTTGACAGAGATACAGGCGCTAATCTGTACAAACTGCCCCCGACATGTCGCAGAAATGGTGGGTCGTATCGTAAGTATGTCAGATGCGAGCGGTGTTGTACACTTATATAAAACCAAAAGGGGTGGGATTCCTTAACACCTTCCAGACCATCTTCGGAGTTGTTCCTAACTTTATACACTCCATATTTGGAAGCATTTTCGGGGGTCTACCTTTGATCCTGCTTGCTATTGCTGCAATCCTGATTGTCGTTTACCTGCTTCGCAATGGACGGACCATCCGCCAGCGAGATTGCAAAAGCTCTCCTGGAAAGATATTACCTTGAGTGCATGGTACAACATCTGGATGCTTCTTGCCTTCGAGAACTAAGTGCGTCTTGGTTCCTGTCATTGAGACCAGACTACGATGACTGCATCGTACCTGTGTTTCAATGCCTGTTCTGTGGAGGAGAAAGCGAGTTAGACATCTGTCTGACACCTCTAACGGAGACGCCAGCAGACTTAGACTCCAGGCTGGAACCACTGTGGTCCCATGCTCGAATCTGTCCCCAGCGTATTCCCATCTTAACCCATGCATTCCTCGAGGATCCGCAGGTGCCCTTGACCGAGTTGGATTACAGCTCCACCCTTGGCACTGTGGTATCGAATACAGCAACGGCTGCCTCACCAACAATTGTTGGCAGCACTAAGGAGTTTCATCTATACACACTTGACGTGCTATGCGAGGTACTACAATTTTTGTCCACTACGACAGCAGGCAACGACAATGTTATGTCTCCCAGCCAGGACATATAATCTGAATCTGGCTCACAGTGTGCTGGGAACGAATTACGTTTTTTTTCCTTCCCCTTCTTTTTTCAAAAAAAGCTTTTCAAATTGACACTTTCTATACCAAAGCATGGCCTTCAAGTACGCTTACAGTAGTTCAACTTATGTGATCGATCTCATTTAGAACTGTGATTTGCGGAACTTTATTAAAAATGTCATACTTTCACAAAGAACATTTATTTCCTCATCTTTAAACTGTTTTTAAAATGAAATTGTAACATTTTTAGAAACATTTTAAAAGACTACTTGATAATTATATGAACTAACACCGTTATAAATGTGTATTATCATTGTTAAGTATAAGGTGGAGTGGGTGTTATATTTTATATTGGTACCCTGATATAGGTCTAGGGAACATCGTACACTTTCCCTACATCATCCCCCCATCATTTCATATGAACAAGCCTTATAAGGACATAACTCCAAATAAGGACAGACTGCCTTGTATGGACATAATGCCTTAAAAAGACTGTAGCTTTTTATGGACTAAACCTTTCACCTAGTTCCATGCCGAGGGTGGGGTTTTCCCAATCTATATTGCTAAGATGTCATCCTTAGCACATATGAATATTTTATGAGTACACTCTACAAGAGGTCCACTTCACCTCTCCCCTCGACGCACAAGGTTTATTCCCCAACGTCATTCTCATACTGAACAATGGAGAACATACACACATAGACTGTATAAATACAGCACCTCTTGCTATCAGAAAGCAGGAGGGAACTGAGACTTCAAGGCCGACACACTGACCAGAGATGCTGCAACTCCGGCATGCCATCGCTCCAGCTGACAGTGGTCTGACGATCCTTTGCAGGGTGTCCAACTCAAGTCCAGGACAAAGTACCACACTCTCACTATTCAGGTATGGGGGTTCGACTAAATCCTAGTGGGGTTCTTGGCTCTTAAGACTTAGGTTCTTAGACTTAGGCTTCATAGCACCTACTCACATGCTAGGTACACTTAGGTACATTTAGACAGGCATCTTAGGAGTACGCACTTTATTTTATAAATGCATTTCATATTCATGTATGTGTTCATGACTATTGCAAAATGGTAGAACAATACTATTTTTTTTTATTCACTGTACTGCTGGTTCTATATCTCTGCACCTGTGTTACAGTTATAGCAGCACACTTATTTTACATAAGAAGAACAACAGTACAATAAATTCTTACTGTAAACACGCATGACTGTTTCTTCAGTGTATCTCTCTGAGAGCAAAACAAGCAAGCACGAGTGATTAGGTGAAAAGTATTATATTGTTTCCATGTGTCTGAGGTCATTATGTTCTGAAGTTGCAAAAACAGATCTCTCTGATAACAGGAGACTCTAGAAGCACTGCGAGCTAGCTAATGCAAAAACATAGGCTGACATATTTGGTGATGGTGTACCGACTCAGTTTGCCACCAAGCCCACAGTATATGTTATCTCTAAACCATGTAGGTCCTACATGAAAGGGTACTATCAGAACTACACTACAGAGTTGACTCCCCAAATACTTATATTAACCACAAAATAAACACCTATGTCTAATAGAGAAAAAGGGAAAGAGAAGTAGTGTACCTAAATAAATAATGTGGAGTATTACCTTTTAAGGACAAATTCTCTCACCCACCAGAGGTGGCATGTTTCATCATAGGGAACCTTCTCGCATTGTGATACGGTGAACAGCAGGGCGTGAGTGAAGGATGTGTGATCTAAAAATGGCTACAAGGTAAGCAATATGATTTATTCATGTGTCCTTGGGTCAGGATTAAAACAAAGCAGAGGGCCAGACAGGCATAGTCACATCTGCTGGATGTTTTCAAAAAGGTAGGTTGACATGCTTTTGCCTTTGACCCTACACGGAGGTGTTGCGGCATTCCGCTTAACCCCTTCGATGCTTATGACGGAACGGTTCCGTCATCAGCGTCGGTTGAGCTGTGCTGACGACGGAACCGTTCCGTCATGACCACACCCGTTTTTTAGAACCTTCAGCACAGCGCGAAAATCCACGCCGCGCTGAAGGTGTTAACTACTCAAAATGAAATAACAAAAAATATCAAGATACAACAATAGTATTCCAAATATATGTCCAATGTAGGGATCCATTGGTAGTCTCCTGCTAGTTATCAGTGTTAGGTAATAACAGGAGCCCAACTGGAACAACAATAAAATACCTGCTACTTCAAATTCAGTAGGAAAAGTCACCATCTGTAACTGTTCGTGGGCAGTAATGCAAGGCCGCGTCCGAGGGAACTGGCTGCTGGGATGCTTCTCTTTTTAAGGCAGTGCGGCAGCCAGTTCCATCAGACTAAGCGTTGCATTACTGCCCACGACCTGTTACGGCTGGTAAGTTTTCCTACTGAGTATGAAGTGGCGGGTATTTTATTGTTTTCCAGTTGGGCTGATGTTATTGCCTTATGCTGATATCTGGCCCGTTATTGCTGACCTACGAGGGGATATTTTATCAACTGATTCGTCAGCATTTTGAGACAGGCTTGGAGGCCCCATTATTTTATATTACAAAGGGTTAGACCCTCGTTTGAATACAACTCTTGGTACTTCAGAGCATTGAGTATAGACATATGGCGTTCACATTACACAAAACAATACACCTAAAATCTGGTAATACTGGTGTAAAACTGAGCCTTGCAGTGAGGGCCCAGCGAGACTACAAGGGACCGGTGAGTGAGCGCCCTTGGAGCAGAGAGGCAGCGAGGAGTTACAGAGGGTCTGTTTGGTGTCATAGGTGGCAGCACTCTACAATGACCTGACCACAGAGGGGAGCTTGGGGTGCTATCCTGGTCCACACTTGGCCATGATACCCTGCTGCGCCCTGTTGGTGGCCTATTGATTTTGCTTCTCCCTCTCTGCTTGTCCTCTCACGTAGCCTGCGCCTGTCGAGTGAGGCCAGGTTAGAGTCTTGCACCTGGGCTTGGCGCTGAGCCTGGGGGGCAGGAAGAGGTACTTAGTGGCACCCTGAGGACAGTGGGGAGGCGGCGACGCTACCGGCAGTACAGCGACATCTTCAGAGGGGCTTGGCCTATAACACGCACTGGGCAAGGTCACAAGTCGCAGTCCAAGCTGCTGTTCGAGCAGCGAAAATTGAGGCAGAAGGAGGCTGATGGAGACCAGATACTCGAAAAGCCAAACAACACAGCCGAGGAGGCTGCAGGAGACATTAGCCAAATACTAACAGCAATGCAGAAAAGCCGGATCACTATGGAGGGCAAAATTGACTCTCAAGCCTATCTCAGGAATCGTTGGACTGAGCGACTCGATAAGCACGCCGAGCGCCTGGACATGGCGGAGAGAAGGGTGTCGGAAGTGGAAGAGGCTCAGCTGGAGACAGATAATGCCCAGAAGCAGATGGGGAGGTTCCTTAATGTACTACAGGATAAGGCAGAAGATTTGGAGGCTAGATCAAGGAGCAGTAACATCAGCATCACGGGCCTCCCGAAATACATCGCCATGGGCAACAAGGAGGTATTTGAGGAGAAGCTGTTGATATCGTTACTGGGCTGTGGGACCTTCTCTGCCATGTTTGTGGTGGAGCGTGCCCAATGCTCCCTTGGTCCCAGGCCCCCGCCTGGCGCTGCACTGTGTCCCGTTATTGCTAAGCTACTGAATTATAGGGACAGGGAACAGCACTGAGGCTGGCTAGAGAGAAACGGGATCTCCAGTATGAAGGCTCCTCGATATCGCTTTTTCCGACGCGACAGCAATTTTCTCCTCTGAAACGGCGGCTACAAGAACACAATCTGGAGTATGCAATACTGTACCCGGCCAGATTGAGGGTCATCATGGATGGTACATCAAAAATCTTCAGGGACCCTAAGACCCATCAGAAAGCCCTCAAAGAGTACACCAAAACAGAGGAGCGAAGTAAAAACTCAGAGATGCTGGACGAGGGGGCTGGAGAAGCAGGAATAATATTGTGCCTCTGGTACTGTACCATTTCTTTGAAGGGGTATGTTTAATTGGGACTGGACTCTGTAGTTCACTGATTGCGTGTTGTCCGGAACGCAAAGGGATAGAGTCACAGGCATGCTTGGGGCCGCGTTCAGGGCTGAATGTGGTACTACAGTCTGACGGTAGCTTGGACAGATGGGGGCTCAAGGAAATAACTAGCTAATATGAGTTCAGATAATTGTTAATCAATGGATGTACATATTTGACCAGATGGAAAAGTTGTTAATCTAGTTCTGTGGGGTATTTAGCGGCGAGCTGGTAATATCCGCCCCTGTGTGTTACCCACTGTATGACGCTATGCCACAAAAGTTCTTCAATTGAAATTGCCACTTTTGTTAGATTATTCTTCAATATGGAGAGGGTGGTATTTTGTCTATGCAAAGTTGGGGATTGTATAGAATGGGTGGGTGGGGAAGCTACAATGTTTTGTTTTATGATCACAAAGTGTATATGGTACTTTTATGTTTTTCGAACGATTTACCGGTGCAGGGGAGGGGTCTGTGGTAACATGGATGTTATATGCTGTGCAAACTCGGCCAAAGTAACTAGCTATGGTGCTGGGGCAGGGTGGTTGAATACAGGTTCTAACGTGGAATATCCGAGACCTAAATGATTTCAGGAAAATGCGAAAAGTGATTGCTTATCTTACCAGACAATAGATTGTTATCACATTCTTGCAGGAAACCCATTTTCCCTCAGATAGCAAAATGCTGATGCGCAGGCAGTTACATGGTCCCTTTCACCCGGCGGGGTTTACAACACATGCCAGGGGGGTGCCTACTTGGAGAAACCCCAGATCAGGGAAAACGCTGGAAGCGCTTGAGACAGATCCTGAGGGCAGAATTGCCATTTCTTCAATCTGTGTGTGTGGACTGCATCTACTTACTGTTAGTATTTACGGGCCTAACTATGATAATCCACAATTTTACCATGACATACTGGAGCAACTACGAGGGGTCAACACACTGCCACAAATTTGGGGGGGGGGGATTTAAACTGTGTGCTAGATTGGGCTTTGGACCTCTCCGGGGGCCCTGTTCGGGCCCCTCGGCTGCTGCTAGAGCCAGCTAGGATGCAACCGTTCAGCTTGACATACTGAATGTCTGGCGGACACACTCTCCAGGTGAGGGAGGTTTCACTCACTATTCGGCCCGCATGATCTCCGCACTAGAATTGACTACTGGTTTATTTCTAGATCTCTATATCCTCAGATTCGTGCTTGTGCGATTCACCCCTGCTCTTATGCAGACCATTCACCAAAAGTACTGGACATTGAAAGCCCACATAAGAGGGCTGCCCCTTTCACGTGGCGGTTCCCGCCATGTTTGCTGTTATATAGCGTTTTTAAGTCAGAGATGGGGGTCATTTACAGATTTGGAGGGGGGAGGCGAGGAGGCCCCCACAGCAGCCGCCACCGCCAGGAGTCAATCTGTGCAGCCTACAGCGCCGCCGCCCCGGGACTACATCTCCCGGCAGCCTTAGCGGCGGCGCTGCTTCCTTCCTGACAGCACGGGAGCGCCAGGAGGCGCCTAAAAGCAGCGCTCTGCTCCACTCCGCGGGACGCGAGCGGGACGGCCGGGCTAAGCCCGGGCAAAGGGCGGGCCCTCTACGGCCCTCAGAGGCCAGAGGAGGACGGGACGGGCCACCCCACTTGGCTCCATCCAAGGAGGAGGTATAGAGGCGTCATTAACTTATTACTTACTTCGCATTGTACTGTTCATTGTCGATTTTGGAGTTCTACTTGCCACTAATCATGTCTATCTGGGAGGAGCTGAATGCCCTGTGTGGCACAAAGTATGTCCCGGACGTATCAACCCCCCCTCTAGTGGGTAGAGATGCTGAGCAACTAAATTGCACTTCCCAGGATATATCTTTATCCCCCAACAAAACAGTTTCTCTGGTCTACACACCGTCCCGGGGCTTAAACCGCACAAGGAAGCGTGATGAGGAAAAAGATAATGTCAATGAGAATCTATCCAATGCTGACAAACTGTCCACTAGTCCCTCATCATCCCCCTCCAATCCAACTATACTAACGTCGGACAAGGCTGGAAATAGAATATATGACTCTGTATCGCCCCTCAAATTGACCTTACTGGCTCAGTTTGAGCAATTACTAATATCTGCACTATCACCTCTGGTCACAAAAATTAACGATCTAGGGGACAGGTTGACCAGCATTGAAAAATCAATAAAAAGGAAACATCTACCACCTGAAAAAACGGCTATACCCAATTGCCCTATTCCTTCTATCAACAACGAAAAGCCTAAGTCCACTGCACGCAGGAAAGCTCAAACTCCTGAACCCCTTTTTACTACTTCCATTCTAAATGGTCCAAACGCTACTTTTAAGCCTGCATTCGTACCTCATAGAGCACCCAGGACCGCCCCAGAAAGAAGGCATCGCATTCATTTACCCCCCGAAGCCGCTCCTTACGTGACTGTTCTCTCTGGGGTTCCTGTACTTAGCCAGGGCAAACTTGAAACACACCAGGACCTGCTAAACAAAGCCATTTTCTGGCTAAAACATAACAGACCGTTGCCACCTGCCCTAGATGGTGGAATCCTGAGTGTCAGGAGGGTGGGGTGGCTAGGTACACAGCCAAAAGACATCTCGGGGGATTTGATTTTAATTAAATTCAAGAATAGGAACATTGTCCCCTACCTACGATCTTCCCAGCCCAAAGAAGGAGATGGCCCCATTTGTATCTGGGACTTGTATGATTTTTATCCCGGCCCCTGACACAATCCGTCCCCAAGACTGATGCCCCGAATCATAAACCTTGGTGAAAGGGGTTTTCGTGTACCCTATGCTATTAGTCCTCTAACGTTTTAATTAGTCTTGATTATCCACGTACATGGTTTAGTTGATTAGTCAAATTGATTTAATCTTGTCTTAATAGTCGGTTTCTTTTTACCTTGTAATGACATGAGGAGTTATCTATGCATGTATGTATTTTTTCTTGTTGCTTTTATGGTTTTAAACTAAAAACCTAATAAAGCTTATTTGATTTGATTTGAAGTCAGAGATGTCGGGGGCCATAGAATTAGTTTTCCAAACAAACTTTGGTTCGGTACGCCAGTTCTCCACGGTGTGGGAGACTTTCACGGTCCACATACGTGAGATAGCCAAGTCCAAACACTCTGATGTCCTCCGCTCTATTAGAAGGAGACTGGTCTGCCTGAAGGAACGTTTGGTTGAACTTGAGTGAGGTGTCCTGTCTGGGGGGGACAATTTGGCAAAAGAAAAGTTAAGAAAAACGCTGGAGGAGTATCACGAAATTGCGGACAACGAGGTTAAACATATGGGTAATTATGAAGTCGTCCAAACATACTGGGAGGGAGAGAGGCCGGCTTGATTTTAGCAGCCCTGTGAGGGATAGAAGGGAATTGGCCAGTGTAACGGAATCGCTCGCAGAGAACGGTGAGCTTCTGAGGGATCCAGCTGAAATAGCCAATAGGTTCAACCAGTATTACTCAGACCTGTATTGCTCTCGAGTGGCAGCTGACGAGACAGCGATTTAAAACTACTTAGGGTATATCAGGCTGCCGTGGCTGTTGACGAGCACAGAGAACACTTAATGAGACCGCTAGATGCTAATGAAATACTCGCTGCACTAAAAGCAATGCGAGTGAAAAGCGCCCCAGGGCAAGAAGGTCTGACGGTCTCCTTTTACAAGGAGTTTAAGGAGCTACTTATCCCCCATTAAATTACACTATTCGAGGAGATGGGGGAGGAGGGGAGGATGCCCCCTACTATGAGGAAAGCCTTGATGGTTACAGTATTAAAACCAGGTTTGTATTGATGTATTGTGTATTATGTAATTCATGTATTATGTTGGTTTCAATGTTATATTGTGTTTTATTCTGTGTGGTCTTTTATGGTTTATTAGCCGAAATAAAGACTTATGAAACTGAACTATTAAAACCAGGGAAATCCTCTAGTGAATGCTCATCTTTCAGGCCTTTGTCTCTTCTAAATGTAGACACCAAGCTATTTGCTAAGATTTTGGCTAACCGTCTGGCCCCTTGAGTGCCGCTGTTAGTTGGGCCTGATGCAATATTCGGACTGTGTTTGGAGCTATACAGCATACCAGGCCAAAGAGCAAGGCTGCTGCAGTCTTTCTAGACGCAGGAAAGGCCTTTGATTCTGTTGAGTGGGCCTTCATGCGACTAGTACTAAGGCGGCTGGGAGTGGGAGACGTCTTTCTACAGCTAGTAGGAGTCCTATATAACTTCCCCACTGCCATGATTTGAGAAGGAGATACAGTCACTACCCCATCAAGATCACAAAAGGTACTCGTCAGGGCTACCCTTTAACGCCTCTACTGTACATACTATTTGGGTAACTTTTGGCATGTGTGCTCAGGGAGTACCATGGTCACAGATGGGTGGGCTTCCCAGGATACAACCTTATAATATCAACTTATGCAGACGATACGTTATTGTATATCAGGGATCCAGAGTCCAATCTATCCCCTGTGCCTAGAGAGGCAGTAAGATATGGAGAGCTCTCACGGCTCAAGGTCAATTGGACTAAGTGAACTATTTTCCCATTTGCTCCAGCTCTGGAACCCATTGAGTTAGAATACCAGCTATTGTGGACTTTGGAACCGGTGCGCTATTTGGGCGTGAAAGTTCACCCAAACACTGAGTTGGTATTCAGCAATAATTATAGGAAGGCCGTTTTTAAATTAGAAGAAGAGGTAGAACGCTGGATCCGCTTGCCCCTGTCCCTTTTGGGATGTATTTCCCGGATGAAAATGGTTGCACTACCAAGGTTCTTATTCCTATTTACAAATGTACAGATGGTACTCCCTGCGCACTTTTTTAGTGTTATCAGATCATTACTGGTGAAGTTGGCCTGGGTGGGGAAACACGAGCTAAGTGGGATACACTCACATTAACCTACTCTATGGGGGGCCTGTGAGCCCCGGATTTAGAATTGTACTATAGATCTGCGCAAAGCTCCCATTCTTACCACTGGGTCCATGGCAAGTTGGCTTACTGGACTTGTAGACAGAGAAGGTGGTGGCAGCGCCTTCCCCCCTCCTGACACTGCTATTTTAAGCACCTTTAAGGTGGACTGGTATTTTAGACTCTGTCAATGCTACCACTCATTCATGGCCGAACTTTTTGAAAAGGCAGGTGGGCATTATCCTGTATTCCCCCTTGACTCCGATTGAGTGGTGCTATTGGTTGCCGGTGTGCAAGGAAAAGGAAGTAATATGCTCACCAGCCGCAATCAATATTACAAAAATTGGGAACCTGTTCTCGGAAGCTTGGGGATGGACTGAGATTGAGGCTGAGAGACACGATTTCACGCCCCTTGCCCGGTTTCACTTCCATAGGGTGAGACACGCACTTTGGGGGGCACTTGGGGACGAGGTATTGGAACCTCCAGAGGTGGCCTCCTTCTTTTACCTACTGCGCACTGACTCCCCCTCTAACACTGTCTCCAACATCTACAACATAACACAGGACAACCGCACAAATCACTTTACCAAGGCCAGCCTGGAATGGCAAAATGAGATAGGTGAGGCTCTAGACGACATCACTTGGGGATATTGCTGCCAGGTTATGCAGCATGTTTCTTTGAATGGGCGGCACCGGCTAATTCATTTTAAGTTTCTCAATATAATTTACTGCACGCCAGTCAGGTTGCAACAATATGGTCTTCGTGACACTGCAGAATATGAGCCATGTAGTGCCAGTCCAGCAGGGTTTCTCCATGTTTCGAAAGCCATAAAGACCTGGCTCTTCCTGTCCTAACTCCCTTCAACCTTTACAGTCTCTAGTCTTTGGTTGCGCTGGGACTCCCCGTAGCTGGTGCAGCCATGCGCATTACAAATCCGACAATAATAATAATAATAATATTACCTGGTTGTGCCCGGTAATTGCTAATTACTGGAGCCTAATATTTCATACACTCAGCAAAATCACTGGTATGTCGCTGTCACCGGACCCGCTACTGGCTATTCAAAGTGTTTGCCAAAAGAAGTTCGCCGATTAGTAGATATGGTAGGGCTACTAATGGCAAAACATAGAGTAGCGATGAGATGGGCCCGCAGTGCAGCCCCCGCTATCACTAACTGGTCTAAGGACATGGTATAATGCAACACCCAATCGGAATTGTACAGTGAACTACTTCCTCCCCGGAGCCGCCCTAAAGGTTTTCGGGCCTGTATCGGAGTTATCTGGCCGGGAGAGAGACGAAAGAGGCCGAACCAGAGGGCCCGACTTGAGGAGGTTGATTGAGACTGGGGTCTAGTTCAGACGCTTGAAATGTATATTACCATGTTCATTGTGGCATGTGATGCACCTCTACTGTTGCTGGGCATCTCAGGTGGCTACTTAGCACTATTAGCTGGATAAATGTATGACAAGAACTTCTGCTGGTGCATATGCAGCTCCTCTTTCAGTACTGCTTTTTATTTTGTTCTAAGAGGGTTACTCTTGCTCATTATTGATGTACCACTGTGATCTCTCATGTTTATTTCTTTGCTGCTTTTTTTCGTTTCTTTTTGCAAGGTTTTATTTTACTGTTTGCATAAAAATCTCAATAAAAAAAAAAAAATACACCTAAAATGCCTATTCGTCAATTTGAATTTTGATACTAATTCTTATCTGTTTGGGCCATTTTTTGCAATGTAAAATTGCAACACAGACCATGGACCTCCCCGGAGCCTGATTCACTGACAAGACAGTAGTGACTGGATGTTTGTTCTGCTTTTCTCTTATGATACTTTTATATGGGAAAATATACCCTGAGCCTCATGCCAGGGCCTGAGTTTAGGCCCTAATCCCAAAGCTAGCAGTTAAGCCTTGACCAACTCCCCTGTTACGTTCACCTGTCCGCTTAGTTTGGCATAAGGGCACAGATTTTGTTGCCTGGGTGATGTATAAAGAAAAAGTGTATACATAATAATCCCACAATTACCCAATTAGATTTGTGGGTCTGTTGATTGAGAATTGGTTGCTATCCTATCCTTCACAAGTGGTATATATGGCTAATACTATGTATAATATATTTTACAGGAGCCTACTAGTGCATTCTTACTTTGTACACATATTTGGACTACTGTTGTTGTATCTTGATCTTTTTTATTTCATTTTGAGCAGTTAAGCAGGAGCATTTGTAACATAGGTCCTGCGAAATACTGAAACACCTCTGAGGAGGGTCAAAGGCAAAAACATGTTGATCTACCTTTTTGAAAAAATCTAGCAGACATGACTACACCCATCTGGCCCTGTGCTTGGTTTTAATACTGACCCAAGGACGCATGAATAAATTTTATTGTTTTCCCCGTTAGCCAGTTTTAGATCACACATACTTAACTCACACCCTGCTGTTCTATCACCACTTTGTGCTCATTAGAAAGATATTTATCATACCTCTAAAAACATCCCTGAGCCCCTCCCTCTAGTGTTTTTTTTTAGCCCGCAACGTCACTGGGCATCACGGTGCGAGGAGATTTTCTATGATTAAGCATGCCACCTGTGGTGGGTGAGGGAACTCGTCCTTAAAAGAGAATACTACACAATATTTATTTAGGTACACCAATTCTCTTTGCTTTTTCTTTTTATCTCTATTAGACCCAGGTGTTTATTCTGTGGTTAATCTTTCATATATTGACATGCTTGAATCATTCCCTTTTGTCTGGGCAACCCAGATAAGCTTACATAGCAGTTAACAGTCTTAAAATGCCCATCGGCCTCAAGCACAGTAGAAAATCCACCTCATTTTAAACAATTTGAGGTTCAGCTAATGAGCAAGAAGTGCTAGCTCTCCTACTCCCTAAAAAGGCCACCTTAGCTTAGATTTCATGGCACAAAGTGTGAATAAAGTATTCAATAAATGATCCCATGGAGGAGAGACGGTTGCATATGAATATATGAGCATACCAACCCTAGAGAACTGGAGCTACAAGTGACTAACTAATTTCTTATCCAGCATTGGGTCTTTCACATATTCACATGCTTGAATCAGAATAGTAAGCAGAACAGTAAGCTCTGACACTGCTAATGCCGGTGGGGGGACTTCAAACCCCACAAACCATCACTCTCCCAGGAGGAAGGAGCTCTACATGAGCTCATAAGCGCGGCAGCAACCCCGTGGCGCAGGACGCACTCTGACACTGCCATTGCCAGTGGGGGACTTCAAACCCCACAAACCATCACTCGCCAAGGAGGGAGGAGCTCTTGAAGCGCTCATAAATGCAGCAGCAACCCTGCGGTGTGGGACGCGCACAGGCCACGCCTGGGCCATGGGAGGGCCCGTCCTGCGCCTGTCAGCGACAGGAAGAGGCAGGGCAGTGCCACCCAACTTGGCTTCTTCTCCACGCACTCCATCACGAACTGTAAGTAGGAGGGAGGAGCTCTACACATGCTCATAAGAGCGGCAGCAACCCCGCGGCATGGGACGTACTCTTACACTGCCACTGCCGGTGGGGGGACTTCAAACCCCGCAAACCATCACTCTCCCAAGAGGGAGGAGCTCTACAAGAGCTCATAAGCACAGCAGCAACCCCGTGGCGCAGGACGCGTCCTAACACTGCCATTGCCGGTGGGGGACTTCAAACCCCACAAACCATCACTCTCCAGGGAGGGAGGAGCTTTACACGCGCTCATAAACGCAGTAGCAACCCTGCGGCGAGGGACGCGCGCGGCTCACGCCTGGGCCATGGGCGGGCCGGTCCTGCGCCCGTCAGCGACAGGAAGAGGCAGGACAGGGCCACCCCCCTTGGCTTCTTCTCCATGCACTCCATCACGAACTGGAAGTACTAGGGGCCCACCTTGTTATATTCCTAAATCTACTTTCCTTTCTTTGGGATACTCTACAAGCATAAACAGGGAAGAGAAAGGCATCAGACAAAAGCATGGGAGCAGGCAGTCTAAGTAAAATCCCCCTCCACACCACAGAAAACTGTACCCTCGATGAGAATGATGAACTCATTGAGGAGGTAGAGGGTTTGCTAGCCCCTAAGCCAAAGAACAATGGCCCAGGTAGACAAGGGGAAAGGAAGGGCCAGGTGGGGAACAGCCACAAAGCATTAAAAAGTATAGCTTTGTACTTTAGCCATACATCTGGTCCTTCCTTAGCATCAGCCCCAGAAAATCCTAGCCCATGCAATACGTCACTCCCTCCCCAGCCTCATGATGCCCCGACCAGCCCGAATGAGGAACATTTGGTTATTCAGGTTGAATGATCTAACCAATTTAAGGTGCTGCAAAACCTGGAAAACTTGGAAAACCTGGAAAATCCTGAGAGTCACGATAACAACATTCCTTATATGGGTGGGGACAGGCCAGTACAGGGTCATACGAGGGGCAGTCTCTTACTTTGAGTTCTGGTAGTCTGGAAGATCAATTGAATGGCCTAAGGGACGAGATTAAAATACTGAAGATGAATATGGATGTGATGGCTAAGTTGTTAATAGACAAATTGGATACTTTATCCGCCTTGATCAGGTCTGAACCATTTACTCTGGATAGTACTGACCCTGTATGAACCAAGCACCACATGGCAGACATTGGGTTATATAACTCTTATGCTGAGCATCCTAAAAGCGTCCCTACTAATTTCAGAGGCCAAGAAGGGGCACACAACAAGAAAAGGTGTACCTGAGTGCCAGACCCAAGCTCACCCCCACCGAAAGCAGCCCACAGGATCGAAAGAATAAGCCTACTCCTTCCAATGCCAAACCTTTTGCTATGTATATGATTAATGTTCCCAAAGTTCATAGGGCCCACACTGAAACCCACGAGGGGTTGGTGAATAAGGTAATCCACTGGATACAATAAATAGAGGGGGAAAGATAGATCGAAACACCTTGAGCCCCCTTCCTGAAATGAGAAGGGCAAAGCCCTTGGTTGCACTAGGTTTTGTGGTCAAGGGGTGATCCCAGATGATGAAAGTTGCCACCACGATGGGCTGATGGGATTTTTTTTCTTTCTTTCAAAATGTATTCTTTTTGACCAAAACACACTAGCTTGTTGCTGTCCGAATTTTCTGTTTTCTAGACTAGTGATTTCTCTGGTTGTTATGTAAGAATTAAAAACGCGCCTGCCTCCCAGCCAGGCTGGTAGGTCCTTGACACATGTGGCGTCTTAACTTAATCAATGTACTCCTCTATAGTGGGTGGGTGTAAATAAAAGTAATAACTAGTGCGAACATCCAGCGTGGTAAGAAACTCTCACTCACGACTCTTGGTAATAAATAAGTGGTTAAATACATAACTAAAAACACTCGAGTAGAGACACCAAGTGACATACAACATATAACACTTAATTGTCAGCACATTAGTGACACATACGTTTAGGCAGAATTTTGCCTCATGATCTGCAAGAGTAGAGGGGCTTGTAGTCACACCCTAAGGAAATAATGGGGACACAGAGTGGTAATTAGCGAGGAAAAAAACAAAGGGAATTCTCCCGGTGTCTCACATTGATCTACAATGGGATAAAGAAAACTCATTAGCTCCTAGGAAAGGAACTTAAGGAGAAAATGGTTAGCTAGTGTTACTTTGTCAAAGCGCACCTCTGGTAAATCAGCTAATGGCGCCCCCAGAGACCGCATCTTACAGCGTCTGTCTACCGGAGTCCACTAAATATTGCCAGAACCGTCCAGTCATGATTGCTTTGGCAGCTAGACCATAAACCTCCAAAATGGCCGCTCCATATGGCAATACCGAGGGGCCATCTTGTGCGGGTGACTCAGATGCCTAAAGTTGAGACCTCTGAGTGGCATATTTCATAAATGAAATGAGAACTGAAGATATGAAACCAACCCAAAAGCCAAATACTCAAGGGTCTGCGTATTGAGTGCAAATAGAATGATTGAAAAGAGAGGTTGGCTAGACTGGAGATATTATGCAAGGAAGCTATCTAAAATGTCTAAAAACGGCGGGCCATCTTGGAATGTCTAAGAATAATGTAATGGTACGGGGGCTCTAAACAAGTGGACCACTGCAACACAGGTGTTAAGACATAGCTTCTACATTCTTAATGTGGGATGTCGGTGGTGATCAGGTTGATGACAAGTAGACCACGAAAAATGGTATTACATAGTTCCAGTCTTGGTATCTTAAATGGATTGATCATTCCCCTGAGTGATACTGGTAGAAAAGTATTGTTCCTAGAACACTGTATCTAAATTGTAGATCATACCTGCCAGAATCATTTTACAAATTGCCCCCACGTAATGTTATCGTCATTCAGCCCTTCAGTGTCCGTGTGTAATGTGTACACCCATCTTTGTTCTTTCTCTAGTAACCTGTGTTCTAGATTGTCAGTGTGTTTGATCTGTTCGAACACCACCCAATGCAGATTGTTTGAGGTATGTTGCATTTGTTTAAAATGTGATGTCATTTTGTAGTGTAGTTCCTATCATCCCAATAGGCTCTGCGCATTGGAATAATACCTACAATAGTAAAGGCCTAGATCAGACGTTAACTAGGTCTACTACTGTCGATATTAGACTTAAAGTTTTGGGTTTGCCAGCTTAGCTCAGAGTTCACTAGAAACTTTCTCGAATGTTCAGGTAGGACTTAACTTCCCTGATTAGACAAGAAGGGATTTAGTTTCTGACAACCATAGAACATGACAACTTTGCTCTCCCCTAATCAAGAGTATATCTCGAGAGTCGTGTGAACAAAAGGCAATTTATTTTACTCAGTCAGTACGTGCATTCTTAGTCTCATCAGATTGTAGAGAAAAGGAAGAGACGGGCGTGTTCAATAAAAAGGTGTTATTTATTGATCAGTCTCTTTTCTCATACAAGAGAAATGGATCGATATTATTGCAATACTTATAGTTAAGTAAAGTGCATACATTAAAAACAATAGTATAAAATAATACTGTAAAAACATTGATATGGTTTCTAAGCCATATGATGTTTAAAATTAATAAAATATATTACATACACATATACATTTGACTAAACGTACTCAACTGGTGTTTCTAAATACGCCTACCCCGTGTACCTTACCTAAGCCTGATGCATGGGCGGGAATAGAAAGTTACAGTTTAAGTTAAGTTTGTTTTTGCCAAGTGACTAACTTAAGAATTCTCTGTGAGGGGTTATTCAGTTCTGTACCTGGAAGTTAGGATGAATGAGGGATGGTATCTCTCTCTCTGGTCTCGATATTCCAGGCTGCCTGCGAGGGCTACCCGGAAGCGCCGGTGCTGGGTCTCTCGGCAGGAGAGAGCAGCGCGTCTCGTTCTCAGCGCGTCAGGAAGGCGGGGCTGTTGCCAGCGGGGTCTGCTCTGCTCTGGGTTTCGGCAAGTATGGCTGCTCCGTCTCGTCACCACCGCGTGTGTTTGCATAGGGCAAGATCGGTAATATTTATACCTTTAAGGTGCCGAGATTGACGTAAGGATGGACATAGATACGTCAATAAAGATGTCATACGACCAGGTCGTTAGCACATTCTTTTGCTGAAGTTCTCTGTGAAATCAAAACAATGGCAGCACGGATTTTCCAGGTTGTCATAGGTTTGATTTGTTATGAGAACTCCGTATGCCTTATCAGGGGCTGGAGGAATATCGCTTGTCTAATTAGATCGCAAGCGTTATGACCTAATCAGATAACACGTTCCTGTGCCGTAGTGTGACTGCGTCAGATAACGGTATGTGCATCATGGGGGTTTTCTGCCTCATGGGCTGACTGCTAGTTAACTTGTTAGTTTGTTTAACCAGAATAGGGTCAGGAATAGGGGGATCGATTCAGAACCTATAGGAATACATGACACCCACTCCACGCTAACTATGGACATATTTACTAATCTAGGCATAGTATAACATAGTACAACATACTATAGAGTAGTGTGTATACCTTACCACCCCAAAATACATAAATGCATTTTGAAACTTTCAAATATACGGAAAAATTGCAGTCATATGTATTGTATGCACTTAAGCTGTAGAATAATGCCAAAGTAATTACGCATTTTCATACATTAATGCTATTTGGTATATGAGAAATTACACATGAAATGGCTCTTAATACAGAAAAAAGGTTCGAGACCATTCCATCACATAATAAAATATTTATGAACATACCAGCGGGCAGCTAATGTCTATAAAGTATCGAAAAATAGAAATCTTAGTTCTCTAGGAATAGTTTCTTACTTTAAGCAGAAGATAAGTGTCCCGAAAAATTGTAAAAAATATTTTGGGGCTGCTGAAAAATTGCTGTCCGTGAACTGGAGTGAAAATAGTTCATGTGACTTTGTTTTTAAATTTGAAGGCCGAATTCAGGGAACGCCGTGTGCGAGTTTGCTCAAAAGTCTCTATTTCTGCTCTGGTGAGAACATCATATCATTTAGGCTTTCGAAAAAACTGTCAACAGCTTCATGGGAAAGTTCCACTAACTCGGAAATAGGTGTAACCATGCATTCGTGCGCATGATTGTCTCCATTGACATTCTGATTTGCATTGCTGACAGAAGGTCGTACCTGATCGATGCTGCTTTCATCTTGAACTTCACTACCCATCAATCGTAGTGGTGAAGCTTCCACGAATGCCGTCATCAGGATTGGTAGCCTTTGAGGGCAGCACAAAGCATGAACCTTTATTGGGCTCAACAATGTTTCTGCATCCATTGGCGCATCCGATTGTAGTGTCAGACAGGTGTCTAACACGCATTCTTCTCCGCATAGCAGACACCTTAATACAGGTAAAACACACCTTTGCCACATTGGTCGAATTGATAGAAACCAAGTCATGTTCAGGTCTCTAAGCCGGGAGAGTCCCAGGATTTTTGATATCCGGTCCCGGTATCCAATGGCTAGGATTGTTTCTTCCATTGTCGCGAGAGTTTGGTCTGTGACATGGGTTGCCATAACGAAAAATAAGGACTAAGAATAGGATTCCTGCAATTAGTCCCAGGATCAGGGGAAGTCCGCCAAAAATCGAATGGACGAAATCTGGAAAAATACCCAGTATGGCTTTGAATGGTGTTAATGCCATTGAAAATACTGTCTTAAATACCTTTGAGACCCCAGTGGTATCAGAAATATTTAAGATTTCATTAAGGATTTCCGCGAAATGTATGGGGGAATTAGTCGATAACAACGAATGTATCTCTGCAGTCGTCCTTGCGACTTGTAGATCATACGTTTCTTTTGATGACGTGAGCCTTGTAGGCATCTGAAGAAGCACTGTTTTCATTCTGCTTAAAGTATCTATTCGAATAGAAGTAATTTTCAAATTGGGCCATGCCCTTGCCTCCCTGTCTGGAAAGGAGCTGGGGAACAATGAGCGTCCACAGCACTTGACCTTCGCAGTCGTAGTTACGAGATAAGGAGTCCCGGGCATAAGACTACAGCATCTGCGGTCTACAATTAGAATGTAACTCCCATTATAGAGTCTTTGAAAGAATGGTTCTATTTCTGTTGCAGGTGCGCCTTGCTGGTGACATGAAAGGTTGTATGAATTCCCTTCGCAGGCTCCATGCAAACTAATTCCGTTACACAGAAGCGTGCCGCTTAGTGACATCGCACAATTATTGCCACTAAGAAACACTTTCTGTCCTTTATTACTGACACATGCATGTGAATAGGGCAGGTTCCATGTTGTTTTTATGTACCCCTTTCCCAATTTTTCGTACATGCCAGCCTGTATATATTTTTGGCAGTATTGAAACCTGAAGGTTGAGATTGGAATATTAATTATCCCATGTATTATCCATTCACTGACAGGTCGTTCTGACATTGTCACTGGTAATCTCTCAAGTTTCTCAATGCTCAGGATTGTATAATCAGCACCCTTCTGGGCCATACTGATTTGTCTATCAGTAAGGTTAAAGATTTGGAATAGTGACGTTGTGTTGATTAAACGCCAAGGCACATAGCCTGAACGTAGATTTTGTAACATCCAGCCAAGCTGTACAATAGAACGCAATTGTGACTGACCGTGTTGTAACAACAGTAAGTCTTGCGTTAATATGTCGATTGCTGAAGACACAATGCTGTCCAAAGAAAAAATTCTGGAGGACAGAGTCATTAACCCATTGTCCACTACAGAAAGTGATTTTTCCAAATTAATACGGTCAATTTCCCGTATTCTCTCTGCTGTTTCAATTTGAGTAACCTTCCAGGCCTCATTGTATGCTGCATATACAGAGGCTGCTATGAAGCGTTTTTGACGCTGTTTGCGTGGTCCCATAATGAAATCACGCAAGTCAGCACCATCAGTAAGTAAAGTTAGGTGTTGCTTAATTTCTGCCAGTGTGGAAGTTTGTAGCCATTGAAGGCATAATTTGCCCACACTGTAGGTTGTTATTATCCCTGGGTGATGTCTTTGGGGATATCTAGGGTCTGGCATGGTCATTTTGAACCCCTGTGTTTTGTTCAGGAATCTGTCTTGACAGTTATTAGTATCTGTGGGCCAGATCAACCACTGTTTCCAATTTGGATGTGTTCTGTTTTGGTTTAATATATGGTTTACGTCTATCTCTTCATCTGTATCAGAGCTATTGCTAAACATTGTTGGCTTTGGAATAGACGGTTTATTTAAGTCTTTGATTTTGGATAAGCCAAGACAGGTGGTTTGTTGGACAGTGTCATTTAAAAATATAATTTGTTCTGGGATCATGCAGGCTCTAAACAGTGATTCTATACCCTGTACTTGCCATTCTTTTGTACCCCAAACACTTTTTAATTCAACATTTTTGTCCCAATAATCAAAACCAAAAGTATTCATTTTTTCAAAGAATGAATCTGAATATATCAATTTTGTGTTGGTTATCATGGTCTTGGTCCCTGTCTTGTTTGACAATTTGAAATAAAATGTTTCAGCATTACTTGTGTTAAAACCTGAAAAGTATGAATATTTGTCATAGAAGGTTCTTGAGCTTCCTTTCGGAGGAGTTGCACAATGTTCCCATTGATTATAATTTAAAACATTTCTAGGCTGTGCAGATCTATGTAGAAAATGGTTACCATAGTGGTTATAACAGTACATACTATCATAATTTGTAGAACCCTGCAAATAATCATGTTTGGTAAATTTAGCAGACATTACTAAGTCAGACATCATATTATTAATGCTTTCGAAGTCCCAATCATCAGCAAATGAGTTTGGTTTTACAAAGTCACTCAAGGAGATCTTAATTTGGTGTGGATATTTCAGGATTTCGACCGGACCATAAATTTCATAGTCAGTGTTGTCCCAGGCTACCCCACCCGGTATCGGATTGGCTGTGAAGTTGACTGAAGAAAGTTCTCTTTTCTCGACGTGTGAAGATGTGTGTGGTTTGAGGATCAAGTTGATTTTCTGACTTGCTGTGTCCCTTTTAGCATATTTTCCCTCAATGAAGCGTCCCAAAGTAAGTACCATGATGAGCCAAAGTATGAGGATAAATGCACCAAAACCCACCCAAAATTCAATCCATGGAGAAATCAGATATGTTTCTTTTAGTTGTTTCAAAAGTTCTTTAGCTTTATCTTTAAAGGTTTTTGATGATGGCTGTGTCTTTGATTCACTGAAGCCTTCAGAGGAATCATCGAAGTTTATGAAGTAGCCGGATGCAGTTCTGTCAATTGTTCCAATTGCTTCAGTATTACCGTTTCTTGCATTTTCACTAGGTACTTCATTATAGATTGGTGTGTCTCTGCTAAATGTTTTTATTTGGGTTTTCAGAGGTCTGAGTTCTATTGCATTGTTGCATAGTCCTTGTTGTTCTTCTGTAGGCGTTTCGAATGTGATGAGCCTCTTCGATTGGACCTCTGTACTGGCAGCAAACCTTGGTGTTCTGCTACTTATTGGGAGTCCACTTGGCCTACTGTTTGTTATCGGCCACATGATTGTGGTTTTACCAGGTCGATGGATACAACTCGGTTCTCCTTTTTACCAGCAAGCGGCGGTAGTACAACTGATCTTGTCCCGTTGACAGACAAGACAGGAACTGCTTTTCTGTAAGAAGGCCCAAATTCCTTCTTTACCGCGATCTTTTCTCTGACTAGATCCCCGACTTTTGGAATCCAGACAGGTCTTGCTGGGACAGGTGGTGGTTCTTCAGTGGTTGTTGGCTGTTGTTTCAACTTTATGTTGCTCAGGTCTTTTCTTGTTTTGTTTAAGTCCTGTAAAATAGCCAAACGGTCTTTGATATCAAAGCTTTTTTCTTTCACCACTGAAGTCTGACTATCAATGTCAGAGATCATCATCCTAGTTCCAAATAATAATTTGTACGCACTGAATCCCTTCAGAGAATTTCTTGGCAAGTTATTTAGACTACGTTGGACACTTATTAGATGTTTGACCCACCCAGCTCCCGAACCTAATACCTTTGCCGTTATAGATTGCTTTATGTCACGGTTTTTTCTTTCAACAATTCCGTTCCCCTCAGGGTGAAATGGACAAGAGTACCGCAATTGCACGCCCATGCTGACCATGGCCTCCTTATAAGCCCGAGAGCTAAAAGCAGGACCGTGGTCTGAATGCAGCATGCCAATTGCATATGTGCCGATAAAGACTCGCAAATCTTTTATAACAGTTCTGGCGTCAGCCGTTCGCTGGGGCCACATCCATATGAATCTCGTGCATGAATCCACTGCAACCAAGATATATTTATAGTTACCATCCCTTTGTAAGGGACCACAGTGGTCTAGGTAAACACAGGCTAATGGTTTATCCGAGATTAGAAGGGGCGTCTGAGCTGGACGTCTCACCGTTGATACTTTCATTTTTTGACATATCTCACACTCTAGAACATAGTTCCTTGTTTGTCTTCTCATTTGTGGCCACCAGTATCTCTGTTTTAATAATGATACTGTGGCTGAGACGCCAGCATGTATAGAAGCAAGCCCTTCATGTGCCGCTATTATCAGTCCTAACCTATGTTCCATGTTTGGAATTGCCCTATCCCCCACTCCAGGGATTTGAGCAAAAGGAACATTGTTTGCATCAGTTATGTATGAGTATTTTACTGGAAAGCCCTTCGGGAGTGTTTCTATCGAATCCTTTTCTGAAGCGCTGACAGCTTGTAATATTTCGCTGTCTATTTTTGTTTTTGACCGTGTGATGGCAGCTACGGAAGCCGTTTGCACAGCTGCCTTCGCGGCCTCATCAGCCAATGAATTCCCTGCAACGTGAACGCCATCACGTTGGTGACTCAGTGTATGTACCACGTGAGTCTTTGGTAGTTCTTTCTGTAAAAGAACTACTTGTTCCCAGAGCATTTTATGCTTGATTGTGCCACCTTTCGCATCCTTGAAACCATTCTGAAGCCAGATCTGCAAGTATTCATTATAAGACTGAACGCAATAATACGAATCGCACACTATGAGTGTGGGGAATTCTCGATCTGTATTTTCAAGCGCCATCTTGAATGCCAGTAGTTCAGCTCGCTGAGCTGTACAATCTCCTAGAGATTGTGTTTTAGTGAGGGTTGGTTTAAATTTCCCTTCGTGCCAATGACCTTTAACAATCGCGCACGCAGCACTGTAAGCTTGTTTACCCCCTACTGCGGGTTGTGCTGATCCGTCTGTATATATTATACAGCCTTAATGTTCTAGAGGCAGAATTTCGGTCGGCGGAGGACATTCAAATTCATATTGGAGAAATTCTTGTGTTTTTAAGTTAGGATCAAATTCATATGCCACGTCTGTTGCAGCAAGAGAATTAGCCCATTGTATCCATCTTGGATGGAGCGCTTTAGCATTTGGAATGCTTGCTTTTGTTACAGCCTCTAGTGCTGGTATAGGTGTCACGATTATTATTCGTTTACCTTGTGCCAGGGCTCGTTCTTTTGCTATAGCTGTCTGTGTTGCAGTTAGAATTTTTTCCGTTGGGCTAAATTTCATTTCAGCCTTAGTGTACAAGTGTGATTTGAATGCAATTGGTACCTTTTCTCCCTCATTGGAGGTCAGGTATGTGAATCCGCATCTCCCTGGGATGACTCGAATCACAAGATTGCGTGTATTGTCACGTGTTTCTAATTTTGTTTTAATTAGCATGTCTGTTTGTAAGGATCTCAGAATTTCTGTGTGTATTTGAGTCCAATTGGATCTTTTAAAATCTGGTTTTATCAGATCATAAAGGGGTTTAACCCTTTCTGCGTAATTTGCAATGTATGTTCTTCCGAAATTTAGGAAGCCTAGAATTGACTGTAGGTTTTTTAGTGTTCTAGGTGCTTGGATTACGGCACATTTCTCTAGGAAATTGTCAGCCAGGCTTTTGCCTTTACTTGATAATTCATATCCTAAGAACAGGACTTTCAGATGGGCAATTCTGGATTTTTTAAAGTTGAATTTGTAACCCTCTGCTGCGAACCCAAGTATTATGGTGTTCACTCTCTTCAAGTGAGTATCCAAGTCATCATCTGTTAAGTATATGTCGTCGACATAAGATAATGCTTCATCATCATATATTTGTAGTAATTCTGTTACTCTCGCTGAGAATTCCCCCGGGCTGTTCTTGTACCCCTGGGCTAACCAACAGAATTGTTTTTGAGTGCCATTTATTGAGAATGCAGTTAAATATCTGCTCTCTGGTGCTATGTTTTGACAAAAGAATCCATTAGAGATGTCTAAGGTTGTTTTGTATTTTTTGCGCACTATGTTATTCATTAGTGCAGCACTATGTGAGTTTTGCACTGCAAAAGTTTTGCAACATGTGTTAAGGTGTCGGTAATCCAAAACTAGACGGTACGAATTGTCTGGTTTGGAGACCGGAAACAAAGGGTTGTTCATTTGTGAGGTGCAAGTTTCAATCACCCCCTGGTATTCTAGCTGATCTAGTATTTCTTTTACCTGTTTTTTAGCTTCTTGCTTAATTGGGTACTGCCTTTGTGCAGCAGGTTGTGATTTTAACTGGATTTTGTGAGGAGGAGAGTCCTCATCCCATCCTACATGATTTTTATATAAAGCAGGAGCTAGAGCCATTGCCCACTTTCTAGCAAGTGTGTATTTTTTATGAATTGGGATATGATTTGAGAAGGCAGGCATAATTATTTCTTCGCCATGAGGGCACTCCCTGACAAACTCTGGTGGCCAGTCTTTTTCAGCTAGAAGGATGTCATAGCCCTTGGAGAGATTATCCCAAAATAGTCCCCTTATTTTTCTAGTCTTATCCCCCTCTATACGCAATGTTATTTCGTATATTTTGTGAGGTTTGCTAACTCTGGTGTCTGCAGTTTCCACTTGAAGATATTCATTCGTGTCCACTGTCTCCAGATGATTCATAAGGACTTTGCGAGCTATGCTCACTTCTGCTGCGCTGTCTAGCATTGTCTGAGCCCATTCTCCGTTATTCAGTTGTGTCCTCAGAATTCTCGGCATTGTTAACTATTTTAATGCTGGCTACCTTCTTTTTGGAAAATTGTAATTTCTTTTTTAGCTGAGCAGGTTCCTTGTCTTTGGACTTGGCGTGCTCTTCTCTTTGTTCTGATTGTCCTCTTCTTTCCGATTTCTGCGAGGAAGTCTGAAAAGATTGAGAGGGACGTGTATCAATGTCTTGATATCTATCAGGCTTCTTTATATTATCCCTATTTCTAAGGTTATATCTTTTCCCAGAGGGGTCACTCTGAGGTGACCTGTGTCTTTGGTTCGGAGATTTCTCCCTTCGCCTAGGAGACCTTCCCCTGGACTGGAATTTCTTTTCTTTAGGATTGGATTGTTTGTTTCCATCCCAGTTCTTTTTTGGTGAATTATTATTAAAAAATATTTTTTCAGGACTTTCAGTCAGTTGCGGTTTTACTGGTATTCCACCTAAACTATCTCTACCTAGTTCCTCATAGGATTTTTCTATGATTCTGGCAATTTCAGCTGGTTGGTCTGCTATATCTGTCTCTTTTAACCTCTGGCGGATCGCCACGTTTGCTGCTTCTCCCTTTATGTTGGCTAATAATATAGCCGAGACCTGCTTGAATTCTTTTAGTAATTTCATACCAAGAGTTAAAGCGGGTTCTGGACCGTATTCGTCTTGAATTTGTTTTAGCACATCTGGTATTACCGAAATGGATGGAACACCGTGCGTTTTTGTGTAGATGGAAGCAAAGACTGTACCCCAAGTGTCACAGTCCTCTATGTGTGGTGCGATTCCCATTGGAAGACAGATAGTCAGAATCCTGTGTTTTTCTAACGGGGTGGTGTCAGGAAACACCGCCTCTATTTGGGTGATTTTTTGTGCCAACCAGAATGGTATTTGTTCCCGTTTAGCCGGTACTTTACCTAGGCAGGATTGGATGTTCTGTGGTGTAATTTTATTTGTGTTCCCCTGGTGAGGGGTCAGCTGTGGAAGTTTAATTGCTGGCTGAATTGTTGAAGTCCGCATCACATACTGTACTAATTGTCTATGAATTTTTATTAATTGTTTTAGCTGTGTTAAAAGCTGTGGTGCAGGCATCTCGTCGATGTCTGGATGTGGTGTGTATCCGGCTAGGACCGGCCACGTTGCTCCTGGTCTACCTAAAGGACCGAGCCTGGTGATGTGATTGTTATGTTTTAGGGCGCCATCAAATAAGAGCAAATGCTCTTGAAATTTGAGTGGTACTTCCACCTCCTCGAAAGGAGTGTACGTTTCAGGTGGTTCCTCTATTTTGTAATAGTGGAAGTACTTTGTTACAGGATTTGCTGCTGGAAAGTTTATTCATGAATAGTATACCTCTGTCTGCCGATATTCGTGTGCCTCAATTACGAATATGACTGTAGCACCTCTAGGTGTCAGTCCATTTTCTATAAGTTTTAAAGTTATAGATTTCCTTTTGATGACTGGGATGAGTATTATATCCCGGTCCGCGTCTTGCAGTGCAGTATCAGCTGCTGCTATTTCAGCTGCTAATCTAACTGTCTCTCTTTCATCTTCACTGTCCATTTTACCGACAGGAAGGTTATTCTGTTTGTTTGCAGATCAGGTTTCTTATGGAAACAAAGATTAGATGCACAATATTTTGGAACAGTGTATCCTTCTACGTTGACTATACCAAGAACCATACATAGGAGTTCCCTCCTGCGAGGTCTGGCGGATATAACCTTTCACCCACTCCAGACGTCTTTGGAGTATTATGGGAAAAGGGGTCTGAGTGAGAAAGCACGACTGAGTTACTCTAAATGTCTTACGTTAGTTTTATCGCCCTTTCCAAACGCGTTGGGCGCCATGTAGTGTAGTTCCTATCATCCCAATAGGCTCTGCGCATTGGAATAATACCTACAATAGTAAAGGCCTAGATCAGACGTTAACTAGGTCTACTACTGTCGATATTAGACTTAAAGTTTTGGGTTTGCCAGCTTAGCTCAGAGTTCACTAGAAACTTTCTCGAATGTTCAGGTAGGACTTAACTTCCCTGATTAGACAAGAAGGGATTTAGTTTCTGACAACCATAGAACATGACAACTTTGCTCTCCCCTAATCAAGAGTATATCTCGAGAGTCGTGTGAACAAAAGGCAATTTATTTTACTCAGTCAGTACGTGCATTCTTAGTCTCATCAGATTGTAGAGAAAAGGAAGAGACGGGCGTGTTCAATAAAAAGGTGTTATTTATTGATCAGTCTCTTTTCTCATACAAGAGAAATGGATCGATATTATTGCAATACTTATAGTTAAGTAAAGTGCATACATTAAAAGCAATAGTATAAAATAATACTGTAAAAACATTGATATGGTTTCTAAGCCATATGATGTTTAGAATGAATAAAATATATTACATACACATATACATTTGACTAAACGTACTCAACTGGTGTTTCTAAATACGCCTACCCCGTGTACCTGACCTAAGCCTGATGCGTGGGCGGGAATAGAAAGTTACAGTTTAAGTTAAGTTTGTTTTTGCCAAGTGACTAACTTAAGAATTCTCTGTGAGGGGTTATTCAGTTCTGTACCTGGAAGTTAGGATGAATGAGGGATGGTATCTCTCTCTCTGGTCTCGATATTCCAGGCTGCCTGCGAGGGCTACCCGGAAGCGCCGGTGCTGGGTCTCTCGGCAGGAGAGAGCAGCGCGTCTCGTTCTCAGCGCGTCAGGAAGGCGGGGCTGTTGCCAGCGGGGTCTGCTCTGCTCTGGGCTTCGGCAAGTATGGCTGCTCCGTCTCGTCACCACCGCGTGTGTTTGCATAGGGCAAGATCGGTAATATTTATACCTTTAAGGTGCCGAGATTGACGTAAGGATGGACATAGATACGTCAATAAAGATGTCATACGACCAGGTCGTTAGCACATTCTTTTGCTGAAGTTCTCTGTGAAATCAAAACAATGGCCGCACGGATTTTCCAGGTTGTCATAGGTTTGATTTGTTATGAGAACTCCGTATGCCTTATCAGGGGCTGGAGGAATATCGCTTGTCTAATTCGATCGCAAGCGTTATGACCTAATCAGATAACACGTTCCTGTGCCGTAGTGTGACTGCGTCAGATAACGGTATCTGCATCATGGGGGTTTTCTACCTCATGGGCTGACTGCTAGTTAACTTGTTAGTTTGTTTAACCAGAATAGGGTCAGGAATAGGGGGATCGATTCAGAACCTATAGGAATACATGACAATTTTTGTGGTGACCCTACTGCAGCTGATGTAGCTTCGGTGCTCGCATATCCTTGTGCTGACCTTTCTACTTTTGTTTTTTTACTATTTTGGTGACAGTCCGATGCAATGTTGAAAGATGTGATACATATTGGTCTTCTGTCTTTTTTGTGTCTTGTTTCTCATGTGTTTCCAGAAGCAAGACATCGGACTGCGTCACCAAAATAGTAAAAAAAAACATTGGTGTACCTATTTTGACATTTTAGATAGCTTCCTTGCATATTATCTCCAGTCTAGCTGACCTCTCTTTTCGAGCATTCTGTTTGCACTCAATAACCAGACCCGTGAGTATTTCTCTTTTGGGTTGGTTTCATATCTTCTGTTCCCATTTAATTTATGAAATACGCCACTCGGAGGTCTCAACGTAAGGCATCTGCGTCACTTGCACAAGATGGACCCCAGTATTGCCATATCGAGCAGCCATTTTGGAGATTTGCGGTCTAGCTGCCAAAGCAATCATGACTGGACGGTTCTGACAATATGTAATGGTCTCCGGGAGACAGACGTGGTAAGATGCGGTCTCTGAGAGTGCTATTAAGTGATTCGCCTGAGGTGCGCTTTGACGAAGTAAGTCTTGTTAACCATTTTCTCCTCAAATTCCTTTCCTAGGAACTAATGAGTTTTAAATATCAAATTGTAGGTCAATGTGAGACACCGGGAGAATTACCCTCCGGTTTTTTCCTCGTTAATTACCACTCTGTGTCCCCATTATTTCCTTAGGGTGTGAATACAAGCCCCTCTACCCCTACAGATCAAGAGGCAAAATTTTGCCTCAACTAAAGTATGTGTCACTAATATAATGACAATTAAGTGTTCTATGTTGTATGTCACATGGTGTCTCTACACAAGTGTTTTTCTTATGTATTTAACCACTTATTTATTACCAGGAGTCACGAGTGTGAGTTTCTTATCACGCTGGATGTTCGCACTAATTATTTCTTTTAATTACACCCACCCACTATAGAGGAGTACATTGATTGAGTTAAGATACCGCATGTGTCAAGGACCTACCAGCCTGGCTGGGAGGTGGGCGCATTTTTTATTCTTTCTTTGCTTTATTTCCTCAGATACTACATGTCAGTGATTAACCGTATGTATTTCGTGTTAGGTGTATACACAGTAAGTGCGCACCTCATTAATTCCTAATTATAAGTTTGCTTAGGACTGGCATGCACAGGGCTGGTCCTCGTGTGGTCTTGAAGAAGAGCTTCGAGGGGGGACAGCTCGAAACATGTCGACCCAATACGAGGGACTTTATACTCATTGTAGTTTAATTTTCCTATTATTAACCCCTGGTTTTAGTAATACCAACTAGGGCAGAAATAAAATATTAGCCCACTAATTAGGTATTTTTAACTTTTTGTTTTTTCACTCCACTCCACTTTCACTGCACTACACATTTTCTACAACTTAGTGCTCCTACGTAGTTCCGCAAGTCGCAGCACGCCTCAATCTGCAGCGGATTGAGAGGACCCCAATGATGAAGCATGCCACCTAGGGCAAACCCTGGTGGGTGAGTGGACTCTAGAAAATAATTTTTCTTCCTGGAAAGAGGATTTTCATACATGTTCAGTGAAAACCCTGTTTTTCCCTAAGGTTAGGTTTTTATTCTGGTATTCGAGATTTTGTGAAACCCAATGGATACGTCACAAAAGAGGATCTGGATCCATAATAAGAGAGGGTATATTGAATGTCAAAAGGTTTGCTTGTAGTAACTCAGTGAGGGATTGCATAGGAATAGCCTTCAGGGATATAGCTCTAGCCAAATGTTTTATTGCACTAGAACTACCTTTTAGACCAGAAAATGACATCCAAATTAGACTGAAATTACAACCCCCAGGTCCTAGCCTAGATTTAAGAGATTTACGGGAGACAAGAAATCATAAATCTGCGCCTGGGCTAGGTGAGATAAAACCAAGGATAGTATGTAGAACCTCCAACATCTCAGATATAGATTGACTTAAAAACGACAAGTCCGATTCCGAAGGATATCAGTTTTTCTGCTATTGAAGGACCCCACTCCATTATACCCCATACCCCTTGTAGCATTGTAAGTCCAGAGGTAACAGTGCTCTACTACTAACAAGGACCATACGTTATTATTGGGAAGTTGTATACAGCCTAATATTTCTAGCCAAATCCTGACAAAGTATGATTGTTTAAGATTCCATTAATTGAACATTGCAGGTATTAAGTCCAAAGTGTCAGATCCGGAATGGGGTACATTTGTCGATTCACACCTGTAAGAACTGGGACCACCAGTTCTCCGGGGGGTAGCTTGGCTCGAGCAAGAAGGCAGCCAGGGGCTTACATGTAAAGCAGCTACTCAACACACTCATCCACTGAGACATGAAGTGGGCGCAATAATGGAGACCACACCAGTATTTGTGATTGAAAATCAAGATCTTTTATATAGGTTTTAGATCAAAGCAATTCAGGCGTTAGCATTTCATTAGCATCTCATTAAAGTACTCCATCAAAGCATTTCATTAAGTATTTTCAGTAAGGCAGAAAACATCAAATAACACAGCCTGTCGCATTATACTCTTCAGCAGGCTAAGAGGGTACTTTAATAAACCATGGACTAGCATTCAAGAAGCAGATATAAACATTTCCTCTTGTAAACATCAACAGTTCAGTAACCAAAGTCAGATCATCAAAATAGTACTGGAATGAGCCACTAGGGATCAGAGTTTAACCCCATCAGGAACTGTAGAAGCCCGCCCCTGCAAGAAATTCAGTACAGGGAAAATATCACCACTTTATCAGCAGGCTTGGAAACATGTAAGCAGGCATGAGCAGTAAAGGTAGCATAAGACTGCCACCATGCACCAACAGTCAATGAAGTGAATGATCTTATTACCAAGTGGGCCGGAAACAGTTAATTCAGTATGAGCCTGTTCTCCAGGCATGCACAGTTATATGGCCCCAGCACTCCTGATGCTTAAATCAGGCCCCACGACTACTTGAGGCTCAATGAGGCCAGCAGGGCCCAGTCTCGCTTCCCCCAGGGGAGGGGCGAACTCGGGGCCTAAACCGGCCTTCCGCCCTCCTCCCCCTGGGTTACCTTGTGTTTTTGGCCCTCCAGGGCCCTTGCGCAGATACCGGCGAAGGAGAGGGGTTCCAACCCTCCAAGGGCCTCACTCGACCCGGCACGGTGCGGGTACAGCGTCAGGGCACCCGCGCCGGGGACGAGGCGAGACCAGCATTAGGGGCAGATCGGAGGGGGCTTCCTGGCTCCACGGCCCCCTCCGCGACGAGTCCGGGCCTTCTCCGGGCCTTCAGGCACAGCTTCGGCCCGGGGGACCAATCAGAGCAGGGGCCGGGGCTGTACCCGCCAACCGCGTCGCTCGCCTCGAGGGCGCGCCCGCCAGAGCCAATGGCAGTGCGGCGCTCAGGGGAGGGGCGGAGGAGCTCCCCTGTCACGTGGGCCGCGCGCCGGCTTCAGGACTACCATGGCCTGGTTCACTGGATGCGGCGGCCCTCTCCTAGCATACGGGGGCCGCCGAGGGGGAGAATCACGGTGCTGGACACAGCGCGGAGGCAGGCGGCCACAGGACCGACCGGGAGCGCCTCGGAGGTGTCGCGTGGGCGGCGCCGATGCTGCGATGGGGACGAGGTCTCCTCAGGCGCCTCAGAAGGCACGACCAGCTCCGTGCTGCGGCGGTGAGTGGGGGACCAATGGCGCCTCGTGAAGGTGGCGTTCAGGCGCTGCAGCGCTACTCATGGGGGGCCAGTTCAGATAGCTCAGGGGAGCGCTTGGTATTTTAGGCAGTTTATGAACCAGCGCTTGACAGAGAGGGGGTCAGGCTACAGCGCTGGTGAAGAATTACAGTCAGGAATGCAACTAGCTCAGTCAGAACAGCGTGGGGGCACAGAGGGAGCAGGATGTAGCTCTATACACACAGTTCAGCAGGGACTGCAGGCAGAATGGACAGCAGAGCAGTTCAGTCAGGGGGAGACAGGTAGGGCAAGATGGGCCCAGATGAAGGCAGGGAGTGCGCAGGGCAGTGCAGTCCAGTACCTGGTCGATTCCCCAGCAGTCTTTGGTCAAAGGCAAGTAGTCTTCTTGGCGCTTGGATGGTTCTGCGCCATTAGGTGTTGGTTTCTGGAAGAATAGGGGGGCTGAGTTGGAGGCTGGAAGAGTTTTCCTAAGTCACTGCAGATGGACCCTGGGGTTCCCTACTGCTGGGCCGGACCAGGGGGCTAGTCTAGGACACCTCACTCAGCTTAAGAGGCAGCACTTAAATCCTGTCACTCCCAGTAGCATAAATTCCTGACTAGGCCCTCCCGCCTAAAACTCCTGCTTGGGTTCCCCAGGTCAGTGATGCCCCAACTGACTAGAAAAAGTTCCCCCCCTTGCTTAAGTATGCCCAGGTCAGGTGACCACTCTCTAAGGTGGCAAAAATCAACTCCGCCTTTCTTCTGGAAGGTTCCAGGAGCTTCCCCACTCTACCTATGGACAGGGGATGGGAGGCTGGCATTGCAACATTGTATGGGGATCCAGCCAGCTCCTGGCAGCTAGGGTGCTACACTAAAAGACCATGCTCCAGTAGCAGGGGCCTGTGGCAGCCATGTGTGTAGTAGAGAGCACCTGCACCCTAACATAGATTAGCCATGAAAAGGTGCCCGAAGACCTAAGGGCCAACAAAAAGAAGGTGGGAAAAATGAGGTAAGGGCAAAAAAAACACAGGGAAAGACCACCCTAGGGCTGACAGGTCTAACATGCGTCCCCCCCAGCCAAAAGAGGGGAGAACTACCCAACCTCTAGGGAGTTCTCGTCGCGGAAAAACCGGGAGAGACCGTCAGCATTGGCGTGGTCAGCTCCGGGCCGATGTTCCACCCTAAAGTCCATCCCCTGTAGGGAAATGGACCACCTTAGCAACTTGGGATTTTGGCCTCTCATCTGCATGAGCCAGCGAAGGGGTCGGTGGTCGGTTTGAACTAGGAAGTGAGAGCCAAAAAGGTATGGCCTCAGATTCTTCAAGGCCCAGACCACCGCGAAGGCTTCTCGCTCGATGGTACTCATTCGCTGTTCCCGAGGGAGGAGTCTTCTGGATATGAAGGCCACAGGTTGGTCTTGGCCATCATCGTTGAGTTGCGACAGCACGGTGCCTACGCCATGCTCTGAGGCATCTGTCTGCACGATGAATTCTTTTTGGAAGTCCGGAGTGGCCAGCACCGGAGCGGTGCACATCTCGCGCTTCAGTGTTTCAAATGCCTCCTGGCAAGCAGCCGTCCAGATGACCTTGCGTGGCTGCTTTTTTGACGTCAACTCCGTCAAGGGGGCCACGATGGTGCCATATCCCTTGACAAACCTGCGGTAGTAGCCAGTGAGGCCGAGGAAAGCTCGGACCTCAGTCTGAGTCTTGGGGGGCTCCCAGGCCATGATGGTCTCAATTTTGGCCTGGAGGGGTTGCACCTTACCCCCGCCCACCAGGTGTCCCAGGTACACGACAGATCCCTGACCAACCGGCACTTGCTAGCCTTGATGGTGAGGCCAGCACATTGCAACGCCCGCAGCACCTCCTGGAGATGCTGCAGATGGTCCTCCCAGGTGCTACTGAAGACAGCTATGTCATCCAGGTACGCCGCTGAGAAGGACTCCAGGCCAGATAGCACCTGGTTCACCAACCGCTGGAAGGTGGCCGGAGCATTCTTGAGCCCAAAGGGCATCACTCGAAATTGGAAGTGGCCCTCAGGGGTGGAGAACGCTGTCTTCTCTTTCGCTCCATCGGCCATGGCAATCTGCCAGTACCCTGATGTTAAGTCGATGGTGCTGAGGTACTTGGCTGGTCCCAGCCGGTCAATCAGCTCGTCTGCCCGTGGTATTGGGTGAGCATCTGTCTTGGTGACAGAGTTCAACACCCGATAGTCCACACAGAACTGAAGTTCTGGAGTGGCGCCCGGTGGGGGCGCTTTCGGCACCAGCACGACCGGACTAGCCCACGGGCTACTGGAGGGTTTGATCACTCCCAGCTCCAGCATTTTGGTCACCTCACCCTGGATGCTGTTCTTCACTTTCTCGGACAGCCGGTAAGACTTGGTTTTCACTGGCGGACTGTTCCCTGTGTCCACATCATGGGTACACAGATGTGTTATTACAGGCGTGAGGGAGAACAACGAGGCGTGCTGCGCCAATACCAGCCGGCAGTCCCTCTGTTGCTCTGGGGTCAAGGACGGAGAGAGGACAACTCCCTCCACTGAACCATCTTTTTCCTGAGCCGCTAGAAGGTCCGGAAGAGGCTCACTCTCCTCCTCCTCGCTCCCATCCGTCACCATGAGGAGAGCAAGCTCCGATCGCTCAGGGTGAGGCTTCAGGCGGTTGACGTGGAGCACCCGATGGGGCTATTCAAGTCAACGACGTAGGTGGTCTGGCCTTGACACTCCGCAATCTCGTACGGACCAGTCTACTGGTCCTGGAGGGCACTAATCTCCCCAGGCTTCATGACCCACACCTTCTGTCCAGCGTCCAACTCTACCGTCCGAGCGTTGCGGTCATACCACTCCTTCATGACGGCTTGGCTAGCCTCTAAGTTGTCTGAGGCTTCCTTCCACAGCTTGGCCATCTGGCTGCGGAATGCCAGCATGTAGCTGACAACATCACGGGGAAGCTTCTTCGAAGTCTTCTCCCACCCCTCTTTGACAAGACTGAGGGGTCCCCTAACGGGATGGCCATAGAGCAATTCGAAGGGGCTGAACCCGACTCCCTTCTGGGGTACCTCACGGTACGAGAACAGCAAGCAAGGGAGGAGGATGTCCCATTTCCACCTCAAGTCTTCTGGCAGGCTCCGGATCATCCCCTTCAAGGCCTTGTTGAAGCGCTCTACGAGCCCGTTAGTCTGGGGGTGGTAAGGAGTGGAGAACCGATAGGTCACTCCGCACTCCTTCCACATGGCCTGCATGTAGGCCGACATGAAATTTGTGCCCCTGTCTGACACCTCGACCTTGGGGAATCCCACTCGGGTAAATATCCCCATCAGGGCCCACGCCACCACAGGTGCAGTAACGGTCCTCAGAGGGATGGCCTCCGGGTACCGAGTGGCGTGGTCCACCAACACCAAGAATAACCGGTGTCCCGCAGAGGTCGGACCGTCCAACGGCCCAAGGATGTCAATTCCGACCCGCTCAAAAGGGGTCCCGACCACCGGGAGTGGTTCCAATGGGGCCTTCACTTTGGTCCCCGTCTTGCCACTTGCCTGGCAAGTCTTGCAGGTCTTGCTGTAGGTGTCAGAGGCAACCCTCATCCTAGGCCAATAAAAGTGTGGGACTAGCCTCGCAAAGGTCTTGTCCTGGCCCAGGTGTCCAGCTAAGGGTATCTCATGCGCCAGTTCCAACAAAAAGGCCCGGTAGCACTGGGGGACCACTAAGGCCCTCGAGGATCCATGCACCGGAACCCTTGGCTCACTGTACAGGAGGCCATCCTCCCAATACACGTGATAACTGCCGGTCTCTTGGTTGACCGCTTGGGCTTCGGCCTGTCACCGCATGCCTTCAAGCGTGGAGCACTCCTTCTGCGCCCGACAGAATTCCTCCCGGGTAGGCCCTCCTTCCACATGCCACTCGGCAAGGGTAGGCAAGTCCCCCACGGGAACGACATCCACCTCCACGGACTCCGGGGGTACCTCCCCGGGCTCCCCATCCATCACACGGGGGGTGTCCTCCACAACACTCTCCTCTAGACCGGCATTGGGTTGGGCCGTGGTCCCAGGCTCCAACCCGGGTTGAGCTTCTTGCCGGGCAGGCATGGACCGCGTGACTACGCAAGTCCACCCTGGCAACCTCAGCATCTCAGTGTGGGCCTTAAACTCCACTTCCTTCCAGGCGGTATGTTCGAGGTCATTACCGAGCAGACAGTCCACAGGCAAGGCAGGGCTGATCGCAACTCTCAACGGGCCTGACACTCCTCCCCACTCAAAGGGAACTTGAGCCACGGGATACTAGCTCATACGGCCGTCAGCCAACACGGCCGGATGGAACACATCAGGTACTACCTGCTCAGGGGACACCAGCCGCCTCACTACGGTGGTCATGCTAGCTCCTGTGTCCCTCAGAGCGTCCACCTCCTCCCCATTGACCTTCACCCTCTGCTGGTACTTAGCAGTATTCGATGGTAGGGGCGTCACTGGGACCATCTCTCTATCCCCAAGTGAAACCAGGGTCAGGCCTGTCCACTCCCCTTCCCTATCTAGGGGCATCTCCATCCCAAGCGCTACGCTAGCCACCCCGGGACTCTTGCCACCAGTGGGGGCTGGGGGTCGATTGCCACACTGGCCATCTCCCTTGTAGTGTCCGACCTCTCTGCACTCATAGCACCAAACCACTTTTGGCTGCTGACTCTTGTCAGGGTAAATGGGTTTCGGGGAACGGTTCTGAGGTGGGGTACCTACTCTTTTCCCAAACTGTCTAGTTTGTGGGCCTCGTGAGAACTCCGGTCTTTTATCTCCACCCTCTTTCCTCTGGGGGGCGCCCTGTCCATCTTCCGGGCCATCTCCCCCGGGGCCCTTGTGTGACACCCGGGTGCTAACCCAAGTATCCGCCTCCTCCGCAAGCTCTCGGGGGTCAGTAAGCTTGCGGTCCACCAGATTTTGGCGCAGCTCCGGAAAATACTTATCCAAGAGGTGCTCTCTCAAAAAAAGATTATACAGGCCCTCAAAATCATGCACCTCGCTGCCACACACCCAACCATCCAGAGCCTTACGGGTATACTCAAAAAAATCCACCCAATTCTGCGTGGACAGCTTATGGCTGCCACGGAACCTCTGGCGATACCTTTCGGGGTTGAGGCCAAAATGTTTAATGAGCGCCACCTTCATGGGGGAATACCTAAACTGGTCTGCCTTATCCAAATACAGGAGGGAGTCCCTGACGTCAGGAGGGATATACTGGTACAAACCACCTCCCTAGTGTTTCTCGGGCACCCCATGGGCAGTCAAGGCCACTTCATACGCCTCCAACCACCTGGAAATGTCATCCCCCTTGGTGCAGCTCGCTATCACCTCCTTAGGTAACCAGAATCTGGGCTCCTGCTGAGCCTCTGGTATGCTGCCACCATTCGGACTTCCTGGCGCACCCAACTGTAATGCTTTCAGCTCCATTTCCTTGAGCTGGAGCTCGTGCGCCAATTTCTTTTCCTCCATAGCTAGTCTTTCTCTCTCTAAAGCCAGCTTCTTATCTTCCCTTTCTCTCTCCCTCTCATGCTCTAACTTGGCAAGCTCCCACTTAAATCCCCTCTCCTCCCTCCTGTCCTCATACTCCTGCGACGGCACACTCCCCCTGGATACACTACTCCCTGCCCCGGAACGTCTTCCCGGCAACACATTGTCAGTCATATCAATGTTGAGTAGGCCTGGGTCTTCTTGAGTGTCCGCCTCCCCTTGTGTGACCTGTTCCTCCCGCTCCTCATCCTCTCTCTCCCATGGGTGGGCTCTTACCCATGCCCTCAAGGCGGTGCGGAGCTCTTCTTTCACAGCTCTCGACCCCACCAGCACCCCATCCCCTGACAAAACTCCCTTAACTGCACTACCGTGTACCTATCAAGGTCAGACAGCTGGAACTCCATTTTGTCAGGTGGGGACCCAGGTAACTTGGAAGAAAGATACTAGGATGTAGGCAACAATACTGGGTCAACACACAGATCTCTACACACTTTGCAGGCTAGACAGTGGTGGGCAATTGAGTTAGCTTGTAGGCACCACAGGTGTCCAATTAATTGCAGCGCACTCTGTCCCACTGGAGGGTGTTAGGTAGCTACCGGTCCTGGATCCTACCATTCGCCACTAATGTAAGAACTGGGACCACCAGTTCTCCGGGGGGGTAGCTTGGCTCGAGCAAGAAGGCAGCCAGGGGCTTACGTGTAAAGCAGCTACTCAAATCACTCATCCACTGAGACATGAAGTGGGCGCAATAATGGAGACCACACCAGTATTTCTCCTGAGGCGGAAGCCGGGAGCCACCTTGCTGCTATATTTTAAACCCATTGAGCACTACCTGTGATTTTAAAACTTGTGTGTTGGTGTGTTTACCTACCGCAGCGCCGCCATCGCCCACGAGACGATTGGCCACGCCCCTCGCTACAAGCCACGCCCCCTGCACTATAAAGCGCCGCGCTGAACACGAGCAGGCGTCTTTATTATTTCTCCTGAGGCGGAAGCCGGGAGCCACCTTGCTGCTATATTTTAAACCCATTGAGCACTACCTGTGATTTTAAAACTTGTGTGTTGGTGTGTTTACCTACCGCAGCGACGCCATCGCCCACGAGACGATTGGCCACGACCCTCGCTCAAGCCACGTCCCCTGCACTATAAAGCGCCGCGCTGAACACGAGCAGGCTTCTTTATTATTTCTCCTGAGGCGGAAGCCGGGAGCCACCTTGCTGCTATATTTTAAACTCATTGAGCACTACCTGTGATTTTAAAACTTGTGTGTTGGTGTGTTTACCTACCGCAGCGCCGCCATCGCCCACGAGACGATTGGCCACGCCCCTCGCTACAAGCCACCCCCCCTGCACTATAAAGTGCCGCGCTGAACACGAGCAGGCGTCTTTATTATTTCTCCTGAGGCGGAAGCCGGGAGCCACCTTGCTGCTATATTTTAAACCCATTGAGCACTACCTGTGATTTTAAAACTTGTGTGTTGGTGTGTTTACCTACCGCAGCGCCGCCATCGCCCACGAGACGATTGGCCACGCCCCTCGCTACAAGCCATGCCCCATGCACTATAAAGCGCCGCGCTGAACACGAGCAGGCGTCTTTATTATTTCTCCTGAGGCGGAAGCCGGGAGCCACCTTGCTGCTATATTTTAAACCCATTGAGCACTACCTGTGATTTTAAAACTTGTGTGTTGGTGTGTTTACCTACCGCAGCGCTGCCATCGCCCACGAGATGATTGGCCACGCCCCTCGCTACAAGCCACGCCCCTTCCCCTTCCCTTCCTAATTAAAAATGCTCACCATCCGGAAGCGCAGCGGACGAGCGCAGCGGGCGCGCCTAAGGCAAGCCCGTCTGCGCCCGTCCGCATTCAGGACGCCACAAGCGCGGACCACTCTGCTCAATTTCTCACAAGGCCTTGTGTCACCCCCCTGCTTTATACTCGTGAGACCTTGCTCAATCTGAGAGAGTATGCGCACGAAGGTCATCTTACTTTTACTGACACTGCCTTTCCACTGCATGACTTCGCCATTAAGGGGTCTGCTCCTGGGAGGACTTCTCAATGTCAGATCACTGCCAAAGCACGCCGATGAAATTCAATTACTAATTGACACCCATCACTTAGACGTTCTTTTTCTCACCGAGACGTGGACCCACGCCGACTGTGACATCGAACTAGACTGGGCCTGTCCACAGGATTTTAAAATCTTGCATCTCCCTAGACCCAAAGGCCGCGGTGGTGGAGTAGGTATTATCTATAGAGCCTCGTGGCTCATCACCACCTTAGACATGGATCCGGTCGCTGGGACCGAGCTCCTCGGCCTCTCTATTAACAGTCTCACTGGAGCCACTTTCACGGCAATTATTTGTTACCGCCCTCCGGGGACTTTCAACTCCCAACAACAACAATCGCTACTCACCTCCTTCACCAACATGGCGACCTCTCATAACAAGCTAATCATTTTAGGTGATTTCAATCTTTGGCCGAACGGTATTTTAGATACTGGACTGCACAATCTTCTGCTCTCTTGTGAAAGCGTGGGACTCCAACAACTGGTCAAGGAACCCACTCATAAAGCAGGTCACCGACTCGACCTTATCTTCTCTACCCCTCAGTTAGTACACCTGTATGATATCCTGCCTATGGGCTGGACCGATCATGCCCTTCTCAAATTCTATATCACTAGTAAGGGGGCGAGAATGCCGGCACACAGCACCTCTTCGGAATTCATGTACAGAGATTGGAAAGCTCTGGAAAAGCTGAGTACTACTGGTGCCGTGTTCCAAGTGGAAGATAGTTTTTCCCCCGATAATCCGGTAGAGGACAACTACGAGGCTTTCTGCTCGAGGATATCCTCTACTTCTGACTCCCATATTCCCTTAAAAAGAGGTAAGCCTAAGGGCAGAGCATCAGCCCCCTGGTTCGATGACTCTCTGAAAGCCCTTAAATTAGCCTGCAAACAGGCTGAGAGGAAATGGAGGCAAGGATACTCCGACATTAATAAACTACTCTGGAGAAACAAACTCCTGGAATACAAATCTGCGATTATTAAATGTAAATCTTCCTACTTCTGTTCCACTATAGTTACTGCCGCCAATAGTTCCAAAAGCATTTTCCAGATCCTTAACAACCTCATCCACCCTGAATGTGCCAAAAAAACAATCCCTCCTACACAAGCACTCTGCGATAATCTCGCACTGTTTTTCAAGGACAAAATTGAGACCATTATTCATAACCTGAACACCTCCCCCTCATTGGGCCGTCTCAACGGCCCCGGGGCTGTCACTACTGACTCTGATACGGTGAACCCAGGGTGCCAACCCTTGGATTGTTTGCGGGAATTTCCCCCGATCTTGGAGGTGGACTTCGATAGACTGGCGCATGGGATCTCTTTGCGTTCCCCTCTCGACCCTTTGCCCCCTAAAACCTGGAAAGCTTTCGGAGTAGAACTCTTCTGCACTCTCTGCAGGATCTGCAATAAATCCCTACGTTGCGGATTTGGTCCGACTCCCTGGAAGCAGGCTCTTATCACTCCGCTGCTGAAGTAACCCTCCTTGAACCGCGAGTGCTTACTGAACTATCGGCCTATTTCCCTGCTACCATTCCCGGCGAAAATTGCCTAGCGTTGGGTGAGCTCTTGTCTCTCTGAACATCTGGAGCAGAATCACATCCTGGACGACATACAAATTGGCTTTCGTCCAGCCCATGGCACCGAAACAGCTGTCCTCACGGCCATGGAGGACCTTCGTATGCGTGCAGACAGGGGCCAGGCAGTAGCCCTGATCCTGCTGGACCTGTCTGCCGCATTCGATACGGTCAATCATGTGATTCTGCTGAAGAGACTAAGGGAGGCTGGGGTTGTCGGCACCGCCCTGCTTTGGTTCCAGTCCTACCTGCGGGATAGGAAGCAGGCTGTGTCCCTTCCCCTGTTTCAATCTGCCTTCTCCTCAGTACCCCATGGGGTGCCTCAAGGCTCGTCCATCAGCCCCATTCTTTTTAACGTTTACCTTAAACCTTTGGTTACGTTAATAAAATCCCACAGGCTAAAAGCCATAAACTACGCGGATGACACCCAGCTCATCCTCTCTTGGGAGGGTGAAGAATCGATCCCTCTGGAATCATTTCATGACTGTCTGAGAGATACAGCTGGTTGGCTGCACAAAAACTCCTTGCAATTTAACTCCTCCAAAACCGAGGTTCTGTTTTGTGCTGGAAGCCGGATTCCTCGCCTGTTCCCAGCCGAATTTTGGCCCCCGGAAGCCCCGGAAAAGCCACAGCCGGTCACCACTGTCCACAACCTGGGTGTCATGATGGACAACAAGCTTAGCATGGAAACTCAGGTTGCGAAAACAGTGTCCACTTGCTCGGCCTTATTGCGCTCTCTACGCAAGATCATGCCACTCCTCCCCTCACAGGCCCGAGCGTTAATAGTCAGCTGTACTATTCTTAGTCGCCTTGACTATTGCAACGCAATGCTGCTCGAGGCCCCAGCTGTACTGTTAGACCGACTCCAAAGAGTTCAGACGGCCGCTGCCAAACTGGCCCTTGGCTGGACCAGGAGATCTTCGGCCACAGCGACCTTGGCCGAGCTGCACTGGCTCCCTTTGAAGCAGCGAGTGGCTTTTAAATCACTCTGTCTTGTTTTTAAAGCACTGCACGGAGTTGGGCCCAGATCCTTGCAAGCCATGTTCACCTGGTACATCCCCACCAGAGCTCTCCGCTCCTCCACAGCCTGCCTTGTCACAGTACCAAGATTCAACAAGGTCAGGACTGGGGGAAGATCCTTCAGAGTTGCAGCTGCAAAACTGTGGAATAGCCTGCCCCTTGACATTCGCCAAACAACGCAACTTCTTCCTTTCAGAAAGCGGATCAAAACCTGGCTTTTCCCTTAATTGTTCACTCTGGCTTCCTGTTCTCGGTTGTTCCTCACCGCCTTCCACCTTAGGAGTAATTTCCAGCGCCAGGATACCTGTTAGGTGACAGCCGCGCTATATAAGTGCTTTAAATAAATAAATAAAATAAATAAATAAAATCAAGATCTTTTATATAGGTTTTAGATCAAAGCAATTAAGGCGTTAGCATTTCATTAGCATCTCATTAAAGTACTCCATCAAAGCATTTCATTAAGTATTTTCAGTAAGGCAGAAAACATCAAATAATACAGCCTGTCGCATTATACTCTTCAGCAGGCTAAGAGGGTACTTTCATAAACCATGGACTAGCATTCAAGAAGCAGATATAAACATTTCCTCTTGTAAACATCAACAGTTCAGTAACCAAAGTCAGATCATCAAAATAGTACTGGAATGAGCCACTAGGGATCAGAGTTTAACCCCCATCAGGAACTGTAGAAGCCCGCCCTTGCAAGAAATTCAGTACAGGGAAAATATCACCACTTTATCAGCAGGCTTGGAAACATGTAAGCAGGCATGAGCAGTAAGGCAGCATAAGACTGCCACCATGCACCAACAGTCAATGAAGTGAATGATATTATTACCAAATGGGCCGGAAACAGTTAACTCAGTATGAGCCTTTTCTCCAGGCATGCACAGTTATATGTCCCCAGCACTCCTGATGCTTAAATCAGGCCCCACGACTACTTGAGGCTCAATGAGGCCAGCAGGGCCCAGTCTCGCTTCCCCCAGGGGAGGGGCGAACTCGGGGCCTAAACCGGCCTTCCGCCCTCCTCCCCCTGGGTTACCTTGTGTTTTCGGCCCTCCAGGGCCCTTGCGCAGATACCGGCGAAGGAGAGGGGTTCCAACCCGCCCCGGGCCTCACTCGACCCGGCGCGGTGCTGGTACAGCGTCAGGGCACCCGCGCCGGGGACGAGGTGAGACCAGCATTAGGGGCAGATCGGAGGGGGCTTCCTGGCTCCACGGCCCGCTCCGCGACGAGTCCGGGCCTTCTCCGGGCCTTCTGGCACAGCTTCGGCCCGGGGGACCAATCAGAGCAGGGGCCGGGGCTGTTCCAGCCAACCGCATCGCTCGCCTCGAGGGCGCGCCCGCCAGAGCCAATGGCAGCGCGGCACTCAGGGGTGGGGCGGAGGAGCTCCCCTGTCACGTGGGCCGCGCGCCGGCTTCATGCCTACTGCGGCCTGATTCACTGGATGCGGCGGCCCTCTCCTAGCATACGGGGGCCGCCGAGGGGGGAATCACGGCGCTGGACACAGCGTGGAGGCAGGCGGCCACAGGACCGGCCGGGAGCGCCTCGGAGGTGTCGCGTGGGCGGCGCCGATGTTGCGATGGGGACGAGGTCTCCTCAGGCGCCTCAGCAGTCACGACCAGCTCCAGGCTGCGGCGGTGAGTGGGAGACCAATGGCGCCTCGTGAAGGTGGCGTTCAGGCGCTGCAGCGCTACTCATGGGGGCCAGTTCAGATAGCTCAGGGGAGCGCTTGGTATTTTAGGCAGTTTATGAACCAGCGCTTGACAGAGAGGGGGTCAGGCTACAGCGCTGGTGAAGAATTCCAGTCAGGAATGCAACTAGCTCAGTCAGAACAGCGCGGGGGCACAGAGGGAGCAGGATGTAGCTCTATACACACAGTTCAGCAGGGACTGCAGGCAGAATGGACAGCAGAGCAGTTCAGTCAGGGGGAGACAGGTAGGGCAAGATGGGCCCAGATGAAGGCAAGGAGTGCGCAGGGCAGCACAGTCCAGTACCTGGTCGATCCCCCAGCAGTCTCTGGTCAAAGGCAAGTAGTCTTCTTGGCGCTTGGATGGTTCTGCGGCCTTAGGTGTTGGTTTCTGGAAGAATAGGGGGGGGGGTGAGTTGGAGGCTGGATGAGTTTTCCTCAGTCACTGCAGATGGACGCTGGGGTTCCCTACCGCTGGGCCAGATTAGGGGGCTAGTCTAGGACAGCTCACTCAGCTTAAGAGGCATCACCTAAATCCTGTCACTCCCAGTAGCATAAGTTCCTAACTAGGCCCTCCCGCCTAAAACTCCTGCGTGAGTTCCCCAGGTCAGTGATGCCCCAACTGACTAGAAAAATTTCCCTCCCTTGCTTAAGTATGCCCAGGTCAGGTGACCACTCTCTAAGGCGGCAAAAATCAACTCCGCCTTTCTTCTTGAAGGTTCCAGGAGCTTCCCCACGCTAGATATGGACAGGGGATGGGAGGCTGGCATTGCAACATTGTATGGGGATCCAGCCAGCTCCTGGTAGCTAGGATGCTACACTAAAACACCACGCTGCAGTAGCAGGGGCCAGTGGCAGCCATGTTTGTAGTAGAGAGCACCTGCACCCTAGCATAGATTAGCCATGAAAAGGTGCCCGAAGACCTATGGGCCAACAAAAAGAAGGTGGGAAAAATGAGGCAAGGGCAAAAAAAACACAGGGAAAGACCACCCTAGGGCTGACAGGTCTAACAACACCATATTATATTCCTGCAAGAAACGAACGTTAGCCACTAGTCCAGTACTTCGCCCTGGTTTCTTGACATTTACTGAAAACGCGGCCCCCTCCGCCGGATGGACGTTCTTCTGGAGGCCTCTTGATCTGGCTAAACCTAGACTTATTCCTAGAGGTAATAACTATTCCCACCAACTCTAGAGATTTACTGGCTCTACAAGTTAAATTTACCAGCCAAACAGGCACCAGATACATAGCCCTGGTGGACATATATATTAGAACAGTCCCTGCCAATGTACCATCACCAACTGTAAATAGACTTTATGAACTGTTGGGTCACTTCCATCCTAATGCGTTAAGAATTGTAGCTGGAGACAGGAATACCAATATTCCAACAGATGCTGGGTGTATCCTCTCAGAAATGTCTCCCCAATGAGAGTACAAGAAGGCAACCAAAAAATCCAAAGTTTGTGCCCAACTATTAGATTTTATCACTTCTCATGGGTTGAGAATCGTTAATGGCAACACAGAATCCGACTGCCCACTCAGCTTCACATTCAAAAGAGGCCTTAGCACCACTAGGATTGATCTTATATTGTTGGACAATGAGCTATGGCCCGATCTAATTGATATGCAGGTTATCTTTTGATCAGACAGTGATCATCAGTCAAGTGCAACCTTTTCGATGATCCCTTTTAAAGATGCAAAGATGGAAATCATTGTAGCCACCCCATTAATTGACACTACAAACAATCTTAGAAATGTTAAATGGGTAGACCCGATAACGGACGCAAAGAAATTGATATATATATATATATATATATATATATATATATATATATATATATATATATATATATATATATATATATATATATATATATATATATATACATATATATATATATGTATATATATATATGTATGTATATATATATATATATATATATATATATATATATATATATATATATATATATATATATATATATATATATATATATTCTCTTAGTGCACCAACTCTCCCTGATAGACCTTGCTAATGTCCACTATATCAGCTTTCTTCTTACAAATTGTGAACTCATGGAAGAATTAAGGTCTTGCTTTATGAGTGAACAAAGGAAGGAGCAGTTAAAAAGAAAAATGCCATCTTGGTATAATAAAACCTGTCGTCTAGGGAAAACTTATTTATTGAGAGCTGTCAAAAAGGGTTTAAGATCAGATATTATTATGGCTAGGCACAGTTATACAATTATGTTACTCAAAGGAAAAAGGGATAGGGAGGAAAATCAATGGCTGACCATTGTTGAAGCATTAGAGAAGGGAGATCTTAAAAGCTTTTGGAAATTGCTATCAGTCGATCGGGCCACTGGTAACAATCTAGACCCTGTAATTAAACCTGCATCTGGGTTGGGGGGGCGCTAGGTGACGCACTGCGAATGGCCGCCAATTCGTGAGGCTCCCGCTGTCCGGCCAAATATCCTCCAATTATCCTGGTTCTACGATCCCCCACTGACGACTAAAGTGTCGCCCTTGTATGCTGCGATGTTGGTGGTGCGAGTGGACTAGGAGTTTAGACCCTCCCGCAGAAATATTGGGGACATTTGTGGTTGGAAGCGTCCCAGCGCAGTGACCCAGTGGTGAGGTGGAGCTTGGCGTGAGGCACGGCGGCTGCGTGAGTGCCGCGGCTTCCACAAGGACAGCAGGTCCAGTGGAGTGGTATGGCGATCCCTCCCGTGCGGTGGTGCATTTGAAGTACAACTGGGACAAGGCGGCTGAAATTGTGCAGCGGAGGGCTGAATCTTGGCAACATCGACTTGGGTGATTGAAATATTGGAGGTGAGGAGCGGCATCGATAGAAGTCGCGGCCTGGGAGGCCGCCATTACGGATACCTGCCAAGTGCTCATAGAAGGGGGCTGCTACAGACAGTGACAGCTGGAGATATCAGGCAAGCAGAGTGGCGAGAGAGCGAGGTGGCGGAGACTTGAAATCTGCCGCAGGTGTGAGGTTCTTAGGGGGCATCGACCTGCTGGTGGCAAAGTCTGCATAGCAGTGAAGTGAATGAAGAGGGGAGCGGCGAGGCTTCACAGCCGAGTGGAGGCCCGGGCACAGAGAGGCGCCTGAACTATCGAGGCATATTCTGCCTGCAAGCCAGAAGAGATGGAGGGCGGTGCTGCCTAACCTCCGTTTGATGTGGTGGAGCCCCATTGCCACGGACAATCCTAGATCCTCAGGGACAAATAGGAGGTGAGGTGCCGATTTTCTCTTTTTTTCGGGAAGGCTGCGGTAATGGCGGCGGCCATTTTCTAATTCAGCTCGCGGAGAAGGATCTTCACGCAGACGATTATTGCCTGTAAGTCACTTGGTCGGAACGGTAGCCTTTCCAATTCGTTGTGCAGAGGTATATTCCTGACAGCCACTGGGACCTTTGAACCCTGCCTTTGCTGATGTGACGGTGTAGATCAATGAGGAACTGAGGCCACAAGGCTGCACGTTGCTGAAATCCCCTACTTTACGAGGCCACTGCTTGCTGACAGAACTCGTAAGGCGATATATTTCATGCACATAAACAAGGTGTGAAGCTACTTACCCACTAATGACTGTTGCACATTTTTCACCATTGAATGTTAAGCCACTGGCAGTGACAGCTTACTGAACCCGCAGGAATGGCAGCGATACAAAGGGAAGGTGGTAGCCTTTGATTGACCACAAGATCTCGAGGGGATTGCTCTCCTGGAGACGAGGCATCGCCAGACATAGGTGTGTGGTTGGTTACCTCATCCACTCTAATCAAATCTTATCCAGTACAAATACCTTTGAACCTCGTACGGTGAGCACTGGAGATAAGCCATGGGCAGGCTGGACTCTCGACAACCGTGCCTCACATTCGAGGCTAAACGCAATCCGAAAAAATCGTGTCAGGAGGAGGCGGCTGGCGCGCCTAAGGCGATGGCTAACGGGCATACAGGCTCTGGAGGTGACATGCAGTTGCTCCTCACGGAGATGCGGCAACGCTTTGCGACGATTGCGGGGAAGGTGGACACGCTCATGACACATATGGACAATATTGCACGCAAGTTAGATAACCATGATACCTGAATTAAAGAGGCAGAACAGCGGATTGCAGACTCGGAGGATGTTACGGAGCAATTAAATATGGCTGTCACGCAAATGGACAAACTCCTGAGAATAATAGACGCTAAGAACGAGGACATTGAAGCCCGCAGTCACCGCAATAATGTGAGAATTTTAGGAGTGCCTGAGAGTACTAACACAGGGCGCCTAGAACAGTACGTTGAGAAAATATTGATGGCGGTCACTGACGAGGGAACACTATCTGCCCAATTTATAGTGAAGAGGGCGCATAGGTCGCTGGGCCCAAGGCCACCTCCGGGAACACCACCTCGACCAATAATAGTGCGCCTTCTCAATTATAGGGACCGTGACGCAGTCTTAAGAGTGGGGAGAGAGAAAAAACAACTTAATTGTGACGGGGTCAACTTTACTATATTTCCTGACTTCACAATGCGGGTGCAGGAGGAGAGGAAGAAGTTCAATGTCGTGAAACAGAAGCTGAGACAGGAGCAGGTGGACTATGCCCTACTGTACCCTGCACGGCTACGCATCATGCATCAGGGACAACAAACAATCCATATGATGCCGCAGTCGGTGGAGAAGTTTCTAAAAACGCTTAAGCGTCGCAAACACGGTCCTACAGACCGGGAAGAGCTGGAAGAAGCGCCACTGTCGGAAGTTGAATGAATGTATACAGTTTGCCATGCTGTCGCCTGCGGAGGCGGGATGCTTGCTCGACGGGGTGATGGAGCTACATGAGTTGCGGACAATGGACAACTGTAATGTATGACAGCAAATGTAGCAATGGGTGGCACTACATGATAATGTATAGTCATTTCCCAGTTGACAGGTGGGGGGATGTAGCTTGTTCAGTTCATGTCACCGGACACCCTTGCTGGTATTGAGGATTCACTAGATTCACTTGCTAATGTCCACTATATCAACTTTCTTCTTACAAATTGTGAACTCATGGAAGAATTAAGGTCTTGCTTTATGAGTGAACAAAGGAAGTAGCAGTTAAAAAGAAAAATGCCATCTTGGTATAATAAAACCTGTCATCTAGGGAAAACTCATTTATTGAGAGCTGTCAAAAGGGTTTAAGATCAGATATTATTATGGCTAGGCACAGCTACAAAATTATGTTACTCAAAGGAAAAAGGGATTGGGAGGAAAATCAATGGCTGACTGTTAGAAATGGGATCGCTGGCTGGCCAGGGCTTGCGCCAAAGTCAGTCAGAGACCACCACTTCCACGTCAGGGCAAGAGAGTTACACGCCAAGATAACCCCTGCTCACCCCCTTGGTAACGTAGCACGAGCAGTAAGGCTAAACTCGGAGGCAATGTGAGTTAAGTGTTTGCGCACGCATCCCCAGCAACAACAAGGAAACTCCACACAAGGGTATATATAAAAATAGCCTTTGTATTATACCAAAACACATTAGATAATAACCACATACTTTACAATGTGTCAGAGGCACAGGCAGAATTTACAGGGGATATATGTACAGGACAGGGCCACCTGGACCACTGTCAGGAATAAGCACTTTTAGAAATAACACTTTTAGAACATAGAACATATAATTGAGTGATCTCCTCAGTAGGCCTGAGAGGGCGGTGGCGACCCGCGCGCTACAAACGTTTGGTTGGGGCGACCAAGGTGTGGGCTCAGAGAAAGAGGGGGCAGGGTGCGGGCGGCACAGCGAAGCAGACGCGGCTCAGAGGAGAGATGCGCACTCGAGGCATGAGGGCGGCCCAGGCACAAGCTTCCGAGGTGCAGGATGCGGGCGGCCGAGGCGGAGCTCAGTATCAAGCCCTTGGAGACAGTTAAACACCAAATAATGATCTAGCACACAACCAGTAATCACTGGTAAGAGGTAAGTACCACCTACGCAACCCAAACCACCTTAGGAGAATGTCACGCAGGGAACCAGGACCTCACTAGAAACACCTGTACTAGGAGAAAACAACCACCTAAGTATCACCATACATTTAGGGGTATAGGCATGGGAACAAACCACATGATGCATAAACATACATTCAGCGGTGTAAGAACAAGGCACATGATGCATCAAAACACATTCAGAGGTGCAGCACAGGAGAACACATGATGCATCAACAACACATTCAGAGGTGTAAGAACAAGGCACATGACGCATCAAAAACACATTCAGAGGTGCAGCAAAGAACAATTCGTAGAAATTACATTAGCACAGAACTTACATAAAATTCCAGGTTGCGCCACTGCGCCAAAACCTAAACGCAGCAGCTGCCCACTACTTGCTGGGCAGCTGAGGGACAGGACAGGGCCTAAAAGCTGCAGCTGGCACTAAGTGCTGCACAGCTGGGGAAGGCCAAGGTAGGGATGAACGAGTGTGTCTCACTCCTAAGTCCAGAGTACAAGTTCCTAGAAAGCAAAACCTAAACGATGCAGCTGCCCACTAATTGCTGGGCAGCTGTGGACAAGACTGTGACAGCGCTCTCACTAGTCCTCCGGGACAAAACTGCGCAAGGGTTGGAGCCCTCTGGACTCTAGAAATAACGGGGTGCATTTGAGCACTCTTGCTCTTGGAATAAACCTTTGCCCATCGTTGGAGCCCTCTGGCTCGGAAGAACTAATGTGCCCATTGTTGGAGCCCTCCAGGGCTCAGTAAGTATATATGGTCCCTCTGGGGTAGAATATGGGCACCGAGGGGGGGCGGACACCGACAACGTGCCCCGACACCACCCCCCTAAGCATTAAAGTGTGGGCCCCTCTGGGTTCCCTGAGCCATTCTGGCTTAAAAAGACGTTGGGGCGGCCCACTGCCACCCAGGGCTGCCCTGAAGGCTGAATGCGCCCTGGTGCCCTCACACGCCCGGAGCTCCCCCCCCCAGCCCTTCTAAACTCACCGGGCTGGCTGCTGGGGCTCGGGCTCCTGTCTGCAGGCGGCGGTAGCGCTCGGCGGGGCTCGCTCTCCTCATGGGAGCCCTGCCTTCCACATGCGCCCGCTTCGCCAGCTCTTCACCCGGTCCCCCATCTCGGGACCGGGACTCAGGGTGGGGAGCCTTCGTGGCTCCAGGACAGCTTTCCTTTCCCTTGGTCGGGCGCCGGACAATCCCTGCGCGGCGGCGGGCGGGACTTCCTTTCCAGACCGGAAGTCCCGCCCAGCGTCAGGCACTACGGTGCCTGACTTCCTTTTTACCCGCGGTTTGCGGCGGTGAATCTCGGGGGCATTAACGAGGGGTGGGCACCCTCGAGGTAGAAAATAAAAGCAGAAACGGGGTGGGCACCCGTTAAAGAGCACATAAAAAGGGGTGGCACCCTGATATAAAAATATATCGAGACTTGGGCAAAATGCAGGGTGGGCACCTGCGAGGTACAAAGAGGAGGGTGGAATCCCCACGAGGGGGATCCCCTCAGGAAGGGCTGCAGCACCGCGCTGCTCAGCCCCCAAGCTCTCCCTTTCCCAGGGAGGTCAAATCACAGCGCCCAATCCCCATAATGAGGCGCAGGGAGGCTACAACAAGCCTTGGCAACTTCCAGGAAGGACAAAATTGGTCCCAGAGGTCCAGGATAAAAGGTGGAACACAGCAGCTTCCAGAACAGGAAATTCCTCCAGCTATTCAAGGCATCCAGGGGCTGGAAGGGCCCAGGGAGGCACGCCTTCCCCTGGGCCCAAGCAGCAGCACGCCCCTGGCAGATTCCAGTCAGAAACAACAACATTTTGTAAGGAGACACAGCCCCTTTCTATACAGTGATTCGATTCATAAACTTTTATTCGGTTACAAATCATGTGACCATAAAAAGTACACAAATTTAATATTGCAATACACATATAAAAAATCAATGTATGTTACATTAAAAACAGTGAACATAAAAACCATAATTATAGACAATTCATTTAAATGATGCAAAATACTTCAAAGATTACAACAAATTTTAAGACATGACTTTAAGAAGCAAGCTATGCATTTAGCAGTATATTGAGAGTCCAGAAACTGCAAGGCTAAGTAAGCAGGCCGACAAGTTCTTAGTCCCAATTTTCGAAGCAAAGGAATGATCCAGCTCCTGCGAGGTATATCATAGTATCTGCAGAACAGAATTACACGAATTGATGATTGTTTTGATATACCATCGCAAGGGCAATTCATAAGGGTATGCGACCAGTCCTTTGCTGTTGGAAAAGTAACTAGGCGAAAAAAGGAACCAAAACGAAACCTGGTCAGAACATACTTTTCATGGTTGGTTAAAAAAAAAGAAAATATGGCTAAATTCCAAAAACAGTCTGGACAGACAGAATCTGTACATTTGAAGTTTTCATAAATTCTTGTATAAGACGCAAATCTCTCAGGTGGCTTAAACACAGTTGTTTTAGATCTTTCCTAGTGATATCAGCCAATGAACAAGGGTCTGAGAAATAGGATGTACGATTCAAGTCATTAAGGAAGTTAGAGACGTAGGAAAGCCAAGAGATTTTGTTCCAGTTTGCCAAAGACAGGCAGTCAGTTATCAGGGAACGGGTAAGATGGCATTGCTCTTTGGTCCAAATACGGTGCCATAACAGGATCGGCTGGCATTTGATGTTATCTGTCAGGTAGTCTATACCCAGCTCGACATGGCAACCGTACGATGGGGCACTTTGTGGTATAGCCAAAAGATATTTTAAGAACCCGTTCTGGACCGTTTGGAGAATAGCTGTAGCAGCGTACCCCCATACCCCTGCTCCATAAATTGCTAAACTGTGACATTTGGCATGATACATTTTTAGCAGCTCTCCTGGGGCTGGTTTGCCCAGTTTACTGGAAAAGGAAACTAGGGCGGAGGTTGCTCTTTGGAAAAGTAGCTTTTTGCTTAACATGGCTTGTTTCCACGAAAGTTTGTCGTCAACTAAAATTCCTAAATAGGGATATTCTCTGGTACATTCCAACCTGTCTTGATCTATAAAAACTGACTTAGGTTTTTTCACCTTGGGGCCGAGATGCATGACAAAAGTTTTGTTTTTGTTGACTTTTAAGCCTAAGGATAGCATGAAGTGGCAGTAATTATTTAGCTGTTTTTGCAGCTGGTTTAATGTTCTGGCTAGGATCACCGAATCGTCCGCGTATAACAGAGCGGGAATGGGGCGGCGATTAATAGTTGGAAGGTCATGGCAGCCTTCAAGCAAGGCAGCTTCCAAGCCATTAGTGTATAAGTTGAAGAGGAAGGGGGCCAGGACACAACCCTGTCTGACTCCTTTAACAACAGGAAATGGTGATTTTAATTCTCCGCCGATCCCATATCTGACGCACGCAGTAGCGTCAGAATAGAGTTCGCGGAGGAATTGAATAAGAGGGGGATCCACCCCCAAATTACCTAGTATAGACCACAACCTGGTGTGAATAACGCAATCGAATGCTGAACTAAGGTCAACATAAACTAGGTAAAGGTTGCCTTTTTTGGCCCCCACATATTTACCAATTAGAAGGGCCAAATTCAACGCTTGTTCTACAGTGCCGAGACCCTCCTGGAAACCGTACTGGAGATCAGACAATATGTTGTTAGAGGATGCCCAATCCTGGAGGCGTTCCAGGACCAGCCAACCAGCGACTTTCCCCAAGGAGTCCAGGAGGGAGATAGGCCTGTAGCAAGCGGGGTTGTTACGATCGCCCTTCTTAAATATAGGGAGCAGAATGGAGGTGGACCATGAGTCTATTAAGCCAGTTTTTGTAGCTGCTGACATGACCTGTGTGATAAGGGGTGTCCAGAGTTCTGGATTATGTGCGAAAATATCCAGCGGGACGCCGTCCGGTCCGGGAGCTTTCCCAGTTTTTGAGGTTGACAGCGCCGTAATGACCTCGTTGTGGTCAAAAAGGAGGTCAACAGGGAATATGCTTTCCATGGAAGGGTTACCGGATGAGCAAACCTCAGCACTGGTAACCTCTGGGGGACTACTAAAAATCTTTGAGAAATGGGCCACCAACTCAATTGCTGTCACTGCCACGTCAAGGTACTGGGGAGATGCGGCTTCAAAAAAAAAGGGGATTTTACTGTGCGCCAGAACAGTGAGCTGTCTTTATGTAGGCAGCTCTCGTGTAGTTGGGCCCACAAATTCTTTTTGATTTCTTTTCTGCGTTTATTAAGCGCTTGATTGTAGATCTTTCTTAGTTTGGAAATTTCAGTGTGATCTCTAACTTGTTTGTGAACCGCTTTTTTTAGATTTGTTAAAGCTACACGGCAGGTAGAGTCAAACCAGCCTTTAAAATCTAAGTTTCTGGATTTTTGTTTACGAAACAACTCCTCTCGTATAATTTTAATAATTTCTGAAAAGCTGCTTAAGATCAGCTGTGGAGAAGAGTCAATGGATAGACAGTTGTTCATCCACGGTAGAGCTCTGCTTACCACTTTTCTAGTTAATGCTTCTGGGTCGATTTTGGACCACTTTACAGAAAAGCCATTTACTCTATCCATGGACAGGGATTGTTGATTCAGTAGACTGTCCCTTGATGTATGAGGAAGGGGATTTTTAAGTATTATATCAATACTAATGGAAAAATGATCGCTAGTAATATCAGAGCCTATATTAAAAATTTTAAGTTGACCCTTAATTATCTGTGAACATAGAATATAATCGATGACGCTTGAAAGACCCCTTCCATGAAAAGTTGGTGTAAAATCAACGGGTGGGTCTACAAGGTCATTCGCATATTCCATTTCCAAGGAAAACAAGCAGTCATTTAGACAGTTTCCTAACTTCGTGTGGGAAAAATGGGTCAGAGGGCAACCATTATCATCCTGTAGGCCACATGTGCCATTCTTATAGTTGTTACATAATTGGGCGTTAAAATCACCCCCCCAAATCACATACGGGATTAAAGTAATGAACCTATTCCTCTGTTTTGTTACATACGATGTAATCTCAGTCAGAGTATTAACACAGTCATTAGGATGAAGATTGTTATAAAAATTAGTCAGAAAAAACAGCATACATTGATTAAGTAAGACCTTTAAAATCTGAAATTTTTCACCCGACATTAGGACGGTTATATCCGTTACAGATAGTTTATTGGAAATATATACTGCAAGGCCACCTTTTGGTCTGACCAAGGATTTAGAGCTAGCTGGGACGTGAACAGTGAATTCCTTTGTCTTTGCTCAGGGTGAGGGGAAAAACCAGTCGCAGCTGGTTTTGGAGCACCCTTGATGTGCTCAACCACCCTTTCTATTCACTAGGGAGGCTAGGGTCATTAGACGCACCACAGGGGCCGGAGCCAGCATTGTGTGGGGAAAGCCCAGCCCTATTCAGGACCCAGGTGCACACCTCCCCAGCCATCAACATGCTAATCTCCACACTCACCACCGGGCAGACCCATCATGACTCATGGAGCCTGGCACCCCAGCCAGCTTCAGCCAATCACACGCCAGCACCTTTACAGCACACCCACAGCCATGTCTAGAAGTAGCACTTCCACACTAGACACATACATGCCGCATACATCATTTCGCAGCATTCAATCACACGAGTCCACACATACCAGACTCAAGCCCGCACACCCCACGCATCAGGAACTACCAGGGACAAATACATTCCCCATGCATTCCTATGGGAGGGCAGGCCTACCTCACACACGCACTCAGAGTGCGCACGCACTTTCCACTGGGACACAGTGAAAGTGCGCAGAAACCAAAAATCACCATCACCAGGTCACCATTAAAAGCAAAAGGTTTAGGGGTGAACCTGCCAGAAGGGCCAAGTCCAACACAACCCCCTTCCAGCCAAAATGCAGGGCAGACCAATTACCACTGTGATGGACTTCCCTGCTTTGGGCGATAGAACACAGACGCGGGCCCGCACTGCAGGGACACCCTCCGGTTCTACGCCACGTTGATCCATAAGACAAGGACATACTAAAAGAAAAACAGGACCAACTAGGCTACCCCACTGGTACTCCTTAGTTATCCACAGCTTGGACCAGGCCCTAGGCCACCCAGATACCACTGGTCTTTGCCAATCCACAGAGTGGGGGTGGTAACCCCTGGCATACAATAGCCATTCTCCACCCTTCTTCTCAGTGTAGTTCCAAACTACCACTGTTCCTTCAACCTAGGGTCCGCACCCTCAGGCTGACCAGAGGTCACGGGCAAGAATGCCCCACCCTACCTCTACTTCTGAAGCACCCTCCAGAACACAACTCTCCCACCTGGGATCCAAATTCACCGGATGCACAGGGGTCAGACTCCCTCTGACCCCCTTCCAGAGTTCTGCACCCTCCCACGGTAGAAAAGGTCCCTCCACTTAAGGTGGGCCCCACCTGCTCTCAGGGTAGTACCACAACACTCAGCCAAGAACCCTAAAGATCCCTGCTAGGCCTGTACCACCCCTACTGGGAAACACAGGGTCTCTTCACTTAAGATGAGCCCCACCTGTGTTCACAGGGGTACCCCTAGAAGACAAACCGGCCAGGACACAGGCTACAGTCGCCCTGCCGTCCAGATCCGCAAACATTGGCTACTGACTTCCCAACCGAGGGACGTACCCTTTGGTCAGATGCCTGGCGCACCAGGACTTATACAAGATGAAAACAAAAATCTAAGACTTCCTCTCCTCCTTCAGCAGTAAGGCAACCACTGCAGGTCAACCCCCCATACAGCTTACCCGGTTCCTCCTCTTCAGGCAGAAGTTCCTTCTTGTAACTTCAGGGCACTACGTACAGTTGCCCTGACGTCCAGATCCGTAAACACCGGCTACTGGCTCCCCAACCGAGGGACGTACCCTTTGGTCAGATGCCTGGCACACCAGGACTTCCTTGAGGGTGACACATAACTAATGCGTCATGTACAAGTCTGCCTGACACTCAGGACAGAAGTGGCATCACCAGGGTCACTGCTTGGCGACACAACCCTTCTGACTGGCCCCTGACCCACTGGTTCTTCCACTGGGGAACCTATCCCCCTCACACCCCTCTATCTTGACTTCTGCACCATCCCAACTGGAGCGGTACTGCCAGATAATAGAACTACTAGAGCCCTGCTTACAGGTGCTCCACGTTCTCTCCACACTGGGAGATCCCCCTCAAAAGACGCTCCATACTGACATGCTAGGCTCCCTCACCTGGTGTTCCTAAAAAACCACCCAGACTACAAAGACCGGGCTTGTGCTCCTCTGAGCCACTTCCACCACCGGGCTGGAAGACCAGAACTTTCCTTAGGGTCACTCCCCAACAAATAACATAATGGCACAGGGGCAGGGGAAACTCCCTTGAGCTTCAGGCCCACCCATGAAATCCAAAACATATCCAATTATTCAGCAAGCTCCCCATTCTGAGAACTCACACCATTCATCCACACACGCCCCCCCCCAGACTGGTAAGGCAGTTTCTACCACCCCTGATTTCTCAACCTGACCACACGTGACACAGGTACCATTACTCCAGGACAGGGACGGGGACACATGCACTGGACACATTTATGCTGCCACCACTGGATCCCACCCTTCTGGTGAATCCAGAAAACACACTGAACTTAGGGGGATGATCTACCCTCCCGAGCTAGGGACACCTAACTCACAGTGCACAAGAAACACATTTCCACAGAAATTACATTTTTAGCAAACTTAAAACAATAATCCCCCCCATGTGATTTATCTAAAATGCAGAGTTTTGTGGTGCAGCCAGCTGCTACTGTGGTACAGGGCAAACACAAATCCAGATCCCTTTCGCTGACAGCCAATGTTAGAAATGGGATCCCTGGCAACCCAGGGCTTGCGCCAAAGTCAGTCAGAAACCACCACTTCCACGTCAGGGCAAGGGAGTTACACGCCAAGATAACCCCTGCTCACCCCCTTGGTAACGTAGCACGAGCAGTAAGGCTAAACTCGGAGGCAATGTGAGTTAAGTGTTTGCGCACGCACCCCCAGCAACAACACCCAAGACCCACCACAAAGGAAACTCCACACAAAGTTATATATAAAAATAGCCTTTGTATTACACCAAAACACATTAGATAATACCCACATACTTTACAATGTGCCAGAGTCACAGGCAGAATTTACAGGGGATATATGTAAAGGACAGGGCCACCTGGACCACTGTCAGGAATAGGCACTTTTAGAAATAACACTTTTAGAACATAGAACATATAATTGAGTGATCTCCTCAGTAGGCCTGAGAGGGTGGTGGCGACCCGCGCGCTACAAGCGTTTGGTTGGGGCGACAGAGGTGTGGGCTCAGAGGAAGAGGGAGCAGGGTTCGGGCGGCACCGCGAAGCAGACGCGGCTCAGAGAAGAGCGGCGCGGCTCGAGGCATGCGGGCGGCTCAAGGCATGAGGGCGGCCCAAGGCATGAGGGCGGCCCAGGCACAAGCTGCTGAGGTGCAGGATGCGGGCGGCCCAGGCGGAGCAGAGCACGGCTTCACAAGGAGCGGTGCGGCTCTTGGCAGGGGCGGCTAGGCACGAGCTGCAGGGGAGTGAGCGAGGCACACTTCAGGCGAAGCCCCAGCAGCCCAAGGAGATCAGACAAGTCCCAGCAGTTGGTCAGGGAAGACACAATAGAGTCCACTGGTCCTGGGACTCTGGTCAGGGGGGCAAGCTCAGTATCAAGCCCTTAGAGATAGTTAAACACCAAATACTCATCTAGCACACAACCAGTAATCACTGGTAAGAGGTAAGTACCACCTACGCAACCCTAACCACCTTAGGAGAATGTCACGCAGGGAACCAGGACCTCACTAGAAACACCTGTACTAGGAGAAAACAACCACCTAAGTATCACCATACATTTAGGGGTATAGGCATGGGAACAAAACACATGATGCATAAACATACATTCAGCGGTGTAAGAACAAGGCACATGATGCATCAAAACACATTCAGAGGTGCAGCACAGCAGAACACATGATGCATCAACAACACATTCAGAGGTGTAAGAACAAGGCACATGACGCATCAAAAACACATTCAGAGGTGCAGCAAAGAACAATTCGTAGAAATTACATTAGCACAGAACTTACATCAAAGTCCAGGTTGCGCCACTGCACCAAAACCTAAACGTAGGAGCTGCCCACTACTTGCTGGGCAGCTGAGGGACAGGACAGGGCCTTAAAGCTGCAGCTGGCAATAAGTGCTGCGCAGCTGGGAAAGGCCAAGGTAGGGATGAAGGAGTGCGTCCCACTCAGGAGTGCGTCCCACTCAGGAGTGCGTCCCACTCTTAAATCCAGAGTACAAGTTCCTAGAAAGCAAAACCTAAACGGTGAAGCTGCCCACTAATTGCTGGGCAACTGTGGACAAGACTGTGACGGGGCTCTCACTAGCCCTCCGGGACAAAACTGCGCAAGGGTTGGAGCCCTCTGGACTCTAGAAATAACGGGGCACATTTGAGCACTCTTGCTCTTGGAATAAACCTTTGCCCATCATTGGAGCCCTCTGGCTCGTAAGAACAAATGTGCCCATTGTTGGAGCCCTCCAGGGCTCAGTAAGTATATATGGTCCCTCTGGGGTAGAATATGAGCACCGAGGAGGGCGGGCACCGACAACGTGCCCCGACACCACCCCCCCTAAGCAATAAAGTGTGGGCCCCTCTGGGTTCCCTGAAGCAATGGGGGCTTCTGGCGGAGCCATTCTGGCTTAAAAAGTCATTGGGGCGGCCCACTGCAACCCAGGGCCGCCCTGAAGGCTGAATGCACCCTGGTGCCCTCACACGCCCAGAGCTCACCCCCCAGCCCTTCTAAACTCACCGGCTGGCTGCTGGGGCTCGGGCTCCTGTCTGCAGACGGCGGTAGCACTCGGCGGGGCTCGCTCTACTCATGGGAGCCCCGCCTTCCACATGCGCCCGCTTCGCCACCTCTTCACCCGGTCCCCCATCTCGGGACCAGGACTCAGGGTGGGGTGACTTCGTGGCTCCGGGACAGCTTTCCTTTTCCTCGGTCGGGCGCCGGCCAATCCCTGCGCAGCGGCGGGCGGGACTTCCTTTCCAGACCGGAAGTCCCGCCCAGCGCCAGGCACTAGGGTGCCTGACCTCCTTTTTACCCGCGGTTTGCTGCGGTGAATCTCAGGGGCATTAACGAGGGGTGGGCACCATCGAGGTAGAAAAAGCAGAAACGGGGTGGGCACCCATTAAAGAGCACATTAAAAGGGGTGGCACCCTGATATAAAAATATCTCGAGACTCGGGCAAAATGCAGGGTGGGCACCTGTGAGGTACAAAGAGGAGGGGGGAATCCCCACGAGGGGGATCCCCTCAGGAAGGGCTGCAGCGGAGTGCTGCTCAGCCCCCAAGCTCTCCCTTTCCCAGGGAGGTCAAATCAAAGCGCCCAATCCCCATAATGAGGCGCAGGGAGGCTACAACAAGCCTTGGCAACTTCCAGGAAGGACAAAATGGGTCCCAGAGGTACAGGATAAAAGGTGGGGCACAACAGCTTCCAGAAAAGGAAATTCCTCCAGCCATTCAAGGCATCCAGGGGCTGGGCAGGGCCCAGGGAGGCAAGCCTTCCCCTGGGCCCAAGCAGCAGCACGCCCTTGGCAGATTCCAGTCAGAAACAAGAACATTTTGTAAGGAGACACAGCCCCTTTTTATACAGTGAATTCCTTTGCCTTTGCAAAGGGTGAGGGGAAAAACAGTCGCAGCTGGTTTTGGAGCACCCTTGATGTGCTCAACCACCCTTTCTAATCACTATGGAGGCTAGGGTCATTAGACGCACCACACGGGGCGGAGCCAGCATTGTGTGGGGAAAGCCCAGCCCTATTCAGGACCCAGGAGCACTCCTCCCCAGCCATCAGCATGCTAATATCCACACTCACCACCGGGCAGACCCATCATGGCTCATGGAGCCTGGCACCCCAGCCAGCTTCAGCCAATCACACGCCAGCCCCTTTACAGCACATGCACAGCCATGTCTAGAAGTGGCACTTCCACACTAGACACATACACGCCGCATACATCATTTCGCAGGAAATCAATCACACGAGTCCGCACATACCAGACTCGAGCCCGCACACCCCACGCATCAGGAACTACCAGGGACACATACATTCCCCATGCATTCCTATGGGAGGGCAGGCCTACCTCACACACGTACTCAGAGTGCGCACGCACTTTCCACTGGGACACAGTGAAAGTGCGCAGAAACCAAAAATCACCATCACCAAGTCACCATTAAAAGCAAAATGTTTAGGGGCGTGGCTTGCAGCCAAGCATGACGGCTGCGTAGCAGAAGAGCTCTCTGAGCATTGAGGCTCATTTCATGGATCTGTCACACTTATCCGAGCCAGAACCGCCTGAAGAGGCAGATCCCAAGACCTGGGAACAGCCGGCATCACCTGAGCCGACCCCGGTTAAAATCCAGAGTCGGGAACTGATCCGGACGTGGAGAGCCAAAACGGGGCCTAAAACATCGAGGCTGCACCGGCCTAAAGTAGTCGCGAGCCCAGGCGGAAGTGCGGGCTGGGCGGCTGCGAGCAACAGCAGCTGCCTGGACCATTGGAGGAAGAGAGGCGCACCGTCTCCTTGGAGGAACCGTGACAGCGCTAATCGAGGATAAGACTCCGCGGCCCCCTTCCTGAGTGCCAGAAATCGGTGCAGTGACACGGAGCACCCTTCGGACGGCGCAGCGGTACGGAGGTGCGGCCTGCCGAGGGCCCGGTTCCATCCCCGCGATGAGAAGCGGCTGGCGAGCACCGGAGGGGCGGCAAACAACAGAGGTACATCTCCGACAAAGCGAAGACTGCCGCGACCCTGAGACACGGCTGCAGAAAGGACTATAGCAGCCGCACACTGCCCCGACATTGCTGGCCACCATTACTACGCCACGGATCTTGCGGGACTCGGGGGCTACGAGAAGGTAGAAAGGCGTTCGGAGCGGATTCACTCACATGAAGGGAACACTGGAGGCAAGGGGAAGATAGGGCGCACCCCGGTACAGGATATCCAGGGACACGACTTGCCCCGGTCGAGAAAACCACGGCATTACCACCGCAGCCAGGAAGCGGGAGGCAGGAAGCTTGGCGGGCACGCTCCGGAGGGGCTGAAACACCGCAACACAAACCTCGGCCCGACATTGAATATAACGGCGGCCTTCTGGACCACATAGGGGGCAAGAGGCGGTGTGCAAATCGCTCAATGGAGGGCGGAACGTATAACAAGCACGCTCTAGAGGGGCTGACACACCGCATCACACCCCCCTGCCCAACATTAAACATAACGGCGGCCTTCTGGATCCCATAGGAGGAGAGAGACAGTGCGCGAATCACTCACTGGGGGCCCGGCAGTATCAGACTGTGCCAAGATACAGTGTCACCCCCTCCCTGCATACTTATTGAGGGTGCAATTCCAAAGCAGAGAGTCGCCACCCGGGGCACCACAGCCGGATTGAGTCTGGGGAGGCACAGTTGAGGTGCGAATAGTGACCCCCACCAATATCGCCTGGGTGCTCAACGAGTTCACTATCCAAGTGCACAACGTAGGTGGAGTGAAGCGCCAGGCGGCACGGCATCGCTGAGGCACTGGTCGGAGTGCCGGAGTGCGACAACACGGACCAGATACAGAAGCCCCGAGTCACTGACAAATTCATGAGCGGTCATAGTTGGAATTCGGACACCGCCTTCAAAGTTCCAGGGATTACTTCAATTGTACGAGTGCTCGTTGTGACGCCTGGTCACTAATAATCTGTCGCCCCCCGGGAATATTGAGTGCCAGACACGGAGAAAAAGCTGCGAGGTTGCTTCCCCTCTGGTGTTGGCCGGTTTCAGGCGGCGCTGCACGCTACGGACCGTGGTGGGACCCTTTGCCACTGCCGCAGTAGTTGCGGAGACCAGTATTTATACCTGCAGTAAAGTGGAGTAGAACATCATGGCGGGCAGAGGGCGGGCAGAGGGCGGAAAAATATATCAGCGCAGGCAAGACTTGATAAATACGCCTACAACAAGAATAACCCAACGCCAACTGAAGGCCGCGCATCCACGGGTGAGGGTCCAGAAACGGAAGGGGGGAAAAAAGTGACACTGGAAGACATCATGAAAACCCTCGCCAACGTTCAAACAACGGTGGGAACTATCTCCACGGTTGTCACTCTACTGCGTGCTGACTTCCAGAAAATGTCAGAGCGGGTGGCACAGGTGGAAGTTGTCGCGAAGTCGCTCGTGAAGGACACCTCTGAACTACAGCTAGCAATGGAGCGTATGGAGGCTGTCACCAAACAACTACAAGCCAGGTTGGACGATCAGGAGGGGCGCTCATGGCGAAACAATGTGCGAATCTTAGGAATTCCAGAGACAGAAGGCAAAAGAGCGATGGATCTCTACATCGAAGACCTCATAAAGACTAAACTGTAGCCCAAAGTCCTGTCCCACTTCTACTCGATAGAAAGAGCACACAGGGTGCCCGGAGGGGCACCGAAGCCGGGCGCCGCGCCGCGCCGTGGCCAGTTCTAGCCCGGCTAATTAACTTTAGGGACAGGGACGTGATACTACAGGCCGCTAGAGTCTCGCCACCCATTAAAATCCAGAACTCCATGCTGGCCTTCTTTCCAGACTACACGGCGGAATTGGCCGGGCGCCGGAAAACCTTTTTTGAGGTAAAAAAAGCACTGCGAGCGAAAGAGCTACCCTACTCAATGTTATTCCCAGCAAAATTGCGAGTAGTTGCAGACGGAAAGACATGGTTCTTTGACACTCCCGAAACGGCACAGGACTGGCTCGACGGCTGGAGACAAGTGAAGGTACCTCGCCAATCCAACAGAGGACATCGCGACCAACAGACCGAACCACGCGTGGAAACACGATCGGAGGGGCCAACGTCACAAGAAAGGACATCTGAGGTGGGGTCAGAGAATGGTGGGCAACAACCCGACTCCTGAATTGCCATGACTCCCCACTGTAAACATGGCTCATCTCGGCAGTCTGATGACATGCCCCCTGGACTCACGGTTGAGGAGACGCTGAGTAAGGTGGACTGAGCCGATGCAGCTCTGAGACTCTTTACCCCCACGAGCAAGTAAGATGGTTGGGGATGGGGTTAAGCCCTATGTGAAGTTGGGGAAGCGGGTGGTGTTATGTCCGTGGAGCAAGGAGGCAGGGAGGGGGGAGGGGAGGGAGAGTTTCTTAGTTTTGGTTCAGAATACAAACGTACCGACACACTTTATCACGCACTACACATACAGATCCCTTGGCAACGGCGGTTGTTTTACGCCGCTAAGGACGGACAGACAGGAAGGGTCCCTGACTCCACATGACAGCGCAGCAAACCCGACCCATGGTATCTGACGGCGCGACTCACCGCATACCGGTTCCCCCCCTCCGCCTGCTCACTTGGAATGTTAGAGGGCTGGGTGACAAGACAAAGAGGGGGTTGGTCCTACAAGCAATTAAAAGACAGGGCCTGGCGCTAGTGTTATTACAGGAAACACACCTCATGGGGACAGCAAGTCGAGCGCTGGATAGGCGAGGTTATAAAATGGTGGTCCTTACACCTTTGCAGGTAGGTTTCCGGTCCCATGTGAGCACTCTTGACCAAGCACTTCGTGTTGTGCTCCTATATTGGAAGACAGTTGCTATTGGCAAGGGCAAGCTATATGCTGCCTTTGTGGACCTAAGGTCCGCATTTGACCTTGTTCCTAGGGCCAAGCTGTGGGAATGCCTATTGAAAATGGGAATGCCTGCCGTTCTTGTGCGACTCTCAGTGAATCTACATGCCCACACTTTTGCTCAAGTACGTTGGGGCAAGCCTGGGGAGGTTACGGATAGATTTCCAGTTGCCAAAGGTGTTAGACAAGGGTGTGTTCTGGCCCCTACCTTGTTTTCTCTATTTATTAATGTGGTCACTAATTATTTTGTGAACCAACCTACGGATGCTCCTACACTGGCGGGGATGAAAGTACCTCTGCTCATGTTCGCGGACGACACTCTGTTAATATCTAAGACGAGACAGGGTCTCAGGAGGCCCTGTCTAGATTTGAGTTGTTCTGCCGCGAGCATGAGCTGGAGGTTAATGTGTCCAAAACAAAGTTCATGGTACTGAGAGGACCTTCTCCAATTGCTGCCAGGGTTACAATGGGTGGTACCACCCTTGAGCAGACTACGTTATTCGGATGTATGACGTTATAACGCATACTATTACTCCGCAGACCATTACAACGCGACTTTTACTCCGCATACCGTTACAACGCATAGCGCCTTGGGGCGCTGGATAGTGGTAAGTATAATTTACTATTCTAACTCCAGTCCCCGTGGACCCTAGGGAAGGTGTTGGATAGTAAATTATACTTATTCCCTATCCTAGAGCGCCCCCCAGCGCAATGCGTTGTAATGGTATGCGGAGTAAAAGTCGCGTTGTAATGGTAGTGCGGAGTAAAAGATCCGTTGTAACGGGTGTATACCACGTTATTCACATACTTAGATGTCACTTTTAGTGAAAACCTTAGTTGGAAACCGCAAGTCGAGCTCCTGGCACTAAAACATGCGCAAATAGGTGGAGCCCTCCTCAAAGAACATAAAAGTTCTTACACCCGGCCAATGTCCCCGCTCATGAAAATTTATGGCACAAAAATCTTACCCTATGTTCTTTATGGAGCAGAGCTTTGGGGCTACAGCAATCTGGATCCCTTAAAGGTAGCCCAAAATAAATTTCTCAGGGCGGCGATCGGATTACCGAAATCTACCCCGCGTATCCCGCTCCTGTACGATTTAGGGAGCCAACCAGTTGAAGATCTAGCGAGATTCAGACCCCTAGCATTCTGGCGGCGTCTGTGGACTACTCCAGAGCTTTCGCTTTATGCCAAAGCTTGTCTAGAGGTAAGGGATTCCCTGGGCTCTGACAATATAGGATGGTTCAAAGGGGTAAGATCCACTCTTTGCGCCATGGGGCTTGGTGAATTATGGCATAACCCTGACTCGGCCACCTTTCCTCCCAAAAAAGAGCTGAGAAATCGCTATTGGGAATGGGTTGTTGGTAAAAGACATTCGGAATTGATAGGAAGTTCTCTCACAATAACATTTGTTCTTCTGAAGGATGTTTCTTCTTTTGAAAAGTATTGGGATGTCATCACCAAGCCCCTGGATCACAAACTATTCCATCAACTGAGAGTTGGCTCGCTACCACTGAGGTGCTTAACTACATCCTGGGGTAAGGGAGGGCCTGAGCACTGTCCACTGTGTATCAGGCAGGCCGAAAGTGTGTGTCACTTTCTCTTTGTATGCCCCCTATATGTTGCCCCTAGAAAAAAGTGGCTACGCCCATTGTGTAGAAGTCTGGGCACCCGTTCAGCATCTACAGCCTGTAGAATTTTAAAATCTGATCTATCGTCATTGATAGTAATTGGGGTTGCTAAATACCTCGGATGGGCTTGGACTTTACGCTTGAGGTTGATTAACTCGCATCAAGGTCCCAGTTAAACAGTTCACAAGGTTCGAGTTAGACTGTGATATCTTGTTATAACTGTTTTCCATTATGTTTAACTTTTTAAATCTGCAAATGAAGTCGTGCTAAATGAAGTCGTGTAAAAATGATTTAATCCTGTTTTAGTATGTTTTTAACCTCACACTAAATTATTTTCTTAACAACTATGCTTGCACTTTAGAAAATGAGATATAATGTTGGATGTGTAGCATGTCTTTTATGATGAATAATCGAATAAAGACTTCTTTTGACTTGACTCCCCCTTTATCATACTCCAACATAAAATAGACGACCTAGGTCGTTTTGCCGTGATACACGGGCAGTGGGAGGGAAGACTTCTGAATATAGTGTCCTTCTATATTCCTCCGGCGCTCTACTCTATTGCAATGCCAGCACTGGGAGAGTTTCTATTGAATCTCCCGACGGGAGACACAGTCATAGCGGGGGACTTATATGCCCTAGTAGACCCGGCGTTGGATACGTTTCCCGTGAGGACGCGTACACCGGGCGCTTCCACCTTCCCGGGCTTCCTAGAGGCAATGGGACTGGTGGATGTCTGGAGACACAAACATTCCACAACTCAACAGTACACCTATCATTCACCGGTACACAATAGCTTATCCCGCATAGACTATTTTCTACTGCTCGGTGACGGCATGAGTGCTATAGATTCCGTGGACCTATTGCCCAGAGGAGTGTCAGACCACTCACCGGTGGTCGTGACCCTCTCCACTAGGGAGAAGACACGCGCAAGGATATATCCCATCTACCCTAATTTTCTACTGGTCCCCAAGATTAAGAAAGACCTAAAGACAGCGACCACATACTATTTTGCCGAAAAACGAGGCGTCAGTGGCATCCCCCTCGATCCTGTGGGAGGCCTACAAGACGGTCCTAAGGGGGCGAGCGTTCGCATCCATTGCGGGACACAAACAGACATACCGACGGGAACTCTTGGAGCTAGAGCTGGCGCTTCAAGCGGCAAGCTTGGCACACATGTCGGATCCCACGGCGGACTAAGCGCCCACACTGAAACTGCGTCAGCAGCAGTATCAGGATCACCTCAAGTAACGATTCATGGACAACATTGCTAGCACGGCCCATCGAGTCAACGACATTGGAGATAAGGCGGGGAAAATGTTGGCATGGCTAGACAAAAGGGGAGGGAGTACTAGAGGTATTCAGCATCTATATACCCGAGAGAGACAACTGCGCTCGCACCCTGAAGACATAGTGCTCACACTGGCGGAACACTTTCAGTTAGTATATACTCCCGAAACAGAGGTCACGTCTCTGGCGGCAACAACTTCCTTCAATGACGTGAAGGTTCCGACGCTTCCGCTGGAAGCAGTACAGGAGCTTGAGGCAGATTTGACGGTGGAAGAAGTTCAGCGAGCGATTCACATGGTCCGATCGGGGAAGGCTTTGGGACCCAACGGGATCCCCATAGAATGGTATCAGTTTATGTCCAATACACTTGGCAAGCACCTGTTGGCAATGTATGTTGAAAGCCTGGAGTCAGGGCGGCTCCCAATAGACCAGCGTACCGCAACGATAGTGGCCATCCCAAAACCCGATAAACCGCCAGCGGAATGCTCATCCTACCGTCCCATATCCCTTCTTAACGCGGAGGCAAAAATTCTACCAAAACTGTTGGCAAACAGACTGATAAACCACCTTCCTCAATTGATCCATCCGGATCAATTTGGCTTTATGCCCTACAGGAGCACGGCCCTTAACCTCAGACAGGTACACGGGGCACTGGCAAGAGCCCCCTCCTTAGCGGAGGCTGCAGTAATCCTATCCTTAGATGCTAAAATGGCCTTTGACATGGTGGAGTGGGAATATTTGTTTGCGGTACTGTCCCGTATGGGCTTTGGCCCTAAGTATATTTCCTGGATCAGACTCTTGTATACCGACCCAGTGGCGTAGGTCACCGCTAATGGCCACATCTCACATACATTCCAGTTGGCACCAGGCACGCGCCAGGGCTGCCCCTTGTCCCCACTCCTTTTTGCCTTAGTCTTGGAGCCATTGGCGATATTGATTAGGAAGACACCGTTGTTGAAAGGAATTAGTTGGCGTGAGGGTTGGGAGGACCGCGTGTCACTCTACGCAGATGATATACTCATTTATTTGACGGATCCCGAGAGAGGCATCCCGGCGCTTCTAACGATATGTGACGAACACGTCAGGGTACACGCTAAATTGGTCAAAGTCTGTGATCTATATCTTGAAGGGGCCGCAACCCTTGCTCGCAGCAGACTGTCCACTTTTAATGACGTCGAGCTCCTTTAAATATCTGGGCATACACATCACCGATGATGCTGCAGACTTCTTCGAAAAAAAACCTGAACCCCTCTTTAGACCGTCTCCGCTCCGACGTGAAACACTGGGCGACCCTGCTGCTGACTTTGCTCGGGCGCGCTGCCCTATACAAAATGAAGGCGCTCCCACGATTCTTGTATGCCCTGGAAAACACACCATATCCGATCGCGACGCGCTACTTCCAACAGGTAGCTGCAATAGTTTCCAGCTTGCTGTGGAGTAATCGACCGCCACGCATTGCGCATGCCAAGTTGAACAGGGATTGGTATGATGGGGGTATTGCCTTGCCAAATCTGCAGCTGTACTACTGGGCAGCGCAACTTAAACTTGTGAACCAGTGGATACATGCACCAAGAGAGGACCCGGCATATAGAGCAGACTGGGCACAACTGGGGACTGATTGCATGTTGTCAGCACTCTACAACAGGCACCAAGTAAAGAAATTGATAGGGCCCACACGACACACGATCACATTATGGCACGTGGTGCAGGCGAGGTTAGGTTGGAGGGGAAGGTTCACTAAACTTACCCCACTCTGGGACACAAAAGCACTAGGCTTTACGCAGTGGGATAGCATTGGTATCTCCACAGTGGGCGATCGGTGGGAAAGAGGCACCGTGATCCCCTTCACTCAGCTCTAGCAACAGTACGGTTTGGGTCCGAACGAAACCTATAGGTACGTGCAAATACGGCACGCACTGTTGCAAGCGATACCAGCTGACACTGAGGTCCCGGAGTCCTCGCCGCTAGAGGATAGACTACTCACCGACTATATGCAACAAGGCACGACATCCCTTACTTATAAGAAACTGCTTAATAATTTAGCAGACCCCACACTGACATTGAGAGAGAAATGGGTGGGAGACATTGGCGAAATCGACGATTCAGAGTGGAATGAGGCACTGGCATCCCCGAAAGAGGTGGGCATCTCGGCCAAATTTAGACTAGTGCAGCTCAAAATCCTACATCGTACATACTATACCAGACACATGCTCCATAGGATACACAGAGCGCCGCACACAGTTTGTCTTCGTGGCTGCGGGGAGGAAGGACACTTTTCCATACGCTGTGGGACTGACCACTGATAGTTGAATACTGGCGACAGGTGATGCGCACTATCTCCCAAACACTCCAGATCTCCCTGATACCTGAGCCGCGTAAATGTCTATTAAATATTTGGGAACCAACGGACTTGTCTAGGTATGGCCACGTCTGGGCCACTCTGGTCATAATGGTTGCCAAAAGAGACATCGCGCAGAAGTGGGGCGCGTCGGATTTCCCCATGGTCTAGATGTGGAGCAGAAACGTGGATCTCTTAATATGCACTGAACGTGCGGTGTATGTGCTTAGAACCTGCCCCCGCAAATGGAATAAAGTATGGATGGCTTGGAACGTGTACAGAGGGGAGTTGTGCGACCCTCTACCAGAAGGGGAAGACGATATATCTGACGAAGAGGAGGTAGGGGAGTAGAAGAGGGTGAAGGGGAGTGGGTCCTGGGGGGAGTAATAGTGATGTGAGATACACTGGATATAATTCTAGATATAATACTAGGTATTAGGATCCATTCAATTTGTGGTCACTGACGTGGTATTTATCAGGAGGTGTGATTGTGTAATTTGAACCCAGTTACAAGTTATGTTCACAAAGTAAAAATATAAAACTGAAAGACCTACATTTTGTCGACTAAGACGCAGAACGTACTATTGGTAACGCTATCAGGAAACGCCGCCGGACCCCAGGGTTGTCGGCCAATTGGCTGTGTATAAGTGATCAGGAATGAGTAGAAGCACAAGAATGAAACAGCCGGCCCAGAGGGTTGTAGGCGATGCGATGTGTTTTATCCTGCATCTCTACATTATAAAGGTCTTTTTTTTTTTTTTAAACAAAAAAAGCAAAAAGTTTAGGGGTGAACCTGCCAGAAGGGCCAAGTCCAACACTGACCATTGTTGAAGCATTAGAGAAGGGAGATCTTAAAAGCTTTTGGAAATTGCTATTAGTCAATCGGGCCACTGGTAACAATCTAGACCCTGTAATTAAACCTGCATCTGGGTTGGGGGGCGCTAGGTGGCACACGGCGGAATGGCCGCGAATTCGTGAGGCTCCCATTGTCCGGCCAAATATCCTCCAATTATCCTGGTTCTACTATCCCCACTGACAGTTGAAGTGTCGCCTTGTATGCTGCGATGTTGGTGGTGCAAGCGGACTAGGAGTTTAGACCCTCCCGCAGAAATATTGGGGACATTTGTGGTTGGAAGCGTCCCAGCGCCTACAGGAGAAAATAAAGAAAAGCGTCAGGACGGCTACCGTACGACTAGCAGCGTACCTCTGCATAATTCACGAAAAGACTCCATCCCGCCAGTCAACCTAAAGACACGTCACGACGCTGGGCCCAGTGATCAATCCCATTTAAAGACACGAACAAGACAAGAGGAACCTTCATTTTACCTCAAGGGCGTAGCATGATGTCCTACAGCAACAGCAGTGAGCCCTGATGAAGACCTTTCCTAATTCATTTCCTGTCATCTTATAGAAGGTCGAAACGCGTAGGCTTATCACTCAGGCCAGGAGAAGTGTATGCCTTATGACCTAGTAAATCAACAGGACATACAGTGAGAGAAGTATCTCACGCCACGGCAAAGACTTTTAAAAGAACTCTCCGACCTTATACAGGATCATATTTATTGTTTCTTTGTGGAAAAGTATTTATACCTCAAAGTTAGTTGATCTATTGATTTAAAGTAGGACCCTTCTCTCTTTAGCTAACTTGGAAGAGTAGCAAATTCGAAAGAGATGGTTTATTTAGGAGCAAAAATACTAGCAAAATAGGTTTCTTCACCGTTTTGTATTCATGTAGAGTATTGTCAAATGTTGTGTAGAGTACTGTTAAATGTTGTGTAGACAAATATTCATGTAAGGAATTTCGATATATGTTGAATGTTTTTCATCAAAGGAGATGATTATAAACAATGTGCTAACACCCAATTATGTACCATTGAACAATTTTGAAGAAAATGCACAAGTATAAATTGCAGACAATGTCAATAAATTAGGACATTGGACTAAATCATGTGTGAAATTTATGGTGTCAGAGGCAAATCCTATTTGATATAAGTTACCTTGATTCCAGCCTCTGACTACCTTAACTGAATCAATCCCCTGTGTTTGTTTGCTGAGGTATATTCCTGACAGCCACTGGGACCTTTGAACCCCGCCTTTGCTGATGTGACGGTGTAGATCAATGAGGAACTGAGGACACAAGGCTGCACGTTGCTGAAATCCCCTACTTTACGAGGCCACTGCTTACTGACAGAACCCGTAAGACGATATATTTCATGGGCATAAACAAGGTGCAAAGCTACTTACCCACTAATGACTGTTGTACATTGGTCACCATTGAATGTTAAGCCACTGGCAGTGAGAGCTTATTGAACCCGCAGGAACGGCAGCGATACACAGGAAAGGTGGTAGCCTTTGATTGAGCACAAGAACTCGGGGGGATTGCTCTCCTGGAGACAAGGCATCGCCGGACATAGGTGTGTGGTTGGCTACCTCATCCACTCTAATCAAATCTTATCCAATACGAATACCTTTGAACCTCGTACGGTGGGTATTGGAGATAAGCCATGGGCAGGCTGGACTCTCGACAACCGCGCCTCACATTCGAGGCTAAACGCAATCCGAAAAAATCGCCTGTGGAGGAGGCGGCTGGCGCACATAAGGCGATGGCTAACGGGCATACAGGCTCTGAAGGTGACATGCAGTTGCTCCTCACGGAGATGCGGCAAGGCTTTGCGAGGATTGCGGGGAAGGTGGATACGCTCACGACACGTATGGACAATATTGCACGCAAGTTAGATAACCATGATACCTGAATTAAAGAGGCAGAACAGCGGATTGCAGACTCGAAGGATGTTACGGAGCAATTAAATACGGCTTTCACGCAAATGGACAAACTCCTGAGAATAATAGACGCTAAGAACGAGGACATTGAAACCCGCATTCGCCGCAATAATGTGAGAATTTTAGGAGTGCCTGAGAGTACCAACACAGGGCGCCTAGAACAGTACGTTGAGAAAAAATTGATGGCGGTCACTGACGAGGGAACAGTATCTGCCCAATTTATAGTGGAGAGGGCGCATAGGTCGCTGGGCCCAAGGCCCCCTCCGGGAACACCACCTCGACCAATTATAGCGCGCCTTCTCAATTATAGGGACCGTGACGCAGTCTTAAGAGTGTCGAGAGAGAAGAAACAACTTAATTGTGACGGGGACAACTTTACTATATTTCCTGACTTCACAATGCGGGTGCAGGAGGAGAGGAAGAAGTTCAATGTCGTGAAGCAGAAGCTGAGACAGGAGCAGGTGGACTATGCCCTACTGTACCCTGCGCGGCTACGCATCACGCATCAGGAACAACAAACAATCCATATGATGCCGTAGTCGGTGGAGAAGTTTCTTGTACATGAGTTGCGGACAATGGACAACTGTAATGTATGACAGCAAATGTAGCAATGGGTGGCACTACATGATAATGTATAGTTATTTCCCAGTTGACAGGTGGGGGGGGTGTAGCTTGTTCAGTTCATGTCACTGGACACCCTTGCTGGTATTGGGGATTCACTAGACTAAGTGGTTTCCTGATTAGAGGCAAGGTTTTGGTGCTTCACCTGGAGAGGCAACCCCTATGGTGTACCCCAATTGCAGTATGGTATTGTTTGGTTGGGGGGAGGGAGGGGAGGGGAGTGTTTTCTGGTTGGCATGATTGGGATACACCAGTGGGAGGGGGGAGGAAGGATGGGCACCTTTTTCGTATAATGGTTGGTAAGGTACTCAATGTGGTCCAGCTGAATGCACTGTTTTGGAGGGCATGCAGGTCTGTTTTTGTTGCACAATTGTTTTATAATACGCATGATCTAGGATGGTGGAGACTGGCATGGAGTCGTCAGTGACATTCTTGACCTGGAATGTACGAGGGCTGAATGACGCGACAAAATGTAGGAACGTTTTGGCATACTTAGAGCATCATCAGGTGCATATCGCTTTATTGCAAGAAACATATTTTCATCCACAGTCCCACAATACCTTTGCCAGTAGATGGGCGGGTGTCCGACTTTTTTCTTCCTACTCATCGTACGCTAGAGGCACTGCCATATTGATTAAAAAGTTGATACCGTTCACGTTATTAGGGGACTTCCTGGACCCGGATGGGAGATACGTGATTGTATGGGGAAGACTAGGGTCCGATACTATAACCATAGTGAACTGCTACAACCCTAATATAGACATGCATGCTTTTTTTACGACACAGTGGGTGCGAATAGTAAATATTGGCTCGATGCATATTGTTTGGGGGGGTGATTTTAATGTGGCCATGGACCCTACAAAGGATAGAGCGGATGGGGTTGCACAATATCATAATGGGTCTAGAGAGGCTATGCATAGCTTTGTGGAAGAGGGTGGACTGCTGGATAGTTGGCGCTTTGCACATCCCCTGCATCAGGAGGGCACACATTTCATATCATACACTGATATGTGGGCACGACTGGATTACTGTTTTATTTCGAGAGGGCTAGGTACTGGTATGTTGGGAGTGGCACACCTCGCCAGAACCTATCCTGTCATTGTCCTGTTCAGGTGCAGTTGAGAATGCCTGGGTATGACAGACCTAGGCCGACATGGCGCCTGCAGCCCACTGCGTTGTTGGATGAGGTGTTCAGGACTGAACTTGGGGAAGAGATAGAAGCCTTATTCCCCTGAAACAAGGGGTCAGTGGATGGTGTTGAACTCTTGTGGGAAGCATTTAAAGTCACGGTGCGAGGGTACTGTGTATCCAAGAGTTTTGGGGTATTACGTGATGTACAGAGGAAAATGCGTACTTTGGAGCGAGAACTGAAGGGGCTGGAGGCGCAGATGGTACATGGGAGACCGGGGACAGTGCATGAAGAGTTTCGGACCAAGCTATCAGAGTATGAAGAAGAAGCTGCACGGGAGGCTAAGTTCCGAGGCAGACATTGGGTTGCACGGAGGTATTGTGAAGGGGAGAGGCCAGGGAAGGCTTTAGCAAAGCTTACCAGAAACCCGAGATTCAATACTTGTATCTCGGAGAGAGGCAGGCTGGAGGGAGGTATGTGTCAGGACACGGAGGGGATCTTGGATATATTTGTGTCACATTATAGCCAATTGTACACTACGCAGAATGTGGGTGAGGTGGAGCTTGATGATTTCATGGCGGATATTGCATTATGCTGGCTGAGTGATGTGCATGGGACATTCCTGAGCGCCCCCTTGACACTAGACGAGATTAGGGAGGCGATAATGTCCCTTAAGGATAGAAAGGCACCAGGGCTTGATGGACTGCCCGCGGAGTTCTATAAATGCTATATTGACATTATGGCTCCGGTGCTACTAGAGCTTTTTGAAGAATCACTCGAGGTTGGCATACTGCCTCGGTCGATGCAAGAAGTCGTAATTAAGTCTCTACCGAAGCCTGGCAAGAATCCAGCGAGCTGCGACTCTTACTGGCCCTTATGATTGATTAACTGTGATGGGAAAATTTTTGCTAAAATACTTGCTACCAGATTATTCCTTTTAATGACAAAAATGATCCTCCTAGATCAGGCTGGGTTTGTCCCTAGGAGATCTACGAACCATAATCTACGCACCCTTTTTTCACTAATACAGACTGTCGCACCTGACTTCCCGGTTGCTGCGGTGTTTTTAGACGCCTCGAAGGCATTTGACTCGGTGGAGTGGAGCTACTTATTTGGAGTCCTGCAGAGAATGGGCTTTCCTAAAATGTTTATTTCCTGGGTACAACTCCTTTATTACCCAACCCACTGCTCGTGTCTAGTCAATGGATGCCTCTCCACCCCACTCACTAAAACCCGGGGTACCAGGCAGGGGTGCCCACTATCCCCCTTACTTTTTGACATAGAGATTGAACCGCTAGCATGCCGGATACGTCAACTTCATCGCCATAGTGCGTTCAAATGCTTCCAGCACCAAATTGCGATCTCACTTTATGCCGATGATCTAACCTTGTATGTGGTAGACCCGCAGCAGAATTTGAACCCCTTGTTGCGAGAATTTTTGGTGTTTGGCAGATTATCCGGGGTGCACATTAACTGGGGTAAGTCGCAATTTTTTTCACTTACCTCTGCAGTTTTAGAGTTCCCCCTAGACTATGCTATTGAATGGTGCCATGCGGACCTCGGATATCTAGGGATACAGGTATCTAGGGACAGGGGTGAGACGCTTCGGCTTAAATATGGCACGGCAATTACTAAGTTAACTTCCAGTGTTACACAATGGATATCATTGCCGTTGTCCATGGCTGGTAGGGCTTCACATATAAAAATGGTGGTCCTCCCGCATTTTTTGTACCTCTTCCTACATATTCCATATCATCCGGGTGCCTTCTTCTTCAAAACGCTGCTTACAGAGCTGATAAGATTGTTCTAGGGTGGAAAGCAACCGCGACTTAGATTGTCGATCCTGACACAGCCATATGATAAGGGAGGATTTGATATTCCTGATTTTGAAGGATACTATCTGAGTGCACAGGCTCATTACTCATATCACTGGATGGCACCCACGCCTTTCATACCGCAAATAGCGGTGGAGGATTGGGTCGCACACCCTCTCCCCTTAAACGGAATCATCCATGGCTCTGTTGCAACCATTGAGACACCGCCGACAACGGTGACATGCACGATAGATGCTTGGCAAAGAATAGCGAAGATGTTTCAATTACAGTTGTTGTATTCAGCACAGATGCCTCTAACTTATCATCCCAAAATGGTGCTGTTACAGGAAAAGGGGTTCCGGGTACTATGTCAACGCCTCAAGGTTGTTACTTTGGGTGACTTGTTTCTGGAAGGGCAGTTTCAAACTAGGGACTCATTCTTTAAGGATATCCATCCCACACCGCTCAATATCTTTTATTATGCAAGACTGAGACAGGGACTGAGACAAGTCCTACCGGACTTTCCTCAAGAACCAGAGAATTTCTCCCCGCTGCACAGTATGCTAGGGCTACAGGAGGGAAAGCACTTAGTATCTAGACTATATGGGACATCAGGGCACTGAAGCAAGGGGTTGAGGATTTAGCACGTGTGAGATGGAGCGAGGATATGGGAAAGGAGTTCTCTGATGCCCAGTGGCGGTACTGTTGTGGGAGTACGGCGAACATATCTGCTAGCTGCAGGCTCAAGATTATTCATTATAGATTCCTGCAACAACTGTATTACACTCCAGCCAAGAAATATAGGTTCAAATTATCCGACAATGACAGATGTGAAAGGTGTGGAGGAGCGGGAGCTGGTTTTATACATTTAGCAGGGGAGTGTCCTGCAGTCTTGGAATATTGGAAACAGGTGCATGCGGCCCTTGAGGCCATGGTAGGGATCACATTGGATAGAGACCCTCTACTGATGCTGTTGGTTTACACCATGCCAATGCCCAAGCAATGCTGGAAGTTCATGGACATTGCGCTGTTGTTGGCTAAGCGATGGGTGGCGTGCCGTTGGGGAAGGGGCAGGGCTCTGAAGTTTAAGGACTAATTAAATGATGTTGTATACTGTCAGGAACAAAATGCCATTTATGCTGAAACACTACCAGTGACCTGTAGGCCTAGAGATGTATGGGGAGCGCTGAAAACTTACCTTATGGGTAATACAGAATCGGACTCGGAGGACATAACGATCAATTCTGCTTAGGTTGCCAGAGAGGGGGTAAATGGAGCCTTGCCTGTCAAGATATAGATGAGATGGATTGTACCCTACTTCATGTTTAAGTAATGCCTGTGTAGGTGTGATGTATATAGTACAGGGTATGACCAGAATCGATACATAATGCTGCAGGACGTGATAATGTATGCCTCTATGATCACTGTGCTCTCTCACAACTCCTCAGTCTGTTTCATTTCTTGTCTTTTTTGTTGTCATGCTCTCATCGCAAATGCCATTATGCTTGAATGTCCTAGATAGATCGGGCCCATAGATTCTGATGCTTCTGCATGTTGCCCAAGACTCCGCTTCAATATTTGTACCATCTGTTTATAGCCCTAGCAAGAGAAGTTGAGTATGTTTACCACATGTGAATGTACCATTGTACCTTTGTATTTGCAAAATGATATAAATATTACTTTAAAAAAAAAAAAACCTGCATCTGGGTTCACCCACTTTAGCAGTTTGTATAGTGTCATATATCCACAAAGTCATGTAACAAGCCCTCCCTCGAATGGGGTATATGACCATGCCGCAATGCAATTTGAGAAGGAAACCCCTACTCTAGGCGAAGCTCAGCTTACCTTTAGGTTATCAGAGACTTACCAAGCAGTGAAATTAACAAAAAAAGGTAAGGCGCCAGGAATGGATGGTGTTCCGGGCGACCTGTTTTTTCCCAACCTGACATCTGGTGTCCATATTTGAATGCCCTATTTAATAGTATATTAAAAGATAATCAAATACCATCAAAATGGCATGGTGCTGTCATAATACCAATTTCCAAAAAAGGTGACAGAACTAACCCCTCCAACTACAGACCCATAAGCCTGCTAGATAATACGCCAAAAATATTCTGCATACAGGTCCTTTTAAATTAAATTATTGGGTGGAACAAAACAACATCCTTGATGAGGTGCAAGTGTTGGTTAGAACAAAGGTCAGCACACTGGACCAGGTCCTCCGCTTCAAGGTGATAACCTGGAAATATGTCACCTTGATGCTTGACTATCTATATGTCACTTTAATCGATTTGAGAAGGACATGCGACCTGGTCCCAAGAAAAAGCCAGTGTGAAGTATTGGTAGGATATGGTATCCCCCCAGAGTGCTTAAGAATATTAATAGAGCTTCACGCTACCACCTACACAAGGGTTAGATGGAATAACGTAGGAGACCTGTCAAAGGATGAAGATTAACAAAAAGGAGTCAGACAAGGGTGCTTCCTCACTCCTTCACTTTTTAGCTTATACATGAATGGTGCAGCGAGGAAGCTGAAGGAATGTATGAATGATGCCCGTAAATAAGCTGGTGTGCCCACCCCTATTCTGATTCGAAGACAATACCCTGCTGATTTCTCGTACGCCTATGGGTCTGCAGTACTGAATGCTTTTGTTAGTTTTTGCAAGGAAAGAGGTCTTGAATTAAACCCTTCCAAATCCAAGGTAATGACTAATAACCAACATAAAAAATATAGAGGCAACATGCTTATTTAAGGAATTGCTCTAGAAAAAGTGTCCTTTTTTGATTATCTTGGGGTGAGCTTAAGAAATAGTCAAACATGAGGTCCGCAGTTGGAAAAAAGCAAGGCTATACAGAAAGCCTCTGCAATAGCGAGAAAACACAGGGCCGCATCGGGAGGTGCGATGTCTCCCGTTTTCACGATATATAGAGCAGCAGTGGTACCATTGGCGATATATGAAGCTGAGATATGTGGTCATGCTACCTTGGTGTCCCTAACTAAGATTGAAAATAAGTTTATAAAGGATTTATTTACACTTCACCCAAGCTCGCCCACCACCCCATTCCGACTTGACCTAGCACTCAGCCCTATACACCTAATAGCCCAAATAAAACCATTGTTATATTGGATTAGATTGTGGTCCAAGCAAGAATTAGGAATCAAAGTGACTGTGTAAGATACCTAATAGGTCTTGATAGGTAATTGTGCACCCCATGGCTGAAGAATATTAAAGGAACTTCACATAGAATAGGTATGGATGAACTATGGTCATCCCCTGAGTCGATCGTTAGGGGTGATGCACAAAAAGCAAAACTGCTATATTGGGAGCCAGCCTTAACCCAGACATTTAGAAACAAACCCAAATAGTAGCCTGACAGGTCAGTTCTTAAATCATAAGTGTCTCCCAAATCTTGAACCCTATATGGATAGAATATATCCTTTTCAGGTCAAACGTTTATATGACCAGTCTAGATGTGGGCACTCTACCCCTGAGAATCCATACCTCGGCATGGACAAACGTCCCTTCCTCCACAACATTCTGTTCTAACTGTCCTAACATTGAAGAAATAGAGGTCCATTTTATGCTTTTCCGTCCTTTATATAGGTTTGTGTGGAAGAAATGGTTCTTAGCTTATGTAAACTTGGGGTGTAAGACACTACTGGGAGGCCTTGAGACTTTTTAAGAGCGATACCAGTGAACAACTAGCCTTTGCGGTATCTCGGTATCTGCATTGTGTGTAGAAACTAAGAAAGAAGGCCATAGATAAAATCTAACCATGATAACTATACTGCAGAGTAAAACTCAAATAGGCCGTCTAGTGTCCGCCCTCTCCTTTTATACCCAGGATATTGTCTGAAGCTTATTTTATGATCTATTTTTTGATTGACATATGTAAGTCTTTTATATCTATAATTTTGATATATTTTCTTTTTAGATGGTGTGTTTTATAAGAGGCTACATTTTCTTTTTTTGTACAAGGAAACAGTTTTATCATACAATAGCGAAATGGTCACGAACAACTGCATTAATAACAATGATTTGTTGGCTGTTATCCGTCCCTTTTAAACTGGTTTTATCTGTATTACCTTATGTGTAATAATTTTGCATGTATGATGATCTTTGAAACTGTTTTGGGCTTCCTCTGCTTTGCACAGTCACACGTAATACATTTTTTGTGACATATTTTAGAAATAAGCTGCACGTATTATTTGTTATTCAGTGACTCTTCTTGGGATTCAATCTGAACATTTCATACAAGATCAAACAACATTGTGTACTTTTTTCTTGTGCCCGGTCAGCAACATCTCCTAATGTTTTTAAACATAACACGATAGCAGAGCTGCAGTTTTAGAACACAGTAGTTCTTATCATATCAACCGTGTCTCGCCCCCTCAGGTGCAGAGAGGAGAATTCCAGCAGAGAGACCGGTCCTGGACCGGAGGCAGCAGCCTTGCATAAACTGAGTTTACATTTATGATGCGGACCACCTAACTAACCACACACCAGGTATGGGGTCCTGTACTAATCCCAGAGATCGCTAACATATCCCTGTGCTCACATAGTGAGGGTAGGCCTAGATAGATACATTAGTTGCCATGATTGGGATGTTCATTATCTACAGCATGCTAGTAATGTTGATTACGTTGCTTAGTTGTATTAGTTTACTTATCGCAGCACACTTGCTTCAAAATAGACTACAGTAGTTTCAATACATTTATTATGAACTGGCTTAGTACCTTTCCTGTGTTTACTAAGGACATGCATGAGTGAGTAATGAAAGGTGATGATCTGTTTCCACGGTTTCCTTGGGGACAAGAGGTTCATGCTCTAGGTTTGTCAAAATCACCTGCTACTCAGGAAAGGTTAGGAGTTCAGGGTAGGCATCGTGAGCTAGTCAGATGTGCGCCTACAGGTAATGATGTCATAGAGATTCTCAGTCCTTACATTCTGAAGTCCTATTATCCCAAAGCATAGTTCTGCTTTCCAGCAGAATCCCCGCAACCGTTGAATGTACTCTTACTCTTTCCTGCAGTGGACACGTGGCTTTCTGTGGAAGAAGGTGATGCAGGCTGTGAACCAGTGTGCTAGCACCAGCTTGTACAGGGGTCGACACCTTCCTATATAGCCAAAGGGCACAAACAGTTGCTCTGATGAACGTATGTCCTTTGTTATTCCAATGTAAAATCAAATAAATCTGTGTATATCTAGTCAGTGTGCTGATTTTTTGGCCGATATTGCTGGATTTGGGAAGAATGAATGTATTATCACGGGTTCATGCAAATGCAAGTCAGTAGGGACTTTATGTCTGAATTAGTGTTGGCTCAAAAGATGACTATGTTCCTTCTGAATCGAAGAAATGGTTCTTTAACTGTGAATGCCTGCATCTCTCCTACCTTCCTTGCCAATGTGATCACTAAGAAAACTGTCTTCCAGGAGATTAATTTTAGCTGTGCCTTCTGGATCAGCACAAAAGGAGGTAGCATTGACTCAAGGCAGTGTGGTGGCTGCGATACAGGCAGAAATAGTCTAAAAAGTCCTTTCATGAACTGTTTTATGATTTTTTAAGAGAACATAGTGGATGAATTGTCTCCTGTTTTTCTAAAACTAGATATGACTGCTAGGTGATTATTTGAGACTGCATTTGGCTAGTTCCACCATATATCGAAGTAGGTGGTGTGGTTGCATATAGAGTGAGTGAGATCCTCTGTTTTTGCACCAGACACAAAAACGCTTCCACTTGGTGTTATATGCCTTTGTAGTGGCTGATGCCTGTGCCTGGGCTAAGATGTTTCTATACTGTGTCGGCAGATCCAAGTGACTGAACTTGAAGTGGTCAGGTGCCATGCTGTCAGACATAGAGACCTGAGGTTGTGATGGAGTGCCTCAACATTGTCTCTGGAGAGGAGCCTGGAGTGCCGTTCCAGCTGTATAGCCAGATGTGTAGACAGGTGAAGGACTTTGCTGAACCTGTAACGGCATGGCCATGCTGGACAAATGAGAATCAGGGTGCAGTGATCCACCATCACCTCCCTCAGAACCATAGGGCTCATCGGATATGGCGGAAAAGAATATGCAAAGACATAAGACCATTTGATCGAAAATGTATTGCCTGTCAGTGGCAGATTCTGCAGCTACAGCACCAGTAATTCTTGTTGTTCTATGAGGTGAACAAACCCAGTGTGGGGTGACCCCACCTTTAGAAAATGTAGTAAACTTTCTCCTGGTGGAGTTCCCACTTATAGCAGTCTAACAGTGCTTGACTGAGCCTGCCTACATGATCATTGCAGTGTCCTGGCAGATAGTCCACAGTGACATCGACTTGGTGAGAAATGGCCCTGTCCCTTGGCAAAGTGAAAAATGTAAGTTGCATTGTCAATTCTGATACGATGAGGGGTAACTAGACACACTATCGGAAAAAAAATATCGAATGGACATAATATCGAATCCAAAATATAGAATGGACATTATATCATATGGACATAATATAGTTGTTATTAATATCAAAATGCAGGTAAGTAATATCGACTGTCAAAATATCGAAGTACATAATATAAGCATTAAAATATATAGAATTTTTAATAATATCGAATTTTTTTAAGTGTTTTGTATGTTAGTGTATGTGTTAAAAGTGTATATTATTTTTGTAACGTATGTTAAATTATTATTATTTTTTTTTAAATAAGCTTTAATGATTTAAGCGGTCACATCAGACATCACGTCACCCATAACCGAGATGCCTATGGAGTCTCACCACCCAAAGCCCTGCAGGGCTGCCAGCTGAGGTAAGCGCCCATTACCCCAAAGCGGAGTCTCTCTAGTCAGGACATTCCTCCACCCCATCCTGCGCTGGGCCTGCCTCCAAACATAGAATACCACCTGCGTGGCCGGGGGCATAATCTTCCGATGCGGCGCGGAATATAGTAGTGTATGTAAGGAGTTGCTACCCATGAGCTGCTTCTCAACCGCATAGGCTGGGTCACTCCTATCCCCGTACCACCATTCATTGAGGACCAGCAAGTGTGCGGCTTGGTAGTAAGGGAGGACATCTGAAGTAGCTAGGCCCCCCATGTATGTGGATAGGAAGCATGTACGCAGGGCCACCCTAACCGTGCCCCCCCCCATAAAAACCCACCCAGCGCCGAGTTGACCTGCCGGAACCATATGGGCGAAGTCCGGTAGGGATGATTATGTAACTAGTAAAGGAGACGAGGGAGCGCCACCATCTTAAAAATAGCTGACCTACCTTAAATCGTCAGGGGCATGCGAGATCACACCTTGAGATCCTCCTTAGTACGATCTCACACCCGGATCAGGCTACGATCCCTGGACACTGCCGGGACATTGGACAAGAATACCCCCAAATACTTCATCCTCCCCGTCGCCAATTGAAGGGCTGAGGCATGAACCCTGTCTTGTCCGGGTGTATCAGTGTTGTGATGAGCGGCCTAATTCGATTGGCCAACGCCTTGGCCAGCACCTTTGCCTCAATATTGTGGAAGGAGATGGGGCAATATGATGCATGCTTCTCCGAAGGTCTCCCTGGTTTGTGGAACACCACCACCTCCCCATGTCTCCAGTCCGGGGGAAGCAGGCGGCCCTCCCACGCCTTCTCCACCACCGGCCGAAAGTGTGGGGCCTACTGCACAAAGAAATGTTTAAAAAATTTGCTGAGGAACCCATTCGGGCCCGGGTTCTTCCCAGGATTCAATTCACCCAGTGCCGCACCCAGTTCATCGTCCGACAGCGGACGGTCCAATTACTCCCACACCTCGTCCGAAACTGTCTTAGGTGGGAGATCATCAATAAATTTCACAATAACCTCCACCCCGAGACATTCTTTGGAAGAATACAGGTCCTCAAAGTACGCCGCAAAGCTCTCGGCAATAGCTGAGGGCTCTAGAATTGGCTTCCCGCCGGGTCCAAGACCTGTGGTAGGGGCTGGGCATGAAACGTACCTTGGCACAGACGGTGAAGCCTTTTGCTTGACTTATCCCCCCATTGATAGAACCTACTGCGCGTTGCCAGCCAAGCCTGACGAGCCTTGTCTAGTAGTAGTGCCGCATACTGCTGCTGAGCCAACACCAATTGCCTCCTAGCCGGACCCCCGTCCGCCTCCCTCCCCTATGCTCCAGTGCCTCAATATCCGTCTCCCAAAGCACCAGGTCCTTCTTCCGCTCCCTCCGCGCAGCCACACACTAGGAAATATCCACCCCCTCGCAAAGTGGGATTCATTGCCTCCCAAAGCACCGACGACGACTCAACTGACCCTACATTCGCAACCAGGTAATTATCTATCTCCTTGGCCAGGTGTTCCCTATATTCCTCTTTCTGCAGCTGCCACCCCGACATGAGCCATCTAATAGGCTGCCTCCCCGGGCCAATCCGAATTGTGAGTGCAAAGGGCGAGTGACCAGACAGGGCCCTGGGCATAATACTCGCTGACATGACTCTGTGTACCATCCCCCTGGGGACAAATATGTAATCGAGTCTCGAAAAGGAGTCGTGTGGTGTGGAAAAGTAAGTGTACTCCCTGCGATGACCGTGTATGTGTCTCCAGGCATCTATCCAGTCTAACCCCGTAGCCAGGGAATGCAGCTTGGTAGGGGATCCCCCACCCCGCCACCCCCTCACTCCTCCATCTATCCCAATCCCTGTCCATTCCATCATTCCAATATCCCCCCACAACAGAGAATACATCTGGCATGTCCCCCCATATTGTTAGTAGCCGTTCCACCAGGGACCACTGTAGTGGCGGCGGTGCGTATACGCTACCCAGGATCAAGACCTCTCCCCCAATTCTGCCCTGTATGAAGACATATCTTCCTTGCGAGTCAGACCAAAGTCTCCCATGTTTATAAGCGACCCTACGATGGATCAATACAGCCCCACCACACGAGCCACTCGTGAACCCCAAGTGAAACACCTGAAGATATCCATATCGTTGGAGGCATATGGCTTTGGTGCCCAATAGGTGAGTTTCCTGAAGAAGGAGCATGACGGCCCCAGCCCTCTTGGTGTACTGAAGAAGGGCCCCTCACTTCACCTCGTCCAGTGCCCCCCTAACATTCCAATTGACCACACACAGGGATCAAGGGGTCATCTTCTGTTCAGCCTCCGCACCAGGCATGTCAACAGACAAACATTCTCACGACATATGTATGTGTTCCCCAAGGTACAGCAAGAGTTCCAAGTAACTGGCGTGAATGCGCAATCAAACAGGTATAACAAACCCCCCCAATATCATCCCCACCCCCCCACCCCATACCTCCCAAACATGGAAGCATCTGTTGCGGTCAGATAGAAGCCAGGTCCCCAACTGGGAGACAGGTACCAACCCTTCCAATGGATCCCCAACTGACCACCCATAACCCTTGGGCCTTACCCCTTCCCACCCACCTATGCGTGTTCGGGTACCCAGCACAATACATGTGCCTATTCGGACGTCGAGATACATTCACCAGAATTTCAGTCCCTGTAGAACCGGTTAATCAGTCGGCTGAAGCCTGTCTCTCAGATAACCGGCCCTTCTGCCGGAGGGCCGAGCCCGACAGCGAGCGTCGCCTGGACCTTGATCTCCTGCTGCCCTGCTGTTGGCCCCGTGGGCCCCTTCGAGCCACCTCACCTGACAAAGAGTCTGAGTCCCAGCCAGACGGTGTGTGAACCAGCACCCTCATAGTTTCATCGGTCCATGTAAAAACTTCTTCCGGCGAGTCAAAGAACAAAGTGCAAGACCTATGCACCACTCTCAGGGGGGCTGGATATAACAGCGCATACTGGATCTTCAAGTCTCGGAGGCGAGCCTTGGCCGCTAAAAAGGACTGTCGCTGTTGCTGCATCAGGCGTGTGTAGTCTGTGAAGATGAGGATCTTCACATTGTCGCACGTGAGAGATTCCTTAGCCCTGGCCTGCTTCAGGATAGTATCGTGGTCCCTATAGTTCAAGAATGTGGCGATGATCGGCCGTGGACGTGCCCCTTGAGGGGGCTTCTGCATTAGGGCCCTATGAGCATGCTCCACTACAATGAGCGGGAGAGAGCGTCGGGGGGAGCCAGCGCTCCAGCCACCGTGTTAGGAAACGCTCAACGCTATCTCCCTTGCATCCCTCCGGAAATCCTACGAAGCGAAGATTGTTGCGCCGAGCCCGCCCTTCGGCGTCCTCAGCCCGCAGCAAGAGCCCTTTCTGAATGTTCTCCATAGCCGCCACTTTCTTTTTAAGGGTTGTGACGTCATCCTCCACCTCCGATATGGGGGCCTCAGTCCCTGCAATGCGGTCAACTGCATTGCGCAAATCCTGCCACAGCAGCATGACGTCAGAACCCACAGCCCCGATCTTTGCATCCAGCATATCCCTAGACTGAGTGATGGCTGCCATAAGCGCCACGTTGTCCGGTATCTGGCCCTGCGATCCTGCAGCCCCTTTCACTGCACCCGCTCCGGTGAATTTGTCTATGGTGCCCTGCTTGGTATGGCCTCCACCACCTTTGTCTCGTGTCATTGTTAAGTATGGGCTGAAAATCCGTTCCGCTCGTGGAATTTGCATATTTTTGGCAATTTCGCGGTCCGCGAATCGCGCGAAATTGTCAAAGAATTCGAGAGTTGGCAGATTTTTTTTGCTTGGCCGCGCTTCAAAAATACAATCTCGCATGCGTGGCGTTGACTTACCATGATTCTGAGGTTGCCGAGTTGTTTTCCTCCCGGTTTGCGTGCGCTGCGCCATTTTCGATCTTGCTGCGTGATCGCGTGAGACTTTGTGACCGCGAGTACGTCATTGCGTGAACGCGCGAGACTTTTCGACCGCGAGTACGTCATAGCGTCCCGCCATCTTGCACTGCGAGATGCTCAGAACGCGAATACGTCATAAGGGCCCGTGATCACGCATCGCGAGAGTAAACAATTGCGAACACGTAGATGCGCCGCGCAGCTGACTCCGGCGGAAGATTTGAACTTCTCGCTTTCCCGAAATAGCAAAAATTGCAATTCTGCACAAGAAATCTATCACTGGCAGCATAAACCTTCTGAAATTGATGATTAGGATCAGGATAACTCCTCAGAATGACATTTGGCTGCACTTTTTGTGCAAGGAGTGCATTTTTGGGGGGTTGGGAGGAAAGAAGTGCCCTAGAGTCTCCAACTTCCTGTTTCTCTCCAGCAGGCTCCTCCCAGTGCTTTTGTCCATGTCCTGGTCACTTTTCATTTGGATCTGGAGCTGGAAGGATTACTCTTTGTGGCTGCTGCTGGATATTTGTATTTGAGGACTTTTTGTTTGGATCACTTTTGGAGTTGAGAATTTACAAGTAAGTTGGTGTTGTTTGTTTGGGGCATTGCAGTTGCTGCAACTACAATTTATAAACTTTTTCACAACTTTAAGAAAAATATATTGTGGGTAGCCGGAGTATCTAGTAGGCCCAGGGTTAGTCATGAGTGCATGATACAACTGTTTCTGTGACTTTTGTTGAACTAAAATGTCATTAAGGCATGGAATTGAATAGCTCACTGTTATTATATCTATGTGGATCTTTTTTGTAATTTTGGGGTTCGTGTTAAAGCCACACTAGCCAGTAGGCCCAGGGGTACTCAGAGGTGCATGGGCCAAGTCTTTCTGTGTGTTCTCTTGGTTTTAAACATCATTTAGGGCATGGATGCCATTGGATTGGGGTGATTTCTTGTGTGTATTTTGATTTTTTTTGGGTATTGTTGGTGCCTGGTCCAGGGCCTGGCCATGTGGGTGGGGGCCATGATGAGGCCTGGTCCAGGGCCTGGCCATGTGGGTGGGGGTCTAGGGGCCATTTGAAGCCAGGCAGTGTGCTTTGTGCCATAGGCCTGCACCCAGTCTGCCTTGCTTTCATCCATTATGCCCAGGGGTACTCAGTGGTGCATAAAACAACTCTCTCTGTGTGGTCTCTCTCTCTTCTATTAATTTAAACATCCATTTTGGATCAGAATTGCAATTTTTATTTTGGGTCTTTCTGTTTTTGTGTGTGTTGTGTTAATAATAATAAATGTCTAGTTGTAAATATTAATTGAAGCACGCCATATGCAACATTTATTTAACTGATGTTTCTCTGGCTTCCTTTGCTTTAGGTGCACAAAGACTGACAACCAGGAATCATCCTCATCATCATCACTTGTTGTAGTGCCAGGAAGAAGTCCTGCTGCGGTGTGTGTACATCACGTAACGTCATGTGTGGTGGCCACAGACAACTCTGCAACTCGTGCAACTGCGTCCTGCTGTTCTGACATTTGAAGAAAATGGCCGCAAAGAAAGGTGGCCGTAGCTCCCCTACCAAGAAAGTTGCCAGTGTCACTGCCATTAAGAAGGAGCAGAAGAAGCAAGTGGCGCCACTTGCCAAGGAGACTGGTGCGCCGATAGACACATTTTTTTGGGAAAAAAAACTACGCCTGCAGCAGCGGTGTCCGCCGGGGACCAAGCGGGGAGCAGCACCTCAGCTTCATTGGTCTCAGTGCCACCACGCCAAGTTAGGCCCAAGTCCATGAGTGCCGCAGAGGCAGCCTCTTTAATTGCTCTTTCACCATCGACCAGTGATGTAGGCGTTGACTCATCGCAAAGTAGCATCCAATCAACGCAGGGTGTAACTCATCTGACGAGTGTTCAACCACAGCCGCAACCACAGGTGCAACAAGGAAAGGCACAAGGAGAGGCGCAAGGAGAGACGCAAGGAGAGGCGCAAGGAGAGGCACAAGGAGTGGCGCAAGGAGTGGTGCAAGGAGTGGCACAAGTAGAGGCACAAGTGGAGGAATCTAGAAACACGTGTCTGGGGATACACTTGAAAAGAATACTGGTACTGGCCAACAAACTGTGAGAACTGTGTGTGAAGCGAGTAACACTGAATAACATCAACCATGATGCATGAGGTAATTCAGCTGTGACGTGTCAGCAGGGTGCTCCAAATCCCTTTGACTGTTTAAGATGGCTCCCGTGGGCCGTGAGCTGACGAGCTCTGTGAGCACCTGCGCGCTGAGAGTGGCACTAACCCTGAGGAAACTGCGGCAGCACGTCCAGAGACCTATGAACATTTTCCCCACTGATGAAAGAGGAATCTAGAAACATGTGTCTGGGGATACACTTGAAAAGAATACTGGTACTGGCACTGGCCAACAAACTGTGAGAACTGTGTGTGAAGCGAGTAACACTGAACCACATCGACCATGATGCATGAGGTAATTCAGCTGTGACGTGTCAGCAGGGTGCTCCAAATCCCTATGACTTGGGAATCAATGAGTATGTCTTAACGCACGGGGTTCTTCTATGTAAGACATGAGGATAGACGTGGAGGAATGGGACCTAGTTAAAAGCCTGACAGACATGCTTCGTCCTTTTGAGGTCTTCATGCGTGAAGTCAGCAGGGACTGTACTTTGGGCAAAGCTATCCCATTGTTGCGCATGCTAGAGCACCAACTGAAGGCGGTGTCTTCAACTTTCAAAGATGATACTGACAAGCAAGACGCATATCAGTTGGCGGAGAGCTTATTAACCCACCTACTTGACAATGCAAGGCTTAAAGCAATACATTCAGAACAACATTACATTTGTGCCACTATTCTGGATCCACGGTACAATAAGGCACTGGCCAGCAAGACATTCATTCCTTTTAATGAAGCAGATGTTTCAAAGTACAAACATTGGCTAGCTCTGTCAGCCACTCGGTTCGAAAAAGAGAGGCAGGAAATTGAAGGAACCGGCAGAAGTACTACTGAATCAGCAGGCCATCCGGCGTCAAGGTCCACTTCTGTGGCCGAAGGCAGTCACTTTCCCTCAGAGCCATTACCGACACCAGCAACCGTATCATCATCATCCTCACCTGCAAGAGGCCCAGCCATAATATTGTCGGAAGCGGATTGGATAACTCATCAAGGTTTGCTCGTTCCAGTGTTGATGCAAAGGCCACAGATGGTACGCAAAGTGGAGCACCCCTGGATGACCTTGAGTGGATCGTGCAGGCCTATCTGGATGACCCAACAGAGGTCTTCATTGATCACAACCCATTGCTGTATTGGTATGGGAAAAGGGGTCAATGGCCACTGATCACCAAGCTGGCTCTAAATTATTTGTCTTGCCCACTCGCAAACGTGTTTTCTGAATGTGTTTTCAGTGCTGCTGGTGCCATTGTAACTTCAAAAAGGACCCGCCTCTCACCCAAAAATGTGGAGAGGTTAACAATGATCAAGAAGAATCAGCACTTCATACCACCAGATACGTGAATCAGCGCAGGAAGAAGAGGACACCGACTTAGGTGACGGAAGTTCTTCTCTGTTAGCTGACCTACTCCCGTTTCAATTCACAGAGTTTGAGGACGAGCTGTACTTCCCTGACACCTAGGCCTGAAATACTGACTTCCTTTTTTTCTTCGTCCTTATTCACTTTTATTCCTGTGTGTCTTTCTTTGTTTTGCAACTTTTACCACAACAAAACTCTAATCACAACAAATCCATCAGCAGCACTGTCTTCGTCTTATTTCCTTATTGAAGGTGCCGCTGTCTGCATTCCTGAAGTTCACAAGTTAACAACTCAGTCATGCTCCTCTATCCTCCTCCTCCAGACTCCTCCTATCCATTTCCCTAAAGGCATATGGATGGATTACGCAGAATCAAGAAACTGTCGCTTCGTAGACGAGTCCTCTCTAAAGAAGTGGGACTGGAATTACTGACTATATGCTGACTGTTACTTCTAAAATTGACACGAGAGGCTGCCCTGTGGGCCTTCACTTGAAGAATAAGATGCGGACAAAAAGTGGAACAGGTAATGATGAATAATGAGATGGCATGCAGTGGACAACACTGGCTGTCTGGCTCTGATGAAAGCAATTGCTGTTTGTTTGTTGTGCATGAAATGAATCATATGTGTTCTGTTATTTTTTAATCTTTTACACACTAAATGCAACTCAAGTCTACTCTGTTTTTTTGCCTTGTTTAATTCAAATTGTACTTCTACTGCAGGGGCCACTACGTTGCATTTTTTAATATGGAAAATGTCCTTGGACTCACTGTGTGTAGACTGTGACTGCATGAACAACATTGAGTTTGCCAATACCATGATGATGATGAGTCTTGATGATCAAAGTTAATATCTTTACAGTTGCTCACTGGGATGGATGGATCATCATCGTCGGTTTACGGAAGAACTATGGCCATTTCGTGAGTGGCAAACAGGTAAACAAGTCAACAACAACCACAGCAGAACTACATGTCTGTCTAGTAGTGGTATGGAGTGGTCGAGCCAGTGTAGTGTTGTTATGCCAGAGTCCAGACAGCAGTTGATGTAAAATTGCGGCTATGTGGCTTGCTGCATAAAATTAGATCTGCTTTGTCTGTCTGTGTCAAAAAAGTATGCTATATGGAGGTTGATTCACTCAGTGGTGCCTGGCTTGACCATCTGCATGGCCCTGGCCTGCTGTTTGCTAATTACTATCCTTGAAAAGGAAACTCAGAGTACGCACTTTAGAAAAGATGCTTGTATGTAATACTGTCACCTCTTAAAGTGAAAATGTTATTTTTGCACTACACACCGTACCTTATATTTTTTCTCTCTGGTGTTTTAATATCCCTTCCTGTTTTTACATTGACAATTACTGGCCGGCTTACCTTTTACCCTGTGCGATGGGAAAAACATTAACTCAAGCTTACCATAGAAATCCGCACTTGCGCATCTGCCAGGCAGTCAGTGGAGAGTGTGTCTGGTCACCAAGATTGATCGACAGAGCGTCTGATGGAATGGAGGAGTACCGCGAACAAGAGGAATGGCTGTATGCATGCAACTTCCCAAATTGAACAGGACAACTACTACATACAGTTACAGTATCCTCTTCACTTCTCCTTATCTTTTAAATAATGTTATTGTGGTGAACTTCTATGAGTGTGACTCTGTGCGTTTGCTCTCTGCTTCAAATTCATCCCTACAGCTATTTGATAAGTTTCTTTGCTATTTTTCAAACTAATTTAATGTACTATTAAGTGTTTAATCTCTCTGAGGGCAGATAGGCAAGTGAAATTGCGTAATTACTGTAGCCCTGTACTGTGAAATTGTTTATTCATAGTTAGTAAGTTGAAGTAACTACTACTTTTCAGTAACCTAACCAATCATTTAGCAAACAACTTCATACATGCAGTGCACTTCCTTTATGTCCCTTAAAAAATGTATGGATATCTTCGTATCCAAAGATTTGTTTTTCTTCATTTGTTGTTTGTCCATGCTGTGTTTTTTTCCTCTCTCCACAAAACTTTCCCCAAACCCCCCATTCCAATCCAATTTTCTAACCCTAACCCTCTTCCCCCGGGCTGTGTGGTTTTCATTGAGGTGTGACAGACTAAATGACAACAATAATTCCACACACTTGCTGGGGAGGATAAGGTCAAAGCAACAGAAAATCAATTTCAAGGCTGATGAAGGAATCCGAGGTATTTGCAAATCAAATCCAAATTTCATGTGCGCCATCGAGTGGATTCATCATCAACAACATCCTCCTCCTACAAGTGACGGCTGCTGTGTTCTTCACCTTCAGTACTATTTCTTGTAGTAGCCATACTCCACGCAACTAGTAGTTATATTTTGAATACTTTAGCTTTGCTTAGGCTATAATTGATGGCACTGTTCTTGTGTACTGTACTATCTAACGTACTGTTCTAATGCCCCGCTCAGGCCACTCAATGTTTAATTTCCTTTTTTTTCATATGCTGCTACTGCCAGTGTGTACCACTACTACTACCACCACAACGATGACATTTCATCCGTCCAGGATTCCATAGCCAACCTTAATCGCTATTTGCCATGCAGCCAAGCCTGTGCTTAGCCCTATTCTCAAACACGAATCACAGGTAAGATAAGCATTTTGGGGGAGGAAGAATAATGGAATAGGAGGAGAGGAGAGACTGACGGTAGTACTAGTAAAGTAGTAGGACAATTGAATTTGCTAACTCTGTCAGTGGTACTTTTGTACAAATTTGGGCGATTAGACAATTTGAATCAACCATCCAGTTAAGTATCAGGAAAACAAATGTACAGTTAACCCCCCTGCCTCCCCCACAAAACAGTAAAAAAACGCGTATGCTATGTTTAAGTTGAAATAAATATTTATTGGAGCCCTATCAAAAATAAACTATCCCACAAGAAGACCTGACCCACCCCCCTCCCTAACCCCAATCAATGTCCATGAAATCAGACCCCAAAAGTCCAAAAACCCCAACGCCCAATTCCCCCCCCCCCTAAAAGTATTTAAAAAAGGGGCAAGGGACAGTCTCTCTACTTCAGCCACGGTGTCCTTTGGCCAGTTGGTCACACTGCTCTCTCTGGAGGTCCTTGAGAAGGGCTTTCAGCCTCGCCACCTCCTGCTCAAGGTTGGACACTCTCAGGGTCAAGCGGTGCACACGAGTCTTACACTTGCAGGTACTGTGGGGGCAGCTGATGTTTTTGTTGCTCGGCTGCGTCTGGTGGCTGCCGGACCACTGCTCCGTACCGCTGGAAGTTTGCGCTGACTGTATGACCCAGGGGCAGCGGAGGAGGATGCAGCTGTTGTGGATGTTGTTGACTGCGACTGCGAGTCATCCTCCTCCTCCTGGGCCACCTGCCGCCGATATTCGGCGACAATTGCCTCCAGCTTCCGTTGCCGGGCCCGTCTAGCCAACTCCTTCCTTTTTAGTTTAGAAGGAGTATCTATATGAAGAAAGAAAAACATACTGTAACCAATGCTCTTTAAGATTAATACTAAATAATTCAGCAGAAAGTTGTGTCACAGTAGCACTAGCAACTTGCAAGCACAGTACATAACATTTGTGGCATGTATCTACTATCTATCTAACCTCCCACTTCGTCGGCCTCTGCTCTAACATTAGTTGGAGTTTCAGGAATTCTACTAGCACTGTATGGACTCACTACATTAGACTCAGACAGTACACCAGTCTTCTTCTTCTTCTCTCTTGTTTATGCCAGGGCAGTCAACTTGCACCCGAGAAAAGCAGACGCAAACCATGATGACAATGACTTGCGTTACTGTTACCAGTCCAGTACATGCAGGTGGTGAAGCTCTTACTTTTCTATTACGGGTGGCATTGGCCATACTCTGTTACAAGGTCTACTGCTTAATTATTTTAACTTTCACCCTGCCCTGCCCCTGACTACTACAAAAGGAAAATGAAGAAGATCAATAATATGATCATCTATCCCTCCACAGGATATTTGCTTACATATGGGATGACTTTAGGTGCTTTGTTTTTGATTGAGTGAACACCGATTGGCCACACATGAATGTCAATGACAGAGTTGTAAACTAATTATTAACAGAGGTAGTGAGTGGTCCCCGTAATCGCCGGATATATGCTGTGCTTGCAAACTACTGTTACTAATCATGGTAGTATTCTGAAAAATTACAACTTCTTTCCCCGGCATTGCTACTCTGGCACGGACGTGCGGTGTTACATGCACTTCAAAGTAACACTCTTCATCCAGTGACCGTCTTCTCTGTCTACACACCTATGCTATTTATGAGGAAGATACCATCCAGGCATCTATCCATTCAAAGTAAATGTCAATAATTCTTCTTAATGTCTCAACTGGACAAACCTTACTTTTTCTCACCGAAAAAAAAACATTTTTATTTTATTTTGTAAACCGCCAGCCATGCATCCGTGCTTGACTTGCATTTGAATTTGAACCAAAGGATATATTGAGCACACATACAGTTTCTGTTTCACCCACCCAGGCAGTCCTCTTTCCTTTCTCCTTCCACCCATCCTTGCTTTAGCCTTCAACCGGCCATGCATCAGATTCCCAGCCACCTAGTGCCGCAGTCAAAAACACGTATCATTCTTTGCCAGTCATTAATTTTAACTCGCTCATCCTTCCTTTCACCCTTCTTTCCCTTTTCGTTCATCCCATCCATCAAGTTCATCTCTGATCTGACTTGGCTTCTCGATAAAACTTTCACAGCTGAGTTGAAGTCAAATTTAGAGGAGGCCATTGGTTACTCGTCAACTCCCGCCACTAATGCTATTGCTAATGAGAAGTCAAGGGTGACTGTCTTCTACCTGGTTGACAAAAACTTAGTTCTAAATTTGTAAGTCTTCTTAACAGTAAAGTGTCCTTGTACTGTACAACATATACACCCCTGCAGGGAGCCCACTCTGCAATCTCAATAAGTAAGGAATATAATAGCTTACCACTGCCCGCCACTACCGTGGCATCCCCCACAACAGTTCCTGCTGGCTGTGGCACCGCATCCACCCCTGGAGTGACCACCTCTGCGCTGGCCCCGGCACTGGTGGTTGGCTGTGCCGATGGTGTTACGTCTAGAAAATACATTTAATATTTTTAGATGCCATATACACCACTCCCTATTTTGACTAGGAATGAAAAATATTTACCAGTACTACATAAACAAATTTAATAATTTGTCACTCTCTAATCTAAACTAAAAATTTCCATTTCTTCAGGGAAGGGTGTTTTTTATTTATGCTTAGCCATAACATGTGATGCTACACTTTTTGGCACAACTGATGAATGCTTGCTTTTTAACACGCACCATTTTTCTCATAACAGACAGAAGCTTCCCTTCTACGAACAAGAGCAAGATCATATGTTAGTCGGAGTCGTCAACGATTCATCCCCACCAAGACTTTAAGTTCCAACCAGGTGAGGGCTCTCCCACAATTAATGTGTGAAATCAGCCACTTTTCAGTCATTCACCGTTTATCTTAAACGAAGTTGATTAACTTGATTTTAATAAATGTTTTTATATAATGCACAGTTTCAATTTTTACAGAGTACACACAGAGCTAGTTGTTTTACTTTTAATAAAGCTTTAAAACTTACATAGACTCTGTGGTTTTTGGTCATGAGTGAGTGAGCGAAAGGGTTTGCAATTTGCAAGCATAAGTCCGTGGACCGTGACTCTAAGAGGTCAGGACTCTGACTCCATAGCCTTATGTTCTGGGTTGTATAATCATTGGGGATCATCGCTGCATTCGGGAGCTAAATAATGACTCTGACACACTAGCTAGTCAGTAAGGAGATTGGGGGTTCAACTGTTTTGTTATGACTGAGGTATGTGGAAAGTCTAACTGTGCCTATTATCACCAATGCCCTATTTCTTGTCCATAGTTCTGTATGTGCAGAATAGTCCCTGCAACAGTAGTAGTGGTATGTCCTATCCAATCAAAAAGTAAACTAGTATCTTATTCTTGGTGGCCATTGACATTCTATTGTTGGGAATTGTCAAAGCATAAACATTTAGAAGACTTCGATAGACATTATGGACAACCCAGAGGACTGCACTCAGTGCCTCGAGCTATTGCTGAATAGGAGTTTTCTTTAACACCTTTTGCCAACTGTGCAAGCTTAGCTAGCTACACAGACAGACTAATAAAATTAATAATCTAGTAGTAGCACAGAGAGTCATAATAGAGGCAGGATAAGAATTTAGAAACAGTCTACAAGAAGATCAAAGACGATTTAGGAAAAAATAGAATTATGAGGAACATTTGGAATAAATAGGTGCTGTAAAAGATAGGGAAGTATAATTAATAATAGTAATAGGAAAACTTACTGGGGCGAGCAGCGGAGCCCTCGGCGGACCTATCCTGGCCTTCCTGTTCCTGCGCCGCCGGTGCCGCTACCTCCTCCCCTGTCCTCTTGCCCCTGGAGGGAGCTGATTTACAACATGAAAGAAAGACCCAAGCATGGATGATTGTTGTCATCCAAATCAAACATTTAAAAAAAACAATAACAAATTATTTCGGGGAAATAGACAACAATTGCACTAAATTTATTGACCTATCTGATGTGGTCTACTAGTATATTAGTATTGCTGGATTCGCGGACCGTCTACTTGGAAAGTTATGTAACTCACTAAACCAACTACAAAAAGGTTCTACTAGGACTGGCAGGCAGCACTCCGCAGCACGCGAAGTGACAGACACAGTCCGTCATGATTACAGACCACTAAAAAGTTTCCTACTAATAATCAGTCATAATATACTCAAACTATCAATCCACCACCACTATCTCTTCTTAGTGGCAGGAGTACAAAGGAAGGACTGGACTTGAGTCTCTAGTGTCTAGCATTACGCAGTTCTGTAAAGTACACTAATACATAATCACTCAGGCCAAATGAGCACAAAATTGAAAACAAGTAAGCATAGTAGCACTGCCAGTGAGCAGGCGAGCACCTGCAATCACAGAAGCTTTTGAAACATAATTTACCTGCAATGTAATCTCTAGTGTCTAGCATTACGCACTTCTGCCTCCCCCCTTAAGCGCCCGCAAGGGAGCCGGCTACGGGGTGCGGGACCCTTCCCTTTCAGATTTTTGCCGGCTCCTTTTGCGATGGTCCTGGACACAGTTAAAGGAAAATAAAATAGGAAAGAATAGGGAAAGTAAGTAAAAGAAAAGAAAGTTAAAAAAGTAGTTTTAAGGTAACCAAAAGTAGAAAAAAACACAAAATATAGATGTACAAAAATAAAGAGATAGATAATGAGTAAAAAAGATTTTAAAAAGTTCAAAGAAACAAAGGATTGCAAAGATTAAAGTAGGATAGAAAAAGCATGCTCAGAACCATAGCAATGAATGAAAAACAAGATGGCCGCTCCCATTGCGACCACGTGGGTAAGGTCGCGCGATATTTCCCCCGCGAGCACGCAAAAATGGACGCGAACACGTAATTGCGCCTCGCACGTAGGAAATGCCCAACGTGAGCATGCAACTTGCGCCCAGAAACGGAAATACGCAACGCGAACACTGAAAACAAAATGGCCACGCCCATGTACGACCGCATGGGTAACTTCGTGGTAGCTGCGCTGAAAAAAAACCTGCAAACACGTAAAAATTAAAAATCCAAAAATTCGCACAAATTCGGGGATTTTGCGGACCGCGAGTACGTATTCGCGCAAATTCACAAATTTCACCCATACTTAGTCATTGTCCCAGCAGAGGTGCTGCCACCAAGCCCTCAGGGGCGACTGTCGAAGTGGTTGAGTGCAAGTACGGCCCAAAATGCAGGACATTGAGCCCAGTGCAAGAACTGTCTCTCCAAACCCCACAGTAGGTGGCAACTGCCTTGAGGATAGCCCCAATGGCCGCCTATGCACTCCTGCTATCACCCCCAACGGTCCTGCTCCACCACTCCGTGGTCCAACCCGCCAACCGACATGCGCCACGGACCCCAGCCCTTCCCGCGCACAGCCAATGTCTCTAAGGCCAGAGAGGCCTAAGCACACCAATGGCCAGGGGGGAGAAAGCCTGAGCTGGGCCACATTTCACTTCTTTGGGGGCTGCGCCATGCTGCACTGTGATGTAATCCTAGTACCCTTGTCGCACCGCCAGCACCAGACAGCTACCCCTCCACTGGCAGCCCAGGGCGAGAGACCAGGTTTTCAATGTCCCGGAGGGCCCTGCCCCTCCCTTCGTCGTATCGCAGCGCAGCTGCCACTGCGGCCCGACTCGGCCGCCGAACCCCCAAATGCCCCCAGAGCAGGCCAGAAGATTATGTAGGGGGGAAGGGGGGAAGAAAGCCCCCGCTAGAAACCCCCATCTGCCGCAGCACTCAACGGCCCACACACCCCCTCACCGCTGTACTGAACCACGCAAAATGGCCACTCCCGCTCCAGAGCCCCTTCTCCTCCTGGTCTCCTTAGCCAGGCCGCCCCCTGGATAGGCCCTCTTTCGCCGTCCACCACCTCCACGCAGGACTCCACAGCCGCCTAAAAACCCAGAGAGGTGGGGGCAAACCACGGGACTCCTCCTCAAGATTACTGGCTCCGCCCCCGGTGGCTCCCCCACCTCCACGCCGTCCTCTGAGCCTCCGCTCCCAGCTCGGCCAACAAATCGAGGCCCCAGCTCTCTCCCAGCCGATTCCGACAGGGACTGCCGTCGCAGCCGCCACGACACACCCGGACCCCCGGCCCGCGTCGGAGAACCCGGCTGATGTTGTACGGGTCTTTGGCACAGGAGCACACCTCCAGGGACGTCCGAAAGCAGGATATTTTACAAAGATATTAGATAGCTGGTCGAAGCTCTAGCAAGATGCAGCCGCCATCTTCGCCAGTTAGGCCACGCCCCTCGTTTAATTTTTTTTAAGTAATAATTTTATGTTATTTAATTTTTGCGTAATTTAATTCCGTAGTGGATTGGGGGTTTATGGGGAATAGGGTGGGAAGTAATTTATTTATAGTGAATTAAATATTAATTTTTAGGAATAATTCATTATTTTTAATTTAATTTTGCTTTTTAGTTCTGTAGAGGGTTGCGGGTTTATAGGGGAATAGGGTGGGAAGTAATTTAATTGTAATTAAGTAAATATTTTTATTTATTTATGGGTATTGATAATTAAATTATTGTTAATTAATTATTAATTGGTAAATAATTGTTATTAATTGGTAAATAATTTTTATTAATTGATTAATTGATCATTATGTTAATTGTATTAACGTATTATTCATAGTGGGTTGCGGGTTTATAGGGGAATAGGGTGGGAAGTAATTTAATTGAAATTAATTAATTATTGACATTTTTTGGGTGTATTGGTAATTAATTTACTGTTAGTTATTAATTGGTATTTTTTATTAATTATACATTTTTGGTGTTGAAAATCAATTCGTTGTTAATTCATTATTAATAGGCAATTACTGTTTAATAAATAATATTTATTTATATTTATAATTAATTTATTATTAAATATTTTGTAATTGGTAATTCATTTTAATTAATTTTTTATTGGTATTGATCATTCATTTATTTTATTTAAATATTAAATCATTACTTTCCCTACTGTTGCACTCATTGGAGTGGGAATAGTAATTTTTACCCTACGCTATCCAACGCTTTCCCTACTGTTGCACTCACTGTTGTGGGAATACTCAGTTTTACCCTCCCGTTATCCAACGCTTTCCCTACTGTTGCACTCTCTGGAGTGGGAATAGTAATTTTTACCTCTATGCTATCCAACGCTTTCCCTACTGTTGCACTCACTGGAGTGGGAATAGTGATTTTTACCCCTATGTTATCCAAAGCTTTGCCTACTCTTCCACTTACTGGAGTGGGAATAGTAGATTTTACCCTCCCACTATCCAACGCTGATGTAAAAAACAAATGTTTGTATCATATATATTATTTAATAATTTTTACATTTTTAAATTAATTATAAGTATGTTTTAATTAATTATATTGATTATTTAATTAAGTTAATATCACTTTTAACATATTTTTAAAATGTGATATTTTTTACAAACTATATTTTAAACAACAATATTTTGTCTTCGATATTTTGTGTCAACGATATTCTGTCCAGACAATATTCTGGTCGTCAATATTATGTCAGTGATCCATGATGAGGACAGCTTGACCTGCAGTCTTGACAGGACTGCTTGTATTCTCCACCATAGCAGCGTCTCTTCCAACTGTCTAGTAAATTGGACCATGTTGTCCCATGAGTCTTCTATTTACTTCCATTGATTATTCAGGGCTGGTTGGATGGGTCTCATTTGGAGCCTGCAAAAGGGTATAAGGTTGACGCGGGATTACTTTAGGTTCAGCAGAGACTTGTACTGCCTGACAGTGACTGATTCTTTGGAGAAGACTTTTGCAATTACTTGGAGTTTCCTCGCTCTGTCCTGTAAGGGAAAATACTGCGTGTCTAGTATCTCTCCCAGGAATTAAAGTTACAAGTTTGGTTCCATTAAGGATTTGTCGATGTTCAGTGTCAGTTCCAACCTTTCCTGTAAAACAGACTGATACAGACAGTCATAGAAGTTTCTGCCTCTCCTGTTGTAAGAGCCATGATGAGCCAGTTGTCCAAATACGGTACACTTGGTGACCCTGTTGTGTGAGGAAGCCAGCAACTGGCGCTATACATTTGGTATTACTTGTTCAGTTCTCTGATATCTAAAATCAGCCTCCATTGTCCAGTTTTCTTCTTTATCAAAAGCAATCTAGAGTAAAATTCTTGGTTTCTCTGGGATTGTGTGACCGTCTGTATCACTCCCTTGGAGGACGAGATATTCCTGTTGCAGCTCTCTCAAGTGAAGATGATGTTCTTTCTTGGGAGAGCATACAGATGGCTTTTGTGAGTGTACAATCTGTCTCACCCCTCTGTCTGATGTTATGTACTCCCACGCAGGGGAAAAAGGAAACTCTCACCCCACCAGCTGAGACTGATATGTTTGGGGCTGGGCAGCTGTGGGAAGCCGAGCTTTTTGGGTGCTATTGGAGTGCATTTGGGAGACATTCCTCTTTCCTCTTGAAGAATTGCCATACCCTTTCCTTTTGTTCCAGTTGGTTGTGTATGCCGGATAATGTCCAGTTTGCTGTGGTTGGTAATATGGACAGCCTTGGCACCCACACTTATAGAAACATCCCTTGTAGGCCTGGGATATACATAAGCCACAAAAAGTGGATGAGCCTTGACGTCGATACTGTAGAGCTCCTAGGGATTTAGTGGTGTTAATATCTGTCTTAATGTTCTGTAAGGCACCATCCACTTGTTTTCCAAACAGGGTGAGACCATACAAGGGTATAACGTGGATTTTTGCTTAAAAAACTGTAGAGGTCAGACATTCCTCGCTCGACCCCGTCTTCTCCACAAGCGCCCACATCGCTTTCAACCACTCCACTGAACTCAACTGGCCCGACCACCGCTGCATCCACTTCACCTTCAAGAAACCAACCACGCACCACCACACCCAACAGCACCCTCACTGCTGCTGGAGCAAAGTCACCGAAGACCAGCTGACCTCCACCCTCGCCCAGAACCCACCCACCGCCCCCACCGACACAGACGCCGCCACCTGGAACTTCAGACAGTGGATTGACTACTGCGCCAACACCCTCGCCCCGCCCAAGAACCCCTCCATCAACCACTCCAGCAAGAAAACCGCCTGGTTCACCGAAGAACTCCAGAACTCCAAACATACATGCCGGAAGTTGGAGAAGAATCGGCTCCACAACCGCACACCAGACAGCCACGCAGCCCACAAGGACGCCATCTGCAGACATCACCACCTCATCAGAACAGCCAAGAGATCCTCCTTCAAAGCCCGCCTGGACAACAACGCACACAACAGTAAAGAGCTTTTCAACATAGTGAAGGAACTCTCGAACCCTAAAGCCAACACCAACGACATCCCGCCCTCGCAAGACCTGTGCGACTCACTGGCCACCTTCTTCCATCGCAACATCGCTGACATACACAACAGCTTCAACACCTCGACCACCCCAACTACGGCAGACCCCACCCCGAAAACCACCTGCACCAACCAGCTGACCTCCTGGTCCTGCATCAACGACGACGAGACACGCATGATCATGAACTCCATCCACTCAGGATCACCGTCAGACCCCCGCCCACACCACTAAAAAAAGCAGACACAACCATCGCACCCCAACTACGGAAGGGCATCAACATTTCCTTCGACACAGCGACATTCCCAGATAGCTGGAAGCATGCCAAAATCAACGCCCTCCTCAAGAAGTCCAAGGTGGAACCCAAAGACCTCAAGAACTTCCAGCCCATCTCCCTGCCAACATACAGCCACCTCGAGGACAACAACATCCTAGACCCATCCCATTCCAGATTCAGACAAACCCACAGCACCGAGACAGCCCTCATCGCCGCCACAGATGACATCAGGCGCCAACTAGACAACGGCGATACTTGTGCCCTCATTCTCCTGGACCAGTTAGCCGCCTTCGACACGGTCTGCCACCGCACACTAAGAACATGCCTTCAAAAAGCCAGTGTCCAGAAGAAGGCCCTGGACTGGACCAGGTCCTACCTCTCCGGCAGAACCCGGCGAGTGCGCCTCCGACCCATCCGCTCCGAAGCCACTGACATCAACTGCGGCGTACCCGGGGGCTCATCCCTCAGCCCGACCCTGTTCAACATCTACATGGCCCCCCTCGCACAAGTGGCTCACCAGCACAACCTGAACATCATTTCATACGCCGATGATACCCAGCTCATCCTCTCCCTCACCAAGGACCCACACACCGCCAAAACCAACCTCCACGAGGGAAGGAAGGCCGTCGCCGAGTGGATGAGAAACAGCCACCTGAAGCTGAACTCAGACAAGATGGAAGTCCTCATCCTTGGCCCCACCCCCTCTGCGTGGGACGGCTCCTGGTGGCTGTCCACTCTGGGAACAGCTCCAACACACACGGACCACGCACGCAACCTAGGATTCATCCTCGACTCGTCCCTCTCCATGTCAAAACAGGTCAACGCCATCTCCTCCTCCTGCTACAACACCCTCCGTATGATTCGCAGGATCTACAAGTGGATCCCGACCGAAACCAGACTAACGGTGACCCAACCCCTCGTCAGCAGCAGGCTGGATTCGGCTACGCACTCTATGCAGGAATCCCAGCCAACCACCTGCAACGACTACAACGCATCCAAAACGCCTCCACCCGGCTGATCCTCAACATCCCCCACCGCAGCCACACCTCCTCCCACCTGTGAGACCTGCACTGGCTCCCTGTCAACAAGAGGATCACCTTCAAGCTCCTCACCCACGCACACAAAGCTCTCCACAACACGGGACCAGCCTACCTGAACAACAGCCTCAACTTCTACACCCCCGCCCGCCAGCTCCGCTCCTCCAGCCTCGCCCTCGCCGCCATCTCGCGCATCCAACGAACAACCTCCGGTGGCAGATCCTTCTCCTTCCTCGCCGCCAAGACCTGGAACACCCTCCCCACCCATCTGCGGCAGACCCAAGACCTGCTCACCTTCAGGAGGCTCCTCAAGACCTGGCTCTTCGAACAGTAGCTGCCCCCCCCTTCAGCGCCTTGAGACCCTTATGGGTAAGAAGTGCGCTTTACAAGTTCTTTGATTGATTGATTGATTGATTCCTGACTTCTTAACACCGTTGCTCCTGCCAGCTGATGGAAATATGTATGAGAAAATTCATTGTTTAATGATTGCTGCAGAGGTTATTAATCTTTTTTGACCATCACTCTTGCAAGGATACACTCATGCAGCTTCCCTCTTGTCCTCTGGAATAAGGTCCAATAGTGGTGAGATGGTATGTTACAGCTGGAGATTATACTGACCCAATATTGCAGATTGCTTTGATTGATGTTACTGCCATTGAACTCTCCGGCGCAAAATGTTTTTGGGGTACACGTATGTATAGATAGATTTTATTATCTGTAATGTACAGTTTGTAATTGTGACTTGTAGATATTGTGTATGTTGTTATGTTATATATTTTTTTCATATTTGTTTATCTTTGGCGCCACTCTTTTTGTTGACTTGCGTATATGTTTATTTGAAATTTTGAATATGAATGCCTTATAATATTGGTAAGCAACAGGATAATTAAGTATTTCTTGTTTGTAATTAAATGGTTGATTGAACCCGCAGTACCATTTTCTTCTACTTTGTCATCTTTTTGATGTCCCCTGCTCAGGTACGGGAGGGTAATTTGGGCAGAACCCCTATTATATTTTCTAGCAAATCATTAATTCAGCAGTTATCTCTGTTCAGAGGGGTTGATCATGGTGTAATCAGATTCTTAGCTCCGCATTGGACCACTGATTTTATAAAGGAGTCTGGTTTCGGGAGACCTGTAAGACAGGCAGGAGCTAAATCCGGGGCCTTTCCATTTTTTCCAGACTTGGAATCACTTGAACCGTAGCATATGGCCACATGCATTTTAGGCCTACAGTTTGCAAAGAAAGTAACCTCTGAAAAGTCTCCATCAATGTTGACAAAAATTTAACAGGCACTTTCATGACCTCTGCTTGACTACCACAACAAGGAGGTCGTAAGAGTGAACAGGATTGTCATTCATTTCATTTCATAAGGCTTTATTCGGAACAAAGGACATGTCCATAAAAGCACACATATGATAAATACAAAACAAATAACAGTTACAATACAATTACCTTTACAGTTGGGCAATCAATGTTTAAAAGAAGACATAATATACAGGCGGGGACAGAATAAATAATTAAAAACTCATCCTTTTCCTGACACTAATTGCTTTAAGCAGGAAAGTAGCAGTATAAAAACAAACATCAGGATGGTGCAGATTAAAAAGCAATTTCATAGAATCATGTACTGTTCTAACACCAAACTTGACGAAAATAGGTTTTAAAAAAGTTTTACGAAAATTCCCATACAATTGACACAGTGCTTTGTGCAGCAGTGTTGTCACACGGACAAGGACCAGCAGGGTGCTTGTTCAGGGAAGGGAAAGCAACTAGATTATGCACAATCCCCATCCTTAACCTTGTTAAAACAAACTGATGGGAAACTCTGGTCAATTGGGTCAAATATGACTGGTAGCCCGCTATTTCATTCATGCTCCTGTAAAACACACAGGTGGATAGCTTGCCTTCATTACAAGCCCGCCTCTCTGATTTGTAGTTCAAAAAGATGTACTTCATTTCAGACTTGGAAAGGTCTGAAGGCCGATATCGATCAGTGATTATATTAAGGCCATAGAACTCCTGAAAGCTGTTGATAATATATTTAATCCATGGGATCTTTAAATGGTAATCAACAGTGAGACAATCATTAATAATGGCTCTAGTTAAAGATGTCTCTTCTTTCAGCCAAATGGAGCGCCACAACAATAGAGGTCTCAGAAGAATCAAATCATTTAAGTATTGGATTCCGAGTTCTCTATGGACTAAGTCGTTAGAGGCAGATTTTGGCAGGCACAAAAGTCTTTTTAGAAAGACGTTCTCCTCCACCTGGAGGCTCCCAGCTGGGGCCAGACCCCAAACCCCTGCCCCATAAAGGGCAACGGAGAGACATCTGGACTGAAAAATCTTAAGCATGTCTTTTATCCGTTTGTTCCCTAGTTTGGTGGCAAATGTAAACACCCCATAGGCACTCCTCAGTCCTGACATTCTTATGCTCTATGGCCCAGCTACAATTCTTGGAGAAGGTGATCCCAAGGTAGCAAAAATTGTCGACTATTTGGACCCTTTGGCCTTCTATATAAAAAGATTGGGGCTTACTCAGCCCCGGCCCACACTTCATAACACGGGTTTTGATTTTATTAATCACAAGTTTTCTACTCTTGAGAAACTGCGAAAACCCATCCATCAAGCGTTGAAGGCCTATCGGGGTCCTAGACAGCAGCACGGCATCGTCCGCGTAGAGCAATACGGGGACATTAAAATCATTTACTCTCGGGGCATCTGCCACTACTGTCTGTAAAACCGAGTCACCTCATTGATGAAAAGAGTGAAAGCAGGGGGGTTAAAACACACCCCTGCCTTATACCCCTCCCGATCTTAAATTTGGTGGTACACTCCCCGTTAGAGCCATATCGAACGCTAGTACGTAACTTAACATAGAGTCGGGCCAAAAAAAAGACGATACCCTCGGGTGCCCCCATTTCAATCAATTTAGCCCAGAGAATTGCGTGGTCCACCATATCAAAAGCGCTGCTTAAATCTGCGAAGCAGAGGTAAATATGGCCCTTCTTGGCCTGGGTATATTTTCCGATCAAAAGTTTGAGATTTAAGCATTGCTCGATTGTCCCACGCCCTTTTCTGAACCCAAACTGACAGTTAGCTAGGATCCCGTTGGTTTCTGCCCATTCTTCCAGTCTGACCAGAAGTACACGGCTCAGAATTTTCACTGTGGAATCCAGTAGGGAAATTGGACGATAATTTTTCACATCCCCTCGGTCGCCTTTTTTAAAGATGGGAATAATAATTGATTCTTCCCAGGCTGGGGGTATCCCATGACAAACCGCTGCGTTAAAAACTTTAACCAGCAGTGGGCCCCATACCTCAGGGGCTGTCTTATAAACGTCAATGGGCACCCCATCAGGTCCTTGAGCCTTTCCCCCCTTACTAGCGCTGATACTGTCCATAACCTCAGTAATAGTAATGTTCAAAGGAACAGTGGGCCAACGATCCCTATTATTACCCAAGGCTTTATTAGAGTCAAAGATATTCGAGAAGTGGGAAATCCATGTTTCCATATTAACCACGGATGTTAGTTCTGGTACCTTCTCATCTTTGAGAAACGGGCAATTAACAGTAGCCCAAAATAGTGTACAATTTTTTGATTCTGCAGCCAGAGTCAATTTTTCCCAGGCTTCAAGCCGTAACTCCGCCTTCCTTCGCTTTAGTATTATCTTGTAATCTATTCTAAGCTGAGACACCTGACTCCTAACTCTAGGTTTGGCTGCCAGAGCCTCTTTGAGCTCTTTAAGCGCGATAGTACATGCATGGTCAAACCATCCCCTTCGTTGGTTGGGCTTAGACCCAGCTGTTTTAGTAAACTTATTGTCAATGATGGAATTAATTCTAATAAAATATTCAATAAAATCAACAGTGACGTCAGCATGCTCAAGGATCGCAGTGATTTCTAATAAGCAGCTATTTACAATTAAATCAGACGTCAATTCCGCTTTATCCCCTTTCCATCTTAACCTAGTACCGTTCGGTCTATGGGGTTCAATGTTAACAATAATACCCGATTCCGGTACAGGTTTTTCTTTCCAGAGCGTGGCTTCAATAGTGATACAGTTGTGGTCGCTAAGCATGATATCCACGACCCTAGGGGCCAAACCCTAGGGGATAAGGTTAGAAGACATACATATAAAATCTATAACAGTATTTGCCCCCCTACCTGAAAAAGGTGGGGATACTCTCCCCTAAATCCTTCTTCTCATTCTCCAATATTTCCATATCATGTGCTGCTAACAGATTATTCAAAGATTCCCCGTACATGTTATGTGGAAAATGGAGATCAGCGTCCCCAACACAATTGGTGACCCCACACGTACTTTGGTGGGAAAGGGGACAGACAGCAATGTTAAAATCCCCAGCCAAAATAAATTCAAAAATAACATTCGAGCCATCTATAATATCAGCCAGTGCACTCTCTAAGGCATTAACCACCAAGTGCCTGGTGCCGTCGAAAATGTTATTATAAAAATTGATTAGAAGGATATTTCTTCCCTCATCTTGTGACAACCATAACATTTGAGAGTGAGCCCCCACTGAAACATGTTTTTTAACGATTATAGGGATTTTAACAGAAATCAAAACCAAAAGCCCACCCTTGGCTCTACCAGAGGTTGATGCCATAGCGGGCAATTGGTAAGAAACAAAACCATTATAACCGTTAAAATTTTTGCACCAAGTTTCCTGGAGGCAAATAATATCAAATAGACCAACAAATTCTTTCCACCCCAAGCAGTCCTCTTTAGACAATAAACCCGCAACGTTCCAACTGGCGAGAAAACAACTAGGGGGCCCAGCGGATGATTGCAAGGTTTCGACAATAGTGGTAGTTGGACTAATACATTGATTGTCCAAGATATCATTAGGGTGAGTTACACTTAACCTTTCAGCTACATAGAGACCTTCAGTACACCCAACAGGTTCACCCACTGCACCACATATGGTACGGCAATCATAATGCTCACTTACAGTGACTGGGAGTCCTATAACATTTCCGTCTAACTCTCCACCACAGGGTATAGTATTTACTTCAGGCAACGAGGAGACCTGGTCAGAGTTCAGTCAATCGTTAGAATCTAAACCACTTAGGGGTTGGTAACGATTAGATGTTACCAACTCAAAACCACTGGACATACCAGCAGCACAGCCTCTTCTCCCCCCAAAGTCATGTGTGGGCTGGGCAAATAAATGTCTGTAAAAATACCCCAAAGGTCTAAGAGAAATTCCCTGATCATTCGGTGGGCGGGAGGTAGCTCTGATCAAAGAGGTGGTGGCAAGATGTGGGTTTTTAAAATTAACTATTACACAGTCGCCACTAATATTTTTATGTGATTTCCCTATCCAATTAGTTCTAGTGGTGGTTAGAATCTGATCGGACAGAGCTACTGGGAAACCACACTCTCGATTCAGCCAACCCACTGTTTTATTCTTCAGGGATTCATGTGTTTCCAGATTGCCATAAGGCCCTGACTCCCTGACTGGTGGAACGTTAGTCAGAACTGCCACATACGGGGCACAATCTGGGGGTAAGTCGGGTTGCGAATAACCATATCGCCTCGTCTTCTCTTTAGGTGGCCCTGGATTATCCACTGGAGCTATGGCAGTTGGGGTCTTTAAACACACCACAGGCACAGGGTTAGATACATCTTCAGTGACTGGACGTGATCCCTCTTCTAGAATCTTTGTGCTCTCCATTGTAGAACCAATAGCCCTTGAGCTAACTTCAGGGCTAACATTAGCCCCAGTATGTAAACTCAGAAGGCCTCCCAACCTCAGTACCTCCCCCGAGATGGTGTCTAGTTTGTCCATTAGGAGTTTGATAATTTTATCAAACTTTGCATCGATGATGCTAGTCAAAAGCTGTAGCTGTTCAGAGTCTAGTTTAATATGGGGATTATTAATAACAGCTGCAGGGCCACTTATATCTCTGTCAGGTGGTGGCTCCGCTCGTTTTTTATTATGTTCCCCCCCCCCGTTTTGGAATATTTGTCCTACCGATATTCCTCCCAGATCTTAGTACCCTCTGGGCTCTTGGAGCCGGGGAGTCAGATATTATTGTATCAAGAGGGGACTCGGGCGTGACCAGATTAGGCTCTAGTACTATAGGAGTAGCCGTAGTTGGGAGTAGAGGGAACTCAGAGTTGCAACTGGCATCGACTAAGGAAGTCGACAGGGATATAGGTGACTTGAGAGAGTTAGGTAAAGATACAGAGGGGGTCCCACGCCCCAATGAAAGTCGACGTTTTTGTTGATTTTATCTACTACTTTAACAAGATAATTATCGATAGTAGCTAGGGCTGGACGGGTGTTTACGTTGTTGCATTTAGACATGATAGATTCTCACAGGATTCTCACAACAAATATTAAAATCCGAGAAGCCTTAATGAAGGACAGGGAGAAATTCCCTTATACAGTTAAAATATTAAGCAGGGGACACAGGGCACGACTGAGGGAGTGCAAAAACAGTCTCGTTTACCAACAGCAAAGTCGTCTACCTTAAATGTCCAGAGCTTGTCCCAGAAGCAGGGTCCGTGGCCCTGCCCTGTCTCGGACGGTCACAGGCGGCCCGCCCTTTGCCCGGGCCTAGCCCGGCGCCACCTGCGCGCGTCCTGTGGGGCGGGGGGCGTTCGGTCGTCTTATGGCACCTCCGGGCGTGTGGTGATGCGTCACGCCCTCCCTAGGGCTGCTGGGAGCAGTAGTCCGCTGGCCGGGACTACTGCCTACGCTGGGCGGTGAGGAGTGAGCAAAGCAATCGCCTGGTGCCGTTTCCCTCACGGCGGCGTCAGGCTCCAGGCTCCGAAAATAGTCCCCCAGGAGCGCTCGGCGCTCGGTCGTCTTATGGCGCCTCCGGGCGCGTGGTGATGCGTCACGCCCTCCCTAGGGCTGCTGGGAGCAGTAGTCCGCTGGCCAGGACTACTGCGTGCGCTGGGCGGTGAGGCGGTGAGGAGTAAGCAAAGCAATCGCCTGGTGCCGTTTCCCTCACGGCGGGGTCAGGCTCCAGGCTCCGAAAAGAGTCCCCCAAGAGCGCTCGGCGCTCGGTCGTCTTATGGCGCCTCCAGGCGCGTGGTGATGCGTCACGCCCTCCCTAGGGCTGCCGGGAGCACTAGTCCGCTGGCCGGGACTACTGTGTGCGCTGGGCGGTGAGGAGTGAGCAAAGCAATTGCCTGGTGCCGTTTCCCTCATGGCGGCGTCAGGCTCCAGGCTCCGAAAAGAGTCCCCCAAGGATTGTCAAATACAGACTTCTGGGGCTGATACTTGTAGTCCTGATACATTTCTTCTTCAGCTAGAGCTTGTTCGTCAAACTTAAGGATAGTAAATACATCCAGTTTCTCTTTTGTTTTATTTTTAGAACATTATTATCTATACTACTATTATAAAGAGAGAACAGAAACCTTTTGGCAAGGTAAACTCGGGAACCACAGCGCCAATCCACACACCCAATACATTGTTGTAATCCTCAGGGTGTGTAGATGGACATAGGCTGCATAACATTTTAAAAAAACGTAAATTAAAAAATTAAACTTTAAAAACAAAGTAGTCCCCTAAAAGTAGCGCCGGCCGTGACGTAGCGCTGGCCGTGACCTAGGGATGTCCGCAACGTGCCTGATGACGACAGGCGGGGAGGAGGGTGACGACCAGCGAGGAGTGGCGGTGAAGTCCGGAGCGCGGGGAAGAGCGGCAGCTCAGGTAAGGCAAAGGCAAAGGCGAGGCGGGAGGCGGGAGGTGGAGGCGAGAGGCGGGAGGCGGGAGGGAGGCGGGAGGCGGTCTGGGCAATGTCGGGGCGGGCAGGGGCTGGGGCGGGAGTGCACTCAAGCCTGAAATGTTGCCCCCAGCCCCCTTCTGCCCCGGGCAACGCTGCCGCAATCCGGAAATGCTGCCCCCAGCCCCCTTCTGCCCCAGGCAACACTGGAATGGGCTGCTAGTACAGTTCTATAATACAAGTATATTATTAAGCACATATGTATATATACAAAATATGAATCTTTTTCCATGCCAAACAGTACACATTCATGTTCTGTGCATATTGGCAGGAGCATAATTATAACAATACGCATATAAACAGGTCATTACCAACTACAAACGGATGGGGTTGTTTAACGTTGACACTGACCTTTCCAATTAAAGAGAATTATCTACTCTCAAATACCATTGTTTCCCCACTCATAAGGGGCTAAACTTCTACAACTTTTAAGCGATCCTATATTCCGTCACCTTATGGCGTCCTGGTGTTTCCTTTTTCTTGCATTTTAATTAAGTTTACATCCCACTCATCTCATCGCTGTCAGGTTTTGGCAGGAGTAGCCAGCAGGGTCATTTTAGTTTTTTTTCAAAATCACTCATTTGCATAGTTCCAACAACCATCCTGTAATCGGAGGAGCATCAGCACTCTTACATTGCATCGCAATCTGTCAGTCAATTTGAGTCCCACATCTGCAGTTTACACTTTTGTTTACCTTTTCGTTCTTAGTAAGAGACCGGCCGGATACTGTAGGCACCATATCTAGTCCGAGATAAGTGATCTCATGTATATGTTAAAAAATCGTGTTCCAGTAAAGCCTGAGGCTTTTCATTACCAAACATGTGTAGAGTGTCTGCCTTATTCATCCAACACCTAGGACAAGTGGGCAGTGAATTCCTAAACAATCTATGTAGTTTCGTGACTTAGTTAGGCCCATGAAGAAACAACAACACCTTTCACCATGTACATATTTCTTAAGTTACTTTCCCTTTCACACAATAACCTTTTACACACATTTGCCTGCGTGACAATGCTGGATTAGTATCTCCAAAACTGCTTTGCTTACAGATTCCAGTTCGCAAGACCACTATCACAACTCCCTGAACACCATGTACAAGGCATCGACACACACTGTGCAAATGTCATTCTATTTTTCATCCACGAGGCGACATGACTATCTACAGACCATAACAATGCTGGCATACCGGAGGACTTGCAAGTATGCTTTTCATTATAAATAAACAAGCATATCCGGGTTAAGGCAGAGGATAGCTTTTATGTCATTGCGGGGTCTCTACACACTGAAGCTTTGGCCCAACAGCTTGCTCATATCTCTGCGAAGGGTCTCCAGCTCATGACCAAGACGGGGACTTACCTTCTTTCCTTTCAGGTAACTAGGGTTGGATCATCCAGTATGGGATCGGATTACGCCAAATTTCTATATTGTTTTATATGCTTGCATATATACATTGCCTTAACACAATGGAGCTACTTTTTATTACTGTTCATTGTCCTAGTGCTTCTAATAACTTCCGTTTCCTACTGTCTATTGATCATTGCAGCAAATATATTTTATACAAGAATCACGTTGGTTCAATAATCATTGAAAACGTCTCACTGTGGGGGTGTGTGGCCAACCACCAAGCAAGATGCTCAGTTGCCCACGTAGCAGAGGGGATTCGGGCCAAACGCGCCGGTCAGAGCTAAAATCCACATATTTATCCGCATGGAGAACCGTTATAATTATCAAAAATTGCATTGGAACCTGCATGGAATAATCTGATCGAGAAACTAAGGCAATCGGGCAAAGGGGAGCGGAGATCGGCCCAACTACGTTCGGCATAGGCCTCATAGCGTAGTCTGCGAAGAGAAGGAGGGACGCCGTGGCAATCGAGGCAACGCCGGAAGGCCGCGATCATCGGGGCGAACATCCTGAAACTAGCCCCGACTGAGATCTGCATCAAGGTACTCCGACCGTCCATGGGCTGACCTGGCCCCCACGCGTAGGTTTTGGCAAAGGCGCAAGTGATCCGAAGGTAATGTAATAATGCGAGGGCCCTAGGCCCGCATTGCTAAGAATGATAGACGCAGACTCAGGTTATGTAGTTAATCAACTGGCCCTGAGCACGTGCTCTCAGCCCCTTTTATTTGCAGGGTCATCTGACTGATGACGCCTGTGGTGGGTGGGTGTTCAGTGTGTGACAAACATGCTGAACACTAGAACGTATCTCTACGATACTACATCCCTCCCAAACTTTAGTGAAGGTCCAAACAAAATGAAGTCCGAACCTGTGGGAGAAAAATACAAAATTGCAAAACAAACATAACTCGACGTGGACGACTTCCACATAGTCTCTTCACTGCTGGTCATCTGCCGGCGAGGGCGTCCTTGCAGCCGGGACCATTAGTTCTCCTTGGCACCATGTTCTGGTGCCCTGTGGCCGTGCTCCTTTGTGTACTTGCGCCGTGGAAGTATGCTTTCCAGTTCCTTTATTCTGACACCACAGATGGTGAAAAAATGCAGATGGAATGATGTTGGACCATTGGCGTTCTGCTGTCCACTGTATACTCCTGGTTGAGGTGTTTTCTCCAACTGGTGGCGGTCTTTGACAGGGTCTACAGTTGCAGGGTATCACTCTCACCGATACCCTTCTCTCGTGGGTGTCCCCTCTCACTGGACAACCCGGAAGCCCTTCGCTGCCAGGCTTCCACTGGACCGGTGGGCTGCCGCCTTGTCGCTCCAAGCACGTTGGAGGAGTCGCTACGGGTCCCTTCTCCGTGTCCAAAGCTCCACCTGAAAAGGGTGTTGTTGGCACTTGTCCTGTCGCATGCTACCATTGTTCTCCCTGGACCTTCAGAGCAAGCTTCAACGGTCCATCTCTTGTTTTGGGATCCGCTGCCACCGGTCCCTGAGGCCTCTGCCCCTGGATATCCACGGTTCTGTGTCTGTTCCATCACAAAGGTAGTTGTTACTAACGGACTGGCCTGCTCGCCTCTGTCGTTCCCGGGTGATCTTCGGGTTGCATGTAGATGTGTGCTCCCAGTGGTGCTGATACTTTTCAGGCGCTGTGTTTGGATGTCCGTGCATCTTTTCACTTTCCCCATCGGGTGTTCCCCCTTTCTGGTGTGTGTTGTTGTGTTCCATCATGCACCCTTCTGTGCTCTTCTCCTCTCCTCTTCGGGTGTTCTCCTTCTGGTGTGTGTTGTGTCGAACTGTAATGCACAGCTCTTTGCTCTTCTCCTTTCCTCTCGTCTCCTTTCGTCGTGGCACTCAGGATTGGTCTTCTCTTTCCTCCTTCGCGACTCGGTCCTCTCTTCTACCTGGTTGTTCGCTCTGACCCGACTTCTCCGTGCAGCGTGCACTCCACACGTTTCCCCCTGGTCTTGTTGAAGCACTTGGACACGGTCTTCACTTCGCACTGTGACTGGACCTGTCGCGCGACCTTCTCACGCCTGATTCCTTAAGACTTCAAGTGGATGTTGTTAGACTTCGCTTCAGTCTTCTTCCTGGACATCTCCTCCATTTCCTCTTTCACAGATGTCTTCTCCGTTCTTTTCTTTTGTCAGATGTCTTTGTCTGGTCTCTTCGCTTACTGATTCCTTCTTCCATGCAACCAGCGGGGTGGTCGGCTTTTCCCTTCTTGCGACCAACTGGGTGGTCGGCGTCTTCCTTGCGACCAGCGGAGTGGTCGGCTGATTCAGTCTTGTGAATCTTCATGCTTCTGATGGTCAGCGCAACTGCGCCATCTTCTCTTCACAGTTGCAGTGCTTCGTCGCGCTTCTGACTGCGCTCTCCTGTCTGCGTCCTTGGGCACACTTGCTGCGCGCTCTTGTGAGTCTTCTATTCCTGGATCTGTAGCTGCCGTTCCTGTGCTGCTACGCCTTTGTTGGTGCTGGGTTCTTGAAACACTCTGGTGTTTCTGGCGGTGCTCCTGCCTTTTCCTGCGCTGCAGAGATGACCTGTGGCCACCAGGTACCTCTGCGCCTCTTGTTCTTCTGTGTTCAGGGTTCCCTTCCAGCTGGTAGTCTTGTCACGGTCGTTGGGTTCTGCAGTTCCTGTGCTGCCTTTATTTATTTATTTATGAATTTTGTAGAGCGCACGGCTACCCCCAATGGGGGTGTCCCGGCGCTAAAAACTGATTGGCAGAAAAGAGAGAAAGTAGACTACACAGATACAAAAAGCCAAGTCTTCAGGCGTCTACGGAAAATCACTTCAGATGGGGCAAATCTAAGATCAATAGGAAGACTGTTCCAGTATTTGGCTGCAAGGACGGCAAAAGCTCTGCCGCCCATTCTTGTACGACGGAATCTAGGCACATACATTAGGCGCAGATTGTTAGAGCGGAGATCCCTGACCGAGTAAGACAACCTCAGTCTTTTTCTTAAGTAGTCTGGGCCAGTTCCATTCAACGCTCGAAAGGCAAAAATGAGCGTTTTGAACTTAATTCGGTTAGCTATGGGCAACCAATGAAGCTCTTTGCGAAAAGCCGAGATCGAATGTCTATAGGGAATGTTACCAATCAATCTTGCAGCCGCGTTCTGCACCACCTGGAGACGTTCAATTTGGTACAGAGGAGCCCCTGCATAAAGACTGTTCGCGTAATCCAGGTGGGAGGTAATTAAGGCCTGGGTGACAGTTCTACGTGCATCCATGGGTAAAAAAGGGAAAATCTTCCTCATCCTTTTTAATTTGCCATAGCAAATCGACGTGACCTTATTGATTTGGGGGCTGCAGGATAGAGTATCATCGAATATGAACCCCAGGTTACGGGCAGAGTGAACCGGGGTTGGCGGAGGGTTGAGAATCGTAGGCCACCATAGAGAAGGTGGAATGGTCATTTTTTGATTAAAGAACAAAACCTCCGTTTTATCGGTGTTTAATTGCAGATGGTTAGTGGACATCCAGGAGCAAATTTCGCCAAGACAGTGGCGAAAACTGGAGAGGCTGGAGTCAGAGTGATCGCTGAAAGAGAATATAAGCTGAGTATCATCAGCATACGAGATCACTCTGACTCCGCAAGCCTCTATTACCTTAGCCAACGGGGCAAGGTACACATTAAAGAACAGGGGGCTTAACGCTGAGCCCTGTGGGACTCCGCGGACCAGAGGTTTGCATTCTGATTCAAAAGGTCTCAGAAGAACCCTCTGCGATCGCCCTTGGAGGAAGGAACCCAGCCATGTTAAGGCAACGCCACTCACTCCAATCTGCTTCATACGGTCCAGGAGGATTTTATGGGACACCGTATCGAAAGCGGCGGACAGGTCGAGGAGGACCAGCATGGCCTCCTCGCCCTTGTCCACACACTCTCGCACAGTTTCTGACACTTCAAGCAGTGCGGTCTCAGTACTGAAACCCGCACGGAAACCGGACTGAGAATCATGCAAAAGAGAGTAAGTCTCCAGGTATTCCGCTAGTTGAAGTTGGACTGCCTTTTCCAAAACCTTAGCAGGTTTGGGAAGCAGAGAGATAGGCCGATAATTACTAAATTGTGTAGGATCGGCATCAGCCTTCTTCAAAATGGGTACCAGCAGAGCTTCCTTCCAGACTAAAGGGAACTGGCCTAGTTGTAAAGAGGCGTTCCAAATGGAAATAAGAGGGTCTAACAGTAAAGTGGCCAACTCACTCATGATTTTTGGGGGGACCGGGTCCAAAGGGGAACCTGATTTGCACTGTAATAGTAGTTTATGTGCAAGATTAGGAGTGAGGTCCTTGAAAACAGCTAAAGTAGGAACAATGTCCTGGTTCATTGAAACCGGGATAAGGGAGAGGTCCAGATTACCAGCTAGAGGAAAAGAGGCAGCAATTTTATCGATTTTTTCTTGAAAGAAGTCTGATAGTCCGTTACAAAGAGACTGACTAGCAGGATTAATAGGTGTCATAGCAGGGGGTTTGACAAAGTCCTTGACAATATTAAACAGTGTTTTAGCCGAATTGTCTGCGTCTTTAATTTGTGAGGTGAAAAACTCTTTCATGGCTAATTTTCTTGATTTAGTGAAATTCCTAAGGGCCATTCTATAGATAGTTTTTGCCTCAGGGTCGTACGTAAGTCTCCATTTACGTTCGAGTTTTTTACAATGGCTTTTTTCTTTACGTAAGGCATCTGAAAACCAGGGAGCAGAAGGGCGAGCTCTAGCAGATGACATCGTTATACAAGGGGCAATTTCATCGATCGCCGCCAATAGAGTAGTGTTAAACTTAGTAACACAGGTATCAATATTTCCTAAGCTTAACTCAAGAGGGCAACTGAATATTGGCTCTAGGGAAGTACAGGTGACCTTATGCCATTTTCTTCTCTGGCCTGGCCCTGGTTTCACCGGGATGGGAGCCTGCGGGATGGGAATGTCAAACGCAAGCAAGAAGTGATCAGACCATGTAAGGGGAAGAGAAGGGTGCGTACTAGTCCCTGGGAGGTTGGAAAAAATAAGGTCTAGCGTGTGGCCGGCTACATGCGTCGGACCATGAATGAGTTGCGTCAGACTCAGGCTCTGGCCTTTCACATTGGACACTCTCCAGTTGTCTTTGCCAGGTTGGGCTTACTGTCTGTGCTCTGATCCCTGCACAGGTGCCGCTGGTCCTCTGTGGGCATGGATGCTTTGAGACTGTCTCTTTTGTGTATGCCCCTGTGCTCTCTTTCCCTTTCCTGGAGGGAGTTAGTTGCTTCTCCAGTGGTGCTTCTGGGCTGCAACAGTTACCTTCTTGCCGGCACACTGTTGCCCACTAACTCCTGCCATTCAGTGCAGTCCTTACTGTGTACTCACTCGGTCCTCTGGTGCTGTTCTGTTGCACTTTCTTTGAGCAGTGGTGCGTTGTTGCAACCGGCCACTAGGTGGCGGTGTTATCATTTTCTTTACCTTGACTCATCGCCAGTCTTTCACCGATGCAGGTCTGTGCTCCATGGTGTGTGCTGCTATTGGGGAAAGAGCGCCTCCATCGACTGACCTGGCTGACCCCTACGCTCTCCAGCTGCCCTGCATCGGGACCACAGTAGGTGCCTTGAACCTTCAGTATTTAGTGGTCTAGTGGGCTGTGCGTCAGGCTCACGCTGTAGTGTGGCGGCGGGGGGGGGGGGGAGAAGGGCACAGATACCGGGGTTCCCGTTCCTGCGGTTGGGCTCCGCTTTGTAAAGTTATGCCTGTCAGCTCTCTACACGCTGCAGGCCTTTCACTGATGCCTCTTGTGCCCCTGAAGTGTTCACACAGGCCCTAGGAGCTCTACGCTCTCTGCGGGCCTCGCCTTGCGGCCGCTTTGCTCCCGCAGCCTCTCCTGCTGCCCCCATTGCGGGCGGGTCGGGCACTCTCGTCACCGCAGGGTGAGGGATGGGCACTGCTTCCCCCATGCTTTAGCGGTGCTTCACTCAGCCACGGGCCGCAAACTGTCCACCTCCTTGCTCTCCCCGCCCGCAGCAGCCTCAGTTCACACGCTGCGCGGGCGGGGGAGGGTCGGCGCTGCTGCAGAAACCTGGGTCCGCTCCATTCAGGCAGTCTCAAAGGGAAGGCATGGTGGATCTTAGCGGGGACTCGGGCAAACGCTATTTCCCCTCCTGCGCCCTCTCACATCCCGGGCGCAGCGGCAGCGACATACAATTTATTCCTCTGCCCGGGGGAGAGAGAGGTCAGTCCGTACTTTTGCCCTGCCACCGCAGCAGTCTCATGCTCACACGCTGCGCGGCAGGGACGGGGGTTGCTGCTGGCGAGCCGCGGGCGGGCTCCGCCTTCTCATTGTCGGTGGCAGTGTATTGTCAGCCGCTGCGGTGGGGTAGGCTACCACTGGCCTTGCTTCACGGGGGTTTTGCCTCAGCCACATTCAGCCCCGCATCCCCGAGCACGGACTCACCTCTTGCCCGGCGGGCTTTGCGACCGATGCGGGTGGGCTCCGCTCGGTTCGTTCATCAGTCGGCTTCTGTGGGTTGGTGGCAGGGCACGCCACCCACTCTTCATTCGCAGCGCAGGCGATCAGAGGTGAGGGCCGGCGTCTAGCAGTCCGGCCCGCCTGTTCCTTCTTCTCCGCCACGGGCCCTATCTCGCCATTTCCGCAGCCAGTGCGGGTGGGCTCTGCACGGCCTCCTCATCGGTGGGGGTCACTCGGTTGCAGCCAACGCGGGTGGGCACCACTTGGACTGCACTTCCTCCCAGGGCACTGCACTGCTGCCTCATAAGGTGCGGGGTAGGTTCCCGGTCACCTCAGGTCGCACTGCGGGGCTCCGTCCTGCCCGCAGGCTTCTCGGCGCGTCGCGCCTCAGTACCGGGAGTGCCCTCTGCGCGGGCAGCTCTCTCCCCCCTTTTTCCACCGGCGAACAGTGTCTGCACACGCGGGAAAGACCTGCCTCATCACCATTGTAATAATGCGAGGGCCCTAGGCCCACATTGCTAAGAATGATGGACGCAGACACAGGTTATGTAGTTAATCAACTGGCCCTGAGCACGTGCGCTCAGCCCCTTTTATTTGCAGGGTCATCTGACTGATGACGCCAGTGGTGGGTGGGTGTTCAGTGTGTGACAAACATGCTGAACACTAGAACGTATCTCTACGATACTACAGGTAACACCAGCAATGCGCAGAGAACACCGGGGCGCAGCTGCGACAGGGTATCGTACTTCGATGGTCGCCTCCCGAACTCATCTGCAGAGAACAAGCCCGGGTGCGCGAGGCACTCACAGCCATCGCTATGTACTGATGCCCCCCAGAGGAACCTGGCATCGAAAAAGAGCTTTGGCGGGCATTTCAAGCTACGGCCTAAAGCGTCTGAGATAGTAGCAGACTCTGTCAGCGGCCCCCGCGAAATCGCCTGCAAATACCCAGAGTGCCTCAATTGAATGTCAGTACACTGCTTCGGCAGTTGGAAAATAACTTTATTGTTATGGCCACTGCGGTCCCCCCACATCCAACAGAATAACATCTGAATAATATTTTGGCGCATAACCATAGGGGAACCAGGACAAGACGTTTCTTTGCCGCCGAAGGTGCACCCTTAACCGTGACATATCCATGTTAGCTTGAGACAAACGGGCAAGGCACTGGGCAGTTGAAGGCGGCTTAGTAATTGTGGTGCAGGACCGAAGACTGCAGACATCACAACTCTGGCAAAAGACATGATCTAAGCGCATTAACCACAACGATACAGAGGAGCTGTGAGAAGGGCCCGCCGGAGTGTCAGCGGATGGGGTCGGAAGCATCCCAGGAGCAGAGAAGAGTTATATATGTTGTGTAAACGGTGAAGTATAGAGTGTCGTGCCTTCCCCTATTGACAATGCCAAAATCTACTGGGGCCCAAGATGGCTGGAGGGAGAAGCGGTAAAGTGGCCATGCAAGCCAAATTAGACAAATATGCCTGGCAAAGGGAACTAGGCCCTAAAGAGAAAGCAGAGGAGGAACTACCAGAAAAGCAACAAGTGACGGATGACTCGTCAGAAGTGACCCTCCAAGACATAATGACGGCTATCACAATGGTGAGAATATCGCTTGAAACTAGAATTGATGCTGCCTCCACTGAGGTTTCTCTAATACAGGCTGATATGCGGATTATGAACACTAGATTTAATGAAGTGAAATCTATCACCAGCTCCCTAGTCAAAGACACTTCAATGCTAAAAAAGCAAGTGTCTGACCTGCAGGCCTGTAATGAAAAGATGGCTGAACAACTTGATGAATATGAAGAGAGGTCTTTACGAAATAATATACACATTCTCATAGTGCTGGAACGTGCAGTAGGGCAAGCATTTGTCGAGCAGCTGGTCACTACCCACTTGCAGCCTACCAGGCTATCAAAATTCTTCACGGTTGAATGGGCATACTGAGTGCCAGGAGGCAGACCCAAACCCGGAGCACCTCCAAGACCGATTGTGGCATGAATTTTCAACTATAGAGACAGAGATGTCATATTACAGACGACCTGGATGCGCCACCTGTTGCATTTAGGAATAGTAATGTGACTTTTTTTTCCTGATTTCATGCTCAAAGTCCAGCGCCAACGACGTAGCTTCCTTGAGCTAAAGAAGGCCATGCGTGAAAGGGGAGTCAAATAAGCAATGCTCTTCCCAGCCAAAGGGGCAGATTTATGAAGGCCTTGCGCCGCCGGTGCGTCACTTTTTCCCATGTTAAAAATGACGCACCGGCGGCGCAAGGCCTTCATAAATCTGCCCCGCGTGTGGAAGCAGAAGGAAAAGTCTGGGTCGTTGCTACCCCTGATGAACCTTGGTACTCGTTCGAAGCATGGCGAACTGTGAGGAAGAGGAATTATCAATGTATACGGTACGGACTGGGGAAATCTCGTGCTGAGCAAGACGCAGGTACTGAAATTGACGGCACTCCACTGGCCGATAACACCCCAAAGTAGCTACACTGCACTTTATGCTGTCATAGGTTGAAGATTAGATGCACTCTGCCTTTTCGGCCTCAGTGAAATTCACCTCCCACAGTGGACATACAAGTAAGTTATTGAACAGTACATGGTCTATTTCCTCACAGAGAACTGGGGAGTAGAAATATTAAGGGACAGACCAGGTCTCCAAGGAAGTGCTTATATTGACAAGGTTTTCTGAATACCATTTGATGCCAAACCGGTGGGCGGCTGGTACACGCACCAATAGTTTCAGGGGTGGGTGATAGGTGCTCTGCAGATTTGGGGAGGCAGGAGGTTCTAATAAAACCATGCAGGGTGTGGGTGTGAGATGTTGGGGGGTGGGATTTCTGTCAGCAAGTAAATCTGGATTGTGGGAGGCCTGAATGGATCCATTTTATTAAACACACTGTTATTCTAATTGGAAATGGGACCACTTTTGAAGCAATGATTTAAATTGTTGTCTTGGAATGTAAATAGCTTGGGCGATAAACTAAAGAGAGGTATAGTGTTGGAATATGTTAAATGATATTCGCCCAACGTCATTTTACTCCAGGAGACACACTTGTTGGGGAATGCCTGCAAGGCATTGACCAGATGGGGCTTTCGGTTTGTGGCACATTCCGCGTTTGTTACTGATTCTCGAGGAGTGGGTATAATGATGCATAGAAGTTTCCAGTTGGCCATTAACCGCACATGGACGGATAACCTGGGTAGATTCTTAGTGGTCTCGGGATGATGGGAGGGTCGCATATTAAACCTAGTGTTAGTGTATATACTGCCCGGCCTCCATACCTCATCCTTTAGAGACATGGGCGATCTCCTGCTGGCTCTACTGGAGGGGAGACTCCTTGTTGGGGTAGATTTCAATTCAAATTGTTTCGTATTGTCTCGATCACTGGCCCCCAAAAAGCTTGCTGCCTTTCCGTACACAGATCCCCAATTTCATGGAAGCAATGGGACTCCTTGATATTTGGATGGCGTGGCTTCCCTTAGAGCAGCAATACACATTTTACTCAGGTGCCCACCACAGCATGTCTAGAATAGATTATATAATCACACCAGAAGCTGGGCTAGAGCAGGTCGCTGAAGTAAGACACCTAGCTAGGGGAATACCGGATCATTCACCTATCTGGGCCCTGATAGAAGTAGAACAGCCACAGATTGGAAGGGTGGCCCCAATAAATCCTTGGTATCTAAAGGTTTCCTTAATAAAAGAAAAAATAGTGCGAGAAACGAATCTTTACTTCAATGAAAATGAAGACTTGGTAGAATCTACGCAGACACTGTAGGAGGCCTTTATAACTATACTCAGGGGCTATGCTGTCTCCCTGATCGCAGGCAGCAAGAAAGAAAAGCAGGTAGCACTGCCAAGTATTGAGGCAGCGAAACGAACACAGATGAAGTTAGGCATTCCCTGAAAAAAGACAAAAGAATATGTGGCCCGAGCCACGGATGTTGCCAAAGCAAAACACAGGGCAACACTCAGCAGAATTTACAAGGTAGGTGACAAGGCCGGGAAACTATTGGCCTGGTTAGACCGCAGAGAACAAGCTAATAGAGTGGTAGAGGAACTTAGGGATGAACTTAACATAACATATACTAAGCCACAAGAAATTGTGAATGCATTTGGCAACTACTACGACCAGATCTATAGATCCCAAACGACTTATACGGGAGAGGACGCAGATGCATTCCTGAAAGACATCTCCCTGCCCGTGCTCTCTGATGAAGATTGTGACGAATTAGAACAGGAGTTAGCTGCTGCAGAGATCGAAAAAGCAGTACAAGATTTGAGGACGGGCAAGGCAGTGGGCCCAAATGGCTTGCCTATTGAACTGTACAAACTTGCCCCTAGCAGGCTGCGCCCTATCTGGCGACTATGCTTAAGGAGAGCCGAGAGGTGGGAGTACTCCCAGTAGATCAGAAGTAAGCAACCATAGTGGTTATCCACAAAAACGGAAAACCTAGGAAAAAATGCTGTTCTTATAGACCGATATCACTGCTTAATGCAGAAGTTAAAATCCTAGCAAAAAAAACTGGCCACCTGCCTGCTACAAGTGGATACCAAATTGGCGCACACAGATCAGTCTGGCTTTATGCCAGCCAGAAATACTTCTCTTAACTTACGACGACTTCACAGAGTTATAGATAGAGCGAATACAATACGTGAAGACTCGGTGGTGGTATCTCTCGATGCCGCTATGGCGTTTGACACGATTGAATGGCCCTACATGTTTTCAGTATTAAAGAATTTGGGATTTGGCACGAGTTTTCTGAGCTGGGTTCAGTTACTGTATAAAAACTCACTGGCCCAAGTAGTGGTCAACAACCGAAGGTACCCGGTGTTCGCACTCGGGAGGGGAACCAGACAGAGCTGCCCCCTTTCCCCCTTTCCCCATTGCTCTTTGCACTGAAGCTAGAGCCGTTAGCAATGTGGATAAGAAAAGATCCTATTATTAGGGGACTAAAATGAGCTGAGAAATGGGAGGATCGTATTTCGCTATATGTTGACGACATTTTGTTATATCTGGTGTCACCCCGTACTTCCCTGAATAGAGCAATGTATATCTTTATAGCATTTGGGAAATGCTCTGTCTATAGCATAAATTGGTCCAAATCGGTCATCTATGTTCTGTGTGGTAAAGCGCCTGCACTGCCACTGGGTATCAATATTAGTGAAGCCAAAATAGAGTTTAAGTGTCTGGGGATCTCTGTTTCTAAGGATCCTACCCTTTTTTATGAACAAAGTCTCTTTCCCCTGCTACAAAGACCAAGATCTGATGTCAAACATTGGAAATCTCTCCCGCTGTCCCTGTTGGGGTGTGCGGCCTTATTCAAGATGATGGCCCTATCACGTTTTTTTATACGTATTGCAAAACTCGCCTCGTCAGTTGGGGCAGACTATTTCAAATCCATAGATGGAGCCCAGAGGGATCTCCTGTTGGGAGGGAAACCACCCAGGATATCCATTCAAAAACTCACACGTGGGTGGTATGATGGGGGGATTGCGCTCCATGATATCAAAAGATACCACTGGGCTGCACAGCTAACAGCAATTAATCAGTGCATTTACTTGCCCCCGGGAGACCCTGAATATCAAATGGACAGGTGGCTGCTTCCAGGAGGCAATTTTACAAGGGTATTATACACCAATCCCACTAAATTGAAACTGAAGGGCCCCACGATGCATGCGGTACAGGCATGGCATGTGGCTATGAAAAGCTTGGCTTGGGAGTGTAAAATAACACGTGCTACGCCTCTGTGGGACACAGATGTCTTTGGCAACCTCAGGAAAACCAAGGGCTTCGACCAATGGGATTTGATCAGCATATTCAAGGTTGGAGATCTGTGGAAGGTGGGAGACATAGTCACCTTTTCCCAATTACAAGAGGAGTATGACCTTGCCAACACAGAATATTTTTAAGTTACGCGCAGATTACACATGCACTACAGAAAGCAATAGTTAGGGTAGAGATGCCACCAGAATTCTCCCCGCTAGAAGACAGAATCCTAGACGAGTACATGCCAGAGAAAGCCATTACTTTGACTTATGGGAAACTACTCAATAATCTGTCTGATCCCCTTCTCCGGCTTAGAGCTCAGTGGGAGCACGACGTGGCGGGGCTAGAGGACGAAGAATGGCTTGAGGCACTGGCTTCCCCCAAGGAGGTAGCTACCTCATCTAGGTTGAAACTGATACAACTGAAGGTGCTTCACAGAATCTATCTTGCGGGCCCTGCAATGTTAAAGATGGGCTATAAAATGGAACCAGGATGCATGAGAAGGTGTGGACAGGAGGGAACCTTTGTTCATGTACTCTGGGAATGTGCATATATACAGTCTGAGGTTACAAAACGTATGGCAGAGGTGATGGGATGTGAGATTGACTACAGTATGAAGCTATGCCTCCTGAATATATGCTCATTGCACCATCAGGATTCAAGCAAGCCGGGCCGAAGACGGCTGAAATGCCAGAAACCGGTCCCCGGAAGCTTGTTTCCTTCCCAGTGTAAGAATTGGCTTTTGTAGTCTGGTCTGCCCTGTTCCCATGATGCACTGGGCCAGGGACAGACTAATTTGCATACAGCCAGGTTCTGAAACTGGGATGGTGCAATGAGATAAAAAACGGTGTTGGATTTAGCCCTGATCTCTTGACTGGGTGAGAGTATTCTGCTTAATTCAGAGACTCTGTCCATCACCACCCCTTGTTGTAATTATTTTTGTCCACCCTAAGCGTGGAAGGGTATACTCAGATGTGAGTCCCTTGCTCATTGCACCATCAGGATTCAAGCAAGCCGGGCCGAAGACGGCTGAAATGCCAGAAACCGGTCCCCGGAAGCTTGTTTCCTTCCCAGTGTAAGAATTGGCTTTTGTAGTCTGGTCTGCCCTGTTCCCATGATGCACTGGGCCAGGGACAGACTAATTTGCATACAGCCAGGTTCTGAAACTGGGATGGTGCAATGAGCTAAAAAACGGTGTTGGATTTAGCCCTGATCTCTTGACTGGGTGAGAGTATTCTGCTTAATTCAGAGACTCTGTCCATCACCACCCCTTGTTGTAAATATTTTTGTCCACCATAAGCGTGGAAGGGTATACTCAGATGTGAGTCCCTTGCTCATTGCACCATCAGGATTCAAGCAAGCCGGGCCAAAGACGGCTGAAATGCCAGAAACCGGTCCCCGGAAGCTTGTTTCCTTCCCAGTGTAAGAATTGGCTTTTGTAGTCTGGTCTGCCCTGTTCCCATGATGCACTGGGCCAGGGACAGACTAATTTGCATACAGCCAGGTTCTGAAACTGGGATGGTGCAATGAGCTAAAAAACGGTGTTGGATTTAGCCCTGATCTCTTGACTGGGTGAGAGTATTCTGCTTAATTCAGAGACTCTGTCCATCACCACCCCTTGTTGTAAATATTTTTGTCCACCCTAAGCGTGGACGGGTATACTCAGATGTGAGTCCCTTGCTCATTGCACCATCAGGATTCAAGCAAGCCGGGCCGAAGACGGCTGAAATGCCAGAAACCGGTCCCCGCAAGCTTGTTTCCTTCCCAGTGTAAGAATTGGCTTTTGTAGTCTGGTCTGCCCTGTTCCCATGATGCACTGGGCCAGGGACAGACTAATTTGCATACAGCCAGGTTCTGAAACTGGGATGGTGCAATGAGCTAAAAAACGGTGTTGGATTTAGCCCTGATCTCTTGACTGGGTGAGAGTATTCTGCTTAATTCAGAGACTCTGTCCATCACCACCCCTTGTTGTAAATATTTTTGTCCACCCTAAGCATGGAAGGGTATACTCAGATGTGAGTCCCTTGCTCATTGCACCATTAGGATTCAAGCAAGCCGGGCCGAAGACGGCTGAAATGCCAGAAACCGGTCCCCGGAAGCTTGTTTCCTTCCCAGTGTAAGAATTGGCTTTTGTAGTCTGGTCTGCCCTGTTCCCATGATGCACTGGGCCAGGGACAGACTAATTTGCATACAGCCCGGTTCTGAAACTGGGATGGTGCAATGAGCTAAAAAACGGTGTTGGATTTAGCCCTGATCTCTTGACTGGGTGAGAGTATTCTGCTTAATTCAGAGACTCTGTCCATCACCACCCCTTGTTGTAAATATTTTTGTCCACCCTAAGCGTGGAAGGGTATACTCAGATGTGAGTCCCTTGCTCATTGCACCATCAGGATTCAAGCAAGCCGGGCCGAAGACGGCTGAAATGCCAGAAACCGGTCCCCGGAAGCTTGTTTCCTTCCCAGTGTAAGAATTGGCTTTTGTAGTCTGGTCTGCCCTGTTCCCATGATGCACTAGGCCTAGGACAGACTAATTTGCATACAGCCAGGTTCTGAAACTGGGATGGTGCAATGAGCTAAAAAACGGTGTTGGATTTAGCCCTGATCTCTTGGCTGGGTGAGAGTATTCTGCTTAATTCAGAGACTCTGTCCATCACCACCCCTTGTTGTAAATATTTTTGTCCACCCTAAGCATGGAAGGGTATACTCAGATGTGAGTCCCTTGCTCATTGCACCATCAGGATTCAAGCAAGCCGGGCCGAAGACGGCTGAAATGCCAGAAACCGGTCCCCGGAAGCTTGTTTCCTTCCCAGTGTAAGAATTGGCTTTTGTAGTCTGGTCTGCCCTGTTCCCATGATGCACTGGGCCAGGGACAGACTAATTTGCATACAGCCAGGTTCTGAAACTGGGATGGTGCAATGAGCTAAAAAACGGTGTTGGATTTAGCCCTGATCTCTTGACTGGGTGAGAGTATTCTGCTTAATTCAGAGACTCTGTCCATCACCACCCCTTGTTGTAAATATTTTTGTCCACCCTAAGCGTGGAAGGGTATACTCAGATGTGAGTCCCTTGCTCATTGCACCATCAGGATTCAAGCAAGCCGGGCCGAAGACGGCTGAAATGCCAGAAACCGGTCCCCGGAAGCTTGTTTCCTTCCCAGTGTAAGAATTGGCTTTTGTAGTCTGGTCTGCCCTGTTCCCATGATGCACTGGGCCAGGGACAGACTAATTTGCATACAGCCAGGTTCTGAAACTGGGATGGTGCAATGAGCTAAAAAACGGTGTTGGATTTAGCCCTGATCTCTTGACTGGGTGAGAGTATTCTGCTTAATTCAGAGACTCTGTCCATCACCACCCCTTGTTGTAAATATTCCTGAATATATGGGGCCCTACTGACCTAAACACCAAAGAAAGAATATGGGTGACTCTCGGTATAATAATAGTAAAATGTAACGTTGCACAATTGTGGAGGGCGCAGGAGCCACCGCCCTTAACAGTGTGTGAGAGAGATACGGATTGATGTATGCTAAGAGAGATGACAGTGTATAAATCTAGGGGTGTCCCAACAAGTGGTCACAGATGTGGGAAAAGTGGAATAATTACAGCGGAGAAATATGCGAGCTCCAGCAGCAGAGACACGGGCAATATCCAGTGTAGACAACAGGACAACTTGTTGAATGTGCAATCTCCAGGATATTGACAGGCTCTGTAATCTATGTGACTTTTTTTTAAATTGGTGCACTCTTGATCGTAATGTTTGTAAAGTGTTAGCTCTATGTAAACTTGTCATCAATAAAAAGAAATATAACAAAAATGAAAACGTCCCACTGTGTATTCCTTGCATATTTCTCTGAGAGGAAGATAGCACAAGTGGCTGAGCAAAAGGGTTCTAGATCTAATACCACAATTCCCTGGGGATCAGTTTTGTCATATTCAGGGGTTGCCTGAAACATTTGAAACCCACCTAGGTTTAGGAGTGCTTATGGTGGCACTGGGAGCTAGCTGGCCTATAGGATGACATATCCGGAGGGGGGGTTGCATGAAATCAGTCTAGCACCATCCCAACGATTATGCTGTCGACAAACGCACAGTTCCTACCATAGGGTGGAAACTATATAACAGGGTTCATTGACAAAATCTCGAGGTCCAAAATATGGACCTACAAAATTGACGAGACAAAAATATCAACAATCTATGCTTAAAAAGGTAAGTACAAAAAAATAGAAAAAATATATTTTCAATATTATAAAGGTATTAAATATTGATCTTTAAATATATATATATATATTCAAATATTAAAAATAAAATACATGACTTACTAACATTAATTTAATAAACTTTAATATATGTAATGTCTATTGTAACAAATATAACAAATAAATGTACTTTTAAAAAGTTAAACAACACCCACATATATATTTAACATATCTCTAGTTAAAAAAGTATTACAAAATGAATACTTTTAAATCATATTATAATTTAAAAAGTATTAAATAATATGATAATATAACATATATAGATATACATATATAAATATCCCAATACCATAAAATATTTAAAAAAAATCTAACCACTTTATTTAAATTTAAAAAGTAAACATATTTTTTTACAATTTAATAGAAATAATTTACAAATAAAATACATTAATAATCATAAATACTAATATTTTAAATAAAAAAACAAGTTACTTACCTGTACACTGTGGTTCTCCAGTATTAATATCTTTCATAGATTCACATGCTTGAATCTTCCCCGTTGTCATGGTGGGAGTCTCACGGTAATACAAATATAGTAGTATAAAAGAAAATACTGCATGAAAACCAATACAAATGCATCACACTTTGGTAACCCATAACCATTATTATATGGTCCAAAAGTCATCCAATGACATGCCAGCCCTCAGATCACAATCCCCACCAGAGCCACCATACCTCAGATTTCCAACACCAGTGTGAGCCAAGGATAGTATCATGAGGCAAAAAGTGGTCTAACTTACCAAACTGGAGGTGGGCGGGCCACATGTGAATCTATGAAAGATATCAATTCTGGAGAACCACCGTGTACAGGTAAGTAACTTGTTTTTTCTCCAGCATTGAATCTTTCATAGATTCTCATGCTTGAATCAGAATAGAAAGCAGTATCGTATCCATGAAAGGCGTTTAAAGGTTAAGACCTCTTTTGCCTTATAGTTCAGATAGAGCCTTTTCAAAGCCTTCAAGCTCTTCTAGCTTACATGGTGGATTGTGTGTTTCAGAATGTCTATAATAACCAGGACTACATATATACATATAAAATATCATGAGAAAAAAAGCAAACATATATATCACTTTAAAAATAAAAGCAATCTTTTAATATAGAAAATACCTTAAAGAAACAGTCAGCGTAGCATAGCCTGTCCCACCGCTGATTCTCCTTTCCATGCCGTGTCCAGACAGTAGTGCCTGGTGAATGTACCGACATTTGACCACTGTGCTGCTCTGCAAATGTCTGGGAGCGATACTCCCGTGAATAATGCAGCAGAGGTAGCCATCTTTCTTGTCCAATGTGCTCTATCTTTTGTAGCTAGATGCCTTCCAGCTTTGTCATGACAGAATGCGATTGCTGAGGATATCCACCTGGAAATACTATTTCTGGATAATGCCAAACCCTTCCTGGGAGTGGTGAAAGCTATTAACAGTTGATTTGACTTTCTGAAAGATTTTGTTCTGTCAATATAAAATCTTAAGCATCTTCGGACAGCCAACGTGTGAAGAGACCTTTCAGCCATAGATGTTGGATTTTGAAAATATGTAGGTAGTATGATAGGTTCGTTCAGATGGAATGATGGAACTTTCGTAATGATTTTCGGATTTGTTCTCAGTACTAATTTGTCCTTCTTGAACTGCATAAAAGGTTCTGATATGGAGAATGCTTGAATCTCAGTGACTCTTCTGGCTGATGTCAGAGCGAGGAGTAGAGCCACCTTTCATGATACAAATTTCAGATCAGCTTTATAAATGGATTCGAAGGGAGACTTTATCTACTTTGCACGGACTGTGTTAAGTTGCCAAGGTACTGACGGACGTTTTAGTGGAGGGAACACTCTGAAGAGACCCTTCATAAACTCCTTTATTACCCTATGAGACCAAAGAGAAGGTTGGCTCTGGTTTCTGCGATATCTTGAAATTGCCTCAAAATGCTCGTTTTAAGATGAATGTGATAATCCTGCTTTTGCTAAATGCAGTAGATAAGGAAGAATTTGTTCTGGCATTGATGACAAAGGGGGTATAGATGTTAAAATCTAGATTGCGGCATCAACATTATCGGCGCCACCTTGTCCCTTTTCCAACTTATGTGTGCGCGTAAGCAGCAGCATTTTGTATGCCATGGCCTCTCTGCCCACTGCCGATAGCCAGCGCGTCTGTCCCCCTCACTCCCCGGCCTCGCAAGCATCCCCCGCGCCCTGACAGCCCCCGGTCTCTCCTGCTTGGGCCATAAACGCACCTCCAGCGCGACCCTTCCTCCGAGCCACATCCCGTGCTGAACCCCCACACTCTTTCATCTCATTCATAGAACAAGCTCCTTTGATAACCTCTTCCTCCCTGTCCGATTGTCCGACCTGTTCCCAGGCCACCACCTAGCCCAGCAGATACAGTTTACTGCCCCTACAGTAGGACCCCGCCTCACATCAAAGGAGCGGGGATTAATCAATGCCTTCACACCCCCAGATCCGACCGATCGCCCGCATTCCTGTTCCCAGCGGAATGTCCAGCTGCGCGATAGCCATCATGCTGAGATTGGGGTGGGGACTCCTACTGTAGATATGTGTGGGAACGGGCCTGAACAGGGGATTCCAAAGATGCCTTTTCCATGCTTCAAAGCGATGTCATAAATGTAATAAAGCAATAAACCTGTGTATAAGAGGCCAGGCCTCAAGGATGCGTTTAGAGCACCTCGAGAAGATACCCTGTTGTCTGATTTGACGTGTTCTGCTCCATCGGAATAAACTCCTGTTTCCTGCCTTCCAGTCTCCAGCGCCTGCCTCTTTATTTGGTAACCGTGAGTTGGGCGAGAGGCGGCTAGCGCCGGGCAAACCTTGAAAAGGGGTAATCGACCTGATCTGCCAGACCCTTTTTCCACAATTGGCGTCCCAAACGTGGGGCCCATCAGCGACACGTGGATCCAGTGGGAGAGGTCCTGACGACGGAGTGAACGACTGCAACGATCGGGAAGTGCACCTGCCCGATAGACCCTCGTCTGGCAGCCGATCATCCGAACTTCACCGGTACCGAGCAGACCTCTCTCGAGTGATCTACGGTCCTGACTGGGAACCATCAGGAGTGCCACAGCAATTACGGAGAATAGAGGACGATCAGGCGCTGGAAGCGGAAGACGAGAAACTGTCCATGCGGTCCGGGTAAGGTCGTGTAACACGACGAATTGCGAATTGATTGTTTGATTGTCATTGGAAAATACTAGTATTACGCATTTAATTGTTTGGTTCTGAGAGATTCTCTGTCTACAAACGGGGAAGGATAGGAGTATTCTCCCTTTGCAGATAATGAAGGGTGGGTAGCGCAGGCTTTTGCCCCCGTTGTAACCCGTCGCGCCTACTCCCCTCTCCATTGATTGATTGTTTGTTCGAGCATTTACTGTTCGAAATTGGTTCTCTGAAAGGATCTTCTCTGCCTACAAACAGGGAGGAACAGGAATTTCCCTCTCTCTTTGCAGATAGTGAAGGGTAGGTAGCGCAGGCTTTTGCCCCCGTTGTAACCCGTCGCGCCTATTTTATTCCTCATTTGATTGATTGATTGTTTGTCCGAACATTGACTGTTTGGAATTGGTTCTCTCTTTGGGTATTCCCTATTTGCGAATACTGTAGAATAGAAATATTCTATCTAGTCTTCGCAAAGTAGTGAAGGATAGGTAGTGCAGACTTTTGTCCCCATTGTAACCCGTCATGCCTATCTTCTCCCCATTGTTCAGTTGTTGGTTCAGCCCGGACCGCTTATTAGAGGTGGATCATCCGGCTCCTCTGGAAGGCACCCCTAATAAGGATATGTTTTTAAAGTATGGACTAGTCGCCGTAGCTTATAGTAAGTTGTGGCATAAATATACCAAAAAGGATCGGGAAAGTCAGTGGCCACTGATAGGATCCTTCGATGACGCAAAAATAAGCGTGCTGGAAACAGCCCTTTGTAACAATAAAACAACGCCCACTATGCTTGATAGTTTCGGCATGTGGCGCAAGGAGACGGAACAACGAAAGAAAAGAAACGAAGTCAGACTAGAGAAAGAATTGCGAAAAGCAGCTCATTTAGCCGCGAGCAAGTTGAAAGAAGAGATAAAGGAAAGAGAGGGAGCTAGACTGAAGCAAGAATCCGAGACATCGAGCCAATATCCCGTTAGAACACCCTCTACGCTTTACCCTGAGCTACCTTCGAAGCAGCGAGCGAACGATGATCTACTGCTAGGTCCCCCGATCATCTACATGCCCCCTCCATACGCCCCTTCCCAACCCTTAGTGCAACGCGCGCAGCCCCCTAGCACAGATGAGAGCAGTGCCAGAGCCTCGGTCCTCACGGCCTCCGCGCCGGCCGAGCCCCTTGTACTCAGCGCAGCGCAAGCAGCAACATTAGATGAGCCCGAAACTAAGAAGAAAGACTCTGCTAGACTCAACCGATTGAGTAAGAATGAACGAGCAGGGATTGATAAGATTGTAAAGACGCTAGTAGAACGGAAATAAAACGAAGATTACGTGACAGATATATGCAATACATATGCTGATAACCACAAACGACACTTTGTTGCACGTTTCTGTTACCACATCCTTAACGCCTATGAAGACCGGTATCGGAACAAAGGTCCTGAAAGCCTAACGACTCTGTATAGAAAAGTCGACATTGGAGACGAGGGCGAGGGTGATGTGACGGACCTCTTCACGCGCACGCTTGAAGTCTTCCACCACCTCACTGAACAAAGATTAGAAGCCGACACCACGACCCCTGTAGCGACTGAACCTCAAACCGAGAGAACTGACACCATGATGCCAATAAGAGAAGCGGCACCTTATTGGGTCCCCTCACGAGGACAGGGAACACACGACGATATTAACCACCAAGATGCGAGAGGGAGGGTAGTGTACAACTGGGTCTACCAACCCTGGGATCGGCAAGACATCCTGACTTTCCGAAAGTCCTTGCCCGATCTACGAAAGAACCCCACTGCCTTCTACACAGAATTAGGTACCGCCTTGGGTTCGACGATTATGACCCTAGCGGACATCGACTTGTTTTTCGGGCTATGTCTGCCAGCTGATGTGTGGAAGCAAATCCGGAAAGTCGACCACCTTGAGCTGTTCGGACATACCTGGTCACAACTCGATGGCATAGACAAACAGCGAGAGCCCGGACAGAAACCTTTGAAATCGATTCTAAACCTGCCAGACAAAATAGTACTAAAACTGAAAACCATAGTGCCAGAAAAGAAGGTGGACTGGTCGATAGTAACGGCCTGCTGCCAGAAACCACAGGAAGACGCCTCAGAATATTTCTCCCGGTTCAAAACGGTGTTCTCCGATTACAGTGGCCAGGACATGACCTCTGCGACCGGACATCACTTGTTCGTCCAGAACTTTGTAAAAGGCCTGACACCAGAAGTCTCGCAAAAACTGCAGACTAGTGAAAGTAGTTGGGCTGCCTCCAAACCCGCGGCTATCCTTCAGATGGCTCAATACTACGAACGGCAAAAGAACGAGAACGATAGGGCGACTGAGAAAAAGAAAAAGGACTTGAAAGAACGAGTGATGATTTCTCAATTGCAAGGAGTGACGACAGGTAGGGAGCAGTATAAAGGACAGTACCAGTCGAATGCCCCTAGAAATCCACCCCTAAAGACCGTACCCCCGCATCCTATGCTGGACGGACAGACATTGACGACAACCAGTGTGCGTTTTGCAAAGGATTTGGGCATTGGAAGTCCCAGTGCCCGGTCCTGCTAGAAATGTACAAAAATAGGGACGCAAAAGACGTAGCGGGTGGGCCGAAAAATAGAGGACAGGGACGAGGGCACGCAAACGACGCCAGCAATGACAGATCAGGCAGACCGAACACTTGTGACCGCCCCCGACAGAACCAATGCCAGCAGACTGACTGTGACGATGCCCGCGACTTTGCATAGGACTGCCTAGGGCAAGGGAGGGATCCAGTCGAGCTCTATGTTGACCAGCAAGGTCCTTATGTCACCGCTAAGGTCCTAGGTACGAAGTCTCCATTTCTGGTAGACACTGGCGCGACACGTAGTGCGTTATCTAAACGACTGATTCCAAGGGCACCCTTGTCTGGCTCACACATAACATCAATAGGCTTTGATGGAACGCCCTCCACTAACCCCTTATCCGCACCGGTTTCCTTTGACTTGGACAGTAACCGCACTGACACGACGTTTCTGCTTTCCTCCAACACCCCCGATGCCATTATGGGACTTGACTTACTGAAGCATTTCCGAGCTACTATCAGGTGTTCACAGGACGGAGTTCGAGTCATTCTGTACGATAACCCGACTCTGCTCAGACCTCATCCCGCACGACACATGTTCTCCATCTCTGACGCATCCTTACTTGACTCTCTACCTCTGTATCTGTGGGCTAAAACTGACGCTGACGTAGGACGAATGATGATCGACCCCGTGCACATAACTGTTAGCCAAGATGCGATACTCCCAAAACTCCCACAGTATCGGATATCGCCCGAAGGTGAGAAGGCATTGGTAATGATAATCCAGTCCCTGGTAGAGGCAGGAGTGGTAGAGGAAGTAGTCAGCAATATTTGCAACAGCCCTATCCTACCCATTGTGAAGAAGCAGGGTGAGGGAGATGAGAAAGCGTACCGCTTCATCATCGACCTTCGAGAGGTCAACAAGGTAGTTGTACCTCAGCACCCCGTAGTCTCAGATATCACCACCATTCTGACCCTGATTCCTTCCACAGCCACCCCCTTCACTGTAATAGACCTCAAGAACGCTTTATTCTCCATCCCCATCCACCCAGACAGCCGCTACCTTTTCGGCTTCACGTTAAAATCCCGCTCATATAGATTTTGTAGAGCTCCCCAAGGTTACACAGAAAGTCCCAGCATCTATAGCCAGGCCCTCAAGCGACAACTGGACGCCGTTCAGCTACCGGATGGAGTGGTGTTGATACAGTACGTCGATGATATCCTTTTGGCGGCCGACACCACCCCACTTGCAGTCTCAGCCACCATCCAACTCTTGCACTTCCTTGCGGAAATTGGCCACAAGGTCTCCAAGAAGAAGTTGCAATTCTGCCAACCCCAGGTCACCTACCTAGGCCACCTCTTGTCCAAAAACGGGAGAAAGCTTACACCCGATCGAATTCAGGCCATTCTAGAAACCCCTGTCCCAAAGACCCAGAAACAAGTCCGCTCCCTGGTAGGCCTCACCTCCTTCTGCCGGCAGTGGTTGCCAAATTTCAGCCTCATTGTAAAGCCACAACTTTCCCTACTAGCCAAAGATGTCCCCTTCCCACTCCCTTGGACCCCCGAATGCCAATCTTCCTTCAAAGAACTTCGAGATGCCCTTTGTTCTGCACCAGTCCTAGGAACCCCCGATTACACCAAGCCCTTCTCTCTCTACACTCACGAAAGGGAGGGGTGCGCTTTGTCTGTCCTGACTCAAGCCATTGGCCCCAAGCAACGACTATGTGCCTATTTCTCTGCCACTCTTGACCCCGTAGCAAGAGCCTTGCCTGCCTGCCTTCGAGCCGTGGCTGCCGCTGCTGTCTCTATCAGGCAAAGTGAGGGGATCGTACTCTCGAATTCACTCACGGTGTTAGTACCCCACGCTGTTGACACCCTCCTGAACCAGACTAAGACTCAACACCTGACTAGCGCACGATTGACTGGGTACGAACTGACTCTGCTTGCACCCCACATCACGCTAAAAAGATGCACCACACTGAACCCAGCCACCTTGCTGCCACTGCCCGACAACGATCCAGATGTCCCCCCTATACATGACTGTGTGACCCTCACGGACGAACAGACTAGGAGTAGAGTCGACCTCCGAGACACTGCCTTCCCAAACCCCGATGGAGAGCTGTGGGTGGACGGCTCCTGCATCAAGCTCCCCGACGGCACCACCTCAGCTGCCTATGCAGTTACCACAGCCCGAACTGTAGTTGAAACCGCCCGTATCACGCAACGATCCGCACAGGCGGCAGAACTGATTGCCCTCACACGAGCATGCATCCTAGCAAAGGGGACGACTGCAAACATTTACACGGACAGCCAGTATGCCTTCGGGGTTGTTCATCATTTTGGGCTCCTATGGAAGGAGAGGGGATTTCTGACATCTCATGGCACACCCATCCTACACGGAGATCTAGTCTCCGCTCTGACTGAAGCAGTTCTCCTCCCCAAGCAACTGGCCGTAATCAAATGCCAAGCACACAGAAAGGTGACAGACATCATAGGACAGGGAAACGCACTGGCCGACATCACTGCTCGAACCACAGCCGAAAATAGGACGACGACTCACATGTACGTGACTAGGTCACAAGCTGAAAAATGGACGGACGCTAGGGAGACTATTAGGGACATCCAGATGGCCAGCTCACCACACGAATTGACTGAATGGGCACGGGTGGGATTAAAAGACGATGAAGGCTGCTGGCGGACTAAAGACACAAACAAATGGTTGCTACCTAACTCATACCTGATCCCGATACTGACTATGGCTCACTCCCCTGCACACATAGGATCTGCCCCCATGACTGAACTTGTCTCCCGAGTTTGGCATAACGAGAGAATTGCAGACTCAGCCAAGCGACTAGTCCAGCAATGTCTAGTCTGCCTGCAACACAACCCTGGGAAAGGAACTGTCGTACCCCGGGGAGGGTTCGGCGTCCCCAACCATCCATTTGTGGTCCTACAGATGGATTATATCCAGTTAGAAAGATGTCAAGGATGAAGTATGTGCTTGGATGTTGTGTGCGCTTTTAGCAAGTATTGCGACTTATATAGCGCACGTATCACCTGAAGGCATCAAGGCGCTTGCCTTGGGAACCCGTCCTGGTTTTTCCCTGTGAGATAACCCCTACTGGGTATCCCCAGGGCGAAAGCCAGGCATCCCGCAGCGGGTGGGCCGCTGTAGTGGAGATTAAGCAACTATTGCCCAGAGTTGCAGCGTGGGACCCCATGATTAGAATAGGCACCGAGGCGAGAATTATCAAGTCTGTGGACATTTTTGGGCTCAGGACCCTGCCGCGTCGGGAATTGAACCCTGGTCCCAGGCCAGACCTCTGCATCAGGATCTGCCGCTCTAAACAGTGAGCCACACTCCTCCTGCAAGTGGGTGGAAGCCTACCCGACTCGTGACAACACTGCTATTGCCACTGCAAAGGTACTACTGAAAGAGTTCTTCCCTCGCTACGGCCTTTGTCGTATTTTATGGAGTGACAATGGCCCCCATTTCGTAGCCGAGGTTATCCAGCTTATCCTGAAGGGGCTGGGGGTACGACAGAAATTCCACGCAGTTTTTCACCCCCAATCTGCTGGACTGGTTGAGCGACACAACGCCACATTGAAACTAAAACTGGCGAAAATAGTGGCTACCACAGGACTAAAATGGCCAGACGCTCTTCCCATGGCATTGCTGTCAATGCGTTCCACCCCCACCAAACACCACTTGACCCCTTACGAGGTCGTTTTTGGCCGACCCATGAGTATCTGGTCTGCACCCAAACCGACATCTATTCACGACGTCCCGGACGTCCTAATGTCTGACTAGCTGTATAACCTAACTAAAACGCTGTCTGTTATTCATCATCAGGTGCTGCAGGCCATCCCCGATGCTTCCAGGGGCCCCGGACATACCATCCAGCCTGGAGATTTCGTCCTAATTCGGAACTTCCAGCGGGAGAAGAGTCTGGAACCCCGCTGGACGGGCCCCTGGCAAGTTTTGATCACCACCCGAACAGCTCTTCGAGTGGAGGGAAAGCGCAATTGGCTGCACACACACCACTGCAAGAAGATCTCGTCGAATCTGACAACAACCGAAGACGTGACCACGCAGGAAGAGCTCCTGAACAAAGATCGACCATCCCTGAGCTGCTACCCGGAAACAGACGCGCTCGAACTGGCAACATATCCCGACCCCACTGTGCCATCCAGAGAAGGGTACAACCTACGACGAAAGGAGGGAGCTTCGGCCAAGTAGACCACTGACTAAGTTTATATTCTCAGAGTGGCGACCTAACACTACTAAGGTTGCCAGGAGAGAAGCCAAACGAAGTCTGTGGTTCTGCCCGCTACCGAGCCCCTTGAAGATGATGGAAGCGCCCGATACGAAGATGATGGAAGCACCCGACTTGAAGATGATGGAAGCAACCGGATACCCAAAGACCCACTACCGCAACCCAAAGACTGACAAAATGCACAGCTCAAAGACTATTGCCTTCTTCATTACCCTTCTCTTCTGCCCCCTTCCTCATGACCACCCTCTGGATCTTGGAAGAAGGTTCGCCAGCACATAAGACACTTCTAGCCACTGTACTACCTGTCACTGTGAAAGAACACCACTTGATCTCTCTTTCACCTCAACTCCGAGAAAGACGTAAGGAGTTCTGGAACAACTCCTTCGTACAACTGTTACACCAACACAACCTTGCCGCCAATGCCACCAATTGCTGGATCTGTGGGTTGCTGCCACACGCCACCGGACACTCCATCCCATTCATTCCTTCGCCATTCTCTGTTCACGGTTCCTGCCTCGCCTGGCTGATTCTCCTGCAGGAGAGCTACAGACATAGAGCAATCTCCAGCAAAACCATGTCTCACTTTTATCATGGGGCCTGGCCGAACGAAACAAAAAGAACAACTGCACCCTTTTGCCCTCTGACGTCCAACACCTCTGTTCACCTGGACATCCCAGCCAAAGAACGTGTTGAAATGCAGGTGTTCAACAACCCGGCCAGACCTACCTTCTCCTACCTCCGGAAACGAACAGCCGCCACCCTGACTGTGGCCCTGTCTGTTGTCAATGTCTCGGGCCTTGTCTGCATCGAAGGCCTTGGGACACAATTTGTAGGTCGCAGTGCCTGCAGCACCATCAGAACCCTGGACTCTACTGACCCACCCTCTTGTGTCACCTCTCCAAACAGGTACTTTGTCTGCGGTACGAAAGCCTACACCTGGCTCCCAAAGGGCTGGGGAGGTACCTGCTACATTGCCTTCATCCTTCCTCCGACCTATGTGGCTTCTGCAAGCCACCACCGACAAAAACGAGAGAGAGACATTGACCAAGCCGACTCTGCCGGAGCACAGTTCCTGGACGCAATGAAGGGACTTGTTCCACTCTGGGGTCCAATGACAAACAGCCGTGCCATCCGACATTTGACCCAGGCCGTTGAAACAACCATGAACATTACAGCTGGCATCCTCTCAAATAACACAGCCGAGCTTCAAGCAGTCCGTTTGGTGGCTCTTCAGAACCGCCTTGTTCTAGATGTGGTTCTAGCAGATCGTGGAGGGGCATGCCGCATCATCGGGTCCAGCTGCTGCACCTACGTACCGGACAATTCACCCTCAGTGTACAAAGCCATCGAACATCTCCACAGACTTTCCTCCGAGGTTCATCAGGAACAAGAAGAATGGTCGCATGGGAGTTGGTTCTGGAGTACAATAAAAGACTGGGGGTGGAGGTTGTTTATGATTATCCTGATACCGATCATTGTAATTTGTAGTTTTTGCCTAGGCGTCCAATGTCTGCCACCTTTGTGTTCGCTTATTGCAAATTGCATCTGCCGCAAGACTCTGGACTTTGAAGCCGAACGCATGAAAGCCTTGTATGATGTAGAAATCCGCAATATCATGGGGATTGACGTGAATTAAACAAGCTGGCTAGATATGTTGAAAAGGGAGGACTGTTAAAATCTAGATTGCGGCATCAACATTATCGGCGCCACCTTGTCCCTTTTCCAACTCATGTGTGCGCGTAAGCAGCAGCCATTTTGTATGCCATGGCCTCTCTGCCCACTGCCGATAGCCAGCCCGTCTCTCCCCCTCACTCCCCGGCCTCGCAAGCATCCCCCCGCGCCCTGACAGCCCCCGGTCTCTCCTGCTTGGGCCATAAACGCACCTCCAGCGCGACCCTTCCTCCGAGCCACATCCCGTGCTGAACCCCCACACTCTTTCATCTCATTCATAGAACAAGCTCCTTTGATAACCTCTTCCTCCCTGTTCGATTGTCCGACCTGTTCCCAGGCCACCACCTAGCCCAGCAGATACAGTTTACTGCCCCTACAGTAGGACCCCGCCTCACATCAAAGGAGCGGGGATTAATCAATGCCTTCACACCCCCAGATCCGACCGATCGCCCGCATTCCTGTTCCCAGCGGAATGTCCAGCTGCGCGATAGCCATCATGCTGAGATTGGGGTGGGGACTCCTACTGTAGATATGTGTGGGAACGGGCCTGAACAGGGGATTCCAAAGATGCCTTTTCCATGCTTCAAAGCAATGCCACGGATGTCATAAATGTAATAAAGCAATAAACCTGTGTATAAGAGGCCAGGCCTCAAGGATGCGTTTAGAGCACCTCGAGAAGATACCCTGTTGTCTGATTTGACGTGTTCTGCTCCGTCGGAATAAACTCCTGTTTCCTGCCTTCCAGTCTCCAGCGCATGCCTCTTTATTTGGTAACCGTGAGTTGGGCGAGAGGCGGCTAGCGCCGGGCAAACCTTGAAAAGGGGTAATCGACCTGATCTGCCTGACACTTTTTCCACATAGAGTGATCCAAACACCACTGGCAAAACCTTTTCCACTTTGCCGCATATGTCTTATTAGTGGAAATTGCTCTGGAGTGAGTCAAAATTTCCCGACGTTCTTGAGGAATATTCAGGTTTGGAATTCATGGTCATGAGGTTCCAAGTTGATAAATTTAGCGAGCCTAATTGGGGATGTACCACTTGTCCTCCTTTCATCTATTCATGGAATTCATGGTCATGAGGTTCCAAGTTGATAAATTTAGCGAGCCTAATTGGGGATGTACCACTTGTCCTCCTTTCATCTATATCAGATCGTGTACCAGTAGGAACTGCACTTGAGGAGAAATGGACATTCGTAGAAGCTCTGTGAAACAGAACTGTCTCAGCCATGCAGGCGCAATTAGTATCAAGTGAAACGGTTCCAAAGTCATCTTCCTCAAAACCTTCGGAATCAGAGGAAATGAAGGAAACGCGTAAGCATACATTCCCATCCATCGAAGGTGGAAAGCATTCCCCCATTATTCTCTTTGAGGGAATCTGCTTACAAACTGTTTGCATTTCTTGTTGTTTTGAGTGGCAAACAGAACTAACCCTAGAATGCCCCACAGTTGGAATATATGAAGAAGCCAATGCTGATCCAGTTCCCATTCGTGGCATAGACTTGGTGACCTGCTTAGAGAATCTGCCCACGTGTTGTGAATTCCTGGGACATGTTGAACTTGCAGATGGATATTGTGCTTCAGAAGCCTCGACCATATTTCCTGCGCTTCTGCTGACAAGGTTTTTCACGTTGTTCCCCCTTGCTTTAGAAGATAAAACATAGTTGTTGTGTTGTCTGTTCTGACCAGGACTCTGGAATCGTGAATTCTGGGAAGAAATGCCTGGAGGCCAAAGAACACTGCTTTTAGTTCTAACAAATTGATGTAAATCTTTGTTTCTTGTCCATTCCAATGACCTTGTATTTCTAGGTCCTGCAAATATGCTCCCCATCCCTGCAAAGATGCGTCTGTTGTCATTATGTAACTGGGAGATTGAAGTTCGAAGACTAGGCTGCCGAGAACATTTTTCTTATCCCCCACCATGACAATGCTTTCTTTATTAGTGGAGTGAGAAGGACCAGAACCTCGAAAGACTCTTGAGTTTGAATCCATTGAAGGTCGAGAAGTTCTTGAAGTGGCCTCATGTGAAATCGGCAATTTGGGACTAACAGAATGCAGGATGAAAGCATCCCCAGCATGGACTTGAACGTCCTCACTGAAACTGACTTTCTATTTTGCATTTGAGAACTCAGCTTTAACATTTTCTGGATGCATTCTTCCGATGGATACCCCTGTGCTTCTTTTGTGTAAAACACTGCCCCTAAAAACTGTAGAGTCTGGGACGGAATCAGAGAGGATTTTTCCACATTTATCTTTAGACCCAAGGACGTGAAGAGATTCCTGCAAGTTCTTAATGAATCCTGAGTGTCTTAAAACGTCGGACCTTTTATCAGTCAGTCATCCAGATATGGATAGAAATGGTGACCTTGCTGTCTTAAATATGCTGCCACTGGCGCCATGCACTTCATGAACACTCATGGCGCAGAACGGAGACCAATGGGCAATACTTTAAATTGATAGTGGTGCCCCGCCACCTTGAACCTGAGATACGGTCTGTATTTGTCGTGTATTGGGACATGGAAGTATGCATCAAATAAATCTAAAGATGTCATCTGGTCTCCTCTGTTCAGCATCAGCAGAATTTCTGACAGGGATAACATTCTGAAGAGCTGTGGTTCTGAAAATCTGGACCCTATTGTTATCCCAATATCGAGGTCCAATACCCGTGTCACAAAATATCAACGTACCATGACGAATTTAGTGTCCATGAACCGATAATGATTAGGACATCATTCCTATGTATTTGCGTGACAATCGAGGGTAGCCAACACCCCTAAATCGTAGTTTCCGTCCCAATCCCTTAGACTCCATTTTGTGAACGGCATCCATCTTACGTCTTGCCCTCATGTTAAGTCAATTAAAGGTCGAGCATGATCCAAAAGGACACGTCCACCTTCCCTGACTTCCCCCTGACCTGTCCAAACTGACTCCATTGCCTTAAGCCAAACCTGTTTGGGCGGCTCCCCGCCCAGTGGCCGAATACGATACTATCGACACATAACATTCCACAAACCATTCACCCCATACAGAACATGCTTTCTACAAACATGCACCTGTCCATACTTCTTCTTTATGGCCAGTTTTATGACTGGGTGGTACCTGCCTTTATTGGTGTTTCATCGATATCTGATGGGAGTCCCGGATCTTGCTGGGTAATCTGTCACGAACTGGACATCTAAAATGTGGGTTTGCTTACGTGACGCCGCACTTTGTATTATTACAGAAATATGTTTACAGCCAAATCATAAACTCAAGAATTCTTGCTTGAAGCCATTATTTCTGTATAAAAGGAGAAGACTGGTTCTGTAAAAACGAACACGTACAGTCTCCTGAGAATACATGACCCGTGTTTGTCGTGCTTCTAGGACACGTGTTACTTGGTAGCTACCAATAAAAACTTGATCTCTGACTGCGACTAGAAGACTCATTGTTTCTGTGGTCCGGAACAAGGGAGAACTCAGAGGTCCTCGGGTGTTGTCCCCTGGCACCACCGGGTTCCTAAAAACCCGGCACCTCAATTGGCGCCCAACTCGGGGCGATATCAAGCGGCGACGGTCCAAGCCAGATGTTCGTGAGGAGCTTCGTGTGAAAATTCCGGAGGACGGCCAGCCACTTCAGCGACCCCTGTATGTCGACGTGGTTCCGAAGGTCTTTGCTGCGAGGTTCCCCGCGTCCCGACGGCTACGAAGGACTGCTGCCCTAACTATCGCCTTGTTTTGGACCCAGTGATCCTTGGTAGAGCGAAACGATAGACGAGTCTTCTAGCGACATCACCGATCTTCAAATACTTCAGTTAAGTATAAGTGGAGCGTCTCCCAGTCCTTAGTTTGTCCTTAGTTTTTGGTATCCTTGATATACGCTTTGATTTGGTACTTGCAAGCCCCAAAGCCGAAGGACTTGTGTTTTCACGAGAACTATCATAATAGATAAAACTTTGAAGTTTGAAGCTAGACTAGTGAGCGAAGATGCCTGGTTTTAGCAGACTTGGAAACTTGTTTTGTCTTGGTTATAATAGGGACTCCCGATTAGAGGATTCGTGTCCGGTTCCTCCAATTGGAACTCCAACGTATGAGCTCTATGTAAAACATGGCGTAGGTCCTATCACATATAATGAAGTGTGGATAAAATACACCCGTAAAGATGGTGTTTTAAAATGGCCCCAATATGGTAGTTTCGACTCAGAAATTCTAGATAACCTAGAGGTCAAACTGTTCAAAAAGAAAGCCCGACCGGCGATGTTTGACTCTTTCCGCTTATGGCGTAAAGAGGCCAAACAAAAGGCAATTAAACTAGAAAAGAAGAATAAGAGGGAAAGGGGTATTTCAGTAATACAAGTCGCGATAAAATTTAAAGACAACGAAGAGGATCGAATAAGTGAGCAGTTGCACAGGCAACGTAAAATGGCAATATATAAATGCTATCCTGTTTTACCATCTCTTCAGCAAGAGACAGTAAAAGAGCGTGAGAAAGATCCATTAATGGCGCATTTGCTGAGTTCGCCACCACCCTATGCGCAAAATGCCACAGCACCTCCGCAACCTTTAGTTGCACCTCTGGTAGCTGTTATACCAGCTCCTCTACAGCACTCACCAGCTACTCTTCAGCTGGCTTCTATTTCTCTAGTGCAGCCTCCTCAAGGCTCACCGGTCACATCTACTTCTCCTACTGTTCCTTCTACAACTTCGCCTAGCGCACCTTCTATTTCTTCCGATACTAGTTCTGCGAACGCTTCTGTTTCTGCTTTGCGTGACTCTGTTCTGACACCAGTTATTCCTCCACTTTCACCTTCCGTCTGGCATAAAACGGCCAGCATTATTACTAACATTCCTTCACCACTTTTTCGGTCGCCTAAAACGACCCCTAATACGGGACTAAGACAGTTACGAAGCCAAATGCCTGATTACCGAGAGAGGGAATGCCTGAATAAGTTAGCATGGAATTGGGCTCTGGATACAGCCAGATATGATGTAGAGTCCGTCATGAACGTTTTCCGTCAATGGGATGAACCGACGCAAAGATATGTTTTTGAACAGATGTGTGTTTTTCTGTGTGAGGATTTGGAAGATAATGGTCAAGAGAGCAACTCTCGAGAGTTGTGTAGTATACGATTTAAATTCGGGGAAGGCATGATTGTAGGTCCCGATGTCGACAAAGCAGTTGAGGTATTATTATCATATCGAAGCACAGGTGGTAACTCTGGGTCATCGTCTGAATGTGGTACGTCTAGTAGGAAAAGAGCGAGACAGTACCCCATGAGAGAGGTTCCTCCTGTTTGGAGGGAAGGTGATGCGAATGCTAATCCACCAATTCTGCCCCATTTCCAGCGTGTATGGGTACATGTCCCATGGAAAAGATCGGAAGTATTAGCACTCAAACAGTCACTACCTGACCCTCGTAAGAACCCAACTGGGTACTATAAGGAGTTATCGCAAACTGCAAGCTCATGTATAATGAATTTAGCAGATGTAGACATGTTATTTGGGAACGTTGTTCCACATCCTTTATGGAGCAAGATACGTCATACGGATCACGATCAGGAACTAGGTGACTCATGGGCGAACATTGCGACTACAGATGCTAGACAAGTCGCTGGTTTTAAACCTGAGCCGTTAATAGCTGAACTTCCTGGTAGAATTATAGCGTACATGAAGACAATAATGCCTGAAGTACGCGTAAATTGGGACAAGCTATCAGCATGTAAACAAAAGAAAGATGAGAATGTGTCTGACTTTTTCACGAGATTTGAGGAAACATTCACCGACCACAGTGGCCAAGATATGGCTACCGAGGGTGGCCAAAGATTGTTTGTGGACAAGTTCATACATAATGTGCTCCCTGAACTATGTAATAAACTAAAAGACTCTGAGAGTGCTTGGGCTGTCTCTACGTCAGCACAGATTTTAGCTACAGCCCAGTACTATGAGAATAGGAGTAAAGACGAGCTAGACAAGGCAGATAAAAAGACGAAAGATTTGAAAACCAAGGTTCTCCTCCAGCAGGCCTACCCGCCTCGCATGGCTAGTCAGCCCGACTATCAACCGCGACAGCAGTATTCGAGGAACGCGCAAGGTAACGAGTTTTCCCACCAGCGTCCTACATATGGCCCGAATCAATGTGCGTATTGCAAAGAAGAGGGTCATTTTAAGGATAATTGTCCGGCTCTTGCGCGACGTTTAAACGGTGGTCAAGGTGTAAGGGGGAGAGGTGTTCAACATGCCCCTAGAGGTAGAGGCCGTGGAAATTTCACTCAGAATACAACTTCTTTTCCGCCTCAGAAGTCCATGAATAGCTTTGACCAACAGAATAATTCATCGTCTAAATCAGCTCAGTACTATGCTGACGACTATTACGCTGAACACGAAAATGAGGGTAACGATTGCTAGGACAGCCATGGACAAAGAGAGGGAGTTGTCTCAGTTCCGGTAGATCAGAATGGACCTTATGTCGAGGTAATAGCCTCAGGAGTGTCAGAGCCATTTCTGCTGGATACTGGTGCCACAAAAAGTTCTATCATGCACTCGAAACTTCCTGGCGCACCTTTGTCTGGCGAAATGAATGTCTCAGTAGGTTTCTCTGGCCCCCCTGTTAGAAACCCGATCTCTAGTCCTATGTCTCTTTCAGTTGGCCCATGCGAATTAGAAGCACCCCTCATTTTGACAACAGGTTGTGGTGAAAATTTGCTAGGTTTGGACTTACTAAAAAGGTTATATGCGACCTTGTACTGTTCTCCCTCGGGAGTACAACTTACTTTAGGCAAGAAGGTCATTTCTTCGATGTATTTATCAAAGGAAAATATTCCAACTGAATTATTGTCACTTCCTGATATACTCTGGGCTAATGGTTCTAATGATGTAGGTCGTTTGGAGATAACACCATATGTCATAACGTTGAAAGCCGACGTTAGGTTGCCACGTATTCCCCAATACAAAATATCTAGCGAATGCGAAAAAGCGTTGTTGAAAATTGTTCATGATTTGATTGATAAAGACGTCATCGAAGAAACGACAGGAAATGTCTGTAACAGTCCGGTTTTGCCCGTCTTAAAACGTACTGATCCTTCACAACCCCCTGTGTATAGGTTCGTGATCGACCTCAGAGAAGTAAACAAGATTGTTATCCCACAGTTTCCAGTCGTCCCCGACATTACTGCTTTATTGACAATGGTTCCAGCTTCAGCAAATTGGTTCTCGGTGATTGACCTGAAGAACGCTTTCTTCAGTATCCCGATTGCCGAGGAGAGTAGAGATATTTTCGGATTTAATTTAGGAGGACGAAGCTTCCGCTTCAAGTGCGCTCCTCAAGGCTACTGCGAAAGCCCATCCATATTCAGTCAGGCCCTGAAAACACAACTAGACACGATTGTTCTACAAAGTGGTTCAACTCTGATTCAGTACGTAGACGATCTGCTGATCGCTGCGGACACTGAAGAAATTTGCAAGAAAGCTACGTTATCATTATTGCATCACTTATGTGACATGAAGCACAAAGTCTCCCTTTCCAAACTACAATTTTGCCGACAAGAAGTAACCTACTTAGGTCACGTCTTGTCGAAGGAGGGAAGGAGACTGACACCAGAAAGAATACAGGCAATTGCAGAACTAAGTGCCCCAAGGACACAGAGAGAAGTTCGAGCTTTTTTGGGCATTACATCGTACTGTAGACAATGGATACCGAATTTCTCACTGCTAGCTAAACCCTTGCTGGCACTACTCCGTAAAGATACGCCCAATCCTATGCCCTGGTCTGAAGATTGTCAGACGAGTTTTCACAAGTTGCGTGATGCATTGTGTTCAGCCCCTGTGTTGGGAAACCCCAACTACAGTAAGCCTTTCACATTATATGTCCATGGGAAGGAAGGCTGTGCATTATCAGTCTTATCACAACATTTTGGGAACAGACAGCGCCCATGCGCGTATTTTTCGGCAACTCTGGATCCTGTGGCTAAGGCACTACCAAGTTGTCTGAGGGCTACCGCCGCAGCAGCTGTCTGCATTCGACAATCCGCTGGATTAGTCATGAATAATACTCTGATCGTTATGGTTCCGCACGCAGTAGACATTTTACTAAACAGGACGAAGACACAACACCTTACTAGCGCTCGACTATCCAGTTACGAACTGACGTTGCTAGCAAGCCACATCCACATAAAGAGGTGTGATACACTGAATCCCGCAACGTTATTACCCATTCCGACAGGATAGACAAGAGTGATAAACATGACTGCTGCTTTAGGACAGAAGAAGAGACAAAAGGGAGAGTAGACTTACAGGACACTCCCCTTCCTGAATGCAATGATACTTTATGGGTTGACGGTTCATGTTTCAAGTTACCGAATGGTGATACGACTGCCGCATATGCTGTAACAACATTACACACCATTATAGAGACCGCACGTATTTCCCACAACTCTGCACAAGCTGCGGAAATTATTGCACTTACCAGAGCATGCGTGTTAGCAAAAGGAAAGCGAGTGAATGTGTACACGGAAAGCCAATACGCCTTTGGCGTGGCTCACAGTTTTGGGAGATTATGGCGTGAACGTGGTTTCCTTACCTCACATGGTGCAAAGATACAACATGGTCAGCTAGTTAATGAGCTCCTTGAGTCACTGACCATGCCACTACAAGTTGCCATTATGAAATGCAGTGCACACAAGAAAATTCAAGACGATATTGGCCGCGGGAATGCATTTGCAGACGAGGTTGCGAAAGAGACCGCAAGGGACACGATGAGTCGAATGTATGTTGCGGGTCCCGCTAGATGTACTGCTGATGTGGGAATGTGTGAGGACACCATTGAAAGCGTAAAATGCATACAAGCTGAGGCAACTGAGGATGAGTTGAATGAATGGAGAGAAAGTAAGGGTAGATTGGATGCGAATGGTTGTTGGGTCGAATTATCGGAACACCAGCGATGGCTACTACCTAATGCATACGTACTTGCAGTGGTAACAATGGCTCACGGCATGGCACACATCAGTTCGAAAGGAATATGTAAGCTATTGGCCCCAGTATGGCAGAATAGCAATATCCCAAAATATGCAGAAAATGTGGTCAGAAACTGTATGATATGCCTAAAACACAATCCCGGTAAAGGAACTCCAACTCCATCTGGTCACTTTGCGCCTCCTACGTATCCGTTCGAGGTTTTGCAGCTCGATTTCATTCACATGGAAAGGTGCAACAATCTAAAGTATGTGCTCGTTGTTGTTTGCGCTTTTTCAAGGTGGGTGGAAGCGTACCCCCTTAAAGACAATACTGCTATGACAACTGCCAAAGCCCTTGTCAAAGAGTTCTTCCTGAGATTCGGTATGCCTAGAATTGTCTGGAGTGATAATGGAAGTGAATTCATACGACGAGTGATGAAGAGAGTGTGTGAGTGTCTAGGCATACACCAGAAATTCCACGCTGCAAATCACCCCCAATCAGCTGGATTAGTAGAGTGCTACAATGGCACTTTGAAACTCAAGCTAGCCAAGATCCAAGCCAGTACAGGTCTTAAATGGCCTGACGCCTTGCCCCTAGCACTCCTGTCAACTAGGATGACTGTCCATTCCAGATTAGGTCTTAGCCCCCACGAGATCGTGTTTGGCCGCCCAGCCAACGTCTGGGGCGTGCCAAGACCGAAGAAACTCCGCGAAATAGAACACCCCGTACTGCTTGATTATTTGTGCGAATTGACAGCTAAATTGCGTGTTTTACACCAACAGGTTCACAGTTCCTCTCCGCCAGCCTCTGACGATCCAGGTCATTCAATCAAACCCGGTACGTGGATATTGGTGCGGAATTTCCAGCGCACCAACAACGGACAGCCGAGGTGGATCGGACCATACCTGGTACTTCTTTCCACGAGATCAGCGGTTCGGGTGGACGGCAAAAAGAACTGGGTGCATGGGACCCATTGCAAACGGGTCCCTCTGCCCCTTCCATACGACCGGTGGGTCGATAAAGGACTTGCCGACTCTAAGACTGAATCCGTACCTCGTTTCATCCCTTTCAGCGATGCACGTTTAAAATAGACTGGTACCGAAAAGGAGAGTGATCGTATTTTGCAAGGACGTGTGTCACCATCTATGCAATTGGACACTACCGAACCTGAGACATTGTTTAAAGACCACACCGTACCTGAGAAGCGACGATACAACCTGAGATCCAGCCCCAGGGACTAATAAAACCTTGATCTAATGTGATTTCCCTTTTCCCCCAAGAACTATTTTTTATCTTCCAGCTCTCTCGTCCCAGGGAACTAGCTCATTTTTGATTTTCGAACCGCCATCCGGTTCCGCTGCTAGGGTCGCGGTTGAAGTGTAGGGAGTGCAACCAAGGAAGTTTTAGGTCCACGGTTCTGGTTGGTCTGAGGGAGTCACCCCGGACCGAATGGAGCGCGCTCCCTGGCAGAATCAACCTACCACCGCGGGCAGCAAGTAGAGGATGGAGTTTCCAAGGATAGAGAGACCTGTCAAGCTTACGAACTTTGAAAAACAATTGTGTACTATACTGTCCAAGAAAAGATTTTTAATAATATGTGTTCTAATGCTGTGTAGCACTGTGATGCTTTTGATTGGTTATGCTCTATTCGTATTTCAAGTTTCCCTATTCTCAAATGACACTCTGCCGACGCCTTCTCCCACTCTCTCCCCATATTCTTTTCACCCTCTACCTGAACACGAGTCTGCCAGAAGGCTCGAATTTGTAAATAACTCTTTCATCCAACTCCTACACCAACACCAGTCTATAATGAACACATCAAACTGTTGGATATGCGGACTCATGCCGCACACGACGGATAAGGGTATCCCATACTTCATCCTGCCATTTAGTTATTATGGTTCTCTGTGGGCTTTTCAGACCATGTTCCTATTCGCCCTAGAACCATACCCGACCCGTTCCACTGAAAGCAATTCCAGTAACAAGGCACTAATAGCAGGGATAAGAAATATGAGTAGAGAGTTCGACACATATCTGACTATCCCCAAAGATGAACTGACTCCATACACTCGTTGGAACGTAACCAAACATGGCGTTTACCTGATCAAGAGCCAGGCAGCAAAGAAATCCCGCCCAGTTTGGAAAGTGCCCCACCGAGGTCACCTATGTTTACAAGGTATTGGTAGAGATCCCACTGCACAGTTAGGAAAGAGCATTTGCACAGAAACATATGTGCTCGCCACCCGAACTTCCCCTATACTCTTAGCAGCCAAAGGCACGTATTTCGTCTGCCACGACCAAGCCTATACATGGTTACTCCCTGACTTCTCAGGCACGTGTTTCATCTCATTTCTGCTGCCTCCTACCTACACGGCCCGAGCAGATTACCATCGGACAAGGACAGCTAGAGGTGTCGTGAGTAAAGACGACACCGCGGGTCAGGAATTCGCTGACTTCGCAAAAGGTTTTCTGCCATTTTGGGGGCCTATGGTGAACAGCAGGAATATTCGCCAGTTAGCAAGGATAGTTGAATCCGCCGTGACTACAACGGCCGGAGCACTTGGCAATTTGACAACCGAGCTTCAGTCGGATCGACTTATGACCCTTCAGAACCGAATTGCCCTTGATATCATACTCGCCGATCGTGGTGGTGTGTGTAGAGTCATCCAATCCAGTTGTTGCATATTCATCCCTGATAATGCACCGACAGTATACCAGGCCATCTCTAAACTACATGAAATATCTGGTTCCCTTCACGTTGAGAAAGGGGATTGGTCCTTGCTAGGGTGGTTCTGGGGACTGATCGCTGCCTGGGGATGGAAAACGCTAATCTTCATTGGGATGATCTTAACACTTCTGTTTATGTTCTGCCTATGTGTCCAGTGCGCTCCTGCACTCTGTGGCCTCTGTGCTACTCCATGTGTACGGAAGCCTGCGTCAAGGGACGAACTAAGCAACAGGATGTTACAGCAGCATCTCCACGAATTCCTTCATACAGATTTGGACTCGGATTAACATGAGTTATTGCCTTACATAAGGGCAAAAGGAGGGTCTGTGGTTCTGAAAATCTGGACCCTATTGTTATCCCAATATCGAGGTCCAATACCCGTGTCACAAAATATCAACGTACCATGACGAATTTAGTGTCCATGAACCGATAATGATTAGGACATCATTCCTATGTATTTGCGTGACAATCGAGGGTAGCCAACACCCCTAAATCGTAGTTTCCGTCCCAATCCCTTAGACTCCATTTTGTGAACGGCATCCATCTTACGTCTTGCCCTCATGTTAAGTCAATTAAAGGTCGAGCTTGATCCAAAAGGACACGTCCACCTTCCCTGACTTCCCCCTGACCTGTCCAAACTGACTCCATTGCCTTAAGCCAAACCTGTTTGGGCGGCTCCCCGCCCAGTGGCCGAATACGATACTATCGACACATAACATTCCACAAACCATTCACCCCATACAGAACATGCTTTCTACAAACCTTGCACCTGTCCATACTTCTTCTTTATGGCCAGTTTTATGACTGGGTGGTACCTGCCTTTATTGGTGTTTCATCAATATCTGATGGGAGTCCCGGATCTTGCTGGGTAATCTGTCACGAACTGGACATCTAAAATGTGGGTTTGCTTACGTGACGCCGCACTTTGTATTATTACAGAAATATGTTTACAGCCATATCATAAACTCAAGAATTCTTGCTTGAAGCCATTATTTCTGTATAAAAGGAGAAGACTGGTTCTGTAAAAACGAACACGTACAGTCTCCTGAGAATACATGACCCGTGTTTGTCGTGCGTCTAGGACACGTGTTACTTGGTAGCTACCAATGAAAACTTGATCTCTGACTGCGACTAGAAGACTCATTGTTTCTGTGGTCCGGAACAAGGGAGAACTCAGAGGTCCTCGGGTGTTGTCCCCTGGCACCACCGGGTTCCTAAAAACCCGGCACCTCAGAGCTGCTTTCTGATATACTTGTTTAAGCCTCTTAGATCCATCACCTGCCTCCACTTGGCACTTTGCTTTTTCCTTATTAGGAAAAAATGTGAGTAGAATCCTTTCCCTTGATGTTGATGAAAGACTTCCTCTATTGCTCCTTTTATAAGGAGATTCAAAATCTCCTTTTTTAGAACAGAGAGATGTTGATGTGTCCTGGGAATGGGAGGTTGGGCTGGTGGTTTGGGAATGAATTCTAGGGTGTGACCCTGATGTATTATGTCCAAAACCCATCTATCCAATGTTATTGACAACCATTGCTGGCAAAACTGAGAGAGGTAGTGGATCAGATGAGGTTTGAAGGTTGACACGGTCGTTGGTGCCCTGGGAATGTCACTGTCTCCTATCGTTGTCCTGAGATTTTCCTCTAGCAGATGACTTCCTTCTGATCATCTGCTGCTGGTAAGGAGTATTTGACAACAAAAACTGCTGTTGGTTGGAAAATTGTCGATACCCTTGTTGCTGGTAGGGCTAAAGCATGTGCTGTGTCTGTATTGGTTTTAATCTCCTGAAGGGCATCATCCACATGCTTGTCAAAGAGATTTTCTCCATCGAATGGCCTTTCAATAATCTTGGCTTCGATTTCCGGCCGGAACGAGGTGGCCTTAAACCATCCATGTCTGTGAAGGGCGACCGCCCCTGCCATCTGTCTAAAAGCCACAGCAGAGATGTCCATGGCTATGGCGATCATTTCAGATGCTGCCCTGGCTCCATCCTGAAGAACATGTGTGGCCTCTTCCTTCTTATCCTCAGGGAGATGAGCTAATAAAGGTGCTAAATCCGACCACATTTGTCCGTCATACCTGCTAACTATGGCCAGTGCATTTGAGGCTTTATTAGACGTGACTGCCATCACAGCAAAACGTTTTCCAGCGCCATCTATTTTTCTCCCTTCTTTGTCTGGTGGAGCAACACATTGAGCAGCTGGGTTCCTCAAGCACCTCTGCACCGCTTGCATGAACACTGATTACGCTCTGCGGTGACCTATCAAACATGCCGGAGACGATTCTGAAGCTTTATATTTTTTTTCGATTCTCGGGACTGATACAGAAATGGACTTCTTATGATTTTTAAGCCTTCCTCCCATATAAAGTTCACAATAGGGATAGTTCGGATTGACTTTCTAAGTGAATCTTTGAAGTCGTATAAGAAACAGTCTGCCTGTTTCACCGGAAGAGGAAGATCAAACCTTTTTGAGGCTTTCTCCTTTAGTTCGTGGAATCCTCCAATGTCTTCGGGTGGAGAATTTGCCGGTGAAGTTGAAGGCGAAGGAGATGACTGAGCAATATATTGATCCCACTTATTGCGCACAGGCTGTCACGATTTGCTCCCTATGTTCTCGTGTCCACCACCAGGGGGGTGAACTTTGGGACTCTCCAGAGTTCTAATATGCTTCCTGACACTCCCCTGCATGCATATCTTGACTTCCAGCCATTTGGACACTATTTGGGAATTGACATCCATTCCCAATCCATGCCGGGTTTTGTGAAAGCCAGCCTGCTTAGACTTAAAGCCAGCCTACTCATGCCTGAAACTCCATTACCCAGAATTCCCTGCTCACTGCTTTGTCTCCACCCCTGCAGGCCAAGGATGGGTGGAGGAATTCAGCTCACCTGTGGCTGGCTGCTGCTAGCCTGCTCACACCAGCTGCATGTGATTACTGTGAGCTCTTTTAAGCCCCAGCTCCCTTCAGGCAAAGGTTGATCATTATAGCTGTTTACTGGTGAGACCAATCCTTGGTTCCAGAGTTCCCTTAGCTTTTGCTATTCTTGTTTCCAGTGTTTCCTGAGCTTTAATTATGCCTTGTTCCTGACCTGCTGCTGTTTTCCCTGTTTCTGAATTAGCACTGCCTGCAGTGCTACCCTGACCCCATAGCCTTATTATCCCTTGTTCCTGAACTGCAGCAGTTTCCCTTCTCCTGAATTAGCACTGCTTGCAGTGCTACCTTGTTTCCTGAGTTCCCGAGCTATAGCTATTCCCTGTACCTGAATTAGCACTGCCTGCAGTGCTACCTTGTTTCCTGAGTTCCTGAGCTATAGTTATTCTTTGTTCCTGGGCTTAGCTATTTCATGTTCCTGATTTGCACTGCTTGCAGTGCTCTCTTGATTCCTTGTTTCCTGAGCTGTAGCTATGTCCTGTTTCCTTGAACCGGTATTGCCTGCAGTGCTACCTTGGCTCCTGAGCTCTAGTAATTTCCCTGTTCCTGAACTAGCACTGCCTGCAGTGCTACCTTGACTCCTGAAGATTTGGTAGTTCCCTGTTCCTGAACCAGCACTGTCTGCAGTGCTGCCTTGACTGCTGAGCCTTAGCTCACTTCTTGTTTCTGCCCCAGCACTGTCTTCTATGCTACTTTGTTTTCTTGATTCCTTAACCTGCACTATTCAAGTATACCCTTGTAGCCTCCCCTTCTGTATATCCGTTTCCAGTCCCTGCCTTGCTTCCCATTTCCTTGGTTCCAGTTCTAGTTTGCTGCCTTTCTATTCTGCTGTCTTACTTCTGTTACCTTGTATGTTTGTTACCTGCTTTCTGCCAAGTGTGCCCTGTCATTTCCTTCCTTTCCTGTTAAGCACTCCTTGTTGCTAGCTCCTTGTCTATTGTGCTTGTGTTTAGTTCTACACTCTTGCTGTTACTGCCTTGCGTGTTCCTGTTTGATCGCCAGGATCCGTGGGCTCAGCTGACTACCTAGGTGGTGTTTCTTATTCACTGTGAGTTTTGTCTTTGAGTTACATTTATAACATCACTATAGGTATAAGCTCCACAGACCCTGCGTTTGCATGCATATCCTACATGTGGGTATTTGCAGTCAGTATCTGTAACAGCAATTGCGGGTAAGAAACTTACTGAGCTTCAGTCTTACCATGTGGAGCTCCTGAGTGCTTTACCCCACACCCCCCTTTATTGTTAATGTTGTATTATATATATGTCTTGCACGTCTGTCCTGGGTGTAGTTAGTCTGAATGCTAAATTGCTTTGTGAGTGCCCTTCCTTTCTGAGTCTTACCCATCTTGTTCACTTGTACAGGCTTCCCCTTTGGATCCCTCTTTCTCCTCTTTCTCCTCTGACTCCCTGGGCAGCACTGTACTCCTCATTTCTGTGTACGTCTTCTACCCAGTTCCCAGTCCTTGTCCAAGTCCCTGACTGTGTTCCCCACATAGTCCCGGACAGTCCCTGACACAGGCTCATCAAGTGCAAACTCTCCTTCTTCTGGTTGTTTTCCTACATCACTCTTAATATAGTCATCTCTGATGGTGGAGGGCGCGATTTCTGTGAGGCCTGCTATGGTGCTGCCTTCTAAGGGGTGGGTGCACTTTGCGTTTTGCTTGGGGTGTCAGGCAAAGGGACATTAGCTTCTGGAAAGCGCCTATAGTAGTCCGCTATCATGTGCTTTAGATCCGTGACTAGCTAAAGTGGCACTGACAACGACTCTTCTCTGGCTATTGGAGGGTTGTCCTCCTTCTCCTCATAGTAATAGGTGTCTTGAAAAGATTCATATCTTTGTGAAGAAAGAGGACGGTCTTTATGGAACAAATCTATTTTTATTTGATATTTGAAAAGCGACTCTTTAGTTGCACAGAGCCTTCTGCCTACAACCACATGGGCCGGCGGCTACAAATAATGCTTTCAAAGGTGTACAAAAGATGCTGTAATAAGGCCAACATCCAGAAGGCAGGTAGCTAATAAAATCAAGGCTAGTGCGTCCAAGCGGCGTGTACCTTTTGCGAGACCGAGTGGCACAGAACAAGATTCTACATGAAAAAAGGAACAACAATTGAAAAAAAATCACTCCCATCCACCCACCACCCCCCACAGAGAAGCAAAAATGCAAAAAAGAGAGAACAAAAACAAAAGGGGGGGGATTCCCAATAAGTGTCAAGGGCTGTATAGGGACCCTCTTTCACAGGCCCACCCGCGCCCACTCTCTCTACCCAGGGTCAGTGCAGGTCGCAGTAGGGATATCAAATGAAGTACTTGCAGAAGTTTGGTTCAAGTGACCTCATGGAGATCTTTCGATAATTATGCAATGAACGGAGCCTAGAGTTCAGCATATTTCTCACTTTTTGGGTCTCGCCTGAGCCAGTGCATGCCCTGCCCTGGCAAGACATTTAGTAACTCAGTTTTCAAAGTGCTACCAAAGGCTTTTCCTGGTCTCAAGCGTGCGGTTAAGCACGCATGAACGTGCACAGCTGCCATCTGGCTTTCTGTAATGGCTCATTAAGCCTTACAGCCTTACAGCGTGTGAATCCCCTGCCCTACCCCTTCCCTTCTCCCACTCCCTCCTTGTCAGCTTCATTTTCCTTTTCATTTTGCTCCACAACTTGTTCGTTGATCTTTCCTGTTTGTGTTCCCCTTCTTACCGCCCCCCTTTGTTCATGTTTACTTGATCGCGATCAGTTTCACTTTCACGGGCGGCTACGCGACCACGTCACTTTCACGGCCGCGTGGCACTAAGTCCGAGCACACTGTCCTTTTTCATGGGCATGCGCGCATGCTTTCAGCGTGTTCATTATTGCGGCCGCACCACCCCCTCCGTTGCTTGCTGCCCTCTCCCCTCCCTCCACGTTACTTTAGCACTGCCTCGGACCGTCACGTGCACGCGGCCAATGCTTGTTGTCCTATGAAGTGAAAAAGGGTGATGCAGTCAAGACTGTATAAACAAAAGACTGTTTCACACATAAATGCGTGGTGTAGCTTTCAATTCATCATATTAAATAGGTTTCTGCCATTTTCTTCAACAACAAAAAATCAAGCAACGCTCCCCAGTCCAGTCAATATATTTTTCGCCAAGGATTTATTATCACCACCAAATTATATGTCCTCTGTCAGGTCCTGATTCGCGGTCACCTTTTCCTCAGAGCTGTCTTCTTTTCTCCTCTTCTGTTCTTCTCGTTCCTGTCTTAATCAATTTCTATCCTCTTCCTAACCATGTTTTGTATTCCAACTCACCCTCGTCACCTTCTCTCCCCCACCCCTCTTCTCACTTCTCTCCTCCTCTCCTTTCTCCTGGGCTCTTGCGCATGCTTTCAGAGTGTTCATTATTGCGGCCGCACCAACCCCTCTATTGCTTGCTGCCCTCTCCCCTCCTCGTCCCTCACCCCTCCTTCCACGTTACTTTAGCACTGCCTCGGACCGTCGCGTGCACGTGATTTTACTTTCTGCCGCACTGCCAATGCTTGTTGTGCTATGAAGTGAAAACGGGTGATGCAGTCAAGACTGTATAAAAAAAAAGACAATGTTTCACATAAATGCGTGGTGTTTGTAGCTTTTAATGCATCATATTTATTAGGTTTCTGACATTTTATTCAACAACAACAAAAAATCAAACAACGCTCCCCAGTCCAGTCAATATATTTTTCGCCAAGGATTTATTATCACCCCCAAATTATACGTCCTGTGTCAGGTCCTGATTCGCGGTCACCTTTTCCTCACAGCTGTCTTCTTTTCTCCTCTTCTATTTTTCTCGTTTCTTTGTCTTTATCTATTCCTCTTCCTAACCCTGTTTCGTATTCCACCTCACCGTTGTCGCCTCCTCTCCCCCACCCCTCCTTTCACCTCTCTCCTCCTCTCCTTTCTCCTGGGCTCTCCCCTTCCCATCCCGGCCGGTGCGCTCCCTGGCTGCTGCTGGGCTCTGTGTGTGTGACGTCGCTTCCTTCCAACATTGCAAGTGTTGGTTGCTGCTGATGGTAGAGCCGGACATTTCCGTGTACCATTAATGCCCTGTGTAGCCCAGACAGCAGAGGCTGTGTTTTTCCCAACCGCAGTGAACCCAGCTTTGGCACTTGTGCACATAGAGTGCAGAAGTGCCAAAGTACAATAGTTTCAATTTCCATACATGCATTTATTGGAAATTATATTTATTATGGAGGGCTTTTGTTATACCCAAAATGGTTTTATGCAATTTGAAATATAAGTGTAGGGAAGAGTTATGGCATACAGGCCAAAGCTACGAGAATGGAAATGATAGGCACGGCGCACTGCGTTAGATTGAGTAAAAGGTCGAGTGTGGTTGAAGTATGGTTTTAGGGAGGTTGAAGGTGCTCCTGCAGGTGACGCAACTGTCCTGGTGCGTCCTGGTTAATGAGAAGTTGAGTGCGCTACAGGGCGTAGGCGCATCCCTGATATTGGGCACTCTTCTAAGGGTCTCGGTGCTATACAACACGGTGAGTTCCTCAAAGTTCAATGAAAAGTTTCAAACTTTCATATGGTTGAATTTATTGAAATATTTCCATTTAGACTTTTTATATTTTCTCCTTGCGGATCATCATACAATAAATTCGGTCAACATAATACAGTTGAACATGCTCTAACGCAGTGCGCCGTGCCTATCATTTCCATTCTCGTATCACTCGTCACTGTTCTTCAGGCAGGCGGCACGCACCAATTCTCCAGTTCAAGATGCAATATGAAGAAATCTCGAAATCCACTGAAGCCCGAGCTGACACTTTAGCATTTGATACAGATGCAACAGAGAGAATTTATGCACTCATCAATGAGGATTTGACCCAAACAACAACCAACAGAACGAAAGAACAATGTATCAAACAACTCTTATACTTATCAAAACGTCGCATAAACCAAAGATTGCACGCCAATACTCTTATTAAGTATCATAAAGTACTCCGCATTCCCCGAGGCCTACGGATTGCCCTGAAACCGTCTCTCTGCAAGAACTCAAAAGCGTTCCTAGAGAGATGGAACGCCATCCTCAACAAGTGTAGTCTGGACCTAATATTACTAATTATTGAGGAACTGTTGGGAATCTTAACTGAATTGACACAAGAAATCACCACCATTGAAACCGAATTAAAGGAATCAATCACTTCAGAAGAACTAAAAACAACATTAGAAGACATTAACATACAATTGGATAGACACACGAAAGAAATTAATGAACGCAAGATACGGAAATTTCGCCGGGACACCCTGGATTATAAATTAGGGGAGGTGTATACGTGGGCGGATGTTTACGCCCAACGCCGAAGGAACAAACCATTTAATCCAAACACCGACACCTCATCCTCTGGGAGTGACAACACCAACCGTCCACAGAAAAGACCTCAAGCAGGAGTACCATCCTTCACTGCTTCATCCAGCGAAACACCATCAACACACAATATCGATTTAAACACCTCTGCGTCTTTTTTAGAGGTAGGTCCAGACAGAACCGATGACCCAGACGGGGCAAAAGGGCAGGACAAAGAAAACGAAAGCACCCAACAACTATCGAAAACCAAAGGGAGAACCAGGAAGCATCGCTAGTTATCAACATTTCAGATACAAACCTCACGAACCACGAAACAAGGATTCTCCAAAAGGGTATGTCATTCATCCCCACAAGTGATACCAACCTTCTTGAGCTAGAAGTAAGCACTTTCAAATTCATCAGAAAGTTACGGCTAAAACACTTTTTTGAAAAAGTCCTACAACCCTCCGAGAACACTAAACCTGACCAACTTTTGGGCTTACGACCTTCTAGTACTTTTATACCTCCCATCAGCCATAAAAGTATTGACACTTTTGAGACTCTCGTTAGACAAGACATTTCTAAAATCAATTACAGAAAAAAATCTCACAAAAACATCACGAACAAGGATAAGGATGTCTTAAGAAACATCGCCAATAACCCTTCGATCAAATGCCTCAAAGCAGACAAGGGTGGTGCCCTTGTCATCCTCAACTCACAATTGTACAACCAACGCATAACGGAACATGTCACAGATTCCAAAACTTACCTGCTACTAGATGGGAACCCCACCAGTGAATACAAGATTGAATTGTCTAAAATCATTGACAAAGCAGTAGAGGATGACATCATTGATGATAGAACTAAGAGATACTTGTCTGTAGAACACCCCAAGAGCCCATCTATCACCATGTTGCCTAAAATACACAAGAACCCCATGGACCCTCCATTCCGTCCAATTGTCTCCACCAGAGGATCGATACATGAGCCAACGGGCAAACTGATTGATCGATATTTGCAACCCATGGTCTTGAGCTTAGAAAGTTACATAAAAGACACCACAGAGTTCCTGAATAAACTCTCATCTATACAAATCAACGAGGAAGAAAAATTGATTTTATGCACTGCCGACGTAAAGAGCTTATACACCTCAATCCCTCATGAAGGAGGTATTAATGCTGTTGAACAAGCTTTACTTCGATCTGATATGACAGATTCTCTAAAAACCTTCATCTTGGAACTAATGATATTCACCTTATATCATAGTTATTTCTCCTTTGAACAGAAATGGTACCTACAAATGTCCGGAATGGCCATGGGAAATTGTGCGGCTCCGACCTACGCCAACATCTACATGGGCAATTTCGAATCAAACAACATCTACATGAATAAAAACTGGACGGACAACTTGAAACTATATGTATGTTATATAGATGACTTATTTTTCATCTGGAAGGATTCCCAGGAAAACCTTGAACTCGCATTGACAGAACTGAACTCAAAAGATGATCGCATCGAATTCACGTGGAATATCAATAGCCAGGAGATAACATTCCTGGATGTTCTCATAAAAATCACCCCTCATGGCATTCAGACAGATTTATTCCGCAAACCCACGGAGCGAAACAATGCTTTACTATTTAGTAGTTTCCACCAACACTCCCTGAAAAGACACTTGCCATACAGTCAGATGTTAAGAGTGACCCGCATTGTATCTGATCCCACTACCAGAACGAACCAAATCAAATCTATGGCATCAAGATTCCGAAATAGAGGTTACCCAGAGGAAATACTCAATGAGGCAATGGACAGAATTTCTTCAATTTCTCGCTCAGAAGCTCTCAAGAGCATTAAGAAAACCGACAGTCAAAGGACAGTCCTTGTATCAAGATACTCCACATCGAGTAAATCCTATAAAAAGATCATTTTAAAACATTGGCGCATCCTCTCTTCTGAACCAGACTTCGGAGATCTCTTTAAGGAACCACCCATTTTTGCCCACACTCGCCCCATGAACATCAAAGAAATTCTATCAAAAACGACCACGGGTCCAGTTAAACACACTGGCACTCGCCCATGCCACCATTGCAACAATTGCAATAACATCATCAGAGGCAATTATGTCAATCATCCCATGAGAGGTTTTAATATCAAACTTAATGTAGATGCCACATGTGATTCTTCAAATCTAATCTATCTCCTCAAATGTCCTTGCGGGAAAATTTATGTTGGCAAAACCAGCAGGAAAATAAAGATCCGCTTGAATGAGCACAAGTCAAACATACGCACAAAAAATATCAAATCCAGCGTAGCCACCCACTTCAATGAAATAATCACAACGTGGCTCAACTGAAGTACATGGTCCTCGAAATTATCCCAAAGATGGAAGGAAGAGATAACAACACGACTCTACTCCAAAGGGAGACAGCATGGATGTACAGACTTCAAACACTGAAGCCATTTGGTCTTAATGACCGGACTGAACTGAGTTGCTACCTATAACGCCCTTTTGGGCATCCTTTTGATACATTGTATCTGTGTTCAGTTGATTGTTTTTCACCCTACATTTTTGTTCATTTAAACTTTTTTCCTTTCAAGTTCCCATTGTCCATTCACCATTCCAAGATGGCCACACCCGCCCGCTTCGATTCCCGTAGTCCTACAACAGTTTTCACCACCCCACAACCATTGTTTGTCTCCCAGGAACTCCGCAACCACTCCGCAAAGTCCCTGCATTTTGAATCCAGTTTTCATTGAGAACGCTTCACGCGCAGTTCAAGTGAATCAGGTCCCAACCGCCCTTTTCTCTTCACCTTCCCCTCCCGACCACCGCCCCCCTAACGGATCCTTCACTATTTTTTTCACAGAACTACGGAAGGTTTATAAAGCCAACACGTAAGTCTCGACACATTCGAGAAGCCTTCGTTATCCATTTTTTCACTCCGCCCTTAGACCCCATCACTTCCCATCTCCATTCACACTGACGGCATGATTGCGGTCCTGTCACACCCCGACCCTGATCACCTCCACAAAACCTTTGTCCATTGATGATTATCTGTTTTGTTTGGCATCACCACGGATGCATGCAGTTTATTCACCCAAACATGAATTTGAATTTGAATTTAAAAAGCTTGTATAGCGCATCATACACCATGACGGTTTCTTGGCGCTTTTAGCGGCTAGCAGAACAGAAAATGAAGGGAATCATTAGTTTGGGAAGGCCTGAACAAACAAGAAAGCTTTCAGGCCCTTGCGAAAAAGAGAATATTGTTTTGTCGCTCGTAAATGGTCAGGCAGGGAGTTCCAGAATGCGGGGGCCAGAACTGAGAAATTGGAACCTCCCCATTTTTTCCTGGTGAAGCGAGGAACCTGCAGAAGGGACTGAGAAGAAGATCGGAGGTGTCTAACAGGGACATACTCTGTTAAGAGGGAAGAAATAAAGGCAGGGGCCGATCCCTGTCGCGCCTGATAAGCCATGCACCCAATCTTGAAGAGAGATCGTTGCAGAACAGGCAACCAGTGCAGCGCCTTCAACAATGGTGTAGAGTGGTGAAAACGGGGAAGGCCATACACTAGTCTGGCTGCTTGGTTCTGCACAAGCTGGAGTTTGCGTAGACTATATGCCGGAATGCCGTTATAGAGGGCGTTGGCATAGTCTAGCCGGGAGATCACCAAGGCAGACATGATAAGTTTAAGTGCCAGAGGGGAAAAAAAACGGGAAACAGTGCGGATAGTACGGAGCATCAGAAAACAAGAAGAAACAACAGAACTAATTTGTGAGTGAAGGGTGAGTTGGTTGTTAATTTTTATGCCAAGGGTCTTGACCGTAGAAGAGGGAACAGGAGAAGAACCGAGGGTGGAGGGCCAAAAGAAAGAGTTCCAGGGACTGGACGAGCCACCCGTAAGCACCAATTCGGTTTTATCTGGGTTCAGCTTCAGATGGTTGTGGCTCATCCAATCCCTGATAAAAATCATAATAGATTGAAAATTAGAGATAGCGTGAGGGGAAGAAGAAAGATTGAAAATCAGCTGGAGGTCATCCGCGTAGTTGTAAACCGTGACCTCCAGCTGCTGAAGTGCAGAGATAAGAGGATAGATATGAAGGTTAAATAATAAGGGAGACAGGGAGGAACCTTGGGGCACACCACAAGTGACCTTCCGAGGGGCTGCCATAAACTCTCCCAGCCGGACCGCCTGTGTGCGATCCCGAAGGAAGGACGAGAGCCAAACTAGTGCTGATCCCCCGATTCCCGCCGCTCTGATACGTGAAAGTAACATGGAATGATCCACCGTATCAAAAGCGGCGGAAAGATCGAGGAGCACCAGGGCTTGATGTTTATTTTGGTCCAGGCCCTCCCTAAGGGTGTTCAGGACCGACACCACAACGGCCTCTGTGGAGTGCCTGGGGCGGAAACCAGCTTGGCAGGATGCCAAGGCGCCTGTAGCCTCTACGTGGGCACTGAGCACCGCGGCAACATGGCGCTCGAGCACCTTGCCCAGGTATGGCAACAGAGAAATTGGCCGATAGTTGGTTAAGATAGCTGGGTCGGCGCCTGGTTTCTTCAGTATGGGCACAATGGTGGCCATTTTTAGGGCCGGGGTCACAATCCCTTGTGAGAGGGAACTGTTGAGAAAAATAATCGGAGGCTGTGTACAGACTGAGTAAATTTGTTGTAGTATACGTGCTGGACAGGTGTCAGCAGGGGACCCTGACTTGACTTTAGGTAGAATTTCCCGAAACCCTGCTTCCGTAATAAGGGGAATTGAAGTCAAACTACACGGTAGGGTTGGCAGGCAGGGATCAACATATAAGGCAGAGGGAGGGGGAATGTTATTTTTGATATTGATGATTTTGTCAGGAAAGTAAGAGTTCAGAGAATCACAGAAGGTTTGAGTGGGAAGGATTTTAGATGTGCTTCTGTCTGAAAAAGCTAACTCGTTAACGATAGAGAAAATTTCTCGTGGTTGATTTTCCGCTGTTAAGATTTTAGCTGAGAAATAGCTGGTTTTGGTTTCTACGATAGCTTTTTTGTATTCCTGTCGTAATGTTAAATAACAGGTTTTCAGAAGGGGGCAATATTCCCTTCTCCATAGTCTTTCAGCGCGCCGAAGAGACAGTTTCTTTTCCTTTAGGTTTGATACAAACCATCGATTTGCATCCTTAGCTCTTTTAACTGAGATCCGGCGTAGGGGGGCCGCTGATTCGCAGCCTTCCTTGAGCCAGGTGTCAATCCCAGTTGCTTGTGCTGACGATGGTAAGCCCGCTAAGTCAGGTGTAGAGGCTAGGAGGGAAGATGATAATGAGGTCAGATCGGCACGGTTCCAGTTCCGGGCCCAGATGTTTTTATCCCGCGAGGTCTTAACTGGTAGGCTAGGGTGAAGAGTAAAGAAAATAAAAGCATGGTCTGACCATGAACAAGGGGAGACAGACACGGAGGAGATAGAGTAATTAAGCGACCAGACTTGGTCCAACGCGTGTCCACCGGTGTGTGTGGGGACATGAACGCGTGAGATAAAATTCAACGACTGAAGGAAATCCGTAAATTGTTTCGAGGCCTGGCATTCTAAGGGGTCGTTGGGCCAGTAGTTAAAGTCCCCTAGTATAAGGATAGAGGCATAATTAACCGCCAGCGTGGCTACTAGGTCCTGAAATGCTGATGTGAAATGCGGAATATTCTGGGGTGGCCGATAGGTAAGTAAACAAATAAGTGGAGGGGAAAAAATGTCAGAACGGGCCAAAAGGTACTCGACCGAGTCAATAGGGGTGGAGGGAAGAAGCTGAAAGTTATGTTCTGCTCTGGCGATAAGTGCCACGCCGCCTCCTTTTTTTCCTGCCGGGCGATCAACCCGAAGGGCTACGTAGGCAGGAGGGAGAGCCGCCAAGAGAGAGGGTAAGGAAGAGTCGCCAAACCACGTCTCCGTTAAGCACAATATGTCTGGTTTCTGGGAGTCAAGCAAGATGAATAGGTCCTGGTGGTGTTTCACCGCTGATCTTGTATTCAATAAAATGAAGGTCAGGGAACAAGGGGGAGAAGGAAGGGGAGGGCAAGACACCATAATAGGAGGGCTGAGGCCAAGGGCAGAGATGTTACTGCTAGTGGCAGGCGAGAGAGGCCAATTGCCTTGTAGATGTTTCAAACTTTCTGAGGAATAGACGATATGAGGGGCAGAGTGGCATGCCCCTAGCCCCGGTCGGCCGCGGACGGGCGCAGACGGGCTTAACTCAGGCGCAACTCCGGCGCGCCTCCGTCGCGCCCGCTGCGCTCGTCCGCTGCGCTGACACATAGTGGACGTCTAAGTAGGCTGGAGACCCGGGTGGGCGGAGTGAGCAGGGCGGGATGGGCGGGGTTGTTAAAAAAAGTGATGTGGCGTTCGCCGCTAGTAGTCAGCGCCAACACGAAGCTGTACGGCTTGTAGTCAGCCAAGAAGTTAAGGTGAGTGAGTTTTAAAAGTTAAAGCCGCTCGCGAGCACGTCCTCTGCCACCGGACTGCTCGACTTTAGCGAGGCAAAGAAGGCGGAGCTTAAGTAGGCTGGAGACCCGGGTGGGCGGAGTGAGCAGGGCGGGATGGGCGGGGTTGTTAAAAAAGTGATGTGGCGTTCGCCGCTAGTAGTCAGCGCCAACACGAAGCTGTCACGAAACATCAATGTTATAGACCCTCAATGTTATAGACTCTTGAATGTTATATTTTTTGATTTACATATATGTTTGGCATAACCATTGATTGGGGTTATATTGTGTTCTTTGTTGCAGCGCTCCTTGAGAAAGGACTATCCGAGTCCGAAATGCATTGGAGCATGTTCAACTGTATTATGTTGACCAAATTTATTGTATGATGATCCGCAAGGAGAAAATATAAAAAGTCTAAATGGAAATATTTCAATAAATTCAACCATATGAAAGTTTGAAACTTTTCATTGAACTTTGAGGAACTCACCGTGTTGTATAGCACCGAGACCCTTAGAAGAGTGCCCAATATCAGGGATGCGCCTACGCCCTGCAGCGCACTCAACTTCTCATACAGGCCAAAGCTGCCAACTTTGGACCTGGGTAACCAAGTACCATTCCTAGGGCTTGTTCAACATTCTGTGATTTTGGGCAAGTTTTTAATATCCTTGTGCCTGAAAGAAAACTCCGACCTTGTGTTATTTAACCGGTGTTCATGTAGGGCATCCCAATGTCCAAAACAATTCGTGCTATATAAAACTCCCTTCAAAAATGTATTCTGATGTGTACAGAACCTTTCTGTAGACTCTTGCATACTTTATGTATGTCGTAGCCTAATTGCAGGGCCTGGCTTTGTTGATTCCAGAGGCGTCAGGGATTCATTCTGTATGGTACACGCATAAAGATAAGAAAAAATATTCAGAAAAAAATACAAGTCTTTTGGAGGCATTTTGCTTATTTAGAGGGCAAATGAGGGTGGCGCACTCCAAATAAGGGTGAGCAGAGAAGTATGAAAATAATAAACAAATGAGACTGCCTGTAAGAAAAGGTATTTCTAATGACTAAATCCCTATATCCTTGGGCAGCTTTAAACTGATAGATACAGCTGATTTATAGTAGGAAGAACTAATGGGGAAATGTCTGCCTCCATTAAACATATCATTTAACTTCCCAGCATGCTGCACAGCAGCCACACTTCTCTACAGCACAGCTTAGAAACATTGGCAAAGTCAATAGATCTACCTAAATGCTTATAAGGCCCCCACAATGCATAGCCAATAGGTCTTGCCTTTGGGACATTAGAAGGGTTTAGTTATCCAGCACAATATCCTTGATTGACCAACAACATCAAGTGTTGCATTGCTAATCACTTATAAGGTCCCAAAAGCGAGACCTATTGGCTATGCCAATGTTTGTTTGAGATTGGATTAACAAAAGTCGTTCCATTGCCAAGGTCATCCAAAACCTATGGAGCCAAGCTGAGTGATCTGGAACCGTTGCAGTACTTCAATGTAGTAGGATCGCCTGACGAGCTGCAAGAAGAGACAATGCTATCTGTTTGCTGGGCAGTGACCACAAAGGGAAGGTAAGGGGGTTCGATTGACCTAATAGGTGTAGAGGACGGTCTTGAAAGGAGAATTCCTCCTCTACAATTCGGATTTGTCCTGTGTAGGAGAGTAGGGTCTGCAATCCTATGGTCACCCCAGATTTTTGCTTTTTGCTTCACTGTTTTACGACTTTCCCTGGCTGTGGGCCTGCTAATCAGACCCACAGCCTAGCTGTTCTCTCTCTAAATTGACATCCATCTACTTTAGGTGCATTTACCAATTGGTACTGGGCCACCTTATCAGTCCCTGTACAATGTACCTTAGGTACCCAGGTCATAGGTGTACCCAGGGCCTACCAGGGGCTGAAGCATGTATTATGCCACCCCTGGCTGGCCATCCAAACAGACACAACTGGCTGGTAAAACAGCTGGGGCAAGGTGGTGTAAACACCCTTTGCTATAGATATAGTATACCTATATCTAACCCTAAAATGGACACATATATTCCTATCAGTCACTCCTATGGCAGGCCTAATCAATCCTGAAGGCAGAGTGCTTGGAATTATGTGAGATGGTGCTCTGGCATGAGCTGAGCCTGTCTGCAGCTTGCGGAACCAAGTCCTTATAGCTGTTCCATGTTAACGCTATACCATATACTCTTAAGTGCATTATAATCCTCGCGGTTGAATGCTAACTTTGGCATAGCATTATCAAAACATGTCGAGTAAGGTGTCATACGAATTGGAATACTACCCCCTCGCCAATTCTGGTGACTGGGGTAGCATTCCACCCTTCTAGAGGGACACGACATGTATGTAACTGTGAACCCCGGTTAAAGTTAAACGAAGCCTCAGCATCACAAAATGGATGCTGCCACCACAGACACAAGTCTGACCTCCTGCTGCTGGGAGTCCTTCCAGTGAGGGAGGCCTGGACAAAGGGTTTCCTGCCTTGGGAGGTGCTAGCACCACCCCAGACAGGATTTTGTGTATTGAGGTAGGGAGGCCTGAAAGGAATGAGACATGCCTGGGCACACAAGGTGTCCCTGTGCATACACGGGTTCAAACCAGTTGCTGGGGCACTCCAGCCCCAGCTCTAGTGCGAAACCGGACAAAGGATAGGGGGTGTAACCACCCCGCTTCCTGGTCCCACCCATGGGAGGGACCTAGTCAGCAGTACAGCCCCCTTTAGCAGGATAAAGGTAGGAGCTGGTCCCATTCCAAATTAGATTATCCTGAACTACTCTACTCTACTAACAAGAAACTCTGGACTTCGACGTTCTGCTCCACAGAAGACTGAAGAATCTCCCTTGTGGGCAAGGAGTGTCCACCCTGCAACTGCAGGCACCATCAAGCGTCCTAGCGGTTCACTTCGTCGTCCTTCCTGCCGGAACCAGACTTCAGAGCCCGACGAGATCCAGACTTCCAGACCTCTCCGACCTCAACCTACATCTGCAGCTTCAGAGGCATTCTTGAGAAAGTGCTTTGGGGATTGAGAAGCCTGAGCCCCGAGCAGCTCCTGCAGTCCTGCACCAAAGACCAGCCCTCCCTCATCCACGAGATCTCCGTGGGGCCCTTTTGCTTGATTGCTGCTCGACGCGTTGTCTGGTCACTTGCCGGCTGGCTAGTGGCCTCCTAGACAACGATCCTTGAAATCTACACTGCTGGTCTGGTTGCTCCAGATTGGCCCTTGCTCCCTTCCAAAAGAGGAGCACCCCGGACCCTCCTGGTCCGCACCAGACGCCGTTTCTACTCACCGCGTGGGTTGCCTTTGCCAAGGCCTGTTGACTCCAAACCCGTATCTGACACAGTCGACAGCGAGAGCCTGTGTGGGACAGCTTGTGCCTCCATCCTGGTTGTCAAAGACACCTCCTAGTCCACGTGGCTGCAGAGACAAGCGTCCACTCTTCACCTGATCACGACAACAGCATCTGGTTCCTTCCTGGTTCCACACCGGTCACTGGCTAGTGACTTTGAACACTGTCCCCTCTGCTTTCAGGTCCTCTTCTTCCTCGATCCACCCTTGGATCACAACGGACATCTTCCTCCATGGTCGCCTGCAGCATCTCTTCTTCAAGGCTCCATTGACTTCAACGCAGAAACCCGACACACTTTTACACCTATGCACCCGCAGCCCGTGGGTGAGGTAACGAGAGCATTTTGGTGCTCATAGGTAGATTGACTCTCCTAGTGTCCAGGTATCCAGTCGTTTTAGTCGTAACTAGTAGGAACTGTCTTTTACTTACCTTTTAGTAATTTGTTCTGCCCATTGACTTTGTTCCGCATCCCGCGTGTGAGTTCACACTCTGCACACGCGTCCCGTGGGCCGCCTGCTACTTACCTAAGGTTAGGGTAGTGTAGTCCCAGCGATCCTACAGCCTCTGGGCATCTCCATTTCTTCTATCATTCTACTTATACCATTTACTTAGTATATGGTTTGTCGTGCCCCTAGGGCACCATTGTAATTTTGTGCAACTTATCGTATTTTTACTAAGAGATTGTCATGTGCTTAGCCCTCTGACCTAATAAAGAGTTCAGAGGTGTTTGTTATTAATAAATATACTGTTTATTTTCATAACAACCTGTGTGGTGTCCTTTCATCTGGTATTCAAGGGGTTATATGTGGTAAAACAGCTGGCTTCACATGCCAAAAGAGTTTAGCCTAAGACTGCTTTGTCCATGCTACCATTAGGATAGCTGGTCTATAAGGTTGACTTACAACCAATCACCATAAGGGTTGTTTGGACTGATACAAGGTGATCACTAGAACTAGTGAGCATCATATATCAGGCCAACTTCTCACATTGGTGTGCAGCGGTTGGGATTTGAGCTTGCTGTTGTTTTTATCAAATATAATCTTGAAATATCATTTGAAAGATCACATAGGGTACCATAGGTACATATAACAAGCTTAGAAATACTCTGAGTTCTACTGAACCAGCTGTTGTAGTAGAAAGGTCCTAGCACACCCTGACTACAACTCTTAGCAAGGGATCAGTAGGAAAACCCATAGTGTAGGTAAGTGCATCACTTACACCTCACTAGAAAGCATGTCTATCCATGGAGAGACCTCAGTGACTCCCCTTGTGATTAGTGACCCTCCACAGGTCCTTTCCAGATATGCAGCACTCAGCTTCCAGGAGATGAGACAATTGTGTACCTCCAGGAAACTGAAACAGGGTTCTAACCCTACCACTCCTTTTCTGTTAGGTCTCTTAGAGACATATGATGCGAGAAGGGCTTCTAATCCAGGCCCCTCTGATCCAGCAGATGGGAGCATGCCCCCCTTAGAAGGTGATCCAGACTCTAACCTACCAGAAACAGAGAATGTAGATAGTAGGGAAGAAGGGGATGTATCTGAGGAGGAGGCAGACAATGGCCAACCTTTAGTCAGCAGACTTACTAGGGCCAACTTAGGCCTACATAGGGAAGGGTCTGGGGGAGCCCCAGACCTTACCTCAAGCAGGCCTAACCTTGGGATTAGAAGAGATAGGTCTCACTCCAGAGACTCCAATAGATCTATTCACTCCCAGGGCTCTCATGCATCTGCTCAGAGGAGGATGACTTCCCCTCAGAGGAGAGAGCATCAGGCAAAGATGAAGGAAGTTAATCTGAGGATCCAAAGGGAAGAACTTGCCCTTGCCAAAGATAAACTTGCTTTTGCTAGAGAACAACAATTGAGTGGGTTAACACCCACTGGTGGCAGCATTATCCCTAGAGATAAAGACAGGAGTTTTGATAATAGACACCTGAGTAAAATAGTGCCCTCCTATAAGACAGGAGATGACATCCACAAATGGATGACTGCTCTGGAGAGAGCCTGCAAAGTACAGTAGGTACCCCAGAGTCAATGGGCAGCTATACTGTGGCTCTCCTTTGAAGGTAAAGGCAGAGATAAGCTCCTCACTGTTAGAGATGAGGATGCTAATGACTACCAAGTAATGCAAAATGCACTGATTGATGGGTTTGGCTTAACAACTGAACAGTACAGGTTGATGTTCAGAGACACCCAGAAAACTCAGGCTCAGGATTGGACTGACTTTGTTGATTGTGCCACTAAGGCTTTGGAAGGCTGGTTACTGGGAAGTAAAGTTACTGATTACACAGGGTTGTACAATCTTATCATGAGAGAACAAATCTTAAATAATTGTCAGAACCAGTTGTTGCATCAGCACCTGATTGACTCAGATCTGACCTCTCCCCAAGAATTGGGAAAGAAGGCAGACAGATGGGTCAGAACCAGGGTTAAGCAGCAGAACCAGAACCAGGGAGGTGGCCAAAAGAAAGCAGACCAAAAGGGTAGTAACCAGAATCAACAAAATGACCAGCAGTCTTCAACAGGGCCCCAACAATCTAAGGAGGGTGGGTCCCAGAATTCCCAAAAGAAGAAGACTGATGTTCCAAAGAAACCATGGTGCCAATACTGTAAAAGTAAAACTCACTGGTTTAGTGAGTGCACCAAGAAAGGCCATGCTCCTACCACTACTGTCCCTAAGACACCTGCACCCCCTAGTACAGTTAGTAGTGGTAGTGTACCCCCCAAGGCTATAGTTGGGTTAACCCTGGGAACTGAGGTGGGTTCTGACTTAGTCAGAATACCTACTCAGGCTGTTCTTGTTTGTACTGGGGACAAGGATATGACCCCTACTGTAAGTCCCAGTACTCTGGGCAAATACAGGCAAACGCCTTTAATCAATGGAAAAATGGCTCAGGCCTACAGGGACACATGTGCCAGTGTCACTATGGTGACACCAACCTTTGTGGACCCTGATCAGATCATGCTAGGTTCAGACTACCTAGTGACCAATGCTAGCAACGTCACTACCAATCACAGTATGGCAGTTGTTAACTTCTCCTGGGGAGGGGTAACTGGCCTCAAAAGGATTGTAGTTAGTTCAGACCTCCCAGTAGATTGTCTCTTGGGCAATTATTTGGAATCCTCCATGTGGGCAGATGTGGAGTACAGGACTCATGTAGAAATGTTAGGTCTCACCTCACATGTCCTTGCTGTGACCAGGTCACAGGCCAAGAAATGCCCAGCTGAACAAGTGCTGGATCCTGGAACAATGGACCAGACACTACCCAAGAGGAAGAGCAGTAGGGTTAAGGCAGTGCCTTCCCCCCAGGCCTCAGGTTGAGGATCAGCCCTCTCAGGAGGCTGACCCAAAGACCCCAGAAGGAACTGTCCTAGAAGAGCTTGAACCTGAACAGGTTGAGTTTCTTGGGACAGGGGGACCTTCCAGGGGGATGTATGACTTTACAACGCATGCTTTTATCATGCATGCCTTAACAACAGGTATTTACAACGCATGCCTTTACAACGCATAGCGCTTTGGGGTGCTGGATAGTGAATAGTTTAATTTACTATTCTAACTCCAGTCCCCGTGGATAGTAGGGAAGGTGTTGGATAGTAAATTAAATCTATTCCCTATCCTAGAGCGCCCCCCAGCGCAATGCGCTGTAATGATTTGCGTTGTAAAAGTTGCGTCGTAAAGGCACTGCGTGGTAAAAGTTGCGTCGTAAAGGATGTTTCCCCTTCCAGGGCAGACTTGAGACAGGCACAGTTAGACTGTTCCTCCCTTGAACCCCTCAGACAGCAGGCTGCTGCTGAGGCTGCAGGGAATGCTACAGGTGCCCACAAGGTGTACTGGGATGAAGGACTCCTATACTCTGAGGCAAGAGACCCCAAGCCTGGTGCTACCAGGAGGCTGGTCATCCCCTTGTCTCTTAGAGGTTTCCTTCTCACCTTAGCCCGTGAAATTCCCCTTGCAGGACACTTGAGCCAGAACAAGACTTGGGACAGGCTTGCCCCTCACTTTCACTGGCCTCATATGTCTGAAGATACCAAAGAGTTTTGTCGCTCATGTGTCACCTGTCAAGCCAGTGGCAAATCAGGTGGCACAACAAAGGCCCCCCCTTATACCACTACCTGTGGTGGGGTGCCCTTTGAGAGAGTGGGGATAGACATTGTTGGACCAATGGACCCCCCAACAGCATCTGGACACAGATTTATACTGTGGTAGTGGATCATGCCACCAGGTATCCAGAAGCTATTCCCCTTAGGACCAATACAGCTCCTGTTGTGGCCAGGGCCCTACTTAGAGTTCTCTCCAGAGTGGGGTTTCCTAAGGAGGTTGTCTCTGACAGAGGTGCAAACTTCATGTCAGGATACTTGACTGCAATGTGGAAGGAGTGTGGTGTAAATTACAAATTTACCACACCTTATCACCCACAGTGCAATGGGCTTGTGGAGAGATTCAACAAGACCCTAAAAGGGATGATAAAAGGGTTACCTGAAAAGCTTAGGCGAAGATGGGACATCCTTTTACCCTGCCTCCTGTTTGCTTACAGAGAGGTCCCACAGAAGGGGGTTGGCTACAGCCCATTTGAGCTTCTGTTTGGGCATCTGGTAAGAGGACACCTATGTCTTGTGAAGGAAGGATGGGAGTTACCGATCAAAAAGCCTAAGCTTGACATAGTGGACTATGTACTTGGTCTCCGCTCCAGGATGGCAGAGTACATGGAGAAGGCATCCAAAAACCTTGAGGCCAGCCAAGAACTTCAAAAAGCTTGGCATGACCAAAAGGCTGTCCTGACTGTTTATCATGCAGGACAGAAGGTGTGGGTGTTGGAGCCAGTGGCCCCATCAGCTCTCCAAGACAAATGGTCTGGACCCCATACCATCATTGAGCAAAAGGGAGAGGTCACCTACCTGGTGGACCTTGGAACTCCCAGGAGCCCCCACAGGGTGCTTTATGTTAACAGGCTCAAGGCATTTGTCGACAGGGAGGACATGGGCTTGCTCATGGCCACAGATGAGGGACAGGAAGAAGAGAGTGACCCTCTCCCAGACCTGCTCACTCAGAACCCTGATGATGGGTCAGTAGATGGAGTGGTCTTTTCTGACAGCCTCTCTGAACATCAACAAAAGGATTGCAAACAGGTTCTTCAATCCTTTAGAGAAATGTTCTCACTGACACCCAGTCAGAAAACGGGTGCACCCATGAGGTGGACACTGGTGACAGTCTGCCTGTCAAGAGAAAAAATCTACAGTCAACCTGACCACGTCAGGGACTGCATAAAGAAAGAAGTACAGAAGATGTTGGAGTTGGGAGTCATTGAACCCTTAGAGAGCCCTTGGGCTTGTCCTGTAGTTCTAGTGCCAAAACCTCACACCCAGGATGGTAAGAGAGAGATGAGGTTTTGTGTAGACTACAGGGGTCTCAATGCTGTCACTAGGACAGATGCCCACCCAATACCTAGGGCGGATGAACTCATAGATAAATTGGCTTCTGCCAAATTATTGAGTACATTTGACCTAACAGCTGGTTATTGGCAAATCAGGCTAGCTGAGGATGCCAAGGCCAAAACAGCATTTTCTACCCCAGGAGGTCATTACCAATTTGTGGTGATGCCCTTTGGTTTGAAAAATGCACCTGCCACTTTTCAAAGGTTGGTGAACCAAGTCCTCACTGGGTTGGATGACTTTTGTGCAGCATATCTAGATGATATTGCTGTCTTCAGCTCCACCTGGGAGGATCACCTGATCCACCTGAGGAAAGTTTTGGAGGCCCTGCAGAAGGCAGGCCTCACTATCAAGGCCACCAAGTGCCAGATAGGGCAGAGTCAGGTTGTGTACCTGGGCCACCTTGTAGGTGGAGGCCAGGTTCAACCATTGGAGAGCAAGATACAGGCCATAAAGGACTGGGCTCCTCCAACCACCCAGACACAGGTCAGAGATTTCTTGGGCCTGTCTGGTTACTATAGGAAGTTTGTCAAAAATTATGGGTCCATTGTGAAACCACTTAATGACTTGACAAGCAAGAAAATGCCAAAGAAAGTTCAGTGGACAGTTAGTTGCCAAAAGGCATTCGATGACTTGAAGCAGGCCATGTGTACTGCACCTATTCTCAAGAGTCCTGACTACTCCAAAACCTTCATTGTCCAAACAGATGCATCTGAGTTGGGTGTGGGAGCTGTTCTATCTCAACTGAATATTGATGGTCATGACCAGCCCATTGCTTTTATAAGTAGAAGGCTGACCCCTAGAGAGAAACGTTGGTCAGCTATTGAGAGGGGGGCCTTTGCTGTGGTTTGGGCCCTGAAGAAGTTGAGGCCTTACTTGTTTGGAACTCACTTCAAGATTCAGACCGACCATAAGCCCCTCTTGTGGCTAAATCAAATGAAGGGTGAAAACCCCAAACTTCTTAGGTGATCCATTTCCCTACAGGGGATGGACTTTACAGTGGAGCACAGACCAGGGACTGACCATGGCAATGCAGATGGTCTCTACAGGTATTTCCACTTAGAACAGGAAGACTCACCTGGTCAAGGTTAGTTTAATGTCCCTAAGTTTGGTGGGGGTTATGTAGGAGAGTAGGGTCTGCAATCCTATGGTCACCCCAGATTTTTGCTTTTTGCTTCACTGGTTTACGACTTTCCCTGGCTGTGGGCCTGCTAATCAGACCCAACGCTTAGCTGTTCTCTCTCTAAATTGACATCCATCTACTTTAGGTGCATTTACCAATTGGTACTGGGCCACCTTATCAGTCCCTGTACAGTGTACCATAGGTACCCAGGGCATAGGTGTACCCAGGGCCTACCAGGGGCTGATGCATGTATTATGCCACCCCTGGCTGGCCATCCAAACAGACACAACTGGCTGGTAAAACAGCTGGGGCAAGGTGATGTAAACACCCTTTGCTATAGATATAGTATACCTATGTCTAACCCTAAAATGGACACATATATTCCTACCAGTCACTCCTATGGCAGGCCTAATCAATCCTGAAGGCAGAGTGCTTGGAATTATGTGAGATGGTGTTCTGGCATGAGCTGAGCCTGTCTGCAGCTTGCGGAACCAAGTCCTTATAGCTGTTCCATGATAACGCTATACCATATACTCTTAATTGCATTATAATCCTCGCGGTTGAATGCTAACTTTGGCATAGCATTATCAAAACATGTCGAGTAAGGTGTCATACGAATTGGAATACTACCCCCTCGCCAATTCTGGTGACGGGGGTAGCATTCCACCCTTCTATAGGGACACGACATGAATGTAACTGTGAACCCCGGTTAAAGTTAAACGAAGCCTCAGCATCACAAAATGGATGCTGCCACCACAGACACAAGTCTGACCTTCTGCTGCTGGGAGTCCTTCTAGCGAGGGAGGCCTGGACAAAGGGTTCCCTGCCTTGGGAGGTGCTAGCACCACCCCAGACAGGATTTTGTGTATTGAGTTAGGGAGGCCTGAAAGGAATGAGACATGCCTGGGGCACACAAGGTGTCCCTGTGCATACACGGGTTCAAACAAGTTGCTGGGGCACTCCAGCCCCAGCTCTGGTGCGAAACCGGACAAAGGATAGGGGGTGTAACCACCCCCCTTCCTGGTCCCACCCATGGGAGGGTCCTAGTCAGCAGTACAGCCCCCTTTAGCAGGATAAAGGTAGGAGCTGGTCCCATTCCAAATTAGATTATACTGAACTACTCTACTAAGAAGAAACTCTGGACTTCGACGTTCTGCTCCACAGAAGACTGAAGAATCTCCCTTGTGGGCAAGGAGTGTCCACCCTGCAACTGCAGGCACCATCAAGCGTCCTAGCGGTTCACTTTGTCGTCCTTCCTGCTGGAACCAGACTTCAGAGCCTGACGAGATCCAGACTTCCAGACCTCTCCGACCTCAACCTACATCTGCAGCACAGCTGAGATCCGTGGGTGCGACGAGACACGTGGGACCGGCCATCTTGAAGAAACTGCACTTCGCTTCCAGCACGACTTCAGAAGCATCCTCGAGAAAGTGCTTTGGGGATTGAGAAGCCCCAGCCCCGAGCAGCTCCTGCACCAAAGACCAGCCCTCCAGCATCCACAAGATCTGCGTGTGTTTTTTTGCTTGATTGCTGTTCAACGTGTTGTCTGGTCACTTGCTGGCTGGCTAGTGGCCTCCTAGATGACGATCCTTGAAATCTACACTGCTGGTCTTGTTGCTCCAGACTGGCCCTTGCTCCCTTCTCAAAGAGGAGCACCCCAGACCTTCCTGGTCCGCACCAGACGCCGTTTCCACTCACCACGTGGGTTGCCTTTGCCAAGGCCTGTTGACTCCAAACCCAGATCCAACACAGCCGACAGTGAGAGCCTGCGTAGGACAGCTCATGCCTCCATCCTGGTCGTCGAAGACACCTCCTGGTCCACGTGGCTGCAGAGACAAGCGTCCACTCTTCACCTGATCACGACAACAGCATCTGGCTCCTTCCTGGTTCCACACCGGTCACTGGCTAGTGACTTTGAACACTGTCCCCTCTGCTTTCAGGTCCTCTTCTTCCTTGATCCACCCTTGGATCGCACCGGACATCTTCCTCCTGGTCGCCTGCAGCATCTTTTCTTTAAGGCTCCATTCACTTCAACGCAGAAACCCGACACACTTTCACACCTATGCACTCGCAGCCCGTGGGTGAGGTAACGAGAGCATTTCGGTGCTCATAGGTAGATTGACTCTCCTAGTGTCCAGGTATCCAGTCGTTTTAGTCGTAACTAGTAGGAACTGTCTTTTACTTACCTTATAGTAATTTGTTCTGCCCATTGACTTTGTTCCGCATCCGGCGTGTGAGTTCACACTCTGCACACGCGTCCCGTGGGCCTCCTGCTACGTACCTAATGTTAGGGTAGTGTAGTCCCAGCGATCCAACAGCCTCTGGGCTACTCCATTTCTTCTATCGTTCTACTTATACCTTTTACTTAGTATATGGTTTGTAGTGCCCCTAGGGCACCATTGTAATTTTGTGCAACTTATCGTATTTTTCCTAAGAGATTGTCATGTGCTTAGCCTTCTGACCTCATAAAGAGTTCAGAGGTGTTTGTTATTAATAAATATACTGTTTATTTTCATAACAACCTGTGTGGTGTCCTTTCATCTGGTGTTCAAGGTGTTATATGTGGTAAAACAGCTGGCTTCACATGCCAAAAGAGTTTAGCCTAAGACTGCTTTGTCCATGCTACCATTAGGATATCTGGTCTATAAGGTTGACTTACAACCAATCACCATAAGGGTTGTTTGGACTGATACAAGTTGATCACTAGAACTAGTGTGCATCATATATCAGGCCAACTTCTCACATCCTGGTACTCTTCCTCATCTGTGTCCTGACTTTTTATCTTAAGCTGAGAGGGACTGTACGCAACACCAAAGGAGCCTTCTTCCTCTGATTCCTGCATTTCCAAAAGAAGGGTTCGAAGAAGAAGTGGCACTTTGCTCCAAGATAAAAAACTAAGATGAAAATCTTCCTGTATCAGGTGTAATCAAAGATCTTTTCCTTTCCGTCGACAAGGCCGTCGACGGTGGAAACCTCTTTATAGAAACAGTCATCAACGATCTTTGTGAAATTGGTGACTTGAATGCAGTCGTCGACGGAACCATCGTCGACGAGGTCGTCGTCAGCATCGTCATCAGTGAAGTTGTCGACGGGGTCGTTGTCGTGCCTGCTGTCAACAAAGCTGTCGCCGTTGTTAGAGTTGCCGTCGACTAAGCTGCCGCCATCATCGTTGGCGTCTTCGTAGGCGTAACCGCCGACGATACCGTCACTGTCATCGATAGAGTTGTCCTCGACGGTTCCATCGACAGAGCCTTTGCCTACGCAGACTTCTTGTGAGGAGTGTGAGGCACTGAAGAAGAAGAAGCCTTCTTAGAAACACTTTCAGAAAGTTGCAGCTCCAGTCCCTTGTCCTTTGACGTACTGAACTTTAGTGTTTAGAGTCAGTTTTAAGAGACAACAGAAGGCTCTAATTTTTCATTTAGGGGTGGAATGAGCCTCTTCCTCCTCAGAACCACATTCAGATTTTGATTTCTTTTTTTGAAGCCAAAGAAGCAAACGTGCCTCTCTGTCCTTAAGAGTTTTGGCAGAGAAAGTCCTGCAATGCTTACACTCCTTAGGGACATGTTTAGGATGTAAGCAATATAAGCAATCCTTGTGGGGATCCTAAGAGAAGAGTCTGGCCTTCCCACAAGATCTACATGGTCTGAAAAGCCTCTTTTTAGAGCCTTCAGACATTTTGGTAAATAAAGGAAATCACAATACCTCTATTCCAGAGACAGAAAAAGATGAAAGCCAGGTCCAAAGTTCACCACAGAAAAACTGAGCAGAGCTCAGGGAGACTCCTTCTCACACATCGTGCAGTTGGCATTCTGAGGTATGATGGCTCTGTTGGGGATTGGGATCTCAGGGCGGGCATCTCATTGGCTGACTTTTGGACCATATAATAATGGTGATGGGTTACCAAAGTATGATGCATTTGTATTGGTTTTCATGCCGTTTTTTCTTTAATGCTGCTATATTTGTATTACTGTGAGACTCCCACCATGACTTATCAAAAAGAGGACACTGTTCCTGTAGCGGGGTTCAACAATGTAACCCTCGCATAGGGGTGCAAATAGCCATAGAATTCTGCCTCTAAAAACTCATTTGCAAGGGGAATAGGTAGGGGTAAAGACAATAGAATTCCCCACTCCGTTTTTTCCAAAGAGAAGGGTCCATAATCGTGGCCCTACTGTGTGCGATGATGTCTCGTGTGCCTGTAAGAAAGGAGAAAAAGAAAAAGAAGAACATAGTAATGGCCCACGGCTGGTCCGCCGTACAAAATTATTTTACAAAAGAGAGAGGGGGGCCAAGGAGCGATTAAGGTCCAGTGTCCATGCTCCTTATTTCAACATAAATTATCAAAAAGAGGACACTGTTCCTGTAGCGGGGTTCAACAATGTAACCCTCGCATAGGGGTGCAAATAGTCACCCGTGCACAACCGAAAGAAACGTGAAAGAAGAAAAAGACATCCTAGGTTGATGTGACCCATTAGTGAAGTGGAACAAACAATATTGTCCTCTGTTGCCCTCACACACCCCGAAGAGTGTCATGCTTCATCATCGGGCAGTTGCTCCTCGTAGGGCCGGCGCTGCAATCCCCTACGGGTCCCCCGAAGGGTCTCTTTGTCGGAGATCTTTTAAGGACTGCCGGGAGGTGCATGCGGGTATGTGGGGTATGGGTCTAGTGAGGGTTAGGAGAGTGATGTGCGTGCTACGTGGTGGGAGAATCATGTGTTAAAAGAAGGGTGAACATGCAGCAAATGTATGAATTGTAAACGCTTCGCAGATAAACTGCTAGATAAAATCTTGTCCCTAAGGCACACTATGCCCAGGTGTCATAAGAACATAGGTCAACATGTTTCGCGCCTGTGTCGCCATAAGGGTCGTTGGCGCTTCGTCAGGACCGGGATAATAATGTATAAAGTGCACGTGATAAAAATTAATAAACCCTCTAAAAAAAACAACAACAAAAAAACAGTTAAGCGCATCAGTAACAACTTGATGCCTTATAAGTGCATCAGTCACAACTTAATGCCTTATCATGTGCCACACATGTGTGCACATTGATTAAAACAAGCAACATTATTTAAAGAACCAGGTACAGGAGACACATCAGCATCATCAAAACAAGGGGGCCTGACTGTGCAATATTCAAAGCACGCCAAGTTAATTACTCGTTGTAAAAGCTGTTTGTATCACTCGTGACCTCCCTTTGACTAAAATACGACAAGTGTCCCTAAAGTTTCAACAATTGGAAATACATGTGAATCTTACACCACCCTATATCTGTGCCAATAGGTAGTTGGCTCTAAAAGATGGTTAGCTCTGAAAGGTGCTTACCTCGCCATGTTATAAAAACACTTCCACCGGCGATAGTAAGGAACGCCCGTACATTACCGGGCTGTTGAAAGAAAGAAAATCGTATAAACAAACACGTCTAGCAACAGGGACCCGGCGCATGCTCAAGTCGACAATGCGCTCACCATGTCCCTCAACAATGCCACAATGATCTACTTACAATTTCATCCAGGTATTAGCTCCTATCCACCTACCCCCTCCAAGCGTCTGCCGGTGTTTGAACATTAGAGGCAAGACACGAGTAAAATAAAGAGCGTGGTCGGGTGTGGGCGGTACCCCTTTCCGGGTTGTCCTCACCAACTCCAATGTGGTGCGCATGAGCCAAAGACGGGAGTCACCAGCGCATGCGCATAGGCAGGGAACTAACAGCCTGATTCATGAAGCGAAATTGCGCCCGCAATGGCTGCGAAAATGCAATTGCGGGTGCAAAACACGGAATCGGCATTCAAGTACAAAATAGCGAATTCGCAAACACAGAATAGCGATTAAAATAGCGATTACGCTATAATAAGCGCAGAGTCCCGGTAGTTGCGCATTAGCGATACGGAAATAGCGACCAACCACGGAATCTGCGAAATGAATAGCGAAACGCTATTTATTCTCAATCGGCATTCATGAAAAATAAACAATAGCGGAAAACCCCAAAATCGCATTTTTGCGCGGCGCAATTTAAGGACAACTCAAAGCAGGTGGTAACCATAAAAGCCATGATTAAGTAAAATTTGAACAACAGGTCCAGGCCTGACCAATCACACATAAGGACATTCAGCAGCAGCATTAGGCGTTCCACAATGCCAGGAATGTACATGGTGGTGAGGCGGCGAAGGCTACAGCGAGCAGCACGGAGGAGACGCATGAGGCAGGAAAGGATTTACCGGCAGCGGGTCACCTTGCTGGGCCAAACCAGAGAACAGATTTATGCCAAATACAGGCTGAATGGGGAAATGATCACCTGGCTGATACAAGAACTTGACCCCCTCATGCAGCACCCAACAAGGCGAAACAATTCTGTGCCTACACATGTGCAGGTATTGTGCAGCCTGCACCTCCTGGCCTCCGGCAGTTTCCAGGGCATAGTAGCGGCTGCTGGGGGGATATCCCAGCCCACCATGTCACGCTGCCTCCACACTTTTGTTGACGCCATGCTCACCCAGCTCCACCGCCACATCACATTTCCCACGAGCCAACAGGAATTGGACCTGACAAAAGTACAATTTTACAATGTAGCCGCTTTTCCCCATGTCCTCGGCTGCATCGACTGTACCCACGTCGCCATCTGCCCACCAGCTGCCACGGAGTATATGTACCGCAACCGGAAGTCCTACCACTCCCTCAACATACAGATGGTCTGCAATACCAAGACCATCATCACTGACATTGTCGCACAGTACCCAGGGAGTACCCATGATTCCTTTATCTTCAGGCACAGTGGACTCCACACACGACTGCTCAGAGGAGAGTTTGGGGAAGGACACCTACTTGGTAAGTACACTTTGTCAACAATGTCACATTGCAATGAAGTCACTGCAGGCACAGGCAATCAACATCTGCTCCTCTCATTCAGGTGACAGTGGCTACGCCCTACGGGAATACCTCCTGACCCCTTACCTCAACCCTGCCACACCTCAGCAACGGCGCTACAATGTTGCGCACATCCGGACAAGGAACTGTATAGAAAGGACATTTGGCCTGCTCAAGAGCAGGTTCCGTATACTGCACAAGACAGGTGGGGCCATGTATTACAGTCCTGCTGCGTGCTGCCGCATTGTGGTTGTCTGTGCAATGCTCCATAACATTGCAACCAAGCGCCGGATACCTGTTGACATCTCAGGCAGTGAATCTGAAGGGGACGACCGGCCACCAGCACATGTGCACCATGCACGCGGGGAGAACCCAGCTGAAGGCCACAGACGTCGCAACCACATCACAGTGAACAATTTCTAGCCCACCCTCTTCCCCCACCCCACATATCACAATTGCATGCAAAATGTAATGATTACACAAGGCTAATGTGTGCAGCAAAAAAAACATATTTGTTTCATTCACAACAAAAAGGTAATCAGTCCAACTATTTACAAATACCAGTATTGCGTCATACTGCAGTGTGCATGTACTTGGCAGGCTTAGCGTCAGCCTGTGCCAGTGTTATGCAGACAGTGTCAATGGCGCCTCCTGCGCGTAATGCCCAAGCGCCTCTGAGGCTCTTCCTCTTCCTGGGCTCCTGTACCAGGCGTTGACCTGGTGCTGCGCCTAGGTGGCGGGACCATTGTGGCCGATTGGCTGCTCACGCTGGAGGCACCCTCACTGGCATCGTCGCCCCCTACAGTGGCCGGTAGCGCAGGTGTGTGTAGTGCCGTAACGGCGGTGGTTAGGTGCTCCAGCACCCTGGTGATGTCCTCACAGCACTGCACTAGTTGGTGCTGCTGGGTGAGAGAGCGCCGCGACAACTGGGTGGTGGCATTTGCTGCCACATAATTCGACCTGCTATAGGCCGACAGCCGGCTCATCAGCTGGTGGTGGCGCCGGCTCGCTACACTGCGGTGCTTGAGCAGCGCAGCAGTGTTCTCCTCCATGGCTGCAGTCATGCGGCCCATGGCCGCCGTCATGCGGTCCATGCGCTCTCCAACTCCCGCCACATTGCGCCCAATTTTGTGCAGCTGGAGCTGGATGGCACCTTGCTGCTGTGACTGGCGCTGGTGGATACGGAGCATGCGTCTCTCAACGCTCATGCAGGCATAGCGATGTCCATTGCCCCTCCTGCTGATTGCCCGCGGTGTTGCCGCTGTCGCAGGCCCAGATTTATTGGCACCAGCTGCAGGTGGTGTTGCAGCAGGCGTTGCTGGTGCGGCAGGGACTGTGGGCACATTTGTGTGGTGCCTGGCTCTGGCTGCGGGTGGTGCGGCAGATCCAGATGCAGCTACGGTGGGGGGCCTGGCCTTGGCTGCGGGTGGTGCGGCAGATCCAGATCCAGATGCAGCTACGGTGGGGGGCCTGGCCTTGGCTGCGGGTGGTGCGGCAGATCCAGATGCAGCTACGGTGGGGGGCCTGGCCTTGGCTGCGGGTGGTGCGGCAGATCCAGATGCAGCTACGGTGGGGGGCCTGGCTGCTGGAGTTTGTGGAGCGGCAGGGGCTGGTGCCTGGCTTTCTGGTTGTGATTCCTCCTCCTGGGCCTCCTCATCTATCAGCAGCCTCTCGCTGTCACTGCTGTCTGCGCCACCTGTGGGGGTAAGTGGATACTCATTAGTTGCATGTGACTGTCAGACGTGCTGATGTTACATGCATGCTGGGTGACATTCCCTGGATGGCTGTGGATTTGCGTAATTTGGGACCTGTCTGGCTGCATTGGGGTACTACTACATTGTGGACATACTACATCTCCCACAATGCTTCAGGGCATTCCCTGATGCGCAACAAAGGCATGACTAAGGGCCAATAAGTGAGCCTATTTGGTCAGGGACGGTCATAGGGGACAGGGTCGCAGTCGCATGCCACTTACCTTGGGTGTCTTGGGTGGGGCGGGAGGAGTCCAGAGGGGTCACGCCAATGCACGCCTCCCTCTCAAGGGTGTCCTCGACCTGGTCCTCCAGAGGTGTGTTGGGTGGGACTGTCGGTCCGCCACCTCCAGTGCCCGATGCCTCTCCAAGGCGCTCCGCCACCCTCTCCTTGGCACGACCTCGGAGGTCGTACCAGCGCTTCTTTAGCTCCTCCAATGACCGATCGGCCACACCCACCGAGTTTACGCTGGAGGCTATTCCCAGCCAGATCCTGCGCTTGTCTTGCTCTGGGACCTTTCTGGAGTTGGTCCCGAAGAGCCGGTCATGGTTGGCCACCACCCCTTCAATGAGGTTCTCGAGCTCCTGCTCTGAGAACTTGAGCTTTCGCTTTCGTCCTGCGCTGTTGCTGGGGCCAGGGACAGGTTCCTCAGCCATGGCACCAGATATGTCGCTATTTCAGTCGGTAGAGAAGTCGCTATCGCTGGTTTAGCGTCTGCTTGCCGACTTGCTCCCTCGGAGGTTTGCCTCGCTGTGGTGTTTGGGGGTGGGAACTGCCTGCTTCCTGGTTGTGATGTCATCACTGTGCTCGGAAAGCGACTTCCCGTTTTCCCGATCGCGCGAGATTGCGAGTCGCATTCCCGATCGCACGGGATTGCGAGTCGCAATCCCGATCGCACGGGATTGCGAGTCGCAATCCCGACGCAGGTAGCCGGGAATAGCGATTTTTCTGCGTTTTTAGTTGGTCGCTAACGGATTTAGCGCCCGCGTGCGAGTCGCTATTTTTTCCCCGAAAAGTACATGAATGCCGTTTTGCGTTTCCTCAATAGCGAGTCGCTATTACTCGCTATTAGGGACACGCAAAACGACCCGTACATGAATCAGGCTGATACTCCCCAGTGTATACGAATGCGCATTGTCAGGGAACATGCTCCCCAGTATATGCAGAACGGCATAGTAGTTGGAAACAAGATCAGGTGGGCAATGTGTGATCGTATCTCAAGATTTTTAGAATTCCCCATATTTTTTATATGTATAGTCCAAGGGTTCAACTTTATCGCTAAGTATCTCATGTTAGATACCATTTCTCATATGCGCCGATTCCATAGAGTTATATCGGGACAATATCCACGTGATGAGATAATAGTCATTGTTGTTGGTGGCTGTTACTGCTAAATAGGTTACTCAAACCTTGTCTAATAGAGAGCCTTGAGGAAAAAATCGAGGGAAAGGAACCCTTGTATGCCCTCAGAATTCTGCCTCTAAAAACTCATTTGCAAGGGAAATAGGTAGGGGTAAAGACAATAGAATTCCCCACTCCGTTTTTTCCAAAGGGAAGGGTCCATAATCGTGGCCCTACTGTGTGCGATGATGTCTCGTGTGCCTGTAAGAAAGGAGAAAAAGAAAAAGAAGAACATAGTAATGGCCCACGGCTGGTCCGCCGTACAAAATTATTTTACAAAAGAGAGAGGGGGGCCAAGGAGCGATTAAGGTCCAGTGTCCATGCTCCTTATTTCAACATAAATTATCAAAAAGAGGACACTGTTCCTGTAGCGGGGTTCAACAATGTAACCCTCGCATAGGGGTGCAAATAGTCACCCGTGCACAACCGAAAGAAACGTGAAAGAAGAAAAAGACATCCTAGGTTGATGTGACCCATTAGTGAAGTGGAACAAACAATATTGTCCTCTGTTGCCCTCACACACCCCGAAGAGTGTCATGCTTCATCATCGGGCAGTTGCTCCTCGTAGGGCCGGCGCTGCAATCCCCTACGGGTCCCCCGAAGGGTCTCTTTGTCGGAGATCTTTTAAGGACTGCCGGGAGGTGCATGCGGGTATGTGGGGTATGGGTCTAGTGAGGGTTAGGAGAGTGATGTGCGTGCTACGTGGTGGGAGAATCATGTGTTAAAATAAGGGTGAACATGCAGCAAATGTATGAATTGTAAACCCTTCGCAGATAAGCTGCTAGATAAAATCTTGTCCCTAAGGCACACTATGCCCAGGTGTCATAAGAACATAGGTCAACATGTTTCGCGCCTGTGTCGCCATAAGGGTCGTTGGCGCTTCGTCAGGACCGGGATAATAATGTATAAAGTGCACGTGATAAAAATTAATATACCCTCTAAAAAAAAACAAAAAAAATAAATTAAAAAAAAACATACAGGGTGAGGCAGCACCCTGTATACCTGTTGTAAGGCTACAGCTGCATGATAGTAAATCGCTCCTGATGGAGTCCTAGGAAACAGAAAAAAGTAAATAACAGTTAAGCGCATCAGTAACAACTTGATGCCTTATAAGTGCATCAGTCACAACTTAATGCCTTATCATGTGCCACACGTGTGTGCACATTGATTAAAACAAGCAACATTATTTAAAGAACCAGGTACAGGAGACACATCAGCATCATCAAAACAAGGGGGCCTGACTGTGCAATATTCAAAGCACGCCAAGTTAATTACTCGTTGTAAAAGCTGTTTGTATCACTCGTGACCTCCCTTCGTCTAAAATACGACAAGTGTCCCTAAAGTTTCAACAATTGGAAATACAAGTGAATCTTACACCACCCTATATCTGTGCCAATAGGTAGTTGGCTCTAAAAGATGGTTAGCTCTGAAAGGTGCTTACCTCGCCATGTTATAAAAACACTTCCACCGGCGATAGTAAGGAACGCCCGTACATTACCGGGCTGTTGAAAGAAAGAAAATCGTATAAACAAACACGTCTAGCAACAGGGACCCGGCGCATGCTCAAGTCGACAATGCGCTCACCATGTCCCTCAACAATGCCACAATGATCTACTTACAATTTCATCCGGGTATTAGCTCCTATCCACCTACCCCCTCCAAGCGTCTGCCGGTGTTTGAACATTAGAGGCAAGACACGAGTAAAATAAAGAGCGTGGTCGGGTGTGGGCGGTACCCCTTTCCGGGTTGTCCTCACCAACTCCAATGTGGTGCGCATGAGCCAAAGACGGGAGTCACCAGCGCATGCGCATAGGCAGGGAACATACTCCCCAGTGTATACGAATGCGCATTGTCAGGGAACATGCTCCCCAGTATATACAGAACGGCATAGTAGTTGGAAACAAGATCAGGTGGGCAATGTGTGATCGTATCTCAAGATTTTTAGAATTCCCCATATTTTTTATATGTATAGTCCAAGGGTTCAACTTTATCGCTAAGTATCTCATGTTAGATACCATTTCTCATATGCGCCGATTCCATAGAGTTATATCGAGTTATATCCACGTGATGAGATAATAGTCATTGTCCCCGTCTTTGGCTCATGCGCACCACATTGGAGTTGGTGAGGACAACCCGGAAAGGGGTACCGCCCACACCCGACCACGCTCTTTATTTTACTCGTGTCTTGCCTCTAATGTTCAAACACCGGCAGACGCTTGGAGGGGGTAGGTGGATAGGAGCTAATACCCGGATGAAATTGTAAGTAGATCATTGTGGCATTGTTGAGGGACATGGTGAGCGCATTGTCGACTTGAGCATGCGCCGGGTCCCTGTTGCTAGACGTGTTTGTTTATACGATTTTCTTTCTTTCAACAGCCCGGTAATGTACGGGCGTTCCTTACTATCGCCGGTGGAAGTGTTTTTATAACATGGCGAGGTAAGCACCTTTCAGAGCTAACCATCTTTTAGAGCCAACTACCTATTGGCACAGATATAGGGTGGTGTAAGATTCACATGTATTTCCAATTGTTGAAACTTTAGGGACACTTGTCGTATTTTAGACGAAGGGAGGTCACGAGTGATACAAACAGCTTTTACAACGAGTAATTAACTTGGCGTGCTTTGAATATTGCACAGTCAGGCCCCCTTGTTTTGATGATGCTGATGTGTCTCCTGTACCTGGTTCTTTAAATAATGTTGCTTGTTTTAATCAATGTGCACACATGTGTGGCACATGATAAGGCATTAAGTTGTGACTGATGCACTTATAAGGCATCAAGTTGTTACTGATGCGCTTAACTGTTATTTACTTTTTTCTGTTTCCTAGGACTCCATCAGGAGCGATTTACTATCATGCAGCTGTAGCCTTACAACAGGTATACAGGGTGCTGCCTCGCCCTGTATGTTTTTTTTTTTTTTTAATTTTTTTTTTTAGAGGGTTTATTAATTTTTATCACGTGCACTTTATACATTATTATCCCGGTCCTGACGAAGCGCCAATGACCCTTATGGCGACACAGGCGCGAAACATGTTGACCTATGTTCTTATGACACCTGGGCATAGTGTGCCTTAGGGACAAGATTTTATCTAGCAGTTTATCTGCGAAGGGTTTACAATTCATACATTTGCTGCATGTTCACCCTTCTTTTAACACATGATTCTCCCACCACGTAGCACGCACATCACTCTCCTAACCCTCACTAGACCCATACCCCACATACCCGCATGCACCTCCCGGCAGTCCTTAAAAGATCTCCGACAAAGAGACCCTTCGGGGGACCCGTAGGGGATTGCAGCGCCGGCCCTACGAGGAGCAACTGCCCGATGATGAAGCATGACACTCTTCGGGGTGTGTGAGGGCAACAGAGGACAATATTGTTTGTTCCACTTCACTAATGGGTCACATCAACCTAGGATGTCTTTTTATTCTTTCACGTTTCTTTCGGTTGTGCACGGGTGACTATTTGCACCCCTATGCGAGGGTTACATTGTTGAACCCCGCTACAGGAACAGTGTCCTCTTTTTGATAATTTATGTTGAAATAAGGAGCATGGACACTGGACCTTAATCGCTCCTTGGCCCCCCTCTCTCTTTTGTAAAATAATTTTGTACGGCGGACCAGCCGTGGGCCATTACTATGTTCTTCTTTTTCTTTTTCTCCTTTCTTACAGGCACACGAGACATCATCGCACACAGTAGGGCCACGATTATGGACCCTTCCCTTTGGAAAAAACGGAGTGGGGAATTCTATTGTCTTTACCCCTACCTATTTCCCTTGCAAATGAGTTTTTAGAGGCAGAATTCTGAGGGCATACAAGGGTTCCTTTCCCTCGATTTTTTCCTCAAGGCTCTCTATTAGACAAGGTTTGAGTAACCTATTTAGCAGTAACAGCCACCAACAACAATGACTATTATCTCATCACGTGGATATTGTCCCGATATAACTCTATGGAATCGGCGCATATGAGAAATGGTATCTAACATGAGATACTTAGCGATAAAGTTGAACCCTTGGACTATACATATAAAAAATATGGGGAATTCTAAAAATCTTGAGATACGATCACACATTGCCCACCTGATCTTGTTTCCAACTACTATGCCGTTCTGCATATACTGGGGAGCATGTTCCCTGACAATGCGCATTCGTATACACTGGGGAGTATGTTCCCTGCCTATGCGCATGCGCTGGTGACTCCCGTCTTTGGCTCATGCGCACCACATTGGAGTTGGTGAGGACAACCCGGAAAGGGGTACCGCCCACACCCGACCACGCTCTTTATTTTACTCGTGTCTTGCCTCTAATGTTCATACACCGGCAGACGCTTGGAGGGGGTAGGTGGATAGGAGCTAATACCCGGATGAAATTGTAAGTAGATCATTGTGGCACTGTTGAGGGACATGGTGAGCGCATTGTCGACTTGAGCATGCGCCGGGTCCCTGTTGCTAGACGTGTTTGTTTATAAGATTTTCTTTCTTTCAACAGCCCGGTAATGTACGGGCGTTCCTTACTATCGCCGGTGGAAGTGTTTTTATAACATGGCGAGGTAAGCACCTTTCAGAGCTAACCATCTTTTAGAGCCAACTACCTATTGGCACAGATATAGGGTGGTGTAAGATTCACATGTATTTACAATTGTTGAAACTTTAGGGACACTTGTCGTATTTTAGACGAAGGGAGGTCACGAGTGATACAAACAGCTTTTACAACGAGTAATTAACTTGGCGTGCTTTGAATATTGCACAGTCAGGCCCCCTTGTTTTGATGATGCTGATGTGTCTCCTGTACCTGGTTCTTTAAATAATGTTGCTTGTTTTAATCAATGTGCACACATGTGTGGCACATGATAAGGCATTAAGTTGTGACTGATGCACTTATAAGGCATCAAGTTGTTACTGATGCGCTTAACTGTTATTTACTTTTTTCTGTTTCCTAGGACTCCATCAGGAGCGATTTACTATCATGCAGCTGTAGCCTTACAACAGGTATACAGGGTGCTGCCTCGCCCTGTATGTTTTTTTTTTTTTTGTTTTTTTTTAGAGGGTTTATTAATTTTTATCACGTGCACTTTATACATTATTATCGCGGTCCTGACGAAGCGCCAACGACCCTTATGGCGACACAGGCGCGAAACATGTTGACCTATGTTCTTATGACACCTGGGCATAGTGTGCCTTAGGGACAAGATTTTATCTAGCAGTTTATCTGCGAAGGGTTTACAATTCATACATTTGCTGCATGTTCACCCTTCTTTTAACACATGATTCTCCCACCACGTAGCACGCACATCACTCTCCTAACCCTCACTAGACCCATACCCCACATACCCGCATGCACCTCCCGGCAGTCCTTAAAAGATCTCCAACAAAGAGACCCTTCGGGGAACCCGTAGGGGATTGCAGCGCCGGCCCTACGAGGAGCAACTGCCCGATGATGAAGCATGACACTCTTCGGGGTGTGTGAGGGCAACAGAAGACAATATTGTTTGTTCCACTTCACTAGTGGGTCACATCAACCTAGGATGTCTTTTTCTTCTTTCACGTTTCTTTCGGTTGTGCACGGGTGACTATTTGCACCCCTATGCGAGGGTTACATTGTTGAACCCCGCTACAGGAACAGTGTCCTCTTTTTGATAATTTACGTTGAAATAAGGAGCATGGACACTGGACCTTAATCGCTCCTTGGCCCCCCTCTCTCTTTTGTAAAATACTCCCACCATGACGACAGGGAAGATACAAGCATGTGAGTCTATGAAAGATTCAACGCTGGAGAAAAAAAAACAAATATATAAACAAAACCAAAACTATGCAAAATACATTATTAAATATTAATAATAATACATATAAAATCCCCACTACAATTTATAGAAAAATAGACAAAATATACTACTCAAACCTCACACAACCCAAAAGTAATAACATTGTTACATCACACAAATGTATAATTTACTACTCTCACTATAATAAATGCAAAATTTGATACAATATTGTATTGCAGAGCACTACAAGTAATACAACACTAAGAAATGTTTAGATTAAAGAGAGATACGATTTTACTATTCGCACTCCAATAAGTGCAACAGTAGGGAAAGTGTTGGATTGAGGAGGGGTAGTATTTACCATTCCCACTCAACTGAGTGTAACAGGAGCAAAAGTGTTAGATTGTGAAGGGATAACATTTAATATTCCCACTCCAGCCAGTGCAACAGTAGGGAAAGTGTTGGATTGCCGAGGGGTACAATTTACTATTCCTGATCCACTGAGTGGAACAGTAGGGAAAGTGTTGGATTGCAAGGGATAACATTTACTATTCCCACTCCAATAAGTGCAAAAGTAGGGAAAGTGTTGGATTGCTAAGGGATAAAATGTACTATTTCCATTCCAGTCAGTGTAACAGTAGGGAAAGTATTGGATTGCGGAAGGAAAACATTTAATATTCCCACTGCAGTCAGTTCTACATTAGAAACACACAAATTCTCTGCAAAGAATTAAATAATTTAAAAAACTTAATACATTTTTTTAAATATAAATATTAAAACAACACAAATATATTTAAAACAAATACATATTATAATGTTAAATATATATAATAAATAATTACAAACATTATTAAAAGTTAAACCCAAAAATAATTTGTATATAAAAAAATGTTTTATTCAAAAATATTTAACAAAATAATAATTTTTATTTTTGTTACCACCCACCATATACTTCTACAAAACTTACAAGAAACACCTGAAACGTAACTTAAAAAAAGTTAATTATTTACAATATTACCATAAATATTTATCAAACTAATTATCAATAAACAAAAATTATGTAATTCAATTAATTAACTTCCACAATACCCCCCATAAAATATACAACACATTACTAAAATGTCATTAAAAAAATTACGCAATTAACATAATACATTTTAATTTTAATAATTATCAATAAAAAAAGTATCTAACCTAATTAAAATGTAGTTTACTTCCTACCATATACCACAACAATAACCAGACCCACACCTAAAATATTTTAGTTAAAAAATGTGATTATATAATTACCTTAATTAATTATAAATTAAATAATCATTATTTAATACTAATATTCGGGGGACGTGGCCTAACAAGATTGCAGCGTAGACGTTTTTGTTTGAGCTCCCTTGGGCGGCCCGATAATCTGCCTGCTTCCTACAGTATCCTGCCTATAAAACCGCCCAACTAAGGAGGGCAATACCGCCTGTCCTCACCGATTAAGTGAAACAACAAAAAAGTGCAGATACTTCAGAGAACAGTCATATATAGGAGAACGCCTTCGGGGGATGGCCGGTGTAATGTTCGGAGGCGCGAGGCAGCGTCATAGCCGTCCCGTGCCGCCGTAGCGTCCCCGTGCTGACGCGTGACGTCAGACGCGAGGGGATAAAAATAAAGGGGCGTGGCCACGACAGTCAGTCGGAGCCACACGCAAACTACAATTCCGGCTCCTGTCGTAATTAGCGTTAAGCAGCCGTTCACATAGTGCCAGCCGCACTAGCAACGCTACACTGGCGACGAGGGTCCCTCAGCACCCACTCCCTCACCTGCATGTGGCAGATTCCACATTTAGGCAATTTCAGGGGATAAAAGGTGTGAAGCTCGAGGCCACGTGTTCAGAGGCCTCACTTGTAAGGCACCCAGTAACCGCAGAAAGGAGGCAACTCCACCACCCGCGAGCGAAGACAGCATCCCACGACAACGGGGAGAGCAAGGCCAACACATCACGCCACCACCCTGTGCCTGGAGTCGCCCTCAGAAGCTATCCACGCATCGCCACCGAGATCCCTGAGCCAGGTCGTGAGCGCGCGCCCAGAGCAGGGAGGGTCCACTCAACTGGCACACAGGCAGGGCGATCATTAGTCCCCGGTCCAGCACCACCCCGTATAAACGTCGAGGACTCACTGCAGCGCACCGCGCACGTGCCAAAATGGCGTCTAATCCCGCCCTCGAACCTTTTGTGGTTGACGAAGCTCCCTAATCCCTTGCCCCACGCTGGAGGGATTGGACGGATTGCCTCCAAATCTATTTTGAGGGAGCGGGAATTTCCAGAGAGAGGCGCAGAGCCCTACTGCGGCACTTGGGAGGTAAGGACATACATCGCATCTACAAGACGCTGACAGAAGCCACACCGAAGACATATCAAACACTCCTCGCGGCACTGACCGCCTACTTTGAACCTATGGCGAGCAAAGACTACGAGCGATTCATCTTCCGCCAAGCGAAACAAGAGGCCGTCGAGTCGTTGGACCCCTTCCATGGCAGGCTCAAAGAACTAGCCAGCTCGTTCAGGTTTCGGGACGAACAGGAGGAGATCCGAGGACAGATCATCCAAGGCTGTTTCTCCTCTAAGCTCCGAGTCGCGATCCTCCAGGAAGATGACAAACCCCTCGCCGACATACTCAAACTCGGCCGCTCTAAAGAACTGTCTCAGGCGAGAGCCCCCCACATGGAGTCCGCCCTCCATCGACCTGTCAAGACTGAACAAGTTAACACGGCAGAAAAAGTAAATGTGGTACGGCCCAAAGCGAGACAAACAAGCGGAAGAAGGCAGCCAGACAAAAAGAAGGAGTGTGGATATTGCGGGGGCCAGCCCCACCGAATGCAAGAGGGAAGAAATGCAGCGCATGCGGGTGGATGAACCATTTTGCAGCTGTATGCAGGTCGACGAGAGCCAAGAAGGAGGCTGAAAACGCGGTGCAAGAAGAAAGGGACAGTGAAGACATGGATGACGACACAGAAGACTATGGGTGGATATTGTGATAATATTATCACTAAGGTCGCGCTCCTTTAACATGAAACACAATGTTTCTTCACAGGTTAAAGTTTCTCAATTGATTCGACGAGTACTTTATGCTTTTTTTACATTCTTTCTTTATTTAATGCTCGAATTTTCTTCAAATGAATATTTTTCGGCAATTCATTTTAATCATGAATCAGGGGTCTGTAAAGAAACATACAGGACCTTAGCGTTCAGTACATAACAACATGAATTATTAGTCCTATCATACATACTCATCATATATCATACAGTGTACTGTGCAATCAAATAATAATAAGCAGGGACTTCAGCATAGCTAGTTTCAAGTGTATTGGTTTTAACGACTCATGATCATAAGAAAAATAAGAAAAATAACATTGATGTGTGAATGTTTATCGAACATAACATTGAAGATAGCACACAAGCGGAATTTGTTCCAATCAGAGCTCGCCTCTTATACTCGCTGCACTCCAGCAGCCTATCTAAACGTTCTTCAGTCTTGACTGATTTAAGCATCCTGATTTAAGCATCCTTACACTGTTGAGCACGTGACCATTCACGCGGCCTATAATAAACACTTCCATTGGCCATTCATAGAACTAACCTTTTCGGAAACCCGGAAACCCTTTACGCGTTCCGACAAGTAAGTTTGTCTTCTTGGCTCAATATCAACGGTTATTTTTACCGTTCAATACCTCATGTAGGTACGTTAAACCTAGTATTGAAGCTAAGATTTTTGGATGTTGATTTTAATTTTGTCATTGACGGCAATAAAATATAGGAGTTAGTTTTTTATTATTAAACAATGTACATCATTATAGGAAGACCTTCACATTATGCAGGTTCCTTACATTCACACATCAATGTTATTTTTCTTATTTTTCTTATGATCATGAGTCGTTAAAACCAATACACTTGAAACTAGCTATGCTGAAGTCCCTGCTTATTGGAGGCGCTAGGGGGCGCACAGCGGAATGGCTGCCTGACATGCAGCTCCGCCGGGCGATCACACACAATGTGATCCATTGCCGCTGAAAACCCACCATCCCACACAACGCGACTACCAACATGGATGGGAAGGTAGGGAGCCAAAACTGACCCGGACCGCTGCGGTGTCCACTCCCGCCGTGAAGAAATATTCCGATTAAATCGCGGAGGAACGGGACTGCCTGACAAAATGGCCGCCAGTAAACGACATCACCTGGGTTTACAGCGTGGAGTTCGCGGCTGACTGCCAGAATAGCCCAAAATTTACGGCCGGAGGTGAGCGCATACTGCCCAGTCCAGCGTAGCTAATCTGAGTTGCTGCTGTCATTGGAAACGCCGGCGGAGCTGTGCTTATCTCCGGCCGGGTGCCTGACAATATGGCGGCGCCACTTGCAGAAATGGCGGGCTCTTCGAAATGACGCCGGCGGGCTGCTGTTGAGCTTTCCGCGCTACCGGACCAGCGATGCACGGTGGAGGACTGAAGGGCGCCCTGACATGTGGCTTGTGAGTCTGGGGAAGGCACCACACCGACGTCCTGTTCCCGCCCGCACTCACATCTTGGGAAGTGGATTCCCACTGCACTAAGCGCTGGTAGGAAGTTTGTGGGGCTGGGGGCGATGCAGGGCACCCCACGAATGCGGCCGAAGCTATCCGGACGACGTTGGGCTGCTCCTGGACTGCCACTGACCGCATAACATACACAATCCTCACATTCTGGCGCAAAATCAACTGGTGGTGACCAGAACGGACGCGACCCTGACCCCATTTGCTGCTGCGAGCTCTCACTGTCGAGGAACCACGGCGACACCGGTCAGAGTCACGAGGGCGTCTGGACCCGCGCGGAAGAAAGTACAGTCACCGGCCACCGTCATGGGGAAGCCGGATAAGCAGCAGCAGAAACTGACCTTCGACAACAGGAGGGCGTCGAAACCTGCAGACGAATTGGCGGAGTCCGGAGGATCTTCAGAATCACCGCAAACCACTAACATGGAGAAGATACTTTTGGCCATTCAATCAAATCTTCAGGATATCAATGGCAAATTGGACAATTTGACGTGCAGGATGGATGGCATGGCGGCTCGACAAGAAAAGCATGGTGAACGACTGGATGAGGCCGAGACTAGGATATCGGCTGTAGAGGATGAGGCGCGAACGTCCACCACGAAATGCACTGGAATGGAACGGATTCTGCAGGTGATAAGAGCGAAGGAGGAAGATTTGGAAGCGCGCTCAAGGCGCAACAACGTGCGAATCGCAGGCCTGCCGGAATCGACCAACACAGGTCGTATGGAACACTACGTAGAGGGGTTGTGCAAGGATATCTTTGGGACGGAGGCCCTGTCGCAGATCTTCATTGTGGAAAGAGCCCATAGGTCGCTGGGCCCCAAACCACCGCCCGGTGCTACACCCAGGCCAATTGTGGCGCGCATCCTCAATTATCGAGACAGGGACACGATCCTCCGGCTTGCAAGGGAGAAGGGCAGAATCACCCACCAAGGCAACACTCTGGAGTTCTACCCCGACCACACGGTTGCTGTTCAGCAAGCACGTAAAGAATACGCGACAGTGAAGGCTAAGCTGAGAGAGTTGAATATTGTATATTCTATGTTATACCCTGCCCGCCTTCGAGTAGTGTGGAAGGAACAGGCGATTGTACTGGCGACACCCAAAGCGGCCCTTGACTTTGTTAAGACAGCACAGCGGGAGGCGAGGTCTGCATCCCAAAACGATCAGAATAGAGACTCGGATTGATACGGCGTGAGGAATGCATCAAAATACGGCGACGAGTACATCTAATCGGATGGCCGCTGTGTACTACTACTGAACTGCGAGAAGCGGCCGGCTACGAATCCACCAGAGGTGAGATGTGTGCGTTGCCATTTGCCACTGGGAATCGGCCAGGTGGGGGGGGGGCGGGGTTGTCGAGGACTGGACTACACCCCTGCACTGAACAATAACTGCTACCCATGGCTAGACCTTGTTGCCGCGCTTTCACCTCTGGATAAATGGAACAGCGAAGGTGGTGGTAAACCTTAAACCGTTGGGAAACATTTCACATTGCAGGGCATGGACAAATGAAAATGCATAGCTTCTGCAAGTTGCTGATTACCGTACTATATGTAGCCAGACAGTGGAGATGTGGGGGGGGTGTATTACTGTAGCGTTCCTAGGTCTCATCCCATCCATGGGCATCTATTCATCGCTAAGAACGGCTATATCTCCTAAATGACTGCTCCACTGCCTGCGTCTGAGTGTGGGATGTGGGTGGGTCGGAGGGCCAATGGTTTACTGGACACACACACTGCGACTATCCCGATTCTTACTAGTATCGCCCGCACCTGTACACCGGGTGTAAAGTTGTGCCTCTGGCGGTCCTCCATGAGGGTAATACCCGACACAAGTTTTGCTATGAGCACCAAGTTGTTGTTTAAATGGTTGAGGGGAATGTGCTCTGAAGGGATATGGCTTCGGCAGGTTGGGGATGCTGGAGTGGGCGGGATGAGGGGTGGGGGGGTATTTGACTGTTTGAGAAGACCGATAGTATCACAAATGTACACATTATTTGGATATACACTGAGAGATGTGGTGAATGCAACTTACGATAACTTTGATGGATGGGGTCGGGCTCCGGGTATGTTCTTGGGGAGTACAGGTATGAGTGGTATTGTATCATTTGAGGAACACAGGTTCTAGTAATACAGGCAGAAACGGTTTGAACGTTCTTACTTGGAATGTGCGGGGTCTCTCACGCCCTCAGAAAATCAGACAGGTATTTGCCAGCCTCACTAGATGGAATATAGATATAGCTTTCCTGCAAGAGTCACATCTAGCGCCGAACACTCACGCTACATTGGGGTCGAGATGGGCGGGTTCATCCTACAGAGCCTCATACTCATCTTATTCAAGGGGGGTGATAATATTGCTCAAGAAAGGGATCGCCTTTGAGGAGAAGCACGTACTACAGGACCCCACTGGCAGATATGTGCTGGTGACGGGCACACTGAGGGGCCAACACATAACACTCCTTAATGTGTACGGACCGAATATTGATGCACCGGAATTCTACCGTGAAGTTTGGGGCCACTTACAGACACATGCGAGCACGCACATATTATGCGGGGGAGACTGGAATGTGACACTACAGGACGGTCTGGACCGCTCTTTACAATCTGTAGAACAGCACAAACAGTCGAGACAGATGGTGGGTCACATGCTAGAGGACTTGGCGCTAGCGGATATCTGGAGACTGCACCACACGAACGACCCAGGCGCTACACACATCACAGCATCACACAATAGTTGGTCCAGACTAGACTATTGGTTGGGATCTAAGGACGTTGCTCTGTGGGCAAGAAAGGTGCAGGTACTACCGCGCACATTGTCAGACCACAACCCGGTACTATTGCAGCTGGATATCCCTCATTACACACCCCCCCCCTTTCAATGGCGTTTCAACTCCCAGGCCCTCACAGACCCTATATATGCTACCGCATTGACTACGGCAATCAAAGACTATTTTGCTGATAATGCACAAACTACTGATGACCCATGTCTCCTATGGGAAGCCTTTAAGGCCACTTTGAGAGGCGTCTGCATCAGCACTACCATAGGTATACTTAAAGACATCAGGGGCCAAATTCGCCGCTGCGAAAGCCAAATGAGGGATTTAGAACTGCAGTACGAAAAAACACAGGACGTATTGATATTACCCAAATTGCGCGAACTAAACACCGAACATGCTGACTTCCTGGCGTCAGAACTCAAATACCTAGATCGCAAACATGCGGCCAGGGCTTTTGGCGAAGGGGGTAGACCAGGAAGAGTGCTCGCGCGTAATATTTGTGAGGGGCGGGGACAATCGGCTATACTCCGTGTCAAATCCGGGGATGACATGCTCCGTACGCAACCCACAGATATAGTGCAATGTTTTGTGGACTCCTACAGTGCACTGTACCAATCTCAACCCACAGCTACAACAGATGAAACGTACGCCTATTTACATGATGTGGCAATTGGCTGGCTGTCGGATGCCCACAGGGAATATCTAGCTCGGCCAATCACAGTAGAGGAAGTCACTGAGGTGATCGCCTCGCTCCCCAACGGAAAGGCGCCAGGTCCCGACGGGTACACATCCGAATTCTATAAAAAATTTGTAGATATACTTGCCCCATACTTGGTGGCTATGTATGGTACTTCCTTAGATAATGGATTACTCCCTCCCACGCTGCGAGAGGCGATGATAATAGCACTCCTCAAACCTTCCAAAGATCCTGAAAACTGCGACTCCTACAGGCCCCTATCCCTCATAAACATTGACTCGAAAGTTCTCGCGAAACTACTAGCCGTTAGGTTAACCCCTCTGATGACTCGACTGGTGCTGCCAGACCAGGCGGGATTTGTTCCCACTAGATCCACCTCACACAATACCAGATCCCTGTTTGCACTAGCACACTACCTGAAGCCCTCGGTTAGGGCGGTGGCTGTACTGCTCGACGCTGCAAAAGCGTTCGATTCCATTGAATGGCGCTATATGCTGCTTGTCCTCAACAGGATGGGTTTCCCTAAACGATTTGTCCAGTGGATCACCTTATTGTATACTGAACCGAGTGCGAGGGTCCGCATCAATGGCTATGTTTCGGCCCCTTTCGATATTGGACGAGGTACGAGGCAGGGCTGCCCCCTGTCACCTCTACTCTTCGCTTTGGCGTTAGAACCACTAGCGTGCATAGTGCGTCAAAATTACAAGGAATCAGCATTGCAATTTGTGTCCAGGCCGCTACATATATCGCTATACGCAGACGATATGCTGCTGTATGTACGGGACCCGGGGGTACATCTGAACCCGCTGCTTCGGGAGTATATCCGATTTGGGGGACACTCGGGATTAGCTATTAATTGGTCCAAGTCCTCACTCATCCCTCTCACTGACGCCACCGTTTCTTTTGAAGTGGACTATCCACTAGAGTGGCAACAAGACCCGATCCGCTACCTGGGGGTCATGTTCCACAGGGATCCTGACGAAGTAATGCGCGCGAATTATGGTGTGGCCCTCTCCAAACTGGAAGACAGGGTCCATCGCTGGATCCACTTACCATTATCTATAGCTGATCGAATAGCGATCGTAAAAATGAACATTCTGCCTAAGTTATTGTACCTTTTTAATAACATACCTATTACACCTCCGCAAGAGATCTTCCGTCGCATAAAGTCCTTGGTTCTAACACTGATATGGGCAGGTAAACAAGCTCGTATTGATCTACAGACACTAACACTCCCGATTGCACAGGGCGGATTCGGGGTGCCTGATTTTCTACTATATTACCTCTGTGCTCAGGCACAGTACGCAGCTTATTGGTTCCATGAGGTCCCCTATATCACTCACGTGGCCATTGAGGAGGGAGATGCTCATCCTGTCCCCCTATCTGAGATATTGTCGCACAAAAGACCGCCGCTTCACATGAAAGATATCAACACTGTAGACACAACAATCAAAGCATGGCACAAACTGGGGCAATTGGCTCACAAAACCCCATTATATGCTCCGGACATGCCACTACGGAACCATCAGGCTTTGTCGGTCACTAACGAAAAAGTGGGGATGTCTCTACTGCACAAAGTTGGGATCGACAAAATGGGTGATGTGTTTCGAGAAGGCAAATTTTTGGACATTAACGACTTGGCTTATATCCGAAACCAGACTCCCATGTTTAGATTCACATACTACAGACTGACGAGGGCATTACGTGAACACTACCCTTCATTCCCAGCAGAGCCTGACACCCTAGCACCTTTGCAAATGCTGATCACTACAACAGACCTCTCTCACCTGGTGTCCCGACTGTACACTGCTGCACAAACCGAAATAGCGGGACACACACTCAAGGCTAAGGGAAGATGGGATGAGCTTTTGGATAATCCATTGACAGACACAGAATGGTGCAGCGCATGCGCACTAACGCAGATACTGACACCAAATGGGAATCTGCGGATTATTCATTTCAAGTTCTTGCACCAAGCTTACTACACTCCTGTGAAAATGCGTAAATTTGGGCTGCAAGAGGAAGACAGATGTAAGCGTTGTAATGGGGAAGGTGCGGATTTTGTACACCTGGCATGGCAGTGTGCGAAAGTGGCTGATTACTGGACGGAGGTTACTGCCGCACTCACGATCATGTTGGAGGATGAGGTGAAGTGTACTCCGCAGATTTGTCTACTAGGTATTATACCACAATTCAGGGCGCTGAAAAGGAAATTTTGTGCTGTCGCCTTGTTGTTAGCCAAAAGACAGGTGGCGCAATGTTGGCACAGCCGCAGGGTACCAACCACGAAAGTATGGCTGCATGATATGTCCATATGTCGAGATAAACTCCAAACATATGAGGAGGACTTACCAGCCAACTCGAAACCCAAGGACATGTGGGGATTTTTGACAGACTATCTGAACTCCTTGCAGGACACCGAGGAAGACTAGCGGATACACTGGTTGTGCTGGAATGGGTGCTGTCTGGAATGAGAGTTGGAGACGACTGTGGGCTACACTAGGGATACCGAGACACGATCTCACTCACTGTATAGGGTGTACATGAAGGTACAGTTAGGTCTTCAGTTGGGGAATGTTGTCCTTTACTGTTTATAACATGTAAAATGTAAGACTCAGACTGACAGCGTGCTATGAGACCTACGTAGAACATGCGGGGAAGAAACACTGGACATACACACATAGTTTTTTTTTTCAGGACTACCATATATATTTTGAACAAACAATGTGGAATGGCGGGCCGGCCTCCGGGTTGTAGGCTCATGCTGTGTCAATTGCTCTTTGTGAATAAAGGTCTTACAAAAAAAAAAAAAAAAAAAAAAAAGAAGTCCCTGCTTATTAATTTTTGATTGCACAGTACACTGTATGATATATGATGAGTATGTATGATAGGACTAATAATTCATGTTGTTATGTACTGAACGCTAAGGTCCTGTATGTTTCTTTACAGACCCCTGATGAAGGGTTAATGTGATAACCCGAAATGCATTGGGCGCAATGAAACATTTTTCTCATTCATGATTAAAATGAATTGCCGAAAAATATTGATTTGAAGAAAACTCGAGCATTAAATAAAGAAAGAATGTGAAAAAAGCATAAAGTACTCGTCGAATCAATTAAGAAACTTTAACCTGTGAAGAAACATTGTGTTTCATGTTAAAGGAGCGCGACCTTAGTGATAATATTATCACAATATCCACCCATTTGTATTAAGGCGCTGACAGACACAGTGCGACAAGGCCTGCGCCAACACGAACTATAGGAGTAAACAATCACGAACAACGGTGTGCACGGAGATAACACATCATTCTAATGACACAGAAGACTATCCAATTCACTACGTATACGCCATCGACCAACCAACAAGGAAGAAACGCCGCCTCTCGAAGTGTCGCATCGAGATTCACCAGCAAGAGGTGAGAGCCACCATCGATATGGGGGCGTCCATCGAACTAATGGCGGCGAACGTGTACAATCAACTGCAGTCAAGGCCTCCACTACGGGAAGCCAAGATCCGGGTATTCGCGTACGGCCAGAAGACGCCCATCCCCCTAATTGGGTGCTTCAGAACAGAACTGCAACACCAAGAGGAAAAAGTGCACACGACGATCTATGTCACCAAGGAAGGTAGTGGCATGCTGCTAAGCGGACAATCGGCAGAAGACCTCAAGCTCATTTCCTACGCCATGGCAGTACTGGAGGAAGAGCTAGATACCATCATGGAGGAGTTCGAGGAGGTGTTCAAAGGCATCGGATGCCTAAAAGGGAAGCAGGTGTCTCTCCACATCGACCCATCGGTCCAACCTGTCGCGCTGAGGCATCGGCGCATTGCATTTCACCTACGGAAGAAAGTCGAAGAAGAACTCGAAACACTGGAAAGACGGGGGATCATAGAGAAGGTCAGTGGGCCCACTCCGTGGGTATCCCCGATTGTGGTGGCCCGAAAACCAAAGCAGCCCGGACAAGTCCGCATCTGCGTGGACATGCGCCTCCCAAATGCAGCGGTGAAGAGAGAACGGCACCTGACCCCCACGATCGACGACATCCATGGGGAACTCAACGGCGCAAAATGGTTCTCCAAAGTAGATCTTCGATCAGGATTTCACCAGCTACCGCTCCACCCCGATTCAAGGTACATAACCGCCTTCGCCACGCACGTAGGACTAAGGCGATACCGACGTCTCAACTTCGGCATATCGAGTGCAGCAGAAGTATTCCAGAACACCATCCGCGAGGTCCTGAGTGGACTCCCGGGAGTTCTAAACGTGAGTGACGACCTGCTCATCTACGCGACGTCCATCGAGGAGCTTCACCAAAGACTACGAGGTGTCCTCCAAAGGATCAAAGAGTCAGGCTTAACCCTACACTGAGAAAAGTGCCAATTTCTGCATAGCAAAATCTGTTTTTTTGGATACACCTTCTCAGACCAAGGTGTAGCGCCGGACCCCGACAAAGTAAAGGACGTCCAGGCGGCCACAGCCCCAACTAACGTCTCAGAAGCGAGGAGCTTCTTGGGTATGGTGAACTTCTGTGGGCGGTTTATCCCCAACCTCTCCAACCTCACCAAGCCACTCCGAGAACTGACCAAATCAGCCACTACCTGGCAATGGGGCCCAGAACAAGAGAAAGCATTCCGTGACACGAAGGCAGCCCTATCTGCGGACACCACCCTCTCATACTTTGATCCCTCAAAGTCCACCAATGTAGTCGTGGATGCCAGCCCTTTTGGCTTAGGGGCAGTGCTGACGCAGCTTCAAAACAACGGAGAATGGGCACCCATTGCCTACGCAAGCCGATCATTGACCGACACCGAGCAGAGGTATTCGCAGATTGAGAGAGAGGCCATAGCCATCCATTGGGCCTGCCGACACTTTCATGTCTATGTGTACGGTCACCCCTTCACCGTGACCACGGACCACGAACCTCTGTTACCCCTGTTCCATGGATCAGTATCAAAACCACCTTCGAGAATAGAGAAGTGGATTCTTCAGCTACAGGGTTATGACTACCGCGTAGAATACAAGCCAGGATTGACTAACCCCGCAGACTATCTGTCCAGGCACCCCCGAGAAGCCACTGTGACGGAGAAAGAGGAGGCGGAAGACACAGAGGAATACGTCCGACTGGTGACAGAAAGATCCCGACCACTGCCCATGAGCCTTGAATCCATCATAGAAGCTTCAAAAACAGATGAATGCCTTCAGTTGGTCGCCGACACAGTCAGGTCAGGCAACTGGCGCCCCATCCAAGACTCCCTAAGTAAGAGAACACCCCAAGCCAAGGCAACCCTAGAATCCATCCTAAGAATCAAAGAAGAACTGTCCCTCGACAGCCAAGGATGCCTTCTACGAGGTCCCTGTCTAGTCCTGCCGGCCAGCCTGACCCACCAGTCGGTGGAACTAGCACACAGAGGGCACCAAGGAATGGTGAAAACCAAAAGCAGACTGAGGGCCAAGGTATGGTTCCCCGGCATGGACTCCATGGTCGAACAAACCGTCAAAACCTGCAACTGGTGCCAGGCCGCGGGGCAACCAGACCGACCCCACCCAGTAGTGACCGAAAACAGCCCTCAGAGGCCGTGGGAATATGTGAGTGCGGACTTCGGACACCTCCCAGATGGGCGGTACGCGCTAGTGATAATTGATGACTTCACCAAGTATCCGGAGGTCGAGATAGTAGGAAGCCAAACGGCCACAGAAGTCATCGCCAAATTCGAGAAGACTATTTCCACTCATGGCATCTTTGTAGTGGTAAAGACTGATAATGGACCACCCTTCCAAAGCTAAGAGTTTGCTGAGTACCTAAGGAGCTGGGGCATACGTCACCGGAAAATAACCCCACGCTGGCCCCCTGGGGAGGTAGAGAGGTTCATGCGCACACTCAACAAGACCATCCGCATAGCCCTCGCCGATGGGTCACCTCTAGAAAAGGCCATCTACAGTTTCCTAAGAGAATACTGCATGACCCCACACGTCACAACAGAGGCGGCCCCCAGTGCATCGACCATGGGCCGGTTAGTGCAAGACACACTCCCGAACCACTCCACGTGGGTTCCTCAGCAGGCCAGCAAGGAGAAGGCCTTTGCATACCGAACTCGCTCCAATGACCAAGCCAGCAAACGACGAGGAGCTCGTGAATCCACGATACAACTAAGTGACCAAGTCTACGTTAAGGATCGCTACCCAGGAAGCAAGTTACGACTCCCGTTCGAACATCAACCGTGGACTGTCACTCGCCGAACCGGCCCCATGGTGACCGCCCAGAGAGGGGCCCTGACAGTGACCAGAGACATTTCATTTTTCAAGAGAGCACACCAGAGTGCCTCACCTAGCCCAGCGCAGTCCAGCCCGGGTCCGCAACGTTAAGAAGAACCAGAGACTGACCCGTACATCCCGGAGGAGGAGGACCGGAGAGATCAAGACACTTCCCAGCTCCGGCTACCCCGATGAGCAGAGAGTCCAGCCCATTTTCTCCGGCCGGAGGAAGCAGTACCCCAACCCCGGGGACACCTCGGGTGATGATGCACGTGGGGGGCCAATCCAGGTATGGACTAAGACGGAATCCTGCGCCCTCCTCCCAGCTGGCTGACTACCTGGTGGAGTGACGCCCCACATGAACACTGACAGACTGGTAACAGATCCATCAGTTATAAGTACTTTGTAATTTCTGAAGTTTTACTGTTTTGATAAAGGTTGGAAGGAATGTAATGTTCGGAGGCGCGAGGCAGCATCATAGCCATCCCGCGCCGACGTAGCGTCCCCGCGCTGACGCGTGACGTCAGACGCGAGGGGATAAAAATAAAGGGGCGTGGCCTCGACAGTCAGTCGGAGCCACGCACAAACTACAATTCCGGCTCCTGTCGTAATTAGCGTTAAGCGGCCGTTCACATAGCGCCAGCCGCACTAACAACGCTACACCGGCACCATCTTAAAACTCCAGAGCTCTGAGGAAACGGTAAGAAAAGGACAAACCCTGGCCGAGCTCAGAATCGCCTACTGATTAGAAAGCTGCTGCGAGACCTTGGGAGAAGGGGCGGAGCCGCTCCGATCTGGACCTGAAACTTGGGGTCAGAAGCAAGGTGGTTTCACGGCCTGGGCGCTTCTGCAGAGGTGCGGTGTGGTCCGGGTGCTTGCCTCTGACTCCGGCGGCGGCCTTTGAGAGAAGTGAGGGCCGCAACCAAGGGCCACTGGACATTGGCAAGAGAAAACGATGAGCGGGACCGGGAGCCACATGCACTGAAAGAGTAAGGAGCTGCGTGAGAAATGAGACAGGTGGGCCAGAGGCACGCAGGAACTTAACAAATAGCAGGGGACCCATAGGAAGACCGGTAAGCAAGGCAGGAGGCACCAGGGTATGGCCCCGCAAGGAACACAAAAACACACAGAATTAAAGGAGAGAGGCTTGCACTGTGCACGGGGCCTGGGCTGAATGTCATGGGAGGCATGAGCGGATCTGGAGGGCCTCTGGAGGAAACTTAACTTTGCCCTACTGAGATCAGTGTTGAAATAGGAACTCTGGGGAGGCCCAGGAAAAATACCCAGGAAGTCACTCTGAATTGAAGTAGGAAAAAAACACACAGACCGGAAAGGTTGCTCATAGAACAGAGATACCAGGCATAGAGCGGAGGGACACCATATTGCAACCTGCACCCGCGGTGAGTGACTCATTACAACAAAATGGTGCAAGAGAAAGCGCTCACATTGCAAACCAATAAAATTCCCAACTATGCACAACCACTGCCCCAAGGGGCAGAGACTAGAGAGGAGGGTGCAAACGGGGATGAGGACTCAACAGTGTGGGGAAACTTAGATGCCCCCTCACTGGCTGATGTAATGCAAGCAATTTAATCGACAAGAGATGACATGGTCCACAGAATCAATGCAGTTGCCATCAATGTGCACTTACTGCAATGCAACCTACAAAAAGTGTCGGACAGAGTGACCAACATAGAGCACAACGTGGATGCATTATAGAAGGAAATGCGCAACCTCAGTGCCACTGCAGTTCATCTCAGAAATTAAAGTAGCACAGCTGGATGAGAAGGCCGATGACTCCGAAGGGCTCTCGTGACGGAATAACCTGTGATTTATAGATTCTCCCAGAAAAGGTGGAGGACCCCTCACCTGAACTCTTCTTGGAAGATTGTATAGTCAAGAAGGTGGCCCAAAAGAGGCTTTCCACTTTTTTTTATATGGAAAGAGCACACAGGGCATTGGCCCTCCGCCGCGGCCAGGCGCACCTCTTTGGGCAATTATCGACAGGATTTTAATTATAGAGACCGAAGCAATCCTGCAGGCTACCTGCACCAGAGGTCACTTGCTGTACGAGGATCATCCCATTTCAATATACCCGGATTATACCAGAGTCCAGGACCAAAGGAAAACGTTTATAACAGTCAAGCGGAGGCTCCGTGATTTAAACTTAAAAAACAGTCTCATGTTTCCAGCAAAGCTGCGAGTAGAGAGTGCAGGGCATACCCTGTGTTTCTTCTCAGCAAATGAAGCGAGTAAATGGCTGGACACTAGGTACGAATCAAGGGCCTGTCTGGTCCCATCTACGGGATCAACCAGAATGTCAGCGACCAGGGAACCAACCCAGAAATAGTGAAAGACACAACACCATCAGCAAAGGAGAATTGGCAGTCCGGGGAGGATCCCGACCTGCCCGGATGGGACACTGCAGGCCTCGTACCCAGAGACATTACCGGAGTCCAAAGTGGCGTCACAAGAACACACAGCAGAACTTGGCGGCTCGGAAATTGGTCATAAATGAATTGGAAGAGAAAGGGCAAAGAGACAAAAGTACAGATAAGTGACTTGAGATGTTGATCTCAAGAGGGTGGGAAAAGTGTTAGAAAAAGGATGGAGTGAGATGGCGGAGATTTTCATATGCCGAGATAATATCCTTGAAATGAAGTTGGGCTACCGGGGGGAGGTGCCCCCCTATCAGAGTCTGGGCTTAGGGTGGGGTACTTGAGGCGTCACCTCCCAAGCTGGTGAATACCAGACAACTGGCACAGCACCAACGTACAGAGACACATATAGGTTCACCCAAGTCAGTTAAAGGGGATGAGCATAGAACAACTAGAGATGTGGATTAAAAATAAAGTTGATTGTTGAGGGGGAATGTTATGGAGCCAGTTGTTGTTTCGGTTATAAAAACGGGAACGGGACACACACAACTGCCCAGGGGGAGGTGGATAGGAGGGGAGTGTTTGGATGGTTGTGTTAGAAAATGTTGGGAAAAGTTAACACTGTCATGTTTACGAACTTGGTCTCGAAAGCAAACCCAGAGGGGTCGGAGGGAGGAGATGTGTATTCTCAAGGAGGGTGGGGAGAGAACGAGGCGGAAGAAGCTCAACAAATGGCTGCACAAATAATGAACATCATAACTTGGAATGTACGTAGTATAGCAGGCTTGGAAACAAGAGTCCGGATACATGCCTTCCTGAAACGCTACAGAACAACAATAGCCTGCTCACAAGAGACACATATTTGGCAGGATACGGTCCCTAGTGTGCGTAAGAGATGGAGGGAACAGCTATTTGCATTCTGGATTTAAACAGAAGCGCTTTTATGGGTGGACCGGGGACCCCATTTCAACACCTGCACCACGTGCTAGACCCGGAAGGGACATATGTTATCTTGCATGGAAATTGTGAAGAACGGGAATTATGCATTATAAATGTCTATGCCCCTAACTCAGATTGCCCCAATGTCTTCCCTGCGCTCCTAAAGGCAGCAACACCATACATGGGCTTGAAGGTTATCGTCACTGGGAATTTTAGCTGTGTTTTTGATGCAACACTGCATAGGGAACTCCTGAGGAGTAACACAAAACCTCAAATGCTAGCATCACTGATGTCTATAAAGCAGAGCATGCATCTTCAGGATGAATGGAGGGTATGTAATGTAGGAAGTTAGGATCTGACTCCTTCTCACACATCGTGCGGTTGGCAATCTGAGGTATGGTGGCTCTGCTGACGCTTGTGATCACAGGACTGGCATCTCATTGGCTGACTTTTGAACCATATAATAATGGTGATGGGGTAACACAGTATGATGCATTTGTATTGGTTTTCATGCAGTTTTTTTCTTTTATGCTGCTATATTTGTATTACTGTGAGACTCCCACCATGACGACAGGGAAGATTCAAGCATGTGAATCTATGAAAGATTCAATGCTGGAGAAACAAAAACATGAAGATATAAATCAAACCAATATAAAATAAATGATTAAATATTAATACATATAATATCTCGACTACAATTTATAGAAAAATAGACAAAATATACTACTCAAACCTCACACAACCTAAAAGTAATAACATTGTTACATCACACAAATGTATAATTTACTACTCTCACTATAATAAATGCAAAATTAGATACAATATTGTATTGCAGAGCACTACAAGTAATACAACACTAAGAAATGTTTTAGATTAAAGAGAGATAAGATTTTACTATTCCCACTCCAATAAGTGCAACAGTAGGGAAAGTGTTGGATTGCGAAGGGATAACATTTAATATTCCAACTCCAGCCAGTGCAGCAGTAGGGAAAGTGTTGGATTGCAGAGGGGTAAAATGTACTATTACCACTCCAATAGGTGCAACAGTAGGGAAAGTGTTGGATTGTGAAAGGGTAGAATTTACTATTCCCGTCCCACTGAGTGGAACAGTAGGGAAAGTGTTGGATTGCAAGGGATAAAATTTACTATTCCCACTCCAATAAGTGCAAAAGTAGGGAAAGTGTTGGATTGCTGAGCGATAAAATGTACTATTTCCATTCCAGTCAGTGCAACAGTAGGGAAAGTATTGGATTGCAGAAGGAAAACATTTAACCCCTTCCATGCTCATGACGGAATGGTTCCGTCATGAGCATCGGTGCTCCTGTGCTGATGATGGAACCATTCCGTCATGAGGCCAGGGGCACGAAATCCCTCTTCTGCAGACAGCAGAGGGATTTCCTTTTCACCCCTCTGACCTTGGGAGCTGGGGAAGAGCTTCCCTAGCTCCCGAGGCCCCCTCCCTGGTTTCTGTTCAATGACGATCAGCGCGCACGTCGCGCTGTCTTCATTGAACACAAACCGAAGCTAAAATGAGCCTTTAGGCTCATTTCAGTTTCACTTTCTACATGCTCAGTGGGCTATCTCAGCCCCCTGAGCACTTAGAAAGACGGGAGAGGTATCATTGGAAAGGGGAGAATTTCCCCTTTCCAATGGTACCCCTCCCCTGCTTGGGGATCACCACAGGAGGGCGATCCCTAGGCAGGGATCCACCCACTAGACACCAGGGAGGGGGGAGCGGCCCCTTGGGCAAGGGCCTTCACTCCCCCCATAAATACATTTATAGTATTTAGTCTATCTGCCCCCCCGGGGGCAGATGGGGCAATAGCCCTCCAATCTGCCCCCCCGGGGAGGGCAGAAAGCCCAATATACACCAGGGAATTTTTTTGGGAGCACTTTTTTTAGGGTGGGGGCTGCCCAAAATAGGCGCGCCAATGCCCCTACCCCCGGCACCATTACAGCCTTTCTGCCCCCCTCTGGGGGGCAAATGGGAGCAGTAGCCCCCAATTTGCCCCCCGGTGGGGAAGAAAGGCCACTATGCACCAGGGATTTTATTTTGTGCACTTTTTTTTAGTTTTAGTGTGGGGGCTGCCCGAACCTGGCACGCCAATGCCCCCCCCACCACCATTACAGACTTTCTGCCCCCCCCGCGGGGGGCAGAAAGCCCACTATGCACCAGGAATTTTTTTGTGTGCACTCACTTAACTTACTTACTTAACTTAACTTTATTTGGTTAAAGTTAATAACCATAAAAGCATACAGCATAAAATTTCATATACAACATAGTTTTACACATAATTCCCTATCCAAATCAAGTTTCCTTGTGAACAAGCAATAAGAAATCGATCCAACAAAAGAGGTTTAACAATTTAAAAACAATAAAAAGTATAAAAGGCATGTAAAGCTATGTTTAATCTATAGAAAAAAGAACACTTGGCAACATCAGTTAGCATTCAAGTTCATTGGATTTGGCATCGCCATAAAGTACTTCATACGGGGAAAAGTGTCTGTGGTTTATGGGCAGTAATAGGGACGATATCCTTATCCTATCAATTCAACATGTGTAAGCCATAGAGTAAGTCATAACGATTGAAGGTAGGTATCCTGTGACTGCTCGGTATGGGACCTCTCCCACCCTTCAAGTAGTTTTCCTCTACACTCCATCTTGAGGGTGGCGGATAAGCGATTCAGGGATAAAAATCGCACAGTTCCCTTGTTGCTATTGGCCCGTCTCCTATTTGTGGCTGCCACCTGACTACTGCCTGCTCAACACCAACCGCCATGGGGGTCGCCCTGGAGGGGGGGTCGCAGCGGTAATACGAAAGGATATTCAGGTGATCACTCCTACCTCTATGACTTTTCCTGATGTAGATAACCTGGTCTTCAGTCTTGGAACCGAGGTGGGCGCAGTTACCTTTATGGTACTCTACCGCCCCCCCCCAGTCCATGCCTTCTTTCCCTGCGCTGTTTATTGAACAGCTTGCTAGCATTGCTACTTCCTCTCCACGCATAGTTATTGCCGGGGATTTCAACTATTGGTTTCAGCACAGGGACGCTGGTCCCCACGCTTTTGAATTGTTTGAAGGTCTCTCGAGCCTAAACTTCAGCCAATTAGTCACCTCTCCCACTCACAGTGGTGGCCATATACTTGACCACATCTGGGTCTATGGGGTGAAGCCCTCCCACCCGCTTATCACACCTTGCGTGTGGTCGGACCACCGCCTTATCGACACCACCATCTCTGTGGCTGGTCAGATTAGGATCCCTTCGCGGGAGGGTGGCATGGCTCGTAAGTGGAAGGCCGTTGATTCCTCCAAACTGTTAACTCACCTGTCCCACACACGTCCACCTTCCCTCAATAATCTTGACATAAATGAGTTAGATGGGCAAGTCTCCAGCTGGCTTATATCAGCCAGCGACATCTTCGCCCCACTAACTAAGTTCCCTCGCTCGCGCCATAATCATTCACATAAATGGTTCACGCCTCATCTCAAAACTTTACAGTTAGAACTTCGCCAATCTGAACGCAGATGGAGAAGAGACTACTGCCCGTCAAGCAGAGATACTTATGTGGCAGCTCGCAATAGGTATAAATCCGCTATCTCTGCAGCCAAGAAAGCCTATGTCTCCGAGCGCATCCTGTCAGCCCCCTGTAAGTCGAAGGAGATCTTTAGAGTTCTGGACGAATTCTCGTCCGACTCCAGAACGCTCCTGTCTCAGGCCCCTACCCAGGAATCTTGCAATGCACTTAGTACCTTCTTTTTACAGAAGATTGTTTTGATTAAGGGCACTATCCCGGTCACCTCATTGGATGCTGATCCCGTCACATCCCCTCATAATGCTTTCTCTATCACTCAGCTCCCTCCACTAGACTCCATATCTCTAGCCAACCTGGCTGTCCGGATCAAGTCTGGCTCTCCTGACGACCACTGTCCACCTTCCATACTTCGTGACATCTGCCATTCCCTACCTGACTGCATCCTTCCTTTGCTCAATTCTTCTCTTCTTTCCGGGACGGTACCCAGCTCCTTCAAGGAGGCCGTTCTAGTGCCCCTGTTGAAGAAGCCTGGAGCCGACCCTGCCGCCCCGGCAAACTACCGTCCCATCTCTCTCCTACCCTTTCTCTCAAAAATCCTGGAAGCCCATGTCACTGCCTGCCTCTCGGGGTTCATCGAGAGTTCCACCTTTCTCGAGGCCAACCAGGCCGGCTTCCGTCCTTGTCATTCTACGGAGGCTGTGATCCTGGCTGTCCTAGACACCTTGAGAGACGGAGCTGACAAGGGTACCTCCCAGGCCCTGGTATTATTAGATCTGTCGGCCGCTTTCGACACGGTGGACCACAACATCCTTCTCCACCGTGTCGAACAGGCCGGCATCCAGGACCTGGCGTTGGCATGGGTGAAATCTTTCCTTATGGGGAGATCCCAGTCTCTCAGCCTAGGTACATTCAGGGCCCCTAGGGAACATCTGCCTTGTGGGGTCCCCCAGGGCTCCTCTCTATCCCCTCTTCTTTTCAATCTTTATCTTCACCCTCTTCTTTCTTCTTTGAGGCAGTGGGACGTCCGCGTCTTCAATTACGCGGACGACCTACAACTCATTTTCTCTCTAAACTCTCCCTCTGCTATTCCCACCTTCCAGGCAGTTATGTCCCATATCTTTCAGTGGATGTGTCAGAACCAGTTGAAACTGAACCCAGGAAAGACGAAGCTCCTCCTGCCGGGTAAGAGCACCGTCCACTGGGGTCCACACTTCTGGCCGGCAGAGCTTGGCTCCCCTCCCACCCCGGTAGCCTCGGTGAAAAGCCTTGGGGTCACTATTGACGCTGAGCTCTCTCTCGGGCCGCAGGTGGGGACGGTGGTTTCCTTCTGCATGTTCCAGCTACGCAGGATTAGGAAGGTGGCCTACCTCCTCACTCCCGATGCCTTGCTACAAGTCATCATGGCCCTTGTCCTCTCCCGCCTGGATTTTTCAAATTCCATCTATTATGGTTTGCCCAAATGTTCCATCAACAGGCTGCAAATCATTCAAAACCAGGCGGCGAGACTGGCCCTCGGGATTCCGAAGTGGCAGTCCGCCAAACCCCTCCTTGTCAAACTACATTGGCTCCCGGTCAGCTTAAGGGCCGCCTTTAAGGTTGGCTGTCTTATCTTTAAGTCTCTCTCTGGTTCTTGCCCCGCTTTTCTGAAATCCCTTATCCGACCCTACTGTCCTTCACGTAACCTTAGATCACTTCACTTACATCTTTTGGTGGTCCCCTCCTTTAAACTCTGTAGATCTGGGGGTCGAAGATTTGCTTTCCTCGGCCCCAAACTTTGGAACTCTCTCCCTCTCCCAGTTAGGACCTCCGGCACTCTCATCCAATTTCGCAAATCACTAAAAACCTGGCTCTTCCCACAATCCTGCTAAATCCCCTCTGTTTCCTCAGCACCCTTTCAGCGCCATGATACCCCCGGTGACAGTGCGCTATACAAAATCCCCTTAACATAACATAACATAACATAACACCTACGAAGAAATGGGACGACCTGGTTATCCCTGAAATTTACAATGACCAGGTCTCCAGCTAAGTCCTTGGGAAGGGATCCTACCCAGCCCACCCTTCTAACATTTAGGATACTACCATCAATATTTGGTGGAAGGGGTCTATTTTTGGTTAACCAAAATGATACCTTGTTTTTAAGGTCCTGATAACCTTCAACTTTCCCGATTGTAAGCTCGGGCACTCCCGAAAGGACACACACAAAAGGTGCTGCCTCTGGAGGTAGGTTTATACAATTAATTTTTCTTTGCATATTGCGCTGATTAGCAAAAGACCCCTCAGAAAACGTGGCTACGTTAATCAGTCCTGCTCTAGGAGCAGAACTCAGTACTTTTGGTGACTCTTTGGATACGTCCTTGGCTTTTGAAGCTAGTAATCTAGTAGCGACTAGTCGGTATTGGGTCATTTTGCTAGGCATATTGGAGGCAGCTAAGTTCTGAGTTTGCTTGTGCTCTGACATTCTATTTGTAAGCATGTTTGCCTTGATGGATTCTTCTATCCTCGTGACCTTTACCCCTATTCTATCCATCCTTACTATCAGCGGGGATATTAAGGTTTTAACCAGTCCTTCAAGCTGGGCCAATAGTTTGGATGCTAAAATAAATACAGGAGTTTCCAATGTTGGACATGCCTTAGATATTTCTGGAGTGGTGGCAATGACCAGTGGGGGACTTGAGTTTATTTTCTGTTGTTTCGCTAGCCTCCCTAATGTCTTCCACACCTTTACGCTTTCTGTTGGCAAGAGGGACCTGAGGGAGTACTATCAGTTGATTGTTAAATTTGTCTGTTATTGGGAGGTGGGATTCCAGGGGACTTTTATTTAATTGAGGTGATGCACTAAACTGGGGGCTTCTATTCTCCCTGGGGATTGCCGGAGCACCAGATTGCTCCCTTTCCTGTTCTATTAAGGTGTACCTGCTGTTACAGATTTCATTTAGTTCCCTCATTAAGGAGGAGTTAGCTAGGTCTGTTGGCATCGTGGGGGATCGCATACTGGGTGAAATTTCTGTGGCAAGACTATGTTCTACTCTCTCTATTGCCGATGATACCTTGGTTAGATAGTGGTCCAAAGTCCCCTTGATTGAACAGTTCTGAGACAAAATTTGTTTGGCGACCCCTTTAGAAGACATGGTGCAACTGATTATTCAGCGATACACAGTGAAATAGTCAGGTGGGTATCTTAATTACCAGTACTTAGTCCCTTTAAAGAAACCAAAAGAGTTTGTAGGTAGTCTCTAGGTGCGTATACCTTGGGTCTTATCCTTTGTCCTGCAAAACCAAGAGAGGTTGCCCGACCCGACCTCCTCTGACCTCTGATGGCCGCTAATGGCCCCGCCCTTGTCCCGGGCTTCTCCCGGCGTCGACCCGCGCGTGATCCCACGACGCAGGTGCTGGAGTCCTTTTGAAGCGCCTCCTGGCGCAGGAATTACGTGTGGCGGCGTGTTCCGCCGCTAGGGGGTCTGGGTAATGTAGTTTTTGGGCCAAAACGCCCCCCTCGCACTGCGGTCGCTGGTCTGGATTTGCGGCGGCGGAGGGGAGCGGTAGAGCTGCGCTGGTCCCTGTGAGCTGGTCAAAGGTATGCCCCCAAATGTCTTTTGGACCCCCCGATCCACCGGTGCTGGAGTCCTTTTGAAGCGCCTCCTGGCGCAGGAATTACGTGTGGCGGCGTGTTCCGCCGCTAGGGCATCTGGGTAATGTAATTTTTGGGCCAAAACGCCCCCCTCGCACTGCGGTCGCTGGTCTGAATTTGTGGCGGCGGAGGGGAGCGGTAGAGCTGCACTGGTCCCTGTGAGCTGGTCAAAGGTATGCCCCCAAATGTCTTTTGTTTTTTAGGGGGGGCTGCCCGAAACGGGCACGCCAATGCCCCCACCCCTGCCACCATTACAGACTTTCTGCCCCCCCCCTGGGGGACAGATGGGGGCAGTAGCCCCCAATTTGCCCCCCCCGGAGGGGCAGAAAGCCCACTATGCACCAGGGATTTTTTTGTGTGCACTTGTTTTTTAGGGTGGGGGCTGCCCGAAACTGGCAAGCCAATGCCCCCAACCCCCGCCACCATTACAGACTTTCTGCCCGCCCCTGGGGGACAGATGGGGGCAGTAGCCCCCAATTTGCCCCCCCTGGGGGGGCAGAAAGCCCAATATGCACCAGGGATTTTTTTGTGTGCACTTTTTGTTTGGGTGGGGGCTGCCCGAAACGGGCAAGCCAATGCCCCCACCCCCCACCACCATTACAGAGTTTCTGCCCCCCCAGGGGGCAGATGGAGGCAGTAGCCCCCAATGAGGTATCATTTTACTTGGGAGAACAAGGGGAACACTGGGCGGTAGGACATTTGTGCCGGCACGGAGATCCCACGCAAAAATGTTTGAAAAAGTGTTTTTTTTAACCAAATTTTAGGGTTTGCAGGGAATTCTGGGTAGGAAAACATTGGGGGACCCACGCATGCCATACCTCGCTGGACTCCCCCGGGTGTCTAGTTTCCAGAAATGTGTGGGTTTGGTAGGTTTCCCTAGATGGCCGCCGAGCCCCGGGCCAAAAACTCTGGGGAACCCCCTTGCAAAATCCGGTTGTTTAGTGATAGGTTATTTTGATGTCGCCTCCTTAGGTTTGGGGCCCTTGCCTGTCGCGGGTCCTTGAGCCACCCACGCAAGTGAGGTACCATTTTTATCGGGAGACCAGGGGGGAATCTGGGTGGGAGAAAATTTGTGTGAGCCCAGTGGTGCCACGCATTCCCACACAAAAATGTGTGAAAAAATGATTTATTTCAGCAACAAATGAGGTTTGCAAGGGATTCTGGGTAAGAGAACGTTGGAGTATCCACCCAAGCCATAGCTCCTTGGAAGCCCCCGGGTGTCTACATTGTAGAAATGTGTGGGTTTGGTAGGTTTCCCTAGATGGCCGCTGAGCCCCGGACCAAACACTCATGGGAACCCCCTAGCAAAACCAGGTTGGTTAGTGATAAGTTATTTTGATGTTGTCTCATTAGGTTTGGGGCCCTTGCCTGTTGCGGGTCCTTGAGCCACCCACGCAAGTGAGGTACCAACTTTTTCGGGAGACCTGGGGGAACGCTGGCTGGGTGGAAATTTGTTGATCCACGCAGATTTCAGAACTTTCCACCACAGAAATGTGAGGAAAATGCATTTTTTTCACAATTTCTTAGCTTTGCAAGGGATTCTGGGTAACAGAACCTGGTGGAAGGCAGTCGAGTCACCCCATCCTGAATTCCCCTGGGTGTCTAGTTTTCACAAATGTATAGGTTTGCTAGGTTTCCCTAGGTGCCGGCAGAGCTAGGGTTCAAAAACAAAAGGTAGGCTCCTTGCCAAAAAAGGGCACGATATCACTGCGAAATTGAGTTGCGACCGCGTAGTGTTTTGCGCTGTTTCCTGTCGCAGGCACGAGGCAGACCCAGGCAAGTGAGGTACCATTTTTTTGGGAGACCCGGGGGAACGCTGAGTGGGTGGAAATTTGTTGATCCACGCAGATTCCAGAACTTTCCACCACTGAAATGTGAGGAAAATGTGTTTTGTTTGTCAATTTCTTAGGTTTGCAAGGGATTCTGGGTAACAGAACCTTGTGGTAGGCAGTCGAGTCACCCCATCCTGAATTCTCCTGGGTGTCTAGTTTTCAAAAATGTATAGGTTTGCTAGGTTTCCCTAGGTGCCGGCGGAGCTAGGGTTCAAAAACAAAAGGTAGGCTCTTTGCCAAAAAAGGGCACAATTTCACTGCGAAATTGAGGTGCGACCACGTTGCATTTTGCGCTGTTTCCTGTCGCAGGCACTAGGCAGACCTAGGCAAGTGAGGTACCATTTTTTTTGGGAGACCCGGGGAAACGCTGGGTTGGTGGAAATTTGTTGATCCACGTAGATTCCAGAACTTTCCACCACAGAAATGTGAGGAAAATGTGTTTTTTTGTCAATTTCTTAGGTTTGCAAGGGATTCTGGGTAACAGAACCTGGTGGTAGGCAGTCGAGTCACCCCATCCTGAATTCCCCATGGTGTCTAGTTTTTAAAAATGTATAGGTTTGCTAGGTTTCCCTAGGTGCCGGCAGAGCTAGGGTTCAAAAACAAAAGGTTGGCTCTTTGCCAAAAAAGGGCACGATTTCACTGCGAAATTGAGGTGCGACCACGTTGCGTTTTGCGCTGTTTCCTGTCGCAGGCACTAAGCAGTCCCAGGCAAGTGAGGTACCATTTTTGTCAGGAGACCCGGGGCAATGCTGGGTGGGTGGAAATTTGTTGATCCACGCAGATTCCAGAACTTTCCACCACAGAAATGTGAGGAAAATGCGTTTTTTTAATCAATTTCTTAGTTTTGCAAGGGATTCTGGGTAACAGAACCTGGTGGTAGGCAGTCGAGTCACCCCTTCCTGAATTCCCCTGGGTGTCTAGTTTTTAAAAATGTATAGTTTGCTAGGTTTCCCTAGGTGCCGGCAGAGCTAGGGTTCAAAAACAAAAGGTAGGCTCTTTGCCAAACAAGAGCACATTTTCACTGCAAAATTGCGGTGCGACCATGTTGCGTTTTGCGTTGTTTCCTGTCGCAGGCACTAGGCAGACCCAGGCAAGTGAGGTACCATTTTTTTCCGGAGACCCGGGGGAACACTGGGTGGGTGGAAATTTTTTTGTTCCATGCAGATTCCAGATCTTTCCACCACAGAAATGTGAGGAAAATGCGTTTTTTTGGCAATTTCTTAGCTTTGCAAGGGATTCTGGGTAACAGAACCTGGTGGTAGGCAGTCGAGTCACCCCATCCTGAATTCCCCTGGGTGTCTAGTTTTCAAAAATGTATAGGTTTGCTAGGTTTCCCTAGGTGCCGGCAGAGCTAGGGTTCAAAAGCAAAAGGTAGGCTCTTTGCCAAAAAAGGACATGATTTCACTGCGAAATTGAGGTGCAAACATGTTACGTTTTGCGCTGTTTCCTGTCGCAGGCACTAGGCAGACCCAGACAAGTGAGGTACCATTTTTTTGGGAAACCCGGGGGAACGCTGTGAGGATGGAAATTTGTTGATCCACGCAGATTCCAGAACTTTCCACCACAGAAATGTGAGGAAAATGCATTTTTTTCACAATTGTTTAGATTTGCAAGGGATTCTGGGTAACAGAACCTGGTGGAAGGCAGTCGAGTCACCCCATCCTGAATTCCCCTGGGTGTCTAGTTTTCAAAAATGTATAGGTTTGCTAGGTTTCCCTAGGTGCCGGCAGAGCTAGGGTTCAAAAACAAAAGGTGGTCCCTTTGCCAAAAAAGGACACGTTTTCACTGCGAAATTGCGGTGCGACCATGTTGCGTTTTGTGCTGTTTCCTGTCGCAGGCACTAGGCACACCCAGGCAAGTGAGGTACAATTTTTTTCGGGAGACCCGGGGGAACGCTGGGTGGGGGGAAATTTGTTGATCCACGCAGATTCCAGAACTTTCCACCAAAGAAATGTGAGGAAAATGCTTTTTTTGTCAATTTTTTAGCTTTGCAAGGCATTCTGGGTAACAGAACCTGGTGGTAGGCAGTCGAAAGACCCCATCCTGAATTCCCCTGGGTGTCTAGTTTTCAAAAATGTATAGAATTGCTACGTTTCCCTAGGTGCGGGCAGAGCTAGGGATCAAAAGCAAAAGGTAGGCTCTTTGCCAAAAAAGGCACGATTTCACTGCAAAATTGAGGTGCGACCACGTTGCGTTTTGCACTGTTTCCTGTCAGAGGCACTAGGTAGACCCAGGCAAGTGAGGTACCATTTTTTTGGGGAAACCCGGGGGAACGCTGTGTGGATGGAAATCTGTTGATCCACGCAGATTCCAGAACTTTCCACCACAGAAATGTGAGGAAAATGCATTTTTTTCACAATTTTTTAGCTTTGCAAGGGATTCTGGGTAACAGAACATGGTGGAAGGCAGTCGAGTCACCCCATCCTGAATTCCCCTGGGTGTCTAGTTTTCAAAAATGTATAGGTTTGCTAGGTTTCCCTAGGTGCCGGCAGAGCTAGGGTTCAAAAACAAAAGGTAGGCTCTTTGCCAAAAAAGGACACGATTTCACTGAGAAATTGAGGTGCAAACATGTTACGTTTTGCGCTGTTTCCTGTCGCAGGCACTAGCCAGACCCAGACAAGTGAGGTACCATTTTTTTGGGGAGACCTGGGGGAACGCTGGGTGGGTGGAAATTTGTTGATCCATGCAGATTCCAGAACTTTCCACCACAGAAATATCAGGAAAATTTGTTTTGTTTGTCAATTTCTTAGCCTTGCAAGGGATTCTGGGTAACAGATCCTGGTGGTAGGCAGTCGAGTCACCCCATCCTGAATTCCCCTGGGTGTCTAGTTTTCAAAAATGTATAGGTTTGCTAGGTTTCCGTAGGCGCCGGCAGAGCTAGGGTTCAAAAACGAAAGGTAGGCTCTTTGCCAAAAAAGGGCATGTTTTCACTGCGAAATTGCGGTGCGACCATGTTGCGTTTTGCACTGTTTCCTGTCGCAGGCACTAGGCAGACCCAGGCAAGTGAGGTACAATTTTTTTCGGGAGACCCGGGGGAACGCTGGGTGGGTGGAAATTTGTTGATCCACGCAGATTCCAGAACTTTCCACCACAGAAATGTGAGGAAAATGCTTTTTTTTGGTCAATTTTTTAGCTTTGCAAAGGATTCTAGGTAACAGAACCTGGTGGGAGGCAGTCGAGTGACCCCATCCTGAATTCCCCTGGGTGTGTAGTTTTCAAAAATTTATAGGTTTTCTAGGTTTCCCTGGGTGCCCGCAGAGCTAGGGTGCAAAAACTACAGCTAGGCACTTTGCCATAAAAGGGTAAATTTTTAACTGCAAAATTGAGGTGTGACCATGTTGCATTTTGCGCCGTTTCCTGTCGCAGGCACAAGGCCGACCCACACAAGTGAGGTACCGTTTTTACCGGGAGACTTAGGGTAATTCAGATTTGTAAATCATCTGTTATTACCTATTGAGTTTTCATGCATTTCTCCCTTCCCAATGAAAGACATTGTGTAAAAAAAAATCTTTTTGAAAAATGACCAATAACTCTCATGCTAGTATGAGTATTCCCAATTTTGAAAATGTGCAAATATATACTGTTTCTAAACTCTATAATTTGTACTTAATTCAGAAATACATAGGTGTCTTTCATACCGATTTTTCCATGTATACATTTTCCAAGAATAAGTGCTCTATACACAGTAAATAATAAAATACCATTGCAAGTTGCTGCTCAGTTTTTGGCTCTGAATCGTTGGGTTCTTTGTGAAACTACAAGTCCTATATATCCCCACAACCAGGAAGGTAAAACGGATGTAACGGTATATTGCTTTCCAAGAGCTGTCAAAATTACAAGAAGTTATAGGTGAAAACGTTGAGACAAAAGGCTGTTTTTTTCAACAAATATTCAATTATTCCAATATTTAACTGTTAGTTTCTATAAAGAAACCTTCATAGATTTAGACAAATGACCCCTTTCTGAATGTAGAATTGTGTCTACTTTTCGAAAATGTATGGCTTTCCTGGATCCATTATTGCTTTCAAACTCATTTCTACCATTAACTGGAAGGAGGTTGAAAGCTCTAAAAATAGCAAAAATAGGCTATGTCCCAGAAAAATGCCAAAACTGTGTAAAAAATGTTGGTTCTCTGACAATAGACTGTCATTCCCTAAAAGCTGAGAAAATGGAGATTTCAGCCCTACAAACCCTTTTTTGATAACATTTGCAGGGAAAAACCCAGAGGCTTTCATTTGCAGCCAGTTTTTCCCATCTTTCTGAAAAAAACTAAAATTTCACTGTATTTTGCTTAATTTCTGGGACCCCTCCAAGGGAATCCACTAACCCTGGGCACCTTTAGAATCCACATGATGTTGGAAGAAAAGGACGCACATTTGGCGTGGATACCTTATGTGGTCAAAAAGTTACAGGGGCCTAAGCGCGCACTACCCCAAATCGCCAAAAAAAGGCTTAGCACAGCAGGGGGAAAGGCCTAGCAGCGAAGGGGTTAATATTCCCACTGCAGTCAGTTCTACATTAAAAACAAACAAATTCTCTGCAAAACAATTAAATAATTTAAAAAACCAAATAAAAAAATAAAATATAAAAATTAAACCAACACAAATATTTTTAAAATAAATATATATTATAATGTTAAATATATATTATAAATAATTACAAGCATTATTTAAAGTTAAACCCAAAAATAATTTTGATATAAAAAAATTTTTCTTTAATAATATTTAACAAAATAATAATTTTTCTTTTTGTTACCATCCACTATATACTTCTACAAAACGTACAAAAACACCAAAAACGTAACTTAAAAAAGTTAATTATTTACAATATTACCATAAATATTTATCAAACTAATTATCAATAAACAAAAATTATGCAATTAAATTAATTAACTTTCCACAATACCCCACAAAATATACAACATATTACTAAAATGTAATAAAAAAAAATAATTACACAATTAACATAATACATTTTAATTGTAATAATTATCAATAAAAAATGTATCTAACCTAATTAAAATGTAGTTTACTTCCTACCATATATCACAAAAATAACCAGACCCACACCTAAAATATTTTAGTTAAAAAACATGATTATATAACTACCTTAAGTAATTATAAATTAAATAATCATTATTAAATACCAATATTCGGGGGACGTGGCCTAACAAGATGGCCGCATAGACGTTTTTGTCGGAGCTCCCTTGGGCGGCCCGATAATCTGCCTGCATCCTACAGTATCCTGCCTATGAAACCGCCCAACAAAGGAGGGCAATACCACCTGTCCTCACCGATGAAGTGAAACAACGAAAAAGTGCAGATACCTCAGAGAACAGTAAGATATAGGAGAACGCCTTGGGGGTATGGCCGGCACCATCTTAAAACTACGGAGCTCTGAGGAAACGGTAAGAAAAGGAGAAACCCGGGCCGAGCTCAGAATCGCCTACTGATTAGAAAGCTGCTGCAAGACCGTGGGAGACGGGGCAGACCCGCTCCAATCTGGACCTGAAACTTGGGGTCAGAAGCGAGGTGGTTTCATGGCCTGGGCGCTTCTGCAGAAGTGCGGTGTGGTCAGGGTGCTTGCCTCTGACTCCGGCGGCGGCCTTTGAGAGAAGTGAGGGCCGCAACCAAGGGCCACTGGACACTGGCAAGAGAAAACGATGAGCGGGACCTGGAGCCACATGCACTGAAAGAGTAAGGAGCTGCGTGAGAAATGAGACAGGTGGGCCAGAGGCATGCAGGAACTTACCAGATAGCAAGGGACCCAGAGGAAGACCGGTAAGCAAGGCAGGAGGCACCGGGGTATCGCCCTGTAAGGAACACAAAAATAAAGCGGCGGCCTTTGAAGAAGTGAGGGCCCAACCAAGGGCCACCTGACACTGGCAAGAGAAAATGATGAGCAGGACCGGAAGCCAAATGCGCTGAAAGAGTAAGGAGCTGCCTGAGAAATGAGACAGTTGGGGCAGAGGCACGCAGGAACTTAACAAATAGCAGGGGACCCATAGGAAGACCGGTAAGCAAGGCAGGAAGCACCAGGGTATGGCCCCGCAAGGAACACAAAAAAACACAGAAATAAAGGAGAGAGGCTTGCACTGTGCACGGGCCTGGGCTGAATGTCATGGGAGGCATGAGCGGATCTGGAGGGCCTGTGGAGGAAACTTAACTTTGCCCTACTGAGATCAGTGTTGATATAGGAACTCTGGGGAGGCCAAGGGAAAATACCCAGGAAGTCACTCTGAATTGAAGTAGGAAAAAAACACACAGACCGGAAAGGCTGCTCATAGAACAGAGATTACAGGCACAGAGCGGAGGGATACCATATTGCAACCTGCACCCACGGTGAGTGACACATTACAACAAAATTGTGCAAGAGAAAGCGCTCAAATCGCAAACCAATAGAATTCCCAACTATGCACAACCACTACCCCAAGGGGCAGAGACTAGAGAGGAGTGTGCAAACGGGGATGAGGACTCAACAGTGTGGGGAAACTTAGACACCCGTCACTGGCTGATGTAATGCAAGCAACTTAATCGACAAGAGATGACATGGTCCACAGAATCAATGCAGTTGGCATCAATGTGAACTTACTGTAATGCGACCTACAAAAAGTGGGGGACAGAGTGACCACCACAGAGCACAACCTGGATGCATTATAGAAGGAAATGCGCAACCTCAGTGCCACTGCAGTTCATCTCAGAACATAAAGTAACACAGCTGGATGAGAAGGCGGATGACTCCGAAGGGCGCTCGCGACGGAATAACCTGTGATTCATAGGTTTTCCCAGAAAAGGTGGAAGACCCCTCAACTGAACTCTTCTTGGAAGATTGTATAGTCAAGAAGGTGGCCCCAAAGAAGCTTCCCAAGTTTTTTTATATGGAAAGAGCACACAGGGCATTGGCCCCTCCGCCACGGCCAGTCGCACCTCCTTGGGCAATTATCGCCAGGATTTTTAATTATAGAGACCGCGAAGCAATCCTGCAGGCTGCCTGCACCAGAGGTCACTTGCTGTACGAGGATCATCCCATTTCAATGTACCCGGATTATACCAGAGTCCAGGACCAAAGTAAAACATTTATAACAGTAAAGCGGAGGCTCCGTGATTTAAACTTAATATACAGTCTCATGTTTCCAGCAAAGCTGCGAGTGGAGAGTGCAGGGTGTACCCTGTGTTTCTTCTCAGCAAATTAGTAAATGGCTGGACACTAGGGACAAATCAAGGGCCTGTCTGGTCCCATCTACAGGATCAACCAGGATGTCAGTGACCGGGGAACGAACCCAGAAATAGTGAAAGACACAACACCAGCAGCAAAGGAGAATCGGCAGTCCGGGGCGGATCCAGACCTGCCCTGATGGGACATTTCAGGCCTCGGACCCAGAGACATTACCGGAGTCCAAGAGGCGTCACAAGAAAACACAGCAGAACTTGGTGGCTCGGAAAATGGTCGTAAATGAATTGGGAGAGAAAGAGCAAAGAGACAAAAGTACAGATATATGACTAAAGATTATGATCTCTAGAGGGTGGGAAAAGTGTTAGAATAAGTATGGAGTGAGATGGCGGAGCTTTTCATATGCCCGAGATAATATCCTTAAAATGAAGTCGGGCTGCCGGGGGGAGGTGCCCCCCAATCAGAGGCTGGGCTTAGGGTGGGGGACTTGAGGAATCACCTCCCAACCTGGCGAATACCAGACAACTTGCACTGCACCAACGTACAGAGACATATAAAGGTACACCCAAGTTAGTTAAAGGGGATGAGCATAGAACAACTAGAGATGTGGATTAAAAATAAAGTTGATTGTTGAGGGGGAGTGTTATGGAGCGGCATGTGCCAGTTGTTGTTTCGGTTATAAAAACGGGAACGGGACACACACAACTGCCCAGGGGGAGGTGGATAGGAGGGGAGTGTTTGGCTGGTTGTGTTAGGAAATGTTGGGAGAAGTTAACACTGTCATGTTTACGAACTTGGTCTTGAAAGTAAACCCAGAGGGGTCGGAGGGAGGAGATGTGCATTCTCAAGGAGGGTGGGGGTAGAACGAGGTGGAAGAAGCTCAACAAATGTCTGCACAAATAATTTATTTATTTATTTATTTCAAGGGTTTTATGTAGCGCTGCTGGACCCAGGTGTATCAGAGCGCTTTACAACAGAGGTAGACAGAATAAGATAGAATAACAATATGTGTAGAATTAGCAACGGGATACAGTATTGCAATATGTATTTTACAAGGGGAGAATAAAAGGAAGGTAAAAATTACAAATAGGCGAAACAGTTCACAAGGGATATAATGTTGCATTCAGACATGATGGGGGGGATACGAGAGAAGAAAAGAGTGGACATGCTCAGTGACAGTAGTATTAGGTACCCCAATATTTGTTGTGGAGAAGTACTTTGAGTTCTTTTTTGAAAAGGGAGTAAGAGGGGTTGCAGTGAAGGTCTTTGGGGAGAGAGTTCCAAATGATAGGAGCATTACCAGAGAATGCAGGGGATTGGGTTTTTTGACATTTTAGTTTGGGTGGGATCAAGAGAAGGGAGTTGGTGCTTCTCAGGGACCTGGAGCAACCTGCTTTTTTAGGTCTCGGCCGAGACCTATTGCAGTCGACTCAGCTCTCAAGGGAGGACAGAGCTGTGCACGAGCCTACCAGGGTCTGGGGACGCGCTTTTTGCAGGCCGGCCGACACACACACACGCAGACACACACAGGCACACACACAGACACACAGGCACACACACATCCCCTCCCTCTCCCCCCCCCCAACACTCACACACCCCCCACCACACACAGTCACCGACCCCCCAAACTCACCGGGCTCTTCGGGTCAGTCTTGGCAGCAGGCAGACTCGGAGCTCTACGTGTCTTCGTCGGCGATCATCATCCTTCGTGCACGCTCACGTAAAGGGCGTTCCTGTGGCTTTGAGCTGCATCCTACGCGGGGCGCAGAGCAGCTGAGCGACGAGCTCAGGAAGATGGAGGTTATCAGAGCGGACGCATCCCGATGAAGGTTTAAGGCGAGGAGGGTGAGTATTTAGGGCTAGAGAAGGGTTGGGGGTAGATGCTTCTCTTCTGTTTACTACTACGGGGGACCAGCCGTGGGCTGTGCCAGGGCGTCCACTCCCACGGCTGATGGGGGCCGAGAGATGCTGCTGCGCACTGCGGGTGCCCATTGATATCTTTATTGCGGTGGCAGATGCTTCCTGCGCTGGGCACGCGCAGGAGAGCAGCATGCCATCCGCTTTGCAGGTGCACGTGCAGTGCACAGTGGCCCCGGTGCCACCCTGCTGGACGGGCGCCCTTCCCACTGCAGGGAGGGGCCCTGCTGCATAGGCTGTGCATGGGGTGTGCTGGAGAGTGTGACAGGCGTGCACGCCCGCTCCTCTGTAAAGAACATCAACACGAGCTGAGTGAGCACGTGATTGAGTACCGAGTCCCCATACGTTACACTTTAATATGTCCAGTATGTTTAAAACTGCGTGCTCACCGACATTTTGGTCTTTGGTAAGTTTATCGGTACATGGCAAGTTATTCATGAACGTAAATGCTCAAGTAGGGCTTGGTTACAGAAATTAAGTGTATTTATATATTTTCTTTATACCATATATACGAGTTAACAGTTCCGTTAATGACAGTGAGCGTAGAGTAGAGTGCAGAGTATTGAGTGCAGAGTATTGAGTGCAGGGTATTGAGTGCAGAGTATTGAGTGCAGAGTAGTGAGTAGTGAGTGCAGAGTAGTGAGTAGTGAGTGTAGAGTAGTGAGTGTAGAGTAGTGAGTAGTGAGTGTAGAGTAGTGAGTGCAGAGTAGTGAGTGCAGAGTAGTGAGTGCAGAGTATTGAGTGCAGAGTATTGAGTGCAGAGTATTGAGTGTAGAGTAGTGAGTGCAGAGTAGTGAGTGCAGAGTAGTGAGTGTAGAGTAGTGAGTGTAGAGTAGTGAGTAGTGAGTGTAGAGTAGTGAGTGTAGAGTAGTGAGTAGTGAGTGCAGAGTATTGAGTGCAGAGTATTGAGTGCAGAGTATTGAGTGCAGAGTATTGAGTAGTGAGTGCAGAGTAGTGAGTGGTGAGTGCAGAGTAGTGAGTGCAGAGTGCAGAGTATTAAGTGCAGAGTATTGAGTGCAGAGTATTGAGTAGTGAGTGCAGAGTAGTGAGTGGTGAGTGCAGAGTAGTGAGGGCAGAGTAGTGAGTGCAGAGTATTGAGTGCATAGTATTGAGTGCAGAGTAGTGAGTGCAGAGTAGTGAGTGCAGAGTAGTGAGTGCAGAGTAGTGAGTGCAGAGTAGTGAGTGCAGGGTAGTGAGTGCAGAGTGCAGGGTAGTGAGTGCAGAGTGCAGGGTAGTGAGTGCAGAGTGCAGAGTAGTGAGTGCAGAGTGCAGAGTAGTGAGTGCAGAGTAGTGAGTGCAGAGTAGTGAGTGCAGAGTGCAGGGTAGTGAGTGCAGAGTGCAGAGTGCAGAGTAGTGAGTGCAGAGTAGTGAGTGCAGAGTAGTGAGTGCAGAGTAGTGAGTGCATAGTAGTGAGTAGTGATTGTAGGGTAGTGAGTAGTGAGTGTAGAGTAGTGAGTAGTGAGTGTAGAGTAGTGAGTAGTGAGTGTAGAGTAGTGAGTAGTGAGTGCAGAGTAGTGAGTGCAGAGTAGTGAGTAGTGAGTGCAGAGTAGTGAGTGCAGAGTAGTGAGTAGTGAGTGCAGAGTAGTGAGTGCAGAGTAGTGAGTAGTGATTGTAGAGTAGTGAGTGCAGAGTAGTGAGTAGTGAGTGCAGAGTAGTGAGTGCAGAGTAGTGAGTGCAAAGTGCAGAGTATTGAGTGCATAGTATTGAGTGCAGAGTATTGAGTAGTCAGTGCAGAGTAGTGAGTGGTGAGTGCAGAGTAGTGAGTGCAGAGTAGTGAGTGCAGAGTGCAGAGTATTGAGTGCATAGTATTGAGTGCAGAGTAGTGAGTGCAGAGTGCAGAGTAGTGAGTGCAGAGTAGTGAGTGCAGAGTAGTGAGTGCAGGGTAGTGAGTGCAGAGTGCAGGGTAGTGAGTGCAGAGTGCAGGGTAGTGAGTGCAGAGTGCAGAGTAGTGAGTGCAGAGCGCAGAGTAGTGAGTGCAGAGTAGTGAGTGCAGAGTAGTGAGTGCAGAGTAGTGAGTGCAGACTACTGAGTGCAGAGTAGTGAGTGCAGAGTAGTGAGTGCAGAGTGCAGAGTAATGAGTGCAGAGTGCAGAGTGCAGAGTAGTGAGTGCAGAGTGCAGAGTAGTGAGTGCAGAGTAGTGAGTGCAGAGTAGTGAGTAGTGATTGTAGGGTAGTGAGTAGTGAGTGTAGAGTAGTGAGTAGTGAGTGTAGAGTAGTGAGTAGTGAGTGTAGAGTAGTGAGTAGTGAGTAGTGAGTGCAGAGTAGTGAGTGCAGAGTAGTGAGTAGTGAGTGCAGAGTAGTGAGTGCAGAGTAGTGAGTAGTAATTGTAGAGTAGTGAGTGCAGAGTAGTGAGTAGTGAGTGCAGAGTAGTGAGTAGTGAGTGCAGAGTAGTGAGTGCAGAGTAGTGAGTGCAGAGTAGTGAGTGCAGAGTAGTGAGTAGTGAGTGCAGAGTAGTGAGTAGTGAGTGCAGAGTAGTGAGAAGTGAGTGCAGAGTAGTGAGTGCAGAGTAGTGAGTAGTGAGTGCAGAGTAGTGAGTAGTGAGTGCAGAGTAGTGAGTAGTGAGTGCAGAATACTGAGTGCAGAGTAGTGAGTGCAGAGTAGTAGTGAGTAGTGAGTGCAGAGTAGTGAGTGCAGAGTAGTGAGTAGTGAGTGCAGAGCAGTGAGTGCAGAGTAGTGAGTGCAGAGTAGTGAGTACTGAGTGCAGAGTAGTGAGTAGTGAGTGCAGAGTAGTGAGTGCAGAGTAGTGAGTGCAGAGTAGTGAGTGCAGAGAAGTGAGTGCAGAGTAGTGAGTGCAGAGTAGTGAGTGCAGAGTAGTGAGTAGTGAGTGCAGAGTAGTGAGTGCAAAGTAGTGAGTGCAGAGTAGTGAGTGCAAAGTAGTGAGTGCAGAGTAGTGAGTAGTGAATGCAGAGTAGTGAGTAGTGAGTGCAGAGTAGTGAGTAGTGAGTGTAGAGTACTGAGTGCAGAGTAGTGAGTAGTGAATGCAGAGTAGTGAGTAGTGAGTGCAGAGTAGTGAGTAGTGAGTGTAGAGTAGTGAGTGCAGAGTAGTGAGTAGTGAGTGCAGAGTAGTGAGTAGTGAGTGCAGAGTAGTGAGTGCAGAGTAGTGAGTGCAGAGTAGTGAGTAGTGAGTGTAGAGTAGTGAGTGTAGAGTACTGAGTGCAGAGTAGTGAGTAGTGAATGCAGAGTAGTGAGTAGTGAGTGCAGAGTAGTGAGTAGTGAGTGTAGAGTAGTGAGTGCAGAGTAGTGAGTAGTGAGTGCAGAGTAGTGAGTAGTGAGTGCAGAGTAGTGAGTGCAGAGTAGTGAGTGCAGAGTAGTGAGTAGTGAGTGTAGAGTAGTGAGTGTAGAGTAGTGAGTGTAGAGTAGTGAGTGCAGAGTAGTGAGTGCAGAGTAGTGAGTGCAGAGTATTGAGTGCAGAGTATTGAGTGCAGAGTATTGAGTGCAGAGTATTGAATGCAGGGTAGTGAGTGCAGAGTAGTGAGTAGTGAGTGTAGAGTAGTGAGTGCAGATTAGTGAGTAGTGAGTGCAGAGTAGTGAGTGGGAGTAGTGAGTGCAGAGTAGTGAGTAGTGAGTGCAGAGTAGTGAGTAGTGAGTGCAGAGTAGTGAGTAGTGCAGAGTAGTGAGTTCAGAGTAGTGAGTAGTGAGTACAGAGTAGTGAGTGCAGTGTAGAGTAGTGAGTGTAGAGTAGTGAGTGCAGAGTAGTGAGTGTAGAGTAGTGAGTGCAGAGTAGTGAGTGCAGAGTAGTGAGTGCAGAGTAGTGAGTGCAGAGTAGTGAGTGCAGAGTAGTGAGAGGGAGTAGTGAGTGCAGAGTAGTGAGTGGGAGTAGTGAGTGCAGAGTAGTGAGTAGTGAGTGCAGAGTAGTGAGTGCAGAGTAGTGAGTAGTGAGTGGAGAGTAGTGAGTACAGAGTAGTGAGTGCAGAGTAGTGAGTGCAGAGTAGTGAGTGCAGAGTAGTGAGTGCAGAGTAGTGAGTAGTGAGTGCAGAGTAGTGAGTAGTGAGTGCAGAGTAGTGAGTTGTGAGTGCAGAGTTGTGAGTGCAGAGTTGTGAGTGCAGAGATGTGAGTGCAGAGTTGTGAGTGCAGAGTTGTGAGTGCAGAGTTGTGAGTGCAGAGTAGTGAGTGCAGAGTAGTGAGTGCAGAGTAGTGAGTGCAGAGTAGTGAGTGCAGAGTAGTGAGTGCAGAGTAGTGAGTGTAGAGTAGTGAGTGTAGAGTAGAGTAGTGAGTAGTGAGTGTAGAGTATTGTGTGTAGAGTAGTGAGTGTAGAGTAGTGAGTGCAGAGTAGTGAGTAGTGAGTGCAGAGTAGTGAGTAGTGAGTGCAGAGTAGTGAGTAGTGAGTGCAGAGTAGTGAGTAGTGAGTGCAAAGTAGTGAGTGTAGAGTATTGAGTGCAGAGTATTGAGTAGTGAGTGCAGAGTGGTGAGTGCAGAGTAGTGAGTGCAGAGTAGTGAGTGCAGAGTGCAGAGTAGTGAGTGCAGAGTAGTGAGTGCAGAGTAGTGAGTGCAGAGTGCAGGGTAGTGAGTGCAGAGTGCAGAGTGCAGAGTAGTGAGTGCAGAGTAGTGAGTGCAGAGTAGTGAGTGCAGAGTAGTGAGTGCATAGTAGTGAGTAGTGATTGTAGGGTAGTGAGTAGTGAGTGTAGAGTAGTGAGTGTAGAGTAGTGAGTAGTGAGTGTAGAGTAGTGAGTAGTGAGTGCAGAGTAGTGAGTAGTGAGTGCAGAGTAGTGAGTGCAGAGTAGTGAGTAGTGAGTGCAGAGTAGTGAGTGCAGAGTAGTGAGTAGTGATTGTAGAGTAGTGAGTGCAGAGTAGTGAGTAGTGAGTGCAGAGTAGTGAGTGCAGAGTAGTGAGTGCAAAGTGCAGAGTATTGAGTGCATAGTATTGAGTGCAGAGTATTGAGTGCAGAGTATTGAGTAGTGAGTGCAGAGTAGTGAGTGGTGAGTGCAGAGTAGTGAGTGCAGAGTAGTGAGTGCAGAGTGCAGAGTATTGAGTACATAGTATTGAGTGCAGAGTAGTGAGTGCAGAGTGCAGAGTAGTGAGTGCAGAGTAGTGAGTGCAGAGTAGTGAGTACAGGGTAGTGAGTGCAGAGTGCAGGGTAGTGAGTGCAGATTGCAGGGTAGTGAGTGCAGAGTGCAGAGTAGTGAGTGCAGAGTGCAGAGTAGTGAGTGCAGAGTAGTGAGTGCAGAGTAGTGAGTGCAGACTACTGAGTGCAGAGTAGTGAGTGCAGAGTAGTGAGTGCAGAGTGCAGAGTAGTGAGTGCAGAGTGCAGAGTAGTGAGTGCAGAGTAGTGAGTGCAGAGTATTGAGTGCAGAGTAGTGAGTAGTGATTGTAGGGTAGTGAGTAGTGAGTGTAGAGTAGTGAGTAGTGAGTGTAGAGTAGTGAGTAGTGAGTGTAGAGTAGTGAGTAGTGAGTAGTGAGTGCAGAGTAGTGAGTGCAGAGTAGTGAGTAGTGAGTGCAGAGTAGTGAGTGCAGAGTAGTGAGTAGTGATTGTAGAGTAGTGAGTGCAGAGTAGTGAGTAGTGAGTGCAGAGTAGTGAGTAGTGAGTGCAGAGTAGTGAGTGCAGAGTAGTGAGTGCAGAGTAGTGAGTGCAGAGTAGTGAGTGCAGAGTAGTGAGTAGTGAGTGCAGAGTAGTGAGTAGTGAGTGCAGAGTAGTGAGTGCAGAGTAGTGAGTAGTGAGTGCAGAGTAGTGAGTAGTGAGTGCAGAGTAGTGAGTAGTGAGTGCAGAGTACTGAGTGCAGAGTACTGAGTGCAGAGTAGTGAGTAGTGAGTGCAGAGTAGTGAGTAGTGAGTGCAGAGTAGTGAGTAGTGAGTGCAGAGCAGTGAGTGCAGAGTAGTGAGTGCAGAGTAGTGAGTACTGAGTGCAGAGTAGTGAGTAGTGAGTGCAGAGTAGTGAGTGCAGAGTAGTGAGTGCAGAGTAGTGAGTGCAGAGAAGTGAGTGCAGAGACATGAGTGCAGAGTAGTGAGTGCAGAGTAGTGAGTGCAGAGTAGTGAGTGCAGAGTAGTGAGTAGTGAGTGCAGAGTAGTGAGTGCAAAGTAGTGAGTGCAGAGTAGTGAGTGCAAAGTAGTGAGTGCAGAGTAGTGAGTAGTGAATGCAGAGCAGTGAGTAGTGAGTGCAGAGTAGTGAGTAGTGAGTGTAGAGTACTGAGTGCAGAGTAGTGAGTAGTGAATGCAGAGTAGTGAGTAGTGAGTGCAGAGTAGTGAGTAGTGAGTGTAGAGTAGTGAGTGCAGAGTAGTGATTAGTGAGTGCAGAGTAGTGAGTAGTGAGTGCAGAGTAGTGAGTGCAGAGTAGTGAGTGCAGAGTAGTGAGTAGTGAGTGTAGAGTAGTGAGTGTAGAGTAGTGAGTGTAGAGTAGTGAGTGTAGAGTAGTGAGTGCAGAGTAGTGAGTGCAGAGTAGTGAGTGCAGAGTATTGAGTGCAGAGTATTGAGTGCAGAGTATTGAGTGCAGGGTAGTGAGTGCAGAGTAGTGAGTAGTGAGTGTAGAGTAGTGAGTGCAGATTAGTGAGTAGTGAGTGCAGAGTAGTGAGTGGGAGTAGTGAGTGCAGAGTAGTGAGTAGTGAGTGCAGAGTAGTGAGTAGTGAGTGCAGAGTAGTGAGTAGTGCAGAGTAGTGAGTTCAGAGTAGTGAGTAGTGAGTACAGAGTAGTGAGTGCAGTGTAGAGTAGTGAGTGTAGAGTAGTGAGTGCAGAGTAGTGAGTGCAGAGTAGTGAGTGCAGAGTAGTGAGTGCAGAGTAGTGAGTGCAGAGTAGTGAGAGGGAGTAGTGAGTGCAGAGTAGTGAGTGGGAGTAGTGAGTGCAGAGTAGTGAGTAGTGAGTGCAGAGTAGTGAGTGCAGAGTAGTGAGTAGTGAGTGGAGAGTAGTGAGTACAGAGTAGTGAGTGCAGAGTAGTGAGTGCAGAGTAGTGAGTAGTGAGTGCAGAGTAGTGAGTGCAGAGTAGTGAGTGCAGAGTAGTGAGTAGTGAGTGCAGAGTTGTGAGTAGTGAGTGCAGAGTAGTGAGTTGTGAGTGCAGAGTTGTGAGTGCAGAGTTGTGAGTGCAGAGTTGTGAGTGCAGAGTTGTGAGTGCAGAGTAGTGAGTGCAGAGTAGTGAGTGCAGAGTAGTGAGTGCAGAGTAGTGAGTGCAGAGTAGTGAGTGTAGAGTAGTGAGTGTAGAGTAGAGTAGTGAGTAGTGAGTGTAGAGTATTGTGTGTAGAGTAGTGAGTGTAGAGTAGTGAGTGCAGAGTAGTGAGTAGTGAGTGCAGAGTAGTGAGTAGTGAGTGCAGAGTAGTGAGTAGTGAGTGCAGAGTAGTGAGTAGTGAGTGCAAAGTAGTGAGTGTAGAGTATTGAGTGCAGAGTATTGAGTAGTGAGTGCAGAGTGGTGAGTGCAGAGTAGTGAGTGCAGAGTGCAGAGTATTGAGTGCATAGTATTGAGTGCAGAGTAGTGAGTGCAGAGTGCAGAGTAGTGAGTGCAGAGTAGTGAGTGCAGAGTAGTGAGTGCAGAGTAGTGAGTGCAGGGTAGTGAGTGCAGAGTGCAGGGTAGTGAGTGCAGAGTGCAGGGTAGTGAGTGCAGAGTGCCGAGTAGTGAGTACAGAGTGCAGAGTTGAGGAAAATTGAATTTTGCCTTGTCGTGTGTGCCTACGTGTTCCCCATCCTATGTTATATGTGCATGATTAATATGCATATGTTCCCTATGACCGAATAAAGACGCACTTATAGTTGTGTCCAACATTTAGTATGTCAGTTATCCAGTCCTCCTGAAAGCAACGAGTATCAGGCCTATGTTGCCAACGTTTTACATTGTGCACGTTAATTCATCGAATTGTCCCCGTTTCTAGGCCTCATGAGGGCCCGGACACCAGATTCAAGCTCCAGTCTCCTGAACCTGCTCCGAGGAGCAATGCAGCCCCTCCCGCATCCCTGACCCTTCGCTTACTTTTTGCCAAGCAGCGAGGTGCCCGGCTTGGCTCTGCCTGTCTGTCTGCCAAGAATATGTTATGCATACAGTTATCAGTGCAGCTCTCCATCTTCGCATTCCTAAGCTAACGAACCGCATAAACATCTTCAGCTATAGTCTAGTCTTTCTGTCTCCATGCAAGAGAATTACTGAATTAATATCCATAGAAGATTCATAGCACACGCAATACATGAAGAATATATGCATGCACCAGTCTTAGTGTCAAGTAGCCTTTCCCCTGATGACTTTTAGATTCTATCAACATGTTCTCCAAACACGAGATATCAGATATGCTATAGGTACATGTCGTCTTGACCTCCCAGACTTTAGTCTCCTCTTCTAGTGCAAGAGTCAGAGCCCCCAGCTCTCCCTAGTTGCACGTCATGGCCCGTTTGTGCGCACCACTAGGTTAAAGGTTCCAGCTGCCCAGGTAGCCCCCTCCGTGTATCCACCCATTCATGACACTTCTGTGACGTTCTCATCACATGTCTTCGTGCACGCCCTGTGCACGCCTTCTTTTCACGCCCATGTGTTCTTATCTTTCGTTTGTCACTTGTTCCGCCTACTGTATTCAATGTAATTATAATGTTTTACTATATATACCATGTACTGTTGATGAGACGTTGCAGCTGCCGTCCATTTCATGCCAGGCTATTCCGATCCTGTCCCTTCCCTTGTGCCTGATTAAAGCCTGTTCAACTCAGATACCCCGGATCCTGCCTCTTATTTATTGAGCTATCTGTTTTATTTAATATATAGAAAAATAGTACCGGTAATTATTTATTTATTTACCACAGAGTAGTGAGTGCAGAGTAGTGAGTGCAGAGTAGTGAGTGCAGAGTAGTGAGTGCAGACTACTGAGTGCAGAGTAGTGAGTGCAGAGTAGTGAGTGCAGAGTGCAAAGTAGTGAGTGCAGAGTGCAGAGTAGTGAGTGCAGAGTGCAGAGTAGTGAGTGCAGAGTGCAGAGTAGTGAGTGCAGAGTAGTGAGTGCAGAGTAGTGAGTAGTGATTGTAGGGTAGTGAGTAGTGAGTGTAGAGTAGTGAGTAGTGAGTGTAGAGTAGTGAGTAGTGAGTGCCGAGTAGTGAGTGCAGAGTAGTGAGTGCAGAGTAGTGAGCAGTGAGTGCAGAGTAGTGAGTGCAGAGTAGTGAGTAGTGAGTGCAGAGCAGTGAGTGCAGAGTAGTGAGTGCAGAGTAGTGAGTACTGAGTGCAGAGTAGTGAGTAGTGAGTGCAGAGTAGTGAGTGCAGAGTAGTGAGTGCAGAGTAGTGAGTGCAGAGTAGTGAGTGCAGAGTAGTGAGTGCAGAGTAGTGAGTGCAAAGTAGTGAGTGCAGAGTAGTGAGTGCAAAGTAGTGAGTGCAGAGTAGTGATTGCAGAGTAGTGAGTGCAGAGTAGTGAGTGCAGAGTAGTGAGTAGTGAGTGCAGAGTAGTGAGTGCAGAGTAGTGAGTGCCGAGGAAACCTTTCGAGAACGGACTTCGGAGGAGGCGACTCTCAATTATCACTACTGCCAGCACCAGGCTTGGGACCCACCTTTAAACCCAACGACTTGCCGGACCCGCTGCGCGGGTCCCGCTGCGGAGAAGGACACTCTGCAGGGAGCACACGGGGAGCCAAAAATCCTCTTTGCCATCTTGGTCACCGGCAGGGCTGCGAGCAGGCGAGCAGGGACTCCATTGCCCAGGAGTCCCTGCGTGCAACACCTGTGGCCGCTCTCCCTGCCGGCAACGCCCCCTGACAGCGGGGTAAAAGCACAGCGTTTCCCGTGTAGAGGTGGGAAACCTTTCGAGAACGGACTTCGGAGGAGGCGACTCTCAATTATCACTACTGCCAGCACCAGGCTTGGGACCCACCTTTAAACCCAACGACTTGCCAGACCCGCTGCGCGGGTCCCGCTGCGGAGAAGGATACTCTGCAGGGAGCACACGGGGAGCCAAAAATCCTCTTTGCCATCTTGGTCACCGGCAGGGCTGCGAGCAGGCGAGCAGGGACTCCATTGCCCAGGAGTCCCTGCGTGCAACACCTGTGGCCGCTCTCCCTGCCGGCAACGCCCCCTGACAGCGGGGTAAAAGCACAGCGTTTCCCGTGTAGAGGTGGGAAACCTTTCGAGAACGGACTTCGGAGGAGGCGACTCTCAATTATCACTACTGCCAGCACCAGGCTTGGGACCCACCTTTAAACCCAACGACTTGCCGGACCCGCTGCACGGGTCCCGCTGCGGAGAAGGACACTCTGCAGGGAGCACACGGGGAGCCAAAAATCCTCTTTGCCATCTTGGTCACCGGCAGGGCTGCGAGCAGGCGAGCAGGGACTCCATTGCCCAGGAGTCCCTGCGTGCAACACCTGTGGCCGCTTTCCCTGCCGGCAACGCCCCCTGACAGCGGGGTAAAAGCACAGCGTTTCCCGTGTAGAGGTGGGAAACCTTTCGAGAACGGACTTCGGAGGAGGCGACTCTCAATTATCACTACTGCCAGCACCAGGCTTGGGACCCACCTTTAAACCCAACGACTTGCCGGACCCGCTGCGCGGGTCCCGCTGCGGAGAAGGACACTCTGCAGGGAGCACACGGGGAGCCAAAAATCCTCTTTGCCATCTTGGTCACCGGCAGGGCTGCGAGCAGGCGAGCAGGGACTCCATTGCCCAGGAGTCCCTGCGTGCAACACCTGTGGCCGCTCTCCCTGCCGGCAACGCCCACTGCTCTACCCTATTTATTAGAGCAGTACTTCCGCTGCGCGGGAGCGCGCGGGAGCGACCGGGGCGAAGACCGGGCAAAGAGCGGGCCGTTTGAGGCCGTTCGAGTACGGCGAAGTTCGGCCTAGGCCCACTCCCCCTGGACATTTAGAATACTACCCATAATGCCTTTAAGATCAGGTAAGGAGCGCAATGTTCAAATAAATACATCCAATGGCGTTGTCTCAGGCCCCTTGGACGCTTTTATTACACGGGCCACTGGCATCTTAGAGAAAGAAATTGCCATGGTCGAGAAAAGGCTCTCAATAGACTTGATTAGTGGTAGACGATCCTCACTGGGGGCCTTAGCTACATCTATTTCCCCTGCACCATCTGTACCTCATGCTGCCTTCAATTGCGTTCATACTACCTTTACGGACGCAATAGTCCATATAGAAAACATTGGAGGTAGCCCCACTACAGAGGACAAAACCATGGAAGGAAGGTTTAGTATTAACGACTCTATAGATACGCAGGAGACTGGGATGGAGGATAATGACTCTGCGATTAGTGAGGAGCAGGACTTTAGCCAGTTATCCGGGACTCCTCTCCTTAATGAATCCATTATCTCTAATCCTGCTGAAAATGCTAATCCACCTATGTCCAATTCTGCCCCCAATACCAAGAAGAGAAAATGGGATTTTACAATGTCAAGGGAAAGCAATATGAAATCCAAAAAAGTTAATAGAGCCCAGGGAGAACGGCGCCAGGGGTCTGAGCCCCAACCAAATTTGTCTAAACCCCTGGTGCCTAATAATTTGTTATGCCCTTCACTTTTGACTTTGGGTTCCTCCACTACTTGCCCCATGTGCCTGAACAGTGATGAGGCTTTGCTGGTAAAAATGGAGGCCATGTTTAAAACATTACTCTTGCCAGTCCTGGAGCGGACGAGGCTCATGACCTCAAAGATCGATAGCATGGAGGGTCTGATTCAATCGAACCACGCAATGTTACAAGCATTGTGTGGCTTAAGTGATAAGGGCACTGTCAATGCACCAGCACCAAGCAAGGCACCCAGTAAGGTCACTTGTAAGAATATGGAAAATGGTAAAAATCCCCTTAATAAAACGACAGGAATTAATAACACCTTAGCCAAAGGGGGTCAGAAAGCTAATACTTCGTTTACCACCTCTTCTAAAACAGGAGCTAGTTCTCAGACCCAGGTACCAAAGCCCCAAATGAAAATAGAGGCTAAACAAAACATGGTTGGGCGTCAACACATGGGTCCTTTATTACAATTTAATTTAAACCGTCCCTCACCAAGTACTTCAAGAACTCAAAATACTGCCTCTATCAGTCGCAGGGAGGGGGGGCGTAAAAGGCCAAACATTCCCAGTGTTGATCTTCCACCCGAAGCGGCTTTACACACTATCGTTTTGACAGGCGTAGCACCATTAAAACCAGGATCTAGAGAATCGTATGGTGACCTTCGTAATAAAGTCACCTTTTGGCTGAATAAAAATCGTCCACTGCCCCCCTCCACTCCTACGGAGATATTGTATGTGAGGAGAGTAGATTGGGTGGGGCCTGAGGCAAAAGATTTAGAAGGAGATTGTATCCTTATATCGTTCAAAGACTCATGGGTAGTAGACGCTATTAAACGAGTGCCCAGATTTGCAAGGCAGGGGGATGTTCAAACCCTAGATTTATCCTACTTCTATCCGCGCAGGCATACACCGCTTCAACCTTATCCTTTGTTTCGCAAAGGTCCTGCTGCGAGACATCCCATGGTATTGACCCCGATTGACAGCCAGCGCCCCTTTCTCTTTAATCATTTTGGCCCCCTTTCTGGCTTGGAAGCTATAGATTGACTTAGCGATTCCGTTTGTGAGACTCCGATTGGTAGCGTGTTAACTCAAGCCCCTAGTGACTATAATGCGGTATGCCCAATTCAACTGAATAATCTAGTTGTCGGGGAAGGAAGCCGAGTATATTTGCCAAATAGCCCTAGACCAGAGGTATTCCCCGAGGGGCTTCGGATCAAGGAGAAAATCATTGCCCCGGTAGACTGTGTCAAGTACCTAGTGGATAATGACGATATAGGGGGTGCTCTAGGATCTGTACAGCCCCTAAATCCTTTGTTGCCAGGCAATTTGAATAACCATCTGAAAATTTTGTCCTGGAACATAGCGGGTATCAAGGCACGCCTCGTGTCTGCGGACTGGTCAAGTTTTATGGAATTTACGATATTATCCTGTTGCAGGAAACATGGGCAACGGAGCCTGTCCATAAGCTGGGCTATGTTAACTTTTTCAAACCCGCAATCAAAGGAGGTAAAGGGCGGGCCGCAGGTGGCTTGTTAATTTGGGTGAAACAATCCTTGGGCTTCTATCCTACAGAGTTCCCGGTGGAGAATCAGGATCTGTTGTCCATTATATTAAGAAAAGGGAACAAGCAAGTTATGAATATTATTAACATTTATGCTAGAGGCCTTCCTGGCGGTCGATGCCCACCCTTGTTGAACTTTGTTGATCACATGATAATGAAAATGGACGGAGGTGTCACTACCATCATTGCTGGGGACCTAAATTGCACTATAGAACCGGTGCTAGATATGGGAGACTCGTGGACTATGGCAGATGACTCTGTATGGGGCATACCAGAATTGCAAGTGGAGAAGATGGCTAAAGCAACAGAGGCCGCAGTATCCTGGACGGCCTTCTGTTTACAAAATGGGTTCCGGGCATGTAATGGCCGCTCTGCCTCTGACGTAAAGGGAAAATGTACTTTTGATAATGGCCAGAGGCAAAGTCGCATTGATTACATTTTATTGGACATGGAGCATTGGGCTCTCCTAATTGATATGGCAGTTTTAGAGCGCCCGGAAAGTGACCATAACCCGCTGTCTTTATTGATGAAGTTACCGGATTTAAATAGAAGGGAAGAACCATCCGCGACTTATACAGGGGATGTTATACTTACCAATGACAGGAGGAGACTGAAGTGGTCACGGGTTATGGAAAATGAGTACCTACTAAATAATATTAATGTTGTAGTGGGAAATGCACTTAACGAAATGTTGCAAATAGATGTGCCGGGGGCGGCGGCTGGAACTGTAAATAGTGTGATGGGTGTTCATATTAAGTGCTTTGACAGCTTAAAAACAATGTTATCTAAACCATGTGGGAAGGCTGTTACTAAAACTAACCTTCTGCCCCAAAAATGGTATAACAAGGACTGTAGAGAGGCACATGCAGCTCTCATCTCTGCCATCAAATCTCGGGACATGGTTACAGTGAGAGCTGCTAGACTCCATTACAAAAAAACCATCAGTAAAGCCAAACGGGAGTGGGAGGATGAGTTCTGGTTAGATCTTTTAGAAGCATCATCCTCTAACAACCAGAAAAGGTTTTGGGATTTGGTCAAATGGGGTAAAAGCATTGACTCTTCTACACCTGGAAATAATGTGCCACTTGAGGATTGGGTTTCTTTTTACTCGGCTCAATTTAGAGCAGGGGACGATGAGACCCTAAATCCGTTAAGTAATCCACTCATGCAGACCCCAGGTAGCGGAAAACTTACCTTTACGGATTCTGAGGTTGAGCTGGCATTGGCACTTACCACGCGAGGCAAAGCCACTGGTATGGACCTAATCCCGGCGGATCTTTTTAAATCTAATCCCACTTTGTGGCTCCCGTATATCACTAGAATAGCCAATACCTTGGCACTTGGAGCTACAGTCCCGAAATCCTGGAAAGGGGCAGAAGTAGTTCCAGTATATAAAAAGGGTGATAAATCCAATCCAGCAAACTACCGCCCTATCAGCTTAATCGATTCGATTCAAAAGATAGTGGCGCGTATGGTCTTGGGAAGGGTCCAGGGTTGGATAGAAATGGAGAATATTCTGTCCCCCATGCAGGTGGGCTTCAGATCGGGAATGAGCACCATAGATCAGGTTTTTAGATTCTGCCTGATCTATTGGAAGGAGGTTTGGTTAGGTGGTGGTAACATCTATGCTGCATTCATCGATCTGAAGTCCGCCTTCGATCTGGTTCCCAGGAACAGGTTGTGGGGTGTCTTGGTAACCTTGGGATGCCCACCCGAATTATTGGACCTCATTATAAGACTCCATGAGGATAATTTTGCGAGGGTAAGGTGGGGGGGGCAGGGACAAGTTACAGAAACATTCCCCGTAACCCGAGGTGTTCGCCAGGGGTGTGTCTTGGCCCCTACCCTGTTCCTCCTTTTTATTAACCAAGTTGTTAAATTTTTCCTGGACACTCCCACTGACGCCCCAATGTTGGCAGGGATGAGGTTTCCATTGCTCATCTTTGCAGATGACACTCTAATCCTCTCCAAAACACGCAGCGGACTACAGCGGGCATTGGACCGCTTTGAGGAGTTTTGTGCCATCAACAACCTGGTAGTCAACGTGGGGAAAACAAAATTTATGGTCTTCACAAAAAACCATCCAGTCCGAAGTTCAGTGAAGATGAATGGAGTAAACCTAGAACAGGTTGATACCATGACCTACTTAGGGGTCACACTTGATAGCCGCCTGAGATGGAAGGACCAGATTATTATGCAACAACTTAAACTTGCCAGGCTGACTGGTTGTCTTGTTAAAAAGCAGAAGGAATCAATCACTAGACGGGTCCTGCCGGCCCTTAGGATCTATGATGTTAAAATATCTACAGCCATTTTATATGGCGCTGATCTGTGGGGTCATACGGACCTGTCTAATTTGTACAAAACTCAATGTAGATTCCTTCGAAATCTTGTGGGCCTTCCACAGTCTACACCCTCGCTCCCTCTCTGCCTGGATCTTGGTTCCCCTCCCATAAATGAATTGGCAAGATTTAGGTTAGTGGCATTGTGGAGACGAATATGGACATCCCCAGACTTATCCCTTTTTGCAAAGGAATTGACGGAAGTTAGGTCTATCAGGGGCTCAGGGAAAATACCATGGCTCATTGCGGTAAAAACAATTCTGATAGATATGGGTTTGGAACATCTTTGGTCTTCCCCACAATCAAATTCGTTTCCACCTAAAGATGAATTTAAATCTTTATATCTGACCACCACCCGCCTAAACAGAGTGATGCGGTCTAATAAAAATGACCTCACGGGCAGGTTCCTAACATTTAAAATTGACCCATTGAGAGAGCCATACTGGGATGTTATTTCCCGACCACTAGATAAGAAACTGTACCATCAGTTTAGAGTGGGCGTGTTGCCATTAAACACCATTCTGAACAAGTGGTCGACAGGGATATCACCCTATTGTATGTCCTGCTCAGGTCATATTGAGTCAGAAGGTCATTTCTTCTTTGCCTGTCCTAGGTATGGAGCACCTCGAAAAAAATGGCTAAAACCTCTGTTTAAAAATTTGCCGTATAAAACAGCGATAGAAGCCATACAGGCGGTCAGGACCAACACCTCAGAGGTTTATGTGGTAGCCTTGGCAAAGTACTTGGGCTGGGCTTGGCTCCTTAGGTTAAAAAAGTGTTCACCTTAGTGCCAAGTACAAAAGTTGTTCTGTTATTTGCTATAATCTGTTTTGTTCAAATATCCAACTGTAAAACTATCAGATGACTACGTATTATTAACTGCATTCATTGTTCGTATTCTAGATCGGTAATCCTAACCTTTTTAATGTAATACTCTTGACTGTTCTTATTTCTTTCTCAAATTCTTATATAAAATATTCAGGTCTCCTTTTATTAATTGAAATTTAATCCTGTTTTATTCACTTGATAAGAAATGTTCTTTTGTTTGAGCACTCATATATCTTTGGAATTGTTGAAATAATATTCATGTATACTGATTTTCTTTGGTTATTTTAAATGATCTAGTTATATCTTTTGTATTTTAATATGTCTTTTATGATTGTTAATAATCGAAATAAAGACTTAAAAACCTGAACCTGAACCTGAGTGCCGAGTAGTGAGTGCAGAGTAGTGAGTGCAGAGTAGTGAGTACTGAGTGCAGAGTAGTGAGTAGTGAGTGCAGAGAAGTGAGTGCAGAGAAGTGAGTGCAGAGTAGTGAGTGCAGAGTAGTGAGTGCAGAGTAGTGAGTGCAGAGTAGTGAGTAGTGAGTGCAGAGTAGTGAGTGCAGAGTAGTGAGTAGTGAGTGCAGAGTAGTGAGTGCAAAGTAGTGAGTGCAGAGTAGTGATTGCAGAGTAGTGAGTGCAGAGTAGTGAGTGCAGAGTAGTGAGTGCAGAGTAGTGAGTGCAGAGTAGTGAGTGCCGAGTAGTGAGTGCAGAGTAGTGAGTGCAGAGTAGTGAGTGCAGAGTAGTGAGTAGTGAGTAGTGAGTTCAGAGTAGTGAGTGCAGAGTAGTGAGTGTAGAGTAGTGAGTGCAGAGTAGTGAGTGGGAGTTGTGAGTGCAGAGTAGTGAGTGGGAGTAGTGAGTGCAGAGTAGTGAGTAGTGAGTGCAGAGTAGTGAGGAGTGAGTGCAGAGTAGTGAGTAGTGAGTGCAGAGTAGTGAGTTCAGAGTAGTGAGTAGTGAGTGCAGAGTAGTGAGTGCAGAGTAGTGAGTGCAGAGTAGTGAGTGCAGAGTAGTGAGTAGTGAGTGCAGAGTAGTGAGTGCAGAGTAAAGAGTGCAGAGTAGTGAGTAGTGAGTGCAGAGTAGTGAGTGCAGAGTAGTGAGTAGTGAGTGCAGAGTAGTGAGTAGTGAGTGCAAAGTAGTGAGTTGTGAGTGCAGAGTTGTGAGTGCAGAATTGTGAGTGCAGAGTTGTGAGTGCAGAGTTGTGAGTGCAGAGTTGTGAGTGCAGAGTAGTGAGTGCAGAGTAGTGAGTGCAGAGTAGTGAGTGTAGAGTAGAGTAGTGAGTAGTGAGTGTAGAGTAGTGAGTGTAGAGTAGTGAGTGTAGAGTAGTGAGTGTAGAGTAGTGAGTGCAGAGTAGTGAGTAGTGAGTGCAGAGTAGTGAGTAGTGAGTGCAGAGTAGTGAGTAGTGAGTGTAGAGTAGTGAGTGTAGAGTAATGAGTGCAGAGTAGTGAGTGCAGAGTAGTGAGTGCAGAGTAGTGAGTGCAGAGTAGTGAGTAGTGAGTGCAGAGTAGTGAGTAGTGAGTGCAGAGTAGTGAGTAGTGAGTGCAGAGTAGTGAGTGCAGAGTAGTGAGTGCAGAGTAGTGAGTAGTGAGTGCAGAGTAGTGAGTAGTGAGTGCAGAGTAGTGAGTTGTGAGTGCAGAGTTGTGAGTGCAGAGTTGTGAGTGCAGAGTTGTGAGTGCAGAGTTGTGAGTGCAGAGTTGTGAGTGCAGAGTTGTGAGTGCAGAGTAGTGAGTGCAGAGTAGTGAGTGCAGAGTAGTGAGTGCAGAGTAGTGAGTGTAGAGTAGAGTAGTGAGTAGTGAGTGTAGAGTAGTGAGTGTAGAGTAGTGAGTGTAGAGTAGTGAGTGTAGAGTAGTGAGTGTAGAGTAGTGAGTGCAGAGTAGTGAGTAGTGAGTGCAGAGTAGTGAGTAGTGAGTGTAGAGTAGTGAGTGTAGAGTAATGAGTGCAGAGTAGTGAGTGCAGAGTAGTGAGTAGTGAGTGCAGAGTAGTGAGTAGTGAGTGCAGAGTAGTGAGTAGTGAGTGCAGAGTAGTGAGTAGTGAGTGCAGAGTAGTGAGTAGTGAGTGTAGAGTAGTGAGTGTAGAGTAATGAGTGCAGAGTAGTGAGTGCAGAGTAGTGAGTGCCGAGTAGTGAGTGCAGAGTAGTGAGTGCAGAGTAGTGAGTACTGAGTGCAGAGTAGTGAGTAGTGAGTGCAGAGAAGTGAGTGCAGAGAAGTGAGTGCAGAGTAGTGAGTGCAGAGTAGTGAGTGCAGAGTAGTGAGTGCAGAGTAGTGAGTAGTGAGTGCAGAGTAGTGAGTGCAGAGTAGTGAGTAGTGAGTGCAGAGTAGTGAGTGCAAAGTAGTGAGTGCAGAGTAGTGATTGCAGAGTAGTGAGTGCAGAGTAGTGAGTGCAGAGTAGTGAGTAGTGAGTGCAGAGTAGTGAGTTCAGAGTAGTGAGTGCCGAGTAGTGAGTGCAGAGTAGTGAGTGCAGAGTAGTGAGTGCAGAGTAGTGAGTAGTGAGTAGTGAGTTCAGAGTAGTGAGTGCAGAGTAGTGAGTGTAGAGTAGTGAGTGCAGAGTAGTGAGTGCAGAGTAGTGAGTGCAGAGTAGTGAGTGCAGAGTAGTGAGTGCAGAGTAGTGAGTGCAGAGTAGTGAGTGGGAGTAGTGAGTGCAGAGTAGTGAGTGTAGAGTAGTGAGTGCAGAGTAGTGAGTGGGAGTAGTGAGTGCAGAGTAGTGAGTGGGAGTAGTGAGTGCAGAGTAGTGAGTAGTGAGTGCAGAGTAGTGAGTGCAGAGTAGTGAGGAGTGAGTGCAGAGTAGTGAGTAGTGAGTGCAGAGTAGTGAGTTCAGAGTAGTGAGTAGTGAGTGCAGAGTAGTGAGTGCAGAGTAGTGAGTGCAGAGTAGTGAGTGCAGAGTAGTGAGTAGTGAGTGCAGAGTAGTGAGTGCAGAGTAAAGAGTGCAGAGTAGTGAGTAGTGAGTGCAGAGTAGTGAGTGCAGAGTAGTGAGTAGTGAGTGCAGAGTAGTGAGTAGTGAGTGCAAAGTAGTGAGTTGTGAGTGCAGAGTTGTGAGTGCAGAATTGTGAGTGAGTGCAGAGTAGTGAGTGCAGAGTAGTGAGTGCAGAGTAGTGAGTGTAGAGTAGAGTAGTGAGTAGTGAGTGTAGAGTAGTGAGTGTAGAGTAGTGAGTGTAGAGTAGTGAGTGTAGAGTAGTGAGTGCAGAGTAGTGAGTAGTGAGTGCAGAGTAGTGAGTAGTGAGTGCAGAGTAGTGAGTAGTGAGTGTAGAGTAGTGAGTGTAGAGTAATGAGTGCAGAGTAGTGAGTGCAGAGTAGTGAGTGCAGAGTAGTGAGTGCAGAGTAGTGAGTAGTGAGTGCAGAGTAGTGAGTAGTGAGTGCAGAGTAGTGAGTAGTGAGTGCAGAGTAGTGAGTGCAGAGTAGTGAGTGCAGAGTAGTGAGTAGTGAGTGCAGAGTAGTGAGTAGTGAGTGCAGAGTAGTGAGTTGTGAGTGCAGAGTTGTGAGTGCAGAGTTGTGAGTGCAGAGTTGTGAGTGCAGAGTTGTGAGTGCAGAGTTGTGAGTGCAGAGTTGTGAGTGCAGAGTTGTGAGTGCAGAGTAGTGAGTGCAGAGTAGTGAGTGCAGAGTAGTGAGTGCAGAGTAGTGAGTGTAGAGTAGAGTAGTGAGTAGTGAGTGTAGAGTAGTGAGTGTAGAGTAGTGAGTGTAGAGTAGTGAGTGTAGAGTAGTGAGTGTAGAGTAGTGAGTGCAGAGTAGTGAGTAGTGAGTGCAGAGTAGTGAGTAGTGAGTGTAGAGTAGTGAGTGTAGAGTAATGAGTGCAGAGTAGTGAGTGCAGAGTAGTGAGTAGTGAGTGCAGAGTAGTGAGTAGTGAGTGCAGAGTAGTGAGTAGTGAGTGCAGAGTAGTGAGTAGTGAGTGCAGAGTAGTGAGTAGTGAGTGTAGAGTAGTGAGTGTAGAGTAATGAGTGCAGAGTAGTGAGTGCAGAGTAGTGAGTGCCGAGTAGTGAGTGCAGAGTAGTGAGTGCAGAGTAGTGAGTACTGAGTGCAGAGTAGTGAGTAGTGAGTGCAGAGAAGTGAGTGCAGAGAAGTGAGTGCAGAGTAGTGAGTGCAGAGTAGTGAGTGCAGAGTAGTGAGTGCAGAGTAGTGAGTAGTGAGTGCAGAGTAGTGAGTGCAGAGTAGTGAGTAGTGAGTGCAGAGTAGTGAGTGCAAAGTAGTGAGTGCAGAGTAGTGATTGCAGAGTAGTGAGTGCAGAGTAGTGAGTGCAGAGTAGTGAGTAGTGAGTGCAGAGTAGTGAGTTCAGAGTAGTGAGTGCCGAGTAGTGAGTGCAGAGTAGTGAGTGCAGAGTAGTGAGTGCAGAGTAGTGAGTACTGAGTAGTGAGTTCAGAGTAGTGAGTGCAGAGTAGTGAGTGCAGAGTAGTGAGTGCAGAGTAGTGAGTGGGAGTAGTGAGTGCAGAGTAGTGAGTGGGAGTAGTGAGTGCAGAGTAGTGAGTAGTGAATGCAGAGTAGTGAGTGCAGAGTAGTGAGGAGTGAGTGCAGAGTAGTGAGTAGTGAGTGCAGAGTAGTGAGTTCAGAGTAGTGAGTAGTGAGTGCAGAGTAGTGAGTGCAGAGTAGTGAGTGCAGAGTAGTGAGTAGTGAGTGCAGAGTAGTGAGTGCAGAGTAGTGAGTGCAGAGTAAAGAGTGCAGAGTAGTGAGTAGTGAGTGCAGAGTAGTGAGTGCAGAGTAGTGAGTGCAGAGTAGTGAGTAGTGAGTGCAGAGTAGTGAGTAGTGAGTGTAGAGTAGTGAGTTGTGAGTGCAGAGTTGTGAGTGCAGAATTGTGAGTGCAGAGTTGTGAGTGCAGAGTTGTGAGTGCAGAGTTGTGAGTGCAGAGTTGTGAGTGCAGAGTTGTGAGTGCAGAGTAGTGAGTGCAGAGTAGTGAGTGCAGAGTAGTGAGTGTAGAGTAGAGTAGTGAGTAGTGAGTGTAGAGTAGTGAGTGTAGAGTAGTGAGTGTAGAGTAGTGAGTGTAGAGTAGTGAGTGCAGAGTAGTGAGTAGTGAGTGCAGAGTAGTGAGTAGTGAGTGCAGAGTAGTGAGTGCAGAGTAGTGAGTAGTGAGTGTAGAGTAGTGAGTGTAGAGTAATGAGTGCAGAGTAGTGAGTGCAGAGTAGTGAGTGCAGAGTAGTGAGTGCAGAGTAGTGAGTGCAGAGTAGTGAGTAGTGAGTGCAGAGTAGTGAGTAGTGAGTGCAGAGTAGTGAGTAGTGAGTAGTGAGTTCAGAGTAGTGAGTAGTGAGTGCAGAGTAGTGAGTAGTGAGTGCAGAGTAGTGAGTGCAGAGTAGTGAGTGCAGAGTAGTGAGTAGTGAGTGCAGAGTAGTGAGTAGTGAGTGCAGAGTAGTGAGTTGTGAGTGCAGAGTTGTGAGTGCAGAATTGTGAGTGCAGAGTTGTGAGTGCAGAGTTGTGAGTGCAGAGTTGTGAGTGCAGAGTTGTGAGTGCAGAGTTGTGAGTGCAGAGTAGTGAGTGCAGAGTAGTGAGTGCAGAGTAGTGAGTGTAGAGTAGAGTAGTGAGTAGTGAGTGTAGAGTAGTGAGTGTAGAGTAGTGAGTGTAGAGTAGTGAGTGTAGAGTAGTGAGTGTAGAGTAGTGAGTGCAGAGTAGTGAGTAGTGAGTGCAGAGTAGTGAGTAGTGAGTGCAGAGTAGTGAGTGTAGAGTAGTGAGTGTAGAGTAATGAGTGCAGAGTAGTGAGTGCAAAGTAGTGAGTGCATAGTAGTGAGTGCAGAGTAGTGAGTGCAGAGTAGTGAGTAGTGAGTGCAGAGTAGTGAGTAGTGAGTGCAGAGTAGTGAGTAGTGAGTGCAGAGTAGTGAGTAGTGAGTGTAGAGTAGTGAGTGTAGAGTAGTGAGTGTAGAGTAGTGAGTAGTGAGTGCAGAGTAGTGAGTAGTGAATGCAGAGTAGTGAGTAGTGAGTGGTGAGTAGTGAGTGCAGAGTAGTGAGTAGTGAGTGCAGAGTAGTGAGTGCAGAGTAGTGAGTGCAGAGTAGTGAGTGCAGAATGCAGAGTGAGTGTGCAGTTGAGTGCAGAGTGCTGTTGAGTGCAGAGTGCTGTGTGCTGTTGAGCGCAGAGTGCTGTGTGCTGTTGAGCGCAGAGTGCTGTGTGCTGTTGAGCGCAGAGTGCTGTTTGCTGTTGAGCGCAGAGTGCTGTGTGCTGTTGAGCGCAGAGTGCTGTGTGCTGTTGAGCGCAGAGTGCTGTGTGCTGTTGAGCGCAGAGTGCTGTGTGCTGTTGAGTGCAGAGTGCTGTGTGCTGTTGAGTGCAGAGTGCTGTGTGCTGTTGAGTGCAGAGTGCTGTGTGCTGTTGAGTGCAGAGTGCTGTGTGCTGTTGTACAGAGTGCTGTGTGCTGTTGAGTGCAGAGTGCTGTGTGCTGTTGTGCAGAGTCCTGTGTGCTGTTGAGTGCAGAGTGCTGTGTGCTGTTGTGCAGAGTGCTGTGTGCTGTTGAGTGCAGAGTGCTGTGTGCTGTTGAGTGCAGAGTGCTGTGTGCTGTTGAGTGCAGAGTGCTGTGTGCTGTTGTACAGAGTGCTGTGTGCTGTTGAGTGCAGAGTGCTGTGTGCTGTTGTGCAGAGTCCTGTGTGCTGTTGAGTGCAGAGTCCTGTGTGCTGTTGAGTGCAGAGTGCTGTGTGCTGTTGAGTGCAGATTGCTGTGTATTGGCAATGTAAATGACAATGCCATTTATTTATGATTTAAAGAAAAAAAAGAAATGTCATGAGCAATGCCAATAGCTCTACCTTTAATGATGCCGAGACCATTGCATTGTAAATGCTTGTTTAGTTTGGTTGCAAGGTAGGAGGGGGTGTTTTGGTGAAGAGCTCTGTGGGTGATACAGGCAGTCCTGTAAGTGGATCTTCCTTCAATTGGGAGCCAATTAAGATTTTTGAGGACGGGGATATGTGGTCAAATCTTTTACTGTCAGAGATAAGTCGGGCAGCTAGATTGAGGACAGATTTAATCGGTGCAAGATGGGTTTTAGGGGTGCCGGCAAGAGTGGTGTTACCATAGTCAATTCTGGAGAGGACAAGCGATTGGACAATGATTTTGAAATCATCAGCTGGAATGAAAGGTTTGATTTTCTTGAGGTGGAGAAGGGTGAAAAAAGCACTCTTGGCTGCGCTTTTAATGTGGGGGATGAGATTGAGATTATGGTCGATGCTGATGCCTAGGGATTTCACAGAATTAGAGGTGTAGAGGGAGTAATTGAGAGCTTTGATATCATCGACCCAGATTTGGATGGGAAGGGGATTGTTTTTGGGGGTGAAAAGAATGATTTCAGTTTTTTTGGGGTTCATTTTGAGATGGTTGAGATGGAACCAGGCTTGTACTCTAGTCAAGGTATCATTGAGGTGAAGGATGTTGTTGTGGGATTTGATCTTGTAGTATAATTGGGTATCGTCGGCGTAGAGGTGGTAACTTATTTTAGCTTGTTTGAGAATGAGGGTGAGTGGTTCCATGAAAAGATTGAAAAGGGTTGGCGATAGGATAGATCCTTGAGGGACACTGAGGGAGACAGGTTGAGGTTTAGAAAGGAAGTGGCTAAGCTTGATTTGCTGTGATCTGTTTTGAAGGAATGAGTAGAACCATTTGTGTACAGTGCCTTCCAAGCCAAATCGAACTTTGAGAGTGTTGAGAAGGGTGGGATGATGTACAGTATCAAATGCCGCCGAGAGGTCAAGGAGGATTAGTAGTGAGGATTCACCTTTGTCAAGGGAGCGATTAATGTCGTCTGTGATATTTAACATTGCAGTTTTTGTACTACAGCCTTTTCTAAATCCAGATTGAAAAACAGCAAGGAGATTGAAGGCGAGGATATGGTTCTCTAGTTGTAATAGGACACATTTTTCCAGGGCTTTAGAGAGGAAAGGAAGGTTAGAGATAGGGCGTAAGTTGTTAAGGTCATTTGGGTCGGCAGAGGTGTTTTTCAGGATGGGAGAGATTTGACCAAGCTGAAGGGAGGCCGGGACGCAACCAGTGGCAAGGGAGGAATTGATGATATGGGTCCAAATAGGGTCAATGATGGATTTGAGGTCTTGTACCAAATGGGCGGGAAGAGGATCTTTGGAGTGGGAGGAAGGTTTGTGTTTGGTAATGATGTTGATGATCGATGACTCAGCAACTGGACTAAATTCACTCCATGTAGCACTGTGTTTGGCTGTGAGTCCATTAGGAGAGAGGTTTGGATCTGCGAGAGCAGGAAGGGTTAGAGATGGGTCGAGAAGAGTGGGAAGAGTGGACGAAAGTGACTTAGGAGTGTTAGGGAGGGTGTGTTGTGTGTGGGAGTGTTGGAGTGAGGGGGGAGGGAAGAGAAGGAAAGTTCGATCTTATTGACTTTGTTAACCCCTTCGACGCTCATGACGAGCCCAGCTCGTCATGGAGTTTCCATTGACTTCAATGGAAATTACATTCAAAGCCATAAAACACCTTAGCATCCAAGTGGTTAATAAAGAAAGTGGCGATTTCTTCGCATTTGTCAATAGAGGCTGATATTTTAGGAGGGCCAGTAGAGGTTTGTTTTTTAACATGATAATGAACATCATAACTTGGAATGTACGTAGTATAGCAGGCTTGGAAACAAGACGCCGGATAAGTGCCTTCCTGAAATGCTACAGAACAACAATAGCCTGCTTACAAGAGACACATATATGGCAGGATACGGTCCCTAGTGTGCGTAAGAGATGGAGGGGACAGCTCTTTGTATTCTGGATTTAAACAGAAGCGCTTTTATGAGTGGACCGGGGACCCCATTTCAACACCTGCACCACGTGCTAGACCCAGAAAGGACATATGTCATCTTGCATGGAAACTGGGATGAACAGGAATTATGCATTATAAATGTCTATGCCCCTAACTCAGATTGCCCCAATGTCTCCCCCGTGCTCCTAAAGGCAGCAATACCACACATGGGCTCGAAGGTTATCCTCACTGGGAATTGTAACTGTGTTTTTGATGCAACGCTGCAAAGGGAACTCCAGAGGAGTAACACAAAACCTCGAATGCTAGCATCGCTGATGTCTATAATGCAGGGCATGCATCTTCAGGATGAATGGAGGGTATGTAATGTAGGAAGGTAGGATTGACTGCATGGTTACCCCCACTTTTTGCCTGGTGTTTTGCTGGTTTTTGACTAGTCTGACTGGGACACAGCTTATCATTACCACAGTCTATCTGCTTTCTCCCTAAAATTGTTATGCATTTACTTTGGTACACTCCAGATTGGATACTGGGGTACCCTTATAAGTTCCTAGTATATGGTACCCATGTACCCAGGGCATAGGTACCCCAGAGGCCTCCATGGGCTCAAGGATGTATTATGCCACCCATGAGAGGCCATGCAAAATGGAACTACAGTTCTACTACTGCAACCTCTGTAAGCTGGTGCTTGCACCACTTACTTTAGAAATAGGTTCAGGGGAGGCGGCAGAATCCACGACAATGCACTCACCTTTGGGACTCAAAAACAATGCCTCTTGGAACAGTTTTCTCCTACCAAACTGCCCTGAGATACTTTGCAACATGACATCCATCAAACCCTTCAACCACTTTGGTGATCCTCTACCCATCAAGCTATATAAAGATTTAATCTCAGATGTTGTACCTCTCTGTCTAGGATCATTCATGAATCCCTCTCACAGGGAAAGATTCCAGACTGCTTAAAAGTTGGGAAAGTAACTCCCATTCCTAAGAAGCCCAAAGCGGACCTATCAGATCCAAACAACTTCCAATCTATTAGCAGCATGACTCTAACGAAATTGCTTGAAAAATGCGTTCACTCGCAGCTCTGTAAACATATTAAAAAATATCAACTCCTAGATCCTAATCAGTCAGGATTCAGAGCAGGGCACAGCACTGAAACGGCACTAACTCACATTGTTGATAACGCTGTAAGAGCCCTTGATCAAAATGTCCCTTGTCTCCTGATCCTTTTAGACCTGTCCTCAGCCTTCGATACCATCAAACACGAAAACTTGATTGATCTCCTACAACATAGGATGAGATTGTCAGGCTGGGTCCAAAATTGGTTTGCCTCCTTCCTTTACAACCGCACGCAAAGGATCAAAGTTAATCATGCCCTGGCGTCTAACACCCCTGTCCTGATTGGAGTCCCCCAAAGTTCTGCACTCTCGCCCACTCTCTTCAACCTATTCATGGAGCCTCTTGCGGTCATTCTGAACAGAGCCAACATCCAATACCACATGTGTGCAGATGACACGCAATTGTACCTGAAGATCTCCTCGCAAGAGGACATAAAAACTTTAAATGTTGCACTAGCCCAAACTCAACAATGACTAGCTCAGAATAATCTCCTACTAAATACTCGATTAATACTTGATTGATCTCCTACAACAAAGGATGAGATTGTCGGGCTGGGTCCAAAATTGGTTTGCCTCCTTCCTTCGCAACCGCACGCAAAGGATCAAAGTTAATCATGCCCTGGCGTCCAACACCCCTGTCCTGATTGGAGTCTCCCAAAGTTCTGCGCTCTCGCCCACTCTCTTCAACCTATTCATGGAGCCTCTTACGGTCATTCTGAACAGAGCCAACATCCAATACCACATGTATGCAGATGACACGCAATTGTACCTGAAGATCTCCTCGCAAGAGGACATAAAAACTTTAAATGTTGCACTAGCCCAAACTCAGCAATGGCTAGCTCAGAACAATCTCCTACTAAATACTCTCAAAACTCAATTTCTTTTGATCACCCCACCTAATCACTCAGCTCCTACCCTCGACTGGATTAAACACCTAACTGCTCTGAACTGCACTCCTCATGTTGTAGACTCTGCGAAATCTTTCGGTATTACCTTGGATAAACACCTAAACATGCAGGCACACTTCAGTGCTACTATTAGGGGAGCCAATTTCCGACTAAACACACTGAGGGAAATCAAACCGTTTCTCCCCCGAAGATCTCAGGCCAGTGGTTCAATCCCTGATTATCCCAAGATTGGAATATGGGTTGGTGATCCTCGCAGGAGTTCCCAAAGCTAGCCTCGCCCCACTCAGAGCTACACTGAATGCATCGGCCAGGCTTTTAACGGGTTCTAGGAAATTTGATCACATTTCACCCAGGCTTGTGCAGTTAAACTGGTTATCTATTGAAGCTAGAATCTGACTCAAGATAGATTGTCTGACTTATAAAGCCATACACCACAATACCCCACACTATCTAGCAAATAAACTTGAGCTATCGGGCTCCAGCCGGAATCTCAGTAGTATGTCCACTTTTCTCTTGAAACCTTCAAGATTCAAAAAGAAAGGATCATACAACTGTGTGTTCTCCGGTCTTGCTCCAAGAATCTGGAACTCCTTGCTTTTAGACCTGGCATCATTGGCGTGGGTTTCCTTTCCATTTTTCGCTTTTGTCTCCTCTGTGTTTGCTGGTGTTAGATGCTCTGGGCGCTGTGCCACTGCCATTCCGTGGCACAGCACGAATGCTCCCTATGGCAAATTGACTGTATGAATTGGTATAATCCTCATTGACCCAAGGAACATGATAGGAAAGTCGAATTTAGTATGCCTGAGCTCTAAATATGAAAGTGCATCTTTTAGTGATGATTATTCTTATATCCTGTGATTGAAAATACCACTTTTAGGATGTAGGTATTTCCTTGCCTAAACCTTCCAGTGTGCTCTGCTGTTATGTGTATTAGCTGTCTGATTTTGGAGGGTTAGGGCAGGCTGAGCCTGACCTGGATTGAATAGAGAGATCTGCAGTGGAGTTTGGGGGGTGACTCCTTTCATCTGAGCAGGCCTGTGCCTGGCAAGGTGAATGATGGCTCCACCTCCCACTGTGCGTGTGATGGCAGACACCCTCTTCCAGAAAGGCAGGATGCAGCCTTGTAAACAAAGTGCTCCAGGACAACACCAAATTGGTTCTGGCTGGGTTCAGTGATTTGTGACTTTTTGATGAACAAAGACTTTTGGGGTATAAAGATCTGTGCTAAAACCGCAACACAGTGTGTTACTTCTGGATGGGAGAACAACCAACTGTATTATTCTAGAAATTGAGAAGGGATTACCGACAAGCCCCTGTGCCTGCCTAAGCTGCAAGAGACCTATTCCAGCCATTCAAATAATAATAAAGGAGTAGGGGAGGGAGGAGTAGAAAATCTGAGTTGCCTCCTCCTGAACGCCAGGTCGCTGGTTAAACACAGTCTTGAATGCACTGAGCTAATTCAGGATGGAAACATCAAAATTGCCTTTGTGACAGAATCATGGACAGATGCGGCCTCTGGCCCGGACTTAGTTAAGGCCACCCCATCAGGGTATCTTAGTTACACGAGGGATAGACCACTGAGAAGAAGAGGAGGTTTGGCTGTAATTTATCATAATTCCCTTAATGTTTATTTTCAACCCTTAATTTTGGATAGGTGTGAAGCGGTGGCATTTAACTTTACCCTTTTTAATCACCACTCCTTTAGAGGATGTTTAGTGTATAGACCTCCTGGTCCTAAAAACACTTTTATTAGTTCCGTGGGTAGTATACTGGAGGAAGGTTTGTGCACTAATGCCTTCACAGTACTGGGGGATTTTAATTTTCATTTGGAAAACCTGATGGATGCTGATAGTAAAGCATTAATTGAGCTGATGGATGGTGCAGACTTAAAACAATTGGTGAAGGGACCTACCCACAATGTGGGCCACACCTTGGATGGTATTTTTTCTAACCATCCAACTTTAGAGTTTACAAAATCCATACTGGTTACTTGGTCAGACCATACGGTAGTCTTGTTCTCTATCTCAGGGTTGAGCCCTCAAACCTCAGGTCGATCGTCTAAATCTGCCAGGACCTGCAGGGCCTGGAATAAGATAGAGGGGGGAGCGCTTGAGGACCTTTTGGTTTCCTCTAAAAAGGCACTCCCTCTAGAGGTTGAGGTGGAGGTGGGTGCCTATACAAGGTGGATTGAAAAGGCCTGTGCCACCCTCTCTCCACCCAAACTCCGCCTCCCAGCCAGGTCCCAGCCCTCTGCGCCCTGGTTTTCAGAGGCACTTAGAAAGCAGAAACTAGGGTGTAAAAGACTGGAAAGGGTCTGGCGCAAAGACTACAAGGAATCGGATAAAAGGTTACTCAAACATAGCCTGTTACGCTATAAAAAATCGGTGTTGATGGCGAAACAAGAATACTTCACCGGACGCATCAGCCTGGCCAAAAATTTGGCGAAGGAATTATTTAGAACGGTCCCCTGTCTGGCTGCCCCGACACCGGCGGCCACACCCACTAGCCCCGAGCTATGTGAGGAATTAGCCAAATTGTTCTCAGATAAAGTAGAGACTATTTTCAAGGCCTTCACTGGTTTAGATACGGTGAACGGTCCGGCGAATACTCCAGTAAATTCAGCGGAGGCTAGCTCAGGGGCAAAACTTGAGTGTTTCTCGCCGGTAAATGTTGAAGGAATTATGGGCTTGCTTCAAGTGGCAAGGTCAGGCTCCCCATCTGATCCATGCCCGGTGGCTGTGATTAAGCTGGCCCCAGTTCCTATAGTTACATCATTGGTAGCCTTGTTTAATAATATGTTCAGGACAGGAGATTTTCCGTCATGCTGGAAACGAGCCTCAATTTTGCCCTTATTAAAAAAAAAAAACCTGGATATCAGGGATCCGAATAATTATCGCCCTATAGCGAGACTCCCCTTACCAGCTAAATTAATAGAAAATGTGATGAATCTCCAATTGAGCTCGTTCCTTATGGCTATTCAGGCACTGGACCGGTCTCAACACGGTTTTAGAGCTAGCCATAGCACAGAATCTGTGCTAATTAAAACAACGGAAGAGATCAGAGCAGTGACCGATGCTGGGGGCAGGGCAGCGTTGGTACTGTTGGACCTTTTCGTGGCCTTCGATACCGTCCACCACATGATACTGTTGGACCGTTTGAAGGCCTGTGGAGTACATAGAAATGCATTTAACATCTTAAAGGCATTCCTTTCCAACAGAGTTCAGAGTGTGGTTCTGGGCGAATTCAAATCTAAACCTTTCGCTCTACCCTGTGGGGTTCCGCAGGCTTCGTCCCTAAGCCCCACTCTGTTCAATGTATACGTTAGCTCTCTGGCCCCAGTAATTCGGGCATTTGGCTTTGAACTTACCTCTTACGCTGACGACACCCAGATTGTGGTGTCACTGTTGCCAGGGAAGGAGGAAGGTGTAGCCAGGCAATTTTAGGACTGAATGCTGGCGGTGGGAAATTGGATGGCTGCAAACTGCCTTAAATTGAATTCGGCCAAAACGGAAGTTATAGTGTTTGGCTCAAATGTCAACTTTTGGAGTCCAAACTGGTGGCCTGAGCAGATGGAGAATGCCCCCACCCCTGTGCCTAAAGTTAAGAACTTAGGGGTGCTGATCGATGACCAGCTTACCTTCCGACCACAGGTTAATGCACTGTCTTTCTCCATTTCATTTTTGCTCAAATCCATCCGAAAGATCCTGCCATTTATTCCAGAAAGTGGGAAAAAACAGTAGTCACCACGCTGGTATTATCTCGGCTGGATTACTGTAACAGCCTGTTTCTTAATGCTCAACAGGGCATACTAAACAAATTGCAGGTCCTACAAAATGCTGCGGGTCGGCTTATTACGGGCCTCCCAAAGTATGCCCCCATTTCCCAGGAGCTAGCTAAACTTCACTGGCTCTCGGTGCGAAAGCGGATCTTGTTTAAAGCACTCTGCCTGGTGTTTAAGGCCTTGCGAGGCCTTGGGCTATCATTTCTCTGACAGTATTTTTTCTGGTATCTCCCGACAAGGCACCTTAGATCTAGTAACGCCGGGCTGATTGCAGTTCCTCGCATTAGGAAAGTGCGGTGGGGAGGCAGAAGCTTTGTGCTGGGAGCAGCCAAGGCCTGGATTGCCCTACTCCCGGCTCTTAGAAAGATGACAGATCTCATAGCTTTTCGGAGAGCTCTTAAGACCTGGCTGTTCACTAATTAAGCTTTAATAGACTGAGCCTATGGAGTTTTCAGAGCGCCAGGACACCTACGGGTAACAGACCGCTGTACAAATGTCAAAAATAAATAAATAAATAAGACAAACCTCTGTCTGTGTAACTAGAGGGAAACTTTCATCCTTCCAGCTGAAGCAACTACCCAAGGGCTTGATTTGAGCTTGCCTCCGGCCGAAGTCTCAGGGACATGAGACTTCACCCATCAGCCGTCCGGATTCCTATTTGAGGGGGATTCTACTCTACTCGCAGGTGACGCCTCTTTTGAGAATTCCAGAGCCTCTGGTTCTACTGCAGGGAACGCGGGCTGAAAGTCATCGATTTGCTATTGTGGTCCGCCTCAGCTTAGGAGCTGTTGCCTCTGAGAGCCCGCATTTGCCTGTGTTACTAAAGTCATTTTTATCGATATTGTGGGCCGCCACAGCTGAGAAGCTGTTGCCGCTGAGAGCCCGCATTTGCCTGTGTTACCAAAGTCATCGTGATCGCTATTTAAGGCCGCTTTGGCTGAGGAGCTGTTGCTGCTGAGAGCCCGCATTCGCCTGTGCTACCAAAAGCCTCGCTATCGATATTGTGGGCCGCTGCAGCTGAGGAGCTGTGCCTCTGAGTGCCTGCATTTGCCGCCCTACGAAAATCATTGCTATCGCTATTGTGGGCCACTTCAACTGAGGTGCTGTGCCGCTGAGTGCCTGCATTTGCCGTCCTACGAGAATCATAGCGATGGCTATTGTGGGCCGCTGCAGCTGAGGAGCTGTGCCGCTGAGTGCCCGCATTTGACGTCCTACGAGAATCATCGCAATCGCTATTGTGGCCTGCTGAAGCTGAGGAGCTGCGCCGCTGAGTGCCGACGCTAGTCCCCACTTTGAGGATTTTGTTACCACCTGCGTGTGCCGCTGGGTGCCCTGCCTTTAAGCCCTGTCCCAGGATTACCTTGAGTGCACGCTGCGGACCGCTACAGCTGGGAGCTGTGGCCACTGCAAGTCCGTCTGTCATCACCGCAGCTTCCTTGTGAGGCTGCGTGCCGTGGCCTTTTAAATCTTGTGCACATCCATGTTGCGTGGATCCCGGCCTTGAACTAAGTTCGTTCCACACGCTTTTTGAGTGAATCTGTAATTATGTGCATTGTGGCTCCTTGAGGGCTTTTAAGCCTCAAGTTCAGTCTATATAAAGATAACTATTTTCCTATAACTGCTTGTGGTGTCCGTTTGTAGCGTCTTCCCTGCGTTATTGTGTATGGTCATAAATGCTTCACACACTGCCTCTGAGATAGGCCTGTCTGCTTGTGTTACGTTACAACAAGGTTGAGCAGGGGTTATCAAAAGGTGTAGCCCCCTTACTCTGACTTAGGAAGAAGGATCCCTATTTGGACCTCGGCGCCAGCCGCTGCCAACTAGAGGTCCCCAGTTCTAACATTGGCGGTCAGCGGTGAGGATCAGGACTTGCATTTATGATCCACATACAATTACTGGTGGACGCTACTGGTGAGTGTAGGCCTAGGCGCAACCACATATGGCTTGATTTAGTTCTATTGTTTATTGTAATTGTCAGTTATGTCTACAATGGGTAGGCCAAGGTCCAATCCTTCGGATGATCTCATCTTTGAGGAGGACAGGTTAGAAACCTACACTGCCAAACAGCTAAAGTCTTTTTGCAAGCAATTCACAGTCCCTGTTGTGGGTCTCTCTAGGAAGGAGGAGATCAGAAGGGCCTTAAGGCCTGGTTAGAAGCGAGAGAGTGTGCTAGGGATGAGGGAGAGAATGCTGGAGGGCAGCAGGATGACAAAGTGGATTTAGTGGGAGGTAAAGCACTTTCCATTCCAGGAACTAGTGTGTCCTCAAAGGGACTGTCTCCAGAAGAGATGGAGGACAGGGAGAGGGATAGGAGGCATAGTTTAGACATGGCCAAATTGGAAGGTCAAAAGGACCTAGAGAGTAAAAAGTTGGATATTGAGAATAACAGGTTGGCATTTGAACTTGAGAAAATGAAACTTGAGCATCAGAGAGTACTGAGGGAATTAGAGATCAAGGATAAGAGGCTAGCTCAGGGGCAAAACTTGAGTGTTTCTCGCCGGTAAATGTTGAAGGAATTATGGGCTTGCTTCAAGTGGCAAGGTCAGGCTCCCCATCTGATCCATGCCCGGTGGCTGTGATTAAGCTGGCCCCAGTTCCTATAGTTACATCATTGGTAGCCTTGTTTAATAATATGTTCAGGACAGGAGATTTTCCGTCATGCTGGAAACGAGCCTCAATTTTGCCCTTATTAAAAAAAAAAAACCTGGATATCAGGGATCCGAATAATTATCGCCCTATAGCGAGACTCCCCTTACCAGCTAAATTAATAGAAAATGTGATGAATCTCCAATTGAGCTCGTTCCTTATGGCTATTCAGGCACTGGACCGGTCTCAACACGGTTTTAGAGCTAGCCATAGCACAGAATCTGTGCTAATTAAAACAACGGAAGAGATCAGAGCAGTGACCGATGCTGGGGGCAGGGCAGCGTTGGTACTGTTGGACCTTTTCGTGGCCTTCGATACCGTCCACCACATGATACTGTTGGACCGTTTGAAGGCCTGTGGAGTACATAGAAATGCATTTAACATCTTAAAGGCATTCCTTTCCAACAGAGTTCAGAGTGTGGTTCTGGGCGAATTCAAATCTAAACCTTTCGCTCTACCCTGTGGGGTTCCGCAGGCTTCGTCCCTAAGCCCCACTCTGTTCAATGTATACGTTAGCTCTCTGGCCCCAGTAATTCGGGCATTTGGCTTTGAACTTACCTCTTACGCTGACGACACCCAGATTGTGGTGTCACTGTTGCCAGGGAAGGAGGAAGGTGTAGCCAGGCAATTTTAGGACTGAATGCTGGCGGTGGGAAATTGGATGGCTGCAAACTGCCTTAAATTGAATTCGGCCAAAACGGAAGTTATAGTGTTTGGCTCAAATGTCAACTTTTGGAGTCCAAACTGGTGGCCTGAGCAGATGGAGAATGCCCCCACCCCTGTGCCTAAAGTTAAGAACTTAGGGGTGCTGATCGATGACCAGCTTACCTTCCGACCACAGGTTAATGCACTGTCTTTCTCCATTTCATTTTTGCTCAAATCCATCCGAAAGATCCTGCCATTTATTCCAGAAAGTGGGAAAAAACAGTAGTCACCACGCTGGTATTATCTCGGCTGGATTACTGTAACAGCCTGTTTCTTAATGCTCAACAGGGCATACTAAACAAATTGCAGGTCCTACAAAATGCTGCGGGTCGGCTTATTACGGGCCTCCCAAAGTATGCCCCCATTTCCCAGGAGCTAGCTAAACTTCACTGGCTCTCGGTGCGAAAGCGGATCTTGTTTAAAGCACTCTGCCTGGTGTTTAAGGCCTTGCGAGGCCTTGGGCTATCATTTCTCTGACAGTATTTTTTCTGGTATCTCCCGACAAGGCACCTTAGATCTAGTAACGCCGGGCTGATTGCAGTTCCTCGCATTAGGAAAGTGCGGTGGGGAGGCAGAAGCTTTGTGCTGGGAGCAGCCAAGGCCTGGATTGCCCTACTCCCGGCTCTTAGAAAGATGACAGATCTCATAGCTTTTCGGAGAGCTCTTAAGACCTGGCTGTTCACTAATTAAGCTTTAATAGACTGAGCCTATGGAGTTTTCAGAGCGCCAGGACACCTACGGGTAACAGACCGCTGTACAAATGTCAAAAATAAATAAATAAATAAGACAAACCTCTGTCTGTGTAACTAGAGGGAAACTTTCATCCTTCCAGCTGAAGCAACTACCCAAGGGCTTGATTTGAGCTTGCCTCCGGCCGAAGTCTCAGGGACATGAGACTTCACCCATCAGCCGTCCGGATTCCTATTTGAGGGGGATTCTACTCTACTCGCAGGTGACGCCTCTTTTGAGAATTCCAGAGCCTCTGGTTCTACTGCAGGGAACGCGGGCTGAAAGTCATCGATTTGCTATTGTGGTCCGCCTCAGCTTAGGAGCTGTTGCCTCTGAGAGCCCGCATTTGCCTGTGTTACTAAAGTCATTTTTATCGATATTGTGGGCCGCCACAGCTGAGAAGCTGTTGCCGCTGAGAGCCCGCATTTGCCTGTGTTACCAAAGTCATCGTGATCGCTATTTAAGGCCGCTTTGGCTGAGGAGCTGTTGCTGCTGAGAGCCCGCATTCGCCTGTGCTACCAAAAGCCTCGCTATCGATATTGTGGGCCGCTGCAGCTGAGGAGCTGTGCCTCTGAGTGCCTGCATTTGCCGCCCTACGAAAATCATTGCTATCGCTATTGTGGGCCACTTCAACTGAGGTGCTGTGCCGCTGAGTGCCTGCATTTGCCGTCCTACGAGAATCATAGCGATGGCTATTGTGGGCCGCTGCAGCTGAGGAGCTGTGCCGCTGAGTGCCCGCATTTGACGTCCTACGAGAATCATCGCAATCGCTATTGTGGCCTGCTGAAGCTGAGGAGCTGCGCCGCTGAGTGCCGACGCTAGTCCCCACTTTGAGGATTTTGTTACCACCTGCGTGTGCCGCTGGGTGCCCTGCCTTTAAGCCCTGTCCCAGGATTACCTTGAGTGCACGCTGCGGACCGCTACAGCTGGGAGCTGTGGCCACTGCAAGTCCGTCTGTCATCACCGCAGCTTCCTTGTGAGGCTGCGTGCCGTGGCCTTTTAAATCTTGTGCACATCCATGTTGCGTGGATCCCGGCCTTGAACTAAGTTCGTTCCACACGCTTTTTGAGTGAATCTGTAATTATGTGCATTGTGGCTCCTTGAGGGCTTTTAAGCCTCAAGTTCAGTCTATATAAAGATAACTATTTTCCTATAACTGCTTGTGGTGTCCGTTTGTAGCGTCTTCCCTGCGTTATTGTGTATGGTCATAAATGCTTCACACACTGCCTCTGAGATAGGCCTGTCTGCTTGTGTTACGTTACAACAAGGTTGAGCAGGGGTTATCAAAAGGTGTAGCCCCCTTACTCTGACTTAGGAAGAAGGATCCCTATTTGGACCTCGGCGCCAGCCGCTGCCAACTAGAGGTCCCCAGTTCTAACATTGGCGGTCAGCGGTGAGGATCAGGACTTGCATTTATGATCCACATACAATTACTGGTGGACGCTACTGGTGAGTGTAGGCCTAGGCGCAACCACATATGGCTTGATTTAGTTCTATTGTTTATTGTAATTGTCAGTTATGTCTACAATGGGTAGGCCAAGGTCCAATCCTTCGGATGATCTCATCTTTGAGGAGGACAGGTTAGAAACCTACACTGCCAAACAGCTAAAGTCTTTTTGCAAGCAATTCACAGTCCCTGTTGTGGGTCTCTCTAGGAAGGAGGAGATCAGAAGGGCCTTAAGGCCTGGTTAGAAGCGAGAGAGTGTGCTAGGGATGAGGGAGAGAATGCTGGAGGGCAGCAGGATGACAAAGTGGATTTAGTGGGAGGTAAAGCACTTTCCATTCCAGGAACTAGTGTGTCCTCAAAGGGACTGTCTCCAGAAGAGATGGAGGACAGGGAGAGGGATAGGAGGCATAGTTTAGACATGGCCAAATTGGAAGGTCAAAAGGACCTAGAGAGTAAAAAGTTGGATATTGAGAATAACAGGTTGGCATTTGAACTTGAGAAAATGAAACTTGAGCATCAGAGAGTACTGAGGGAATTAGAGATCAAGGATAAGAGTCTAGAGATCTCCCCCTCTGGTGGCAGCATCATACCTTTAGTGCCTACTGAGAGTAGAGTTTACATACCCGTTGATGTCATTAAGGACTTCCATAAGAGTGAGGATATTGGGCAATGGTTTGCCGCATATGAGATAGCCATGGTGTCCCACCGGGTCCCTGAGAAGGGTTAGGGAGCGGGGTTGTGGGGACGCTTTGTGAGTGATGGGAGGGATACCCTGCTGGATCTGCCTGAAGAGAACAGGATGGTGTATGCCCATATGAAAGAGGCCTTGATGAAACAATATGGTTTGACCCCAGAAATGTGCAGGCAGAGATTTAGAACCTGTAAGAAGTTAGAGGGTACCACTTGTGTTGAATATGTGTCTTTTTTTTTGCAGAGCAATGGATCACTGGGTAAAGGGTAGCAAGTTGAAAACTTTTGAGCAATTGCATGATTTGTTTGCATATGAGCATTTATCTAGTTACTGTTTTCCAGAGCTACACCAGCACCTAATTGATAGCAAGCTAACTCATCCTAGGAAGCTTGCTGAGAAGTCGGACCGCTGGGTGAGCACCCGGGTTTGCAAGGGTCCGGTGGGAGGCTTTGCCAAAGGTGGGCAGGGTCCCCAGCAGAGAAGTGGGGGGACAAGGATAAACAGAGGGAGTTCCAGAGAAGGTCCCAAAGTAATTCCCAAGGGAACCAAGGAGTGGTGTCCCAGACTCCCCCTGAGAGGATGCCAGTGCCCCCGACAGTTAGGCCTGTTCAGAGGGGGCCTCTTACTTGTCTTAAGCATGGTCAAGTGGGCCACAGGTATTATGATCCCCAGTGTCCCCAGAGGGACTCCAAAGCACCACCCCGTGCGCCCCCTTGCCAGATTGCTAGTGTAGCCCTGGGAGGGGAGGATATGGATACCCAAGGTAGGTGGGATCCTGTAGAATTGACCCTTGTCTCGCTAGGAGACTTTGAGAAGGTCCCTAACCCTAGGCAATAACATTAACAATAAGAAGTACAGGCAGTGGGTGACAACCAATGGCCAGAGGTTGGAAGCTCTGAGGGACACAGGAGCTAGTGTGACTGCTGTCAGCTCCCGGTTGGTGTCCAAAGAGCAGGTTGTCCCCCATGCATTCTGCCCAGTAGTGTCAGCAGACAACTCTGGGAGCCAGTGTGAGGTGGTTCAAGTTACCTTTGAGTGGGGGGGGTCTCAGGCACTCTTCCAGTAGCTGTGAGGCCAGCCATGCTGGTGGACTGTCTGTTGGGCAACGATTTAGAGAACTCCCCGTGGGATACGGTGGAGAGGAAATCTCACTTGGAAATGTTGGGTCTGCTTGAGTGGGCGTTTGCGAGCACTCGGTCCATGGCAGCCAGTCAGGATGTTCAGAAGGACCTGAAGTCTGAAAGTATGGCCCAGGCCCCTGCCTTAAAGAGAAGGGGTAGGGGGCCCGGGAAATCGGCCCCCATGGTTCCCACGGTCCAGGAGGGAGCAGACCTTGAGGGGGATGCCCTGGAGCCTACAGGGGAACAAGTCGCCAAACTGGGCGACCTGCCAGAGCTGACCCATTGCCAGCAAGAAGGGGGGGTCCACCAGGGAGGAATTTTGTGAACAGTAGAAAATGTGACCTTCTCTTGAGTGGCTGCGGCGACAGGCTGCAGCCCAGGCAGAAGGTGATCAGTGAGGGTCACATCTGATCTATTGGGAGAATCACCTCCTTTACAGTGAGCCTAAGGTTGCTGAGCCTGGGTCAGCCCGTGTGCTGGTGGTACCCCAGTGCTTTAGAGCCTTCCTACTAGGATTGGCTCATGATGTGTCATTGGCCGGACATCTGGGGCAGACCGAGACCTTCAAGAGGCTGGTCACCCACTTTCATTGGCCCCAGGTATGCAGGAGCTCAGATGCTCACTGCAGGACATGTGAAACTTGCCAGGAAAGTGGGAAGAGTGGGGGGAGATCAAGGCCCCACTCTAGCCCGTTCCAGTTGTCAGTAGCTCATTCGATCGAGTGTGCATTGACATTTTGGGGCCCCTGGACCCCAAGACAGCCATGGGCAACAGGTTCATCCTGGTCTTGGTGGACCATGCCACCCGGTACCTGGACGCCATCCCACTCAGGACAGTGACAGCCCCCATGGTGGGACGTGCACTGATGTGGATTTTCTCCCATGTGGGGTTCTCCAGAGAGGTGGTGTCTGATAGGGGTACTAACTTCATTTCCAAATATATGAAGTCCCTGTGGGAGGAGTGTGGGGTAACTTACAGTTTTACAACTCCTTACCACCCGTAAGGTAATAGGCTGGTTGAGAGATTCAACCAGACCCTTAAGGGCATGATTATGGGCCTTGCGGAGCCTATGAGGCGTAAGTGGGATATCCTCCTGCCATACCTGCTGGTTTTACTGTGAGGTGCCACAGAAGTCCTTAGGGTTCAGTCCCTTTAAACTGCTAAATGGTCACCCGGTAAGGGGACCTCTGAGTCTGGTCAAGGAAGGCAGGGAGCAATCTCCCAGGAAACCTCCCCAGGATGTGTTTAGTTACATGCTGGCCTCCAGGAACCAGACTCGGCGTTTCAGAAAACTTGCTGAGTCAAATCTGGAAGCCAGCCAGGAAGAGATGAAATGCTGGCACGATCAGAATTCCACTCTGATTGAGTTTCAGCCGGTCAAAAGGTTTGGGTCATGGCCCCAGTGGAGTCTTGTGCACTCCAGGATAAGTGGACCTGCCCCTTTGAGGTGGTGGAGCGCAAGAGTCCTGTTACCTACATGGTGGACCTGCAGTCTCCCAGGAACCCCTTGCGGGTCCTGCATATTAACCGCCTGAAGCCCAACTTTGAGAGGTCTGAAGTGGGCATGCTTCTGGCCACAGATGCTGAAATGGAAGAGGAGAGTGAGCCTCTTCCTGACCTGTGTGCAGAGGAATAAGATGGGTCAGTAAAGGGTGTGGTCATCTCCACCATACTGACCCATGAGTAGCAGAACAATTGTCACCAACTTTTAGGGGAATTCAGTGATCCGTTCTCCCTGGTGACTAGTGTCACTGATTTGTGCGTCCATGACGTAGACCCCGGGGACAGTCCTCTTGTCAAGCACAAGGCTTACCGAGTGACTGACCGGGTCAGGGTATACCTTAAGGAGGAGGTTTCCAAAATATTTGTTTTAGGGGTGGTTGAGTCCTCTAGCAGCCCTTGGTCCAGCTCATGGTCCTGGTACCAAAAGCTGCAGCGCCTGGTGCCACCCCAGAACTTCGGTTCTACATGGACTACCGAGGTCTCAATTCAGTCATGAAGACTGACGTGCACCCCATCCCCAGAGCTGATGAGCTCATAGATCGGAGCTCATAGATTGACTAGGGGTTGCGCGGTACCTCAGCACGTTTGATTTGACGTTGAGGTATTGGCAGATCGCCTTGACTGATAAGGCAAAGGAGAGGTCAGAATTCTCCACACCAGATGGGCACTAACAGTTCTGAGTGATGCCCTTTGGGATGAAGAATGCCCCTGCCACCTTTCAGAGGTTGGTCAACAGGGTGTTGGTTGAGCTGGAACATTTCAGTGCCGCCTACCTAGATGACATTGCAGTGTTTAGTTCCTCATGGGAGGACCACCTGCGCCACCTCTGGGAAGTGTTGTGGCACTGCGAAAGGCAGGCCTCAGAATCAAGGCAAGTAAGTGCCAGATTGGGCAGGGTTCTGTTGTGTACTTGGTACACCAGGTGGGGAGCGGCCAGGTGGTGCACCTAAAGCCCAAGATTGAAACCATCCTGGCTTGGGAGCCCCCAAAGACCCAGACACAGGTGAGAGCCTTTTTAGGACTCACAGGTAATTACAGGAAGTTTGTCAAGGGGTATGGTAACATTGTTGCACCATTGACTGAGCTGACTACTAAGAAGCTGCCAAAGATTGTGAACTGGACTGACACCTGTCAGAAAGCTTTTGACGCCCTAAAAACTGCCATGTGCACGGCACCAGTATTTCAGGCACCCAACTTTTCAAAAGAATTTGTTGTTTAGACAGCGCTTCCGAGCATGGTGTGGGGGCCGTTCTGTCACAGATCAATGAGGAGGGCCTAGACCAACCTGTAGCCTTCATTAGTGGGAGATTACTTCCACGGGAACAGAGGTGGAGTGCAATTGAGTGTGAGGCATTTACTGTGGTCTTGGCACTGAAGAAGCTTAGACAATACCTGTTTGGGACTCACTTCCGGGTTCAGACAGACCACCGGCCCCTCAGATGGTTGATGCAGATGAGGGGAGAGAATCCAAAGTTGCTGAGGTGGTCCATTTCCCTACAGGGTATGGACTTTACGGTGGAACGCCGCCCTGGTACAGAACACGCCAATGCTGATGGTATGTTCAGATTTTTCCGCCTTAGTGATGAGATATCCCAAGTGGGTGGGTAGTTCTCCCCACATTTCAGCTGGAGGGGACGCGTGTTAGTCCTGGCACCATTGGCGTGGGTCTCCCTCCCATTTTTCGCTTTTGTCTCCTCTGTGTTTGCTGGTTTTAGATGCTCTGGGCGCTGTTCCACTGCCATTCCGTGCCACAGCGCGAATGCTTCCTATGGTAAATTGACTGTATGAATTGATATAATCCTAACTGACCAAAGGGACATGATAGGAAAGTCTAATTTAGTACGCTTGAGCTCCAAATATGAAAGTGCATCTTTTAGTGACGATTATTTTTATATTCTGTAATTGAAAATACTGGCTGTCTGGTTTTGGAGGGTCAGGGCAGGCTGAGCCTGACCTGGATTGAATAGTGAGATCAGCAGTGGAGTATGAGGAGGGGTGACCCTTTGATCTGAGCAGGGATGTGCCTGGCAAGGTGAATGATGGTTCCACCTCCCACTGTGCATCTGATGGCAGACACCCTCTTCCTGAAAGGCAGGATGCAGCCTTGTAAACAAAGTGCTACAGGACGACCCCAAACTGGTTCTGGCTGGGTTCAGTGATTTGTGCCGTTTTTTTTTCTTTTTTTTTACATCAAGCAAAATGTTTAATGTCAACACAGTATAATAATATTCCAAATGTTAACTGCTTCTAACAAAGACCACTACGCTTTAGTTGCGTCTGAAATTAATGACGGAATTTCAGGTCGAGACCATGTTAATTTGACAGACCATTCGGCTAAGTCAATTCTACAGAGCAGCGAACATTACCTCATGTTGTCTGCCCTCAGATGGAACAAACTCACATGGACAGGGGGGTGTACAGGTTGCCCTGGATTCATGCCTGCCATATTAGATTCAGGAGAGGAGCTATCAGGCTTGGTGGATCAGTCTGAAAGGGCCTAATTATGAGAGGGTTAATTTTGTTTCCTCATTGGAAATTCCGGCGCACTCATACTGAGGCCGTAAGATGGCATTTGGGCCCTGTTTTCAAGGTGATTAAATCATAATAAAGGAAGCTTCATATTTGTGATCCATAAGGAGGACTCTGCATAGGCTCTCGCCCCTCAAAGCATTTCCAAAGATATGTGTGATTCTGTAAACTTGATCCCAATTCCGCCTGCTGCAGAAACGGCTGCTATACTGATAAGAACATTTAAGTATAGGTCCTTCTAACCCTGATGTAACATTTACCGTTATGGCCCCTCTTCGGCCTGTATTGTTGGTAAAATAAAAAATAAAAATAAAAAGTATATGTCCTTGACCACCAGAACCTCGCTACATCTGACATCACTTCCCTGGATCTAGGCCAATCCACTTCACCCAGTATGACCCCTATGCATTAGTGCTTTTTTTAAGTATTACTCAACCACCAGAAAACTCAGACCACAAAAGTAATTATTTTTGTGGTTTGTATTTTTACCTTTGAGTAATAAATGATGGTGGGCATTCCATTTGTTCTGAAAGGAATGCATATAATCTGTTTTTGATCTTCAGTTATCGTCCATCCAATTTAAACACCTGTTTTTGGAGTGCAGGAAACAAATGTAGTAGGAGTAAACCATATAAACACACAAACAAGCTAAAGCTTTCTAACATACTTTCAAAAAGAAATGCTGTCTAAAGTAAGAAGTAACATTTTCTGAACAGAAGGTCCACGATAACATACAATCGATACAGACTTCTGGACCTTCTGCACAGTTACACCACACAACAAATGGGCTGGGTGCCTTTATGGACTTCATAACCTGACAACGGTCAAGTCCTATGCGTCTTCCAGTTTATTACTCCTCGGTTGCCAATACCAAGGCATTTCTCTTCTCCATGTGTGGCACCACAGCCTCATTGTAGAACTTTTCCAGCTTCGGTTCGGTAGCCTCCCAGAACTTGGCATCAAACTCTACAGGGGCAATGGCTGTCTCCTTTTTGGTGTACACCACAAAGTCTGTCTTCTTTAAGCCAGTGGTTGCCATCTGAGTCTGAACCTGTGTGTAGTAGGGGTGGTCCTTCTTGAAGGCATAAGAATCACCATTTGGGGTCAAGCAGAATGTGTCATCTTTGCACGCATCCCTTATTGTGTGGTCTTTGTGTTTGTATGGGCACTTAACCTCCAGGCGGCCAACAGGTTTTCCAGTTGAGTGGTCCTTGACAATGCCATCCGGGCTGGCAGCCAACCAGTTCTTCCCTGGATGGACGAAGAGGCCACAGTCTTCCACTCTGACGCCCCCACTGTGGTTCCTAGACTTCATGTGCTCATACTCCTGGACTGCTCTCTTTTCGTTTCTAATCCCCCATGACATTGCTGTGGTTTGTATGTCAGAGCTCTGAGTCACCACTGCATTGAGGTAAGACTGTGGGACCTTGGAACTCTTGCCATTTACAAACTTGCTGTTGGCGATCTTGTGCGCCATAGAGCCTATGATGCGGTTTTTGTGCCATTCATGCCATTTAGGGTTGTCTCGCTGACCTCGTGTTTCCTTCTTGATATCGTTAATTGCCATCTCCAAGCTCTTGTGCCAAGTAAAGAGTGGTTCTCCTTGTCGACCCTGTTTTGCTGGCATCTTCCCAGACGTTATTCAGTTCGAATGTATCCTTGTATCAGATTGGCCACTGCTGGCAGAAGTGCTGGACGGTGTAGCCTTGGAGGCATTTGCTACTCTGGCTCTACTTTTCCCTCCATCGCTTGCCGATAATCTAATGCCTGCCCCCTGATTGTTGGTCCTGTCACCGTGGATGAAGTTGGTGGTTGCTGCATATGAATGTGGGGTAGTCTTCCTGGAACCTTGGTCACTCATTGATCTGACTGTCTCCTTAGCACGAACAGTTTCAGCCCTGGCAGAGGGGGCACTACGAGGTATGGTCATTGTCTTAGCCCTGGTCGACGATGGGGCTGATCTGGAAGTTGCTGGTTTGGGTGCTGGGGTACTTGCACCCCCCATATGGACTGAGTGTCCCCCAGTTGTGGAATCTTTTCTTGGTCTGCCCATTCTTGAAGTTCAATTCTGCTGCTGGCCTCCTGCCTCAGTACTACCCTCTGCCCTGCTGCTGGTGTCCTGCTTCTGTGACCCTCTGGAGCCCCAGAGAGACTCCCTCCTCTTTATGCTGGAGTTCCCCTCCCTAAGTTTCACTTCCCAAACAAGACTCGGACATGCCTGCGCTCCCTGGTCCTCCGCCCCGCGCTTCTCTCCTGGCACCGGTTCAGAGTCAGAGTCTCCTCCCTCAGCCCCGTGACACCTCTCGGCCCCGCTCCCTCCCTGCCTACCCTGCCTCTTCCTCCTTTCCTGGGGCACGAGCTTCCGATTTGTGACTTTTTGAGAACAAAGACTTTTGGGGTATAAAGATCTGTGCTAAAACCCCTACACAGTATGTTACTTCTGGATGTCAAGACGAACCTCTGTCCGTGTAACTAGAGGGAAACAACTCTGAAATGTTCATCCTGAAGCAACTACCCAAGGGCCTGATTTGAGCTTGCCTCCTGCCAAAGTCTCAGGGACATTAGACTTCACCCATCAGCCGTCGGATTCCCATTTGAGGGGGATTCTACTCGCAGGTGAGTCCTCTGTTGAGAATTCCAGAGCCTCTGGTTCTACTGCGGGGAACGCTGGCTAAAATTCATTGCATCGCTATTGTGGGCCGCCGCAGCTGTGGAGCTGTTGCTGCTGAGAGCCCGCATTTGCCTGTGTTACCAAAGTCATCGTTATCGCTATTGTGGGCCGCCACAGCTGAGGAGCTGTTGGCGCTGAGAGCCCGCATTTGCCTGTGTTACCGAAAGCATCGCTATCGCTATTGTGGGCCGCTTTAGCTGAAGAGCTGTGCCGCTGAGTGCCCGCATTTGCCATTCTACAAAAATCATCGCTATCGCTATTGTGGGACGCTGCAGCTGATGGGGCTGTGCCGCTGAGTGCCTGCATTTGCCATCCTACGAGAATCATCGATATCGGTATTGTGGGCCGCTGCAGCTGAGGAGCTGTGCCGCTGAGTGCCCTAATTTGCAGCCCTACGAGAATCATCGCAATCGCTATTGTGGGCTGCTGCAGCTGAGGAGCTGTGCCGCCGAATGTCTGCACTAGTCCCAAATTCGATGATCTTGTTACCACCTGCGTGTGGCGCTGGGTGCCCGCCTTTAAGCCCCGTCCCAGGATTATCGTGAGTGCACGCTGCGGACCATTACAGCTGGGAGCTGTGGCCGCTGCGTGTCCGCCTGTCATCAACGTGGCTTCCTTGTGAGGCTGCATGTCGTTCCCCTTTAAATCTCAGGTACATTGTGCATCACCGGGTCGCTTGGACCCCGGCCTCGAACTGTTTGTTCCACACACTTTTTGAGGGCCTTTATTGCTTTTGAAATGAATCTGTAATTATATGCATTGTGGCTCCTTGAGCGCTTTTAAGCCTCGTGTTCAATCTATATAAAGATAACTATTTTTCTATAACTGCTTGTGCTGTCCGTTTGTAGCGTCTTCCCTGCATTATTGTGTATGGCCATAAATGCTTCACACACTGCCTCTGAGATAGGCCTGTCTGCTCATGCAACGTTACCACAGGGTTGAGCAGGGGTTATCAAAGGGTGAAGCCCCCTTTCTCTGTCTTAGGAAGAAGGATCCCTTTTTGGACTTCGGCGCCAGCTGCCAAGTAGAGGTCCCCATTTCTGACACTTGCCAACTGAGATCAGATCAAAACCTTCCACTACCTCCTTTAAAAAACTGGTTATAAGACTGCTAATGCGCTGATCATGCTTGTGTGCTTTGTTAATAACCTAAAACTTGAAATATTTTCACTGATGTTGTATGATATGTTCTCACAGTCTTTTTGTTCTATGCCTCGATAGCTCCTTTAACTGCATCAACTGCTGATTTTTGCTATTCCGTGATGCTCATCGCACATCTTGGTAGTTTCTATGTGTATGATGCTTTACTCGTAGCGCTCTAGGGTACCTCTGATACACCCTACTCCTTATTGGTGAATGTTTTCCCACAGGTTGTAATCTCACTCACCTTCTTTATGTTCGGTATAATTGCTGCTGACAACACTGTACAACGCTCTGATACCCCTTTCGGGACTTGTTCGCGCTCTATAAAACTTTTCAAATAAAATAAAAGGGTCACTATATCTATAGGTCACTACACTTAAAACTTATGAGTCACCCCTATAGCAGGCCTTATCAATCCTTATCAATCCTGAAGGCAGGGTGCTGGGTTTTACATGAGAGGGTGCCCCTGCATTCGCAGAGCCTCTCTGCAACCTTCAGAGACCATTCCCCCGGGTTGTCTGTGACTCAGCTGGACATATAGGTAGAGGTGCATTATAACCTTGCGGTAAATGCTATCTCAAAAACGGCTACATAGAAACATATCGTGTTTGGTATCAAACACCTATGAATCATACCTACACAGCGAGCTTCGTGGGATTACTGGTCTATCCGGTGCCAGCCTTCTCGACCCAGACAGGACAAAATGGATGCTGCCGACCATAGACACATTTCTGCCCTCCTACTGCTGAGCCAAGCCAAGCAGAGGAATAGGCACAATCGGCATCCTATAACAAAAACAAATGGAGGAGTGCCCCCTGAGGGCGAGACCGAGAAAGTCTCTGCGTCTGAAGCTTAAGGCTTACTCAAGCACTTGTGCCCAACCTTATCATAGGACATAGCATGTCCTTTTAGAAGACCCCTCACTCACCAACCTAGTTGGGGACATGTTTCATCATCGGGGTCCCACCCCGAAGGCCGAGTGCCAACAGGGTGTGCTGCGACACCTGATTACAGTGGAACGGGTATTTTTTCTCTTGTTATATGTGCAGTGATAAAAAGGGGTAAGTGGTTTAAAAAAGGGGCCAGGTCTACTCACTACAAGACTTTATTCCTGAGTGACTGGACACCTTGGTAAAAGGACTGTAGCACCTTTGTCTAATTAAGTAGACTTCGGTGTTAGAGACATATAGTGTTGATAAAATAGCGACGTGTGCTATGTGATTTCAATTAAAAGTCTTAGGTCTACATGTTTCAACCTCTTGTGATTGTGGGTTTTCTTCAGGACCAAAAGGAAAAAGAGAAGGACCTGGGTGGTATGCACACGCTAAGGAGCGCCCTGCCCTCGGTCCGTGGTGAATGGGAACACAAAATTGTTTCCCTATACAAAATGTAGTCTTCTCCCCACTCTGGAAGAAAAACCTGTGAAGAAAAAATTATTTTTGGAAAAGGGTGGTTGGGGTCACACAATACAAAACAAACATTGGTTGTACATATAACATATAAACGTTGGAGTAGATGAAAGTACATCTCCTCGTGGTAGGTAAACACAAAAGGTTAATTAACCATGTCGATGTTTGCTCCATTCACGGTATATCCAGCCCTTAGGATCAGTGTATGGCTCAGACCCTGATACTTTTTTCACAAGGCTGTGCGGCTGTATAAGCCTATTGATGGGAGAGAGTCTTACGACTATATAGCCCTACTGAATAATACAGTGTGTTTGCGGTACGAATTGTGCAACTTAAGCATATCGTGGTGAAAAAACGGCTATTGAGGGAGGTGAAAACGTCTCACAGAATACCCATGCACGCCACATTTACTTATCCCTGTATAGGATCGGATAATTTGTATGGTCAGATGTAGCACGACGGCATATGGATATTTGTAAAACATTCAGCTTACTCATAAAGCGGTAAGTCTCCGCCTCATGGGCATTCGTGGTCCAAAGGCGATGCTCGCGTAATCTAAAGGGTAACGGAGAAAACACGAGCGAAAAAAGCGATGAGTGCCAGGACATCATCTCGTGCGTGTAAACAAAATCCAGTGAGATCATGTGAGATCTGACTTACTTGCGGCTTCTGTTCCTCAGGATGGTAACCTACTTGGTTCCACATGCAATCCGCCCCGTGGTAATCCCTCACCCTCAGTGCGGGAGGGTTCAAATAGTTTGGAGCTCTGCTTCCTGGAAGGGGTGTGGTCAGGCCGCTCACGTGGGTCTCTCAGCCAATCAGAGAGTTCTCGTATCAAACTGAGGCTTGGAACTCAGTTTCTAAGACAACCCTTGGCGTTTTGAGGAAGACTCGGAAGCGCCTTTGTATACTTAGGATGAGTTCTCGTGTCAAAATGAGGCTTGGACCTCGGTTTCTAAGACAACCCTTGGCGTTTCGAGGAAGACTCAGAAGCGCCTTCGTATATTAGGATAAACAGACCGGATTTGCTTACGTTCAGGTCCCCCCCGGTTGTGTTGTATAGGATCGGAAACGGACGCCAGGGTAGGGTCTCGGCTAACTATTAGAGGGAGCACTGAATATTGCGGAGTGTAGTCAGAAAAAACATTAATATGACTATGTTGGCCGTGGTGCAGGTTACCAGTCTGGGGTATGATCAGAAAAGACATTAATATGACTACGTTGACCGTGGTGCAGGTTACCAGTCTGGGGTATGATTGGTTATTAGTGATGCCCTCTTTACCCCATGACTGAGTTCCAGGGGATATTGTCGTTAAGACCAAACTTGTGGGTTGACAGCCTATAGACCCATCTCTGTTCCTTTTCAAAGAGGCGTTGAGTCAAATTGTTCCCAGGGCCTATTTGTTCGATGATAGTCCATTGTAGGTCGTCAGGCGTATGTCATGTTGTTAGGTAGTGTTCTGTCAATCTGGTCATGGACTTCTTACACCTGATGGTGCTCCTGTGTTCCCCTATACGTAGCTTGACCCTTCTGTTGGTCATACCAACATAGTGCAGATTGCAAGGGCATCTCCCAGACAGGATTTAGTGTATTGGGGCTGGGTGGGTACACTCTGAGAGTGCCTGAAAGTCTGGACCTGGGGCACATTTGGTGTCCCTGTGCATAGTCCAGCTCAAACAAGTTCTGGGAGCCATTGGCTCCTGCTCTGGCGCGAAACTGGACAAAGGACATGGAAGTAAGCTCCCCTCTGTCCTGCCCCTCCCATAGGAGGAGCCCCATAATCCGTCCAACCCTCGCCTCTGGGTACAAAAGGGCTTACTTAACTGTAGCTCTTTACATTTTACCTGGACAAGATTCTACAAGAAGAAACCACTGACCTTCGACCGTCTAGACACTCTGGACTTTGACTTGGCCGACTTTATCTCTCTCTCCGTCCAAAGCTTTGTCTGTGCCCATGCTCCGTACAGGCTCCATGCAGGACCTGTGGTGCACTAAGGACAACTGAAGAATCTCCCTTGGGGTGAAAGAGTCACTCCCCTGCATTCGCAGGCACCTCAACGCAACTGACCGGTCTGCTGCTGCCAAGCTCCTGCGGACTCTGAAGACTCCAGCAACACAGGAGGTGGGTTACAAAGGTCTCTGAGGTTGATCTGCACTCTCAGCAAGTATGAGGCCAAAATTCCTCGTGGGGACTGCATAACCCCAACCCCTGTGCACCGCATCTAATTTCAATTGAATATGCTTGTTGGTGATTCCTGAGCTTGTGCATTGGAGTCTATATGGTCCCAACCCTGAGCAGCATTTGCACCAAATAACTCCGGCTTCCTCGCACCAAGTGCTCCGTGGGTTGGTACTTTGTAATCTTGCTCGATGTCCCCTCGCGAGTGCTGGTCATTTAGCCTGTGGGTCCTCCTTAGGGTCATCTTGATTTTTGTTGGGCTTTCCTGGTTGCTCCAGATGTGCCCTAACTCCCCATTGCTTGGTGAGTCCCCTGGACCTTGCTGGTCCACACCGTAACCTGCTTGACCTTCCTGCATGGGTTGCTTTTGCCAAGACTTGTTGGTGATCTAGCCGGACACCGACCGCTCAGCACTCGACATCCTTCATGGGAAAGCTCGCATCTGGCTCCTGGGTGTCATCGATGTCTCCTGGTCCTCGTGGCTGCAAAGTCAAGGATCCCTTCTTCGCACCTGAAGCGTCCGACATCGGTGGGCATGACCCAGACTCCCCTCTGCTTTCAGGTTCCTTCCTTCCAGAATCCAGGCTTGGATTCCACTGGACCTTTTTTACCTTCACGGCAGCAGCACTTCTTCAAAGCCTTCAATAGAGAATGACAGCGGTTTCCGATGCCACTTCAACCCTATGCACCCTGCTCCTCTGGGATAGGTAACTCTGGTACTTTGGTATCCATAGGTGGGGTGGCTCTCCAACCTCTTATGTTCTGAAGGGTTTCCTCGAAGTCCTACTAGAAGGGTCCTTAAACTGTAAAATTGCAACCGCGACTACCCCATAGAATTGTACGGAGCCGGTGGTTGTGTTAGCATCCTGCACCTGTCCTTCGTGGGGTCCCTATCTACTCACCTTGGGTGGTTACTTGGGGTCCCAGCAATTCAACGTGCTCCAGACCTTGTCTTGACCCACTATTTTAGTGTATGATTTGGTCTCCCCCTGGAGCCCACTGTGTGTTGTGCTACTTACAACTGTTCTATTGCTCTCGTATTGCGTGCTATGTGTTCTGTCCTCGGGTAGAGGATACTAAAGAGTCTTATATTAATAAATACATATTTTTATATAACTACTGTGTGGTTCTCCTTTCATTTAATTAATTCAGGAGGCAATATTCTGGTAAAACAAGCTGCTTTACATTCCTTCAAGATTAAGCCTCAAGGCCGCTCTCCACGGCTACCACTAGGATAGCCTTATAAAGGTTATCTTTGACCTCATACATCATAAGGGCCATTTGGATTGGTGCAAGGTGCCCATTTTAATTAGTGGACTGCATATACCAGGCTAACTTCTCACATGTAACCCATTAAAATTGTATTTTCCTGTCACACCCCAGAGTCTAATGCATTCAGCAGCATAGATCAGTGTTGTCTTACCCACTATCTGTCCGCAGTGGTAGAGGGAGTGCCCTATCTGTCCGATCATTTGCCGGTCCTGTTGACCTTGAAGAGTGGTGAGGGCTGCCCGGAGACAGCTTTATGGCTCCTCCATGCTGAGGCGCTGACAGACCTACCATATGCCGCAGTAATTTCAGAGGCCATAAAACACTATTTTGAGGAAAACTGGGAAACGGCATCTAACAGATCAACGGAGTGTGAAGCTATGAAGGTGGTCATACCGGGGTGTGCATAAGAACAACATATGGGGTACGACAGCAACTAGAAAGGGATATACATACCCAAGAAAGACAGCTGAAGAAGGTGGAAGAGACCTTACACATTACACCCCAATATTGGGTTAAATGGAATGCAGCCCGGGAGGAGTTCTTAGAAACAAGCCGCAGGTTGGAAAAATTTACATACACAACATATAGGCAGCGGCTCCATATGGAAGGGGATAAGACAGGTGCACTGCTTGCGATGTTAATAAGACGTGAGCGTTTGGCAAGGCCGATACTCCAATTAAAAAACAAAGACTGAGACACAATATGCACTCATAGAGCAATTATAGGTGAACTAGCTAGACACTTAGCAGCGGTATGCACAAATAAACTCTCCCGACCTGAACAATCATTACAGAACTTTTTGGATAACCTAGACCTGCCCAGAATAGAGCAGGAGGCCACGGACACCCGCAGGGCGCCAACTGCTAAAAAAGGAATACTGGCAGTTATCAGAGGACTTAAAACTGGGTAATGCCCTGGGAGCGACGGAGTTCCGGCGGAATTCTACCAGAGGTTTGACCCGTTGCATACTAACCGACTGCTAAGAGTATACAATGAGGCGCTGGAAAATAGGTCCCTGCCTGCGACTATGCAGGAGACGGCGGTGTCTATGATATTAAAACCAGATAAGAACCAACCACTACCGGACTCCTATAGGCCGATGTCCCTCCTAAATTTAGGCGCAAAAGTACTGAGCAGGATATTGGAGGCCCGGCTATTGCCACACATGTCCCTGCTTATACACGCTGACCAAGCCAGGTTTATACCAAAACAGAATACTACATATAACCTACGGAGATTGGCACATGTGTGGCACACCCAATGGCTGGAGGCCGACCAATGCGCACAAGCAATGCTAGACATCGAGCAAGCGTTCGACTCAGTGGAATGGGAATACAGATAGTTAACTCTGAGAAAGATGGGTGTGGGGCAGGGATCAATTCAATGGGTACAATTAATCAACCCTAATCAAACAGCTTGAGTGAGACTCCGGGAACTGGTATCAGAACAATTTGCAATAACAAGGGGCACTCACCAAGGATGCCCCCTATCCTCATTTATATTTGTGATAGCAATGGAGTCTTTGGCTGCAATTTTAAGGGAAAAACTGGGGAGATTGGGAATTCAATTAGGGGACACCAACCATGTGGTCTCACTATATGCAGACGATACACTGGTGTATATGTGTTGTACAAATAGGGCGGTCCCAGTCCGTAAATAGTTTTAAGGAAATTTGGGAGTTGTCTGGTAACCCTCTCAATCCCGGGAAATCAAAATTGTTCTCCATGGGAGGCTGGCAGGGATGCCGGAGGGTGACTTGCCCAATGTGGGTCTGCCACGGGTGCCTGACGGCGTAAGGTACCTAGGAATCCGTCTGACACACACAGCCACCACATATCTAGTGAATAACATGGAGAGGGTGGTGGAGGGTAATAGTAACTAAATACAATTCTAGAAGGAGCTCCTACTGGCCCTGATGGGGAGTATAGCACTAATAAAAATGGTTATCCTGCCAAAATGTCTATATCCCCTTCAGCACTCTCTATATAGAATCCCAAATCAATATTTTTTCGAAGTTAGATAGCCATTTGATTGAACTGCAATGAGGACTCAAACGAAAACGAGTACAATTTGGCATACTCCAACGAAAATGCAAGACAGGAGTAATGGATGTGCCTTAATTAGAGCTCTACTATATGGCCTAACAACTGCCTGGGGTCTACCCATATATCACCCAACACGTTGCAGCAGTTTGGGAGACAGTCGTCAAGAAGGTTATCCGGCATGCATCTTATGCCCCAGATATGCCATTGTGGGTGGTAAAATCCTTTAATCTAAAACTATAGCAGAGTCAATGTCCTTCAAAAAAATGGTTGGAGGGGGGTTGATACACAATGGGCGATCTGTACAGTAATGAGCAATTTATTACACCAGAGGCGGCTGAACATACCACTGAACTGGGAAGAGGGCAGTTTCTACAATATGGGGAGATAGCAGCGGTGGTTCACGAGCTGTGGCCCTATTTTCTGCAGGAGCCTCCCAGTGCTGAGGGTAGTGCATTACATGACGGGGGTTGCCGTTTGGTCTTGCATATATACAGGGCCTGCGAGATGACCTCCCGGCGGGGCCCCTCCCAGTACAAGCAAGATGGGATGAGGCAATAGACAAACCCCTGACAGACCAGGAGTGGATGAAAATACATGAGAGACTTAAATGGGTGAGTTCCAATGTGAGATTTAAACTAATACAATACAACATCATACATCAAACTTATTTGACTCCGCAAACTATAAGTAAAATTTACCCGGAACGCACAAACTCATGCCCCAGATGCGGTCAAACAGAAGCACTTTTCATTCACATGATGTGGGAATGTCCAGCACTTGCGCAGTATTAGGGAACAATAGTAGACTGAATGCAAATTGCCACATTGTGGAGAATCCCCAAAACAATATAGGTTGTAATATTGAGGCTGCTTCCTATGCCCAAATCTAGAAAACTTAGCAGAAGGTTTGTGCTACTCTGATTAGTGCTTGCGAAGAGGCAAATAGTGATTAGATGGCTAAGCTCCGATCCCCCGCCAATGGAGGGATGGCTGAATGAACTAGGTGAATGGGCAATTAATTAGAATGAAAAGGGTCAGGAAAGATGATAGGATTGATGAGGATGCATGAGCCTGGTCACTCATGATGGTGGATGCAAGGGACCCTCCTGACCCCACTGTGGAGGCGAATAAGGGAGGTGAAAACGGGACAGATGAAGAATGGGAAGTCAAGTGATGAGATAAGACAGGGAATGCACAGCGTAAATAATTGGCTGGCCTCCCGAGAGGCCAACACGATTAGCAAGACCAAGACATGACCCTGGGCGGGGGGGCAGGAGGGGAGGGAGTTAGCATGACTAAAGGTCTCATTACAATGTCGGTCTGCATTCCTTGTCGAAATCGGTTCCAACCGACTCTGGTTTGGCGAGTTGAACCGACTGATTACAGTGTTTCCTAACACTGTTCGGTCGGAATCACATTGACTTCAATGGGAGCCTTTGTTCCGACCGACAACACAGGCTCCCATTGAAAAAAGGGATTGTTCCGGAAAACCTTGCACCCTGTCCCGATATTAGGTAAAGCTTCTTGATGGAAACCCTATGCCTAGATGCCCCCCAGATAAATGTTCTAATTATCCTTTCAAATTAACAGAAGAAGTAAGGAGACATATAGATGGGTAGGTTAGATAAGTAGTAAAGTAGGCACGGAAGGACCACCATTTTCGTGAGAGCTACTCTGCCTGAGACGGCCAAAAGGCAATCCGTGACCGAATAGCTGTGGAGGCTCTGACGATATTGCCATTAAAGCGGTCAGTTTTGTTACGGTATATGTGGACACCCAAGTAATGGAAAGTGCCATACACCATGACACTAGGACACCACCCAAAGAGTGCTTTGGGTCAAGGGTGATCCAAGAGAATGGACTTCGCCGCATTGACATGCAGCCCGATGCAGTAGTAAATAATGTAAGCGCTAAATCTAAAGGGCGGGGATGGCGTGAATATCTCTACACAACGGAGCCACGGGATGGCGTTACTTAGAGCGAGGCAGTGTTGACAGCTACAGTACAGTGGCAACACCCTTCCCACCCGTTTCAGAGGCTCATGGAGTATTGTCTCCTACATAATATAACTAACATTTTAGGAATACCAATGGGTATAGTATAGAATGCATGATATTTCTGCATTTTTTCACTTCTGTATATAGCACACAATCACATTTGATAGCAACATAGTGAGTACTGAAGGGATCTTTTTTGAGTCCTGAAGAAGAAGCGTTGATGCTTCGAAACATGTTGACTTACTAGGAGTATCACATTGTACGTAGATACTTCCGAATTATTGGTTTTAACAGGTCCAGCCTTGATGACTTATTAAAGTTTCTTACGTCCATGAGGCCAGGCCCTTTTTAAATTCAATTTTTTTAATTCACTCCCGAACCTTCCTCTCACTACCCCTACACAACACAGTACTGTAAGATCAGTGCTCCCGCGAAGTCCCAGGTCGTAGCACGCCCCGTCCCGAGCCGGGACGGGAAGACCCCAATGATGAAGCATGACACCAAGGGCCCTTTTGGTGTGTGAGGGGTATTTAAGCAAACACTGTGTGTATGCAACCCAGGATAAGAAACTCACTTTCTTGACACAGTAAGAAAATTTGAAAATTGTACCTGCGCATTTGTGCAGGCCGTGACTGTTCGGGACCTGTGCTTTCGGGCACTCACGCTACTCTGTGGCTGTGTTCGCTGGTCCCTCCCGCTGCCGCACCGGAAGATCTTGCGGCCGCCGTGCAGGGGGACTACAGCCTACAGTCCCCAGAGGACTTTGCTCCTGGATCCCGCCCACCTCCACCCATTTCTGTGCCCGGGAGGCGCATAAATCAACGGTGCTCCCTTGGGGAAGCGGGAACATTTTAAAATTGTACCTGGGCATTTGTGCGGGCCGTGACTGTTCGGGACCTGTACCTTCGGGCACTCACGCTCCTCTGTGGCTGCCGGTGTTCGCTGGTCCCCCCCGCTGCCACACCGGAAGATCTTGCGGCCGCCGTGCGGGGGGACTACAGCCTAGAGCCCCCAGAGGACTTTGTTCCTGGATCCTGCCCACCTCCACCCATTTCCGCGCCCAGGAGGCGCATAAATCAACGGCGCTCCCTTGGGGGAGCGGGAAAATTTGAAAATTGTACCTGGGCATTTGTGCGGGCCGTAACTGTTCGGGACCTGTACCTTCGGGCACTCACGCTCCTCTGTGGCTGCCGGTGTTCGCTGGTCCCCCCCCCCGCTGCCGCACCGGAAGATCTTGCGGCCGCCGTGCGGGGGGACTACAGCCTTCAGCCCCCAGAGGACTTTGCTCCTGGATCCCGCCCACCTCCACCCATTTCCGCGCCCGGGAGGCGCATAAATCAACGGCGCTCCCATTGCATCGCGGGCGCACGCCGGGCTAAGCCCGGGCCAAGGGCGGCCCCGTTTAAGCCCGTTAAAGACCGAGTGAGACCGGACCGGGCCCCCCTCTTTAATAACTTATTTCTTTTACTACTTTCGTCTACAGATATCCTGTATGTATGCCTTGCTTATTTAATTATATCGTATAAGCTGATATTTGTAAAGTATTTATTCATATTATTGTACATCATGTCTACGAGGGGTAGTAGAAGTAAAACGGCTGCGGGTGGAGCGCAGATCATAGTTCCTTTAGACAATTTTATTACAAGGGCAAATGAAGCTATAGATCAAGGTATAATCCTTCTGGAGCGCAGAGTCTCCCAAGATCTAGCTTTGGCTAGACGCTCGTCCTTGGGACCTCTTGCATTAGCTAGAACCCCAGTACAAGCCAGGATGCATGTTCCCTAGTAGATGTCCGGGCAGAAGTACATAGTATGCCAAATATAGTTGATCTGTCAGCATCGCAACTTCTGTCGGATTCACAATTAAGCTTGGCCTTAGAAAGGTCCCCAGAATTAGTTATTAACCTTACGCCAGATGATACAAGTAACAGGCAGTCAAGGGGCAGGAGGGAGGGTGTTATACGGAAACAAAAGAAACAGGCAAAGGTGCCAACGGTTAAGGAGACTTGTGTGTCAAAGAAAAAATATGTGAAAGGATTAGATCATCCCCCAAAGAATGGTAATGGGAAATCACACCCAAATGTGACAAATAAAGCCTTGGACACAGAAAGTGCAGAGGATTTAGGTACGCAGGGCGGAATATGTAACCATAGCGATGAAAACAGTAAATTGTTAGTAAAAATTGGGGAGCTTCTTAAGATCCATTTGTCCCCAATAGAGACTAGACTCCTACATATAGAAAAACAACTGGCCGAATTGAGCGCCCCCGCCAAAAACGCACCCAAAAATACATCTAATCACGGGGCAATAACGGATGGGGGGACAAAACTTAGAAACAACAAACTGGTAGACTCATTACCCAAGAAAATGAATGTACAAGTAGCAAATATAAATGCAAAGCCAAAGACTCCAGCAGCTCCAGTCAATAAAACAGCAGCTACATCGGTAAACCCTGCCGTGCTAACCAGACATAAAGATAGCTCACCTAAGGCCTCTCCAACACTCCCCAAAAGGGATCGGAAGAGGGGAGAAAAGGAGTGTAGACCCATAGTTAATTTGCCTCCAGAAGCGAGCCCACTAGTAGTAGTTATGACTGGGGTTCCAGCGGTGGCGGACCATATAGATGAATCTAGTTGGTCACTAAAGAACAAAGTCCAATACTGGCTCAACACTAACCGACCCCTACCTCCTCACTGTTCAAGTAGGAACCTAATGGTGCGGAGAGTCCCCTTGGTGGGAGAAGAGCGGAAAACTACCCAGGGTAAGTGTGTCATAATTAATTTTGAGGACCCACGTATGGTTGACTACATATGTTCTTGGAGAACACAAGGGCGCTATGAACCTATTGAAACCAAACGACTTTCCTTCTTTTATCCCCCTAGGAGTCGTGACGGGCCGGGTCATGATAGGAACTGGAGTAGAACGAGCCAACGAGATTGGGGAGGAGACTGGGGAGACTGGTGAGGGAACCCGGGTAGAGATGGAGCATTTATGGAAAACTTTATAGGGGTCCGACCGCCAACAGGTACAGCTGTCTGGAAATGGTTGACTGACTGACTAAACCATCGGGTCTCCCAGAGATCGGGAGGGGTCTAGAAAGCTCGATAGAAGAGGTAATCAGCTGCCCACAGCCAATTGAGGCTTATTCCGAATGACAGGGAAGCAAATGTAGTAGCAGCGCCCATAACGGAGTGCCCATCAGCTACACGGATAAATAGTAAGGAGATTGTAGCGGTTGAAACTATTGGGGATGGTAAGGTTAACGTTCCACCCAAACAAAGAGTTTTAAATGAGGGGACCACTAATGAGAATACTGGAAAAGCCTGCCTAAATACGTAGACTAAAACCGACCTTGAGATCCTTAGTTGGAACGTTGCAGGGCTAGAACCAAGATTATCGGACCCAGACTGGCTAAAGATAATATCTGATAAAGACATAATAATGTTCCAGGAGACATGGGCCACTACCGATCTCCATATAGAGGGCTTTTATTGCAATAGTGTAACTGCAACTAAACCTAATGTTGGTCGGCCTATGGGCAGGTTATTAATTGGTATTAGGATAACTACAGGTGGCAGCATTAAGACAATACGAACTAAAAATCCTAACATTCAGATTATTGAATATAAAAGAAAGGTCCCTCTTTATGTGATTAATTTTTATAGCAATGATTTTTATTCAATCCCAAACAAAAATGTTACAGAACTTTTTAAATTTTTGTCTGACATCACTGAGTCACCAGATAAAAGCATAGGTAAAAGGATTATCCTAGCTGGGGATATTAATGCTAAGATTCCAAATCCCGAATTAAATGAGGGAAACACTCAAATTGATCGAGCAGCAAAAAGGGGCTTAGAATTAGACTTTTTTATTTGTGAGCATATCCTAACTAATATCATGGATGTAAGCCCTACCCCCACAAATAATTATGTCCCGACATTTAGAGGCAGAGACTATTCGACAACTATTGACTATAATTTTATGTCACCGGAGCTTATTGATTGTCTCACAATGGCTAAGGTATTAGAGACTGCCTTTGGGGATCACAATGCACTAGTGGCGAATATTAGACTGGGGTCTTCCACAGCGTTTGCCCGCACACTCGGGGCTAGAGTTATAACCCCCGTTACAAATAATTTAAGATTGAAATGGAGGGGGGTTGATAGTGGAAGCATAGTCGAGCAGGTTACAAACAAGCACCAACATCTGATTGATTCATGCACACTATCAGATGGGAATAACCTAAGGGTAATCACAGATTTTACCAATCTGTGTACAGTTATAAAGACACTTCTAACTGTCCCTAACCAAAGAACAGATATGGACCCCAAATGGTTGGACAGTATTTGTTCAGCTGCCAATAGGGCTTTACGTAAGGCACTGAATGCAAAACCCAGATGCCAAATGGAGGTTAGGGAGGCGAGAAAGAAATATAAATTTACAATAGGGGAACGTAAGGTAACTATACTGTCAGAGCGATGGGAGGAGTTATCGGACTCAGCAGCAGGGAAGAAAGGAACGATTTTTTGGTCTGCAGTAAAAAATATGCGTAACATGGGAACTCAAATGTCAGTAATAAGCTGTACCATTTTGAGTAACCAGTGTGTAGATCATTTTTCCAAAGTGTATGTAACACCTCCAAATGTTAGTAGCAACTACATACCAGGCCAATTGTGCCCCCTAGAGATCAGTTTAGGTGAGGTGATCGCTGCTATCAAACAAAGCCTTGGCAATAAAGCCCCTGGGCCGGATGGCCTCCCAATAGACACCATTAAAAGGAAACCTGAACTTTGGGCACCTATTTAAAAAAATGTTTTTAATAGTTTACCTTTAGTGCCAATGCCAGATACATGGTCTACAAGCATAATAGTGCCTATATACAAGAAAGGGGAGAGAACAGATCCAGTAAATTATAGACCTATTTCACTCCTAGATAACACTTTGAAAATCTTGGGGCGAGTGCTATATAATAGAATAAATGACTGGGCAGATGACACAGGGGTTTTAGACCCTTGTCAAATGGGTTTTAGAAGTGGGGTTGGGATGACAGAGCAGACAGTGCCTGAACTTAAATATAGTAATTGGCCAATATACCATAGCAAGGTCGTCACCAATCTACTTAGCGTTTATGGACTTTTCGTCCGCATTTGACCTAGTTAATAGGTCCAAATTGTGGTATATTCTTATAGATTATGGCTTAGAAGAGCCCCTTGTATACTTTTTGGCCTACCTGCATACCGACACAAAAGCACAAGTAAGGATCGGGATGGCGGGGGAAATATCAGGGCACATAAAGGTAGAAAAAGGAGTCAGGCAGGGGTGCGTTTTAGCACCCCTGTTGTTCATTATTTATATTAATGGACTAAATAAATTTTTTAAACTGGCAACTATGGATGTCCCAAAAATCAGGGGGGGACTGCTACCGACTCTGCTTTACGCAGATGATGCAGTGCTTATGGGCCTCACACCAAACGCCTTACGTAGTTTGGTTAAAAGTTTTGCACAATATATGGATAACCTAGATCGCAAAGTAAATTAAAAAAAATCTTTTATCATGTCTTGTGGCCCGGGGAAAAGACAGCTTAGTGTTATTTCGGTGGGATCAGATAGACTCTATTCCACTAATACTTTTCCCTATTTAGGAACAGTTTTTGCTGCGAACGGCTCGTGGAGTGGACATTTGGTCCACGCCACGAGCAAGTTCTCAAAATCCATTAATTCTATTCTTAGCCTCCCACGGCCTAAGAAAGTATGTGCCACAAAAGCAATTTTAAAAATGTTTAAGCTACAGTGCATCCCAGTAGCAACATATGAGGCTGAGATATGGGGTCTGGGTAAAACATCTAGTATCCAGACCGAGGAAAATCGTTTTTGTAGGAAAATCCTTGGAGTCCCTATCTCTACCTCGGAGTATATCTGTCATTGCGAATTGAATTTGTATTATATATCGGATTTTCTAGCATCGAGACCGGCCATGTTCTAGCTGGCTATTTTGAGAAATAAATTGGCCTCCCTAACCCATGAAATCATAAGAGATTGTCTCAATTGTGAGAGAGGGATGACAATCCCTTGGCTCTCTGGAGTTTTTAATAAACTGAGCAGTGTGGGTAAAGGTCATCTTTTCCTTGACCCCAGCAAGATTGAGCCTAAAGACAAAAATGAAACAAAGTTTGCACTGTATGAACTTTATAGTAAAGATAGATTGGCGGGGGAGTTAACTAAATCAACTATCCAGGCTTACGTGAATAAAGATCTATATATACAACCAATTCCATTGTATCTTACATTACCCATGACAAACTGGGAAAGATCACTCCTGTTCCGTTTAAGGGCAGGCACTGTTAGATTCTTATTATGTTTTCCATTAGGTTACTCTTCAATAAGATCTGAAGGTAAATTGTGCCCATGCGATGGTATGAGTTTACAAAATGATTTACATTTTTTCTTTTCTTGTAAATTTTATTTAAAATACATCAAATGGTTTCTAGTTCCATATTTTAAGAAGCACAGACCACTTTCTTTGGAACAGTCCTATTCGATGCTGCTAACTTTGAACAATGATGAACTGATATTCCGTACCAGCACTTTTTTGAGAGTTATTACCTATGTACGTAAAACAATGGAGTACCCTTAGCAAACTTCTGTATTATCGCTGCTAAATAATCTGTAATTTTGTAATATGTGTCGTTTTAAATGTATTTGGAATCATGGCTATTTTATTTTTGGGATTGTATATTTGTACTGCTTTTATGGATTTGATAAAATTCGAATAAAGATTTTGATTCGATTCGATTCGACACAGTAAGACACTCTATCAAGAAACCCCCCCCTTCAAGGTGGATCCTTTTGTTTTGATTACAGATTCTTAGAGGAGGACGCATCCACCTCCAGTGTTCATGCAGGACACTACCTCTTCACTCCCTAATTTTGTTTTTTTTAATGATCCCTTACATATAGCAGAATGTTGTCGGTATACAAAGAAATAATGTGCATACCATCTCCCAGGGGGATGCCCATGCCCACATGTGAGTGTATATAAGTAGCCAATGGTACTTCCACGAAGGAGAAGAGGAGGGGGGATAACGGACAGCCCTGATGGGTCCTGCGTACCACACTCATGGAGTCCGATATATAAGGCCCAGTTTTCACATGAATTGTAAGATGAATGAAATGAATGAATGAATGAATGAATGAATGAATGAATGAAAATTGCATTTGTATAGCGCTAACTACCCGGAGGCCTCGCAGCGCTTGAGATGCTTATACAGCAATTTAACCATCTTATTAAAGAAGGAACCTATACCAAACCTGGGTAACACTGCGAAAAGATAGTCCCATTCAGGAGAATAAAATGCTCTCTCGAAGTCTAGCACCAGGCAGCCTGAGCGGGCCCAGTTCAGTGGAGCATATTCTGCCACTCTGAAGTAGCGGTGGAGATTGAGAGAGATGTTTGGGGGCGGGATGAACCCATTCTGGTCTGAGTGCACCAAGGAGGGAATCAACGGCGCAAGCCAGTTAGCGAGGATCTTCACCAGTATTTTATAATCTGTGTTTAAAATTACTAGGGGCCTGTAGGAGCCCAAGGCTGTGAGATCTCTGCCTGGTTTCAACAATACCACATTGGCCATGCATGGAGAAGGTGGCAGGGCAGAACTGCCTATTGCAGATTTAAAGAGTGTGTGCAGACGAGGAATGAGGACTTCTGCGTAAGTCTTAAAAAACTCAGCAGGGAGTCTGTCTGATCCCGGTGTTTCCCCGAAAACCAGTGACAAGAGTGCTTCCAAGACTTCATTGATTGATATGGGAGATTCTAGCACTAGGTGTTGCTCAAGGTGTAGCGTAGGCAACTCGACAGAATCCAGGAAAGTGCCTATTTGCTGGGAGTCTCCATGCGGGCTGCATGTGTAAAGCATAGAGTAGTGTCTGGTCATGACCGTGTGAATGTCCAGTGTTGTGTATGTAATATGCCCCAGTTCGTCTTAGAGCGATTGCATGGGACGGTGGGGGTGTTTCCGTCTTATTAGATATGCCAGTAGTTTACCTGCTTTATCTGACATTGCATGGGTATGTGCTGAATGTCAAATTAGTTTTCTCATTCTAGAAGTAGTGGACAAACACACTCATACTGACAACAGCAAAAATCTACTTCGGCGAGAACTTTACTGGATACACCGCCTTCAGGCTACACATCCGAAAGGATTGAATGATAGACTGGAATATAGCTGTCACCTATAACTGATGCATCAGCCACCTATCAGCCACGTACTGCATATATATTTGACCTCTGTTTGATCTCTCTTTGAAGTATATACATTTCCATGTTCATTAATTCTCTTATTAATTTTCTTCTTTTTAACTTTCCATGTGTATCATTCCCTTCTTCCTTTCCTCCTTTCCACCTTTCATTTTCTTTTTTTTTTTTTCCTGACCCTATATTGTTGTCACCCGTTTATTTCCCTGCTAGTACTATCATTTTGTAATCGCTTGCTTCACCCTCCGTAACAGCATTTATCATTGATTTCATTACCACTCTACATCAAGTAAGCCATTCGGGTTACTTTTATTTGTTCACATACTGCACTTGCACGATTCCTCGTTAGTCAGTTTCACGATCCTTTATTTCCTTCTGTCTCTCTCACAGTCCGCTTTCTATCCCCATAACACTTTCTTTACTATATGTCTGAAGCTAACGCGCATGCGCGGCGTCTTCCGTGTTTCGTTTACCGCGAACCGGAGTATACCTCTTGAATCTCACTTACGAATTCTCAGCATCTATTATCGGTAAGTGGGCACCGCACACGATTTTTTCCCTCCGGTTTTCAGTCCGTTTACCATGATATTGGTTTGTACCGCATGCATTGTATTTCACGCGCCATACAACACCAAGCACCCATTTTTGCCGTATAATGTTACCAGTCCTTCACCTTAAATCACGGGTTGTCATCCTTATCACCATTGCTACAGCCTCATGCATGTTTCACCTTGCCCTTCTTGGGATATCACGTCACTCCACACTCATAAATAGCGAGCACAGACCATTTCTTTCAGTTTACCGGTCATGCAACTTAGCTTTCATTCAGCTTTCGTTCAGCTTACAGCCAGTTTTCATTCAGTTTGTATCATTTACTGTCAGTAACCCCCACACCCCAACTGTGTATATATATGTAGAAGTCTCCTGTATTTGTAGCGCCCTACATTTTCTGTTTCTTTATTATCTAGATTCCCCCTGAAGAAGTGCAACCTGTGCACGAAATGCATCGGAGATTATTTAACCCACGGAGTTAAAACTACCACTATAACTTTTGGATTCATGTTTTGAATTACAACGTTACCATATGATGGAATATGGAACATGATTGAAATGTTGAACTGTATCGTTACTATGGATAAATTCTTGAAGTAAATCATTGAAATACCATGACTACAGACATTCATTCTAAACAGTGTTTATAATTTGCATTACGCACTTCTGTGCATGCCAGAGTGCCCAGGAATCCGTCCTTACTACCTGTAAGGCTTTCTTGCTCTTAGATTTGTAGCACCTTTTGGACCGGGAAGGGGTTTTCCTGTGCACCTAATACCATTTAAGAACACTTACTTGTGGATAACATTGTTTACCCTGGAGTGCAGCGGTCCACCACATGTTCATATGTGCTGAATGTGCCAGATAGTTATGACATCGCAACTTATCCAGGATCTCTAACTGGTTTGCCTGCATGGTTACCCATTGTGTTTTTGACCTCAGGATTATTGACTGAAAAGGATTCCAAGTGGAGGAGCTTCCTCTCACTAGCGGCCAGAGAGGCGTCCAGTTGTTTGTGTATGTTCCAGGTGAGGCTTAGGCATTCCATCAAGGGGGTGCCTGCAGTGCCGACATTGTGATCAAAGTATTCTATCAATGCTGCTCCCAGGGAGCTGCGGAAGGCCTGATCCTCCAGTGCTGCTCACTGAAACAGCCAGGTAGGGATAGGAGGAGTTCTCCTCTCCCAGCTAAGCCGCATGAACTGCGGGTTGTGATCTGAATGTGTGCAGCCCAGGTACCCAGTGTTGTGGATTATGGGGAGCAACACGGACGAGGCCAGTATGCGCTCCAGCTGCACATGTAGGTCATGGACCGGAAAGTAAATGGAATATATCAGTGAGTCAGGGTTGCATGCGTGCCAAACGTCCATTAAGGACCAGTGTCCCAACAAACTGTGCAATGCTTGTGTATTAGAGGAAACTGTAGTCTGGGTGAGAGGCAGGTAGGAGCAACCTTGGGAGACATCCAGGACCGAGTTGAAGTCCCTGCCCAAGAGCCACAGGATATCCCTCCAACGAGACAGCAAGAAAGAGAGGTCACAAAGGAAGGCACTCTGCTCTATGTTAGGGACGTAGAATGAGCCCAGTAGAAGGGGTTATCTGTTAAGTTTTCCCTTGAGGAAAGCATACCATCCTGAGGTGTCAATTACCACTCCCTCCTCTTCCCAAGGGATTCCTGCTTTCACCTAGACTAAGACACCCCTGGCCAGGCAGGAGAAGTTTGATTTGTACACATGCCCACACCAGCGGCGCCGCAGCCAAGCAGCCTCTAGGGTTGTCAGATGTGTCTCCTGCAGGAAAGCAATACCGGCAGACCTACGCTGCAAGTATGCTTAAATAGAATACCTGCGCGAGGGGCTATGTATACCTCTCATGTTTCAAGTGATAATATTGGCATTTGTTATGGGTACGAATTAGGACAGTAGGGTTTGGTCAGCAGAGCAGATATGTAGAGTAAGTGTGTAGGTCACTAGGCGTGGCAGTAGCTTGATGGGAAAAAACTAAAATAGTGTATCTAATTTGTGAAACCACATAAGAGCGAGCTCCTAAAGGGAACTGACCCAAACAGATGCGCCCAACCATGGCAACCAACGCTTAGTCAGATATTGACTCTGAAAGGGACGTATACGAAAAAGAAGGGACCAAGTAATCCCATCCCCCAAATGGGTAACAGAATGGGTAACACTATGGAGTAGCAACAAAGATCATCACCATGTATGTGTGTTGTGTCATAGGCGCAGGTTGTAGGATGCCTGAGGGTGCACCGAGATGCTGAGTGTAAAACGCCGCAGTGGTGTGTGCCATGTTCATGACAGAGGATTAAAGTAAAGTGAATTGTCAGATAATATCGTCTGAAGTTTGAGGTGTGACATCCGGAAAGTGCGGCGAGCCAGAGCCAGCGGACCATGCCGACAGGAAGCCCGCATCTGTCCCAGATCTGGGCGGAGATGCTGTGGAGGCTGACAACAATCTCACGGTCTGGAGGGTGGATGCTACATGCAACACATCTTGGCATTCCAACTGGATCTGGGGCACTAATTGGTGAGGCCCGCCAACGTGATCCAACGCCCCGCCTCTCCGATGATTTTGCCTGCCGCGTTAGTGCACTGGAGGGTCCTCATGAGGTCTTGACGAGGTCACCAGTCCAGTTTCCTCCAGCCAGTCCCAAGCATCAGAAGGGGAGTTGAAGAAACGGGCAGTACCGTTTCGAATCACCCAGACTAGGGCTGGGAAGAGCAGTGAGTATCACAAGTCAAGGTCCCGCAATTGGTGCTTCACTGTCCTAAAGATGTCTCGTCTCTTCTGTATTTGGGGCAGTGTAATCGGGAAAAAACGAGGCAGGGAAGTTCTGGACCCTGGGTGCCTCCCCACTTCTATCAGTATGACATCCCTGTCTCGAAAATGTAATAGAACAGGAAGGGTTGTGGATTAGCCCCAGGAGGTGGTTTGCGGGCAGGGACCCTGTGAGCACGCTCTACCACAAATTGGGAGGAAAGTGATCCTGAGGGAAGCAATTCTTTCAACCAGTTCTCTGTGTAACTGACCGGGTCTTGCCCTTCTGCCCTTTCAGGTAGACCAATCATGCGCACATTATTGCGACGTGAGCGTCCCTCTGCATCATCTAGCTTCTTTTCGAGGGTGCAGACCTGGTCCAACAGGTCCTGCAGGGTCACAGTGTGATTACGGGATTTCGGCTGAAGGTCCGCAAGTGAAAGCTCAGCTTCGTGCACATGGCTAGTTAACTTCTGATGGTCTGCCCGTATGAGAATAAAGTCGGATGTGATTTTGTCAATTTTGTTCTCGAGAGACCCGGGGTGTGATATAGTGCCTCACCAATCTTCTCCAACGCCGCTAGTACTGTTTCTAGTTTAGTTCAGAGGTCAGGGTGTCTCGGGTCCGGAAGTTTCATCGCCTCGGCGGACGACCGTTCATTTGCACCCAGGGGCGGCATAGCCTGTTGTGTAGTAGAATGAAGATGGCCCATGGCTAGTTGCTGTGTAGTGGGCATGAGGAACGGGTTGCATGTAATTCCTGATTTCTGTGTCCAAGAGGGGAGGCAATCAGTAGCTGTAAACCTTGCGTGCTCCAAGAGATCACAGATAAATATTCTTGGGGATGATGTGCGGGCCTAATTGATGAAGTCTTGTGTATGGCCCCTGCTGGGTCGAGGGGCAACCGATGAAACTGTGCAGATCTGAATCTGCAATGCCCTTCTGGATTACAAATTGCACCAGAGTCTGATGAAGAGGGCGAGGGAGAGATGTCTAGACGTCACTGTGCCCACCCAAACCTCCATCTGTGCACAGTGTGGCCCCTCTCAAAGACCACTGAACTCTGTAGTTAGACAATGCCGCGGGGCGCATAGAGGACTCTCTCAGTCGAAGGGGCCACCGGGTGGAAGGGGGGCATCGAAAGTCAGACTCTGCGTCAGCCCACATCCCACAACGCAGACCCGAGCACTATTGTTCGAGAGAGTGCGAGGACCCGCTAGTAGGGACCTGGATCAGATCACTAGCCCAGGGCGCCCCTGTGGTGTAAGAGAGTCAGGAATACGGGGGGCGACCGCATTCTCAGTGGTACCAGGGTAACCCAAGATGCTGCAAATAGGAGGAAAAGGACAAATGTGACCCCTATGTTGATCTGGCCCAGTCCGCTGCATACTCTGCAGAGCAAATGCGGTCCTTCCCGGGGAATCGCCGCCGGTCACCAATGAGGAGTCTATTGAGGGGGGCCTAGGAACGATTTGACCCCCCCACCCACACCTCTACCAAGAGCCCGTTGCAGCACTAGCCTTTAGTGACAGGAGGGGGATAGCCTGAGCCCGACACGGCCCACGTGCTGTTCCTCTCCAGATAGGCCTATGGCTCTCAGTACAGATGGAGGCCCTCCGATTTGGCACAACTGCGGTCTGCCGTGCACCACTGCACCCGCCTAGGGGGCCTGGGCCCGACCGACCCCTGAGCCCCCCTCCACAGTCTACCACCCCAACAGCACTTGTCTGCCTCACCTCCTCTGGTGTTGCCATCCTTAGGCTCAGCAGGCACATTGAGATGGACCCTCCGCTTCGCAGCCAGGCACCGCGGATCAGCCGGCCTGGTCGTGAGCTGTCAGCCTGGCCGCTGTCCTTCGCACACACTGCAGGCCTGCTCCCCCAACACCAGGCAGTTCATAGTAGGCCGTAGGACGAGGGGGCGCCCGCAGTCTCTCAGGCAGCCCCAGCCATCAGTCGGGGTGCGGACCCAGTCCCCGCTCCAGCAGATGTCCCACCCAGGTACATGGGAGCCCGCGACCCAATTCCACTGCCAGCAGAGCAGGCCGGAACACAGAGAAGGTGCGGGTCGGGTCCAGGGTTGTCGTAAGGGCACACAAACCCAGGGGCTCTCCGCTGCACTCAGCGAATACTTTGCTACGCCTTCTGTGCCAGCAGCATTGATCTAATGGATTTGGCGTGCCGATGGTCAAGATAATCGGGGGATCGGGTGCGGAACCAGATCAAAACGCATCCGCCATCTTGGATGCTTGACCACGCCCCGTAAACAACTATATTTTGTAATTAATATTAATGACTTTGATATTTTAAAAATCAATATTACTTACCTTAAAATAGATATTCTTGATTACTATATTCTTGCTGACTATTTTTTCGTGTTATATTTTTGGCTCAATATGTTTGCAAGTCGATATTTCCAACTCAATACTTTGTCTCAACACCATACAACAGTTGTATAGCTGGGGTTAGACATATGCGGAGTAGAAAAGTTGCATTGTAATAAAGAAAATTTGGCATTTTGTGCTACCAAACTCGGGTGGGAAATTACCCTTTTCCATTACCTGTCAGATATATCATCATTTATATCCTGTCAGCGGTCCCAACTGCCTAATTACGATGCGACTACACATGGTGAGGTCGCTAACTCACATTTCCCTGTGGGAGCATGTGCTACTGCCCTATACCAGCCGTATCACAAGCTCCCATAGGGAAATGGGAGGTTGTGTTCATCCCTGCACCGCATGGAAGGCACCTCAGGGCACCTGCCACATGGTCCAGGGATCAACTCGGCCCCCAACTGGAGGCAGCAAAGAGAAGGGGGCCCTGCGACGGTCCCCACACTCACTTTCCAACAGGCTTTACATGTCAGAAAGCCTGACATGATAATAATGATGGAAACCAAGCATCCTAATATGGACGGCGTAAAACGCTGCCTATATGGATTACAGGCCAGTCTCCGAATGGCCGGCAGGCTCCTTGAGCCCGTCAGAATCCAGCCCGAATGCCCGACCAATTTCACTTCCGACCGCCTAAATAGTAATTAGGCGGTCGGAAGAGAAACCGATTATCTCAGTCAGAAAGCCTCCAATCTAAGGTCAGAGGCTTTCCAACCGAGATTTTATTTGGCCCTCTAGTAAGATTATTGAAATCCGGTAAAGCCCATATAGGCAACTATGGGCATATAGTATTTTAATGTTAGTGCAGGTCAGCCTTCTAGACATGCTATACCTTGCTACAGTCATTAGACTCATGTATTTGGTGTGATTCCTATCCTACTAAAATGAACATCGCAGCAGGTCTCCTCCCTCACACCCATACATTGCACAGTTCAGTTCCACGTTCATTGACGCCAATATAGAGCTAACCACCCAGCGCAATTGTGCTGCAATGCAGTAGAGCTCTATATCCAGGCCTCTGAGCCCTCAATCCTCTGTGAGAAACTGTAATTTATGTAGAGCCCATCTATGCTGTTATCGCTCCTTCTCACATCTGTCAATATTCTATTGGCTAAACAAGCTTTTTAGAAAACTAATTGGCAATGTTGTAGAAAAGTAAGACTAATATTTTGAACAGTGATATCCAGTATTGTGGGGACATGGGCAATTTTTTCCCCACAAACCTACAATTCATGAGATCCCAGTCAACTCTTTTTGAATGTTTCCATCTATGAGATCATCTTAAGTTCTATATACTTTGACCCTAAGATACCTAAATGTCACTGGTTCAAATCTAATACCAGATAGGACTTAAGTTGCAGGAGAGGCATCAGTCAACACCCTCAGAGGGCATAGTTTAGTCTTGTCTGGGTTAATCTTTAGCCCAGAAATAAACCTAAAATCCCTTAACACCTGTAAAACTTCATCTTTATCGGCAGGTATGTTTCTCAAGAAAAACATAATACCATCTGCATACAGAAAGATGACGTGCTTCCCTGTCGACTCTCATCCCCCACTCATCAGCTTGGTGTCTGACTCATGCTTCTAGGGCCTCCATATACAGAGCAAACAAAAGGGCCGAAAGTCGGCAACCCCGTCTCGTACCCCGTCCCACCTCCTATTGTTCAAATACCATCATACCTGTCCTCACACTAGTCATTCATCTGTTTTACAATAGTCTTATTGGCCGTAGCATTTCTGCTCTGAAACCCATTCTCTTCAGGACCTCAAATAGAAATTCCCAGTTTAGACAGTCAAACGCCTTCTCCATATCAATTGCCATGACAGCCAATGCGTATTAATCTATTGGCAATCCCTCATGACATAGAGAAGGTGCTGAAAATTCATGGCTGCGCACCTATTGAGTATAATCATAGTGGAACAAGTTCAACCTCAAAGGAGTCAGTCCACTGGCCAGCACTTTGACTAAAACCTTATAGTCAAGGCTGAACACAGAGAGAGGGCAATATGCCCCAGCTCACAGTATGTCCTGCTTTGCTTTGGAAACTGCCACTACTACAGCGTCTCTGGCCGTCTGTGGCAACGTCTCAACCACTATGGCTGATTCATACTCCTTTGCAATTTGGGGGAAAGTACTGCACTGTGCAGGAAAGTAGGTTCTGCTTCTTATGGTTAACCCCAATTTTTACTTTATGTTACATTGTTTTTGACTAATCTGACTAGGATCCTGCTAATCAGGACCCCAGTCTATCAGCTTTTACCCTAGACAGTTATGTCATGTACTTAGGTACACTCCAGATTGGATACTGGGGTACCCTTGTCATCCCTAGTATATGGTACCCATGTACCCAGGGCTTAGGTACCCAGAGGTCTCCCATGGGCTTAAGCATGTATTATGCCACCCATGAGAGGCCATGCAATATGGATCTACAGGCCTGCCATTGCAGCCTGTATACGTTGGTGCATGCACCACTTACTTAAGATATATGTTTACTATATCTAAGGGTCACTACACTTAAAACCTATAAGTCACCCCTATAGAAGGCCTTGACAATTCTGAAGGCAGGGTGTTTGGTTTTAAGTGAGAGGGTGCCACTGCAGGGCACCCTTGCAGCCTACTGAGTCTATTCTCCCATGTTGTTATTGCTGCAGCCATTTACAACATATAAAGTGGCATTATGCGACAGCATGATGACCAACTTTAAAACCGCTGAAAGTAACCCTATTGTGTTTGGTGTCAAACATTGTGGAATCATACCCCTACACCGATAACCGGTGTGTGAGGTATGATTCCACCCCTCAGAAACAAGCTTTGTGAGGTCCCTGGTGTTCCCAGTATCAGTCTTCTAGTCCTGGGCAGCCCGAAATGGTTGCTGATTACCAAAGACACATTTCTGTCCTCCTGCTTCTGAGCCAAGCTCGAGCAGGGGAAGGCAGAACAATAGGCACCTGTCACAGGGAGGTGAGACCACCTCCCAGACAGGATTTAGTGCATTAGGCCTCGGTGGGTGCGCTTGCCAGCGACCGAAAGTCTGCATTAGAGGCACATTTGGAGTCCCTGTACATAGTCCAGTTTAAACCAGTCCTGGGAGCCGTTGGCTCCTGCTCTGGTGCAAAACTGGACAACGGACAGGGGAGTAACCTCACCACTGTCCAGACCCTCCCCTGGAAGGGTCCCCTGAATCTGTCCAACCCTCTCTCGTGGGTACAAAAGGGCTTACCTGGCTGTAGGACCCTAGATTCGATGTGGACAAGATTCTGAACCAGTAACCACTGGTCTGGACTGGACATTCTGGACTTCGCTGGACTTCGTTTGGGCCCGACTTCATCTCCCACTCCATCCAAAGCATCATCTGTGCCCGTGCACCATACAGGCTCCGTGCAGGACCTGTGGAGCATCAAGGACAACTGAAGATATCTCCCTTGGAGTGAAGGAGTCACTCTCCTGCAACCGCAGGCACCGCATCACAATTCACCGGTCTACTGCTCCTGAGCTCCTACGGACTCCGAAGGCTCCAGCAACATGGGAAAGGGGTTTCCAAGTCCCTTGAGGTCCGAGCTGCCCTCTCACCAAGTTTGGGGTCAGAATCCCTCGTGGGGGCTGCAATACCCGTACCCCTGTGCACCAAGTACTTGCAAGTGCATATGCTTGTTGGTGTTCCCAAAAAAAGTTGACATGGAGGGTCATCTTTAATGTTCTTGGGCTCCCCTGGTTGCTCCAGGCTTGCCCTGACTCCCCTGTGTTTAGTGAGTCTCCTGGACCTTGCTGGTCTGAATCGTAACCTTCTTTGACCTTCTGCGAAGGTTGCTGTTGCCAAGGCTTGTTGGTGCTCTAGCCAGACACCGACCCCTCAGTACTCGACATCCTTCAGGGGACAGCTCATATCCGGCTCCTGGCTGTCCTCAACATCTCCTGATCCCGGTGACTGCAGAGTCAAGAACCCACTCTACGCACCTGAAGAACCCGACATCGGTGGGCATTCGTCTACAGAGCCCCTGGTCACTCCTGAGTGACACAAACTCTGTCCCCTCTACTTTCAGGTACTGTTGAACATGAATCCACCTTTGGATTCCAACTGACACTTTTCTTCTTCCCAGCAGTGGCTCTTCTTCAAAGTCCTCCATAGAGATCGACGGCCGTTTCCGACGCCACTTCAGACCTACGCACTCGCTTCCCTGGGATAGGTAACTCTGGTACTATGGTATCCACGGGCGGGGTGGCTCTTCATCCTCTTAAGTTCCACAGGGTTTCTTCAAAGTCCACTCAGAGGGGCCCTTAAACTTTAAAACTGCAACCACGACTCTCCCATAGAATTGTACAGCGCACGCAGTCGTGTTCCCACACTGCACCTGTCCTCCATGGGGTCCCTACTTACTCACCTTGGGTGGTTCCTTGGGGTCCCAGCGATTCTACATCCTCTAGACACTGTCTTAACTAGAGTCGTGGTTCTTATACCACTATTATAGTATTTGTTTGGTCTCCCCCTGGAGCCCACTGTGTTTTAGTGCTATTTACTATTGTTTATGTGCTACAGTATTGTGTGTTTCATGAGTATCTTTGTGTAGAAGATACTGTGTCGTACTTTTAGTGTGTTATACTATCAAATACATATTTTTATAACTACTGTCTGGTTCTCCTTTCATTTACCAATACTATAAGGTTGCATTCTGATAAAACAAGCTGCTTAACATTCCTTCAAGACTAAGCCTGAAGGCTGCTCTCCACTGCTACCACTTGGATAGCTTTCTAAGGTTATCTTTGACCTCTTAAATCACCAAAATGGTTGTTTGGATTGGTACAGGGTGCCCACTTTAATTAGTGGACAGCATATACCAGGCCAACTTCTCACACACTGTACATGGCTTTGAATTCAGCTGGAAGCCCGCCCCACACATTGTCATCCTTTTCGCCAGTCCCTTTCTTGCACCCCTGATTTCCTCAATACTAATGGGTGATTCCAGTTTGTCAGATTGCATGCTAATCAATTCCCCAGTACAGTAACAGATATTCTTCAATAAGGACTTTGTCAGTTCAGGTCACTCAATCTTTATTCGGCATGAGCCAAAAAAGCATTTAAAAAAACATTTCTGTATACAGTAATAATAAAGGAGATTAACATATATAAAAGTGCAATAGCCATGATAAAAAGTTCAAAACTCATGCTGATCAACAATTCACAAATATAAGTGCAGGGAATCGTAAAAGCAGCTAAAGAAAGGGAGGTTCCTTACAACTTGCATATTCCGTACTGCTTAAGCCATAAACAGCATATGTCTCAATATCAAATAGGCTGTATCAATTTCATATGGTGCTATCAGTATATATGTAAAAGTTCATAGGATTTTCTAATGTCTAGTGAACTCTAGATAAAATTCAGCACTGCAAAACAGAAATCAAGTGAGGACAATTTTTGCAGAAATTCCACGCATAACCTGAAATGTCAGATATTAGTTTTGAGCACCACAGGTTTGAAGAAGGAGGACCTAAGCACTTAGTATAGAGGGCAAAACAAGGATAAAGTGACAAGTGCTTTTTATTAGGTTGAGTGTGACTCAGCGCTCAAGGGCTGCTCTGCGAAGAGCTGTGGTAGTTCAGTAAGAGAGTAAGGAGAGAAACACCGCCCACTCCCCCACCCTTGTTTGTCCTCTCTCTTCTGGTTGATTGTGAGGCGTGTTAGTCCCGCCTTAGTACAGCCATGTCCTCATTTGCAACGTCCCATGGCTGCTGGCCCCTTTACTCTGGTTGTTACACAGGACCTGTTTGTTAGTCTTTTAAGTGCTATTTCCTTTCGAGTTTCTCTTCCTGACCGCACAACGTGCTCTGCTTAGATTCAGCACGCTCTGCACACTTTCACTTTCAAAGCAGCTGGGACAATTGTGACCGCTTATCTGCAAAGCGATAGGTCTTGCATTTAAATGCGAAACCTATTGCATTGCAAATATTTGTTATTTTGGGCCCGCGCCTTCCTTTCTTCTTTATTTGACATCGGGCAGCATTTAATTAAATGATTTAAGCAAGAGATCAATATGCTGGATATATTAGTGTTAGCGCACATGCGCAAAAAGACAGCGCTGTAAAATGCGCACATCCAACACTTCTCCACAAGCCGCCCACTCACCGCGCTTGCATGCGTACCCCCTCGTCTTTATATTGATTGATTTTTGCTCTTTTTGCCTCCCTACAAATATATGCACAGACCTCCGGTCCGGGCGCCACACACAGCGACTAATCTGCATTTCATATTAAGCTTTTGAAAGTCACTGTCTGTCCTTTTCTTGCTTAACCTTTTTCTGCTACTTTATACTTTCTGTGAAACTTTGCAGGCAGAGCCATCTACTGGTGTCAACGTTTGAAACACAGCATTGCCGTCATCTCGCTCCCCCATCCAGTAAGGGTTGGCGCCCATTCCTGGCATGTGACACGTGTCACTCTGTCATGTGGCATATGCCACAGCTGATGTGACATATGGCGCAGATTTTTTACATGGTCTTTTATGATTATCAGTTGAGGATTTCTAAATGACTATCTTTCACCCTGCTAAAATAAATAAATTGTTTAAAAAACATAAAAACGGGGCGTGGCTAAGGCAGCGATGTAAGCGGGCGCACCGCGAGTGAGCTCCGTCGCCCCGTTGCCTTATTAAGCGATTATAAGCGTTATTCGGGGGCTTTTTAAGAGATCCTGATATCTGTCAGACCCCTGAAAGGGAGGAGATCCTCACAGCGACCGCTCCGGTGCAGGAGTCACTACCGGGGACGATCGAAGACCTAGCAGTCCGGCTGTCGGAGCGCCGCGGCCATCTTCCCTCCGCGCCTTGACCTCGCTTCTCTGGAGGGCGGCGCACAGTGCCAGAGGAAGCTTGGAAACGCTGCCGGAGCATCTGCGGCGGACCCCGGCTGGGGTTGACACGCCGCGGGACCAGCGGACAGCGGCGACGGAGCTGCCGACGGCGGAGAGGCCCCCGGGCGGGGACGTGGTGATAACCCGGCTGCTGGCCTTACGCGAGGACCCGGCTTTGGTGTAGCTGCGAGGCCGCGCTAGGAGTGGGACAGCTCCCGGCTACACGACTGCGGGACTACTGTCTGCCGAGGGGCCGCCCCAGTGAACTGTGCCCAGCGGACCCTCATTGACCTGCTGCCTGGTGTCATGACGGCACCCTGAGCTGCTGCGCTGGGACTCGGCGCACCGGAGGTGCTGCCCGCCATCTTGCGCTCCCGGACGGGGTCTCGTCCGCCATCTTGGCTCCCCCCTACTGGCACCTGCACCCAGAGCGCCCGACCTTGCTGCCCATGGGGACCTCTGGTGAGTGCCTAGCCCAGCCGGCCCTGCAAGAGCACCCACGCTGGACCTACGTCCCTGCTCCCCAGCCTCTGAGAGGGTTCTGGAGCGCTCGTCGCTGCCTGGGAGGCCGTGAGGGCGGATCGGGCGCTTCTCCCCTCGCTCACCGGACCAGTGCTGCGGGAGTGTGTGGCCTGAGCCCCCTAGCTGGCAATGACTTAACGGGTGGCTGGCTGGACGACCCACGCCGCCTGTTGGAGACTATACCCACGCGGTCTAGTGGACCGGCCCGAGGCGGGGGAGAGAGGTCCCTACAAAAACGTGAGTACCCCTCCATCTATTCAGGGGACCCGGGGCCCAGCTGCCCTTCGGGGGAAGCGACGGAGGTGGGGCAGCGGCTCCTGAGAGGCGCCGCCACTTGTGGAGGGGGCGAACGACGCAGCGTCCCGGACTCGGGGTAAGGGCTGACCCCCATAGCGGCCCTACCAAGTACTGAGGCCACCCTGCGACTCCCTGAAGAAGCGGGCCTAAACACACCACTCTCTGGGCGACACAGGACTGCGCGGGAGGAGGCGCTGGACAAGGGGGAGATCGACTGGTGGTGTCTTGACCCGCCACCGCACTGCTGCAGCGCCAGGGGGGTACTGCGCCAACAGCGACGCATCGGGTGGCTGGGTGCTGCGCTCACGATGGACTATGACCCGCGGAAGAGGCGGCAGGACGGACCAGGCGGCGACCTCCAAGGGCACTTCGGTGGTTGCCATGTGGGGCAAGGCAGGAGCAGCAGCGCCAACTGAAGAAGTGCCGCCACCGGTTGCTGACTCCCCGCCGGTGACACAAGCCTTCATGTCCTCTTTCATGGCAGACCTGAAGTCTGAGATAGGATCCTTGAGATCGGAGGTGCAATCGTGCGTTAAAGAACTGTGTAAGGATGTGACAGAGCTGGGTGACAGGGTCGACGGACTCGAGAAGCTGGTGGACACGCGCACTGAAGATATGGAACAGCTGTGCCAGAGGGTGGCAACCCTGGAAGAGTAGAACATCGAACTCCAGATCAAACAGGAAGACCTTGAAAATAGGGGGCGCCGCAACAACCTCCGCATACGGGGTGTGCCGCTCGGAGAGGAAGGGACAGACACCATGGCCTACGTGGCGCAACTCCTGCACGAGGTGTGGGGCAACAAGGAAGCCCCCCGCCGCTCTTGGACCGTGCTCATCGAACCTTCGGTGCGGGAGGCAAGACGGGTCTCCTCCCAGACATTATAACCCGAGTGCACTATTTCACGGAGAAGGAGGTCATTTTGAAAGCGACGAGGGACAAGCAGGACCTGGGTAATGGAGGCCACAAGATCCAAATTTTCCAAGACTTGGCCCCCAACACGCTGCACAGACGGAAAGTCTTCCGCCCGGTGACGGAGAAGCTGCGGGCCCTCGAAATACCCTACCAGTGGGGACACCCCTTTGCCCTCATCTTTCGTTGGGAAGGCAAGCGTAGAGTCATCCGCTCCTACAACGAGGTGGCACAGTTGCTTAGACTCTCGGAATCCCCAGAGCGCAGCCCCGCCCGCTCCAAACGCCCGGAGAGGCTCCCGGCCCGACCCGACTGGACCACGGTGACCCGACGCCGCCGATCTCCCCCGACGGACGCAGGCTCCATGTCCCAGGCTAAACAGGACATCATAGAACACATCCGCTCCCTTGAAGACGACCGCAAGGGACAAACCTTGGAGCCCCGCACTCCGTGAACTATATTAAACCGATCTCGGACCCTCGGCGCTCCAAGACCAACGGGGAGAACGTTGCCACGCTCCCTATTAATACATTGGGCATTTCTTGAGACTTTGAGCCCCTTGCAGAGTGACTAGACAACCCCTACACGTCTGCGGCCCCTCTGCCACTACGTGCCCAGGCGTAATAGGCAGCGTGCACCCTTGACACCGGAGCCCGCCGCGTCAACGAGTGGGGCCAGCAGGACGCTGAGGGTGGCCCTCACAAGGCACTGATGGGAAAGGGACAGTTATGGAATGCAATGGGTCACAGCTGCTCTCCCGTGGACGCCCACGAAGGTCGACTCCGGCAGCCAGACGGTCCGGGACTGGTGTCCTAACCGTTGGGGCCTAACACTGCTGAACCGGCCGCTATGACACGACTCTCCCTATACTGACTCTATGTTACTTACCCCCGAATCAACCTTGAGCAGCGGGGCGTACGGGCCTCGGGGCAACTGAGACTCATCTCTTTGACAAAGACACCCCATTCTTTGTCCCCTAGGAAGTGACATTCCTGAGTACATCCAAACCCTCGGGTAGAGGATGCCCGGAACCTGGGACATTGTACTACGGCCACGTTGGCCTGTTGTGGTTATATACCTTCTCTGTGTTCCTTTTTTTCTTGCCTGTTCTATTCTTCCTACTTCCCACTCGAACTTTCTCTTTACCTGGTTCCCTCTCCTGTTGTGTAGTGTGGCGACCTGGGGGCTATTGACGGTGCCTGCGTGACTGCGGTGGGTGGGAGAGGCTGGCCCCCTTTGCTCAACGGGGTGGGGGATGCTGGGTGATGAGGCGGCTTTAACCCCCTTAGTGCCATGGCGATGAGTATTCCTGCACCTCTCAAAGTCTTGACACTTAATGTCAAGGGACTCAACTCCCCCAACAAGCGGAACCAGGTATGGCGCTACCTCCTTCAACACTCCCCTGACATTGTCTTCCTTCAGGAGACACACCTCCTGCGGGGGAGACACTGGACGCATGGCGCATCCCAGGTACCCCACACAATTCTGGGCGTCGGCTGACACTAAAACGGCGGGGGTTGCCATTTTATGCAGAGCTGGCTTTAGGCGGGGATCCACAAAACCCTACAAGAGTGGAGACGGACGCTTCCTTCGGGCCGCAGTACAGATGGGAGGAACACAGTACACTTTAGGCAATGTATATGCACCTAACCAGTCGCAAGATAAGTTTCTCCAGACACTCCTACGGGAACAGTTTCAGACCGGCGCGCCGCGCACAATCTTAGGCGGGGACTTCAACCTAGTGTGGGACCCAGACTTAGATCGTGGGGACAACGCATTTAGCGGTGCGGGAGCAATGTCGGCCACACTGAAGGAGCAGATTACGGACTTAGGGCTAGTAGATGCGTGGAGGTACCATAATCCAGGAGTCCGTGACTATACCTTCTACTCGCACTCCCACCGAACGTACTTGCGCATTGATCACCTCTTCACTTCCCTGGACCTGGCGCGGGACACGCTGAAGGTCACCATTTCAGATATCTCGCTATCGGACCATGCGCATGTGGAACTGCTGTTGCAGGACCCAATGGCTCGCACCCCCCGGGAGCGACGATGGACTCTCCCACCGAGCGTCCTTCGAGACCCGGAGGACGTTGACAACATTCGGGAAGCCATAGACTCGTACTTCGCTCTCAATGATATCCCGGAAACGCCATTCCCGGTGGTGTGGGATGCCTTTAAGGCCACCATACGGGGGCACATCACTTCCCTGGCGATAGCGAGAAGAAGGGCGGCCTATAAACTGGAGGCCGACCTGGCAAGTGAGATCAAACAGGCGGAGGCGCAGGACAGAGACCGTCCCTCGCTGGCGTCCAGGAGGAAGCTGGCGAACCTCAGGGGACAACTTCGCCTCATACGCACCAACAAGGCAGAACACTCCCTTCTAGCACTGAAACAAAATTACTACGAAGGGGGGATAAAGTGGGAAGACAGCTGGCAGGACGACTGAGGGCACGGACAGCTAGAGCTCATATCGCTAATCTACGACATCAGGATGGCACATGTGCCGTCACTGAGCGAGCCAAACAGGACACCTTTGTGGCCTACTATACTTCCCTATACGCGGAGGAACCTACATCAGCGGAGGCGCGGGCCGCCGTCCTCGCTGACTTTGAGGGGACCCCTTTATCACCAATCCATGCAGCGGAGCTGGAAGAGCCCATACTAGAAGATGAGATTTCTTTGGCTCTTAAAGATCTCCCCACGGGGAAAACCCCGGGGCCCGATGGCTTGCCGCTATCCTTCTACCGAGTCTTTCAGACCCAGCTTCGCCCTCAGCTGCTGAGACTGTTCCACTCCTTCTCGGGCACGGTGGGTCCGTCCCCCGACATGGGGATGGCGGAGATCGCATTGATACCGAAACCAGGGAAGGACCCTGCGCTGTGTGCCTCCTATCGGCCCATTGCCCTCCTGAACACCGACCTGAAGATCTATACCAAGATCCTGGCTAAGCGGCTAGACCCATACATGCCGGGGCTGGTGAATCTGGATCAAGTGGGGTTCATCCGAGATCGGCAAGGAGCCGACAACGTGCGCAGACTGGCTCACCTGGTGGGCAAAGTGCGGCATTGGGACATCCCTGCTTGCCTTCTCTCGCTTGACGCAGAGTAGGCCTTCGACCGGGTGGACTGGACCTTCTTGAAGGAGGTCCTCCAGAAGCTAGGCCTGGGCCCCAAAATGATAGCGAGCATCATAGCCCCATACCTGGGACCGCAGGCCAGGATCAGGGTAAATGGCCAGCTAACATCACCGCTGGTGATACACCGAGGCACGAGGCAGGGGTGTCCACTCTCGCCACTCCTGTTTGCCCTGGCAGTGGAGCCCCTTGCGGCGCTGATCAGACGCGACCCCAAAATACATGGAATAGCCCATGGGGGGAGGGTCAATAAGGTGGCGCTCTTCGCGGACGACCTGATCCTCACCCTCACGCACCCTCGTGAATCTCTATCAGCGGTCCACGAAGTACTCTGTCTATACGAACGGGCGTCGGGCCTCAAAATAAACCATACTAAATCTTGGGCACTCAACCTCACTGTGCCTACCGAGGACGTCCTCTCCCTGAAGGAGGCTGTGCCCTATCAATGGGCGGAGAGCCACATCAGATACTTGGGCCTTGCCCTTACCCCCCACTTAGACTCCTGGTCCTCGGTGAACTAGACGGAATGTCGCAAAGCGGTGCTTGAGGACCTTCGGAAATGGAAACCTCTGATGATATCCTGGCTGGGGCGCCTTAACGCGGTTAAAATGTCGATCCTCCCTAGAATCCTCTACGTATTCCAATGTCTGCCCACCCCTATACCGCTTCACTGCATTCGGAGCCTCCAGCGCGAGATCACGTCCTTTATCTGGGGTGGGAAGCGCCCCCGGTTCTCGCAGAAGGTCCTCATGGAACCAAGAGACAGAGGAGGCCTGGCATGTCCCAACTTGGTACATTATTACTGGGCAGCACATCTCCGCTTCGTGGTGGAATGGGGCGCACGCGAAAGCGATAAGCACTGGTTCCACATGGATCGGGCGGTCACCGGACGTACCATAACGGACCTACCCTGGCTCCCGCGGGCGGCACGCTCCAGAAGCGCATACATTGCAGTCCCCACAAAAACGGTGCTGGACATCTGGGATAGCATAGCCGTGACCAGAGGTCTGACCATGACCAGGTTCCCGTCCCCGCACACCCCAATAGCGGGGAACCCGCAGTTCCCCCCGGCCCACCGGACTCGAGCGTTTGATAAATGGACTCAAGGGGACTGTAGAGTAGCCGGAGACCTCTTCCTTGAGGGCTTGCCCAAAACTTGGAAAGACTGCAGGGAGGAATTTAGGGTGCCGCTACAGGCTAGCCTACAACACGCTCAGCTACGCCACTGGACTGCAAGTGACGAAATGTACCAAGCGGCTACCCGAGCATACACGCCCTTTGAGAAGTTGGCGCGCTCCCTCGGGGGACTGAAGAGGCTGATCTCCCAAATATATTACATACTGCAGCACCCTACATTGGCGCCTGCACATCCCTATCAGAGGCAATGGCAATTAGCGTCGGGCCAGGACATTGACCTCTCCCAATGGAACAGACTGTGGCGGGATATACCCAAGGTGTATCGCAGCATCCCACGGAGGGAAAACGCTTACAAACTGCTTACGCAATGGTACTACACCCCTCTACGCCTTAGCCAGATGTTTCCCAACGCTTCCCCGATGTGCTGGAGATGTGAGTCTGCGACTGGTGACTTTGTGCATATATGGTGGACGTGTCCAACCCTGACTGTCTTCTGGAAGGAGGTGCTTAGCCATATCAAAGGGGTGTTGGGGTTCCCTTTGCCCGAAGAAGTGAGCACAATCCTACTTGGCATACGCCCTGCTGCGCTCAAGGCACTCACTCGCGGCGACTGGATCCTCACACTCCAAATGCTAGGTGCCGCTAAACAACTCATCGCCTTGTACTGGAAGCGAGCAGAGGCGCCACCCATAGCTTCCTGGTTTGTGCGCCTTCGGCAGGTCCTAGCGATGGAGCTACGTACGGCACGGCTACAGGCGCGGGATACACGCTTCAAGGCGGTCTGGGAGCCCTTGGTGCGACACCTCTGCTCTGTAGAATATGCGCGACATATGCCCACTAGACTCCGCGCTCTGCACCTCTTCGAGGATGCAATTGTCCCTATAGACCCGGCCAGACTGCATCCTTGACCACCATACACATCACAGCTGCTGCTGCAAACACGCACGTCCCCCTGCAAGCTGTCCTCCGCCATGCCGCCCGTACCCGCCATTCTATCCCCCCCTCTCTGTCTACTCTTAGACTCCTCTGTCTCTCCTACTTCCTTTTTTCCTGCTTGCCACTCTGGCTCTTGTCTTTCTTTGAGACAGTTGCGCCCCGTTGGGCAGTTAGAGACAGTTGGGCTAATTGCCCTTCACATACCCTACTTGCTAAAGCGAATACACTCCTGCACACGACAAGCCTCTAAACACTGCATCCCTAAGCCACGCGGCCGGCCCTCCTGAGAGGGTTGTAGGCAAGGCGCTGTGTTAAAGCTTTTTTTCCCGGCCGCTCTGGCACTGAACTCAAAGAGATATACCATACGCGGCCGGCCTCGACATGAGGTTGTAGGCTTAACGCTGTGTTCAAAATAAAATAGATTTGAACTAAAAAACATAAAAACAATATAAAAATAGACTTTCCCCAGGTGGGGTTTGAACCCTTGTCAAAAAGTACTCATAGACCCTGTGACCTGCCCCTGTACCAACTGTTCTGCATACATTATCTCAGCCCAAAGACTTTGTGTCTTTCAAAAAGGGTGATGTCCCTTTTCTCTTTCCATGCTGGTTGTCTTAGAGCATGGCACAAATTTATACTTGATTTTCGTTATTTATAAACAAAGAGCCCTTCCTTCCTCCCATTCTGGCACTTGGCCCATGCATTTAGCTTTCTTACACGACCATTCCCAAAGTCTCATTCCACAAATTAAGGGATTTATTTCATAGCAAACCTGCCCCCCCTCTTCCACGTGCCAGTGCATGTCACAAATCTCTGACATGCACTGGCTTGACTTAAAAGGACACAAATCTCACAGACACTGCTAGGGGTGATTTACAAAAGGTAATCTTTCATTTGTGGAATTTAGAAAATAAATGTAAAAAATAAATAAAAAACGATTTTCCCCAGCTGGGGATTGAACCCTGGTCTAAAAGCACTCACAGTTGCTGTGAACTGCCAGTGAGCCATCGATTTTAGTGGAACTTTCCCCAGCCAATAGCCTAATTGTCATGAAAAAATGATGTCATTCCCTTCTCTATTTCTATGGTGTTTTGTTTAGATGCTGGAAATGCACTGTGACTAAGGAGGCCATAGTTCTCCCAGATACTGCTAGGGGGTCATTTACAAAGCCACAGCTTTCATTTGTGGAATTTAGGAAATAAATAAAAAAATAAATAAAAAAAAAACAATTTTCCCGAGCTGGGGATTGAACCTTGGTCTAAAAGCACCCACAGCTGCTGTAAACTGTCAGTGAGCCATCTGTGTTGCTGGAACAATCCCTAGCCAAAAGCTTAATTGTCAAATGATGTCAGTCCCTTCTCTATTTCTATGGTGTTTTGTTTAGATGCTGGAAATGCACTGTAGTCACGGAGATGCGGCAAAAACCTTCCCATTAAATGTTCTCCTTTTTTTGCAAATTTCTTCAATATAAAATACTAATGGCCAGATGTATGACCCGTTTTCATATGCGCAAACCGGTTTGCGCATGCAAAAACCTATTGGGCCATGTACATATGCTATTTCGCGAGTCACAATTTTTTTGTGACTCGCTAAATAGGGTTTCCGATTTGCTATTTGGAAGGGGCATTCCCCTCCAAATAGCGAGTCTCAAAACCATGTACAAATGTTTTGTGACCGCAATTGCAGTTGCAAAACATTTGTACATGGTTTTGAGACTCGCTATTTGGAATACTCGCTATTACCACCTACTTCAAGTAGATGGTAAATTCAAGTCCCCAGGGACCCCCTTCCCCTTTCAAAAAGCATGGAAAATTATTTTTTAAGGTCAGGCAGTGGTCAAAGCACCACTGCCTGCCCTTAAAAAAATGAAACAAAAACGTTTCATTTTCCTTTTTTTTGTTAAATGCATGTAAACGGGCTGCATTTAAAAAAAAAATGCTTTATTTAAAAGCAGTCCCAGATATGGTGGTCTGCTGAGCCCAGCAGGGCACCATCCATGGGAGAGCTTCATTCCCAATGGGCTCGCAAATTGCGAGAGGCTCATTAATATTAATGAACCTCGCAATTTGTGACCCCATTGATAATCCCAAACAGTGTTAAACACACTGTTGTACATTTCATTTAGCAAATCGCAATTTGCCACTCGCAATGTGTTGCCAATTGTGAGGCGCTAAATGAAATGGTTGTACATCTGGCACGAAAATCCTTAGTAATTTGAGTATTTGTTTTGTGTGCATAAGTGTGTTTTTTTTAATTACTGTTTTAATATTTGAAATTTAAATCATACAAATTGCTTGGGGGTCCCCGGCTTCCATTGGTGACTCAATGGGGGTCCTCAGGAGGCAAAAGTTTGGGAACCACTGATCTAGAGGACTCTGCAAAGAAACTGTCTGCCTTAGAGTGAGTTATGGTAAAATGACCCCTATTAGACTCACCAGCCATTCTTCGCTGGTGTCTCGCACCAACACATAATCAACTTGCAAGATTGTGTTAGCATTGAAGACAAACAAATAAAAAGTATGTGCCACTGCCATGCTCCAATGCTCTTTAACTTCAATGTTCACCATTTGGAGGATATTTGGCTATCGGTACATATTGTCAATCCCTTTTTCATCCCTTCTCAATGAGTGAAGGCAACCACCCGTAACAGACACATTGACCTTATGTGCCAAATGTAAACAGATTTCTTATATAAATATATATTGTTGTATAAGTCAGGATCAGTTTATGGGTGGTTGATGTGAAGACACCTGGCTTAACTCTGAACAGAGACAAGATTAAAAGCAAAGGAGATACAATTGTCACATTTTGTACAGAAAGCCATGACATTAGTATTAAAAAATAACAAAAGGTCACAATTTAACTAGTGTGTTACAAAAATTTGTTTCTAGGCTTATAGGTAATTGAATGTAATTGATGCAGCCACTCTTTCAGAGGCAAATGTGTATAACCATTCGAGACATGTTTGAATTAGATATTTGGAGCAAGTGGGACAGAAAATAAGAGCTCACACTAAATAGTTGTTATAGATAGGACCTGTAGTAGGGTGGACTTAGAAAGGAAGAGCAAACAACTAAGGTAGAAGCTCTAATATGGCTAGGACTAGATAAAGATGAAAGTCTTTCATCCAAGATAGGAGAGACAGGTATGTTTAGAACAGATACAAGCTAGTATTTTACCTTGTAAGCATTGCATTGCCAGATTTGGAATTTTGAATCCATGGTGGAATCAGGGTATACATTATAGTCATTAGGTGAAGTTTTAAACAGAGCAGATAGCAGAGCAGTCATCATCATCATTATCCGAGATAAAAAAATAAGAGAGATACTAACCGATCAATGTAGAAGTATATGAGAACGAGGTGGATAAATGACGTTAAAATATTTGCGGCACTATGTAGGTAGCATTTGTAAGACAAATAAGAGAATGATCACGCAGACAAGGCAGTAAAGCTCGGTAATGCCCACAGACTTTTTAAAAGATTATTTAAGCCATCAGTATAGAAATAGAATATGAAGGTATGACCCATGAAATAGGGTTAGTCAGAAGATATGAGAATGAAAGGGACTCAGTCGGAAACTGAAACTAAGACAAGAGGTTAGCAAGATAATGTATGGATAATTTTAGAAAGCAATAGCGGGGAAGAAATCAGTAGCTAGGAAAAAATTAACTTTAGCTAATAAATAAACTGAACTAAGCTGGTGTACCCAAAAGACATATTATTAGGATGCCAATCTTAATCCATATAGGTGATAGTTAGCTAACAGCATTACTTCTTTAGTTTACATTGCTTCTTAAAGAGTTTGATTATTTGCTCATGATACCATTTTAATATTACATAAATTTGTGGAATTTGTAATGTAACTTTATGATTTTCACCTTTACTATATAGTGTAAAGAAATGTTTTGATATGTTTAATAAAATATGCATTTTTAAACAAAAATTATAGTGTTACAAATTAAACCTTTGTAGGTCCACTGATTAGTATTGTATTCCCCATGTGGTACATATTAAATTGTAGAGAGCATCAACTGGCATACAGTGTAAATGTATGAGAAATTTGAGATACTACTGAATGATTCTATTACGCTATGTATTCAATAATATAGTAACATACCCAGCAGGATGTCAACAAATAGCAACATCATTAGGGTGTAATTGGTATCTGGGTGCCTGGTGAAATTTCGTTGCTATTCTTTCAACACAGTTTAGAAAAGCCGGTACTAAGTTATATTGAGTTACAACAACTTTAACATATATATATTACACATAAAAGTGACTCCTACTTAACAGAAAAGATAAAGGAGAAAATTGGAATATAGTTGCGACCACCATGGCTCACGAGTGGGTGGGGTAATATTTAACTTACCTTTCCCCCGGCCGGGTCCAGCATCTTCTCTGCTCCTGCCTCCGGCAGTAACATGATCCAAAAAACAGTCATCCCGGCTCATTTCAATGAACCAATCCCAATACTGCAAGCAGCATTTTGAGTGTTGCAGATGCCCTCCAGCCACCGGCTTATGGGGAGGCCATGTTCTTCATGCAGGCTGCCTTGCAGCATGCATGGAGCAGGGCAGAGTGTGCATGACTAGTTTGGGTAGCCCCAGGGGGCTAACAAAACAGTCATTGCACACTAAGTAGTGTGCATGCACACCGCTCCTCCCCTTCCTTGTGCAGAGAAAGCTCCGCCAAACCACCCGCCTTCAAAGAAACATAAATTGCTAATAACAGAAAGTTATTACCGTTTTATGTTTCTGCTTCTAGAACTGTGAGAAAGCAGTAAGGCAACACTACTCCCTAGTAGAGGAGCTGCCTCTGTTAAAGTAAGCATACATTTTCATCAAGACAGATACACCAAACCTTTGCTATGAGTATATGTAGAGTATTTCTGCAACAGCCCCGGTTTACTCTTGAGTTACATGTAAAAGTTGTCTTACTCCTAACGTACTCCATGTGTGCGAAAGTCAAGAGTACTTTTGATCATGATTTGTGTAGCTTGTGCTCATATTAAATAAAGTTGATTTGTTACAAGTCTTTTAAATAAGTACAATGATGTAGAGCTGACTGTACGTATAATGTATAGGTTGGTTAGTTAAAGACAGCTGAAAACAAACCTTTTGGACATTCTCAGCTACTTGCCAAATGATAATAAGGTCAAAGTTGAGAAACATTGATTTGTCTAATGGTTTATTTGTCCTTTATCGTTAATAGGAACATGCAAATAATATTATCAAGGGTAAAAAGAAATCAAATCGAATGTTCCTTTTCTCAAACCCTACATTTATGCCGAAATTAAAACAAGAATTAAATAGGAGGATGACAATATTCAATGAAAAAGATGTGAGTAAAATATCTTTATCAACCACACTTTGTAAGTGAATTATTAAATTAAACTATGTCGCTAATACCAAAACCATTATAATATAATTATTTTGTATTGCAGGCAAGAAGTCTAATGGAACAAATTAAAAAAGTTCTTCATTTTTCACTAAGTAGCCGAAAAACATCACTCATGATTGATGTATTATTACCAGAGGTGAGAGTTTTTGTTAATGAAATGATCACTGGTTTTCGAAATTGTGTTTTGTAATAAAAGAAAGAAATAGGTTAAAACTGCTTTTGAAACTTTTTTGTTGTTAAGTATACAAACTATATGTAAATACATATAAAATACAAATAAAAAGGAATTACATTATTAGCCCACACAAATGACAAATCAGTGGTGAAGGAGTCGATTATAAGATTAGAAGTTAGATTTTATAGCACCTCATAAAATGCTGCTGTGTGAATAAAGTAACACATGAACATGAGGATTGCTTTGCACCATCATCAGTGTTGCCCAAATTGTGTATATTCTTATTTAGTAAAAGAAATGTCATAAAATCTACCTAAGAAACTAATATTAATACAATGAGAAGTTCTGAACGACTGCAAATCATATTAAGTACTGCAGCTAATTACCATCTTTTTTTGTTTTGTCTCAAATGTGTACACAGTGTCTTTTGAAGGATTTCAACCTATGTGCCCATTATCGCAATTTAAAAAACTAAATATACAGTGCTTTCACTTTGAACAGATGTATATGAGTTTAGCCTTAAATTAAATGACTTTTTTAACTTGCCTAAAAGGCTATACTATAGTGTTAGAAAATGAACCAAGGGCCTGAAAGTAAAATTCCACCTGTGAAATACTCTAAACATTGTGCGATCCACGGATGTGCCTGAAAATTATGATTAAGGCCTTCCATATATTCCCAGACTGTAGCAGCTTAAAATGTTTTCTGTTACACATCTCACTATAACCCTTTTGACATGAAGGAAGCTTAGCTTTTAATTATTGATAATTCACTTCTAAGTACTTCTTGCTTCCCATTTGGTAGAGTACCCTAATATAAAAGTCGATTGTGTACAAAATAATATTGCCATTATTCTTTTGTGAGAGATAGGCATTTGAATCCCACATTGTTTAGTTTATACATCCCCCCTTTAAATAGGTGGATATAAAGAGACAGCCTTTTCATTATGATATACCCAAACAATTCACAAATTGTCGTCACCTTGATAGCTGAATCTACATCTGGGATTACTTTTTATGGATGTATGCTTTCATTGAGCCAGGGGCTGTGAAAAAATGCCTTGAAATTTAATAGGGCTAAAACACATCTTCTGACTTAGAACCTTTGTCAATAACTGAAAGTAGAAATTGGTGTGCTTCAAAATTGAAATGGGCTCCTATACTTGCACTTTCTGATATAGCACTGTCTTTCTTCGTTAACATTTCGGTGAATTTCTAAAAGCAAGTCAATGTAATTTTAGTGTTCTGATTTTTCTTTTTGGGTTGCAAACCTAGGTATGAAGCATAGTGCTACCATTCTTTCCCGGGTAAACTACTGCAGTGCACTATATTTTTGGCTTCCTTCTAAAAAATTTGACCCTGCTTGCAACATGTTCAGAAAAGGGCAGTTAAGATTCAGCTTGCTGTGAATTGAAACAACACGGTCACCCAGACATAGTCCACAGTTTACACTGTCTCCAATTAAATAAGATAAATTCCAAAACGATCTTTAATATCTTCTGATGCCGTGCTACTGGATGTTCCTCAACTTAAGAATGCGCATAAGGGGAGGAGATCATTAGCTGTTCTCACCTATGAGGTATATAAGACCATTGAACCTGCAGGTTGAGCACAATAACCTACAAATATTTAAGTTTCTGAAAACTTGTATCTTCAAAAAAGTAGTTTTGTTTATAGTCCAAGGCATTCTTTACTGGGTATATGTTGGCCACAAAAGATTTGCTCCACTAACAAGCCATGAGCAGAAATCTCGAAAATGTCAAAGTAAAGATTATTTACTTTCATTTGTGACTATTGACAGGTAATTAGTACTAAATTCTTGCAAATGTGTTACATGTTTATAAAAAAAACAAATACATTGATAATATCTAATAGTTTACAACTATTTATTGAAAGCAATTTTTATAAGGTTACCTGTTCCGTGCCAAACAAACTGGGATGCTAATTTGCATTAGCTATACAGCAGATGCCAAGCCACTCCTTTGTCTATAACACCTTGGCTGCTAAGGCTTTTCCCGTCCTGTGCTGCAAATGTAGGATCCCCATTGTTCATGACAAGGTCAGCTCATCATTAGCACAGCTCCAGTGTGCCTCATGACGAGCTGACCTTGTCATGAGCATGGAAGAGGTTAAAAACTGTGAAAACTGTTCCCAGTGCAGTAATAATGGCCATGCTCTATGGAGGTGTTTTTCTTCCCCTTACCGGAAGGCTAGTAGGGTTGGACCAAAAATGTACTTAACAAGTAAATGAACAGTGGAGCCTGGAGAAGGCTGCCCTTTGTCCCCCAGCCACGTTTGCACAAAAGCATTGTGGAAGTTGGAATATCATCCCTGTAATGGGTTTGAGTGACAACAAAGAAGAGTCATGCTGATTTCCCTAATCAGCCCCATGTTTGGGTAAATAGGATCTGCACAAAGGATGTTGAATGAGAACTATCTCCAGCTCAATGCAGATAAGAACAAGAGCATGCTGTTTGGTAAAGCGTCTTCCATCTTGGCAGTTGGTTGGTGGCTTCATCAACTGGGTGCCACTCCTATGCCCAATCAAGCACTAAAGAATCTTGGGATAAAACAAGACGTAGCCTTAATTATGAGAGAGCACATACTGGCCACCACTGGCTCTTGTTACCACAACCTACTCTTACTGTGAAGATTTTTCCCTTACCTCCCTATTTCCGACCGGAGTACTTTTGTTCGGTCCATCATAATAAGCAGACTGGATTATGGCAATGCCATGCTGTCAAACGTTAGTGAAACACTAATCCCTAAACTGCAGGTTGTTCAAAATACGGCAGCCCGGCTTGTGATTAACTGCCCTTCTATCACTTCCTTGGGGCCTTTCATGAAAGAACTACTCTAGTTACCCGGTTGCCTGTGAAGAAACGCTCTAATGTTAAAATCTGCTGTATAACATGTAATGTCTTAAAGGGAAAAGGCCCACTTTATCTTCAAAAAGGAATAACAGCGTATCCTCCCTACTGTATTGTAAAATCTGACTAGAAAGACCTGTTGTGTGGCCCACAACATTTGTTTAGCACACAGCGTTAGAATGTATTTTTCATTTCTCGCCCCTGTATACTGAAAAAAGCTTACACTTCTTGTTTGTTCAGGTTCAAATTACTGTAAATTTTAGAAACTACTCAAAGCCCACTTAAATTAATCACCCTCATCGACTCTTGTTTTTGGTCTGTAACAGTGCCGAGATCTCCTAGGGTATCAATTCAAATTAACATAAAATCTTGAACTTTGTTGTTTATGGGAGAAAGAAAAAGGCCTCTACAAGAATGTGACTTAGAAACGTTTTGGACTTCCAGACCTCTGAAGGACTGGGACCTACCACTAGAGCAAACCTTGTGAAAGTGGGATGTTCCTGGCTTGGAAAGTGTGTCTGATTCAGTTGGAAACAAGGTTTTCCGGATCTGATTCGGCAAAAACAAATCCGATTCAGAGTCCTTGTGAACGACTTGGAAATTGGGTAACTAGGCCCCGTTTCCTGTGGGAGTTCTTGATGTCGCTGCCAAGGACCATAATATCTACCTTACCCAGGTTGGCCTCTTATAATTTATTTTTGGTGTTGATTTAAAGGGAACTCAATGACATTTGCAGGGCTATCGGATACAGGATAATTAGATGAACTATACAATGTGATATTTAAATATGTTGATTGTCGAATTCTGGGGTGAATACTCAGGCCTGCATTACTGTTATACCAATTTCAGCTTAATAGAGAGAGAATAGACAGCAGCCTTATTTCCAACATCTGTTAGTAGGTCCCTGTTTAGAAATTCAAGTGCCACCACCTACTTCAATTTTGGCCCAATTGATGTGGAGTACGGAAAAGAATTCACTGAGTAACTGTTTTTTTGAACTCCTCAATCTCTCCAATTATGCATAAAATCCTTATTTAAAAGAACAATAAATGCTACAGTATCGTGTATTTAACATATATATATAAAAAAATAACTTTGTTTGGCAATACAGTGATGGAGATAAGGATAAGAGCTTTGATGTTATCTTCATTGAGGACATTTTACCAAATTCATTTTTGATAGAAAGAGAAATTCTGTTTCTCCTCATCCCAGTTTTCAAGATCAGTGAGCAGCTTGGATTCAATCCATTGAATCCTACCCTGGAATTTGTTTTAATCCAATATGAAAAGGGGCATTTGGGCGCTAATGACATGGATTGGCTCTGTGTTCTTGAGCCTTCCCATGTGTCAGGAACAGAACAAAATTGAAAACAGGCATTAAGTACCGGGTATGACCAAAAGACAAAGAATTCTGTGTCATATGTACAAACATAGGGGCCTATTAGTATGGCGCACCCCCGAGGTGGAGGCACCGTCCACAGGGGCAGCGGCAGTCCCTCCGGTGCAATTGGGTCACATCCTGTATCTTTAACCTTGCGGCGGGTGCTGCTTGAAGCAGCACCCGCCGCAAGGTTAAAAATGCATGTTTAACATTTACATGCACAAAGCGGCAGGCACCGCGCGGTGCCTGCCGCTTTGTGCATGTAAATGCTGGGGGGTACCATAGGTACCCCCCATGTGCACCACCCACCCCCCCGACACCCTGGGGGCCCGCAACGGGCCTCCAAACATCAAAGACCACATGCTTTTCCACGACGGAAAAGCTGCAGTGGAAAAGCATGTGTCAATGCACATCCTAATTTGGCTGACGGTGTCTTGCAGACACCGCCACCAAATAGCCCTCCACACCCCGCGGATCAGCGGCGGACGGATCTGCCGTACGGTGCTGGTACCACCGTAATCCCACCGCCATCCTAATCTGGCGGTGGGTGATGTCTGTGGCCGAGGCGGTGAATCCGCAACCTCCAGGCCGGCGGTGGCTTCCGCCGGCCCGGAGGATGCAGATTCACCCCCATCCTAATCGGCCCCAAAGTTGGATGATGGTGCATCATTGGTTGTAATTTTCTTATTGCTTAGATGGATAGTAAACAGGTAATAGATAATTGGAAGAAATGGAAGATGTAAGACAAGTAAAATAATTGACCTATGTTTGTTTTCCATCGACTTGAGTGTGATTGGTATTTTTATGCGGCATGAAAGTAATTGTAATAAAAACAGTGTTTTTGTTCAGTAATTCATGTTCCATTTTTTCTGTCAAGGCTATTGATATCATCATGTTTTTTCTAAAATGACATAATTTGTTTAGAGTGTAAATTAAGGCATATATTTCATTAAAAAGTGCCTCTTTGGAGCCTCTATATTTATCTTGTAATTTTTTTTATTTGTACTAAATTATTTACAATTGCTTCATACCTGTGGCTTATTTACTTTTGCTGTTTATTTATATTAACGGCACCTATTCTTTGTCTCAATGAAACTGAGAACAAATTATTTCCTAGTCGGGGTCTAAGTCATCCTACATGCTGGTCTATGCTAGTTAGATTTTTTTTCAAGAAGTTATGACACTCAGCCATACTTAATAATTGTGGACAAACATATCCTGGCTATCTGGATGCTTCACACGTTTTAGGGTCAGGGTGGATTCATACCAATGTCTAAATTTATCAGGGACTAAGGAACCTGTTGATCATATTTAATAAGAAAAACATCTGGGGCCAGATGTAGGAGCCCTAATACCGGTCGGTAACGGACGATTTTGGCCGTTACCAACCGGTATTTGGCTTTTGAGATGTAGGGGGCATCTGATTTACAGAATCGGTAAATTTACCGATTCGGTAAATATACAGAATCGGTAAAATACCGAATCGGTAAATGTACCGATTCTGTAAATCAATATGTAGGTGGCACTTCACAGGGTGCCACAGGCCCTTTAGGAGTCGGTATTTATTGGGTGGTAAAATACCGACTTCAGGTGTACATGCACATCTGTACATGTACACCTATGCCATGTGACACACAGACATGCCCTTAGGGCATGTATGTGTGCCACATGGCACACAAACCTGCACTTGGGGTGCTACAGGGTGTCAAAGTGACACCCCGTTCCCCCTGCCAGGATTCAGTATTTACTGATTCGGTAAATACCAAATCGGTATTTCCCTTTGATTCCGATGGGCTTCAAAGCCCATATGAATCAATTGGAAATACCGATTCGGTATTTACCGAATCGGTAAATACCAAATCTTACTGATTCGTTAATTGTGTTTTAAAAATTACCTACATCTGCCTCCTTGTAATTTACAGATTCATAAATACCGAATCGGTAAAATTCGGTATTTATGAGTCGGTAAATTAGATTTACCTACATCAGGGCTTAGAGTTATTTTCAATATATGTTTAATAAGCCACATATGGGATTTCACATGACATTTTGCAAGATTATGGGAGTGGTCAATGTCGTCCGTCTGAACCACAATAAATAGAGAACTGAAATTAATATAGTGAACCTGAAGCAAATATATAAGCTTGTGTGGGCAAGCTACAGGGGTGAAGAATTAAACGAGGGACTGCCATTAAAAGTAAAGAGATTCGAAGAGTGAAAGACATCAATAATTTCCGTGCACTCTGTCTTATAACTTTTTACTGCGGGATCCCCTATTTAATTATAAGTAGTAGCATGAGTGTAATCATTATAACATTTTCCCTTTATTTCTAAATATATTTAAATTAAAATCCACTGCTCTAATTATTGCTGCTCCAAGACACATGGTCTTCCATCTGTCTATATTAATAAAATAAAAAATATTTATAAAATTTTGTTGACGCTTCCATACATAGTTAGATTTATAATTATAGTAATAAAATGTGGGAAATGTTCCCTAATATACTACATGTATCCAAAAAGACAGCTTTGAAATCAATTCAACACTATTGTATTGTGTAATAGTAATATGGATAGCTGCAGATATGTAAATGGAAAAAGTAGGTGCTGGGCGACCATGTTTAAATGTCATTGTATCCGGTAAGTCGGTTTTAATGTAGCCATTTACGGCCTGAGATTTTGTGCTACAAGTTTATTGCAAACATAAAATATACCAGATTATTTAGAAGGCAATTGTAGTAGGTTGTTGAGAAAATCTCCTTTGATTCAATGCTTTGTAGGAGATTAAGGAATATGATAGTTGACCAGGTACATCTAATAATTGATCTATGTTATTAGTAGTGTTGTTTGAGGTGATCGCCAAAAATTTTAGGAGCCACGGTCAATTTATTATCAAAACCTATTTAAAATAATGCTGAATGTCTATGGTATGGGAAAAAGTTTGAGTGTCTTATTGTTCCAATCGATGCAGCAGGGGTCTAAATTAAAGAACTTGGTCTGTGTACAGTATTCATAAGAATGTATGGATATTTTTTTACTGTATTTTTACAGCACATCTCTGCCATAAGTATGACCGTTTGTGATTAATGGCAATTTTTGGGTATTATGTTTGCAATGGCATAATAAAGTTTAAAACTGCTTAAATAAGGCATCCAAAAAGTAATAATTGGATAATGGCAGCTTTAAATGCCACATTGTTACTAATCATGGTATATTTATGTCAATTTCTATCATCACTCTGGCTATTCTTGGAAAAATAATGTCTATGACTGACATGTTGTGAAAGATCTTAGCATTAGGATGGGCATCCATGCATAAAGTAGTCATCTTTACCATTATGGGATAAAAATCTGGCATATGAAAAACTAAACCTGTTCAGGCTAAGCCGAATCTTTCAATGAGATTCATTGGCATTAAGAGAATCACAAGCGGGCATATAGGGGTTATTCTTGAAAAAAATAAATTTAATTAAAAATTGATTTTCCTTTTCAGACAAAACATTACTTAATTTGAGTGTGTTTACACATTATAAGATGTTCATATTAAAAGAAAAAAGACATGCATTCTTATTGAAAGGGCTAAAACTATGGGTTGGTGTTTAGCCATCTTCTGTGATCAAGTGGCCAGATTGAAAAATTGGCCATATGGTGCATGAAAATGTGGTATACACTTACGAGGGTATTGTGAAACTTTCCATAAAAATAAATGGACACAAATTAGTAAGTCCTTCTCTTTACAACACATATCTTAGAATTTTACATTATTCTGAAAACTGCCAATAATTAATCACATGTCACCTAAATAACATTTCAACTAAAACATCTATCATTACTTAAAAAACTATAAATTAAAATTTGATATTTAAAAGTGTATGCACATAAACCTGAAAGTATGTAGGGTTTGATTATTCAGCCAAAGACTGTAAAACATTGAAAATTTAAGTAACCACGCATTTTCCAAGCATTTTCCAAGCACAAACACATTAGGCGAACGGATATCCTTGTATGTTTAAATTGGGTGTCACCAGACAACTTGTAACATGTTCACAAATGTAGGTAGCGAGTGTAATACTAAATATAAAAATGATGAAAGACAACAAAAGATAAGCCATACTTAAAATCTGAAATAGTTGTCCATTTAACTGTGTCTTTTAGTAGAACTTGAAATAAAAATGTTTGCATGGAAAGACTAAAACGTAGGCAGCTTATCATATTGGAAAATGCTAATTTAAAACATCGATTTTGAATCAAAGTTTTGAAAATATAAAATAAGTGTACACACTTCACACCTGACAATAAATCCATCTTATTAATGTACATTACAGAAAAATGAAATAACAGAGGACTGTAATTCTTAATTTTCTTATTGCGGATGACAATCAAAATTCTCCAAAAACATGAAGAGTTAAATAGATATGAAGCAGAACTTGTACTGATGAGAGGGTACTTCCTAGACTCCAATGATGATGAAGTAGATGAAGTATAAACATTGAAAAAAGTGAAAATGGGCGCACGGAATTACATTTTTTGAATGATTGTCTTGTTCATAACATTGAAAAATTAAATTGTATGTTTATGTCAAATGGTGTTTAGTATTACATGTAACTTTACTAAAAGAATTGTTGTGAAAACTATTTATTAACTAAAATATAATATGTATAACTGTTTACTGTGGTTGAATTAAAAATAAAAGCTAAATAAATGGAGATATTTTTAGTAATGAGATAAAAATACAATGAAGATATTCGTTGTCATGCCTATTTTGATTATGCTTCATTTCAACATAGAATATTATAAAACAATTCACACAAAAAAATTGTATTCAGAAACAATAAGAATAGTATTGTACATAATTTTTGGTTAGATGAACATAGAAATCAAAATGGCTACCATATAGTGCAATTTTAACATTCGGATTATACATCAACTACAATTTCATGTTATTACTAATTGAAAATGCTATTAATATAGAATGCCCTTAATTGCTGTGTAGATTTTTTCAAAAGGCTGGAAAATAAACCTAATGTCTGGCAAAATTAAAAAGGACAAAAAATGTAGTGGACTTTATGGAAAGAAACAGTTCAGTTTAAGAAAAAGAACTTGAATTTATCTTCAGGAAATGAACATCTTTTGCATTACATATATACCCAAAGTCTTACCATATCAGTTACTGCTGGGTGTACTACTCTCTATACGTTAAACCTGCCTCCCAGTTATGATGGGCCTGTGCTCCTCCTTTCAATATGATGAAATTAGTTCATTGTAATTTGGCATATTTAATCTTACGTCTAAGCCCCTAATCTTGTGCACAAAAAGTACCTAAGGCCTCCAAGTTAAATGTCACTGTTGGACTGTAGCACCGAGTGTCCCATCCACTAACCTTATGGTGTAAAACAAAGCTTTGGGACTACCTGTAGAAAAGTGCAATAGAAAATATTGTGGCTGGGGAGCCTTACCTTGTAATGTTATATTTATACCCCAAAGATGATCCTTGAATGTACAGTAATACTTCTTTTTTTCGGTCCTAGTAAGTAGAGTGGCTAAAATAAATCAGTCTTAACTAGAGGAACATGTAATTAACACAATTTGTAAGAAATCCAACATCAATCTATATAAAGTAAGGGTAATATTATCTTAATGTAGAGACAAAAAATAACAGAATAACATACCTATAATAAGAGTTATAGAATTTTAAAGCAATAGTAAATCAGTGCTGGAATATACATAGACAAAATAACATTGAAGTAAATTGCAAAATCCTCTAGTGACAATAGGTCACTTGCAGGTCGAGTCTGCAGCGGCTCCTCAAGCAAAGTGGAACAGAGTCACCCCACTGCTGTTTGAGCAGCGCAAAAAATAAATACATTTGGAATTACTCAATGTTATTATCAGTAATTTTTCAGTGTGAACTCAGAGCTAGGTTAGGGTGGGGCGGGCTGGGCTATCTGAGCCAGTGGGAGGAGAAAATATGTCTTACATTAGTGCACATGTCAGTTTGGCCTGCCAGCCAGGTGAAGAACTGTCCTAGGCTTCCAGGCACTGCCTGAGCAGACAAACAGGGAGCTCAGACTAATCTCGATACTGCTGTGTTGCTGGTGACAGCAGAGTTGTGATTGGCTTAGGGGAGTGTGGAAGCCTGAGTGTTTCTGTTCCATGAAGCCAAGAAGACAAGAAGAGAAGAGGATGGAGGAGAGGCAATAGCCGTACACAGGTAAGTATTTTTTTCATCCCACAAAACCCCAGTTCTGCAGCAGCCGCCACTGGGTCTAATTCCTTGGAACAAAGTAAAATGTAAGAAGTATCGGGCCCCAGGACTGGGACCAGGCCATAACAGTCAAATACTTTTTACATAGCCCCAGGTGCATAGTTGTCCTGGCGCTTTCTGGATGCAGAACAGGACACACTGTGTTACCCCTGATTTTACCGCTCAAGCAGAGAGGCAAGAAGGAAAATGCGAAAGCACAACAGGCACACACAGCTGATGTTGGATGTTGGTTGCTCACCGTTCTCTGTAGATACAGCGTAAGCTTTGTGCGTTGATTTGCAGATTGGTGACTAACATGTGTCGGCTGCAGTAAACACAATGAAAAGCCTCAGGAACCTCATTGGGTCAGTAACATAGTGGTGTGAAACTTTGGGGCAGGTGAGACTACATATCCCACTATGCACTGGACCACATTGATTTGGGCAATCCCTCAGAAGGCCCAATAGCAAATAATTATTTGGATTCAGTGATTGTTTTTAAATGCTGTTTGTAGGGGAGTAGTTTTTCTAATCCAGGGTAGACATGAGGGTGTGTCTGGCTTCAACAGGGGCACCCATTTTGAGGGGTGTTGCGTTCTAGCCAAGGACGGGGGTCTTCCAATAAGTCCCAAGTTTGTTGCCATTTGATTTTGGCTGGTGGGCAGAGTTCTGTTATTGGCAGCACAGGTCTCCTCTTGGACCCTTTTAAAAGAAATGTGTACAGATCCAAGATTCTGATGTCATGGGGGTCCCTGAAATCATAAATTTAGGGAATGTAGGGATGTGGGAGCTAGGAGCCAATGCGTTGCTAGCCTCTGCAGCTAGTCTGCCCTTGAAGTGACCTCATCTGGTGGTGGAGGCCACCTTTTCTACCCAGAAAACACTATTTCTGCCCACCTAAAGATAAAAGAATTTAATTTTAGGGGGACAGAACAGCTTTCCCAAATTAGAGGTATGGCCAGCTTTCCTCTGTGTGAGTGACTCCTGCATAGCTAATTTCCAAGCTTTCCCCATTGCAAGTGCGCCTGGGGCATGGGGAGTGTTCTTTCCTCCCAGCTCCATATCAGAGGAGGGGCAGCCTTTGAAGCTCACAGTTCTGATGTAACAATTCACTAGGATGCTGGGGATGGGAGAGGTGTCACCTCCTGTCTTGGCTACATCAGGCAGGGTAAGCCAAGCACAGTAGAGCATGGGTAAACTCTAAGGTGCAAAATAGGTGCTTGCTACATCACCCAGGGTACAAGAATTGTGTCCGCAGTGAGAAGGCACTTTGCTTGCTACCAAACATTACTTATTCTAGTGGCACAAATAATGGAAGAGCCAATCTCGATATTTTCCGGTTGGCAGCCCATGTTATGCTATTGACCGCTAACATATATACTAATTTACAATGGGGAATGCTACTATGGGGAGATGTAGGCTTGCCCTTATTTATTCACACCTTTAATGCAATGAACCCTGATGCCTGGCCTGAGGGGCCCTACATTAAGGAGTGTCTGTGATAAAGTAAAGGCTGTGTAGGTGTCTGTGCCACACATTGTGAGGGCACAGAAGAATTTGTGTACTTTGTACTGCTTCTACAATAACAGGCCTGCTGTCTTTAGTTTACATAGGTCACCCAGGGTGGCATAAAATGTGCTGAAGCCCTGGTGACTCCTCTACTACCAATGCCCTGGGTACTCTGGGTACCATATGCTTCAAAGTCATAAGGTGGTAAAATGTTTGCCAATTTTGGATTACCAAGTGGAAGATAGCAGTTGTAGGAGAGAGGACATGCACTGGTGTATAGGCACCAGACTCATGTTCACTTGTCATATCCATCAGCCTTTAGAGCAATGAGGTTGGGGTGACTATACAGAAAGCGGCACTTCCCTACACTAGGATTATAGCATGAGTATGGCAGTTTAAATATTAGAATTCAAACTATCAAAGTAACCCCTTTTCAATGGTCAGAACTTTCTTTCTAAATATTAACACATCACGCCTATGAAAGGCCATTCTACCCATAAAGAAGAATACAATGTTTTTAAAAGTAGGAAATTTCAAAGTATATTGGCAGATTTCCATAAAAAATGCACACAACATAATGCAGCAAGAGAAGTTGTTGTGCTGTGATACAAGAATGGAAAAGAACAGAACAGTGCCACCTTACAAACATATGGCGCATTTCAGCTCTCTAACTACGCAGGTGAAGTTGCACCAAGTCATGCAGACTTGCACCAGGATTATTATTATTATTATTAAATTACACTTGTATAGCGCTATCTACCCGGAGGCCTCGTAGCGCTTATGACTAGAAACTTACTAGCGCGGGCTCAGGGCAGATCAGCAGGACTTAGCATACAGGTGAGTTTTCAGGGCTTTCCTGAAGGAGAGATGATTAATAGTTCCTCGGAGGGGTAGAGGGAGGGTGTTCCAGAGCTTGGCCGCAGTATATGAAAAGGAGCGGCCTCCCCAACGGGTTTTCCTAACTCTGATGGAAGTGACCAGCTGGAGAGTGCAGGAACGGAGAGAGCGGGACGGGACGTAGGGAGTGACCAAGGACTGTAAAATTGCGGGGCCAGTGCGATGAAAGGCCTTGTGTAAGATACACATAGCCTTGAATTGTACTCTAACTGCGATAGGCAGCCAATGGAGCTCCCTTAGAGCATTCCATGCTGACTGCCAGCGAGGAAGGTTGTAGAGTAAGCGGGCCGCACTGTTTTGGGTGACTTGGAGCTTCTGGATAACAAAGGAGGGGGCTCCCATAAAGAGGGCATTCCCATAGTCCAGGCGAGATAGTATAAGAGCCTGGACCAGGACCCTCCTAGCCTGAAATGGGAGCAAAGGGAGCACCTTCCGCAGCATCCTCATCAACCCAAAACAGGTAGCCGCGATCTTTGTGGCTTGTACCGAGAAGTTCAAGGCTGTATCAAACCAAATCCCCAGGCTTTTTATTTGGGGCTTGGGAGTGGGAGGCGTGCCCAGACATGGTGGCCAGATGGATGCAAAGACAGAGGGAGAAGAATTACCCAGTAAGATGACATCTGTCTTCTCCCCGTTGAGTTTTAAACAGGAAGATTGCATCCATCTGGCAACAGCCTCCAGACAGGGGCCTAAGGTGTGGGACGATCCCTCCTCGTGGTCTAAAGAGACCACCAGTTGAGTATCGTCCGCGTAGGTGACGATACGCACACCGAAGGGCTGGACTATCCTGTCTAGAGGTTCCATGTAGGCATTAAACAGAGTGGGGCTCAGGGAGAAGCCCTGAGGAACCCCACACCTGAGTGGGTGTTTAGGGGACACTGCCTCGCCCTCAAAGACCTGAAAGAACCGGTCAGCCAGGAAGGATGTCAACCATTCCAGGGCCGCGCCCGACACGCCCATGTCCGCCAGTCGTTGTAACAGCGTGACATGGTTGACCGTGTCGAACGCGGCGCTAAGGTCCAAAAGGATAATGGCGACTTTTCCACCCCGATCCAACACTGCTCTTGCTTCCTCCGTGACCGCCAGGAGAGCGGTTTCAGTCCCATGTAAAGGACGAAACCCTGTCTGAGAGGCACGCAGAAGACTATTTGACTCCAAATAGTTCGTCAAGATGTTATTTACGTGCCTCTCAAGCAGTTTGCTCATCCAAGGGAGCAGGGAGATAGGACGGTAATTCGCCAGGTTGTTCTGGTCAAGATTGGGCTTCTTCAACAAAGCCCTCACCATCGCGCACTTCCATAAAGGGGGAACGGATTTAGAAGAGATGGAAGTGTTGAGAACGTCCAATATGACCGGGCGGATCACGTCCGTGGCCAAAGTGAGAGTCCGGGGGGGTGCTGGATCGTTAGGGGAGCCAGAGGTAATTTTAGCGACCAGTTTATCCAATGCCGGAATATCCAAGAGTGGAATTGTGGCTAACCTACAGGAGACCGAAGCATCGGGGATAGTAGAGGTGGGAGTTTCCAAATCATCGTTGGCGTCCCTAAATAAAGAATATATGGTTTGGATTTTTTGGGAGAAAAAATCGGCCAGATCATTGCAGCGATTTTGAGCGCCATCAGTAAAAGGACATTCGACAGGAGGTGAAATAAGGGATTTAACAATTTTAAAAATGTCCCTTGGGGCGTTGGCGGCTGCGTCGATTTTGCTACTGTAGAAGGAGGCTTGTGCCGCTTTTATCTCTTGTTTATAGAGCCTGATGGTGGCTCTATATTCATCCTTCCTAAGTTGGGAGTAGTCCTGTCTCCAGGCTCTCATATTTACGACAGGCTGATTTCATAATCTTAAGAGCAGGTGTAAACCATGGGGCGGCTTTGGGTTTTTTCGGAAAATTATTAGTTTGAACAGGGAGGACCATGTCAAGTGAAGAAGAGATCCAACCATCGAAGTCACTGGCTGCTGTATTGGCATTCAATGTCTTTCTAGGAGGGTCTCTAACCAAGGCAGCTTCCCATGCAGGGAGGGAAAGAGAGGACCATTTCCTACCTTGATGTTTAGCAAGGCAGTGAGTGGAGGGGAGGGTATTTGTACGCCAAATAAAGGGTATCAGAAAATGGTCGGTCCAAGGCAGTGGGATAGAGGGCTCAACCGTAATGTCATTATTATTGCTAAAAATGTGGTCAAGAAGATGACCTCTATTATGCGTTGCATAAAAACCTTTTTGATGAAGGTCCAGCGCTTGAAGATTGGAGCGAAGAGAATTAGCTGCAGTATCATGAGGATCATCTAAGTGCAGGTTAAGATCCCCCAACAAAGTGAAATTGGGTGAGGATAAAACGGTTCTTGCTGCAAGATCAGTTATTTTAATAATAAAATTGTTAAGAGCGCCAGGAGGACGATAAACAAGGATGCCAGAAAAGGGGGTAGTGGGGGAAAGTTCTAGCGAGAATTGAAAGCTTTCGCAAGTAGGTGATGTGGTGGGGGTAATTCGGCATTTATAGTTGTCTCGATAAACAATGGCCAGTCCCCCACCTCTCCCAGTCTTGCGATCCAACCTCTTTAACGAAAATCCTTGTGGAATGGCCCAGACAATAGCTGGATCATTATCTGTCTGAAGCCATGTTTCCGTTAGGAAGAAAGCGTGAGGATTGAGCTCTTCAATCAATATATGTAGTTCAGTGTGATGTTTACTGAGAGACCTACAATTTAAAAGGAACATTCTCCATTCCTGAACAGAAGATGGGGGACATGCAGGACGGGGAGAAGGGCCCCAATTGCAGTTTTTACAGGTAAAATCTATGTGAGTAGGGAGGAATGAATGATCACATAACAGACTAGTAGAAGGACGAAGGGCATGTAGCAAGGAAGAATCATACGAAAGACCTGTCATAACGAATGATCCTAGCCACCAGTCAGCAGGAAGCGTCTGGACGCGGACTGGCGCAGACTGGCTTCTCTTTGGCGCCTCTTCGGCGCGTCTGAGGCGCTACCGCTGCGCGTCACCGCTGCGCGGCGAATAAGGGACTATATAGATTGGGCAAAGGGGTAGACTAGCGCGTCAACCCTCCTAAGATGGCCGCCTATGCTGGAGCAACCAGGAAGTGGTGCTGCTTGCCTCCCTCCACAACAAACAGCACAGGTAGCTGCGGTGGACCGGGGAGTGAGCGAGCACAATGCAAGTAAGAAACACAAATTTTTAAAAATGTACAGGTTAATATACAATGAATCTTGTAACAGTCTTAGCTCGCTGCCAAGCGCTAGCGCAACGAAGTTCGTAATCAATTTCGAGCGCGAGGAGCTCTGACCCTTAAGTAGTCAGGGCAAAGGGTAGACTAGCGCATCAACCCTCCTAAGATGGCCGCCTATGCTGGAGCAACCAGGAAGTGGTGCTGCTTGCCTCCCTCCACAACAAACAGCACAGGTAGCTGCGGTGGACCGGGGTGTGAGCAAGCACAATGCAAGTAAGAAACACAAATTTTTTAAAAATGTACAGGTTAAAATACAATGAAGCTTGTAACAGTCTTAGCTCACTGCCAAGCGCTAGCGCAACGAAGTTCGTAATCAATTTCGAGCTCGAGGAGCTCTGACCCTTAAGTAGTCAGGGCAAAGGGTAGACTAGCGCGTCAACCCTCCTAAGATGGCCGCCTATGCTGGAGCAACCAGGAAGTGGTGCTGCTTGCCTCCCTCCACAACAAACAGCACAGGTAGCTGCGGTGGACCGGGGAGTGAGCGAGCACAATGCAAGTAAGAAACACAAATTTTAAAAAATGTACAGGTTAAAATACAATGAAGCTTGTAACAGTCTTAGCTCGCTGCCAAGCGCTAGCGCAACGAAGTTCGTAATCCAAAGGTGAATATAATATGGGCAGGTATTATTTTTCTATCGGAAGACATACACCCAGCAGAAAAAAAATAATTAGAGGCATATTCCTTGTAATATGTGTGCTACAGAATAAAGCACATATTCAAAAAGGAAGTAACAAAGCAACATTAAGCTTTTTCTCACTATTACAGCTCTACCTGGCAGGTGCACAATTGCCACATTAAAACAAGTTCACTACCTTCAATAATTTAGGAATGCATTAAAATACAAGGGTGGGTGTATGGGAATGCTCATGGTCCACCCATTGTAAGGTCAACCCTTCACAGTGTACCTAATGTTATTTTTTGTGTGTTAATATACAGAGTCACACAAGGTGAGGCAAATTGGTCCTCAAGTGGCTTTCCAATCCTAAATTGGATTTTGAAGTCTGAACCTAAACTTCTAAATGCTGTCCGCGAGATCATGAGACACTTGGATGAATTCTTCTGCAATCTCTGAAAAGTGTGTACAGAAAATGGCTTTGAACTTCCTGCCATAGGAGAACTAAGACCATTCCATCCGAGCCAATCCCACAATATTGCGTGTTGACTGGACTGAAGAAAAAGGTTTCTTGTGCAAGGAGCTTCTCTGCAGCAGCAAATCTGTTTCAGCTGGTCCTCTGTGAGAAGTTATGCACGCCCCATGTTTCCAAACTCATCATCAGATAGAACCTTTAGCCTTGTCAGATGGATGATTGTGACCTCTGAGAAAAAAAAAGACTTATGGATGATGTTGAGTTTGGAAGATTTGTGGACCACCAAACACACAGTGGGAGTGCAGTAACCGCCACAACAGTGGTCCGACTGCTGTATTACAAGTATAGCATTCAGATCACCATAGGATACCACAACCACCAGGGCTCTGCAATCCCTGGGGGTTGATCAGTAGTCTGAGGGGCGCAATAGCTGAAAGTACCACTGCAGCACCGCCAAGCATGTTACTAGTTTCCTAACATCCAACCTTTTAATGGAGGTGAGTCCCCAATAAAAAGGGTGGCCGTGAGAACACCTAGGGGGCCTTACTGGGCACCCTGTTCAACAGGGCCATGAGCAGCATCCAGGGGGGCACATGGTGTGCACCCATGTGTGCATGCACCCCCTTTACTGCAAACCATGGACTTTACAGTATATGCCGTGCATGAATGGGCTTTAGCATTGACATTGCTAGGCCTTTTTTATAGGCACCACCGTGGCAATGCCAAAGGACCACCTGCCAGACTACACAATAACTCTTAATCTTGCGTGTGGCCGGCTGTAAGGTATGGCAGTGTGGAAAGGGGAGGTGGTGTGGTGTCGTGCTCTCACACTATCAAACTCATAATCAGGCACTAAGTATAAAACTTATAAATCTTGAACTGCCTAGCAAAATTACTTTCTTGCACGCAAAATTCGAACAGCTCCTACCTGGGCCGTTTCCCTCCAAAACCAAGAGCTTCAGCAGGCCCGCGTACTAAAAACAATCAGGCTTCAGGAAAACTTTATCAGGTATGGTCTGCAACCTTAGCACAGTCAAGGATCTCCACTTTCATTTCTAAGTCGTGAGGTAAAACCTTCAACCTGACTTAACCTATTGATATATCTGACTGCTTTTTATCTCAGTAAACCTCAAATTACACCTAGGTCCAGGTCCTCCAAGAACAGTGAATTATTCTTGACACTTTCTTTTGAAAATATAATATCTCAGGTTCCCCTTATTGGTATTTCATTAAGTTGAAGTAAATCTATTTATTCAATTTTAAATTATTTTTTCAAATTGAAGTTAGATTATTAGTGTTTTGTGTTTTAAACTTTTAAGTTTTTGGGATATTTGAAATGCTTTGCACATTTTCTGTAATTTAACAGTGTTCGCTCTGTGCTATATCTATCAGGAGCTAAGTTTATGTTTAAATTAATGAAATGTAAGCTTGGACCAAAAAGGTTTGTGACTTTATTACTTTGCTAACCTAATAACCCCCCGAAAGTATTAATTCATTTTCTTACAGGTACCCTATGGAGTTCTTTTCTATACTACATTCCCTCAACCTGCTATACAGCTGCTGGATTCTCAGACATGCACACAATCTCAGAGTTTATAAAAGTTTCAAATAGACTGTTATAAATAATGCCTAAACACACACCAGTGCATAGCAACTTTAAACTCTTCTGTGAAACAACAAAGAAGATAGAAGCTTCAATACTTAAGTAAGAGCACATTGCAAGCTCCTCAGAGTTCAGGGCTTACACCTGGAATGAAGTATTAGTATCCAGTCTAAAAACATTATATTGCATTCATTTAGTGTCTGTGACTTTCAGTGCAGAACAAAATTATAAATAAAATGTGGCATGATGTCAGAATAAAATTGCCTGAGATCCCTAAACTTTAAGGGCGCAATTTATAGTTTGATAGGCAGCAGTCTGTCTGTCAGGGTGGCGCAAGAAATTTCTAACACCACTATAATTTACTACAGCACAACAGATTTAGAGTTACCCTCAAGCCCAGCAAAGATCTCAGTGCCTTCAGAGGGAAAGCTGTAACAATGTGTCCCCTGAAGGTACAAAAAGCTTTCTGAACAGCAGACATAATTTTTGGCAGACAGCTACCAAACTCTGAAAAGCTTTTGGGGCTCATGACGATGTTGGACAGAATCACTTCTGCCAGATACTGACTCAGTCATAGGACCTACCGACTGCCCTATTACGATGCGAACAGACCTTGTTGTGTTGCATTGTTATAATTTACTATGGGAGCATGCCTTCTGGCCAAAAAACGGACATAATACATGCTCCCATAGGTACCTAAAGGTGTTTTCTGAGCCTCAAACGGGAGGTTGTGAACCAAAGGTGGCCAAGCTGGGGCACCCTAACACGCTTTTCAACATGGTTTCCATCTTGGACAGACCAGCATGGCAACGATGTCGGAAACCATGATCGTAATCTCAAGGGCAGAAAGAGCCAAACTTTAGTTTACAGGCTGCATTCTGACTGGCAGACAGACTCTCCAAGCCAGTAGGAAGCGATCCGGAATAAACGGGCATATTGCATTCCGAACTCCTCCATCAAAATGATGCGATCGGAAAGAAATCGAACCGACCCATTATGATGCGGCTCGCTTTCCGAGCCATATCGTAATGTGCCCCTTAGTGTCATGACTATGGTGTTATTGACCCTCAGACTATATGCTAGTGAATAAAGTGACACATATTACATTGTGTAACTTGACACAAACTTGTGCACCCAAAACGTTTTGATAGCAGTGTCACCTAACTGGTGATGCATGTGATAGATGGGTGTGGGTGTCAATAAAGCCACTAAGGAACGGTAGCTAAGTTCTGTGTTCAGCAGAACACTACAATAACAAAGATACTAATATGTGATTTATCCTGTTTCATTGGATAACCTACATTTCCAAGTCTACCATAGATGTTGTGAACCTTGTTGCAGTGTTTCTCACCCATAGACAGCCATGACAGGAGAGTTTGCAGTGGCTGAGGTGGTGTGCGGCATCGGAGGCCTAGTGGGCAAGATGCTAGTGGAGCCTTCTGGACGGCAGCCGGAGCAGAGAACGATGGGCGCGGCACCGCCAGTGTGCTCTGAGGGGGGAAGCACTGGCCAAGTGCAGAACTGACTCCTGGTCGATGGCCTGGCGTGCGTGTTGTGGCAGCAACGGTGTATATGTGACCGGGAGGTCCCCAGTGGTGACCCGATGATTGTTGTTGATCATCTCCCCTCCACCCAGCTTCTACATTGATTCTAGAGGTCAGATCAGGACACAGGGATGTGGTGTACCGCAGACTAACCGGGGGTTGGAGTCAAGTGAATTGCCTGCTGGGGTCCAAACAGCCTGTGGGGGGCCATTGGGACTGCGCCGGGTCCAATTGAAGGGCTGTGGGCCGGCTCACGTTACTCTGCTTACCTGCAGCTGTAGCATTGGGGCCTGTAGCATAGGGACTGGCACGGGAGGTGTTGGGATCCAAAAAGGCATATATATATACTCAGTGGAGGGACACTGTGACCCTTTTTATGTACAATAGTGTTACGGCTTGAGCCCTGGTATGTATTGCCCATGACTGCAGGGGAAGAGTGCCATTGGAAGCACTGGGTAGCGGAGCCGAGCACAGGGCCCTTAGCTGATGTGAGGTAAAAAGAGCCCTGTGCAGCAGTGAACAGCCCTACATGGACATTTGTGGTTCTTGTGGCAGTGGCAAATAGTGGACCTACGGCATGAAGGCCGGCTTGTGATTGCTGGACACCATATATGCTACTGAGCAAGGAGCCAAGCCTAGGCTTCATGCACAATGAGGAACCCAATGCGGGGTGTGAGATATACTGCCCAGGTCGGCTGGAGGCAGCGCTTGACTTTGCAGGGTGAAACCGAGAAGGGGGGACACTACTATCGGCGGAAGCAGGAGGGTTAGCACTCACTGCGGCTTGTGGGCAGGAGGTATCCACCCAAGTCCCGATATTCAAGAGGTTAAAAGTAGCGACAGATATCGACAACCATTAACGCAAGGGGGAAGATGTATGTGCCAAAGGCTGTGCAGGTGTGGTTCGTACAGGAGGCTAGTCTGGGTGGTTATAGAACCGCCATCATGAAGGATGAGCGTCAAGATTGCACCATGACAAAAGATAAAACGGCAGCAGGAACTGCTAAGCAGAGCATGTTGGACCACTACACCGTAACATGGGCCTCGACAACCGACCAGGGAGGTGCACAGGGAGGCATTCCGGACAATGCCGCACTCATGGAGAAATTGCAAAAAACACAGTTGATGGACAGAATGTAGAACAATGTCATACATTCACCCCAGTACAAGGATCTGGGCCTAAATCCATCATTTTTTTTTTTGCACTCCACACCACCCTGGGTTAGACACTGGCTATATGCAGATCAGCTCTGACCCTGTGCCTCATGGGAACAGTCCAGTCCAAACTACCAAGCCATGTATTTCCCAGACCGGAATCAAGCATCCAAGGACCGGTTTCTGGCTATCAGCCTTCATGGAGGCCATCACACAGTCCAGGGACACATTGGAAGAGAAGATTGGAGAGGTGGGCTCCGATGTCATGCTTCTAAGACAGGATCTGTGGAATGCGGTGGAGCACATTACTGAGACCGAGATCAGGGTCCAGAGAGTGGAGGATTTGATCGCAACCTTGCAGAAAAAAGTTGCGTCACGATCACCAGGGGTCTGCCCTCATGGGTGAAAGACACGGAGGGCAGGGCTAGGAGTAAAAACCAACGCTTTGTGGGATTCCACGAAGAATGTGAATGGGGGACTCACCAAGCCAGCTCGCCGCTGCCGTGAGGGAAACGGCTTCATTCATTGCACCCTGCCCTGCTCGCCGGACCCCCGCTGTTGCCATCATCGAAAAGGGAGCCGGCCGTCACCAGGACTACTGCTCACAGGGTGCCCTGCTGGTCCCTGTTTGACCGCGTCAGCAGAGTGCGCCAAAGGGGCTGAAAGCCAGCGTTGCTCTCCCGCAGGGCGGGCCTGTCTGCGCCCATTCGAGCCAGGAAGAGCCTGGTCCCTTTCATCTTTCGTTTGCCTTGGAGCACAACCCACAAGGTAATGTCTGTTTCAATCTAGTGACTGATATAAGTTCCTTGGTTGCCATCTATATTTGATTCGAAATGCTACCTTGCGCTTGTGCCACAGCGCTCTTTGACTTTTATTCTTAGTACATTGTGTGATAAAAAAAAACTATAAGGTCTAACCAAACCAAAAATGGGTAAAAGGAAAGCAATGGAGGGAGCTGGGGGATGTAATGTGATGCCAATAGAACAAAGGAAGAAAAAGAGACAGAGGAAACTCCTAATAAATGCTGGTGCTAACTGTGTGATGAATAGGATAGACAACTTAATACGAGAATGTGAAAAAATCCTAGTTAATGAGCCTAGTACTCCTGTCAATAAACACCCCCATTAAGAGCCCTGTAGTCCCCCCCCCCAAAAAAGCGGTATTTCCATCAATTTTTAATACATAAAATCGGGGGAAAAAAGGGAGGCTTTGAGTCTGTCCCAGCCTGAAGCGAATCCCCCTGAGCATGAGTCTTTGATCGCCCAAGAAGAGAGTAGGCTGCCAAATCAGGTGGGCTTTATTGCCCAAAGTTCCAACAGATTTGCCTCCCTTGATACGATAAGTGTACACTCTCACTCGATATTAACACCTTTATTGCCTGATACACCCGAGAAGGTGCAAAGTTTCACATGTAATAAATATATTGGGGACCCAGTAGCAGTTATAAAGGCACTTAGAGGGGAGATCGAACAGATGAAAAGCATGTTCACCGAGCTCTGTGTAACAGTCAACTCTACACTTAACCTTAAAACAAATATAAGTCAAGTAGGATTGGTCCCCCATGCAGCTCAGGAAAGCACACGCAGCCAAGTGGGCCCAAGCACAAACATTACAGACGCTGCGAGGTTTATGTCCGAATCACTCAGGGGGAAAGGAGGCTCACTACAGCACATACTTAATAGACACGTTTATACCAAAGACAGTGCAGATAGATCCTATCTCCTAGTAAACAAACAAGTACCACTGGGCATACACAATAGAACTCATACTCTGTCAGTTCCTCTAACAAACTCAGGCCTTAGAAATTGTGAGAACCAAAACACACCTATAAATATAGTTTTCATAGTTAATGTCCCCAAACTCACTGAGACTAGAAGCCCTGAAAATGGCGAATCACTGATTAATAAATCAATCCACTAGATTCGTCATGTACGAGGGTGTCGTTCCATCATTAGGGAGGACATAACTAAAGCAAGAAGATGTATAATCCCCAATACGACATTAGATAGTATTGAAATAACACTGGCAGATGCTAGTCTGGCTGAAAACCTGGTAGCATTAGAGTATAGAACGTCCCCCCCTGATTCGTCCCGTATACAATGAAGGCGCCGTCCCATTCTAACTGCAAGTGTAAGTGGTGGGGTAAAGGAACATGCTGTAGGAATTGAAGGTCCTAGGTCAAACTTGGACGCTAATGATTGACCCTATCAGAATCCACCTGAAGAAGGGGAGAGGAGTCGCAAATCCTTCTGTCGCAGCACCCCTTCTCTGACCAACCAAGGGCTACCTTTAGCGCCTCCCTTTCTTATTCCACAAGAAAATGTTACACATAAGGAAACCTCAAGGCTCACTTCCGTTGATCAAACCCACTTAAACATCCTCTCCTGGAACATAGCTGGGTTAAAGAAAAATATGACAGTTCCCTTGTGGAAAAAGTTTGTTGAAACTCATGGTATATGTTTATTCCAGAAGACCTGGAGTGTAACTGCACTGTATAAATCCGGCTACAGTACATTCCATATCCCGGCAGTGTCTACGGGAAAGGGCAGGCCTTCCGGAGGACTAACAGCTTGGATCAGATTAGATCTGGGCTGCTCAGCCCTCCTACATGACACCGGAAGGTCCGACATTATGTGGCTTACAAGGAGATCTATTGGAGCTCTTTAATGTCTATATAAGAGGGACAGTATATGGCAAGTCCTCGACCATCTTAACACAGCTAGAAAATAAAATAAATAAGTGCCCCCCGTCTGCGAAAATCATTGTGGCCAGCGAGTTTAACTGCACATTCGAGCCACTTAGCATTGAAGATCTACTGCATTTTACCACCAGTAAAAAGATGGTCTGAGATTGTAATCCAAGTTAGTGCTATAATACTAGAATATGGCATAAAAGCAACAAATGGCAGAACCCTATCCGACATCAGGGGGAAAAATACTTACAATAAAATTGCATGCCCTAACTGCAATGATTATATCTTGGTCGACTTGTGCCTCTGGGCCGATGTCATTGACATGGAAGTGGGCCTACCTATTCACAGTGACCACAACACTCTAATGTTAAAATTAAAGAATAAATGGGCCCCTCACAACAAAAAATATAATACCATTGGGAATTACCTCATCTCCACAAAGGAGTTAATTCTCTCTAATTGTGGTAGGCGTCGAAGATGGCCCAAGGTCGCAGAAGAGGACCAAAAACTATATTACTGTCAAAGACAGCCGAACTCGAGGCAGCTTCAGATAACGTCCTTGCATGTGGCTTTGAAAAATATAAGCACGCAATTGGCCAAAGGCGGGTGCATGTCCAACATTTTATGTAAATGTTCACTCCCACAGCATCCATCTGTCAGGAGCAAGCAGCGGCACGCAGGGTAGCATCTGAATTCCTCGTCATTGGGCATTAAACTTAGAACGGTCGAGTTCACTTTCGCAACGTGGCTTGTCTTGCATTGCTTCAAAAGCAGAACCAACCCCCAACAAAGCATCGAGCAGCGCTCATGACGCATCTTCATTTATTTATTATCAGGAACCACATGTTTTTTTATACACAGCATTGAGCAGTGCTTGCTGTGCGCCTTTATTTATTGACTGCGGTCATGGATGTGTGCCTGCAACAAATGCCTCCCAGTTCGCTTTGTGTGCTCTCCATTGTAAGCCACTATCATGATGTTTATTAAAAGCATGGTGGCTGCACGCGCTACCAGCACCTGGATGGTGCTCAATCCTCCACAAACACAGGACAAGCTCTGTCGGAGCTCCAGTATCATTGTTTTTAACTGCTCTTTGGCTCAAAAGCAGACCCCTCCTACCTAATACACAACATCGAGCAGCGCTATTGTGCACCGTTATTTTATTAATGACGCCTGTATGTTACTTTTTTTCATGACTTGCCTCCAAATCACACCTCTCCCACCTCCAACAGAGCATGGGCACGCACAGCTGTATTTTCACTTTGAATTTGACTGCTTGCAATGTTTTTGTTGGATTTGCTCTATAGCAGACCCTTCCCATCTCCCGACAGAGCATGACAGCGTGCCTTTAATCACTTATGAACAGCCCACTTTTACTTTACATGTATATGTAAATAGCTCAACTTGTTTTAGACGGGGGCATGGGGAGAAAAGTGATTTGCTCAGAATCAAAGGTTGTTGAGCCAACGAGGAGTTGTCTGCTTTGGCCGTTATGCCACACCTTCTCCTTTGTCATATCGACTTTAAATAAAGAAAAAAAACTTGTACGGTTATTAAAAGATGTTAAGAGTGTGTGGGCATGCCAGTGAGGGATAATGTACTGCATTGATAAACACTTATAAAGTCCAAAAAGGCTAGACCTGATGGCTATGCCAGTGCTTGTTTTAAAATGGTGTAATTGGCGGGCCTGCTCTACCAATTGCAGAACCATCCATATAAGATCCTCCCTATGTGGTTTTGCCAGGTGAAGGCAGCGTTTGGTCAATTTCTGTTGACAGGAGGGGCCTCCAGAGTGGCGCTGAGAACTTGATGTCAATCGACGTATTCGGGGCTGGCCATGTCGGATGTGCAATCGTACTATATGGCATTGCATCTTTTGGTGCCAAATGAATGGTGGTATGGGGACAGGAAGGGCACCGCTCATGCAGTGGAGCGAAGGTGTATACAAGAGTCACCCTACATAGCATACTGTATTTGGCGCCTCTACGCAATTCTTTAGCGCCGGCCACTCGGGTGGTATTCTAGGTGTGGAAACAGTCTCTCCGCAGGATGGGGTGGTGGAATAAATTTACTGGGGAAACCCCACTGTGCCACAAAGGTCATTTGCCGCAGCTAGCTGCATTATCCGGACATGGAGGGTGGGATAATATAGGAGTCTACACATTAGGAGACGTATTGCGAAGCTTGGTTCTGAAATCATTCCAAAATCTTCAACAAGAGTACCAGATGGCAAAAAGTACACTTTATAAATCACTTCAATTTTAGCATTGCGATTTATCCTAGTATGTCAGGGTTAGAGGCTATTCACAAATTCAGTCTGATTGAAGCCAAGGTCTTCATGGGCCATTTGCAGAACCATAACATCTCGAAGATCTATCAGTCACTGGTGACGAATAGCTTCATTACATTGGATAAACTTAGAAAAGCATGAGCTGTTGATCTTCGATAAATAGACGGAGATGATTGGATGGAAAGACTGTCCTTCCCTAGGGGAGCAGTGATAGCAATACCGTTGCGTATTAATCTATTTAAATACCTCCTTGTGGGTGTAGTATACCAGGATCTGGCTATGGAGGGCAGGCCTAGAGTCATCCCCTATATGCCGGTGGTGTGGTCGGGAGGAGGGGGTCCCTAATGCAGAAAATTTGGCCGTTTACAGTGCTCTCAAAAGTTTAGAGACTGGTTATGGCCAGTTTTGCAGAAGTGTTGGGGTGGGAGCTCCCCTCTTCAACAAGATTGGCAATTTTACATATCACGGAAGGCATAGGAGGTAAAGTATAGAAGAGGCACCTGTTATTGTTGGGGCTGACATTGGGTAAAAGGAATGTAGTAAGACTGTGGAAGGCAACAGCCCCATGTTCCCTCTCGTCATGGAAAAATGGGCTGGACTTTTTGCATGGGGTTAGATATCCCAATATTCAAGGGCAGGGGTTGCCCACAAAAGCACCCCAAAATCTGGAAAAGATGGGCAAACAGCCGAGGACTAAATTTGGACCCGGTGCCACCAGTGGATGCATATGTATCAATGTTGTTATACGGGCCTCTTAGTTAAGGGACCAGCTATATGGTGATGGAATCTATTTGTTGGGGTGGACGATGTGGTGGGAAATGAAATGCAGTAGTGGTTCAATGCGTTTATGTTATATTCCAATTCAATTCAATTAAAATAATCTTTTTTGGATACTTAATATCAATAAATACACAGGTCACGTTAAAAACTTTTTCGATAAAAAAATCAATAAATGACAATAAATAACAAGGACTTGTATATATAGCATAAACGGAATTATATAAATTCATATTATAAAAGAGCGGCAAATATATAAGACGACCACTCCTTAAAATTGGTCAGTTTTTCTTGACTATAGCAGCATAGAGAAATAAGTGCAAAAATGCGGGCAATCAGAAACAGACAACTAACAGCCCTGCGTAATATGTTAAAATACAGTAAGAAAATAGCAGCATGAATATATTATATTAAAGTGCATACAGGTATTAGCTATATTTGATAAACCATATTATGCAGGGCACAGATTTCTACAAGATGCCACATAACATTAGAAATTATGGTTCAAAACATGTAACAGCTAAATGTAATCATGTGAAATATGATGTTTTTAAGGAGTGCTCATTGACACGTGTGAGCGAAGTGCCACCTTCAGAAAAAAAAAATATTCTAAAGGTTGAGACTACACTCTTAACGTTAAGGATTTATAGGTACTTTCAGCAAAATAGATGGCTCATTTACAGATCATAGGGTCAGTGAGTGCTTTTTGACCAGGTTCCAAACCACACCTAGGGAAAATTGTTTTAAATTTTTTTTAATTTGTTTTCTAAATTCAACAAATGAAAGCTGTGCCTTTGTAAATCACTCCCTAGCAGTGTATGGGAGAACTATCGCCTCCTTAGTCATAGTGCATGTCAGGCATTAATGGCATGCAGTGTGGCATGTGGAACGGGGGGGGCAGGTTTGCTATGAAAGAAATCACTTATTTAGTGGGATGGGAATTTGGGGATGATTGTGTAAAAATAAGAGATGCATGGGGCTAGTGGCAGACTAAAAAGGAAGGGCTATTTGTATTTAAAGCATATAAATTGAGAGAGGATTTGTGGCATCTAAACAAAACACCATAGAAATAGAGAAGGGACTGACATCATTTTCGAATGACAATTAAGCTTTTGGCTGGTGATTTATCCAGCAACACAGATGGCTCACTGGCAGTTCACAGCAGCTGTGAGTGCTTTTAGACCAGGGTTCAATCCCCAGCTGGGGAAAATTGTTTTTTTTTATTTTTTATTTTTATTTATTTCCTAAATTCCACAAATGAAAGCTGTGGCTTTGTAAATGACCCCCTAGCAGTATCTGGGAGAACTATGGCCTCCTTAGTCACAGTGAATTTCCAGCATCTAAACAAAACACCATAGAAATAGAGAAGGGACTGACATCATTTTCGAATGACAATTAAGCTTTTGGCTGGGGATTGTTCCAGCAACACAGATGACTCACTGGCAGTTCACAGCAGCTGTGAGTGCTTTTAGACTAGGGTTCAATCCCCAGCTGGGGAAAATCGTTTTTTTTTATTTTAATTTTTATTTATTTCCTAAATTCCACAAATGAAAGCTGTGGCTTTGTAAATGACCCCCTAGCAGTATCTGGGAGAACTATGGCCTCCTTAGTCATAGTGCATTTCCAGCATCTAAACAAAACACCATAGAAATAGAGAAGGGAATGACATCATTTTTTCATGACAATTAGGCTATTGGCTGGGGAAAATTCCTATAAAATCGATGGCTCACTGGCAGTTCACAGCAGCTGTCAGTGCTTTTAGACCAGGGTTCAATCCCCAGCTGGGGAAAATCGTTTTTTATTTATTTTTTACATTTATTTTCTAAATTCCACAAATGAAAGATTACCTTTTGTAAATCACCCCTAGCAGTGTCTGTGAGATTTGTGTCCTTTTAAGTCAAGCCAGTGCATGTCAGAGATTTGTGACATGCACTGGCACGTGGAAGGGGGGGCAGGTTTGCTATGAAATAAATCCCTTAATTTGTGGAATGAGACATTGGGAATGGTTGTGTAAGAAAGCTAAATGCATAGGCCAAGTGCCAGAATGGGTGGAAGGAAGGGCTCTTTGTTTATAAATAACAAAAATCAAGTGTAAATTTGTGCCATGCTCTAATACAACCAGCATGGAAAGAGAAAAGGGACATGACCCTTTTTGTAAGACACAAAGGCTTTGGGCTGAGATAATGTATGCAAAACAGATGGTACAGGGGCAGTTCACAGCAGTGGTCAGTGATTTTAGACCAGGGTTCAATCCCCAGCTGGGGAAATCGTTTTTTATTTATTTTTTACATTTATTTTCTAAATTCCACAAATGAAAGATTACCTTTTGTAAATCACCCCTAGCAGTGTCTGTGAGATTTGTGTCCTTTTAAGTCAAGCCAGTGCATGTCAGAGATTTGTGACATGCACTGGCACGTGGAAGAGGGGGGGCAGGTTTGCTATGAAATAAATCCCTTAATTTGTGGAATGAGACTTTGGGAATGGTTGTGTAAGAAAGCTAAATGCATGGGCCAAGTGCCAGAATGGGAGGAAGGAAGGGCTCTTTGTTTATAAATAACGAAAATCAAGTGTAAATTTGTGCCATGCTCTAAGACAACCAGCATGGAAAGAGAAAAGGGACATCCCCCTTTGTGAAAGACACAAAGGCTTTGGGCTGAGACAAACTATGCAGAACAGTTGGTACAGGGGCAGTTCACAGCCTCCATGAGTGCTTTTAGACCAGGGTTCAATCCCCAGCTGGGGAAAATCGATTTTTAAATTAGGTTTTTCTTTTATTTAATCCAGATGGAAGATATATCTTAAAAATATTCCACTAGCACTTAAGGGGGTTTATAACATGACTATACCTCAAACAACATAAACACAAAATGTGGCATACTGTGGCATATGTCATGGCATATGCCACATGCCAGACTTGGGCTCCAACCCCTTCTCCGCACTTTGCCGCGTCTGGAGATTGGAGGGGATTTGCTCGCATATGGAATTGCGGAAGTCGTCTGCTCCTGCTCACGGACCCACTCCTCGCTAAGCAGGCCGCCGTGCTCAGCCGAGCATTGTTGTGAATCCGGAGGATTATTTGAGGCGGCCCCCTATTGCAGCCGGAAGAGAGCTCACACGCCGAGAGACTGCTACCGGTAACGGTGCGGTCGGAGGATCAGCTGGAAGCGGCTATGCGGTCTCTGCAAGCGGTGAGTGTATCTGAGGCATCAGGCATAGGTGGGGAGGACTTCTTAGGCGACGCGTGGGTAATAAAGGTCAACTCGGTGCCCCCCAGCGTAAATGGCAATAAAACAATTATTCACGATGTCGGCGGATGCAGTTCGCATGAGGGAAATGGCTGCAGAAGACTTATTTAATAACTTACCCAAAGTTCCAGCTAAGGAAAAAGGCCCGGATGCGGCAGCTGGCAGCAAGGAGGGCGACATGAGAGTCCTGCTTAAACGACTAGAAAAATGCATGAGAAGTGAAGTCACCAAATGGTGGGAGCACAAATCTTTAACCAAATACATAGAAGCTGGGAGAATTCCGAGAGGCCTGAGAATTTTACTTGTCCCCAGTTATGAGGATCCGAATCCAAATATGTTAAAGGAATGGGGGGAGAGTAATCTGTATGCGTCCATGAACCTAGTAAAAATATTAGTAAAGTATGCTGAAATAGACCAACAGAAGCTGGTGACAGAAATTTACAAGTTAAATGAGCTACTGAAAATACTAGAGCCCAATGATTATATTGAAAAAACAAGAAAAGAGATCCATGATCGTCTCAACAAACAAGAAGAGAAAATCAAAAAGCGTAAGCAATTCAAATTCTCAAGAGACAAAGCCGATTATGAGCAAGAACGTATTTTCACGTTTTCTAGTAAATATGAGCTAGAAAAGAAAGTTAAACAAAGCGGAAAACCTTTGAATGAAATGATGAATAGTAGGCAGCAACAAAGGAATGCTGAAAATGGCGACGCATCGGCATCAGATGGAGGGTCGTTAACAAATGAATCAGCATCCGATTATGAGATTGTTAGCAGCAAAGATGGAGGTGAAGAAACAAGAAAACTAGAGCTGGCAGAAGAAATTCATTTTTTAACCTCAGACCGCAGGCAGACATTGCGACCTTGGAATCCGAGGAAAGTAGGAAATCAAGAAGAACAATCAAAAGGAGAGAGCGGCGCAAGAGGAGGATATGTAAAACCAAAAAGAAATCAATGGCGCAAAAAATAACGGATAACACAATAATTAATCTCTCTCCTACAATTCTTTCTGAGGCTGAAAAACAACTGCTTGCACTGGGTCTTTCATTCTGCCCGGTAACGGACTTTAACTATGTCACCACCAGAATAGACAGCTTTTGCTTCATACAAAAACTGAAACTTAAAAAGTTCTTTACAATTAAAGCGGGTACTAAGGAGAAATCGCTTTCAGCTACAGTTGCCAGCAACACACGTAGTGGTTTCCAATCATCTGACATTCAAACTTTACGCACAGTATACGAACTAGGTAGAACTGAAACTACAAGTGGTCATGACCACACTCAATATCAAGGAACACAATATTTTCTCTTAGACATCCACATCAAACAAAAAGGAGCAGGTTTGAGCCCATTCAAAGCAAAATCAACGTTTCTTCCTAACATGCCTAAAGATGCCATCGACATCTTTCACGAAGTAATCACAGAAAAAATGAAGAAATTGTATTATCAGGTCAAGCATAAAAAACGAGCCAGAACGGATCACGAAAAACAGTATAACAGCTTGATACAGAAGTTGAGCAAGAATCAAGAAATTGTGATCTCTAAATCAGCTAAAGGTGAAAACATTGTCATCTGGCCAAGACAATATTACATTACTGAAGCATTCAGGCACCTTCATGATTCAACATGTTACGAGAAGGTGGATTATCTCTGTTACACCCAGGCTAAAGACATTTTGAACAATCTATTGTCCAAGTGGAAAAGAGAGGGGATGATATCCAATGAAGAATTCAAATTTTTACAAATTGAATTTCCAATAGTGCCCAGGATATATTTCATCCCAAAGGTCCATAAAAACTGCACCCAAATACCGGGCAGGCCTATAATATTGGCTATTGGAAGTATGGGCGAACACATCACCGAATACGTGGATTAAACTTTACCCACATATGTTCAGGACACCGGTGATTTCCTAACTAAAGTCAATAATATTGCTTTGGGGGAAGATCTCATGTTCGTCACCTTGGACATAGAATCACTGTATACCAGCATTGAACATGAAGCTGGTATCAATGTTGTTGAATTCTTTTTAAACACCAGACAGGCTGAGTGTTATGGTCATAATAAGATGCTGATCCAAGCAATTACATGGTGTTTGAACAACATTTTTTTTTGTTTTTAAAGAGGAGATGTATCTCCAAAAAAGAGGTGTAGCGATAGGGGCCTGCTTCTCCCCAGCTATGCGTGTTTACATGTAGGCTGGTGAGAGGAGCAGGTCCTCAAACAGGTGCATGCGCAGATGTACAATAGCTATGTACTTTACTGGCTAAGGTACATAGATGACATTTTTATAGTGTGGAGGGGTGAAGCAGAGAGTGCTATTGAGTTTATCTCCGCAATTAACAACAATTCAGTCAATTTGAAATTTACTTCTCATATGGACAAAAGTTGCATTGAGTTTTTGGACGTGAAGGTGTTTATAAAAGGTGGAAAAATAGCTACAACCCTTTAGAGAAAAGCCACTGCTGGTAATTCTATTTTGCATGCCAGCAGTGCACATCCCAAGCACCTTATAAGCAATATCCCTTTTTGTGAATTACTTAGGTTCAAAAGAATCTGTAGGGATCAAAGTGAATTTGAGATCTGTGCGCATGAAGCACTTAACAGATTTCAGGAAAGGGGATATGATGAGAAATGTGTTCAAACAGCTTTAAATAAGGTTAACATCAGATCCAGAGAAACTGTCTTGCCTAATGAAGAGACTATCAAAGATGTAGATATTATGGCAGATGATACGCCCAGACTATTAACTACATTTAGCAGGCAAGAAAGGAAAATTAGGTCTATCATTAAACAAAATTGGCCGATAGTTTTGACTGATGGGGTACTTGCCCCAAGACTCCCCCAAGTACCCATGATCACATTTAGAAAAGGCCCGTCTATGAGATCACAAGTGGTAAAATACAGTCCCGAAAACATTAGCAATAACATGTGGTTGTCTAGTAGAAAGGGGTTCTATAAATGCAGCTCTTGCAGAGCATGAAAGTTTGGCATCAATACTACCCACTATAGAACGCCCTTTAGTCCAACAGAGGTTGCCATTGATGGGAATTTCAATTGCAGAACAGACTTTGCGGTCTATGTTCTGACGTGCACCTGCGACCTAAGATATGTGGGCAGCACAAAGCTGCAGGTGCACGTCAGAATTCTCCAACATTTACGTGCAATTGTTAATAGCGACCCCCGATATCCTGTTGCAAGACACTTCAAAAGTGAGCATAATAACGAGTTGAAGTGCCTCCGATACTTTGGGATAAAGGCAGTTCCCAAACAGAAGAAAGGAGGCGACCGAGAAAAGAAACTCCGCCAGTTGGAATCTAGAAAGATCAGTGACCCTTGTCTCGGGACACCCGCGGGACTCTCCTACTACGCGGCTGAAGCCCACGGTGCCGCTCCCGCTCGCCGCCTCTCCCGCTCCCCGATACCGCAGCTTCTCCTGCTTCTCCTGCTCTCGGCTCTCGGCTACAAGCACTGCTCTGAACTGAACTGGAATCTAGGACCATATGTGAACAAGATAGTAAGATTCCGAATGGATTAAATAATACAGAGGACGTACATTACTGCTTATAAATAGATACAATGACCATTTATTGATTGCCGTAGTGAAGGTTGTAGATAATTGGCCTATGGCTTTCTTGGAATAACTATGATGAATTCTGTATATATTGAGTAATTTTTGGATAAGAAATTTTTGAATGTATTCTCCCAAGCTACTTTTTGTTTTTTATTTCTCAGGTTTTTCTAAGCAAATTAGGGGTAGAGTTTGCACGTTTCCCGGTGTATCTTTCTTGGGTTTTAATCTAACACATTATTTTTTTATATATATTTTTTTTTTAAATATCGGTGTTTCTTTTAACAAAAAGTAGGAGAAAATATGAAAAAATAAGTAAAAAGGGTATGTTTGTCATGTGCACTTTTTTTGAGAATTGAATTTCTGGCTGGAAATATATTCCTTTCTCGTATTTTTAGTACACGCACTGTCACTTTCCAAGCACTATGGTCATTGATATTAGATATCATGACGACGTATGTTGCACTGCTAACAATATCAAAATTAGCATAGGTCGTGCTTACTAGCTAAAATTTGCACTGGAGGTTTAGAACACTAAGGATTAAGATTTGCATTTTTTGCACATTCTAATAGTTTACAAATAGGCGTTATCTTGCACATATAAATAGATTAGTTGAATGTGGTACCATTTCAACCATCATATGGATTATAAGAATCCGATGTTTTGCACATGTAAATATGGATTTGATCTTTGATTAATGATACAGGATTTATCCTGAGAATACTGTGTAAAATTTACACTGTAAATATTATCAATCAAACTTTTCATCCATTTACAATGAGTGATTTTAGCAATATTTATGAAATTAGATTATTGTTTTATCTTTATTTATTGCAATTTTTGTAAGACTCAAATATCTATATATTTATATATTTATAATAGGGCATGTGCAATATTTATCTTAGTCTATCCTTGTGAACCCCTGTATATATATATATTTATGTATTGTTCTATATGCATTTATGCGGTAATTTGGGTGTAACTTCGAAAATATGAGAAAACAGACTATGAGACTGTGCATCCAAAAAGCCTTGGAAAAGTGTTTCTTCTCTGTCTATGCACCATGTGGTATTGATAAGAAAAGTATTTAAAAACCAAGGCGAAAAACATTCCGATGTATGTGATCAAGGACTAGAGCAGTCCGAAATGCGTCATATCGTGATTAAAAAGAATTAATATCCTGCATTCATTTCGTGGTCTGTGTCCTCTCACTTTGCCGCGTCTGGAGATTGGATTTGCTCGTGTATATATATATATATATATATATATATATATATATATATATATATATATATATATTAACGCAATGGTGGTTTAAACTGGAGCGCTCAACAGCGGGTGCATGCGGGGGATCAACCACAGGTCCGGTAATCTTTTTAACGCAAAAAATGAAGCGCCGCACTCAGGAATCGTAGATAACTGATTTATTCAGCAAACTCCCACAATCAGTCTGTCACACTGACACGTTTCGGGCACATGCCCTTTCTCACGGTGGGTGGCACTACCTTTGCCTCTGTTTTTAAGGGCTATCCGATTCAAATACCGTCCCGTGGAATTCTGGGATCAGTAGTTCCTATACATGTATTTTCACACAGTGACACCTTACGTGACAGAAATCAACATGATTGTTTAGCATGATTAGGACACATTATTATCAAACTACTGCACTTTCATCACCTTTACATTTTGGTTCTAATTGTAGGTATTGTACCAATTTATATTAGTTATGAAATGTGGAACATTGGTGCAGCGGTTTGCGAGCCGATTAGCTGTGTCACTTCCTTTGACATTTAAAAAATAATAACTTTTAGGTATAGTACCTGTACAATTATCAAACCATATTCGTTACACATTTATATCATCGACCTTGTGTCAATCCATTAGCCCAACAGTAGTTTGTGTATGTGCTGGTAGTAATATTTGTATTCCCAGACAAAAGGGAAAGCAGTGATTTCCATGCTCCTTGTTTCAAGTTCTTAGTTATAAATGTACAAAAAGTTCCTCATCAAGGTTCATCCCTTTCGGGGTCTTTGTTTTCATGAGAATAATGTACTTAGATTCTAGCTGGCGTAATTTCAGTTTTCGATCACCCAGTCTCTCATTGGATTCCATATTGTCTATTCCAAAAAAGCACATTTTCTTCCAGTCTCCTCCTTGGCATTCGAGCATATGTTTTGCTGTGGCGTATGTCAGATCTCTATTCTTGACCGCTCTTATGTGCTCGAGCATTCTTTTCTTTAAGGCACATATTGTACTCCCTATGTACATTTGGCCACAATCACATTGAATTATGTATACTACATATTGAGTAGTACAGGTTATTTTTGTCTTTATTACCACCAGTCGTCCTTCTGGATCTCTGAAGGATTTAACATTTTTACCAATTTTGCAGGCTTTGCACCGTCCGCATTTGTTGAATCCATTTTGTTGTTCCTCAAGCCAATTGGTGGATTTATTACTCAAGCTTTCAAAGTGGCTTCTCACGAGCATGTCTTTTAAAGATGGTACTCTTCTAAATGATAGTTTTGGTTCATTTCCTAGAGCTTTCTTTAAGTCTGCATCCTGATGTAGTAGTGGCCAGTTTTTTTGTACACATCCTCGTATTTTGTGTGCCTCTTTGCTATAGTTTAAGATCAGTCTTAGTGTTTCAACTTGGTTTGTATTTATCGCTTGAGGTTTTTGTATTAGGATTTCTTTTTTTTTTTATATTTTTTTTCTCTTTTAAGGGTAAAGGGCACAACACATCATAAATTAAACTTTACAACTTTTACAATAAAGTGAAAAAAGAAAAGAAACAGAAAACACAATTAAGAATGCATCAATAATCAGTAAAAAGAAGACAAAGCAAACACAAAAAGAGAAAAAAAACAGGAAAAAAAAAACGAGTAAGAGAGCATATTAGGCATCATTATTCTCATTCTTCCACCTAGTTATTGGTTCCCAGATTTCCGCTCCCAATTTCCTTCCCTTTTTCCCCTTTTTCGCATAAATCGCTTTTTCCAGGTTATATATCCTAAGTATTCTGGCTAGCCACTGTTGATATGTTGGCGGTAATAAATCAAGCCACGCTGAGGCAATACATAATCTTAATACAGCCATTGCGACAAAAATAAAATACACCCCTTCCCTCTGGGTTCCATCCACGTTCACACCTAACAGTATTATTGTGGGTGTCAGATTAACAAATATTCCTAACGAGTTTTGAAGAAAAGCCTCAATCCCTTTCAATATAGGAGCTAGTATTATATCCGCCTGCATGCATTATATCCGCCTGCAAACTTCCGCATCTTGGGCAGCTAATACCCGTTACTCCCCCCCATTGCGCAATTTTTGCCGGAGTGTAGTATAGCCGATATAATGTTTTATAATGTTGCGCCTGGAGGGTTGCGGAGCAAAGAACATTCTGACCCAACTCTAATGACAGCTTAAAACATTCTCTTTCTGTCCCCAGTTTCTCTGCCCAACTCCCACTCCATTTTTCTAAATCATCCTCTCTTGTTTCTGTTAACTCATAATAAAGCCTCTTAATAGTGCAATTTACTCCCTCCTGTACCACCTCAATTATGGCATTTTTTTCAAATCCCGCAGACCCCCCCGTTTTATTTATTAAAAAACTCCTAACTTGCAGGTACTTGAAAAAGTGCCTTGTATCCACTCCATATTTTACCTGGATCTCGGAAAACTGTAATAGGCCCTGTGGCCCCATAAGATCGCCAATCTTCGTGATTCCCTTTCTCACCCATATATTAAAGACTGTGTCTGAAAAAATGTCTTGAGGAAAGACTGGGTTGTTCGCCATTCTTGTATATCTGTTATTATTTCCTAAACCATATCTCTTACTAAATGCCTTCCAAATGTTATATGCTGCCATAATTGTCTTAAAACGGGTTCTTTTATAGTAGCTTGAATCTAGATGTCTAAGCAGGACATTTTTAGCCTCTTCACCCAACAACAGACCATATATTGGCAATGTTCCTAGTTCATCCTCCCCTTCTGCCTCCGCTCCACCTAACAGTCCCACCATATATTGTAAAGCAGTGGCCCAATAATAAAATTTAAAATCTGGTAGTGCCCACCCCCCTCGTTCTCTCGGGAGTGCCATAAACCTTAATGCTCTCCTAGTCTTTCCTTTGGACCAGATAAATCTATTAATCATTGCTTCGATGTTCTTGAACCAGTTATTGCTAAAAAACAGCGGGATTGCCCTAAAGATATACAAAAATTTTGGTAATATCATCATTTTGATATTATTAGTTCGGCCAACTATCGATAAGTGCAGATTATGAAGCCTATCCAAATCCCTTCTAACTTTAGCTATGATGGGTATTATATTTAGTTCCACTACTTTCTCCAACTCTGAGGTAATTATAAGACCAAGATAAGTACCTGTCTGAACCACCCGTCGATCCTGGCATACTGTACTTTTATTCATCACGATCTTTGTTTTAGTGGTGTTTACAGAATAGCCAGATACTTTACCAAAATGTTTAGCTTCCAATTCCACATATATGATAGCCTCCGTGGGGTTTGATGTAAGAACTGCCACATCATCGGCATATGCCAGTATCTTAGACTCCCTCCCATGCATTATTATTGGCACAATATTGATATTCATAGCTATCCTGCGTATCAAAGGATCCAGATACATAGCAAACAGGAGGGGGGAGCACGGGCATCCCTGCCTTGTTCCCCTCTTAATTTGAACTGGCCTAGTTACACCTGCGTTTACCCTAACAGATGCTACCGGGTCCCTGTATAATGCTCTTATCGCTTGAACAAAATTTCCACCGAACCCTGCCCTAGTTAAAACACACCATAGATAGCCCCAGGAGACCAGATCAAATGCTTTCTCAGCATCTAAAAACATTGCCGCCATCGGGTCCCCTGTGACCTCCATGGTGTCAAAGAAAGTAATGAGCTTCCGAGTGTGATGTGTAGTTCCCCGCCCTGGTATAAAACCATGCTGATTACTGGTAACTAATGTGCCTATAACACTTGCGAATCTTATTGCAAGTGCCTTTGAATATATCTTAGTGTCAGCATTCATCAAGGTTATAGGCCTATAGGACCCGGGTTCATTAGGTGGCTTCCCCTTTTTTAGTATGATGACAATTTCTGCGCCGGACCAAGAGCCTGGCACCGATGCCCCAGCCTGTGCTTGTTGCATTATATCTACCGCATCCTTCCCCAACACGTTCCAGAATATCTTAAAAAATTCTAACGGTATTTGATCTGGCCCCGCTGCCTTTCCGGATGGGAGGCTCATTAGTGCAATCTTTATTTCTTCTGAGTTTAAAGGGGTGTCCAATCTCTGCCGTTCTTGGTTTTCTAGCTTCATCATTGGAATACCCTGTAGATACTCCCCTATCTCCCCTGGATCCTTTTCTTGCTGCTCGTCGTATAGTTCTGTATAAAATTGTCTAAAGACATCCCTTACCCCCTGTGTCTCCGTAACTAAGTTACCTAGATTGTCTTTGATCTCCATTACCTCTCCTACAGCGGCCTTTTGCCTTGCCCGTACCGCTAAAGTTCTCGTGACATTTTTCTCTGTTTACCATATATATTTTCGCCGCTCTAATTGCAATATCCACTTCTGCTTCCATTCTTAACTTTGCCAATTTATTAAGTGCCTGCTCAACTGGTCTACCGTCGATGGCACATTCACTCAGTTCCCCTTCTGCTTGAAGTATCGCTCTTTTTAATACCATGTTTCTCTCCTGTTCTTGCTTACGTTTATTTGCATTATAACTCAGAGTCTTCCCCCGCACCCCCGCCTTAAAGCCGTCCCAGACCATACCTGCTGATGCACTACCCCTATTTATAGCAAGAAATCCCTCAATCCACTGCGTCATATGTTGAATATAGTTGTCATCTTCCAAGAGACTTCTCTGAAAAGTCCATGCCCTCATCCCACCATTATTTACTGACAAAGATAGACTTAAAACTAAGGGGTTATGGTCAGATAATAAGCGCGGTAGTCTCTCAATCTGAAATGTAGGTAAGCAAGTACTGGAGACCAAAAAGTAATCGAGTCTTACACTCAACCTATGGGGCGCTGAGTAATATGTAAATCCCTTTTCTTCTGGCTTTAAACTATCCCAAGCATCTATTAAAGCATTATTTCTTGCCAGAGAGCGAACCGCTTGAAAAACCCTCCTTTTTCTCCCTTGGTAAACAATACGAGACCCTGCCCCCAACCCAAGCCCCCCGACTCCATTAATATTAAAATCACCAGCCAGGATAATACGAGGGTTTTTGTATTAGGATTTCTGATCTAGTTTTCTGCTTGATTTTTTTCCATATTCTTATGCGGATCTCTCTTTCTGTATCCCCTTGCTTCCAATCTGGATGCACATTTGGCTATCTGCGTGTTGGCTTCTTCCTCCTTGGAGCAGTTTCTCTTCATTCTTACAAATTCTCCAAATGGAATGTTGTTTATTACAGATTTGGGATGAAAGCTTCTAGCATGTAGGATGCTGTTTGTTGCCGTAACAAAAAAACTGAAAATGTCACAAAAAAGGAGCACGAAGCCATACAAGCACTGGCTAAAAATGTGGCTATAATAATTAAGCCGGCGGTTAAGGGTGGAAACATCGTTATCCAAAACACCCAAGACTACATAAAAGAAGTGCACCGTCAGCTAGAGGGTGAGATCAAGTATGAAAAACTAACGTCCAATCCAATCAACACTATGCAAAAAGAACTGAGAAATATGTTGGACGAGTGGCATGACCAAAAGCTGTTGGATAAAGAGGAAATAAAATATATTTGGAAAGAAAATCCATCTATGCCAACAATATACTTCTTGCCAAAGGTGCACAAGACTTTAATTGATCCGCCTGGCAGGCCGATAGTATCTTCACGTGATTCAATCTATGAAAACATCTCACTTTATGTGGATCAATATCTAGCTCCAATGGTCAAAAATCTAGCCTCATATGTCCAAGATACTGGGGATTTTTTGCGTATACTATCAGGCATTACTTGGAACCCGGACTTCTTATTGGTCACAATAGATGTTGTATCATTATACACATCAATCCAACATACAATAAGATTAAATGCTTGTGCCTACTTCCTAAAACAGAGAAACATCTCACAACTGGAACACTCAGCTATGCTATTAACTCTGATCAACACATGCTTGAACAATAACATTTTCCTCTTCAATCACAATATTTATCAACAACTGTGTGGATGTGCAATGGGCGTCTCCTTTTCCCCAAACTATGCAAACCTTACCATGGGTTGGTGGGAGAAGGAGATAGCATGGGGACCTGACAATCAAGAAGAGTTCGAAAAAATAATGCTATGGTCGAGGTATATCGACGACCTCTTCATGATATGGAATGGAACAAAAGCAGATTTAAAAAAAAAAAATCACTAAACTGAACAATAATGATGTAGGATTATCTTTTACATGCAACACAAGTAGGAGAAGGATTGACTACTTGGATATCACAGTTTATATTGAAAACAACCAGATCAACACTACACTCTTTAGAAAAAGCACGGCAACAAACAGCATCCTACATGCTGGAAGCTTTCATCCCAAATCTGTAATAAACAACATTCCATTTGGAGAATTTGTAAGAATGAAGAGAAACTGCTCCAAGGAGGAAGAAGCCAACACGCAGATAGCCAAATGTGCATCCAGATTGGAAGCAAGGGGATACAGAAAGAGAGATCTGCATAAGAATATGGAAAAAATCAAGCAGAAAACTAGATCAGAAATCCTAATACAAAAACCTCAAGCGATAAATACAAACCAAGTTGAAACACCAAGACTGATCTTAAACTATAACAAAGAGGCACACAAAATACGAGGATGTGTACAAAAATACTGGCCACTACTACATCAGGATGCAGACTTAAAGAAAGCTCTAGGAAATGAACCAAAATAATCATTTAGAAGAGTACCATCTTTAAAAGACATGCTCGTGAGAAGCCACTTTGAAAGCTTGAGTAATAAATCCACCAATTGGCTTGAGGAACAACAAAATGGATTCAACAAATGAGGACGGTGCAAAGCCTGCAAAATTGGTAAAAATGTTAAATCCTTCAGAGATCCAGAAGGACGACTGGTGGTAATAAAGACAAAAATAACCTGTACTACTCAATATGTAGTATACATAATTCAATGTGATTGTGGCCAAATGTACATAGGGAGTACAATCTGTGCCTTAAAGAAAAGAATGCTTGGGCACATAAGAGCGGTCAAGAATAGAGATCTGACATACGCCACAGCAAAACATATGCTCGAATGCCAAGGAGGAGACTAAAAGAAAATGTGCTTTTTTGGAATAGACAATATGGAATCCAATGAGAGACTGGGTGATCGAAAACTGAAATTACGCCAGCTAGAATCTAAGTACATTATTTGCATGAAAACAAAGACCCCGAAAGGGATGAACCTGGATGAGGAACTTTTTGTACATTTATAACTAAGAACTTGAAACAAGGAGCATGGAAATCACTGCTTTCCCTTTTGTCTGGGAATACAAATATTACTACCAGCACATACACAAACTACTGTTGGGCTAATGGATTGACACAAGGTCGATAATATAAACGTGTAACGAATATGGTTTGATAATTGTACAGGTACTATACCTAAAAGTTATTATTTTTTAAATGTCAAAGGAAGTGACACAGCTAATCGGCTCGCAAACCGCTGCACCAATGTTCCACATTTCATAACTAATATAAATTGGTACTATACCTACAATTAGAACCAAAATGTAAAGGTGATGAAAGTGCAGTAGTTTGATAATAATGTGTCCTAATCATGCTAAACAATCATGTTGATTTCTGTCACGTAAGGTGTCACTGTGTGAAAATACATGTATAGGAACTACTGATCCCAGAATTCCATGGGACGGTATTTGAATCGCATAGCCCTTAAAAACAGAGGCAAAGGTAGTGCCACCCACCGTGAGAAAGGACGTGTGCCCGAAACGCGTCGGTGTGACAGACTGATTGTGGGAGTTTGCTGAATAAATCAGTTATCTACGATTCCTGAGTGCAGCGCTTCATTTTTTGCGTTAAAAAAAAAATATATATATATATATATATATATATATATATACTGCACCTTTTAAAAAAAATACATTGATTATATACAGTTTTTTAAACAAAGCGATATATAAAAAGTGTTCCGGCGTCCTTGTACGTAAACAGGAATTTTTCAAATTTTATGACTATCAGTGAGGATCCTACGATGCAAGAAAGCGTTTTTAAAAAGTAGATCATGATGCTCAAATTCAAAGAAACCAATTAATTAAACTTAAAACATCTTCCTTATGGAAAACATTCACTATCAAATATTCAGAAATTACCTTTAGGTTTTTACCCAAGTCCTTGTGAAATATTACATGCTTTGGGTGGGAGGCCACGCCTACATCAAATGCTTCCCTGATGGGACGACCCACATTATAACAACGCGCTCTTGCCAGACGAGATATCTTCTCAGCAGCTATACAAAAATAAAGTGAAAATACGAATTCACTATGTTAGAATGTATTGGTAAGTTTCCTTATAACATTGTCTGAATACATGTTATTCTTATAGCAAACTTCTTTCTCGTACTTGGTCTCGTTTTACCTTGTAAAAGCCTTTCAGAAGAAGCTAAACTCCGCGCCAGTGAAAAAGCATGCATACATTTTATTGACCCTGGGATTGCAAAGCTGCAATATTTAAACACTGAAACTGAAAGCCATATGTTTATCACGTTGTAGATGTTCTCTAGTTGTCAATAACTCATAAATACCATCTTTTAGGTGATGTTTTTAAAATGCATACATCCCAATTACCCCTGACTGCCCTCCTTCAGAGACAAAGACACATACCGTAGCAAGAGGACAAGGGATCATTTGATGATTTGTTAATTCCTTTAGACATTTTGGGCCCATTATGATCTCGGTTGGAAAGCGTCCGACCTGATCGTTGGTTTCACTTCCAACTGCCTAATTACAATTTAGACAGTTGGAATTGAAAACGGTGGTCATTCCGGATAGGTTCCAACGGGCTCAAGGAGCCTGCCGGCCAATCAGAGGCCGGCCCGTAATCCCAATGGACAGCGTCTCCGCCGTTGGTATTACGATGCTTGGTTTCCCACAGGCTTTCCATGCCAGGCTTTAGGATGTGGAAAGCCAGTCGGAAAGCGAGTTTGGGGGCCCCTAGCAGTCCCCCTTCTCATTGCGGCCTCCGATTGGGGTCGAGAGAGCACCTATGGTGCCCCCTGTTGATCTCCGCCACGCGGTGAAGGGATGAACACAATATTTAATTTCTCAATTGGAGTTTATGCTACAGATGGTTTACGGCTGCAGCACAAGCTCCCATTGAGAAATGGGAGTATGCAACTGCACCATGTGCGGTCACATCATAATTCAGCGGTCGGGACCGCCGACCGGAGGTCGGTCGGACCTGAATCTTTGAAGGCGTAAGGCCCTTAATCTTAGAAAGTGGTCAAGTAAGCAGTACCACTTCATAAACTTATTTCCCAGTGATAGAAATTGCAAATTACCTTTCAAACAGTACACCAGAAGAGATAGTGTACCAACAATAATAGAGAGTCTGATTAAGAAACCAAGTTACTTACCCGTAACTTTGATTCTCCAGTATTGAAAACTTTCATAGATTCCCATGCTTGTATCCCTGTCGTCGGAATGGGAGTCTCCGGTATACATAAAATAGCAATAGAAACTATTACCAAAAACAGAACCTAGGCCAGCAGCGGTTTTCTTACAAGGGCGACGGGGCTCCGCCCTCCCTATCGACCAGGCCGGTATAGAGCAAGCCAGGGATATATATATTAATATCCCCAGGCAACCCCAAAATTACCCTTTGTACCAGTGCCAATAGCCCTACCCCCTTAAAATTCTAAAATTACCCTTACCACCCTAATCCCCATATCCCCTAAACCCTAAAATTACCCTTACCACCCCAAAACCCAAACCAAACCTGAACCCTAAAATTACCCTTACAACCCCAAACCCTAAAACTTTAAATTACCCTTGGCACCACAAAATCCAAATTTGTCCGAGCCCTAAAATTACCCTGGGCACCCTAAAATCCAAACCCACCCTGAATCCTAAAATGAACCTTGGCACCCCAAAACATATACCCATCCTGAACCCTAAAATTAATCTTGGCAACCCAAACCTATACCCCTACACCTCAAAACCCAAACCCTCCCTAAACCCTATACTTACCTTATACTTACATGTAAAACACATATGCTTTTACCATGCTTGCCTATACAAAGAAATTCATGTAAAAGCATGTGTGGTGAAAGTATATGCATTATAATGCTTTACATTGTAATGCTATGCATTGTAATAGCATTGCGATGTAATGGTACTTGCGTTGTATTGGCATGCATTTTAATGGCATGCGTTGTATTGGATATTTCCCGGCTCAGGTGGCCGGTGATGTGGCTGCGGCGTGGGATGTTCAGGATGAGTTTGGCGGAGGTGTTCTTGATGTTCGGCAGTTTCTTATGGAGTTTCTGGGTGGTGCTGGATAAAGTGCTGACAAGCTCATGGTGACAGTTTTCCTGTACTCACTGGGGACACACTGGAGGATTTCATGAAGTAGATGGAGCATGTGGAAATAGGAGGAATAAACAATGTTGATTTGGTGGTTTATTGAGAGAGAGAAGTCCAGGAGGTTGCCAAGGTTTCGCACGTAGTCAGTGGGCGTGTGGGGGGGGGGTTCCAAGTGCTGCAGACCCCCTCTGCCTGGGCCACCAAGAGTCAACCAAGGCAGAGGGGGTGGCAACACTTGGGGGTGGATCCCAGGTTGAGGACTTAGGTCTTGTTTGAGTTAGTTAAGCTTGAGGCAGCTGTCCTTCATCCTGGTGGTGACTGCATTTATCCTGTTGTGGAAGTTGCTCTTGGCAGCTGTGGGTTCTTCTGTGAGGTAGAGAATCAGCTGGATGTTATCGGCGTAGGAGACAACGTTGAGTCTGTGGTTCTTGACGATGGCTGCAAATGGGGCCTGAAGAGCTTGGGGCTCAGGGAGGAGCCTTGAGACCCTTTGCAGCTGATCTCTGTGGGTTTTCAGTTGAATGGTGGAAGTCTTACTCTCTGTGTTCGGCCGGTGAGGAAGGAGCAGATCCATCCAGGGCTTTGTTCCGGATGCTGGCATCGTGGAATCTTGTGCAGAGGGTGTGGTGGGAAACGGTGTTGAAGGCGGCTGAGAGGTCCAGCAGGAAGAGGGAAGCTGTTTCCCATTGGTCGAGGCATTTGCTTTTAGGTTTGAGGCTCCAGATATCTCCTTGGAACAGAAGGAGGCCAGAAGGCCCTTTAACTTCGGCCTTTGTTATGGGCCCAGGTGAAATATGATAAGCTGCTGCCCCCCTCCACTTGCACATTGCAGTTCGGAATGATAGCAGGCAACGTGCAGCAGCAGGCGCTGCTGAATGTGTCAGTTACAAATGGGGTTTTTGTTTGGCTAAGGTATACACCTAAGCCAAGCAGTACCCACCACCACTCAGGTTAATTCAGATGCTAGATTACCTGTGCTCCTCGTCTGGTAGATTGGCGCACAGGAGGCTTATCAAAGAGGCAATGTGTAAAGTATTTCTGCAACGCATAGTAAAGTAACAGTGAAAGACAAAGCAAAACACTCCACACTAGTTCTAGAAAAATAGACCATCTTTATGTAATTAAAACCAGGCCTAAAGGACAGCAATTCAATAGTCTATCAAGAGTTATGCCAGTACTAGTAACGTTAATAGCTCATCACAGTGCTCAGGAACCTTTAAGGGAATTACAGTAATCCTCAAATGAGCCCACCGGCCTCCTCCGCCTCGACAAGGTTTTCAATGCGTTGGGGGTTGAAGTTAGCCTGCACAGGCCGTCGGGACAGTACCTGGGGCTTGGAGTCACTGCTCTCGTTGTCGGCGGTCTCGCACACGGGGTCCACGTGGTAGGAAGAGGAGTTGGGCTCTGGCATGGCCGCTGGAGCACAGGCAGGTCTGTGGCCCCATACTGCTGTGTTGGTGGGCCTCACACATGGAGCTCGTGTTGGTAAGAGGTACAGAGGCAGGAAGGACTGGTGTTCAGCCACAGTAGATGCAGTCTTGTGAATCTTCGGCCCAAAGAGCCTGGAGAGAGCGAGCTCAGATTGTTGTGTTGCTAGGCAACCAGAATGCGCTCACGCCACTCAGTGCTCCCGGCGCTGACTGAGGGTAAAGGTCTACACCGCTGCGGTATCTTCAGAAACAGCAGTGTCGAGTACGACTAGTAGCAAAAGGTGACCGAGCGCCAACACAGCAGGCGCTAGACTATGTGAGTGTGTCTGGTGGCCCAATAACATACAAATAGCCCTGATTCTTCCATAACAGGAGGAAAGCTAACAAGTTCTTGGGAACATGTAGGATATAGAGGCCCAGTTGTCCCTCATTGCAGAGGTAGCAGGGAGCAGGCCAACATAGCTGAGCAGAGTGCATAGGCAGTACAGCAAAGCAAGTGGCAAAGGGGCAGTTCTTCCTAGCAGCGTTGTGCCTCATAGTTGCAGAGTCTCCTCCAGACCCCATAGTGAACTAATTTGGGGATGTCACAGCGAGGTCGAGTACTAATACCAAAATGTGTCTTCTAAGTGGGGGAGACAACAAAAGACAGCTGTCTTTGATCCTCAAAAGGCCCCTGCCCTTTCTTCTCTGGCTCCAGGCACACTACAGGCGGTTATATAGCTATTTGTGTTGGAATAGGCATAGCCCTATTCAGGTGGAGGTGTCAGCCCCTCCCTCCTTCAATGTTTAATGGAGTCTTAGTGCAGTGCTATAGTTTCACTTGATAAGGTCAAAGCTTTCAAATGTTAAAAAGATACACTTTTAAAAATTTTGAAGAGCGTTCACTTTCACATTTGTAGTCCTGTCAAGTACCACTCATTAGTGGTCAGACTAGTGCTGGTGTCCGCATCACCACACTAGAATTCTTTATTCATTCAAGCTATAGCACACCTGGGCCCTAACCACCTTGCATGCTTTCTGAGTAGCTGCATTTAGGCAGCAAGCATGCTGGCAGTAAGTGCATCATGGTCGTGAAAAGCATGCAGTCTGTCCCACTTATTTTCTTGCCAAAATCACATTTCGGCACTGCCTGGAAAAAATAATCACCAATCTCTTGCCAAACTGCCTGCTTTCCCACAGTGTAAAACACTTTCTTCAGTTAGCGCAAGTCATAAACAAAAAAAATTCCTGACCCGGCTGGCAGAGAGTGCTCCACGTAGAACCAAGGGGTCGCCCTATGCCAACTGTTGTTTTCCAGAAAGGCGATAGACTATAGGCTACTTAGAGGTGGCAGTGGCCTTGGTGCTGAAAGTTTTCAACCTTGGGGTCTGGTTGCTGGAAATGATCACTGGCTTATCTGTCCTCTGACTCTCTAGCCCCCTGAATGTAGCCGGTGTAAAACCTTAACTCACCATCCCTCCTCTAGTCACATGAGGTGTTCCCATACCTCTGCTCACTACTTCAACAGGATTCTAGAGTTCGGGCCAGCGGCACAGGTGCTCACTGCAATGCACACATACTCAAACATACACACACATTCGTTCACATAGATTCATGTTTAAACATGGGCATGCACTTCTTTGCAGAAATATTCAACTCTACACAAAATTTCACACATCACCATGCTTGCAGAGACCCAGGAGCTCACTTGCACTCATGCACATTCCATTAAAAAATATCTGAATTTATTATTTTTATTTGTTTTGTGTAAAACATTATTATACAGGAAGCACATTGGCTTGAGACATTACATGAATGCAATGTAATTGCTGGTAATAATTATTGTTTTAATTCATTTTAGCACATGAAAAATTGGAGTTAAAACTGGTCGTGATATAATCACATTCAAGATCAGTACTGGGAGATATCGAAAGAGGACAAGTGGTAGTTCTGACTCTGCTGTAACAGGACATTGATCAAAACTCAGCTTCGTGGTCCTTAATCTCAGGCCACAAGGTAGGACATGGTTCTCTATTTACGGCAGAGGTCCACAATCAGCTGTATATGGATGCCAACTGTGTGGTCTTTAGGTGTGGAGGACTGCCTGTTGGCTTATCCTAGCAGAAGAGTTCAGAGAGTGTGAGCTTGTAGCAAGTTGAAAGTTCAAGGGAATCATTTTTTGTTTTTCATCATGAACTATGAAAATTCCCAAAATGTTGATTTTGAAATCTTTTATTTTTTATACACTTTCATTTATTTAACTGTGGCCTGATAATCCCTTACTATCCCGTAATGCTTTTCACCCTTAAAGCCTTTAAACCCCAAACTGCCCATATATTTTATCCTTTCTTCCTGCTTAAAAAGGTACTACTCTAATTCATTATAGCCCTCTACTACTACTTAGTGCTACCCTAAAATCTCCTAACTATCCCTTAAAGCTAACTATACTTGAATTGTTAAAATGCATTACTAGTCTCCGGCCCCTTTACCCCACCTCATTTTAAATGCTCCTGTCTACTTTAGGAGGATGCCTCTTACCCCTGATCCCAGTACACTCATCTTTGCTCTATAATGCATGGCATTTTACCATGTTTTAGGCCACTGTTTATTTTCATTCTAGTTTTTTCAGTCCACAATATTTTTTACAGCAATGTTTTTCAGCCTATTTTTTGCACACAATATTTTTACTGCACACAGAGTATGTACAGTGAGTTGGATATATAAAATTGATCTAATGTGTTGTGACAGTTGTGACTGTTGTCCATTTAGTAATAGGATCACTGATAGGACTAGCACTGTCTATAGGCTGTAATTTTAGTCTGTCTTGTGTGTAAAATAGGTCATTTCATCAATGTGTAGAATATCAAAATGGTCTAACTGCAATATTAAACTCTTAATTGAAAAAATATGCATTTATTTTGCTGTGTTGGGTACAGATGAGTACTGGATATATCAGAGATCTGCCTGGAATCCTTTTAAAGGGTATTGCTCAATTAGTCTCTCATTCTTTTGAAGACATTTTTCAATATGTTTTGTATTATTTGCCATCTAAAGTCAAGTCAAAATTTATAAGTACACCCTTTAAATTCTAGGCAGATCACTGAATTGACATGCTCAAGCTTTTCAATCACCACTGGTGTTGTGCATGCTATGGCACCTAGCCTCGAAGCTCACACCATATTTTAATTATTAACAGGATCCCAGGAGAAATTCTTCAAAAATTTACAAGGCTATACCGCTTGGGGAACAGCTGTACGTGCTGCTGCAGTTGCATTTATTTATTTATTTATTTATTTGTTGGTTTGTATAGCGCTGGAATCGACTCACATTGGAGTATCTCTGCGCTTTGACACCTGTAGAACACCAAGAAATAAATATGAGTGGTAACTAAATTTCATTTTTGAACAAAATTGTTTTCAATTGTTTCCGAAATTTTAAATGATCTGTGCATTGTTTAAGTGACAGAGGGAGTTTATTCCAGAGAGTAGGTCCTGCTATGGACAGAGCCTTACTCCCATGTCTGGCTTTCTTAGCCCGAGGTACTTGCAAAAGAAAATTATTGCAGGACCTAAGAGATCAAATGGGGGTATAGGGGACAAATTTATTTTTCAAATAAGCAGGTCCTAGGCCATTTAGGCACTAGTGAATCAGGCAGCATATTTTAAATTTCGTTCTCTGCCGAACAGAAAGCCAGTGTAATTGGTCAAGAAGGGGTTTAGAAGCAGTTCTAGGAGGGGCATTGAGAACCAAACGGGCCGCAGTATTCTGGATAACTTGTAGTCTGTCCAATACAGAGAGATAAACGGTTAAGGGGGGGTCCGAGGGGAAAAAAATTATTATAGACCTACTGGTACCTAGTCCCCCAACTAGACACTAAAACACACGGAAGGTACAGAAGGTCTCAGAAATACAGAGGGAGAGAAAAGAAAATAGCAAATCTCTCTATTGGGACCTAATAGTGTCCTCTTTACATGCCCAGAATACACAGTTAATCTGGAAACAACCAAGAAAACAAAAACAAGAGAAGATGCACAAGGAGAGGAGAAAGATACCCATCAGCACACTCATAAGTGGAATCTCGTCATCTGGGTATATGTTGGTAAATGGTGTCCTCTAGGGTCTGCCTTGGAAACAATCTATAGGACTGCCTAGTGATGGACCCAGAACATTTCACCAACAGATGACAGTATATGAGCGGGAGGGGTTGAGGTTGCAGTGCTCAAAGAAAAAGAAGAAGAAAAGGAAAATAATCCAAGTGATTCTAAAAATACCTACGATGATGTCATGAAATACTTTATTAGGGCTGACCATCAAAGTGGTATGGTTAAAAACAGTATGCTGATAGCATGTAAAGAATTGCTACCCACCAATGTTGTTATTCGGTCAACATGTTTCAGCCTTAAGGGCTTTCGTCAGGACCTATGGTGCTACTGCAACACTTACTTAAGTGATGTGAAAGTGGGATCTACATCTGCTTTCCAAACTGAAAAGAGTGTATCTTCTCCTGCATAGACACAATACAAAAGACAGAAACAGAGACATGGACAAATTATGTCAACAAAAAGAAGTGCACAGACTGCAAACTCTCGTTTCTATGGTCTTTATAATATGGCTATGAACACTTCCCCCACCAATGTCTCATTACCCGATGCAGCCTCAGTATTTTGAAAACCAGGCTTTTTTAGGACAGGGCCGAGGTTGGAACAGAGGCAGGCGGAGAGGCCAAAACCAAGTTCAGTGGTCAGACAACCAGGACTCGACAACAACACACAACAAACAAGGGCAATGAGCGAGTCACAAGAGGATGAAGACTTGGTAGTGAACCTAAGTAGTCGAGTGATCACTTCTTCTGAACAGGATGTTCTAAACAGAGGCCTAGGGTTTGTCCCGACCAACAGTGGGGAACCCTTTTTGATAAGAGGGGAGATCGAACGATTTTTCAGAACCATCAGGCTGCACTATTTCTTCAAAAACAAAGAAACAGATACCCCGACTGAAGATACAAACACAGGTCTTAAAGTTAGATCCACTTTCATGCCCCTGTTGCAACAAGTACCATCCAAAGTTGGCACTTTTGAGGCTGCAATACTACAAGACCTCAAATCTATGGACTTTTCCAAAGAGGGGAACTACCAGAATATATCAAAAAGAGACAGATCAGCCCTGGACACTCTCTCGAAAGACACGGGGATAGTGATTAAACCAGCGGACAAGGGGGGTGCCATAGTCATTCTCAACACTACTGACTACCGAGCTGAATGCCTGAGACAACTAGGCAATGCACAGTCCTTTTCTTCTTCTTTTTCTTTGAGCACTGCAACCTCAACCCCTCCCGCTCATATACTGTCATCTGTTGGTGAAATGTTCTGGGTCCATCACTAGGCAGTCCTATGGATTGTTTCCAAGGCAGACCCTAGAGGACACCATTTACCAACATATACCCAGATGACGAGATTCCACTTATGAGTGTGCTGATGGGTATCTTTTTCCTCTCCTTGTGCATCTTCTCTTGTTTTTGTTTTCTTGGTTGTTTCCAGATTAACTGTGTATTCTGGGCATGTAAAGAGGACACTATTAGGTCCCAATAGAGAGATTTGCTATTTTCTTTTCTCTCCCTCTGTATTTCTGAGACCTTCTGTACCTTCCGTCTGTCCAATACCCCTTCATTGGCAGCAAGCAGTAGACCGTTACAATAGTCAATCCTACTTAGAACTAGTGCCTGGACTAGAGTTCTCCTCACTGAATCAGGCAGAAGAGGAAAAACCTTACGTAGTAGGCTGATGGTATGAAAGCATGTACCTGAGATATAATTAACATGTTGTTTGAGAGTCAGATCCTGATCCAGACGGACCCCTAAGTTCTTAACAATTGACTTTGGTTCGGGAACAACACCCAAATCACTGGGCCACCAGTCCGGAGACCAAAGCAATTTAGCTTGCCCAAACAACATTACCTCAGTTTTACTGACGTTACATTGAAGGCAGTTGGCCGACATCCATTGTGCCACTGCCTTCATACCAGCTGAAAAAGAGCTCTTCACTTCAGCGGAGATAGTTTTAAACGGGAAGAGGAGCTGCGTGTCATCAGCATATGACACGGGGATGAAACCGTACTTACGCATCACTATTGCCAGGGGTGCCACATAGATGTTAAAAAGAGTAGGGCTCAAACAAGAGCCCTGTGGCACCCCTTTGGAGATCTCTACCTCCGCTGACCGATATGCACCCATGGTGACACTCTGGGTGCAGTCGGATAGGAAGCTCTTTAGCCAAGCAAGGGCTTTATGTTTGATCCCGGCGTTCGACAACCGTTCTGTCAAGATGGAATGTGACACAGTGTCAAACGCCGCTGATAGATCCAACAAAACCAGGATCACTGAGAAGCCCCTGTCTTGGTACATGTGTAAATCGTCAGTCACAGATACCAAAGTGGATTCAGTGCTATGCCTTGGCCTAAACCCAAACTGGGAATGGCCAAGAACGTCAGCCAGTTCGATATATCTGGATAGATGGAAATTGACATGCTTTTCGGATATTTTCCCAAGAAAAGGTAAAAGTGAGATTGGCCTTAAATTAGTCAATTCCGTCCAAGGAATAGCAGTATTCTTCCTAATGGGTCTAACAAGGGCTCGCTTCCAATCTTTGGGGACATAGCCGGAAGTAAGAGAAAGATTCACAAGCTGCTCAAAAATAGGGCAAATCTGCTTTGCTAGAGCAGGTATGATCCTGGCTGGAATAATGTCCTCCGGGCTCCCACTTTTAATACTGGTCATGAGTGTCAAAATTTCCTCCCCAGAAATAGTGGGGAAAGATTCAAGAGAACATATATTCTGTTTCCGCTCTGTATCAGCCTGAGAAAATGTTGTTATTGAGGAAACCTTATCACTACCAGCATTAATTATCTTTTCATAGATATTATCAATTTTTGTGGTGAAGAAATTGGATATCTCATCACACAGCTGCTGGGATGCTATTTCTGCAGATTCGCAAGCTGTGGGCTTGACAAAAGATTGCAGAATCTGGTAAAGGACTCTGGGGGAGTTTCCAGCCTCAACAATTTGCACTGTTATGTGTGTTTTTCGTGCTGTCCGAATTGCCCTATGGTAGATAGAGAGTGACTCCCAATTTCTTTTCCTATCTTCTACCAAGTGGGTGGTTCTCCATCTCTTCTCTAACTTCCTCGCAGAAAGTTTCAAGGTCCTTAAGTGATCAGAAAACCACACTTCCTGTTTAGCAGCTGGTCGGGGTTTAAAATGTCTCAAAGGGGCTATTTTGTCAATGGCTGTTTTAGTCGCCTTAGTGAATTTAATTAATGCCATGTCAATATTATCACTAGGAGGAATAGTGGGCATGTTAAACTTCTCTTTAAAAGAGCTCTCTGTAACTTTATGCCATTGTCTACGGACAGCGGGTAGTGAAATCTGCTGCAACTTAACAGGCCCAGGAAATGGAGTATAAAATTCCAGGACAAAATGGTCGGTCCAGCTAACCTGCTCCGCAGGCAGACAGGAGACCAATGAGGAATTAGATAAAATCAGATCTAGCGTATGGCCAGCTATGTGGGTGGGTCCAAAATTTCGTTTGCTTAGACCCAATAGTGACAAATCTGTCAGCAAGGCTTGTGCTTCACTGCAGTCAGACTTCTCACTGTGAACATTAAAGTCCCCTATTAATATAAAATTACTATCATTATTGATATAGGGAGCTAGCAACTCAATCAGGAGGTTTGAAAAACCTGTACAGGAGCCAGGAGGGCGATAAACTAAAGCACCTATCTGACAGTCTTTAGATGAGTATGTAATTTTAAAGACTAACAGTTCGATGTCAGTGGTCGTCAATTCCTCTAAAATTTTAACTGAAATATCTTGTTTATATATAATGGCAATTCCTCCGCCCATTTTAATAGGACGGTCTAGCCTAATCATTTTATAATTATCAGGAACTCCCAGCGCAATGGCAGGAGTAGAGTATAGTTTTAGCCAGGTTTCAGTAAGATAGCATAGGTCAGGCTGTTTAGAGGAAATCAAGTCCCAGACCTGGGCTGAGTGTTTTGAGAGTGACCTGATATTGCAGAGGATATTTTTCCTTCCGACTCGAATAGTATGATCATTAGAGGCATGAGTAGCAGTGTCGCTTTGTAACGTGTGACATCTAACATTATCTATACTGAGGACCTTTGGGATAGTGTCAAACTGGGAGTGGCAGTGTAGACATGAAAAAGGACCTTCTACCTGTGGGCAAACACGACAGACCGGCGTTGTTAGAGATCGAAGATGTAATAATACCTGGGAATTATAGGTAACTCTCATGCCTTCAACGCCAGGTATATCTGCAGATGTTAACTCCCTGGCCCCTAGCCCCGTCCTGTCGCGGACGGGCGCAGACGGGCTTCTCTCTGGCTTGTCTCAGGCGCGTTCTCTGGTGCTTCCCTGCACGCGATCGCTGCGCGCTCGGGCGATGAGAGGGCTAAGTAGCCCCTCCTAACAATAGGCTAGAGCGCTAACCACTCCGCAAATGTGAAAAGCGGAAGTGGTGTAATCCCGGTAAAACGCGATCCAGTGTTCCTCCAACAATTGTGTACAAGCAGCACGCTAATTCTGCAAACAAGCTGTTATTATTGTGGTCGTGTGCAGCAGGTAAATGCTAAATTAAAATAACATGTACAATTTTTAGTCAACGCTTTTTAAAATTCTCTGTTCTCTATTAAAAATAATGCTCGGAGCACTGGCAGGCGTCAAGTAGCTCGGTCAACACTGCCACTGTCTCCCTTACCACCGTCGGCGGCCGGCTCCTCGCTGCCTAAGTAGCCCCTCCTAACAATAGGCTAGAGCGCTAACCACTCCGCAAATGTGAAAAGCGGAAGTGGTGTAATCCCGGTAAAACGCGATCCAGTGTTCCCCCAACAATTGTGTACAAGCAGCACGCTAATTGTGCAAACAAGCTGTTATTATTGTGGTCGTGTGCAGCAGGTAAATGCTAAATTAAAATAACATGTACAATTTTTAGTCAACGCTTTTTAAAATTCTCTGTTCTCTATTAAAAATAATGCTCGGAGCACTGGCAGGCGTCAAGTAGCTCGGTCAACACTGCCACTGTCTCCCTTACCACCCTTACCACGCATTCCTGTCAGACTGAAGATGGATGTGGATGAATAATTGCTGTTACTTGTGTGTGCATGACAATTTATATTAGTGTTTATTTAGTATTTTGCGTAATATTGTTTTTGTGTCTTCAACCAAGGGAATTTTAAAAAACAGCCTAGGTTTTCTATTTCCAATCTGATATATTGCTGGACACAATGAACACAGTTGACAGTTTACTCATAAACCCATTTTTGGGTTTGACACATGCAGATAAACTGCAAGTGAAAACATTAGGAGCTGATAAACCTCAAATTAAAATTGAGCAGTTTACAAAAGATAGGGGAAAGGGGTACACACGTCGCTTTACCAGTACATGATATGATAGGATTGAATGGCTTACTGGTAGCGCTTCTAAAAATGCTTTATTCTGTTTCCCATGCTTACTCTTTGGAGGCGAAGCTACCTGGACGAAAACAGGAGTTACTGACCTAAAGCATCTGGCTGAAAAAACAAAAAAACATGATTCCTGTAAATCCCATTTGACAAATATGTTAAAATTATCTCTTTTTGGAAAATCGGACATTGTACAGCAATTAAACGAAGCATACCGTGTGGGAGTAAGAAAACATAATGCAGAAGTGGATAAAAACCAATATATTTTATCAAAATTGATTGACTGTATTCGATTTTGTGGTGCCTTTGAATTAGCATTACGAGGCCATGATGAAACTGAAGAGTCTCTAAATCCTGGCGTGTTCAGGGGCCTTGTTGATTTTGTCTCCAGCATTGACAGTGCTATGGAAACACATTTAAAAACAGCCACCGTGTTTAAAGGCACTTCTAAAACTATTCAAAATGAATTGCTGGACTGTATGCTGGAAGTAATAAGAGACTATATTATACAGCAGTTGAGAACCACTGATTATGTAGATATCCAAGCTGATGATACAACTGATGTCTCTACTAAGACACAGTCAGTTCTGGTCTTCCGCTACATTGATGGAAATTGCAAGGCAGCTGAAAGATTTTATTGTTTCACACATCTAAAAGACTCATCTGCAGAAACAATTGCCTCAGCCATTCATAATGAATTAAACATTGTTTTCCCTGAGCAATGTGCTAAAGGGAAAGTAATTGCTCAAAGCTACGATGGTGCCAGCGTCATGCGTGGCGCAACAGGTGGGGTGCAAAAGAAAATCAGGGATGTTTACCCAAATGCACATTATATTCACTCTATGCCCACCAACTTAACCTAATTATGGAACAGGCTTCCTCCAAAATATCTAGAGTTAAAATTTTCTTTTCAGAGATTGGTGGTATAACAGCATTTTTTGCACGTTCCCCGAAAAGGACGGAAATTCTTGAACAAATTGTTTCAAAAAGACTTCCAAGAGGGTCTGCAACTCGCTGGAACTTCAATATTCGAGCAATATTGCTAATTTATAAATTCAGAGAAGATCTTCTTGAATGCATGTCAACCATTGCAAACAGTGGTGATTTTGAGTCGAATACTATATGTGAAGCTAAGGGATTTAGTAGAACATTAGATGATAAAGAGTTTATATTCTTTCTGTTTCTTTTTTTCGAAATAATGCCCCAGGTAGACATTTTATATAATCAATTGCAAAAGCGAGACTTTGACACTGTGTCTGTCCAGAAAGCTACTACAGACTTTGTGACAAGCATCACCAAAGTACGAGAATCCATTGACAGTTTGGATTCTACACTGCCACAAGAATGTACATTTGTAAACCGGAGACTGCAAATAAATACTTTAACCCAAGAAGCAAAAGAAGTCTGTGACATTATTGTGGTCCATGCCAGAGAGCGCTCTGCTTTCACAAAGCATCTTGTAAGTGCAACACTATTGCGAAGTGACCTTTTTGAAAGCCATGACAAATCTTTCCCAGCTGAGGCACTCGCAGAAACGGTAGAAGCCTATCCTATGTTAGACAAAGCCAGATTGAGTACAGAACTTTCGGTCCTGTATGGAAGACGAGACTTCCATCAAACTACTGGTGGTGCCATGGCTTTATTTAGCTTTTTGTGTGAAAACAACTTAGAGAAATCCTTTTCTGAGACCATAAAGCGCTTAGGAGCAGAATCTGAGCGATGTTTTTCCACACTAAAGAGGGTAAAAACGTTTTTGCGAAACACTATGACTCAAGCTAGACTTAATGCTTTGGCTATGCTGTCAATGGAAAAAGAGCTAATAAAGGAAATACCAGAATTCAACAAAAGAACAATCGAAAAGTTTGTTCATATTAAAGATCGACGAGCAAACTTTCTTTATAAATATAAAATATGAATCTGATGTGTGATCATAGTTTCAGGTGTTTATAGCTCAGTTTGTTTTGTTTGATAACATGAGGAAGTACTGTTGGAAATGTTCTCATTCCATTTAATATTCATACAACTCCTGTACAGTTGATATGTATTTATATATGTGTGCTTATGTATCTGTGAATTTATATATATTTCTTTTCATATTTTAATATTATTTAAAATATTTTTGTTGTTAGTGTTTTGAGGGTAAATGTATTTATATGTACAACATTTAGTTATTTTCCTAATTTATTTTTATTTAACCGTTTTCTACTGTACTGACAGGGACAGGAACCTTCTACCTAAGATTGACATGCAAAGTATTTAAATATTATTTTTATTTTGTCAATTGTGTTTAAAAATATATTGGTTTTGAAAGTTCTTAAAATGTACATTTATTTATTTCCATAATTTCTTTTTGTTTAACTTTTTCTGCTGTGCTGGCTGAAGGGCACAAGGACCTGAGAGTGGCATTCAAACAATTTACATAGTATTATTTAAAATAATTTTGTTTGTGTTTACAAATATCATATTGGTTTTGAAGGGATATTTCTTAAAATATACATTTATTTATTTTCATATTTTATTTTTATGTAGCCATTTTCTACTATACTGACTGCCACAAGGGCCTGAGAGTGGCATGTAAAGTATTTAAAAATAAAGTAAAACATTTGTACCTAGCCTGCTTATGCAAATAATGTTTTTGTTCTTTCTTAAATAAATGAAAGATTTTTAATGGATATTTCTTATATTATAAGCAATGCATATTACACTCATTTCCTAACTTATTTTTATTTAGTGGTTTTATAAAATACTGATAGACCCAAGGGCTTCAGAGCGCTATATGAACTATTTTAAATACAATATTTACTTAATTATTTTGCAAAATTGCCTTGCTCAAAAATGCAAAGCTTTTGCTGACTTCCTAAAAATTAAATGTTTGTTTCAAATTGATATTTCTTATACATGTAGCTATTTAATATGTCATAAAGATTACTGGGCAATCAACGTTGAATAGCTGGTGCAGAAAAGGAAATGGCCAGCCGTCATTTTTGGTAGGAACAAAATTACAAGTGTGTTTCTTTGTGGATGTGCAACCTGGCTTAGTACCCTAGCCCTCTTAAGAAGTCAGTCTTGCTTGGCAACACAGAAATACTCTGAAATAATGTATGAGTTTTCTTTTATGAATGCCTAGAAGAACTGATTTTTCAGTCCATTTATCACAGAAATAGTGCAAAAAATTGCACCAAAAAATGCCAATTTTTAAAAAATTTCTTCGCGGGGGGAGAACCCCCTCGCACCCCGACTATTTTTCCGTCGGGCTCGCTCGCTTCGCTCGCTCGCTCCTGTTCGTTGATGCCTACTTCAAAAGCCTCACCAGGTTAAAATTCCACCAGCCGCCACTGACCTAGGCCTAGGCCCATTCTTGTTTTGCAACCTATCCACCTCTTTTTGTAAAAGAGAACAAATAAATGAACAAACAATCATATTATCCCTACCCCTTAGATCCTCCTGAGAAAAGCTCAGAACCTCAAATTTTCATAGCCATTGTGTAACCACACCACTAAAGATGCTAGAGGCTGAGCTTTCCCAGGGGAGGATCGTGTGCCGCATGGGAATCTATGAAAGTTTACAATACTGGGGCTTCCAGTGGCTTACCCGCTGCTCTGTGACAATACTGGATAGCACTGGTAATCCAACGAGCAATCCCCTGCTTGGAAAGGGGAAAACCCTTATGCGGTTCTCTAAAGGACACAGATAGTTGAGAATACTTCCTGAAGTCCTTAGTGCATTGGAGATAGAGTTTTAAGCACCTCTGAATGTCCAGTGAGAGAAGTGCCTTTTCTGTCGGAGTAGCCGGTTGAGGGGAAAAAAGTTTTACGCATAACCAGCTTCTTCAAATGAATGTCTTAATGCACTTTCGGGATAAACTTTGGGTTGGTTCTTGAACTGGAGAAAAGGTTCCTGAATGGTGAGAGCCAGCAATTCACCAACTCGTCTAGCCGAAGTCAAGGCTAGCAGAAGAGCTACATTCCAGTAGAGGAATTTCAACTCCACCTAGTAAATAGGTTCGAAGGGAGGCTTCATGATTTGGGCGAGAACCAAGATAAGATGCCAAAGAGGAGGAGGAGGCTTGACTGGAGGGAAAATTCTGAAAGGCCCTTGAGAAACTGTTTAATTATCCTTGCCGACCAGAGGGAAGGACCTGAAAGCGTGCGTACAGAAATGCTTCCACTTCAACTTGTTGTGTCTTGTTGATACTTCGGGCTCGTGCCTGAGAGAAAACCTCTCTACATTCTGTTGAAACACACCAACAAATTCTTGCTGCTCAGGAGCCAGACTGAGAGCTGCAGAGATTGCGGATCTGGATGCCAGACTTGGCTCTGGGACATCATCAGCAGCAACGGAAGTGGAAGGTCCAGGGAGAGAAGGTGCAGTTCTGTGAACCAAAACTGTCGGGCCATGCAGGAGCTATTAGAATCATCTTGCAGGGTTCTGTTTTGAGCTTCCTGAGAAGCCTGGGGATCAGAGGAATGGGGAAAAGTATAAATAAATGCACCTGACCAGGCCATCGAAAGCGCATTCCCCAACGATCCCGGATAGCGAAGCCTGCTTGCGTAAAATCAGCATTCCTTGTTCTCCGCCTGGCAAAGAGATCTATGGAAGGCCTCCTTCATCTGTGAAAGACCTTCTGTAGAATGGAGTGATCCAGTTCCCTTTCTTGGCTGACCGACTTCAGTCTGCTCAGCGTGTCTGCTGCCTGGTTGAGAATGACTGAAAGGTGCTCCGCCCTGAGTGAAACCTCCTACTGGATTGCCCATTCCAAGATTGTCTGGGCTACTTGTGACAGAAGTCGAGATCTGGTGCTGCCTTCCTAGTTTATGTAAAGCATGGCCGTCGTATTGTCTGTACGTATTAGAACTGCAGACTGCTGTAATCGCGGAAGAAAAGCCTGCAAGGCCAGGCGAATCACTCTGACCTCCAGCAGATTGATATGTAGAAAACGATGCTGGGGTAGCCAACGGCCTCTTACATGAAGGTCTTTCAAAACTGCTCCCCAGCCCTCCAGCGAGGCATCTGTAGTTATTATCTGAGGAGCAGGGGCGATCCTGAAGGAAAGCCCCTGAGAAATGTTTTCCTCGTCCACCAAGATGCAGCATCCCTCATGGCTACTGTAACTGAGACCTTGTTGTCGAATGATCCATTGACTTGGCACCACTGCAAGTCGAACTCTCCCTGGAGAGGATGCATCCGCAACCTGCAATCAGGGATCAGAGGGATGCAGGAGGAAATGTACCCAAGAAGGGACTTGTAGAGGCAAACTGAAAGTGACCGTCTTTTTAACAGCACTCGGGCCATAGCCATCAGCTCTTCTTGTCTCTCCAGGGTCGGTAAAGCTTTCTTGATGGGCGTGTCCAGAATGGCTTCCAGAAATATGGCTGTTCTCGATGGACAGAGAGTTGACTTTTCTGTGTTGAGTGTTAGTCCGAGCAGGTTTGACTGATTCGTTTGATGCATGCTTGGTAGGAGCCTTCAGCAACCAGTCGTCCAGGTAAGGGAAGACCTGATGCTGTTGTTTTCTAAGAAAAGCTGCTACTGGAGCTAACACCTTTGTAAAGATTCGCAGAGCAGATCGGAGTCCAAAAGGAAGGACCTTGAATTGAAAGTGGCTCTTGGTTACTGTGAAGCAAAGAAACCTCCTGTGGGCTGGATGTATGGGTACATGAAAGTAAGCATCCTCTAGATCGGATCACTGAAATATTATCGACGGTCACATTATCGACTTACTAAAATATCGTAGCAAATTTATCGAGTACTAAAATATCGACTTTCTATACTTATTACACAAACTACTAAAATATCTACTACAAAATATCGAGTATTAACAATCTCGAATACATAAATATCGCCTTAGTAAATATCGACTACAAATATATCGTTGTTCATGAAATTACCACAAACACTACAAAAATATCGACTACTAAAATATAGACTACAAAAATATCGTAAAAAAAAAAATATCGAGTTGCTTTCTCTACATTTCATGTCTAAAATACCATATTAATCGTCTATAAAAGTCAGTGCTCTATAGAAAAAACATTTTACATATAATACCTGTTACTTTTATCACCTTCCTATTTAACTACATTTCCTATACATTCTATAAAATGCGTTCTATCTTTTGGAAAATATTCTGCACATTTAACTAACATTTTCATTATTTTTAACCACTTACATATCTATTTTATTTAACAACTAACTGGCTTTAATGCAGAAATCACCACATACCACCATTCTCACATCGACAAACATACCAATTAACCCAAAAAAATTCAAACTAGCCTATACAATCCTTCCTTTCACCCTGCAACCAATTAAATGAAAGCACACAAAATACACATACTATAAAAGGGATACATACATTCTACCATTTGGTGCTGCTAACTCTTAGAAAGAAGATGCCAAAACTCTGAAGATTTCTTCCTGACCAAACATCTTTAAAGATCCAGCTCACTAGCTAATTATTCAAGTAAGTAACAGTGCATTATGTAGAAATCTAAATTAGTAGTGTGATAATGTACTTATATCTCCTAACTCTTGCACTTATTTACTTTTTATCTCCTTCTACATTTCTGATAGAAAGTACTACAAATAAATACATAATACATGTTCCTATTTCTTCACCTGGAAAATCAGATAGTAAGTATACATTGATGTTGTGTTATACACCAACTGCTTTTTTTAAACACTATTTCACCAGATTCATTCTCTATTTTAAACATTTTATTCACAGATAATCAGAGAATTTCCTATCTCTATACTACAAATGTATAAAAGTAGACTCATTAAACATGTAAGTATATATGTTTTTGTTAGTAAACCCCCAATATAATAAATCATATTTTCTAAACAACATATCTTGCATATTACATCTTCCCTACAGATCCAATTATAACATCCAACATCAACTATACCAAAAGACAAAACGACCCTTGTAAAAAATGTAAGTATAATTGTAATTGGCCTAAAACCTCAGAAATCAAACACAATATATGTTCTTAACACCATGTTATGTTTTTTATATTTTCTCAATAGATATTCTGAATACATCATACATCTATTCTACCTACAGCAAACAAAACTACTTTTTTTCAAGTGAGTATACTTTTAAATATTTGCCATTTACCAACAGTTCCAAAAATTGTTAATAATATTGTACAATTATTTATTCTATCTTCTCTACAGATCAGAACTTTATAACCTTGATCTACTGCACCCAATTCTACAATTCAACTATTTTATCAAGTAAGTATATGTAACGTTCACATCAAATGTAGTAGTAAACTAAAATAAAAACTGCTTTTTCCTAGAAAAATCGTTTGTTATGTGTAAACATTAACTTAGCATTTCTATATTCTCATACCAACAGTAAATCAAGAAATACATACAAGAAAACCCTTCAAAATACAGTTCTGGATTTCTGATTACTACTGTTAGTAACTGTAAGTATAAATACATAATTAATTATGTTTGCACCACAAAGTGAAAGATATTTTTTATAATTTTGTTTCTTTCTACTCTTTCCTAGAACAAGTTAAGCTAAATGACAGAAGGTGCAGAATTTGTGATGTCACAGAAAAATAAATTACTGTTATGTTATATGGGTTATGTTTATAATCAGGAAAGACAAAGTGGTAGAAAAGTTTTCTGGAAATGTACAAAATATTACTCTAACAAATGTTATGGAAGGGCTACAACTGAGGAAACTAGTGTGTTATTTACCAGGGAACACAATCATGCCCCCAATGTCACAGAAATTGAAATAAGAGATGCTTTAGAAAGTATAAAAACTGCTAGCACACAAAGTGATAAACCAACAACACAAATCCTTAAGGAAGAACTGTTAAGAGTCCCAGCCCATGCTTCCGGTCAACTACCCTCTATTGAATCCCTAAAACGCACAATTGCATACACTAAAAGACGCACTTGCACAACCCCACCCAACCCTACTACTTTTGAGGAAATTATTATTTCACCAGAAATGTCCATCACACACAATAAAGACAAATTTATCCTTTTTGACAATGAAAGCAGTACAAACAGAATCATAATGTTTGCAACTGCAAGTAATTTACGAAAAATCCAACAGTGTCCCCAATGGATGATGGATGGAACATTTAAACCATGCCCAAAACCTTTTTATCAACTATATTCCATCCACGGTTTATACCATAACTATAACATCCCTTTCATTTACTGTTTGCTACCAAACAAACAGCAAAACACTTATGCAGAAATATTAAATGTTCTCAAAAATGAAATCAATAATTATTTTCCAGAAAAAATAATTATTGATTTCGAATTAGCTATGATTAATAGCATTTTGAGAACATTTCCCCACACAGCAATCCAGGGTTGCTACTATCATTTCAACCAGAGCATATGGAGACATCTCCAGAAATCCACTTTAAGTATTCTATACTCAACAGATAGCACATTTGCCTATCAAATAAAAAAATTGATTGCACTGGCCTACGTTCCTGTTACCGATGTAGCAGAACACTACAATTTATTAATTGACAGCACATATTATAAGAGGAATGAAGATAAACTAACCCCATTACTGGACTATTTCGAAGATACTTGGGTGGGAAGGTTGCACAGATCTGGACATCGACGCCAACCCAAATTCCATATCCCTTGGTGGAATGTCTATCTTAGCACTTTAAACCAAGAGGCTAAAACAAACAACAGTGTAGAAGGGTGGCATAATGCTTTCCAAGCTACCACAAGCAGAGCCAGACCCACATTCCATAACCTAGTAGAAGCTTTGAAAAAAGAACAAAGCTATCAAGAGCTAAGAATGGAACAATCTGTGACCCAAATTGGTCCAAAACTAACGAAACAAACTAAACAAATGTTCCGACTACTGCAAAGTCAAGTCACACTATATCCGACAACTAGAGGATTAGAATACCTGTCAATAATTGCAAAAAGCCTACTATAAAAATGTCTACAATAGATACTAATCTCTTATTACAATAATTATACATATAACAATAGAAAAATGTCTGTTAAAATTATAAATAATACATATTTGTTTAAGAAACGGATCAAAAGTTCGTACCATATTTGTGAACAAATATGCAATATTTATCATTACATCACACATACACATTACATTAAGTTCAACATTTCCCACCCAACAAAATAATTACTTAAAATACTTACAATTTCTGTTGATGAAAAAAACGTAATGAAGCAAAATACAGTCCATTGCAATGTATAATAATTCCAGTATAAGAAACCATCAAAAACCCGAAAATAATGTTAAAATGAAATAAACGCTCCATTAAAATCCGAAAACAGTAGTGTGGACACTTTAGCATTTAAAGTGATATACACACAACTTCTAAAAAAAACGGTCACACATATCAATGTATCAATTCAATACGAAACCCTCCAAAAACACGAAAAACAGTTATAAAATATAAAAAACCGCTCCTGGCAAACACGAAATATAGGAGATACACGTCAAAATATAACTAGAAAATTCATACATTAGTATCTCATCAAAAAAACACGCTTCCTTCCATGTAGTTTTCATGCGAGGAACCGGAACCTCTACAAAAAACATACATAACTAAACCCACCCACAAATAGCCCATAACATCAGTAAATACATTCACAATTAACATTAACCATGTAAGAAGACCTTTCCTAACACTTAAAATAACATTAGAACTAAAACATACACGACGCATGTCTAACTACGACATTTAACCTAAACGCTACCTAAACAATTCATACATACACACACAAACCCTCCACAGTTAGAATATACCATCAAACATTACCACTCTGTTATAAATTGTATGTAAAATCAACCTTACCTCCCTCCACACGAAGCAACTCCCAACCGCGAGCTTCTCCAGTCCGGAATGAAGCACAATAACGTTACGCGGTAAAAAAGTAGTCCCCTTAAACCATTTTGGAAAAGGTATTATAGAAAATACAATGTTATAGTATAAAAAAGTAATACATAAACATTGTTATTTTAACAAATTAATAAACTAGACTCACTAAAAATTAAACAGTAAAAAAATAAAAAATATTTTTAATATTAAATAATATATAATAATTATTATATATTAATAATATTAAAAAATAATGTAACACTTGAAATTATATATCTAACTAATTTGTAATTGTGTACATTTATAGGAATAATGTTGTGTTTGTTTATAACTAAACATTATAATTGTTAATGTGAATAATTAATAATAATAAATAATATAACTTATTTATTGTGATTAATAAAACATTTGTAACCATTTATAATAAAAATAATCCCCTGAAATAATGTATATTTATTTCTCTGAATATATATATTTCTGAAAAGAAAAAATAAATGTTTAAGTTTATTAATAAACAATAATAATAATATACTTTTTTTTTATTAATTATTTAAAAATGTTAATAATAATTTCTAAGTATTATAAAAGTATATACTTGCATAATTAATATTTTTCCAATACCAGAAATTATTAATAAACATATTATTCCCCTTTACAGTGACAAACTGAACAACATTATATATTTTTATGTGTGATATACAAACATTGTCTGAAATATGTAGGCAAAAATGTCATAAATTGTTTTTCCATATCTTCAGCAAATATAATAATTGTCATGTTACTTTATAAAAATATAAGTGTAAAAAAAAATATTTAATAATATTAATATATAATATTAACATTATTAAATATAACATGAATAAGCAGAATGAACACTAATTCTTTATTTATTTTTATATAAAAACTTGTTACTCAATGTTAATGTTGATAAAAATATTTATGTTCATAAAAAATGTTGTTAAAGAAATGTATGTGAAAAATTAGAACATGTACATAAATATTAATGTGTTAATCTGCAAATACTACATTTCCAAAAACAGTTATTTTCTTTTTGATTGTGATTGTATTATAGTTCACATAAAAAAATATTAAAATGGTAATAAAGTTTTGTGAAAACACCCATTGTGCATTTTTTTGTAATATAATAACATGATAATTTACAATTATATGGAAATGTGCTGTACACTGATCAATTAATATTTACTATTGATACTGTAGTCAAGCTAATATAATGTATAGTGTTAGACATTAACCAATAATGAATTACAAATCCTACTCCAGTCAAGCTAATATCAGGGAAGGTGCTGGATAGTGACCAATGATTACTTTCAATTCAACTCCAGTGTAGCTAATATCAGGTAATCTGCTGGACACTGACCATGTATAAATGTGAATTGCTACTTTAGTATAATGTTACAGTTAATTGTAAATTTATTAAAAAGGTACAATAGTTAAATAATGTTATTTACATATATTTGTATAATATTTGTAGCTGAGTAGTCCAAAAATATATAAATAGAACAAAAATGTGTAACTTTTTCCTACTAATTATTAGTATAATATTTTTGTAGCACACTTTATATACACCAAAGGAACCCTTAACCCAAAAAATACCCCTTTACCCAAAAACTGAAAACTGACCCTGAAATCAGCCCGCATGCCCTCCCCTCCGCCGACTACATCCTCCTGGGAGACCTCAACTTCCATCTGGAGAACAACAACGACCACAACACCAGCACCCTGCTCGACAACCTCGCCAACCTGGGACTCAAGCAACTGGTGTCCACCCCCACCCACCTCGCCGGACACACACTCGACGCCGTCTTCTCATCCAGCACAGACATCGACTTCAGCCACGCCACAGAGCTTCAATGGACGGACCACAGCTGCGTCCACTTCACCTTCAAGAGAACAACGTCCCACCATCACCAGCAACAGGCCGCCCGCAGAAGCTGGAACAAGATCACAGCAGACCAGCTCGCCACCTCCCTGAGCCAGCACCCTCCTGCCAGCTCAGCGAACCCCAGCCAGGCCGCCGACAACCTCACGAAGTGGATCAGCAACTGCGCGGACGAACTCGCCCCGCTGAGGACCCCGCCTAGCAGACCCGGCAGCAAGAAGGCCCCATGGTTCACCGACGAACTCAAGAGCTCCAAGAAGAACTGCCGAGCCCTCGAGAAAGTCTGGAAAAGGGAACCGACACCGGACAACAGGACCTCCTACAAACGTGCCACCCGGAATCACCACCAGCTGATCCGCGCCGCCAAGAAAACAGCATTCAAGGACCGGCTGGACAACAACGCACACAACTGCAAGGAACTCTTCAACATCGTGAAAGAGCTTTCCAACCCCAGCGCAGGAAACAACGACATCACCCCTTCGCAAGAACTCTGCAACTCCCTCGCCTCATACTTCCACAACAAGATCGCGGACATACACAGCAGTTTCAACAACCAACCAACGCACACCATGACCGACCAACCACCCCCCCCCACCACCACCCTCCACGCCTGGACCCCGATCAGCACCGAAGACACCATCCACACGATGAACTCCATCCACTCCGGATCACCGACCGACCCCTGCCCTCACCACGTCTTCAACAGGGCCGACGCTGCCATCGCACCCCACCTGCAAGACATCATCAACACCTCCTTCGACACCGCCATCTTCCCTGAGAGCTGGAAACACGCCGAACTCAGCGCTCTACTCAAGAAACCAACAGCGGACCCCACCGACCTCAAGAATTACCGCCCCATCTCGCTCCTCCCGTTTCCAGCCAAAGTCATCGAGAAGACCGTCAACAAGCAGATGGCCGCCTTCCTCGAGACGAACGGATCCCTCGACCCCTCACAGTCCGGCTTCCGAGCCAAACACAGCACCGAGACCGCCCTCATCGCCGCCACCGATGACATCCGAGCCCTGATGGACAATGGAGAAACAGCGGCCCTCATCCTCCTAGACCTCTCCGCGGCCTTCGACACGGTCTGCCACCGCACCCTAGTTCGGCGCCTCAGCAACATCGGAATCCAGGACAAGGCGCTGGAATGGATCATCTCCTTCCTCGACGGAAGAACACAGAGAGTCCGCCTACCACCGTACAAGTCAGAGGCCTCCGAAGTCATCTGCGGCGTCCCCCAAGGATCATCCCTGAGCCCCACCCTCTTCAACGTCTACATGAGCCCCCTCGCGGCCATCGTACGCAAACACCACCTCAGCATAATCTCCTACGCCGACGACACCCAGCTGATCCTCTCCCTGACCAACGACCCCACCGCCGCCAGAGCCAACCTGCACGAAGGGATGAAAGAGGTAGCTGAGTGGATGACGACCAGCCGCCTGAAACTGAACTCGGACAAGACGGAGGTCCTCATCCTGGGCTCCTCACCCTCCGCCTGGGACGACTCCTGGTGGCCTCCCGCCCTGGGCACCGCACCCAAACCGACAGACCATGCACGAAACCTGGGCTTCATCCTGGACTCCTCCCTCTCCATGACCAGACAAGTCAACACCGTCTCCTCGGCGTGCTTCAACATCCTACGCATGCTACGGAAGATCTTCTGGTGGATCCCCACAGAGACCAGGAAGACCGTCACCCAGGCCCTCGTCACCAGCCGACTGGACTACGGTAACGCCCTCTACGCCGGTACCACCGCCAAGCTCCAGAAGAGACTCCAGCGGATCCAAAACGCCTCAGCCAGACTCATCCTCGACATCCCACGATCCAGCCACATCTCCGGACATCTGAGAGACCTTCACTGGCTCCCCGTCAACAAGAGAATCACCTTCCGCCTCCTCACCCACGCACACAAAGCCCTGCACGACCAAGGCCCGAGCTACCTCAACAGCCGAGTCAACTTCTACGCTCCCAGACGCCACCTCCGATCAGCCAACCACGCCCTCGCCGCCGTCCCCCGCATCCGAAGAGCGACTACAGGAGGAAGGTCCTTCTCCTACCTGGCCGCCAAGACCTGGAACTCCCTCCCGTCCGACCTGCGCCTGACCCAAGACCACCTCTCCTTCAGAAAGAAGCTGAAGACCTGGCTTTTCGAGCAGTAGCGGCACCCCCCCCCCCAGCGCCTTGAGACCCTACGGGTATGTAGCGCGCTCTATAAATGTCACTGATTGATTGATTGAACCCAAAAATAAATCCTTAACCCAAGAACTGAAAACTGTCCCAGAACCCTTTAAAAAGACCCCTTTATCCAAAAACCCAAAACTGACCCAGAACCCTAAAAATACCCCTTTACTCAAATACTGAAAACTGACCCTGAACCCAAAAATATATTCCTTTACCCTAGAACTGAAAACTGACCCAGAACCCTAAAAAAAACCCTTTATCCAAAAACAGAAAACTGACCCAGAACCCTTTAAAAATACCCAATTTCCCAAAACTGAAAACTGACCCTGAACCGAAAAAATATCCCTTTACCGAAGAACTGAAAAACTGACCCTGAACCCTAAAAAAAACCCTTTACACAAAAACTGAAAACTGACCCAGAACCCAAAAAAAAGCCCTTTATCCAAAAACTGAAAACTGACCCTGAACTCAAAAAAATACCCTTTCTCCAAAAACTGAAAACTGACCCTGAACCCCTAAAATATTCCTTTACCCTAGAACTGAAAACTGACCCTGAACCCTAAACAAACCCCTTTATCCAAAAACTGAAAACTGACCCAGAACCCTTAAAAAAACCCTTTTTCCAAAAACTGAAAACTGACCCTGAACCCCAAAAAAATCCCTTTACCGAAGAACTGAAAACTGACCCTGAACCCTAAAAAAAAACCTTTACGGAAAAACTGAAAACTGACCCTGAACCCTAAAAAAAGCCCTTTATCCAAAAACTGAAAACTGACCCTGAACTCAAAATAATACCCTTTATCCAAAAACTGAAAACTGACCCTGAACACCAAAAATATCCCTTTAACGAAGAACTCAAAACTGACCCTGAACACAAAAAAAACTCCTTCACCCAAAAACTGAAAACTGACCCTGAACCCCAAAAATATTCCTTTACCCTAGAACTGAAAACTGACCCTGAACCCTAAACAAACCCCTTTATCCAAAAACTGAAAACTGACCCAGAACCCTTAAAAAAAACCTTTTTCCAAAAACTGAAAACTGACCCTGAACCCAAAAAAAATCCCTTTACCGAAGAACTGAAAACTGACCCTGAACCCTAAAAAAACGCTTTACGGAAAAACTGAAAACTGACCCTAAACCCTAAAAAAAGCCCTTTATCCAAAAACTGAAAACTGACCCTGAACTCAAAATAATACCCTTTATCCAAAAACTGAAAACTAACCCTGAACCCCAAAAATATCCCTTTACCAAAGAACTCAAAACTGACCCTGAACACAAAAAAAACCCCTTCACCCAAAAACTGAAAACTGACCCTGAACCCAAAAAATACCCTTAACCCAAGAACTGAAAACTGACCCAGAAGCCTAAACATATCCCTTTACGCAAGAACAGAAAACTGACCCTGAACCCTAAAAATACCCCTTTACCCAAGAACAGAAAACTAACCCTGAAGCCTTTACAAAAACCTGTATCTAAAGACTAAAAACTAACCCACAACACAGAAAATAATCCTTCCCCCAATAAACCACAACTGACACTAAAGCCAAATCATATCCCTTTATCCAACACATGAAAACTGTCCCACAATAAAAAAAAACAATTACCCCAGAACTGATCAATTACCCTCAAAAAATAATAACTCATTTACCCACAAAGCCTAAACTGACCCTGAACCCTACAAATACTCCTTTAACAAAAATAAAAGTATTAATATTGTATAACTAATTATTTAATAATAAAAAAAAATAATAATATTAAATAAAAATAGCTGTAATAAAAAAATTGTTATGATTAATAATTATATTCCCTAAATAATTAATTAACAATAACTTCGAAATAATAGGCCAAAAAAATCTCATTAATATATTTACAAATTTTATAATAATTAATTACGTATTAATTACTAATTAATAATTAAATTAATTATTATTAATTAATTAAATAATGTATATTATTATTTACTAATTTATGTAAATCAAAAATGACAAACATATATTAATTACATAATTATTTGTAATTACTCACCACACTTATCCCCTATTAAAACAACATCCCGCTCCTAAACATAAATTACAATGTAATTAACAAACTAATAATAACTATTTACTTAATTAATTAACTAATAGAAATTAATAAATTAACAATTAATTACTAATTAAAAAATATTACACATTGTAATAATTTATTAACTAATTAATAAGTTAATAAATTAAATAATTAATGTTAATTGTTCACCAATTAATTAATAATATAATAAATGTACAAACATATATGAATTAATTAATTATTTTCAATTACTCCCCACCCTTATCCCCTATTAACCCAACTTCCCGCTCCTAAACATAAACTAGAATTGCATTTATTAATTAATAATAACTAATTACTTAATTAATTAACTAATTAATATTAATTAATTACTAATTATTTCCTATTAATTTTTTTATTAAACATTATTCAAATAATAATTGATAACTAATTAGCAATTAATTAATTATATAAATAATTTACACACATATATTAATTTATTAATTATTTTAAATTACTCCCCACCCTTATCCCCTATTAACCCAACTTCCCGCTCCTAAACATAAACTAGAATTGCATTTATTAATTAATAATAACTAATTACTTAATTAATTAACTAATTAATATTAATTAATTACTAATTATTTCCTATAAAAAATTTTATTAAACATTATTCAAATAATAATTGATAACTAATTAGCAATTAATTAATTATATAAATAATTTACACACATATATTAATTTATTAATTATTTTAAATTACTCCCCACCCTTATCCCCTATTAACCCAACTTCCCGCTCCTAAACATAAACTAGAATTGCATTTATTAATTAATAATAACTAATTACTTAATTAATTAACTAATTAATATTAATTAATTACTAATTATTTCCTATTAATTTTTTTATTAAACATTATTCAAATAATAATTGATAACTAATTAGCAATTAATTAATTATATAAATAATTTACACACATATATTAATTTATTAATTATTTTAAATTACTCCCCACCCTTATCCCTTATTAACCCAACATCCCGCTCCTAAACATAAACTACAATTTATATTACTATTAATTAAAATTAGTTATTTAAACTTTTTTTCTACATATTTTCGATATTTTTAACTTCCACTATATATCGATATTTTGTCAAGTCGATTTATTTGAGTCGATATTTTTGTACTCGATATTTTTTATCATTATTTTTGACGATATTTTTAATGACGATATTTTTTTTGTCAATATTTTTATATTGTCGATATTTTTTCCTCGATATTTTCTCCATTCGATATTCTGTAGTCGATATTATGTCTGTGCACCCTCTAGATCCAATGTGGCCATGTAATCCCCTGAGTTGAGGAGATTAAGGATGTCCTGCAGAGAAACCATCCAAAATGATTGCTTGATGAGAAAGGTGTTGAGCTCCCTCAGATCTAGAATAGGGTGCCACTTTTCTAAAGTCTTCCAGACTAGGAAGAACCGGGAGTAGAAACCCTCTCCCCACTGAGAGATAGGGACCTGTTCTATCGCTCCTTTGAGAAGCATTTGATGGACTTCCAATTGTAGAAGACGGAGATGTTTTGACACAGTGGCGCGAGGGGGCTTGGAAGGTGGTGCTTGGGCAAACTCCAGAGTATGGCTGCATTAAATGATCTTCAGCACACAACGGTCCAATGTTATTCGTTGCCAGTTGTGGAGGTAATGTGATATTCTGCCTCCCACTGATATTACAGGAGGAAAAGGGACAGTAGTAAGAGCCAGCAAGCGGCTATTGACGCTTCGAGGAGTCCCTCCCCTAGCGTCCTTTTCTTCCTCTGTTAGACGATCTGGAAAAAGAAGAGGATTGATTTTGCCGCTGGTTATAACTTGGCCGGTAAGATTGTGAATTTGATCCATATGAGGTATACCGTTGTTGTTGGTACCCTCCTCTATAGGTGGCATTACCTCTCCCTCTGGCCCCACGGAAGGGGACCATCTGGTACTGCAGAGTCCCTAAGGATTTTGCGGTCTCCGTGATTTTTTTTTATGTCCTGGAGCGCATCATCAATATGCTTCCCAAAGCGCCCTTCCCCGTCAAAGGGAAGATCCAAGATCTTGTTCTGGCCCTCGGACGGAACCATGTAGCCCGCAGCCAGCCTTGACGTTGAAGGACAGCAGTGCCCACCAGGGAGCGGAACGCAGTAGTTGCAATATCCATTGCACAGTCAATCACTTCAGCCGACGTTACTTCTCCCTCCTGAAGAATCTTCTTAGCCTCTTTTTTTCACATCTTCAGTCAATTGGTCCAGATATGGGGAAAGATCGAACCACATTTGGTGATCATAGCGACCAAGTATCGCTAAGGCGTTAGCAGCCTTGACCATCAGACTGGACATGGAAGAAAACGTCTTGCCCGCACTATCCAAGTGTCTGCCCTCTTTACGGTGTCATGAGGGGAGCTGAAGGATTTCTCGACTTTCTTTGGGCAGCCTGAGAAATTACAGAGTCCGGTTTAGGTTGACTGACCAAGCAGGCAGGACTATCGTCTGGAGCCTTATATTTCTTCTCCAGGCAATGCAAAACTGGAATTACCGTAGCAGGATTCTTCATCACTTTCAACCCCTCATCCCAGACGTGACCAACAATAGGAATAGAGCAAACCGCTTTCCTGTAAGGCTCTTTGAAGTCATAGAGGAAGCATTCAGACTTCACCATGGTCATGGGCAGTTCAAAGCTCTTTGCGGCCCTCTCCATCAAATTATGGAAACCCCCTATGTCTGCAGGAGGGGAACTAAACAGGTGCTGGCGCAGGAGAGGCTGGATCAGGAATGACATAGTCATCCCATTCTGCGTCTGGATCTGGTATTGCGCCAGTGCCTAGGTCCTCATCAGAGTTGTCATCATAAACAAGAGACATGGTTGTTGGTGCGTCCCACGCCATTAGCATTGGTCAAGGCGTTGGCAATTGGGGGGTAGCAGGCTGAGCAGGAGGAACAGTAGTACCTGGTACCACAACTGGAACTGGAGGTTGCATTGCAAATCTCCTTCTATAGTCCACAAGCATAGATTGAAAGTCCGCTAGTAAGGAGGAAGGCATGGAGACCATCGCCTGCTGGTAGTCCTCTTGATAATCTGAGGAAGGATCATATTGCTGCTCCTCCCCGTAACCCCCCTCAGAGTCTGTGTCCTGACACTTGACGTGTAATTGAGAAGGGCTATTCGCATAGGCAAAAGGACCATCATCTTCTTCATATCCGTCTTCTTACAGGAGGAGTGCCGGAGGTAGAGGAGTCACCCTTCTGGGGATGTCATGTCAGGCGTAATTTGGCGCTTTTTTAGAGACATAGTAATTTTTCCCACTATCGACGAGGTCGTTGACGGGGCCATCGACGCCGATGTGAGAAATGGAATTAATCGACGCAGCCGTCTTCGAGACCATCGACACCCCAGCTGTCGTCGTAGTCGTTGTCGACGTGGTTGTCGTCGTCAGCCTCGTCGTTGACATCCTAGTCGACGTCGTCAACACCAACGACGATGACACAGGCACCACCGTCGTCAAAGTCGTCGACGCGGAACTCTGAAACAGCGCCGGAGACGATGAATTCACCGTCGACGAGTCCGTCGACGAAGCCAGAAATGAAAGAGACGACTGGGTCTGTACCTTTGATGCTTTCGTCAACGGAGTCGTTGACAGCATTGTTGGTGAGTGAGCTTTCTTCATTGATTTCACCTCAGAAGAGAGTGAAGAGGGCTTTTTATAATAATCCATATTTGTAAAGCGCACAATCACCCATAACGGTCTCTAGGCGCTAGGGGTCATCGGGAAGATTAAGCAAGCTATTGCCCAGAGTCACATGGTGCTGGGCTAATCTGCCACCGGCGCCGGGGATCGAACCGTGATCCCCAGATTCCGGAGTCAGTCGCCCTGGTTGCGTCACACCTCTTCCCGACTTTTTGAAAGTCTTTGGGGCCGCAGGAGGAGAAGATGGAGGAACAGAGATGGATTTCCTCTCAGATATCACTCCCTTAGACAGTCCTTCCCTCACCTTTACACCTCAGTGAGGAGATTCGCCAGGACTATGCCCTTCAGACCTATGAGAGGTCTTTTTTAAGGCCTTACCAGGATCCTCTTCAGAAGGCAAAGGAGAGGCTCTACCCCTTTTTGCAGACCTTATGGAAGATGTTGCAGCGGATGTGTTGTCACTATCACTGGAAACTGGTTCCTTCCTGGACTTAAGGTTCTTGAGCCAGGTCAAAAGACGGCCCTCACGGTCTCGCAGAGTTTTTGTAGAGAAAGTGCGTCATATTTTACAGTCTGCTGCCTTGATGTCTGGTACAAACAGTAAATACAATCATTGTGCTTGTCTTCCACATACAACCTCTTCTTAGCACAAGTTGCACAGGCTTTAAAGAGGGCTTCTTCTCCTTATCAGACATCTTGACACAAAGTCAAAGCAGGTCTTGAAGAAAAAACGGGTGAAAAAACTGTAGATTTAAGGATAATAGGAAAAAACTGAGCTTAGTGGAGACTCCCTAGCACAATATGCGGTAGAAAATCTGAGGTTCTGAGCTTCTCCCAGGAGGGTTCTACGGGGTGAGGCTAATCTGATTGGTGGTTCATTTTTTTGGTCTCTTTTACAAAAAGAGGTGGATAGGTTGCAAAACAAGAATGGGCCTAGGCCTAGGTTCTGTTTTGGAAATGGTTTCTAATGCTATTTTATGTATACCGGGGACTCCCATTCTGTTGACGGGGAATGATACAAGAATGGGAATCTATGAAAGTTCCAATAATGGAGTAAATGTACATATTCATCCTTAAAGCTCTGTCAAACCTGCCCTCTGCTCCAGCACTGGACACAACACAATTTGGTGCAGATTTGATTTGAGGGTTAAGTTGTAATATTATATATTTACCTATGTGGGCTGTTTCTGTTGAAAGAAATAAGAATTTCAATGGCCTTTCAGAGTAACACTGATGTATTGACGAATCTCTGAAACCCCACAACATATTTTAATTCAATGTACCAACTGCAGTGAAAAGCTATCTCCATTTGTAACTGGGATAAATGTGATTTTATAAAATATCAATTCTGAGAAACAATTTCACCTAAACTGTTGAGCAGCAATTTTCAAGATGAATGGAAATAGAAGTATTAAAATTGTTTGTTTTTCCCCTCAAAATTGCCATTAAAAGGTTTCTTAAGGAGTAAATGCTGTTAAAATCTGTTCACTCACTATAAGGTGTGCATAGATCCTTTACTCCCTTCAACCCTTCTCTTTCCACGTCCACTTACTCAGTGGGATTCCTCCTTGATATCTCTCCCTAGTGATCCTTTAGGTCATTCATGTTTGTTTGTTTTTCTACCTTGAATCCCCCTGACTACCCTTAACTTCTTTTAGATGTTTGGACAAAATATTGAGTTTTAACTATCGAGATACAGAAATATCATTAAAAAACTGTGATACAAAAATATTGTGATGCATTTATATCGTTAACAAGAATATCATTGTTTTAGGTAAGTAATTTAGGGCTAGATGTAGGTAAATAGGATTTAATAATTCTAAAATACCAAATGTTACCGATTCGGTATTTTAGAATCGGTAAATGCTATGTAGCTAATAATTCGGTAAAAATTCCCGAATCGTTAAGATTTGGTATTTACCGAATCGGTATTTACTGATTCGGTAATTGCCATTCATTCCTATGGGCCAAATGTCAATTACCGAATCGGTAATTACCGATTCGGTAAAATAGGGAAAGAGTCCAGGGTGGCAGGGTGACACTTTGACACCCTGTTGCACCCCTGAATACAAATGACTGGATCAGTCTTAACCAAGTGCCAATGGTTGGCAATCATTTTCCTCACCACATGGCTATCATTGTTAAATGTAGTGATGAGTTGTACCACATTCTCCTTTTTCTTCAATCTTTTAGTCAGGAGTGAATCACGTGTGGTGCTCTTTACTTTATCTCTAGCTATCCCCAGGACTTTTCTGGGGTAACCTCTAGTCCTGATTTTCTCGAACATCCTGCTCCTTTCCTTCACATACATCGCCTCTGTAAAGCAGTTGCGCTTAGCATATAGTAGCTCCTCATACAGGATACTCCACTTGAGGTTACGTGGATGGTGGCTAACTGCATGTAAAATGCTATTGCCCGCAGTTTCTTTACAGTGTAAGCTAGTGGTGATTTTGTTTCCTTTGATAGTCACGCTAACATCTAAGAAATCTATCTCAGTTTCATGTACTTTAGATGTGAAAGACAGATTCAAATCATTGTTATTTTTATGTGACAGGAATTCATCCAAGACATTTCTGGGCCCTTCCCAGATCACAAAGAGGTCATCCATATACTTCATCAAGAAAGCAATAAATTTTGTCCATCTTTTGTTCTCATCCATGCCACACATGAATGGCCTCCCACCAGCCCATAAAGATCCCTCAAAGCTTGGTGCGAAGCAACTTCCCATTGCTGTCCTAGATAATTGATGGTACCAGATGTCATTGAACAGGAGGAAAATATTGTTTAAACAAAAATGCAACATATCAAGTAATATGTTAGAGTGGTCATACTGGCTTAAAGGTTTATCTCTGACATCTGGAACCGTATTTTGTGATAGAAAGCTCTGGAATCTGAGGGGACTCACAAACTTCCTGACATCCAGCATTCTACAAAGTCTCCTGATAAAAATGGTACCTCATTTTTGTGGATAGGCCTAGTGCCAGTGACAGGAAAGAGCCCAAAACTCAAGGTGGACACATCACATTTTTTCCACTGACAACTGACCCTTTCTTTGTAATGAGCTTAGCTGTGGATTTTGGGCTATAGATCAGCTGGCAACATTGGAATCCTAGCAAACCTGTACATTTTCAGAAAAATAAACACCCAGGGGAATTCAAGATGGGTTGACCTGTGTGGCTCTCACCAGGTTCTGTTACCGAGAAGCCCTTGCAAACCTCAACATTTCTGTGATGGAAAGTTCTGGAATCTGGGGTGAGCCAAAAACTTACACCCACCCAGTATTTCCCCAAGTCTCCCGATACAAATGGTACCTCACTTGTGTGGTTAGGCCTAGTGTCCACGGCAGGAAAAGTCCCAAAACACAATGTGGACAAATCATATTTTTCCACAGAAAACTGACCCTTTTTTTGCAATGTGCCTAGCTGAGGATTTAAGGCCCTAGCTTAACCGGCACCCTAGGGAAACCTAGCAAACCCGTACATTTATTAAAATTAGAAACCCATAGAAATCCAGAATGGGGTGACTTGTGTAGCTCACACCAGGTTCTGTTACCCAGAATCCTGTTCAAAATTCAAAACTAGTCCAAAATCCTTTTCCCCACATTTCTGAGATGGAAAGCTCTGGAATTTGAGGGGAGCCACAAACTTCCTTCCAACGGCATTCCCCCAAGTCTTTCGATAAAAATGGTACCTCACTTATGTGGGTAGGCCTACTGCCCGCGACAGGAAACAGCAAAAAAAGTAATGTGGACACAACACATTTTTCTATTGAAAACGAACCCTTTTTTTGCAATGTGCCTAACTGTGGATTTTGGGCCCTAGCTCAGCCAACACATAGGGAAACCTACCAAACCTGTACATTTTTGAAAACCAAACACCCTGTGGAATGCAAGATGGGGTGATTTATATGGCTCTCACCAGGTTCTGTTACCCAGAATCCCTTGCAAACCTCAAAATGCGTCTAAAAACACATTTTACTCAATCACTCAATCAATCATACATTTGTAAAGCGCGCTTTTCACCCGTGAGGGTCTCAAGGCGTGGGGCGGGGCAGCTACTGATCAAACAGCCAGGTCTTGAGGAGTCTCCGGAAGGTCAGCAGGTCCTGGGTCTGTTGCAGGTGGATGGGGAGGGTGTTCCAAGTCTTGGCGACGAGGTGGAAAAAGGATTTGCCGCCAGTGATTGTTCGGTGGATGTGTGGGATGGTGGCGAGGGCGAGGTCAGCGGAGCGGAGCTGGTGGTGGGGTGGGGGTGTAGAAGGTGAGTCCCTTGGTGAGGTATGCTGACCCGGTGTCGTGGAGTGCTTTGTGAGCGTGGGTGAGGAGCTTGAAGGTGAGCCTATGTTTGACAGGAAGCCAGTGTAGGTCCTTCAGGTGGGCAGTGATGTGGCTGTGGAGGGGGTTGTTTAGGATGAGGTGTGTGGAGGTGTTCTGTATGCATTGGAGTCTCTTCTGGAGTTTGGTTGTGGTTCCTGCGTAGAGGGCGTTGCCGTAGTCCAGCCTGCTGGTGACAAGGGCCTGGGTGACCTTCCTTCTGGTTTCGGTGGGGATCCATCTGTAGATCTTGCGAACCATACGGAGGGTGTTGAAGTAGGAGACAGCGTTGACTTGTTGGGTTGTTAAAGATTGGACGGATTTGTTAGCATGAGCTGAAAGCCATTTTGTATTTCTGGCAGCCATCTTGTTTGTCATGTGCTGCCACATGCTCGCCATGTGCTCTGTTCTCCCTTACTGTTGACTGCGCTTGTAATCTGCCTAGAAACTAACTATATTTAGCATCTTCCACGTTCGCACATGCTCAGTTGAGCTTGCAGATGTCCTTGCAACTGTTTCTAGTCTGTAAATGTCAGGATGTGTTCACCAGAATTAGCAACTGTTAGCTCCTCCCACGTTGTTGAGCAAGCAGGGCTTGCATGCCCATATTAGTCATTTTTGCATGCTTACATGTGCCAGGACTGCCCCTTGGTCTTATGCTGACTATGTAACCCTAAGCATATATAAGGCCTCTGTTTTCTGTACTCCTCAGACTGCCTCATTCAGTTGCTAAGACTTCTGTGTGATGTAGTCTCCCTCATTTGAGGTTAATAAAGATGTTCTTTTTATATTTCAGCTTCTGTGCCAATTTCTTCTTTGTTGGTTTAAAAGGACCAAGTATTAGTGGGACCCCTGAGAAGGTTTCTGTGTTCTACAGGGTCATTGACAGAGAGGAGTCAAGGATGAATCCCAGGTTGCGTGCATGGTTGGTGGGTGCTGGCACAGCTCCCAATGAGGTTGGCCATCAGGAGTCGTCCCAGGCAGAGGGGGTGGAGCCAAGCATGAGGACCTCCGTCTTTTCCGAGTTTAGTTTCAGGTGACTGCTCTTCATCCATTTGGCGACGGCCTTCATTCCTGCGTGGAAGTTGGTTTTGGCGGTGCTGTGGTCTTTGGTGAGGGAGAGGATAAGCTGGGTGTTGTCGGAGTAGGAGACTATGTTGAGGTCATGCGATCGGACGATGTTGGCAAGTGGTCTCATGTAGACATTGAAGAGGCTCAGGCTGAGGGATGATCCTTGAGGTACGCCGCAGGTGATCTTGGTGTCTTCGGATCAGAATGGAGGGAGGCGGACTCTCTGGGTCCTGTGGGTGAGGAAGGAGGTGATCTAGTCCAGGGCTTTGTCTCTGATCCCTGTGTTGTAGAGGCGTGTGCGAAGGGTGTGGTGGCAGACGGTGTCAAAGAGGTGTGGCGCCGCGGCCAGGGCGACTGACGCTGGAATCTGGGGATCACGGTTCGATCCCCGGCACCGGTGGCAGATTAGCCCAGCACCATGTGACTCTGGGCAATAGCTTGCTTAATCTTCCCGACGGCCCCCAGCGCCTAGAGACCCTTACGGGTGATTGTGCGCTTTACAAATGTGGATATTATTATTATTATTATAAAGGCGGCCGAGAGGTCCAGGAGGATGAGGGGTGTGGTTTTGCCATTGTCCAGGAGGGCCCTGATATCGTCAGTGGCGGCGATGAGGGCGGTTTCGGTGCTATGGTTGCTGCGGCATTCGGATTGGGACGAGTCCAGGGTGTTGTTTTGTTTGAGGAATTGGGTCAGTTGTCTGACGATCTTTTTGATGACTTTCGCCGGGAACGGGAGCAGGGAGATGGACCGGAAGTTCTTGAGGTCTTTTGGGTCGGCCTTGGGTTTCTTGAGCAGGGCGTTGATCTCTGCGTGTTTCCAGCTCTCCGGGAAGGTGGCGGTCTCGAATGAGTTGTTGAATACCTTGCAGAGTTGGGGTGCGATGATGGATCTCGCTTTGTTGAAGATGTGGCAGGGGTCCGTGGTGAGCCAGAGTGGATGGTGTTCATGGTCTTGATGGTGTCTCCGTCGTTGACGTGGTTCCAGGAGATCAGGTGGTCGGTGTGACTGGGTGGCGGTGAGTCTGGGGTGTCGGCGGTTATCGGAGAGGTCTGGTTGTTGAAGCTGTCGTGGGTGTCGGTGGTTGTCAGAGAGAGAGGTCTGGGTGTTAAAGCTTTCAAAGCTGTCGTGAATGTCTGCGATCTTGCGGTGGAAGAAGGTGGCTAGAGAGTAGAAGAGGATTCTGTGATGGCAGAATGTCGTTGGAGCTGGAGCTGGGGTTGGCGAGTTCTTTCACGATTTTGAAGAGCTCTTTGCTATCGTTTGCATTGTTGTTGATGCGTTCCTTGAAGGAGGTCCTTTTGGCCGAGCAAATGTGTTGGTGGTGTCTGCGGTTGGCGTTTTTGATGGGCTGCATGGTTGTCCGGGTTTTGCTCGTAGCGCTATTTCTTCTCTAGTCTCCGGCGGGTCTGCTTGGATGTCTGAAGGGTGGCGGTCAAAGAGACGGCTCTTCTGTCGGTGCGTCTGTTAGTGGGTTTCTTGATCGGGGCAAGCGTGTTGGTGCAGTTGTCAATCCATTGTTTGAGGTTGTGAGCGGCTGTGTCAGTGTCGGTGAGGTCCGTCGGTGGGTCTCGGGCAATGGCAGTGATTAGCTGGTCTTCGGTGACCTTGTTCCAGCTGAGGTGGGGGATTCTTTGCTGGTGGTTGTGTGCGTTGGCTTTCTTGAAAGAGAACTGGATGCAGCGGTGGTCAGTCCATTGGAGTTCTGTGGTGTGGCTGATGGAGACGTGGCAGCTAGAGGAGAAAATGGGGTTGAGCGTTTGTCCGGCGGAGTGGTGGGTGTAGTAACGAGCTGTTTGAGGCCAAGGTTGGCGAGCAGGGTGGTGGAGTTGCTGTTGTTGGCATTCTTGAGGTGGAAGTTAAGGTCTCCGAGGAGGATGTAGTTAGTGGAGGCCAGGGCATGCGCGCTGACGGGGTCTGTGATGGAGACGATGAACTGTGGTCGGGGTACGGGTGGTCTGTACATGAGTGTTCCTCTGAGGATGTTGTTGGGATCGATGTGGATCTGGAAGTGCAGGTGTTCGGTGGTGCTGAGGGTGTCTTCAGTGTTGGTCGAGATTCTGAGGGTGTTTCTGTGGACGATGGCAATTCCTCCTCCCGATCTGTTGGGGCGGTCCCTGCGGGTGATCTTATAGCCAACCGGGATGGCTATGGCGATGTCGGGTGCGATGAGGAATTCATCCAGGTCTCCGTCAGGAAGGCGACGTCAGGGGAGGATGAGTCGAGTAGGTCTCAGAGTTTGACGGCGTGCTTCTGGACGGAGCGGGTGTTGAGCAGTATGCATCTGAGGTGGTTTTGGTCTGCTTCGGTGGGGTGTGCAGGACGTGCCGGTGTGTGCTGGCAGGTGTATTTGCAGTTTCGGCAGGTGAAGGGTCCGTGGGTGAGCTTTGGGGCGGCCTAGCAGCAGGTAAAGAATCTGCCGGTGTTGAGTGCGCGGAGGGTTTGGCGTTGTGGCAGCGTCTGGCGCATGGTACTAGCGGGGGCCAGGGGGTCTGGTGCTGGGCGCGGTCCAGGCGCGGACGGGCGCAGACAGGCTTGCCTTAGGTGCGCCTTTGGCGCGACCGTACAGTGATCACCATATGAAGGTGAGGGGGCGGGAGCAGAGGCAAGGAGTGGGGAGCGGCTCGGGTGGGCCGCAGGGACATCGGCGGCAGGAAGAACGGGCGGACAATGTCACAGTAGGCAACAGAATGAGGGGAAAACGATAGGGCAGCAGTTAACAACAAAGCTTACATAAAGAAAAAACACCAGGAATACCGTCCCCAACAGATGGGGCAATGGGGGTTACCAGGAGGCAGACGCAGCTGGGCGGACCCTGGTGCATGCAGTGCCGGGTAGCTGTATCAAACCCTGCATGGGGATTGGCTCAGTCCTTGGGCGGTGAGGCGGCGCTGCTGGGGAGAGTGCTGGCCTTGGCTCTGAGGTCAAGGTCTCACCATCACATTTCTGTGATGGAAAACTCTAGAATCTGAGGGGAGCTATAAGCTTCCTTCCACCTAGCATACCCCCAAGTCTCTCAATAGAAATTGTACCTCACTTGTGTAGGTAGGCCTAGTGCCTGCAACAGGAAACGTCCCAAAGCGTATTGTCTATCACAAAATGGCCTGGTTTTGCAAAGGGGTAACCTGCATTGTTGGTCCCAGGCTTGGCGGCCATCCAGGGAAACTTACCAAAATCAGACATTTTTTTAAACTAGACACCTGGTGGAGTCCAGGGAGGTGTGCCTTGCGTGGATCCCCCAATTGTTTTGTTACCCAGAATTGCCTGCAAACCTCAAATTTAGCTAAAAAAAAATCACATTTTCTATACATTTCTGTGTGGGAAAACCGCCCCAGCACAAATTTCCTACCACCCAGAGTATCCCCTGGTATCCTGATAAAAATGATACCTCACTTGTGTGAGTGCCCGAAGCAGAGTCAGCATATAAACGTATAAAACTAAATTGTGCTTTACAACATGCTGTAATATCCCCTCAATCTCTGGACATTTCTGGCCCTTCTCTGTTGCAGGCAATTGGCCCACCCACACAAGTGGGGTATCATTTTACTCAGGAGTCCGAGGGAAACGCTGGGTAGTAGAAAATGTCTTCCGGCACAGTGATCTCACGCAGAAATGTAACTTATTTAGCTAAATTTGAGGACTGCAGGGAATTCTGGGTAAGAAAACTCTGGGGGATACATGCAAGCCACATCTCCCTTAATACACCCGGGTGTCCAATTTTCGGAAATGACTGTGTTTGATGAGTTTCCCTAGTTGTCAGTTGAGCCCGGCACCAAAAGCACAGGTGCCCCCTTGCAAAACAAGATTGTTTTGTGATCTATAATTTTGATGCATCCACAGTAGGTTTTGGGCCCTTCCCTGTTGAGGACACTTGGCTCACCCACACAACTGAGGGAGCATTTTCATCGGGATACCTGAAGGAATGCTGAGCAGTAGGACATGTGTGCCATCCTGGTGATCCTTGTAGGAAATTAGGACCTTTCTGGCAGTTACCCCCACTTTTTGACTTTGTGTCAAGTGTGTTTTGACAGTAATACACTGGGATCCTGCTAATCAGGACCCCAGTGTCTGTGCTTGCTCGCCTCAATTCACTGATAAGTACTTTGCACACCGCACAATTTGCATTCTGGTGTACCGCTATAAGTCACTAGTATATGGTGCTAAAGTGCCGAGGGCATTGGTACACCTGGGGTCTCCCATGGGCTGCAGCATATATCGTGCAGCCCATGGGAGCCCATGCCAACTGTGTCTGCAGGTCTGCGTTGCAGCCTACTTGAAATGGTGCTTGTGCCTTTCCCTTTAGAAATAAGGTTTTCCTTATATCCCAGTCACTGCACTTAAAACTTAAAAGTCACCCCTAAGGTAGGCCTTACAGCCCACAGGCAGGGTGCATGGTTCTCAGTGTGAGGGTGTTCCTGCATGAGCAGAGACACGTATACGAACTGTGGACATCAATGAGGACCCGCTCAGCTCTCGTGGCCCTACCTCAGTGCACCATAAGTCACCGTCCCGTGGCGGTGTGCCTGTGCCGGCCGCAGTGCATCCGGGGCCACTAACTCTGTGCAGCTCAAGTCATGGACCCTTGCTGTTTGAACATTAAACGTCTGATTGTCTGATCACTGTTGTAGTTGTTGCCAGCACCACCCAACCCCTGAGGGATGGCTTACACTTCCCAAAACCCATCCAGCACAGGCATCACTGGACATGTGACCCTGGCAATAAAAGGGGCCAGGCGCACGTGCCCGTAGCCAGTTCCACAAAGTATCTCAGTGTGTCTGTGTGGTCATTATATATGCATGAGGGCCTAGGCCATACCACATTACATTGTGATGTGTACAGCGGGTGCAACCTTGTCACCTCAGAACCCCAGAAACCGGTCCTCGGAAGCTTGTTTCCGGTCCAGGGAAGGCATGGCTTGGCAGTTCGGGCTGGACTGTTCCCATGAGGCACAGGGTCAGACTGATTTGCATATAGCCATGTCTGAACTGGGGTGGCAGAGTGGGCTAAAGAACGGTGATGGATTAAACTCAGATCTTTTGACTGGGTGTGAGTGTTTGATTGGTTCAGATGCTCCGCCCATCACCACCTCCTTTTGTACCGCTTTGGCCGCCATAAGTGTGGCAGGGTATGCTCAGACGTGAGTCCCTTGGTCACTTTGCCACTGGATTCAAGCAAGCCGGGCTGAAGACGGCTGTAATGCCAGAAACCGGTCCTCAGAAGCTTGTTTCTGGTCCAGGGAAGGCGTGGCTTGGCAGTTCGGGCTGGACTATTCCCATGAGGCATAGGGTCAGACTGATTTGCATATAGCCATGTCTGAACTGGGGTGGCAGAGTGGGCTAAAGAACGGTAATGGATTAAACCCAGATCTTTTGACTGGGTGTGAGTGTTTGATTGGTTCAGATGCTCCGTCCATCACCACCCCCTTTTGTACCGCTTTGGCCGCCATAAGTGTGGCAGGGTATGCTCAGACGTGAGTCCCTTGCTCACTTTGCCACTGGATTCAAGCAAGCCGGGCTGAAGACGGCTGTAATGCCAGAAACCGGTCCTCTGAAGCTTGTTTCCGGTCCAGGGAAGGCATGGCTTGGCAGTTCGGGCTGGACTGTTCCCATGAGGCACAGGGTCAGACTGATTTGCATATAGCCATGTCTGAACTGGGGTGGCAGAGTGGGCTAAAGAACGGTGATGGATTAAACTCAGATTTTTTGACTGGGTGTGAGTGTTTGATTGGGTTATATGCTCCGTCCATCACCACCCCCTTTTGTACCGCTTTGGCCGCCATAAGTGTGGCAGGGTATGCTCAGACGTGAGTCCCTTGCTCACTTTGCCATTGGATTCAAGCAAGCCGGGCTGAAGACGGCTGTAATGCCAGAAACCGGTCCTCGGAAGCTTGTTTCCGATCCAGGGAGGGCATGGCTTGGCTGTTCTGGCTGGACTGTTCCCATGAGGCACAGGGTCAGACTGATTTGCATATAGCCATGTCTGAACTGGGATGGCAGAGTGGGCTAAAGAACGGTGATGGATTAAACCCAGATCTTTTGACTGGGTGTGAGTGTTTGATTGGTTCAGATGCTCCGTCCATCACCACCCCTTTTTGTACTGCTTTGGCCGCCATAAGTGTGGCAGGGTATGCTCAGACGTGAGTCCCTTGCTCACTTTGCCACTGAATTCAAGCAAGCCGGGCTGAAGACGGCTGTAATGTCAGAAACCGGTCCTCGGAAGCTTCTTTCCGGTCCAGGGAAGGCATGGCTTGGCAGTTCGGGCTGGACTGTTCCCATGAGGCACAGGGTCAGACTGATTTGCATATAGCCATGTCTGAACTGGGGTGGCAGAGTGGGCTAAAGAACGGTGATGGATTAAACCCAGATCTTTTGACTGGGTGTGAGTGTTTGATTGGTTCAGATGCTCCGTCCATCACCACCCCCTTTTGTACCGCTTTGGCTGCCATAAGTGTGGCAGGGTATACTCAGACGTGAGTCCCTTGCTCACTTTGCCATTGGATTCAAGCAAGCCGGGCTGAAGACGGCTGTAATGCCAGAAACCGGTCCTCGGAAGATTGTTTCCGATCCAGGGAGGGCATGGCTTGGCTGTTCGGGCTGGACTGTTCCCATGAGGCACAGGGTCAGACTGATTTGCATATAGCCATGTCTGAACTGGGATGGCAGAGTGGGCTAAAGAACGGTGATGGATTAAACCCAGATATTTTGACTGGGTGTGAGTGTTTGATTGGTTCAGATGCTCCGTCCATCACCACCCCTTTTTGTACTGCTTTGGCCGCCATAAGTGTGGCAGGGTATGCTCAGACGTGAGTCCCTTGCTCACTTTGCCACTGGATTCAAGCAAGCCGGGCTGAAGACGGCTGTAATGCCAGAAACCGGTCCTCGTAAGCTTTTTTCCGGTCCAGGGAAGGCATGGCTTGGCAGTTCGGGCTGGACTGTTCCCATGAGGCACAGGGTCAGACTGATTTGCATACAGCCATGTCTGAACTGGGGTGGCAGAGTGGGCTAAAGAACGGTGATGGATTAAACCCAGATCTTTTGACTGGGTGTGAGTGTTTGATTGGTTCAGATGCTCCGTCCATCACCACCCCCTTTTGTACCGCTTTGGCCGCCATAAGTGTGGCAGGGTATGCTCAGACGTGAGTCCCTTGCTCACTTTGCCACTGGATTCAAGCAAGCCGGGCTGAAGACGGCTGTAATGCCAGAAACCGGTCCTCGGAAGCTTGTTTCCGGTCCAGGGAAGGCATGGCATGGCAGTTCAGGCTGGACTGTTCCCATGAGGCACAGGGTAAGACTGATTTGCATACAGCCATGTCTGAACTGGGGTGGCAGAGTGGGCTAAAGAACGGTGATGGATTAAACCCAGATCTTTTGACTGGGTGTGAGTGTTTGATTGGTTCAGATGCTCCGTCCATCACCACCCCCTTTTGTACCGCTTTGGCCGCCATAAGTGTGGCAGGGTATGCTCAGACGTGAGTCCCTTGCTCACTTTGCCACTGGATTCAAGCAAGCCGGGCTGAAGACGGCTGTAATGCCAGAAACCGGTCCTCGGAAGCTTGTTTCCGGTCCAGGGAAGGCATGGCTTGGCAGTTCAGGCTGGACTGTTCCCATGAGGCACAGGGTAAGACTGATTTGCATATAGCCATGTCTGAACTGGGGTGGCAGAGTGGGCTAAAGAACGGTGATGGATTAAACCCAGATCTTTTGACTGGGTGTGAGTGTTTGATTGGTTCAGATGTTCCGTCCATCACCACCCCTTTTTGTACCGCTTTGGCCGCCATAAGTGTGGCAGGGTATGCTCAGACGTGAGTCCCTTGCTCACTTTGCCACTGGATTCAAGCAAGACGGGCTGAAGACGGCTGTAATGCCAGAAACCGGTCCTTGGAAGCTTGTTTCCGGTCCAGGGAAGGCATGGCTTGGCAGTTGGGGCTGGACTGTTCCCATGGGGCACATGGTCAGACTGATTTGCATATAGCCATGTCTGAACTGGGGTGGCAGAGTGGGCTAAAGAACGGTGATGGATTAAACCCAGATCTTTTGACTGGGTGTGAGTGTTTGATTGGTTCAGATGCTCCGTCCATCACCACCCCCTTTTGTACCGCTTTGGCCGCCATAAGTGTGGCAGGGTATGCTCAGACGTGAGTCCCTTGCTCACTTTGCCACTGGATTCAAGCAAGCCGGGCTGAAGACGGCTGTAATGCCAGAAACCGGTCCTCGGAAGCTTGTTTCCGGTCCAGGGAAGGCATGGCTTGGCAGTTCGGGCTGGACTGTTCCCATGAGGCACAGGGTCAGACTGATTTGCATATAGCCATGTCTGAACTGGGGTGGCAGAGTGGGCTAAAGAACGGTGATGGATTAAACTCAGATTTTTTGACTGGGTGTGAGTGTTTGATTGGGTTATATGCTCCGTCCATCACCACCCCCTTTTGTACCGCTTTGGCCGCCATAAGTGTGGCAGGGTATGCTCAGACGTGAGTCCCTTGCTCACTTTGCCATTGGATTCAAGCAAGCCGGGCTGAAGACGGCTGTAATGCCAGAAACCGGTCCTCGGAAGCTTGTTTCCGATCCAGGGAGGGCATGGCTTGGCTGTTCTGGCTGGACTGTTCCCATGAGGCACAGGGTCAGACTGATTTGCATATAGCCATGTCTGAACTGGGATGGCAGAGTGGGCTAAAGAACGGTGATGGATTAAACCCAGATCTTTTGACTGGGTGTGAGTGTTTGATTGGTTCAGATGCTCCGTCCATCACCACCCCTTTTTGTACTGCTTTGGCCGCCATAAGTGTGGCAGGGTATGCTCAGACGTGAGTCCCTTGCTCACTTTGCCACTGAATTCAAGCAAGCCGGGCTGAAGACGGCTGTAATGTCAGGAACCGGTCCTCGGAAGCTTCTTTCCGGTCCAGGGAAGGCATGGCTTGGCAGTTCGGGCTGGACTGTTCCCATGAGGCACAGGGTCAGACTGATTTGCATATAGCCATATCTGAACTGGGGTGGCAGAGTGGGCTAAAGAACGGTGATGGATTAAACCCAGATCTTTTGACTGGGTGTGAGTGTTTGATTGGTTCAGATGCTCCGTCCATCACCACCCCCTTTTGTACCGCTGTGGCTGCCATAAGTGTGGCAGGGTATACTCAGACGTGAGTCCCTTGCTCACTTTGCCATTGGATTCAAGCAAGCCGGGCTGAAGACGGCTGTAATGCCAGAAACCGGTCCTCGGAAGATTGTTTCCGATCCAGGGAGGGCATGGCTTGGCTGTTCGGGCTGGACTGTTCCCATGAGGCACAGGGTCAGACTGATTTGCATATAGCCATGTCTGAACTGGGATGGCAGAGTGGGCTAAAGAACGGTGATGGATTAAACCCAGATATTTTGACTGGGTGTGAGTGTTTGATTGGTTCAGATGCTCCGTCCATCACCACCCCTTTTTGTACTGCTTTGGCCGCCATAAGTGTGGCAGGGTATGCTCAGACGTGAGTCCCTTGCTCACTTTGCCACTGGATTCAAGCAAGCCGGGCTGAAGACGGCTGTAATGCCAGAAACCGGTCCTCGTAAGCTTTTTTCCGGTCCAGGGAAGGCATGGCTTGGCAGTTCGGGCTGGACTGTTCCCATGAGGCACAGGGTCAGACTGATTTGCATACAGCCATGTCTGAACTGGGGTGGCAGAGTGGGCTAAAGAACGGTGATGAATTAAACCCAGATCTTTTGACTGGGTGTGAGTGTTTGATTGGTTCAGATGCTCCGTCCATCACCACCCCCTTTTGTACCGCTTTGGCCGCCATAAGTGTGGCAGGGTATGCTCAGACGTGAGTCCCTTGCTCACTTTGCCACTGGATTCAAGCAAGCCGGGCTGAAGATGGCTGTAATGCCAGAAACCGGTCCTCGGAAGCTTGTTTCCGGTCCAGGGAAGGCATGGCTTGGCAGTTCAGGCTGGACTGTTCCCATGAGGCACAGGGTAAGACTGATTTGCATATAGCCATGTCTGAACTGGAGTGGCAGAGTGGGCTAAAGAACGGTGATGGATTAAACCCAGATCTTTTGACTGGGTGTGAGTGTTTGATTGATTCAGATGCTCCGTCCATCACCACCCCTTTTTGTACCGCTTTGGCCGCCATAAGTGTGGCAGGGTATGCTCAGACGTGAGTCCCTTGCTCACTTTGCCACTGGATTCAAGCAAGACGGGCTGAAGACGGCTGTAATGCCAGAAACCGGTCCTTGGAAGCTTGTTTCCGGTCCAGGGAAGGCATGGCTTGGCAGTTTGGGCTGGACTGTTCCCATGAGGCACAGGGTCAGACTGATTTGCATATAGCCATGTATGAACTGGGGTGGCAGAGTGGGCTAAAAAACGGTGATGGATTAAACCCAGATCTTTTGACTCGGTGTGAGTGTTTGATTGGTTCAGATGCTCCGTCCATCACCACCCCCTTTTGTACTGCGTTGGCCGCCATAAGTGTAGCATGGTATGCTCAGACGTGAGTCCCTTGCTCACTTTGCCACTGGATTCAAGCAAGCCGGGCTGAAGACGGCTGTAATGCCAGAAACCGGTCCTCGGAAGCTTGTTTCCGGTCCAGGGATGGCATGGCTTGGCAGTTCGGGCTGGACTGTTCCCATGAGGCACAGGGTCAGACTGATTTGCATATAGCCATGTCTGAACTGGGGTGGCGGAGTGGGCTAAAGAACGGTGATGGATTAAACCCAGATTTTTTGACTGGGTGTGAGTGTTTGATTGGTTCAGATGCTCCGTCCATCACCACCCCCTTTTGTACTGCGTTGGCCGCCATAAGTGTAGCATGGTATGCTCAGACGTGAGTCCCTTGCTCACTTTGCCACTGGATTCAAGCAAGCCGGGCTGAAGACGGCTGTGATGCCAGAAACCGGTCCTCGGAAGCTTGTTTCCGGTCCAGGGATGGCATGGCTTGGCAGTTCGGGCTGGACTGTTCCCATGAGGCACAGGGTCAGACTGATTTGCATATAGCCATGTCTGAACTGGGGTGGCGGAGTGGGCTAAAGAACGGTGATGGATTAAACCCAGATCTTTTGACTGGGTGTGAGTGTTTGATTGGTTCAGATGCTCCGTCCATCACCACCCCCTTTTGTACCGCTTTGGCCGCCATAAGTGTGGCAGGGTATGCTCAGACGTGAGTCCCTTGCTCACTTTGCCACTGGATTCAAGCAAGCCGGGCTGAAGACGGCTGTAATGCCAGAAACTGGTTCTCGGAAGCTTGTTTCCGGTCCAGGGAAGGCATGGCTTGGCAGTTGGGGCTGGACTGTTCCAATGGGGCACATGGTCAGACTGATTTGCATATAGCCATGTCTGAACTGGGGTGGCAGAGTGGGCTAAAGAACGGTGATGGATTAAACCCAGATCTTTTGACTGGGTGTGAGTGTTTGATTGGTTCAGATGCTACGTCCATCACAACCCCCTTTTGTACCGCTTTGGCCGCCATAAGTGTGGCAGGGTATACTCAGACATGAGTCCCTTGCTCACTTTGCCACTGGATTCAAGCAAGCCGGGCTGAAGATGGCTGTAATGCCAGAAACCGGTCCTCGGAAGCTTGTTTCCGGTCCAGGGAAGGCATGGCTTGGCAGTTCGGGCTGGACTATTCCCATGAGGCACATGGTCAGACTGATTTGCATATAGCCATATCTGAACTGGGGTGGCTGAGTGGGCTAAAGAACGGTGATGGATTAAACCCAGATCTTTTGACTGGGTGTGAGTGTTTGATTGGTTCAGATGCTCTGTCCATCACCACCCCCTTTTGTACCGCTTTGGCCGCCAAAAGTGTGGCAGGATATGCTCAGACGTGAGTCCCTTGCTCACTTTGCCACTGGATTCAAGCAAGCCAGGCTGAAAACGGCTGTAATGCCAGAAACCGGTCCTCGGAAGCTTGTTTCCGATCCAGGGAGGGCATGGCTTGGCTGTTCGGGCTGGACTGTTCCCATGAGGCACAGGGTCAGACTGATTTGCATATAGCCATGTCTGAACTGGGATGGCAGAGTGGGCTAAAGAACGGTGATGGATTAAACCCAGATATTTTGACTGGGTGTGAGTGTTTGATTGGTTCAGATGCTGCGTCCATCACCACCCCTTTTTGTACTGCTTTGGCCGCCATAAGTGTGGCCGGGTATGCTCAGACGTGAGTCCCTTGCTCACTTTGCCACTGGATTCAAGCAAGCCGGGCTGAAGACGGCTGTAATGCCAGAAACCGGTCCTCGTAAGCTTGTTTCCGGTCCAGGGAAGGCATGGCTTGGCAGTTCGGGCTGGACTGTTCCCATGAGGCACAGGGTCAGACTGATTTGCATATAGCCATGTCTGAACTGGGATGGCAGAGTGGGCTAAAGAACGGTGATGGATTAAACCCAGATATTTTGACTGGGTGTGAGTGTTTGATTGGTTCAGATGCTCCGTCCATCACCACCCCTTTTTGTACTGCTTTGGCCGCCATAAGTGTGGCAGGGTATGCTCAGACGTGAGTCCCTTGCTCACTTTGCCACTGGATTCAAGCAAGCCGGGCTGAAGACGGCTGTAATGCCAGAAACCGGTCCTCGTAAGCTTTTTTCCGGTCCAGGGAAGGCATGGCTTGGCAGTTCGGGCTGGACTGTTCCCATGAGGCACAGGGTCAGACTGATTTGCATATAGCCATGTCTGAACTGGGGTGGCAGAGTGGGCTAAAGAACGGTGATGGATTAAACCCAGATCTTTTGACTGGGTGTGAGTGTTTGATTGGTTCAGATGCTCCGTCCATCAGCACCCCCTTTTGTACCTCTTTGGCCGCCATAAGTGTGGCAGGGTATGCTCAGACGTGAGTCCCTTGCTCACTTTGCCACTGGATTCAAGCAAGCCGGGCTGAAGACGGCTGTAATGCCAGAAACTGGTTCTCGGAAGCTTGTTTCCGGTCCAGGGAAGGCATGGCTTGGCAGTTGGGGCTGGACTGTTCCCATGGGGCACATGGTCAGACTGATTTGCATATAGCCATGTCTGAACTGGGGTGGCAGAGTGGGCTAAAGAACGGTGATGGATTAAACCCAGATCTTTTGACTGGGTGTGAGTGTTTGATTGGTTCAGATGCTCGGTCCATCACCACCCCCTTTTGTACCGCTTTGGCCGCCATAAGTGTGGCAGGGTATGCTCAGACGTGAGTCCCTTGCTCACTTTGCCACTGGATTCAAGCAAGCCGGGCTGAAGACGACTGTAATGCCAGAAACCGGTCCTCGGACGCTTGTTTCCAGTCCAGGGAAGGCATGGCTTGGCAGTTCGGGCTGGACTATTCCCATGAGGCACAGGGTCAGACTGATTTGCATATAGCCATATCTGAACTGGGGTGGCAGAGTGGGCTAAAGAACGGTGATGGATTAAACCCAGATCTTTTGACTGGGTGTGAGTGTTTGATTGGTTCAGATGCTCCGTCCATCACCACCCCCTTTTGTACCGCTTTGGCCGCCATAAGTGTGGCAGGGTATGCTCAGACGTGAGTCCCTTGCTCACTTTGCCACTGGATTCAAGCAAGCCGGGCTGAAGACGGCTGTAATGCCAGAAACCGGTCCTCGGAAGCTTGTTTCCGGTCCAGGGAAGGCATGGCTTGGCAGTTCAGGCTGGACTGTTCCCATGAGGCACAGGGTAAGACTGATTTGCATATAGCCATGTCTGAACTGGAGTGGCAGAGTGGGCTAAAGAACGGTGATGGATTAAACCCAGATCTTTTGACTGGGTGTGAGTGTTTGATTGATTCAGATGCTCCGTCCATCACCACCCCTTTTTGTACCGCTTTGGCCGCCATAAGTGTGGCAGGGTATGCTCAGACGTGAGTCCCTTGCTCACTTTGCCACTGGATTCAAGCAAGACGGGCTGAAGACGGCTGTAATGCCAGAAACCGGTCCTTGGAAGCTTGTTTCCGGTCCAGGGAAGGCATGGCTTGGCAGTTTGGGCTGGACTGTTCCCATGAGGCACAGGGTCAGACTGATTTGCATATAGCCATGTATGAACTGGGGTGGCAGAGTGGGCTAAAAAACGGTGATGGATTAAACCCAGATCTTTTGACTCGGTGTGAGTGTTTGATTGGTTCAGATGCTCCGTCCATCACCACCCCCTTTTGTACTGCGTTGGCCGCCATAAGTGTAGCATGGTATGCTCAGACGTGAGTCCCTTGCTCACTTTGCCACTGGATTCAAGCAAGCCGGGCTGAAGACGGCTGTAATGCCAGAAACCGGTCCTCGGAAGCTTGTTTCCGGTCCAGGGATGGCATGGCTTGGCAGTTCGGGCTGGACTGTTCCCATGAGGCACAGGGTCAGACTGATTTGCATATAGCCATGTCTGAACTGGGGTGGCGGAGTGGGCTAAAGAACGGTGATGGATTAAACCCAGATTTTTTGACTGGGTGTGAGTGTTTGATTGGTTCAGATGCTCCGTCCATCACCACCCCCTTTTGTACTGCGTTGGCCGCCATAAGTGTAGCATGGTATGCTCAGACGTGAGTCCCTTGCTCACTTTGCCACTGGATTCAAGCAAGCCGGGCTGAAGACGGCTGTGATGCCAGAAACCGGTCCTCGGAAGCTTGTTTCCGGTCCAGGGATGGCATGGCTTGGCAGTTCGGGCTGGACTGTTCCCATGAGGCACAGGGTCAGACTGATTTGCATATAGCCATGTCTGAACTGGGGTGGCGGAGTGGGCTAAAGAACGGTGATGGATTAAACCCAGATCTTTTGACTGGGTGTGAGTGTTTGATTGGTTCAGATGCTCCGTCCATCACCACCCCCTTTTGTACCGCTTTGGCCGCCATAAGTGTGGCAGGGTATGCTCAGACGTGAGTCCCTTGCTCACTTTGCCACTGGATTCAAGCAAGCCGGGCTGAAGACGGCTGTAATGCCAGAAACTGGTTCTCGGAAGCTTGTTTCCGGTCCAGGGAAGGCATGGCTTGGCAGTTGGGGCTGGACTGTTCCCATGGGGCACATGGTCAGACTGATTTGCATATAGCCATGTCTGAACTGGGGTGGCAGAGTGGGCTAAAGAACGGTGATGGATTAAACCCAGATCTTTTGACTGGGTGTGAGTGTTTGATTGGTTCAGATGCTACGTCCATCACAACCCCCTTTTGTACCGCTTTGGCCGCCATAAGTGTGGCAGGGTATACTCAGACATGAGTCCCTTGCTCACTTTGCCACTGGATTCAAGCAAGCCGGGCTGAAGATGGCTGTAATGCCAGAAACCGGTCCTCGGAAGCTTGTTTCCGGTCCAGGGAAGGCATGGCTTGGCAGTTCGGGCTGGACTATTCCCATGAGGCACATGGTCAGACTGATTTGCATATAGCCATATCTGAACTGGGGTGGCTGAGTGGGCTAAAGAACGGTGATGGATTAAACCCAGATCTTTTGACTGGGTGTGAGTGTTTGATTGGTTCAGATGCTCTGTCCATCACCACCCCCTTTTGTACCGCTTTGGCCGCCAAAAGTGTGGCAGGATATGCTCAGACGTGAGTCCCTTGCTCACTTTGCCACTGGATTCAAGCAAGCCAGGCTGAAAACGGCTGTAATGCCAGAAACCGGTCCTCGGAAGCTTGTTTCCGATCCAGGGAGGGCATGGCTTGGCTGTTCGGGCTGGACTGTTCCCATGAGGCACAGGGTCAGACTGATTTGCATATAGCCATGTCTGAACTGGGATGGCAGAGTGGGCTAAAGAACGGTGATGGATTAAACCCAGATATTTTGACTGGGTGTGAGTGTTTGATTGGTTCAGATGCTGCGTCCATCACCACCCCTTTTTGTACTGCTTTGGCCGCCATAAGTGTGGCCGGGTATGCTCAGACGTGAGTCCCTTGCTCACTTTTCCACTGGATTCAAGCAAGCCGGGCTGAAGACGGCTGTAATGCCAGAAACCGGTCCTCGTAAGCTTGTTTCCGGTCCAGGGAAGGCATGGCTTGGCAGTTCGGGCTGGACTGTTCCCATGAGGCACAGGGTCAGACTGATTTGCATATAGCCATGTCTGAACTGGGATGGCAGAGTGGGCTAAAGAACGGTGATGGATTAAACCCAGATATTTTGACTGGGTGTGAGTGTTTGATTGGTTCAGATGCTCCGTCCATCACCACCCCTTTTTGTACTGCTTTGGCGGCCATAAGTGTGGCAGGGTATGCTCAGACGTGAGTCCCTTGCTCACTTTGCCACTGGATTCAAGCAAGCCAGGCTGAAAACGGCTGTAATGCCAGAAACCGGTCCTCGTAAGCTTTTTTCCGGTCCAGGGAAGGCATGGCTTGGCAGTTCGGGCTGGACTGTTCCCATGAGGCACAGGGTCAGACTGATTTGCATATAGCCATGTCTGAACTGGGGTGGCAGAGTGGGCTAAAGAACGGTGATGGATTAAACCCAGATCTTTTGACTGGGTGTGAGTGTTTGATTGGTTCAGATGCTCCGTCCATCAGCACCCCCTTTTGTACCTCTTTGGCCGCCATAAGTGTGGCAGGGTATGCTCAGACGTGAGTCCCTTGCTCACTTTGCCACTGGATTCAAGCAAGCCGGGCTGAAGACGGCTGTAATGCCAGAAACTGGTTCTCGGAAGCTTGTTTCCGGTCCAGGGAAGGCATGGCTTGGCAGTTGGGGCTGGACTGTTCCCATGGGGCACATGGTCAGACTGATTTGCATATAGCCATGTCTGAACTGGGGTGGCAGAGTGGGCTAAAGAACGGTGATGGATTAAACCCAGATCTTTTGACTGGGTGTGAGTGTTTGATTGGTTCAGATGCTCGGTCCATCACCACCCCCTTTTGTACCGCTTTGGCCGCCATAAGTGTGGCAGGGTATGCTCAGACGTGAGTCCCTTGCTCACTTTGCCACTGGATTCAAGCAAGCCGGGCTGAAGACGACTGTAATGCCAGAAACCGGTCCTCGGACGCTTGTTTCCAGTCCAGGGAAGGCATGGCTTGGCAGTTCGGGCTGGACTATTCCCATGAGGCACAGGGTCAGACTGATTTGCATATAGCCATATCTGAACTGGGGTGGCAGAGTGGGCTAAAGAACGGTGATGGATTAAACCCAGATCTTTTGACTGGGTGTGAGTGTTTGATTGGTTCAGATGCTCCGTCCATCACCACCCCCTTTTGTACCGCTTTGGCTGCCATAAGTGTGGCAGGGTATGCTCAGACGTGAGTCCCTTGCTCACTTTGCCACTGGATTCAAGCAAGCCAGGCTGAAAACGGCTGTAATGCCAGAAACCGGTCCTCGGAAGCTTGTTTCCGGTCCAGTGAAGGCATGGCTTGGCAGTTCGGGCTGGACTGTTCCCATGAGGCACAGGGTCAGACTGATTTGCATATAGCCATGTCTGAACTGGGGTGGCAGAGTGGGCTAAAGAACGGTGATGGATTAAACCTACATCTTTTGAGTGGGTGTGAGTGTTTGATTGGTTCAGATGCTCCGTCCATCACCACCCCCTTTTGTACCGCTTTGGCCGCCATAAGTGTGGCAAGGTATGCTCAGACGTGAGTCCCTTGCTCACTTTGCCACTGGATTCACGCAAGCCGGGCTGAAGACGGCTGTATTGCCAGAAACTGGTCCTCGGACGCTTGTTTCCAGTCCAGGGAAGGCATGGCTTGGCAGTTCGGGCTGGACTGTTTCCATGAGGCACAGGGTCAGAATGATTTGCATATAGCCATGTCTGAACTGGGGTGGCAGAGAGGGCTAAAGAATGGTGATGGATTAAACCCAGACCTTTGACTGGGTGTGAGTGTTTGATTGGTTCAGATGCTCCGTCCATCACCACCCCCTTTTGTACCGCTTTGGCCGCCATAAGAGTGGCAGGGTATGCACAGACGTGAGTCCCTTGCTCACTTTGCCACTGGATTCAAGCAAGCCGGGCTGAAGATGGCTGTAATGCCAGAAACCGGTCCTCGAAAGCTTGTGTCCGGTCCAGGGAAGGCATGGCTTGGCAGTTCGGGCTGGACTGTTCCCATGGGGCACAGGGTCAGACTGATTTGCATATAGCCATGTCTGAACTGGGGTGGCAGAGTGGGCTAAAGAACGGTGATGGATTAAACCCAGATCTTTTGACTGGGTGTGAGTGTTTGATTGGTTCAGATGCTCCGTCCATCACCACCCCCTTTTGTACCGCTTTGGCTGCCATAAGTGTGGCAGGGTATGCTCAGACGTGAGTCCCTTGCTCACTTTGCCACTGGATTCAATCAAACCGGGCTGAAGACGGCTGTAATGCCAGAAACTGGTCCTCGGAAGCTTGTTTCCGGTTCAGGGAAGGCATGGCTTGGCAGTTCGGGCTGGACTGTTCCCATGGGGCACAGGGTCAGACTGATTTGCATATAGCCATGTCTGAACTGGGGTGGCAGAGTGGGCTAAAGAACGGTGATGGATTAAACCCAGATCTTTTGACTGGGTGTGAGTGTTTGATTGGTTCAGATGCTCCGTCCATCACCACCCCCTTTTGTACCGCTTTGGCTGCCATAAGTGTGGCAGGGTATACTCAGACGTGAGTCCCTTGCTGACTTTGCCACTGGATTCAAGCAAGCCGGGCTGAAGACGGCTGTAATGCCAGAAACCGGTCCTCGGAAGCATGTTTCCGGTCCAGGGAAGGCATGGCTTGGCAGTTCGGGCTGGACTGTTCCCATGAGGCACAGGGTCAGACTGATTTGCATATAGCCATGTCTGAACTGGGGTGGCAGAGTGGGCTAAGGACGGTGATGGATTAAACCCAGATCTTTTGACTGGGTGTGAGTGTTTGATTGGTTCAGATGCTCCGTCCATCACCACCCCCTTTTGTACCGCTTTGGCCGCCATAAGTGTGGCAGGGTATACTCAGACGTGAGTCCCTTGCTCACTTTGCCACTGGATTCAAGCAAGCCGGGCTGAAGACGGCTGTAATGCCAGAAACCGGTCCTCGGAAGCTTGTTTCCGGTCCAGGGAAGGCATGGCTTGGCAGTTCGGGCTGGACTGTTTCCATGAGGCACAGGGTCAGAATGATTTGCATATAGCCATGTCTGAACTGGGGTGGCAGAGTGGGCTAAAGAATGGTGATGGATTAAACCCAGACCTTTGACTGGGTGTGAGTGTTTGATTGGTTCAGATGCTCCGTCCATCACCACCCCCTTTTGTACCGCTTTGGCCGCCATAAGAGTGGCAGGGTATGCACAGACGTGAGTCCCTTGCTCACTTTGCCACTGGATTCAAGCAAGCCGGGCTGAAGATGGCTGTAATGCCAGAAACCGGTCCTCGAAAGCTTGTGTCCGGTCCAGGGAAGGCATGGCTTGGCAGTTCGGGCTGGACTGTTCCCATGGGGCACAGGGTCAGACTGATTTGCATATAGCCATGTCTGAACTGGGGTGGCAGAGTGGGCTAAAGAACGGTGATGGATTAAACCCAGATCTTTTGACTGGGTGTGAGTGTTTGATTGGTTCAGATGCTCCGTCCATCACCACCCCCTTTTGTACCGCTTTGGCTGCCATAAGTGTGGCAGGGTATGCTCAGACGTGAGTCCCTTGCTCACTTTGCCACTGGATTCAATCAAACTGGGCTGAAGACGGCTGTAATGCCAGAAACTGGTCCTCGGAAGCTTGTTTCCGGTTCAGGGAAGGCATGGCTTGGCAGTTCGGGCTGGACTGTTCCCATGGGGCACAGGGTCAGACTGATTTGCATATAGCCATGTCTGAACTGGGGTGGCAGAGTGGGCTAAAGAACGGTGATGGATTAAACCCAGATCTTTTGACTGGGTGTGAGTGTTTGATTGGTTCAGATGCTCCGTCCATCACCACCCCCTTTTGTACCGCTTTGGCTGCCATAAGTGTGGCAGGGTATACTCAGACGTGAGTCCCTTGCTGACTTTGCCACTGGATTCAAGCAAGCCGGGCTGAAGACGGCTGTAATGCCAGAAACCGGTCCTCGGAAGCATGTTTCCGGTCCAGGGAAGGCATGGCTTGGCAGTTCGGGCTGGACTGTTCCCATGAGGCACAGGGTCAGACTGATTTGCATATAGCCATGTCTGAACTGGGGTGGCAGAGTGGGCTAAGGACGGTGATGGATTAAACCCAGATCTTTTGACTGGGTGTGAGTGTTTGATTGGTTCAGATGCTCCGTCCATCACCACCCCCTTTTGTACCGCTTTGGCCGCCATAAGTGTGGCAGGGTATACTCAGACGTGAGTCCCTTGCTCACTTTGCCACTGGATTCAAGCAAGCCGGGCTGAAGACGGCTGTAATGCCAGAAACCGGTCCTCGGAAGCTTGTTTCCGGTCCAGGGAAGGCATGGCTTGGCAGTTCGGGCTGGACTATTCCCATGAGGCACAGGGTCAGACTGATTTGCATATAGCCATATCTGAACTGGGGTGGCAGAGTGGGCTAAAGAACGGTGATGGATGAAACCCAGATCTTTTGACTGGGTGTGAGTGTTTGATTGGTTCAGATGCTCCGTCCATCACCACCCCCTTTTGTACCGCTTTGGCCGCCATAAGTGTGGCAGGATATGCTCAGACGTGAGTCCCTTGCTCACTTTGCCACTGGATTCAAGCAAGCCAGGCTGAAAACGGCTGTAATGCCAGAAACCGGTCCTCGGAAGCTTGTTTCCGGTCCAGGGAAGGCATGGCTTGGCAGTTCGGGCTGGACTGTTCCCATGAGGCACAGGGTCAGACGGATTTGCATATAGCCATGTCTGAACTGGGATGGCAGAGTGGGCTAAATAACGGTGATGGATTAAACCTACATCTTTTGACTGGGTGTGAGTGTTTGATTGGTTCAGATGCTCCGTCCATCACCACCCCCTTTTGTACCTCTTTGGCCGCCATAAGTGTGGCAGGGTATGCTCAGACGTGAGTCCCTTGCTCACTTTGCCACTGGATTCAAGCAAGCCGGGCTGAAGACGGCTGTAATGCCAGAAACCGGTCCTCGAAAGCTTGTTTCCGGTCCAGGGAAGGCATGGCTTGGCAGTTCGGGCTGGACTGTTCCCATGAGGCACAGGGTCAGACTGATTTGCATATAGCCATGTTTGAACTGGGGTGGCAGAGTGGGCTAAAGAACAGTGATGGATTAAACCCAGATCTTTTGACTGGGTGTGAGTGTTTGATTGCTTCAGATGCTCCGTCCATCACCACCCCCTTTTGTACCACTTTGGCTGCCATAAGTGTGGCAGGGTATGCTCAGACATGAGTCCCTTGCTCACTTTGCCACTAGATTCAAGCAAGCCGGGCTGAAGACGGCTGTAATGCCAGAAACTGGTCCTCGGAAGCTTGTTTCCAGTCCAGGGAAGGCATGGCTTGGCAGTTCGGGCTGGACTGTTCCCATGGGGCACAGGGTCAGACTAATTTGCATATAGCCATGTGTGAACTGGGGTGGCAGAGTGGGCTAAGGACGGTGATGGATTAAACCCAGATCTTTTGACTGGGTGTGAGTGTTTGATTGGTTCAGATGCTCCGTCCATCACCACCCCCTTTTGTACCGCTTTGGCCGCCATAAGTGTGGCAGGGTATACTCAGACGTGAGTCCCTTGCTCACTTTGCCACTGGATTCAAGCAAGCCGGGCTGAAGACGGCTGTAATGCCAGAAACCGGTCCTCGGAAGCTTGTTTCCGGTCAAGGGAAGGCATGGCTTGGCAGTTCGGGCTGGACTGTTCCCATGAGGCACAGGGTCAGACTGATTTGCATATAGCCATGTCTGAACTGGGGTGGCAGAGTGGGATAAAGAACGGTGATGGATTAAACCCAGATCTTTTGACTGGGTGTGAGTGTTTGATTGGTTCAGATGCTCCGTCCATCACCACCCCCTTTTGTACCGCTTTGGCCGCCATAAGTGTGGCAGGGTATGCTCAGACGTGAGTCCCTTGCTCACTTTGCCACTGGATTCAAGCAAGCCGGGCTGAAGACGGCTGTAATGCCAGAAACCGGTCCTCGGAAGCTTGTTTCCGGTCCAGGGAAGGCATGGCTTGGCAGTTCAGGCTGGACTGTTCCCATGAGGCACAGGGTAAGACTGATTTGCATATAGCCATGTCTGAACTGGAGTGGCAGAGTGGGCTAAAGAACGGTGATGGATTAAACCCAGATCTTTTGACTGGGTGTGAGTGTTTGATTGATTCAGATGCTCCGTCCATCACCACCCCTTTTTGTACCGCTTTGGCCGCCATAAGTGTGGCAGGGTATGCTCAGACGTGAGTCCCTTGCTCACTTTGCCACTGGATTCAAGCAAGACGGGCTGAAGACGGCTGTAATGCCAGAAACCGGTCCTTGGAAGCTTGTTTCCGGTCCAGGGAAGGCATGGCTTGGCAGTTTGGGCTGGACTGTTCCCATGAGGCACAGGGTCAGACTGATTTGCATATAGCCATGTATGAACTGGGGTGGCAGAGTGGGCTAAAAAACGGTGATGGATTAAACCCAGATCTTTTGACTCGGTGTGAGTGTTTGATTGGTTCAGATGCTCCGTCCATCACCACCCCCTTTTGTACTGCGTTGGCCGCCATAAGTGTAGCATGGTATGCTCAGACGTGAGTCCCTTGCTCACTTTGCCACTGGATTCAAGCAAGCCGGGCTGAAGACGGCTGTAATGCCAGAAACCGGTCCTCGGAAGCTTGTTTCCGGTCCAGGGATGGCATGGCTTGGCAGTTCGGGCTGGACTGTTCCCATGAGGCACAGGGTCAGACTGATTTGCATATAGCCATGTCTGAACTGGGGTGGCGGAGTGGGCTAAAGAACGGTGATGGATTAAACCCAGATTTTTTGACTGGGTGTGAGTGTTTGATTGGTTCAGATGCTCCGTCCATCACCACCCCCTTTTGTACTGCGTTGGCCGCCATAAGTGTAGCATGGTATGCTCAGACGTGAGTCCCTTGCTCACTTTGCCACTGGATTCAAGCAAGCCGGGCTGAAGACGGCTGTGATGCCAGAAACCGGTCCTCGGAAGCTTGTTTCCGGTCCAGGGATGGCATGGCTTGGCAGTTCGGGCTGGACTGTTCCCATGAGGCACAGGGTCAGACTGATTTGCATATAGCCATGTCTGAACTGGGGTGGCGGAGTGGGCTAAAGAACGGTGATGGATTAAACCCAGATCTTTTGACTGGGTGTGAGTGTTTGATTGGTTCAGATGCTCCGTCCATCACCACCCCCTTTTGTACCGCTTTGGCCGCCATAAGTGTGGCAGGGTATGCTCAGACGTGAGTCCCTTGCTCACTTTGCCACTGGATTCAAGCAAGCCGGGCTGAAGACGGCTGTAATGCCAGAAACTGGTTCTCGGAAGCTTGTTTCCGGTCCAGGGAAGGCATGGCTTGGCAGTTGGGGCTGGACTGTTCCCATGGGGCACATGGTCAGACTGATTTGCATATAGCCATGTCTGAACTGGGGTGGCAGAGTGGGCTAAAGAACGGTGATGGATTAAACCCAGATCTTTTGACTGGGTGTGAGTGTTTGATTGGTTCAGATGCTACGTCCATCACAACCCCTTTTTGTACCGCTTTGGCCGCCATAAGTGTGGCAGGGTATACTCAGACATGAGTCCCTTGCTCACTTTGCCACTGGATTCAAGCAAGCCGGGCTGAAGATGGCTGTAATGCCAGAAACCGGTCCTCGGAAGCTTGTTTCCGGTCCAGGGAAGGCATGGCTTGGCAGTTCGGGCTGGACTATTCCCATGAGGCACATGGTCAGACTGATTTGCATATAGCCATATCTGAACTGGGGTGGCTGAGTGGGCTAAAGAACGGTGATGGATTAAACCCAGATCTTTTGACTGGGTGTGAGTGTTTGATTGGTTCAGATGCTCTGTCCATCACCACCCCCTTTTGTACCGCTTTGGCCGCCAAAAGTGTGGCAGGATATGCTCAGACGTGAGTCCCTTGCTCACTTTGCCACTGGATTCAAGCAAGCCAGGCTGAAAACGGCTGTAATGCCAGAAACCGGTCCTCGGAAGCTTGTTTCCGATCCAGGGAGGGCATGGCTTGGCTGTTCGGGCTGGACTGTTCCCATGAGGCACAGGGTCAGACTGATTTGCATATAGCCATGTCTGAACTGGGATGGCAGAGTGGGCTAAAGAACGGTGATGGATTAAACCCAGATATTTTGACTGGGTGTGAGTGTTTGATTGGTTCAGATGCTGCGTCCATCACCACCCCTTTTTGTACTGCTTTGGCCGCCATAAGTGTGGCCGGGTATGCTCAGACGTGAGTCCCTTGCTCACTTTGCCACTGGATTCAAGCAAGCCGGGCTGAAGACGGCTGTAATGCCAGAAACCGGTCCTCGTAAGCTTGTTTCCGGTCCAGGGAAGGCATGGCTTGGCAGTTCGGGCTGGACTGTTCCCATGAGGCACAGGGTCAGACTGATTTGCATATAGCCATGTCTGAACTGGGATGGCAGAGTGGGCTAAAGAACGGTGATGGATTAAACCCAGATATTTTGACTGGGTGTGAGTGTTTGATTGGTTCAGATGCTCCGTCCATCACCACCCCTTTTTGTACTGCTTTGGCCGCCATAAGTGTGGCAGGGTATGCTCAGACGTGAGTCCCTTGCTCACTTTGCCACTGGATTCAAGCAAGCCGGGCTGAAGACGGCTGTAATGCCAGAAACCGGTCCTCGTAAGCTTTTTTCCGGTCCAGGGAAGGCATGGCTTGGCAGTTCGGGCTGGACTGTTCCCATGAGGCACAGGGTCAGACTGATTTGCATATAGCCATGTCTGAACTGGGGTGGCAGAGTGGGCTAAAGAACGGTGATGGATTAAACCCAGATCTTTTGACTGGGTGTGAGTGTTTGATTGGTTCAGATGCTCCGTCCATCAGCACCCCCTTTTGTACCTCTTTGGCCGCCATAAGTGTGGCAGGGTATGCTCAGACGTGAGTCCCTTGCTGACTTTGCCACTGGATTCAAGCAAGCCGGGCTGAAGACGGCTGTAATGCCAGAAACTGGTTCTCGGAAGCTTGTTTCCGGTCCAGGGAAGGCATGGCTTGGCAGTTGGGGCTGGACTGTTCCCATGGGGCACATGGTCAGACTGATTTGCATATAGCCATGTCTGAACTGGGGTGGCAGAGTGGGCTAAAGAACGGTGATGGATTAAACCCAGATCTTTTGACTGGGTGTGAGTGTTTGATTGGTTCAGATGCTCGGTCCATCACCACCCCCTTTTGTACCGCTTTGGCCGCCATAAGTGTGGCAGGGTATGCTCAGACGTGAGTCCCTTGCTCACTTTGCCACTGGATTCAAGCAAGCCGGGCTGAAGACGACTGTAATGCCAGAAACCGGTCCTCGGACGCTTGTTTCCAGTCCAGGGAAGGCATGGCTTGGCAGTTCGGGCTGGACTATTCCCATGAGGCACAGGGTCAGACTGATTTGCATATAGCCATATCTGAACTGGGGTGGCAGAGTGGGCTAAAGAACGGTGATGGATTAAACCCAGATCTTTTGACTGGGTGTGAGTGTTTGATTGGTTCAGATGCTCCGTCCATCACCACCCCCTTTTGTACCGCTTTGGCTGCCATAAGTGTGGCAGGGTATGCTCAGACGTGAGTCCCTTGCTCACTTTGCCACTGGATTCAAGCAAGCCAGGCTGAAAACGGCTGTAATGCCAGAAACCGGTCCTCGGAAGCTTGTTTCCGGTCCAGTGAAGGCATGGCTTGGCAGTTCGGGCTGGACTGTTCCCATGAGGCACAGGGTCAGACTGATTTGCATATAGCCATGTCTGAACTGGGGTGGCAGAGTGGGCTAAAGAACGGTGATGGATTAAACCTACATCTTTTGAGTGGGTGTGAGTGTTTGATTGGTTCAGATGCTCCGTCCATCACCACCCCCTTTTGTACCGCTTTGGCCGCCATAAGTGTGGCAAGGTATGCTCAGACGTGAGTCCCTTGCTCACTTTGCCACTGGATTCACGCAAGCCGGGCTGAAGACGGCTGTATTGCCAGAAACTGGTCCTCGGACGCTTGTTTCCAGTCCAGGGAAGGCATGGCTTGGCAGTTCGGGCTGGACTGTTTCCATGAGGCACAGGGTCAGAATGATTTGCATATAGCCATGTCTGAACTGGGGTGGCAGAGAGGGCTAAAGAATGGTGATGGATTAAACCCAGACCTTTGACTGGGTGTGAGTGTTTGATTGGTTCAGATGCTCCGTCCATCACCACCCCCTTTTGTACCGCTTTGGCCGCCATAAGAGTGGCAGGGTATGCACAGACGTGAGTCCCTTGCTCACTTTGCCACTGGATTCAAGCAAGCCGGGCTGAAGATGGCTGTAATGCCAGAAACCGGTCCTCGAAAGCTTGTGTCCGGTCCAGGGAAGGCATGGCTTGGCAGTTCGGGCTGGACTGTTCCCATGGGGCACAGGGTCAGACTGATTTGCATATAGCCATGTCTGAACTGGGGTGGCAGAGTGGGCTAAAGAACGGTGATGGATTAAACCCAGATCTTTTGACTGGGTGTGAGTGTTTGATTGGTTCAGATGCTCCGTCCATCACCACCCCCTTTTGTACCGCTTTGGCTGCCATAAGTGTGGCAGGGTATGCTCAGACGTGAGTCCCTTGCTCACTTTGCCACTGGATTCAATCAAACCGGGCTGAAGACGGCTGTAATGCCAGAAACTGGTCCTCGGAAGCTTGTTTCCGGTTCAGGGAAGGCATGGCTTGGCAGTTCGGGCTGGACTGTTCCCATGGGGCACAGGGTCAGACTGATTTGCATATAGCCATGTCTGAACTGGGGTGGCAGAGTGGGCTAAAGAACGGTGATGGATTAAACCCAGATCTTTTGACTGGGTGTGAGTGTTTGATTGGTTCAGATGCTCCGTCCATCACCACCCCCTTTTGTACCGCTTTGGCTGCCATAAGTGTGGCAGGGTATACTCAGACGTGAGTCCCTTGCTGACTTTGCCACTGGATTCAAGCAAGCCGGGCTGAAGACGGCTGTAATGCCAGAAACCGGTCCTCGGAAGCATGTTTCCGGTCCAGGGAAGGCATGGCTTGGCAGTTCGGGCTGGACTGTTCCCATGAGGCACAGGGTCAGACTGATTTGCATATAGCCATGTCTGAACTGGGGTGGCAGAGTGGGCTAAGGACGGTGATGGATTAAACCCAGATCTTTTGACTGGGTGTGAGTGTTTGATTGGTTCAGATGCTCCGTCCATCACCACCCCCTTTTGTACCGCTTTGGCCGCCATAAGTGTGGCAGGGTATACTCAGACGTGAGTCCCTTGCTCACTTTGCCACTGGATTCAAGCAAGCCGGGCTGAAGACGGCTGTAATGCCAGAAACCGGTCCTCGGAAGCTTGTTTCCGGTCCAGGGAAGGCATGGCTTGGCAGTTCGGGCTGGACTGTTTCCATGAGGCACAGGGTCAGAATGATTTGCATATAGCCATGTCTGAACTGGGGTGGCAGAGTGGGCTAAAGAATGGTGATGGATTAAACCCAGACCTTTGACTGGGTGTGAGTGTTTGATTGGTTCAGATGCTCCGTCCATCACCACCCCCTTTTGTACCGCTTTGGCCGCCATAAGAGTGGCAGGGTATGCACAGACGTGAGTCCCTTGCTCACTTTGCCACTGGATTCAAGCAAGCCGGGCTGAAGATGGCTGTAATGCCAGAAACCGGTCCTCGAAAGCTTGTGTCCGGTCCAGGGAAGGCATGGCTTGGCAGTTCGGGCTGGACTGTTCCCATGGGGCACAGGGTCAGACTGATTTGCATATAGCCATGTCTGAACTGGGGTGGCAGAGTGGGCTAAAGAACGGTGATGGATTAAACCCAGATCTTTTGACTGGGTGTGAGTGTTTGATTGGTTCAGATGCTCCGTCCATCACCACCCCCTTTTGTACCGCTTTGGCTGCCATAAGTGTGGCAGGGTATGCTCAGACGTGAGTCCCTTGCTCACTTTGCCACTGGATTCAATCAAACTGGGCTGAAGACGGCTGTAATGCCAGAAACTGGTCCTCGGAAGCTTGTTTCCGGTTCAGGGAAGGCATGGCTTGGCAGTTCGGGCTGGACTGTTCCCATGGGGCACAGGGTCAGACTGATTTGCATATAGCCATGTCTGAACTGGGGTGGCAGAGTGGGCTAAAGAACGGTGATGGATTAAACCCAGATCTTTTGACTGGGTGTGAGTGTTTGATTGGTTCAGATGCTCCGTCCATCACCACCCCCTTTTGTACCGCTTTGGCTGCCATAAGTGTGGCAGGGTATACTCAGACGTGAGTCCCTTGCTGACTTTGCCACTGGATTCAAGCAAGCCGGGCTGAAGACGGCTGTAATGCCAGAAACCGGTCCTCGGAAGCATGTTTCCGGTCCAGGGAAGGCATGGCTTGGCAGTTCGGGCTGGACTGTTCCCATGAGGCACAGGGTCAGACTGATTTGCATATAGCCATGTCTGAACTGGGGTGGCAGAGTGGGCTAAGGACGGTGATGGATTAAACCCAGATCTTTTGACTGGGTGTGAGTGTTTGATTGGTTCAGATGCTCCGTCCATCACCACCCCCTTTTGTACCGCTTTGGCCGCCATAAGTGTGGCAGGGTATACTCAGACGTGAGTCCCTTGCTCACTTTGCCACTGGATTCAAGCAAGCCGGGCTGAAGACGGCTGTAATGCCAGAAACCGGTCCTCGGAAGCTTGTTTCCGGTCCAGGGAAGGCATGGCTTGGCAGTTCGGGCTGGACTATTCCCATGAGGCACAGGGTCAGACTGATTTGCATATAGCCATATCTGAACTGGGGTGGCAGAGTGGGCTAAAGAACGGTGATGGATGAAACCCAGATCTTTTGACTGGGTGTGAGTGTTTGATTGGTTCAGATGCTCCGTCCATCACCACCCCCTTTTGTACCGCTTTGGCCGCCATAAGTGTGGCAGGATATGCTCAGACGTGAGTCCCTTGCTCACTTTGCCACTGGATTCAAGCAAGCCAGGCTGAAAACGGCTGTAATGCCAGAAACCGGTCCTCGGAAGCTTGTTTCCGGTCCAGGGAAGGCATGGCTTGGCAGTTCGGGCTGGACTGTTCCCATGAGGCACAGGGTCAGACGGATTTGCATATAGCCATGTCTGAACTGGGATGGCAGAGTGGGCTAAATAACGGTGATGGATTAAACCTACATCTTTTGACTGGGTGTGAGTGTTTGATTGGTTCAGATGCTCCGTCCATCACCACCCCCTTTTGTACCTCTTTGGCCGCCATAAGTGTGGCAGGGTATGCTCAGACGTGAGTCCCTTGCTCACTTTGCCACTGGATTCAAGCAAGCCGGGCTGAAGACGGCTGTAATGCCAGAAACCGGTCCTCGAAAGCTTGTTTCCGGTCCAGGGAAGGCATGGCTTGGCAGTTCGGGCTGGACTGTTCCCATGAGGCACAGGGTCAGACTGATTTGCATATAGCCATGTTTGAACTGGGGTGGCAGAGTGGGCTAAAGAACAGTGATGGATTAAACCCAGATCTTTTGACTGGGTGTGAGTGTTTGATTGCTTCAGATGCTCCGTCCATCACCACCCCCTTTTGTACCACTTTGGCTGCCATAAGTGTGGCAGGGTATGCTCAGACATGAGTCCCTTGCTCACTTTGCCACTAGATTCAAGCAAGCCGGGCTGAAGACGGCTGTAATGCCAGAAACTGGTCCTCGGAAGCTTGTTTCCAGTCCAGGGAAGGCATGGCTTGGCAGTTCGGGCTGGACTGTTCCCATGGGGCACAGGGTCAGACTAATTTGCATATAGCCATGTGTGAACTGGGGTGGCAGAGTGGGCTAAGGACGGTGATGGATTAAACCCAGATCTTTTGACTGGGTGTGAGTGTTTGATTGGTTCAGATGCTCCGTCCATCACCACCCCCTTTTGTACCGCTTTGGCCGCCATAAGTGTGGCAGGGTATACTCAGACGTGAGTCCCTTGCTCACTTTGCCACTGGATTCAAGCAAGCCGGGCTGAAGACGGCTGTAATGCCAGAAACCGGTCCTCGGAAGCTTGTTTCCGGTCAAGGGAAGGCATGGCTTGGCAGTTCGGGCTGGACTGTTCCCATGAGGCACAGGGTCAGACTGATTTGCATATAGCCATGTCTGAACTGGGGTGGCAGAGTGGGATAAAGAACGGTGATGGATTAAACCCAGATCTTTTGACTGGGTGTGAGTGTTTGATTGGTTCAGATGCTCCGTCCATCACCACCCCCTTTTGTAGCGCTTTGGCCGCCATAAGTGTGGCAGGGTATGCTCAGACGTGAGTCCCTTGCTCACTTTGCCACTGGATTCAAGCAAGCTGGGCTGAAGACGGCTGTAATGCCAAAAACTGGTCCTCGGAAGCTTGTTTCCGGTCCGGGGAAGGCATGGCTTGGCAGTTCGGGCTGGACTGTTCCCATGAGGCACAGGGTCAGACTGATTTGCATATAGCCATGTCTGAACTGGGGTGGTAGAGTGGGCTAAGGACGGTGATGGATTAAACCCAGATCTTTTGACTGGGTGTGAGTGTTTGATTGGTTCAGATGCTCCGTCCATCACCACCCCCTTTTGTACCGCTTTGGCCGCCATAAGTATGGCAGGGTATACTCAGACGTGAGTCCCTTGCTCACTTTGCCACTGGATTCAAGCAAGCCGGGCTGAAGACGGCTGTAATGCCAGAAACCGGTCCTCGGAAGCTTGTTTCCGGTCAAGGGAAGGCATTGCTTGGCAGTTCGGGCTGGACTGTTCCCATGAGGCACAGGGTCAGACTGATTTGCATATAGCCATGTCTGAACTGGGGTGGCAGAGTGGGCTAAAGAACGGTGATGGATTAAATCCAGACCTTTGACTGGGTGTGAGTGTTTGATTGGTTCATATGCTCCGTCCATCACCACCCCCTTTTGTACCGCTTTGGCTGCCATAAGTGTGGCAGGGTATGCTCAGACGTGAGTCCCTTGCTCACTTTGCCACTGGATTCAAGCAAGCCAGGCTGAAAACGGCTGTAATGCCAGAAACCGGTCCTCGGAAGCTTGTTTCCGGTCCAGGGAAGGCATGGCTTGGCAGTTCGGGCTGGACTGTTCCCATGAGGCACAGGGTTAGACTGATTTGCATATAGCCATGTCTGAACTGGGGTGGCAGAGTGGGCTAAAGAACGGTGATGGATTAAACCCAGACCTTTGACTGGGTGTGAGTGTTTGATTGGTTCATATGCTCCGTCCATCACCACCCACTTTTGTACCGCTTTGGCCGCCATCAGTGTGGCAGGGTATGCTCAGACGTGGGTCCCTTGCTCACTTTGCCACTTGATTCAAGCAAGCCGGGCTGAAGATGGCTGTAATGCCAGAAACCGGTCCTCTGACGCTTGTTTCCGGTCCAGGGAAGGCATGGCTTGGCAGTTCGGGCTGGACTGTTTCCATGAGGCACAGGGTCAGAATGATTTGCATATAGCCATGTCTGAACTGGGGTGGCAGAGTGGGCTAAAGAACGGTGATGGATTAAACCCAGACCTTTGACTGGGTGTGAGTGTTTGATTGGTTCATATGCTCCGTCCATCACCACCCCCTTTTGTACCGCTTTGGCTGCCATAAGTGTGGCAGGGTATGCTCAGACGTGAGTCCCTTGCTCACTTTGCCACTGGATTCAAGCAAGCCAGGCTGAAAACGGCTGTAATGCCAGAAACCGGTCCTCGGAAGCTTGTTTCCGGTCCAGGGAAGGCATGGCTTGGCAGTTCGGGCTGGACTGTTCCCATGAGGCACAGGGTTAGACTGATTTGCATATAGCCATGTCTGAACTGGGGTGGCAGAGTGGGCTAAAGAACGGTGATGGATTAAACCTACATCTTTTGACTGGGCGTGAGTGTTTGATTGGTTCAGATGCTCCGTCCATCACCACCCCCTTTTGTACCGCTTTGGCCGCCATAAGTGTGGCAGGGTATGCTCAGACGTGGGTCCCTTGCTCACTTTGCCACTTGATTCAAGCAAGCCGGGCTGAAGATGGCTGTAATGCCAGAAACCGGTCCTCGGAAGCTTGTTTCCGGTCCAGGGAAGGCATGGCTTGGCAGTTCGGGCTGGACTGTTCCCATGAGGCACAGGGTCAGACTGATTTGCATATAGCCATGTCTGAACTGGGGTGGCAGAGTGGGCTAAAGAACGGTGATGGATTAAACCCACATTTATTGACTGGGTGTGAGTGTTTGATTGGTTCAGATGCTCCGTCCATCACCACCCTCTTTTGTACCGCTTTGGCCGCCATAAGTGTGGCAGGGTATGCTCAGACGTGAGACCCTTGCTCACTTTGCCACTGGATTCAAGCAAGCCGGGCTGAAGACGGCTGTAATGCCAGAAACTGGTCCTCGAAAGTTTGTTTCCGGTCCAGGGAAGGCATGGCTTTGCAGTTCGGACTGGACTGTTCCCATGGGGCACAGCGTCAGACTGATATGCATATAGCCATGTCTGAACTGGGGTGGCAGAGTGGACTAAAGAACGGTGATGGATTAAACCCAGATCTTTTGACTGGGTGTGAGTGTTTGATTGGTTCAGATGCTCTGTCCATCACCACCCCCTTTTGTACCGCTTTGGCCGCCATAAGTGTGGCAGGGTATGCTCAGACGTGAGTCCCTTGCTCACTTTGCCACTGGATTCAAGCAAGCCGGGCTGAAGACGGCTGTAATGCCAGAAACTGGTCCTCGGAAGCTTGTTTCCGGTCCAGGGAAGGCATGGCTTGGCAGTTCGGGCTGGACTGTTCCCATGGGGCACAGGGTCAGACTAATTTGCATATAGCCATGTCTGAACTGGGGTGGCAGAGTGGGCTAAGGACGGTGATGGATTAAACCCAGATATTTTGACTGGCTGTGAGTGTTTGATTGGTTCAGATGCTCCGTCCATCACCACCCCCTTTTGTACCGCTTTGGCCGCCATAAGTGTGGCAGGGTATACTCAGACGTGAGTCCCTTGCTCACTTTGCCACTGGATTCAAGCAAACCGGGCTGAAGACGGCTGTAATGCCAGAAACCGGTCCTCGGAAGCTTGTTTCCGGTCCAGGGAAGGCATGGCTTGGCAGTTCGGGCTGGACTGTTCCCATGAGGCACAGGGTCATACTGATTTGCATATAGCCATGTCTGAACTGGGGTGGCAGAGTGGGCTAAAGAACGGTGATGGATTAACCCAGATCTTTTGACTGGGTGTGAGTGTTTGATTGGTTCAGATGCTCCGTCCATCACCACCCCCTTTTGTACCGCTTTGGCCGCCATAAGTGTGGCAGGGTATGCTCAGACGTGAGTCCCTTGCTCACTTTGCCACTGGATTCAAGCAAGCCGGGCTGAAGGCGGCTGTAATGCCAGAAACCGGTCCTCGGAAGCTTGTTTCCGATCCAGGGAAGGCATGGCTTGGCAGTTCGGGCTGGACTGTTCCCATGAGGCACAGGGTCAAACTGATTTGCATATAGCCATGTCTGAAATGGGGTGGCAGAGTGGGCTAAATAACGGTGATGGATTAAACCCAGATCTTTTGACTGGGTGTGAGTGTTTGATTGGTTCAGATGCTCCGTCCATCACCACCCCCTTTTGTACCGCTTTCGCCGCCATAAGTGTGGCAGGGTATGCTCAGATGTGAGTCCCTTGCTCACTTTGCCACTGGATTCAAGCAAGCCGGGCTAAAGACGGCTGTAATGCCAGAAACTGGTCCTCGGAAGCTTGTTTCCGGTCCAGGGAAGGCATGGCTTGGCAGTTCGGGCTGGACTGTTCCCATTGGGCACAGGGTCATACTGATTTGCATATAGCCATGTCTGAACTGGGGTGGCAGAGTGGGCTAAAGAACGGTGATGGATTAAACCCAGATCTTTTGACTGGGTGTGAGTGTTTGATTGGTTCAGATGCTCCGTCCATCACCACCCCCTTTTGTACCGCTTTGGCCGACATAAGTGTGGCAGGGTATACTCAGACGTGAGTCCCTTGCTCACTTTGCCACTGGATTCAAGCAAGCCATGCTGAAGATGGCTGTAATGCCAGAAACCGGTCCTTGGAAGCTTGTTTCCGGTCCAGGGAAAGCATGGCTTGGCAGTTCGGGCTGGACTGTTCCCATGAGGTACAGGGTCAGACTGATTTGCATATAGCCATGTCTTAACTGGGGTGGCAGAGTGGGCTAAAGAACGGTGATGGATTAAACCCAGATCTTTTGACTGGGTGTGAGTGTTTGATTGGTTCAGATGCTCTGTCCATCACCACCCCCTTTTGTACCGCTTTGGCTGCCATAAGTGTGGCAGGGTATGCTCAGACGTGAGTCCCTTGCTCACTTTGCCACTGGATTCAAGCAAGCCGGGCTGAAGACGGCTGTAATGCCAAAAACTGGTCCTCGAAAGTTTGTTTCCGGTCCAGGGAAGGCATGGCTTTGCAGTTCGGACTGGACTGTTCCCATGGGGCACAGCGTCAGACTGATATGCATATAGCCATGTCTGAACTGGGGTGGCAGAGTGGGCTAAAGAACGGTGATGGATTAAACCCAGATCTTTTGACTGGGTGTGAGTGTTTGATTGGTTCAGATGCTCTGTCCATCACCACCCCCTTTTGTACCGCTTTGGCCGCCATAAGTGTGGCAGGGTATGCTCAGACGTGAGTCCCTTGCTCACTTTGCCACTGGATTCAAGCAAGCCGGGCTGAAGGCGGCTGTAATGCCAGAAACCGGTCCTCGGAAGCTTGTTTCCGATCCAGGGAAGGCATGGCTTGGCAGTTCGGGCTGGACTGTTCCCATGAGGCACAGGGTCAAACTGATTTGCATATAGCCATGTCTGAAATGGGGTGGCAGAGTGGGCTAAATAACGGTGATGGATTAAACCCAGATCTTTTGACTGGGTGTGAGTGTTTGATTGGTTCAGATGCTCCGTCCATCACCACCCCCTTTTGTACCGCTTTCGCCGCCATAAGTGTGGCAGGGTATGCTCAGATGTGAGTCCCTTGCTCACTTTGCCACTGGATTCAAGCAAGCCGGGCTGAAGACGGCTGTAATGCCAGAAACTGGTCCTCGGAAGCTTGTTTCCGGTCCAGGGAAGGCATGGCTTGGCAGTTCGGGCTGGACTGTTCCCATTGGGCACAGGGTCATACTGATTTGCATATAGCCATGTCTGAACTGGGGTGGCAGAGTGGGCTAAAGAACGGTGATGGATTAAACCCAGATCTTTTGACTGGGTGTAAGTATTTGATTGGTTCAGATGCTCCGTCCATCACCACCCCCTTTTGTACCGCTTTGGCCGACATAAGTGTGGCAGGGTATACTCAGACGTGAGTCCCTTGCTCACTTTGCCACTGGATTCAAGCAAGCCATGCTGAAGATGGCTGTAATGCCAGAAACCGGTCCTTGGAAGCTTGTTTCCGGTCCAGGGAAAGCATGGCTTGGCAGTTCGGGCTGGACTGTTCCCATGAGGTACAGGGTCAGACTGATTTGCATATAGCCATGTCTTAACTGGGGTGGCAGAGTGGGCTAAAGAACGGTTATGGATTAAACCCAGATCTTTTGACTGGGTGTGAGTGTTTGATTGGTTCAGATGCTCTGTCCATCACCACCCCCTTTTGTACCGCTTTGGCTGCCATAAGTGGGGCAGGGTATGCTCAGACGTGAGTCCCTTGCTCACTTTGCCACTGGATTCAAGCAAGCCGGGCTGAAGACGGCTGTAATGACAGAAACTGGTCCTCGGAAGCTTGTTTCCGGTCCAGGGAAGGCATGGCTTGGCAGTTTGGGCTGGACTGTTCCCATGGGGCACAGGGTCAGACTGATTTGCATATAGCCATGTCTGAACTGGGGTGGCAGAGTGGGCTAAAGAACGGTGATGGATTAAACCCAGATCTTCTGACTGGGTGTGAGTGTTTGATTGGTTCAGATGCCCCGTCCATCACCACCCCCTTTTGTACCGCTTTGGCCGCCATAAGTGTGGCAGGGTATGCTCAGACGTGAGTCCCTTGCTCACTTTGCCACTGGATTCAAGCAAGCCGGGCTGAAGACGGCTGTAATGCCAGAAACCGGTCCTCGGAAGCTTGTTTCTGGTCCAGGGAAGGCATGGCTTGGCAGTTCGGGCTGGACTGTTTCCATGAGGCACAGGGTCATACTGATTTGCATATAGCCATGTCTGAACTGGGGTGGCAGAGTGGGCTAAAGAACGGTGATGGATTAACCCAGATCTTTTGACTGGGTGTGAGTGTTTGATTGGTTCAGATGCTCTGTCCATCACCACCCCCTTTTGTACCGCTTTGGCCACCATAAGTGTGGCAGGGTATGCTCAGACGTTAGTCCCTTGCTCACTTTGCCACTGGATTCAAGCAAGCCGGGCTGAAGGCGGCTGTAATGCCAGAAACCGGTCCTCGGAAGCTTGTTTCCGGTCCAGGGAAGGCATGGCTTGGCAGTTCGGGCTGGACTATTCCCATGAGGCACGGGGTCAAACTGATTTGCATATAGCCATGTCTGAAATGGGGTGGCAGAGTGGGCTAAATAACGGTGATGGATTAAACCCAGATCTTTTGACTGGGTGTGAGTGTTTGATTGGTTCAGATGGTCCGTCCATCACCACCCCCTTTTGTACCGCTTTCGCCGCCATAAGTGTGGCAGGGTATGCTCAGATGTGAGTCCCTTGCTCACTTTGCCACTGGATTCAAGCAAGCCGGGCTGAAGACGGCTGTATTGCCAGAAACTGGTCCTCGGAAGCTTGTTTCCGGTCCAGGGAAGGCATGGCTTGGCAGTTCGGGCTGGACTGTTCCCATTGGGCACAGGGTCAGACTGATTTGCATATAGCCATGTCTGAACTGGGGTGGCAAAGTGGGCTAAAGAACGGTGATGGATTAAACCCAGATCTTTTGACTGGGTGTGAGTGTTTGATTGGTTCAGATGCTCCGTCCATCACCACCCCCTTTTGTACCGCTTTGGCCGTTATAAGTGTGGCAGGGTATACTCAGACGTGAGTGCCTTGCTCACTTTGCCACTGGATTCAAGCAAGCCAGGCTGAAGACGGCTGTAATGCCAGAAACTGGTCCTCGGAAGCTTGTTTCCGGTCCAGGGAAGGCATGGCTTGGCAGTTCGGGCTGGACTGTTCCCATGGGGAACAGGGTCAGACTAATTTGCATATAGCCATGTCTGAACTGGGGTGGCAGAGTGGGCTAAGGACGGTGATGGATTAAACCCAGATCTTTTGACTGGGTGTGAGTGTTTGATTGGTTCAGATGCTCCGTCCATCACCACCCCCTTTTGTACCGCTTTGGCCACCATAAGTGTGGCAGGGTTTGCTCAGCCGTGAGTCCCTTGCTCACTTTGCCACTGGATTCACGCAAGCCGGGCTGAAGACGGCTGTAATGCCAGAAACCGGTCCTCGGAAGCTTGTTTCTGGTCAAGGGAAGGCATGGCTTGGCAGTTCGGGCTGGACTGTTCCCATGAGGCACAGGGTCAGACTGATTTGCATATAGCCATGTCTGAACTGGGGTGCCAGAGTGGGCTAAAGAACGGTGATGGATTAAACCCAGATCTTTTGACTGGGTGTGAGTGTTTGATTGGTTCAGATGCTCCGTCCATCACCACCCCCTTTTGTACCGCTTTGGCCGCCATAAGTGTGGCAGGGTATGCTCAGACGTGAGTCCCTTGCTCACTTTGCCACTGGATTCAAGCAAGCCGGGCTGAAGACGGCTGTAATGCCAGAAACCGGTCCTCGGAAGCTTGTTTCCGGTCCAGGGAAGGCATGGCTTGACAGTTCGGGCTGGACTGTTCCCATGAGGCACAGGGTCAGACTGATTTGCATATAGCCATGTCTGAACTGGGGTGGCAGAGTGGGCTAAAGAACGGTGATGGATTAAACCCAGATCTTCTGACTGGGTGTGAGTGTTTGATTGGTTCAGATGCCCCGTCCATCACCACCCCCTTTTGTACCGCTTTGGCCGCCATAAGTGTGGCAGGGTATGCTCAGACGTGAGTCCCTTGCTCACTTTGCCACTGGATTCAAGCAAGCCGGGCTGAAGACGGCTGTAATGCCAGAAACCGGTCCTCGGAAGCTTGTTTCCGGTCCAGGGAAGGCATGGCTTGGCAGTTCGGGCTGGACTGTTCCCATGAGGCACAGGGTCATACTGATTTGCATATAGCCATGTCTGAACTGGGGTGGCAGAGTGGGCTAAAGAACGGTGATGGATTAACCCAGATCTTTTGACTGGGTGTGAGTGTTTGATTGGTTCAGATGCTCCGTCCATCACCACCCCCTTTTGTACCGCTTTGGCCGCCATAAGTGTGGCAGGGTATGCTCAGACGTGAGTCCCTTGCTCACTTTGCCACTGGATTCAAGCAAGCCGGGCTGAAGGCGGCTGTAATGCCAGAAACCGGTCCTCGGAAGCTTGTTTCCGATCCAGGGAAGGCATGGCTTGGCAGTTCGGGCTGGACTGTTCCCATGAGGCACAGGGTCAAACTGATTTGCATATAGCCATGTCTGAAATGGGGTGGCAGAGTGGGCTAAATAACGGTGATGGATTAAACCCAGATCTTTTGACTGGGTGTGAGTGTTTGATTGGTTCAGATGCTCCGTCCATCACCACCCCCTTTTGTACCGCTTTCGCCGCCATAAGTGTGGCAGGGTATGCTCAGATGTGAGTCCCTTGCTCACTTTGCCACTGGATTCAAGCAAGCCGGGCTGAAGACGGCTGTAATGCCAGAAACTGGTCCTCGGAAGCTTGTTTCCGGTCCAGGGAAGGCATGGCTTGGCAGTTCGGGCTGGACTGTTCCCATTGGGCACAGGGTCAGACTGATTTGCATATAGCCATGTCTGAACTGGGGTGGCAGAGTGGGCTAAAGAACGGTGATGGATTAAACCCAGATCTTTTGACTGGGTGTGAGTGTTTGATTGGTTCAGATGCTCCGTCCATCACCACCCCCTTTTGTACCGCTTTGGCCGACATAAGTGTGGCAGGGTATACTCAGACGTGAGTCCCTTGCTCACTTTGCCACTGGATTCAAGCAAGCCATGCTGAAGATGGCTGTAATGCCAGAAACCGGTCCTCGGAAGATTGTTTCCGATCCAGGGAGGGCATGGCTTGGCTGTTCGGGCTGGACTGTTCCCATGAGGCACAGGGTCAGACTGATTTGCATATAGCCATGTCTGAACTGGGATGGCAGAGTGGGCTAAAGAACGGTGATGGATTAAACCCAGATATTTTGACTGGGTGTGAGTGTTTGATTGGTTCAGATGCTCCGTCCATCACCACCCCTTTTTGTACTGCTTTGGCCGCCATAAGTATGGCAGGGTATGCTCAGACGTGAGTCCCTTGCTCACTTTGCCACTGGATTCAAGCAAGCCGGGCTGAAGACGGCTGTAATGCCAGAAACCGGTCCTCGTAAGCTTTTTTCCGGTCCAGGGAAGGCATGGCTTGGCAGTTCGGGCTGGACTGTTCCCATGAGGCACAGGGTCAGACTGATTTGCATACAGCCATGTCTGAACTGGGGTGGCAGAGTGGGCTAAAGAACGGTGATGGATTAAACCCAGATCTTTTGACTGGGTGTGAGTGTTTGATTGGTTCAGATGCTCCGTCCATCACCACCCCCTTTTGTACCGCTTTGGCCGCCATAAGTGTGGCAGGGTATGCTCAGACGTGAGTCCCTTGCTCACTTTGCCACTGGATTCAAGCAAGCCGGGCTGAAGACGGCTGTAATGCCAGAAACCGGTCCTCGGAAGCTTGTTTCCGGTCCAGGGAAGGCATGGCTTGGCAGTTCAGGCTGGACTGTTCCCATGAGGCACAGGGTAAGACTGATTTGCATATAGCCATGTCTGAACTGGAGTGGCAGAGTGGGCTAAAGAACGGTGATGGATTAAACCCAGATCTTTTGACTGGGTGTGAGTGTTTGATTGATTCAGATGCTCCGTCCATCACCACCCCTTTTTGTACCGCTTTGGCCGCCATAAGTGTGGCAGGGTATGCTCAGACGTGAGTCCCTTGCTCACTTTGCCACTGGATTCAAGCAAGACGGGCTGAAGACGGCTGTAATGCCAGAAACCGGTCCTTGGAAGCTTGTTTCCGGTCCAGGGAAGGCATGGCTTGGCAGTTTGGGCTGGACTGTTCCCATGAGGCACAGGGTCAGACTGATTTGCATATAGCCATGTATGAACTGGGGTGGCAGAGTGGGCTAAAAAACGGTGATGGATTAAACCCAGATCTTTTGACTCGGTGTGAGTGTTTGATTGGTTCAGATGCTCCGTCCATCACCACCCCCTTTTGTACTGCGTTGGCCGCCATAAGTGTAGCATGGTATGCTCAGACGTGAGTCCCTTGCTCACTTTGCCACTGGATTCAAGCAAGCCGGGCTGAAGACGGCTGTAATGCCAGAAACCGGTCCTCGGAAGCTTGTTTCCGGTCCAGGGATGGCATGGCTTGGCAGTTCGGGCTGGACTGTTCCCATGAGGCACAGGGTCAGACTGATTTGCATATAGCCATGTCTGAACTGGGGTGGCGGAGTGGGCTAAAGAACGGTGATGGATTAAACCCAGATCTTTTGACTGGGTGTGAGTGTTTGATTGGTTCAGATGCTCCGTCCATCACCACCCCCTTTTGTACTGCGTTGGCCGCCATAAGTGTAGCATGGTATGCTCAGACGTGAGTCCCTTGCTCACTTTGCCACTGGATTCAAGCAAGCCGGGCTGAAGACGGCTGTGATGCCAGAAACCGGTCCTCGGAAGCTTGTTTCCGGTCCAGGGATGGCATGGCTTGGCAGTTCGGGCTGGACTGTTCCCATGAGGCACAGGGTCAGACTGATTTGCATATAGCCATGTCTGAACTGGGGTGGCGGAGTGGGCTAAAGAACGGTGATGGATTAAACCCAGATCTTTTGACTGGGTGTGAGTGTTTGATTGGTTCAGATGCTCCGTCCATCACCACCCCCTTTTGTACCGCTTTGGCCGCCATAAGTGTGGCAGGGTATTCTCAGACGTGAGTCCCTTGCTCACTTTGCCACTGGATTCAAGCAAGCCGGGCTGAAGACGGCTGTAATGCCAGAAACTGGTTCTCGGAAGCTTGTTTCCGGTCCAGGGAAGGCATGGCTTGGCAGTTGGGGCTGGACTGTTCCCATGGGGCACATGGTCAGACTGATTTGCATATAGCCATGTCTGAACTGGGGTGGCAGAGTGGGCTAAAGAACGGTGATGGATTAAACCCAGATCTTTTTACTGGGTGTGAGTGTTTGATTGGTTCAGATGCTACGTCCATCACAACCCCCTTTTGTACCGCTTTGGCCGCCATAAGTGTGGCAGGGTATACTCAGACATGAGTCCCTTGCTCACTTTGCCACTGGATTCAAGCAAGCCGGGCTGAAGATGGCTGTAATGCCAGAAACCGGTCCTCGGAAGCTTGTTTCCGGTCCAGGGAAGGCATGGCTTGGCAGTTCGGGCTGGACTATTCCCATGAGGCACATGGTCAGACTGATTTGCATATAGCCATATCTGAACTGGGGTGGCTGAGTGGGCTAAAGAACGGTGATGGATTAAACCCAGATCTTTTGACTGGGTGTGAGTGTTTGATTGGTTCAGATGCTCTGTCCATCACCACCCCCTTTTGTACCGCTTTGGCCGCCAAAAGTGTGGCAGGATATGCTCAGACGTGAGTCCCTTGCTCACTTTGCCACTGGATTCAAGCAAGCCAGGCTGAAAACGGCAGTAATGCCAGAAACCGGTCCTCGGAAGCTTGTTTCCGATCCAGGGAGGGCATGGCTTGGCTGTTCGGGCTGGACTGTTCCCATGAGGCACAGGGTCAGACTGATTTGCATATAGCCATGTCTGAACTGGGATGGCAGAGTGGGCTAAAGAACGGTGATGGATTAAACCGAGATATTTTGACTGGGTGTGAGTGTTTGATTGGTTCAGATGCTGCGTCCATCACCACCCCTTTTTGTACTGCTTTGGCCGCCATAAGTGTGGCCGGGTATGCTCAGACGTGAGTCCCTTGCTCACTTTGCCACTGGATTCAAGCAAGCCGGGCTGAAGACAGCTGTAATGCCAGAAACCGGTCCTCGTAAGCTTGTTTCCGGTCCAGGGAAGGCATGGCTTGGCAGTTCGGGCTGGACTGTTCCCATGAGGCACAGGGTCAGACTGATTTGCATATAGCCATGTCTGAACTGGGATGGCAGAGTGGGCTAAAGAACGGTGATGGATTAAACCCAGATATTTTGACTCGGTGTGAGTGTTTGATTGGTTCAGATGCTCCGTCCATCACCACCCCTTTTTGTACTGCTTTGGCCGCCATAAGTGTGGCAGGGTATGCTCAGACGTGAGTCCCTTGCTCACTTTGCCACTGGATTCAAGCAAGCCGGGCTGAAGACGGCTGTAATGCCAGAAACCGGTCCTCGTAAGCTTTTTTCCGGTCCAGGGAAGGCATGGCTTGGCAGTTCGGGCTGGACTGTTCCCATGAGGCACAGGGTCAGACTGATTTGCATATAGCCATGTCTGAACTGGGGTGGCAGAGTGGGCTAAAGAACGGTGATGGATTAAACCCAGATCTTTTGACTGGGTGTGAGTGTTTGATTGGTTCAGATGCTCCGTCCATCAGCACCCCCTTTTGTACCTCTTTGGCCGCCATAAGTGTGGCAGGGTCTGCTCAGACGTGAGTCCCTTGCTCACTTTGCCACTGGATTCAAGCAAGCCGGGCTGAAGACGGCTGTAATGCCAGAAACTGGTTCTCGGAAGCTTGTTTCCGGTCCAGGGAAGGCATGGCTTGGCAGTTGGGGCTGGACTGTTCCCATGGGGCACATGGTCAGACTGATTTGCATATAGCCATGTCTGAACTGGGGTGGCAGAGTGGGCTAAAGAACGGTGATGGATTAAACCCAGATCTTTTGACTGGGTGTGAGTGTTTGATTGGTTCAGATGCTCGGTCCATCACCACCCCCTTTTGTACCGCTTTGGCCGCCATAAGTGTGGCAGGGTATGCTCAGACGTGAGTCCCTTGCTCACTTTGCCACTGGATTCAAGCAAGCCGGGCTGAAGACGGCTGTAATGCCAGAAACCGGTCCTCGGACGCTTGTTTCCAGTCCAGGGAAGGCATGGCTTGGCAGTTCGGGCTGGACTATTCCCATGAGGCACAGGGTCAGACTGATTTGCATATAGCCATATCTGAACTGGGGTGGCAGAGTGGGCTAAAGAACGGTGATGGATTAAACCCAGATCTTTTGACTGGGTGTGAGTGTTTGATTGGTTCAGATGCTCCGTCCATCACCACCCCCTTTTGTACCGCTTTGGCTGCCATAAGTGTGGCAGGGTATGCTCAGACGTGAGTCCCTTGCTCACTTTGCCACTGGATTCAAGCAAGCCAGGCTGAAAACGGCTGTAATGCCAGAAACCGGTCCTCGGAAGCTTGTTTCCGGTCCAGTGAAGGCATGGCTTGGCAGTTCGGGCTGGACTGTTCCCATGAGGCACAGGGTCAGACTGATTTGCATATAGCCATGTCTGAACTGGGGTGGCAGAGTGGGCTAAAGAACGGTGATGGATTAAACCTACATCTTTTGAGTGGGTGTGAGTGTTTGATTGGTTCAGATGCTCCGTCCATCACCACCCCCTTTTGTACCGCTTTGGCCGCCATAAGTGTGGCAAGGTATGCTCAGACGTGAGTCCCTTGCTCACTTTGCCACTGGATTCACGCAAGCCGGGCTGAAGACGGCTGTATTGCCAGAAACTGGTCCTCGGACGCTTGTTTCCAGTCCAGGGAAGGCATGGCTTGGCAGTTCGGGCTGGACTGTTTCCATGAGGCACAGGGTCAGAATGATTTGCATATAGCCATGTCTGAACTGGGGTGGCAGAGTGGGCTAAAGAATGGTGATGGATTAAACCCAGACCTTTGCCTGGGTGTGAGTGTTTGATTGGTTCAGATGCTGCGTCCATCACCACCCCTTTTTGTACTGCTTTGGCCGCCATAAGTGTGGCCGGGTATGCTCAGACGTGAGTCCCTTGCTCACTTTGCCACTGGATTCAAGCAAGCCGGGCTGAAGACGGCTGTAATGCCAGAAACCGGTCCTCGTAAGCTTGTTTCCGGTCCAGGGAAGGCATGGCTTGGCAGTTCGGGCTGGACTGTTCCCATGAGGCACAGGGTCAGACTGATTTGCATATAGCCATGTCTGAACTGGGATGGCAGAGTGGGCTAAAGAACGGTGATGGATTAAACCCAGATATTTTGACTCGGTGTGAGTGTTTGATTGGTTCAGATGCTCCGTCCATCACCACCCCTTTTTGTACTGCTTTGGCCGCCATAAGTGTGGCAGGGTATGCTCAGACGTGAGTCCCTTGCTCACTTTGCCACTGGATTCAAGCAAGCCGGGCTGAAGACGGCTGTAATGCCAGAAACCGGTCCTCGTAAGCTTTTTTCCGGTCCAGGGAAGGCATGGCTTGGCAGTTCGGGCTGGACTGTTCCCATGAGGCACAGGGTCAGACTGATTTGCATATAGCCATGTCTGAACTGGGGTGGCAGAGTGGGCTAAAGAACGGTGATGGATTAAACCCAGATCTTTTGACTGGGTGTGAGTGTTTGATTGGTTCAGATGCTCCGTCCATCAGCACCCCCTTTTGTACCTCTTTGGCCGCCATAAGTGTGGCAGGGTATGCTCAGACGTGAGTCCCTTGCTCACTTTGCCACTGGATTCAAGCAAGCCGGGCTGAAGACGGCTGTAATGCCAGAAACTGGTTCTCGGAAGCTTGTTTCCGGTCCAGGGAAGGCATGGCTTGGCAGTTGGGGCTGGACTGTTCCCATGGGGCACATGGTCAGACTGATTTGCATATAGCCATGTCTGAACTGGGGTGGCAGAGTGGGCTAAAGAACGGTGATGGATTAAACCCAGATCTTTTGACTGGGTGTGAGTGTTTGATTGGTTCAGATGCTCGGTCCATCACCACCCCCTTTTGTACCGCTTTGGCCGCCATAAGTGTGGCAGGGTATGCTCAGACGTGAGTCCCTTGCTCACTTTGCCACTGGATTCAAGCAAGCCGGGCTGAAGACGGCTGTAATGCCAGAAACCGGTCCTCGGACGCTTGTTTCCAGTCCAGGGAAGGCATGGCTTGGCAGTTCGGGCTGGACTATTCCCATGAGGCACAGGGTCAGACTGATTTGCATATAGCCATATCTGAACTGGGGTGGCAGAGTGGGCTAAAGAACGGTGATGGATTAAACCCAGATCTTTTGACTGGGTGTGAGTGTTTGATTGGTTCAGATGCTCCGTCCATCACCACCCCCTTTTGTACCGCTTTGGCTGCCATAAGTGTGGCAGGGTATGCTCAGACGTGAGTCCCTTGCTCACTTTGCCACTGAATTCAAGCAAGCCAGGCTGAAAACGGCTGTAATGCCAGAAACCGGTCCTCGGAAGCTTGTTTCCGGTCCAGTGAAGGCATGGCTTGGCAGTTCGGGCTGGACTGTTCCCATGAGGCACAGGGTCAGACTGATTTGCATATAGCCATGTCTGAACTGGGGTGGCAGAGTGGGCTAAAGAACGGTGATGGATTAAACCTACATCTTTTGAGTGGGTGTGAGTGTTTGATTGGTTCAGATGCTCCGTCCATCACCACCCCCTTTTGTACCGCTTTGGCCGCCATAAGTGTGGCAAGGTATGCTCAGACGTGAGTCCCTTGCTCACTTTGCCACTGGATTCACGCAAGCCGGGCTGAAGACGGCTGTATTGCCAGAAACTGGTCCTCGGACGCTTGTTTCCAGTCCAGGGAAGGCATGGCTTGGCAGTTCGGGCTGGACTGTTTCCATGAGGCACAGGGTCAGAATGATTTGCATATAGCCATGTCTGAACTGGGGTGGCAGAGTGGGCTAAAGAATGGTGATGGATTAAACCCAGACCTTTGACTGGGTGTGAGTGTTTGATTGGTTCAGATGCTCCGTCCATCACCACCCCCTTTTGTACCGCTTTGGCCGCCATAAGAGTGGCAGGGTATGCACAGACGTGAGTCCCTTGCTCACTTTGCCACTGGATTCAAGCAAGCCGGGCTGAAGATGGCTGTAATGCCAGAAACCGGTCCTCGAAAGCTTGTGTCCGGTCCAGGGAAGGCATGGCTTGGCAGTTCGGGCTGGATTGTTCCCATGGGGCACAGGGTCAGACTGATTTGCATATAGCCATGTCTGAACTGGGGTGGCAGAGTGGGCTAAAGAACGGTGATGGATTAAACCCAGATCTTTTGACTGGGTGTGAGTGTTTGATTGGTTCAGATGCTCCGTCCATCACCACCCCCTTTTGTACCGCTTTGGCTGCCATAAGTGTGGCAGGGTATGCTCAGACGTGAGTCCCTTGCTCACTTTGCCACTGGATTCAATCAAACCGGGCTGAAGACGGCTGTAATGCCAGAAACTGGTCCTCGGAAGCTTGTTTCCGGTTCAGGGAAGGCATGGCTTGGCAGTTCGGGCTGGACTGTTCCCATGGGGCACAGGGTCAGACTGATTTGCATATAGCCATGTCTGAACTGGGGTGGCAGAGTGGGCTAAAGAACGGTGATGGATTAAACCCAGATCTTTTGACTGGGTGTGAGTGTTTGATTGGTTCAGATGCTCCGTCCATCACCACCCCCTTTTGTACCGCTTTGGCTGCCATAAGTGTGGCAGGGTATACTCAGACGTGAGTCCCTTGCTGACTTTGCCACTGGATTCAAGCAAGCCGGGCTGAAGACGGCTGTAATGCCAGAAACCGGTCCTCGGAAGCATGTTTCCGGTCCAGGGAAGGCATGGCTTGGCAGTTCGGGCTGGACTGTTCCCATGAGGCACAGGGTCAGACTGATTTGCATATAGCCATGTCTGAACTGGGGTGGCAGAGTGGGCTAAGGACGGTGATGGATTAAACCCAGATCTTTTGACTGGGTGTGAGTGTTTGATTGGTTCAGATGCTCCGTCCATCACCACCCCCTTTTGTACCGCTTTGGCCGCCATAAGTGTGGCAGGGTATACTCAGACGTGAGTCCCTTGCTCACTTTGCCACTGGATTCAAGCAAGCCGGGCTGAAGACGGCTGTAATGCCAGAAACCGGTCCTCGGAAGCTTGTTTCCGGTCCAGGGAAGGCATGGCTTGGCAGTTCGGGCTGGACTGTTTCCATGAGGCACAGGGTCAGAATGATTTGCATATAGCCATGTCTGAACTGGGGTGGCAGAGTGGGCTAAAGAATGGTGATGGATTAAACCCAGACCTTTGACTGGGTGTGAGTGTTTGATTGGTTCAGATGCTCCGTCCATCACCACCCCCTTTTGTACCGCTTTGGCCGCCATAAGAGTGGCAGGGTATGCACAGACGTGAGTCCCTTGCTCACTTTGCCACTGGATTCAAGCAAGCCGGGCTGAAGATGGCTGTAATGCCAGAAACCGGTCCTCGAAAGCTTGTGTCCGGTCCAGGGAAGGCATGGCTTGGCAGTTCGGGCTGGACTGTTCCCATGGGGCACAGGGTCAGACTGATTTGCATATAGCCATGTCTGAACTGGGGTGGCAGAGTGGGCTAAAGAACGGTGATGGATTAAACCCAGATCTTTTGACTGGGTGTGAGTGTTTGATTGGTTCAGATGCTCCGTCCATCACCACCCCCTTTTGTACCGCTTTGGCTGCCATAAGTGTGGCAGGGTATGCTCAGACGTGAGTCCCTTGCTCACTTTGCCACTGGATTCAATCAAACCGGGCTGAAGACGGCTGTAATGCCAGAAACTGGTCCTCGGAAGCTTGTTTCCGGTTCAGGGAAGGCATGGCTTGGCAGTTCGGGCTGGACTGTTCCCATGGGGCACAGGGTCAGACTGATTTGCATATAGCCATATCTGAACTGGGGTGGCAGAGTGGGCTAAAGAACGGTGATGGATTAAACCCAGATCTTTTGACTGGGTGTGAGTGTTTGATTGGTTCAGATGCTCCGTCCATCACCACCCCCTTTTGTACCGCTTTGGCCGCCATAAGTGTGGCAGGATATGCTCAGACGTGAGTCCCTTGCTCACTTTGCCACTGGATTCAAGCAAGCCAGGCTGAAAACGGCTGTAATGCCAGAAACCGGTCCTCGGAAGCTTGTTTCCGGTCCAGGGAAGGCATGGCTTGGCAGTTCGGGCTGGACTGTTCCCATGAGGCACAGGGTCAGACGGATTTGCATATAGCCATGTCTGAACTGGGATGGCAGAGTGGGCTAAATAACGGTGATGGATTAAACCTACATCTTTTGACTGGGTGTGAGTGTTTGATTGGTTCAGATGCTCCGTCCATCACCACCCCCTTTTGTACCTCTTTGGCCGCCATAAGTGTGGCAGGGTATGCTCAGACGTGAGTCCCTTGCTCACTTTGCCACTGGATTCAAGCAAGCCGGGCTGAAGACGGCTGTAATGCCAGAAACCGGTCCTCGAAAGCTTGTTTCCGGTCCAGGGAAGGCATGGCTTGGCAGTTCGGGCTGGACTGTTCCCATGAGGCACAGGGTCAGACTGATTTGCATATAGCCATGTTTGAACTGGGGTGGCAGAGTGGGCTAAAGAACAGTGATGGATTAAACCCAGATCTTTTGACTGGGTGTGAGTGTTTGATTGCTTCAGATGCTCCGTCCATCACCACCCCCTTTTGTACCACTTTGGCTGCCATAAGTGTGGCAGGGTATGCTCAGACATGAGTCCCTTGCTCACTTTGCCACTAGATTCAAGCAAGCCGGGCTGAAGACGGCTGTAATGCCAGAAACTGGTCCTCGGAAGCTTGTTTCCAGTCCAGGGAAGGCATGGCTTGGCAGTTCGGGCTGGACTGTTCCCATGGGGCACAGGGTCAGACTAATTTGCATATAGCCATGTGTGAACTGGGGTGGCAGAGTGGGCTAAGGACGGTGATGGATTAAACCCAGATCTTTTGACTGGGTGTGAGTGTTTGATTGGTTCAGATGCTCCGTCCATCACCACCCCCTTTTGTACCGCTTTGGCCGCCATAAGTGTGGCAGGGTATACTCAGACGTGAGTCCCTTGCTCACTTTGCCACTGGATTCAAGCAAGCCGGGCTGAAGACGGCTGTAATGCCAGAAACCGGTCCTCGGAAGCTTGTTTCCGGTCAAGGGAAGGCATGGCTTGGCAGTTCGGGCTGGACTGTTCCCATGAGGCACAGGGTCAGACTGATTTGCATATAGCCATGTCTGAACTGGGGTGGCAGAGTGGGATAAAGAACGGTGATGGATTAAACCCAGATCTTTTGACTGGGTGTGAGTGTTTGATTGGTTCAGATGCTCCGTCCATCACCACCCCCTTTTGTAGCGCTTTGGCCGCCATAAGTGTGGCAGGGTATGCTCAGACGTGAGTCCCTTGCTCACTTTGCCACTGGATTCAAGCAAGCTGGGCTGAAGACGGCTGTAATGCCAAAAACTGGTCCTCGGAAGCTTGTTTCCGGTCCGGGGAAGGCATGGCTTGGCAGTTCGGGCTGGACTGTTCCCATGAGGCACAGGGTCAGACTGATTTGCATATAGCCATGTCTGAACTGGGGTGGTAGAGTGGGCTAAGGACGGTGATGGATTAAACCCAGATCTTTTGACTGGGTGTGAGTGTTTGATTGGTTCAGATGCTCCGTCCATCACCACCCCCTTTTGTACCGCTTTGGCCGCCATAAGTATGGCAGGGTATACTCAGACGTGAGTCCCTTGCTCACTTTGCCACTGGATTCAAGCAAGCCGGGCTGAAGACGGCTGTAATGCCAGAAACCGGTCCTCGGAAGCTTGTTTCCGGTCAAGGGAAGGCATTGCTTGGCAGTTCGGGCTGGACTGTTCCCATGAGGCACAGGGTCAGACTGATTTGCATATAGCCATGTCTGAACTGGGGTGGCAGAGTGGGCTAAAGAACGGTGATGGATTAAATCCAGACCTTTGACTGGGTGTGAGTGTTTGATTGGTTCATATGCTCCGTCCATCACCACCCCCTTTTGTACCGCTTTGGCTGCCATAAGTGTGGCAGGGTATGCTCAGACGTGAGTCCCTTGCTCACTTTGCCACTGGATTCAAGCAAGCCAGGCTGAAAACGGCTGTAATGCCAGAAACCGGTCCTCGGAAGCTTGTTTCCGGTCCAGGGAAGGCATGGCTTGGCAGTTCGGGCTGGACTGTTCCCATGAGGCACAGGGTTAGACTGATTTGCATATAGCCATGTCTGAACTGGGGTGGCAGAGTGGGCTAAAGAACGGTGATGGATTAAACCCAGACCTTTGACTGGGTGTGAGTGTTTGATTGGTTCATATGCTCCGTCCATCACCACCCACTTTTGTACCGCTTTGGCCGCCATCAGTGTGGCAGGGTATGCTCAGACGTGGGTCCCTTGCTCACTTTGCCACTTGATTCAAGCAAGCCGGGCTGAAGATGGCTGTAATGCCAGAAACCGGTCCTCTGACGCTTGTTTCCGGTCCAGGGAAGGCATGGCTTGGCAGTTCGGGCTGGACTGTTTCCATGAGGCACAGGGTCAGAATGATTTGCATATAGCCATGTCTGAACTGGGGTGGCAGAGTGGGCTAAAGAACGGTGATGGATTAAACCCAGACCTTTGACTGGGTGTGAGTGTTTGATTGGTTCATATGCTCCGTCCATCACCACCCCCTTTTGTACCGCTTTGGCTGCCATAAGTGTGGCAGGGTATGCTCAGACGTGAGTCCCTTGCTCACTTTGCCACTGGATTCAAGCAAGCCAGGCTGAAAACGGCTGTAATGCCAGAAACCGGTCCTCGGAAGCTTGTTTCCGGTCCAGGGAAGGCATGGCTTGGCAGTTCGGGCTGGACTGTTCCCATGAGGCACAGGGTTAGACTGATTTGCATATAGCCATGTCTGAACTGGGGTGGCAGAGTGGGCTAAAGAACGGTGATGGATTAAACCTACATCTTTTGACTGGGCGTGAGTGTTTGATTGGTTCAGATGCTCCGTCCATCACCACCCCCTTTTGTACCGCTTTGGCCGCCATAAGTGTGGCAGGGTATGCTCAGACGTGGGTCCCTTGCTCACTTTGCCACTTGATTCAAGCAAGCCGGGCTGAAGATGGCTGTAATGCCAGAAACCGGTCCTCGGAAGCTTGTTTCCGGTCCAGGGAAGGCATGGCTTGGCAGTTCGGGCTGGACTGTTCCCATGAGGCACAGGGTCAGACTGATTTGCATATAGCCATGTCTGAACTGGGGTGGCAGAGTGGGCTAAAGAACGGTGATGGATTAAACCCACATTTATTGACTGGGTGTGAGTGTTTGATTGGTTCAGATGCTCCGTCCATCACCACCCTCTTTTGTACCGCTTTGGCCGCCATAAGTGTGGCAGGGTATGCTCAGACGTGAGACCCTTGCTCACTTTGCCACTGGATTCAAGCAAGCCGGGCTGAAGACGGCTGTAATGCCAAAAACTGGTCCTCGAAAGTTTGTTTCCGGTCCAGGGAAGGCATGGCTTTGCAGTTCGGACTGGACTGTTCCCATGGGGCACAGCGTCAGACTGATATGCATATAGCCATGTCTGAACTGGGGTGGCAGAGTGGACTAAAGAACGGTGATGGATTAAACCCAGATCTTTTGACTGGGTGTGAGTGTTTGATTGGTTCAGATGCTCTGTCCATCACCACCCCCTTTTGTACCGCTTTGGCCGCCATAAGTGTGGCAGGGTATGCTCAGACGTGAGTCCCTTGCTCACTTTGCCACTGGATTCAAGCAAGCCGGGCTGAAGACGGCTGTAATGCCAGAAACTGGTCCTCGGAAGCTTGTTTCCGGTCCAGGGAAGGCATGGCTTGGCAGTTCGGGCTGGACTGTTCCCATGGGGCACAGGGTCAGACTAATTTGCATATAGCCATGTCTGAACTGGGGTGGCAGAGTGGGCTAAGGACGGTGATGGATTAAACCCAGATATTTTGACTGGCTGTGAGTGTTTGATTGGTTCAGATGCTCCGTCCATCACCACCCCCTTTTGTACCGCTTTGGCCGCCATAAGTGTGGCAGGGTATACTCAGACGTGAGTCCCTTGCTCACTTTGCCACTGGATTCAAGCAAACCGGGCTGAAGACGGCTGTAATGCCAGAAACCGGTCCTCGGAAGCTTGTTTCCGGTCCAGGGAAGGCATGGCTTGGCAGTTCGGGCTGGACTGTTCCCATGAGGCACAGGGTCATACTGATTTGCATATAGCCATGTCTGAACTGGGGTGGCAGAGTGGGCTAAAGAACGGTGATGGATTAACCCAGATCTTTTGACTGGGTGTGAGTGTTTGATTGGTTCAGATGCTCCGTCCATCACCACCCCCTTTTGTACCGCTTTGGCCGCCATAAGTGTGGCAGGGTATGCTCAGACGTGAGTCCCTTGCTCACTTTGCCACTGGATTCAAGCAAGCCGGGCTGAAGGCGGCTGTAATGCCAGAAACCGGTCCTCGGAAGCTTGTTTCCGATCCAGGGAAGGCATGGCTTGGCAGTTCGGGCTGGACTGTTCCCATGAGGCACAGGGTCAAACTGATTTGCATATAGCCATGTCTGAAATGGGGTGGCAGAGTGGGCTAAATAACGGTGATGGATTAAACCCAGATCTTTTGACTGGGTGTGAGTGTTTGATTGGTTCAGATGCTCCGTCCATCACCACCCCCTTTTGTACCGCTTTCGCCGCCATAAGTGTGGCAGGGTATGCTCAGATGTGAGTCCCTTGCTCACTTTGCCACTGGATTCAAGCAAGCCGGGCTGAAGACGGCTGTAATGCCAGAAACTGGTCCTCGGAAGCTTGTTTCCGGTCCAGGGAAGGCATGGCTTGGCAGTTCGGGCTGGACTGTTCCCATTGGGCACAGGGTCATACTGATTTGCATATAGCCATGTCTGAACTGGGGTGGCAGAGTGGGCTAAAGAACGGTGATGGATTAAACCCAGATCTTTTGACTGGGTGTGAGTGTTTGATTGGTTCAGATGCTCCGTCCATCACCACCCCCTTTTGTACCGCTTTGGCCGACATAAGTGTGGCAGGGTATACTCAGACGTGAGTCCCTTGCTCACTTTGCCACTGGATTCAAGCAAGCCATGCTGAAGATGGCTGTAATGCCAGAAACCGGTCCTTGGAAGCTTGTTTCCGGTCCAGGGAAAGCATGGCTTGGCAGTTCGGGCTGGACTGTTCCCATGAGGTACAGGGTCAGACTGATTTGCATATAGCCATGTCTTAACTGGGGTGGCAGAGTGGGCTAAAGAACGGTGATGGATTAAACCCAGATCTTTTGACTGGGTGTGAGTGTTTGATTGGTTCAGATGCTCTGTCCATCACCACCCCCTTTTGTACCGCTTTGGCTGCCATAAGTGTGGCAGGGTATGCTCAGACGTGAGTCCCTTGCTCACTTTGCCAATGGATTCAAGCAAGCCGGGCTGAAGACGGCTGTAATGCCAAAAACTGGTCCTCGAAAGTTTGTTTCCGGTCCAGGGAAGGCATGGCTTTGCAGTTCGGACTGGACTGTTCCCATGGGGCACAGCGTCAGACTGATATGCATATAGCCATGTCTGAACTGGGGTGGCAGAGTGGGCTAAAGAACGGTGATGGATTAAACCCAGATCTTTTGACTGGGTGTGAGTGTTTGATTGGTTCAGATGCTCTGTCCATCACCACCCCCTTTTGTACCGCTTTGGCCGCCATAAGTGTGGCAGGGTATGCTCAGACGTGAGTCCCTTGCTCACTTTGCCACTGGATTCAAGCAAGCCGGGCTGAAGGCGGCTGTAATGCCAGAAACCGGTCCTCGGAAGCTTGTTTCCGATCCAGGGAAGGCATGGCTTGGCAGTTCGGGCTGGACTGTTCCCATGAGGCACAGGGTCAAACTGATTTGCATATAGCCATGTCTGAAATGGGGTGGCAGAGTGGGCTAAATAACGGTGATGGATTAAACCCAGATCTTTTGACTGGGTGTGAGTGTTTGATTGGTTCAGATGCTCCGTCCATCACCACCCCCTTTTGTACCGCTTTCGCCGCCATAAGTGTGGCAGGGTATGCTCAGATGTGAGTCCCTTGCTCACTTTGCCACTGGATTCAAGCAAGCCGGGCTGAAGACGGCTGTAATGCCAGAAACTGGTCCTCGGAAGCTTGTTTCCGGTCCAGGGAAGGCATGGCTTGGCAGTTCGGGCTGGACTGTTCCCATTGGGCACAGGGTCATACTGATTTGCATATAGCCATGTCTGAACTGGGGTGGCAGAGTGGGCTAAAGAACGGTGATGGATTAAACCCAGATCTTTTGACTGGGTGTGAGTGTTTGATTGGTTCAGATGCTCCGTCCATCACCACCCCCTTTTGTACCGCTTTGGCCGACATAAGTGTGGCAGGGTATACTCAGACGTGAGTCCCTTGCTCACTTTGCCACTGGATTCAAGCAAGCCATGCTGAAGATGGCTGTAATGCCAGAAACCGGTCCTTGGAAGCTTGTTTCCGGTCCAGGGAAAGCATGGCTTGGCAGTTCGGGCTGGACTGTTCCCATGAGGTACAGGGTCAGACTGATTTGCATATAGCCATGTCTTAACTGGGGTGGCAGAGTGGGCTAAAGAACGGTTATGGATTAAACCCAGATCTTTTGACTGGGTGTGAGTGTTTGATTGGTTCAGATGCTCTGTCCATCACCACCCCCTTTTGTACCGCTTTGGCTGCCATAAGTGTGGCAGGGTATGCTCAGACGTGAGTCCCTTGCTCACTTTGCCACTGGATTCAAGCAAGCCGGGCTGAAGACGGCTGTAATGACAGAAACTGGTCCTCGGAAGCTTGTTTCCGGTCCAGGGAAGGCATGGCTTGGCAGTTCGGGCTGGACTGTTCCCATGGGGCACAGGGTCAGACTGATTTGCATATAGCCATGTCTGAACTGGGGTGGCAGAGTGGGCTAAAGAACGGTGATGGATTAAACCCAGATCTTTTGACTGGGTGTGAGTGTTTGATTGGTTCAGATGCTCCGTCCATCACCACCCCCTTTTGTACCGCTTTGGCAGCCATAAGTGTGGCAGGGTATACTCAGACGTGAGTCCCTTGCTCACTTTGCCACTGGATTCAAGCAAGGCGGGCTGAAGACGGCTGTAATGCCAGAAACCGGTCCTCGGAAGCTTGTTTCCGGTCCAGGGAAGGCATGGCTTGGCAGTTCGGGCTGGACTGTTCCCATGAGGCACAGGGTCAGATTGATTTGCATATAGCCATGTCTGAACTGGGGTGGCAGAGTGGGCTAAAGAACGGTGATGGATTAAACCCAGATCTTCTGACTGGGTGTGAGTGTTTGATTGGTTCAGATGCCCCGTCCATCACCACCCCCTTTTGTACCGCTTTGGCCGCCATAAGTGTGGCAGGGTATGCTCAGACGTGAGTCCCTTGCTCACTTTGCCACTGGATTCAAGCAAGCCGGGCTGAAGACGGCTGTAATGCCAGAAACCGGTCCTCGGAAGCTTGTTTCCGGTCCAGGGAAGGCATGGCTTGGCAGTTCGGGCTGGACTGTTTCCATGAGGCACAGGGTCATACTGATTTGCATATAGCCATGTCTGAACTGGGGTGGCAGAGTGGGCTAAAGAACGGTGATGGATTAACCCAGATCTTTTGACTGGGTGTGAGTGTTTGATTGGTTCAGATGCTCTGTCCATCACCACCCCCTTTTGTACCGCTTTGGCCACCATAAGTGTGGCAGGGTATGCTCAGACGTTAGTCCCTTGCTCACTTTGCCACTGGATTCAAGCAAGCCGGGCTGAAGGCGGCTGTAATGCCAGAAACCGGTCCTCGGAAGCTTGTTTCCGGTCCAGGGAAGGCATGGCTTGGCAGTTCGGGCTGGACTATTCCCATGAGGCACGGGGTCAAACTGATTTGCATATAGCCATGTCTGAAATGGGGTGGCAGAGTGGGCTAAATAACGGTGATGGATTAAACCCAGATCTTTTGACTGGGTGTGAGTGTTTGATTGGTTCAGATGCTCCGTCCATCACCACCCCCTTTTGTACCGCTTTCGCCGCCATAAGTGTGGCAGGGTATGCTCAGATGTGAGTCCCTTGCTCACTTTGCCACTGGATTCAAGCAAGCCGGGCTGAAGACGGCTGTATTGCCAGAAACTGGTCCTCGGAAGCTTGTTTCCGGTCCAGGGAAGGCATGGCTTGGCAGTTCGGGCTGGACTGTTCCCATTGGGCACAGGGTCAGACTGATTTGCATATAGCCATGTCTGAACTGGGGTGGCAAAGTGGGCTAAAGAACGGTGATGGATTAAACCCAGATCTTTTGACTGGGTGTGAGTGTTTGATTGGTTCAGATGCTCCGTCCATCACCACCCCCTTTTGTACCGCTTTGGCCGTTATAAGTGTGGCAGGGTATACTCAGACGTGAGTGCCTTGCTCACTTTGCCACTGGATTCAAGCAAGCCAGGCTGAAGACGGCTGTAATGCCAGAAACTGGTCCTCGGAAGCTTGTTTCCGGTCCAGGGAAGGCATGGCATGGCAGTTCGGGCTGGACTGTTCCCATGGGGAACAGGGTCAGACTAATTTGCATATAGCCATGTCTGAACTGGGGTGGCAGAGTGGGCTAAGGACGGTGATGGATTAAACCCAGATCTTTTGACTGGGTGTGAGTGTTTGATTGGTTCAGATGCTCCGTCCATCACCACCCCCTTTTGTACCGCTTTGGCCACCATAAGTGTGGCAGGGTTTGCTCAGCCGTGAGTCCCTTGCTCACTTTGCCACTGGATTCACGCAAGCCGGGCTGAAGACGGCTGTAATGCCAGAAACCGGTCCTCGGAAGCTTGTTTCTGGTCAAGGGAAGGCATGGCTTGGCAGTTCGGGCTGGACTGTTCCCATGAGGCACAGGGTCAGACTGATTTGCATATAGCCATGTCTGAACTGGGGTGCCAGAGTGGGCTAAAGAACGGTGATGGATTAAACCCAGATCTTTTGACTGGGTGTGAGTGTTTGATTGGTTCAGATGCTCCGTCCATCACCACCCCCTTTTGTACCGCTTTGGCCGCCATAAGTGTGGCAGGGTATGCTCAGACGTGAGTCCCTTGCTCACTTTGCCACTGGATTCAAGCAAGCCGGGCTGAAGACGGCTGTAATCCCAGAAACTGGTCCTCGGAAGCTTGTTTCCAGTCCAGGGAAGGCATGGCTTGGCAGTTCGGGCTGGACTGTTCCCATGGGGCACAGGGTCAGACTAATTTGCATATAGCCATGTGTGAACTGGGGTGGCAGAGTGGGCTAAGGACGGTGATGGATTAAACCCAGATCTTTTGACTGGGTGTGAGTGTTTGATTGGTTCAGATGCTCCGTCCATCACCACCCCCTTTTGTACCGCTTTGGCCGCCATAAGTGTGGCAGGGTATACTCAGACGTGAGTCCCTTGCTCACTTTGCCACTGGATTCAAGCAAGCCGGGCTGAAGACGGCTGTAATGCCAGAAACCGGTCCTCGGAAGCTTGTTTCCGGTCAAGGGAAGGCATGGCTTGGCAGTTCGGGCTGGACTGTTCCCATGAGGCACAGGGTCAGACTGATTTGCATATAGCCATGTCTGAACTGGGGTGGCAGAGTGGGATAAAGAACGGTGATGGATTAAACCCAGATCTTTTGACTGGGTGTGAGTGTTTGATTGGTTCAGATGCTCCGTCCATCACCACCCCCTTTTGTAGCGCTTTGGCCGCCATAAGTGTGGCAGGGTATGCTCAGACGTGAGTCCCTTGCTCACTTTGCCACTGGATTCAAGCAAGCTGGGCTGAAGACGGCTGTAATGCCAAAAACTGGTCCTCGGAAGCTTGTTTCCGGTCCGGGGAAGGCATGGCTTGGCAGTTCGGGCTGGACTGTTCCCATGAGGCACAGGGTCAGACTGATTTGCATATAGCCATGTCTGAACTGGGGTGGTAGAGTGGGCTAAGGACGGTGATGGATTAAACCCAGATCTTTTGACTGGGTGTGAGTGTTTGATTGGTTCAGATGCTCCGTCCATCACCACCCCCTTTTGTACCGCTTTGGCCGCCATAAGTATGGCAGGGTATACTCAGACGTGAGTCCCTTGCTCACTTTGCCACTGGATTCAAGCAAGCCGGGCTGAAGACGGCTGTAATGCCAGAAACCGGTCCTCGGAAGCTTGTTTCCGGTCAAGGGAAGGCATTGCTTGGCAGTTCGGGCTGGACTGTTCCCATGAGGCACAGGGTCAGACTGATTTGCATATAGCCATGTCTGAACTGGGGTGGCAGAGTGGGCTAAAGAACGGTGATGGATTAAATCCAGACCTTTGACTGGGTGTGAGTGTTTGATTGGTTCATATGCTCCGTCCATCACCACCCCCTTTTGTACCGCTTTGGCTGCCATAAGTGTGGCAGGGTATGCTCAGACGTGAGTCCCTTGCTCACTTTGCCACTGGATTCAAGCAAGCCAGGCTGAAAACGGCTGTAATGCCAGAAACCGGTCCTCGGAAGCTTGTTTCCGGTCCAGGGAAGGCATGGCTTGGCAGTTCGGGCTGGACTGTTCCCATGAGGCACAGGGTTAGACTGATTTGCATATAGCCATGTCTGAACTGGGGTGGCAGAGTGGGCTAAAGAACGGTGATGGATTAAACCCAGACCTTTGACTGGGTGTGAGTGTTTGATTGGTTCATATGCTCCGTCCATCACCACCCACTTTTGTACCGCTTTGGCCGCCATCAGTGTGGCAGGGTATGCTCAGACGTGGGTCCCTTGCTCACTTTGCCACTTGATTCAAGCAAGCCGGGCTGAAGATGGCTGTAATGCCAGAAACCGGTCCTCTGACGCTTGTTTCCGGTCCAGGGAAGGCATGGCTTGGCAGTTCGGGCTGGACTGTTTCCATGAGGCACAGGGTCAGAATGATTTGCATATAGCCATGTCTGAACTGGGGTGGCAGAGTGGGCTAAAGAACGGTGATGGATTAAACCCAGACCTTTGACTGGGTGTGAGTGTTTGATTGGTTCATATGCTCCGTCCATCACCACCCCCTTTTGTACCGCTTTGGCTGCCATAAGTGTGGCAGGGTATGCTCAGACGTGAGTCCCTTGCTCACTTTGCCACTGGATTCAAGCAAGCCAGGCTGAAAACGGCTGTAATGCCAGAAACCGGTCCTCGGAAGCTTGTTTCCGGTCCAGGGAAGGCATGGCTTGGCAGTTCGGGCTGGACTGTTCCCATGAGGCACAGGGTTAGACTGATTTGCATATAGCCATGTCTGAACTGGGGTGGCAGAGTGGGCTAAAGAACGGTGATGGATTAAACCTACATCTTTTGACTGGGCGTGAGTGTTTGATTGGTTCAGATGCTCCGTCCATCACCACCCCCTTTTGTACCGCTTTGGCCGCCATAAGTGTGGCAGGGTATGCTCAGACGTGGGTCCCTTGCTCACTTTGCCACTTGATTCAAGCAAGCCGGGCTGAAGATGGCTGTAATGCCAGAAACCGGTCCTCGGAAGCTTGTTTCCGGTCCAGGGAAGGCATGGCTTGGCAGTTCGGGCTGGACTGTTCCCATGAGGCACAGGGTCAGACTGATTTGCATATAGCCATGTCTGAACTGGGGTGGCAGAGTGGGCTAAAGAACGGTGATGGATTAAACCCACATTTATTGACTGGGTGTGAGTGTTTGATTGGTTCAGATGCTCCGTCCATCACCACCCTCTTTTGTACCGCTTTGGCCGCCATAAGTGTGGCAGGGTATGCTCAGACGTGAGACCCTTGCTCACTTTGCCACTGGATTCAAGCAAGCCGGGCTGAAGACGGCTGTAATGCCAAAAACTGGTCCTCGAAAGTTTGTTTCCGGTCCAGGGAAGGCATGGCTTTGCAGTTCGGACTGGACTGTTCCCATGGGGCACAGCGTCAGACTGATATGCATATAGCCATGTCTGAACTGGGGTGGCAGAGTGGACTAAAGAACGGTGATGGATTAAACCCAGATCTTTTGACTGGCTGTGAGTGTTTGATTGGTTCAGATGCTCTGTCCATCACCACCCCCTTTTGTACCGCTTTGGCCGCCATAAGTGTGGCAGGGTATGCTCAGACGTGAGTCCCTTGCTCACTTTGCCACTGGATTCAAGCAAGCCGGGCTGAAGACGGCTGTAATGCCAGAAACTGGTCCTCGGAAGCTTGTTTCCGGTCCAGGGAAGGCATGGCTTGGCAGTTCGGGCTGGACTGTTCCCATGGGGCACAGGGTCAGACTAATTTGCATATAGCCATGTCTGAACTGGGGTGGCAGAGTGGGCTAAGGACGGTGATGGATTAAACCCAGATATTTTGACTGGCTGTGAGTGTTTGATTGGTTCAGATGCTCCGTCCATCACCACCCCCTTTTGTACCGCTTTGGCCGCCATAAGTGTGGCAGGGTATACTCAGACGTGAGTCCCTTGCTCACTTTGCCACTGGATTCAAGCAAACCGGGCTGAAGACGGCTGTAATGCCAGAAACCGGTCCTCGGAAGCTTGTTTCCGGTCCAGGGAAGGCATGGCTTGGCAGTTCGGGCTGGACTGTTCCCATGAGGCACAGGGTCATACTGATTTGCATATAGCCATGTCTGAACTGGGATGGCAGAGTGGGCTAAAGAACGGTGATGGATTAACCCAGATCTTTTGACTGGGTGTGAGTGTTTGATTGGTTCAGATGCTCCGTCCATCACCACCCCCTTTTGTACCGCTTTGGCCGCCATAAGTGTGGCAGGGTATGCTCAGACGTGAGTCCCTTGCTCACTTTGCCACTGGATTCAAGCAAGCCGGGCTGAAGGCGGCTGTAATGCCAGAAACCGGTCCTCGGAAGCTTGTTTCCGATCCAGGGAAGGCATGGCTTGGCAGTTCGGGCTGGACTGTTCCCATGAGGCACAGGGTCAAACTGATTTGCATATAGCCATGTCTGAAATGGGGTGGCAGAGTGGGCTAAATAACGGTGATGGATTAAACCCAGATCTTTTGACTGGGTGTGAGTGTTTGATTGGTTCAGATGCTCCGTCCATCACCACCCCCTTTTGTACCGCTTTCGCCGCCATAAGTGTGGCAGGGTATGCTCAGATGTGAGTCCCTTGCTCACTTTGCCACTGGATTCAAGCAAGCCGGGCTGAAGACGGCTGTAATGCCAGAAACTGGTCCTCGGAAGCTTGTTTCCGGTCCAGGGAAGGCATGGCTTGGCAGTTCGGGCTGGACTGTTCCCATTGGGCACAGGGTCATACTGATTTGCATATAGCCATGTCTGAACTGGGGTGGCAGAGTGGGCTAAAGAACGGTGATGGATTAAACCCAGATCTTTTGACTGGGTGTGAGTGTTTGATTGGTTCAGATGCTCCGTCCATCACCACCCCCTTTTGTACCGCTTTGGCCGACATAAGTGTGGCAGGGTATACTCAGACGTGAGTCCCTTGCTCACTTTGCCACTGGATTCAAGCAAGCCATGCTGAAGATGGCTGTAATGCCAGAAACCGGTCCTTGGAAGCTTGTTTCCGGTCCAGGGAAAGCATGGCTTGGCAGTTCGGGCTGGACTGTTCCCATGAGGTACAGGGTCAGACTGATTTGCATATAGCCATGTCTTAACTGGGGTGGCAGAGTGGGCTAAAGAACGGTGATGGATTAAACCCAGATCTTTTGACTGGGTGTGAGTGTTTGATTGGTTCAGATGCTCTGTCCATCACCACCCCCTTTTGTACCGCTTTGGCTGCCATAAGTGTGGCAGGGTATGCTCAGACGTGAGTCCCTTGCTCACTTTGCCAATGGATTCAAGCAAGCCGGGCTGAAGACGGCTGTAATGCCAAAAACTGGTCCTCGAAAGTTTGTTTCCGGTCCAGGGAAGGCATGGCTTTGCAGTTCGGACTGGACTGTTCCCATGGGGCACAGCGTCAGACTGATATGCATATAGCCATGTCTGAACTGGGGTGGCAGAGTGGGCTAAAGAACGGTGATGGATTAAACCCAGATCTTTTGACTGGGTGTGAGTGTTTGATTGGTTCAGATGCTCTGTCCATCACCACCCCCTTTTGTACCGCTTTGGCCGCCATAAGTGTGGCAGGGTATGCTCAGACGTGAGTCCCTTGCTCACTTTGCCACTGGATTCAAGCAAGCCGGGCTGAAGGCGGCTGTAATGCCAGAAACCGGTCCTCGGAAGCTTGTTTCCGATCCAGGGAAGGCATGGCTTGGCAGTTCGGGCTGGACTGTTCCCATGAGGCACAGGGTCAAACTGATTTGCATATAGCCATGTCTGAAATGGGGTGGCAGAGTGGGCTAAATAACGGTGATGGATTAAACCCAGATCTTTTGACTGGGTGTGAGTGTTTGATTGGTTCAGATGCTCCGTCCATCACCACCCCCTTTTGTACCGCTTTCGCCGCCATAAGTGTGGCAGGGTATGCTCAGATGTGAGTCCCTTGCTCACTTTGCCACTGGATTCAAGCAAGCCGGGCTGAAGACGGCTGTAATGCCAGAAACTGGTCCTCGGAAGCTTGTTTCCGGTCCAGGGAAGGCATGGCTTGGCAGTTCGGGCTGGACTGTTCCCATTGGGCACAGGGTCATACTGATTTGCATATAGCCATGTCTGAACTGGGGTGGCAGAGTGGGCTAAAGAACGGTGATGGATTAAACCCAGATCTTTTGACTGGGTGTGAGTGTTTGATTGGTTCAGATGCTCCGTCCATCACCACCCCCTTTTGTACCGCTTTGGCCGACATAAGTGTGGCAGGGTATACTCAGACGTGAGTCCCTTGCTCACTTTGCCACTGGATTCAAGCAAGCCATGCTGAAGATGGCTGTAATGCCAGAAACCGGTCCTTGGAAGCTTGTTTCCGGTCCAGGGAAAGCATGGCTTGGCAGTTCGGGCTGGACTGTTCCCATGAGGTACAGGGTCAGACTGATTTGCATATAGCCATGTCTTAACTGGGGTGGCAGAGTGGGCTAAAGAACGGTTATGGATTAAACCCAGATCTTTTGACTGGGTGTGAGTGTTTGATTGGTTCAGATGCTCTGTCCATCACCACCCCCTTTTGTACCGCTTTGGCTGCCATAAGTGTGGCAGGGTATGCTCAGACGTGAGTCCCTTGCTCACTTTGCCACTGGATTCAAGCAAGCCGGGCTGAAGACGGCTGTAATGACAGAAACTGGTCCTCGGAAGCTTGTTTCCGGTCCAGGGAAGGCATGGCTTGGCAGTTCGGGCTGGACTGTTCCCATGGGGCACAGGGTCAGACTGATTTGCATATAGCCATGTCTGAACTGGGGTGGCAGAGTGGGCTAAAGAACGGTGATGGATTAAACCCAGATCTTTTGACTGGGTGTGAGTGTTTGATTGGTTCAGATGCTCCGTCCATCACCACCCCCTTTTGTACCGCTTTGGCAGCCATAAGTGTGGCAGGGTATACTCAGACGTGAGTCCCTTGCTCACTTTGCCACTGGATTCAAGCAAGGCGGGCTGAAGACGGCTGTAATGCCAGAAACCGGTCCTCGGAAGCTTGTTTCCGGTCCAGGGAAGGCATGGCTTGGCAGTTCGGGCTGGACTGTTCCCATGAGGCACAGGGTCAGATTGATTTGCATATAGCCATGTCTGAACTGGGGTGGCAGAGTGGGCTAAAGAACGGTGATGGATTAAACCCAGATCTTCTGACTGGGTGTGAGTGTTTGATTGGTTCAGATGCCCCGTCCATCACCACCCCCTTTTGTACCGCTTTGGCCGCCATAAGTGTGGCAGGGTATGCTCAGACGTGAGTCCCTTGCTCACTTTGCCACTGGATTCAAGCAAGCCGGGCTGAAGACGGCTGTAATGCCAGAAACCGGTCCTCGGAAGCTTGTTTCCGGTCCAGGGAAGGCATGGCTTGGCAGTTCGGGCTGGACTGTTTCCATGAGGCACAGGGTCATACTGATTTGCATATAGCCATGTCTGAACTGGGGTGGCAGAGTGGGCTAAAGAACGGTGATGGATTAACCCAGATCTTTTGACTGGGTGTGAGTGTTTGATTGGTTCAGATGCTCTGTCCATCACCACCCCCTTTTGTACCGCTTTGGCCACCATAAGTGTGGCAGGGTATGCTCAGACGTTAGTCCCTTGCTCACTTTGCCACTGGATTCAAGCAAGCCGGGCTGAAGGCGGCTGTAATGCCAGAAACCGGTCCTCGGAAGCTTGTTTCCGGTCCAGGGAAGGCATGGCTTGGCAGTTCGGGCTGGACTATTCCCATGAGGCACGGGGTCAAACTGATTTGCATATAGCCATGTCTGAAATGGGGTGGCAGAGTGGGCTAAATAACGGTGATGGATTAAACCCAGATCTTTTGACTGGGTGTGAGTGTTTGATTGGTTCAGATGCTCCGTCCATCACCACCCCCTTTTGTACCGCTTTCGCCGCCATAAGTGTGGCAGGGTATGCTCAGATGTGAGTCCCTTGCTCACTTTGCCACTGGATTCAAGCAAGCCGGGCTGAAGACGGCTGTATTGCCAGAAACTGGTCCTCGGAAGCTTGTTTCCGGTCCAGGGAAGGCATGGCTTGGCAGTTCGGGCTGGACTGTTCCCATTGGGCACAGGGTCAGACTGATTTGCATATAGCCATGTCTGAACTGGGGTGGCAAAGTGGGCTAAAGAACGGTGATGGATTAAACCCAGATCTTTTGACTGGGTGTGAGTGTTTGATTGGTTCAGATGCTCCGTCCATCACCACCCCCTTTTGTACCGCTTTGGCCGTTATAAGTGTGGCAGGGTATACTCAGACGTGAGTGCCTTGCTCACTTTGCCACTGGATTCAAGCAAGCCAGGCTGAAGACGGCTGTAATGCCAGAAACTGGTCCTCAGAAGCTTGTTTCCGGTCCAGGGAAGGCATGGCTTGGCAGTTCGGGCTGGACTGTTCCCATGGGGAACAGGGTCAGACTAATTTGCATATAGCCATGTCTGAACTGGGGTGGCAGAGTGGGCTAAGGACGGTGATGGATTAAACCCAGATCTTTTGACTGGGTGTGAGTGTTTGATTGGTTCAGATGCTCCGTCCATCACCACCCCCTTTTGTACCGCTTTGGCCACCATAAGTGTGGCAGGGTTTGCTCAGCCGTGAGTCCCTTGCTCACTTTGCCACTGGATTCACGCAAGCCGGGCTGAAGACGGCTGTAATGCCAGAAACCGGTCCTCGGAAGCTTGTTTCTGGTCAAGGGAAGGCATGGCTTGGCAGTTCGGGCTGGACTGTTCCCATGAGGCACAGGGTCAGACTGATTTGCATATAGCCATGTCTGAACTGGGGTGCCAGAGTGGGCTAAAGAACGGTGATGGATTAAACCCAGATCTTTTGACTGGGTGTGAGTGTTTGATTGGTTCAGATGCTCCGTCCATCACCACCCCCTTTTGTACCGCTTTGGCCGCCATAAGTGTGGCAGGGTATGCTCAGACGTGAGTCCCTTGCTCACTTTGCCACTGGATTCAAGCAAGCCGGGCTGAAGACGGCTGTAATGCCAGAAACCGGTCCTCGGAAGCTTGTTTCCGGTCCAGGGAAGGCATGGCTTGGCAGTTCGGGCTGGACTGTTCCCATGAGGCACAGGGTCAGACTGATTTGCATATAGCCATGTCTGAACTGGGGTGGCAGAGTGGGCTAAAGAACGGTGATGGATTAAACCCAGATCTTCTGACTGGGTGTGAGTGTTTGATTGGTTCAGATGCCCCGTCCATCACCACCCCCTTTTGTACCGCTTTGGCCGCCATAAGTGTGGCAGGGTATGCTCAGACGTGAGTCCCTTGCTCACTTTGCCACTGGATTCAAGCAAGCCGGGCTGAAGACGGCTGTAATGCCAGAAACCGGTCCTCGGAAGCTTGTTTCCGGTCCAGGGAAGGCATGGCTTGGCAGTTCGGGCTGGACTGTTCCCATGAGGCACAGGGTCATACTGATTTGCATATAGCCATGTCTGAACTGGGGTGGCAGAGTGGGCTAAAGAACGGTGATGGATTAACCCAGATCTTTTGACTGGGTGTGAGTGTTTGATTGGTTCAGATGCTCCGTCCATCACCACCCCCTTTTGTACCGCTTTGGCCGCCATAAGTGTGGCAGGGTATGCTCAGACGTGAGTCCCTTGCTCACTTTGCCACTGGATTCAAGCAAGCCGGGCTGAAGGCGGCTGTAATGCCAGAAACCGGTCCTCGGAAGCTTGTTTCCGATCCAGGGAAGGCATGGCTTGGCAGTTCGGGCTGGACTGTTCCCATGAGGCACAGGGTCAAACTGATTTGCATATAGCCATGTCTGATATGGGGTGGCAGAGTGGGCTAAATAACGGTGATGGATTAAACCCAGATCTTTTGACTGGGTGTGAGTGTTTGATTGGTTCAGATGCTCCGTCCATCACCACCCCCTTTTGTACCGCTTTCGCCGCCATAAGTGTGGCAGGGTATGCTCAGATGTGAGTCCCTTGCTCACTTTGCCACTGGATTCAAGCAAGCCGGGCTGAAGACGGCTGTAATGCCAGAAACTGGTCCTCGGAAGCTTGTTTCCGGTCCAGGGAAGGCATGGCTTGGCAGTTCGGGCTGGACTGTTCCCATTGGGCACAGGGTCAGACTGATTTGCATATAGCCATGTCTGAACTGGGGTGGCAGAGTGGGCTAAAGAACGGTGATGGATTAAACCCAGATCTTTTGACTGGGTGTGAGTGTTTGATTGGTTCAGATGCTCCGTCCATCACCACCCCCTTTTGTACCGCTTTGGCCGACATAAGTGTGGCAGGGTATACTCAGACGTGAGTCCCTTGCTCACTTTGCCACTGGATTCAAGCAAGCCATGCTGAAGATGGCTGTAATGCCAGAAACCGGTCCTTGGAAGCTTGTTTCCGGTCCAGGGAAAGCATGGCTTGGCAGTTCGGGCTGGACTGTTCCCATGAGGTACAGGGTCAGACTGATTTGCATATAGCCATGTCTTAACTGGGGTGGCAGAGTGGGCTAAAGAACGGTGATGGATTAAACCCAGACTTTTGACTGGGTGTGAGTGTTTGATTGGTTCAGATGCTCTGTCCATCACCACCCCCTTTTGTACCGCTTTGGCTGCCATAAGTGTGGCAGGGTATGCTCAGACGTGAGTCCCTTGCTCACTTTGCCACTGGATTCAAGCAAGCCGGGCTGAAGACGGCTGTAATGCCAAAAACTGGTCCTCGAAAGTTTGTTTCCGGTCCAGGGAAGGCATGGCTTTGCAGTTCGGACTGGACTGTTCCCATGGGGCACAGCGTCAGACTGATATACATATAGCCATGTCTGAACTGGGGTGGCAGAGTGGGCTAAAGAACGGTGATGGATTAAACCCAGATCTTTTGACTGGGTGTGAGTGTTTGATTGGTTCAGATGCTCTGTCCATCACCACCCCCTTTTGTACCGCTTTGGCCGCCATAAGTGTGGCAGGGTATGCTCAGACGTGAGTCCCTTGCTCACTTTGCCACTGGATTCAAGCAAGCCGGGCTGAAGACGACTGTAATGCCAGAAACTGGTCCTCGGAAGCTTGTTTCCGGTCCAGGGAAGGCATGGCTTGGCAGTTCGGGCTGGACTGTTCCCATGGGGCACAGGGTCAGACTGATTTGCATATAGCCATGTCTGAACTGGGGTGGCAGAGTGGGCTAAAGAACGGTGATGGATTAAACCCAGATCTTTTGACTGGGTGTGAGTGTTTGATTGGTTCAGATGCTCCGTCCATCACCACCCCCTTTTGTACCGCTTTGGCTGCCATAAGTGTGGCAGGGTATACTCAGACGTGAGTCCCTTGCTCACTTTGCCACTGGATTCAAGCAAGGCGGGCTGAAGACGGCTGTAATGCCAGAAACCGGTCCTCGGAAGCTTGTTTCCGGTCCAGGGAAGGCATGGCTTGGCAGTTCGGGCTGGACTGTTTCCATGAGGCACAGGGTCATACTGATTTGCATATAGCCATGTCTGAACTGGGGTGGCAGAGTGGGCTAAAGAACGGTGATGGATTAACCCAGATCTTTTGACTGGGTGTGAGTGTTTGATTGGTTCAGATGCTCCGTCCATCACCACCCCCTTTTGTACCGCTTTGGCCGCCATAAGTGTGGCAGGGTATGCTCAGACGTTAGTCCCTTGCTCACTTTGCCACTGGATTCAAGCAAGCCGGGCTGAAGGCGGCTGTAATGCCAGAAACCGGTCCTCGGAAGCTTGTTTCCGGTCCAGGGAAGGCATGGCTTGGCAGTTCGGGCTGGACTATTCCCATGAGGCACGGGGTCAAACTGATTTGCATATAGCCATGTCTGAAATGGGGTGGCAGAGTGGGCTAAATAACGGTGATGGATTAAACCCAGATCTTTTGACTGGGTGTGAGTGTTTGATTGGTTCAGATGCTCCGTCCATCACCACCCCCTTTTGTACCGCTTTCGCCGCCATAAGTGTGGCAGGGTATGCTCAGATGTGAGTCCCTTGCTCACTTTGCCACTGGATTCAAGCAAGCCAGGCTGAAGACGGCTGTATTGCCAGAAACTGGTCCTCGGAAGCTTGTTTCCGGTCCAGGGAAGGCATGGCTTGGCAGTTCGGGCTGGACTGTTCCCATTGGGCACAGGGTCAGACTGATTTGCATATAGCCATGTCTGAACTGGGGTGGCAGAGTGGGCTAAAGAACGGTGATGGATTAAACCCAGATCTTTTGACTGGGTGTGAGTGTTTGATTGGTTCAGATGCTCCGTCCATCACCACCCCCTTTTGTACCGCTTTGGCCGTTATAAGTGTGGCAGGGTATACTCAGACGTGAGTGCCTTGCTCACTTTGCCACTGGATTCAAGCAAGCCAGGCTGAAGACGGCTGTAATGCCAGAAACTGGTCCTCGGAAGCTTGTTTCCGGTCCAGGGAAGGCATGGCTTGGCAGTTCGGGCTGGACTGTTCCCATGGGGAACAGGGTCAGACTAATTTGCATATAGCCATGTCTGAACTGGGGTGGCAGAGTGGGCTAAGGACGGTGATGGATTAAACCCAGATCTTTTGACTGGGTGTGAGTGTTTGATTGGTTCAGATTCTCCGTTCATCACCACCCCCTTTTGTACCGCTTTGGCCGCCATAAGTGTGGCAGTGTATGCTCAGACGTGAGTCCCTTGCTCACGTTGCCACTGGATTCAAACAAGCTGGGCTGAAGACGGCTGTAATGCCAGAAACCGGGCCTCGGAAGCTTGTTTCCGGTCTAGGGAAGGCATGGCTTGGCAGTTCGGGCTGGACTGTTCCCATGAGGCACAGGGTCAGACTGATTTGCATATAGCCATGTCTGAACTGGGGCTGCGGAGTGGGCTAAAGAACGGTGATGGATTAAACCCAGATCTTTTGACTGGGTGTGAGTGTTTGATTGGTTCAGATGCTCCGTCCATCACCACCCCCTTTTGTACCGCTTTGGCCACCATAAGTGTGGCAGGGTATGCTCAGCCGTGAGTCCCTTGCTCACTTTGCCACTGGATTCACGCAAGCCGGGCTGAAGACGGCTGTAATGCCAGAAACTGGTCCTCGGAAGCTTGTTTCCGGTCCAGGGAAGGCATGGCTTGGCAGTTCGGGCTGGACTGTTCCCATGGGGCACAGGGTCAGACTAATTTGCATATAGCCATGTCTGAACTGGGGTGGCAGAGTGGGCTAAGGACGGTGATGGATTAAACCCAGATCTTTTGACTGGGTGTGAGTGTTTGATTGGTTCAGATGCTCCGTTCATCACCACCCCCTTTTGTACCGCTTTGGCCGCCATAAGTGTGGCAGTGTATGCTCAGACGTGAGTCCCTTGCTCACGTTGCCACTGGATTCAAACAAGCTGGGCTGAAGACGGCTGTAATGCCAGAAACCGGTCCTCGGAAGCTTGTTTCCGGTCTAGGGAAGGCATGGCTTGGCAGTTCGGGCTGGACTGTTCCCATGAGGCACAGGGTCAGACTGATTTGCATATAGCCATGTCTGAACTGGGGCTGCGGAGTGGGCTAAAGAACGGTGATGGATTAAACCCAGATCCTTTGACTGGGTGTGAGTTTTTGATTGGTTCAGATGCTCCGTCCATCACCACCCCCTTTTGTACCGCTTTGGCCACCATAAGTGTGGCAGGGTATGCTCAGACGTGAGTCCCTTGCTCGCTTTGCCACTGGATTCAAGCAAGCCGGGCTGAAGACGGCTGTAATGCCAGAAACCGGTACTCGGAAGCTTGTTTACAGTCCAGGGAAGGCATGGCTTGGCAGTTCGGGCTGGACTGTTCCCATGGGGCACAGGGTCAGACTGATTTGCATATAGCCATGTCTGAACTGGGGTGGCAGAGTGGGCTAAAGAACGGTGATGGATTAAACCCAGATCTTTCGACTGGGTGTGAGTGTTTGATTGGTTCAGATGCTCCGTCCAACACCACCCCCTTTTGTACCGCTTTGGCTGCCATAAGTGTGGCAGGGTATGCTCAGATGTGAGTCCCTTGCTCACTTTGCCACTGGATTCAAGCAAGCCGGGCTGAAGACGGCTGTAATGCCAGAAACCGGTCCTCGGAAGCTTGTTTCCAGTCCAGGGAAGGCATGGCTTGGCAGTTTGGGCTGGACTGTTCCCATGAGGCACAGGGTCAGACTGATTTGCATATAGCCATGTCTGAACTGGGGTGGCAGAGTGGGCTAAAGAACGGTGATGGATTAAACCCAGATCTTTTGACTGGGTGTGAGTGTTTGATTGGTTTCAGATGCTCCGTCCATCACCACCCCCTTTTGTACCACCTTGTCACCTCAGGCATTGGGGTAGACCATGGACATGTAGCTGTGACATACCCCCCTGTGAGCGTTAAGGTGGACGACCTTCAACATGTGGCTCTGGGAGTGGTTACATTTAGGCCTTTATTTATTTTTATTTATTTTATTTGTGAGTTTATACCACGCTTGAATCGACTCCCGAAGGAGTATCTCTGCACACAAACACCAGTAGCAGATGGAAGAGAGCAATCATTTGAAGATGGGCTAATTCTGCAACAGGAAAGGGGGCCTTGCCAAGGAAGTAATTAATGCGTGTGTCTCTGTTCTAGTATCTGTGCCACCTGTCCTGCAAAGGACAATGTTGCTATGTAGTGTCTTCCTCTTAATCCTCTTCTTGCATACTGTGACATGAACTATGCCATGAAGAAATCAAGACTCAGTTCCAAATGTGTGACCTAGTTGACTGCAGTGTAGGCCAGAGGCAGCGGTCAGCGCGGGTCTACCGTCTACCGTGATGGTCTGAGAGGCCCCCAAGGTCGGGGGCCTGAGGCTTGGAGCTTGCAGCGGCACGTGTTGTGTCCTCCGTGACACACGCTGGTGTCGGCAGGTGAGCAGTGATGCCTGGATGCGCAGGGGCAGGCAAGACAGGTTCAGGGACCAGCGGCCCAGGGTGCAGCAGGTGCACAGCATCGCAGGCAACACCGCTCTCGACGACGGAGTCAGCCTCGTGGCGTGGTGAGAGGTGCCACCCTTGCAGAGACGTTGGCCATTCCAGAAGAGAACCACACCCAGAGCTACGTGCTTTTTATTCATACCCCTACGCTAGCCTGGCATATGCCAGGCCAGCCCATTCCGCACATGCTTGCAGGGGGGACGTAACAGGCTACATTTCCGTGACCTCCCCCACTGGCTGGGGTGACATGGCTGCATCCACTGTCCACTACACTCCATACACCAGCGGTGTATGTTGACATGGATATGTCTGTGGTATGCATACTGCAGTCAGTTCAGCACATCCACGCTTCACTTGGCATTGTGTACATTCTCATTCATCGGTCACTTGCCTCCTTCGCACATGCCTGGTTCCCATCTCTCACCACATTCTGCTGATGTGTGGTTGAAGTGCCATGCCGTTGAGGGCTCATGTACATGGCTAGCCCAGGTTACCACAGTAAGTTGTGCTGTCGTGTCTGGTAGGTGGGTATGTTGTTTGGCATGTTGTATGTGAGTTTGTGACGTGTGCATTACCAGAGTTGTGAGTTGCATGATTGTGGATTTGAGGTGTGTGTTGTGTTCATTTGGTGCTTACCAACGAGCAGTGCATTTCCGTAGGTGCCAGCCTGGAAGCACTGGTTTATTATGGACTGTCTGAAAATGTAGGAATCATGCACACTGCCTGGGTAGTTGGTGATGACATTGTTGAAGAGTCCCCGGTGGTCCACTATTGCCTGCACATTGATGGAATGCGTGTGCTTTCTGTTGCGGTAATTGTGTGCAGTTTTCGGCAGGGGGCACAAGTAGGACATGTGTGCAGTCAATTGCCCCCAACACTTGCGGGAAGCCAGCTATGGCGTGGAAGCCTTGCTTGGTCTCCAGTTGTTCCTGCGCAGTGTCTGGGCAATGATGGACAGGATGCAGAGAATGCTTGCCCTTTTGAGCCTGTAGTGGGCAATTACATTCTCTGGTGTTAAGTCTGTGAGGCTGGTGCATTTTCTGAAGGTCCGCTGTTTTTGTCTGTGCTGCCTCTGTGGTGGTCCGGTTGGGGTGGGGGGGGCAGGGGGAGGAGGGGTTGGGGCGGTGTAGGTGTTGTGGCCCTGTTGGGACTCCGAGCTGCATGATCAGTAGTTCCATGGCATCTGTTGGTCTTCAGGTGTGGCTCTGGGCTGGGGTCCCCTTTATGTTGCAGGTTGTCGTCTGACTTTACAGCAGGTCAGAGCATGTGTTGATATCCTGCTGCTAACACGCCTTAAAGCCTGTTTTGTGATCTTATGGCTGATCTGGCTGGTCGTTGAGAATGTTGCGGAGTGGTGTTGTTGTGGCTTTTTGCATGGGAACGCCTACTCTGCATCTCATTAGCGTTAGTTGGCGGGGTCATCTGTGGTGATGATTTTTGCGGCTGATATAGCAGGAAAACTGGTGATATTGGCTGCTTTCACCAGCTTGTGAATGGGGCGATAATTATATCGCCACTTAGGCTGCATTAAAGTGGCGATAACTCGGCGATAAATCCTTGTGAATATGCCCCATACTTTGTTACTTTTATTTCTAGGACCACGAAAACTCAGTAGCAGTTAAGTACCAATTTTTAAATGCCAATACATTTCAGGTACAATAGGATTTGTGTTGCAAAGGCAAAATAAATACTTTACAGTATATTGAGAATACTTGTGATGCCAAATCAGCAGTAATAGCACTTAGCAAATGTAACAGATAGACATGTAATGCAATAATAAGAAATGCAATGCAATTCTATGGTACGAAAACAGTTATGCACATTTACCGGTACATGCTCGACTACATATCCAGGGCCTGATTCACAAAGTTAAAATGAGATGAACATTTAACTTTACAACTTTTGGTATTCACAAAGGGCATGTACGAGTAGTAAAGTTAGACTTTTGTATCAGTTTTGGCCTAAGTTAAATTTAAGACCAAAACTTAAGTTTACCTGAGACAAAAGTCTAACTTTACTACTCATAAATGCCCTTTGTGAATACCGAAAACTGTAAAGTTACACTTTTGTCTCAGTTTACCTTTGTGAATCGGGCCCCCAGTCTTCGGGGGTTTTGACCAACACTGCGCAAGTGTCAGATCAAGGAAGGTACTGCACCACCAGCGGGACTGGGACGGCTGGGTGCAGAGGTCACTAGGCCCAATGTTAGTCAATGGAGACTTGGGGCACCCACAAGAGGTGCTGATGAAGGTAGGTACCAGCATTCTCAGAGCACAGGCCCTGGGGTTTAAAGCAAGCAGGGGAGTCCCTCAAGCCAGCACCAAACATACACCACCAGCGGCACTGGGGCTGCCAAGTGCAGGGTTCAAATCTGCATTGAGTGGCCAATGCAAGTAAAGGGGAATCTCAGTTGCACAAGCAGGTTGGGACCAGGAGGCTGGATAAAGGTGACTACCAGCTAGGCAGGTTAAGTTTGGATGTCGATAGAGGCCTGGGCATTGTTGGCTGGGTTCTCCAAATTTGGGGGGCTGAGGATGCAGGGGTGCCTTTAGGTGTTGGATTTTCTTTACCAGAGTCGGTCGCAGTTGGGGGACCCTTTGAGATGAGGCCACAGGCATCTTCGTGGTGTCCAGGAGAGGTCAGCCACCAATGAAGTCATGGTCTGGATTGCTGGGGAGCCTTCACTGGACAGGTAAGCCACTCAGACTAGGGCACAGGGCACAGGGTGCAGATTGGGTAGGAGTGGCAGTTCCAGCTAGATCCAGAGTCCTTAAGAGTTATTCTTTAGTGGACATGGCCACTGTCCTCAGGGGATCTGGTCTTTGTTGAAGACTAGACAGTCTTCCTCGGATTTCTGGAAGTGGATGGCTGCAGGACCGGCATTGTTTTCTTTACAGGGTCTTTAAGCGTGAGACAGGCTGGTAGGGCTGGGGTCAAATCAGTAGTCGTCTTGATGCTTGGCTACACAGCATCGTCTTTTGTCCTTCTTCTTCATAGGTCACAGGAATCTGAAGATCAAGGTTCAGGGGTGCCCTTAAATACTGAATTTAGGGGCGTTACAGATAGTGGCAGGTAGTAGCCAATAAGCTGCTTACCTTTAGGGTGACTACATGCTTTGTATGTCCCCTCCCTTTCGGGAGAGGGCATCCCCTAATCCTACTGGCAAAAATCTTTCCATACAATATGGACGATTTTCAAAGGAGCGGGAGTCACTTCAGCTTAGGGGTGCTCCTGGCTGAGAGGGGACACACCTCTCCTGACTATTAATTTTTCCACCGACCTTGCTGCCAAAAGTGGAGCTTGGTCAAGGGGTCAGGGGCATCTCCACAAGCTGGAGAGGGCCTGGCTAGCATAACAAAGGGCAGGAAGTCTTTGAGTCTCACTGCCCTCGAATGCTGTCCCTGCTTGGTGGTAGGTGTGAAGCACCTCCACCCAGGGCAGGCTTTGTTTCTGTCCCACAAGAGCACAAGGCTCCTGCCTCAGGGGATCAGAAACATGTCCGGAAGTGGCAGGCTGGTACAGACCAGTCAGCCACACACTAGTGCTTTTATCGTTGTTCAGGGTTGCATCGCTAAGATGCCCTCTGACTGAATTTTCTAATAAATCCAACACTGCTATCAGTGTGGATTCTCTATGCTGAGAAGTGTGATACTACACTTCTTAGCATTCAGTAAAGCTGCCATGGAACTGTGGAGTTGGTAATGACGGCCTCCCAGCCCATGTACTCAATATGGCTTCACTACACTAACAATGTCTGAGAATGGACTCAGACACCGTAGGGACATTTTGCTCATGCACCTGTGGTATAGTGCACCGTGCCATAGGGATATAAGGCCTGCTAGAGGAGTGACTTACCTATGCCACAGGCAGTTTTTTTGTATCATGGCACACAGGGATGTGTGCCATGTTGATTCTGCAGTTTTAGCTGCACCAAAACCCAAAGTCTGCAAAGGCAGTGTGTATGAGTTTGGTGAGGGGTCTCTGAGGGTGACACAATACATGCTGCAGCCCTTAGAGACCCTCTCTGGTCACAAGGTACTTGGTACCACTGGTACCTATTACAAAGGGTTTATATGTGTGCCAGAGGTGTGCCAATTGGGGGCACAGAGGTACAATTTCGGGAACGAATAGATGCACTGGGAACCTGATTAGCAGGAACCCAGTGCACATTCAGTCAAAGTTGCAACAGATACCAGGCAAAATGTGGGGGGTATTGCAACCGAACCCCATATTCCTACAGTGGACACTGACCAAGTCGAGATATCAAACGACACTTCTCCTTTACATTTAGGTGTTTTAGGCTAGGGTGGGTGTGCTCCTGAATGCCTCCAGAATTTTTTGAAGGGCACATTTTGTGCCCTCCTTGCATAAACCAGTTTTGCCCAGTCCAGAAGCCCTTGGCTCCTGCTCTGGCACGAAACTACCCAAAGGACAGATGAGTGTCCACCCCTCTGTCCAGCTCATACCCTGGGAGGTGCCCAGAGCTCTGCCAAGTGGCACTTGATTCTGCCATCTTGAAACTTAGATGGGCAGAGGCCCCTGGGAGCATCTGACTGTTTAGTCCAACAGAGTAGCGTAACCGACCCCTCCTGATAGGTGGTGCACTGCGGACGTAGTCTTCTCTCCTTTCTGGGTTACTTAAGGGCTTGTCTGAGGGTGAATCCCTAGATTCGTTTGAACTTCGTCTTCAAGAACCGTCTGGCTTCCCCTGGAGATCTGTCTTAAAACTCTTCTGGTGTTGGGCACTGATCTCTGCTACTGGAACCGAGCCAGGAACCAAGACAAGACTACCTCTGGTAGGAAGACACCAATTGCAACTTCGTCTCCATGCTCTTCCAAGTTCTACATCGCCCATGGCTGTGCATCCTCCAGATTCACTAAGGATTCTGCCTGCATCAAGATAGCAAGAAGGAATCTCCCTTGGAGTGAATGAGTCACTCCCCTGTATCCACAGGCACCTCAACGACGAGGACCGGCTTGTAGATCCTTCTGTCCCACAGAAAACTCCTGGCTTTACAGCACAGGTGATGGTTTGTTGACTCTCAAGAGGCCTGACCAGTCTTCTCTGCAATTTGGGAGACTGTAATCCCTCTTTGTCTGACCAGAACTGCATCCCTGTGCAAAGCGTCTGTCTGCCGTTGCCAAGGCTGTTGTTTCTCCTGACAGAAGATCTTCAAGCTCCTAGAAGTCCAAGCCTCAAGCTTCACACAGCTCCAAGAGTGTCGTCCCCACTGCATCTCCTGTGAGGTGGACCTCATCTTGTGAGCGTTACTGAGGATTTCCCTGCGACTCACTGTGTTGGCAGTCAGAGGGTCCTCCTGGAGTCTCCATCGAGTCCTACTGACTCTCCTGCATGCCAGTCCTGACTTACCCTTGTGGGTGAGTTCCTCATACCTTGCTGGTCTGCAACACAGCATATCTTTGTAGAACATATCTGTTGTGTTTGCCACGGCATGTTGGTGGTCTTGATGGCCGTTGACCTTCCTGCATCTCAACAACTGACGTGGGACAGCTCGTAGATGTCTCCTATGTTTCTGCAACATTGCCTGGGCTCCACAGCTGCACCTTCAAGACCTCTGTGCCACAAAGTACCTCCGACAAGGGCTGGCATCGTGCTACTGCTCCAACTGGGCTCCCCCGGGTGGTTTGGATTTGGTTCCCTCTTTTTGCAGGTACTCCTCATCCGAAATGTTCTGACGGTTTACCAGCCAGGGCAGAAGGTGTAGGTGTTGGAGCCTGTGGCCCCAAGAGGACTACAAGACAAGTGGAGTGGGCCCCATACAACTGTGGAGAAGAAAGGTGAGGTCACCTATCTAGTGGACATAGGCACTCCCAGACGCCCCCATAGGGTGCTTCAGGTGAACCGCCTGAAGCTTTACTTTGACAGAGCTGACATGAGCTTGCTCATGGCCACTGATGAGAGAGGAGGAAGAGAGCAACTCTCTCCCTGACCTCCTCTCACACAACCCAGTTGATGGTTCAGTAGATGGAGTAGTCTTGGCAGACAGCCTCAATGACTAGCAAAACTGACTTCAGACAGGTGTTCAGTCAGTTCCAAGAACTCTTCTTCTGACACCCAGTCAGACTCCCTTGTGTACCCATGAGGTGGACACAGGTGACAGTCTACCTGTAAAGAGTAAAATCTACAGGCAGCCTGACCATGTCAGAAATTGCATCAGGACAGATGTCTAGAAGATGCTACAATTGGAGGTCATTGAACCTTCAGACACCGTTGGGCAAGTGTAGTATTTGCTGTACACCCAATCCTCATACACAGGGTGGAAGGAAATAAATGAGGTTCTGTGTAAACTACAGGAGTCTCTGTGCAGTCACTAAGACAGGTGCTCATCCAATCCCCAGGATAGATGAGCTTGTTGATAATCTGGCTGCAGCCAAGTATTTCAGCAGTTCTTACCTGACTGCAGGCTATTGGCAGTTCAGGCTCACAGAGCTTCCTAAACCTAAGACAGCATTTTCAACTCTTGGTGGGCACTATAAGTTCACTGTAATGCACTTTGGTTTGTAAAATGCACCTGACACATTCCAGAGGTTGGTGAATCAAGTTCTGACACGCATTGAAGACTTCAGTGCAGCATATATAGATGATATTGCTGTCTTTAGTTCTACCTGGCAGGATCACCGGGTCCACCTCAGGAATGTACTTGAAACCTTGAAAAAGGCAGGCCTTGTTATCAAGGCCAGTAAGTGCCAGATAGGGCAAAGGAAAGTGGTTTTCTTGGGCCACCTGGTAGGTGGAGGCCAAGTTGAACCTTACAGAGCAAAATCCAAACCATCATTGATTGCGTTGCTCCCACTACTCAGACTCAGGCCACAGCTTTTCTGGGCCTGACTGGGTATTACAGAAGACGTTTGAGGGGGTATGGGTCCATTGTGACTCCCTCAATGATCTTACATTTAAGAATGCCTAAAAAGGTGAAAGGTTAGCTATCAAGAAGCCTTTGATGCCCTGAAGGAGATGTGCTCAGCTCCAATTCTGAACATTCCTGATTACTCCTAACCATTCATTGTCCAGACAGATGCCTCAGAGATAGGACTAGGACAGTACTCTCTCAACATAATGAAGAGGGACCGGATTAACCAGTAGATTTTATCCGCATACGATTGACCCCAGAGAGAAAAGTTGGTCAGCCATAGAGAGGAAAGCCTTTGCGGTGGTCTGAGCTTTTGAAAAAGTTGAGGCCATATCTGTTTGGCACTCACTTCACAAGTCCCTCTTATAGCTTCAACAGATAAAAGTGAAAGCCCCAAACTTTTGACGTGGTCCATTTCCCTACAGGGGGGTGGACTTCTCCGTGGAACATAGACCTGGAAGTATCCATGCCAACGCAGATGGACTTTCCTGATATTTCCACTTAGAAAAATGAGACTAAACTGGGCAAGGTTAGTCTTATCTTCTTTCATTGGGGGGGTATGTAGGAAAGTAGGAACTTTCTGACATGGTTGCCCCCACGTTTTGTGCCTGGTGTCAGTATGTTTAGACTGTAGTACACTGCTAACCAGGACAACAGTGTTGGTGCTCTCTTCTATAAATTGATTGTTTTTGTACTCCACACAATTGGCATACTGTGGTACCCCTGAAAGTCCCTAGTATATGATAACCAGGGTATTGGTACACCAGGGGTCTCCCATGGGCTGCAGCATATATTATGCCCCCTGTGAGAGCCCATGCAACCTGTGTCTGCAGATATGCCATTGCAGCTTGCGTGAAATGGTGCATGTACCTTTCACTCCAGATATAAGTATATGTACCTTATATCCCGGTCACTGTACTTAAGACCTATAAGTCCTCCTTAAGGTAGGTCTAACAGCCCATGGGTAGGGTGCCTGGTTCTAAGTGTGAGGGTGTCCTGCACGAGCAAAGACACCCCTATAAAAAACAGTCTCTATTCTCTGGGCTTTTTAAGTGCGTGGAAGCCATTTTAAGGTATGTAGTGGACACTGGTAACCCGAGATGTTCAACTACATATTGACTTCACCGAACCTGGTTTCGTATGAAGCAGGTTAGTCAATTACACAGATTCCAGTGTTAGATGCATGATACTGTGTACTGGGAGGCTCCTTGGAAGACCTCCCATGTATAATTGTGTAGCCTTGCAGGGTCGGCGTGCAAGCCAGTGCTACTGCCGACCCCAGACATTGTTCTGCCCTCCTGCTGGTGGGCCTAACTTGGGCAGGGCAGGCAGAATATAGATTTCATGTAGAGGAGAGGTGTAGTCACCTCTCCTTTAGAAATAGGTGTGTCTGGGCTAAGAAGGGGATGCTTCGGAGGGCCACCAGACTTCTTTGAAGGGCACATTTGGTGCCTTCCTTGCATAAATTGGTTTGCCCCAGTCCAGGAGCCCTTGGCTCCCCCTCCGGCGCCAAACCACACAAAGGACAGGGGAGTGACCACCCCATCTACAACTTTATCTCTGTGCTTTACACCCTTCCTGCAACATCTGTGGTCACGCATCCTCTTGAGTCCCAAGGATTCTGTGTGTTTCAAGGATAGCTAGATTGAATCTTCCTTGGAGTGAAGGTGCAACTTCCCTGCAACCAATGGCATCTCACCATCGATGAGCAGGCTGTTGATCCTGCTGTTCCACAGACTCTTCAAGGCTCTACAAAACAGGTGATGGTTTGGTAGTTCTGCCGAGGCCTGACCTGTCGTCTATGCAATTTTGAAGGCTGCAATCCCTCATTGAGTTGCTGGAACCAGGGTCTTGTGCACCACATCATTCTGCCGTTGCCAAGTCCAAAGAGCTTCAAGCTCCAAGAAGCTCCAGCCTCAAGCATCACTCTACTGTAAAAGCGACGTCCTCACTGCATCTCCTGCGATGTGGGCATCCATCTTTGTCGTGCTACTGAGGCCTCCGAGTGTCTATTGCAGGATGGGTCCCTCCGGGGTCTACCACCAATTCCTGTTGGCTCTCCTGCTTGCTGAGGGCTAGCTTAAACTTACCTCTGGCGATTGAGTTCCCTGGAGATTGCTGGCATCCTTTCTGCAACTCCTCCTGCAATGCAGCTTGTGCATTTGCCAAGGCTTATTAGCGATTCTGCTGGCGTGGGATAGCTCACAGACTGCTCCTGTACTTCTACATCCTTGCCTGGTCTCTACAGCAGCAACCTTAAGACATCTGTCCTACCATGAACTACACCGATAAGGGTGGGCATTGTGCTCCCTCACCTCCTGGACAATTGCAGGTGGTCTGGACTCTGCCCCTCTCTCCGCAGGTGCTCCTCACCCAAAATCTACACCTGGGTTCCAATAACCTGGCCCACGATCACAGTAGCAGCAGGACATCAAAAGATCCCCATTGACTTCAACAGACACTTCCGACACCTCTTCACGCCAATGCACCTGGTGTAGGAAAGTGTCCCTTTTTGCATGGTTAACCCCCACCTTTTGCATGAAATCTGATGCACTTTGACTGAGTGTGCACTGGATCCCTGCCAATCAGGTTCTCAGTGCCTGTGTTCTTTCCCAAAACTGTACCTTTGATTCACAATTGGCACAACTCTGGTGCACATGTGAGTCCATTGTAAAGGGTGCCACTGGTACCAAGGTCCTTGTGACCAAAGATGGTTTCTAAGGGCTGCAGAATGCATTGTGCCACCCTCAGGGACCCCTCACAAACATATGCACACTGCCATTGCATACTTTGTATTTTGTTGCAGACAAAACTAAAGAGCAGATATGGCACACATCCCTGGGTGTTATGCCCACACACCACTTGGTGTGGCATAGGTAAGTCACCCCTCAAGCAGGCTTCACAGCCCTAAGGCAGGGTGCACTATATCACCAGTGAGGGCATAGTTGCATGAGCAATATGCCCCTATAGTGTCTGTGCCCATTCACAGACATTGTAAGTGCAGGGGAGCCATATTAAGTATAAGGGGTGGGAGTCTGTCATTACAAACTCCACAGCTCGATGATGACTAAAAGCCTCAGCACAATAAACCCACACTGATTTCAGTGTTGGATTTATTGTAAACAGCACTCAGAGGTCATCTTAGAGATGCCCCCTAAAAACGACCAACTCCCTCATGTCCAGCTGACTGCTGTGCACCAGCCTGCCACACACAGGCATGTTTCTGACCCCGTAAGGTGGGAGCCCTTGTGCTCTCGTGGGTCAGAGACAAAGTCTGCTTGGGGTTGAGGTGCTTCACACCCACCCCCAAGCAGGAACAGCCTTTAGGACGGTGAGCCTCAAAGGCTTCCTGACCTTATATATGCTGACCTGGGCCCCTCCAGCTAGTTGAGATATCCGCCCCCTTGACCCAGTCCCACTTTTGGTGGCAAGGTCGGCGGGAAAATTAGTAGTCAGGAGAGTGGTGTCCCCTCTCTGCCAGGACCACCCCTGAGGTGCCCTGGACCAAGGTATCCCCTCCTTAGGAAATCCTCAATCTTGAATGGAAGGATTCTACCCAATCAGGTTAGGGGGAATGTTCCCTCCTGAAAGGGAGGGGACATTTAAAGGGTGCAGTCACCCTAAAGGAAAGTAGCCCATTGGCTACCAGCTGCCAGTACCTGTATCACCTCTAAATTCAGTATATAGGAGCACACCTGAACCTTGATCCTCAGATTCCTGCAACCTACAAAGAAGAAGGTCAAACAAGAAGACGCCATGCAGCAAAGCTTGAAGACAACAACTGTCTTGGCCCCAGCCCTACCGGCCAACCTCCAGCTTGAAGAGCCTGCGAAGAAGACAATGCCTGTCCTATTGCCAGTGACTTCCAAGAACCCCAGGAAGACTGCCACTCTTCAACAAAGACGAGATCTCCTAATGACTGCAGCCCTGTCCAGAAAACTCCAACTTCATGGACTCTGGATCCAGGCAGATCCGGAACCCCTGCCGACTCTGCAACTGATTCCATGGCCCTACTCTGAGTGGTTCACCTGTCCAGTGAAGCGATACAGACCCTGACTCCATCGGTGCCTGACTTTCCCTGGACCCCACAAAGTCGCCTGCAGCCTCTACACGAAGGGTCCCCCTGACAGCAACTGGTTCTGGTAAAGAGAATCCACACCAAAAGTCACCCCTGCATCCTCAGCCCCTGGCCTTGGGAAACCCAGCCAAGGGTGCCCAGACCTTCCCCCTACATCCCAGCTTACCTGTCCAGCCAGTGGCCATCTTCATCCAGCCTCTCCGCTCGAGCCTGCAGCCTCCTTATGCGACCGAGATTCCCCATTTGTTTACAATGGGCGCCTGATTTGCACCCTGCACCCGGCCGCCCCTGTGCCGCTGGTGATGTAGCTTTGGTGCTGCCTTGCGCCCCCCCCCTGTGCTTGCCTTAACCCCAGGGCCCTGAAGCTGCCGGTATTTACCTGTAATCTGCACCTTGTTCAGTGCCCCCAGTCTCCAATGGCTAACATTGCGCTCAGTGACCTCTTCACCCACCGCCCCAGTGCTGCTGGTGGTGCATCACCTACCTTAAGCCAAACCTTGCCCAGTATTGGCCTAAACTCCCAAAAACTGGAAGAGTAGGTCATGTACTTAACTGTTAATGCATAACACTGTTTACCTCCCATAGGATTGCATTGTATTCTCATCCTATTGCACTGAATGTCAATCTTTTACAATTGCTAAGATATACTGTTTATGATTGACAATACAAAAGTATTTATACTACTGTAACACATTTTTACTGCCATGAAAAACAATTCTTATTGCACTTGAAAAGTATTACTATTCTTGAAAACTGTTACTTACCTGCAGCTGAGTTCCCCTTGGTTCTAAAAATAAAATAACAAAGTAATGACTTTTTTTGGTCAACATTCTTTTTATTAGATAACAAGCAATATACAGGGTGGCAATACAATAAAGAGATAGAAACAAAGCATCACTCCCCATGATTGTTAAACATGCTATTATGGGTACAGATTCCTCATTTGAGGGAGTCAAAATTGTTAGCCAATGTTAGTGAACAGCCAATCCTAGTACTCTTAGACTTCAAACTTCGTAAATCAAGGCACTTTATACCCCCTCCCACCTCCCCTCCTCCCACCCTCAGACCCTCCCTCTCAAACAACAAAATAACAAGGAAGGTGGTAGCTGGATGGTAGGTACACAGGTCTCTGAGTCTAAAATATATGTCTGAAAACGTCCTGTGGAACTCCGGTGTCGGGTCCTCTGCTCAGGATGGTGAGGAGCCCCTAGCCTAGAACTGGAATAAGTGCATATCTCATAGAGAGGGTGGGCAAACCGCCAAGGGGAGGCCACTTGTGAGATAAGCGACAAGAGGACCCCATTTATACTCAGAATTTTGTATATGCATCCCTAAAAATCTTAGCCATCCTTTCCATGGTGAGTAGCTTCTAAAGGCACGAGTGCCATTGGGAATGCACCGGCACCTCCTTCCTTTTCTATTCCGCTGCAATCGCTGTTTTAGTGGCTCCATGACATGTCCACATTATGGCCCTATCCGCTTTTGTTTGATGTTCTAGCTCTGGGTCTCTTATCCCTGGAAGGCCGCCCTCCTTGGAGATTGGGATAGGGTACCCAAGGATGTCTTTCATATGAGCTAGGATTTCCTCCCAGAATGTTCTAATCGACAGGCAGTCCCACCAGATATGACAAAAGTCCCCTAGGAAGCCACACCCCCTCCAACACAGATCGGATGTCTCTTGGAAAATCTTTTTGAGTTTGGTTGTGTACAGGTACTAGTCAAAGAGAATCTCATAATGGGCTTGCATCAGATCTAGGGAGTGGTTGTCTTTAGCAATATCCCTCCATAAATGCTTCCATTCTTCTTCTAAGACATCTCTTCCTGCCATATGTTCCCATGGGTTCATGTATCGAGGTCTCGGTGCGTGTGAGGTGGAGAGTAGTAAGCTGAATAGAAAGGAGATCATTCCACTCATCTATCCCATCTGCTGCACAAAGTTTTATATTGGTGTCCTTTCTCATGTGGCTCCCTCCCTAACCTGATGTTTAGGTTGAATGTAGTGGAAATGTTTGCTAGGAAGGACATGAAAATCCCTTTGGCAACTATCAAAAGTGAGAATGTTGTGGTTATGAAATAGGTCTGGGAGCATCAGACACTCCCTCCCGCCACCGAACGTCCCTCGCGCAGCACCGGGGGAAATACCAGATGAAAGTGAATCGGAGTGTAGGGTGACGGGAACGCAGTCCAGTCCAGTCCTCTGGATACCTCATCCCATACTTTGAGTGTGGTCTGTGTAGGGGTGCTTATGTAAGTGTTTGCTGGTTTAGCTTTCTTAGGCTTCCACACCACATCCCAAATTGTTCTCCCCACTATTGCCCTAACCATGTACAACCAGTGCTTATCTGATTCTCTTTTGGACCATTCTACCAGAATTCTTAGTTGGGCGGCTTTAAAATATAGGTTAAAGTCAGACAAAGCCACCCCTCTCTCGTTTCTTGCATGTATTAATGTGTGGAAGGGAAGTCTGGCTCTGCCGTTCTGCCAAATGTATCAAATAATAGGAGACCGTAGCCTAGGCAGCAGGGCCTGAAACAAATATAGAAATTTGGGTAATACAGTCATTTTTATGACATGTATGAGTCCCAACCAGAAGATAAAGAGGGCCTTCCAGCATTTGAGATCCTGCTGGATTTGAAGCAAAAGTGGGGGATAGTTAGCCTTAAATAGGTCCTCCAGCCTAGGAGTTAGTTGAATGCCCAGATACTTTAGGGTGTGCTTGGCCCACTGAAGGGAGGTGTGCTCCCGAAGACAAGTGGTCTCTTCTTCTGTCAAAGTGTTGGTCAAGATGTATGATTTTGCCAGATTTACCCTAAAGCCAGACACCTCTTCAAATTCCCTTAGTTTTTCCTGTAAGCTCTGCAACGATTGGTCTGGAGCAGCACATATCTGCGAATAGCGATATTTAACGTTCCTCTCCCCTGAAATGTATGCCCCGAATTTCTGGTGCCACCAGTACCCGTATTGCCAGTGGTTCCAAACTTAGGGTGAATAGTAGAGGTGAGAGTGGGCAGCCATGTCTCATCCCTCTCTCTAATGAAAAAAGGGCCAAACTGGTCCCAATGACCTGAAATCTAGAGTGTGGTTGCGCATAGTTGGCCCTAACCATATCTATAAACACCTTTCCAAAACCAAAGTATTCGAGTGTGAGAAAGAGAAACAACCAATTCACCCTGTCAAAGGATTTTTCAGCATCCAGACCTACCAAGGTTGCCGGTAACCTATGTTTAGATACTTTCTCTATCAAATGTAGAGTCTGAGGGATATTGTGGTGGGTCTGTCTACCTTTTATGAAGCCTGATCCTCCAGTCTCGCCGCCAGTATTGCAGAATATAGGGGCATAATAGCAAGAACCTCGTTAAAATTATCGCTGTTGTAGCGGCAGGAAACTGCCGCTAAAACTACAATAATGGGCTTGCTAATAAGCGTTCTAGAATTCCAATAGAAGTCCAGGTTAGATGTCCTGTACATATAACCTGGGCTTCTATTGGAATTCTATAACGCATATTACCAAGCCCGTTATCGCCGTTTTAGCGGCAGTTTCCTGCTGCTAAAATGGCGATAATTTTAACGAGGTTCTTGCTAATATGCCCCATAGTTTGGCATCTAGGTTTAGGAGGGTAATGGGTCTATAGAAGTCACAGTTCTGTGGGTTTTTCTCAGGTTTGTGGATGACCGTTATACCGGCCTCCGCCATTGATTGTGATATGGTAGGGCCCTTTGCCATCACGTTGAATAACGGCGTGAGATGTGGAATGATGTTCGGAGCATACGTTTTGTAGAAGTGGCCCGTCAAGCTGTCAAGACCTGGAGACATGTTAGGTTTAAGTGCCTGTTAGACCTGGCATCATTGGCGTGAGTCTCCCTTCCATTTTTGACGGATTTGTTTTGAGATGTTTTGATATGTTTTTGCTGGTTATATGCTTGGGCACTGTGCCACTGCTTTTCAGTGCCACAGTGCAAGTGCTCCCTATATTAAATTAATGTACTAATTGGTGATTCCATGATTGGGTTATTTGATTTACCTGTCAATCCCTAGTACAGTACACCAGGCGTGCCCAGGGCTTGTAAATGAAATGCTGTTGGTGGGCTTGCAGCACTGGTTGTGCCACCCACAGAAGCAGCTTGTAAATTGTGTCTGAGGCCTGCCCTTGCAAGACCTGTGTGCAGTCTAGCACTGCCATGTCGACTTGGCCAAGTACACTCACTTGCCAGTCCCTAAACCTTCCCTTTGCTTCATCTTAGACACCCCTATGACAGGCCCAAGGGCAGGGTGCATTCTAAGTATAAGATAGGACATGCTCTGGTGTGTGTAGCATGTCCTAATAGTGAATTACAGCCATTTTTGTTTTTCACTATTGAAGGCTACCTGTTCTCCATAGGCTAGATTGGGCAGTTAGAATATTTGATTCTTATAATCCTAACTGACTCAGGGAACATGGTAGAAATTCGAATTTAGTATGCCTGAACTCAGAATAATAAAATACATCTTTTAGTAAAGTTGGTTTTAATATTCTGTGTTTGAAAATACCACTTTTAGAAACTAGGTATTTCTTGCCTAACTGCCGAGGCCTTCCTCTGCTAGGTTGTGTATTCCTTGTCTGAGTTTCTGAGTGACAGGGCTGGGGGATTACAAGAGACAGGCTGGGGCAGCCCAGTGGTGAATAGAGAGATTTGCATCTAGATGCGAGGGAGGAGTTGCACCTGGGACCTGAATAGGGCTGAGCCTTCACTCTACAATGCTGGCTTCACCTCCTGTGGCTTGTCTGATTTCTCTGCCCTGCACTGTGAAAGGAGAAAAGGAATCATGTCAACAGAGTGCTCCAGAGCTGTATCTTCCCCCCCCTGTGCCGGCTCCACCTCCTGTGAGGCGGCGGATGCCTCTACACTGCACAGTGAAAGGAAGAAGAGAGTCATGTAAACAAAGTGCTCAGGAGCTGGTTTGGACTACCTTCAGAGAACAAAGGATTTTGGGGTATAACTATTGGGACCCTGATCCCAAGAAATTAGATCACTTCTGGAACAAGAAAACGTTTTGCCAAGGAGAAGAACAAAGAAAGCTGAAGGAGTTTGACTGTCCCTCTGCCAGTGTGCTGTTTCCTGGGTTGGCCTGCAGTGGTTGCTTCATTGCCAAGGAAAGGAGAAGGAACTTTTTAAGGACTTTCATCATCTACAGAATATTCTCCAAGGGCTTGAACTGTGCTTGCCTCCTGCTGAAATCTCAGGGGCAAAAGACTTCGTTTCCAGCCCCCCCTGTGAATTTCCTTGCTGGGAATTACTCATCTACAGACATTTGCGTGTCACTGGGAGCTGGAAGCGCAACGCATTGAGAGGAAGCGCGTCGCTGCCTCAGCTGAAATCGTTGCATCGCCGGAGAAGCGAGCCTTCACCGCATCTCCCTGGAAGCGTGTGTCCATCGAAGCTGCCTGCTGTCACATCACCGGAGAAGCGTGACGCCATCGAGAGAGTCGCCATCGCATCACCTGAGAAGCGTGTCGCAGGGTCTGTCCCGGCTCCAAAGTACAGAGTCATCGCAAGGTTGCCAGGGTGTCTACGCATCGGCATCGCATCGCCGCATCAAGGTCGCCATCTTCTCTCATTGCAACTGGATCATCGCATCGCATCAAGGCGCCATCTTGCGCACCGCAACAAGCCCGCAGGCTGAGAATCTACGCATTACCTTCGCACTGGTAAGGATTACGACGCATCCCCTACTCTGCGCAAGCATTGAGGCACGACGCATCATTTACCCCGGATCACGGAACAGACGCATCTCCCCTTTTGCAAGCTTTTTGTTTACTTTGAGTTACGCATCCTAGTACTTTGTTGAGAACTTTGTAGCATCTATCATCAACTTGAACTAAGTAACTTTTTTCATCTTTAAAGCAATCTTAAGTGTAGTATTGTGGATTTTTGTCGTTTGTGGTCTTGTGTATAAGTCTATATAAAGAATGCTTATTTTTATAAAACCTGTGTTGTGTCCCTCTGTAGTGTTTTCACTGTATTACTGTGTATATTCATAAATGCTTAACACACTGCCTCTGAGATAAGCCTGTCTGCTCGTGCCAAACTACCAAGGGGGTGAGCAGGGGTTATTAAGGAGTGTAATCCCCATATCCTGACTTAGAAGTAAGGGTCCCTATTTGGACAAAGGTGAATACCATTGCCAACTAGAGACCCCCAGATCTAACAGTGCTGCAATCGTTTTACCTACCTCCTCGTCGGTGATGAGCACGTTTAGAATATCATTCCAGGCCTGGGAGACCTGTGGCAGATGCAGTGATTGCAAGTAGTGGTGTTATGCTGTTGTATCGATGTGATCCCTTGTATACAGTTCCTTATAGAATGCCCCAAAGCCTTCGCCTTATCTATATCTGAATGTGTTATGTTGCCCTCTGTGTCACTTATGCCTCCAATGTGTTCTTTCTCCCTCTTTTCCCGTAGCTTTCTTGCTAGATGTGTTCCTACCTTATTGCCCTGCATGTATGAGATGTGACATAGCCGTAAAAGAGTGTATTCTGCCCTATTGGAGTAGATCATTGTGAGTTTCCCTTTTAAAGCGCTCAGTTTACATTGCACCGTCCGTGAGGAGTTCTCTTTATGTTCCTTCTCAATTACCTCCAGTTCCGCCTCCAGAGTTTCCCTCTCCTTGGCTCTCTGTTTATTTAATGTTGAGTTAAGCTCCATGCGCTTTCCCAGTAGGACCGCTTTGAAAGGGTACCAGTTATTCAGGAGAGATGTATCCTGCGGTTGATTGAGTTGGAAGAATTCTGTAATGAGCACTTGTAATTCATCTCTGCGCCGTCCTCCCGAGATAAACAGATTGTGACTAGGCTATGATCCAATCTAGTGATCGGGAAAATTTTCGCAGCTTGGAGAGACCCTAAAAGCCCTTGGCTTATAACAATATAGTCAAGCCATGAGTATTTTTTGGTGCACATGGGGGAAAAATGTGTAATCTCTGGTGCCGGGGTAGTTGTCACCATGCATCTATTCGCCCAAGCGAGTGCAGAGAGTGATTAACACCTTTAGGGAAACTGCCTGTGGGGGTTCTGTGAGGATGGATACTATCTATTTCTGCATGCCATGTGAGATTACAGTCTCCCATCAAGATTGTCGGGCCCTCAGCAAATCCGCCTATCATATTGAGCAGGGAGGATAGGAATATAGGTTGCCCTGTGTTGAGGGTATAAGCCGAGATGAACGTAAATAACCGCCCCTTCAGTTTCCCCTTCACCATGATAATCTTGCCCTCATTTTCTGATTTTATAGCTTAAGGTGTGTTTGCTGAAGGGCCAACACCTCAAAGTGGTGATCCGTCAAATATTTCCAAACTTTATGCCTTTTAATTGGTGAGTTCAAACCCTTCACATTCCATAAGGCTATTGAAATCCACATTTTGTAAGAGAATTATCGAGTCCGCTGACCCTGGTCCAGAAACCTGCCGCGCCGGGAATCGAACCCTGGTCCCGGGCCGTCCTCTGCTCTCGGGTCTGCCGCCTCTAACCAGTGAGCCACACTACTTCTGGTGCAGAAACTGATGTGATCCATTTCTGCTAGGACCCGAGGTGTGGGGCCGCCCTTGTAATCCCAAGAGACCTTCTGTAGATATAAAATAACCTACTAGCAAGGGAGGGTGAGATATAGGTGTATTCTAACCTGTTTTCCATTTAGCATTATAACATGCTTTCTCCCTTTGTATTTTATGGAATAGTAACTATGCTGATAATCTTGTTGCTTATAATATGTCTGTTTGTATTAACTAAGATACTACGCCTGAGAACACGGCATTAGAAATAAATATTTCAAACTTGCACGTACTCCCCGTTCTGGACTGGTATGAGAGTATAACCAAAGAGTGTTCATGTGTTCCACATTGCCTGAGGTATTCTAAGTTCCATGTTCTGGGTTGTCTAATCATTGGGGTTGTGGAAGAACCAATGAGACACTGATTGCTAGTCTTGTAGGGGATTTTGGCTACTAAGGTGAGTTTTGGCACACCCTAATTCACTGAGGTTCCAAGTCTCTATGCACAGTTCTGTGTACGAGCAGAATCCCTCCTACATGGCGCCCATACGATGGTGGTCTTATTACATGACGCTGGAGTAGTACTTCTATCAGACCGTATCCCCTTCACTATTGTTTCCGGATAACAGTGGTGTCAGACAAACCTACCTATAGTTACATAGTATGGGTGAATTTTGCGAATTAGCGGTCCGCGAATCGCGCGAAATTGCAAAAAAATCCACGGATTCGCGGAATTTCCCGCGAAATCATGGATTTTTTTGCGATTTGCTCCATACTTAACTGGAGTACTTTCTACTGGCTAATCAGTAAGTGCTACCTCGTTGGGTAAATGTATCGTGCTTTTCCTACACTACAGCTGCGTAAAGGCTCAGAAGAGTGGCAAGTCACCACGTGTGTCTGTGACTTTGCCACCGCGCCCATAGGCGCCGAGGTCCCTCGAGTGAGCTGTACATCACAGTGGGGGAAAGGGCGGGAAAAGGTTGCATAGCCTAGTGTGTGTGGGGCCAGGCTTCTGTGCGAGTTCACATGCCTCTTGTTTATAAAGGGTCAGAGTCCGATCAGAGCAGCAAATAAGGAGGAAGTAGTAAGTGCTGGTCACTGGAAGTACAGGGGTTTGCGATTGAGAAACTTGTGGATACCTAGACCCCCATCACGGATTACAGCTATTTGTAGACGGTAGATCTGAGGAGAAAGCACACCTGCCTAACATCGACCGTGCTCACTAGATTCTTGGGCTGAATATAATGCGTTACTAAATTTGTGCTTCAACTCGGGCTTCCTGCTGAGGTTTAATTTTAGTGACAGGAGCCTCGTTGCCTAATTGTAACTATTCTCTGACCCTGCTTCGAGGGTCAGAGCAGGGTCAGAGAATAGTTGCAAGTAGGCAACGAGGCGCCGCTCAGGAAGCACTTACAGGGTTACAGCAGATGCCCAAGTTGAAGTTAATTTCTTTGTAATCATTTTGTAAATGGTTACAAAGAAATGAGCTTCAACTTGGGCACCTGCTTTAACCCTGTAAGTGCTTCCTGAGCAAATTTCGTCCCGCTCGGGGATTCGCGGATTTTGCCGCGATTTTGCGCAATTCGCGGATCGCGAAATTGCAGAAAAATCCTCAAAATCCGCAAGCGGAACAAATTTTACGCCCATGCTTAGTCTTTTCAAGCTTGAATCTTTCAAAATGGTTTCCTTTTGAATTACTACCCAGTTGTGCTACTTAGTTTTACATTGTGCCTTACTTCTCTGTCTCGCTATGGCTAACGTTGATATACCGCAACATAGTTGCATTGAGGTTCGCAATCATTTCCAAGCTTATAACGTTGGCTTGGAGGGCATGGTGGTTATTTTCGTGGTGAGTGCTGAGATTGCTTACCCATTTGAGATTTTCTACTCTTGGGTGACGTTTCCTGCAGTGGATGCGGCTACGCAGATTTATCACACTTACACTCACACAGCCTTGCCCGTGGAATACGTTCCTTATAGGACACAGGAGTTTCCGATTTCTGAATGGCAGCACCGAGTTTGGTTTAATAGCGCCCTTCCCCACAGTGTAACGGCGATTAGATTGAGTCCTTTGTCCATTCCAGGCGTTTCTTGGCCGGTTTAGGCCGGATTCACCCCGCATCCTCGTGCGGGGCAAGTCCCCGTTGCTGAATTACAGACCCTGTATGACTCTTCTCTTAGTGTTATTAGGGCGGTAGTTCAATATTTCACCCTCAATTTCCCGGGCGGGACCCCTGGTGTTGTGGTCCTTCCAGCTGGACCGAGCGGAATGAAGCTTAGTCCCCTGATGGTCAATGCGGTGATGGGTAAGCGTCCTCAAGGTAAGGATGATATGCCTTTTTGGCTTGCCGAGAAGTTTGACCAGCTAGAAGCTGTTTTTCCTAATTCGACTTCCGTTGAAAAACACAGGATTCTTAGTTTACCTAAGGGCTTGGTACCAGAAGCCAGTGACAGAGTCATGGGGGAGAATTTTTGCAGCAGTGTACACGAGGTGCTTTGGCACTCCGCCAATGGCTGTCTTTCCGACGGTTATTAAGCGTGTTCGGGACGAACACGGACCTGAGGCTACCAGTTGAACTGGGAATGAGACTCGTTGGCACATTTGACGTAGTTGCCGATCTCGCCCTTTCTAATGTTAAGGGAGATGCGGTGAACTTTCAAGTGGATAATGCCTTACACGATGTCCCCTGATGCCGACAAACCCCGACAGTTTACAGAGAATTATTACGGCGCCGTATAAAACCATTAGCTGCAATAGTTTAGGTGTCAAGCCGTTCACTGCTAAAGATAAAAAGCAAACCCAAGGTGCGAAATCTGAAACAGACGTTCAACCCACAGCTCCAAAGAAAAATTGGAACTGTTAGAATTGGGGGTCTCTGGTTGGCGCAAGTATTCACTTGTGACAAGCAGGGACCCTCTCCTCTAAGTCAGGGCGAAGGATGACCCCTTAGAATTACCCTTGCTCACCCTCTAGGTGCGTGGCGTGAGCAGCCAAGGCTATTCTCCAGGTGTTTCTGAGTTAAGCATTTGTAATAACACACACAGTAAATATTACTAATCCCCCCACAAATGGACACCAGGCTGTAGTTATATAAAAATACGTTCTCTTTATGTAAAAATATATCTGCAGGCAAGTATTTATCACAAGACCATCAATAACGCTTTTCTTAGCCACAAGGTTGAAAGTAGGCAAGTGTTCTCTCTGTTATAGTTAAAATTTGGTTCTTCTTAGTTCTTTTTACTTCAAAAACAGTTCTTAGCCCCTGGATACCTTTTTGGGGCTTACTAGCCGCTTCTGGGCGCTTTGCCGGTGAAAAACGGGCGAACCCTACTGCGACTCACGCATCTGGCGTGAGCACCGCTTCGACTCGTACCGCTCCCAGCTGCGAGTCGTACGGAGCTGTCCGGTCAGGTTGTACGCCTCTCGCGGCGCACAGGGGCCTTCTCGCACGGTGTGCGCTGCGGGTGGAGGGGCGGCTCCGGCTGGGAGGCCGGCGATCACAGGTACTCACCGTGCACAGTGCGGAAGGGGAAAGAAGAATGTTACGTGCCCTTAGCCCGTGGTGAGCACTGTGCGCCGGTGAGCGGCGGCTCTAGGAGGATTCCGGCGAAGTCGGGTGCGGGGTGCTCGGCGGCTCTAGGTAGAGCGAGGCTGACACTCGAGGTGCCTGGACTTCACGGGGTCTGTTCTCTGGGTCTGGGGGGTCCGGTGGGGATGTCAGGCGGGAGCGTGGGGGGTGCACCAACAAGACTTCACGGCGGTGATTCAGCGACTTCCCTCAGCGGGGGGAGAGCGGCTCAGCGGTGCGGGGCTCTCCCTCGGCGGGGACGGGGGAAGCACAGTTCGATCACGGCCTCGAGGAGGGGCTGGGGGCACCAAAAAGGTCACGGCAGAGAGCCTCCCAAGGCGAGGTGACACGGCGATTTCCCTCAGCGGGGGGAGAGCGGCTCGACGGAGCAGGGCACTTCCTCGGCGGGGACGGGGAAACTCAGTTGGTCACGCCCTCAAGGAGGGGCTGGGGGTACCAGGGTCACAGCTCCGGCGGGGCAGAAGTCCTCGTAATTACCGGCAGACGGGCAGAGCAGGTTGAGCCAGATGGTCCTGTGGCTCAGGTCAGGGGGCAGGCTCAGACAAGCCCTTGGAGAAAGTTTCTAGCACAAATCAGCAAAGTCTTTTCAGTAAGTCTTTTCCTCTCCTTCCTTAGCAAAGCAAGCAGCAGGCCAGTCCTTCCAGCGTCTTCTTCTCCTTCTAGTTGGGCAGAGGTTCTTTGTGGGAAACAGGATTCTGATTTACAAGGAGCAGGGCTCCTACTTTTATACAGCATTTTCTTTGTTCTCACTGGCCAGGGGGGCCTCTGCATAACTTCTTTCAGTCTCTGAGTACTTTGTTGGATGTACTCTGGCTTCTGCTTTCAGTGTGAGGGGCAGGCACATCAGACGCTCCACAGGAGGTAGAGCCAGCATTGTGGGGGCAGGGGCAGCCAGGAGTACCTTGTTGACAGTGCTTCGCCTCTCCTGGGCCAGGTGTCAGCTGAGTCATCAGTCGCTCCCCAGGGGGCGGAGCCAGCATTGTGGTGGCAGAGCACAGCCCTATTCAGAGTCCAGGGGCACTCCCACCTCCCACCAAGGTGTAATCCTGGCATTCACCACCTGTCATCCCCCAGCCCTGTCACTCACATATCCCAGACAGTCAGATACACATCCAAGCAGAGGCGGGCTGAAATGGTTAGGCAAGCAAATGCTAACTTTCTAAAAGTAGCATTTGCAAACACAGGATATTAAAATTAACTTTACTAAAAGAAGTACTTTATTATTCTGAGTTCAGGCATACTAAATTTGACTTTCTACCATGTTCCCTGAGCCTGCTGGGATTATAGAGAGTAATAATTCCAGCAGCCCATCTTGGCCTAAGAGAACAGGTAGCCTTACAATAGTGAAAAACAAATTTGGCTGTAATTCACTATTAGGACATGCCACACACATCAGAGCATGTCCTACCTTACACTTCCAATGCACCCTGCCCTTGGGCCTACCATAGGGGTGACTAATATGAAGTTAAGGGAAGGTTTAGAGGCTGGCAAGTGTGTGCACTTGCCCAGCCAGCATGACAGTACCAGACTGCATGCAGGTTCTGCAGTGGCAGTCCCTAGACACATTTTAAAGGCTGCTTCTGTGGGTGGCGCAACCAGCGCTGCAGGCCCACTAGCAGTATTGGCATTTACAAGCCCTGGCACTCCTGGTGCACTTTACTGGGGACTGACAGTAAATCCAGTGAACCAATCATGGAAATCAATCACAGTTACATTTTACCTTGGGAGCACTTGCACTGCGGCACGGATTGGCCGTGGCGCAGTGCCCTGAGTAGCGGACACCAGCAAAAACATCTGAGGCACATCAGCAAAAAGTGGAAGGGAAACTCAGGCCAAGGTGCCAGGTCTAACAAGAACAAAAACAAAAAACAGGGGAAACAACAACAGAAACAAGAGTCCCGTCCCCCATCACCAGTGCCTGTGTCTACTGAGCGCGTTTATGATTTGCGCGACCGCACTACGAATAAGTCGCCTGATAGATTTCAGGTTCCTGATCAACTCTCTCCTCGTTCTTTACAGGACACATCGGCCTCATCGTCCGGTGGTGGAAGCGGCGGAAGAAGCAGGGGTGGCCAGCAGAGTCGCGACCAGCCCTGGCCCGAAAGACGGAAAAGGCAAGTAGGGCGATTCTTCACAGAAAAGACCCAGTTTCAGAAAAAGAAAGTTGCTGCTTTGACAGCGAGATATGACACAGAGAGTGAGAACGCAGCTTCAGAATCAGACATGGGCGCTGACGTTGTTGGACAGCACGGCGGAGATTACCATAGTGCGAGAGGCCATGCGTCTACTACTGAAGGTGACAGCGACTGACCAATATGTTGTTGTAGAGACAGCCAATACCAGATTAGCTCCCCTGATAGGCTTTATGAAACTGTCCTTTAAATTGAAGGTGACATACAACGTACCATAAAGGGGGTATTTTGGGAAAATCTTACAACTACCTATGCCATTTTGTTAGCGAAGGCTGACTGTCCCCAACCTTTTGTTCTCGCAGCTCCGAGAGGGGAGGAGGTGATCTTCCCTAGTTTCGCGGACACGGTCTCAAAGGAGCATGCACTGAATTTTGCATAAGAGTGGGCTAAAGCCCTTGCGCCGGCTCTGTACCGTATGCACTGTGGTTGGGATAAATTTCCCTGCACCATGAGATTCCTGTACTGTCTATGCCACAGTCTCAACCTCAATATCCCATTCGATGTGAAGCCAAGGCTTCCGTTGTGAAAATCCTTGAACAATTAGAATATCAAGGTGTAATTGAAACATGTGCGACATCGATGAATAACCCTCTTTTTACTGTGAACAAGCCAGATGGCTCGTTCCGTTTGGCATTGGATTACCGGCATCTTAACTCGCATTGTCGTACCTGTGCAGTACAGAATACCCACGGCTCTGCTTTAGTGGATGGTCTTGTGCGAAAAAGGTTTAAAACCACACCTGACATATCCAACGTTTTTTTTGCCCACAATTTGGATGGTCTAAGTTCCCAATGGACCTGTTTTACCAGTGACGCAAACAACGGCAATTTAAACGCCTGGCCAGTTTGCTGCCCGTATCGTCTCTCTCTTGGAGAGAGTTGACCCAGATGCGTGTACATATGTGGATGACATCTATCTCACAGACGATGAAATTTGGGCGTATCTGTGTCGCGTTAAACGCATAATTTGTAACTTTGCGGACTTCAGTTACAAATTCAGCTTTGCAAAGTCTCACATTGCAGAGTACACAGTGTTGTTTCTGGGCTACGAGCTCAACAATGAAGGTAGAGGATTGGCTCCTCACTTCTTGGAGAAATGCGTACAGTTGCGCGCTCCTACAACTCTGAAATAATTACAGTCCTTGCTGGGATTTTTGAATTTCGGGTGTACTTATATTGCCAAATATGCCCAGCGTATCAAGCCTTTGTATGCTTTGATACAACCTACTTACACCAAATCGTGCTGGCTGCCTGAACATTCAGCCATTTTGCAATCTTTGCAGGCTGATCTTCTTGAATCTAAATTCTTGCTGACTCGTGATAACCACACCAACCTGGTGATAAGAATCATCCCTGGGGTGGTGGGTTTCACTTACCTTACTTTTAACGAAGGTGACACAGTGCCTATCGCTTACAAGTCACACTTGTACACTTCGGCTGAAATGCAGTTTTCCACCGTGGAAAATGTTTTAACAGTAGTGCAAATGGCGATTCTCAAGGAACGTGCACTGTCGCAGGGAACGCATGTTGGTTGTTACCCCGTATCCTGCACTAGAGGCAGTGACGAAGGCCAGTGTACCAAATTCTAAAGCTTTGCGCCCTCGGTGGATACAATGTACTGCATCATTGACGTCTCCGATGTCACGTTCATTTTTGATGCCTCCTTACAGTCACAAGAGTTTTTGCAGTATGAATTTGTTCATCCTGCGCCATTGACTATGCGACCTTTGGAGGATTTCCATTGTATCATTTACACTGATGGTTCAGCGCAAGTTGCGCATGGGTCTAAACACGCAAACGTCTCAGCTTGTGCCATTGTGGTAGGTACCATGGTGAATGATGAATTCAAGTCCAAAGTCCTACATACGCAGACTTTAGGGGACTATACCGCACAATTGGCAGAGCTAAGAGCTCTGATGCTTGCATTGGATTACGCTGATCCTAGTGTGACAACTCTTATTGTGAGTGATTCTTACTACCGTGTCCAGTCTTACTATGAAAACCTGTTCTTTTGGATTCAGAATGATTTTCGTGATTCCAAAGGTAGCACGATAAAACATAAAATGATCTGGGTTCGAGTGGCTGAGCTTAAAGAGCAGTTGCCACTCACGTATGTAATTCATACTCTCGGTCATCAGCACATGGGAGTTCACTCTGTTGGCATTAGTTTGGCAGATGAGGCCACAAAATCAGCAGTATCAACATATTTGGTTGCAGCGATTACACGTTCCAAAAGTAACATTGATGATGACATCTTGGCGGCTGTTGCAGTGACTGAGAAGGGAAGTAAATATCCTAAGGGGTTCCCTTGAAAGTATTCTCATCACGTAAGTCCTGATAAAGTTCCTTATGTGAAAATACCAGACGTTGGTGAAAGATTGATTCCCAACGTGGACCGCAGGTCCACACTGATTACAGCTGCCTACAAAGGTGTTCCGTCTGCGCATACGGATGTTTCGGCTACTGTATCTCAGTTGCAACAAAGTTTCTTGTGGTGGGGACTGTACAAACAGACGCGTGATTATGTCCTTCGATGTGACATTTGTCAGCAGATTAAGCCTTCAACTGCTGCGCGTCCGCCCCAGACACAGTTACACATTTCTAATAAACCACTTGGTTGTGTTTTATTAGATCATTCGGTCCTTTTTCCTCTGATACTGCGTATAAGTACATCCTAGTTGCAGTTGATTCATGCACGTGCTTTGTGTGGGTGTGGCCACACCGCAGCGCTGATTTACAAACTGTCATAAGAGACTTGGGTGTCTTTGTAGGGATTTTTGCATGTGGCACCTTCCATTCGGATAAGGGTCCTGTTTTTGCCTCTAAGGCGTATAAGAATGCCATGGCTTCATTGGGGGTCCAAGTCAAGTTTTTGTCTCCATACAGACCTGAGGGTAATAGTGTTGTGGAACAAATGAACCGAGATTTAAAGCAGTCTCTGACAGCTAGGGTCCTGGGCACTGACAGGAACTGGCTGGCCCACCTCAAAAGCGTGCAGCATGCCCTTAATAATCTCCCTAGAAGGTCTCTGGGTGGGCAGACCCCATACAAAATGCTCTTTGGTATCAAGATGTTCGTCCGGACATTGACGGTCTAGACCAGGCGGCGGTTGCTGCCTCCTTTGACATAGTAATGTTTTACAGGATCTACAAAGACGAGAGACAGTCTTGCAAAGGAACACTTGCCCTCCACATCCGATGCTTCGTTGCAGATTCCGGTAGTTGGCTGGCTACCCCAAGTTGGAGAACTGGTTCGAGAGAAGATCGAAAACAAGAAAGAATTTGGTCCCTCATATCGAGCTCCAGTTCTAGTGCTTGGCATGAAGGGCACAAGAACATTCATTTTACCACCACCTCCAGGTCGTAAAGAAAAAATGTACATGTCCATTGACAATGTCAAACAACACAGAGTGGCTGATTCTTCTTAGTATGACTCCGGCAGTCTCATGTCCATCGATTTTGAGAAATTCTGTTTTGGCGCCGGCTTCTAACCCCAGGCCTGATGTTGCCCTCGAGATGCCTGCCGTTTCAAGTCCTTTATTGAGTTCACCACCTGATGCTCACCTTGATGAGACTGAATATACTTACCCCACTGACTTATCGATGCCCGATTTGCAAACTTGTTTGGCTACAGAATCCAGTTTTTCATTTGACACTGACTCTCACACATCGAAAACCCCTTCAAAGATTTCTATTTTTGCAGCATGGTTCAAAAAACATTCTTTGATTCCTCCTTGGACCTACATTTGGTTGATGCTTTTTCCGATTTACCTGTTCATGTCAATTGGATTTGTGGTGTATTTTTTCCGTCTTGTCAACGGATACTATGTTGAAGAGAGAACATGCATTTGACATATTAACAGAACATTGGCTCCCCATTCCTCATCTCACAGATTGAAGAGGGACCTGGCTTTTGTTAACATTACTGCTTGTCCCGTCTTAGATGGGATTGTGTGGGATGCTGTTAGATTTCATATCCATGGACCCACCGAGGTTATTAATGTCCCAAATGTCCTAAGGGTTTCTATGGGGGATGTGATTAAACAAAATATACTTTCTGATGATTGGGATGTTCAAGCCGTAGAAGCTTTGTTTTCTGATTTGAAATATTAGGCTGCCTTTGATGCTGAAGATCTGTATCTAGATTCCGCAAATTATGGTGATTTGTTTTGTTACCAACACTTTGGCAATCACTACCTGCATAAAGCTAATACCAGGAGGAATACTGTTAATTATACACAATGGGAACATTGTCCCGCTCCTGTACAAGGCAGTTCCCCATCTCTTTTAAAGAGATTCACTTATTTTACTGATTTTATTCAGTCAAATCCCAATGCATTTTATTTTAAATTGACTGAAAAGTCCACTTCCAAGGTTAGACTTACCCACACAAAATTATTGTATTCGAAGTCCTTTTTAGACCAGTTGGCTGTTGGGGGTTATGAGCTGTGGAAAGGTACTATTGATCTTAAATCTGTTTGGGGTTCTAAAAATTGGCAAGTGCGGGGCACAAAGGCTTTGCATCGTGCATGCCTCATCCCGAACCATATGTTGTTTTTGAACTCGACAATTTCACAAACAACTTGCTTTGGATTGGCTACTACTAAAAAATTAAATGCTCCTTATTTTCCTGAATTAGAAGAATATTCCGGTTGGAATAATAATTCTAAATTTTCCATCAGAGAATTACAGATTCTGTTACTGAATTCTTCCTTTAACATGTCCAGTTTGGATACTAAGGGTTGGTTGCTGTGGCACAAAAGTGCTGATTCTTGCCAGCATCGTTTTCTGGGTTTAGCTCCAGGCTACACACAGGTCAGGGTGGATCCCCGTTTTGAAAGTGGCCATTCTGTGACTACCTATTCTGTAGGCAAATTATGTCAGAGTTGGCTCAAACATTCCACTTTGGCGTCAATTAAGGTGCATTTATCTAAATTGACTGACGATGTTGATCTGAATGATTTTGTGAAAGGCCCGGCTTCCGGCAGATCTAAAAGATGGATATATGCTATTTACAAAGAAGTCTGGAATCTGTCCCAAATTGAGGCGGCTTCTCGCATTAGAGCTGTAGATCAAGCACATTTAGAAAAAGTGCTAGCAGTTGTAGATAACAGCATTAACACGCTTTCTTCCCGCATTTACACGTTAGATAATATTGTTTCATCTGTTGTTGAGATTGTGCAAGAAGATGTGTCTGTTTTGTACCATGGTCAAAATCAATTGCGCTCTATTATGCAGTTTGCTTGGACCTTGCAGACCCTAAAATCTGGGAAAGTGCCATGGCACTATATGAATACTTCATCATTATTTGCCCCGTTTAATTTGACTGAAAAGCAACGTTTTATGTCAATGAAAGATGCAACTTTTTCAATGTTACACTTTGAAAAGTTAGAACCGTTACCTTTTTCTGTGGCTGAGACAAATTCGGCAACGTTGCTTATCCACGTATTGATAACTTTACCTTTTCCCCTTTTCAAATTCGAGGCCTGTATGAAGTACTATGCAATAGGCAGATATGAACCTCTGGACACCGCTTATCTTCATGAAGCTTGGTCACTACCATTTACCTATAGGTGCCTTAGGGAGGGAAAAGAGGTTTACTTGAATGGTGAGGATTGCACTACAACACCAGATCACTCATTAATGTGTAGGAATATCCAATTACATAACTCTTGTAACCAGAACAAGCTGAATTTAGCATGTATTTTAAAAGGTACACCAGCACCTGCTATCATACCCACATTCACATTACTGGCAAATGGGAGTTATTTACTTTTAAATAATGAAGATTGTTGTGGGATGGTAGCCGGAATTCCTTAGGTGGTTACAGTCAGTGAGTGTGTAGTTTGTTGTAAAAATGTAATGTTCCCTCCTCCGCATGGGAAGCTTGGTGTTTCCATCTGGCCGACGATTCCGACCTTGAAAGCAGAGTTCAACAAGATGAGTCGTAGAAGAGCTCTATTGTCTCAGAAAGAAGTCGCCCTCACATCTGCTCGTGAAACATTTGTCCTTCACCTGGCAAACACCTGCACAGAGGTGCATGCTTAATTAAATACGGATTTGCCCTTGCATTTTGGTGAGTTAATTCACACTATCTTTAATGCATCCTCCCCCACGGGGCTGACTCACTTTTTTAAAGTTGTTAGCAGTGGCCTTGTGACTTCTTTTCAAACTATATTTGGTATGTTCCTGGCATTTTTTCATTCGATTTTTTCCAGCCTGTTTGGTGGATTTCCCTTAATGCTTGATCTCGTTGCTGGCGTACTTCTGTTGTTTTGTTTATTTCATGATGGATGCACGTCCGGTGTTGCGAGAAGATCTGTCACGACTTTTGCTGCTCCGCAAACGAATGCTTGAATATTATGGGGCGCTGCCTTTTGCTACATTGAGTGCAGCTTATGGACTATCATTTTGATTTTTTCTTCTTTACATGCGTCCAGCCTGTCTTTCAGTGCCTGAGTTGCTATTTCGATTGGGCCCTGGATTTGTGTCTCTGCAATACGGTATCTCCCATTGCGGATTATGATCAGTTTATGAGCTCCTTAGTTGCTAATGAATTGCTTTGTTCTGGTGGAGGGATTATGGCCTTTGCAGCGATGCATGGAGTCCTGGGACATTGGAATGTTTGCGCAGCGGCGCAAGATTTCTTGGCACGCAGCTTAATTGAAGAAACACCGAGTTGCCCTCTGATGGTGCTAGAGACTCCGGTAATTGAGGAACATGTATGTTCTTTCCCTTTGCTGAATTGGATGGCTGAACTGTTTTCAGATTTGGACAATTACTTCCTATTGGTGGCTGTTGCTACATATTTTGCATATACATTGTTGGAGTGAGATGTGTTATCGCTTCTCTCTCTCTCACATGACTGAGGTCACATGTTGGACATCGGATATATATATATATATATATATATATATATATATATATATATTTTTAATTATTTTTCTCGATTTCACTTTTTTCCTCCCAGCCCTATTGGCTTCCATATTTTCTTGGCTAAAATTGACAATTTATGGAGTTTGTTCCCGTTTTTTCTCTGTGGCAATTTGAACTTGGTTCTGACTGTCGTTCTGATATTGTCTCTTCTTGATCTGTTTTCCAACTCTTCTGTCTTTAGTAGGGCCACTTGCAGCGGTGAATGGAGGGCTTGCATTTTATCATGGGTGCCCACTGTTCTTTTGTCCAGATCCTGAGCCTGAGATTCGACTTCCGGTACTCTGATACCTAGAGAATCAAGGTCCTGTTGGACCACTGTCATTCGTTCAGATAGGTCAGCTTTTAGTTGATCCATGGAGGACTTAATATCTACCTTAATCTCAGAAAGGAGTTCCTCTTTAAATTCCCTGAGGATGCTATTAGGTCATCCTTGGTAAGTGACATTCGGTGGTATCACCGCCTTGGTCCTGTGCCTGCTTTTTCTTGGTGGTGGGGGTAAAGTAGCTGGAAACCTTAGCAGTCCCTTTTTTCAGTGGCATAGATGCAGATCGTCTTCGGCCTCTCTCCGTGGGTGTGCCACTTTCACAGCTTGTTGTCAAGAGCCCTCAGGTGGTGCGACCTCTTCTGCTTCAGCCTGATGATCCCTGGGGCTGATCACTCACCTCGAGAACAAGCGTGGTCCGGCTCCTCCCCAAAGCTACATTGGTATTTCTTCTATAGTCACCTTAACAGTACTCTTAGGCCCAATAGTACTCCAGGGTTCACATTTGGGGAGAGTGGATCTTTAGGCTGTTTCTCACTCTTCACTGGCGTCTCTAACCCTCTGGGGGATGTTTATTGAAATTGCTTGCCAGGGGCTCTCTCTCACAACACCTACAACAGCGACAGCTGCCATTTTAAAGTCAGGCAGGCCAAGCAATCCTGCCGATGACTCAAAAAGACATGGAGGAGCAACAAAACAACAAAACCCCAGAAACACGCACTGCCTACAGGGCAGTTACCACAACACACCAGCAGCTCATCAAATCCATAAAGAAGAAATTCCTCCAAGACAGAATCCTCACCAATGCCCAGAACACCAAAGAACTCTTCTCCATCATCAAGGAACTTGCCAAACCCGGCAGCGAAACAACAGGAGTCCCACCCTCCCAAGATCTCTGCAACAAACTCAGCACTGTTTTCCACCTCAAGATTAAGATGATTTACGATGACTTTAACAACCAAAACATCCGCAATGCTCCAGATCCCCCCTCAGCGACACCACCGAACAAACCCTGCACACTTGGATCATACTCACTGCAGAAGACACCTTAACCGCATGCGCACTAGCGTTTTTACCGCGGTGCGCTGACTTTTGCGGAAAACCGCGTTACATGACGAGCTCAGCTCGTCATTAGTGTACGAGAGGCGTAACTCATGACGAGCTCAGCTCATCATGAGCGTAGAAGGTGTTAAAGACCATGAAGAGCCTCCACTTCAAAGCACCCTCAGACCCCTGCCCATCCCACATCTTCCACAGCCATCGCAACCAAACAACGCCGAAAGATCAATTGCTTCCTCAAAACTGCCTCCCCGACGACTGGAAACACGACGAAGTCAACCCCCTCCTGAACAAACCCAGTGCAGACCTGACGGACATCGAGAACTTCAGGCTCATCTCCCTGCTTCCATTTGCAGCCGACATCATTGAAAAGGCCATCAACGGCCAGCTAGCAAATTTTTTTTATTATTATTATTTTATTTATCATTTTAGAGCGTAACACAAAGGTAACAGACATGTCACTTTGCTGTCATGGCTTATGCAAATATAGCGACAAAATGAGTACATTCAAGTATCTGGATGGAGTGACAAATTAGAACAAGCGGGTCAACTAGGGCAAATGTTGCATTCAATACACGAGGTACTTTCGGGCAGAGGAGATATGAGTTGAGGCCCATAGGGTAGAAGAGCTACAATATACACTGCTCGCGCGTGCGGCAATATAGAAGTCAAGTGCTTAGGCATGCAAGATATGGCGCATTGGAACAAGGACCCGGTATCTAAAACCCCCCAAAAAACAATAGAACTGAAGGCAAGAAGTGTTGTATTTACTGTGTGTGGATGAGGTTATAGAGATAGGTGTGTTGGTGAAGTATGAGCTGTAGTTTTGGCATGCCAGCTTCCCATGTGATGAACGGGGCCCAAATATATCTGGGTCTTGATGCAGCAGGCAACAGATCCCAGTATGCTGAGAGCATCTCCTAGCAGTAAGTAACGTCTTCTATCTACATGTTGACAGTGGGAGCATTTGGTGATTCCCAGTGTATTGCGATGCAGCGCTTGGCCAGGAGGAGCATCATGCCTGACAGGCGTCCAGCGCTAGGAGGAGCGTCAGGTACATGACAAAGGAGGGCTGTGAGGGGGGTTCGGGTGTGTTGGAAGCCTGTCACTTCGTGCCCAGCTGGCAAACTTCATCTAAGCCAACAACGTTCTGGACATCTCCCAATTTGGACTCCGGAGCAACCACAGCACGAGACTGCCCTACTCGCTGCCACCGATGACATCCACTCCCACCTCGACCATTTGCAGCCAAGGTCATCGAAAAGGCTGTCAACACCCAGATAGCAAGCTTCATTTAAGCCAACAATGTCCTGGACATCTCCCAATCCGGATTCCGCAGCAACCACATTACCTAGACTGCCCTACTCACCACCACCACCAACAACATCCGTTCCCTCCTCGACCAGGGCCAACGGCAACCCTCATCCTCCCGGACCTCTAGACTGACTTCGACACTGTCTCCCACTGCACACTAGCCACCAGACTCCACAACACCAGCAACGGCGGAAAGGCCCTTGAATGGATATGCTCATTTCTTACAGGCAGCTCTGAGCGAGTCAGACTGCTGCCCTACCTCTCAGAACCAACAGAGACAAGATGTGGAATGCCCCAGGGATCCCCCCTCAGCCCCACCCTCTTCAACATCTACATGGCCCGGCATCCATCATCAGAGACCACGGACTCAACATCGTCCCCTACACCGACGACACCCAGCTAATCCTCTCCCTCACCAAAGAACCCAATATCACCGGACAAAACTTCCAAGACGGGATGAAAGCTGTCGCCACCTGGATTGAGAAGAGCTGCCTGAAACTCATCCTTGGCTCTACCCCTTCTGCATGGGATGACACATGGTGGCCCCACGAACCCTCGGAATCCCCCCAACCCCTACCGACCAATCATGAAACTTCGGCATCAATCTAGACCCATCGCTCACGATGAAACGCCAGATCAACGTTGTATCCTTGGCCTGTTTCAACACCCTCCACATACTCTGAAAAACATTCAAATGGATCCCATTGGAGTCCAGAAAAATGGCCACACAAACCCTTACCAACTCTGATTGATTGATTGATTGTGTGTATATGACAGCTACACATAAGACTGGATGCAGAGTTTCAGGTTACTTAGAAACACTCTTTTGCCTTCGTCTGTAAAGCGCACTCCATCATATCTACAAATTCCATGCATGTCAAAACGCAGCTTGTTGCTATAGATACAGCCCATGCGATGTCTCTGAGGTATGCAGAAACATTTTTATTAGCATATTTTCTGACTTTGTCAATCTGTGGACAGAATTGATTTGACCACTCCATTTCTGTCTTTGGCATATATTACAGTACACCAAGACAGTGTGAGGGAAAAGCGACATCAGTTCTGCAAAGGTATCTTTCATTAGGATTTCCAGCCCTACCCCAGTCAATGTGCCTAAGTCATTCCCACCACAGTGTACAATTATGAGGCGAGGAACTCAATGGTTTTAACCAAAGACAGCAACTGATGACATTTTCACCCTCTCTGGCCATACCACATAATCTCAACATTTGGCAAACCCAAGTGTATGTCAATACCTCTCATCTTTGTAGCCTCTTTAGCCCAATAGACATAACCGTGGCCAACAATTCACGCTCTAAGCATTTTGAAGTGAAGGAGCAATAGCAGTGAGGGGAAGGCTAGAGCTGAATGAGGTTGTTTTGGAACTGAAAAGCAGTTAACTGGGGGTGTTTTCTTTTTTTTTTAAACATATTTCAATGGATGCTGTCAGTAAGTAAGTGAATAAATGTAAGTAGTATGTTGAATGCATTATTAAAAAGTCCTATTATTGGCTGTTGTTTTAAAAAAGGAATGTAATACAGACATGGATATTCTTCTGAATCGTGCAGTAAACCACACCTGCTGCATCTCATTTGGAAGTAGCATGTTCCTTCTAGAATGTGCTGTGAACATGTGACCTATTGGTTCCACTGGGTTGCTAGATGCACTGAGCTAAGAGTGTATTGGGTTTAATTTAAAATTGAGAACTATGTAATAAACTGTTGTGTAGTATCTACATTAAAAAAAACTGAAGCTAAATATAGGTTTGGACCCGTGAAGACATCACAAACATAAGGAGACAGGAACCTTGGGGGGTGTGGCTTGGCAAGCTGCAAGATGGCTGCGCCTTTTCCCACACGGTGGCAATACTGATTTTGGGAATTTGATCGCTGCTCGAGCTCCTGCTGCGTATGCGGGGTGCCCTCCGCCGCGTGTGCCTGGAGGCGACGTGGCGGCTGTGTGAGGCCCGGCGCCTGCGTTTGGGGCTTGTGGAGTGTCCTGTGCTGTTCCCTTGCCCCCGCGGCTCAACACGTCGTTCCCTGTGACTGAAGGTACCAGGATTGATGGGGGCATTCTGATACTCTTGTTGCCGAGAGACGAGGTCTGCTGTGGTCGCTGAGGGACCCTGCGGTGTACGGGGTGCGCGGGGCAATGGATTTGGTTCGCGGCACCAGTCCACGCGCTGAGCAGCTGCCGGGCCCGCCCGTTTGCCCGGCTTGATGCCCGGACTGTGTGTTGCCTCTGTCTGCGTGGCGCTGCTGGTGTCCGACCTCGGAAGGAAAGAGCTGCTGGCCAGAGGTGGGTCCTGGGCGCGCTGCGAGGCCGGACCTGACGTTCTCTCCCCGACTGCTGCTTTCGGTTCTGTGGGGCTGCCCTTCTGCCCTAGATGGGCTGCGCTGGAGCCGCATATGCGGGGTACTACATAAAGTGCCTAGCTAACGCGACGCTGGCCCAGATAGCGGTGAGTACCTGGGGTGTGCTTACCTGTATGGGCTGATTAACGGGCCTTGAACCCTCAGATATCTGCTAAACCTGGAGGCCTAGCTAATGATCTTGATAGCCTCTGCGTGCTTCTGATGCCCCTGCCTGACTGGAGTGTCTGGGGTCTCTTGTGCGGAGCAAAAATCGCTGAAATACATTGTGTGCTGGGGCCTTACCGGGTCTACAGCCACTGCTTGGTCGACTCTGGCGCTGCCACCATGACGTGTGTGGGCAGGCTTTCGAGGAGTCATGGTGCTCATCTGCAATCCTTGGGAGGCGGGAATCCGGATGCGCCTGCTATCTATACACTTTCCTCTACTGGCACATGAAAGGTTATGCGCAGTTTGCTTTAAATTTTGTGCTGTGGTGCTAATTGATAAGGAACAGTGCTCCTCTAGGGTTGGCGAGGCTAGGAGAAATTTTCTAACGTGAGCATCGTCCTTGTGGACACTCCTGTTACTCAGTGCGAGGGGGGCCTGCAGCTGACCAGGCAAGTGTTTTTGGGACAGGAGAGCAAAGGGTCAATACTTGAAAGCTGGACTCTGGAGCTATCATAATTCTGCTAACATGGGCAAACTAGATAAAAATCAGCAGCGCCTCAATTTTGATTTACGCAAGTCAGGAAAATCTTCGCATACTGCTGTTTCTGACTCTGTGCTGGACTCTGCCTCTCCGGACTGACTGCTTTGGAACAGACCCTGACCGCCATCCAGGCCAGCTTGCAGTCCATAGACGGTAAGATAGAGGCCCTCAATGGTCGCATGGACCACATATCCGCTAAGCAGGATAAACACGCGGTGAGACTTGGAGAGGCGGAAAAACGCATCTCGAATACTGAGGATGGGTTGCAACAAATCATCACAAAGACCACCGACATCGAGAATATTCTTGCAGTTATTCAGGTAAAGAACAAGGACCTTGAGGAGCGCTCACGGTGTAATAACGTGCACATTTTGGGCCTACCAGAGTCCACAAATGTTGGCCGGCTGAAAACAAATGTGGAAAACATGCTTTGTGACATATGTGGTGCCGAAAATCTGTCTGCTCTGCTTACTGTTGAACAGGCTCATCACTCTCTGGTGACCCGCCCTCCTCCGGTCACCCCTCCTAGGCCATTATTGCAAGATTACTCAACTCTAGGGATCGAGATGCAGTCCTTCGCATCACTAGGCAGAAATGCACCATCACCTACCAAGGGAATATTTTATCCTTTTACCCTGATTTCACGGCCAATGTTCAATCTGCACGGAAGGAATTTCAGACTGTGAAAAAAATGCTGCTTAACGAAAATCTCCCTTATCCCATCCTGTATCCAGCACGCCTACGGATTGGCATGGACGACAAGGCTAAGATTTTTACCAGCCCCAAGCTAGCGATGGACGTTGCAAAATCCCTCTGCCATAAAAAACGGCCTCCCCGATAATGACAATTGATACATTGGATCCATGCCCGAACTTATCACTGTTGGTTATTGTTAGAGCCCTGATGTTACTAGGGACACTGTCGCTGAATGTCATGATGGACACAGGTGGTGGGCTGTAAATGTGATTTCGTAGAATAGTTTGCCCGCTGACATGGTGCTCCTTTATATATAGTGCACCCTTAGATGTATGGAAATCAGAACATAACGGTTTCTCCTTTGCAGAGGGGGTGAGGGCTGGTTCTGAAGAGCACCAAGTAATTGATTGCCGTTGCACTGGTTGTGTGGCATATCTGATGTATGCTTAGATACATACCACTATAAGTTGTCCTTTTACTAAGGTGGATGTGGACTCGCAGGAGTCTGAATTTGCCTTCGGTGGCCACCTCCTGGTCTCATTTGGGAGTTAGACATGACGCTGTGGCCCCCAATGGGTATACCCCATATTGAGTTACACAGTTTTTCTAACATGTTGGGGAAAGCTGGGTTTTTGGGAGATGGCTTTGGCACGTTGAGAATGCTAAGGTGGGTGGGGGATGGGAGGCTCTATGTTTTACATGGGAGATTGTTCAATGTGATTGTAGCATTATGCTGGTTAACATGTCATTATATCACTGCACCCGAGTACACCTTGCCGTGCACCTTGTTTGTGCTTGGATTCCTCATATCTAACTATGGATGATAGATACACCTGTCTAACCTGGAATATCCGCCAGTTAAAAACGCCAAAAAAGATTTGCCAAGTGTTTGCCTACTTAGACAGGCACGCTGTTCAACTGGCTCTCCTACAGGAGACACACTTGACTAAAACGACTGGGACTAAAATAGAGCTTTAATGGGTGGGATATAAACTGGCCTCATCGTACTCACATTTGCTAGGGGGTACTCATTTTACTGAAAAGAGGTATACCTTTCACGCCAATCATCACCCATTCTGACGTCGAGGGGCGTTGGGCTATGGTGCATGGTAAGCTGGGGGCATCAATGGTTACGATAGTCAATATGTATGGCCCTGTAGTAGATGAGCCACAAGTATTTGTACAACTGCTCAGCGTATTGCGCACCTGGCCGGAGGCAGCCATCTTGTGGGGCAGTGCTCTAAACAGACACTTGGACCCTAATATGGACAAATCTAACTCGATGAGCACACACACTGTTGAAGTTGGCCAATGCGTAAGAGACGCCATGGCGGAATTGGGGTTTGTGGATACATGGCGTTTACGAAATGCCACGATCAAGGGGGGCACACATGCCATGCCAGCACATAACAATGATGGATTCAACCCAGATCTGTGACTGGGGATGAGTGTCTGAAAAGTTTCAGCGCTCCGTCTATCATCTCCTTGTGTATGCTTTGTTCGCCCTAAATTGGCAGGGTATGCCCAGATGTGGGTCCCTTGTACACTTTGCCACTGGACTCAAGCTAGCCTGGCTGATGACGGCTGTTAGCTAGAAACCAGTCCCAGGATGCTTGTTTCCAGTCCAGTGAAGACATGGCTTGGCAGTTCGGGCTGGACTGCTCCCATTAGGCACAGGGTCAAGACTGATTTGCATATGGCTGTGTCTGAACTGGGATGGCAAAGAGAGCTAAAGAACGATGATGGATTCAACCCAGTTCTGTGACTGGGGGTGAGTTTCTGAAAAGTTTCAGTGCTCCGTCCATCATCTCCTTGTGTTTGCTTTGTACGCCAGCACATAGCAGCTGGTCCCGTCTGGATTACTGGTTACTAAGTGAGGGGGGCGAATGAGTGGGTCACAGACATCTCACATCTCCTGCACACTCTGTCTGATCATAACCCCGTGCGACTAGACTTCAATATTCCCTCAAACACGTACCGTCCCTTCACCTGGCGCTTCCATGCTGAAGCCTTACTAGATCCCATATACGAAGACACTGTTAGGAAGGCAAGAACATACTACTTCGAAATAAACGCAGGTACGGTCAATAGTGCCGCCACTTTTTTTTTTTTTTTTTTACTTTTCAAAAACCTTTATTAGCATATGTCCTATTACAATTTGGCATATGTTTCATACATTGTAGGTACAGATTACAACATCCATAAGTTCTGCGAGTTCCTAACTTCCTGACATCTTATCGACTATCCTGCTGTATCACCTCATCCTGGTATCAGCAATTCTTTACTAGCCGCTGACTAGTCTCTGTAGCGTCCATTAACCGTGGGCATTATCCTAAAAGTGTCTATATCTGAAAAGTTTCCTATCATAACAGTGCTTTAACATTTCCCATTCAATTTCCAACTAATGACACCTTTGGGCAGTACGGCAGTTCACCTAAGCACACCCTTCACACCACCTTTCCACCCCTACGGAAGCTAGGTATGAGCGTCTGGCTGCCTCCGTTCGTTCAAGCGGCCGCCCTCCCCTCACCTGGCATGTCCTCCTCTCCAGCATTGTCTTCCGTGTCACCACTCGTCTTCGCCAGAAGATAAGTCATTAACGGTCCCCATATGTCTTTAGGCCTCAATTTCATGGGTAGGAGCTCTGCATTATCATGTAAATGTTCCTACCAAGTAGTCAGTTCCCCAGTTGTCGCAGGGTCTCTCCCCACCAGATCTATCGATCCACCAGTTTGCTGAATCCGCCTTTGAGGTAGCATAGCCAATTGACCACACGCCATACGTGAGAGGAGCAGCAATTGCGGGTGAGTGTGAGCGCTGAACTAAACGCTGCGACAACAACACCACCGTAGTCTTGCATCACGGCGCCAGGCCCCCCTACCAGCACCACCGCTGATGACTTGCGAAAAATCCTGGGACAGGAGTACTTGAGAGCCGCGCTAGGCTGAGCAGTGGAGTTCCATTGTCATTTGTCATAGTCCTCCCTGTCGCAGTCCTCCATGTCCCAGCGCTGTTGTTCCTATCCATTGTAATCCTTGTAATCCATGGAAGAGTTGCAATACACCAACAAGCATTGAGTTGGGGAAGAAGCACGGACGGAGCACCGATAGCACAGAGAGCACAGAGAGCACGAACGCCGAATACGGTGCAGCGGGGGCGGCAGACCAACGGCGGGGGCAGCCTCGGCGCTAGATACCAAAGCTTAAACCAAGCTTAAACTGTGCTGCATCTAAAAGCTATTATGCGATCCGGCAAAGTGAGAAGGGCCCCAGGAGAAAAGACCAAGACCAATGCCCCAAAGGGACCTGCAAAACGAAGGAAGATTGATAAAACGAACGAAAATAAGGCAAACAACCCCCCGAAAAATCCACTAGTCTCGCCAATTGCTTCCTTATTTGAAAAATCAGCCTTAAGAAAAGATACAGCAATGAGTTTGCGATTCCAATTTCTGAAGGATCCAGGAACAGCCCTGTTTTCATCAACAAGGGACGTCGAAGGACTAGTGTCTCCTTAGCCCCTGTTAGAATTTTAGCAGCGAAAGATCAGAGCGAGGTAGACGCTACAGACGTACCCGCTGCAGGGAAATTACCCCCCCATCATTGCGACACATCAGTCTCCATAAATGGCCCGGATCAACAAGTCAATACAGACCACAAAAGAAACTCACCTGATGCCAAGAGAATAGTTACTACAACAGCAATGGTTCATTCAGCCACTGGGGATCTCAACATCTCTACTAAACAACCAATGCCATTCATAAAAGCAATGGATCCAAGAGCAAGCCAGGATCACATGCAAGTTATGCATTCAAGCCTTGATGAGCTCTCTCACCTATGGCCTGAACTTAGCCAGATAGATTCCAACGGCAAAGAGCAAGATCGGTCGGCTGATGTAAAGTGTACCCAGGTGGAGGAAGACACCCCAGCTGAATTCAAAGGCAGCGAACCGGACTTGCAACTTCCCAGTTTATGTAGCACAGAGAATCAACCGAGGCAACAGGGAAACAGCGAAAACCATGCATCAACATCAAATGAGAGAAATCTTAAATCAGCAAACACAGATACAATTAAACAGCTTAACACAGACAACGGTCCTTTGGCCTTCGCTGCGCCTTTACTACAAGCACTTCAAACATCCACAACCACTTTAATAATGCAATCCTATAAGCTGGACATTCAAATAGACCTAATGAACGTAATAGCTTCTTACATAGCTGGTATCAATACAAAATTGGATAACTTAAATAATCTAATTATTAGAGCACAAGCTAATGCCTTCCAACCCGAATCGTCATGTACCTGTGGCCCAGTACTTGATAAGCTAAGTACATTACCTACAGTCTTAGACCAGATTCTCACATTAAACAAACGCTTCATTCATCCAGCCATAGAGCCTGACCAGACCGGCAAAGCTAATACAGAGAGGTTCGAACTTAACAAGGCCAACTCCTCCACAGGGAACGTTAGTAGAGAAGAACCCCCCAAGCCTGGAAACATTTCAATTACTGAAGAAATACACAAAGCAATTATAACTGACGCAACCAACATAGTTCCTACAAAGCCAACAATAACAACGCGACAAAGGAAAAAAGAACGAAAAGCAAGGAACAAAAAAAGTGAAGCTGGCTCAAAGTCAAGCCTCAGAATATATCCTATTTTTGCAAACTCTAATACAAAGGCACTAACAGAGGGCAGCACCAGGGAATCTCGCATAGAAGCAAGCGAGAACGCTGATATACTCATCAATACAACACAGACGACGACCAAGGCTCTTGAGGGCCAACAGCCAGCTGATAGTCTGCCTAGCTCGGAATATTCGACTGACAAACACCATAATACACTGCAAACAGCAAACAATGGGCCAACCACAGGAACTGAAATTTTTTTGGGGGAAAAATCATCTTACTGTGGACAAGACATTGATTCCCATTTAGAACAGAACCCACACCAAGAAACCAACAAAGATACCTCTTCATCGCAAGTCACCATCTCAGTTGGGGCAAATAACAACAAGTACAATCATCTACAAGCTCCAGGATCAAAAGGAAACTTCAATCTTCCACACCAGCATGGAGTAAACCTTCCAGCTGGTGACAATGGGGCAGTAAACGATGTTACCAATCGAGCACAAATAGTTGCAAGAACAGAACCAGAGAAAAAGGGTTTTTTAGCTTCCACTTTTCAAGCAACATCCGAAATCGGAAGACATAATTTAGCAGTTAAAGTTTGCCACAATTCTCAAAGAATGATTCTCGAAACCCCGGTTACCTTAAATCAAGGCAAGCTAAGCATAAGTATAATGAACAAGGACATTAAACAACCAAAAGGAGAAACGAGTAAGGACATAAGGAAAGACCTAAACGAGCCTGTTGAAGTTCACGTCAACTAATTTTTACTCCTGAATATAAGACACAGGGCAGACATGATACACTAAACAGGAGTAATATTTTGAAACTCATGGCTGAAGTTAAAGATCTAAGCGACATAAAAACCACAGACCTGGAACTGGTACAATTTCAAAGAGAGTCAAAGGATATCAGTAACGAGCAAACATTGACCACTTGGAAAACCTCAGGGATTGTCCAATTAATATTAGGATGCTCAGACCGGTTTCAATCATGGGGCATACAATTAACACAGGCCATTGCCCCGCGTTATCCATTGCCATTAAAAAAACAAAATGGAACCCGGTCTACCAGGAAATTTACTGACCTCGCTCTCCAGAAACCAGTCTACTCAATCTTACACAACGCCAAAGGCAGAAGCAACTTAACTCTTACTCAGGGAGCAAAGGAAGAGGAAAACATCGAGGAACTCCAACACTCAATGGATCACTGGAAGTGGCTTCCCAGTATGCTAAATGACAAGCGGAGGTATTGACCAAAATAAAGACATGCCGAATCAAGATGCATACGGGGGAATACACGTAATATCATGGAACATCGCCTGAGCAAAAAGACTGTTGGAGGAAGGACAAGCATTAGACGAATGGGCAAATTGCGACATCATCGCTTTGCAAGAAACCTGGCTGCAAGAAGAAATAGCAGTGGCCGGTTTCACTCATTACACCGTAGCTGCCGAAAAATCCAAAACCCACGGACAAGCCTTCGGAGGCCTAGCAGTTTATGTGTCAACTGCCCTAAACATTAATTCTGAGCAGCTCAACTCCTCAGACCCAAGCCTTCAATTAATTAAATTATCAGGACAAAAGGCAACCGACAACAATACAACAATCCTGATTAAATATTACACGCAACCGAACTCAGAAGTCAAAAAGAAAAAAAACGCTGCGCTGTGTAACGCAATAACGGGACTTCGCTCCGCTGAGCCTTCATGGAACATAATACTAACTGGCGATTTTAATTCCAATCTGATACACTCCCTTGAGGAAGACAATATATTAACTGCAGACAATATGTACTGGAGCGTCCCACAGCAGACATGCAGTGTGACGAGAACTCGTAAGGACCTGTTAGGCTTACTCTTTGTGACAGAACTAGAGTATCTAGGCATGCGAGTCCTGAATGGTAGGACTGACGAAGATCGTCCTCCGAAAAAAAATTATTACGGCCCGCATTCCCAATCAACGCTGGATTTCACAATTGTAAGCCTACCATTAATTCTTTTAGTAGATGCCTTCTACATTGAATATACGCCCTTGAGCGACCATGCGATGCAACACATTAAATTTAACCTCCGTACAGAAAGATTCCAACCATCACATATACTGGAGGGTCACCTAAGTACAATCAACCAAAAACGCATTAACTGGTCCGAAGCAAATAAAACGGTTTGGTTTGCAATAATAGAGGCCACGCTGAATGGTGTGGGTGATGAGTCAATGAACCATATTCAGGCATGGAATCTTTTTTTGGAGAAATTGATGTCAAAAATGAAATTACCGGGAAAACAGGCTAAAACATTTAGGCCCAACAGCAAACTACTGAAATCACTCCTAGAATTAAAGAGGAAATTGCGAAGAATTCAAAAGAAGCTACAGACGCATAGCAAGGATGAGCAGCAATGGGCCACTTTTCACGCGCAAAGACGTTTATATAAAAAGATGGTCTGGGAACATAAAAGGAGGTCTAATGAGAATTTTTGGACCAAATTGCTGTTTAGCTCAAAGCTTCCGAACTCAAATGAATTGTGGAAAATTGTAAACAAACTAACAAGACCTCGCAATGTATTGACCTCAAATGTGCAGGAATCTGAATGGGTCGCCTTTCTCTCCTCTAAATTTAAAGTACACCGAGCAATAGCTACCGGGAACACACAGCTTTCATCGCATCACCAAATAAGAACAACGGAAGAAGAACGCAGCAGCCAGTCACCAATTACTAGCCAGCCCAAATATCCAATTCCTGCTACATCACACGGAAAAAAATCCGCCGAGGAGATAATGAAATTGATCAAAAAGGGCAAAAGTAACAGGGCCCCCGGGCCAAATTGCTTCCCGCAAGCTGCCTTCAAATATGCACCGGAATATTGGAGCCCACTGCTTGAGAAACTTTTTGACGATATCCAAACTCACAACTTAGTGCCGGAAAGCTGGCACGGTTCCATCACAACGCCAATTTACAAGGGCGGTGAGAGATCCAATCCTTCTAACTACAGATTAATTGCCCTGCAGGATGTCGAAGCCAAATACTTTGCATCACTATTATTAATTGATCTGGTAAAGTGGTCAGGAGAGAAGGATTTGATCCCACTTAACCAAACAGGGTTCAGAGAAGGGATTGGAACTATATCAAATATTTTATCCACCTCAATGATTGCGGAAAAGTGTAAGCGCATTAAACAGGACTTGAACTTGTGCTTCATTGACCTCCAAGCAGCATTTGATAGTGTGGATAGGAACCTATTATGGGCTAAATTGAGAGCTTGGACGATTCCTGAGAGCATATTAAGGGGTCTGCTGCTATTTTACTCAAAAACCTGGACGCAAGTAAAGCTAGGGGACGGGTCACGATTATCGAGAAAAGTGTGTACAACATCAGGCTTAAAACAGGGATGCGTTCTGGCTCCTCATCTGTTTAATTTATTTATTTCGGACCTTTCAGGAAAGTTAAACGGATGTAACGCCCACCCGCCAAAACTAGGCGACTTACAACTGACACACCTGGCTTACGCTGATGATATCGTCCTCATGAGTCAGACAAAGGTTGGCCTGTCAAGATTGCTATCGGTTCTATCAGCTTTTTTGTCTGCAAATAATTTGGTTCTTAACTTCTCAAAATCTAAAACAATGTTAATTACCAATAGGCACATAACATCACATAAAGTCTGGCTAGAAGGACAAGAGCTGGAAAGGGTGACAAGTTACAAATACTTGGGCTACTACATCGACGACAAGCTCACCTTAAAGGCCCAAAAACGTATTTAACTCACAGATCAAGAGCACTAACATTTGCACTTAGCACTCTATCGAAAAGGCTGGAAGGTCCTTCTTTAAAACCTTTACTTACGGTGATTGCCAACAAAGCTCTTCCAACCTTAGCCTATGCCAGCGTGGCAATGAATGGCAAGGATTCCGTTCTCCTAAACAGCTTAATCATTAAAATATATAAACAGGTACTACATTTGCCGAACTCTGCTTCACCTGCGCAAATTCGCCTAGAGTTTGGATTAAAGAATGAAATCTTGGGACATCTTTACTCATGCCTAAAGGAGTGGTATCGGATCAAAAAGAGAGCCGCGGATAACAATTTGAATAAATACCTATGGCAGGAATTAGAAACTCAAAAAAAAATCAGAAGCAAATAAATATCTGACTAGTGCATTGGAGATTACATGCACCGCTAATCTTTGGGACAAAAAATTGCAATTTTCATCATTCAAATTGGTTCTAAACAAGGCCGCAAAATTTTATTCCCTGATCATGGACAAAGACATTTTCTCGCACCGCTCACATTCCTGGGCTTTGATTAGTAGTTACAGATCTCTAACTTCAGCGGCTTACCTGGACGCAACATACTCTGTCTTCATTAAAAGAAAGCTGATGGCACTGAGATTCGGTAAATTCCCAACCTTGGCCAACGAGCCAGCCTGGAAAAACACAGAATCCGTCTCTTGCCGCCGCTGCGGGTATGCAAAAGAAGATCTTATTCACATAATATGTCTCTGCAAACAGCTGACAATGGAGCGAAGGCTCTTCCTAAGGAACATATTCCTGGTAAGGAAACTACGCACTTGTAGGACTGCAGTAATAGGATGCCTGGACGCAACATCACCACAAACAAATTGCAAGATTGTTAAGTTCTTGCTGACTTTCGAAAAACTTGTGAACACAATGTAAATATTTAGTTTTCTGTTTTATATTTTTTATTAATTTCAGTTACTTGTCCAACTAATACTATTAGGTTTTAAATAGATGACTACACTCAATGATAACATTTTTAATTTAATGGTTGAGATGATAATGGAAATTTTATTGTGGACATCCATACTCAATGATTATATTTTAACTCATGCTTGAGACCGATAATGGACATTTTTGTTATGGTTTTAATTAACTGAACAATAAAATTTACAGCACATAGTCAGTTCCCCTATCCGGTCCTTGAACTTGGGCGCGCGTCCTCGCCCCCATCTGCACGCCACTTGTCTTTTCGCCAATAGCATACCCAATGCTAAATACTTCTTTTGCGTGGTGACTACTGTCATATTAAGGCCCAGCAATGCTATTAATGGGGAAGGGGTCAGTTGCACCCCTATAATTTCAGACATTGCAACCAAATCTTCTTCACAAAAGACTCCCACCAGCGGGCACCTCCATGCCAGATGCATAAAATCCGCTCCCTCTCTTCCACATCTCTCACATCTGTCTTCCTCTCTCAGACGGAATCTATGTAGCTTAGCTGGTGTGTGATACAGTCTATGCAGAAATGTAAAATGAATAAGTCGGAGCCTGCTCTTACTCGTGATCCCTGCCGTCTGTAAGCAACTGCTCTCCCATTGTTCGTCCGTAAGAGGAGTCTCTAAATCTCCACCCCAGTCATCCCTCGCCCTCATCTGCTTAGGTGGTACTGCGCTTCGCATCTGTTTGTACAGTGTGGAGATGACATGTCTGGGCGCATCTACTTCTAAGAGTGTGTGGAGGGGTACAAACGTGTCTGGCTCAGCAGGAAACTGCGGGGTGTTGGCCTTCAGGCTTTGTCGCAGCCTAGTGTAAAGGAATGTATCCATATGTGTTGGTGCATGTTCCCTAAAAAAGTGGTCCTTATTGCGGAAGTCCCCTGCAACGTAGAGATCTCCCCACGTAGCATATCGTAATTTTTGTAATAACCGCTTACAGATCCCTTCGCAAGTAACTGTTAATAATGGATTATTCGCCAATGTCATCTTAGGGAAATACATCAATTTCACCTCCATTTTCCGTGCCATCCAATGCCATGCCGCTACTGTGCAGTCCACTGTGGATGGGTCTCTCTCACGATCCTTCATTGGCGCAAAATATAGCCTTCTGGGGGTATAGGGGTCATGTACCCATCTTCTACTGCCAAGTGCGGCATGTAGGGGGTGGATGAAACCAATAGGCGGCAAAATGTGCCTGCACGCAACAATAGTATTGCTCGAAGTTAGGGACATCATACCCTCCCTGACCTTATGGAAGCATTAGTGTTTCTAGGTTGAGTCTCGCTTGTCCGCCTCCCCATATGAGCCTAACCATCTGTGCTCTCAGCATGTTAAAAAAGAATCTACCTGAGTGATAAGGGATGTTTATGAATAAATATAGGAACTTTGGCAGTACTGACATCTTTAGCAGTGATATGCGGCCAGCCATTGACAAGGGTAATTTTAACCATCTAGTTATGCTGTCCGTTACCTTGTCCATGACTCTCCCACAGTTAGTGCGCATCAGGGCTTCCTTATCTCTTGTGATATATATGCCCAAATATTTCAATTCATCTGCCTCCCACACCAGGGGGTAGTCCAACTGATGTTGCGCCATTTGGTCAGTTAGCGGGAATACCGCAGATTTCCCCCAATTAATCTGTATTCCGGAAAGGGCAGCAAATTTAGTGATCTCGCGTAACAATGGATTAAGATTATCCTGAGGTTTTTTCACATATAGCGTCATGTCGTCAGCATAGAGGGAGACGAGAAGTTGCCTAGTCGGGTAGGCTAGGGCGCTGCTTTTGTGGTGCTGTCTCAGTTTCCCTGTTAATGGTTCAATCGCCAAGGCGAATAATATAGGGATAAGCGGGCATTCCTGCCTCGTGCCTCTAGAGATAGAAAAAGGCATCGGCCTGGCGCCATTTATTAGTACTGTGGTTTGCGGTTGGCTATATAATAATTGAATCCATCCCAAGAAAGATGGCGGTATCCCTATGTATGCCAATGTCCCCATCAGGTAGCCCCATTCTACTGACTCAAATGCCTTAGCGGCGTCTAAAAAAAAAGCTACCTCTGAACAGTGAGGGTCAATGTCCTGTAGAACCGCCATTAAACTTCTGAGATTGTGGGATGTAGCCCGATTAGGCACAAACCCTGCCTGATCCGGCATCAATAGGTTAAGCCTAGTTGCCGAATACTTTCGCAAGAATTTTAATGTCACAGTAAAGTAAGGACAGGGGTCTATATGACTCACATTGATTTGGGGATTTGCCCAGTTTTATTAATGAAGTAATTTGAGCCTCTCGCATGGTCTGGGGTAAACTGCCCTCCTCCCACGCCTCATACAAAACTGCTTTTAATATAGGGGCCAGCGTACGCACATATGTTTTGTAAAATTCTGCCGGCAGCCCATCCGACCCCGGCGCTCGTCCCGTTTGCATATGCATTATTGCCTCTACGATCTCATCCACTTCCAAATCTAAATTTAAAAATTTCCACTGCGACTCCCCCAGCCATGCTAGGGCTGTGCCCTCATAGTACTATTGCAAGTTTACGGGGAAACCTCTTTGAGATGTGTATAATTTGGTATAGTATTCCGTGAATATGTGCAGCAGCTCCGGCAAATTTCTGTGTGGTGTACTCTGCTCATCATGAATTTCTGCTATGTAATTAGCGAATTTGGGCATGCGGATCGCATTGGCTAACGTCCTCCCCGGCCTGTCCCCCTCTCCATAAACTCGCGCTGTATGATGCTTCCCTCGGAATCTACAATCCCTGTCTGCTGTAGTTTCATATTCTGTCATTTTAGCACACAATTCCGCTTTCAACTCTCCGTTCCCTGCTTCTTTTACTATCCGCCCTTCTAGATTTCTGTTGTCCATCTCCAGCTTATCCAAGTCTTTTCGTATGTCTCTTAAAATACCCCAACCTTTGGAAATACACCAACCTCGTACTGTATGTTGAATGCCTCCCAGACTGTCAGGAAACTTGACACTGAGTTCTTATTCCTTTCAAAAAAATCTTGGATATCTTCTTCCATCTCAGTCGTAAATACTTGGTCATGCAGATGCAGAGGGTTGAGTCGCCACCCCAAATATGGGGATTGATCAACTGGGGCTCGCAGGGAGATCACCACCGGTGAGTGATCGGAGTATGTCCTGGCCAAGTGTGTCACTGTATCTAGCCAGTGTGCCATGCCCTTGGAAACTATGAGGTAATCTAACCTGGCCCGTCCCATGCACAGCGGAGTAATGCGTTCCTTCCCGCGCTTCGGGTGCGTATACCTCCATGCGTCTAGTAAGAATCGGGTCTCCAGCTGATCTTTCAGCACACGTTGCATGCCTGTGTAGTGTATGGGGGTAACTCGTGATCTGTCCATGCGCGGGTCTACCACTGTATTAAAATCTCCTCCCCATATGATGTATGTAGTACCTATCGATTGAATTTTGCCCCACAGTTGGAGCATAGCATGTGCGTTGTCTATATTGGGGCCATAATAACTAGCGAAGGTAACTTCAGCCTGGTTAAGCCTCCCCCAAATTAGACAGTACCTCCCATCAGGGTCAGTCTCCGTTCCACCCTGTTGGAAGCGTATCCCTCGTTTGATAAGTACAGCTACCCCCCTAGAGTATCCTGAATACGATGCAAAGCATCTGTGCGATGCCCACTTAGCAGCAAACTGGGGGGTTGTTCTAGCGTCTAGATGGGTTTCTTGCAGCATGGCCACTCCAATATGGTGCCTGTCTAGATATCCCAAGACCTGCCTCTTCTTTCAGGGATTGTTGAGTCCCTTTATATTCCAGGATATGACGTTAAGTCTGTCCTCTTTCCCTACTGTGCCTGCCATATCCAGTACATTTGGACATGTCTCGTACCTCCATGCCACATCACGTTTGTAAACAAATAAAGGTCTATACTCTCTCCCAAAAAACATTACCCCCACCCACCCACATCGGCTTCCCTAACTTGCCAAGCATGTATCCAATCCTCCCAACTAACGCGCAGTAACAACCCATTAGGTACTGCTCTCAACTAGAGAGAGGAGAAGAGGGCAAGCAACATCCGAAATCGGAAGACATAATTTAGCAGTTAAAGTTTGCCACGATTCTCAAAGAATGATTCTCGAAACCCCGGTTACCTTAAATCAAGGCAAGCTAAGCATAAGTATAATGAACAAGGACATTAAACAACCAAAAGGAGAAACGAGTAAGGACATAAGGAAAGACCTAAACGAGCCTGTTGAAGTTCACGTCAACGAATTTTTACTCCTGAATATAAGACACAGGGCAGCCATGATACACTAAACAGGAGTAATATTTTGAAACTCATGGCTGAAGTTAAAGATCTAAGCGACATAAAAACCACAGACCTGGAACTGGTACAATTTCAAAGAGAGTCAAAGGATATCAGTAACGAGCAAACATTGACCACTTGGAAAACCCCAGGGATTGTCCAATTAATATTAGGATACTCAGACCGGTTTCAATCATGGGGCATACAATTAACACAGGCCATTGCCCCGCGTTATCCATTGCCATTAAAAAAACAAAATGGAACCCGGTCTACCAGGAAATTTACTGACCTCGCTCTCCAGAAACCAGTCTACTCAATCTTACACAACGCCAAAGGCAGAAGCAACTTAACTCTTACTCAGGGAGCAAAGGAAGAGGAAAAAATCGAGGAACTCCAACACTCAATGGATCACTGGAAGTGGCTTCCCAGTATGCTAAATGACAAGCGGAGGTATTGACCAAATAAAGACATGCCGAATCAAGATGCATACGGGGGAATACACGTAATATCATGGAACATCGCCTGAGCAAAAAGACTGTTGGAGGAAGGACAAGCATTAGACGAATGGGCAAATTGCAACATCATCGCTTTGCAAGAAACCTGGCTGCAAGAAGAAATAGCACTGGCCGGTTTCACTCATTACACCGTAGCTGCCGGAAAATCCAAAACCCACGGACGAGCCTTCGGAGACCTAGCAGTTTATGTGTCAACTGCCCTAAACATTAATTCTGAGCAGCTCAACTCCTCAGACCCAAGCCTTCAATTAATTAAATTATCAGGACAAAAGGCAACCGACAACAATACAACAATCCTGATTAAATATTACACGCAACCGAACTCAGAAGTCAAAAAGAAAAAAAACGCTGCGCTGTGTAACGCAATAACGGGACTTCGCTCCGCTGAGCCTTCATGGAACATAATACTAACTGGCGATTTTAATTCCAATCTGATACACTCCCTTGAGGAAGACAATATATTAACTGCAGACAATATGTACTGGAGCGTCCCACAGCAGACATGCAGTGTGACGAGAACTCGTAAGGACCTGTTAGGCTTACTCCTTGTGACAGAACTAGAGTATCTAGGCATGCGAGTCCTGAATGGTAGGACTGACGAAGATCGTCCTCCGAAAAAAACGTATTACGGCCCGCATTCCCAATCAACGCTGGATTTCACAATTGTAAGCCTACCATTAATTCTTTTAGTAGATGCCTTCTACATTAAATATACGCCCTTGAGCGACCATGCGATGCAACACATTAAATTTAACCTCTGTACAGAAAGATTCCAACCATCACATATACTGGAGGGTCACCTAAGTACAATCAACCAAAAACGCATTAACCTGGTCCGAAGCAAATAAAACGGTTTGGTTTGCAATAATATAGGCCACGCTGAATGGTGTGGGTGACGAGTCAATGAACCATATTCAGGCATGGAATCTTTTTTTGGAGAAATTGATGTCAAAAATGAAATTACCGGGAAAACAGGCTAAAACATTTAGGCCCAACAGCAAACTACCGAAATCACTCCTAGAATTAAAGAGGAAATTGCGAAGAATTCAAAAGAAGCTACAGATGCATAGCAAGGATGAGCAGCAATGGGCCACTTTTCACGCGCAAAGACGTTTATATAAAAAGATGGTCTGGGAACATAAAAGGAGGTCTAATGAGAATTTTTGGACCAAATTGCTGTTTAGCTCAAAGCTTCCGAACTCAAATGAATTTTGGAAAATTGTAAACAAACTAACAAGACCTCGCAATGTATTGACCTCAAATGTGCAGGAATCTGAATGGGTCGCCTTTCTCTCCTCTAAATTTAAAGTACACCGAGCAATAGCTACCGGGAACACACAGCTTTCATCGCATCACCAAATAAGAACAACGGAAGAAGAACGCAGCAGCCAGTCACCAATTACTAGCCAGCCCAAATATCCAATTCCTGCTACATCACACGGAAAAAAATCCGCCGAGGAGATAATGAAATTGATCAAAAAGGGCAAAAGTAACAGGGCCCCCGGGCCAAATTGCTTCCCGCAAGCTGCCTTCAAATATGCACCGGAATATTGGAGCCCACTGCTTGAGAAACTTTTTGACGATATCCAAACTCAAAACTTAGTGCCGGAAAGCTGGCACGGTTCCATCACAACGCCAATTTACAAGGGCGGTGAGAGATCCAATCCTTCTAACTACAGATTAATTGCCCTGCAGGATGTCGAAGCCAAATACTTTGCATCACTATTATTAATTGATCTGGTAAAGTGGTCAGGAGAGAAGGATTTGATCCCACTTAACCAAACAGGGTTCAGAGAAGGGATTGGAACTATATCAAATATTTTATCCATCTCAATGATTGCGGAAAAATGTAAGCGCATTAAACAGGACTTGAACTTGTGCTTCATTGACCTCCAAGCAGCATTTGATAGTGTGGATAGGAACCTATTATGGGCTAAATTGAGAGCTTGGACGATTCCTGAGAGCATATTAAGGGGTCTGCTGCTATTTTACTCAAAAACCTGGACGCAAGTAAAGCTAGGGGACGGGTCACGATTATCGAGAAAAGTGTGTACAACATCAGGCTTAAAACAGGGATGCGTTCTGGCTCCTCATCTGTTTAATTTATTTATTTCGGACCTTTCAGGAAAGTTAAACGGATGTAACGCCCACCCGCCAAAACTAGGCGACTTACAACTGACACACCTGGCTTACGCTGATGATATCGTCCTCATGAGTCAGACAAAGGTTGGCCTGTCAAGATTGCTATCGGTTCTATCAGCTTTTTTGTCTGCAAATAATTTGGTTCTTAACTTCTCAAAATCTAAAACAATGTTAATTACCAATAGGCACATAACATCACATAAAGTCTGGCTAGAAGGACAAGAGCTGGAAAGGGTGACAAGTTACAAATACTTGGGCTACTACATCGACGACAAGCTCACCTTAAAGGCCCAAAAACGTATTTAACTCACAGATCAAGAGCACTAACATTTGCACTTAGCACTCTATCGAAAAGGCTGGAAGGTCCTTCTTTAAAACCTTTACTTACGGTGATTGCCAACAAAGCTCTTCCAACCTTAGCCTATGCCAGCGTGGCAATGAATGGCAAGGATTCCGTTCTCCTAAACAGCTTAATCATTAAAATATATAAACAGGTACTACATTTGCCGAACTCTGCTTCACCTGCGCAAATTCGCCTAGAGTTTGGATTAAAGAATGAAATCTTGGGACATCTTTACTCATGCCTAAAGGAGTGGTATCGGATCAAAAAGAGAGCCGCGGATAACAATTTGAATAAATACCTATGGCAGGAATTAGAAACTCAAAAAAAAATCAGAAGCAAATAAATATCTGACTAGTGCATTGGAGATTACATGCACCGCTAATCTTTGGGACAAAAAATTGCCATTTTCATCATTCAAATTGGTTCTAAACAAGGCCGCAAAATTGTATTCCCTGATCATGGACAAAGACATTTTCTCGCACCGCTCACATTCCTGGGCTTTGATTAGTAGTTACAGATCTCTAACTTCAGCGGCTTACCTGGACGCAACATACTCTGTCTTCATTAAAAGAAAGCTGATGGCACTGAGATTCGGTAAATTCCCAACCTTGGCCAACGAGCCAGCCTGGAAAAACACAGAATCCGTCTCTTGCCGCCGCTGCGGGTATGCAAAAGAAGATCTTATTCACATAATATGTCTCTGCAAACAGCTGACAACGGAGCGAAGGCTCTTTCTAAGGAACATATTCCTGGTAAGGAAACTACGCACTTTTAGGACTGCAGTAATAGGATGCCTGGACGCAACATCACCACAAACAAATTGCAAGATTGTTAAGTTCTTGCTGACTTTCGAAAAACTTGTGAACACAATGTAAATATTTAGTTTTCTGTTTTATATTTTTTATTAATTTCAGTTACTTGTCCAACTAATACTATTAGGTTTTAAATAGATGACTACACTCAATGATAACATTTTTAATGTAATGGTTGAGATGATAATGGAAATTTTATTGTGGACATCCATACTCAATGATTATATTTTAACTCATGCTTGAGACCGATAATGGACATTTTTGTTATGGTTTTAATTAACTGAACAATAAAATTTACAGCACATAGTCAGTTCCCCTATCCGGTCCTTGAACTTGGGCGCGCGTCCTCGCCCCCATCTGCACGCCACTTGTCTTTTCGCCAATAGCATACCCAATGCTAAATACTTCTTTTGCGTGGTGACTACTGTCATATTAAGGCCCAGCAATGCTATTAATGGGGAAGGGGTCAGTTGCACCCCTATAATTTCAGACATTGCAACCAAATCTTCTTCACAAAAGACTCCCACCAGCGGGCACCTCCATGCCAGATGCATAAAATCCGCTCCCTCTCTTCCACATCTCTCACATCTGTCTTCCTCTCTCAGACGGAATCTATGTAGCTTAGCTGGTGTGTGATACAGTCTATGCAGAAATGTAAAATGAATAAGTCGGAGCCTGCTATTACTCGTGATCCCTGCCGTCTGTAAGCAACTGCTCTCCCATTGTTCGTCCGTAAGAGGAGTCTCTAAATCTCCACCCCAGTCATCCCTCGCCCTCATCTGCTTAGGTGGTACTGCGCTTCGCATCTGTTTGTACAGTGTGGAGATGACATGTCTGGGCGCATCTACTTCTAAGAGTGTGTGGAGGGGTACAAACGTGTCTGGCTCAGCAGGAAACTGCGGGGTGTTGGCCTTCAGGCTTTGTCGCAGCCTAGTGTAAAGGAATGTATCCATATGTGTTGGTGCATGTTCCCTAAAAAAGTGGTCCTTATTGCGGAAGTCCCCTGCAACGTAGAGATCTCCCCACGTAGCATATCGTAATTTTTGTAATAACCGCTTACAGATCCCTTCGCAAGTAACTGTTAATAATGGATTATTCGCCAATGTCATCTTAGGGAAATACATCAATTTCACCTCCATTTTCCGTGCCATCCAATGCCATGCCGCTACTGTGCAGTCCACTGTGGACGGGTCTCTCTCACGCTCCTTCATTGGCGCAAAATATAGCCTTCTGGGGGTATAGGGGTCATGTACCCATCATCTACTGCCAAGTGCGGCATGTAGGGGGTGGATGAAACCAATAGGCGGCAAAATGTGCCTGCACGCAACAATAGTATTGCTCGAAGTTAGGGACATCATACCCTCCCTGACCTTATGGAAGCATTAGTGTTTCTAGGTTGAGTCTCGCTTGTCCGCCTCCCCATATGAGCCTAACCATCTGTGCTCTCAGCGTGTTAAAAAAGAATCTACCTGGGTGATAAGGGATGTTTATGAATAAATATAGGAACTTTGGCAGTACTGACATCTTTAGCAGTGATATGCGGCCAGCCATTGACAAGGGTAATTTTAACCATCTAGTTATGCTGTCCGTTACCTTGTCCATGACTCTCCCACAGTTAGTGCGCATCAGGGCTTCCTTATCTCTTGTGATATATATGCCCAAATATTTCAATTCATCTGCCTCCCACACCAGGGGGTAATCCAACTGATGTTGCGCCATTTGGTCAGTTAGCGGGAATACCGCAGATTTCCCCCAATTAATCTGTATTCCGGAAAGGGCAGCAAATTTAGTGATCTCGCGTAACAATGGATTAAGATTATCCTGAGGTTTTTTCACATATAGCGTCATGCCGTCAGCATAGAGGGAGACGAGAAGTTGCCTAGTCGGGTAGGCTAGGGCGCTGCTTTTGTGGTGCTGTCTCAGTTTCCCTGTTAATGGTTCAATCGCCAAGGCGAATAATATAGGGATAAGCGGGCATTCCTGCCTCGTGCCTCTAGAGATAGAAAAAGGCATCGGCCTGGCGCCATTTATTAGTACTGTGGTTTGCGGTTGGCTATATAATAATTGAATCCATCCCAAGAAAGATGGCGGTATCCCTATGTATGCCAATGTCCCCATCAGGTAGCCCCATTCTACTGACTCAAATGCCTTAGCGGCGTCTAAAAAAACAGCTACCTCTGAGCAGTGAGGGTCAATGTCCTGTAGAACCGCCATTAAACTTCTGAGATTGTGGGATGTAGCCCGATTAGGCACAAACCCTGCCTGATCCGGCATCAATAGGTTAAGCCTAGTTGCCGAATACTTTCGCAAGAATTTTAGTGTCACAGTAAAGTAATGACAGGGGTCTATATGACTCACATTGATTTGGGGATTTGCCCAGTTTTATTAATGAAGTAATTTGAGCCTCTCGCATGGTCTGGGGTAAACTGCCCTCCTCCCACGCCTCATACAAAACTGCTTTTAATATAGGGGCCAGCGTACGCACATATGTTTTGTAAAATTCTGCCGGCAGCCCATCCGACCCCGGCGCTCGTCCCGTTTGCATATGCATTATTGCCTCTACGATCTCATCCACTTCCAAATCTAAATTTAAAAATTTCCACTGCGACTCCCCCAGCCATGCTAGGGCTGTGTCCTCATAGTACTATTGCAAGTTTACGGGGGAACCTCTTTGAGATGTGTATAATTTGGTATAGTATTCCGTGAATATGTGCAGCAGCTCCGGCAAATTTCTGTGTGGTGTACTCTGCTCATCATGAATTTCTGCTATGTAATTAGCGAATTTGGGCATGCGGATCGCATTGGCTAACCTCCTCCCCGGCCTGTCCCCCTCTCCATAAACTCACGCTCTATGATGCTTCCCTCGGAATCTACAATCCCTGTCAGCTGTAGTTTCATATTCTATCATTTTAGCACACAATTCCGCTTTCAACTCTCCGTTCCCTGCTTCTTTTATTATCCGCCCTTCTAGATTTCTGTTGTCCATCTCCAGCTTATCCAAGTCTTTTCGTATGTCTCTTAAAATACCCCAACCTTTGGAAATACACCAACCTCGTACTGTAACTTTGAATGCCTCCCAGACTGTCAGGAAACTTGACACTGAGTTCTTATTCCTTTCAAAAAAATCTTGGATATCTTCTTCCATCTCAGTCGTAAATACTTGGTCATGCAGATGCAGAGGGTTGAGTCGCCACCCCAAATATGGGGATTGATCAACTGGGGCTCGCAGGGAGATCACCACCGGTGAGTGATCGGAGTATGTCCTGGCCAAGTGTGTCACTGTATCTAGCCAGTGTGCCATGCCCTTGGAAACTATGAGGTAATCTAACCTGGCCCGTCCCATGCACAGCGGAGTAATGCGTTCCTTCCCGCGCTTCGGGGTGCGTATACCTCCATGCGTCTAGTAAGAAGTGGGTCTCCAGCTGATCTTTCAGCACACGTTGCATGCCTGTGTAGTGTATGGGGGTAACTCGTGATCTGTCCATGCGCGGGTCTACCACTGTATGAAAATCTCCTCCCCATATGATGTATGTAGTACCTATCGATTGAATTTTGCCCCACAGTTGGAGCATAGCATGTGCGTTGTCTATATTGGGGCCATAATAACTAGCGAAGGTAACTTCAGCCTGGTTAAGCCTCCCCCAAATTAGACAGTACCTCCCATCAGGGTCAGTCTCCGTTCCACCCTGTTGGAAGCGTATCCCTCGTTTGATAAGGACAGCTACCCCCCTAGAGTATCCTGAATACGATGCAAAGCATCTGTGCGATGCCCACTTAGCAGCAAACTGGGGGGTTGTTCTAGCGTCTAGATGGGTTTCTTGCAGCATGGCCACTCCAATATGGTGCCTGTCTAGATATCCCAAGACCTGCCTCTTCTTTCAGGGATTGTTGAGTCCCTTTATATTCCAGGATATGACGTTAAGTCTGTCCTCTTTCCCTACTGTGCCTGCCATATCCAGTACATTTGGACATGTCTCGTACCTCCATGCCACATCAGGTTTGTAAACAAATAAAGGTCTATACTCTCTCCCAAAAAACATTCCCCCCACCCACCCACATCGGCTTCCCTAACTTGCCAAGCATGTATCCAATCCTCCCAACTAACGCGCAGTAACAACCCATTAGGTACTGCTCTCAACTAGAGAGAGGAGAAGAGGGCTCGCCCACGTACGAGAGTCGCTAGGGGCCCACTCCATGCCCACTTCCCACCTTTATTACACCCATCCACTGCCCTGTCCGATTCGGTGGGCAGCTTTCATGGGACAGTGGGAGTGTCCGGGCAGAACAATTTAGTCAAACAATAACAAGTGTTATACGTCACCAGTTCAGGATCTCTCAAGTTCAAGTATTCGCAATTTTAAGAAGTTGTGAGTGTGATTTCCATATAAGATAGGTTTAATTTGCCAGGATTAATATCCGTTTTTTCCAGCTTGTGATATGAAGGACAGAGACATTTCTGTTTGCAGCAAAGTTTCTTTATTTTAATTCATGCGACAAGGACAGCCGACACGTGTTTCGCCCCCTCTTGGCGATTTGCGCCGGGGCTTTCTCAAGGCTAAATGGATTAATTCACGTCGAGAATTCTTGTTTCAAGAAATTTACATTCTCCGTAATATAAAAATATAATTCCTTCCGGAAGGAGCAGACACAGGAATTGCCATGCCGGGAGGATTTCAGGACCATAGGCATTAGCCTAAATAGAAATGTCTTTTTATTGAAGAATTATATTTTTATATTACGGAGAATGTAAATTTCTTGAAACAAGAATTCTCGACGTGAATTAATCCATTTAGCCTTGAGAAAGCCCCGGCGCAAATCGCCAAGAGGGGGCGAAACACGTGTCGGCTGTCCTTGTCGCATGAATTAAAATAAAGAAACTTTGCTGCAAACAGAAATGTCTCTGTCCTTCATATCACAAGCTGGAAAAAACGGATATTAATCCTGGCAAATTAAACCTATCTTATATGGAAATCACACTCACAACTTCTTAAAATTGTTTCCCTAACCCTGAAGCCCAAGAGGTCCAGAGCTTCGAGTGTGTTTCCATCCACTAACTAACCACACTTATTCAAGTGTTGTCTAAAGCCTTGAAATCCTTGGGCCTTCGCTACTTTATTCACATCAAGTATTCGCAATGCCTGCCCCGTAGGTGGCAATAGTATGTCAATCCGTGAGTCAGTGTTCTCCATTGGCGATTGGGAGCTGGAGTGCCGGGTCACCTCTGCCTCACTAGGTGCTGCTCGCCTGGACCGCCAAAGGTACTCCTCCACCTGTTGTGCAGACGTCAAGAAGTGCTGTTTTCCAAGGTGTGTGATCCTCAACTTTGCCGGGTACATCATGGCATATGGTATGGCCTGTGCCTGTAACTTCTTTTTCACCGCTGTGAACTTTCGTCGTGCCGCCTGGACGGCCTGCGTGAAGTCGGGAAAGAATGTCAACGTAGTGTTCTTATAGCATACTTACTGCTTTTCCCGTGCCAAACGTAGTAGCGCATCTCTGTCCCGATAGTTGAGGAAGCGCATAATGATGGGTCTCGGTGGCGCTCCTGGAGGTGGGCGTGCCGCTAGTGATCTATGTGCCCGTTCTATTGTCAGATGCGCGGAGAAGGCCTCCCATCCGAAAAGCTCTATGAGTAACTTCTCCATAAAGTTTTCCAGCCTGCCTGTGTTGGTAGACTCCGCCAGACCAAGGACGCAAACAGTGTTTCGTCCGGAGCGCGCCTATAAATCTTCATTCTTGTCCGCAATTATTTTGAGTAGTTTATCCATCTGTAGCATGTGCTTTCTGTCAGACACCGCTCCATCCTCTAATTCGGATACCCTGCTCTGAGCCTTCTTAATCCTCTGATCATAGTGTTCTCATTTATTCACAACAGTGTCCATCTGGTATTCATAGTATCAATCTTGGCGTCGATGGAGGATAGACTTTGTTTCATCCCTTAGAGAAGAGTTTTCCATTCTTATTCCGGGCGTTCCGGTGGCGGCAAGTCCTCCCGATCCACTGACTGGGCACCCGGTGGTTTTTGGGAGTCAAATGTTAGTTTTGCTTGCTTTGTGTCATTGCGACCCATAGTGGCCGCTGATGATGATACTCGGAGGAGGTATAGAACTATGTCCTTCTGGGCCTGTTTGTGGTCACCCGCAGCTACTCCGCGTGTCTCAAGAATTGCGAATCAAGAATGGCGCAAGGATCCGCTGTAGAATCTTCTTCCACCAGTGTGCTAGTTCGCCATCTAATCTCCACAGGCGTATACAATGCGGAGTTCGCTGCAGCGATGACTGCAGTTAAGGTTCAGGCTCTACAACCAGCCCCTGCTGTGCGTGCCATATGTGGCCTGCCAAGATCTGATCTGCAGTCTCTAATCGGGAGGACTCGCCCTGTGACACCCTTCTGCCTCTGTCTAGTGCGGGTCACTTCTGCTGCACAGTCTCTTTGTGGCCCAACAGCTGCACCCTTGTAGAGAAGATGAGGGGGAGGGGGGGTATGTAGTGGCGTGTGCACCGTGCTCCGTGCAAGTTCCTTCTTGTTTCTCAGAACTGCTGCAGTGTTGCTCTTTCTTTTTATATACCAGATCCACTTTCCCTGCCCCGGGTCGCCCCTCCGCCGCAGCCGCGCGCTTAACCTGGCTCAATCCACGCGCCTAGGCGCCTTCTCCCCACAGTCAAAATGGCGGCGGCCCACCCCTAGGTCCCAGAAAATGGCGGGCGTGAGTTGGTGTTAGCGCTTGTGTCTTAAGGTAGGAGCCGCTCACCGGACCTGGTATACCGTCGCCACTGCTGTTATTTTCTTTTTTTGTTTGGCCCCCGGGTGAGCAGCACTGCCTCCGCCCGTAGTGTTGTTCCTCAGGCATGGGGGGTCACACGGTGCAATTCACTGGAAATGATCCCGCCCTCCGCTGCCGCGAATCCCCTCTCAGCCCTTCAGCGAGAGTAGGCCGCCGTCTTTCCTCTGCTCCTGAGGTCTCCAGTGCACAGCCTGTCTCACCTTCAGGGGGTTGCAGCGCTTCATCTCCCCTATGCTGCGGTCCAGCAAGCCCCGGCCTTTCTTGCATGCAGTGACCGCCTCCGCTCTCCAGGCGATCGTCACAGCTCCCGCCTCGAATTCCGCCAGCCCTCCCTCGCCATATCTGGTCTGCTGCCCCGAAAATTATACTTCACCGCAGTCTCTGGGCAATCAGCACTCCTTTGAGACGCAGTTAAGATATGTTTTATGATGCAGGATGAGGGTTATGAAGAATATTCCGCCTGGTTCGGCTGGAGCTTTACTGGTGCGCGACCATCGCATCCGTGCGACACCTAGCGCCCCCTGTGCCGCCACCTTATGGGAAGCCTTTAAGGCCACTGTGAGGGGGGTCTCTATTAGCACAACAGCAGGCATATTGCATGACATCAGGGGTCAGCTTTCGAAGATGGAGGAAGCGTTAGGGGAGTTGGAACAACAATACACGGCCACACCGAAAGCCTCCATTCTAGCTCTCATACATGAGCTGTTACTGGAATACACCACGTTAGCTGAATCTGAAACACGCTATATTTCACGTCGGCATGTCACAGGAGCATATGTTGAGGGGGGATGGCCAGGCAGACAGTTAGCAATGAGACTGAAATTGCGGGCCGAACACACCATATCACCAAGAAAGTGGATGGCCATGGAGTGGAACATTTCACACCTCAAGCAATTGTAGATCAGTATAAGGAATGGTATTTTTTATTTTTTTTATTTATTGAAGTTTTGTATAGCGCTGGCTGGACCCGAGGGTATCAGAGCGCTTCACAGCAAATACAGATATGCAGTCAATGATAATAAGCAAGACAGGAATCAAGAACAACAAGCAGGAAATAGAGTCAGTACGACAGTCATAGGGACTTTGACCGTCCGGCGTGGGGCCTCCTTAGGCACCAGAGTGTTTAAGGAAGAGGGCTTTGAGTAGCGATTTAAATTGCGGGAATGAGACGGTCATTCTGATGTGAGGGGGGATGGCGTTCCAGATCCTGGGGGCATTTCCCGCAAAGGATTTATTCGAGGTTTTGCGTTTCTGTGATTTCAGAGGGATGAGTAGTAGTGTGTTGGAGCTTCTGAGGTTCCTGGATTGACCCGCTCTTTTGAGTTTGGAGGCCAGGTATTCCGGTTTGCCTGTATGCAGGGCTTTATGTGTGAGGCAAGCTGTGCGGAAGTTGGCTCGCTGGTCAATCGGGAGCCATTTCAGTTCTTTGAGCGCTGGAGAGATGTGGTCAAATTTCTTAGTTCCTGTGACCATTCTTGCTGCCGCGTTGAGGGTGGAGGTGAGAGGTCCTAGGTGCGCCTTGGCAGTTCCAGTTAGCACTGCGATGCCATAGTCAATTCTGGAGAGCACAAGTGCCTGCATGGCCTGTTTCAGGTCTTTGGGGGGGAGGAAGGGTTTGATTTTGTATAGGAGTTTCAGGTTCAGGAACGCGCTTTTGGCTGTTTTAGAGATGTGTTTGTTCATGTCCAGTTTGGGATCGAGAGTGATTCCTAGGGATTTAGCGGAGTCTGTTGGCGTTAGAGAGACGTTGAGGGCATTTAAGGCTTTGAGCCATTCCACTATTTGTGGGTTTTTATCTTTGTTCGAAATTAGGAGAACTTTTGTTTTTTCTTCATTCAGTTTGAGGTGATTGGCTGCGAGCCACTGTTGGACCTCCACGAGTGTCGCATTAAGCATGAGTGTCCATTGGTATGCAGATATGTACACCTCACGAGGGGGTATGGATGATGATGAACGATTACTTTTCTGATATCGCCTGTGCATGGTTATCAGAAGGGCATCGCAAGTATCACAGCCAACCCATTGACGACGCTGATTTTAAAGCAGCGATACTCTCCTTCCCCAAAAACAAAGCACCGGGGCCAGACGGCCTCACAGCCGAATATTATAAAGCATATGCTCACCTATTAGCACCCTATTTACTGGAGATGTATGTGGAGGCACACGAGTCAGGCATACTACCGCCTTCCCTTCGACAGGCCCTAATAATCACGCTTCTTAAAAGAGATATACCACTGTCCCCGTGTGAATCGTACCGTCCTCTATCATTAATCAACCTGGACGCGAAAATCCTCGCTAAAATTCTAGCCACCAAACTTCAACCACTGTTATCCTGTTTGGCGCTGACAGACCAATCAGGGTTTATACCGGGACGCTCCACCTCCCATAATTTGAGGAGTATTTTCGCCATGTTCCATCTCTTAGAGCCTGTGCTACCCCCCGCAGCCATCATGTTGGATGCTGCTAAAGCATTTGACTCCATTGAATGGAGATACATGCTTCATATCTTGAGCAGGATAGGTCTACCTAGCATCTTTTTAGGATGGATACGATTGCTATATGCAGATCCATTGGCGCATGTTCGAGTGGGGGAGCTCACGTTGACACCATTCCGAATGGAACGAGTCACCCATCAGGGATGCCCCTTATCGCCACTTCTATTCGCTCTCATGCTTGAGCCACTGACATGCGTGATCCGGCAACATCATAGAGAATCAGCACTAAATTTTATGCATCGCCCTATCGGAATATCGTTCTAATACAATATGGTGCTATTTATCCTTGAACCGCAGGAGTATCTGTCCCCAGTGCTACGGGAATATATTTGTTTTGGTTTATTCTCCGGCCTTACCATCAACTTGGACAAATCGCTTATAATCCCATTGACTACAAATACGGCACCTCCTCAGATGGAATACCCACTGGTATGGTCAACTGAGCCTGTGAAATATCTGGGACTAAGGGTGCATCGCGACCCGGATATTGTGGTGCGTAAGAATTATGGTCAGGCCTATGCCGCCCTGGAGTATCAGGTGGATAGATGGTCACCTCTCCCGCTGTCACTAACTGACCGCATTGCTGTCATTAAAATTGTTATATGGCCTCGCTTTTTTTATCTCTTCTGTAATATCCCTATACAGCTATCAAACACTTCTTTGCAACAGTGAGAACACAGTTACTTAGACTTATATGAGGGGGCAAATAGGCTAGAGTAGGGTGGAACATTTTAACACTGAACTACGCGAAGGGAGGCTTTTGTGCACCAGACTTCTACACATACTATCTCTGTGCACAAGCACAATCTACTTATTACTGGTATCGTCCGCATGCATATACACCTCATGTCACAGTGGAAGATGGGGATTCACACCCTATCCCCCTTGCTGATATAATGACGCACACTCACAGAGGCACACCGAAATCGGAGATACCTTAGATACCACAATTGCAGCTTGGCATAGGCAAACTCGCGGATAAACTTCCTCTATACGCTCGGGCAATGCCGTTGGCCTTTCATGCGGAACTATCAGTGACACAGGAGATTGGCCCAATGCGTTCTCTCAAAGAGGCTGGTTTAGACTGCATGCAGGATCTATATCCGGATGTGGAGTTTATTACATCGGAAGAACTTACATACATTACAAACCAAACCCTGCTCTTGTAATTCACATTCGACAGCTGAAACTCGCAGTGAAAACACACTACCTGACTTTTCCCGCTGAGCTGCCTCCTCTACACTCCCTGCAGCTCTTATTAGTGCTCCTACTAGATGTCGGTGTGGGTACGAGAGAGCGTTTGATTGATTCACAGCTTAAAGAATGTAACTCAAGTAGAGCTTAACACCATCGCAACATATTTACATCATAAAGTGGCAGCAGGATTGGATGACTGAGCCTTTCGTTACTGGTCTTTGTAATTCATGGTGCAACACATGTTCTGATGATGGTCTCGAGGAATAACAGTTTATGAGACCGAAAGGTCCACGCTATAACACTTTTACTGTATACTATTACTAATCAATGTATTGTAATAATGTATATAATTGTTGATTAATACACATAGGGCAGATCTGTTATTATTGCCCAGATTTCTGTGTTAAAAGTGTCAGTAACTACTGCAAATGTCAAAAGACTATAAAGCAGTAGGCACCAGAGTTGCCATACATGAATTGATATATGGATTATTACCTATGCAATCCCAAAATGATATGTTTTTATGCATTCTTTAGAAATATATAAAATATTCGATTTTTTGATAAAAATCTCTTGTTGTGGATGGAATTTTGTTCACGGATGTGACATATTTGAAATTGTAAAATGAAAGTAAAGTGATTACTTAAGGGACATTTTTTCTGTGTTATCCTACTAGATGTCAGCTGATTACTAAACTGTATAAAGCAGTGAAGGGCGAGACAGTTAGAAGTGCGGATAGAAGTTTAGATCGTTGGAATGCTAAATTGCCAACCCCACTAACGACGTCTGAATGGGAACACATCTGTTCATTAACCGGACGGCTCACGCCTAATGGTAATCTGAGGATCATTCATTTTAAATACATTCATCAAATATATCACACCCCTCTTAAACTCTATAAAATTGGTCTCCTGGACACGAGTAATTGCATACGCTGTGGTAGCCCAAACGCTGACTTCTGGCACCTGGCGAGAAGTTGTAGAATGGTATTACAATACTAGGAAGAGGTGATAAAGTGTATGCATGCCATGACTAACTTTTCTTTGCAGTGTACGCCACTGATATGTTTGCTTTGCTATGTGCCTCAGAAAAAGGGTACGTTTGGGAAATTAGTGAGAATCGCTCTCTTATTAGCAAAAAATTGGATAACGCTCACATGGGAGAGTACTTTGGCGCCTCGCACCAACAAATGGATCAGAGACATGGTGAATTGCAGGCAAAACCTTGAACTTTATGCGGAAGAGCTGCCCTCCTCTTCGAAGCCCAAAGACATCTGGGAGCAGTTATGGCAATACCTATTGTCGCAGGCCTCTACTGATGCCATTCAGGATTGTTGAGATACTTTCATAGGCAAGGACAGTTCTCAACATACAAAACAGAAATGACCGGTCCCAGATGTGTGTTGCTGTACTAGTAACTAAGAAACAAAAGGACCCATGCAAAAAGTGAATGAGTTGCGCCTGGCTGAGATTTTCCCATCAGCCCACCCTTCTGGTGGAATCTCATCATGTGGGAATTGTTAATCCATCCAACCAGCTGCCCAAACCATCGGATGATGATGCGGATATGGATATGGAGTAGAAACTCTAGCCAGAGTGTTACTCAGAAGGTAAAGCTAAAGGTGTGTAGTGCAGTGCTAAAGTGAAGTGAAGATAAAATTAACGACTTAGACAAAAAGTATGTTTAATAAGGATTGTCTAAGTGTCAAAGTTAAAACCACGCCAGGTAGCCTAAACAAATAACTACACTATGGCGCTGTGCAGGATGGCAACATGTTTCAGCCTACTGGAAATCTATCCGGCTTTCGTCAGGACCTTGATGATAATAAGCTACTGCAACATAAAACCGTGAAATGTGCAAAGATGGTGTTAAAAATACTTATATCTACCAGGAACTTGGAGCCCCGATGTACTCTGGAAGAAGTACATTTGTCTTTATCCTATTGAAAAGAAAGTACAAAAATAATAAACACATATTTACATATATATCCAATTGTTTACAAAGAAACTGTACAGACAACATACTAGCATAAATATATTATACTCAGCTTGATCATAGGCATACTAGCTTTATTACAGAAGGAAAATAACCTCCCTGTAATACTCACCCCGCTTTGCATGGGAGAAGACCTCAACTCACCCGGCAACCGCTCGGGAATATGAGGCCCCGCTCTAGTGTGTGAAAAAAAGGAAGAAAAACAACCAAAAGGCATAAATTCCAAAGTTGTATATGCCCCAGCTAAATAGCTCTAACATCTGAACTCTAGCAATCTAGATGTGGACACTGTGCCTATAAACCATGGCAGCAACCACACAGGTATTTGTCAGAAAAGAGAACTCAAGGAAGAATGTATACAAAAGGGGATTATTCATTAAACTCCCAAAACCTGAATAGCTACAACTTGTTAACTGAGAAGCATAATTAATAAAGTCGAGAGACTGGACCAAAACGCTTTTCAAAGTCCTTTCCTATTGTGTTAAAATTGAAGAGGTATTAATAGTACCAGTAGGAATGGGAAGAGAAGGGAAGAGAAACCTTACCTGTCCGTCGGTACCTCTCTCTGTCATCCGAGAGGAAGTGGAGGTACCGACTGGACTGGCCACTTCCGTTTTTATATGAGGGCTAATTAAATGATTGATTTGTTTAGCTCAATTGAGCCCGCCAAGCTCGAGATTTAATTGGTGAAATACGAAGCTTGTTACAAATGCGCATGTGTGTAGTCAAAACGAATTATTGACTAATATTGAGAGCATGCGCATGAGAGCGATTTTGGAAAACGCTGAATCTCCACAGGAGAACACCGCTGATATTCTGCGCATGCGCATCAGCAAAGATGAATGAATCTCGCGTCAAGGAGGTGGTGAGACGCTTATCCCATGCGCAACCGCGATGGCGGGACGAACCGTCATTATACAGAACAGTCCTATTTCTGTTCAAAGTGCATAAAATAAAACAGGAATAGTGACAAATGTTGAGGCATGTAAAGATGTATGCTTAGGCACTGATGCAGTAGCCGCCTCACGTTTGGAAACAACAAAGAGATGTTCTACACAGGAGAACGCTGCTGATATTCGGCGCATGCGCTTTAGTAAAGATGAACGAGTCTCGCGTCATTGCGGTGGTGAGACGCTTATCCCATGCGCAACCGCAATGGCTGGACCAACTGGCATTATACAAAACAGCCCTATTTCTGTTCAAAGTACATAAAATAAAACAGAAATAGTGACAAATGTTAAGACAAATAAAGATGTATGCTTAGGCACTGATGCAGTAGCCGCCTCACGTTTGAAAAAACGAGATGTTCTACACATGATTAGCATGTTCATATAACCCAACCACGCTGTTCCAGTATTTCAACTGTGAATTACCTGTAGTGTATGGGCGAAGCCTTAACTGTAGTAGAATAGTGCCCATATTCCTGAGATAGACTAGTACTTCCATTTAAAGGGCCAGTCTATGTTTACAGATAACTTCATTAATAGAGGTATCAATGATTAAGTGCATGATTTTAGAGAAAGGACTATCTCCCATACTCAAAGAACATCCAGAATGATAAAATGATTTGCAAATAATTGTTTATAAACAAAGTTTGCAAACAATGGATAACAATGTAGCTAAAACAAAAGCCACAGAGCTTGCTGTTTCAATTACTGCCCCTTCCTGAGTAGAGATAGAAATGTATTGTACTCAAGCAGGAAAAGTGGATGTGAAAAAATGTCAAAGAGACATCCACGGAATGGAGTCATTCAATCCTTTACTATCACTGCGGAGCTTAAAAATCAATTTTTGCTCCTTGATGAACAGAAACTTGGAGTAGTCACTGATGTGTGGGGGAATATAAGGGTGTTCCAGAATCACCCACCTCAAATCTTCTGCCTTATGTTTCATTGACAAAAAGTGATTCGTCAGGCAGGTAGATTGCTTTGACACCGGATGGTGCTCTTATGTTCGCTTATGTCCACAGCGTAAAAGGGGATGCGTAATGTCAGGATACATGTGCAGATGTGATACGAACTGGTCAATCACACTTGTGTTTTGTTACTTCTGGATTATAAACTCTTTGTATTGTATTGCTTTGCAGGACAGTAATGATGATTATTCATTTCAAAAACCCAATAAAAAGACATTTTTAAAAAAGGAGACAGGAACCTCGTTTTGAAAGAGCGGGGACAGATGCTAACCATTCACAAGTGCAGATAGGATAATCTAAAATAAAAGACATGATTTAATTTGCAGTTTCTCATGATCATAGAGTGGAAAGTTAAAAAAGGCAGCCATTTTATGGTTGCTTTATATGAGAGTGGTGTACCATTCTTGTGCTTAGTTTTTACAAATCCAAACTGTGTCAAAACTATTAAAAAAGAGCTAAAACAACAATATAATCTACAAACTCAATTCACTGCTATCTACATAACTTTTTAGTTATTTAAAAAGAAAATTACTTTAGAAATAAAGATGTATATGGGAGTTTGATTAAAAAAAGAGTATCACAGTTATATGAAATAAATGTGAGAAGAACTGTATATTTAGAAGGTATGTGTTTAAGATGTTAGTACACAATGTTTTGGGATGTAAGAGAAAAATAAATTAGTGCCCCTTTATTCCATTGTGTAGTCTATAGAAAAATAACAGTATAGTATTGTTCAAAGTTTTAATGAGGAATGTATTTAAAACTAAGAATGTTTCAAATGTCTAAGCATCATGTGCAGAATAGATAGATATATGTTATTTGCTTTCTGGGTGTTGTAGTACTTTTGGTCACAATATTAAACAGGAGTAGTGTTGTCACAAGTATAACATAGGAACATAATCTGCGCCTGTATATGTATTATAAAATAGTAATATTTGTTAAATATGTATTAGGACGTGTTTGTCAATGTTTTTATTACTTATATGAGTGGGCTGCATATGCTTAGATGGCTTGATTTTTTTTCTGGTTGCAGATAGTTATATGTACGGTGGGATCCAAGAGTTTATTTAAAGATGTGAAGAACATTATATTTTTGGAAAGATTGCTTGAAGGTGTATATCTATTATGGAATCAGATACATGTTTACATGGTGATCTATGTTCTTTAAGGCTAATGAAAATTTCATATATGTAGGGAGGGTGGTGTATTTCATTAAGCATGCTCTGTTTAAAATTGGGGAGAGTTTATAGCACAGAATGTCTGTTGAGAGTTCTTGTGCTACCTTCATTTGGCTTGTAAGTTTTCTTTCAGAAATGCTGAATATATGCTATAAAAACAGAAGAAAAAAATTGCGAAATTATGTCGGTATGCCAATAAGAAAAGGTTTTGTGCCTTGAAAAAGTGAGATTTGTTGTTTTTAGTTTTAGAAAAGTTACTGATGCATGTACATGCTGAGTAAAAGAGCAATGTAGATAGGCATGTATCCAATTATATACAAAGTGTGATATCTAGACTTTTCTGACAGATAGGTAATTAGAAAAGGATAGATACACTAAAACAGATGGTTTGATACTGACAGGAGTTAAACAACGAGTTACTGATATAGTCACAACAGTTATGTATCTAACAGCTATGGAGATACTTTACAGTCACCCAAGCATTACTCAGGCACACATCCTATCACTCAGCCACTACTCAGGCAGTTATCAAATCACTCACGCACTATGTATGCACTTATTCCATCACCCACACACAATACATGCACTCTTCAAATCACTGAAGCACTAATTATTTACTCATTCAACTACTAAGGCAACACCCATGCATTCATCCAATCACTCATGCACTAACCATTCATGTATACAGTCTCCAAAGCTGTACCTATGTAGTTATTCAAACACCCATGCACTCATCCAAACACTCACTTATAACCCATGCACTCATCCAAATACTGAGGCCACCCATGCACTCATCCAAACACTCAGGTACTAGACGTGCACTCATCCAATTACGCAGGACGTACCACTGCAATGAACTTATCACCCATCTAGTATCTATGCTCTCATCCAATAACTGAGGCAACACTCTTGCACTAATTTAATCACCACAGCAGCACACTTGCTTTTGTCCAATCACTCAAGCTTTAACAATAGACTCGGGTCCTCCACCTGGAGCCCAGGAGATGCTCGCTCGCGCGGCTCAACAGGCTGCCGATGTGGGCACTCTGCGCAGCGGGAGGGAGGGGGCACTAAGATGGTCTCTCGCTAGGCATCGGGATGTTGAGGAGATCATGCCCACCACTTCGTCCGGACTTCGGTTCATGTTTGTCAGCCCTGCAGCACCCACAGTTGGCACCCCCGTGCATGGAGGGGGAGGCGGAGGCACTCGGACATCAAGGGAGACACCAGCAAATGAAGGGCCCGACCCCCGAAAGCCCCCGAGGTTGCTCGCGTGGCTCGACAAGCTGCCGATGCGAGTATACTGTATAGTGGAGGGGGAGGGAGGCACACGCTGAAGTCCAGAGGGGTCGCAGGCACCGGCACAATGACTTTCGGCCCACCAGCCCGGCCGCACGTACTCCCAACATCTCCCCTCGCGGTCCGATATGGCAGCTGATCGATGGGGCTCATCCTGTGGAGGCAGGAGAAGCGGGGAGGCAGCCGACTAATGTCAGAAGACGCCCAGCCTCAAAGGCACTCTACGAGTGAACTTCCAGCTTCACCCGTGCAGCATGTCGGCTTAGCAGATGCGTCGCCGCCCTCCGCCGAGGAGCCCAGGTAGCGCCCAAATTGATGTTCCGGCCTCCGTACCAAGCCGCGAGGCCCTGCAGTCCGCATGCCCTGCCCCAGGCCGACGCCACTCTTCCGCTCTCGGCTAAGGCACTGGTCGGTTACAGGGAAGTTATAGTTAGGAAATGGAATAAAAAAGTTTAACTCTTACAAAACCAGTGAAAAGCAGTGAAAAGCAGTTCTAGTTAGCTGAGCAACACATGCCCTCTCAATGCACATTATGACCTCTTATATTGCATCAATCATGAGATGGTCAGTGACATCTCTGATGACATCACTGATGACATTTCAAATGACATCACTGATGACGTCATCCACAGAATCTCTGATGCTCCCACTCACACCCCAATATAACCTTTCAGACACCCACTCCAACTTCCACACTACCATTGTGAAAACCATTGACACCCATACCAATACTTACACACACACTCACTGATTCATAGCTCTACACACACATCCACTCATAAATGAATACAGTTACTCATACACCAACTCACTCACTAATACAGCCATTAATATATCCACTCATACACCCATACAGCCACTCACACACTGCCAGTCACCCACAAAGCTACTCTCGCACCCATAGAGTCAGTCAGTCAGTCAAACCACTTTATTCGGTTAATAAAAACCATAAAAGTACAGAACACATATCACAGTACACAATACCATAAAAATATTTAAAATCTGAATACTGAATACATATGGGCGATTTAAAAAAAGACATAATACTACAAGATCAAATTTCATTAAATCATATAAAAATCCAGGCTACCAATAATACATAATGTTAACGGTTTAAAAACAATGATCATCAATAACATACAAATCACTCATCAGGGGTTTAGTATACTATAGCGTCAAACAGCTGCAACAAAAAAACTTGCCATGTTAAATATCTCCCATGGATCATCCAGAAACTGCAAATAAAGTAGAGCGGGTTTGACCTGTATAAATTCTTTTCCCCTTAGAATTGGAACTATAAATCCTCCTTCGAAGGACACTATAATATTCATAGAACATTATAAAAATGAATGGTATATTGAGTCAAAAAATTGTCTCAGGTACAGGGACCTAAATCGCATACCCTACTCCAGCCTTGCGAATTACCTAGGATGGTATGAAATAAATTAACACCTTGTATGCCTGAGAAGCTCCTGACGAGCTCAGCTGAGCACACGAGAGGTATACCTCATGACGAGGGTGAAATTGAAACCTAGTTAAAAGCTGGCGATGATAGTGCTTTCTGACTATTTTCAGATACGGTTCAATCAAGACTGTGGTTTTTAGCAAGAAATAGGCATTTACTGTGGATTTCATTAGCTCTGTCTCCTCCTGCTCAGCCGCCATCAGATTCAAAAATTGTGTTCTGACCCATGTCACATCATTTTTCTTATTTGATCAGGAAAAATAAATAACTCTGGGCGCCCTAATTTACTTAAGATATTCTTTACATATTACAGCCACAGGATGCTATTAGCATTCTCCAGGGCAACACAATCCCTAATAATCTGATGATTAAGAGTTAATTCAGGATTAAGCCAGGTCTTTAACCAACAGATCACCAGGGCCAACCTCAACAAGTCTGTCCCATATCTTACCCCAACCTCTTGATGTATTATAAACATTGAGGAGGTAGACTGTGGAACAGACAAGAGGGAGCGTAAACATTTCTTTTCAACTAACTGTACCCCCTCCCCTGTCTTATAACCCCATATTAATATATAATGTGAATAGTAGTGGCGCTAAAATGCAACCCTGTCAAACACCTCTACTAGTTTTAAAGTGCCTTTTGCATTTACCTTCTTGTTTTACCCTTACACTTGCAGAAAGGTCCCTGTGCAAATCTGCCATGAGGTAAACCAGACTTGGATCAATGCCCATGTTTAACAGGATCGACCACAACTTCAACCTATTGACCAAGTCAAAGGCCGAAGTGAGGTCCATGAAAGCCAAATGAGGTGACCCCAATTTGGCTTTTGTATATTTACCTGCTAGTAGATGTAAATTAAGGCACTGATTTAAGGTGCTCCTTCCTCTTTTAAAGCTGTATTGAAAATGAGTTAAAACCTCTTTCTTATTCAGCCAATCCATTAGCTTGGTTAAAATAACAGTTGTACTTCACCTTCATTAAAAACAATTCTTTGAGAATCCCTACAGCACTCACGGCTACCAGAAAGAACCGGTGTCAGAGTGGCCTCATATATAGTTTCGAAATGAGAAAGTCACTGGGCTTCAGTGATGGTACTGTCTAAAGGGGTATTCTCTGTACCTTAAAAAAAGGTTTGTTGGCAATAGCCCAGAATCTGGAACTATTTTTTAAAACCTCCCCCAATAAATGCTACTCCTAAGCCTCCTCCTTTATTTCCTTTTGCTCAGAGCCAGTGCCATCTTATACTGTTCCCTTAAAATAGCTAATTTGTCTTTGTCTTCTGGGGCCGTTTTCAAGGCTGCAATTAATTTGCAATGCGCCACAGAGCAATTACTATCAAACTACCGTTCACCAATATTTTTCCTACAACTAGTTACTATGCTGAGATTGAATGCTGACTGCGCACAGATTCCTTCAAAGGCTATGAGTACCTCCGCCCTATTGCTAAAGTTATCAAGGCAGGTTTCCAGCTTATCATCAACCTTCGCACAAAGTTCTTTAAAAAAAAGGTCTGGGACTACCTTTGCTCATTTTAACCTACGTCCCTGGTCAGTTACTTTCACACAGTTGTCAGTACCTAACTTTTGCAAAATCCCCTTTAGGCCGCATCCTCTATTCAAAACAAGAATAACAAGGTCATGATCACTGTAGGGAGACCACCTAGCACTATAAAAAAAATGAGATAACAAAATTGGGGAGATAAATATAAAATCTATAATAGTGTCCTGCCCTCGTCCTTTTAAAGTGGGAACCCTATCCTTAATAGAGTCAATCACACAGCCACTTACTCACCTATACAGTTAACAGATATACACTCACCCACTCACTTATTCATACAGATACTAACACATACTCACTCATCCATACTGTATGTGACACAAGCACACACTCACCCATACAGACACTCTTACAATCACTCACTCAAACATACAGTCACTTATATACTCCAACACTCACCTATACTGCCTTTTACATATGCTGTCACTCACTCAATACCACTGACTCACCCATTCAGTCATCCATGCATGCAGTCACACACCCCCTCACCCACCCACCACCCCAGACATTCATACGCCCATACTGGTACTCAGAAAACTAATGACTCACCCATACAGCCATTCGCGTACGCACTCACCAACCCTTACAGCCACTTAGACACCAACTGACTGACTGATACAGACATTCAGACAACCTAGCCACTCACCCATACATTGACTGAGACACCTAATCGCTCACTTATACAGTCAGTCACACACCCACTGAATCCTCCATGCAGGTACTCATACACCCACTGATTCATCAATGCACCTTGGTAGATATATATATTTAACATTCAAACTTTTTTAAAACACTCACAATAACTCAATGATGCCATCAGTCATGTCATTTGAGATGTAATCAGTGATGTCACTGACTATGTCATGAGTGATGTCGTAAGCAGTGCATTGAAGGGGCACGAGTTATAGTTAGCTCAGCTAACTAAAACTGTTGAATTTCACTGATTTTGTATGAGTGAAACCTGAGCCTAACTACAAAATCTCTGGGAGGGCGGAGTTTGCCTGACTCTAAGATTGCCACACCTTAAGCGAGCTCCGGGTGCAGGCTGCAACAAAATACTAAAATAGCCTTAAAATGACACTGCTGCCCATATAACAAACCACCCACTGAGCGCAGATACCCCAAGGCATCCCAAACCATCTTTCTGGGAAACTGACTGGAAACAACCAGAGGTGACACACTCCCAGGCCGAAAGTCCTGATGGAGGTAGCGGCCACCTCCAACTTTCTGTGGGCAGTGCGTGCCTTCCTTGCTATTGCGGGACCCCTGATCATCTTGGGGAGAACCCAGAAAAGACAATGATCGAGGCTCCGGTCTCCGCAGGGAGCCCGGCGCGCCCCTCTGGTGAACTACTGACAAGTAACGGGCACCCAGCGACTAAGTGACGTGGCAAGAACGGAAACAGATTCCCTGCAACAAAGGTGAGCCAGCTAGCTCTCAACAAATTGCCTGATCCCCATATCAAATGGCCCTCTAAGTCCAGAGCGTCCTTCGACCTGCATTTGCGCTCCTGCGGTGAACATGGAGACCCAGTGAGGAGCGGCTCAGGCTATCGGGCCTTCAATAATTGGGAAGGTGATTAGGCCTTCTGGTGGCTTTACATCAACGCTAAAATAAACGTGTAGTAGGGCGGTGATCTGAGACCCAATAAGTAACCTGGGAGGCCCAACATATTTGTGCTGAGGCAACATAAAACCCTACTCGGTTGGGTATTGAACCTGACCACGAGTGATTGGCTTCGCACCCAGAGTAGTGGCGCAGGGCTGTCACCACACCTGTGATTCTGACACGATGGGGAAACTGGATAGGAATCAGCTAAACTGAGCTTCGACCAACGCAAGTCAACAAGGGCATGCAATGAAGATCCCCCCTGCTCAAGATCAGGAAGAGGCCGCTAAGGGGAAGCAAACAAGACACCAACATAAAGTATTTGCGAATAAATATGCAACAAAGCCTATCCACTATTGTTGGGGAAATTGACTCTCTCTCCTATCGTATGGATCGTATGACCGAAAGAATAGATAAGCATTTGGAAAGACTCGATAGGTTGATAGGGGCATCTCGGATGCCCATGACTTACAAGTGCAGGCCTGAGAGACATAAAAAAGGTGAAAAGTCACTGGCAGCATTGCAGAACAAGGCAGAGGATCTAGTGGTGTGCTCCAGGCGAAACAATCTGCGCATAGTTGACCTAGCAGAATCTACAACTACTGGCAACATGGAGACCTTCACTGAGAACTTGCTAACTGAGGTCTTAGGCGAAGACACTTTTTCAACTATGTTTATCGTGGAGCGTGCTCATCGTTCACTTGCTCTACGTCCGATACAAGGGGCTCCTCCATGTTCCGTTATAGTGAGACTACTTAACTATCAAGACAGTTCTAGAGGGGGGGCATTCTCTTTCAAAAAGAGCCTTATGGTCACTGAAACAATGCCAGAAAATTGCAACAATGCAAATATCTTGGGGGTAAAAATCTCCTTTAAGTCCTCCTCCTGCATTGCACTCATGGTAGTTTATCGGCCCCCAAGGACCACCCCTAGTTTTAATGAGCTTTTCTTTTTAACTCATTACTGATTTATGTTCTAGATATAAACGTCTTTTAGTAGTGGGGGATTTTAACTACCATTGGGACAAGACACAGAGAGAGTCCGCAGCGGGTCTTTCTGAGACCACTATGCTCTCGATGGACCTGCAGCAAGTGGTTAACAGTCCTACCCATGTAAAAGGCCATACTCTTGATCTTACTTGGACCTCAAAGCCTCGGGCACAGATAAATGACTTCAGTCCCTGTGCCTGGTCTGATCACTCGCAGTTGAGATGCTGGGTCCCAAGTGATAGCCAATTACGGCAGCCCCACCTCTGTGGGGGAAGGTAAGAATCTGGGAAAATATTGAGGCAGATCACCTAATAGCTACTCTGCACTAAGTATGGGCGAATTTTGCGAATTGGCAATCCGTGAAATTGCGTATTTACGGATTCGCAATCCGCAAAATCCGCGAACTCTCGCGAATTTTGCGGATTTTTTTTTTTGGGTTCGCAAGTGTTTCTGCCATTTCGCGAGGGTTTTTTACCAGTTCGCAAACGCAAGCTTACTTGTCGGGTAGCAACGGTCGCGACCATGTTGTTTCTGCATCTGGTTCATCACAGCACCCTCTTTTTCACCATTGCCACCCTCTGTTTCACCACTGCCACCCTCTGGCTCACCCATGCCACCCTCTGTTTCATCACTGTAGATTATGGGGGGGAAAGCACACCTGCCCTGCCTCAACTGACATGAATGAATTAGGGGCTGATTGATTAATGTGTCACTGAATTTGAACTTCCAATCTGGCACCTGCTTCCTTATCTGTAATTGCTTTCTGTTGCAGTCTAATTTTTTTTTAGCAGGACCTTTGGCATACTTGTAGCTATTCTCTGGGCCTGCTGTGAGGGTCAGAGCAGGGTCATAGAATAGTTGCAAGTAGGCAACTGAACTCTGGAGGGGCCCCTCAGGAATCACTAGAGGGAATGGTTACTAATGTTAAGATTGAACTTTTGCACCTGCTGAGTGCTTTCAGTTTTGCAAAAATCGTTTTTCTGCAATTTCGCGCGATTCGCGGGGCGCGAATTCGTGCGAGATCGATTTCGGAAGCCGCAAATTCATGCGAATACACGATTTGTTTTTTTTGCGGCGTGTTTGTTCGCGTGATTTTTTGCGTGTTTGCAAGCCGCTTGTAACGCAACGTTTGCGAAGTTACCCTAGCGGTCGTACATGGGCGCGGCCATCTTGTTTGCGTGACGTAATTCCGTTTCCGGGCGCTATGTGTAATCTCGCAAAGTGTGCGGCTCGCTAGTACATGTTCGCGTGTGATCGCGGGGAAAATCTCGCGCGAACTTACCCACGCGGTCGTCAACGGGCGCGGCCTTCTTGTTTTTCATTCATTGCTATGGTTCTGGGCATGCTTTCTGTATCCTCTGTCAATCTCTGCCATCCTTTGCTTGTTTGAATTTTTTTTTGTTCTATTTTACTTATTATCTATCCCTCTATTTTTCTAGCTCTATATTTTTGTGTTTTCTGCTACTTTGGGTTAATTTTAAACTACTTTTTTTAACTCTTTTCTTTTCTTCTTCCCTATTCTATTTCTTCTTTATTATTTACCTTCCTTTCTGCCCAGACCATGGTAAAGGGAGCCGGGAAGCAGCCCGCGAAGGGGAAGGGTCCCGCACCCCGTGCCCGGCTTCCGTGCGGGCATTTGAGGGGGGAGCAAGTTATAGCTCGGGAGATTTTTAGTGCGGAGGAGGTGGCCGCACTAGTCTTTCATGTCCAGCGCTGCCTCCCCAAGACCATCATGGGAGGCGGCAAGATCGCTACCGGCTACGGGATCCAGGAGCGCCGGAAGCGGTGGGAGAAGGTGTGCCGGGCCATGTTTGAACACTCTGGGGTCCGGCGCACCTACAACCAGGCCACCCACCGCTAGACGGATCTCATGGACCGGGAACGTGACTTGCTGGGCGTGCTCGGCATCGAGATCCCCGGGCTTGGTGAGTAGTAGTAGCTATTTCTAGCTATTTCATGACTTCTCTGTTTTCTCCAGCTCTGTGTGTTATTATATTGCAAATTTTTGTTTTTTACCAAGAGCAATTATGCTGCCGATTACAGTGTAGGTAAATTATATTTCAAAATCTTATGTGTATTTCAGGTGCACTGCTCTCCTTCTCAGTAGCGTTGCTACTATGCTTATTTGTTTTCTATTTTGTGTTCATTTCATTGGCCTGAGAAATATGTATGAGTGTAGTGTAAAGAACTGCGTAATGCTAGACACTAAGGGTCAGATTTTCAATTACCGGCGCATCCCTGCAAAGTAGCAGGGATGCGCCAGTAATTGTGCGCCACGCCACCACCACCCATGGTGCGCCGTATTTATAATGCCGCGCACCATGGGCCCAAAACGTCACAGAAGCGTTACGCATCTGTGCCGTAAAGGCGGCGCATTGCTGGAGTTGCGTCACAACAATGGCGCAGCTCCAGCAATGCTCTGGGGTGCCCTATCTCCCCAATGCTGCGTCAAGCCGTACGTCTGCTTCAAGCAGGCGCAGGGTTTGAGTCACGCATCATTGTCCTAAAAGTGACTGATTGACATCTTGTAGATTTCCCTCAGCCACTTTTAGGATGCGTTCCCGCGCAGGAACGCCCTCCCTTGCGCCGGAACGCCACCTGATGACGCAGGGCTTTACAACGTGATGCATCTCCCATATGCGTCACGTTGTTAATATACGCCGCACCATGGCGCCTTTTTTGTTCTGCCGCTGCGTCACAAAAGTCACGCAACAATGGAGCAAAAGAGCCGCAAGGGGCTTGTAAATCTGCCCCTACAGACTCAAGTCCAGTCCTTCCTTTGTACACCTGGCAATAAGAAGAAATAGTGGTGGTGGATTGATAGTTTGAGTATTTTAATGACTGGTTAATGTAGTAGGAAACTTTTTAGTGTTGTCGCTGATCTGCAATCACGATGGAGTTTGTCTGTCACTTCGCGTGCTGCGGACTGCTGCCTGCCAGTCCTAGGCGAACCTTTTTAGTAGTTTGTTTAGTGAGTTACATAACTTTCCAAGTCGACGGTCCGCAAATCAAGCAATACTAATATCGAAGTGTACCACATGAGATAGGTCAATATATCCCGTTGAATAGTTGTCTATTTGCTATTTCGCCAAAAGATTTTGTTATTGTTCTTTTGAAATGTTTGATTTGGTTGCCAACAATCATCCATGTTTTTGGGTCTTTCTTTCTTTCATGTTGTAGATCAGCTCCCCCCAGGGGCAAGAGGACATTGGAGTAGGCTGCTGCTGCTGAACAAGATCAGGATCGGTCAGGCGAGGGCTCCTTTGCTGGCCCCGGTAAGTTTTAATTTTAATATAGACTAGAGTACCTATTTTTTCCTAGCGTTCCTCATTCGATTTTTTCTAAATCGTCTTTGATCTTCTTGGAGACTGTATCTAAATTCTTATCCTGCCTCGACTATGACTCCCTGTGGTATTACTAGATTATTCTTATTAGTCTGTCTGTGTAGCTAACTAAGATTGAACATTTGGCAAAAGGTGTAAAACAAAACTCCCATTCTAGTCAGCAATAGCTCTATGCACTGAGTGCAGTCCTCTGGGATTGTCCATAATGTCTTTTCAAGTCTTCTAAATGTGTAGGCTTTGACAATTACCAACAATAAAAAGGTGAATGACCACCACGAAAGAATAAGATACTACTTTACTTTTGGTTTGGATAGGAGGACAATCCATACTACTACTGTTGCAGGGACAAATCTGTACAAACAGAACTATGGACACTAAATAGTGCATTGTTTATCAATTATAATAGGCGCAGGTAGACTTTCCACATACCTCAGTGATATCAGACTTTGAAGAACCCCCAATCTCCTTACTGACTGGATAGTGTGGCAGAGTCATTTAGCTCCCGAATTCATCGATGATTGATCCCCAATGATGATTATCCAACGCAGGACAAGAGTACGGAGTCAAAGTCCAGAAGTGTCAGAGGCACGGGCTCATGCATTGCAAATTGCAAAACCTTTTGCTCATTCACTCATGACCAAAAACCACAGAGTCTATTTAAGTTTTAAAGCTTTATTAAAAGTAAAAATATTTATTAAAATCAAGCTTGTCATAAAACATAAACGGTTGATTAAAAATGGAAAAGTGCTTATAGTGATTTATTTCATACATTTATTGTGGGCGAGCCGAGCCCTCACCTGGTTTGAACTTTAATTTTCTTTTTGGTGCTGAATCGTTGGTCCCTACGTCCTAGTGATGATGATTTGTTCTTAGAAGTGAAGCTTCTATCTGTTATGAGACAAATGGTGCTTGTTAAAAAGCAAGCATTCATCAGTTGTACCAAAAAGTGCAGCAAGACAACACCCTTCCCTGGAAAAAGGGACATTTTTACTTTAGAGTAGACAGTCACAAATTATTAGATTGTTTTCTGTATTCACATTTCTTCATTCCTAGACAAAATACTAGTGATTGGTGTATGTCTATGACATCTAACATTCTTAAATGTACTTTGTAGGTGGAACATCTGGTGCTGGGCCCAGCGCGGAGGTGGAGGAGGAAAGTTCTGGGGAGGAGGTGGTGCAAGTGCCGGGCCAAACTGCTGTGCGGGTTGCCACGGTAGTGGCGGGCAGTGGTAAGCTCTTATATTCCTTACTTATTGAGATTTCAGACTGCATAGTGTGCTCCCCGTGAGAAAACATAAGGTTTGTCCAGATGAGAGACATGAAGAAGAATGATTGACATATAGTTTGAATGGATGGATGCCTGGAACATGGTACTATCTGACTCTTAGATAGCATATGTGTATCTCGAGAGAGTAGACGGTCACTGGATGAACTAAGTGTTACTTTGAAGAGCATGTAACACTGCACCCGCACGTCCGTCCCAGTGTAGGAAAGGCAAGGAAAAGACGTTGTAATTTTGTCCGAATACTACCATGAATAGTAGCAGTAGTTTGTATTGCAAGCACAGCATATATCCGGCTATTACGATGGCCACTCACTACCTCTGTTAATAAGTTTAGTAGAACTTGGTCATTCTTGTGTGGATGTATCACTGTTCACTCAATAAAAAGCAAAGCACCTAAAGTCATCCCATATGTAAGGAAATACATACCATGTGCAGTGATAGATAATCAGATTATTTATCTTCTTCATTTTCCTTTTCTAGTATCTATTCATTGGCACTGTAGGGTGAAAGTTAAATTAATTAAGCAATAGCCCTTGTAACAGAGTATTCTCAGTGCCACCCGTAATAGAAAAGTAAGAGCATCACCACCTGCATGTAGTGGACTGGTACAGTAACGCAAGTCTGTCTCACTCATCATGGCGGGCGTATGTTTTTCTTGGATGCAAGTTGACTGCGCTGGCATTAGGTCATAGTCGACTCTAATGGAGTGAGTCCATAGTGCTCGTAGAATTGATTCCTTAAACTCCCACTAATGTTAGAGCAAGGATGAAGAAGTGGTGGGAGGTTAGATAGATACTGGACACAATAGTTATGTACTGCGCTTGCAAGTTGCTACTTCTACTGTGACACAACTTTCTGCTGAATCATTTTGTGTTAATCTTAAAGAGCATTGGTTACAGACTATGTCTTTTTTTCTTCATATAGATGCTCCTTCCAAACCAACAAGGAAGGAGCTGGCTGAAAGGGCCAGGCAACGGAGGCTGGAGGCCACTGTCACCGAATATCGGCGGCTGGTGGCCCAGGAGGAGGAGGACACGCAGAGTATGTCAACAACATCCACGGCGACACCTGCATCCTCCTCCGCGCTCCCTGGGTCAGCCAGTCAGCGCAGCAGGTCTCCAGCGGTACGGAGCCGGGGTACCGCAGCCACCTGCCACCGCCGAGCAGCAAAGAAATCGGCTGCCCCCCCACAGCAGTTGCAAAAAAAGGATGCACCGCCTTTCCCTAAGGGTTTCCTACCTCGAGCAGGAGCTCCTCAACACCAAAACCCTGCTCGAGACCCTCCGCAAGGAGCATGCTGACCTGGCCCGAAAAGTCAACAACAGCCAGTGGGAGGAGACTGTCCCTTGCCCCTTTTTGAAAGACTTCTGGGGGGTGGGAATTGGGAGTTGGGTTTTCTACTTTTTTGGACTTAGTTTTCAGGGACATTCGTTGGGGTTCGGGAGGGGGGGTGGGTTGGGTCTTGCGGGAGATTTTTTATGTTACTGGATATATAAATATACTTTAAACTTAATCTTAGCATACATGTTTTTTTATTGCTTTTGAGGCTGGTGGGTGGGGGTTTAACAGTCCTGAAACTTAAGTGGCATCTTGATTCAAGTTGTGTAAGTACTAATGGCACAAATGTTTTCAAAACTAAGTGCCTCTCACAGAGTAAGTGAATTCAATAGTCCTAGGACTGTCACTCTCTCGTCTCTCCTAATACTCCATTATACTACCTCCCCTCAAACGCTTATCTTACCTGTAATTTGTGTTTGGAAATAGGGCTAGGCACAGGGCTGGTTGCACACGAAATGGCGATTAAGGTTGGCAATCCTGGGCGGATGAAATGTTATCATTGCGGTGGTACTTGTGGTGTTACACAGTGGCAGTTGCAGCATCTGAAAAAAAAGAAAATGAAACCTTGTTTGTCCTTACCGTAGCATTAGAACGGTACGATAGAGAATATAGCAGGTGACAGTACACTAGAACAGTGCCACAATGTAGCCTAACAAACGGTAAAGTATTGAAAGTATAACTACTACTTGCGTTGAATTTCTTTGACATTGGCTACTATTACAAGAAATACTACTGAAGGTGAAGACCACAGCAGCGTAATAATTTCATTCGCCACGTCTAGGAGGAGGATGTTCTTGATGACCAATCAAGTTGATGGCGCACATGAAAATCTGCTTTCATTTGCCAATAGTGACTCAGTGTCAAGCTGAGTAAGAATATATCCTCGGATTCCTTCACCAGCCTGTTGCTATGACCGTATCCTCCCCAGCAAGTGTGTGGAATTATTGCTGTCATTTAGTCACACATCAATCAAAACCACACAGCACGGGGGAAGAGGGTTAGGGTTTGGAAAATGGATGGGAATGGGGGTTTTTGGGAAAGTTTTGTTGAGAGAAGAAAAAAAAAGCACAGCATGGACAAACAATAATTGAAGATAAACAAATCTTTGGGTACAAAGCTAACCATGAATCTTTTAAGTGACATAAAGGAAGTGCATGCACTACTGCATGCATGGTTACTGAAAAGTAAGTAGTACTTTCGACAACCGTGAATGAAAGAATGCGACAGTACAGGGCTGCAGTAATAATTATGCGTTTTCACTTGCCTATCTCTGCAGTCAGAGAAACACTTCGTACATTAAATTAGGTTTAAAAAATAGCAGAAGTAAAACCTATCCAATGGCTGTAGGGATGAATTTAGAAGCAGAGATCAAAGAAATGCAGAGTCACACTCATAGAAGTTCACAGCAATAACATTACTTAAAAGATAATTAGAAAAGAACGAATACTGTATCTGTATGTTGTTGTAGTTGTCCTGTTGAATTTGGGAAGTTGTAAGATGCATCCAACCATTCCTCTTATTAGCGGGACTCCTCCATTCCATCTGACGCTCCGTCCATCAATGTTGGTGACCAGAAGACACCCTGTCCACTGCCTGCCTGGCGGATGCTGAATTGCGTCTCGTTAATGTGAAGCCTGACTTCATCCTTTTCCCATTGCACAGGCTGAAACCAGGCCTGTAATTATTGATGGAAAAACAGGAAGTGATATTAGAACACCACTGACAAATAAATATATGGTATGTACGCTGTGTAGTGCAAAAAGTCACACTTTGAGTTTCCTAATAGACAGTACAATATTTTTGAAAGTGCGTACTCTGTCTGAGTCTCATTTTGAAGGATAAATAAGTATGGGCGAATTAATTTAGCGGATCTTTCCCCTCAAGCTAGGTGTACTGTAAACTGTGTTTTAGAACAAAATTAGACCTTCCCAGTAGTGCTCCCAGACCCTTACTAAACCCAGTCGCAAAAATGTAGAAGACCCCCAATCAGATCTCAAAAAACGAGGCCTAGTAGAAAATGGTGACAAAACGTACTTTGAAAGTAAAGTAGTCCCAAATCCCCCCTGACCCACCGGGGATTGTATTCAAACCACTTGCAAGCAAGCAAAAGTATCCATACCCAGCATCGCTCCAAGACTCGCAAACCCCCCCACAAACAGCCCCCCGCCCAAACACATGCAATACAATACTGCTAACCCTAACGAGCCCTAAGTTAAGAATAGTGGCAAACGCTTTCTTTAACTAGGCCAAATCCCCCCTTTCCCACCATGGATTTTCTTCAAACCACTTGCAACCAAAATTACACATTCCCACGAGTGCTCTAAGACCCCAGAACTCAGTTGCAAAAATCTAGAACACCCCGAAATACATGCAATCCTGCTGCTAGTGCTAACCCTAACGAGCCCTAAGTTAATGTGCAAAAACGCTTTTGAATTTGAATTTAAAATATTTATTAAGCGCAACGTTCACCATGCGGTTTCTTGGCGCTGTGGAGGCAAAATAGCAGTAAAACAGAAGACTAATAAGAAAAAAGGGAAAAAAAGGACAAATTACATTGGGAAGGCTTGAGTAAAAAGAAGGGTCTTAAGATCTTTACGAAAAGAGGAGTAGTGTGTGGCCAAACGCAAGTGATCGGGGAGGGAGTTCCAAAAGGAGGGTGCCAAAACAGAAAAATTGGCTCCGCCCCATTTCTTGCGTCTATACCGAGGAACCTGAAGGAGTGATTGAGTAGATGACCGCAGCTCACGGGCAGGGATATACTCTTTTAATAGGGAAGAGATGAAGACAGGGCCAGTCCCTTGGCGTGCCTGGAAGACCATACATCCAGTCTTAAAGAGAGATCGCTCCTTGACAGGTAGCCAATGTAGTGCTTTCAGTAAGGGGGTAGAGTGGTGAGAACGGGGGAGGCCATAGATCAGTCTGGCCGCCTGGTTTTGGACCAGCTGGAGCTTCCGCAGACTATATGCCGGGATGCCGTTGTAGAGGGCATTAGCGTAGTCCAGCCGGGAGACAACCAGAGCGGACATGATTAACTTAAGTGCAGAAGGAGAAAAGAAACGAGAAACAGAGCGGATAGTTCGGAGTACAAAAAAACAGGAAGAGACCACAGAACTAATTTGTGAATGAAGGTTGAAATGATTGTTGAGTTTCATGCCCAGAGTTTTAACTGAGGAAGAAGGTGTGGGAGGGGATCCCAAGGAAGAAGGCCAAAAACGAGAGGTCCAGGGACTGGAGGAACCACCTGTAAGGACCAGTTCTGTTTTATCAGGGTTCAACTTCAGATGGTTGTGGTTCATCCAGTCCCTGATGAAGATCATGATAGACTGGAAATTAGACATAGAATGAGGGGAGGAGGACAGGTTAAAGATAAGCTGGAGGTCATCTGCATAATTAAACACAGTGACCTCCAGCTGTTGAAGGGCAAAAATCAAAGGATAGATGTAGAGATTAAACAGAAGGGGAGACAGAGAAGAACCCTGAGGGACACCACAAGTGACTTTAAGTTGAGTGGCCGAGAAGTCCCCCAACCGAACCGCCTGGGTACGGTCCCTCAGGAAGGACGATAGCCAAACCAGGGCTGAGCCCTCGACCCCCGCCGCTCCGACACGGGACAGTAAGATGGAATGGTCCACCGTGTCGAAGGCGGCGGAAAGATCGAGGAGCACCAGAGCCTGGTTGTTATTTTGGTCCATGCCTTCCCTGAGATGGTTCAGGACCGACACCACGACGGACTCGGTGGAGTGCCTAGGACGAAAGCCAGCCTGGCGAGACGCAAGACCACCATTGGCTTCCACATGGGCACTGAGGACCGATGTTACGTGTCGCTCTAGTACCTTGCCTAAATAAGGCAGGAGGGAGATGGGACGATAATTGGCTGGGATGGAAGGGTCCGCGCCAGGCTTCTTAAGAATGGGGACTATGGTGGCAAATTTGAGAGCTGGAATTACCACCCCCTGAGCCAGCGAGCTGTTAAGAAAGGATATAGGTGGTTTGGGACAAACAGAGTAGATCTGTTGTAAGATGTAGGCTGGGCAGATGTCCGCCGGGGAACCAGATTTTATTTTGGGGAGTATTGTAAGGAATACTTCCTCAGTGAGCGGAGGGAAAAAAGAAAGAGAGCCGTGAACGATCGGGGGAGAAGGCTCGAAAAAAGTGAGGGAAGGGGTGGAATGTTGGCTCTAATATTGACAATTTTTTCTAAAAAATAAGTGTTCAAGGAATTACAGAGGGACAGGGAGGGGGGGGGGGGGGGGGTTTGGGAGTGGCCCTGTCAGAATACGCCAAGTCCTGGACAATGGAGAAAATCTCCCTAGATTTATTATCCGCTGCCAGAATTTTAGCTGAGAAGTATGCTTTTCCTCATGGATTTTCTCCCAAACACTTATATCCGGTATTAGACCTTCCCAGCAATGCCCCAAGACCCGCCAACCCACCCGCAAAAAAGCACAACACCCCCAAACAGGCAAAAAGCAAAAATGGAAAATCTCACTTAGAATATTTTTCGGCCTTCTTTCAATTCTGTCCAAACGCGCTGTGCAGCAAGGTCATAACTCCACTTTTCCACCATGGATGTCCTGTAAAACAAATGCAATCAACATTAGTCTGTGCCAGCATTGCACCCAGACCCCAAAACCCACCCCCAAACACCAGGAACCCCCCAAACAGACCCCCGAAAACATGATAGTGAGCAAAAACGCAAAAACTTTTTCGGCTCCGATTTTCTCCAAACCACTTTTATCCGGTATTAGACCTTCCCAGCAATGGCCCCAGAGCCGTCAACCCAGGCGGAAACAAGTAGAAGACCCCCAAACAGCCAAAAAGCAAAACTCCAAAAATGGGGACTTAGTAATTTTCCTGGCAAATTCCCAACATCACTCCACGCGCGCTCTGCTGCTAGGCCCTAACTCCCCTTTGCCACCACGGATTTTCTTCAAACCACTTGCAATGAAAAGTATCCATACCCAGCGTTGCTCAAAGACCCCAAAACCCACCCACAAACACCAGGAAGCCCCCCAAACAGGCCCCCAGAAAACGCTGTAGTGAGCGAAATGTCAGAAAATGCAAAAACGTTTTCCTCATGGATTTTCTCCAAAACACTTTTATCCGGTACTAGACCTTCCCAGCAATTCCCCAAGACCCGCCAACCCACCCGCAAAAAAGCACAACACCCCCAAACAGGCAAAAAGCAAAAATGGAAAATCTCACTTCGAATATTTTTCGGCCTTCTTTCAATTCTGTCCAAACGCGCTGTGCAGCAAGGTCATAACTCCACTTTTCCACCATGGATGTCCTGTAAAACAAATGCAATCAGCATTAGACTGTGCCAGCGTTGCACCCAGACCCCAAAACCCACCCCCAAACACCAGGAACCCCCCCAAACAGGCCCCCGAAAACATGATAGTGAGCAAAAACGCAAAAACTTTTTCGGCTCCGATTTTCTCCAAACCACTTTTATCCGGTATTAGACCTTCCCAACAATGGCCCCAGAGCCATCAACCCAGGCGGAAACAAGTAGAAGACCCCCAAACAGCCAAAAAGCAAAACTCCAAAAATGGGGACTTTGTCATTTTCCTGGCAAATTCCCAACATCACTCCACGCGCGCTCTGCAGCTAGGCCCTAACTCCCCTTTGCCACCACGGATTTTCTTCAAACCACTTGCAATGAAAAGTATCCATACCCAGCGTTGCTCAAAGACCCCAAAACCCACCCACAAACACCAGGAAGCCCCCCAAACAGGCCCCCGAAAACGCTGTAGTGAGCGAAATGTCCGAAAATGCAAAAACGTTTTCCTCATGGATTTTCTCCAAAACACTTTTATCCGGTACTAGACCTGCCCAGCAATGCCCCAAGCCCCCCAACCCACCCGCAAAAAAGCACAACACCCCCAAACAGGCAAAAAGCAGAAATGGAAAATCTCAGAATATTTTTCGGCCTTCTTTCAATTCTGTCCAAACGCGCTGTGCAGCAAGGTCTTAACTCCACTTTTCCACCATGGATGTCCTGTAAAACAAATGCAATCAGCATTAGACTGTGCCAGCATTGCGCCCAGACCCCAAAACCCACCCCCAAAGACCAGGAACCCCCCAAACAGACCCCCGAAAACATGATAGTGAGCAAAAACGCAAAACCTTTTTCGGCTCCGGTTTTCTCCAAACCACTTTTATCCGGTATTAGACCTTCCCAACAATGGCCCCAGAGCTGTCAACCCAGGCGGAAACAAGTAGAAGACCCCCAAACAGCCAAAAAGCAAAACTTCAAAAATGGGGACTTAGTCATTTTCCTGGCAAATTCCCAACATCACTCCACGCGCGCTCTGCAGCTAGGCCCTAACTCCCCTTTGCCACCACGGATTTTCTTCAAACCACTTGCAATGAAAAGTATCCATACCCAGCGTTGCTCAAAGACCCCAAAACCCACCCACAAACACCAGGAAGCCCCCCAAACAGGTCCCCGAAAACGCTGTAGTGAGCGAAATGTCAGAAAATGCAAAAACATTTTCCTCATGGATTTTCTCCAAAACACTTTTATCCGGTACTAGACCTTCCCAGCAATGCCCCAAGACCCGCCAACCCACCGCAAAAAAGCACAACACCCCCAAACAGGCAAAAAGCAAAAATGGAAAATCTCACTTAGAATATTTTTCGGCCTTCTTTCAATTCTGTCCAAACGCGCTGTGCAGCAAGGTCATAACTTCACTTTTCCACCATGGATGTCCTGTAAAACAAATGCAATCAACATTAGACTGTGCCAGCATTGCACCCAGACCCCAAAACCCACCCCCAAACACCAGGAACCCCCCAAACAGACCCCCGAAAACATGATAGTGAGCAAAAACGCAAAAACTTTTTCGGCTCTGATTTTCTCCAAACCACTTTTATCCGGTATTAGACCTTCCCAACAATGGCCCCAGAGCCGTCAACCCAGGCGGAAACAAGTAGAAGACCCCCAAACAGCCAAAAAGCAAAACTCCAAAAATGGGGACTTAGTCATTTTCCTGGCAAATTCCCAACATCACTCCACGCGCGCTCTGCAGCTAGGCCCTAAATCCCCTTTGCCACCACGGATTTTCTTCAAACCACTTGCAATGAAAAGTATCCATTCCCAGCGTTGCTTAAAGACCCCAAAACCCACCACAAACACCAGGAAGCCCCCCAAACAGGCCCCCGAAAACGCTGTAGTGAGCGAAATGTCAGAAAATGCAAAAACGTTTTCCTCATGGATTTTCTCCAAAACACTTTTATCCGGTACTAGACCTTCCCAGCAATGCCCCAAGACCCGCCAACCCACCCGCAAAAAAGCACAACACCCCCAAACAGGCAAAAAGCAAAAATGGAAAATCTCACTTAGAATATTTTTCGGCCTTCTTTCAATTCTGTCCAAACGCGCTGTGCAGCAAGGTCATAACTCCACTTTTCCACCATGGATATCCTGTAAAACAAATGCAATCAACATTAGACTCTGCCAGCGTTGCACCCAGACCCCAACACCCACCCCCAAACACCAGGAACCCCCCCAAACAGGCCCCCGAAAACATGATAGTGAGAGAAATGTCAGAAAATGCAAAAACGTTTTCCTCATGGATTTTCTCCAAAACACTTTTATCCGGTACTAGACCTTCCTAGCAATGGCCCCAGACCCGTCAACTCACCTGCAAAGAATTAGAACACCCCCACAAGTGCAGAGTCTTTCTTCATTGGGCGTAAGCCAATCATCTGCTTTGAGGGAAATAGGAGTCTGGAGGAGGAGGATAGAGGAGCATTTTCTTTTGAACTTGTGAACCTGAGGAATAGACTGTGGCACCTTCAAATCAATATGCAAATAAGTGAAGACAGTTCTGCTGATGGGCTTGTTTTTGTGATTAGGTGTTTTTTTTTTTATTTAGATTTTGCAAAACAAAGAAAGACAGACACACAGGAATAAAAGTGAATAAGGACGAAAAAGAAAGTTATTGATTCATTGGCTCATTTTCAGGGCTCGGTGTCAGGGAAGAAGAGTTTGTCCTCATATTTTGCGAATTCAGGCGGGAGTACATCACCTAACAGAGAATAAATTCCCTCATCTAAGTTGGTGTCCTCCTCGTCTTCTTCCTGCGTGTATTCTCGTACTTTGTAATCTGGTGATATGAGGTGCTGATTCATCTTGATCATTGTTAACCTCTCCACATTTTTGGGCGAGAGGCAGGTCCTTTTGCAAGTTACAATGCCACCAGCAGCACTGAAAACACGTTCAGAAGACACACTTGCAAGTGGGCAAGATAAATAATTTATAGCCAGGTTGGTGATCTCTGGCCACAATTCTTTTTTTCCATGCCAATACGCCAATGGGTCATCATGAAGAGAGACCTCTGTTGAGTCATTCAGATAGTCCTGCACCATCGACTCAAGGTTCTCCACGGTTCCTCCACTTTGCTTACTTTTTCCTGGGACCTTTTCAGAAGCAAACCCAAGCTCAGTTAGCCAATCCTCTTCTCCACACAATGTTACTGTTGTGTCTGGTGCAGATGATCCGGTTGCTGGTGTCTTTAACGGCTGAGAGGGAAAATCACTCAATTCTGCCACAGCCACAGATGGAGAAGGGGATTCCATTTCTTTTGACTCTGGATGGCCTGCTGATGCTGATGCTGATGTACTGCCTTTTCCTTCTATTTCCTGCCGTTCTCTTTCAAACGGAGTGGCTGACATAGCTAGCCAATGTTTGTACTTTGTAACTTCTGCGTCATCAAAAGGAAAGAATACTCTGCCTGCCAGTGCCTTTTTGTACCGTGGATCCAGAATAGTAGCACAAATGTAATGCTGTTCTGTGTGGATCTTTTGAAGACGTTCATCGCAAAGTAGGCGCTCTAATAATTTCTCCGCCAAATCAAAAGCTTCTTGCTTTTCTTCATCTTTTTGAAACATAGAAGACACCGCCTTCAGTTTGTGCTCTAGCATGCGCAACAATGGGATAGCTTTTCCCAAATTACAGTCCTCCCTGCTGACTGCACGCGTGAAGACCTCAAAAGGACGAAGCATGTCTGTCACGCTTTGAACTAGCTTCCATTGCTCCGCATGTATCTTCAGGTCCTTCATAGCTGCACCCTGTGTAAAGAAATACTGATCGACTACCGCACACTGCTCAAATAGACGCTCAAGCATGTAGAAGGTTGAGTTCCAACGTGTTGGCACCTCCTGGATGAGTGCTTTCACTGGTAGGTTACGATCATATAGCAGGCGCCTCAGATGCTTCCGGGCCTTAAAAGAATGGTTGAAATGTGTGCACATTCTTCGGCAGGTGGTCAGTAACTCGCACACTGGACTTTCTTCACTCAAGAATTTTTTGACAACCAGGTTTATACAGTGCGCCAAACACGGCACTCTGAAATAGTTACCCATATCCATGGCCTTAACTACATGGGCGCCATTATCCGTGGAAACATAACCAATCTTGCGTTTTATTGGGGACAGCCATTGAACCACCTTTGTGTTAAACTCCTTCAAAATGTATTCTCCTGTATGACTTGTCTCCATGCCAAACATGGCTAGTGTTGCATGTTTCCGAGCAGCTTTAAAAACGTTTTCCGGGTCAACACCTGCCCTTAGCTTTGCTGTAACCCCTGAAAAAGAGACCCAGTGTGCAGTGATACACATGTAATCAGTGCCTGCGGAACTGGTCCACATGTCTGTTGTCAGATGTATAGTGTGAACAGCACTCTTCTGCAAAGCTGCCCCAATCACATCCAGCACATCTTCATATAGTGCTGGAACCGCAACTCTGGCAAAATAGAACCGGCTAGGAACCTTCCATCTAGGGCAGAGCGTTGCCACTAATTCAAGAAAACCAACCCCTTCCACAAAAGAAAAAGGGAGAAGGTCCAGCGCTAGCATTTTAGCCAGCTTAGTGTTATACAGACGCACCATTGGGTGGTTACGTTCAAATGGCGCATCTGAAAACAACATGCTTCTAATGGTGGGCTGGACCATTTTATTACGGGAAGATGATGACTTCTTCGACCCAGTTATGCTCGGTGATGATGAACTTTTTCGCATTGGTGTCTCACTCTCTCCCGCACTCTTAGTGTGGCTCATATATCTTGCAGGGGGTGTGCTGCTGACAGGGGTACTGGGTGTAAGTGAAGAAATGTTTGACGCTTCTTCCTCCTCGTCATCATCAGATGAAACATCAACGGATACAGTTTTTTGACTTGCAATTCGGGCTTCCTTGATCTCCTTTAGGTGCGCATGCCATTTGACAGTGTGCTGTCTCTCAAGATGACCTCTCTGGCCTCCGGTACCATAGTTGGTACCAAGCTTACCACGACTAACTCCAAGCTTACAAATGGTACAAATGGCTATGTTTTCCCTTGTTGTGCTAACACTAAAGAAGTCCCAAACTGCGGACTTCAAATGTCTGTGGGGGGCGGAGAAGGCGATACTGGTCATGCCAATGCCAGATGAAGTGCAGGATGTGTGTTGCCGAACTTTACTACGTTGTGCACCTGCAGCAATACTAATTGAGGAAATGGAGGTCGGGGTGGATGGAGGTCCCTTCTGGCGAGAAAATATGGAAGCGGTAGGTGGTGGTGTACTAGTTAACTGCATTTGTGGTGGTCCCGTTGTCACGTCGCCATCATCACGCTCAGCAGCATTTCGGGATAGGGTAAAAATGTCTGTTTGCTGCATGCCCGCTGAGGCTGGAGTGACGCCTATGATGACTGCGTCGTCGTCATGAGAGTCTTCATCAGCAGGAGTATACGCCACTTCTTCTTCAGCGTCATCATCACACTCCATAACTCTGAGACTTTCGGGGACCTTCCTTTTACGCTTAGCTACCTTTGTCAGATCATGGTGTGCCTCACTCTCAGATGGCAGTGGTGGTTCCCAACTTGGATCCATATCATCAGAAGGAAGGGGGCTTGAAGAAGATGTAGACACCATCCTTGATCTTTTACTTGCTAGGGATCTGGAAGACAATGAATGATCAGGAGGAGTGGCTTCCTCAAATGATACCTCGGCTTCAATGTCGATTTCCTGAAGTGCCCCTACTTCGGGAGGAACAACTATTGTGGGCACTTGTGCCGCTCCATGCACCTCTGCTTGCGCATCTCCTTGCGCTGCCTCTCCTTCCACATGTACTTGGGCTTCTACTACTTGCACAGGTGGTTGTTGTTGCGGCTGTGTTTGTTGAACACTCGTCAGATGAGTTACAACAACCTGTGTTGATTGAGGGATGCTGCTACTTTCTTGCGATGAGCCAACATCACTGGTTGATGGTGATTGAAGAACTATACTGGCTGCCTCTGCAGCACTCAAGGGCTTGGACTTAAGTTGGCCTGGTGGTGGTGGCACTGAGCCCAATGGAGTGGGGGTGCTGCTCCCAGCTTGGTCCCCAGCAGACCCCGCTGCTGCTGCAGGCGTACTTTTTTTCCCAAAAAATGTGGCGGGCGGCACACCAGTCCCCTTGGTAAGTGGCGCCACTTGCTTCTTCTGCTCCTTTCTGGCAACTTTCTTGCTAGAGGAGCTACGGGGTACTTTTTTTGGGGCCATCTTCTTCAGATGTCAGAACCGCAGGCAGCAGTTGCACGAGTTGCAGAGTTGTCTTGTCTGTGGCCACACGTGACGTCGCGTGACGTTATGCTGCACACACCACTGCAGGACTTCTTCCTGGCACTGGTGGTTCTCTTGTGCACCTAAAAGCAATGGAAGACAGAGGAACATCAGTTATACACCCCCAAAAATCAAAAAAGACACAAAAATCAGCACAATCCCATGCCATCCATGCCCTCAATGATGTTTAAATTCAAGACACCCCACAGAAAGAATAGGCCCATGCACCACTGAGTACCCCTGGGCAAAAGGCCCCAACAACAGCCAAAAAATCGAAAAACACACAAACATCACCACAATCCAATGCCATCCATGCCCTCCATGATGTTTACATTAAAGACAACCCACAGAAAGACTAGGCCCATGCACCACTGAGTACCCCTGGTCAAAAGGCCCCAACAACAGCCACAAAATCGAAAAACACACAAAAATCAGCACAATCCCATGCCATCCATGCCCTCCATGATGTTTACATTAAAGAGACCCCACAGAAAGACTAGGCCCATGCACCACTGAGTACCCCTGGGCAAAAGGCCCCAACAACAGCCAAAAAATCGAAAAACACACAAAAATCAGCACAATCCCATGCCATCCATGCCCTCAATGATGTTTAAATTCAAGACACCCCACAGAAAGACTAGGCCCATGCACCACTCACTACCCCTGGGCATAATGGATGAAAGCTAGGCAAAATGGGTGCAGGCCTGAGAACACTGCCTGCCTTCAAAATCGCCACTTGCACCCCAAGCACATGGCCAGGGCCTGCCTGTACCGGCACTCAAAATGGCCCCCACCCACATGGCCAGTCCCCATCAACAGTACACCCCAAAAAAACAAAAAACACACAAAAATCAGCACAATCCCATGCTATCCATGCCCTCCATGATGTTTACATTGAAGAGACCCCACAGAAAGAATAAGCCCATGCACCACTGAGTACCCCTGGGCAAAAGGCCCCAACATCAGCCACAAAATCGAAAAACACACAAAAATCAGCACAATCCCATGCCATCCATGCCCTCAATGATGTTTAAATTCAAGACACCCCACAGAAAGACTAGGCCCATGCACCACTCACTACCCCTGGGCATAATGGATGAAAGCTAGGCAAAATGGGTGCAGGCCTGAGAACACTGCCTGCCTTCAAAATGGCCACTTGCACCCCAAGCACATGGCCAGGGCCTGCCTGTACCAGCACTCAAAATGGCCCCCACCCACATGGCCAGTCCCCATCAACAGTACACCCCAAAAAACGAAAAACACACAAAATCAGCACAATCCCATGCCATCCATGACCTCCATGATGTTTACATTAAAGAGACCCCAGAGAAAGACTAAGCCCATGCACCACTGAGTACCCATGGGCAAAAGGCCCCAACAACAGCCAAAAAATCGAAAAACACACAAAAATCAGCACAATCCCATGCCATCCATGCCCTCCATGATGTTTACATTAAAGAGACCCCACAGAAAGACTAGGCCCATGCACCACTAAGTACCCCTGGGCAAAAGGCCCCAACAACAGCCAAAAAATCGAAAAACACACAAAAATCACCACAATCCAATGCCATCCATGCCCTCCATGATGTTTACATTAAAGAGACCCCACAGAAAGACTAGGCCCATGCACCACTGAGTACCCCTGGGCAAAAGGCCCCAACAACAGCCAAAAAATCGAAAAACACACAAAAATCAGCACAATCCCATGCCATCCATGCCCTCAATGATGTTTAAATTCAAGACACCCCACAGAAAGACTAGGCCCATGCACCACTCACTACCCCTGGGCATAATGGATGAAAGCTAGGCAAAATGGGTGCAGGCCTGAGAACACTGCCTGCCTTCAAAATCGCCACTTGCACTCCAAGCACATGGCCAGGGCCTGCCTGTACCGGCACTCAAAATGGCCCCCACCCACATGGCCAGTCCCCATCAACAGTACACCCCAAAAAAACGAAAAACACACAAAAATCAGCACAATCCCATGCTATCCATGCCCTCCATGATGTTTACATTAAAGAGACCCCACAGAAAGACTAAGCCCATGCACCACTGAGTACCCCTGGGCAAAAGGCCCCAACAACAGCCACAAAATCGAAAAACACACAAAAATCAGCACAATCCCATGCCATCCATGCCCTCAATGATGTTTAAATTCAAGACACCCCACAGAAAGACTAGGCCCATGCACCACTCACTACCCCTGGGCATAATGGATGAAAGCTAGGCAAAATGGGTGCAGGCCTGAGAACACTGCCTGCCTTCAAAATCGCCACTTGCACTCCAAGCACATGGCCAGGGCCTGCCTGTACCGGCACTCAAAATGGCCCCCACCCACATGGCCAGTCCCCATAAACAGTACACCCCCAAAAAACTAAAAACACACAAAAATCACCACAATCCAATGCCATCCATGCCCTCCATGATTTTTACATTAAAGAGACCCCACAGAAAGACTAGGCCCATGCACCACTGAGTACCCCTGGGCAAAAGGCCCCAACAACAGCCAAAAAAATCGAAAAACACACAAAAATCAGCACAATCCCATGCCATCCATGCCCTCAATGATGTTTAAATTCAAGACACCCCACAGAAAGACTAGGCCCATGCACCACTCACTACCCCTGGGCATAATGGATGAAAGCTAGGCAAAATGGGGGATGGCCATGGGCAATTGCGCAGCGCCGACCTACGCCAACCTGTACATGGGAAATTTTGAACATAACCATATCTACCAAAACAATACCTGGATGAACAATCTCAAATTTTACGTTCGTTATATTGACGATCTACTTTTCATCTGGAAGAACACCGAAGAGAGTCTGATATCAGCACTTACTGAACTTAATTCTAAAGATGATCGAATTGACTTTACCTGGAATCTTAACCACAATGAAATCGCATTTCTGGATGTTCTCATTAAAATCACCGCTCAGGGAATACAAACAGATCTCTTTCGCAAGAGTACCGACCGGAACAATGCTCTGCTCTTCAGCAGTTTCCATCAGAATTCCCTCAAAAGACACTTACCCTACAGCCAGATGTTAAGGATCACCAGGATTGTATCAGATCCTGAGACCAGATCTAACCAAATCTTAGCCATGGCATCTAGATTTCGAGAGAGAGACTACCCAGAAACCATCCTGAAGGAAGCGATTGATCGAACTGCTATCATCCCTCGTAAGGAAGCTTTACAGAACAAACCGAGAACCAACAATGAGAGAATGGTACTAGTCTCTAGGTATTCTACCTCCAGTAATAAATACAAGAGGATCATTTTGAAACACTGGCGCATACTATCTTCTGAACCAGATTTCGGTGAACTATTCAAGGATCCCCCAATTTTTGCCTACACTAGACCTATGAATCTCAAGGAACTTCTTTCTAAAAATGACAGTGAACCAATCCCTAAACAGCACACGGGTACAAGACCTTGCCATCATTGCAGTAATTGCAATAACGTGATCACGGGAAACTCTATCAGTCACCCTATGAGAGGCTTCAAAATTAAGCTCAATGTTGACGCCACTTGTGATTCCGCCAATTTGATCTATCTACTAAAGTGCCCCTGTGGTAAAACCTACGTGGGAAAAACCAGTCGGAAAATAAAAACCAGACTCAATGAACATAAGTCCAATATTCGAACGAAAAACATCAAATCCAACATTGCCATCCATTTCAATGAAGCTAATCATAATGTGGCACAACTTAAATACCTAGTGTTGGAAATTGTCCCCAAGATTGAAGGGAGAGACAACAACAAAACCCTCCTACAACGCGAAACATCATGGATGTACAGATTGCAAAATGACCGCACTGAACTAAGTTGCTATTTATGAATGCCCCCTTGGGCATCTTTTGATGCACTCAATCCTGTTTTTGCTGTATGCTTTTTATAAACTGCACGTTTATTCATTCATTTTTTTCAAGTACACTGGACCCGTTAAACACCACTCTAAGATGGCCACGCTTTGCACTACCTTCACCTTAACCCCTTTTCTCTTTCTACCACTTTGGTATTAGTTTGGCAATACTTCGCGCACACTTCGCGAAGGTCGTCACAACCTGAACCGGAGCTCTATGCGCTCTAAGCCGCGCTTTGCTAAGTAAGTTACGCCTGCGTTAATTTCACCGTTTAAACTTAGTTCTCACTGTGCACGCTCTTGGTAGCCGCCCTTGACTTCACTCGACTCACCGATCTTGAACGGTATCTGTCCCACGTTAGGAACCACGCTTGTTAGCCCGCATGCTCACCTTTTATCGGTAAACGCCTTAATAACCGCTATCACCCGCATGTCATTCACCATTCAGGTTTCTCGTCTCACTTTCGAATCACTTTGCCTTCACGACATGACTTTCACCCTTGCATGAGGTTGCTTTCACCAATTCACAGTTTTTTTGTGCAGTTACTTTATTGATTGATTATGATCACAAGACGCAACATTTATTGTGTTTTTTCGTATATCCTTTGTTGCAGTGCTCCTTGAGAAAGGACATCCATCCGAAATGCATTGGAGCTTGTTGGAGCTTCTTTAACGTTTAATGATGATATCAATCACTGTCAACATGTTCATATGAAGACAATATGAAAAACTCTTATGAAAACTTGAATTAAAACTTTGAAAATTCCTTGAAGTTTGGAACTTTACATTAAAGAGAACCCACAGAAAGACTAGGCCCATGCACCACTGAGTACCCCTGGGCAAAAGGCCCCAACAACAGCCAAGAAATCGAAAAACACACAAAAATCAGCACAATCCCATGCCATCCATGCCCTCCATGATGTTTACATTAAAGAGACCCCACAGAAAGACTAGGCCCATGCACCACTGAGTACCCCTGGGCAAAAGGCCCCAACAATAGCGAAAAAATCGAAAAACACACAAAAATCAGCACAATCCCATGCCATCCATGCCCTCAATGATGTTTAAATTCAAGACACCCCACAGAAAGACTAGGCCCATGAACCACTCACTACCCCTGGGCATAATGGATGAAAGCTAGGCAAAATGGGTGCAGGCCTGAGAACACTGCCTGCCTTCAAAATGGCCACTTGCATCCCAAGAACATGGCCAGGGCCTGCCTGTACCGGCATACAAAAGGGCCCCCACCCACATGGCCAGTCCCCATCAACAGTACACCCCCAAAAAACGAAAAACACATAAAAAATCACCACAATCCAATGCCATTAATGCCCTCCATGATGTTTACATTAAAGAGAACCCACAGAAAGACTAGGCCCATGCACCACTGAGTACCCCTGGGCAAAAGGCCCCAACAACAGCCAAAAAAATCGAAAAACACACAAAAATCAGCACAATCCCATGCCATCCATGCCCTCAATGATGTTTAAATTCAAGACACCCCACAGAAAGACTAGGCCCATGCACCACTCACTACCCCTGGGCATAATGGATGAAAGCTAGGCAAAATGGGGGATGGCCATGGGCAATTGCGCAGCGCCGACCTACGCCAACCTGTACATGGGAAATTTTGAACATAACCATATCTACCAAAACAATACCTGGATGAACAATCTCAAATTTTACGTTCGTTATATTGACGATCTACTTTTCATCTGGAAGAACACCGAAGAGAGTCTGATATCAGCACTTACTGAACTTAATTCTAAAGATGATCGAATTGACTTTACCTGGAATCTTAACCACAATGAAATCGCATTTCTGGATGTTCTCATTAAAATCACCGCTCAGGGAATACAAACAGATCTCTTTCGCAAGAGTACCGACCGGAACAATGCTCTGCTCTTCAGCAGTTTCCATCAGAATTCCCTCAAAAGACACTTACCCTACAGCCAGATGTTAAGGATCACCAGGATTGTATCAGATCCTGAGACCAGATCTAACCAAATCTTAGCCATGGCATCTAGATTTCGAGAGAGAGACTACCCAGAAACCATCCTGAAGGAAGCGATTGATCGAACTGCTATCATCCCTCGTAAGGAAGCTTTACAGAACAAACCGAGAACCAACAATGAGAGAATGGTACTAGTCTCTAGGTATTCTACCTCCAGTAATAAATACAAGAGGATCATTTTGAAACACTGGCGCATACTATCTTCTGAACCAGATTTCGGTGAACTATTCAAGGATCCCCCAATTTTTGCCTACACTAGACCTATGAATCTCAAGGAACTTCTTTCTAAAAATGACAGTGAACCAATCCCTAAACAGCACACGGGTACAAGACTTTGCCATCATTGCAGTAATTGCAATAACGTGATCACGGGAAACTCTATCAGTCACCCTATGAGAGGCTTCAAAATTAAGCTCAATGTTGACGCCACTTGTGATTCCGCCAATTTGATCTATCTACTAAAGTGCCCCTGTGGTAAAACCTACGTGGGAAAAACCAGTCGGAAAATAAAAACCAGACTCAATGAACATAAGTCCAATATTCGAACGAAAAACATCAAATCCAACATTGCCATCCATTTCAATGAAGCTAATCATAATGTGGCACAACTTAAATACCTAGTGTTGGAAATTGTCCCCAAGATTGAAGGGAGAGACAACAACAAAACCCTCCTACAACGCGAAACATCATGGATGTACAGATTGCAATCTCAGAAACCGTTCGGTCTTAATGACCGCACTGAACTAAGTTGCTATTTATGAATGCCCCCTTGGGCATCTTTTGATGCACTCAATCCTGTTTTTGCTGTATGCTTTTTATAAACTGCACGTTTATTCATTCATTTTTTTCAAGTACACTGGACCCGTTAAACACCACTCTAAGATGGCCACGCTTTGCACTACCTTCACCTTAACCCCTTTTCTCTTTCTACCACTTTGGTATTAGTTTGGCAATACTTCGCGCACACTTCGCGAAGGTCGTCACAACCTGAACCGGAGCTCTATGCGCTCTAAGCCGCGCTTTGCTAAGTAAGTTACGCCTGCGTTAATTTCACCGTTTAAACTTAGTTCTCACTGTGCACGCTCTTGGTAGCCGCCCTTGACTTCACTCGACTCACCGATCTTGAACGGTATCTGTCCCACGTTAGGAACCACGCTTGTTAGCACGCATGCTCACCTTTTATCGGTAAACGCCTTAATAACCGCTATCACCCGCATGTCATTCACCATTCAGGTTTCTCGTCTCACTTTCGAATCACTTTGCCTTCACGACATGACTTTCACCCTTGCATGAGGTTGCTTTCACCAATTCACAGTTTTTTTGTGCAGTTACTTTATTGATTGATTATGATCACAAGACGCAACATTTATTGTGTTTTTTCGTATATCCTTTGTTGCAGTGCTCCTTGAGAAAGGACATCCGTCCGAAATGCATTGGAGCTTGTTGGAGCTTCTTTAACGTTTAATGATGATATCAATCACTGTCAACATGTTCATATGAAGACAATATGAAAAACTCTTATGAAAACTTGAATTAAAACTTTGAAAATTCCTTGAAGTTTGGAACTTTACATTAAAGAGAACCCACAGAAAGACTAGGCCCATGCACCACTGAGTACCCCTGGGCAAAAGGCCCCAACAACAGCCAAGAAATCGAAAAACACACAAAAATCAGCACAATCCCATGCCATCCATGCCCTCCATGATGTTTACATTAAAGAGACCCCACAGAAAGACTAGGCCCATGCACCACTGAGTACCCCTGGGCAAAAGGCCCCAACAATAGCGAAAAAATCGAAAAACACACAAAAATCAGCACAATCCCATGCCATCCATGCCCTCAATGATGTTTAAATTCAAGACACCCCACAGAAAGACTAGGCCCATGAACCACTCACTACCCCTGGGCATAATGGATGAAAGCTAGGCAAAATGGGTGCAGGCCTGAGAACACTGCCTGCCTTCAAAATGGCCACTTGCATCCCAAGAACATGGCCAGGGCCTGCCTGTACCGGCATACAAAAGGGCCCCCACCCACATGGCCAGTCCCCATCAACAGTACACCCCCAAAAAACGAAAAACACATAAAAAATCACCACAATCCAATGCCATTAATGCCCTCCATGATGTTTACATTAAAGAGAACCCACAGAAAGACTAGGCCCATGCACCACTGAGTACCCCTGGGCAAAAGGCCCCAACAACAGCCAAAAAATCGAAAAACACACAAAAATCAGCACAATCCCATGCCATCCATGCCCTCAATGATGTTTAAATTCAAGACACCCCACAGAAAGACTAGGCCCATGCACCACTCACTACCCCTGGGCATAATGGATGAAAGCTAGGCAAAATGGGTGCAGGCCTGAGAACACTGCCTGCCTTCAAAATGGCCACTTGCACCCCAAGAACATGGCCAGGGCCTGCCTGCCTGTACCAGCACTCAAAATGGCCCCCACTCACATGGCCAGTCCCCATAAACAGTACACCCCCAAAAAACAAAAAAAACACACAAAAATCACCACAATCCAATGCCATCCATGCCCTCCATGATGTTTACATTAACGAGAACCCACAGAAAGACTAGGCCCATGCACCACTGAGTACCCCTGGGCAAAAGGCCCCAACAACAGCCAAAAAATCGAAAAACACACAAAAATCAGCACAATCCCATGCCATCCATGCCCTCCATGAGGTTTACATTAAAGAGACCCCACAGAAAGACTAGGCCCATGCACCACTGAGTACCCCTGGGCAAAAGGCCCCAACAACAGCCAAAAAATCGAAAAATACACAAAAATCAGCACAATCCCATGCCATCCATGCCCTCAATGATGTTTAAATTCAACAAAACAGTTGTATCATGCACCTATAACGAACCCTGGTCCTACTGGATACTGTGGCTACCCGCAATATCTTTTATTTAATGTTCTGAAAAAGTTCCAAAATTGTAGTTGCAGCAACTGTAATGCCCCAAACAAACTTACTTGTGAAAGTTGATTTCTAATCCAAAAGTGATCCAAAGAAAGTCAAAAAGGCCTCAAATCCAAATATCCAGCAGCATCCACAAAAAGTAATCCTTCCAGGTCAAGATCCAAATGAAAGTGACCAGCACATGAAGAAAGCACTGGGAGGAGCCTGCTGGACAGGAACAGGAAGTTGGAGACTGTGGGGCACTTCCTTCCTCCCACCCCCCCCCAAAATGGACTCCTTGCAAAAAAAGTGCAGGCAAATGTCAACCTTAGGAGTTATTCTGATAAAAATCACCATTTTTAGAAGGTTTATGCTGCTTGCTGGTGGATTCTTGTGCAAAATTGCAAATTTTGAAATTTCGCGAGTGCGAGATTGTTGCTGCTCGCCGCATCTACATGTTCGCAATTGCGAACTCTCGCGATGCGTGCTGTGCAAGGTGGCAAGCCGTGATGACGTAATCGTGGTCGCCAAACTCCCGCGGGATCCCGCAGCAAGATCCAAAATGGCGCAGCACACGCAAAATATGGAAAAAAGCAACTCTGCAAACGCTGAATGACGGTAAGTGAACGCCGCGAGCGGAACGGATTTTACGCCCACGCTTACTCTGCACTCATTTCCCCCCCTAGTACGAAAAGGGCCAATTTGGACTACGAAAGTGAAGCCCTATTTACCCATTTACAGCAGGCCATTGATATAGTGGCACCAGAACGAAAAGAAAAGGTTAGAGATAAAGGGAAGGGGGCCCCATGGTTCAATGAACCACTAAGGGGAAAGAAAGAACTCCTCCGTCAAGCTGAGAGGCGATGGCGACAAAGCTATGAGTCAGTAGAGCTAAATGCCTACAAAGCCCTTCTTGCTACTTACAAATTAGCTATCTTAGCTAGGATAGCGGAATATTATGAGGGAAGAATTGTCTTGGCAGAAAATAAACAAAAAAAGACTTTTGCCATTCTGAAGGAACTGAGCCAAAAAGCTGAGAAGAAATCCACAACTGCTTCCTTAGATTGTGATGCTTTTCAGGAGTTTTTCCTTCAGAAAGTCACGGACATCATATCGGAAATAGCTAGAACCACCATTGATCCTAGTTCCATCGACTAGACTAGCCCTCCTCCCTGCCTTAGTAGTCAGCTGTCCAAATTCCCTAATCTTGTCTCAGCCACTTTGGTACCATTAGCAAATTGTACCAAATCAGGCTCTCCAACAGACCCTTGCCCTCTGAGGATTTTTCAAAGGCCCTGTCAGGGGTTGGAGGTAGAGACCACCTCCAACTTTCTGCGAGTGCCTTCCTTGCTACTGCGGGACCCCCAAGAGACAATGATCAAGGCTCCCGTCTCCTCTGGGAGCCTGGCGTGCCCCTCTGGCGAGCTACTGACAAGTCACGGACACCAACGACTAAGTGACGTGGCAGGAATGGGAACAGATTTCCCGCAACAAAGGTGATCCAGCTAGCTCTCGACAAATCGCCTGATTCCCAAATCAAATGGCCCTCTAAGGACAGAGCGACCATCGACCTGCATTTGCGCTCCTAAGGTGAACATGGAGACCCAGTGAGGCGTGGCTCAGGCAATCGGGCCTTCAATAATTGGGAAGGTGATTAGGCCTGCTGATGGCTTAACATCAACGCTAGATTCAACGTGGAGCAGGGCGGTGATCTGAGACCCAATAAGTAACCTGGGAGGTGCAACTTTTTCGTGCTGAGGCAACATAAAACCCTACTCGGTTGGGTATTGAACCTGACCACGAGTGATTGGCTTCGCACCCTGAGACGTGGCGCAGGGCTGTCGCCACACCTGTGATCCTAACAGTATGGGGAAACCGGATAGGAATCAGCCTAAACTGAGATTCGACCAACGCAAGTCAGCAAGGGCATGCAATGAAGATCCCCCCTGCTCAAGATCAGGAAGAGGGCGCTATAGGAAGCAAACAAGACACCGACATAAAGCAATTGCGAATAAATATGCAACAAAGCCTACCCACTATTGTTGGGGAAATTGACTCTCTCTCCTATCGTATGGATCGTATGACCAAAAGAATTGATAAGCATTTGGAAAGACTCAATAAAGTTGATAGGGGCATCTCGGACGCCCATGACTTACAAGTGCAGGCCTGAGAGACATAAAAAAGCTGAAAAGTCACTCGCAGCTTTGCAGAACAAGGCAGAGGATCTAGAGACGTGCTCCAGGTGAAACAATCTGCGCATAGTTGGCCTACCAGAATCTACAACTACTGGCAACATGGAGACCTTCACTGAGAACTTGCTAACAGAGCTCCTAGGCCGAGACACTTTTTCAACTATGTTTATCGTGGAGCGTGCTCATCGATCACTTGCTCTACGTCCGATACGAGGGGCTCCTCCGTGTTCCGTTATAGTGAGACTACTTAACTATCGAGACAGAGATGCTGCCCTGCCCCGAGCCAGGGAGTTCAAGACACTTAACTACAAGGGATCTGAAATATCAATATATCCAGACTTTACTCCGCAGGTGCAAGAAGCGAGACGTCAATTTGCCCCGGCAAGGAGGAAGCTCCGTGAACTCAACGTGGAATGCGCTATGCTTTACCCGGCACAAATGCAAGTTATGGTGGAAGTTAGGCCCAGGATCTACACTGATCCAAAAAGCCTTTAGCAAATGATCAAAAAGATGGACACTGCAAAGAGGTGAAACGAAGCTACCAGTCGCCTAGACGAACAAGATGAATAACAACGGATAATTAATTTGTGACCCAATAACAGACAGTCACCTGCAAGTGCTGAAGCTCGCCCACTTTGCTTGCCTCTGGAGCGCTGACAACCTGAAGGCTGGTAAGACATGTATATCAAGGTGGGCTCCCAAAGAACTCTTAACTGGTGAACTGAATCAAAGACTCAGAAATAGTATACAATGGCAGATATAGGAGATATAGGAGCACTAACTCTGTCCGTTATGAAAGAAGGTAACAATAACACTGTTATTTCTGTAGGGGTATTGAGATATCCAAGATCAGACGATGTAGTAATGACAATTCACTGATAATAACAATTATAGTCACATTAATGCAATAGTGATGGTGTGGCACTCGTCGCCCTCAAGTGTTTAGTTTGGTTAGAATGTTTTGTATTTCTCTTTTCTTTCTTTTTCTTTTTTCTTTATTTCTTCCTCTAAAATCTCTAAGGGGGCTGATTCGGGGGGATATTAGCAAGCAAAGTCTCACCCACGGCGTGGGTGGGAAGGGAGGGTTGGAACTAGGATCTTACACTGTTCTATGGTAGTTGTTGGTGAAAACGAAGCACAAGCTGGGGAACGTACTTGAAAATGCAGGGCACAGGTGTGAGAAGTTGGCTTGGTATATGATGTTCACTATTCTAGTGAGCACCTTGCACCAGTCCAAACAACCCTTATGGTGATGGTTGTAAAGTCAACCTTATAGACCAGCTATCCTAGTGGTAGCATGGACAAAGCAGTCTTAGGCTAAACTCAAGAGGGCATGTGAAGCCAGCTGTTTTACCATATGCAATCCCTTTAATACCAAATGAAAGGACACCACACAGGATATATATAAAATATATATGTATTTATTTCTAAACAACCCCTCTGAACCCTTTATGAGGTCAGAGGACAAAGCACATAACAATAGACTTAAATATCATACAGTAAGTTGCACAAAATACAGTAATGCCCTAGGGGCACTTCGAACCATATACTAAAATAGTGGTATAAGAACCACGTCACGGACAAAGGAAAGGCCTAAGGCCTGGCGAATCGCTGGGGCTACGCTGTACTATCAAAGGATAGGGAGCAGGAGGGCCACGGGATGCGTGTGCAGTGTCTTTACACGCAGGCGAGTTACCATAGAGTTAGAATGGGAACAAAAGAATTGGAAACTAGTTCATTTAGGACACTTCCGGATGGACTAGGGAAAAGCTACTTGAAACTAGGACACTAGGATAGCCGATACCCACAGGAGTACCAAAATACTCGCGTTACCTCACCCACAGGAAGCGGGTGCATAGGTGTCAAAGTGTGTCGGGTTTCGTCGCTGATTGCTATGGAGCCTTGGAGGAAGATGCTGCAGGTGACCACGAGGGAAGTGTCCGGTTGGATCCAAGGGCGGATTGAGGATGAAGAGTACCTGAAAGCAGAGGGGACAGAGTCTGGGTCACTAGCCAGTGACCAGGATGGAACCAGGAAGGAACCAGGCGATGTCACGAAGCAATCAGGTGATGTTGTGAAGCTTGTCTCTGCAGCCACGTGGACCAGGAGGTGTCGATGACAACCAGGAGTTGGGCACAGACTGCCCACAAAGGATCTCACTGTCGGCAGTGTCGACTTCCGGATTGGAGTCAACAAGCCCTGGCAAAGGCAACCCACACAGAAAAGGAAGATGGCTTTTTAATCAGACCAGCAAGGTCTGATGGGCTGCTCCTTTTCAGGGGAGCAGGGGCCAGTCTGGAGCAACCAGACCAGTGGTGTAGATTCAAAGTTTAATTGTCACAGAGGCCACTAGCCAACGGGCAAGTGACCGGACAGATGCGTCGAGCAGGAAAATGCAGAAGGGCCCCAAGCAGAACTCATGGAGTGTGAAGGGCCGATCTTCGGTGCAGTTGGTGCTCGGGGCTGGGGCTTCTCAATCCCCAATGCACAACTTCGAGGGTGCCTCAGAAGTTACACAGAAAGTAATTTGCTGGTTTTCCAAGATGGCTGGTCCCACGTCTCTCGTCGCCTCCACAGGTTTCAGCTCTGCTGTGACTGTGGATCGGGCTGTTGGAAGTATGGAAGTCCAGGTTTTGTCAGGCTCTTTGCTCGGGCTCCGGCGGGAGCATCGACAAAGCAAATCCATTGATCGCTTGATGTTGCCTGCTTGTGCAGGGTGGTCACCCCTTGACCACAAGGGAGATTCTTCAGTCTTCTATGTCGAGTAGAATGTTGAAGGTCCAGAGTTTCATTTCAAGTTTCAGTCAGGATGCAATCTAAAGTCTTGGGACTCAGCTCCTACCTATATACCAAATGTAGGGACTGGATTACCTGCTAGGTCCCTTCAATGTGTGGGACCCAGGAAGGGGGTGGTTACACCCCTTCCCCTTTGTCCAGTTTTGTGCCAGAGCTGGTGCTGGAGTGCCCCAGCACCGGTTTGATCTGGACTATGGATGGGACACCTTGTGTGCCCCAGGCAGTGTCTCATTTCATTCAGCCCTCCCTGCCCCAATACACTATGGCCTGTATGGGGTGGTGCTAGCACCTCCCAAGACAGGAAACCTATTGTCCAAGCCTCCCTCGCTGGAAGGACTCCCAGCAGCAGGAGGTCAGACTTGTGTCTGTGGCAGAGCCTCCATTTTGTGATGCTGAGGCTCTGGTTAACTTTAACTGGGATTAGTAGGATCAACATGTCTTCTCCCTCTAGAAGGGTGGAATGCTACCCCCGTCGCCAGGACTGGTGAGGGGGTAGTATTCCAAAGCGTATGACACCTTACACGACATGTTTTGATAAAGCCAAACCAAAGTTAGCATTTAACCGCGAGGTTCATAATGCAATTAAGAGTATATGGTATGGCAATATCCTAGAACAGCTATAAGGACATGGTTCCGAAAGGTGCAGACAGGCTCAGCTCATGCTAGAGCCTCATCTCACATAAAACCAAGCACTCTGCCCTCAGGATTGTTAAGGCCTGCCTTAGGAGTGACTTATAGGTGTGTATGTGTCTAGACATAAGGTTAGATATAGGAATACTATACCTAAGCAAGAGGTGTTTACATGACCTTGCCCCAGCTGAGTGATCTGCCAGTTGTGTCAGTTGGATGGCCAGCCAGGGGTGGCAAAAGATATGCTGCAGCCCCGGGTAGGCCTTGGGTGCACTTATGCCCTGGGTACCTAAAGAACACTATACAGGGGCTCATAAGGTGACCCAATATCCAATTGGAGATGTACCTAAAGTACATGGAATCCATTTTACAGTGAGAGCAGATAGCCTGGGGCCCTGATTAGCAGGTTCCCAGGCCAACTAAGTCGAAAACCAGCTAAACACTAGGCAGAAAATCTGGGGTAACTATAGTCAGGTATCCACCTTCCTCCACAACCCCCCCCCCAAATGAAAGGAGATAAGGCCATCCTTGACCAGGTAAGCCTATATTGCCTAAGTGGCCATATAAGGAAGTACCTGCACTAGCATGGTTACCCCCTGTCTCATGGTCCACTAAGCAATCCCTCACCCTAGGGGTATCAGAGGGTCTCCACCTTTAGGGAATCTCTACCTGTGGTGTGTTTTGGCAAAGTAAAAGGCTGGTGTTGAGATGGAGTACTGAAGTGAGGCTCCACTAATGTAGGGCTCAACTTCCTCCAATCACTATCCACCATGTGTGCCTTTCTTTTCATGACTGAGTTGCACTGTGCTCTCAGGGTCAACCTCTGGCTGCCTACAGCTGGGGGCTGGGTCTCTTTTGTTGGCTTACTGGAGGGACAGGTCAGGTTTGGGGCCTTTGGGTCCCAGGTTTGGCTGTGCCCAACAGAGTCCATCTGGGGGAGGTTCCTAACTAAGAGTACGGGAGATCCCTCAGGAGTTTTTGAAATTTTCACCTGCTTAGGCCTGCTAGCTTTGGTGCCCCTAATCTGCTGATAAGGGTGTTCTTGTGGACAGGGGGCCCTTTGGGGTCCACTGGCCACCCTGACCTCTGCAGCCCTGGGCTGGCTGAGGCAGGGTAGAGAGGGGCAGGATACCTGCTCCAGACTGGCTCCCACCTTGGAAGGGTCCACTGACATCAGAGGCTCTGTCAGGCCAGGCCTGGCTACCTCTGGGGCTGTTCCTTCACAAGGGGTAGGGTCAGTTCCCTGAGGAGGCTGACTCTCACCTAATGTCTGGTGAGAGGGAGACTTTTCTTCCTCCCCAATGCTCTCTGTCTGAGTGATGCAGTAATATTTTATTTATATTGCACAGTTACTTAAAACCATTTACAATACATCTTACAAAGAAAGGCAGGGGGGGCGTGGCTTCGGCGGCAATGGAGTAGGTTGTGCCTCCGACTAGCTCCGGTGCCCCGCTGCCTATTCAAGCTATCTTTAGGGGAGTTTGGGGGCTGCTTACCGTCTCCAAGGCTTGGGGAGACCCCTGACAGACCGGGGTGCTGCGACGGAGGAGATCCCGGGTGCTGTTTGGAGAGCTGTGCAGTGACGGCGGAATCCCGGCGAGCAGTCGCGCCCGCCATCTTGGTTGTGCGGCTGGTGGCATACTCTTCCCCCCGGGCCCGGGCGTCTCCCCAGCAGCAGCTGGCGGACATCTAAAGGTAGCCCTGGTGCAAGCGCTGCTGTTGGCCTGCAACACCGGAGCCTGGTGTGCTCTGCAGTGGTCCAGACCGGTGAAGACCTCGGCGCCCCGAAGTTGGACCGAACATCGGTGTTGGACCTGGGCCTCTTGGCAGGGTCATCCCTAAACTTTTTGCCTTCCTCCAATACTCTCTCTGACCTGTTTTTGTTGGTTTAATGACTCTGGGCACTTTACCACTGCTGACCAGTGTTAAAGTGCATATGCTCTCCCTGTTGAAAAGTGTACATGTGATTGATGTCCATGATTGGTTCATTGGATTTACTGTTAGTCCCTAGTAAAGTGCACTAGGAGTGCCAGGGCTTGTGAATGCCAATACTGCTAGTGGGCCTGCAGCGCTGGTTGCGCCACCCACAGAAGCAGCCTTAAAATGTGTCTAGGGTCTGCCATTGCAGAACCTGCGTGCAGTCTGGTACTGTCACCCTGGCTGGGCAAGTGCACACACTTGCCAGCCCCTAAACCTTCCCTGAAACTTCATATTAGTCACCCCTATGGTAGGCCTGAGGGCAGGGTGCATTGTGAGTGTAAGGTAGAACATGCCCTGATGTGTGTGGCATGTTCTAATAGTGAATTACTGCCAAATTCGTTTTTCACTATTGTAAGGCTACCTGTTCCCTTCTAGGCCAGATGGGCTGCTGGAATTATTACACTCTATAATCCCAGCAGGCTCAGGGAACATGGTAGAAATTCATGTTTAGTATGCCTGAACTCAGAATAATAAAATACTTCTTTTAGTAAAGTTTATTTTAATATCCTGTGTTTGCAAATGCTACTTTTAGAAAGCTAGCATTTGCTTGCCTAACCATTTCAGCCCGCCTCTGCTTTTGTGTGTATCTGACTGTCTGAGTTGTGTGAGTGACAGGGCTGGGAGTTGACAGGTTGTGAATAGCAGGATGACACCTTAGTGGGTGGTGGGAGTTTCCCCTGAATGATGCATCAGGCTGTGCTCTGCCCCCACAATGCTGGCTCCGCCCTCCTGGGGAGCGACTGATGACTCAGCCTGCACCTGGCCCAGGAAGGACCGAAGCTTGTCAACAAAGTGCTCAGGCTGCCCCTGTCCTCACAATGCCGGCTCCGCCCCCCTGGGGAGCGGCTGATGTGCCTGCCCTCACACTGAATGCAGAAGCAGAAGTACCCACCACAAGTGCTCAGGAGCTGAGAGCAGTTATGCAGAGGCCCCCCTGGCCAGTGAGAACAAAAGAAACTGGGTATAAAAGTAGGAGCCCTGCTCCTTGTAAATTAGATCCTGTTTGTGCTACAAGAGAAACTCTGCCCGAAGAGAAGGACCTGGAAGGACTACAAGGAGGAGTGCTGACTCTGGCCTGTGTCTGGTGCCTTGCTGCCAAAGGAGAGGAAGAGAAAAGACTACAAGAGACTTTTTGCTTTATTTTGAACTTTGTGCCAAACTCTGCTGAAAAGATCTCCAAGGGCTTGCTGTGGAACTTGCCCCCTGACCAGCGCTCCAGGAACAGTGAGCGCTAACCCCTGACCAAAGCATCTGCTGTGTGTGCTGCTTATCGCTGCAGCGCTGTCTGAGGAAGACGAGAGCATCAAGCCCCCCTGCACACCGTGACCGTGGGTGAGCAGATCGCCATAACAACGTGAAGCCCAGCCCGCCGCTGGCCTGAACACCGTGACGGCATCTGCACCTGGCCCCACGAGAGCAAAGTAACGGAGGACCCGTCCGGTCCAAGCACCGAAGTCTACTGGGCACAAGCGCCGTAGATTCCCCCGCAACGACGGACTGCCGCCCTTGTCATCTCCCTCGCTATCAGCGTCTGGCCTGCTGCCCCGCTGAAGGGACATCACCGCGACCGGCACTTTGGCTGGGTACGTCCCGCACTTGGGGACCGTACTGCCACTGCGCCACACCCAGCCGCCGCCGTCAGGACGGAAGAGAAGACGGAGTGAAAAGGACCTGTGCCCCATCGAGCACCGCCGCCCCCGGGTGACCCGTGACCTGCTGCCTCGAGCCGCAGCTCGCCTCGCCCGTCAAGGAAGCAACGCGACGTGGGACAGCTCCCCCTTCAGCCGCCCTCTCCGAAGATCACCACAAGAAGTGAAAGGTACTGTCTTTGCCCCCCTCCGCGGCGCGAGCATCCTGCAATCTGAGCTCGCACCGCGCGGTCTGATCTCAGGCACCCCGGGAGCCTCGCAGCTGCTGTTTGCTTGGCAGCGCGAGCCGCCCCAGAGTCAGAGGCTCGCTCTGCTCTTGGCCCCCGAGGCCCCGCCTGACGCTCTCCGAGGCCCGCGGCCCCCTCTCCCCGAGTCGAGCCCCGAAGGGTGACTCATTTCGAGAGCGGAGACAGCGGGAAGCGCCTTGAAGCGCTATAAGACACTGGAACCTTTCTAAAGCTGGGCAGAAGGCCCAAAAGAGTGCATTTATTTAACGAACTGTGACTTTGTGATAAAAAATACTGGAACCTGCATTGAAGAAGTAACCAAGACTGTATTTACAAGCCTGCTTGAGATTTATATAAAGAACATATATTTTTACAAATACAGTTTGGTGTCGTTGTGTGGTGGGTTGGTGGTGATGGTGTAATATTGCAAATGTTTAACCCTACATGCCCCAGAGATTAGCCTAAGACTGCTTAAGCCACACTACCTAGAGGGTAAGCAGAGGTTGTCTTGAAGGTAACCCTCAGCCCTGACGGGGAAGAGAGAGTCCCTGCTTGTCGCCAGTGCTGCACTGCGCCAACTAGAGACTCCCCCTTCCTACATTGGACGCAGCGGTGAGGATAGCGAATTTACATTTGCAGTATTCATACCTTAACTATTGACCATTGCACAGTGATGACAGTCCAGTAACTTAAGCCACAGACATTTTTTGTTGATTTATGATTTGCGAGAAGAGATCTCCATGTGTTTTTGAAGTCATGCCTGTGTCAGTGAAAATGGAAAGGGCAGCATCCATTTCTTCTATTGACTGTGATTGGGAGAAACTAGAAAACTACACCAGGAAACAGCTCAAGAGTTTCTGCAAAAATTTGAACATTTCCATGACCGGACTCTCCAGAAGGGAGCAGTTCCAAAAGGCGCTGAGGGCCTGGGTCAATGCAAGGAATGCCCTTGGAAAGGATTTTGAATTTGAGGATGCAGAACAGCAGCTGGAGAGACCCCTGTCTCCAGAGTGGAGGGGTGCAACCTCCCCATTGGGTAGCAGTGTTTCTGGCCGAGGTCTGTCGCCAGAGGAGCTGGCGGACAGACAGGCAACCCGAGATCATGAAATGAAGTTGGCGGAGCTGAAATTGAATTGCCAACTGGAGCTAGAATCTAGGAAGTCAGCCCTGGAAGAAATGAAAATGGAGCTTGCGCATGACTTAAGAATGAGGAAACTTGACTTGGAGCTCGAGGGGCGTGAGGCCAGGAGGGCTTCAGCCCAGCAACAAGAAATGTGTGTAGCTCAGAGATTGAGCTTTGCTGAGTTGGAGGTGGAGTCCAGCTCAGATGGTGGCAGCAACATTAATGTAACCAGTGCAGACAGCATAGCGCGCGCACCTAGAGGTATGGCACCTGACTTGGAGGTAGTTAACATACACCAGGAGGTTCAAGGACATGAGGTAGCTCCAGTAGTGCGCAGCGTCCCTGAAGGGAATAGGGTAGCTGGCGTAGGAGTTCATGGTCCTAGTGGTGGGAGGGATTCCCCCATGGTTGAGGTCCTGGTGGGTGAGTGTAAGGACCGCCCAGAAGAGTGTGGGTTGTGTGACAGAGACAGTTCGCTACTGTCTGGCCAGTCTCAGAAGAATGGTGTGGAGTATGTGTGTGAGGCGCTGGATGGAGAGGTGAAGGATAATTTGGTTAACCCTGCTAGGGGGCTGTGTAATCCAATTGTGGGAGAGCATACTTTAAGTCCCAGTTTTCCAGAGCTATGCCAACACCTGTTTGAGAGTGAGTTCTCTGGCCCCAGGGAGCTCACATTGGAGGCAGACCTTGTGGTGGATTCCAGAGGGTCTGGAGAGGCATTGGGGTGTGATCCTGTGGGGAGTGGCTCAGGTATCTTCCAGCCCAGAGTGGTGGAAGTGGCGCAGAGTAGCCCAGCTAGGTCCTGTAGTAGTGAGAGGGGTGTAGGGCCTCACGTCCTGTCCTTAAGGGGAAGGAGTGAGAATGGGTTTTGTCCCGGTAGTGCCCAACCTCAGTCTCAGAGCCTGGATGGTTCTTTAAGGGAACACCAGGTGGGGAGCCTAGGCTGTCCGGATGAGTCACCCTTTGAGGGGGATCCCCCAGTGGCTAGAGAACATGGAGGCTCTGTAAGCAGAGCTCCAGTAGTTCTGGTGTCTGGCAGTACCGCTCCAGTTGGGAGGGTGCAGAAGTCCAGAAAGAGGGGCGAGAGGGGGAAAGAGTCCCCAGTGGAAGAACCAGTGGGTCAGGGGCCAGCCAGCAGGGCTGCGTCCCCAGTGAATGACCAGGGGGATACCACTTCTGTCCTGGGGGATCTTCCCGCACTGTCAGAGGGACAGGGGTTGGGAGATCTGCGCCAGGCAGACTGTCGCACGACACATGAGTTATGTGCCACCCTCAGGGGGGGCAGGCGTGCTCCCCGGGAAGTCCTGGTGCGCCAGGCAAGTGTTCAACTGCAGGGTGGGGTCCCTGAGTTGAGAAGCCAGGGTCAGGTGTTGTCTGACCTGGAGGGCAGGACCACTGTAATCAGTGTCCTGGCCCATGTCGCTTCTAGTGGTACCACTCCGGTTGGGAGTGGGCAGTACTCTGGAAAGGGGTGCAGAGGGAGGGAGTCCTCGCCTCTGACCCCGGGTCAACTTGAGGGTTTAGACCCTAGGTTTAAGGGCCAGGTGCAGGGTGTCCCCCCTGACCTGGTGCCCCAGTTGCAGGATAGCACCCCTGAACTGGTGGGCGAATTGTGCAGGTCACCTGCCCCAGGTGCCCTGACAATTCTGGAAGGGGGTACCACTCCAGGTGGGAGGGTACAGAGCCCCGAGGAGGAGGACCGGGTGTGGGAAAGGCCACCCCAGTCTTTGGTACAGCCGCCTGGTACAGACCTGGGGCTGGTGGGTCAGTGCCAGGATGAGATACCTGACCTGACAGGAGGGAGAGTGGACAAAGGGTGCCAAGCCCCTGGGGCTACTGCCCCCCACTCTCTAATGCAACAGAGGTTTGAGAGCCCTGAGAGGCATGAGGCCTGGGTCTCATCTCTGACTACTGTCAGTGGCCGCTATGACTTGATGTCTGTCTGTTGGGACACACCTGTGAGCAAGTTAAGGTTAGAGGCTGCACAGGTGGTGTCCACAGAAGAAGAGAAGGGTGCCCCATGGATTAGCGGGGTGGACCCTGAGAGTATGGACAGAGGATTTGAAATAGGTTCAGATTGGCGTAGAACTGGAGTGTGCCCCTGCTGTTGCGGGCCAGGTCCATGTTCTATCGCCCTAAGCAGGGAAGCCCATCACAGTGGTGATTGGTCTACCCTGCGTTTTGGCTGGAAGGGGGTTGTGTTGGACCTGGGCCTCTTGGCAGGGTCATCCCTAAACTTTTTGCCTTCCTCCAATACTCTCTCTGACCTGTTTTTGTTGGTTTAATGACTCTGGGCACTTTACCACTGCTGACCAGTGTTAAAGTGCATATGCTCTCCCTGTTGAAAAGTGTACATGTGATTGATGTCCATGATTGGTTCATTGGATTTACTGTTAGTCCCTAGTAAAGTGCACTAGGAGTGCCAGGGCTTGTGAATGCCAATACTGCTAGTGGGCCTGCAGCGCTGGTTGCGCCACCCACAGAAGCAGCCTTAAAATGTGTCTAGGGTCTGCCATTGCAGAACCTGCGTGCAGTCTGGTACTGTCACCCTGGCTGGGCAAGTGCACACACTTGCCAGCCCCTAAACCTTCCCTGAAACTTCATATTAGTCACCCCTATGGTAGGCCTGAGGGCAGGGTGCATTGTGAGTGTAAGGTAGAACATGCCCTGATGTGTGTGGCATGTTCTAATAGTGAATTACTGCCAAATTCGTTTTTCACTATTGTAAGGCTACCTGTTCCCTTCTAGGCCAGATGGGCTGCTGGAATTATTACACTCTATAATCCCAGCAGGCTCAGGGAACATGGTAGAAATTCATGTTTAGTATGCCTGAACTCAGAATAATAAAATACTTCTTTTAGTAAAGTTTATTTTAATATCCTGTGTTTGCAAATGCTACTTTTAGAAAGCTAGCATTTGCTTGCCTAACCATTTCAGCCCGCCTCTGCTTTTGTGTGTATCTGACTGTCTGAGTTGTGTGAGTGACAGGGCTGGGAGTTGACAGGTTGTGAATAGCAGGATGACACCTTAGTGGGTGGTGGGAGTTTCCCCTGAATGATGCATCAGGCTGTGCTCTGCCCCCACAATGCTGGCTCCGCCCTCCTGGGGAGCGACTGATGACTCAGCCTGCACCTGGCCCAGGAAGGACCGAAGCTTGTCAACAAAGTGCTCAGGCTGCCCCTGTCCTCACAATGCCGGCTCCGCCCCCCTGGGGAGCGGCTGATGTGCCTGCCCTCACACTGAATGCAGAAGCAGAAGTACCCACCACAAGTGCTCAGGAGCTGAGAGCAGTTATGCAGAGGCCCCCCTGGCCAGTGAGAACAAAAGAAACTGGGTATAAAAGTAGGAGCCCTGCTCCTTGTAAATTAGATCCTGTTTGTGCTACAAGAGAAACTCTGCCCGAAGAGAAGGACCTGGAAGGACTACAAGGAGGAGTGCTGACTCTGGCCTGTGTCTGGTGCCTTGCTGCCAAAGGAGAGGAAGAGAAAAGACTACAAGAGACTTTTTGCTTTATTTTGAACTTTGTGCCAAACTCTGCTGAAAAGATCTCCAAGGGCTTGCTGTGGAACTTGCCCCCTGACCAGCGCTCCAGGAACAGTGAGCGCTAACCCCTGACCAAAGCATCTGCTGTGTGTGCTGCTTATCGCTGCAGCGCTGTCTGAGGAAGACGAGAGCATCAAGCCCCCCTGCACACCGTGACCGTGGGTGAGCAGATCGCCATAACAACGTGAAGCCCAGCCCGCCGCTGGCCTGAACACCGTGACGGCATCTGCACCTGGCCCCACGAGAGCAAAGTAACGGAGGACCCGTCCGGTCCAAGCACCGAAGTCTACTGGGCACAAGCGCCGTAGATTCCCCCGCAACGACGGACTGCCGCCCTTGTCATCTCCCTCGCTATCAGCATCTGGCCTGCTGCCCCGCTGAAGGGACATCACCGCGACCGGCACTTTGGCTGGGTACGTCCCGCACTTGGGGACCGTACTGCCACTGCGCCACACCCAGCCGCCGCCGTCAGGACGGAAGAGAAGACGGAGTGAAAAGGACCTGTGCCCCATCGAGCACCGCCGCCCCCGGGTGACCCGTGACCTGCTGCCTCGAGCCGCAGCTCGCCTCGCCCGTCAAGGAAGCAACGCGACGTGGGACAGCTCCCCCTTCAGCCGCCCTCTCCGAAGATCACCACAAGAAGTGAAAGGTACTGTCTTTGCCCCCCTCCGCGGCGCGAGCATCCTGCAATCTGAGCTCGCACCGCGCGGTCTGATCTCAGGCACCCCGGGAGCCTCGCAGCTGCTGTTTGCTTGGCAGCGCGAGCCGCCCCAGAGTCAGAGGCTCGCTCTGCTCTTGGCCCCCGAGGCCCCGCCTGACGCTCTCCGAGGCCCGCGGCCCCCTCTCCCCGAGTCGAGCCCCGAAGGGTGACTCATTTCGAGAGCGGAGACAGCGGGAAGCGCCTTGAAGCGCTATAAGACACTGGAACCTTTCTAAAGCTGGGCAGAAGGCCCAAAAGAGTGCATTTATTTAACGAACTGTGACTTTGTGATAAAAAATACTGGAACCTGCATTGAAGAAGTAACCAAGACTGTATTTACAAGCCTGCTTGAGATTTATATAAAGAACATATATTTTTACAAATACAGTTTGGTGCCGTTGTGTGGTGGGTTGGTGGTGATGGTGTAATATTGCAAATGTTTAACCCTACATGCCCCAGAGATTAGCCTAAGACTGCTTAAGCCACACTACCTAGAGGGTAAGCAGAGGTTGTCTTGAAGGTAACCCTCAGCCCTGACGGGGAAGAGAGAGTCCCTGCTTGTCGCCAGTGCTGCACTGCGCCAACTAGAGACTCCCCCTTCCTACAATCGGTCCTTGTGGCAAGCATCGACTCAAGAGACTGGCTCCCCTGTGAGAGGTGGGGAGGCCCGAGAGAGCGGGGACCCTTGGTGTTGGCCTGCCTGGGGGTCTCGGCACTGGGAGAGCGAGATGGGCTCAAAGCGCCATACCAGCAGCCATCTTGGGCACCCATCCGGCACGGAGGACGCGAGTGGTGGCGGCGCCGCCTGATCACGGAGCCCTGGGTGAACGGCGGGAAGGCGGAGGTGAGCTGTACCTGCTGGGGGCTGCGGCTGTTGGAGCTGGGCGTGGGGGGCGCCCCCTTGGCCCTGGTATCTGTGGCGGGCCAGTTTTGGCGGGCTGCGGCCTGTACTCCTGCGCCCCTCTGCCCCTCCCCCGCTACATGCTTGAGCCTGGCCTACAAGCAGTGATCGGCTTGGGAGTGCTGGGACCCGGCGACCCTCCGGAGCGGGGAACACGGTGTTGAGCTGCATCTTCGGCTGCCTGCTGGCCGCCCCCCTTGTGTGCCATGGCGGCGCGAAACCCCGGCGAACTGCCCCGAGATTTGGCCTGCAAGGTGAGGAGCGGTGGGGTACTGTAAGCCATCCTCGGGGGACGGGTGGCTCAGACTGGGGCCCCTGGGGCCTGTGATGGTCCCTGCCTGACGGGCCTTACCCTGCTGTAAGCTACAGCGCACCATCGAGCTCGACTGGGCCTTGCCTGACTGTGCCCTTACCTCCTGGCTGACAGCGTGGAATTGGCAGGCGGGTGCTGAATCCCTGCAGACTTTTAGACCCGTCACTGAGGGCTGATTGCAGGTGGACGGAGGTGCTGTCTGCCGTTGGGAGCTGCCCTACACACTGAACCTTGGGGACCCTGCACTTTGAGCGGTGGCACGGGCCTTGGCTTGTCTGGGCGGCGGAGCTGACCGGGGGGGACCTAGGACGCTGCCAGACCTGGGCCCTTGCGGTGGAGGTGGCCCACACCTGGCCTGCTCGAGCGGTCCACGGTGCAGTGCCGAGGTGTTGGAGACGTTGCTTGCCGGGGATTGGCCTCTACACATTGTGTATGTTCTACCTGTTGCCTCTCTGCCCCTGACGACGGTGGCTCGACCATCCCTTTACGCTGCCGGGCCCTGTCCTCTGCCTGTACTGTTCGTGCACGCCCCCGGCGTGCCCTCCACCCTGGTCCGGTGGTGAACGGGGGGTCCGGGCCGCTGGTCCCTGGGCCGCTGCCGCCTGGGGGGTCTGGGCCCTTGCTGTATCGATAGGGGGGTGAAGAGACTTGCGGTGACGCAGCCCGGGGTGGAACCTCCTCCCACTAACTAACCCCCTGAGCCCGCTGGACTGCGCCCTGCTTGTACCTAGTGGCACGTGCTGCGAGCTGCCACCTACAGATTTGGCAATGACGAGATCCAAAGGAGGCAAACCGGACTCGGAGGCGACGGCTACGGACACGTCGGTGATGGCTATGCGGGGCAAGACTGGAGCGGCGGCATCGGCTGACGGCCCCTCGCAGACGGCTACAGACTTGCCACCAGTGACTCAGGCCTTTATGGCCTCCTTCATGTCTGAGCTTAAGACAGAGATAGGCTCCTTACACTCGGAAGTGCAATCATGCGTCAAGGAGCTGCGCAAGGAGGTCACCGAGCTGGGAGACGGAGTAGATGGCTTGGAGAAGCTCGTTGACCCGCGCACAGAAGACCAGGAGCAGCTGTGGCAGAGGGTGGCGGCCCTGGAAGACCAGAACATTGAACTGCAGGTTAAGCAGGAGGACCTCAAAAACACAATAACCTCAGAATCCGAGGTGTTCCGCTTGATGAGGAGGGGAAGGACATCCTGACCTACGTGGCGCAGCTCCTACATGAGGTATGGGGGGATGAGGACGCTTCCCCCCCAACTTTGGATCGTGCCCACCGGGTGTACGGGCCGGCGGGCAGAGCGGGCCTCCTCCCGGACATCTTAACGCGGGTGCACTACTTCACGGAAAAAGAAGCCATCCTGAAAGCGGCATGGGACAAGCCCAATCTCACCTACGGAGGCCACAAAATACACATTTTCCAGGATCTGGCGCCTAACACCCTGCGTCTGCGGAGGCCTTTCCGGCTGGTGACGGAGAAGTTGAGGGCTCTCAACATCGCCTATCAGTGGGGCACTCATCTTTCACTGGGAGAGCAAACGCAGGGTCATCCGATCCTACCAAGAGGCGGCCCAACTCCTCAAGATGCCGGAATCGCCGGCCCACAGCCCTTCCGGATCGCGACAACAGGAGAGGGTTCCTGCTCGCCCGGACTGGACCAAGGTACGACGACATCGCCGCTCCCCTCCGGTAGATGAGAAATCCTCTTCGCAGGCCAAGCAGGACATCATAGCGCACATCCGTTCCCTCGAGGGCAACAGGGAGGGCCAGTCCTCACATCCGTCTACCCCGTGACCTGGAACTCGACGTAACATACTCTTCTGTGACTCTTGCTGCTGATGTTCACTGACCTGCGACGCTGTATTGGCCCGCTGGCTGCGCTGCGCTGGCGCTGGCGGACTCCTACCCTCAGCTGCTGTTGCTGAGAGAGGCACTGAACTCCCTGTAGCACGGATGACCTGCATTCCCGGGACGTCTTGGCTTAGTCTGTGCTTGGGGTTGCACTGCCACCGGCTTCCGCAGACGGCCCCCTACTGGCGTCATTCATGTGGTGGGCCTGAAACTCTAGGAGACCCGCCTGGATTGCAGTGCCTGGTTTGCATTGGGGGCTGAGCGCTGGCCCTTGACATGCCTGACTGCTCCGTCCAGCTGTATGGTGCCCCTGACTCCGGTTCGAGCAGCGGGGCCAGTGGGGTCGAGGCCTTCTATGCTACACGTGGGTACCCCCTGTACTGCCCCATAGGGAGTGACATTCCTGAGTGCGTCCAAACCCTTGGGTAGAGGATGCCCGGTGACTGGGGTAGTCCGAAACGGCCTTATTGGCCTTTGTTGTCCTTGGTAACTACGAGACCTGGTTGGTCTCTTATTGGTCTCTTTCTCCCTCTTTTCCTCTCCTCCTCCTCCTTCTCGCTTTTCTTCCTCCGGAACTCTTCTCTTTCCTTTCCTCTGGTTCGGTGGGTGGTGGGACAGGGATGGGGTGGCTGCTGCCGCCTAGGGGGGGTGGGCGGAGGGGGGCTCTCTTGGCCACCTCTCGCTGCACTGGAGGGAGCGGGGAGCGTGGGCCGATCCTACTTGCTACATGCCAGGGCTGCGCCTGTACCTAGGACCCTGAAGGTTTTGACACTCAACGTTAAGGGCCTGAACTCCCCTAACAAGCGCAAGCAGGTTTGGCGCTATCTCCTCCAACAGCAACCTGACATTATTTTTCTCCAGGAAACCCACCTACTACAGGGGGACACACACCGCATGGCCCACCCCAAGTACCCCCTCCAGTTCTGGGCAGCTGCGGACACTAAAACTGCGGGGGTGGCCATATTATGCAGAGCTGGCTTCAGGCGGGGAGACTCCGGGCCCTTTAAGAGTGGAGACGGGCGCTTCCTCAAAGTCACAGTATATGCTGGGCGGTGCAGATTCACTTTGTGCAACGTGTATGCACCCATCAGTTGCAGGACCGATATCTTCAGTCGCTCCTGAGGGATCAGATTCCATGTGGAGACCCGCACGTTTTACTGGGAGGGAACTTTAACTTAGTGTGGGACCCTGACATAGATCGCTGTGGTGCTGCTTCCAACGCCTCTGGGGTGATGTCCTCTGAGCTGCGCAATCAGATTGCAGACTTAAGGCTATTAGATGCATGGCGCTATCACAACCCGGATCTTAGAGATTATTCATTCTATTCACACGCCCATAGATCCTACTCCCGTATCGATTTCCTTTTTGCGTCCCTGGAGCTGCTTCGAGACGCACTGGGAGCCTCCGTCTCAGACATTTCTCTGTCGGATCATGCCCATGGGGAAATGCTCCTCCAGGACCCGGCAATGCGCCCCATGCGTGCCGCCCGTTGGTCTTTCCCGCCGAGCATCCTTCGAGATGCTGATGATGTGGATAGCATCCGGGAGGCCATAGACGCCTATTTTGCTTCTAATGATACCCCGGACATGCCTTTCCCGGTGGTTTGGGACGCCTTCAAAGCCACGATTCGGGGACACGTCACCTCTCTGGCGATTGCACGGAGGCGTGCTGCCTGCAAGCTGGAGGCTGATCTGGCTGCGGATATTAAGAGGGCCGAGGTGCAAGATCGGGAGCGGTCGTCACGAGACACTAGAGGGAGATTGGCCAATCTCAGAGGGCAACTTCGGCTCCTACGCACCAACAAGGCAGAATGTTCCCTGCTGGCCTTGAAGCAAAGGTACTTTGAAGGCGGCGACAAGGTAGGTTGACTGCTGGCGGGAAGGCTGCGAGTGCGCGCCGCCAAGGCTCACATCACTAGTATTAGACTGCAGGATGGGTCGAAAGTAGTCTCGGAGAAATCCAAGCAGGCTGCATTTGTGGACTACTATACCTCTCTGTACGGGAGGGAACCTGTCTCAGTGGATGCGATGGCGGCTGTGCTCGATGGATATGAGGGGCCGACACTATCTGCTGTGAGCACGACGGAGCTGGAGGGCTCCATCACAAAGGAAGAGATCACGGCGGCGATTAACGACCTCCCTTTGGGGAAAATGCCGGGCCCGGATGGCCTGCCATTATCTTTCTATCGCACATTTCAGTCCCAGCTTATTCCTTACCTCCTTCGACTGTTCAACTCTTTCTCCGAGGATGTGGGACCATCCCCTGACATGGGCATGGCAGAGATAGCGTTAATACCGAAGCCTGGGAAAGACCCCACATTGTGTGCGTCCTACCGCCCTATCGCCTTGCTCAATACGGATCTCAAAATATACACCAAGCTCCTCGCCAAACGCTTATACCCGTTTATGCAATGGTTTGTGGACCCTGACCAGGTCGGATCTATTCGTGATCGTCAGGGGGCGCACCTTGTGGGGAAAGTACATCATTGGCAAACCCCGGCCTGCCTTCTCTCCCTGGACGCGGAGAAGGCATTCGATCGGGTGGATTGGACCTTCCTTAGAGTGGTGCTTCGTAAAATTGGGCTGGGCCCGAAGATGATTGCTAGGGTTATGGCTCCATATATAGGGCCCCAGGCTAGAATGCGGGGCAACGCTGCCACTAACAATACATAGGGGCACTCGACAGGGGTGCCCCCTATCGCCCCTTCTATTTTCCCTCGCAGTGGAACCTCTCGCAGAGCTGATACGGCGTGACTCGGACATCCACGGGATAGCGCATGGTGGCCGGGACAACAAGGTGGCACTGTTCGCGGATGATCTGATACTTACTCTCACGCGACAGCGGGACTCTTTACCGGCTGTTCATAGGGTACTCTGCCTTTTCGAGAGAGACTCCGGTCTCAAGATTAACCATGATAAGTCCTGGGCTCTTTATCTCACTATCCCAACAGAGGATCTTTCCACTTTGAAAGGGATTGTGCCCTACCAGTGGGCTGAGCGCCATATCAGATATCTGGGTCTCACCTTGACTCCCTCCCTGGATGACTTGACGTCTGTCAATTAGCGTGACTGCCGAAAGGAGGTCCTGGAAGATCAGCGGCGGTGGAAACCCCTGATGCTGTCATGGTTAGGCCGCCTCAATGCTGTCAAAATGTCGATCCTCCCCAAAATCCTTTACGTGTTCCAATGCCTCCCTACTCCGATCCCGCTCCACTGCATACGAAGCTTACAATGCGAACTTACATCCTTTGTCTGGAACAGTAAGCAATCACGTTTCTCCCAAAAATTCTTATGGCTGCGCGAGACAGAGGAGGCCTGGCCTGCCCTAACTTGGTCCACTACTATTGGGCTGCGCACCTCTGATTTGTGATAGAGTGGGGGGTGAGAGAGAGTGAAAAAGGATGGCTGCATATGGACAGGGCGGTGACGGGACATACCATTTGTCCGTGGATCCACCGGACGGCCCGTTCCAGGAGTGCATACCTTACAGTACCCACGAAAACGGTGCTGGACATCTGGGATGCCACTGCTGTATCCAGGGGGCTCACTACGTTTCCGTCTCCCCATACTCCCATAGCGGCAAACCCTCACTACCCGCCGGCCTATCAAACTCGGGCGTTTGACACCTGGGTACAGGGGGACTGCAGGGTGATTTGCGACCTTTTTGATGGGGGCTCATTTAAATCATTCGACCAATGTCGCGAGGAGTTCTGTGTGCAACCTGCGCCCCGGCTGCAGGCTGCCCAACTACGATACTGGGTCTCTGATGGGGACATGTATCAGGCTGCCACGTGTGCCTTCACCCCTTTTGAAAGACTGGCACACTCTCTTGGGGGCTCCAAGCGGTTGGTCTCCCAGATTTATCACATTCTGCAGCACCCATCACTTATACCCATCCACCCATATCAGCGCCAATGGCAGGCAGCGGTCAATGCGGACTTTGAACCCTCGCAATGGGACGCAGTATGGAGAGACATCCCCAAGGTGTACCGGAGTATCCCGCAGAGAGACAACGCTTATAAGCTTCTAACTCAATGGTACTACACTCCCGTGTGACTCCATAAGATGTTCCCCAATGTTTCGCCGCTGTGCTGGAGGTGTCGGGCTGCAACGGGGGACTTTGTGCACATATGGTGGGCATGCCCGCTCCTAACTGTCTTCTGGAAGGAGGTCCTTAGCCACATTAGGGGGGTGTTGGGGTTCCCCTTGCCTGAAGCCATAGCCACGATCCTGCTGGGTGTTAGACCTCTAGGCCTCAAGGCCATCACCCGTAATGACTGGATTGTAACATTGCAAATGCTAGGTGCGGCCAAGCAGCTCATAGCCTTGTATTGGTAGAAGACTGAAGCACCTCCCATTGCCTCCTGGTCTGTGCAGCTGTGGTACGTCTTGGCAATGGAGCTTCTCACTGCGCGGCTCCAGCTGCGTAATACCCACTTTGACACAGTCTGAAAGCCCTTGGTGCGCTACCTTTGCTCAATGGAACATGCGCGATACATGCCCACTAGACTCCGGACCCTACGTCTCTTTGAGGATGCTGTTGTCCCTGCAGACCCCGCTAGATTTCTCCCGTAGACCTCTTTCTTGACATGTGGGTCCTAGAGCCTGCCCTTTGCTGCCTGGTACCGCCCCTCGCCCACGGACCAACACATCCACCCTGCCAGCGCGCTATCCCTCTTGTCTCTTGTCTCCGACTTCTTTCTCCCTTTCTCTTTCCCTTTCTTCCTTTTTTTCCATAGCTCTCTCCTGTGTTTCCTGACCTCTGTTGGGTCGATTCTAAGTGTTGGGCTTGTTGCCTGCCCGCCTACTCTCACTGATCTGGCATTGGGGCTCTATAAGCGCTGAATAGAGTCAAAGTCTGTATACCTCTACCAGCTTTTCCTAAGCCACGCGGCCGGTCCCATAGGAGTTGTAGGCAAGGCGCTGTGTTAACTAGCTTGTCTATGCACAATGTATGACCTTATTGCATATTCTCCGCGGCCGGCCTCAGATAGAGGTTGTAGGCCTAATGCTGTGTCTATGTGCCCCTGTCAGGGGTTTTTGTTCCAAAATAAAACAGACTTGTAAAAAAAAAAAAAAAAGAAAGGCAGTCCTAAAAAATGCATTTGTATACGAAACTTTCAAAATCAGTATATAAAAATCAATATATATATTAATATTTGTATCTGTGAATAAAAACAGCAAGCGTATACCAGTGTGTCCACATTAGTGACTTGCTTGCTTAAGTTAAAATATTATAGTTGTTAAAATGATGTCTTATCCGTCTGGTTTGTGGGGCAAGTTGGCTTATTGGTCAAAGGTGACTTTCATCATGCCTGACCCTTCATTTTCCGAAAGTCTGTTTCGAAGCTTGGCAATGTATTTCCCAAACTTGGCCAGGTCTGATGGAAGAGTGCAGGAGAAAAGTACCGAAACGGCTTCTTTTACTGTTCGAACCCCGTGTCGTAGCCAGTTTTGTTTTAAAAAGATCCGTCGGGGCAGGAGCATCTCGGGGCAGCAGCAAATCACGTGTAGCAGAGATTCGTTTTTGTAGTTGCAGAGTCTGCATCTTATTTTGTATTCCAGGGACCTCCACCCAGGGTTTAGCTCTTTAATTTGGAGGGGCACTAGTCTGGCCCATATGATGTTTTTGAGTGCTTTCCTTCCAAGTGCTTGGCTGAGGTAGGGCTGTGTTTTATGCCCTGTATATGATGTTGCCAGCCCGGGTGGGCCTCTTTCTGTTACGAATTCTGCTAGATCATTTGTATTTTACGAATAAAGACATTGTTTGTTTATTGCATTTTTAATCGCCAGGTAGCTTGTTGGTGCATCTTTCCAGTTTTCAATTGCAAGCCCCAACGTTTCAACTGCTGTCTGAGTGGAGTGATCCATAGTTTCAGGCTTCACAATACTAAAATCTGTTTGAGTTTGGGCTGTGATCATCACAGCCCTACCAACCTTTTCAGGAAGGAACACTCTTTGGGTGTGGGCTGTGACCATCACAGTCCTGCCAACCTTTTCAGGGAAGTCTGCCTGAGCTTGGCTGAGACGATCACAGCCCTTCCAACCTCTTTAGGAAGGAATTCTGTTTAAGCTGGGGCTGCAGCCATCACAGCCCCACTAACCTCTTCTGGAAGGCCTACCATTTCGGAATGGGTTTCTTGTTCTACCCCAGCCCAGGCTGAGATCCCTAGATCATTTCCCAGTAGACAATCTACAGGCAAGTTTGTAGACACTGCCACTCTCTTTGGGCCAGTGACACCTCCCCAGCTGAGATTTACTACTGCCATGGGATGATCTTTCTGCACTCCATCAATGTTGGTCACCTGATAGGTGAACCCAGGTAAAAGTTGTCCTGAGGGGACTAGACTGTCAGTCACCATAGTGATGCTAGCCCCTGTGTATCTGTAGGCTTCCACTTTCTGGCCATTGATGTGGGGCTCCTGTCTGTACTTGCCCAAAGTGTTGGGACAAGCAGTGAAGTTGGCAAACCCCATGCCATTTTCACAGACAAGAGTAGCTGTGGAAGGGGACCTGGTTAGGCCAGAGTCCACATGAATTCCCAAAGTAAACCCAGCCTTATTCTTGGGGGCACTCCCACCACCTGGGGGATTACTACTAACCGTAACAGGAGGTCTGGGAGTATTACTTGGGGGAATGTTTTCCTTATTGTTGGCCCTTGCGCAACTTCTGTCAGTCTTCCAGTGGCCAGGCTGTTTACAGACATGGCAATAAAGTTTCTTTTGGTTAGAGGAAGTGTTTTGGGACTCACCTCCACAATCGGATTTTAGGGGCCCTGTGGAGGACTTGTCTTTTGATTTATCCCCACCTTTCTCTTGAGGCTTGGTAGAATCTTTCTTCTGGTCACCACCCTGATTTTTAGGCCTAATCCTGGTTCTGACTTATGTGTCTGCCCTCTTACCAATTCTTGTGGAGAGGTCAGATCTGAGTCCACCAGGTGCTAGTGTAGAAGCTCGATTTGACAATTACTAAGGATCTGCTCCCTCATAATCAAATTATACAATCCTGTAAAGTCATGTACTCTGCTGCCCAATAACCAGCCCTCCAGAGCCTTAGTAGCACAATCTACAAAATCAGTCCAGTCCTGAGTCTGTGTTTTCTGGGTATCCCTGAACATCAACCTGTACTGTTCAGTGGTTAAGCCAAACCCATCAATCAGAGCACTCTTCAGGACAGTGTAATTGTTAGCATCCCCATCACTAACTGTGAGGAGCTTATTTCTACCCTTTTCTGAAAAGGAGAGCCACAAGATTGCTGCCCACTGACTTGGGGGTATCTGCTATACTTTGCAAGCCCTCTCCAAAGCAGTTATCCACTTATGGATGTCATCTCCATCTTTGTAGGGGGGCACAATCTTATTCAGGTGTCTATTGTCATAGGACCTGTCTTTATCCTTAGGGATATTGCTGCCACCAGTGGAATCTAATCCACTAAACTTTTGTTCCCTTGCAAGAGCAAGTTTTGCTTTGGCTAGGGCAAGTTCTTCCTTCTCTATTCTGATCTGGGCCTCCCTCATCCTAGCCTGGTGTTCTCTCCTCTGGGGGGGAAGTCATTCCCCTCTGAGAACCCCTTGAAGCATGGGAGTGGATGGAGTCACCTGAGTGAGACCTATCCCTCCTATACCTCTGATTAAACCCACTTGGAGGCCTGAATGGGGCTGTCCCATTCTCAGCCCCAAATTGGCTTCAGTTAGCCTAGCTAAGTCTTCTGACTATAGTTTGGCTGTCTACCTCTCCCTCAGAATCTTCTTCAACCTCCTCTTCCCCCTCTTCTGGGACTGGGGGGGTTATCTTCTGTGGAGGGTATGCCCTCACCTGTTCTCCCTGTAGGCTCTGTGCCAGAGGCCTTGAGAATATCACTCTCATCTAAGAGTTCCATCAGGTGTTGAAGGGTAGGGTTAGAACCCTGTTTCAACTTTCTTGTGGTACACAAGTGCCTAATTTCTCGAAAGCTGAGGATTTCATATTTGGAGGGTGCCCTGGGAGGGTCACTCACCACAGGTAGAGATCCAGATGGGTCACCTGTGCCAGACATGATCTAGTGAGGTGTGGTGTGTGCACCTACCTACACTAAGTGTTATCTACTAATCCTCTCTAGGAGTTGTAGTCAGCGTGTGCTAGGCCCTTTGGTCTACAACAACTAAGTGCAGTAGAACTTAAGTATTATAAGTCTTGTTGGGGCGCTAGATGGCGCCAGAGCAAGATGGTTGCCCTGGCGTAGAGCTCCCGCCTAGCCGGGCGATACAACCGTCATAATCCTCATCCTGCCTTAAAAATCGCTGATTTTTAACACACTGATGTTGCCGTAAAGGTGTTTTGCGGCTCCGGTGACAGTTTGAGACCGCTTTGTGGAACGGGACGCCCAGCAGCGGCGGAGATAGCTTAGGCGGAGCGACGACCTCACTCTGCTGGAGGTCGGACGCGAAGGCGGTATCTACGCGAGGCCCAGGCTTTCGGGCCTACATTCTCCCTGTTTCGACACCTGGCTCCGGAGGGGAAAAAACCGCGCTTGACCCCCTTGTGGATGCCCCTACCTGGCCCGAGGGATCAACGACCTGCGGGAGAGTGACCTCCGTCTCCGCTCCTGTAACGCGGCTGCCTGAGCACAGACCAGGAACGAGTGGAGGTCTTCAGCCGCCATTACAGCCGCAACCAGTGAGGAGGGGGGGGCCTCGGAGCGGCGCTCCTGGGGTGGCGACGGAGGAGCTGCGGTCTGCACGCTGACTGTGTGTGTCTGCTTGTGAAGGGGAGGATCCATCAGGGCCCCCCCCCGCCGTGAAGAGCAACGCGATCCACCATTTTGTGTGCTGGGACCATGCTGGCGCCCTGGGCGGTCATGCACCACAGCAGCAGCTAGGGAGTGACCGGCCACAACGCGACTGCCCTGCATTTCCCCACCCTGATATCGCCCACTGGCAGAGGGCAGCAACCACCATTACACAGCTGCATTAGGTGGGCTCCTCGTGGGTATAACGACCCTGGCGCAGAACTACTATCCACCCCCTCCCTGTTGGCACCACTTAGAGGGTCTCGGTGGGGCCGGATACTGAGGCTGACACCACCCGCAGCACCGGAGGCCCGAGACAGACAAGAGTGAACAGCCAGCCTTCTTTAGACGTGGAGGATAGGCCCTTCACGTCGGTTCGCTGCCATTGAGGTTGTGTGCAAAGAGACTCTTTCGCTGTACCCCCATTGAACCTCCCATACCACCACGACGCTACGAGCTGCGACGCTCCGCTTTTGAGCTCTGTTTACCTCTGGACTGGCCCACTGGGAGCTGTTACTGGTCGGGGCGCGGCTCCTGATATCACCCGGGCCCCTATCACTTCATCGTCTGGGGCGCTGACGCTGACATCCCTATTCCCCACATTGGCTGGAGGTGCTTAAGCTAGGAGCGGTCGGCAAACATGGGCAAGACGGAGCCCAGGCAGTCTAAGCTGCCTTTTGACACCCGTAAGACTCCCAGTTCTGCACTTAGGGACCAGGGCGATAACGATCCTCCAGAAATGAGGGAATCTGGTTGGAAGGAACTACTGGTGAGCATGCAGCAGAGTTTATCCTCTATTGACTCGAAAATAGACACAATGACCCTTCGTCTAGACAATGTCGTATCGAAACTTGATGGCCATGAAGAAAGACTAAAAGAGGCTGAACAACGCGTGTCAGACTTGGAGGATGGCGCAAGCGTCAGCAGGCAGCACGCATCCCAAATGGACAAGCTCCTGACGGGACGCCTTTTGTATTTCCAGCATTTTGTCTACTGTTTGGGACGGAGTACTTTGCACCCTACCAGCCTTTCAGTTGTTCCAGTCTTTGCCTACCTCTCGCGGAACCCGCTCCGCGGGTCCCGCATCGCTGGAGTGTTCTTGTGCCTGCCTGGAGCTCTAAAGGGACAGCTGAGGGAAAGTCTTTAACGGGGCTGCGAGCGAGCGCGCCTGCTCCCTGAGGGACTTCATCTCCCAGGAGCGAGCGCCAGCCCGGACCAGCATCACCCGGGCCGCTCTCCCCGACCCCTCCCACCCCTTCCACCTCTTGTGTGCAAGTTCTATATTAACTGACTGCACTCCCGCAGCGCGGGAGAGCGCGCGGGAGAAGCCCGGGACAAGGGCGGGACCGTCTGTGGCCGTCCGGGGCCGAAGGAGGCCGGGCTGGGCCACCCTTTTTTCATTTTCAGGCTTGTGTTCTATTATTACTATCTAGTTGATATTTGTCTTCCAGGTTTAGTCAGTTACTTGAGGTTATAAGGGTGGTAACAACTATGGCGAATACCCTAAACACCTCTACTTTACTGACTTCCGTGGGGGACGCTGAAACTGCGGTGATGGGGCCTCTAGACTCGTATTTTAAGCGTCTACCCCAAGACATTGACAGGGAAATTGCCTTGGCGGAAAGACGCGCTGGTCGAAGGTTATCAATTGAATTGATGAAAAACCCCCTAGAAAAACACTTAGGACAAAGTTTCCCTGCATTAGTCACCCCGTTATCGTCTACAGTATTGCCATCAACACAAGAAACACTGTATGACATATCTGTATGTAATGAGCTGTTGGGTGCCTCTCCTATAGACACAGTGGTTACTGCCCCTTCTTCAGAGCATTTTAAGGGTCCTAACATTGCGTGTACGGGACACAATGTGATAACACAAGTAATTGCACAAGCACACACTGCTAGGCCCAAAGCATGCCCAAAGAGGAAGAGGGTTACTACTCTAAAAAAATCTATAGTCCCTAATCCAGCAAGGAAGGTTAGGAAACTGGCAATTAAAGCGCCCTTAACCGATGTCCGAGTTGAACAACTGAGTGGGGTAATAAGGGGGGAGGAATCGGCTATTGTAATAGACCTAGAAAATCCTAAGATTCCAGCATCACCTATAACAGAAATAATCCCCCCTACTACAGCATCCCCAGGGAAAATGAGGAGTTATCCGGATCAGTTATTGGACCTGGAAAAACTTATACGTTCCCTCTTAAGTCCGTTTGAGACCAAACTGGAGAAGTTAGCAAAACAACTTGACCACTTAGAACAAACCAGTTTGGATAACTTTTTCTCAGTAAAATCACTAATTAAGGCGCAGAATAAATCGGTTGAGAATGGGCGCCATAATAATCCAGTTGAGCAAATTTTGGGCGCAACAGGGGCCGAGTTGTCTTCCACTAAAGTAAGTGGGGTTTCTACCCAGCAGAAACAGGGTCTGAATAATAACAATAAAAGAAATCTTCCAGTACCCCAACCACTGGCTAAAAATAGTGGCCCTGAGTGTTCTAATACCAATCGTACTAGCACAATAGTAAATAGTATTAAGGATAGTACGAAAAACTGTGCTCCTGTGGTACAGAAAAAGAGCCCATCCTTACCCCCTGCTATGGTTTGCGCCCAGGGGACACTGATAGACATAGATAAAAACTTCGCTATAATTGCTGATGGTGTAAAAGGGCCGCCCGCCCCCCAAGCAGTAAATAAGGGTGATCATGTAGGAAATGGTAATCATAAAAGCGGTGGAAATAACGCTAGTATGGTAATGGGAAATAGTGCTCCTGTGAGTGTTGTTGCGCCAGAGCATTGTCCACCAAAATCTTATGCTAATAGACTTCCAACCCGGACTCCCCCAGTTCAACTTACCCCCGATTCTTATCCATATGTGGCCATTCTTACCAATGTTCCTCCCCTACCAGATGGCCAAAGGGAGACTTACGATATGTTAAAAAATAAAGCCATGCATTGGCTGCGGGTAAATAGACCCCTGCCAGGAGATGTGGATGGATTGATCATTGGGGCTAGAAGGGTCAATTGGATTGGGAACACATTTAAAAAGCAGGGGGGTGAGTGTATTATAATTAATTTTCAGGACCCAAGGGTAGTAGGGATAATTACAAAACCTGGATGGAATATTAGCTTTGGTGGGATTGGCGTGGTGGACTTGACCTTTTTTTACCCAAGAACTCAGTCATATCACCAAGGGGGGTTTGAGCCATTGAGATCTATTTTGCCCCCGCGGCTGGAGGTTAGCTCTTTCCATGCTCCATTTTTGCGCCCACACGATGGTTATAATCAGGTTTATGACCCTAATGGTGGTGTAGGGCACTTGAGACGGGGATATCCTCAAAATTTACCAACGCACTATAACCCAGGTCCCATTATGGATTTGGTTAACCGTTTTAATCCTTTATGTGACCTGAACACTAACGGTTGACTACCTATTCTCCCAACAGCACCTACAATAGCTATACCAGAGATGGTAAACCCTTTATCATGTTTATTCATGACCTGGAACGTTGCAGGAATAAGAACCAAAAGGTCGGACCCTACCTGGTTAAAGTATATCTCAAAACATAAGGTGATAGGTCTGCAAGAAACATGGGACACCTCACTTTCTTTTCCTTTAGATGGTTTCCTAAGTTTCACAGTACCCGCTAGCAGTAGTAATGCAGGGAGAGCAAAAGGGGGGCTTATCACACTTTTTTCTTTAGATTTAGTAGGATCTTTTAATTTATTAAATTCAGGTTCTCCAAATATTTTAGCGATAGAATGGTTAGTCTCACCTAGCTGCGTTATATTAGTAATTAATTTTTACAATGCCTGGGGTGGACTAAATGAATTGGAACATGTTCACTGTTTGGAGAACCTGGTAAATAAATACAGTCAAAATTCAAATACTCCATTCGAAATTTGCTTAATGGGCGATTTTAATAGCCACAAATGTGATTTGTTATGTCATTCAATAGACGCAGATACCCCGGCTGGAGCCTGCATCCCCCACTTCGAACACACTAAAATGGGGGAGTCTCTTGATTTATTGTGTGCTAATTTTAATATATATGAACCGCATAAAACTGTTTCTAATGAGAAGGTCCCCACTTTTAAAGGAACGACTAAGGGGACGATTGTGACTAATCCTCTTCATAGACTTCTCTTAACTAAATTTAGGATGAACTTAATTCCGTACTCTCTAGGAAACTTTCCGGTGTGGTCAAAACCTGATGATGGCCCACCATGCGGATGTGACCAATTTTCAGTCCAAGACACCCTCCATTTTTTATTTTTTTGTGACTTTTTTATGTGACTTTTTTAGTAGTGAAAGGAAAAAATATCTATTCCCTGTGTTGAAAGCGGCGGGCTTTTCTCAAGTTAGGCCAGCCTTAATTTTTCTCCAAATGCTAGCGGATACTTACACTATGTTTAGTGTTGCTAGTTTTTTAACTGCTGCATTTAGATCGAGGAAAAAAAGATTACCCCGGATAGACCATTTTTTAACTTAAAATTGTTCTTAAAGGATACTTTTTAAAAATTTGAAAATATATTTGTATTATGGAGAAATAACCTGAGGAATTGTAATCAATATGTTGAAATCTGTTTTTTAATATGATTGTGTAATGTTATAATAGTAATTGTATTTGTGTTTGTTTTATGTCTTTTATGATTTTAACAAAAATCGAATAAAGAGTATTTTGACTGACTGACAAGCTCCTGAAAATCATTTCTGACAAAAATGAGGAGTTGGAATCCCGCTCTCGGCGGAACAACGTTCGCATGCTAGGACTGGCCGAGACGACCAACACGGGGCGGCTGGAGGACTTCATGGAGAAGCTACTGGCAGACCTGTTTGGCAGGGACTCCTTCTCCGCACAGCTGGTCACTGAGAGAGCTCATCGTTCCATGGCCTCTAGACCTCCACCTGGGACCCCGCCTCGCCCTATAATAATGAGGTTCCTCAACTATCGAGATCGGGACACTCTGCTGCGGCTGGCAAGGGAAAAGGGAGAGGTGAAGTATGAGAATACCACCCTCTCCTTCTATCCCGACTTCACACAGGCTGTGCAAGACGCGTGTCGAAAATTCCTGGCGGTAAAGAAGCAGCTCCCGTCCCGCAGCATCCAGTATGCCATGCTGTATCCCGCACGGTTACGGATCCATCAGAGAGGCCGGCAACACATCTTCACCTCACCACAACAGGCGAAGGATTACTTCAGGTGTGACCTACGCTCCGCTTCTAGGGAAGCTTCTGCAAGGCACAGATCGAGATCCCACTCGCCGCTTTCGGAGCCCTCCTGAACGGAATGGATTTCTTATCACACTGGGGCCACACCGGAGTAGCTGCTGAACACCGAAGAGACGCTCTCCAGATTGGTGAAGTATGACTGTTATTATTGATCTGATGGCACAGGCTGTCGCCCGGCCACCTGCCCTCGTCCTGTCAGATCGACCCCTGGCCACTGGAGGTTGTGGATGGGTGAAATAAGAGTGGTGGCGTGGTAGTGGCTGGAGCCCCACCTTGCGGCTCCCCTATTGAGGGCATTACCCCTAGTTCATTGACTTTCTTGTTGGTTTGCTCCTTACGAGCGTGGACCCTAGGTCCTATGGGACTTTCTTGGGGCGGTGGGATATTTCTTCCTGGCTAGTTGGGTCAGCCGGCGTGGGAGGGAAGGGTTGGGTTGGGCTGCAGCAACTTCTTGGTGAGCGATATGTCAAAGCAGTGTACCTGGAAGCAACAGCATGTGTATAATGAGGCTCCCCGCGACTATGGGTGAACAAGTAGACAGCAACGCAAGTCTTAACATTTTGTCATGGAATGTGCGAGGGCTTAATGAACCTCAAAAAAGATGGCAAATACTGGGATATCTCGATCGGCATCATGTACATATAGCTCTCCTACAGGAGACGCACTTGGCGAAGGGTAGCACCCCCAGATTCGCGTCCCGATGGGCTTCACATAGCTGCTTTGCCTCCTACTCATTGTATGCCTGGGGAGTAACTATACTTATCAAACGTGAAGTCAGATTTGTGGAGGGAGGACAGGACTCTGATCCAGAGGGCAGATATTGCTTACTGTGGGGGTGGATCCAATCGCATGAAATCGTACTAGTGAACTACTATGGGCCAAATGTTGATGATCCCCACTTCATGTTATCGCTTAGAGGTAAGATAACCACGCTAGGATGCAGATATGTTGCCTAGGGGGAGATTTTAATACAGTAGTTAACCCCACCTGGGATAGATATAACGCGACAGCAGCGCTTTACAACTCCTCCCAACGCACCTTACAGGACGTCTTGAACAAGGACTGCTTCCTGGATGCATTGCGCTTCTTACACCCCTCAAAGAGGGAAGGCACACACCACTCTTCCATGCATAACACCTGGGCCAGGTTGGATTATGTGCTCCTTGCTAAAGGCATGTCTAATTGGGTGACTGGGGCACTACACATGGCTAAGACCTTTTCGGATCACTCCCCTGTGAAAATTTCCTTACACCCTGTTAGGAATCCCAGGCTCGAGTACACTCGAAAACCTTGACATGTGTTTTTAGCCCCAGGTCCCCCGTATGTCCTTTTTACACGCTCTCTAAGGCAGACTACCATTCCACAATAGAACATTGCAGACGCCCCCTTGCGCACGTAAAGAGGCGCAATGGAACGTAGCCATTGCTTGGCTTACTTTTCCGGTATCCACGCCCCCTTCTTACTTCCAGGTTCCGAGCAGCTCCTTCCCTCGGTCGGCGCTGTGTTGTTCCTGCCTCCTCGCTGTGTCTGCCAGCCCTAACCTTCTGGTAGTGCTCCGCTGTCCTGCCTGAGAACCGGCAATTCACCGTCCTTGCCGAGGTCCTCCGTTCCGGAGAGCTTCACTTTGGGCTGGTCGGATTCCCTTTCCCGCCCTGCAATTTTTCACACATTTGGAAGGCGTATTTTTCCCTTGTCTGAGAATTAAGCCCATTTACTCCTCTCCTCGTTCATGGAGGAAGTGCTTCCAGGCAGTGTTTTCTGAATACTCCTTTCTCCGTTTGGAGCCCTGCTCTCTATCCACAGTCTGGGCTCCTTTGTTTCATTTCTTCCTGCTGAGAGAGAGGGCTCCGCTCGGCTTAATTAACCGGGCAGGGTGTCTCTCCTCTTGAGAGTGTAGCTTCTCCGCTCTTAGTCCCCGTGAGAGCCGGCCAGTGCACCTCAAGTCCACTCCCTTTCTGTTTATCTTATTTCCTGTGTGTCTGGTGTGTTTGTGTTCTTGTACGAGTTCTGCTCCTTTAGGCTTGGTATATTTTCTCAAGCCATATTTCTTCAGCAAGAACTCTTAATGGCCACCCGTGGACTTCACTGGGGTAAGTGACCTTGTGGTATAACTACGCATGTCAATGTAATGCAGTCACCCTCTAGAATAATTGTCTAAATGTATTAGTGCATGTCCTGTTTTCTTACAGCCTAGACCACACCGACCAGAACTGCACCTGTCCTGTTACCCCGCCCCTCGTATGGGGAGAGTGGTGGACACTACTTGGGTTATTCCCCCATACTTTTAGGAAACGGTAGTCAGGAGTGTGTTCAGTGTCACATTCTTGTTTCTGTTTTCTGGAGGTGTTGGGGATTCTTCTTCGTTCCAGTGGAAATTGGCTTGAATCCCGACAGAAAGCCAAGCCCACGAATACTTACTCCACCCGAGCGAAGATGAATCCTGACAATACTGTTGTTTCCCTAGAACAGGGTATACGGAACACCCTACAAGTACATACTGTAGATAAGTTAGCGGCAGCCTTAGTCGAACTTCAATCTAAAGTAGGGAGGTTACGCCTAGAAAACCAGAGACTATACGCAGAAGTGGTCCAGTTAAAAACAGCCGAGGCAGTTGAGCATAGAGAAAGAGGAACTATTCCCAAAGCACAAAAGAATTACATTCAACCCGCACGTTTTTCCATGCCATCCCCCACTACTGACACCGGGGCTAGAGGGGAGGCATCACCACCTCCAGTACAAGTCCAAGTTCACACCCCTAGTCCGGTGCCTCTGGCTATGCCTGAAAGATTCTTAGGTGATAGCGCAAAATACAACATTTTTATGAACCAATGTCAACTTCAGTTCCTATGTAAGGCTGCGGCCTTTCCAGATGATTCGGCGAAAGTATCCTTCATCATTTCCTACCTTACAGGGAATGCCGCCGAATGTGCAGTTCCTCTTGTACAAAACAATGACCCTTTGTTATATAATTTTCCATTGTTCCAAGAAAAAATGAGAAGTTTATTTGATAAACACACCTATATGCAGGCGAGTGATAATGCCCTGTTAAACCTTAGACAAGGATTCAAAAACCTCATGTCCTACATAACTAGTTTTAACCGATTAGTTGCAGAGACTCATTGGCCTGATGACAAAAGAACCTCTCTGTTTTACAGGGGATTGTGCGATGAATTGAAGGACTTGCATTCTCAAATTGTAAATCCCCCTGAAGATTGTCCCTCTTTCATCGAATTAGCTGTGAAGTTAGACCATCGACTCCACGAGAGAAAAGGAGAGAAGGCCAAAGGAGGTGTGCCCAGATACGTGTTGCTGTGCACCGAGAAAAAAGACATCAAAGACAGTTCTGAGCCTATGCAAATCGGAGGACTGAGAGGGCCCTTATCAACCGAAGAAAAAGACAAGAGAAGAAAGAACAATCTTTGCTTGTATTGTGGAAAAGGGGGACATTACGCTAAAGAGTGTCCCGTACGTCCCAAGAACCCAAAAACAGTGGCCAGTGGTACCTTGGTATCAGAAAACTAGACAGCTTGAAGAACAGAGAGATAAATTCTTCAAGCATGGACAACCAACAGATCTCCCTAAACAAACTCTTAAGGCAAAAGATTATAAGGCATTTTACCTTAAACATCACGTTAGTCTATTTAGTACAAAGGCGACATAACATGTCCATTTTGTTGGATTCAGGGGCTACGGGGAATTTTTTTGATTTACAGCTGGCAATAAGAATTGGAATCCCCTTTGTCCATAAAAAACAACCTGAACCTATATGAGCGGTGGATGGGTCTGAATTATCTTCTGGCCTGATAAGCTATCAAACTCCCCCTATGATTATTGTGTTTAGAAATGGGCATTCCGAGAGCATTATCTTTGATTTGATTGATGCCCCCAATTTCGGGGCCATACTCGGGGTCCCCTGGTTACAGGTACATAACCCGCAAATAGACTGGACCCGGGGGACAGTAACCTCGAAATCACCATATTGTCTGCTCCACTGCTATCAAGAGACCAGAAATCATGGCAATCCTTTGTATTGTGCTGCACAAACAGCAGCTACTGCTTCGTGTGTCCCCGAAGTGTATGCCGAGTTTCAGGGGGTTTTCAGTGAAACAGAGGCGACTCCACTAACACCCCATAGGAGCTATGATTGTCGCATCGACCTAATACCCGGTGCTGAGCTGCCTTGCAGTCGTATCTATGCCTTAACCCCCTCCGAAACTGACTATCTAAAAAAACTATTTAGATGACATGATACAAAAAGGATTTATAAGACACTCTACCTCCTTTTGTCATCTCCTTTGTTTTTTATCAATAAGAAGGAAGGAGGCCTCCGAGCATGCTTGGACTATAGGGCCTTAAATAAGGTGACTATAAAAATAAATACCCGCTTCCTCTCATTCCTGTTCTTCTTGATCAGATCAAGGGTGCAAAAATATTCACTAAGATAGATCTTCGGGGTGCATACCATCTCATAAGAATCAAGCAGGGAGACGAGTGGAAGACCGCCTTTCGAACCAAGTTTGGGCTCTACGAATATCGTGTCATGCTATTCGGATTGTGCAATGCACCTGCTGCATTCCAATATTTCATTAACCACATTCTGAGAGAATACATTGACATCTTTGTTATCGTATACATTGACGATATTCTTATCCTTTCTCAAAATGAACAGGACCATATCAGTCATGTCAAAAAGATTTTGAAAAAATTACAAGAACACCAATTGTTTGCCAAGTTAGATAAAAGTACTTTACACACAAAGAGATAGATTTCTTGGGATTTATCATAAAACCTAATGGCATTCAAATGGATCCACAGAAAGTCAAAGCATTACTCCAATGGTCTAGCCCTGCTTCGGTCAAAGAAATCCAGCCTTTTTTGGGTTTCGCCAATTTTTATCGGCGATTCATAGACCACTTTTCTGAGTCTGTCACTCCCATCACAAAGTTGTTAAAGAAAGGAGTGTCCTTTGTATGGTCCGAAGATGCTGAACAGGCTTTTTGTTCCCTTAAAGACAAGTTCACCACTGCTCCCATCCTTCATCACGCTGATAATACACAGCCCTTCTTTGTAGAAGCGGACCGTTCCCAATATGCTGTAGGAGGAATACTTTCCCAAAGAGACAAAGAATCCAGTCACATGCATCCCATAGCCTATTTTTCTAAGACCTTGTTACCGGCCAAACAGATTTACACCATTGGTGAAAGGGAATTGCTAGCTATTAAATTAGCCTTTCAAGAGTGGAGGCATCACCTATTAGGGTCCCCGCACGTGATCACAATTTATTCAGACCACAAGAACCTACAGTTTTTTAAGTCCGCAAGAGCGCTCACGCCTAGACAGATGAGGTGGTTACATTTTTTTAGTGAATATGACTTCATAATCACCTATCGTCGAGGACCTCAGCAGGGGAAAGCAGATGCATTATCACGGTTCGGACATCCCATTGACACCGAGAAAGAGAACCCCCTCCCTATCATTCCTGAACACAAAATTCTGGGAGTGGGAGACAAGGATGCACAATTTATAGAGGAATTAAAGAACCGACTAAGTTCCATACCTCAGGAAGAGTGGGCAAAAAATCCCCTAAGCACTATCAGACATGGGTTGCATTATCATGATAACAGACTATACTTACCCACTCTTGATCTTCAACACAAAATCATGGAATGGTGTCATGCTAGTGCTTTAGCTGGACATCCTAGTAGTGTTAAAAGCCTTGACCTGTGCCATCGGTGGTTTTGGTGGGAAACGATGTGTATAGATATCATCTCGTTTGTTCAGGCCTGTGCCACATGTGCACAACAAAAATCCTCGCATTGTGCCCCTACTGGACTATTGAGAACCATAGCCATCCCCCCTTCACCATGGCATACCATAAGTATGGACTTTATCATTGACCTCCCCCCCTGTCAAGGGTACAACACGATTTATGTGGTGGTGGATATGCTGTCAAAAATGGCCCATTTCTTCTCCTTAAAAAAGATACCCACCTCTAAAGAACTGGCTCACATCTTTCTAAATCACATAGTCAAAAATCATGGGTTACCCTCAGTCATTATATCAGATAGAGGTCACCAATTTGTATTGAAGTTTTGGCAAGGTCTTTGCTCCATTCTAGACATCGATCATAGGCTCTCTACTGCCTACCATCCACAAACAGATGGACAGTCTGAAAGAACTAATCAGACCCTCGAACATTATCTCCGTTGTTTATTGACTTCCCTTGCCTCCACTTTGGTTCAGGCTCTCCCATTAGCAGAATTTGCTTACAATAATTCTAGACACTCCGCTACTGGCGTTTCTCCCTTCTTTTTCCTTTACGCCCAACATCCTAGAATGATCCCAATTGTATTAAACAAAGAGGAGACAGACATACCTGCTCTAGAAGAACACCATGGGCAAATTCACGAAGTATGGGAGGTGGCAAAAGAGGAGTTGGGCAAAGCAGGAGTAGCCATGAAAGAACAGGCAGATAAACATAGGACAATAGAACCCACATACACTGTAGGAGAAAAGTATGGCTATCCACCAGAAACCTTAGAATGGAAGGGTCTAAAAAATTCCAACCCAGATTCATTAGTCCCTTTCCTATAGAAAAGATAATAACTCCTGTTACCTTGAAATTACAGCTACCCCCCCAAATGAAGATACACCCTGTATTTCATTGCTCCTCGATCAAAAAGTATATTCCCCCAGTTTTTCCTGAGGTCCTACCCCCGCCTTTGATAATCAACGGAGAAGAAGAATATGAAGTACATAAAATCCTAGTTTCTCGAAGACATGGGGTAAACTCCAATATCTCATAGATTGGGTGGGCTACCCCCCGGAGGACAGGTCCTGGGAACCAGCTGAAAACATCCATGCAGCTAGACTAGTGAGTAAATTTCACAGATTACACCCCACTAAACCAAGTCCAGGGAATAGGCCTTTGGGGAGGGGTACTGTTAGGAATCCCAGGCTCGGGTACACTCGAAAACCTTGACATGTGTTTTTAGCCCCAGGTCCCCCATATGTCCTTTTTACACGCTCCCTAAGGCAGACTACCATTCTACAATAGAACATTGCAGACGCCCCCTTGCGCACGTAAAGAGGCGCGACGGAACGTAGCCATTGCTTGGCTTACTGTTCCGGTATCCACGCCCCCTTCTTACTTCCTGGTTCTGAGCAGCTCCTTCCCTCGGTCGGCGCTGTGTTGTTCCTGCCTTCTCGCTGTGTCTGCCAGTCCTAACCTTCCGGTAGTGCTCCGCTGTCCTGGCTGAGAACGGGCAATTCACCGTCCTTGCCGAGGTCCTCTGTTCCGGAGAGCTTCACTTTGGGCTGGTCGGATTCCCTTTCCCGCCCTGTGATTTCTCACGCATTTGGAGGGCGTATTTTTCCCTTGTCTGAGAATTAAGCCCATTCACTCCTCTCCTCGTTCATGGAGGACGTGCTTCCAGGCAGTGTTTTCTGAATACTCCTTTCTCCTTTTGGAGCCCTGCTCTCTATCACAGTCTGGGCTCCTTTGTTTAATTTCTTCCTGCTGAGAGAGAGTGCTCCGCTCGGCTTAATTAACTGGGCCGGGAGTCTCTCCTCTTGAGAGTGTGGCTGCTCCGCTCTTAGTCCCCGTGAGAGCTGGCCAGTGCACCTCAAGTCCACTCCCTTTCTGTTTATCTTATTTCCTGTGTGTCTGGTGTGTGTGTGTTCTTTTACGAGTTCTGCTCCTTTAGGCTTGGTATATTTTCTCAAGCCATATTTCTTCAGCAAGAACTCTTTAGGGCCACCCGTCGACTTCACTGGGGTAAGTGACCTTGTGGTATACCTATGCATTTCAATGTAATGCAGTTGCCCTCTAGAATAATTGTCTAAATGTATTAGTGCATGTCCTGTTTTCTTACAGCCTGGAACACACTGACCAGAACTGTACCTGTCTTGTTTCCCCGCCCCGCATATGGGGAGAGTGGTGGACACTCCTTGGGTTATTCCCCCATACTTTTAGGGAACAGTAGTCAGGAGTGTGTTCACTGTCTCATTCTTGTTTCTGTTTTCTGGAGGTGTTGGGGATTCTTCTTCGTTCCCATGGAAATTGGCTTGAATCCTGACACACCATCCTATGGATCTAACACCCTACCTTAGCTGGAGGCTTAACCCCCTTCACCTGCAGGATGCCATCTTCAAGGCGGAATTGGAACAGGAGATCATAGAATTCTTCCCCAGGAATACTGGCTCAGTGGCAAGCCTCACGACTGTTTGGGAAGCATTTTAAGTAACCGTGCGGGGGTGGTGCATTTCCAAAGGTGAAGGGATCCTGCGGGACCTTAGGCGGACCTTGGCTACATTAGAGACTGAAATGAAGACCTTGGAGCGGGAGGTGTTAGAACGGGAAGACTCAGGTCACCTGAAGGCCACATTACGGGAGAAGCTATCGGAATATATAGACACGGCGGACAGAGAGAGTAGATTCAGGGGGAAACACACAACCGCTAGAAGATATGGGGAAGGAGATAGGCCGGGTAGATCCTTGGCGGGGGCAATACGACCCCCATGCTTTCGCAACTACATCACTGAACTGCGGGACGAGCAGGGCACGACTTACAGATCCCTACCGGACCAAATGGCTACCTTGACCGCTTATTATAAGGCATTATATACATCACATAGGCAATCGGAGCTTAACCTAGGGGACTATTTTGAGGATGTGGCCCTTGCTTGGCTGGGACCAGTACAATAAAATTTCCTAGCGCATAACCTTGAGGTGGACGAAATTAAAGAGGCTATTATGGGTATGAAATCGGGTAAATGCCCTGGGTCAGACGGGATACCCATAGACTTTTACAAAGCTTATGGCCATATACTGGCTCCCATTCTCAAGGCTGTCTTTTACGAAGCGTTGGAAGAAGAGATACTCCCTGGCACCATGAGAGAGGCATACATACTGTCTTTATTAAAACCTGGCAAACCCCCTGATCAGTGGGGTTCTTATTGCCCACTGTCACTCCTCAATAGCAATACCAAAATCCTTGCTAAAGTACTGGCTATTAGGTTGAATCTGCTTCTTGAAAAAATTGTGCTACCAGACCAGGCGGGATTCATCCCTAACCGGGCCACATCCCACAACCTCCAAACCCTACTGGCGATACTGCAGGATATAGACCCCAAATGCGCGGCGGTGGCTGTCTTTTTAGACGCCACCAAAGCGTTTGACTCTGTGGAGTGGGACTACCTTATTGGGGCTTTGGAGTACATGGGGTTTCCGAACCCATTCATACAGTGGGTCAAACTCCTTTACAACGCACCCCTGGCCAGAGTCCTGCTTAACCGGTCCCGTTCAGAACATTTCTCTGTTACCAGAGGCACTAGGCAGGGCTGCCCACTATCCCCTGTTCTGGTCGCTATTGCTATCGAGCCACTAGCGGCCAAACTACGCCAACATCATAACCATAGGGGTCTAATTTATTCCTCCAGACAGGTCTTAGTATCCCTATACGCGGACGATATTACCGTGTATATCTGCAACCCACACGAACACTTAAATCCCATACTGCGGGAAGTTACTAAGTTTGGAGCGATTGCAGGAGTACAGATAAATTGGGGAAAATCAGCGGTGTTCCCACTGACCGACCACACGCAACCCCACTCTTTGGATTATCCATTGCAATGGAAAGAGTCTGACTTTAAGTACCTGGGGATATATGTTTCCAGGGATAAGGACACGTTACTGAGGACAAATTACGGGCAGGCCATGGCTAAAGTAACTGATAACATCACAAATTGGCTTAAGCTCCCTCTTTCAATGGCCGGGACAGTTTCGCTAATTAAGATGGTAGTGGTCCCTAAATTTTTATATTTTTTATTAACATCCCCTATCACCCCGGTGCACACTTTTTCGCAACCCTAAAATTGCAGCTGATTTGCTTGATCTGGGGTGGGACATAAGCCCGGCTGACGCTGGACACACTCACACTACCTTACCGATTCGGGGGTTTTGATGTACCAGACTTTGAGCAATATTATTACAGTGCACAGGCGCATTTCGCTGTGTACTGGTTTCACCGCCCGCCCTACATGCCTCATCTCGCAGTTGAGGATGGGCACATGGCACCGGTACCACTAGCTGGATACCTGTTTTCCCCCTGCAGGGACAGAGACAAAGACCCCACTACCGTGGATTGCACTGTTAGGGCTGTCAGTTGGATGGCGAAAACCGCAACTGTACTCGCCTAGAATACCACTTAGCAACTGCCCTGCCCTACAGGTGACGACGGAAAAAATCTGTCAGAACTTATTGACTAAATTACAATACTCCACATGGGGGGACCTCTTCCTTGATGGGACTTTCCGGTCCAAAGACCAATTCTTTGGTGATACTCCTTACACGTTCATGGATGTGTTCCTCTACACTAGGCTCCGACAGAGCGTACAGGCCATATGTCCCGCTTTCCCGGTGGAACCGGAGGTATTCACTTCCCTTCACCTTTTATTGCAAGACGACGCACCCACACACGTCACTTCTCTATTATATGCAAGAGTCAGATCTGTGGAGATCTGTGGAGCCCGCTTCACATGCTAGGGCCAGGGCTGTTTGGGATAAAGACTTTACTGAACCCCTCACGGATGATCAGTGGGAACTAGCATGTAGACAGACGGAACTGGTCTCAGGTAGCAGCAGGCTCCGCTTGATCCATTTCAAATTTCTACATAGACTATACCATACACCTGCTCGCTTACATAGGATAGGATTGCAAGCAGATGACAGATGTCTTAGATGCCGGCAGAGTCCCGCCGATTTTATACATCTAGCCTGGAACTGCCCCAGAGTGGCTGACTACTGGGTTGAGGTATTTGCAGGTCTCACTGACATGTTAGGGGTCGCCATTGCACCACTTCCCAAACAGCGCTCTTTGGCCTAGTAACAGATATTGCTACACCGCATGAAAAGTTCCTTTTGATGGGTGTGCTGCTGGCACGGCGCCGGGTGGCTAGCCCCTGGGGCAGGGGGAGGGTGCCTAAATTCAAGGGTTGGATCCACGACATGAATACATGGCAAGAAAACTTGACTGCCTATGCGGAACAACTACCGATGAAGTCGAGGCCGAAAGACATCTGGGGCCCGTTAATGACCTATCTCAGAGAGAGGCAGGAAGGGGATGACATAGACCAGCTAGAGGAGGGGGGAGCGGCGGGGACTGCTTAGAACTTGTGGGGAGGCGCGTGTGGAGGGACGATCCGGGGGGAAGATCTACGTAAACTGTTGTGGACAGATGCTCTCGACAATATGTAAATGATTATTATTCTTTGCCCGAGCTCTCCTTTGAGAATCGCAACCTACAGACTGCAACAAATTCTGATGAATGTGCTGTATTGTTTCCTAGGTACGTTATGGATATATACTCAACTCACTAAGACACCATGTAATGTTGTTACGGTTGGGGATTACAAGGGACACTGGGAGGGAGGGGGGGTTTAGTTGGGGGGCAATGTTCACTTGTTGGCGATAGTACCATGATACTACACATCAGATGTAACCCTGCAAAAGATATGTGTATTGTACGACAAATGCAAATAAATAGATTATATATAAAAAAAAAGTATTATAGGTCTTGTTTTATATGTACCTATAGGTACCTGTATGATCTTTCAAATGATATTGCAAGGATTACAATTGGTAAAACAACAGCTAGCTCTTATCCCAACCGCTGCACACCAATGTGAGAAGTTGGCCTGGTATATGATGTTCACTATTCTAGTGAGCACCTTGCACCAGTCCAAAAAACCGTTATGGTGATGGTTGTAAAGTCAACCTTATAGACAGCTATCCTAGTGGTAACATGGACAAAGCAGTCTTAGACTAAACTCAAGAGGGTATGGGAAGCCAGCTGTTTTACCATATGCAATCCCTTTAATACCAAATGAAAGGACACCACACAGGATATATATAAAATATATATGTATTTATTTCTAAACAACCCCTCTGAACTCTTTATGAGGTCAGAGGACAAAGCACATAAACAAGAGACTTAAATATCATACAGTAAGTTGCACAAAATACAGTAATGCCCTAGGGGCACTTCGAACCATATACTAAAATAGTGGTATAAGAACCACGTCATGAACAAAGGAAAGGCATAAGGCCTGGAGAATCGCTGGGGCTACGCTGTACTACCAAAGGATAGGGAGCAGGAGGCCCACGGTATGAGTGTGCAGAGTCTTTACACGCACGCGAGTTACCATAGAGTTAGAATGGGAACGAAAGATTTGGAAACTAGTTCTTTTAGGACACTTCCGAAGGACTAGGGAAAAGCTACTTGAAAATAGGACACTAGGATAGTCGATACCCACAGGAGTACCGAAATACTCACGTTACCTCACCCACAGGAAGAGTGTGTTGGGTTTTGTCGCTGATTCATATGGAACCTTGGAGAAAGATGCTGCAGGCGACCAGGAGGGAAGTGTCCTGTCGGATCCAAGGGCGGATCGAGGATGAAGAGTTCCTGAAAGCAGAGGGGACAGAGTCTGGGTCACTAACCAGTGACCAGGATGGAACCAGGAAGGAACCAGGCGATGTCGCAAAGCAATCAGGTGATGTCATGAAGCTTGTCTCTGCAGCCACGTGGACCAGGAGGTGTCGACGATGACCAGGAGTTGGGCACAGATTGTCCCACGAATGATCTTGCTGTCGGCGGTGTCGGCTTCTAGATTGGGGTCAACAAGCCTTGGCAAAGGCAAACCACTCAGAAAAGGAAGATGGCTTCTTAATTAGACCAGCAAGGTCTGATGGGCTGCTCCTTTTCAGGGGAGCAGGGACCAGTCTGGAGCAACCAGACCACTGGTGTAGATTCAAGGTTTCGTCGTCAGAGAGGCCACTAGCCAACGGGCAAGTGACCGGACAGATGCGTCGAGCAGGAAAATGCAGAAGGGCCCCACGCAGAACTCGTGGAGTGTGGAGGGCTGATCTTCGGTGCAGTTGGTGCTCGGGGCTTGGGCTTCTCAATCCCTAATGCACAACTTCGAGGGTGCCTCTGAGTTGCACTGAAAGCAATTTGCTGGCTTTCCAAGATGGCTGGTCCCACGTCTCTCGTCGTCTCCACGAGTGTCTGCTCTGCTGTGACTGTGGATCGGGCTGTTGGAAGTCTGGAAGTCCGGTTCTTGTCAGGCTCTGTGCTTGGGCTCCGGCGGGAGCATCGACAAAGCAAACCGTTGATCGCTTGATGGTGCCTGCTTGTGCAGGATGGTCACTCCTTGACCATAAGGGAGATTCTTCAGTCTTCTATGTCGAGTAGAAGGTCGAAGGTCCACAGTTTTGTTTCAATTTCCAGTCAGGATACAATCTAAAGTCTTGGGACTCAGCTCCTACCTATATACCAAATTTAGGGGCTGGATTACCTGCTAGGTCCCTCCTATGGGTGGGACCCAGGAAGGGGGTGGTTACACCCCTTCCCCTTTGTCCAGTTTCGCACCAGAGCTGGGGCTGGAATGCCCCCACACCGGTTTGAACTGGACTATGCATGGGACACCTTGTGTGGCCCAGGCAGTGTCTCATTTCATTCAGCCCTCCCTGCCCCAATACACTATGGCCTGTATGGGGTGGTGCTAGCACCTCCCAAGACAGGAAACCTATTGTCCAAGCCTCCCTCACTGGAAGGACTCCCAGCAGCAGGAGGTCAGACTTGTGTCTGTGGCAGCAGCCTCCGTTTTGTGATGCTGAGGCTCTGGTTAACTTTAACCGGGATTAGTAGGATCAACATGTCTTCTCCCTCTAGAAGGGTGGAATGCTACCCCCATTGCCAGAACTGGCGAGGGGGTAGTATTCCAAAGTGTATGAAACCTTACACGACATGTTTTGATAAAGCCAAACCAAAGTTAGCATTTAACCGCGAGGTTCATAATGCACTTAAGAGTATATGGTATGGCAATATCCTAGAACAGCTATCAGGATATGGTTCTGAAAGGTGCAGACAGGCTCAGCTCATGCTAGAGCCTCATCTCACATAAAAGCAAGCACTCTGCCTTCAGGATTGTTAAGGCCTGCCTTAGGAGTGACTTATAGGTGTATATGTGTCTAGATATAAGGTTAGATATAGGAATACTATACCTAAGCAAGGGGTGTTTACACGACCTTGCCCCAGCTGAGTGATCAGCCAGTTGTGTCAGTTTGGATGGCCAGCCAGGGGTGGCAAAAGACATGCTGCAGCCCCTGGTAGGCCTTGGGTGCACCTATGCCCTGGGTACCTAAAGTACACTATACAGGGGCTCATAAGGTGACCCAATATCCAATTGGAGATATACCTAAAGTACATGGAGTCCATTTTACAGTGAGAGCAGATAGCCTGGGGCCCTGATTAGCAGGATCCCAGGCCAACTAAGCCGAAAACCAGCTAAACACTAGGCAAAAAATCTGGGGTAACCATAGTCAGGTATCCACCTTCCTACACAACCCCCCCAAACGAAAGGAGATAAGGCTATACTTGACCAGGTAAGCTTATATTACCTAAGTGGCCATATAAGGAAGTACCTGCACTAGCATGGTTACCCCCTGTCTCTTGGTCCACTAAGCAATCCCTCACCCTAGGGGTATCAGAGGGTCTCCACCATAGGAAATCTCTACCTGTGGTGTGTTTTGACAAAGTAAAAGGCTGGTGTTGAGATGGAGTACTGAAGTGAGGCTCCACTAATGAAGGGCTCAACTTCCTCCAATCACTATCCACCATGTGTGCCTTTCTTTCCATGACTGAGTTGCACTGTGCTCTCAGGGTCAACCTCTAGCTGCCTACAGCTGGAGGCTGGGTCCCTTTTGTTGGCTTACTGGAGGGAAAGGTCAGGTTTGGGGCCTTTGGGTCCCAGGTTTGGCTGTGCCCAACAGAGTCCATCTGGGAGAGGTTCCTAATTAAGAGTAAGGGATATCCCTCAGGAGTTTTTGAAATTTTCACCTGGCTAGGGCTGCTAGCTTTGGTGCCCCTAATCTGCTGATGGGGGTGTTCTTGTGGACAGGGGGTCCTTTGGGGTCCACTGGCCTCCATGACCTCTACAGCCCTGGGCTGACTGAGGCAGGGTAGAGAGGGGCAGGATACCTGCTCCAGACGTGGTCCCACCTTGGAAGGGTCCACTGACATCAGAGGCTCTGTCAGGCCGAGCCTGGCTACCTCTGGGGCAGTTCCTTCACAAGGGGTAGGGTCAGTTCCCTGAGGAGGCTGACTCTCACCTACTGTCTGGTGGGAGGGAGACTTTTCTTCCTCCCCAATGCTCTCTGTCTGAGTGGAGTGATCCATAGTTTCAGGCTTCACAACACTAAAATCTGTTTGAGTTCCTTTTTAGGAAGGAACTCTGTTTGGGTGTGGGCTTTGACTATCACAGCCCTGCCAACCTTTTTAGGGAAGTCTGCCTGAGCTTGGGCTGTGACCATCACAGCCCTTCCAACCTCTTTAGGAAGGAATTCTGCTTGAGGTGGGGCTGTAGCCATCACAGCCCCACTAACCTCTTCTGGAAGGCCTACCATTTTGAAATGGGTTTCTTGTTCTACCCCAGCTCAGGCTGAGATCTCTAGATCATTTCCCAGTAGACAATCTACAGGCAAGTTTGTAGACACTGCAACTCTCTTTGTGACAGTGACACCTCCCCAGCTGAGATTTACTACTGCCACGGGATGATCTTTCTGCACTCCATCAATGTTGGTCACCTGATAGGTGAACCCAGGTAAAAGTTGTCCTGAGGGGACTACACTGTCAGTCACCATAGTGATGCTAGCCTCTGTGTCTCTGCAGGCTTCAACTTTCTGGCCATTGATGTGGGGCTCCTGTCTGTACTTGCCCAAAGTGTTGGGACAAGCAGTGAAGTTGGCAAACCCCATGCCATTTTCACAGACAAGAGTAGCTGTGGAAGGGGACCTGGATAGGCCAGAGTCCACATGAGCTCCCAAAGTAAACCCAACCAAATTCTTGAGGGCACTCCCACCACCTGGGGGATTACTACTAACAGTAACAGGAGGTCTGGGAGTATTACTTGGGGGAATGTTTTCCTTATTGTTGGCCCTTGCGCAACTGCTGTCAGTCTTCCAGTGGCCAGGCTGTTTACAGACATGGCAATAAGGTTTCTTTTGGTTAGAGGAAGTGTTTTGGGACCCACCCCCACCATTAGATTTTTGGGGGCCGGTGGAGGACTTGTCTTTTGATTTATCCCCACCTTTCTCTTGAGGCTTGGTAGAATCTTTCTTCTGGTCACCACTGTGAGAAGTTGGCCTGATATATAGTGCTCACTATTCTAGTGATCACTGTGTATCATACCAAACAACCCTTATTGATGATTGGTTGTAAGTCAACCTTTCAGACCAGCTATCCTAGTAGCATGGACACGAGCAGTCTTCAGGCTAAACTCTAGAGGGCGTGTTAAGCCAGCTGTTTTACCATCACATATACCCCTTGAACACCAAGTGAAAGGACACCACACAAGTTGTTATGAAAATAAAGGATATTTATTTATAACAAGTCTACCCTGAACTCTTTATGAGTCGGGGAGCTAAGCACAATACAAAACTCTTACGAAAATACTTTAAGTTGCACAATTTACACAAATGCCCGAGGGGCACGAAAAACCATGTACACAAAAAGTGGAATGAGAAATGCTAGCAGGTAAGTAACAAGATCCAGAGGCTTCAGGATCGCTAGGACTACACTACTGAACCTTAAGATTACGAGCAGGAAGTCTAGGGAGATCGTGTGCAGAGTGTGCACTCTCACGCGGGATGCGGGAAGAAGTCTATGGATGCTAGCGTTTCTAAAGTTACTGTTTCCGGACGAATCCGACTAGATAGACTAAAAACTAAAAAGGATCTGGACACTTGGAGAGTGAACCTGTGCTGGAGTACCGAAATACTCAAGTTACCTAGCCCAGGGGCCGTGGCTGCATAGGGTTCAAAAGACGTCGGGAATCCTCGTTGAAGTCTATGGAGCCTGAAAGAAGAAGTTGCTGGCAGGCGACCAGTGAAGAAGTTGCTGGCAGGCGACCAGTGAAGAAGTTCGGTGTGATCCAAGGCTGGATCAGTGAAGGAGACGACCTGAAAGCAGAGGGGACTCAGTTCTTAATCACTAGCCAGTGATTATGTGGGCACCAGGATGGCACCGGATGAAGTCACCTCGACCAGGTGAGTGGGCGACGCTGGACTCTGCAGTCACACGGGCTAGGAGGCGTTGTCGGCGTCCAGGCTGGAGGTGCGAGCTGTCCCACGAGGCTGTCGGCTGTCGGTGATGCTGGACTCAGGATTTGAGCAACAAACCTTGGCAAAGGCAAGCCCACGCGGTGGAGTCAAGATGGCGTCTGGAGTGGACCAGGAGGGTCCAGGACACTTCTTGTTGGACAGGAAGCAAGGGCCAGTCTAGGGGACCTAGACCAGCGGTGAAACCGTCGTGGTACGTCGTCAAGAGGGTCACTAGCCAACGGGCAAGTGACCGGACAACGTGGCAAGCAGCAAAGAAGCAGAAGGGCCCCACGCAGATCTCGTGGATGCTGGGAGGCTGGACTTCGGTGCTGGAGCTGCTTGGGGTTAGGGCTTCTCAAACCCCAATGCACTTACTCGAGGGTCTCTCGGGGGTCGTGCTGGTGAAGCATCGTGCAGGTCTTGAAGATGGCCGGTCCCACGGGTCTCGTCACACCCACAAATCTCAGCTGGGCTGGATGATGTAGGTAGAGGTCAGAGATGGCAGGGAATCCGGGTCTCGTCGAACTGGGCAGTCTTGATCCGGAGGATGGACGTGCAGCAAACCGCAAGAGCTTCGATGGTGCCTGCTGGTGCAGGGTGGCTACTCCTTAGCCACAAGGGAGAGCCTTCAGAAGAGTCAAAAGTTCCTTTCGTGGAAAGTAGTTTCAAGATTCAAGATTATCTAATTTGGGAAGGGGGCCTGCTCCTACCTTTATCCTAAGAAAAGGGGCTGGCACGCGACTAAGGCTTGCCCTATGGGTGGGACTAGGAGGGGAGTGGTTACACCCCTCTCCTTTGTCCGGTCTCTCCCCAACTCAGGGGCTGGTGTGCCCCAGGAACTGGTTTGAGCCGGCATATGCACCGGGGTGCCACTTGCAGTCACCTTCCTTTCAGCCCTGCCTACCTGGGATACACAAAATCCTGTCTGGGATGGTGCTAGCACCGCCCCTGGCAGGAAACCCTTTGTCCAGGCCTCCGTTGCTGGAAGGACTCCCAGCAGCAGGAGGGCAGACTTGTGTCTCGGTGGCAGCATCCATTTTGTGGAGCAGAGGCTGTGTCTGACTTTAACCGGGGTTCACAGTTACATACATGTCGTGTCCCTCTAGAAGGGTGGAATGCTAACCACGTCGCCAGAATTGGATAGGGGTTAGTATTCCAATTCGTATGACACCTTACTCGACATGTTTTGATAATGCTATACCAAAGTTAGCATTTAACCGCGAGGATTATAATGCACTTAAGAGTATATGGTATAGCGTTATCATGGAACAGCTATTTGGACTTGGTTCCGCAAGCTGCAAACGGGCTCAGCTCATGCCAGAGCACCATCTCACATAATTCCAAGCACTCTGCCTTCAGGATTGATAAGGCCTGCCATAGGAGTGACTGATAGGAATATATGTGTCCATTTTAGGGTTAGATATAGGTATACTATATCTAAAGCAAAGGGTGATTACGCCACCTTGCCCCAGCTGTCTTGCAGCCAGTTGTGTCAGTTTTGGATGGCCAGCCAGGGGTGGCATAATACATGCTTCAGCCCCTGGTAGGCCCTGGGTACATCTATGCCCTGGATACCTAAGGTATACTATACAGGGACTGATAAGGTGACTCAGTATCCAATTAGATATGTACCTAGGGTACATGGAGTCCATTTTAACAGAGAGAGCAGGAAGCCTGGGGTCCTGGATAGCAAGATCCCAGGCCAACTAAGTCAGAAACCAGCAAAACACTAGGCAAAAAGTTGGGGGCAACCATAGTCAGGTATCCACCTTCCTACAACCACCCTGATTTTTAGGCCTAATCCTGGTTCTGACCTATTTGTCTAACCTCTTACCAATTCTTGTGGAGAGGTCAGATCTGAGTCCACCAGGTGCTGGTGTAGAAGCTGGTTTTGACAATTACTAAGTGTTGGACCAAACCTTCTTGGCAGGGTCATCCCTAAACTTTTTGCCTTCCTCCAATACTCTCTCTGACCTGTTTTTGTTGGTTTAATGACTCTGGGCACTTTTACCACTGCTGACCAGTGCTAAAGTGCATATGCTCTCCCTGTGAAAAGTGTATCTGTGATTGATGTCCATGATTGGTTCATTGGGTTTACTGTCAGTCCCTAGTAAAGTGCACTAGGAGTGCCAGGGCTTGTATATGCCAATACTGCTAGTGGGCCTGCAGCGCTGATTGCGCCACCCACAGAAGCAGCCTTAAAATGTGTCTAGGGTCTGCCATTGCAGAACCTGCGTGCAGTCTGGTACTGTCATGCTGGCTGGGCAAGTGCACCCACTTGCCAGCCCTAAACCTTCCCTTAACTTCATATTAGTCACCCCTATGGTAGGCCTGAGGGCAGGGTGCATTGTAAGTGTAAGGTAGAACATGCCCTGATGTGTGTGGCATGTTCTAATAGTGAATTACTGCCAAATTCGTTTTTCACTATTGTAAGGCTACCAGTTCCCTTCTAGGCCAGATGGGCTGCTGGAATTATTACACTCTATAATCCCAGCAGGCTCAGGGAACATGGTAGAAATTAATGTTTAGTATGCCTGAACTCAGAATAATAAAATACTTCTTTTAGTAAAGTTTATTTTAATATCCTGTGTTTGCAAATGCTACTTTTAGAAAGCTAGCATTTGCTTGTCTAACCATTTCAGCCCGCCTCTGCTTTTGTGTGTATCTGACTGTCTGAGTTGTGTGAGTGACAGGGCTGGGAGTTGACAGGTGGTGAATAGCAGGATGACACCTTAGTGGGTGGTGGGAGTTTCCCCTGAATGATGCATCAGGCTGTGCTCTGCCTCCACAATGCTGGCTCCGCCCTCCTGGGGAGCGACTGATGACTCAGCCTGCACCTGGCCCAGGAAGGACCGAAGCTTGTCAACAAAGTGCTCAGGCTGCCCCTGTCCTCACAATGCCGGCTCCGCCCCCCTGGGGAGCGGCTGATGTGCCTGCCCTCACACTGAAAGCAGAAGCCAGAAGTACCCCCAACAAGTGCTCAGAGGCTGAGAGCAGTTATGCAAAGGCCCCCCTGGCCTGTGAGAACAAAAGAAACTGTGTATAAAAGTAGGAGCCCTGCTCCTTGTAAATTAGAATCCTGTTTTACCACAAAGAACCTCTGCCCGAATAGAAGGAGAATAAGACGCTGGAAGGACTGGCCTGCTGCTTGCCTTGCTGAGGAAGGAGAGGAGAAGACTTTGCTAAAAGACTTTGCTGACTTGTGCTTGAAACTTTTCTCCAAGGGCTTGATTGAGCTTGCCCCCTGAACTGAACCCCAGGACCAGTGGGTTCTCCTGTGCTTTGGCTCGTCCCCTGCCTGAGGCCGAGTATTTCCTCCCGCCGGAGGTGAAGTCTGCCCCCTCTAGCCCCCTCCTAGGGCCGTGGTACTCGGGAGCCAGCCTGCCCTCTTGCCCTTGAGAGCCTCGCTCCACCCGGAGTTGCTCTCTGCCCCAGGGCTAAGGCCGGCCGCTCCTCTACCCCTGCCTGCTTCACGGAGCCCTTGAGGAGACTTCAGCCCCTCCCGCCGGAATCCCGGGGACTCGAGCAGCCTGTGCCCGGGCATCTGATTGCACCTGGCTGCCCTGCCTTGCTCTGCCCCCCCAGGAGAGGCCGCACCGCACTGTGAAGGGTGCCGTGCCTTGCCTCCCGGAGATCCTACGCTTTGAGAAGGGACCCCTCTGCACTGACAATTCCTGAAAGAAAGCATTCCTGAAGGTGCCTTGGCCCCAGAGGCTCCTCTCACCCCTCCCTGCTCCTCACTGCAGCCGGGAGCCCCCACCTCTGGAAAAGGCCCGGGGCTCCTCTCATCGCCTGCTTGCTGCTCTGCTCCGCAGCTCAGCCCCCACCTCTGGAAAAGGCCCAGGGTTTTTCAAGCCCCTCTCTGGTCTCCATTCCAAGCCTGCCGTGAGATGCGTGAGAGTTGGTAGGGGCTGTGTCAGTTTCACCCTTGAAGGCAGGAGAGGCGCTGCAAGGCGCTCCGAAGGCCCAGGGAGGGTCCCAAAGCCCCAGAACAGAGAGAGACTATCCTTTGAAAGGAAAGAACAATGAGAGAACTGTGAAATTAGGAGATTTATAACAAAAGCGCCTTAACAGAGAAATCTCCATTTTTGAACTGCAACTAAGGAGAAAAGGAACTATTTTCTTGAAGTGAAACCATTGAAGTATTTTTGAACAAACAACCATTGAAAGCTACAACTAAGAACCTTTGCCTATTTACAACCTGTGGTGCAACAAAAACGTTATTTGGTCTTGTGATAAGTCTGTTGAGTTACATATATATATTTTTACATAAAGAAGCGTATTTTTATATATTTACAGCCTGGTGTCCATTTGTGGGGGGATTGGTATATTTTACTGTGTGTGTGATTACAAATGCTTAACTAACTAACGCCTGAAGATTAGCCTTGGCTGCTCACGCCACGCACCTAGAGGGTGAGCAAGGGTAATTCTAAGGGGTCATTCGTCGCCCTGACTTAGAGGAGAGGGTCCCTGCTTGTCACAAGTGCATACTTGCGCCAACCAGAGACCCCCAATTCTAACATTGGACGCAGCGGTGAGGATTTGCGAATTTGCATTTGTAGTTGACATACAGTGAATTACTGATCACCACATAGTGGGAGCAGACCTATAACGCAGCCATAGGTTTCCATTTTTTATAATTTTGCTGGGAGATCTCCATGTGCTTGTGAAACGTCATGCCCGGTTCAGTGAGGATGGAAAAGGCAGCAACCAGATGCCTGTCGCCAGAGGAGTTGGCAGACAGGGCAGCAACCAGGGCGCATGAAATAGAGATGGCAAAATTAAAAGGACAAATGGAAATGGACAAGCATAAATTGGCAATGGAAAGCCAAAAATTAGCCATGGAGGCGCTAAAACGCCAAAGAGATCACTACTTGAGGATGAAAGAACTTGATTTGGAGCTTGAAGCCAGGAGGGCCTCAGCCCAACATCCAGAGATTTGTGTAGCTCACAGATTGAGCTTTGCTGAGTTGGAGGTGGAGTCCAGCTCAGCTGGTGGCAGCAACATTCAGGTATCTAGTGCTGACAGCATAGCGCGCGCACCTAGAGATATGGCACCTGACTTGGAGGGGGTTAACTTACACCAGGAGGTTCAAGGGCATGAGGTAGCTCCAGTAGTGCGCAGCGTCCCTGAAGGGAATAGGGTGGCTGGCGTAGGAGTTCATGGTCCTAGTGGTGGGAGGGATTCCCCCATGGTTGAGGTCCTGGTGGGTGAGTGTAAGGACTGCCCAGAAGAGTGTGGGTTGTGCAAAAGAGACAGTCCGCTACTGTCTGGCCAGTCTCAGGAGAATGGTGTGGAGTATGTGTGTGAGGCGCTGGATGGTGAGGTGAAGGATAGTTTGGTTAACCCTGCTAGGGGGCTGTGTAATCCAATTGTGGGAGAGCATACTTTAAGTCCCAGTTTTCCAGAGCTATGCCAACACCTGTTTGAGAGTGAGTTCTCTGACCCCAGGGAGCTCACATTGGAGGCAGACCTTGTGGTGGATTCCAAAGGGTCTGGAGAGGCATTGGGGTGTGATCCTGTAGGGAGTGGCTCAGGTATCTTCCAGCCCAGAGTGGTGGAAGTGGCGCAGAGTAGCCGAGCTAGGTCCTGTAGTAGTGAGAGGGGTGTAGGGCCTCACGTCCTGTCCTTAAGGGGAAGGAGTGAGAATGGGTGTTGTCCCGGTAGTGCCCAACCTCAGTCTCAGAGCCTGGATGGTTCTTTAAGGGAACACCAGGTGGGGAGCCTAGGCTGTCCGGATGAGTCACCCTCTGAGGGGGATCCCCCAGTGGCTAGAGAACGTGGAGGCTCTGTAAACAGGGCTCCAGTAGTTCTGGTGACTGGCAGTACCACTCCAGTTGGGAGGGTGCAGAAGTCCAGAAGGAGGGGCGAGAGGGGGAAAGAGTCCCCCGTGGAAGAACCAGTGGGTCAGGGGCCAGCCAGCAGGGCTGCGTCCCCAGTGAATGACCATGGGGACACCACTTCTGTCCTGGGGGATCTTCCCACACTGTCAGAGGGACAGAGGCTGGGAGATCTGCGCCAGGCAGACTGTTGCACGGCACAGGAGCTATGTGCCACCCTCAGGGGGGGCATGTGTGCTCCCCGAGAAGTCCTGGTGCGCCAGGCAATTGTTCAACTGCAGGGTTGGGTCCCTGAGTTGGAGAGCCAGGTTCAGGTGTTGTCTGACCTGGAGGGTGGGACCACTGTAATCAGTGTCCTGACCCATGTCACTTCTAGGGGTACCACTCCAGTTGGGAGTGGGCCGGACCCTGGAAGGGGGTGCAGAGGGAGGGAGTCCTTGCCTCTGACCCCGGTGCAGTTTGAGGGTTTAGACCCTAAGGTAGAGGGCCAGGTGCAGGGTGTCCCCCCTGACCTGGTGCCCCAGTTGCAGGATAGCACCCCTGAACTGGTGGGAGAATTGTGCAGATCACCTGCCACAGGTGCCCTGACAATTCTGGAAGGGGGTACCACTCCAGGTGGGAGGGTACAGAGCCCCAAGGAAGAGGACCGGGTGTGGGAGAGGCCACCCCAGTGTTTGGTCCAGCCGCCAGGTACAGGCCTGGGGCTGGTGGGTCAGTGCCAGGATGTCATACCTCACCTGACAGGAGAGAGAGTGGATAAAGGGTGCCCAGCCCCTGGGGCTACTGCCCCCCGCTCTCTGAGGCCACAGAGGTTTGAGAGCCCTGAGAGGCATGAGGCCTGGGTCTCATCCCTGACTACTGTCAGTGGCCACTGTGATTTGATGACTATCTGTTGGGACACACCTGTGAGCCAGTTAAGGTTAGAGGCTGCACAGGTGGTGTCCACTGAGGAAGAAAAGGGTGCCCCATGGATTAGCTGGGTGGACCCTGAGAGTATGGACAGAGGATTTGAAATAGGTTCAGATTGGCGTAGAACTGGAATGTGCCCCTGCTGTTGCGGGCCAGGTCCAGGTTCTATCGCCCAAAGCAGGGAAGCCCATCACAGTGGTGATTGGTCTACCCTGCGTTTAGGCTGGAAGGGGGTTGTGTTGGACCTGGCCTTCTTGGCAGGGTCATCCCTAAACTTTTTGCCTTCCTCCAATACTCTCTCTGACCTGTTTTTGTTGCTTTAATGACTCTGGGCACTTTTACCACTGCTGACCAGTGCTAAAGTGCATATGCTCTCCCTGTGAAAAGTGTATCTGTGATTGATGTCCATGATTGGTTCATTGGGTTTACTGTCAGTCCCTAGTAAAGTGCACTAGGAGTGCCAGGGCTTGTATATGCCAATACTGCTAGTGGGCCTGCAGCGCTGATTGCGCCACCCACAGAAGCAGCCTTAAAATGTGTCTAGGGTCTGCCATTGCAGAACCTGCGTGCAGTCTGGTACTGTCATGCTGGCTGGGCAAGTGCACCCACTTGCCAGCCCTAAACCTTCCCTTAACTTCATATTAGTCACCCCTATGGTAGGCCTGAGGGCAGGGTGCATTGTAAGTGTAAGGTAGAACATGCCCTGATGTGTGTGGCATGTTCTAATAGTGAATTACTGCCAAATTCGTTTTTCACTATTGTAAGGCTACCAGTTCCCTTCTAGGCCAGATGGGCTGCTGGAATTATTACACTCTATAATCCCAGCAGGCTCAGGGAACATGGTAGAAATTAATGTTTAGTATGCCTGAACTCAGAATAATAAAATACTTCTTTCAGTAAAGTTTATTTTAATATCCTGTGTTTGCAAATGCTACTTTTAGAAAGCTAGCATTTGCTTGTCTAACCATTTCAGCCCGCCTCTGCTTTTGTGTGTATCTGACTGTCTGAGTTGTGTGAGTGACAGGGCTGGGAGTTGACAAGTGGTGAATAGCAGGATGACACCTTAGTGGGTGGTGGGAGTTTCCCCTGAATGATGCATCAGGCTGTGCTCTGCCTCCACAATGCTGGCTCCGCCCTCCTGGGGAGCGACTGATGACTCAGCCTGCACCTGGCCCAGGAAGGACCGAAGCTTGTCAACAAAGTGCTCAGGCTGCCCCTGTCCTCACAATGCCGGCTCCGCCCCCCTGGGGAGCGGCTGATGTGCCTGCCCTCACACTGAAAGCAGAAGCCAGAAGTACCCCCAACAAGTGCTCAGAGGCTGAGAGCAGTTATGCAAAGGCCCCCCTGGCCTGTGAGAACAAAAGAAACTGTGTATAAAAGTAGGAGCCCTGCTCCTTGTAAATTAGAATCCTGTTTTACCACAAAGAACCTCTGCCCGAATAGAAGGAGAAGAAGACGCTGGAAGGACTGGCCTGCTGCTTGCCTTGCTGAGGAAGGAGAGGAGAAGACTTTGCTAAAAGACTTTGCTGACTTGTGCTTGAAACTTTTCTCCAAGGGCTTGATTGAGCTTGCCCCCTGAACTGAACCCCAGGACCAGTGGGTTCTCCTGTGCTTTGGCTCGTCCCCTGCCTGAGGCCGAGTATTTCCTCCCGCCGGAGGTGAAGTCTGCCCCCTCTAGCCCCCTCCTAGGGCCGTGGTACTCGGGAGCCAGCCTGCCCTCTTGCCCTTGAGAGCCTCGCTCCACCCGGAGTCGCTCTCTGCCCCAGGGCTAAGGCCGGCCGCTCCTCTACCCCTGCCTGCTTCACGGAGCCCTTGAGGAGACTTCAGCCCCTCCCGCCGGAATCCCGGGGACTCGAGCAGCCTGTGCCCGGGCATCTGATTGCACCCGGCTGCCCTGCCTTGCTCTGCCCCCCCAGGAGAGGCCGCACCGCACTGTGAAGGGTGCCGTGCCTTGCCTCCCGGAGATCCTCCGCTTTGAGAAGGGACCCCTCTGCACTGACAATTCCTGAAAGAAAGCATTCCTGAAGGTGCCTTGGCCCCAGAGGCTCCTCTCACCCCTCCCTGCTCCTCACTGCAGCCGGGAGCCCCCACCTCTGGAAAAGGCCCGGGGCTCCTCTCATCGCCTGCTTGCTGCTCTGCTCCGCAGCTCAGCCCCCACCTCTGGAAAAGGCCCAGGGTTTTTCAAGCCCCTCTCTGGTCTCCATTCCAAGCCTGCCGCGAGATGCGTGAGAGTTGGTAGGGGCTGTGTCAGTTTCACCCTTGAAGGCAGGAGAGGCGCTGCAAGGCGCTCCGAAGGCCCAGGGAGGGTCCCAAAGCCCCAGAACAGAGAGAGACTATCCTTTGAAAGGAAAGAACACTGAGAGAACTGTGAATTTAGGAGATTTATAACAAAAGCGCCTTAACAGAGAAATCTCCATTTTTGAACTGCAACTAAGGAGAAAAGGAACTATTTTCTTGAAGTGAAACCATTGAAGTATTTTTGAACAAACAACCATTGAAAGCTACAACTGAGAACCTTTGCCTATTTACAACCTGTGGTGCAACAAAAACGTTATTTGGTCTTGTGATAAGTCTGTTGAGTTACATATATATATTTTTACATAAAGAAGCGTATTTTTATATATTTACAGCCTGGTGTCCATTTGTGGGGGGATTGGTATATTTTACTGTGTGTGTGATTACAAATGCTTAACTAACTAACGCCTGAAGATTAGCCTTGGCTGCTCACGCCACGCACCTAGAGGGTGAGCAAGGGTAATTCTAAGGGGTCATCCGTCGCCCTGACTTAGAGGAGAGGGTCCCTGCTTGTCACAAGTGCATACTTGCGCCAACCAGAGACCCCCAATTCTAACACTAAGGATCTGCTCCCTCATAATCAAATTATACAATCCTGTAAAGTCCCGTACTTTGCTGCCCAATAACCAGCCCTCCAGAGCCTTAGTAGCACAATCTACAAAATCAGTCCAGTCCTGAGTCTGTGTCTTCTGGGTATTCCTGAACATCAACCTGTACTGTTCAGTGGTTAAGCCAAACCCATCAATCAGAGCACTTTTCAGGACAGTGTAATTGTTAGCATCCCCATCACTAACTGTGAGGAGCTTATCTCTACCTTTTTCTGAAAAGGAGCGCCTCAATATTGCTACCCACTGACTTTGGGGTACCTGCTGTACTTTGCAAGCCCTCTCCAAAGCAGTTATCCACTTATGGATGTCATCGCCATCTTTGTAGGGGGGCACAATCTTAATCTTACTCAGTTGTCTATTGTCATAGGACCTGTCTTTATCCTTAGGGATATTGCTGCCACCAGTGGAATCTAATCCACTTTTGCTCCCTTGCAAGAGCAAGTTTTGCTTTGTCTAGGGCAAGTTCTTCCTTTTCTATTCTGATCTGGACCTCCCTCATCCTAGCCTGGTGTTCTCTCCTCTGGGGGGAAGTCATTCCCCTCTGAGAACCCCTTGAAGCATGGGAGTGGATGGAGTCACCTGAGTGAGATCTATCCCTCCTATACCTCTGATTAAACCCACTTGGAGGCCTGAATGGGGCTGTCCCATTCTCAGCCCCAAATTGGCTTAAGTTAGCCTGGCTAAGTCTTCTGACTATAGTTTGGCTGTCTACCTCTCCCTCAGAATCTTCTTCAACCTCCTCTTCCCCCTCTTCTGGGACTGGGGGGGTCATCTTCTGTGGAGGGTAGCCAGAGGCCTTGAGAATATCACTCTCATCTAAGAGTTCCATCATGTGTTGAAGGGTAGGGTTAGAACCCTGTTTCAACTTTCTTGTGGTACACAAGTGTCTCAGTTCTCGAAAGCTGAGGATTTCATATTTGGAGGGTGGGCTGGGAGGGTCACTCACCACAGGTAGAGATCCAGATGGGTCACCTGTGCCAGACATGATCTAGTGAGGTGTGGTGTGTGCACCTACCTACACTAAGTGTTATCTACTAAACATCTCTAGGAGTTGTATTCAGGGTGTGCTAGGCCCTTTGGTCTACAACAACTAAGTTCAGTAGAAATTAAGTATTATAAGTCTTGTTTTATATGTACCTATAGGTACCTGTATGATCTTTCAAATGATATTGCAAGGATTACAACTGGTAAAACAACAGCTAGCTCTTATCCCAACCGCTGCACACCAATTTGAGAAGTTGGCCTGGTATATGATGTTCACTATTCTAGTGAGCACCTTGCACCAGTCCAAACAACCCTTATGGTGATGGTTGTAAAGTAAACCTTATAGACCAGCTATCCTAGTGGTAGCATGGACAAAGCAGTCCTAGGCTAAACTCAAGAGGGCATGTGAAGCCAGCAGTTTTACCATATACAATCCCTTTAATACCAAATGAAAGGACACCACACAGGATATATATACAATATATATGTATTTATTTCTAAACAACCCCATAGAACTCTGTATAAGGTCAGAGGACAAAGCACATAACAAGAGACTTAAATACCATACAGTAAGTTGCACAAAATACAGTAATGCCCTAGGGGCACTTCGAACCATATACTAAAATAGTGGTATAAGAACCACGTCACGAACAAAGGAAAGGCCTAAGGCCTGGAGAATCACTGGGGCTACGCTGTAATACCAAAGGATAGGGAGCAGGAGGCCCAAAGGATGCGTGTGCAGAGTCTTTACACGCACGCGAGTTACCATGGAGTTAGAAAGGGAACAAAAGATTTGGAAACTAGTTCTTTTAGGACACTTCTGGAAGGACTAGGGAAAAGCTACTGGAAACTAGGACACTAGGATAGTCGATACCCACGGGAGTACTGAAATACTCACGTTACCTCACCCACAGGAAGCGGGTGCATAGGTGTAAAAAGTGTGTCGGGTTTCGCCGCTGATTCCTATAGAACCTTGGAGAAAGATGCTGCAGGCGACCAGGAGGGAAGTGTCCGGTTGAATCCAAGGGTGGATCGAGGATGAAGAGTACCTGAAAGCAGAGGGGACAGAGTCTGGGTCACTAGCCAGTGACCAGGATGGAACCAGGAAGGAACCAGGCGATGTCGCGAAGCAATCAGGTGATGTCGTGAAGCTTGTCTCTGCAGCCACGTGGACCAGGAGGTGTCGACAATGACCAAGAGTTGGGCACTGACTGTCCCACAAAGGATCTCGCTGTCAGCGGTGTCGGCTTCCGGATTGGAGTTAACAAGCGTTGGCAAAGGCAACCCACACAGAAAAGGAAGCTGGCTTCTTAATCAGACCAGCAAGGTCTGATGGGCTGCTCCTTTTCAGGAGAGCAGGGGCCAGTCTGGAGCAACTAGACCAGTGGAGTAGATTCAAGGTTTTGTCATCACAGAGGCCACTAGCCAATGGGCAAGTGACCGGACAGGCGCGTCAAGCAGGAAAATGCAGAAGGGCCCCACGCAGAATTCTTGGAGTGTAAAGGGCTGATCTTCGGTGCAGTTGGTGCTCGGGGCTAGGGCTTCTCAATCCCCAATGCACAACTTCGAGGGTGCCTCAGAAGTTGCATGGAAAGCAATTCACTGGCTTTCCAAGATGGCCTGTCCCACGTCTCTCGTCACCTCCACGGGTCCCAGCTCTGCTGTGACTGTGGATCGGGCTGTCGGAAGTCTGGAAGTCCAGGTCTTTTCAGGCTCTGTGCTCGGGCTCCGGCGGGAGCATCGACAAAGCAAACCGTTGATCGCTTGATGGTGCCTGCTTGTGCAGGGTGGTCACTCCTTGACCACAAGGGAGAGTCTTCAGTCTTCTATGTTGAGTAGAATGTTAAGGGTCCAGAGTTTTGTTTCAAGTTTCAGTCAGGATACAATCTAAAGTCTTGGTACTCAGCTCCTACCTATATACCAAATGTAGGGGCTGGATTACCTGCTAGGTCCCTCCTATGGGTGGGACCCAGGAAGGGGGTGGTTACACCCCTTCCCCTTTGTCCAGTTTCGCGCCAGGGTTGGGGCTGGAGTGCCCCAGCACCTGTTTGAACTGGACTATGCATGGGACACCTTGTGTGGCCCAGACAGTGTCTCATTTCAGTAAGAAAAACGAGAACAGACGTACCTGTGGCGGCTATTAAACAACGAAGAAAGAGAACATATCAAGTTCTTACAGTCGGTATCAGGACACGATTGGCAGTCCATACACAGAGTGAAACCACGGGGGAGGAGGTGCCTTGATTAATACGAGGAGCCCTTAATTGAAAAAAGCGATTAAGACCAACCAGAGCACATAAACCAGTTACCAATCGAAGAAAAAGAAACGAAAGAAGAGATCTACCCACACAGTCTCATTTTAAGAAAAACGATTCAACATCAAGTCGGCAAAATAACCTGATCTGCTAACCACAGTGTATGGCTGAATGTGAAGATTAGCCAATATAAAGACTGGAAGAATTAAAATCCTTAACTGAGAGAAAGGATACCGGTCTAATGAACCTGACGACCCCAAAGCAAATCTATGTTGTCCTGATGAAGGTGTGACCACATCTGCGGCCTTAAACACCGAAACGTGTCAACGCATTTTTATCTTAATAGAATTCAAATAAAGCCCAGGAGACTGTAGATATATTGCATCTTGTAATACTGGAAGTCCGAATTAATTTGTGTGAAAGCTATTGAATCTGATAATCTGTAGCAATAATAGGTGCTCTATCTATAGCAGGGGGTTTCTTTTGTTTATTTACTTGTAATTTACTGTATGATTATCTCTGATGATTTATAGAATGTATCTTCTCTTTTTCTAATATGCTGTGCAAGTGTAATTTGTACTATCGTTTTAATCAATCTTCATTTATAATATGAGATGTTTTTAATCTGTACGCTTTCAGTAAAATTCAATTGACTTTATACTGAAATTTTAACAAATATTTTTTTAAATAAAAAGACTGTAAACGTTATAATCTAGTTCGTGATCAATGATTTAAACAATAGATTGAGTACATGCTGTGAGGGAGTGAGATAGGAATATTGGAAGTTGGGTGTTAGTATTCTGTCACACAAACCTTTCCAGGGATAGCCCTTTGACTTTGTAGTGTCTCATTTCATTCAGCCCTCTCTGCCACAATACACTACAGGCTGTCTGGGGAGGTGCTAGCACTTCCCTCGACAGGAAACCTATTGTCCAAGCCTCCCTCGCTGGAAGGACTCCCAGCAGCAGGAGGTCAGACTTGTGTCTGTGGCAGCAGCATCCATTTTGATGCTGAGGCTCTGGTTAACTCTAACCGGGATTAGTAGGATCAACATGTCTTCTCCCTCTAGAAGGGTGGAATGCTACCCCCGTCGCCAGAACTGGTGAGGAAGTAGTATACTAAAGCTTATGACACCTTACACAACATGTTTTGATAAAGCTATACCAAAGTTAGCATTTAACAGCGAGGTTCATAATGCACTTAAGAGTATATGGCATGGCAATATCCTAGAACAGCTATAAGGACATGGTTCCGGAAGCTGCAGACAGGCTCAGCTCATGCTAGAGCCTCATCCCACATACAACCAAGCACTCTGCCTTCAGGATTGTTAAGGCCTGCCTTAGGAGTGACTTATAGGTGTATATGTGTCTAGATATAAGGTTAGATATAGGAATACTATACCTAAGCAAGGGGTGTTTACACAACCTTGCCCCAAGCTGAGTGATCAGCCAGTTGTGTCAGTTTGGATGGCCAGCCAGGGGTGGCAAAAGATATGCTGCAGCCGCTGGTAGGCCTTGGGTGCACCTATGCCCTACGTACCTAAAGTACACTATACAGGGGCTCATAAGGTGACCCAATATCAAATTGGAGATGTACCTAAAGTACATGGATTCCATTTTACAGTGAGAGCAGATATCCTGGGGCCCTGATTAGCAGGATCCCAGGCCAACTAAGTCGAAAACCAGCTAAACACTAGGCAAAAAATCTGGGGTAACCATAGTCAGGTATCCACCTTCCTACAACAGGCAGGCCCAATGGGTGACATCACTGGTACGACCGGCCTAACACAGTAACGAGGGATTGCTCGAAGGTTCCTCACGTGGAATGTACGTGGTCTTAATGACAAACGTAGAATACACAAAATAGTGACATACCTCCACAGACATAACATAGATGTGGCAATAATGCAAGAAACGCACCTGGCCCCTCAGACGAGTCTCATATCACAATGTTGAATGAGGGGAGAATGTCTAGCAGCCGGGTTAACTTTGCATGCATGTGGTCTAATATTATGGGCGAGACAAAACTCTTGGATTACACCTAAAATGATACATTCAGACAGAGATAGTAAATTTGTTATTGCTCACTGCAAGCAGGGACACATTGAAGCACTGCTGATAGGAGTATGTCTATGTGTCTATGTCCATGTCTATGTGGGTATACTTGTAGAGCGCACTATTACACCAGAGAGTGTCCTGGCGTTAAGCTGAACAGTAGTAGCATGGGAGAAGGAAACTAGGGGCAAGAGAAAAGCCAGTTTTCATTTTTTTCAGAAACAGGGGAGTGGATTCAATGCTTCTTAGATGAAGAAGCATTTTGTTCGAGTGGAAGGACCCTACGAAAGAGAGGGACTTACCTCCTATCCTGGACTTTCTAAAACGGGGTATTGGCTAACAACAGATTCTATGCCAAGATAGTGTCCGTTCCCATAATCCAGCCTGGATATAATCAGAGCTTGAATCACCTGTTGTCTGGCAGCTTTGGACAGAAAGAACAAACATTTTCGCAGAAGAGACAACAGACCAAAACAGGTGCCAACTACTGCTTTAACCTGAGTGTGAAATAGCAGCTGGTTGTCCAATTTAAACCCCAGATCTTTCACCACAAGGGTGTTCGCTGAGGGGGCAGGAGCATCCGCTGGCCAGAAGAAATGTAAAGGGGTCTCCGCCGCTTTACCAAAGAAGAGTAGCTCTGTCTTACCAGCATTACATTTCAGCTGGTTAGAGGCCAGCCAACCGAAGACAGCTTCAAGACAGGAACTGATTAGCATTCCCGGGCTAGGCTCGTTAGCCTTCCATGTAAACAAATGTGTGTCGTCTGCATAGGACACGATTTTGGCCCACTGTGATTCGGCCACCTTGGCTAAAGAAGTGAGGTAGATGTTGAACAGGGTCGGGCTCAAAGCTGAACCCTGTGGGACTCCCATCTTCAGTGAGCGCGAGGAAGCTGAGAAAGGGTTGCACCAGGCCTCCTGCCCCCTCTCCTCTAGAAAATATGCCAGCAATTTCCAAACAAAATCCCTGATGCAAATCGTGTGAAGCTGGGTCAGGAGCATCTGATGCGACACCGTATCGAAAGCGGCTGAAAGATCCAACAAAATCAGCAATGCCTTCTCGCCTGCCTCCTGATTCAGCCGGATAGAGTACACCAATTCTAACAGAGCTGTTTACGTGCTGTGGTTAGGGCAAAAACCCGACTGGCTGGGGTGGAGTAGGCCGTTCTTTTCCAGAAAGGACGATAGCTGCTCGTTAACATTTTTTTCAGCAGCTTCGAAAAGGCCGGAAGCAGGTAGTTCGGCCTGTAGTTAGCCAGTTTCCATTTAGTGGGGACCGTAGCATCTAGGAGGGAGGCATTCAATAGCAGGTGTCATGTGAGAGTTAATCGCCTCCGCTCCTAATACCAGAATGGAGACGGGGCCGGATCCAATGGAGAGCCAGATTTAAGGTATTTTAGTGCCCTGAAAGAATGTTCCATGAGATGGGATCAAAAGAATTCAGGGGAGATACTTCCCTAGTAGCGGGGCCAATGTCTTTAAGAATTTCTTGAGTACTGTCCCCTTCTAAGGTCGGCCCTGATATGCTAAGATTCATCCCAGGTGGAGGGAGGCTGGCCTGGATGTACACAATTTTGTCCTGCAAAAAAGAGGCCAGCGTCTCACATCATTCCTTAGAGGGAGGCTCCTTATTGGAGCCTACTTCTGGCGTGGAAAAGGACCTCACAATTTTAAAAATCTCTCGTGAATGATTGCCTGTTTTCAGGATTCTGGTTTCAAAAAGTCTTTTTTGCTATTTTTATTTCTTTATAATAGTTACCTAACTCTGCTGCTTTAAAGCCTACTATAGCTGATGGACTGTAGTTTGTCCTCCATACTCTTTCTTTGGGTTTACATGCCAGTTTCAATTTTTTTCAGGATTGGGTAAACCAGGGGACTTGGAACTTTGGACCAAGACTGAGTAGTGCTGCGTTCCGCAGTCAGAGAGTGACATACGGACTCAATCCAGTCTTCAACCAGACCAACATCAATGTTAATCTCGCCAGTCAAAGAGGGACTAATGGCATCCAGCTTAATAATCAGAAGGTCCAATTTAAGTTTGCCAGGAGCACTGACTGTCAGGGGGAGTTTACTCTCTTTGAGAGGAACATTAATAAATTTTGGCCACCTGAACCTCAGGAGAAAATGATCAGACCAAACTAAAGGCACAGGAGGGTCAACAGCAAGGGGCATAGTATATTATATAGCCCTAACTGTGATGACCAACAATTTCACTAGTCATTGCACAGTAAAACGAACACATATACTCATATACCGCACTTATGGGCAGGCGACGTCAATTGCGTGCTATCCCCAGAGATGGACAGGTCCAAAGGCCCACCTCGTAGGCCTGCAGAGGCTGCCCGCACCATTACTGCCATAGCAGAAGAAGGCAGACTCGCGGACGCCTGGCGCCACACTAACCCCCAAGGCAGAAAGAACACACATTATTCTACTGTCCACGAAACTTACACGCATATTGATTATTGGCTAATATCCAGCTTCCTATTGCCATACTAGAGACCTGTGAACACCTTCCTAGGACCTACTCAGCCCACTCTCCAGTACAGCATACCATACGAGTTCTAGACATGCACCCTATAATGACCCAATGCGATTCCTGCAACACTCGCTCCTCAATCCAGTGTTTTGTGAAGAAATTGCGCAAGTCATTGATGAATATTTTAGCATCAATACAGGTAGTGACGCTAAAATGTCTACACACAGGGAAGCCTTTAAGGCATATATTCACGGTAACACTATCTCCAAGCATGCCTGAGTACTACGCTCCATTAGGGATAGATTACCCAAACTAGAAGGGGAAATGGAAAAAATGTAACTAGAACAGTCGCAAAAACATAACCCGAACTGCAAGTACAGATTAAAACTACTTTAGAAGAATAAAACGAGCTAGCCCAATCTGAGCTCATACACTTGGGAAAGTCCGCCACTTCCGGGGTTTAGGGTGAAGGAGAGCAGTCTAGCGCCACATTAGCAGCCCTAATCCAACCAAATAAAACTGCAAGTGAAGTACTCAGAGTGCAGGACAACAGAGGCAAACCTATTTTCGGAGCAATACCAGTAGTGGACAGATTCCGAGAATACTACTCTGACCTGTACACATCTCACCCCACTATGTCGGAGGAAGACACACTTGATTACCCATATTAAAATGAAATGGCTCACAAATGACGACAGAGAGAGACTGATGACTACTCTCTGCCCTACAGAAATGGCTACGGAACTCAAAGAGATGCCAATGGGAAGGTTCCTGGAACCAAGGGGCTTACGGTAGCCTTCTACAAAACATATCAAGATAAACTGATCCCTAACCTAGTGAATCTCTTTGAGGAGATGGCCCGGGAAGGTAATATGCCAGTCACTTATAGCAATAAGAAAATCAGGGAAACCAGAGGAACAATGCTCTTCCGATCGACCCCTATCACTGCTAAACACTGACATGAAATTATTTGCCAAAACTCTTGCGAACAGACTAGCCCCTCTGCTCCCGGGCATTATAGGTCCAGAGCAATCTGGGTTTGTCCCGGACGAACCTTGACCAGCAACCTTAGAAGACTATTTGGCGCGGTTACCCTAATAGACCCAGCGATCCAGGCTGCAACAGTGTTCCTAGACACTGAAAAAGCGTTTGATTCAGCAGAATGTCCCTCCATTCTGGCAACGCTGCAGCGAATAGGAGTGGGGGAGGTCTATATTAAATTAATACAAGTCTTGTTATTCAAATCTGACAGCGCGTATCTTTATGAATGGGATTCTCTCTAATCCCACATAGATATTACACGTGGCACCTGACAGGGCTGCCCACTTTCACCCCTCTTATACCAGCTGGTCGCAGAGCCCATTGCAAGCGCTCTATGACAGTACCACTCACATCGGGGAATACGGTTCCCAGGATCCAAATCAATCATTTCGGCATACGCTTACGACACTCTATTATATGTCACTGACCAAGAACAAAATCTAACACCAATACTTCGTGAAGTAGTATGATTTGGTGGCCACTCTGGACTAAAAGTTGATTGGGAGAAATCGATGATATTCCTGCTCACACCAGTCACTACCCCCGCTCCAACTAAACTTCCCTTGGTATGGACTAGTGAACCAGTGAGATATTTAGGAATACAGGTGCACTCTGACCCTGATATAGTGATGAGGGAAAACTACAGGAAAGCAGTGCAGCGTACAGACACAATAGAACACTGGATAGGGCCGCCTCTCTCACTGCTAGGTCGCATAGCACTCATGAAAATGACAGTCCTCCCTAGATTTCTCTTTTGTATTTGCCAATATACCAATATTACTACAAAAATCAGTTTTCCATACGTTAAGCACCCTTATGATTCGACTTGCCTGGGCAGAGAAACAGCCACGGGTGGGATGGAGCACGTTTACCCTCCCCTACACCCTGGGAGGACTGGATGCCCTGATCTAGAAAAATACTATAGAGCTGCGCAAATTATGTAGACATACTACTGGGTTCATGGGCCGTAATATTTTCCACACCTACACCTACAGCATGAAGTCGCCACCCCCCATTCGCACGGTCCCTCCTTGCCACAGCGAGACGCAAATTCTGAGTAACTGACCCTTTAGGAACTACGTGTTACCTTCTCCAAAAAACGGCTAACGAGGAACAAACCCCTCTGCTATATTCACCTATACTACCTATAGAATGGTGTACCTGGCTCTCGTGGAGTGCAGTTGGAGTGGTAGTGCGTTCATTAAAACATGCAGGAATTAATAATAAGGGGGATTTTTTCCATAATGGTTCCCTGGAGGGAGGTTCTAGAATTAATGCCTCAGCGCCACATATAATTGCCACAGAGCACACCAATCGCTTCACACGCACCTAGGAGCGGACAGAACAGAACCACTGGAAATAACTCCCTTGACATATTTATTGCAAACAACCTCCCCAACTCACTGGACCTCTGTGCTATACAAACTGATGAGACACACAGAGGATACATTAAGCAAAAAAGGATGACAGATGTGTGCGATGTGGCACAGAAAGCGCTGGGTTCCCACACCTGGCCTGGCTTTGCCCAGAGACATCCGCATATTTGGTAAAGGAGATGGCAGAACTTCAGGGAATGATAGGACAGCCAGTGCCAGAATCTCCAACATTGGCCCTACTCGGACTGGGAAAATTAGGAAGAATGGATGGTGTCTATAGACCCACAGGCTGCATGTTTTCTAATTCCAATATGCAGGGATCACAGGAGGTTCCAAAGTCTTTGGATACAAAAATCACATTATCAATACAAAGTTATTACATTCTGTCAAGCGACAAGCTAAAGAACTAAAGGAAAAAGTAACACAAGCTCAGTCTATAGTCCAGGGCCTGCAGGAAGTCAATTCACTGCTGGGAAAAGACACAACCAGCGATCAGAACCAAATGACACAAAGAGATCATTTTGTATCCAGCAAGCTCACCGGACGCTGAAGTAATTCTGGCCAGAGGCTACTATGGGTCCCCGAGTTTAAGTTGAGAGGTCCGCAGGATGTCTTAAATAGTTCTAGTGTCTTAAAGCTGATAAAGGCCATACCGCGTCTAGATCATGTCAAGTCAGAGGACATTTTAGCGATCATGTTTTTGCCTGCATGACGGCGAAAGCCTTGGTTACCTTTTCTGTCCTGGACCTTCCAGCTCAGGTCCTTGAGAAGAGAAATAATTTAAAAGCCTGGGGGACTAAAGTAATAGCACATCAGGGGGAAAGATACCCCCGCCTACTATCAGTAGGGTAACTCCCAGACGAGTACACAGTGACCACCTCATCAGTTTTAAGAGGAGCAAATGGAGGGTACTTATCTATGGGTCTAAATAAAGACACGCTTGATTATACAAAAGTCATAATCAAGCTAACCAAAGAAGATGAAACTGGCATGCAGAGAACTGTAACAAACAATGAGAACCAAAACAACTAGGGTTGGATACCTACAGCCCTTTCACAATCTGGGAATAGCAATGTATGAACAGTGGGGCAGCCACCTGCAAGCAAACAGGGTGGCCTGATAATCTGTTCTTGGAACATCAGTGGCTTGCAGACAAAAATCGCTGACCCAGCGGTTGTACAGTACCTGGAATCATTAGACATATTAATGGTCCAGGAAACCTGGGCTCAAGATAGCATTCCCCTAATTGCCTATAAAGAATATACAAAACTGTCCGAAATATCTAGTACATTTGGAAGGGTAAAAGGTGGCCTGGCAATATACATCAATACTATCTATCAGTCAAAGCTGTAGAGCTGCACGTAGATGATCCAGGCATGTTGGCACTGAAAATAGATGGCTGGGGTAACAATCCTGAAGAATCCATCAATCTTGTTAATCTGTAGATTAATCCAAAGAAAAAAGCAGCAACAGCAAGAAGAATGGCAGCACACCTATTCTAACTAAAAGATATAGTCACAAGTTGCACTGGCTAGTCACAGAAGACCTCAATCCTAACTTGTTCCATCAGTCAACTGAGGAACATACTGATGTAGTTGGAATCCTTCCTATGTAAAATGCATCCCAATAACTGGAAGGATAAAATAGGAGAAGATTTAATAAAGGCCTGCAAATTAATTCGCCTACTGGCCCTGAATGGCCGGAAGCCAGGTGACATCCCCCCTGCCTGGACAAGAGTTTAGGGCAACTCTGTCTCCATTCTAGATTACACTCATGTAACTGCCCCCATACAATCTTGTACGCGATTTTAGCATAGAACACCATGTGGAGGGCGATCACAATCGCCAGGCGATCGCGGTAAATACACATATATGTAAACATGAAGTGGCATCTAAACTACAAGGAGAGATTGGTATAGGAAAACTGAAACATCTCAATTGGTCTTCAAGCATCGTCAAGAGTTTAGCAGACTGTGGTATGTCTTGAGGATCAGGCCCCAACAGGCCCTAACCCGATAGTGGTATGGGAGATATTTACCGACAAACTGACCAAAGCCCGCAAGGATAATAGTCTGGATAAGAAAATCATCTGGGGCACAGCAAAAACATAGTTATGCCACTACATATTCAAAGAATAAAAAGCAAAGTAGGCGAGCTCCTCCGGAAACTGCACCATATTCTGGGCGATACGGGATTATTAAAACATTTCCACAATGAGAGACGTCAATCATAAATGGAGATCTGGATGTACAAAAAAGCTAAACAGGAAACATTATGGGGCCAGTTGCTACATGCCCCAAAAACAAATGACTCAAAAAGATTCTGGAAACTCATTAATATCATCAATAAAGGTACTGGAGCAGCAAACAATGCAAATATCAGCGAGTCTGAATGGGTTCCACATCTAAAACTACATTTTAAGGAAAGTTCTCTAGACGTAACAAACTCGCTATGGGCCCATAAAGATAACATGGCACCCTACACACACACCCCAGGGGAAGTGAAAAAGTCGTCAAAAAGTCACAGGCAGACTGTGCCCCAGGCCCAAATGGTTTACCACAAGCTCTTTTTTAACATTCTACTCCTAGGTGGGCAGCCTTTTTGGTGTCATTGTTCAATAACATTCTGGCAAACAAGGTTACCCCCGAAAGCTGGAAGCGTTCAGTGATCTATCCCATTTTTAAAGGAGGAAAGACATCTTCACCCACCAATTACCATTTAATTGCACTCATGGATATGGATCTTAAATACTACTCCACTCTATTGCTACACGATCTGGAATTTTGGGTGCACGAAAATGGGAGACTCCCACCAAATCAAACCGGTTTTATAAGGGCTCGAGGCACTATAGCTAACCTTATGACTGTGGGCCTAATATTGAATAGAGCAAAAGCAACCGGTACATCACTCTATATGTGCTTTGTCCATTTCAAGTCAGCCTCTGACTGTGTTCCACGTAATAGTTTATGGGCAAACTCCAGCGATGGGGAATCTCACCGAACATCTTGAGAGCAATCAGATTAATATACTCGGACACGTGGGTTAAGATAAAGATTGGACATGGCACCCACGTATCAAAGAAAGTTCACACACCAATGGGTATAAAGCAAGGCTGCGTATAAGCACCCCTCTTGTTTAATTTATATATTGCAGATCTTTCAATGGAGCTGGATGAGCAGACAGCACATGCCCAGAGTTTGGGTGGACAACAACTATCAAACATTCTTAATGCGGATGACTTACTATTACTCAATAACACACAAATAGGCCGTCAAAGGCTACTAAACTATCATGGTGCATATGCAGCTAAGAATGACCTGGAAGTAAATCGCTAAAAAACAAATGTGATTGCTTTTAACCAGCGTATAAAAAAAAACTGCAAATGGCAACTTAGTGGAAATGAGTGAATGAATGAATGAATGTAGTCTTGTGAAGTGCAGGCTTAGCCCAAGGACATCAAGGCACTGGTGCGGGGCAACCGGGCACAGGTAAAATAGGGCTTAAGCAAAGGTATCAGGGAAAAAGCCAGGTTTTTAAGGCCTTACGAAATAACAAAAGAGAGGCCTGGCCGGAGATCTGTAGAGGGAGGGAGTTCAACAGTTTGGGCGTGGCCGTGGAGAAGGCTCTACCACCCCATTTGACCTTCTGAAACCTAGGGACAACAAGAAGGTTTTTTATGAACAGATCGAAGGGGTCTACTGGGGGCATAATGCTGGACAAGAGACTTGATGTCTTCAGAGCCGGCATCATTAAGGCTTTGTGGGTCAGACATAGGATCTTGAAAGTGATCCTGCGGTCCATCAGAAGCCAGTGCAGGCTCCTGAGCACGGCCTTGGCTGAATTGTCTCTAGGGAGATTCAGTACCAGCCTTGCTGCCGCGTTCTGTGCCATCTGGAGCCGATGGATAAGGCTCTTGTTAATGCCCATGTAAAGGGCGTTGCAATAGTCCAGTCTCGAAGAAACTAATGCCATAGTGGCCTGCTTACGTGCATCGGGGGAAAGATAGTGGGAGATCTTCCTGAGGGTCCTAATAATACCGAAACAGGTGGAGACAGTCCTGTTTACCTGAAGATCTAAGGAGAGGGCAGTATCCACTATCACACCCAAGTTTTTCCCATGGGAGGCCAGGCAAGGGCAATAGGTGATGAATCTTCCTACGTATATTTAGGGGTTAAAATAGATGCAAGAGGCACCTTTACACCCCAGAGAAAGGCAATCAAGGGGAAACCCCAAGCAATTAATCATGCATTCTGATAGTTGGCAAGATCCATTTGAGGTCACGACCTGAAATCTTTGCGAGCAGTAATGAAGACCAAACCTATACCAACACTTGCGTATGGATCATAGATACTGCTAGGCCCTGAGGCCAGCCTTCTTGACAAACTAGTGATAAGATCGTATAAATAAAACTTTTGCCTACCCAGATCTGCCTTGCCTGCGCAAATTCGGATGGAGTATTCAGTAATGAACCAGTCACTTGCCAGACCTGCGGCATTTGAAAAGCTCTGCCACAAACTGCGCCCAGCTTCCAACAAGACGCTGGCCAATCAAGTTGAGACTGAACTTAATCTCCAACGGGGGAATGGAGACTACAAGAAATATTTGTATAACTTAATTTTGAGGCTGAATCTGGGATATCTATGGAACTCCCATTTATCTGAGCAAGTCTTTAAGAAAATGGTAAATAAGTCACTTAAACAGCAAAGCTAGACCGCAGACAGAGAAAAGCTGTCCAAGCGCCTTCATGGGTGGCGGGTAATGAAATCTTATTCAATCCTAAAAGAATCCCTACTTCTGGAAGCACCCTACCATTGGAAGGTAAAACAGGCACTACTGGCACTAAGACTTGGTGAGATACTTTGACTAGGAAAGGCGGCGCAGGTGAAGACAAGAGTTGCCGCCTGTGTCATCAGGGGGTTGAAACTTTACAACACGTCATATGTATATTTCCAATTCTGGCAAATCAGCGAAGAAGCTTGCTAAGACAAGAGTTTAATGGCTTGTGAATCAGGTCTTGCAGGACTGCACTGATGGAGCCATTGGACCCAAGACATACAATGCTTAGTGCAGTTCCAGGCCATTTTTAAAACCATGACAGAAGTATAGGATTGGTTATGGGAGGAGCTGGGGGGTGTTAAAGTAATCTGATAAGCCATGTTTGGGTACATAGATATGTTTGGGACGGGCTGCTAGGGAAAATTCAAAAGCTGTTCCCTATCCCGTCAAGCTACATAAATATTTTCCTACCAGACAGTTATTATCGGCACGCCTTCCCAAACTGCATACCGGCACTTTAACCGCATCATTATCTTGCATATTGGCACTTTTTCTACAAGTTCACAACCTGTTGTATCATCTGCATGAATGGGTAAATTGAAACGTAGGGATGGGCCCCAGGGAAATTGTGATAAGCTGCTACCAATCCCGTCAAGTAATGTAAACATGGATTTATTACTCAGTTATTCTCTGTTGTCCTTCCCAACCTGCACACTAGCCCTTTAAGCGCATTTAAATTTTACTCATTGGTACTTTATCTGTAAATTTATCAATGCTTGTATAGCAATGTATACATAAGCTCCTTAAATAGGAAATAAAAGAGTTTGTCCACGATCGATAATTATTTTTAAGTTGTAGATAGGCGTTGTGAACATAAAACTTTTTGAGTCATTCAAAACTGTGCAGACATGTATTCTTATTGTGATTAGACTTATGATGGACAGCAAAAAATTACATTGGTTGTCAATCAAGAAATGAAATAGTATGCTGCTGATGGATAATGCGTTTTTAAACCTTTTTAGGTAAATATTTGAATACTGTATGGCTTTATGTTTATGGTTTTAATTGGCTAATACATTACCCCATTCATTCTGTCCAAAAGTGCGCGGCAGTTGCATGAGAATCTCTGAAATGAACAACATCTTTGTGTGGTTACCTGGATGATTGTCTGCTGAAAGCCCGCTCATCAAAACCTCACTGGGACCATAGGTTATTCTGGATCTGTTTATTGACCTCAGCTTGCAGATCAGTTCGTTCAAATCATTATGACCGTCATACAGTATCTGAGAGCAAGACTGGACACAAAACTGTCAAAAGTGCTTCCTTCGGGAAACAGGGTAACATTAATAGGATTAACGATCTAGTCCCCTAAAAAGCAAACCCAAGAGTGACTTATAGTCATTTCCATCCTGATGGCATGGCCTCTTCCATTTTAATTTCTCCCTAAGCCAGACTGCAAATCGCCCTCTTTAGAAGTGAATTTCAGTAATCTAAAGAAAGGCTATGCTAGCCCAGTAATTTAATACAGTCACGCAGTGTTTAAGGCCTTTAAGCTCAGAAGAGGTCGGGCTAGGGGACTATGGAGCACAGGAACATGGAAGCTAGTCTTGTACTTACTTCCAAGTTGGTATGGGGGGATTACATTATTATCCTAAATTCTTGAGTGACTAGTGGACCAATAAACTAAAAAGAAGGTGGGGGTGCTAGAAGGGAATTTTCAATTAGCCAACAACACTATTATTTATCTCGCTTGGAGGATTTTTTTTTTTAACTTTATTTTTCCAGTTTACACATTAACACAGTAACACAGAACTGGCATCCTTTCATTGTATGTATGCAGATCGACAACCTCCCAGCTCCCCATCCGTTAACCCCCCCACTATCCATGTGCGAAGATTCATCCAGCCGGGTTCCCCCCAAGGATGCAAGCCCCCTCCCTTAAGAGGTTGGCCGCACCCCCCAGGACAGTTGAGCAGGAAGACAATAAAAGGATAACCTCAAAGCAGGAATGGGGAGGACGTAAGTGAGCCCCTGACAGTCTGAGGAACAGTGTCCGTAGTTGGTTGCAGGGTTTCCGGCACCAATTACCCATCCTGGGGCACCACCACCGAAAGTACAGGGGGTACATCTGTCTCCGAAGACTCCATGCGAAGTGCGCCGTCGTCTCCCACCGTGATTCGCTGCCTCTCTCCCTGGGTGGCATCCACAGATTGGTTCCTGCGTCTGTTGCCTCTCCTTCTCGGCGGTCTGGAGCCCCAATTGCTCCGGGCTCCCCCACGTGCACCAGGCAGGATGGCATCTCCCCGGACCTCAAGCCATTCCCATACCTCCTCTGGGGTATCAAAGAAGTACTCCTTTTCCTGGAATATGACTTTGAGCCTGGCAGGATAGAGTAGCATGTACTGCAGGTGGAGGTCCCGGAGTTTTTGCTTAACAGCAAGGAAGGATCTCCTCTGCTCCTGCACCTGACGGGTGCATTCCGGGTAGATAGAGATCCTAGCGTTGTCAAGGGTGAGGTTCGCCGTTTCTCTGGCTGCTTTCAGTATACAGTCTCGATCGCGGTAGTTCAGGATTTGAGCAATTAGGGCTCTTGGAGGAGCGCCCGGCAGCGGGACCAGCGCCCTATGGGCCCGCCCTACCACAAAGACCTCCGACAGCCCCATGGGGCAGAGTTTTGTGTGTATCCACATCTCCAAGAACCATTCCGCATTACCCCCCTCCAAACGTTCCGGAACACTCAGGACCCTAACGTTACTGTGGCGTGCTCTCCCCTCCGCTCCAGATCCCATGTCGGGGAGGTGAGCGGGGAGACAGTTTTCTTCAGGGATGAGACCTCTCCCTTCAGCTGGACAATATCCCCCTCTGCAGTGGAAACTTTATCCGCCACTTTCCTCAGGCCCGTCCGCAACAGATGGACATCAATGGAGACCGTTGCTATCTGCTTCTCCAGGGCGGTGCGAGAACCCTGTATCGCCTGCATGAGCTCCGATCGAGAGGGTTCATCAGCCGCATCCCCCTCACCGTCCAGCCCCGTCTGACGCGTGGTCCGCTGCGAGGGGAGGCGATGGGTGGTATATTGTGTTATGATATTGGGTTGAGAGGCGCGGGGCAGCCTGTCCTTACCCATGGCCGTATCTTGCGAGGGCACTCTGGGGTCCGCAAGGGCCAACTCCTCACGTCCCCTTCTAAGAATGTACCTGCCCCACCAGCGAGTCAGAGGGGGCACCGCAGAGGGCACCGCAGGAGAGCCTCAGGGAGAATAGCCTGAGCTCGGGCACGGTCTGCCTCACTCACTCCGCCTCAGCATGATGAGCATAGGATGAGGGAGAATGCAGTCTCTGCAGGGTCACCGCCTCTCCTACTGGTATTTCAGGCCTCAGTCCCCAGGTGGGCCTCCAAAGCGTCTCTGGGCTCGTGTCACAGCCTCCGGTGCCTCCGGGAAGTAGGAGTCAGCAGTGGGTGCCAGCTCCGCTCCCCCCCAAGTCCATAGGTGTCGCCACCAGGCCCCAGATCTCGCAGCTCACCTTCAGCCATGCAGGCCGACTCCCCGGCTCCACATGTCGACGTCCCCCGGACGGGGCATCTCTCTCACGCACCCCTCGCAGCACCCCAGATGGGCCGTGGAGGCAGCAGACAGAGGACCACCACACCGGCCCCCAGGGACACCGCGGGATCCTCAGCCCACACGTGGGGGACGGAGGTAACACAGGGACACAGCTCCTCGCTGCAAGCCCCCGACGTCCGTGGGTGTCTCAGGGAGTGGACCTCACCCACATCGCTGTAGGCCGTATCCCCGGCCCTGCGCTGGCGCAGTCCCGGGATCCTTGCCGCCAATCAGCCGTCAGCCCAACAGGGCGCTGTCACCTCTGCGCCGCACCTCCGGAGGGAGCAGCGGAATAGGCGAGGAGCAAAGACACGCTCCAGCTAGTAGGGGCCCGCTGCTATCCCCAGGCTCCCCGCGGCTCTGCCTGCAGCTCCACCTCCGCCCGCGGGCCGGGAGCGAGACGGATGGTTAGTCCCGCTCGGGAGGCCCCCGAAGGCAGTGGGCGCCTCCCCCACAGCAGCGTGGTGCCAGATGCAGTCCCCCGGGCCCGAGGTGATCAGCAGGGCAAAGTCATCCTCACGCCGGGATAGGTCTCATCCCCAGCCTCGCGTGATCCCGGCCGGCAGTCTTGCAGGCCCAGCGCTGGTCGCAGCTCGCGGAGCCATCTAATTTCTCAACCGGGCATTCCCCCCTGTCTATGGGGTCCCGGACAGACTCACTGGTCTGGTCCGATCTCCGCAATCAGGATTTTTTAAGGATTATTACAGCTGGCCAGTCGGGAGCCGAAGGAGCTCACATCCTGTCGGCCATGCTGCTTGGCCACGCCCCAGCTTGGAGCATTAAGATGGTGCACATGCTTCAGGTTTCTCTGAAAATTCTTTTACCATAATCACAGCGATGAAAGCCTCCATGGAGGAGCTCATATGGGCCAAATCCCTACTCAAGGAAGAGGGCTCTGTTGGACACTACTACTTTCTCAGCCTATTGGGATTCAGGAGAGTCCACCCAGCTTTAAAATCCTTCATCTCATTGATATCTGTGTCATTAATTTTTCAAAAGATGGACAACACCAGTACAGTACAAATCCATATCAAGTCCTAACAAATGAAGCACATATTTCTCACTGGTCTCTGTCAAAGAACTGATCGTGGAAAGCAGTTAATCTTCCAGGTCTCCAGAATTGGAAAAAGGACATGGTCACGGGACACCATATGCAAGATCACAAGTGTGAGCCTCATAAAGGTGATTTGTCAGGTTTGGGTATAGTCCAAACCTGGCAAACTTCAAATGCCAGCTTGTTTGCCAATACAAAAACTATAAAATGCCATACCTTTTTGTCTTGGTTCTAATGCCACTATCTTTAGGGAATTATCTTTTGAGTGACTAATAAAGAATAATTTCCTACGTTTTCTTCCTCTTTCCCTCCTCCCTGAGGGTTTAGCTAAGTCAAGCTAAATATTAATTTGGTTGAATTGTGCTTGCTAACATTATTGGTGTACCAAGATCTATTTCACCTGTCAATACATCCAGACAGAAAGCTTTCAGGTTGGCTGGATTTTCCATGCTAGCTTGCCATCAATTAGCTTGACAACTTGGCTCTGAGTACTTTCGTAAAGCTACAAAAATCCTCCAGATTACTGCACAAACATTCCAAGGGAATCCAAGTATCCGTCCACGTAGTATGCTTTTAAGTAGAAGAGAGTCTGCACCTAGTCGCTCCAAAAACAGGTGTTCTGAGAATGCGCCAGGAAGTGATGGTATTGTGTATTTTGTTTATTGGGCAAAATCTGATCTTCCGTTCTCTTATATAAAAGTGCATGTGACTGTCATTACTGCTTATGGAAAAAGTCAAAGGGACATTTTTTTCACTTTTTTGTAACTATACATGTCCTGGACGGTCCTAAAAAGGTGTTTACCCAGCTAAAGACCATCTGTTCATTGGAGCTGAACATTATACTTCAAAACTAAAAGGGCGCCCTGTCAGAACCCATGGACAATTCAGTTCTCCAATATTTGTCATAGGGGAAGGACTCTACCTGTATCCCTCATTTCAGCCACAAATATGTGTAAGGTTCAAGATCTCTATGCAGAAGTGACTTGCTGGGGGCTAAGTTGCAGTAAGGTATCCCTAATCAGTCATTTGTCTTTCCTTCCAAAAGTTGTCTAAGCATTTCCTATAAATTAAGCACTTTCTCTTCATACTCTTTTTCAAGCACCTTCTCTCCCGCAGGAAGGGCCCTCGAAACACTGAATGCAAAAAAAATTCTGAGACATTACTTAGACAAAAGATTTGACACGTATGAACCAACTATTTGCCACTTATACTGCATTTCACAAAGGTACGCCAAAAACCAAAGCAGGAAGTATAATGTCCTGCATCATTACATGCTATAAGAAGCAAAGATGCTTCTTCCTTAGAAACCAAAATTCCATTCTAACAGAGGCAATGTGCTACCATCACTCTCATAAGCAATGCCGTCCTTCCAAACGTTTGAAAAGCAGCATTTGTAGATCAGGTCGTATATTTGCAAAACTCTAATGTATTAACTCTGACAGTGGCACAGAAAGCTTAGAGGGTCAGATCTTGCATAGTAACCTTTTCTACTTGAATTAAGGGAATATATGATGTTACAACGCGAACAATTACAACGCATGCTTTTACAACGCAGTTTTTACAACGCAAGTACTATCACTTCGCAAGTTTATTCCACGCATACTTTTACAGCGCAAAAGTATATTAATACATTAAATGAACCATTACAACACATTTTAGCGCAATGCATACTAATACAACACATTTTTTGCATTATAAACCCCTCGAACAGGATGCAGGGAAAATAGGGGTTTTGGGTGGGGAAGTGTATTAAAACGTGGGTATTGCAAATTAATATCGGATTATTAAAATTAATACGTGGGTACTAAAATTAATACTCGGGTACTAATCTTAATGCTCGGTATGTATTAAAAAATAAATAAAATGTAAACATATTTTATAAATATATTAGCATTATATATAACTCAAATATAATAATCACAAATAAAAAAATGAAATATAAATTATTATTCACAATCATTTTTATACACATACATCAATTTAACATATTGTTTCTATTTTATTGTACGATTTTCTAACTGATCACAAGCCCAGCAATAACACACTCCATTTTACAAATCTATCTATCATTTATGTTCAATACAAACCTACATAATTATAAGCCAATAACACAAAACTAATCGGAATCTAAACAACCAAACCTCCATTTTAATATGCACAACATCTTAAGTCCTACAGCTCTTTCAATGAAATAACCTGACCTGCAGGTCGGCAAAATGGCGGTCACAACATACATAAAAAAAAAATAACGAACATTAACATAGTCCAAAAATGATTTACTGTTTTACACAGCATAAAAAACGTGTTAAAAAATTATGCACAGGGAGGAGCTTCGCGCGCACCCAAGATGGTCGCGTGAGCACAGGGCTCCCGGACCCTCGCCACCTCCATCGACTATCCTGTAATTTATCCTGATTCGGACGACGGGTGTTTATTGGCACAGTTCTACTGCTCATTTATTTGTTCCGGCGAACTTTTTTGGACTTCGGGGTCCAGAGTTACAGACTGTCGCAGTTTTCTGGCCTGCTCCAGGGTGACACCCCGCGCTATCTTGTCTCGCTTGCCGTCCAGTAAGTGAACAACAACGGACTGCCAGACTTGCGTGGGCTGGTGATAGCTTTCGGTTTCGATTCCTGTCTGGAGCTCCACCTGACTTTGCAGGCTCCGTGGACGGCCGGACGCTCCTACACCCTTGGTCTCTCCGTTCCTACTACCGGTCTGTAGCGGCTTCCAGATCTGAGACTGGCACCACCTTCGCCCTTTTGGTCCTACATTTGCCTCCGCAGTCACCATTTTCACCCGTCAACAGGCGACCCGTACGGGTCCAGGATCCAAGATGGCCACCAAGCCTGAGGGTGGGAAGCGCGGGCCTAAATCGGGCGTTCGAGGGAGTGCTCTGCAAACAAACATTATGGACCGGTACACTCTAGCTAAGGGATCGCCGGGAGCGGTAGCTAAACCCTCGACGACAATGCCGGAGGACTCATCGATTGAAGACGAGCCCTCGCTGCGAGATCTCATGGGTGCCATCACCGGTATGAAGGCCTCATTGGGGCAACAATATGAGGCCTTGACTCTCAAACTGGATACGGTGGCGATTGATGTCAATCTGATCAGGGCGGACTTGGCGAAAACTAACGAAAAGGTCAAATCCCTGGATCTTCAGACCTCTAGCCTGGTCACCGATGTCCCTGACTTGCAGGCTGAAGTCGGGAATCTGAGGAAAGCCAATGATTATTTCTCGGGGCGCCTAGAGGACTATGAAAGCCGTGCCCGGCGCAATAACATCCGCCTGATTGGGGTCCCGGAATCATCGACTGCTGCCTCGACGGACCTATTGGTGGAAGACCTGGTGCTGAATCACCTGGCGCCCAAGGGTCTCAGCAAGTTCTTCGCTGTAGAACGTGCACATAGGATCCCTGGCGGCACACCTAAATCGGGTGCGAACCCTCGACCCATTATTGCGAGGATCTTTCATTTCCGGGACAGAGACGCTATCCTGCAGGGTTCGCGGCAGTCTGGTCCCATTGCCTTTGAGAACTCTACTGTCAGCTTCTATCCGGACTTTACACAACAGGTCCAGAAACAGAGGCTGGGGTTCCAAGGGGTCAATAAGAGATTCCGGGAAAGGTCTATGAAGTATGCCATGCTCTTTCCTGCCCGTCTGCGGGTGGTACATAGGGATCGTACTTTTTTCTTCGACCATCCTGGGGTCGTGAGTGACTGGCTTGACACGCTACCTACGGATCCTGAACCTTTTGAGGACTCTGGCAAGTCGGATCGGGCGGAAGTTGGCCCGACAGAGCAGGAGTAGCTGTTGACTTTGACCCCGTACCCTTCCCGTTGGCTTTGAACTGTGCTATGTTGTGTCCTTAGTGTTTGCAAGTAATAGTCTTTTGGGGGTGGGTGGGGGGTGAACGGGTCCTTTCTCCTCCTGGGTTTTCTTTTCGTAGACTAGTTGGGTGGTTGGGCGACAGGCACACTGCAAGTTTATGGGGCTCTTTGGTCTTCAGCAGGGGTGCGGGGTGGGGGGTATAGTTGTTTTGACATTGTTGGGGGAACTGGGTTGTTTGTTTGAATTTTCTTGTTACTTGCAAGGCGAGGGAAGAGCGCAATCCTGTTTTTTGCAGTCACTTTGGGTGTGGGGCGGGGGAGGGGCTGAACGCGGGGATGGGGGGTAGGGGACTTCGGTTATTGTTTTGGAACGTAAACGGGTTGGTGGATGGGATTAAGAGGAGGGTGGTGCTGCAATTGCTGAAACGTTTGACTCCAGATGTTGTTTTATTGCAGGAGACTCATTTGCTCGGCAACAGGTGCTACGCTTTGAATAGGCGTGGTTATCGCCTTGTGGCGCACTCGGGTTTCACTTCGGGCTCTAGGGGGGCGGGCATTCTGGTTCGGACCTCCCTCCCATTGGCCATTGATGATGTCATTCTGGATGATAAAGGACGATATGCCGCCATTGTGGGGCGCTGGGAGGGGAAGGTTCTTATTTTGATTTCTGTGTACGTGCCCCCGGGCCTCCAGGCCACCACGTTTGCTGATCTGAGTGGAATTATCCTGGGTCTCCCCGAGGGTCTGCTTTTGGTTGGGGGTGATTTTAATGCGGTGGTCTCGGGGATGCGTGATCGTCACCCTCCCAGGGAACTGCCGAAGGCCCAGACTTGGTTGAGTGACTTCCTGGAGACGCTGGGGCTCACTGATTGCTGGCGGTTGCTTCACCCGGGACAGTTGCAATACACCTATCATTCTGGTGCTCATGGTAGTCTCTCGAGGTTGGACCACGTTTTACTGCCCTCGGTCCATGCATCCCTCATACGGGAAGTTAAACATCTGGCACGGGGCATCTCGGACCATTCTCCTCTTTGGCTGGTGGTTGATGCACGGCAGGGTTCGGCGGGCCGAGTGGCTCCGATCAACCCCTGGTATTTGAAGGACCCCAGGGTCAGGGATGAGCTGGTTAAAGCACACGATTGTTATTTTGAGGAAAATGTGGGCTCTGTTTCCTCCCCTAGTTTGCTTTGGGAAGCTTACAAGACGGTCATTCGTGGCCAGGCCCTCTCACTGATTGGTAGCGTGAAGTTGGCCAACCGCGCTGAGATGGTTCGACTTGAGGGGGAGGTCACGGCCCTGGAGGAGCGCTTGGAATCTGGGGTTACCGCTGAGGGGTTACATCTACTGGAGTTGAAGCAACATGAATACAGGGCTCTGGTCACTGACGCTGCTAAGGAAATGGGGAGGGAACAGCAGGGATGCTTGTATGATGTGGGTGATAAGGCTGGGAAACTGCTTGCTTGGTTGGATAAGAGGGAGAATGCGAGTCGTGTCGTCCCTGTGATTGTTGCGGAGAATGGGGAGTGTTGTACAGACCCTGTTGATATTGTTGCATGTTTAGCCGATTATTTCCGCGAGGTGTACTCCCAGGTGTCTGATCGTTCAGAGCAGGACTCCTGCCTGCTATTGCGTGATATTGCACTTCCCCGATTGTCTGACATTGATAGAGATGCTCTGGATGCCCCGCCTACTGTGGACGAGATTGCCGCTGCTGTCCGTTCGGTCCGATCCGGCAAGGCCTCGGGCCCTAATGGGCTCCCCATTGAGCTATATAAACTGCGCCCGGAGTCGCTGGCTCCTCATCTGCGCTCTATGTTTCTTGAGTCTTTGGAGGTGGGTTTTCTCCCGCCGGACCAGAGACTGGCCACTATTGTTGTCATCCACAAGGATGGTAAACCTCGGGATCGCTGTGCCTCTTTTCGACCCATTTCGTTGATTAACGCGGAACCTAAAATCTTGGCCAGGTTGCTGGCGACATGTTTGGCGACCGTTATTGGGGAACTGGTTCACCCTGATCAATCCGGCTTTATACCGCATCGTAACATGGCGCTTAACCTCCGAAGGTTGCATGGCGTTTTGGCACGGGCCGAGACGCTGCGTGAGCCCGCCATCTTGGCGTCCTTAGACGCTACGATGGCGTTTGATACAATAGAATGGCCGTATTTATGGGCGGTTCTTGCTAAGTTTGGTTTCGGTTCGGAGTTCGTTCGGTGGGTCAAATTGCTTTACGCCGGTCCCATGGCTCAGGTGGTGGTCAATGGTCGGGTCTCTGCGCCCTTTGCACTGAGCAGAGGGACGCGACAGGGCTGTCCCTTGTCCCCCTTGTTGTTTGCTCTCGCCTTGGAACCGCTGGCGGCCTGGTTGAGGTGGGAACCGTCCCTGAAGGGCATTAGGTGGAACTCGGAGTTTGAGGACCGTGTATCTCTCTACGCTGATGATATTCTGCTTTATCTTACATCACCCCGTAAATCCCTCATTGTGCTGTTTGATGTCTTAACGTCTTTCCGCAAAAACTCGGGTCTTGTCATCAACTGGTCGAAGTCCTGTGTATACGTCCTGTCGGGTGCCGCCCCCCTTCTGCCAAGTGGTTGTCCTATCGCGATTGTGAAAGATGGCTTTAAATACCTAGGCATTTTTATCTCGCTGAGCCCTGCACTGCGCTTTGACCGTAACTTACTGCCCCCTCTTCAGCGCCTTCGGGCAGATGTGGTCGCTTGGGGGAAACTTCCTCTCTCTCCCCTGGGTAGAGCGGCATTGTTTAAGATGATGTCACTGCCCCGCTTCCTCTACGCATTGCAAAACACACTTGACGTCGTCCCGGCTACGTACTTCCGTGAGGTTGAAAGTTTACAGAGGCAACTGGTGTGGGGGGGTAGGCCCCGGATCGCCATTGCTAAATTGTCGCTCCCGTGGTACGACGGTGGAATTGCTTTGCCCGATATCCGTCGCTATTATTGGGCGTCTCAATTGGGGGCGATAAATCATTGCATGTATGGCCCTTTGCCGAATCCGGCCTTCGAGATGGACAAATGGTTATTACCGGGGGGCGACTTCAATAGAGCCCTCTACTCGAAACTCACCCCTCGCAACGTGACGGGCCCCACCAGGACGGCTGTCCAGGTGTGGCGACATGCTTCCATGGCGCTTGGGTGGACTGGTAAATTGACTCGTGCCACCCCCCTGTACGCTTCTGATAGACTTGGCTCACTTTGGCAGTTTCGGGGGTTCGATAGGTGGGACTTGATTGGTATCAGCAGGATTGATGATGTTTGGACTAAGGGGAGAATGAAGACGTTTGAGGAATTGAAAACCGAGTACGCTTTGAGCGATCGTGAATTTTTTCGCTATGCGCAGGTCCGCCACGCGGTGCTCTCGGTCTTCCCTTCGGGTGTGGAGATACCGGAGTCGTCCCCGCTTGAGGACAGGGTACTGGACGGACATGTTCCTGACAGTACGATTTCGCTTATTTATAAAAAATTAATCAACTCCAGGTCTGATCTCCTGGTTCGCCTTAGAGAGGTCTGGACTGGTGATGGGCTGGAGCTGGACGATGAGGACTGGCAGGCGGCGATCTCCTCCCCTAAGGAGGTGGCCATCCAGGCGCGCCTTAGATTTGTGCAACTTAAAATCCTGCATAGAGTGTATGTCACTGGTCCCCGTTTGGTACACATGGGCTTCTCTGTGGATGGTTTGTGTCGGCGTGGATGCGGTCTCCTGGGCACCTTTTTACATATCATCTGGGAGTGCCCTGGGATAGTGCGATTCTGGTCCCGTGTGCACGAGGTGATGAGTGAGGTTACGGGGGTGCGATCGATGCCGGAAGCTAGGAGATGCCTGCTGAACGTATGGGAACCGAATGATTACTCCGTGTCGCAGCTTCGGTGGGTGACCTTGGGCAATATGATTGCCAAAAGAGACATTGCGCAACTGTGGGGCGCTCAGGGCCCGCCCGGGATTCGGAAATGGAAACAAAACATGGACTGGTGCATGTTCAGAGAAAAAACTGTATATATTTCTCGAGGTACCCCCCGAAAATGGGGGAAGATATGGACTCAATGGAACACTTATCGTGGTGATATATGTGCCCCTCCTCTTCCTGACCCAGATGTTGCACCCACGTCCCCGTAATCCGAGGGTTCCTTCACATTCTATTGTATACTGGTTTCAATTTGTCTCTTCTGCCCCCCCCCCTGTGTGATTCTTTCTCGATGGAACAAATGCTCATGGTATTGCCCTTCCCGCTCCAGCACCATGTACTGCAACGTTGTGTATACTGATGTCTCTTTTTCATCTCTTCTTGCAAGTTGTTTGTGTTTGTGTTATAAAATCAATAAAAAGTTTAAAAAAAAAAAAAAAATTATGCACAAAACATATTTTGTTTTCAAATAATGTTCTACACCAATAAACGTATAAAAGAAGCCCCCGACCATTTTAAAAACAGTGGTTACCTGACTACCAGAGACACCACATGCGTTTTGCTGCCCGGGAGTTTCACACAACAAACTATCCCAACAAATATACTACGTAAGTAAGATATATAGGAATTGTAAAATATATGCTAATTAAAACAAGTAAAAATATACTACGATAACACATGTTTAAATTTTTTTCCAGCTTGTCCTCAAAAATATTCAGCACTATATAAGTGAGATTTCCAAATACATTTTCCGTCTATAATAATAAAGTACGTAAACAATCACGATATTCTTTATTTTTATCTTTTTGAATTAAATGTAACATTTATTAACATGAAAAACAAAGCAGAAAAATAAATATTGCATGGTGTCTAAAATGTTATTTCAATGGTGTCAAAATAACTTTTCCTACTCCAATGTGTGATTCTCGCAAAAAATAGTTTTAAAGTGGTGGGAATAAAAATTGCCAAACACAATAGCAGTTTACAGCTTAAAAAATTCATATTAATTGTTAATATATAAATATCATTCCTAGTTCTCAGTGTGCCTTATTCCAACTCAAAATTGTGCTTACCTAAACCACAAATAATAGTTAGTAATGTCTATAAATTTGCAAGATCAAGTCGAAAGACTTCTTGCCTTTTTTTAAATGTAGGATAGTGCTATTTTTAGTTTACTATTCCAATTCCAAACAGTGCTTCCCTCAAGGTAAATACTGCATAGTTGAGGGGTTTTAATTAATATTCCAACTCCAAATACTGCATAGCTCTTGAAAAATGCTACATACTGATAGGATTTAAATTACTATACCTACTCCAAGAGGTGGTTGCCTCATGAAAAATGCTGGATAGTGTTGGGGTTACAATTACTAATCCAACTCCAAAGGGTGCATGCCTCAGGGAAAATGCCGGACACTGCTGGGGTTTAAACAACTATTCCTACTCCAAGGTGTACTGGCCTCAGGGTAAATGCTGGATACTGGTTGTGTTCAAATTACTATTCCAACTCCAAAGGGTACTTGCCTCAGGGAAAATGTTGGACACTACTGGGTTTAAAATTACTATTCATACTCCAAAGAGTGCTTGCCTCAGGGAAAATGCTAGACACTGCTGGGGTTAAATTTACTACTCCTACTCCAAGGGGTGCTTGTCTCAGGAAAAATGCTGGATAATGCTATGAATGTTTTAAGCTGTATACTTCTATTGTAATTGGCAAAACAATTTGTATCCCACAACTTTACAACAATTTTTTGCGAGAATCACACATTAGAGTAGGAAAAGTTATTTTGAAACCATTGAAATAACATTTTAGACACAATGCAATATTTCTTTTTCTGCTTTGTTTTTCATGTTAATAAATGTTACATTTAATTAAAAAAGATAAAAATAAAGAATATCGTAATTGTTATATTATAGACGGAAAGTGTAATTTGAAATCTCGCTTATATGGTGTTGAATATTTTGAGGACAATCTGGAAAAAAATGTAAACATGGGTTATTGTAGTATATTTTTCTTTGTTTTAATTAGCATATATTTTACAATTCCTATGTATCTTACTTACGTGGTATATTCATTGGGATAGTTTGTTTCGTGAAACTCCCAGGCAGCAAAACGCGTGTGGTGTCTCTGGTGGTCAGGTAACCACTATTTTTTTAATGGTGGGCAGCTTTTTTTATACGTTTATTGATGTAGAACATTATTTGAAAACAAAATATGTTTTGTGCATAATTTTTAACACGTTTTTTATGCTGGCAACATAGGTTGCAAGCGGCGTCGCCTCTACTGAGAAAACTGCACTGGCTCCCCATCCCTCAATATTGCGTGTTTAAGACTGGTTGCTTGATTTTTAAATCCTTGCACGGCCAAAGCCCCAAATTCATAAACAACCTGATACTAAGGTACACACCCTCTTGCAACCTGCAAACAGCTCACCTCCTACTCCTGTCCACCCCCACGTCCAAGCGGAAACGTCAGGGAGGCTGCAGATTCGCCACTCTAGCCCCTAGACTGTGGAACGCCTTCCCCCTGGAGATCCGGTCTGGCACTGAACTTTTGACCTTCAGGAAGACCCATAAAACCTGGTTATTTGCACAAGCCCACAACGAACTTCTCCAAAGGCAACGGCCAAGTCCTAATACAGCGCCATGAAACCAATCGGTGTACGTACACTCTACAAATCCTTTTTAACATTAACATTAACATAGTGGTGATTTTTAAATTACTATTGCAACTCCAAGAGTGCTTGCCTCAGGGAAAATGCTGTAAACTGCTGGTGTTAAAATTACTTTTCCGTCTTCAAGGGGTGCTTGCCTCAGGGAAAATGCTGGATAGTAGTGAAGTTAAAATTACTATTCCTACTCAATGGGGTACTTGTCTCAGGGTAAATGCTGGATGGTGGTAATGTTTAAATTAATATTGCAACTCCAAAGGGTGCTTCCCTCAGGGAAAATGCTGGATACTGCTGGGGTTAAAATTACTTTTCCTTCTCCTAGGGATGCTTGACTCAGGGTAAATGCCGGATAGTGGTTGTGTTTATATTACTATTCCAACTTTATTGGTTGCTTGCCTCAGGGAAAATGCTGGTTAAAATATTTAAGTATTATTTTTATGAATACAACATCTGTTTGGCTCAGTCAAACTCAATAATAATATTTTAAAAGATACAAAATTTCCTTTTTACATTTTTTTAATAAAATATTTGCTATTTTTTCTCAACACATAAAAACTGCATCCTTCAACATCAAAAGGAACAGCTTTTTTGACCCCTTTGCAAAGGAGCCAGATAGGTTCTCGGAGGCCTCAGATGGGGCTCCAACTGACCACATAGGTCTTGAAGGGTAGGTCGATCCAAACTGAATTTACGTATGATGTCCTCATCCTCAATGTCAGCAAGCAATGTGAATGGACGATGCACTTTTGGTCGCCTCCTAGGTGAGATGAAAGGGGACACATGTCAATTCAATTCCCCTATGAGGAGTGTCCAACATCTTAAGTTTTGACTGACACAGCACCAACAATAATTGGCCTAAAACTACAGCTTACAGTACAAGTAACATGTAGGGATACCTTGATCTAAAGTAGTTGTACACTTGTCCAGTATTTACACAGTGAGTCCCCCCAAAACAGATTCTGACTATGCGCATGCCAAAAGGTACATTCCAACATCTTGTGTCGCCAGTCCTGAGAGTAGTTGACACAACGCATGTGTGAAACTGCAACACTTGGCTTTTTCGTAGCTGCTGAAGCTGCTGTACCTGCCAGACCTTCTTGCGTAAGTCGGACAGGGCACACATTAACAACAAAATGAGCACAGTGCGTGCACAAAGATCAAGTATAAACGTGAGTACAGCAATCTGCAAAGTGAAATAGGCACATTATATAGTCAGACCTTCATTACTGTGTGCTGCTTAGCCATCTCACACATTAACATGTGTGCATATTTGACAGTCCATCACACCACAGATCTGTGTACATGCACAACAATATCATAAGTGACATGTGAAGGAGTACATGCCAATGCATGTAATCCTGTGCACTGTCATGGCATGTGTTGTCATCAGTGAGTTCAATGCCACACTAGCATTGAATTACAATATCTGGTGGCATGATTCATAGTAATTTTTTACTGTTCAATGCTGAGAACGGGCTATTGCCATTCCTTTATTAGGTGCTGTAAGCGGGCTCCGCCATCGCAATCACGGCCATTGGAACCAATGTTGACCTGCAAATCGCAGTAGCGACCACCTGGCCCCAGCATTGTGTCACCGCCAATGCCCATGCCCATTCAACCAAATGGAACCGCAATCGCGGTAGTGATATACACATTTGAAAATCCCAGTAGGCGTGCTCCGCCACTGCAATCATGGCCATTGGCACCAATGTCGATCTGCCAAATTGCGGTAGCAACTGCCTGGTCCCTGCAGTGTGTCACCGCCAATGCCCATGCCCATTCAACCAAATGAAACCGCAATCGCGGAAGTGATATACACATTTGAAAATCGCAGTAGGCGTGCTCTGCCACCGCAATCACAGCCATTGGCACCAATATTAACTTGCCAAATTGCAGTAGGGACAACGTGCCCCCTGCGGTGTGTCACCGCCAATGCCCATGCCCTTACAGCCAATGGGAAGCACAATAGTGGTAGACCAATGCATTTTTGAAAGTCGCGGTAGGCATACTCCACTACCGTGGGCCGGTGATTGGTCACATTTGAAAAAAGCTGACCTGGAACACCAATTGCAGCAGCTGAGTATCACTGAAATAACCCCAGGGGGCTATATATGTCTGGGAGAGAGCCACACATTTCCACTGCATCCAGACCTTGCTGACTGACATTCTTCACCACCAACTGCTGCTGTTCCTGTCTCATGGACCCAGTGATGGTGAGGACTAAGAACATCAGGGCCCATCCCTTTACCACAGAGGAGCAGGAGGTCCTGGCAGACGAGGTACTCTCACAGTATGGGAGGTTATATGGTGCTCATGATGTCATGGTAAGTTTTTCGGAGGGGAATTAGGAGAGTGCAAAGAGTGCACACATAAAGTTGCTCTGCTGCAGTATGTGTCTGAGAATGTGGGTTTGTGTGATACACAGCATAGCATGCTGAGTTCAGGAAAATGGGGTTTGTAGACTATTTTATACACATCCTGGGCTGCATTTCAGGAAGGGAGGGACATGCCGTGTTTTTGCAGCCATACACTGACACTGCTGGTTTGGAAACTGGAAGTCAGAACAGACATTGCCTGTGCTAATGGATGTTTGAGTCCATGAGGTTTTCACCTGCTCATTTGTGATATTACAAAGACTTTTCATCCAGAGGGTACTGATGGAAGTGTGCTTTACTTTGTATGCCACCATGGATTAATGAGCAGTATGCACAAGAGTGAAATGCCTGAGGGTGAAACTCTTGGTGGAAATTCCCATGTGACACAGCAGTTTGTTGTACTCCTGAAACATCCCCCTTCCATTCTTATCATTATGTGTGCTGACTCGCATGTGTAGGCACTGTATGCCCTCTCATATTATACATGCATGTGACTGTTCTGATGGCCCACGTTTAACCTCAGTATGAGCCCCCCTGGCCTGCACAGTTACTGCACAAATTTGTCCGGGACCCATCACTGAATGGATAGAGTGAGCCATATGGCTTGTCTGCCCCCCTTTTCCTCAATTAGCTATCTTAGGCCTGTAGATTGCACAAGACAGACCTTGTGAGAAGGGTGTGAGAATGTAAGATCATGTCCCTAAATGTAACCTCCATGACACAGGTAGCCATTCATAGGCCAAGGACATTGAGGGGTGTGCAGTGTTGGACACAGTGAATCTGCCCCGAAACATCATTTAAAATGTAATGTATGTCTTGCTGACTCACAAACTGCATTGCAAATGTGGGCCTTCTTCACATTGCTTTCTGTGCTGGCATTCTGCATGTGCATGAGATGGCCAGGTACTGTGTCCATCCTCATACCTGCATGCATTTTGGTACTATTGTCCTATGCTAATGTACTACGTGCCATGCTGCATGGCCTCTGCTAAACATATCTGAATAGCTGTGCTAAGTTTGTGCATGCTCCTGTACTGAGACACAGTGGTACATAACCCAATTTGCTCCTCTTATCTCCCATGCCTGCATCTTAAAGTCCATCTTAAATCCATCAGCGTAGGCCTTATGGAGGGCCATTGCACGCAAGTTGCGGGCTCTGGGTGTCTCCAACCGACGGCACACACACTGTCACAAGAGGTGGGATGACATCTGCCGGCTGAGCAAAAATGTGGCAGAGATGATGCTGGGGCAGCTCCCTCAGACTGGCAGGTTGGCGCACAGAAGCATGACACCACTAATGGCCCTCATATTGACAGTGTCACAGCCAGAGCTGGATGGACCTTTGAGGGCCCATCAGCAGCAAGATGGGGGTGAATATTCTGTGAAGTGTGACTTTGGGTGTGAGTGACTGCATGTATCCCAACCCTGAGCCAGTGCTGAGCTCTGTCATGTTTCTAGTGTGATGCCATGGCTTGTAAGTGCCCTCTGTGTTGAGTGCAGCTGTCATGCATTAATGCTACATGTACTTTCTCATGTCCTTAATGAAATAGCCCTTGACATTGCATTCTGAGATGTGGCCTTATGGCATCTGCTGCATTAGGGGAATCATGGAGATCACTGGGCAGTGAACGGCAGTGTGCCTCATCTTAGTGTGCTTTCGTCGATGTGTGCAGTGCCTGACCTCGAAATTGTGAGAACTACACATCTGACACCAATGTGCAACTGTAGTTGTGCTTCAAAGCACAACATGGTAGCTAGCAGGAGCTTATGACCATTGCAAAAAGGACATTTGGGGGTCTGCATCTGTGTTGGCCCCTTAAAGTGACTGCATATGTGACTGTGACAAATTGTTGAGATGTACATCTGTTTTACCTACAGGCATGTAGGTATGCTTACATGAATCTATATGGCAGGTTACATGGAGGCACGGGCAAGCTATTCGGCTGTGTGAACATCACATGGGTCAATAATGCCAAGTATGCATATTACTATGCATCTTTTGGTTTTTGCCATAAGGTTGCACATGCAGACTGCACAGGGGGTTGTGCAACATGGGGGTATCATCATCTTGATTTGTGCTTTGTTTGCATGTGATGTTTGTGAGTATGGCACTGAACTGAACTTACGTCTCTGTCTCTTGCAGCATCTACCGAGGGCACAGAAGGACAGGGGATGGACACCAGTGGTAAAGTTTCTGGCACGACTGCTACATACGACCCCACTGACACGGATGTGACCAGCACCTCGGAGGGGGACAGGAGTGTCCTTGAAGAATCACGCCCAGAAACACCAACCTCAACGTCATCTGATGCCAGCGGTGTTCCTCGATGTTGCGGGCACAGGGAGTGGGAAATTTGCCTCTTCTTCCACCACACATCGTCCAGTGCCCACCCTCCCAGCTACTTCCACTAGTGCTGCATGTGCCCGCAGCAGTAAGAAGGGAAGAGTGTCCTTTCCCCCAGGCACCGCTGCCCCTGCCTCCTCTGCTGCCCTCAGTGTTGAAGGGGTGGACCTTTTGTGCCAGCTGTGTGTGGGTCAGAGTACTCTCCTGAATGCCTTCCATTGGCACAGGTAGTTGCCTTCATGGAGGGCTTTCATTCTGACATGGGTGGGCTACACGGAACTGTCCAGTCTTTGTCCTCCACAGTGATCGCAGCCATCAGCTGTCAAGGGCTAAGAGTCGAGCTCCAGTCCCTTTAACAACCCCCCTGCCAGTGGCAACATCTGATGAGAGTGACCACACATCACAGCCCTCAGGCTCCAGGTACTCCACATGCAGCACACAACAGCAGCACTCCAAAGCGTCCCAGAGCGCAGACACCATCCCCAAAAGAAAAGAAAAAAAGTCACACAGGAGCGCAAAGGCAAAATCCCTTCAGGTGACACTCAGGGGCATCAAGCCAAGAAGCAGGCCTCAGGCTCACATGCCTCAAAATCAGCCCCAATCCAAGGACACTCCAGTCCCAAAAGCGGCTCCCAAAGACAGACAAAAAGTTGCTGTGCCTGTTGTGAAGCTGGTGCCTGCAAAGAGTCCGCAGAAACAGCCCTCTTAGGCAGATTCACCCACAACCTCAACTCCTACACACACCCCTGTGAAGCTGAGACAGGAGGGCACTGTGGGGGGTTCACATGGTCAACAGGGGATGGAGGGGAAAAGGCAAGGCCAGGCCAAGCATACTGCCAGATCCAGCAGATCCCCATATGCACTTTTGGTGGAGACTGTGCCTGTTGTGCCCGCCCCACTTCCCACTCCTACCAAGACAGATCTGGCCTATCAAATCCCCAAGAAGTGGAGAGGCAGCCTTCCACATTCACTCTCACACACTGTGTCTCACGGCAGCATGTCTCCGCCTCCACGTGTCACCATGCCACCCAGTCCAAGCAGCCCTCCGGCTCCCAAAGCTTCTACCTCAGCTGGTCTTCTCTCCCCCAGGTCAAGTCCTCCAACTGACCCTGACAATCAGCCACCTCCCAGTTTGACTGACAGCCAAGTCTGAGGCAAAGTCCCCCTCCCAAACCTATCTCTCCCACAGCGGTGCCTGGACTGCCCATTGTTATCCCCCTTGCGGTGTTGCTTGCCATGGCAGTGTATGGTGTCTCCCTTTCCGTGTGCAGGTTCTCATGCTCACATGTCCCTCCTTTGAACTATGGACTGGCCACTGGCGTTGCTGTTTGTAACTTTGGATGCCCATTCCCCGTGCAGGTTCTCATGCACATGTACCTCCTTTGAATTATGGACTGGCCACTGGCCTTGCTGTTGTCTACATGTGATGCCTATCTTGGTGATATGTAGTGGAGCAAGTTACTCCTGTTGTCTGCTTGGTCAGTGTCCTTCCTAGTGTTTTCTGTATGGGTATTGTTAGAATTGGGATTTTTGGTTGGCTAGGGCATGTGCCAAAGTCGGTGCAGAAACCACCACTCTAGGCAGGATAAGGGAGTTACAATCCTAAAATAACCCCTGCTCACCCCCTTGGTAGCTTGGCATAAGCAGTCAGGCATATCTTAGAGGCAGTGTGTAAAGCATTTACACATAACCAATACTAATACAGTGTGAGCACTACAAAAGGACACCACAACAGTTTAGAAAAATATCCAATATTTTCATATTCTTGAGACAAGACCAAAAACGATAAAAATCCACAGTACAGTAATTCAAAATCTTCCCTTATCAAAATATGCTTTATAAAATAGTTCATTGCTGTCGATAGCTCTGTCCGGGGCTAACACAGCGTCGTGAACAAACCAATCCAAACAGTTATAGTTGACCGCGGCGTCGCTGGCCTGCTATGGTGTCGGGAAGACCATCAAACAGTACCTTTTAGAAATGCAGGGCGTCAATGACCTCTCGTTAAGCTTCCGAAGCCACGGCGTCCACATGCGTTGGTTCCGGAAGTTGGGGCAGGAGTCGTCGGGGCCCTCGAAGTCACACGCGTTATAGGTTAATCTCCTCTTTGATGGAGCCAGGAGCGCTGGCGTTGGCAGGCTTCGTCTGCTGCGGTGCGTAGTACAGTGTGCGGTGCCCTCGGGTCACGGTGCGAGCATCGACTCGGTGGCGGCATCAGATGGCGTCGTTGGTGAGACCAGGGTCACGGTGCGAAATGAAGGCGGTGTTCGTCACAGTGCTGGCAGGTCACGGTACAAGCAGCAGGGTCGGTTTTGCTGAAGCGCTGTCGTCGGCTGACGAACTGGAGTTGATGGCGCCGGCGTCGGTAGGCCAAGGCTGCGGTACAGAATGAGGGTGGTGCATCCGTTTAACTTTGCGAGGGGTGCCTTCGAACCATGGTGCAAGCTGCGGCATCGATTTTGGCGTGGAGCGTCGTCGTCGGGGAGGCCAAGGCGTCATCGTGAATCGAGGCGGTGGAGAGTAGGATGCCCACAGCTAGCAGTGCAAGCAGCGGCTCGGTGGCGGCGTCAGCAGTCATCATAGTTGAGACCAGGGTGGCAGTGCAGCCTTGCAGCAGTGCCCTCTGCGGTGCCAAGGCGTTGTCATGAAGCGAGACGGTGCGGAACGCGGTGCCCACAGGTTGCGGTGCGAGCAGCGGCTCGGTGGCGGCGGCAGCAGGTGTTGTCAGTGAGACCAGGTTGGCGGTGGGCGTACCAGCGGTGCCCTCTGCTGTGCCTTCAGGACACGGAGTCGGCTGCGGCGTCGTAGACGTCATCGGGTTCCTTATCTTCTGTTGCAGCACAGAACACACAGCCCCCAGTGCTGAGGGCAGAAGAGCTTGAAGTCTTTGCTGTTCCTGAGACTTCTTTAACAGGGGGCAAGCTCTACGTCAAGCACTTGGAGAAACTCAAAAAGCAGATTGCAGAAAGTTCAGCCCAGTCCTTTCACTGCCCAATACAGAAGTAGCCACTGCAGGCCAACACAGCAAAGCCCACAGCAAAGTGGTAGGTACTTCTCACAGCTTCCCAGCTCTTCTTCTTGACAGTCTTCTTGACCCAGAAGAGTTCTAAAGTTCAGGGGTCTGGGCCCCAATATTTATATGCAAAATCCTTTGATCTCTTAGGCAGAGAGTGTCTGTGCCGAGCCTTCTCAGGTGTGATTTCCTGGCAGGAGGTGGAGACAGCCTTGTCCGAGGCAGACCAGGCCCTTTGAGGTGCACGGAAATCTCCTCCCCCTTCCGCCATTTCAGCCCAGGTCTATTCAGCCCTTTCCTGACCTTACCTAGACTATCTGGAGCCACTCCTGCTCCCCAGCCTTCTGTCATCCAAAACCCAGACAGGCAATCCACGTTCCAGAAGAGGCACACAGGATGACTGAGCAAGAAAATACCTACTTTCCAAAAGTGATATTTTCAAACACAGAATGTAAAAATCTTTAGATTCTAAGTTCAGGCATACTAAATTTTATTTTGCTACCTAGTTCCCAGGGCCAGTTATGTTTATAAGATGTTTTAAACAAACTCCCCATTCTGTCCTATGGGGAACAGCTAGCCTCACAATAGTGAACAACTAAATGGGCTGTAATTCACTATCAGGACATCCTACACACACCAGGGCATGTCCTACCTTCCACATACAATGCACCCTGCCCACAGTGGTACCTTGGGCCTTCCTTAGGGGTGCCTGACATGTAAGAAAAGGGAAGGTTAGGGATTGGCAAGGGTGTGCACTGTCCAAGTCGACATGGCAGTTACAAACTGCGTGCAGACTCTGCAATGGCAGGTCTGAGTTTACCTGTTTAGGGCTACTCACATGGGTGGCACACTCATTGCTGCAGGCCCATTAGTAGCATTTGGTTTACAGGCCCTGGCACACTCAGTGCACTTTACTAACAAGTAAATCAAATACCCAATCATGGAAACACCATCCATAACACCATTTACACAGAGAGCATATGCACTTTAGCACTGATTAGCAGTGGTAAAGTGCCCAGAGTACTAAAACCAACACAAACAAGTCAGGAAAAAATAGGAGGAAAAAGAAAAAAGTTTGGGGGTAACCCTGCAAAAAGGGCTATTTCCAACACAACCACCTTCCAGCCTAAAGCCAGGGTAGACCAATCCATACTGGGCTCTCTGGTTGTGAAACGGGACTCTTTCATCTACAACCCTTCTGACCTGCAAGCTCACCTGTTGCTGCCAGCTCGCTTGTTTCGCCGCCATCTCCTGCCACTTGTCTCCCCCCACCGCCGCAGCCTCTGCCATCTCGGCGCCGCCACTGAGAGGGGGAGACTACGACTCCCAGGGAGCTTTGCGGCAGGAAGCCGCTCCATCAGATTTCCACACCTGGAGGCGCTTAAAAGGCAACCCCATCTCCACGTCGCGGGACGCGCGCGGGACTAGCAGGGCTAAGCCCGGGCAAAGGGCGGGCCGTCTGTGGCCGTCCGGGGCTGGCCAAGGCTGGGCTGGGCTACCCCCCTTTAAAATTTCCGTGGAGACTACATAAGTAAGACTGTAACATATTTTTTTGACTCTATACATTATTGGTGCACTTGAATGCTACGGCTGATTATTCACTATAAATATATGTGGCTAGCTTTTCCCATAGCCTAATTTGCAATTAGTTCTACTGAGTCACTGCCTACCCTTCCTCTATTCCCTTGGGCAAATCGTGTACACACACTACACATCATAGAAACATGACTGGTTGTCGTAGAAAATCTAGGAAATCCTCGGCGGGAGGTTCTGTCCAAGGGACTTTAGATCTCTTTATCACAAGGGCTACATCTGCACTTGAACGAGAGATCGAAATGACGGAAAGGCGCATATCCATAGAACAGTTGTATAGCAAGCGCTCATCCTTGGGCAAAATACAGCTAGCTATTACTCCACCGAGCCACATTTCCCAAAAACCTCATGACGCTGATATCAGCATTCCACCACAACTTCAGGACCAAATATCCCCATCGGAAGTACACACAAACAAGTCATCTATTGATCAGTACCTAGATATTACTTGAGAGGAGGAAATATCCATCATCTCATCTAGAGACTCCTTATCTAAGGAAACATACAATAGTTCGACAGCTTCCACTAAAACAACTAGAAACAGGACAAGTGGGGCCAAACATCATAACCAGAGAAAAGTAAAAATACCTAAATCACCCAGGAATTGCCCAAAGAATAACAGGAAAAATCTGGGCAAGTATACTCAGGATCATTACACTCCATCCACCCATTTCACTAGTGAGTTAATGTGTGGTATGGAGAAATTAGTTAAATCATTAATACTCCCGCTAGCAGAGCGATTAAAAAGAATGACTGAACAAGTAGGCTGTATAGAAAAGGCCATTCTAAAGAATACAGAATTGGTTAAAGAAATGGTCAAGTCAGGGAATATATACTAACAACAAGAGAGTAAGGATAATCACAGGTCACTCCTATATCCCTAGTAATATATGCAAAAAACAACTAAAGAGTGACTGGTCGGTGCTGTAGTAAAAAAGATTTTTTGAAAACCAGGCCACCAAAAGAAAATCACACCGTCAGTGACAAAGTGTTAACCACGAGAAAAACAGTGGGAACCCTATGACGAAGCATGTCACCACTATGGTGAGTGAGGGTTCTTCTTAAAAATAAGTTTTGTCTCTCTTTATATGTTGCCCACTCATTCTTTGGTTTTCTCGTGGTTAACACTTCGTCACTGACGGTGTGATTTTCTTTTGGTGGCCTGGTTTTCAAAAAATCTTTTTTACTACAGCACCAACCAGTCACTCTTTAGTTGTTTTTTGCAAGTCAGGGAAATAATCAACAAGTTTGTAAGACACAATCAAGGCTAATATCATTCAAGAAAGCATCTAGTAAAATCTCACGAACTCCACAAGTTAAGAACACAACGGTTCCCTTGACAATAGATAAAGGACAGTCCAAACATCATGAAGTGAGCACGGAGAGTTATGAAAAAACTATAGACAATCCCCAGACTATTGTCCCTATGAACCCTCTCCCAGCTAAACCTAATATGACAAACAGAGAGGAAAGATCGGGTGGACATAACAAACATACTGATAACCCTCAGATAAGCGAATCTAGGAAGTCTCTTCCCGCCAAACTCCAAATGCCACATCAGCAAAAAATTGATCTACCACCAGAGGCGGCACCTTATGTCGTAATTCTAACAGGGGTACCGGAACTAACAGCCGGAAAATATGAGGGATATAAGGAACTTAAAAACAAAGTTATATTTTGGCTGAGGAATAACAGGCCACTACACCCCAATATAAATGGGGCAATTCTTCATGTAAGAAGACTTGGGTGGGTAGGTTCTAGACCAAAGGATATTAGAGGGGGACGTTATCATAATAAACTTCAGGGATCGCAGATCAACCAGACACATAAGTGACTGGTACTCTGAGAAAAGAGGGGAAGAAATTTCCACCTGCAATCTCGCTATTTCTACCCTCAATCCCTATTTGTTCACCCATCAAGATCAAGGGCCCTTTATGGGCCCACTATAAGAAACTTTGGTTTAAACGGCCTTGATTCTGTGGAGAAGCGTGGCTCAGTGGTTAGAGGCGGCAGACCTGGAAGCTGAGATCAGCCGTGGACCAGGGTTCGATTCCCCGCCTCGGCGGGTCTCGGGCTCAAAAATTCCACGGACTTGATAATTCTCGTTCCGGTGCCTACTCAACTCACAGGGTCACACTCTGCGACTCTGGGCAATAGCTTGCTTAATCTCCACTACGGCCCCTCGCGGCGGGATGCCTGGCTTTCACCTTGTGGACACCCTGCCGGGGTATCTCACAGGGGAATACCAGGACGGGTTCCCTAAGCAAGCGCCGAGATGCCTACGGGTAGTCGTGCGCTATACAAGAGCGTAATCATTTCATTTCATTTCATTTCATTCTAATTCCGATTTCAATGTCCTTACTTACAATCATTTCTCCGTGCTTTCTGGGCTGGAAGGAGTTGATTGACTTTCTATCCAGGAGACTGTGGCCCATTATGCTCCAAATCAACTAGAAAGCTTACAAATCCAAAAAGGTAACACAGGGGGCTGTAGACAGCTTGAATCCCCGAAACTTATTCGACAAAGATCGATAATCGAGAGTAAGGTACAAAATAAGTGCCCCATGCCAGAACATTGCCTATCAATACCCTGGAAAAAATAGAAGCACCGGGATATAGTAAAGAGCCGTCCATGGAACAACTAGCAGGGTTAACAAAAACTTGCCCAGGTAAAACATACTCCCCAATAGTGTTCTTATTTTGGAACATTGCCGGTTTACGATCTAAGATAGAAAATGGCTTGGGGACAAGTCTGTTACAGAAATATAACATAATATGTCTTCAGGAGACCTGGTTAAAAACAGAAACTCATATGGTAGGCTACACAACTTTTTTCTCACCTGCAATAAACACAACATCAGAGAGAGCAAAAGGTGGGATGATCACATTTATTTCAAACACAATAGGGGGCTTGGGTATTATCCTGATAGTCCTAGAAACAAACTACCAAATGTTATCCCTCTGTTTCAGTAAAGATGATACAGTACTATTGGTAAACTTTTACAATAACCTTCCGGTTGGTAAACTGTTGACTGTTGTGCGACAGCTGGGTTCCCAAATATATAAAATGTCTCAGGGTTCTGTAAGGGGGTTACCATATTATGGGGGGGGTGACTTTAATCAACACCCCTGGGAACACTGTAATCAAAATTTCTGTGGCCCAATGGATGAGAACAGGCTACCTTTGGTACATTTTTCCCACTCACATTATGGGTATTGTCTAAATGAACTCCTTCTCGAGCTGGACCTTAGAATCGCAAATAAATCGAATCCTTCCACGCAGAGGTTAGATGCAACATTTATTGGCAGAGGGAGTCAAACTACTATTGATTTTATCCTGATCTCTAATACATTGGGGTATCGTGCCACCAACTTTCAAACCCTTTTAAATACACATAGTGATCACTGTGCTCTCACTATAACATTCCATCCTTTGCGTGAGGATAGCACGCAAAGTATAGCCAGTGCATTGAGTCAAAATACTCTATATTTGGACAAACTCAATGGATTTTCCCTGAAATGGAGAAAAATTGATCCCCAAAGAATCCTAAAGTTAGTCATAAATAGGGCACATAGTTCAATTCTCAAATGCCTAGACTTGTCGGTATGTAGTGGAGAAGTAATAACAAACTTTAAGGTGGTCGTAAAAGCAATAAATGCCGCATTGCTTGCAAAACCTAAAAACACTCAGGAGAAGAAAGTGGGATGGTTTAATCACAAATGTACAGTTGCGCACTCCAAATTGAAGGTCGCATTACAAAACCCTAAAAGGGTGCCCCAAAAGATAGCAACTTTGAGACAGGAGTACGAAACCGTTTTAAAGGACAGGAAAACAGAACTTAAACAGGCCTTATGGGAATAGCTACACAGGAGTTGCACTGTTAAAGATAGCTCAGCATTTTGGGCAGTGGTAAAATCTCCCTTTTTAATAAACCAAGAGAATCAACTATCTATCGATGTATCAATTGACGAATCGACCTGGGTCGATTACTTTACAAAGATATTCGGAGGGGGTCCACCGGATTCAACCGCACATCCAACAGTCGTTCCACTCTCCGCTACGTACCCAATGGAAATAGATATTGACCTTGCTGAAGTCCAACTGGCCATTATGGTCAGTAAAAACAATAAAGCCCCAGGACCCGACGGTGTCCCAGTAGATCTATTTAAAGCAAATAAAGATCTCTGGGCACCATTACTTACAAGGGTACTTAAGGCAACCTGTGAGGTGGGACTATTGGACTCATGGTCTAAATCAATTATGGTCCCCATTTTTAAAAAGGGGGACCGTCAGGAGGTATCATGTTACCGTCCGATCTCCCTGCTGGACGCGTTGGGCAAAGTCGCGGGCAGGATTATTCTGGAACGTCTCCAGCAGTGGGCGGAGGATGGCAGGATACTCTCAGATATCCAGTTTGGTTTCCGGGAGGGTCTGGGGACAGTGGAACAGGCTTTAAATTTAACTTTGCTTTCAGAAAAATAGGTACGTGCAAAAGCGGGCAGTATTCACATGGTATATGTGGATCTGTCCGCAGCCTTTTACTGCATCTGTCACACTAAATTGTGGTCCATATTGCTGAATATGGGGGTGGATCCACCTCTCGTAAATTTCCTCCGTGAACTTTACACAAATGCTACTGCTAGGGTGAGGTTCGGCGCAAAAGGGGAGTTATCGGCGTAGTTTGGAGTGGAGAGGGAAGTGAGACAAGGATGTGTCCTGGTTTCCCTTTCTCTTTACACTTTATACCAACGGCCTAGAACAAGCCATGTTGAATGGGAGCCAGGACCTTCCTCAAGTCAACAATCGCTCGATCCCGTCATTGCTCTACGCAGACAATGCCGTGATATTGGCATGCACCCCCGTAGAGCTTCAGAAGGCTTTAAATAGGTATTCCCAATTTATGGGTGATTTGGATCTACGTATCAACATCAAAAAAACCTTTGTTATGAGTGTTGGCCCAGTTAAACATAAGCTAAAAAGCATATTTTTAAACAAGGAGAAACTGGAAGAAACAGCACATTATCCATATCTGGGTATTATTATGGACCACAAATTAGACTGACTGGCGCTCTGCAATAGAGTCTAGAAAATTCCACTTAGTAAGAACTATCACAGCTCTGGTAAATTTTTCAAAAAAACTAGGAAGGAGACCACCAGTAGAGCTCCTAAAGATATATAGAGCCAAATGTCAGTCAGTGGCGCTATATGGCACGGGAGTGTGTGGGTATGCGAATATTAAAAACTTACAACTGGCAGAAAATACATTTCTCCGATTTCTCCTAGTTGTATCCAACAGCACATCCACTCTTTCATGTCATACCGAATTGGGAATCTCATACATTACGGACCTAGCAAAAATACAGCCACTCCTTCTCTGGCATCGTATATGGTCGGGGGGAAAAAACACACTCACCCAGCAAATTATTCTTGATTGCATGTCCCTAGACCACTCACTTAAGATAGGTTGGTTGGCACATATAAAGGGCTTTTTAAATGACCTAAGATTGGGAAGATACTATTCGGCTCCCACAACAATCCGGTCACTATCTAGAAAGGCCCTACAGGCACTCTCATTGGCTTACTTAGAAGAAATTCGATTAGTGAATGAAGCTTCCAAACCATCTGTCCAACACAGTGATGCTGTACAAATAACTCTATCAATTCAGCCATATCTAACCTATGATCTAACCATTTTCGAGAGATTTCTCCTAATAAGATTTAGGTTAAATATTTTTCACCGTTTGGTCGCTTTTCCCGGAAAGAAACAACTGGGACCCTGCCCTACCTGTTTGTCCGTGTGACGAGTCCTCAACCCAGGCCACTATTCATACCCTCTTTTTTTGCAAGTTCTATAGAGAGCATAGAAAGATCTGGCTTATACCATTATTAACACACGTCGGAATAAGAAGATGTCGTCAGGCCTTGCATTTTTACAACTGTTGAGTGAGGAGTGGATCTCGAAAACCATTGTAAAATTTCTGAAATGTATTTTCCGCCATCGATTGAACTTGTAGCTGGGATCTGTTAAATATAAATTAACTGAGTAAAACGGGATTGATGTTTTTGTAAATTGTTTTTAATTATTTATAATTCATTTGTTTTTAACATCATATAAAATATGGGGAAGTATATTAAAAGTTGTTTTTTAGAATTTTGTACTAAATGTCAGTATTTCATTTTAAAGATAGTCACGAAATGTAATTGTTGTATGTATTTGCTTTTATGGTTTTTTACCTGCTAAAAACCGAATAAAGAAATACTTGACTTGACTTGACTTGACTTGACAATCCATACCTCGATGGACTTCCCTGCTTAGGGCGATAGAACATGGGACCTGGCCTGCAACAGCAGGGTTTTCTTCCCGTTCTACGCTTTTCTGAGCCTAGTTGGATCCCTCTATTCATACTTTTGAATCGTTTTGGCCACCACAAGTGTGGAAGGGTATGCTCAGATGTGATTCCCTTGCTCACTGCACCATCAGGATTCAAGCAAGCCGGGCCGAATACGGCTGTAATGCCAGAAACCGGTCCCCGGAAGCTTGTTTCCTTTCCAGTAAAGAATTGGCTTGGTAGTTTGGTCTGCCCTGTTCCCATGATGCACTGGGCCAGGGTCAGACTAATTTGCATGTAGCCAGGGTCTGAACTGGGATGGTGCAGTGAGCTAAAAAACGGTGATGGATCAAGCCCTGATCTTTTGACTGGGTAGGAGTGTTCTGCTTAATTCAGATACTCTGTCCATCACCACCCCCTTTTGAATCGTTTTGGCCACCACAAGTGTGGAAGGGTATGCTCAGATGTGAGTCCCTTGCTCACTGCACAATCAGGATTCAAGCAAGCCGGGCCGAAGACGGCTGTAATGCCAGAAACCGGTCCCCGGAAGCTTGTTTCCTTTCCAGTAAAGAATTGGCTTGGTAGTTTGGTCTGCCCTGTTCCCATGATGCACTGGGCCAGGGTCAGACTAATTTGCATGTAGCCAGGTTCTGAACTGGGATGGTGCAGTGAGCTAAAAAACGGTGATGGATCAAGCCCTGATCTTTTGACTGGGTAGGAGTGTTCTGCTTAATTCAGATACTCTGTCCATCACCACCCCCTTTTGAATCGTTTTGGCCACCACAAGTGTGGAAGGGTATGCTCAGATGTGAGTCCCTTGCTCACTGCACCATCAGGATTCAAGCAAGCCGGGCCGAAGACGGCTGTAATGCCAGAAACCGGTCCCCGGAAGCTTGTTTCCTTTCCAGTAAAGAATTGGCTTGGTAGTTTGGTCTTCCCTGTTCCCATGATGCACTGGGCCAGGGTCAGACTAATTTGCATGTAGCCAGGTTCTGAACTGGGATGGTGCAGTGAGCTAAAAAACGGTGATGGATCAAGCCCTGATCTTTTGACTGGGTAGGAGTGTTCTGCTTAATTCAGATACTCTGTCCATCACCACCCCCTTTTGAATAGTTTCAGACAGACCAGCGGTTTACCAACTTCTACCCCACTAGAGTGCAACGTTTCCGGGGTTGAGGAACCTACAGAGGTCAAGACGGCGGTGCCACCGGTAAGTGTATTGCCAGCGGCGCAGTTGCGCGTGGGTGGCAGGTTGGCGATGTTTTTCCCCGTTTGGGAAGCTCTTACCAGGGACGCTTGGGTGCTTCAAACGGTAAGGGGTTTCCAAATAGAATTTTTTGGCGCTCCCCGGCAGCGTCTTCGGACTCGGCCGATAGTTTTTGGCGCGACGGACGCGACTTTGGTAGAGGAGGAGGTGGCAAGTTTGCTCCGGAAGGGAGCGGTGTGCCGGACAGAGATTCATCCTGCCGGATTTCTCAGCAACCTCTTTTTAGTGGACAAGACGGATGGCGGTCGGAGACCGGTCATCAATTTAAGGGAATTCAACGAGTGGCTGGTGTACAGGCACTTCAAGATGGAGGGCATTCATCTACTTCGGGATGTTCTCCAACCACTCGATTGGATGGTGCGTTTGGATTTGAAGGACGCGTACCTGGTGGTACCGATCTTTTCCTCGCACAGGAGGTTCCTCCAGTTTCTTTGGAATGGTCAAGCGTACGAGTTTTGTTGTCTGCCGTTTGGCCTTTCCTCCGCCCCATGGTGTTTTACCAAGGTTCTCAAACCAGTAATCGAGTTCTTGAGAGCCCGGGGTGTTCGCCTCATAGTGTACCTGAATGACATCATCATTATGGGTCAGTGTCCGGTGCAGTTGCGGGAGCATCTGCGGATGACGGTCTCCTTGCTTCAGTCACTAGGATTCGTCATCAACGAGCAGAAGTCGCTCTTGTCACCGACTCAGAGGGCATCTTTCCTGGGTTTCGTGATAGACTCAGTTTTGGCCTCGCTCAGCCTGCCTTCCAGGAAAGTGGTGAAGATTCGTCATGAGATTCGTCAGACTCTGGACAAGCAGAGGACGTCCCTGCGTCAGATCGCATGTCTAGTAGGCCTCTTCTCAGCCTCTGTTCAGGCCATCTTCCCGGGGCCCCTACATTACAGGGCCCTGCAGCGCCTGAAGGCGCAGAATCTGCGGAAGGGACTGACTTACTCTCAAATAGTTCCGCTTACGGACGAGGTGCGAGAGGAGTTGGAGTGGTGACTGTCCCACATGGAGGCTTGGAACGGAAGGGCAATCTTCGGTTCGGCCCCTGACCTAGTGATAGAGCCGGACGCAAGTCGGTCCGGCTGGGGGGCTCGATGTGGGCAGTTCTCCACAGGAGGAAGTTGGTCTCTTCAAGAACGACAGCTACATATAAACAGTCTGGAGCTCTTGGCGGGCACTTTTGCGGTTCGGTGTTGGACCAGGGACAAGGTCCAAGCTTCGGTACTACTCAAGATGGACAATGTGTCGGCGGTCAGGTACATCAATCACCTGGGTGGCACACGGTCCAAGCCCCTGGCGAATTTAGCGAAGCAGTTCTGGGAGTTTTGCCTCGCCAATCAGGTCTCTGTCACGGCGGAGTATCTCCCTGGGAGGGACAACTCGGTGGCAGACTGGCATTCCCGGCATTTCAGGGACGCCAGTGTGTGGAAACTGGATCCAGAGCTTTTTGGGTTCCTACAGGATCGTTGGGGCCCTTTCTCAGTCGATCTTTTTGCCTGCCGGCTGGACCGCCAGCTTCCCCGGTTCTTCAGTTGGAGACCGGATCCGCTGGCGGCAGCGACAGACGCGTTCAGTCAGGATTGGAGTCAGGAGAGCGGCTACGCATTTCTTCCTTTCTCCATGATAGCGCGGGTGGCGGCTCAGGTTCGCAGGCAGAAGGCCTCATTAGTCCTGATAACGCCATGTTGGAGGTCGCAAGTTTGGTTTCCAGTTCTTCTGGAACTTTCTTGGGATTTTCCAATCCCACTCCTACCGACTCCCCACCTCCTGTTGAGTCCGGAGGGAACTCCTCACCACTTAGTGGTGGAGGGTTCGCTACAGTTGATGGCGTGGCGGATTACAGGCAACATTGGAGATTGCCGGGCCTTTCGAGCCACGCTGAGCTCCTGCTGTCTAGAGCTTGGGCAGCCAGTACGTCCAAACGATATAGGTCAGCCTGGACACGATGAGTATGTTGGTGTATGCGACTGGAGGTGGATCCCGTGGTCGCAAATCTGACGCAGGTCTTGAATTATCTGGCGGAGTTGGCACAAAAGGGCCTGGCATACAGATCAATCAATACGGTCCATTCTGCGATTTCTGCAGGGCATGCTCCGATGGACGGTGCCCCTCTGGGGGAGCATCCCTTTGTTTGTAAGCTTCTTCGAGGTATCAGATTATCTCTACCGCCAGAACCCAGGTATTCAGGGCTCTGGGACGTGAATCAGGTGTTGAATTTGTTGCTGTCTTGGCAACCGAATCGTTTCCTCTCTAGGAAGGAATTGTCAGCAAAGTTGGCAATGCTCTTGTGTTTGATTTCCTGTAGGAGAGTTTCAGATGTTAGGGCTCTGGATGTTACAGCGAGGGTTTACTCTCCAGATGGAGTTACGTTCACGGTGAGTAGGCAAACTAAATCTAATACCCGCACAATTTCCTATCCTGCTTTTGCGGAGTCACCTAAGCTCTGTGTGGTGCAATGCTTAAAAGCATATGAGGAGACTACGGAGGAAGTTCGACCCCCGGGTGAACGACAACTCCTGATAGCCTTTAAAAAAAAATTCAAGGCGTGTCGTCTCCTACAATAGCCCGTTGGTTTTGATGGATTATGCAGGAGGCGGGCATTAACACAAGAGCTTTTGGTGCACATTCAGCTAGAGGAGCGATGGCTTCAAAGGCTTTTAGCCTGGGGGTGAGGCTAGAAGACCTCATGAGGGCGGCGGGTTGGTCCTCTGATTCCACCTTTAAAAGGTTTTATTTTAAGCCGCTGTTGAATGTGGCTCAGGTGGTGGTCGATAAGCTTTTAAAGGAGCATAATCCTCGCCTCCGGTCCTGACATAGAATAGAAATTTGCCTAGCCTACGAGAAGGTAAGTTTCAATTCTATTAAGGATGCGGAGGCGAGGATTACCCCTCCCAGCAAGTGCGGGGGTTGCTGTCCCGCCCCGTATGAGTGTAAGTAATCTCTTTCCTTTTTCTGGGAGGCGAAGGTTGAAGATCTGTCATTCTTTGTTACATTACTTGCTGTCGATTGCCATTCTGAAGTTATTGTCCGTTTGCATTTATGTGACACTTTACAGTTATGGCCAGTTTGCATTTGTGCTATTATGTCTTCTTCTATTGGGGATCCTTGGCTGATTGTTTGTTTCTTTCAGGGCACGAGAATGCGAAACAGTCTGGTTGAATATGCGAGAGATCCTCCAGTGAAGAAAGAGGAGGAACAGGATATGACAGCATGATTTATGGCCGGAGAGACACAGACAGCGTGAAAGGACTATAGAGACTGTTAATGTTTTGCTTTTCCTGTTATGGGAAATGTAGTTTGGTTCTATAAAGTTTAATGAGCTGCCTAAGCACCTGCCTGTTGCAACAGGACTTCCTTGAAAGCACGCATGCCCCCCCTCAGTCCCGAAATGCATAGGGATACTGTTATTGCAATTGGATATTTTGGAAAATCATGAGATCACATGTCCCTTCGAAGGAAGTCGCTATGATTATAATACGTGACTCTTCCAATAAATACATTATCATGGACAATTGATGAATAGTGATCGTTTCATACACTTTGTTGGCTACAATTCTAGAACTTTTTTTAGGAGATGTTTTCTCTACCTGGAGTGCCACTGGAAGTAGTGTAGGAGATTCCTACACTCTCCCAATTTCCCCCCATTAGTGCAACACATGATTCATGTGTCGTGTGACAGTCTGCCTGGCACAGATCTCCTGACCCCTGTCCATCTGACAGTGCGCAAAGATCCACCAGGACAGAAGTGGAGTCACCATGGTCACTCCTAGGAGGTTCAGCCCTTCTGGCTGGGCCCTGACCCACTGGTTCTCCTACTGGGGAACGCTTTCCCCTCTCACCCCTCAATCTGGACTTCTGCATCCTCCACTTAGGAGCGGCACCGCCAGACACCTGAACCGCTGGAGCTCTGTTCACAGACGCTCCCCGTTCTCCTGACACTAGGGGATCCCTCTCAATGGACGGCCTACCAGTACAGCCTAGGCTCTCCACCAGGTGTTCCCTCCTGGAACCACCCAGACTCTGGGACAAGGTTTCTGGCACCTTGAGCCGCAGCCCATTTCCACTCCTTCTGCGCTGTGTCAGGACATGAGTCCCTAAACCCTTCCCACGACACTGGGACCTATCTGGGCTACCATAAACCTTTCCCACCTCCCTAGTTTGGGAAATACTTAAGCCACTTCCTTGCGGGTCACCCCCAGATGCTTCTCCAGACCCTCTGGAATCCACCAAAAGGTCTGCCTCCAGTTCAAGCTCCCTGGGGTCAGAGAACTCACAATCCACTGGGTGTCGGCACAGCTCTGGAAAACAGGAACTTAAAATATCAAATCAAATCAGTAAAATTTATAAAGCGCTCTACTCACCCGTAAGGGTCTCAAGGCGCTGAGGGGGGGGGGTCGCTACTGCTCGAACAGCCAGGTCTTGAGTTGTTTCCTGAAGGAGAGATGGTCTCGGGTCAGCCGCAGGTGAGTGGGGAGGGAGTTCCATGTCTTCGCTGCCAGGTAGGAGAAGGATCTTCCTCCGACGGTGGATTTCCGAAAACGTGGGACGGAAGCGAGGGCGAGGCTGGCGGATCGGAGCTGGCGGGTGGGTGTGTAGAATGTGAGGCGGCTGTTGAGGTACTTTGGGCCCATGTCGTGGAGAGCCTTGTGTGCGTGGGTGAGGAGTCTGAACGTGATCCTCTTGTTGACGGGGAGCCAGTGAAGGTCTTTCAGGTGGGCAGTGATGTGGCTGCGGTGAGGGATGTCCAGGATGAGCCGTGCTGAGGCGTTCTGGATGTGCTGGAGTCTATTCTGGAGTTTGGCTGCGGTTCCAGCGTAGAGGGTGTTCCCGTAGTCCAGGGGGCTGGTGACGAGGGCCTGGGTGACCGTCTTCCTGGTTTCGGTGGGGATCCATCGGAAGATCTTTCGGAGCATGCGCAGGGTGTTGGAACAGGATGATGAGACGGCGTTGACTTGCTTGGTCATCGTGAGGGAGGAGTCCAGGATGAAGACCAGGTTGTGTGCGTGGTCCGTAGGCTTGGGTTCGCTGCCCAGGGCAGGGGGCCACCAGGAGTCGTCCCAGGCGGAGGGAGATGGTCCGAGGATGAGGACTTCTGTCTAGTTTGAGTTCAGTTTCAGACGGCTGATCTTCATCCATTCTGCGACGCCTCTCATTCCTTCCTTGAGGTTGGCTCTGGCGGTGGCAGGGTCGTTGGTGAGGGAGAGGATCAGTTGGGTGTCGTCGGCGTAGGAGATGATGTTGAGGTTGTGTTGGTGGGCGATGGCTGCAAGGGGGCTCATGTAGATGTTGAAGAGGGTGGGGCTGAGTGAGGATCCTTGCAGGACGCCGCAGATGACTTCAGTGGCCGTGGATCGGAACGGGGGGAGGCGGACTCTCTGGGTTCTTCCGGCGAGGAACGAGATGATCCACTCCAGTGCCACTCCTTGGATTCCGGTGTTGCTGAGGCGTTGTATCAGGGTGCGGTGGCATACGGTGTCGAAGGCTGCTGAGAGCTCAAGGATGATGAGGGTGGCCGTTTCCCCGTTGTCGAGCAGGGACCTGATGTCGTCGGTGGCTGCGATGAGGGCGGTCTCGGTGCTGTTGTTTGCTCGGAAACTGGACTGTGAGGGGTCGTGGGATCCGTTGGTGTCGAGGAAGGTGGAGAGTTGTCTGTTGAAGGTCTTCTCGATGACTTTGGCTGGAAAGGGGAGGAGCGAGATGGGGTGGAAGTTCTTCAGGTCCGTGGGGTCCGCGGTGGGTTTCTTGAGGAGGGCGCTCAGCTCGGCATGTTTCCAGCTCTCCGGGAAGGTGGACAATGCGAAGGAGCTGTTGATGATGTTCCAGAGCTGGGGTGCGATGATGGAGTCGGCTTTGTTGAAGATGTGGTGTGGGCAGGGGTCGGTTGGGGAGCCGGAGTGGATGGTGTTTATCATGCGGGTGGTGTCTTCGGTGCTGACAGGGGTCCAGGTGCAGAGGGTGGTGGTGGGGGGCGCTGGTTCGGTGGTTGGGTGCATGGTCAGTGTGCCGAACCTGTTGTGTATGTCGGCGATCTTGCTGTGAAACAACGAGGCGAGTGAGTCGCAGAGGTCTTGCGAGGGTGAGATGTCATTGTTGCAGGCGCTGGGGTTGGAGAGCTTTTTGACGATGCTGAAGAGTTCCTTGCTGTTGTGGGTGTTGTTGTCCAGTCGTTCTCTGAATGTTGTCTTCTTGGTGGTACGGATCAGCTGGTGGTGTTTGTGGGTGGCGTTCTTGAGGGCTGTTATGTTCTCTGCTGTCTGGTCATGGCGCCAGGCTTTCTCGAGGGTGCGGCAGGTTTTCTTGGAATTTTTGAGGTCGTTGGTAAACCACAAGGCTTTCCTGCAGCCGGGTCTGCTGGGAGGATCCTTCAGTGGTGCGAGTTCGTCAGCGCAGTCGGTGAGCCACTGTGTGAGGTTGCGGGCTGCTTCGTCGGGGTCCGTCGTGTTGGTGGGCAGGTTCTGGCTGAGGGAAGTGGTGAGCTGGTCGGCGGTGATCTTGCTCCATCTTCTGCGGGGAACCTGTTGTGGGTGGTGGTGGGTCGTGGTTCTCCTGAAGTTGAAGTGGATGCAGCTGTGATCTGTCCAGTGTAGTCCGGTGGAGTGGCTGAAGGAGATGTGCTTGCTGGAGGAGAAGACGGGGTCAAGCGTGTGTCCGGCGTAGTGGGTGGGGGTGTTCACCAGTTGCTTGAGTCCGAGGTTGGCGAGGTTGTCCAGCAGGGCGGTGGTGTTGCAGTCCTTGTTGTCCTCCAGGTGGAAGTTGAGGTCCCCCAGGAGGATGTAGTCTGTGGAGGTGAGGGCGTGTGGACTGATGAAGGCTGCGATGGCTTCGCAGAATTGTGTGCGTGATGAGGGTGCCTCTGGGGGTGGTCTTGGGGTCTGTGTGGATCTGGAAGTGAAGGTGTTCAGCGGCGGTGAGGCTGTCGTCGGATGTGGTCGTGACGCGGATGGTGTTTCTGTGGACGATGGCGATGCCTCCTCCGGTTTGGTTGACGCGGTCCCTCCGGGTGATCTTGTAGCCATCCGGTATGGCTATGGCGATGTCGCGGGCTGAGGAGGCGTTCATCCAGGTTTCCGTGAGGAAGGCGACGTCTGGTGAGGTTGTGTCGAGGAGGTTCCAGAGTTTGACGGCGTGCCTGTGGACGGAGCGGGTGTTGAGCAGGATGCACTTGAGGTGGTTGTTGCTGGTGCTCGGCTTGGCGGGTCCGGTGCAGGTTCGGAGGCAGGTTAATTGGCAGGCTTGGCAGGTGAAGGGTCCGTGGGTGCGTTTCGGGGTGGCTCGGTAGCAGGCGGGGTTCCGGCCGGCATTGAGTGCATGGAGGGTGGCGGCATCGTAGGTCCGTTGGGTGCCCTGGCATTGTCGAGGACCAGGGGTCCTGGCGCTGGACGCAGTCCAGGCGCAGACGGGCTTGCCTTATGCTCGCCTTCGGCACACAATCGGCGCACCCGCTGCGTGTGAACGCTGCGCGTTCGCCGTGCGGCCTCCATATGAGGGGCTGAGGAAGGGCGGAGCAGCTGGGAGGCGGGAGCGGGGTGGTGAATGGGACCGGCGGGGGGGCGGGGCCGCAGGGAGCAGCGGCGGGAAGCAGAGGGCGAGGCCGGTAGCGGGGGGATACAGAAGGCAAAGGGGGAGCGAGGGGGAAAACAATCACAGGTTACAGAAGGCAAAGGGGAACGAGGGGAAAAACAATCACAGGTTACAGAGGCAAAGGGGAACGAGGGGGAAAAACGACTAAAACACAGGCACAAGTTACCAAGGAAAAAAACGAGGAACAACAGTGGTCAGAGCGCAGCAACAGCACACACAGCACAGGGAGGACCAGGCGGTGGCTAGGGGGGCGACCTACCTGGTGACAGGGTCAAGGGTCGCTCCCTTTACCACTGTGCGGCCTCCATCTGAGGGACTGAGGGAGGAAGGAGCAGCTGGGAGGCGGGAGCCGGGTGGCGAATGGGAATGGCGGGGGGCGGGGCCGCAGAGAGCAGCATCGGGAAGGAGAGGGCGAGGCGGAAGCGGGGGGGCACAGAAGTGAAAGGGGGAGCGAGGGGGAAAACAATCACAGGTTACAGAAGGCAAAGGGGAACGAGGGGAAAACAATCATAGGTTACAGAGGCAAAGGGGAACGAGGGGGAAAAACGACTAAAACACAGGCACAAGTTACCAAGGAAAAAAACTAGGAACAACAGCAGGCAGAGCGCAGCAACAGCACACACAGCACGGTGAGGACCAGGCGGTGGCTAGGGGGGCGACCTACCTGGTTACAGGGTCAAGGGACTCTCCCTTTATCACCGTGCGGCCTCCATATGAGGGCCTGAGGGAGGAAGGAGCAGCTGGGAGCGGGGTGGCGAATGGGAACGGCGGGGGTACAGGGCCGCAGGGAGCAGCGGTGGGAAGCAGAGGGCGGGGCGGGAAGCGGGGGGGCACAGAAGGCAAAGGGGGAGCGAGGGGGAAAACAATCACAGGTTACAGAAGGCAAAGGGGAACGAGGGGGAAAACAATCACAGGTTACAGAGGCAAAGGGGAACGAGGGGGAAAAACGACTAAAACACAGGCACAAGTTACCAAGGAAAAAAATGAGGAACAACAGCGGTCAGAGCGCAGCAACAGCACACACAGCATGGGGAGGACCACGCGGTGGCTAGGGGGGCGACCTACCTGGTGACAGGGTAAAGGGTTGGAGGGTTGCTCTCCAACAAATGAATCACACAACCCCAAACAGGTGTTAACCAAACTACCCTTCACCAAACCATCCAGTGCCTCAGAAAAGTACCCCACATCATTCTCACAAGACTGGTGAGACTGTGTCTGACTGTTGCTGTCTTTTAACCCATACTCTTCTAGTTGGTCTCCATACTCACTTACCAGGGCTTCTATCATGGGGTACCCCCTCTCCCAGCATCTCTCATCTAGAGTTAGTAGAGTGTCCCTCCCACTACCAGGAATATGATCCCCTGTGCCTGTTACCCAATCCTCCTCAGGGACACTGTGCATCACTGGAATAACCTCACAATCCTGAACCCCCTGGTGTATGTCAACCCCCTTCTTGAAGCAGGGCTCCAAATCTGTGTGTGCATGTACCTCACCTGCAGTACTGGACACTACATTTTTGCTGCCACCATCTGGGCTGGGCCTAGCCCCACTGGCTTCCCAGTCCAGCTCTCTCATTTTAAACTCATGGTCTAACATCATCTTCCTTTCCTCCATGGTTATTATTTTGTCTTCCCTCTTACTTTCCATCCTGAGTTTCTCCAACTCAAACTTCCTTGCTTCCCGCCTGTCCTCCAGCTCCTCTGGGGACAGACTGCTGCTGCCTGGTTTATGGTTTAAATCTTTTTATTGAGGTATTGTAAAAACATACAAACATGTAAGACCCTCAGCTCCTCAGAAATTGTGAAGAGAAGACAATGAAGTTGCATTGCAGAATATTCCAACACAGTAAAAGAGAAAATAACAGTGCAAACCCCTCCCCCGCCCTCCCCCCATCCTCCACCCACCCCTCGTCCACCTCAAACTGATAGAAAAAGGGGAGCCATCTGAAAGAAAAAGAAAAAAAGAGGGAGGGGATTAAAGAAGGGTAAGGGAGGAGAATACAGGAAATCGCTCGGTGTTTAGCGTTGCTGCTTACGGGGTTTTGTGGTGTCACTGTCTGGAATCTGTGTGTCTGAGAGGCGAAGCAGACGGAGATACTGGGGGCATGTCAGCTCCCAGAATTCAGAAACCAACAGCGTAAGAAAGGGCCGCCACAAGTTGTGAAACTCTGACCCTCCACCAGCTAGCGTAAGAGTTAGTTTCTCCATACCCAACACCACCCAAAGTCTCTGAAGCCAACCAGTGTGTGTAGGGATCGGGGGGGTGCACCAGTGAATCAGGATGTTCTGTGTGGCAGCTCCCAGGGCAATCGCAATCAGTCGGCCCCTTCGGGATTTAAGTGGGTATGTCAATGGATTGGGGAGGCCCAGGAGAATATATGAGGGGAAGCGCGGGAGCTGCGTCTCAAAGTGCAGGTCGATTTCATCCAGAACTTGGGACCAGTATGACTGTATGTTGGGGCAGCTGCAGAGTATATGTTCAAGCGTTCCCACTGTCCCGCAGTCACGACAGCAGAGCTCACTGCGCCGGGGATCAAAACGATGCAGTCACTACGGGGTATAGTACCAATACGCGGCGATCTTGGTCAGGGTCTCCGTGAGCCCCATATGGTAGGCCGATTGTCTGGCCCTGTGATAAATGCCCTCCCATTCCTTAGGGCTTAATGTTCTCCCAAGGTCTCTTTCCCAGTGTGTGCGCCCCGTGTTGTATGTGAATGTAGTGTTGGCTAGTAGCATTTTATAGAGATCAGAGATGATTTTCTTGTCTGAGATGCGTGTCACTAGCCATTTCTCGTATGCAGTCAAGAAGCGCTGTGCGTGTGGTTTGACTAGCGTGTGTAGGGCCCAGTGTTTAATTTTGAGGTATGGCAGGCGTTCCACCTCCGAGAGCCCATAGTGCTCCCTGAGCTGGGGGAAGGCAATGATGCCGTCTAAGTCAAAGAGATGACCTAGAGCCCTACAGGGGGAAGCGCGCCAGGCCTGAAAGAATTGGCTGTCAGTGCCGGGATGGAAATCTGGGTTGTCAAAGATCAGTGTAAGGGGCGACAGGAAGATAGGTGACATAGGCACGGTCCCAGGAGTACATGATAGTGCTCGTAATGAATGAGGCATACAGGTTGGGTGGGCGGTGCTGTTTGCAGAAAAAGGGAACGCCCTGTAGCGGTCTGCCTGCCACTGCTTGATCCTGAAATAGCCCGAGTTTCTCCGACTCCAGCTGCTGCCACTCCACAAGGTATCTAAGATGGGCAGCGTGAAAGTACAGCTGGAGATCTGGCACCCCTACTCCACCGTTCTCAGGTGGGAGAGTCGCTATCTGGTGTCGAAAGCGGGGTTTGCGGCCATTCCAGATTAATCACGATAGGTCTCTTTGAAGTCGTTGGATCCAGGCAAACGGAGGCCTGAGAGGGAGGGTCTGAAAGAGGTATAAAACCTGGGGGAGAATCGCCATCTTGGTAGCTGCAATCCTACCCAACCAGGAGACCATACAGTATTTCCATCTATTCAGTTCTGAGTGAGTGTGGTTGCGAAGAGTGGCATAGTTTATATCGATGGTAGTTTGGATGGTGGGAGCTAGCTGAATTCCCAGGTAGGGGATCGCGGTGTCAGCCCATTGAACCGGGTGCTCCTCTTGGAGGGAGTCAAGAGAGTGTGGGGAGAGGGAAATGTTAAGAGCCATGGACTTGTCCATATTGATCTTAAAACCTGAACTGAGCACAAAGTTATCAGATTCTATGAAGAGGGAGCGCAAAAACGTGATCGGATCTGATAGAGAAAGAAGGACATCATCAGCGTATAGGCTGATGGTGTGCGTGTCCCCCCCAAATGTAATCCCAGTTATGAGGTTGCCGTAGTATCCTAAGTGCCAGAGGCTCCATATAGAGCGCAAAAATGAGAGGCAACAGGGGACCACCCTGTCGGGTACCTCTACCAATGGGGAAACCAGAAGAGGTGTGGCCGTTGACTCGGACCAACTCCATGGGGGAGCGATAGTAATACAGAATTCGGTTACGGAATCTCTCTCCGAGGCCAACAGCTATCAGAACCATCTCAAGATAGGGCCAGTGCACCCGGTCGAAGGCCTTCTCAGCATCGATGGCTAGGAGCATGTGTTCGCCTGATGTGCGGGACGCCTTCTCTATGAGATGCAGGATGCGCTTGGTATTGTCACTGGTCTGTCTCTGTGGAATGAAGCCAGCCTGGTCCGGTTCCACTAGCTGGGCATATACGGCACCAGGCGCGTTACTAAAATCTTCGTGTACATTTTAATGTCCACGTTTAGGAGTGAGATGGGCCTGTACGCGCTACATACGGTCCTATCTTTCCCTGGCTTAGGGATAACAACTATTGCCACCTCCAACATTTCCCCCGGGATTGTACCTGTCTGTTTGAATGTATTAAGCAGGGCTGTCAGGGTGGGAGCGAGTAGATTGCAGAATGTCTTATAAAAGGCTGCTGTGTAGCCATCCGGGCCAGGTGATTTGGCCACTTTAAGATGCGAGATGGCCGAAATCACCTCCTCTGTTTGGATTGCTCTATCTAAGTAGTCAGCCTGGGTAAGGGAAGGCATGTGTGCTGCAGCAATGTATCCGGCGCTGTGATGGTTATCCAGTGAATTCCCCTTGTAGAGATCTGCATAGAAGACGTGGAACGTTTCAGTGATTTCCGCGTCCCCAGTGACAGAGTCTCCCGTTGTCGACCGAAGACTCTGGACTCCCTGTCGCTGACTGACCTCCAGTAGTTTGTTTGCCAGAAGGCGGCCACACCTATCCCCTCCAGTATAAAATGGCGCCAGAGAGCTGCGAACTCCACCCTGTCCTGATCTAGGGCCGCCAGGTGCTTCCTCTCAGTGCATAGCTGTCGCCAGGCTCTGGAGGCGCCCGTCCTCTGATGAAGCTGTTCAAGCTCCGCTATTCTTTGTGTCATTTCCGCTCAATTACGGCTACATTCCTGATTCTGAGCAGAAGATATAGCTATAAATTTGCCACGGATGACCGCCTTCAAGCCCGTCCATTGGGTCGCTAAAGAGGTGTCTGGGTTAGCATTCTGGGCAGCAAGGTCAGTGATGGCCCTCCGAATTTGGTCGCCCACAGTCGGGGTGTGCAGCAGGGTCTCGCACAAGCGCCAGTGTCTAAGAGAGCGTGAAGAGCACGGCAGCTGTAGACTGGCGAGGACAGGGGAGTGATCCAAGAGGGAAGCCGTCAGTATCTCCACATCTACTGCATATGCTTGCATGGAGGTGGAGCAGAGGAAGTTATCTAGGCGTGCATATGTTTTATGGGTGCCTGAATAAAATGTGTAGCAGCGTGTGCGCGGATGGAAGTGACGCCATAGATCCAGGTGTCTCAGGTCCTCGATGTGTGCCCGCCCCACAGATGTCAGTACCCCTGCCTGTGTCGTTCTTTGGCAGGAGCGGTCCGTTGTATTATCAAAGACAATGTTAAGGTCTCTCCCCAACAATAAGTGCTTATCTGGTGTTGCAGCCGCTTCGCTAAGCGCTTTATGGAGAAATGTATCTTGTCCCTCGTTAGGGGCACATATGGAACCCACCACAAAGTGCAAATTCCCAAGCGAGGACCGGTAAGTGAGAAGGCGACCCTTTATTTCGGATTCTTTCTGCAAAACCCTACCTGGGAAGGAGTGGGAGACCAGAATGGCCACCCCTGCCGATTTTGGAGAATAACTGCATGGGAAATACCTTGGATCTCAGTCTATGATGGTCTTTCGCAAGGAGGTGAGTCTCCTGAAGGAGGTAGATATTAAGGGTGGGCGTAGTTCGCGAAGTAGCGCTACGCGAAGCTACGCGAAGAGCAATTCGCACTACGCGAACTTCACGTAGCACTACGCAAGCTGCGTAGTAGCATGTTTGCACTGTGCAAGATGCGTTTTCAATGATTGCACAGTGCGGACAAGCATCCGGCACTGTGCAAGCATTGAAAACGGCATCTTGCACAGTGCGAGCTGTAGTTTTCTGCTGCTCGAGGAGATTATTACTCGAGCGGCAGCTTTCTCAACGCGAACAGGTAGTTTCTCATTGAGAGCGGTCACGAGCATGCGCAACCACTCACAATGAGAAACCTGACCTCCTCGCGTTGAGAATCTCGCCGGGATGTCATTTTGCTTGCTCGCGGTCGCGAACATGACGTTCAGGACCGCGAACAAGCAAAAAATTAGCGCTGCACTACGCTATGCTGCACTACGCATGTTTGCACTGTGCTACGTGCCGCTCGCGTAGTGCGAAGTTGCAAAAACTTCGCAAACTCCGCGAGCGGAGCGTAGTGCTTCGCCCAGGGTTAGTAGATATCCGCCTTGGAGTGCTCCAGAAAGTGAAGGACGGCCCTACGCTTAATGGGATTATTCAGGCCCCTTACGTTGAGCGTAAGTATCTTAATGGGGTCAGACTGCATCAGGGGACTGAGGTTGGGGTATAGCGTGTTGTGTGAGTATGGCCAATGCGTGCAGTGTGAGGGCCCAAATCGAGAATGCCGAGCCGGGCATCTCCAAAGAACAACTAGGAAAGGTGGATGAGGGAACCCCAACTCGAAAACCCCCCAAAAACATGTGAACAGGAAACAGACCATGAAAGAAAGTCTGTCGTCCCAGAACAACTGGTATCACTATGAACTGGGGTCCGTGGTACGGTGAACAAGGACATTTTCTCCCCCCGCTGCCCCCCAGTAGACAGCGAAGGTGCTTAAAGAGAAAGAAAGGTCACAACCCCTGATCTCAATCATCATCCGGTGGCGGAATCCATCCCGCCAATGCTTCTGCCGCCACAGTCAGAGCCTCCTTCTGGCTGCTAGCAATGTCCGAGGCAGCAGGCTTCCTCAGGCGTCTTCTCCTGCCCTGTCGCTGCCAATCCGACGGTGAAATCTCCAACCCCTCGCTCTGGCCGCCCGCCTCGTCCTCCTCCGTGGGCAGTGTCAGCCCCAACAGCCGGCAGGCATCTTGCAAGGATCGTAGTTGATGTAGCTTGCCACCATGCTGAAATATCAGTCGGAAGGGGCGTCCCCAGGAGTATGAGGCACCCAGTCCCCGGAGGTGTTCCATCACAGGGCGAAACTGCCGGCACCTTTGCAGCGTGGTCAGTGCTAGATCCTGATGGATCACTGGAGAGTGTCCTTGGAAAGAGATGGGGTAGGCCATCCTCGCTTTGGAGAGAATGGCTTCTTTGGTCTTGAAGTCTTGGACACAAACCAAAATGTCAGCTGGCGGTGGGCATTAGGACCGCGAGATGGGCCCACTCTGTGTGCTCTGTCTAAAATAATATCGGCCTCAAAGGAGTCTCCTAATATATGTCGGAAAAGAGGAGTGGCGGCGGTAAACAGATCACGGGTGTCTTCTGATGCTTTAACCCCACGAATTCTAATGTTGTGCCTACGAGAGCGGTTTTCGATGTCCTCCAGGTGCAGCTGCCTGTCTATATGCTGGTCTTGTAGCCGAATGACCTCTTGCTGGAGAGTAGTCAGATCCGAGACAGCTGTGTCGCTCTTCTCCTCCAGCGTTGCCACCCGCTCCCCAACACTATCAATGTCTCTTCGGACTTCTTTGAGTTCAGTAGCGAATTCCGTCTTTACTGACTGGATATCTTCCCTGAGCGTGAGGAAGAGTGACTCCAGAAAGGACTTTATGATGGGCTCATCTCCAGGTGTCGCAGGAAGTTTCTCCGACACGGCGGGCGGTGCCGCTGCTGCCATCTTGGGATTGGAGTGCGACTGGCTGAAGATATCTTTGAGGGTCTTCGGCTTTGTGCCTCTAGAGCTGGACATGCTCCTCAGTAATCGTCAGGCTGGTAGAGGGGAGGCAGCAGTCAAGCAGAGGAGCCACCCCAAGGGCCCGGCCTCCCAGAGCTGAGACGCGATTCGTCAACAGACCGTGCCCACTGGTCACTGCCACAGGGATATTGCATCTAAGAGGTGAGGTCAAAGCGTCACCGCCGGACTAGCCTGCCCTCGTGTGGCGTGAGTGTAATTAGCCAGAGCCACCCCACCTCTCCAGGTGGGGGGGGCCAACAGAGCCCTGTCTCCCGGCGGGTAGGCCAAGTGTTTAAGCTGTCCACCCGCCTCGCTCCACCAGTAGAGGCCCCCAAACTGCGAGGTACAGGGTGTCGAGGTAATGTCACAGGGCTGCATGATGGACCCTCAAACTGTGCCCCCCTCCTTACTTCTCAAGTTCTCAGCTCTTACACCTCTGTGTGGATCTGGCCGAGGGGATGCCTTGCATGGGTCGTAAGCCGCAGGGGGAGCCAGCAGCCTCACTCCCAGATCCGGTGGTGCCTTCCCTCTCCAATGCGTGAGTCCCTCCCTGCCTGGCTCCCCCCGGTGGCGGCTCCGGGCCCCGCCTTGTCGTGGGGTAGCAGCTTGTGGGGAATGGGGCAGGTTCCGGCCCAAATCGTGTCACTCCCCTCTTAATGGCGGTTTGCTGCAGCCAGGTGCCAATCTGCGCTGTACCTCCTGGCCGGGGCTAAGTGTGGCCTATGCCCCTACTGTGGCGTCGCATGAGATTCCCCGGTGTCTTCAGTGTTGGGCGAGTGAGATGGTGTCCGTTCCCCCTGATCTTTCAGGTCTCACCGGGACCCAGGACAGTGCAAAGGCCTCCCCCACTGGCCGTGTAAAGCGGAGTGCTGTGCGGCTTGGGGGTTCAGCACGAACATGCGGCGGCCTGCACTCGGCACGCCTCAGCCAACCGCGTGCTCATGTAGGTCGCCGTCGCCCCACCTGGCCCCGCCCCGGGATCCTGGAGTGCCGCTGGCCAGGGATCTGCGCGGCCCAGCATGATGTCTGATGGGCCGGGCCGCGAGCGGCACTCGACCCGCACCTCGCGGCAGCAGCAGGGCTCGGATGGGGGCGAGATCCGTCTCGCGGGCACACGGGGTTCCCTGGAAGTCCATCACAGGACGTCGCCGCGAGCATCTCACAGGGATCCTCCGCAGCTCTGCCCTCAGGGCTGTCCGGGGGCCAACCCCTCAACGCGTCTCGGAGTAAAGCTCGGTGGCAGGTTAGTGGGCGCGCAAGCCCGCATGTCAGTGGGGTCGGGAAGTTGATTGCTGGCCTCGGTAGTCCGCAGCGCGGGCCACCGCGTTGTTGAGGGCTCCCTCACTGGGGACGCCGGAGCTGCCTCCCGGCCGAGTTCCTAGGGCACCCTCCGCTTTGCGTCTGGGTCGATGAGCAGGTCCGGATCAATCCCAAGGCACCCCACGGGAGACTGGTCACCACTCAGCCACTTAGCGTCCCCGAGGGGCCCGTGCTATGCTATTCCGGGAGGACCTGCAAGAAACACGTCCTATCCCACCGCCATCTTGACCACGCCCCTGCTGCCTGGTTTAGATGATGCCTCCCCCAAAAGCACATCCACCCTTGGAAGAGGCTCCTCCGCCTCCATGCCAAGATCTCCAGACAGCTCACTAGCATGTCTGGCTGCTACCCAGGCCCTCAGCGCCTTTTGTAGCTCCTCTTTTCTGGTGAGACCCTTGATTTTGAAATTTGAGGTTTTTGCAGATCGCCTTCAATTCCTTCACATTGTAGGTTTCTAAACTCTCCTCCTCAAAGGTAACTTCCAAGGATGCAACAGATGATGCAATTGATTCAAACATGATGAAGTAGCAAGTTCAAACTGGCAAGATCAAAAATAGACCAAAAAGAAAAAGAACAAGTATGTGATACGTAATGGTCTGCGATATGGTAGTAGTGCGCACCAATCACTGTAAGTCAAGTGCAAACACAAGTCCTATCCTCACCGCAGACAACCAATGTTACAAATGGGATTTTTGGTTGGCTAGGGCATGTGCCAAAGTCAGGCAGAAACCACCCATCTAGTCAGGATAAGGAAGTTACACTCCTAAAATAACCCCTGCTCAACCCCTTGGTAGGTTGGAACGAGCAGTCAGGCTTATCTTAGAGGCAGTGTGTAAAGCATTTGCAAATAACGAACAGTAATACAGCGTAGGCACTACAAAAGGACACCACACCAGTTTTAGAAAAATATCCAATATTTTTATATACTTAAGACAAGATCAAAAACGATAAAAATACACAATACAGTAATTAAAAATCTTAAAAATAGTTCCTTGATGTCAATAGCTCCGTCGGGGATAACAGAGCGTAGTGAGCAAACCAATCCAAACAGTTCTGGCTGACCGCGCCGTCGCGGGCCAGCTATGGTGGCGGGAAGATTTGCAAACAGTACCTTTTAGAAATGCAGGGTGTCGATGAACTCTCGTTGAGCTTCCAAAAACACGGCGTCCGCAAGCGTCGGTTGCCTTCAGCAAGAGACTTCCCTCCTCCCTAAAGATTGCCATTGCATTCGATCCAGGGCATTCCATCACCAGGTTTTCTTCTCGACTCAAGATAAGAAGGCAGGGGTGGCCATATTGGTAACTAAGAGCTTTGCAGGGTGGATGGGGGATAAAGTAGCAGACATAAAGGGACGACTCCTGGCCTACAAGGTTGAAATGGGGCTGCACTCTGGTGGTGAGTCCATCTATGCCGGGGCAAGAGAAATTTTTGAAGGCCGCCTTGTCTGAAGTTCTAGGAGTACAGGAGAGATGGGTACTTATAGGTGGAGACCTCAATTTAGTAATGGACACAGGGGCGGATAGATCGAATCATCTTGCGCTCAAACAGGGGCATTTTCACAGGATGGAAAGCAGTGGTTACAATCCCGAGGACCGACGGATCTGTGGCAGGAGGCACACCCACACTCTACACAATTCTCCTGTTATTCACACGCCCATGGTTCATATGCGAGACAAGACTACCTAATAGGCACGTCAGAGATGCAACAGCTTGTCCAAGATGTAGACATCATCCCTGTAGCGCTCTCAGACCATGATGCAGTCACGGTGTCCCTGGAGATTGCCCGCCCGGGACACAGGCCTGGGGGCTGGCGATTGAAGGAGAACATGCTCCATAGACCAGAGGTGAGAGAACAGATCCTTCAATGCATCACAAATTATCTCACACTAAATGACTCCCCTGAGGTTTGCCTTGCCACTCTCTGGGGGGCCCTTAAGACAGTGGTGCGAGGGGAGTTAATAGCAATAGCAGCGCCCGAGAATAAGGAGTGTAAAATCAAAAGGGAGCAGTTAACGGCACAAGTCCTGGAACTGGAGAGGGTAAACAGTAGGACGGGCGCTCCGAGAGTCTGGCGGCAATTGAACGCGGCGCGGGCTCAGCTGGCAGGACTGGATCTAGATTGGGCAAAATATGCCGCACTTCGGCTCAAACATTCTTTCTATATTGGAGGGACAAAACAGGACGACTGTTGGTGAAAAAGCTCCGTGCTCGTACTCAACACACAAAGGTGCAGGGCATCAGAATGACCTCTGGCGACATCGAGGCGAGTGACGACGGGATCGCAGAATCTTTCCGGGCGTTTTATGCCGACCTCTATCAGAGGGATAACCTGTATCTTTCTCATATCGAGAACAACCTGAGGGACTCCCACACAACTGGGCTGCTCCCGGGCCAGGCGGCGGCACTGGGAACCCCAATACGGATGGAAGAAGTGATAGGGGAGATTTCCCCCCCCCAGGCCCGGACGGCTACTCAGCTGGGTTTTATAAAGCATTCTGACAGGTCTTAGCCCCGGTTTTGACAAGATTACTTAACTCAGTCACAGGTCCGGGGGCGATCTATAGTGGTCTTACCAAATCCGGAGAAAGACGCTACGTTGTGTGGCTCCTATCGCCCAGTGTCACTCTTGAATGTCGACCTAAAACTATTCACGGGCATACTAGCAGCCTGCCTGGGCCCGCCCATGCCGGGCATCATTAAGCCAGATCAGGCCGGCTTTATCCAGAATCAACAAAGCAGTGATAATATCAAACAAATTCTACACTTGGTCGATAAAGCTCATCGTACGAATATGAATGCTCTTCTCTTGTTGGTCGATGCTGAGAAGGCATTCGACCGGGTGAACTGGAAGTATCTAAACCAGGTTCTGATGCACTTCAGCCTTGGAGACAGGTTTCGGGCATGGATCTTGAGTTGCTATAGTTCGCCCAAGGCGACAATTAGAATAAACAGGGTCTCTTCTCGCCCTTTCAAGATTCAGAGAGGGACAAGGCAGAGGTGTCCATTGTCACCCCTCCTTTTCGCACTCTACGTAGAACCGCTGGCTCAAAAAATCAGGGACAATCCCGAAATTCAGGGCATCCCGTTCGGAGGGGAGCAACACATAATCAGCCTGCATGCTGACGATATTATCGCCTCCCTAGAAAACCTGGAGCAATCAGTCCCGGCTTTTCTGAAAGAACTAGAATCCTTCGGACAGGTGTCGGGATTCTGGGTCAACGTTGGGAAGTCGATGGTTCTTTGGCTGAATCGTCAGCGGGCAACGCCCCTGCCGACTGGAGAGTCTTACCGGGGAATTAAGGTGGTGATGTTTATGCCGTACCTGGACATTGAGCAGGCCCCCTCCGTGGCACAGACGGTTAAGCTTAACTACTCTAGACTACAAACACAGGTCAGCAAGGAGTTGCAGATCACCCACTGTCACTTTGGGAAGGGTGGCTGTGATCAAAATGTCGATACTCCCCAAGGCACTATGCTTGTTCCAAACACTTCCGGCATGGCACACTCCATGCATTCGCAATAAGATACAACAGGGAATACACTAATTCATTTGGGCGGGGGCTCGGCCGCGGTTGCACAAAGAACTAGGCCACCTCCGTCCTGATGAAGGGGGGCTGGTGATTCCGAACTTATGAAAGTATTTCTGGGCGTCACAACTTCGATTCTTCATGGAATGGCATCGGCCAGAATCAGAAAAAGGGGGCTGTTTCAAGACAGAGCATTAGCAAAACTCTCCCTCTGGAAAGTCCCTTTACTCAAGAGGGCGGATCGACCTTCAACTCTACGGGGATCCCCCATTACGTATACACAACTTCGGGTATGGGATGGAGCGGCCCTCAGGAAAGGACTAACGTCTTTCCCCTCGTTCATGACTCCACTGTTAGAGAGTGGGGATTTTACACTGGGACTGGATGACTGAGCGTTCTTTGAGTGGAGAGGAACGGAGTGTATGGCGGCGGGTCACTTCTTTGACCTAGATGGGATCATTTCCTTCCCGGAACTTAAAGAGACCTATGGCCTCCCCAAAACAGAAAGGTTCCATTACAGTTGCGGCATTGGCTCCTTCACCCTGAGGTGAGAACAAAGGTTCGCAGGAAACTGACCCGATATGAGAAGTGATTAGTGACCAAAACGTCCGATAAGAAAATGATTTTGGAAATGTATGATATGCTACGCCCACGACCTCCCGAGACCCCTACGGCCAGTCAGAAATGCTGGGCGACAGTGCTAGGTAGAGACCTCTCCCCAAAAGAGTGGAAAGATATCTATTACAGAGCTAATCACACAGCAAGGAACACAGCTAGCAGAGAGACAGCAGTCAAGGTGGCCACATATTGGTATCTTACCCCAGTTCGACTAAACAAAGGAAACCCAGACCGTCGTCCCACTTGTTGGAGAGGTTGTGGAGAATTAGGTTCACTGACGGATCTGCTATGGGAGTGTAAATAATTAGAGGGCTATTGGCAAGCAATTTTAGATGAAGTAGACAGAAGGTTTGAAACACAAATCCAGAGATCCCAAGCTTATAAAATACTTGGCTTTCCTAATGCTCTCACTTACCCCTTGAGATCTAGGCGGGGAATTCAGATGGGCCTGGTCCTGGGAGCAGCCCTTCAAAACATCTTATCGCACTGATGCATGCCAATCAAACCAACATACCTGGGGTGGCTATACAGGGTATGGTACATTCTGGGGATGGAAAAGATCCAGGCCTCTCTCACTAACTCCATGACCACTTTTAATGATGTCTGGCAACCCATAGTGTCTCTGTTGGCCACTGAAATGAACAAGATCACATGTCCGAGGCTTCTCTGCCTCCTCCGCCTAAAAGAGTCGAACACACCACCTACAGGCTCTTGATTCTAATCCTAGCCCTGACCCAAAAGGAAGGTTTACTCCAGTTAGGTTTTCAGCACACTAGTGTGTGGGGGGGGAAGGGAGGGGGGAGTGTTCATGTTTGGTGTTTTATGTCTTGTCTTTTATGACATAGCTGCTTTTCTACAACGGAACAAACTGTTGGTAATTGTAGAAACTGTTTGACCCTCTGCTTCCGGGTAATCGGACAGGACATTGAAGCTTTAAGAGCTGATTCCAAAGATATTTAAGCCCCGAGGGCCAGATATGCTGATGTATGGCCACAAAACTGGTGTAATTGCTGTGTTATTACTGCAGAATGTCAATAAAAACAAAGTTAATCCTAAAAAATAGTTCCTTGATGTTGATAGCTCCATCTGGGACTAACACGGAGTTGTGAGTAAACCAATCCAAACAGTTCTGACTGATTGTGGCATCGCGGGCCAGCTATAGTGTCGGGAAGACCCGCAAACAGTACCTTTTAGAAATGCAGGGCGATGATGACCTTTCGTTGAGCTTCCGAAAACACGGCGTCTGCAGGCGTCGGTTTCGAAGGTCGGTGCAGGCGTTCTCGGGGCCCTCGAAGTCACACGCGATGCAGGTCGATCTCCTCTCTGATGGTGTCAGGAGCTCTGGCGTCGGCAGGTTTTGTGTGCTGCGGTGCGAAGTACAACGGTACGGCGTGCGATGCCCTCAGGTCGAGAGTGTCTGTGCCCAGCCAGAACCAGTTCTGCCTTCTCTGGTGTGATTTCCTGGCAGGAGGTGGAGACAGCATTGTCAGAGGCAGACCAGGCCCTTTGAGGTGCAAGGAAATCTGCTCCCCCTTCCCCCATTGCAGCCCAGGTCTATTCAGCCCTTTCCTGACCCTACCTAGACTATCTGAAGCCACTCCTGCTCCTCAGTCTTCTGTCATCCAAAACCCAGACAGGCAATCCACATTCCAGTAGAGGCACACGGGATGACTGAGCAAGAAAATACCTACTTTCTAAAAGTGGTATTTTCAAACACAGAATGTAAAAATCCCCTTCTCTAAAAGACGCATCTTTAGATTCTGAGTTCAGGCATACTAAATTCTATTTTCCTCCCTAGTTACCAGGGCCAGTTATTTTTATAAGATGTTATAAACAAACTTTCAATTCTGTCCTATGGGGAACAGGTAGCCTTACAATAGTGAATAACTAAATAGGCTGTTGTTGAAAGGGAAATTAGTCCCACTAGGATGACACTATATATAAATGTTTATAATTCATGGAATAGGGATATTGGTGAAAATAATATCGCCACCTTAGATTCCTTTTTAACTTCAGTCAGACGTAATACACATACTAATTTTGAGTGCGTGCTATTGGGCGATTTTAATATTCATCCTTGCAAGCTCATGTGTGGCCCAAATAATCATGAGGGGGTAGCTGGACCAGAGGGACCTCATTTTGAGCACACCATACCGGGTGAGAAGCTGGAAGATTTACTGGCCAACTTTAACCTCTTAGAACCAATGTCCATGGAAGGGGGATCAAGAATACCTACCTTTAAGGGGACAGACCCTGGAACAATTATTGATTACATATTTGTAACCCCAGGTATCTTAAACAGGGTTAGCTCCTATCGGACAGTCCCCTCTCTATATAGTGATCATAATCCTGTTCTACTCGAGGTTGCCTGGGGAGATTTTATGGGGCCAATGCCGGGCCCAGCGAAATCAGGGCACATTTTACGCCCAGTGGACCAGGGAAGAAGGCTTAAGTGGGCAAATGTGGTCCCGGAAAACTTTTATGCGGAAATTTTCCCGAAAATCGAGGATCACGTGGCGACTTGCCAAATCCCAAGTGCCCTAGATAGCGAAATAATGGGGGCCTTCCAAGCTATTTGTGGCCAAATCTCGCTGGACCTAACGGCTAAACAAAGGAAGGGAGTTATTACCCAGCGTCGCTGGTTTGACGCTACTTGTTCGAAAGCACACAAATCCTTAATGGCAGCTTTAAAGGCAAAACCTAGGGTGAGGGCGGATATTGCCATACTGAGGAAGGAATACAAGCGTGCAGTCAAGGCTAGACAGGATAAAATCAAGAACGAAGCCTGGGATAATTTACTCTGCACGGACTTCCTGCAGGATAGCAGGCAATTCTGGGCCATAATTAATCAGCCCTTCTTCTCTGATTCAACCAATTCCATCATGGATTGTGTTATCCCGGACGACAAATGGTTGGCTCATTTTAGAACAGTGTATGGAGATACTGACACGGACCGTCAAGTGAGTAAGTTGACGGTCCCTGAGGCTCCCCCCATATGTTTCAATAGGGTCGAGGTCGAGAAAGCTATACTGGCCACCACCAAGAATAAAGCCCCTGGTCCCGATGGGGTACCAGCCGATTTTTACATACATTCACCAAAGCTATGGGCGGGGGTCCTGGCCAATGTCTTCACCGCCGCTAATGGCAACCCCTTACCAACTACTTGGGTAACTTCCACCATTGTTCCCATTTTTAAGAAGGGTCATCATGATGACCCAGGGTGCTATAGGCCCATATCCCTTTTGGACTCTGCAATCAAGATCTTAGGCAGAGTCCTTTTGGTCAAGCTGAGGGATAGTGTTGAGAGCTGCGGGGGGCTGGCTGATATCCAATACGGGTTCAGGGAGAGGAGAGGAACATTAGAGCAGTGCTCCAACTTACATCTGTTGATCTCGAAATACACGGTGGCCAAGGAGGGGTCATTATTCCTTGCGTTTATGGACCTCTCCTCGGCCTTCAACTTGGTGAACAGGTCTAAGCTGTGAGCCATTCTCCTGAGGATTGGGATAGATGAGGCACTGGTTAGGTATATGTCTTCACTTCATCAAGAGCTATTTGCAGCTGTGCGGGTCACAAATGAGGGAAGGTGCACGCCCTGTTTTAACTCTATGCGTGGGGTCAGGCAGGGCTGTATTTTGGCCCCCCTGCTCTTCACAATTTATATTAATGGCCTGGGCACCCATCTGGAAGACGTGGATGGAGACGTTCCGCGTGCAGGAGTAGCTAATATCCCCGCTCTCCTGTACGTGGATGATGCGGTGCTGATAGCTTGCACTGGCGTCTGTCTCCAACGGCTTCTGGATGCCTTTGGTACCTTCATGGACCAATTGGACCTGAAGATAAACACGAATAAATCACATACAATGGTTGTCGGGCCCCAAAGAAATAAGGGGATATCTAAAACTTTCAAGTGCCAGGGCGAAGCAGTTACTAGAGTCCCGACTTTTCCTTACCTGGGGGTGCTTTTTGATGATAGGGGTTCTTAGGGCCCCCAGGTTAGGGCAAAAAGCCTGGCGGTGGCCAGGTCATCAGCGGCTCTTATGGGTTTCGCAAATAGGCTGGGCGCCAGGCCGATGGAAGCCCTCCTAAAGGTTTATATTAGCAAATGTATCTCACTGGCAATGTATGGCTCACCCCTTTGGGGTTGTGTATATCTTGATCCAATACAGAAGGCAGAAAATAGATTTTTACGTTCCCTTTTGTCTGTCCCACAGTCCACACCGACTTTCTCCATACATGCGGAGCAGGGCTTGGATTTTGTTATCGATAGACTCAACATGGCACCTTTAACCTTTTGGCTAAAGACGTGGCTCAATAAGGAATTATCCCTTAACCACATGATCATGAACGATGTCATGTCTTTAGCCACTTCAAAAGGGTGCCATGGTTGGCCTATCTGAAGAAGTCTTTCACAGAACTGGGCCGCCCGGAACGCTTTACATCCCCTTTGGGTATCAAGAAACAGGATGTAGATATAATCAAGAAACAGTTCATGGGGGGCGTGGCCAGCAACATGGCCGACTAGACGTGCCTTGCCGGAGCTCCGGCCGAGCTGCACGATTTTCCGACACTACCGATCCCCCATGGGCCCTAACACACGCCACAAGGAAGAAACGTCGTCCTGATACCCGGAGGAAACTATCGGTGACAGTGCGGAGCTGTCTCAACCGAGAAACGGGCATTACAGCCCCAGAGGCTCCCCGGCGGCCATGCTGAAGACCGCGGTGCGCGGTGAAATGCGGCGCCGCTAGTGCCCTACCTTCCGATCCTGCCGCACAGTGCCCGGCTACTGGGGACACCGCGACCCCCCCCCCCCCCCTGGCTGCCAAGCGGGACTGGACACCGCCGCTGGAGGGGAGAAGGAAATCCGAGGTGGGCCACCTACACCAAGATGGCGGCCGGCGGTGTGTAAGACGGGCAAGGCCGACGGAAACCCCCACTGCGGCCCTCCCCAGGTAGCGGAAGAACGGGGAGCCACTGACGAAACGAAAAGGAGGTGAGCCGGGGGCACAGGAGCCGGGAGCCGCCCTCACAAGCGCCGGGGGTCTGCCACTGACTTGCACTCGGCGCCCGCCTTTACCAACATGGCGGCCGAGCTGCTGTGTCACCCAGTCTAACAGGCAATAGCAAGGGAGTGTAACTGAGGGGCGAGTGCCTCGAGGGGAGTGGAGACTTGGATCCTCCCTGTGAGGAAGCGGTTTGATGAAGCCCGTGGAGGGGACCTGGCCACATGACCCCTGCCTGCGACTAAGACAGCCGACCAGCAGACCACGGTGAGCAGCCGGGGGAAACTCAGGGCTGAGGCGGGAGAGGTGCCAGGGAGACCGCTGGCGCGCCTCTGCAAACGGGGGCACCCGGAGAGACTCTACTGCCACTCGCTGCACGTGGCTGGACACATCTGCGCCACAGAGAACGAAGAACTGCGATATCAGCATGGGGAAAGGTGACCAGACTCCCAGGGCCTCGAGGCGGGGCCCCATGGACGACTTCACTGCAACGCGGTCCGGGGCGGCACAGCAGTCTCAACAGCCCGACGCGCGCAACGACACGGCCATGCTACTGGAGGCCATCCAAGCGTCCAGAACCGATATACAGGCGTCCCGGACGGCCCTGGAAACAAAGATTGGAGAGGTGGGGTCCGAGGTGACGCTACTACGACAGGACTTCCGCAATCTCACCGAAAGGGTTACGGTGACCGAATCTCGATTGACCGATAATGAGGAGGCGATTACAACACTCAAGAAGGACATGGCGGAACTGCAGGCCTCTCATCGCCAACTGCTGTGGAAGGTAGATGATGCCGAAAATAGGTCCAGACGCAATAACCTTCGCTTTGTGGGCTTTAGAGAAGGGATTGAGGAAAGGAACATGTCCGCCTTTCTCCTAACATGGCTGAAAACTACCTTCCCAACTGCACAATTCTCCCAGTGCTTCATCATCGAAAGGGCACACAGAGCGCTCCTAGCCAAACCCCCGGAAGGAGCGCGGCCGAGACCTGTCATAGCGCGCTTCTTGAACTATGCGGACAGAGACCTGATCCTGCGGGAGGCCAGGAAGTTGGGGGAGATCCGTCTGGAGAATGCCACCATCATGATTTTCCCAGATTACAGTCAGGAGGTCTCGAAGCAGCGCCGCTCGTTCGACTCGGTCAAGGCAAAGCTGAGGTCTTTGAACATTTCTTACATGCTCCTCTTCCCTGCCAAACTCAGGGTAATTTATAAGGACAAATCCATCTTTTTTGCCCACCCGGAGGATGTGTGGCAATGGCTCGAAGAGAGACCCATTCTGAATAGTAGAGAGGCGGCAGGCCGAGCTGCACTGGACAAGACAATACGAGAGGGGCCGCTCTGGGAGATGGCGAAACCACAGCGAAGGGGTGCGCGGAGGATGCAGAAGAAAGCCCCGGCAACACCATACCGTACACGAGACAAGGAGGGTGAGAGAGGGAACAGGTCGGCGTCCCCGGGCAATGACTTGGTGGCGGGCTCGAGATTCAGCTGCCTGAGAAATGGAACCCGCTCAGACGGCGATGAGGTGGAGGACTCGGACACATGTCCGGAGGAGAAGAAGAAGACATACCAATGGAGAACTCGATACATCCGCTGGTCACGGTGATCCAGCAATTGGAACAGGACTCTTCAGGCCAAGAGATGAATATGGACACTCAGGACTCACATTCGTGAACATGGCTGAATAGGGATCGGAGGAGATAGCGGCTCGGCGAAACGGAGCAAGCAAGTTGACACGCACCCCCTTTCGTTCTTTAAGTTCTTAGGGTTGGTTCTTGTTTAGCGTGGGGAGGGATGTGTGGGAGGGCGACAGACCTTCTCCCTTGGATGGTTCAGGCCCGGGTTGGGATGCAACTGGAAGGGGAGGGAGGTGGGGAGGGGGGAGCAGAGGGAAGTTGGTTCTTGTATTGCCCCCGGTTGGGGTCTACAAAGGTTATGGGGGGGAGGGGGGAACCCGTTCAGGAACAGCAGAGACACGCCATCCCACAGTTGGTGTCATCCCTATGTCAAGGTCCCACCCGGGGAAGACTCAGAGCAACACCATGGCAAGTACATTAGACGCCCCACCCACGGGTGACCCAGGAGTCACGGTGCTAACATGGAATGTGAATGGCCTGGGGTCAAAAATTAAAAGAGACTTAGTTAGTGAGTACCTTAAACGACTGGCACCGGACATCGTCCTCCTCCAGGAAACACACCTTAGAGGGAATCAGTGCGCATTTATTGCGCGAGGACGCTATACTGTCCTGGCACATGCAGGATACACGGCAGACTCCAGGGGGGTGGCGATCCTTATAAAAAAATCGGCGCCATTCACGATTACACACACTTGGTTAGACCCACAGGGCACTTATGCGGGAGTCCAGGGGTTGTGGAGAAGACGTAGGTTCACGATAATATCAGTGTACGCCCCCCCCAAGTTACAGTCTCGCACACTGAAGGCGGTTGCTACTATCCTACTGGACACGGCTGACACAACTCAAGTGGTGGGAGGGGACTTTAACGACGTCATGTGCACCACACAAGATAGATCGGGGACTTCCCGCTCAGTAGGGTCCACAACAGCCCTAGCCCGGCAAATGAATACCATCGGCCTCACTGACGTATGGCGATGGCTCCATCCAACAAACGTAGCGTATTCCTTTTACTCCGGGGCACACAAGGTCTTCTCCAGGTTGGATTATATTTTTATGTCCAGGCAGGATATCGCGGTCGGAGACCTAGCAGAATACAAGGCACGGGGGATCTCCGACCACTCCCCGCTATTAGTACAGCTGGGAAGAGGCAGAAGGGAGCGGCAGACACAATGGCGATTAGCGGCATGGGATATCCAAACTCCGGAAATACTTAAAGGCGTGCGTGCGGACATACGGGTATACATGGCCGAGAATGAGGGATCGGTGGACTCCGGTGCTACCCTCTGGGAGGCAATGAAACCTGTCCTGAGAGACCGCATTCAAACTAGGCTGGGAGATGCTAGGAGGTCACGTCAGGGTCAGGTGGCGGGTGAAGAGATATCCATTTTAAATTTAGAAGCGGAGTATCACCAACAGAAGGGTGAGGCCCGCCTCAGGAAATTGATTGACGCACAGAGAAGATACAGGGAATTAGTCACGGATGAGGCGCGCACTCAGGCATTGGCGACATTGCACCGGCTATACGATGTAGGTGACAAATCTGGCAAACTTTTAGCCTGGCTGAGTAGGAGGGAAAGTGCAGCGAGGTGGGTGGATCAGATCTCGTTAACGGGGAACAGGCAGGTAAACACGGATGGAGACATCGCAGAGGCCTTCGCGGCCTACTACGAGGACTTCTACAGGGCCAGGGACCTGGGCGACAGTGAGGACGCCCAACGATACTTAGGTGATATGGAATTGCCGACGTTGTCCGCGGAGGCTTATGCAGCCCTGGAGGCGGATTTGACGTTGGAAGAAATCTCTGAAGCTGTAACGGCGTTGAAACCGGGGAAGACTCCCGGGCCCAATGGCTTCCCGGCAGAATTTTTTAAACGTACGGCGGATCTGTTGCAGCGCCACATGAAGACCCTATTCACAGACGCATACCATGAAGGGAGTCTCCCGACAGATTTAGTCTTGGCCACTATTATCCCAATCCACAAAGAGGGCAAACCCAAGAACGACTGCTCCTCCTACCGCCCAATCTCCCTCCTAAATACGGAGACGAAAATTCTGGCCACTGTCCTGGCTCGGCGGCTACGACAGGTGATAACGGAGTTGGTGCATATGGACCAGTCCGGATTCCTTCCGGATAGGGCGACCAAATTGAATCTCCGTCGTACTCATAACTGGCTACAGGAGGTCCGCGAGAGAAGTGAACCCCACTGGTTTCTCTCCCTGGATGCGGAGAAGGCATTCGACGCAGTCCACTGGCCCTTCCTGATGGAGACCCTCCGACGTTTTGGGATTGGACCCAAGTACATGCAATGGGTCTGGCTCCTGTACTCCAACCCGAGAGCAAGAGTGCGGGTCAATGGAAGGTTGTCCCGTGAATTCCCCATTGGTAGGGGTACGCGCCAGGGCTGCCCTTTGTCCCCCCTCCTGTTTACCCTTACAATTGAAATTTTAGCGGTGCGGATTAGGCAGAATCAGGATATCAGAGGTTTTAGATGGGGTAATACTGACGGAACACAGGAAAAGATATCTTTGTATGCCGATGACGTGCTATTGTTCGTGACGGATCCGGACAGGACTATACCAGCACTATTCGGAGAATTAGGTGAATTCGGGGCGAGGGCGGGACACACAATCAATTGGCACAAATCGGTCCTTTATGACCCACAAGGCAGGGAGCGAAATGAGTGCCTTCCCGAGCTGCTTATTCATACTAAAGACGGCTTCCAATACCTTGGCGTATATATAACGCTAGACAAGGAACGCTCCTACACTGCAAATATAGCCCGAATAATGGTAGAAACAAAGTCGGAAATGGACAGATGGAGACAACTCCCACTCACCCTGCTGGGTCGAGCCGCACTGTATAAAATGGTCCTACTGCCCAAGTTTCTCTATGCACTCCAGAATGAGTATTATCCCCTACCGTTGGCGACTTTGACTAAAATACATGCGGACCTGCGCGCCTTCCTGTGGCTGGGAAAACAACCTCGTGTAGCCCTCACCACGCTGCAGCGCCACCAATATAGCGGGGGAATCTCGCTTCCCAACCTGGAGGCGTACTATTGGGCGGAACACCTCGCCCCGATTAACGAGTGGCTGCATGCGGCGGCCGATCACCCCACCTATGCACTGGAAAGGTCTCAATGGTCACGCAAATCTATACTACATTACCTCTATGGGGAGACGATAGGCCAGCACTTCCTTCCCGCCACTAGGATAACGTTAACGGCGTGGCGCAGGGCAACAAAAAGAATGGGTTGGGACAAGAGGATCACCCGACAGACACCACTGTGGTGCTGTAAGTGGCTAGGAGAACTGAATAAACTGAAAGGCTTTAGGAGATGGGATGACATAGGCATCTCCACGGTAGGGGACGTGATAGCACGAGGGGAATTAAAAACCTTTCAGGCGCTCAGAGCAGAATTTGGCCTACACACCACTCAGTACTACAAATACCTACAACTGAAACATGCATGGAGCACACAAAACACTACACTTGCAGATATCCCAGAATATACACCACTGGAGGGTAGACTGCTACAGGAACAGATACAGGGTGGGGCAATATCCCTAACGTACAAGACTCTAACCAACAATATGCTGGGTGACCTACAAGCCCTACGAGATAGATGGGAGGCGGATGTGGGAGTCATGGAGGATTTAGACTGGGAACTCGCACTCATGCACCCCCGTGAGGTGGCTATTAAATCCCGACTCCGCCTCATACAATTTAAAATACTGCACAGATCCTACTTTGACAGGGTACGACTCTTTAAAATGGGTAGGATACCAGACACAACATGCCTTAGATGCCGTCGACACACAGGTGATTTCTTCCATACAATATGGGGGTGTGAAATAATTCAAGCATTTCTGGGAGGAGGTGTTCCTGGAACTAGAGAATGTATTGGAGGTGGCCTTACCACGTGACCCTAGATTGGCATTATTGGGTATGATCACAGAAGTGGACCTACCCCGCCCCTTGACTATCTTTCTAGTGTTGGCCTTAGTGGTGGCGAAAAGGGATATAGCCAGATGCTGGGGAGCGCACGAAATACCGAAAATGGAAGAATGGCGGAGGGGGTTGGATCTGTACATGGCGGCGGAGAGAGTTACTTATCGTGCGAGGGGCTGCCCCAAAAAATTCAAGAGAATCTGGGCTAAATGGAGACAATTCCATGGACTAGATTGAGACCGTGTGGACTAGTAAAATGTGGTTGGGGAACACCTGGACGAGATGGTACGCACAGTGGGGACTCATAAGTACTATACGAATACTTTAATACCTGTTCTTATGTGCGGGATTGTCGGGTGAGACACTTCGGGAGAGGGAGGGGACCAAGGGGTAGGGGGAGGGAGAGAGGGGTTGGCGGGTGGCTGTTCCGGGGATTCTGTTGGGATTCTTTATATTTTTTTCTCGCTCTTGCTAGTTTAAAAGCAAATCTATTACTGCAGGGTATGACATACTGTAATTACGAAAAAAAGAAAAGTTGCGCTCCAGGCGGATAGGGCGGAATGTTGACACCCTACCGTCTGCCTGTCTTTTTCTGTAGAGGTGATATCCCTGATGCAACAATAAAAAGAAATAAAAAAAAAAAAAAGAAACAGTTCATGATCAGGGCAAGAGCGGGGCGGGAGGAAAGGGAACTGCAGAAGCCGGCTGTGGGAAAACATTATTTGTTAGTAAATTCCATTGCACTTGCACCTTACCTTAGTTTTGTAACTAGGCCATTCCACAGGTTTCTCCTGACTAAGTTTAGATTTAACCTGATACATTTTTATTTGGGTAATTTTAAAACATGGGAAAAACCAGAGTTAGCCCCCCCCTGTACCTGTGATAACTTTTCTGTTCAAGATACCTTGCATTTTGTTATGTTTTGTGGTCTTTTTTTGGAGCCTAGAAAAAAATTATCTGTTGCCTGTTTTAAAGGAGGCTGGTTTCTCCCAGGTGAGACCAGCCCTGCTCTATCTTCAATCACTGAGTAACATCCGTATTACATTTTACATGGCAAATTTTTGGGTGGCGGCAGCAAGAACTAAAAGATGTAAAACAGTATTAGGCTTTTCCCAATGAGCTTTATTTTATAACATTTTTAAATATTGAACATTTATTTATATAGCCCTAACAAAAGAACTTTATCACATGTATTTGATTAGTATGAAATCGTACAATAGTTTTTCATTTGTATATAAATGTTTTTATCTCTTTGTATGATTTTTAACTAAATCGAATAAAGATTTCTTGACTGACTGACTGACTAAATGGGCTGTAATTCACTATCAGGACATCCCACACATACCAGGACATGTCCTACCTTTCACATACACTGCGCCCTGCCCACAGTGGTACCATGGGCATTTCTTAGGGGTGCCTGACATGCAAGAAAAGGGAAGCTCAGGGACTGGAAAGGGTGTGCACTGGCCAAGTCGACATGGCAGTTACAAAAAGTGCGCAGACTCTGCAATGGCATGTCTGAGTTTACCTTTTTAGGACTACTCACGTGGCAATCAGTGCTGCAGGCCCATTAGTAGCATTTGGTTTACAGGCCCTGGCACACTCAGTGCACTTTACTAGGGACTCACAAGTAAATCAAATACCTAATCATGGAATCACCAATCCATAACACAATTTACACAGAAAGCATATGCACTTTAGCACTGATTAGCAGTGGCAAAGTGCTCAGAGTCCTAAAACCAACACAAAAAAGTCAGGAAAAATAGGAGGAAGAAGCAAAAAGTTTGGGGGTAACCCTGCAAAAAGGGCCATTTCCAACAGGTATGGTTGCATGTGACAAATGCTCTGTATGCCACTTTAACATTGCCAATCGCTTATTTTTCTTTTTCTGGGTTTGCTCTATAGTTCTTCTTCATTCTGAGGTTTGAGGTGCAATGATGGGTGTGTGTTATGATCTACTATTATCATACTCATCATATGGTCATGTTTGCTGAATTATACACATGTCATGTTATGAAAGTATGGGCGAACTTTGCGAATTCGCGTTCAGCGAATTCGCGGATTTTCCTGCGAAATTGCAGATGTTTATGCAATTTGCCCTGTAGTAATTTCTACTGGCTAATCAGTAAGTGCTCCCTCATTGGGTAAATTTATAGTGCTTTTACTACACTGCAGCTGCGTAAAGGGTCAGAAGATGTGTCTCCAGTGACCATGTGTGCCTGTAACACAGGCACAGGCACACATGGTCACTGGAGACACATCTTCTGGCCCTTTATGCAGCTGCAGTGTAGTAAAAGCACTATGGGGCAGATTTACAAGCCGCTTGCGCCTCTTATGCGCCGCAGTTGCGTCACTTTTGTGACGCAGCGGCAGCACAAAAGATGCGCCATGGTGCTGGGTATTAACAACGTGACCCACCTGAGAGATGCGTCACGTTGTAAACCCCTGCGCTATCAGGAGGCGTTCCTGCGCAGGGGAGGGCGTTCCTGCGCAGGAACACCTCCTAAAAGTGGCTGAGTGAAATCTACAATATTTCACTCAGTCACTTTTAGGCCAATGCTGCGTCAAAACCTTGCGCCTGCTTGAAGCAGGCGCAAGGCTTGACGCAGCATTGGGGAGATAGGGTCTGCAGTTATTATTCACACATCTCTGATGATGCACCTCAGGCACGGGGCTGACGCAGTTATTATTCACACAGCTCTGATGATGCACCTCAGGCACGGGGCTCACAGCTGTTATTATTCACACAGCTCTGATGATGCACCTCAGGCACGGGGCTGACACAGTTATTATTCACACAGCTTGGATGATGCACCTCAGGCACGGGGCTCACAGCAGTTATTATTCACACAGCTCTGAATATGCACCTCAGGCACAGGGCGGACGCCTGTTATTATTCACACAGCTCTAATGATGCACCTCAGGCGCGGGGCTCACAGCTGTTAATATTCACACAGCTCTGATGATGCACCTCAGGCACGGGCTGACGCAGTTATTATTCACACAGCTCTGATGATGCACCTCAGCACGGGGCTGACGGCAGTTATTATTCACACAGCTCTGATGATGCACCTCAGCCACGGGGCTGACGCAGTTATTATTCATACAGCTCTGAAGATGCACCTCAGGCACGGGGCTGACGGCAGTTATTATTCACACAGCTCTGATGATGCACCTCAAGCACGGGGCTGACGCAGTTAATATTCACACAGCTCTGATGATGCACCTCAGCACGGGGCTGACAGCTGTTATTATTCACGCAGCTCTGATGATGCACCTCAGGCACAGGGCTGACGCAGTTATTATTCACACAGCTCTGATGATGCACCTCAGGCACGGGGCTGATGCAGTTATTATTCACACAGCTCTAATGATGCACCTCAGCCACGGGGCTGACGCAGTTATTATTTTTATATCTGTCAGTGCTTCCTGTTGAGGTTTAATTTTCGTGACAGGTGCCTCATTGCCTACTTGTACCTATTCTCTGACCCTGCTTCAAGGGTCAGAGCAGGGTCAGAGAATAGTTGCAAGTAGGCAAGGAGGCGCCAGGAAGCACTTACAGGCTTACAGCAGCAGGTGCCCAAGTTGAAGTTAATTTCTTTGTAACCTTTTTGTAAAAGGTTACAAAGAAATTAGCTTCAACTTTTGCACCTGCTGCTGTAACCCTGTAAGGGCTTGGCTGAAAATTCCTCCCACTCGCGGATTCGCAGAATTTACCGCGATTTCGCGAGATTCGCAGATCGCAAAATTGCAGAAAATCCGCAAATTCCACGAGCGGGATTACTTGCAGGTTGGCCAGGGTCCATCTGTGTGATCTTTCTTGATGTGTGAACAACAGTGTTGATGCATGATCTTCTTGTGATGGCCTGTCTTCCTAGTCCATGGGTACATTTGAATGTGTGCACTTGAGTGGTCATAAAGTGTGAAGGGGGTGATTTTGTCAGTAGTGTTGATGTGTGTGTGCCCCTGCAATGCCAACTGCACACATGTATAACCCAGAAGATGAGTGCATGTTTGTTTCAATTGTATGCCATGTGCTTCAATTTGTGGGTACATGTAGGAGTTGTAGGTTGGGCACAGTGCAGTGTGTTGGTTTGTCCTTGCACTCCTGGGGGACACCTACTTGTGTTGCTGTCAGTTTGTGAGTATGCAGTGTGTGACAGCCAAGTCTGTGTTGCGTTTTGCTGATCAGCCATGTGTCTTGTTACTGTTTGGGCACAATGTGCAGACCTGCTCAGCCAAACTGACATTATTTGTGAGTTTTGTCATGCATTGCTGTCACTTGACCCATTTTGGCTCCAGTATGGTATGTGGTGTGTGGAGCCATGCCATCCCCTATATGTGCTCCTGATACCTACACATTGTGAGTCACTCCTTTATGTGTTTGTGTACTGTACACTCATTACCTGTCCACTACTGAAGTACACACCACTTCATTCTCATGTCTTCCACCCCATGGCTTGCCAGTGTGTGAGCTTCCCTACCACTTCATAGTGTGGCACTATGGTGTGTCAGGCTGATCTGTGTAAAGAACCAATGTGCTACTCAGGACAGTATCCCAAATAGTTAAGTGTTATTATCTTGTACTGCTTTGCTGTCATGGGTGCTCATGTGCAGTGCAAATGTTTGGGCAGCACAGTCCTCTGGTCATGTTCTTTGCACCTGGGTGTCACTGAGTTGTGCATCTGTTGGTGATGGTTAAGCTGTATGTGTGTTTGCTGAGTTACTGCTACCCTTCCTGAGTGTGATGTTCCATATGTGCAGTGCTGATATGTGTTGTGGGAGTTCCTGGGGTGGCACTCAGATGTGTGGGCTATTGATTTGGTAGGTGTGCACAAACTGATTGGTGTGCATGTGGTGTTGTCAGTATATGTTGCCTTGTACTTGCTTGTTGTGCATCCCCCTGATGTGCAGCTGACTTTACAATATGATGGATTGGCATGTGCATCTGTTCTGCTTTTGTTGTGGATGCATGCAGTTTTTGGCCTGTGTTGGCTCTTTCTACTGACAGATGCTATGTGTGTGTGATATTCTATTTGCACAACGTTGTGTGTGAGTAGTTGTTAATGTGTGATATATTCAGATGTGTGTTGCAGGTGTGGTGTGCATTACTTGTGTGTCTGTCACATGCACCTTATACACTTGATGAGTGATGTGGTGTTTCTCTCTGTGTTAGGTGATCCCAGGTAATGTTCATGGTTGATTTTTGATGGTGCACTTCTTGTTTGTGTTGATGTATGGTGTCTGTGCATTGGCCCTGAGTGATAATGTGTATTCCTGTTCTGTCTAGGGTCACATTGCCTTTCCACAGTTTGGCTGCCCATGTGTAGGCTTGTTGGACTTCTGTGTATGTTGTTTGTGAGCTTTGTGTTTGGCTATTGTTTATGTATATGCATTGGTTCATGCATCCCTGAGTGTGAGTGTGATGTTTGTGGATGCACCTCAGGGAGTGTGATTGGTTGTAAGGGAACTCAAAGGACATCATTTGCACCATTCTGTGTGTTTCACACTGGTGTTGAGAGTTGCAGGTGTGAGGTGGTTAGAGGAGGGGCATGTGTGAAGGTCCTACTTGTGTTTGACAGTCAGGGAGTGTGACAATGGGCCATGTGTGTTTTGCTGATGACATACATATGTCAAGTAAGTTGAGACAGATGTGTGGCTGATCACTGTTTGACTTCAGACACTTCCACTCATCCCTGTGCCTATGATGACTTGCTTTGATGTCTCCCTGTGTTGTTGCATGGAGGTCACTTTAGTTTAATTCTACTCACTGTGCTACCCATGTCTGATCTGATGGCCTAAGGGTGGTGTGATATGTTCCTTTTCTTGCATGTGATGTACACATGCTATGTGGCTTGCTCCATGGCTTTCCAGCACTGTCCACTTCACTTTTGGCTGGCCCATTTGTTATCCTCCATTGCTGCTGACCTATGGTATGAGTATGCGGCAGAGTGTCAGTGTGGGGTGTTTGTGAGTGACTTGACAGGCAGTGTGAACAGTTCAGTGGATGTTCATATGCAGTGTGAGTCTTCATTTTGTTATTATACTCAGTTTGCTTCACATGAGTGTAAGGTATGTTTGAGGAGAAGGGTTGTCCAGCCACTGAGCTTCTGTACAGGGTGTTTGTCTTCACTCCCACCTTCCAAGACCGGCTCTCATGTCCTTTGGTGTGTGAGGTGCAAGGTCTGGCTTCAGCTGGCAATTTAATTGTGCAGGGGGGGCACAGGAGGGGCACACAGCATTATCCCAAAATGGGTGTGGAAATCGTAGTGTGTGCAGGGCGGAGGTGGAGCCCTGTTAATCTTTGTGGACTGCCCATGCCTGGCGCCGGCCCTGCCTACTACATTGTGCACAGGTTTTCCTGCGTCTACACTGCCGGGGTAATGTGACCGGGACATTGCAGTGATTTTGGGGTTGATGGTTGACCTCGATGCGGAGGGGTGAGTTTCTGACAGGTAGGACATGTGTGAGAGATGCGTCACGTTGTAAAGCCCTGCGCCATCAGGAGGCGTTCCGGCGCAGGGGAGGGCGTTCCTGCGCAGGAACGCCTCCTAAAAGTGGCTGAGTGAAATCTACAATATTTCACTTAGTCACTTTTAGGCCAATGCTGCGTCAAAACCCTGCGCCTGCTTGAAGCAGGCGCAAGGCTTGACGCAGCATTGGGGAGATAGGGCCTGCAGTTATTATTCACACAGCTCTGATGATGCACCTCAGGCACGGGGCTGACGCAGTTATTATTCACACAGCTCGGATGATGCACCTCAGGCACGGGGCTGACACAGTTATTATTCACACAGCTCGGATGATGCACCTCAGGCACGGGGCTCACAGCAGTTATTATTCACACAGCTCTGATGATGCACCTCAGGCACAAGGCTGACGCCTGTTATTATTCACACAGCTCTGATGATGCACCTCAGGCACACGGCTCACAGCTGTTATTATTCACACAGCTCTGATGATGCACCTCAGGCACGGGCTGACGCAGTTATTATTCACACAGCTCTGATGATGCACCTCAGCACGGGGCTGACGGCAGTTATTATTCACACAGCTCTGATGATGCACCTCAGGCACGGGGGTGACGGCAGTTATTATTCACACAGCTCTGATGATGCACCTCAGGCACGGGGCTGACGCAGTTATTATTCACACAGCTCTGATGATGCACCTCAGCACGGGGCTGACAGCTGTTATTATTCACGCAGCTCTGATGATGCACCTCAGACACAGGGCTGAAGCAGTTATTATTCACACAGCTCTGATGATGCACCTCAGGCACGGGGCTGACACAGTAATTATTCACAAAGCTCTAATGATGCACCTCAGCCACGGGGCTGATGCAGTTATTATTTTTATATCTGTCAGTGCTTACTGTGGAGGTTTAATTTTCGTGACAGGCGCCTCATTACCTACTTGTAACTATTCTCTGACCCTGCTTCAAGGGTCAGAGCAGGGTCAGAGAATAGTTGCAAGTAGGCAAGGAGGCGCCAGGAAGCACTTACAGGCTTACAGCAGCAGGTGCCCAAGTTGAAGTTAATTTCTTTGTAACCTTTTTGTAAAAGGTTACAAAGAAATTAGCTTCAACTTTTGCACCTGCTGCTGTAACCCTGTAAGTGCTTGGCTGAAAATTCGTCCCGCTCGCGGATTCGCGGATTTTACTGTGATTTTGCGAGATTCACGGATCGCGAAATCGCAGAAAATCCGCAAATTCCACGAGCGTGATTACTTGTAGGTTGGCCAGGGTCCATCTGTGTGATCTTTCTTGATGTGTGAACAACAGTGTTGATGCATGATCTTCTTGTGGTGGCCTGTCTTCCTATTCCACAGGTACATTTGAATGTGGGCACTTGAGTAGTCATAAAGTGTGAAGGGGTGACTTTGTCAGTAGTGTTGATGTGTGTGTGTCCCTGCAATGCCAACTGCACACATGTATAACACAGAAGATGAGTGCATGTTTGTTTCAATTGTATGCCATGTGCTTTAATTTGTGGGTACATGTAGGAGTTGTTTTCCGCACAATCTCTGTAGAATCAGTTTTTAGGAAAAACCTCAAAACATGGATCTATAGCCAATCTGACATCACATGTAAACATTTGATTTGACCTTGTTTCGGCCACACCCCCAGCTGCATAAAGCGCATCAGCCTGCACTGTCATTCTCTGTTTTAAGCGCCAAGATGCTCCGTGGAGTGAAAGATGCACTATATAAATGCCAATTTACATTACATTACATTGTAGGTTGGGCACAGTGCAGTGTGTTGGTGTATCCTTGCACTCCTGGGGGACACCTACTTGTTGTTGCTGCCAGTTTGTGAGTATGCAGTGTGTGACAGCTAAGTCTGTGTTGCGTTTTGCTGATCAGCCATGTGTCTTTTTACTGTTTGGGCACACTGTGCAGACCTGCTCAGCCAAACTGACATTATTTGTGAGTTTTGTCATGCATTGCTGTCACTTGACCCATTTTGTCTCCAGTATGGTATGTGGTATGTGGAGCCATGCCATCCCCTATATGTGCTCCTGATACCTACACATTGTTAGTCACTCCTTTATGTGTTTGTGTACTGTACACTCATTACCTGACCACTACTGAAGTACACACCACTTCATTCTCATGTCTTCCACCCCATGGCTTGCCAGTGTGTGAGCTTCCCTACCACTTCATAGTGTGGCACTATGGTGTGTCAGGCTGATCTGTGTATAGAACCAATGTGCTACTCAGGACAGTATCCCAAATAGTTAAGTGTTATTATCTTGTACTGCTTTGCTGTCATGGGTGCTCATGTGCAGTGCAAATGTTTGGGCAGCACAGTCCTCTGGTCATGTTCTTTGCACCTGGGTGTCACTGAGTTGTGCATCTGTTGGTGATGGTTAAGCTGTATGTGTGTTTGCTGAGTTACTGCTACCCTTCCTGAGTGTGATGTTCCATATGTGCTGTGCTGATATGTGTTGTGGGAGTTCCTGGGGTGGCACTCAGATGTGTGTGCTACTGATTTGGTAGGTGTGCACAAACTGATTGGTGTGCATGTGGTGTTGTCAGTATATGTTGCCTTGTACTTGCTTGTTGTGCATCCCCCTGATGTGCAGCTGACTTTACAATATGATGGATTGGCATGTGCATCTGTTCTGCTTTTGTTGTGGATGCATGCAGTTTTTGGCCTGTGTTGGCTCTTTCTACTGACAGATGCTATGTGTGTGTGATATTCTATTTGCACAACGTTGTGTGTGAGTAGTTGTTAATGTGTGATACATTCAGATGTGTGTTGCAGGTGTGGTGTGCATTACTTGTGTGTCTGTCACATGCACCTTATACACTTGATGAGTGATGTGGTGTTTCTCTCTATGTTAGGTGATCCCAGGTAATGTTCATGGTTGATTTTTGATGGTGCACTTCTTGTTTGTGTTGATGTATGGTATCTGTGCATTGGCCCTGAGTGATAATGTGTGTTCCTGTTCTGTCTAGGGTCACATTTCCTTTCCACAGTTTGGCTGCCCATGTGTAGGCTTGTTGGACTTATGTGTATGTTGTTTGTGAGCTTTGTGTTTGGCTATTGTTTTTGTATATGCATTGGTTTATGCATCCCTGAGTGTGAGTGTGATGTTTGTGGATGCACCCCAGGGAGTGTGATTGGTTGTAAGGGAACTCAAAGGACATCATTTGCACCATTCTGTGGGTTTCACGCTGGTGTTGAGAGTTGCAGGTGTGAGGTGGTTAGAGGAGGGGCATGTGTGAAGGTCCTACTTGTGTTTGACAGTCAGGGAGTGTGACAATGGGCTATGTGTGTTTTGCTGATGACATACATATGTCAAGTAAGTTGAGACAGATGTGCGGCTGATCACTGTTCGACTTCAGACACTTCCTATCATCCCTGTGCCTATGATGACTTGCTTTGATGTCTCCCTGTGTTGTTGCATGGAGGTCACTTTAGTTTAATTCCACTCACTGTGCCACCCATGTCTGATCTGATGGCCTAAGGGTGGTGTGATATGTTCCTTTTCTTGCACGTGATGTACACATGTTATGTGGCTTGCTCCATGGCTTTCCAGCACTGTCCACTTCACTTTTGGCTGGCCCATTTATTATCCTCCATTGCTGCTGACCTATGGTATGAGTATGCGGCAGAGTGTCAGTGTGGGGTGTTTGTGAGTGACTTGACAGGCAGTGTGAACAGTTCAGTGGATGCTCATATGCAGTGTGAGACTTCATTTTGTAATTATACTCAGTTTGCTTCACTTGAGTGTAAGGTATGTGTGAGGAGGAGGGTTGTCCAGCCACTGAGCTTCTGTGCAGGGTGTTTGTCTTCACTCCCACCTTCCAAGACAGGCTCCCATGTCCTTTGGTGTGTGAGGTGCAAGGTCTGGCTTCAGCTGGCAGATTAATTGTGCAGGGGGGGCACAGGAGGGGCACACAGCATTATCCCAAAATGGGTGTGGGAATCGTAGTGTGTGCAGGGTGGAGGTAGAGCCCTGTTAATCTTTGTGGACTGCCCATGCCTGGTGCCGGCCCTGCCTACTACATTGTGCACAGGTTTTCCTGCTTCTACACTGCCGGGGTAATGTGACCGGGACATTGCAGTGATTTTGCGGTTGATGGTTGACCTCGATGCGGAGGGGTGAGTTTCTGACAGGTAGGACATGTGTGGGTACACTCGGGGATATGCTCCTGTCCCCACCAGAGTGTCTGATGTGGACCGGGACCTTGTAGCAGCACAGGAGTTGTGTTTTTCGGTTGTGTGTGGAGTATTGTATTTGCATTCCTGCCCGCGACTATGCATTATTATCTGGTAATGGATGAGGTACAGCAGCGGAAAGGCTTGAAGAGCTGGATCCATTGCGGTCCGGACCAGGTGGAGTAGACCGGGATTCTGGTTTCACACTCTGCTGTTGTCCTTCCGCCGTCTCCGGGTGGGTGGATTCTCCGCTGTGGTCTGATGGCCTGTTTTGGGCATCGTGATTTGTAAGGCGGACGGGACATAGTTCCACATGGCAGTGGGTTTCTATTGGCTCCCTCCGCCGCGGTGGCGAGTGCAAATTTCTGGCGATTCACGTCGCTCCGCAACGGACGGGAAATGTGCTATCTTTGCCCATTGTAATATGGCAGGCGCGAAGACCGCTGCTGGAGTGCGGAAAAGGTAATTTTCAGCCAGCACCGCTGTTGTGCCTTCGCCTGCCATCATAATGAGCCGCTATGCTTTTTAATAATTCTAATGTGTCTTACCTTAACGGAGCTCTCCCTTGCATCTGTTCTCCTCCACGATGATCTCTGTAATGACGAAGCTTACATTTACGTGTCAACGTCATCTCATTCTGTAAAAATAAAAAAAGGACATTTTCTCCCGTTGACTTCAATGATAAAGCGTTGGAAAGGTTTTTAAAAATGTATATTAAATTGTAAATGTACATAATGAATTACAAATATATTTTTAAAAATAATGTATGTTTTTTCTTTGTTTCAAAACATTTTTCTAAATAAAATTGTGTTTTTATATTTATTTTAATAAAAATAAAAATAAGTTATTAATACTTTATATGTAAGGCTCCCGGTTTTCCGTTTAAACTGATTTTTGGATATAAATACAGACGGCAAATTATTTTTCCTTTGTCTGTGTTTATCTATATAAATGGAAAAATGCTAGTAATTATGTTAACTGAGAGATTTTTTTGTATCTACAATAACGTAAAATGTTTGCATTTGTGGATTGATCAGCCAGGTTTGAGGTGCTTTCGGAAAGAAACATTTTTGCTGGAAATGTCTTTTTCTGATATTTTTCTCTTGCAATGTGCATTCTCGGGACGGAAAAAAACCAGTCCAAACCATGTAAACATAAATCAAGGCACAGTGGACGCAAAGTGGTCAGATTGGGTTTATTCACACTCGAACACATTGGCACCTCTTTACAGAGGTTGCCTGTTAAGCGCTACTTTTTTTGCTTGTCATTCTTTAAACAGCATTGAAGTGCACCCTTCCTGGAGGTGCCATAACAAAGGCAGACGGTAAAGGGCCATCAGGTCTCCTTTTGTTTTAGTATCCTGGCTGGGGCTATGTGGGTGAGGAGCAGATGCATGCCTAAAAGCAATGGAGGGAAAACAAATGCACACAGCTTAGCACTTTTCAGGCACATTAAAAGAGGCATGCTCTTCATTCCCTGTATAAAAGAGATAAGCATGCACTGTAGGAATGTTAGATGTGCTGGTCTGTCCCAGTATTTACACAAATAACGATTTAAATACCTTTATTTTGCTTTATTTCTTTTATAGTGTTATTGCGCTACTCATCCCAAGCAGGGTGTCAGAGTGCTGTATATCACAGTTACCCATTATAAATTGACAATAAATCATATGTGTGTAAATCATTGTGTAGGATGTGGTAATTAAGACAGTGAGGGTTACAAGGTGTAGGAACCACATGTTGTTCATAGCTCACTGTGCTATATTAGAAGGATTAAAATTTATGAACTGAAAGTAACAAAAGGACATCTTTGTTCGAAGCAATAACCCATTTACCCATCTACATAATTCTATCTAAACCTATAACAACCAACTGCCATTGTCTATTTAAATAAATGTGAAAAAATACTAGCTGCAGCGTCTTTTTTTGCTTGCGACAAAAATAAATGTGGATAAATACAGATAAAATGACAAAAAAATAAATATGGATAAATACAGACGGAAATGTAAAAAAGTAAATACCATGAAACAGGGAGCCCTAATTATATGTATTGTATTCTTTCATTCTTACAATGATATGTCTTAATATGTTTAAATGTGCTTATTAATTTTTTTTATTATCTTACACATTATTAATTTTAATACCTCAGTATTAATACCTAAGTATTATTTTGTATGAATGTATAATTAATTGAACTTTGTAGATATTTTCTTACTTCAAATCAATATTTAAATAATATTCTTTACAATATATTCATAATTATATTATTATACAGTGACATCCTTTTACCATTTCTAATTAAATTCTTTTAATACATTTTAGGCAGTACACATTTTTTTAATATTAATGATTGAATTTTAATATTATTACCTGTTTATTATTTTTATATAAAAAGAATAATTAAAATACAAAATATATATATTATAGTCTAAATTGAATTTTTCTAATACTTTTATTTTACACTTAAATCCTTTTAGATTTACATATTAAATATTATATTGCTTTTTTATTTCTTAATTTTCTTTATTAATATTAATAAAAACATATTACTATTAATACCTTAGTATTTTTTATAAACAAATTACAAGAGTATAACATTTAAATTGTATATAAATGTTTTTATAAAATTGATACTAAGGTCTAATATTATTTATGATAAAATATCAATGTTAATACCTGAGTATTTTTTTATACATCAGATTACTTGTATTCAATTAAACATTTGTATTATTTTTGTGAACTGAAATTAACTATTAATTTAATTGTACACTTAGATCATTTTTTAATTACATATTACATATTATATTGCTTCATTATTTTTAATATAAAGAATTATAAAAATATTATTAACTATATATACTAATATTAATACCTGAGTATACATTTTCTTAACTAATCACAACATAAGATACTTACAGATACTTACCTTGCCTTGCGTTGTAATAGCATGCGTAGTAAACACATGCAATATAAAGGTGTCTGCGTTGTAAAGGCAGTGCGATGTAATGCCCGCTTTGTAATGGATGTCTCCTATATTGAGATAACTTTACTTCCTACACTTTTGGATCGGACTTCTTTAATCTTTTACTCTAAATTAATGTTTTGAATATCAGAGCAAATCATATGACAGAGAAGGAAACACTATTTATGTCTAAACATAGATCTCTGTCATGGGTATTGTCTACGAACCTATAAACATCCCACGCACCCCGTGTTTGCAAAAGCATAGCTCGGAATTCTGAATGATGTCATTATCCTTTTTTGGTATATCACCTTCTAAAACAGACTGCCTGACTACCTGTGCACTGTATGATGGGAAGGTTGGCATCTTCTAGAGTTCTTAAAGGGGCAGTGCTAAATTGTCAGTGTTTGTCTGAATGTATGATGGAACAACGAGTGCCTTTACCACGCAGACCTGAGCAACGCAGTTTTACAATGCACTTACTACTACAACCCACGTTTTCACCAAGAAACACACTACCATATACATAAGAGTGTCATTAAACGTGTCATTACCATGCATACCATTACCACGTATCACATCAGAACGCATACAGTTGCAATGCTTTGTTATAACCAAGGCAGAAAAGTACTTTCAGTCACAAAATGTTAGAAAATGAAAACAAATTCTAAAAAGCACAAGAAAATTACACACTAATTTTTTCCAAAACACATTCTACAAATTAACATCATAAATGAAACATGACACAATATGCCCATTACTGAAAAAAGAAGGAATAAATGTTTTCTCTATATGAACAAAATTATAAACTACACATCCACAAGAAAACTCACTTAAAAAGGTACATTCCAACACATTCCTTTGTTTAAATTTTCCTCTACCACACCAAACACGTTTAAAATGGGCCCCCGGCATTTTACATTCATTACTACATTAATTACGTTCATGACCACACATAGGGGGTCATTAGGATGTCGGGCGGATTGCCCCCGCCAGGCTGGCGGCAGCCACCGCCGGCCTGGCGGAGGCAATCCACCCGACATCGATGCATGGATTCCCCCCGCCAGATTAGGATGGCGGGGGGACAGCGACGGACGGAAAGACCGTCCTCTGCTTTACCGCCGAGGTCGCCTTGCGACCGTGGCGGTAATAGAATAATATGGTGGTGGTGTCCAATGGACACCGCCAGCCATATTACAATGTCCACATGTAGGGGCCTTTCCGAGGCTGCAATGCCGCCACGGAAAGGCAGGCAGTGTTTGCTGCGGGGGCCCCCTGCGGGGCCCCCATGTGAGGCCAGCTCAGGGGGAGGACAGGGGGGGTACCTATGGTACCCCACAACATTTGCATAAGCAAAGCAGCAGGCACCGCGCCTGCCGCTTTGCATATGCAAATGCATTCACTAATGTTTTGCATTGTGGCGGGCGGTGCAGAGGGCACCGCCCACCACAATGCAAAACATGTAGGATGTGCCCGCCACTGTGGGCACATCCTAATTCCCCCTACGGGACTCCCGCCCTTATGGCGGGCGGTCCCGTTCTCCGTTAGGGTGGCGGGCGGACACAGTCCGCCCGCCATTCTAATGAGCCCCAGAGATTGTTACCAAAGCGAGACTTTACCACCACAAACTATACCATGTACCCATACAAGTAAGAGGAACTTTTACAAGAAAATACTTGTTTTGTACTAACTAGTGAGTTATATGACCTATGCATTAATTTATGTTTTCCTAAACCTACCGATTTTGCCAACAAAATTTACAATTGTTGGTCTGACAAACACATACTGGGTTTGTATATTTTACATTATTTTATATAAAACAATATTGCAGTTTTATCAAATATAATTTTTCTAACATATAATATATTTTATGTAACTAAAGAAAACAAATATAGTAACAAAATGTTCCAATATTTTTTCCCCACAAAACAATTTCTAAACGTTAACTTAAATAACTATCAAAAATAACTAGGTGTACACAATACCAATATTTTAGTATAACCAAAAATTACTATTTTACTTCCACCAACTTCTTCCCTCAGATAAAGTGGTGGACAATAACTGGGATGAAACAGTACTATTCTAACACCACCAGATCCGCCCCATCTAGGATATGCTAAACAGTCACTATAGTGCAAAACAACTATTTTAATTCCACCACATACTTACCTAAGGGCAGGTATTGGACAGAAACTAGTATTCAAAGTTACTATTCTACCTCCCACAACGTACTCACCTCAGGAAATGTGTTGGACAGTAACTACGGTCAGATTTACTATTCTAACTACACGTAATATTCACCTCAGGGCAGTTGCTGGACAGTGACCACGAGGAAAAATTACTACTCTAATTCCACCAAATACTCACCTCAGGGCAGATGCTGGACAGTGAATAAGGGTCAAAATTACTATTCTAATTTCACCAGACACTTACTTCACAGCAGGTGCTGGACAGTGACTAGGGAACAAAATAATATTCTAACTCCACTGGGTGCTTACCTCAATGTAGGTGCTAGACAGTAATTAGGGAGCAAAATTACTATTCTAACTCCACCATGTAGTTACCTGACGGCAGGTGGTGGACAGTGAATAAGGGTCAAATTTAGAGGTCCATTAGGATGTCGGGCGGTGGCACCACCGCGGTGCTGGCGGGGCGGAAAAACGCCTTTTCCGGCCCGTGAGCAGCGGTACTCACGTCCGCAATATTAGTATAGCATTATATTATATTATATTATATTATATTATATTATTATATTATATTATATTAGTATAGTATTCTGGACAAACAGCGCTTAGAGACCCCGGTGGTTATAACGCGCTATACAAATTAAATAAATAAATAAATAAATAAATAAATAGCAAAACATAGGTAATTTCCCGTCCGCCGCGGAGCACCACGCACCACCATCAAAGTGTGCCCGCCACCGCTGTGGTGGGAGCCAATAGAGACTCTCCGCCGTGCGGAATTACATCCACCCCGCTCCACAAAGTAGGATGGCTCAAACAGGCAGACGCACCGCAGCGGAGACGCCGCCCAACCTTAGACGGTGGAAACTCGACAGCGGAGCGCGATAGCAGGGACCCGATCCACACCACTCGGTCACGACCGCCATGGACCCAGCTCTACATGTGTTTCTGTTGCTGTACCTGCTACAGTACTATTATGAAATGGGCCGCCGTGGACGACGACGCAGGTACGCAACTACACAAATACAACACACAACACACAGGCTGACACAGGGTGCAATTCCACTACAGACACCCTGCTGGGGGTAACAACACATCTACAAGAGCACCCACAGATGACCCACATGCCACCAAGTCACCCAACTGTAGCCGGGACACACATCGACCGCGAACTTGCAGCAATGTCCCGGTCCCGGTCACTTCACCGCAGCGGTCAACACATGCGCACAATGCAGAAGGCAGGGCCAATCTAAGGCATGGTCAGGGCACAAATACAACAGGGACACACCAACCACACATCAACACACCCCATCAAGTCACAGGCCATGTGCCCATCCTGTGCACCCCCATGCACAGCAACAAGCAACAAGCACAGCAACAAGCAAGCACAATCCACAGCCAGCACCACACAACAAACAACCAGGGAGACAGCCACTGCAGGAGTGGCTGACAAGGAACACACAACACCAGTGCCACACACACAGAGGCTGACAATTCTTGCCAGCACATACACACACAGAAAAACACAACAGCTACATACATAACACACACACAGGGAAGCCTGTGGTAAATAAAATATTACCCTGGCTGAATTTCTAGGCATTAACAATTAGCATGCATCAAGTGAGAAGCAGAGTCCGTGGTATCTGAGTTAAAATGGGCTTTATTCCAATAACTCGAGTCAAAGGGAGAATATGTTCCATCACCTCTGAGGTTCAGGAAGAGTCTTCTAACATTTAATAACAAAACATTATATTATATACTTTTTACTCCTTGTACATAGGAGCAGGCGCAAGACAGAAAATGAGATAAGAGCATGTGGGCGTGCATGAGTGTGTGTACTTTGATGAGTCATAGGTGTGTGATAGGTAGGTGTCATAGGTGGGTGGGTACTTAGAGGAGGAGTTGGCATGACCAGCTCGAACTGTGCCCTAATTGTGCAATTTTGAGCATGACGTGCAATTGACGTGTAACTGGGAGGAGGCTGACTTTCAACCTAGCAGAGAGATCTCTTATGTCAAGGCGACTTGAGCACGTCTAGTACAACTGATATCTAGAGTCAGGGGATGTATTATCTGAAGAAAAGGTTGTTCGGCACTAAAAGACAGAGAGGGCATATTTATTCGTTCATTGCATGAGGGCTGTGAGCTCTTCTATGGATGCAAGCACCGTGATTTACTTAAATGGAGTCAGAATGGCTAGGCCCCATCTCCCTCGGATAACAGTTATACATAATACAGTCTTGGCAGGCCTCTTGCTGGGCTTCTCTCGGCTGAGCTAGAAGTATGCGAGGTCAGAGGGACGTAACTGCAGCTTCAGTGTGTCAGGAGTCATGAACTGCAAATACATGGGCCTTATGCTACCTTAACGTTTGGGAGATTTTGATGACTGGCATTTCTAATGCAGGACATGATTGCAGGGGCCTAGTGATTCAGGCCACTACAGGGAATATGCATGGATGACATGCACACACATGTAACATAGGGTATATGTAGTGGACATTTTTGGTCAGGCAAAATATCATTTTCCTCATTCCCTCCTTGTCCCCTACATAACCCTTTAGGATACATCTATATTCATGAGACCGTATAGTTGATCATACAGAATCATTTGTTCATCTTTAACTCTTTGTTTACGTGGATGGGGAATACAGGCAGTAGCACACAGGCCGCAAATCGCCGGGCCGCACTGCAGACAGAGACAGCAACCAAATACCATAAGTAGGGCCATTCCTAGGAAGGACATAACTTTCCATCCCCATGCAGATATTACACCCCAGAACCAACTGGACCAAGTCCATGTGCCTGGATCTTGATGTATGGCATTAGCAATTTTGTGGAGTCTTGTTATTGCTTCGTACACAGATGGTGCATTATCTGGGATGAAAATGCAACAACTAGATCGGATGACTCTACAAGCTCCGCCCCTATCCGCCAAGATGACATCTTAACCTGCGTATCAGTTTACTGTTTTGGACGGGACCTATGAAGAAAAAGAATCCTCTGTTGAAATCTGTATATTGCTCCCAAGCTGTTTCAGTCTGATCGATCCCTGCAGAATCTGTCTCTCTCTTTTGTCTAACATGTTCTAGTCGTGAATCTCTATGATAATTTGATGGGGCTAGAAAAACGGGTGGCAATAAGAATGCTATATAACAAGTCCCACCCCAGTCTAAGGGCAGATGTACATAGGCTGTCTGACCGCAAATGAAATAGGTATGGCGTGATGTTTTGAAAGAAGATAGTCCGTTATCATCAAACTCTACTACAGTGTTACACTTGCTGTGTCCCATATGTACTGAGCCTTTCTTACTAACACATAAATCACCTTTTGCTGGCAGGACTGATATAAACGGTGGGCCTGTGTTTTGCTTGGGCTGAACATTTAACATTATAAAATTAACGGATGCATTTCCCTGCTCGTACTCTTCATTCTCTAAATCGGATCCCTTTCTTTGGGGGAATCCGTCTTTGTCTGGAAAGCATGCTTCATTCATTACTTTATTCAGGTTTCCATATATCCAGCCACCTGGATAAGCTATGTACCTTCTATCTATTGATGTCATTAGAGCAAACCATGCTCCACACGAACCATTGTGTGAGAACGGTAAAGGGTAGAAGGGCAGAACTCCCTTCGTTTCTTGATAAGGAGGCAGTTGGCCACATACCCAGCAGTCAGTTGCATTGCTGGTCTGATGAGAATGGTGTAAAATTCGAATAAATGTATTGTTACGCAGTGCAAGTCGATATGACAGTTCATGGGGAGGCAGGTCACTAAATGTATGCTCTATGGTACTGTTACTGGAAGAGTGTATATGTGAGGAAATGGGAAAGAAAACATGTAGCAATAAACTGACACCAATTATAACAATGCACAGAATAAAAAGGATGATCAAAGTAACTATACATCTACTGCGTAATACCTTGCAGTACTTTTCCTTCTTATCTCTCTTCTTGCTATTCTCATATGTGATCTTATGCATGTCAGAATCGAGTCTAACCGATTCACCACCGGGTGGGCTTAAACAATTAAACTACGTCTGACTTACTAGTTCTTAATCTAGACCTATACTCTTGCTGAGGGGTATTTTCTAGCAAAGGTCAGTGTTCTTTATTAAAAGTTTCAAAGTTCCAAAGTTCCAAAGTTCCAAAGTTCCAAATAGTGATGAAGGTGAGTTCGGCCTTTACGTCCTTCCACCAACTTCGGCGTCTTCCAACGTGGCTCAAGGGGACTTGAATGATCAAAAATCCGGACACAAGTATAGAATCCTCTGGTGCTATGGCATGTTCCTTGACCTGGGTGTTGTCAGGGAAGGCGGCAGCAACCTGTGAACAACAAGAGAGTAGTGCAGAAATCAAGGAAGCCAGGTAATCTGTCAGCATGTTACTGTCAACAAGGCCTGCTGCTTCTGGGTGTCGCACACAATGGAATTTCCATGTATAACCTAACAGAAGGGACACTTGTTTCATTAATTCAGAGGAGAATGGCTGATCGTTATCTGAATAGATCACATGAGGTAGATCACATGAGGTGATTCATAGCTGGGGAAGTACTGCGCACTAATTGTCTGGCTGTTGTAACAGCAGTACAATCTGGAACTGGATATGCTTCTGTCCATCTAGGTAGTGCACACATAACTACTAAGACATATTTGTAACCTCTACATCTGTCCATTTGGATATAATCCGTCAGGAGAACTTCAAAAGGGTGGTCAGGAGGATGAAATCCGCCTTGTTCCACCGGAATGCCTTTACCTGGATTGAACTGGTAATAGATCATACATGTTTGCTGCTTGTTAAACCAAATGTTCTGTAAGCTGTCTAGCATTGCCTTCTCTCCCAAGTGTGTTGGACTATGTGCTGAGAAGAAAACAATGTACCTTTTCCCCTAGTCATCTAACCTTGGTTAGTCTGGACCCCTCCTTGTTCAGTCCATCTCTTTATCTCATCTGTGGTGGCATATGTCTGTATGTCAAGTACATCTTGTGTAGGGTCCCTGACTGTCATACTTTATGTCAGTAATGGTACCTCTGTCCTTGTCGTGTCTGTTGGTGTCTGTAACTTTCTGAGCTGTTCGGTCTGCCAGGTCATTACCCTGGGAAATGGCGTCTGTAACTTTGGTGTGAGCTTTATATTTCAGGATAGAAATGGCTGTAGGTAAATGTATGGCCTCTAACAGGGCCTGAATAAGCTGGCTGTGCTGAATCTTGGTCCCATGGGAGGTCAAGACTACGCCAAAGGCATATTGTGAGTCTGTATAAATGTTTGCTTAGCTCTTATGCAGGCTTGTGTCAGAGCAATGAGCTCTGCTGCTTGTGCAGACAGGGTGTCTATTTTCTGTGTCTCTATGACTTCTGTGGTCACGGCATACGCTGCTACTAAGTCTCCTGTACTTGTTCTCATGCATGATCCATCTACATAGAGCGTCAGGTCAGGGTCTGGGAGTACAATATCTGTCAGGTCTTGTTTTGGTCACTATATTCATAACGTCCACACAGTCATGTGGTGGTGTATTTACTGTACTTGAGGGCAAAAGTGTTGCAGGATTCAGAATATTACAACATCTGATCTCTATGTGTGGTTGAAATAATGTCAGTCCATTTCCTGTCAGTCTCGCTACAGTCAAACGTAAAAATAAATAAAAATAAAAAAGCATAAAATGTTTACTGTAACATGGAGTCGCTTAAAACTGGCGCTTGCCATAATGCTCTTTTTAATTCCTCAAATGCCAAGGTGTGTTCTTGTGTCCTAGGGAGAACAGTCAAAATGGCTGCCTCCTGTGTAGTTAACTGTATGAGTGGTTTGGCTAGATATGCATACTGGGGAATCCATTGCCTACAGTAAGAAGTAAGGCCAATAAATGGTTATGTTAGCTGTATACCTGGTGTACCCTCCTTGGAAAGCAAGTGTTGTACACCACTTGCTTTACACACAAAGTATAAGACGGTCAGAGATGCAATGTCACAGTCTGGTTCTGATCTTGCTGTAATTAGAATGTCGTTTATGTACTGTATCAGTGCTGTGTTGGAAGGCATGTAAACACTGTCCAGCCGTTCCTTTAGTGTCTGACTGTAAATGCTAGGGCTCACTGTCATCAATCTAGCAAAAATAAATGACATAGAAATAAATAAATAAAGAAAAATGAATTTTCAATTCAAAAGCTCTGCAGTTTTACAATAAATCCTACTCTAAATCCTGGTAATAGTATGCCCATACTACCTACAATATGTTCTCTAAATGTATCTGAATAAAATCCACATTATTCTTTGTCATAAACAGAAGGCCTAGAAGCCTCGATACTCCTCACTCCTTTGAGAAGCAGCCCCTCCCTCTAGAATTATGTTCGCGCTCGGAGCTTTGAATCAATTCCAAGCCGGGCTACACTGTGATCTAAAATTGAATGACTGCCAGATGCTGAACTCATTGCAAGAGCAAGACTCTTGCCAATTATTCTGTTTACACTTTTTTAAACTATACATTTGCAAGCGTGACTTATCTGTAAGGAAGAGCAACTATTTGTACACAAGTCAGAGGGGCTGGGGAGGTAACTTCGCTACGAACTCACTCCTTGCTAACCTACCCCTCCCCTCAGAGCCAGGAGCTGGCTCAGTGTCAAACATCACTAAGAGGAGACAAGCCTCTCACTCGTCTCTGCTTCTCTAAAATTGGGTCGCTGCCAACGCTGAGCTCATTGAAAGAGCCAGGCGTCTGCCAAGTTTCTTAAAGAGTGAGCTGCAAGCCTCCTCCCTCCACATGCGAAGGAAGCTAGTGTAAGTCTGATGAGCAGTGGCCCTCCCTTCACATAAACAAAGGGATCGCGGAAAGAATTGGGTTATGGCCAACAAGACAGGCACTGCTCGCTCCAAGAGGGAGTAGCCCTCCCTTTACATAAACATTTACTGGGAGCTAGGCCATCTCGGTCTCGGACGGACTGTCTCAAGGTTAAAAAACACATTCCTTGTACGTCATAACATATCTCTTCCCAGGCCAGAACCATTATTCTCTAACTAACTGAAGCAAACTTTAAAACGTGTTAAAAAGTAAATTAATAAAGACATGTATTTTTCTGTAACTGAGTGACATGCTAGCATTTTAAAATAATTCTGTACTGCTACTTAAAAGCTCCACTTTCTAAAAAACACTTTTGTCTAACTAATTCAGCTAGAAGGCAAGACATTTGAAACATGGGCATTTGTTTAGCATGCAAATTACCACACAAAAAGGGACAGTTTGCTTCTGCACACAACGCTAAGCACTTTGCAGTTGAGAGGAAAAAAAAAACGAATTATCATGGACTGTTGCGTTGGGACTGTTCTCTGCATATATCAATGGAGCCTTCTCCACTTAATGTTGATCTGAAACCATCTGTGTAAGTATTGTAGCCCTGAATCAGACATAATAAATCCTATTTTCCAAGTCTTGTTTAATGAACACTGCTTTTACCGTGCAATATATCACCATTCTATCAGCAGCCTGTCAAAGTACATAGGTGAGCCTTGAAACTAAATGAATGCAAACTAAACTAATGTAGGGGACTCTTAGCAATGCACTAACATGGTAGTGTATTGTAGCTATCAAAAAGGGCCACGTTCATTAATTTCACAAATAGCCATTTTCCTAAGTGAGTGGGATAACTGTCACACGCTATTCTAAAGGGCAGCTTGCATTGGGAAAAATATTCTGTAGAAACATTCCTATTAAAGCAAAAAACACTGTTGCATTACACTAATTTAAAGCACATTCTCTAATGGGTCTGTTTCATATTTTCTTTCCAACCGTGAAAACATTGAAGCACTCTTTGTGCAAACCCTTATCTCAATTCGACTGGTCTATTTACAACTATACCGACCTCTGAGCCAAACACATTAAATCAAGCGTTCCAAGGCATTTACCATTCAATCTGCAAACTGAATACGCCCATTGGATAACATGGCAAATCGCACCTCCACACAAAACATGCTTTTTCTACCACTTCCACAGCTCAGATCCCATTCAAATTTGGCATTACAGTAGTCCAAGCTATTCCCTAAATCCTCACCAAAAAACAACTAAATCCCTCCACTGGAACGGGTACGAATTTCCGCTCAAAAACACGCCCCCCCCAAACACCAAAAAACGCCAAAATCCTCCACACCTTGTTGATCAGCATGTTAAAACAAATACTGCCTACTCAGTACAAGATATTAACTCTTCGGCAGCTGAAGCACAATCATTCCCCAATGACTGCAGTACATGGGAAAGTCATGAACTCATCTCTCCACGTTATCACATAACACATACGCACATCTTCAAAACATTTTCTCTAAGCACTTGAAAGAGATCCAGCTCTCTCCTGACTAACGTAACGGCTAGGGACCTGATGATAACATGCTCTGCACAAGCCATAACTACATGGCGCTATTCACAAGCCATATTTACAAGAAACTCAACAAGTCACAAAAATGACACGCTATTCACAAGGCATATTTACAAGGAGCTATACTTAAGAAAATTCAACAAACTACTCACAAGTCTTAATCACAAGTCGCTATTCACAAGCAACTACAAGCCATTCACAAGGCGATACACACATGGATGTAACAAACTATTCACAAGTCTTAAGCACAAAGCGCAATTCACAAATAAACCAACTAGTTACTCACAAGGCACTTGCGCAGTCCAGAAGGGACTTGTCTAGATACAAGGAAATGAACGCTTCAGATGCTGTCGGCTTTAATTCTACATACTCTAAAGGGTACAGGTGGTGGCGTTCTCTACCTACTGGGTCTTTCTGAGGTGGTCACTTTAGCTAGTTTTTCTGACAGAACGGGATAAATACCAGTTAACAACGGCATTTCTTGGCTTGTTTAGCTCTCTCTGCTTTATTGAATTCTTTCTCTGTTCTCCTATGTCACTCTTTGCGCCATAACTCAATGGCATCTTTCTGAGAGGGTCTTGACTTCTTTCTCCAAATGGCGTTTAGCCCATGCTTATTATACATAAAATGACCAGGTGTGTCTCTAGGCCGGATATTAACTGTCTATTCTAGTAAACCTCTTCTGGTCCCTATCTGACGTAATTTTGAAAACAGAAACCAATACAATGGAAACACAATACACAAAAATAGACTGTAACAATCAACAATCATTCACACTAAAACAACATAACATTGAAACACTAAAACAGATACAACCTAAACAGATACAGAGAGTTAAACATGTACTTGAAAAACATTTTTGTGCACTGAAAATACAGTACAACCATACCGGTCCCAAAAATTGAGACACGTCTTTACCGGGCCCACGTTTTACTGTGGACACGTCTTGACCGTTCTCATCTAAAATGAGCCCGTCTTGAAACTAGATACATTCCCCATAGTGGTACTCACCGGGAAAGCAGAACTTGAAACTTGAAGGCCTCGGAAACTTGACTTGACTACGCTTGCGCCTTGGAACAGGTGGACCTCTGGAGACCTCGGACCTTGCTCTCTCACGGGCTGGGCCTCTGGTTGAGACGATCCGCGATTCTCACCGCCTCACATGGATGCCTGGTCGCAGTCCGTCCTCCTCCGTGGGCCTGAGGGAGTGGCAGGAAGTCCTGCTGGTGCGCTTTGAAGTCCGTCACGGCTGTAGAAGGGGGCAAAGACTAGACCGACAACTCCGGCGAGTGGGGAAAGGGATATGTTCCTGTTCGGGCGCCAAATTATGTGGTAAATAAAATATTACCCTGGCTGAATTTCTAGGCATTAACAATTAGCATGCATCAAGTGAGAAGCAGAGTCCGTGGTATCTGAGTTAAAATGGGCTTTATTCCAATAACTCGAGTCAAAGGGAGAATATGTTCCATCACCTCTGAGTTTCAGGAAGAGTCTTCTAACATTTAATAACAAAACATTATATTATATACTTTTTACTCCTTGTAAATAGGAGCAGGCGCAAGACAGAAAATGAGATAAGAGCATGTGGGCGTGCATGAGGGTGTGTACTTTGATGAGTCATAGGTGTGTGATAGGTAGGTGTCATAGGTGGGTGGGTACTTAGAGGAGGAGTTGGCATGACCAGCTCGAACTGTGCCCTAATTGTGCAATTTTGAGCATGACGTGCAATTGACGTGTAACTGGGAGGAGGCTGACTTTCAACCTAGCAGAGAGATCTCTTATGTCAAGGCGACTTGAGCACGTCTAGTACAACTGATATCTAGAGTCAGGGGATGTATTATCTGAAGAAAAGGTTGTTCGTCACTAAAAGACAGAGAGGGCATATTTATTTGTTCATTGCATGAGGGCTGTGAGCTCTTCTATGGATGCAAGCACCGTGATTTACTTAAATGGAGTCAGAATGGCTAGGCCCTATCTCCCTCGGATAACAGTTATACATAATACAGTCTTGGCAGGCCTCTTGCTGGGCTTCTCTCGGCTGAGCTAGAAGTATGCGAGGTCAGAGGGACGTAACTGCAGCTTCAGTGTGTCAGGAGTCATGAACTGCAAATACATGGGCCTTATGCTACCTTAACGTTTGGGAGATTTTGATGACTGGCATTTCTAATGCAGGACATGATTGCAGGGGCCTAGTGATTCAGGCCACTACAGGGAATATGCATGGATGACATGCACACACATGTAACATAGGGTATATGTAGTGGACATTTTTGGTCAGGCAAAATATCATTTTCCTCAAGCCTGAACAGATGCCTTGCCAAAAACAACACACAAACACCAGAGGTACACACACAGAACTCCAACAGAAACAGACATACCCTGTCAGCCAAACTGTGGAAAGGCAATGGGAGCACAAACACAACAGGAGTGTACATCATCACCACGTAGGAACAAAACACACACAATATACCACAAATCCCTTAAGAAGTGCACCTGCACAGAACTACACTGCCACATCAAACCAACCACAGATGCACATGAAATTAAAAATCAACAAACACCACTGGACATCAGGGGATGCACATCAGGCAATGCCAAGGCCACATACACACAGCACTGTATGCAGAACAAGCAGTGTGTGCACACCAAGCAATACAGCCACATACAGACATGATTGACAATACCTCAACACACACACCCTAAATCAGCACAGCACAAATGCAACAGCACACCCAGGAAGTGAAGCAATACCACAGCCAACACACATACATCCAACACAACAACAACAGGATGCACCACTCTGGGATACAAGAGCAGAACCATCTTCACCAGAGCACTGGGAGGCACACACAGCTGAAGTGCACATGATCAATCCTCACTGATTAATAGAACAAGAATACCACACATAAACCATTGGGGCAATGTCCAGAGTTGAACGTCACTCTTGGCCCAAGAACTGCACCACAAGGCACAGTGTCACAGATGAAGTGATGGGAAGGGACATATAAATCAAGGGGACAGCTGACATCAAAATCAACTGACTTGCATGTCAGTAGTAGACATGTAAGGGGTGTACCATTCACAAATAGAGGGAGTGCAGACCCACAATGGCTAGGCACAAGTGGCACACATAGCGGATGGCATTACACCACACACACCATGCCATACAGGAAGAGAAAAGGCACCATGTGCCTGCAATGCATGAGAAACACAAACACAATGCCAGTGAGGAGCAGCAGGGCCACACAGTCTACACAAACACACTCAAGACACAATGATGATCAAACAAACACAACACTGATGTGCAAGCCACACACATTGCACACTCATAATTTACCAAAACAACAAGGAGGAGTCAGACAGAACTGCATGGACACACCAACACACTGCACAGTGCACAACAGACAACTCACACAAGTGCATACATAGGGCAGGACAATCCAAAAAACAGGCATACAACTCCTGGGTGACACATGTGTGTCTATCACAATCCAGGGGCACACAAATATCCACAACCACTACAAAGTCACACCCTTCACAGAGCACACGTCTCATGTAGGCCAGGGAACCAGGACTAAGGGCCAATACAAAATGACCATACACATACACAGCTGGGCACATATACAGGAATAACACACATACATCATGACATTGCCCAGCCTGCATGCAAACCTGTGCACAGCATCACACCCTGTGCTGGCATTGTCCCCCAACCTGACATGGCAACAATGTAGCTAACAATAGCAAACCACTAAAAAGAGAACTGCATGACAGGTAAAAGAGCCATCACAGATAACGCTAGTATCAGTGTCTGAATGGACTGAATCAGAATCAGAATCAGAAAGACTTTATTCGGTTATAAAACTCTGATAACCATAAAAGTACATAAAAACAGAACAAAATTCATAATCTATTTACATATGTCAATCAAATCAATAAATAGATTAAAAGTACAGGGGCTCATATATTAAAAACAGTATAATTAAACAGTTATTGTTTGTCTTGAGTAATAGACGTTTCTGAGAAATGCAGAAACAGATGCCACAGAAAAAATATCTTCCTGTTTCCGAATGGCTAGAAAGGCAGGTCTGCATTGTCTCATATCCAAATATTTTAAAATGGGAATGATACACCTTCTCCTTGGCACCGTATAAAATTTGCAAAAGAATAAAATGTGGATGTCTGATTGATTAGAGATATTGTCACACGGGCACTTACATAGACAGGCAGACCAATCATTAATAACCGGGAAACTTAGTAGTCTGAATAGGATCCCGAATCTGAATCTTATCATTAGAAACCATTCGTGTGCACTCATCCGCAAGGTTAAGTAAGGTTGTATATCCTGAACAGTTAGAATCAATTGGTGAGCAGACACAGTTTTTTTTAACATTTCAATTTTGTCTCTTTGATTCACCAGGAAAGTTAAACATAACCTCTTAAGCTCTTTCCTGGGGGTACTTAACAATAACATGGGATCATCATAGAGTTCGGGCCGTTTCAAGCTGTAACAAAAGGTTTTAACGTAACTCAGCCATTTTACTTTGTGTACACCCTCTAGTTTTAGAATGTCCTCCAAAATAAGACGATTCAGATGGCACTCTTCATTAGTCCAGGCCCTGTGCCACAGAAGAACCGGTTGCACCCGGATAAGATCTTCTAGATATGTCATACCAAGTTCTGTGTGGCAATTATGGGTCGACGTGCCATCTGGGACAGTGAGGATGTAGCACAAGAAGCCATTCTCAGCTAGTTGGAGGCTCGAGACACCGGAATAGCCCCAAATTCCCGCACCATAAGTTGCCACAGCAATGCAGCTAGTTTTGTATATACATAAAAGCTCTTTGATCGGTCTCTTTCCCATTTTTTTGCTAAACATATTCAAGGCCAATGGACTGAAGATACTGTCACCCCTGTCTAAAAATGTGATGTGGGCAAAGAGCCTGGCAATGTTGAAGTGACACATATGGCATGGGGCACAGGCAACCAAATGCACACACCAACAGAACTTTAATCAGCAAGGACACTGACAAAACACACAACAGGAGTTACTGTCTTTATTCACATATTGCACAGATGTGACAGTAGAACAACAGTAGACAAGAGCAAGGCACAAAATGCTGATCATATGCAAGATAATCTGCACAGGCAAACTTCAAACAGGAAGGTTAGTGTCCATGGCACAGGGGAGAGCCCAACACAGTAGAGCACCAGGGCCAGTGTCCATGGCACAGGGGAGAGCCAAACACAGCAGTGCAACATGGCCAGTGTCCATGGCAGGTGGCACAGCAAGTACATGAGAGGCTGCACAGGCGAGAGCCCAACACAGCAGAGCAACAGGGCCAATGTCCATGGCAGGTGGCACAGCAAGTACATGAGAGACTGCACAGGTGAGACTCCAACACAGCAGAGCAACAGGGCCAGTATCCAGGGCACAGATGAGACTCCAACACAGCAGAGCAACAGGGCCAGTGTCCATGGCACAGATGCGACTCCAACACAGCAGAGCAATAGGGCCAGTGTCCAGGGCACAGATGAGACTCCAACACAGCAGAGCAACGGTGCCAGTGTCCATGGGACAGGTGAGACACCAACACAGCAGAGCAACAGGGCCAGTGTCCATGGCACAGGGGAGAGCCCAACACAGCAGAGCAACAGGGCCAGTGTCCATGGCAGGTAGCACAGCAAGTACATGAGAGGCTGCACAGGGAAGAGTACAACACAGCAGAGCAACAGGGCCAGTGTGCAGGAAGAAGTGCAGAGTCAGGACATGAGAAGCTGCACAGTGAGTGTGTTTGACTGTACCCTTCCATAACCAGCAACACACCCAGGTGGCAAACAAGGGGCAGGACTAGCACACCTGTATGAGAGACAGGTGTATGAGAGGGACTAAGAAAAACCAAAGGTGATGATGGACGGAGCGTTGACAATACAAACACTCACCCCCAGTCAACTGATCTGGGTTTAATCCATAACCGTTCTTTAGCTCACTCCGCCACTCCAGTTCAGACATGGCCATATGCAAATCAGTCTGACCCTGTGCCTCATGGGAACAGTCCAGCCCGAACTGCCAAGCCATGTCTTCCCTGGACCGGAATCAAGTTTCCCAGGATCGGTTTCTAGCATTACAGCCATCTTCAGCCGGGCTTGCTTGACTCCAGTGGCAAAGTGAGCAAGGGACTCACGTCTGAGCATACCCTGCCAACTAGGGCGAACAAAGAAAAACCAAAGGTGATGATGGACGGAGCGTTGACAATACAAACACTCACCCCCAGTCAACTGATCTGGGTTTAATCCATCACCGTTCTTTAGCTCACTCCGCCACCCCAGTTCAGACATGGCCATATGCAAATCGGTCTGACCCTGTGCCTCATGGGAACAGTCCAGCCCGAACTGCCAAGCCATGTCTTCCCTGGACCGGAATCAAGTTTCCCAGGACCGGTTTCTGGCATTACAGCCGTCTTTAGCCGGGCTTGCTTGACTCCAGAGGCAAAGTGAGCAAGGGACTCACGTCTGAGCATACCCTGCCAACTTAGGGCGAACAAAGAAAAACTAAAGGTGATGATGGACGGAGCGTTGACAATACAAACACTCACCCCCAGTCAACTGATCTGGGCTACCTTCCCCTGCTTGCCAGGTGTCCCACTTACAGAGCCCTCCTTTGCCTCCTTGCCAGGGGTGTCCCCAACAGTGCCCTCCTTTGCCTGTTTGCCAGGGCTAGCCCCTACAGTTCCCTCCTCCACCTGCTTCACTGGGCTTGGAATTGGAGTTGATGTGGTGGGGGATGTGGCCATGTGCCCTTCCTAGGTGTACCCTTGCCATACAACACATCCTCAGTGGGCACAGACACTGCAAGCCTAGCTCTGCATGAAGTTTTGGGAACAGTAGAGTCCTTTGCTGGTGATGCCTCTGAGGCATGTGAGCCTGATGTCAGCCTCATTGCTGTTTTGGCCTCTTGTCTTTGTTCTTCTGTGGGGATGGTGTCTGTGTGCGGGACCGCTTTGGTTGTGTCTGCTGTGTGCTCCTTGTGCTGTATCGTGTCTGTGACGCATGCGAACCGTGGTCACTCTCATCTGATGTGGCCACTGACTGGGGTGGACAAAGGCACCTGAGCAGGAATGGGAGCATGTGCCTGTTGAAGGGCAGATGTAACTGCGGATGACAAAGACTGGACTGTACGGTGTAGCCCACCCATGTCAGAGTGTATGCCCTCCATGTAGGCAACCACCTGGCCTAATTTCTTGTCATGGTCACTGAAGGCATTGAGCAGAGCGGTCTGGCCCACACAAAGCTGGCGCAGGAGCTCTACAGACTCAGCACTGAGGGCAGCAGGGGGGGACAGGTGTAGGCTCAGAGGTGCCAGGTGTGAATGTGACTCGTCCCCTCTTACTGACATGGACACGGACAGCACCACATGAAGTCCATGGGAGGCTTGGCACTGGCCGCTGTGTGATAGATGAAGTTGCAGACTCCCCATCCCCTGTGCCTGCCAATATGGATGCATCACCGCTGGCATCAGATGAGGTAGTACTCTGTGTCTCAGCCACGGATTCCTCCTGCATACTACGGAGCCCCTCAGATGCGCTGGTGAGCTCTGTGTCACTGACCTCCGGTGCAGCTGTGGTGCTTCTCTCGCCACCACTGGTTTCCGGCTCCCGTTCCTCCATGTCCACTGGTGATTCTGCATGAGAGACAGATGCAGGGTTGTGTTAGTGTCATCATCAGGACAAAGCAATCCAATCAATGCAGTACAGGAGATGTCCAAATCAACATGGTGACCACCACACCCTGCAATCACATTGCAGCAACACACTACATAGACCACAACAGTGCCTGTAACCCTGAATATCTGCCATGACTGAGGCCACACAGCACAACACCCTGCCCGTGGATGAAGTGTACCAGACAACTTGCCCTGCCCACACCTAGGGACATGATGTGGGAACAACACTCATTGCCACTGACAGACCTTCAGGGGTCAGAGGGGGACAACACACACACATATTAGGACATGACAGTCCACAATGCCAAGTAGCCCATACCAAGCACCATGTGGTACTCTGGGGCACCTTGCTGTCAGATGTGTGGGCCTAACCAATCATGGTGCATGCAAAGTAGGCATACATGGAGTCACACTCAAATAGTGGACCCTGCTGTTCACCCCTATAGTTTCCCAACACTATCCCAATGCTGAATGACCATATAGATCCTAACACATCTGGCTATGAGAAAGCACAGCAGGGAGGATCAGCTTTGTAAGGCTAGTTTGGCCCAAAGCCTGACACTAGCACACATCCCTGCAGCCACTCACATGACACAGCACAGCACCACCCCGCGAACATCACATGGTCAATGATGCCACAGGCCAGTACACATGCATCCGCTACCCAGCCAGAGTCACCCTCCCCAAATACTCACCCCTGTCTTGCTGGCGATGCTCCTTCAGACGTGCATCCAGCTCCGGATGAGTCACTGCCAATATGCGGCCCATCAGTGGTGTTCTGTTGCGCCGTGCCAAACTCCCAGTTTGCGGTAGCAGCCCCAATGTCATCTCTGCCACGTTCTTTGCCAGCCGGCTGATGTCGTCCCACCTCGTGGATGACTGCACTGAACCCCCTCAGTGGCTTACAGACATCACCAGTCCCATGCATGTCTGCCCACTACATACATCCCATATCTACCTTTGTCTGTGCCTAGAAGGACTGTGTGCATGACTGGGCAGCATTCAATGAGCATGTCCTGTGAACATATGTGTTTGTAATGTGTATGGCCTCGGGGCACATGGACTCACCAACAAAATAGCCATCTACAGAAGTGTGTTTGTGTGCAATTATACAGGGTTGAGATGGTGCATATCTTCTTTTCAGTGTGAATGAACAAGAGCAAGGACCATGTAAGTTCGGTGATATGTTCTCATTTGGGTGGGAGGACACTGGGCCTAGTTTCTGGGTTCACACTGAGTCAGACAACGGGGGCACAGAGAAACAATCGCCCAAGCAATTACTGTCCTGGCACTTACATGTCCAACATCCTGTAGCTCTGTATGGCTGACAATGTAACACACTCCACTCACACATACAACTGCATGCATGGAAAACAGTGACATTGGGACACACATACTCCCTCAACCTGGAGACAGCTTGTTTGTCAGTGTATGACACAACCCCACACCCACAGGTATATACTGCAGAAGCACAACTACATGTCTGACACCCCCCTGCCCTACAGCTCCCTTCAAGATGACTTACCACTACATTGGGGCCACCATACAGCCTTGGGTACTGTGCCAGTGCCTCGTCCACTAGGACCTCCAGCTCCTCGCTTGTGAATGGACTGGCACGGATCTTTTCTGTCCTTGATTAGGCACTCCGGGGTTGATCAAATGAATTGATTCATAAACTTGTAGAACTTTTTGGTGCTTTTATTCAGCAAACATGTTCAAGTTGATATTGGTTGCATATCAATTAGCAGCATATGTTTATGCATTAGTTCTATGAACAGTTATCTCCAATGCATTTCGGGCGAGTGCCCTTGGTCACGGAGCGCTGTGGAGGAAGACAGAGTGGGCTGGGTAAGTGGGGTGCTTAGAGTCAAGTTATCGATCTAAACTGCGTGCTCAAAGGGTGAATATGCTACTACATGCATCTACTGGGAAATATACTAGTGCTCGTAGTGCTACGTGGGGGTCGGGTTGGTGAGAGGGAGGTTAACACGTGTGATGTTTAAGCGCGCGTTTATTAGATGACTTAATCATAAGCGTGCAGTCAAACCAAGCTGAGAACTTACTTCATAGTGTCGGGTGGCGGGAGCCGTCCGTATGCTGTTAGAAAACGCTGCGCGGGGTTCTGGCAAGGGAGCTCTGATATACGTCGCTGGGGGTTATGACGTGGACTAAAAGGAGTGAAGTAAACGACGGACTAATACCAAAATGGTACGGTCGCGGCCATCTTGGAGTGTGATGAAAGTGACGTATGGGACACATTAAAAGATAGGGCTACAGGGAGCAAGTGTAAATAAACAGTTACATAGTTAGGTAAATGTAATTATCACAATGGAAACATTACAGATGACAACTGTATTCGATGCGGTCATTGAGACCGTGCGGCTTCTGGGTCTGAAGTCGATAGATCCATTCAAGTTCACGTTTCAACAAAAGTTTATTATTATCTACGCCTTCGCGTTTAGTGAGTGTCTCGAGAACAATGAATTTAAGTTGTGAAATGTTATGTCGGGCCTCTGCAAAGTGCATCGCAACATTGGATTTTTCAGCTTTCAACCTGATGTTTGATTTGTGCTCGTTAAGACGAGTCTTGATCTTACGTTCAGTTTTACCAATGTATAACTTCCCGCAGGGGCATTTCAGTGCGTAAATAAGGTTCAAAGAGTCACAAGTGGCGTCGACTTGGAGCTTGATGTTATGCCCATTCATTGGGTGCTGGATGAGATTGCCTTTGATCACGCTATTGCAATGATTGCAATTAAAGCAAGGTCTGGTTCCACGATGTTGTGTGACTGTCTCTGTAGGTCTCGAAAGAATCTCTTTAATGTTTCTACTTCTTGTGTGTGCAAAAAGTGGAGGTTTTGTGAAGATGCCCTGAAAGTCAGGTTCAACTTGTAAAATAGGCCAATGTCTACATATGATCTTTTTGTATGTTGAGCTGGCGGTGGAAAATTTGGAGACTAAAACTATTCGTTGATCTTTTAGCTTTTCGGTTTTCAAAAGGCTGTCTTTTCTGGTGATGTTATCAACTCTAGTTTGAGCTTCGCTTAAAGTGTGCTCAGGGTATCCTCTGTCACGGAACCGTTCACGCATTTCTTTAATGCGTGTGGTGTATATCTGTTCATCGGAAACAATGCGCTTCACGCGCAACATTTGTGAGAAGGGCAGGTGTTGCTTCAAAGAACCTTGGTGGAAGCTAGTAAAATGTAAAGTATTGTTGCGATCTGTCTTCTTCCTATATAGATCGGTGGTGAGTCCCTCTGGTGTGATTTTGATGTGAACATCAAGGAAGGCGATGTCAGTGTCACTGATGTGCCATGTGAGCTTTATTCTGGGATCCTTTGTGTTGACTTCTGTGAGTAACTCATTTAGTGAATCCTTAGTGTCGGACCACATGAAAAACAGGTCATCAATGTACCTTACGTACATTTTAGCGTGGTTTTTGAACTTTTCATCCGTGTATATGTATTGTTTCTCAAAGTTCTCCATGTATACGTTCGCATACGTTGGGGCAGCGCAATTTCCCATCGCCATTCCGGATAGCTGTAGGAACCATTGGTTGTCTAGCTTGAAGTAACTATGATATAAAATGAAAATCATAAGTTCCATGAGAAAGGCCTGCATGGGTGTGTTAATCTCGCTGTTGAGCAAAATTTGTTCGATAGCCTCAATGCCACCTAGATGTGGTATCGATGTGTAGAGTGAACTAACATCTGCGGTGCAGAGGATCAGTGGTTGCGTGTTGGTGACTTCAATGGCTGATAGTTTCACTAGAAAGTCCGTGGTGTCTTTAATGTAACTGGTGGTCTTTACAATGAGAGGTTGTAAGTACTTATCAAGTAGTTTCCCTGTTGTCTCATGTATGGATCCCTTTGTGGACACAATTGGTCTAAAAGGTGGGTCCGTTAGGTTCTTGTGTATTTTTGGACACATATGGATGGTTGGACTTCGTGGATGTTCGAGTAACAAATAGTTTTTGGTTCGTTCTTCAATAGTGCCTGCCAGATGGGCTCGGTACTTTTGTCAAGTACCATGTAGGTCTTATCGTCTTGTACGTGTTCCATTAATTTTTGTGTGTACATACTGGAGTTCAAAATTACTAACGCACCTCCCTTGTCAGCCTTAGTGCACTTAATTTTGGGATTGTTGGCCAAAGATTTAAGTGTGTCCCGGTCTTTGTTGGTCAGGTTGTAGGCTTTCTTGGGGGCTTTAAAATTGATCTTCTGTAGATCGTTACGTACTAATGTTTCGAATAGGTCAATACTTTTGTGACTACAGAGGGACTCACCACCGATCTATATAGGAAGAAGACAGATCGCAACAATACTTTACATTTTACTAGCTTCCACCAAGGTTCTTTGAAGCAACACCTGCCCTTCTCACAAATGTTGCGCGTGAAGCGCATTGTTTCCGATGAACAGATATACACCACACGCATTAAAGAAATGCGTGAACGGTTCCGTGACAGAGGATACCCTGAGCACACTTTAAGCGAAGCTCAAACTAGAGTTGATAACATCACCAGAAAAGACAGCCTTTTGAAAACCGAAAAGCTAAAAGATCAACGAATAGTTTTAGTCTCCAAATTTTCCACCGCCAGCTCAACATACAAAAAGATCATATGTAGACATTGGCCTATTTTACAAGTTGAACCTGACTTTCAGGGCATCTTCACAAAACCTCCACTTTTTGCACACACAAGAAGTAGAAACATTAAAGAGATTCTTTCGAGACCTACAGAGACAGTCACACAACATCGTGGAACCAGACCTTGCTTTAATTGCAATCATTGCAATAGCGTGATCAAAGGCAATCTCATCCAGCACCCAATGAAAGGGCATAACATCAAGCTCCAAGTCGACGCCACTTGTGACTCTTTGAACCTTATTTACGCACTGAAATGCCCCTGCGGGAAGTTATACATTGGTAAAACTGAACGTAAGATCAAGACTCGTCTTAACGAGCACAAATCAAACATCAGGTTGAAAGCTGAAAAATCCAATGTTGCGATGCACTTTGCAGAGGCCCGACATAACATTTCACAACTTAAATTCATTGTTCTCGAGACACTCACTAAACGCGAAGGCGTAGATAATAATAAACTTTTGTTGAAACGTGAACTTGAATGGATCTATCGACTTCAGACCCAGAAGCCGCACGGTCTCAATGACCGCATCGAATACAGTTGTCATCTGTAATGTTTCCATTGTGATAATTACATTTACCTAACTATGTAACTGTTTATTTACACTTGCTCCCTGTAGCCCTATCTTTTAATGTGTCCCATACGTCACTTTCATCACACTCCAAGATGGCCGCGACCGTACCATTTTGGTATTAGTCCGTCGTTTACTTCACTCCTTTTAGTCCACGTCATAACCCCCAGCGACGTATATCAGAGCTCCCTTGCCAGAACCCCGCGCAGCGTTTTCTAACAGCATACGGACGGCTCCCGCCACCCGACACTATGAAGTAAGTTCTCAGCTTGGTTTGACTGCACGCTTATGATTAAGTCATCTAATAAACGCGCGCTTAAACATCACACGTGTTAACCTCCCTCTCACCAACCCGACCCCCACGTAGCACTACGAGCACTAGTATATTTCCCAGTAGATGCATGTAGTAGCATATTCACCCTTTGAGCACGCAGTTTAGATCGATAACTTGACTCTAAGCACCCCACTTACCCAGCCCACTCTGTCTTCCTCCACAGCGCTCCGTGACCAAGGGCACTCGCCCGAAATGCATTGGAGATAACTGTTCATAGAACTAATGCATAAACATATGCTGCTAATTGATATGCAACCAATATCAACTTGAACATGTTTGCTGAATAAAAGCACCAAAAAGTTCTACAAGTTTATGAATCAATTCATTTGATCAACCCCGGAGTGCCTAATCAGGGGATGTATCAGCAGACCTCTGCGTACACGACTAATTTGATTATCCCACGGTGTTTGGACGGATAACACCACCCTGGCAGAGCACCCAGAACCTTATTGAGGAATTTCACTTAAGTTTTTACTGAACCCTAAGCAGTGCACCACCTACCTACCAGTCTTTTCTGTCCTTGCCATCCCTGTGGACATAGAACACCTGTGGTTGAAGTGAGTGGTGAGGGGTCCCAGGCAGCAGGCACTTGAGGCAGCAGCAGGAGAGAGTCCCGGGCAGCAGGCACTTGAGGTAGCAGCAGGAGAGGGTCCCAGGCAGCAGGCACTTGAGGCAGCAGCAGGAGAGGTTCCAGGCAGCAAGCTCTGTGAGCAGTGGAAATGTGAGGCTCACTCCCACAGATTTAGAACCCCCTGGGGTCGTTTGTAAGGTGCAAAGCTGCAACAATTGGTTGTCCAGGTCTGCCTCATTCAAAAGCATCCAATGACCACCTCCGTGGTGGCGGAGCATGCCTGCCGCGATTTTCAAAACGGCATCATGCCACCGCAATCATCGCTCCCATTGGCTGTAGGCAATGATCCATGGCGGTGTCACACCACCATGGACAGGCGGTAACTACCGCGATTTGGGTGGCAGTGCATGCCAACCGCCATCTACCGATTTGGGGCACATGCAATGGCAATGTCCATCGTGAACACTGCATCAGTACACAGCAGCAACATGGTTAAGGGCACATCATTGTGCACACAATGCCATTATTCCATATAATCCACAGGTGGACACACGTTATGTGTGACACTCATTGGTCTGTGGTCCCTGCCATGTCACTTATGCATTTGATGCTTGATGATGCTTGACAGTGTTGGGCTGGTGTCAATAATGTGTAACCAATCAATGTGTTGTGGGTCAGTGCCGACCTTGGCAAGGCTTGTCTCACTGTATGGTGTTGTTGCTTACTTGTGCTTTCATATCAGCTCATGCAAACAAGTGAAAGTTTTCCAGCTACTCTGATCTTATTTATTTATTTCTTTATTTCGGCCAAACGGCCATAAAAGACACACATATATACATACATTAAATCATATATCATAACAATATACGTGCATCAATTCATTTAAAACAATAATTTCAGTAATGAAGTGCAAAGTTAATTTTCACCAATCGAATCATAAACATCATTCATTTAGCAGGAAAGTTCAATTTTTAGCAGCAAAGTTCAGTATTTAAAATCAATCCAGCTTTAAAGCACCTGTCCCAATTTCTTTCGGACAATAAACACCGAGTAGAAAAACCTACTGATACTGAATACAATAAACTGTGCAGTATTAGTTTTTAGGATCCTGTAGGCTGTGAAACAGGATCTGGTTCCTAAGAGAACACACATGGGTTTGAGCCATCTTTTCCGAGCTTTCAGATATGCTTTGCATATAAACAACATATGGACCTCATTCTCCTTACATAAATCTGAGCACATAGGACATCTCTCGCTTGTACTATTAGGACAATCCGGTTTTTTCTTTGTCCAACGCTCGTTGTTGGAATTCAGCATGAGGTTCCCATACCTAAACTTCAGGAAAAGAGTCTTGGCAACAGGGGGCTCTATTTCGTCCAAGAAGGATTCAAAACACGGTTCACTTTTGAAGGATAAAAAATGTTTAGTTAAAGTGCCAATTCTACTTTCATGAACATGTCTATTATCCATAAAGCACCAGTAGGCTCTTTTTACCATGGTTTTAGCAAAGGCGGGTAGATTCTCTGGGTTTTCCCAGAACGAACGCAAACCCAGATTAACGAGCCATTTTTTAACATGCCCGAACCACCGAAGGGAATTGAAAGAATCTAAATTCAATACTTCTCGAAGACCATTCCTGTAATCTATCAGTTCTGGGGTGGACCAAATCCTTATCCAGAACATTAATGGTCTTATGATAGTTAGGTGGTCGGTTCGTTTGAAATTCAAATCGAGCTGGAGAGGTATTAGTGGTGTACTGGTTGGGACCTTTACAATTGTTCTCATAAATTTGTTATCAAGGCCTTGGAAACTCTCCCTGGCCCAAGGTCCCCATATCTCAGCCCCATATAAAGCGGCAGATTGAATTTTAAATTTGAAAAGTTCAAGTACAGGAGTTATACTTTTACTTGTACTGGCATTCAATCTACAGATTATTGGTTTGGCATTATGGGCATATGACACCTTACTTTTCTCGATTTGGGCCTTCCATGTTAACTTAGAATCGAGTACTACCCCCAAATAAGTAAAGTTCTCCACAGTACCTAGAGTTTCCCCATTCAGGGTCAGGTTCCCTCTGTCCGGTCTAATAGGATTTAAAGCCATACATTTTGTTTTATCAACATTTATTTCTAGCCCTTTGGTCACACAATAGCTGCTGAAGGAGTTTAAGAGTGCCTGGAGGCCCTTCTTTGTTTGGGATATTAAGATGGTATCATCCGCGAAGAGCAACGCAGGCACTCTCTCTCCATTCAGCTGGGGTGAATCATTGTTACAAGCATTAAGATAATCAGGGACATCATTGACAAAAATAGAAAACAGGGTGGGGGCCAAGACGCATCCCTGTCGGACACCACGCTTAATCGGGATATCACGCGTCAGTTCGCCATTCGGACCCCATCTGATGTTTGCATGATTTCTAGCGTGTAACTCGATAATGTGGACCAAGAGGCTTTCTGGCAGGCCGGCTTTGTTTAACGATCTCCAGAGCAGGTTGCGAGGAACAAGGTCGAATGCCGCTCTCAAATCAATAAAGGCTACATACAAATGACCTTTCCTAATGTGAACATACTTCCAATACAGACAGCAAAATCTAAAGACCTGGTCTATCGTGCTGGTCTTAGACCTAAAGCCTGCCTGGAATTTGGAAAGTATAGCTGACTCCTCCAACCAGTCATTTATCCTAAATAGCAGATGCTTTGCATAGAGTTTTTGCAGGATGTCCATTAAACTAATAGGTCTATAATTTGAGGGAACAGATCTTTTTCCCTTTTTAAAGATCGGGACAACTTCTGCTGCACGCCAACTATCAGGAAAGTTACAACTTACAGACAGAGCATTAAACAAACAATTAATATAGGGAGCCCAAACTTCAGGTTCATGTTTATAGAGGTCACCCGATATTTTATCTGGACCAGGAGCTTTATTATTTTTTAATTCATTAATTGCCCTATTTGTTTCTTCCAAGGTAAAATCAAGACATACAGGTAGTGGAAGTGAACATGAGAACCCCTCCTCCTCGCCATTGTCATACTGTTTATACAAATTGGTAAAATGCGTCACCCATGTCATTTCATCAATGAACGAGTCCTTCACAGGTCTTCCAGCATGCCCCCCGTTTGCAACCAACCTCCAAAAGCCAACATTATCATTATGTTTTGCAGCAAACAACATGTCAGCCCAAATTGACTCTTCCCATGTTTTTTTCGATACCCTTTGGACTCGCTTATACTCCTCCCTGGCGAGTCTAACATCATCTTGGGATTTATTTCTAATCGCATTTAGGAGCTTCCTCTTAGCCATTTTACAAGCATGATCATACCAAAGTTTTCCATGGCATCCCACACGTACATTTTGCTGTTTCTTCCTTGGCAATTTGGACATATGGATTCTTAATTCATCGAAAAAAACCTTGTGTAACTCAACAAAGTGGTCACAATTGTCAGTGAACAAGGGTTGTCCTACTAAGGGTGTAAAGGTCCTATCAAACAATGAATAAACTGCAGCCAGGGTCTTGCCTTCACTTAGGAGATGCGGCCATTTTAAAGCACGTCTGTTATTATTAATTGTATGTGCATGCTCGCATAGACCATCAGCAACTATCTCACTTAGGATGGGGCCGTGGGTGTCTCTGATTATGTGTGCATCAATAAAAAGTTCCAGAGGAAAATGATCACTCTCGACCCTTGATGATACTTTAAAATCAATCATAAAATGCCAAATAGTTAAAGAAACAAAAATAAAATCTAGCCTGCTTTTTGATTTCCCAAAAGTAGGTTGTTTTGTTAGGTCTGAGGGAAAACGACCATTACACGCTCTAAGACCGTGATCAGCTGTTAGCCTCAGTAATTGAACCGCCAGAGTGGTACACGGGACATAGTTCGAGGTCTCAAGCTGGGGAATATTATATGCTTGATCCTCATCTTGGAAAACATCAGAAATCCCAAGGATCGGTTCGAAATTACAATTCAAGTCACCCCCCAATATCACAGGGACTTCGCCCACCACCCTTTTCAAAAAGGTATCCAGGATTTCCAAGGTGGGCGAGACCTTGGAATGCCCTGTAGGTCTGTTATAGACATTGACAATATAGTATTCACCCCCTTTTGCTGATACAATTTTTAAAGCCAGAATATCAGGGGTTCCTGTGTCTATGAGATCAACTCTTATGGCTAGAGTAATTTTAAGCCATATGATCAATCCCCCAGATGGCCTTCCCCTATCGGACTGAATGGCCTCAATGCCAAAGGTTTTGTATCCCATCCTGTGCGGGATATCCAGTGCCCAAGTTTCTTGTAATAGGCAGAAATCACTGGAGTCGACATAATCTGCCCATTCTGGGTCTTTCAGATTTTTGCCTACTCCGGCGATATTCCATGACAGGAAAAACAGCTGTGGGATTGACTCACTACCAGAGGAATCAGATTCGGCGGTGAGGAGCATTGGTGCCAAAGGGGGGGCTACTCTATCTTGATGTGGGTCATCTATTTTTATCTCTTCATCAGTAGTCGGAGCCCCTGATAAAATACTGGTCTTAGCACCAGCACAGTCCTCAACATTATCAGTGCGTGCTAAGGTCAAAGTTGGATGGCTTTCCATATGTCCGAGACTATAATCAGACACTGCGGGGGGACTAACAAGAGGCCCTGCAATCTAGGTTAAAGAGACCGTTGCTACTACATTGATCGTAGGTTGCCTTATGAGTCAGTCTACCTCCTCGAGGCTACCGAACCTATTCTGGGTCGGTAGGCCATTCCAGCACACAAAGGGATCTTGGTAGTTGGAGGAATGAATCCGCCAAGGATGGCGCTGTACCAGGGACCAACCATCTTCCCGTGGTTTTTTGGGGGGTGGCGGGTAAAAGAAAGACAAAAGTCTAGGAATAACGCGGGAACCTTCACCATTGGGGCAAGAGCAAATGTAACGTGCTGTATGTGGGTCCTCAAAGGTCACCACTATACAGTCCCCAACCGCAGATTTCTTTGTGGGGCCCACCCAGGGAACACGACGCACCATCAGGACTCTGCTCTTCCGACCATTAGGAATTGCACGGTTCGCATTGAGCCAGTGCATTGTCTTGTTCTTCAGGGACCAATGGTTCTCGTAATGGCCATTTTCAAGCTGAGAAACGCCCGTCAGAACGACCACGTAATCATTAGCCTCTGGGGGAAGATCAATGTAAACTCTAAGGTTATTCTTTACAGAAGTACCCTGGGAATACTGTTGACGAGATTCTGTGGGGCAAGGTTTAACAGGAGGGACTGCAGTAGGCTTTGGGGTGGGTACGGAACAAGAACGGGAGGGGACAACAGGTTTAAGAATTGCAGCAGTTTGGTTCACACCCACAGTTCGTGGCTTCGGAACCGGGCGTTCCGGTGGTAATACAGGGGGAGGAAGAAGAGATGCCTGTGAAGTCGAATCCTCTACCCCAAAGCCCTGGTTTTCTAGACTTCTCAAGCCAAGAGTGGCCAAAGCAATAATGCTTTTCTCCATCTCCAACAAACTGTTTTCGATGGATGAGAGTCTAAGAGCAAGAGGGGAAAGGAGTTTCTTGAGTGTTTCCCAAACTATGCCTATAAATTCCCCATCCTTCCCTTCCTGGCCCTCAACAGATGAGCCCCCCTCTTGTACTGTGGTAGTGGTTGGAGCGGGAACTAACCCCTCTGGAATCCCCTCTCGATATGTCTGTTCCCTAGGGATAATCCCTTCAGTTATATTGGGAAGTGATACAAAGGGCAGTTTTGATTTCTGTGCCACCGCAACTCTTGCCTTCTTCCGGTAGTAAGTATACCGGGAGGTCTTTTTCCTTTTTGGGAAATTACCCGGATTTAAATTAATTCTAGATGAGTTAAAAATTACTGGGGCGGGGAAATTTGAGCTGGGGTCCTGCGTGTCAGAGAGAGATTTTGGAGTTGCCGGAATAGAAAAATTAAAACTGACATTCTTCATAGGAGACAACACAGGCGGGATCATATCACCTACATCAACAACTGGCCCTAGGGCCTGGGAGGCAAGTTGTAGAGTTGGAGCCTGGTGGACCTCTGCCTGCAAGACTAATGACCTAAGAGTGGCGGGTCGCTCCGGGGTAACAGCAGTAGCTATATGCCCCAGTGAAGATTTTTTGGAAACTGCAATTACCTCCGATAATCTTCTAGCGACTGCCAACTCAAGAGAGACACGGGTCTGCAGTTTTGAAATTTCCTCATCAATCGCCAAATTAGTACGAGTGATAAAATCATCCATTGGACCACTGATTGAGGTGCTTCCCTTACCGGTCTTGCTACGGGTTATCCTAACGGACATAATTATACAAAGATAAGAACCCAAGTAAGGCCTCCTAGGGATTACAAGTGATTACAACACCAACCCCAATTTGACAATATAGAAGAATGGGCGAAAGAGGGTAGGCCAGTCCAGTCCTCGGCCGTCCTCGAACGGCCTCAAACGGCCCAGTCTTTGCCCTGTCTTCGCCCGGGCTGCGTCCCGCGCTGCGGGAGGCGGAGACTATGATATAGGGGGCGTTGGGGGCGGGCCAGCAGGGAGAGCGGACCGGAAGCTCTTCCTTGGTCTTGCAGGGACTTCTGGGAAATGAAGTCCCCGCACACTCGCAGCCCCGCTGACGCCTCGCGCCCACAGCCGCCTTACCGCCACAAGGATGCCCCGCTGTGTTGGTATTCACCGCTCCCGTCGAAGCGGCACCCGCGGAGCGGGTGCGGCGAGATGTGGGCTTGGAGCTTGGAGCGCTGGTGTAGGGTTAAAATGATGCCGCTGTGCCTCTGGCCTCGGAACAGGAACTGCTGCTAAAACGAAGTAAGTGTCCCACACGTCAGAGGACTGAGTCGCCTCTTAAAAGCCTCGTGGGGGGGGCGGGGGGCGGGCCAGCAGGGAGAGCGGACCAGAAGCTCTTCCTTGGTCTTGCAGGGACTTCTGGGAAATGAAGTCCCCGCACACTCGCAGCCCCGCTGACGCCTCGCGCCCACAGCCGCCTTACCGCCACAAGGATGCCCCGCTGTGTTGGTATTCACCGCTCCCGTCGAAGCGGCACCCGCGGAGCGGGTGCGGCGAGATGTGGGCTTGGAGCTTGGAGCGCTGGTGTAGGGTTAAAATGATGCCGCTGTGCCTCTGGCCTCGGAACAGGAACTGCTGCTAAAACGAAGTAAGTGTCCCACACGTCAGAGGACTGAGTCGCCTCTTAAAAGCCTCGTGGGGGGGGCGGGCCAGCAGGGAGAGCGGACCGGAAGCTCTTCCTTGGTCTTGCAGGGACTTCTGGGAAATGAAGTCCCCGCACACTCGCAGCCCTGCTGACGCCTCGCGCCCACAGCCGCCTTACCGCCACAAGGATGCCCCGCTGTGTTGGTATTCACCGCTCCCGTCGAAGCGGCACCCGCAGAGCGGGTGCGGCGAGATGTGGGCTTGGAGCTTGGAGCGCTGGTGTAGGGTTAAAATGATGCCGCTGTGCCTCTGGCCTCGGAACAGGAACTGCTGCTAAAACGAAGTAAGTGTCAAGGCTTGTCTCACTGTATGGTGTTGTTGCTTACTTGTGCTTTCATATCAGCTCATGCAAACAAGTGAAAGTTTTCCAGCTACTCTGATCATTGGGTTGTGGTTGTGTGCAAAGTTCACATGATGCATTGAGGTGTGACAGGTACAGCAGATGGGTATGAGACAGTCATGGTCATTTTACACACATTGGTGGATGGTACGGTACGAGGCGTGCACATGTGAAATGTGGGGTTCAGTATCTGTGCATTCACATTAACCTATGTGTTGTTTGCGACACTTGTGTATTGTAAATGGAGAGGTGTGCCCTCTGTGTGTCTCAAATGTCCACCCATGTAACCTAGTGTGCCACGCATCTCTAATGGCAGTGTTTGTTTTTCCATCACATCCTTAATGGGATGTGCTGTGGCCATCTCATAATGGTTGTCATTGACATGTGTCCCTTTACATCTCAACTAGGAGGAGGTCTAATCTTATATGTCACCTGACAGTGCTGGAGAACATGGAGGATATAGCGATCATTCCAAAATTCTGCCTCGACAGACCGACCCTGAAGACCCTTTGTGATCTGTTGGAGCCCCACCTGCAGCCTCGTCGCCACTACCCAACAGCATTCACACCCACATACAAAGTGATGGCAGTCCTCCACTTTTTTGCAACTGGTTCCTTCCAGGAGACCGTGGCCAGCTCTGCAGGGATGTCGCAACCCATGTTCAGCCTAGTGCTGAGGGATTCTTTGCAGCCATGATGATATATAAGGATCGAAAAATACATTTCCCCAGGGGAGCTTAATTGGCCGGTGTGAATGGTGACTTCTATCCCCTTAGGCACATCCCCCATGTTGTTGGTGCCATCGATTGCATCCATGTTGGTCTGGTGCCACCACATGCGAGTGAGCACATTTTTTGAAATAGTAAACATTATCATTCAATGTGCAGGTGGTGTGCCTTGTGGACATGTGTGTATAAGATTCCCCGGTTCAGCCCATGACTCGTACATCCTGAGGAACAGCATGGTGCCCAGGATGATGGCAAATATGCTTCCCAAGCATGCTTGGATTGTGGGTGAGTATGCCTAGTGATATGGCGTGCTGTGTGTGTGACCTGCTGCCCTCTGCCTGTGCAACATTGCAATATGTGTTTGTCATTCACAGGTGACTCTGCATGTCCCAGCCGTCCATGGCTGCTGAGCCCACTATGGAATCCCAGGACACAGGCTGACGTCAGGCACAATGAGGCCCATGGCAGGACCCGACGTGTCATTGAGTGGACTTTTGGCCTGCTCAAGTCAAGATTCCGCTGCCTTGACAGGATTGGGGGCGCGTTGTCATACTCGCCTGGGAAGGTCTGGAAGATCATTGTGGCATGCTATATGCTCCACAACATGGCCATTCACAAAGGGATTCCCCTGCTCCTGGATGATGGTGAGGACCCGAGGCCACCACCTGTTCAGGGCCCTGAGTCCAGTGATGAGGACAGTGGAGAGGAGGAAGGAGTTGACATATGTCAACAGTTCCACCCGCTACTTCACTTGAAGATGGGTGACGAGGTACGACTTGTACATTGTCTGGTGTGATTGCTGTTGTTGTGAAGGGCTATGTGCGGATGGTACAGACAGGCACATGTTGAGTCCCCTGTGTGTGGAAATGTGGCAGTGACATTTTACATGTGAACATATACAGAACCCTGTTTGGTGACACTTGTTGCACGTTGTGTGGTCTGCCTGTAGACTTATGTGGATGTTTGGTGTACCGTTATGTCTGTGGTACCACACTAACGCCAGTGACTGTTGTTCTGTTGTGTCTCCCTAGGTGCCTCAAAATTATCCAGGCCTACATACTGTACATCTTTTGGATACATCAAGGACATTTCCAACACTGTAAATATTGCACTAAAGACAAGCTGCACCAATTGAAGTGTGTAAGGTGTTTTATTTATAAAGTTGACATGTGAGGGGTGCGGGCATATTTACATGAAGGTGGTGATGGAGCAGTGAGTTGACAGTCATGGTAAATGAGATGCAAGAGTAGACACCACATGGCTGTGGTGACCCAGTCCAACAGACAGGTGCCATTCACAATGTGGGGAAGGACAGTCCAAACAGTCAATGCAGTGGGGAAGAGGGTTGCCATCAGGGCTGGCTCCGTGACTGGCGTGTGGCAGGTTCTTTGCCTCCAGAGACTCACAGGCTCTTCTTTGGACACCCCCTTGATTGCTTTGGCGAGGGGGCCTGCTGCATGGCCAGTGGCATCTGAGGACTCAGCCCTCTATGTGGCCGCATGGGAGAATGGTGCACTGTCATCCTGCAGCACAACAGAGGGGGGCGGAGGTGTTGTTTGGGACCCAGGCCTGTCCTTCAGTAACGCCACTTGCTGGGCCATGAGGTCCACCATTTGTCCAAGGCGTGTAATGATGGACCTCATCAGCAGGATGAGCTCACGTAATAGTTCGTCAGACCTGCCACTTTGTCCTTGGACCTGTTCATATGCCCCGATGACTCTGGTGAAGTGGTCCAGGGATGGTGTGCCAACCTCCTGCAGTCTGGGGGTGACCCGGGCCCTGCTGCCACAAACCTGTTGCCTCGCCACTGTGGGTCCCCGCACACTCTCCCTGCCCTCCACCGTTGTTGTTATGGCCTGGTCATCCCCTGGGACAGGGAGAGTGCTGCCGGTGGTACTGGTGGTGGTGGTGGTGGTGGAGATGGCAGCGGTGGAGGCACAGGCCGTGACTGCACGGGGTCTGCTGTGCAGTTGTTGTTGCCGCAGACGTGGTAGTGGGGAAGATGGGGGCCTGGGACCTGTTGGTCCCTGGCACACCATATGGGCTGGCCTGGAGCTCATCGTCCAAACTATCCTGGGAGTCAACATCCGAGAGTCCATGTACCGGGGGTGGAGACTGACTCTGCTGGTCGTTGTTGTACTCAGCAGTGAGTTCTTCATCAACTGTGGATTAGATGTGGAATGGTCAGTGTTGGGCACTGTGCAAGTATTCTCTTAGCTGTGTGTCATCGAATGTCTGTACACCACACAATTGAGAGAACTTCACTATTATTATTAAGTGCAATACTGGGCATAATTAAATGGTGCAGAGGAACATCAATTACTCGTACATGTCAGGTATCGATGCATTGCATGCAATTGGTGCTGTGTGTAGTGATGCAGGTCTCCCACCCACAAACAGCCAGCCCAGTGAATATGGCTACCTACCTGTAAGTTTGTTTGGTGTACTACAATGGCTTCCAAGTGCTTCTGGGTGGTGTGAGGGAGGGCTCCATCCTGCTGGGGTGTGGGCAGGGGGCATGGTGGGAGTTGTGGTACAGGCCTCCCTTCCCCAAACAACCCTCACTGTGAAGATGGCTACCTACCTGTAAGTTTGTTTGTTAAACAGTGCAATGGCTGACACATGCTCCTGGGTGGGGGAGGTCTCTATGCTGCTGGGGTGTGGGACAGGGGACATGGTGGGAGTCATGGTACAGGCCTCCCACCCCCAAACAAGCCTCCCAAGCAAGATGGCCACCTACCTGTTAGGTGAGGGTGAACAATGCAATGGCTGACACATGCTCCTGGGTGGGGGAGGGCTCCATGCTGCTGGGATGTGGGACAGGGGGCATGGTGGGAGTCGTGGTAAGGCCTCCCACCCCAAACAAGCCTTCCAAGCAAGATGGCTACCTACCTGTAAGTTTGTTTGGTGAACAGTGCATTGGCTGACACATGCTACTGGGTGGGAGAGGGCTCTATGCTGCTGGGGTGTGGGACAGGGGGCATGGTGGGAGTCGTGGTACAGGCCTCCCACCCCCAAACAAGCATCCCAACAAGATGGCGACCTACCTGTAAGGTGAGGGTGAACAATGCAATGGCTGACACATGCTCCTAGGTGGGGGAGGGCTCCATCCTGCTGGGGTGTTGGACAGGGGGCATGTGGGAGTCGTGGTACAAGCCTCCCATCCCCAAACAAGCCTCCCAAGCAAGATGGCTACCTACCTGTAAGTTTGTTTGGTGAACAGTGCAATGGCTGACACATGCTCCTGGGTGGGGGAGGGCTCTCTGCTGCTGGGATGTGGGACAGGGGACATGATGGGAGTCATGGTACAGGCCTCCCACCCCCGAACAAGCCTCCCAAGCAAGATGGCCACCTACCTGTAAGTTTGTTTGGTGTACTGCAATGGCTTCCAAGTGCTTCCGGATGGTGTGGGGGGAGGGCTCCATCCTGCTCAGGTATGGGACAGGGGGCATGGTGGGAGTCGTGGTACAGGCCTCCCTCCCCAAACAACCCTCACTGTGAAAATGGCTACCTACCTGTAAGTTTGTTTGGTGAACAGTGCAATGGATGACACATGATCCTGGGTGGGGGAGGGCTCCATCCTGCTGAAGTGTGGGACAGTGGGCATGGTGGGAGTCGTGGTACAGGCCTCCCCCCCAAGCAAGCCTCCCAAGCAAGAAGGCTACCTACCTGTACGTTTGTTTGGTGAACAGTGCAATGGCTGACACTTGTTCCTGGGTGGGGTAGGGCTCCATCCTGCTCAGGTGTGGGATAAGGAGTATGGTGGAAGTCGTAGTACAGGCCTCCCCCCCAAGCAAGCCTCCGAAGCAAGATGGCTACGTACCTGTAAGTTTGTTTGGTGAACACTGCAATGGCTGAAACATGCTCCTGGGTGGGGGAGGGCTCTATGCTGCTGGGGTGTGGGACAGGAGCATGATGGGAGTCGTGGTACAGGCCTCCTACCCCTAAACAAGCCTCCGGAGCAAGATGGCTACCTACCTGTTTGGTGAGGGTGAACAATGCAATGGCAGACACATGCTCCTGGGTGGCGGAGGGCTCCCTGCTGCTCAGGTGTGGGACAGGGGGCATGGTGGGAGTCGTGGTACTGGCCTCCCACCCCCAAACAAGCCTCCCAAGCAAGATGGCTAGCTACCTGTTAGGTGAGGGTGAACAATGCAATGATGTTTGGGTTGTGCAAGGAAGTACTTATCAGTGTGTTGGTTGCCATTTGTTTGTACTTACCAGCCTCCATTCCCCCGGATACTCCTGTGAGACTCTCAGGATGCAGTATGGCAAGCACCTTCTCCTCACATGGTGTGAATGTTTTCTGTGGGATGGGAGGGCCACTGCCAGTCCGGTTAGCCAGCTCCCAGTTCTTGCTCCTCTTTTCCTTGACAACCCTCTTCAGATCATGCCACCGCTTCATGATCTCCTTCTTGGATCACGGGGTGGTCCCTACTGCATTGACCCTTTGATCTATCCTTTCCCACATTTGTGTCCTTGTGGCTAATGGTGTCTGTTGGACCAGGCGACCAAACAGTTGTGGTTCCACTCTCAGTATATCATTTACCATGACTGTCAACTCACTCTCAGTGAATTTGGGCATTTTCTGTGCTGCCATGGTGCGTGGTGTTTGAAGTGTTTGTGGGTGCAGGGGTGTGTGTGGTGGGTGTGGTATTGATGTGTGAGGTGTGTTGTGTGCTGGGGGATTGTTGGTGCTGGTGTGATGGTGGTAGTGATGGTGGTAGTGGTGGTGGTGTAGGTGCTGTGTTCTTTTGCCTCTCCTGTCAGATCAGGTGTATGCCCTTCTCTTCTGGAGTGTTGCAAAGGATTTTGTTCAGTAAAGGGGCTGGTTTTATACTCAGCTGTGTGGATGTGTCCAAATGGGAATTTGCTGTCAGGTGTGTTGTGGGTGTTGTCCTGAGAATTGTATGTTTTTTGGGGGCCAATGTTTTTTCATTGGTATGTGTTTTGTGTATTTAGAGGGCATGGCTACTTTGATTTGTGCAAAGTTTGACATCGTTGCGGTGTTTTAGCATCGTCTACCATATTTTTCATGTACCGTCCGCTGCAGTGGCAATGCTGCAGCTCTCCCGCTGTCTCTCCCATTCACTCCTGTGTGTGACCGCGGCGGTCAGAAACAGCGGATCGTACCACGGGAGCATCGGGTATATATACTCATTTGCCGTGCGGTGTCTCTGCTTTGCTTGCGGCGGGTCGTAGCTGTTCCGCTGCGTTTCCGACTGCCGCGGTCAGTTTTTGGACGTCGCTGCCCTCGTCTGGCGGTTTTGGTTTGCCCACTACCGCCGCGGTCGGTCTTTTTTGGCGGTTGTTCCTAATTTGACCGCCGGTTTATCCATGGGCCCGGCGGGCAGTTGTTTCCTGCCTCCATGGCGATCGAGGTGGTTTTCTGCCCCCTATCCTAATTGGGCCCTTAGTATTCTATATCCACCAAGTAGTTACTTCATAGCAGATTCTGGACAGTGACTAAGGAGAAAAATTACTATTTTAACTCCACTAAGTACTTACCTCAGGGCAGGTGTTGGACATTGACTGGAAGTGAAATTACTATTCTAACTTCCACCATGCAAATTACCTCGGTGCATGTGTTGGACAGTGACCAGGATCAAAATAATTTTTCAAAATACCCCAGTAATAACCTCAGGGCAGGTGCTGGACAGTGACTAGAGGGCAAAATTACTATTCTAACTCCACCAGGTACTTACCTCTGGATTGGTGTCAGACTGTGACTAGGAGGCAAATTTACTACTCTAACTCCACCAGGTTCTTACCTCAGTACAGGTGCTGGACAGTCACTGGGGGTAAAATTACGATTCTATCTCCACCAAGTACTTACCTCAGGACTGGTGCTTGACAGTGACTAAAGTACACATTTAGGGCCCGATTCCGATCTCGCTCGGAAAGCCCTACGGCGACTCAGTCCTGTAGAGCTTTACGAACAACTCGGGCTCCTGGGCTCCGATCGCCCGAGTATGTTGCAAGTACATGCTGACGGACTCAGGTCGCTCAAAGCCCCATTGAAGTCAATGGGAGCTGCTGTAAGTTGCGTACATAGGATTCCTTTACGAAAAAAGTATGTAGCGGAAAAGGATGCCCCCTGTCGTGGGGATGCATCAGTGCCCCCTGCATCGTACATTCAAGTGTGGGGGGACCCAGTGGGTCCCCCCTGTGACCGAGTCATAGGGCTATGAACGAAGGGAGGCCTGCTACTGCCCACTGAAGTCCCCTTCCCAAAGCTTTTTTGAATCGGAGGCTCCGAGTCAATCCGGCTGTTCGACGCGCACATTGTACTTGGTCGCTCAGAAATCAGACCCATTGCGCTGCACAAGTCGGCCATGTTGTAGTCGTCCAGAGGCTATGCTGACAGGTATGAGTTGCTTAGAGAACAAGACAAAATTCACGTCGTTCTCTCTCGCTCGTATGGCAGGAGAAGTCGGTCAGAAATCCCAATCGCGATTCAGACTCGCTCCTGGCGGATGTAAGCCTCATTGCCGGCTGCCACGTTCTTTGCCAGCCGGCTGATGTCGTCCCATCTCTTTTGGCAGTGGGTGCGTCGTCAGTTGGATACCCACAGGGCTCACACTTTTGCTGCAATGGCCCTCCACATGGCCTTACGCTGGTGTACCTTGAGCTGCAGGTATGGGAGAAAAGAAGGGTAAATGACCAGTGACACAGTGTCATGTACCAACATCTATCAGTACAGTAGCAAGACACAGGCTCATGACCTATTGTAATCTCCCTCCATCCCAAACTGGGGGACACCTCACAAGGGCACTCTGCATGGGCCAAACAGATGTGATTGCATGCATACATGAGGGCGTAGAGGGTCCCTTATTATCTCACACACATGCAGGATGACTGCACTGAACCCCCTCAGTGGCTTACAGACATCACCAGTTCCATGCATGTCTGCCCACTACATACATCCCATATCTACCTTTGTCTGTGTCTAGAAGGACTGTGTGCATGACTGGGCAGCATCCAATGAGCATGTCCTATGAACATATGTGTTTGTAATGTGTATGGCCTCAGGGCACATGGACTCACTAACAAAATAGCCATCTACAGAAGTGTGTTCGTGCGCAATTATACGTGGTTGAGATAGTGCATATCTTCTTTTCAGTGTGAATGAACAAGAGCAAGGACCATGTAAGTTTGGTGATGTGTTCTCATTTGGGTGGGCGGGCACTGGGCCTAGTCTCTGGGTTTACACTGAGTCAAACAACGGGGGCACAGATAAACAATCACCCAAGCAATAACTGTCCTGGCACATACAAGTCCAACATCCTGTAGCTCTGAATGGCTGACAATGTAACACACTCCACTCACACAGACAACTGCATGCATGGAAAACAGTGACATTGGGACAAACAGACTCCATCGCCCTGAAGACAGCTTGTTTGTCAGTGTATGACACAAACCCACACCCACAGGCATATACTGCAGCAGCACAACTACATGTCTGACACCCCGCCCTGCCCTACAGCTCCCTTCATGATGACTTACCACTACATTGGGGCCACCATACAGCCTTGGGGACTGTGCCAGTACCTCACCCACTAGGACCTCCAGCTCCTCGCTTGTGAATGGACTGGCACTGATCTTTTCTGTCCTTGCCATCCCTGTGGACATGGAACACCTGTGGTTGAAGTGAGTGGTGAGGGGTCCCAGCCAACAGGCACTTGAGGCAGCAGCATGAGAGAGTTCCAGGCAGCAGGCACTTGAGGTAGCAGCAGGAGAGGGTCCCAGGCAGCAGGCACTTGAGGCAGCAGCAGGAGAGGGTCCCAGGTAGCAGGCACTTGAGACAGCAGCAGGAGCAGGTCCCAGGCAGCAGGCTCTGTGAGCAGTGGAAATGTGAGGCTCACTCCCACAGATTTATAGCCCCCCTGGGGTCGTTTCTAAGGTGCAAAGCTGCAACAATTGGTTGTCCAGGTCTGCCTCATTCAAAAGCATCCAATGACCGCCACCGCGGTGGCGGAGCACGCCTTCCGCGATTTTCAAAACTGCATCATGCCACCGCAATCATCGCTCCCATTGGCTGTAGGCAATGCTCCATGGCGGTGATGCACTGCAGGGGCTCGGGATACGCTACCGCGATGGGCCATCTTTCAAAGGCATCCAATGACCACCACCGATTTTCAAAACTGCATCATGCCACCGCAGTTATCGCTCCCATTGGCTGTAGGCAATGCTCCATGGCGGTATCACACCACCGTGGCCAGGCGGTAACTACCGCGATTTGGGTGGCAGAGCATGTCAACCGCCATCTACCCATGTCTCCATGCCAATGACTACCGCACTTGTGAAGGGGGTGGTGTTGGTGTCACCGCTGTGGCCAGGCGGTAACTACCGCAATTTGAGTTGCGGGGCATGCCAACCACCATCTACCCATGTCTCCATGCCAATGACTACCGCACTTGTGAAGGGGGTGGTGCTGGTGTCACACCGCCGTGGCCAGGTGGTAACTACCGCAATTTGGGTGGCGGAGCATGCCAAACGCCATCTACCCATGTCTCCATGCCAATGGCTACCACACTTTTGAAGGGGGTTGTGCTGGTGTCACACCCGTGTGGCCAGGCGGAAACTACCATGATTTGGGGCACATGCAATGGCAAAGTCCATCGTGAACACTGCATCAGTACACAGCAGCAACATGGTTAAGGGCACATCATTGTGCACACAATGCCATTATTCCATATAATCCACAGGTGGACGCACGTTATTTGTGACACTCATTGGTCTGTGGTCCCTGCCATGTCACTTATGCATTTGATGCTTGATGATGCTTGACAGTGTTGAGCAGGTGTCAATAATGTGTGGGCGAAATTTGCGAATTCGCGGTCTGCGAATTCGTGCGAAATTGCAAGTCCGCGAGTTCGTGAATTTTCCCGCGAACTCGCGGATTTTTGTGCCATTTGCACAAATATGTGACCACGTGTGCCTGTAACTTTGCCAGCGCGGCAAAAGGTGCCGAGGTCCCTTGAGTGAGCTGGCCATTATAGTGGGGACGGGCGGGAAGACGTTTCATACCGCTAGTGTGTGGTGAATGGGGCCAAACGGGAGGGGCTTCTATGCGAGTTCACATGCATCTTGTTTATAAAGGGTCAGAGATCGAGCAGAGCAGCAGATGAGGAGAAAGCAGCCTCCTGGTCACAGGAGCTACACGGGGATGGTGCTCGGGAAACTCATGGATGCAAAAATATGTTTGGCACAGGACCGCAGAATCCTTCAGATGTCCAAGATAGCTCTGCTGCACGTGTTGGGACAAAACCATTCGGATCCTGCTCAGTGGGTTCAGGCGCATGCAGTTGCTGCTGCTGGACAATGTCCCATCTCATACTAAACTGCCCCATACAGGCATATGCTGGCGCTGGGCAGTAGGGTGCAGTGGCATGCGGGGTCTCCACGCCTGGTACATGCGCATACCGGTGCCATGGGGGACACATGTTTATTGGTGCTGTGTAGCAAGTTATGACTTTACATTTTGACTGTACCAGATGGTGGTACCACCTACACGGATCAGGAGCATCCAGGCACCAGACTTCATGGTGCAAGAACATAATGGTGCTGTGCGGTATGGGTATATATGAACTGGGGGCAGGGGGATGTCAGGAACAAGGCCGAATCCACAGGAGCGAAGATGAGTCCCTCCACTTCCAGAAAGCCGCACCCCGAGGAGAACTTAACAACTCGCTCAAAGATGCTGCTCTCTAAAAAGTATGGGGGAATAAAACCAAGGGGTATCCAACACCCTCCCCATAGGATGAGGATTGAGGTCTTGTAGAATGGTTGCCAGAGCACTGATGCTAGAAGGGAAGAACAATAAGTACCCTTAATATTCATGCAAGGTTACAAACACTCTAAACATTGAGCTGTGATTAAAGTTACCCCACACTCACCAGGATGCGTTGTAATGTGTTCCTTGAAGTGGAGGTCCTTTTACACATTCAAGAACTCCCTGGGTAATGGCTGTACATATGATAGGAGATAGAATATCCAGGGGTCTGAATGCAAAGACCTACACACTCACTCAGGCACCATTCAAGCAGTAGACACGGGGAAAAGAAAACAGGAATAACGAAAAACAAAAGAAGAGGATGAGGTATTCCGACCGGCCAGTGAGGGAATGCGTGGCGGAGCAGAGACACACTCACGAAGGTGTGCCGTCCGGCTCAACGAGGTAATGATGGAACGGAACAGCAACTCCCTTCCTGACAAAGACGGGATCCGAGGTGTTCTGCCCGGCCCTGGGGGGGCGACAGCAGGACGGAGCAGAGACACACTCGTCGAGGTGTGCCGTCCGGCTCTAATAGGGAAGTAGAGCGGAACAGCGACTCCCTCCAGTGGGCACAAGGAAAAAACAAATGCCGTGAGCTTAACTTCAACCCACAATGAAAGGTACTCGTAAATATGGGATCTGCCCGAGTACATATAAGAACGGGAGGAAAGGAAAATATGCAGCCCAAACAGGGAAGGGGGGAAAGGCTGCCACGAACAAATACCGCCAACAGCAGGAAGAGAGGGGTCCGGAATCAAGACAGCAACGAAGCCTCAAGCAGATGCCACAGAACTTGCTACGCCGGGACAGGGAGCAACACGGAAGTGAAGGGGGGCGTGGTCACGATCAGTAAGCCAAGCGTCAAACAACGTGCTGGGCGTCCCTTTAGAGGAACAAGGGAGTGTTTGAAAAGTGCATGCTCCTTGTCTTGAGCGTTTGTCTCTAAGGGATTGGGTGGAAAGTATGCTTGTTTCTGTGAGCCTGCCTCTAACCACAGCTCAAGGTCTCCTTCTCCCTCGAACCCTAACAGGGGACACTTAGCACAATGTGTGCTCACACCCAGAGGGCTCCCAGGCAATTGAGCACAAATGATTTTCACACTGAGAGGGCTCCGGGGCAGTTCAGCAGCACGGGGGCTCACACCCACTGGGCCCCAGGGCAGTTCAGTAGCGCGTGGGCTCACAACCCCTGGGCAGCTCAGCAGCACAGGGGCTCACACCCACATGGCTCCCGGGCAGTTTAGCAGCGCCACCCTCAGGTTCATCACTGCCACCCTCTGGTTCACCACTGCTACCCTCTGGTTCATCACTGCCACCCTCTGGTTCACCACTGCCACCCACTGGTTCACCACTGTCACCCTCTGGTTCACCACTGCCACCCTCTGGTTCATCACTCTCACCCTCTGGTTCATTACAGCACCCTCTGGTTCACCACTGCCACCCTCTGGTTCACCACTGCCACCCTCTGGTTCATCACTGCCACCCTCTGGTTCATCACTGCCACCCTCTGGTTCATCACAGCACCCTCTGGTTCACCACTGCCACCCTCTGGTTCACCACTGCCACCCTCTGGTTCACCACTGCCACCCTCTGGTTCACCACTGCCCCCCTCTGGATCACCACTGCTACCCTCTGGTTCATCACTGCCACCCTCTGGTTCATCACTGCCACCCTCTGGTTCATCACTGCCACCCTCTGGTTCATCACAGCACCCTCTGGTTCACCACTGCCACCCTGTGGTTCACAACTGCCACCCTCTGGTTCATCACAGCACCCTTTGGTTCACAACTGCACCTTCTGGTTCATCACAGCACCCTCTGGATCACCACTGTAGATTATGGGGAGAAAGCACACCTGCCCAGCCTCAAACGGGGGCTGGTTAATGTGTTACTGAATTTGAGCTTCAAGTCCGGCACCTGCTTCCTTATGTGTAAGTGCTTCCTGTTGTGGTTTAATTTTTGTGACAGCCTGGAGCATTGTGCCATACTTGTAACTATTCTCTGACCCTGCTTCGAGGGTGAGAGCAGGGTCAGAGAATAGTTGCAAGTAAGCAAAAACTCTGGAGGTGCCGCTCAGGAAGCACTTTCTTTCTTTGTAACCATTTTGTAAATGGTTACAAAGAAATTAGCTTCAACTTGGGCACCTGCTGTAACCCTGTAAGTGCTTCATGTACTTCAGTTTTTGAAAATCCGTCCCGAACCCGATTTCGCGGATTTTTCTGCAATTTCGCGAGATTCGCGGACCGCGAAATTGCAGAAAATCCGCAAATTCCGCGAACGGAACGGATTTTACGCCCATGCTTAATAATGTGTAACCAATCGATGTGTTATGGGTCACTGCTGACCTTGGCAAGGCTTGTCTCACTGTATGGTGTTGTTGCTTACTTGTGCTTTCATATCAGCTCATGCACACAGTTGAATTTTTTCTGCTACTCTGATCATTGGGGTTTGGATGTGTGCAAAGTTCACATGATGCTTTGCGGTGTGACAGGTACAGCAGATGGGTATGAGACAGTCATGGTCATTTTACACACATTGGTGGATGGTACGGTACGAGGCGTGCACCTGTGAAATATGGGATTCAGTATGTGTGCATTCACATTGACCTATGTGTTGTTTGCGACACTTGTGTATTGTAAATGGAGAGGTGTGCCCTCTGTGTGTCTGAAATTTCCACCCATGTAACCTAGTGTGCAACGCATCTCTAATGGCAGTGTTTGTTTTTCTGTCACATCCTTAATGGGATGTGCTGTGGCCATCTCAAGATGGTTGTCATTGACATGTGTCTATTTACATCTCAACTAGGAGGAGACCTAATCTCATACGTCACCTGACAATGCTGGAGGACATGGAGGATATAGCAATCATTAGAAAATTCTGCCTCAACAGACCGACCCTGAAGACCCTTTGTGATCTGTTGGAGCCCCACCTGCAGCCTCATTGCCACTACCCAACAGCATTCACACCCACAAAAAAAGTGATGGCAGCCCTCCACTTTTTTGCAACTGGTTCCTTCCAGGAGACCGTGGCCAGCGTTGCAGGGATGTCGCAACCTATGTTCAGCCTGGTGCTGAGGGATGCTCTTGCAGCCATGATGATATATAAGGTTCGATACATACATTTCCCCAGGGGAGCAGAATTGGCCGGTGTGAATGGTGACTTCTATCCCCTTGGGCACATCCCCCATGTTGTTTGTGCCATCGATTCCATCCATGTCGGTCTGGTGCCACCACATGCGAGTGAGCACATTTTTAGCAATAGTAAACATTATCATTCAATGTGCAGGTGGTGTGCATTGCGGACATGACCATATCGCATGTGTATACAAGATTCCCCGGTTCAGCCCATGACTCGTACATCCCAAGGAACATCATGGTGCCCCGGATGATGGCAAATCTGCTTCCCGAGCATGCTTGGATTGTGGGTGAGTATGCCTAGTGATATGGCGTGCTGTGTGTGTGACCTGCTGCCCTCTGCCTGTGCAACATTGCAATGTGTGTTTGTCATTCACAGGTGACTCTGCATATCCCAGCCGTCCATGGCTGCTGAGCCCACTACGGAATCCCAGGACACCAGCTGACGTCAGGTACAATGAGGCCTATGGCAGGACCCGACGTGGAATTGAGTGGACTTTTGGGCAGCTCAAGTCAAGATTCCACTGCCTTGACAGGATTGGAGGTGCGCTGTCATACTCGCCTGGGAAGGTCTGCAAGATCATTGTGGCATGCTGTATGCTCCACAACATGGCCATTCACAAGGGGGTTCCCCTGCTCCTGGATGATGGTGAGGACCCAAGGCCACCGCCTATTCAGGGCCCTGTCCAGTGATGTGGACAGTGGAGAGGAGGAAGGAGTTGACATACGTCAACAGTTCCACCCGCTACTTCACTTGAAGGTGGGTGACGAGGTACGACTTGTACATTGTCTGGTGTGATTGCTGTTGTTGTGAAGGGCTATGTGCGGATGGTACAGACAGGCACATGTTGAGTCCCCTGTGTGTGGAAATGTGGCAGTGACATTTCACATGTGAACGTATACAGAACCCCGTTTGGTGATACTTGTTGCACATTGTGCAGTCTGCCTGTAGACTTATGTGGATGTTTGGTGTACCGTTATGTCTGTGATACCACACTAACGCCAGTGACTGTTGTTCTGTTGTGTCTCCCTAGGTGCCTCAAAATTATACAGGCCTACATACTGTACATCTTTTGGATACATCATGGACATTTTCAACACTGTAAATATTACACTAAAGACAAAGCTGCACCAATTGAAGTGTGTAAGGTGTTTTATTTACAAAGTTGACATGTGAGGGGTACGGGCATATTTACAGGAAGGTGGTGATTGAGCAGTGAGTTGACAGTCATGGTAAATGAGATGCAAGAGTAGACACCACATGGATGTGGTGACCCAGTCCAACAGACAGGTGCCATTCACAATGTGGGGAAGGACAGTCCAAACAGTCAATGCAGTGGGGAAGAGGGTTGCCATCAGGGCTGGCTCCGAGACTGACGTGTGGCAGGTGCTTTGCCTCCAGAGACTTCCAGGCTCTTCTTTGGACACCCCCTTGATCGCTTTGGCGGGGGGGCCTGCTGCAAGGCCAGTGGCATCTGAGGACTCACCCCTCTCAGTGGCCGCATGGGAGAATGGTGCTCTGTCATCCTGCAGCACAGCAGAGGGGGGGCGGAGGTGTTGTTTGGGACCCAGGCCTGTCCCTCAGTAACGCCACTTGCTGGGCCAGGAGGTCCACCATTTGTCCAAGGCGTGTAATGATGGACCTCATCAGCAGGATGAGCTCACGTAATAGTCCGTCAGACCGGCCACTTTGTCCCTGGACCTGTTCATATGCCCCGATGACTCTGGTGAAGTGGTCCAGGGATGGTGTGCCAACCTCCTGAGGTCTGGGGGTGACTTGGGCCCTGCTGCCACGGACCTGTTGCCTCGCCAATGTGGGTCCCCGCACACTCTCCCTGCCCTCCACAGTTGTTGTTGTGGCCTGGTCATCCCCTGGGACAGGGAGGGTATCGATGCATTGCATGCAATTGGTGCTATGTGTAGTGATGCAGGTCTCCCACCCACAAACAGCCAGCCCAGTGAAGATGGCTACCTACCTATAAGTTTGTTTGGTGTACTGCAATGGCTTCCAAGTGCTTCTGGGTGGTGTGGGGGAGGGCTCCATCCTGCTAGGGTGTGGGCAGGGGGCATGGTGGGAGTTGTAGTACAGGCCTCCCTTCCCCAAACAACCCTCACTGTGAAGATGGCTACCTTCCTGTAAGTTTGTTTGGTGAACAGTGCAATGGCTGACACATGCTCCTGGGTGGGGGAGGTCTCTATGCTGCTGGGGTGTGGGACAGGGGGCATGGTGGGTGTCGTGGTACAGGCCTCCCACCACCAAACAAGCCTCCCAAGCAAGATGGCAACCTGCCTGTAAGGTGAGGGTGAACAATGCAATGGCTGACACATGCTCCTGGGTGGGGGAGGGCTCCATGCTGCTGGGGTGTGGGACAGGGGCCATGGTGGGAGTCATGGTACAGGCCTCCCACCCCCAAACAAGCCTCCCAAGCAAGATGGATACCTACCTGTAAGTTTGTTTGGTGAACAGTGCAATGGCTGACACATGCTCCTGGGTGGGGGAGGGCTCTATGCTGCTGGGTGTGGGACAGGGGGCATGATGGGAGTCGTGGTACAGGCCTCCCACCCCTAAACAAGCCTCTCAAGCAAGATGGCTACCTACTTGTAAGTTTGTTTGGTGTACTGCAATGGCTTCCAAGTACTTCTGGGTGGTGTGGGGGGAGGGCTCCATCCTGCTCAGGTGTGGGACAGGGGGCATGGTGGGAGTCGTGGTACAGGCCTCCCACCCCAAACAACCCTCACTTTGAAGATGGCTACCTACCTGTAAGTTTGTTTGGTGAACAGTGCAATGGCTGACACATGGTCCTGGGTGGGGGAGGGCTCCATCCTGCTCAGGTGTGGGACAGTGGGCATGATGGGAGTCGTGGTACAGGCCTCCCCCCCAAGCAAGCCTCCCAAGCAAAATGGCTACCTACCTGTAAGTTTGTTTGGTGAACAGTGCAATGACTGACACATGCTCGTGGGTGGGGAGGGCTCCATCCTGTTCAGGTGTTGGACAGGGGGTATGGTGGGAGACGTGGTACAGGCCTCCTCCCGAAACAAGCCTCCCAAGCAAGATGGCTACCTACCTGTAAATTTATTTGGTGAACACTGCAATGGCTGACACATGCTCCTGGGTGGGGGAGGGTTCTATGCTGCTGGGGTGTGGGACAGGAGCATGATGGGAGTCGTGGGACAGGCCTCCTACCCCTAAACAAGCCTCCGGAGCAAGATGGCTACCTACCTGTTTGGTGAGGGTGAACAATGCAATGGCAGACACATGCTCCTGGGTGGGGGAGGCCTCCATGCTACTCAGGTGTAGGACAGGGGGCATGGTGGGAGTCGTGGTACTGGCCTCCCACCCCCAAACAAGTCTCCCAAGCAAGATGGCTAGCTACCTGTTAGGTGAGGGTGAGCAATGCAATGATGTTTGGGTTGTGCAAGGAAGTACTTATCAGTGTGTTGGTTGCCATTTGTTTGTACTTACCAGCCTCCATTCCCCTGAATACTCCTGTGAGACTCTCAGGATGCAGTATGGCAAGCACCTTCTCCTCCCATGGTGTGAATGTTTTCTGTGGGATGGGAGGGCCACTGCCAGTCTGATTAGCCAGCTCCCAGTTCTTGCTCTTCCTCTCTTTGACAACCCTCTTCAGATCATGCCACCGCTTCATGATCTCCTTCTTGGATCGCGGGGTGGTCCCTACTGCATTGACCCTTTGATCTATCCTTTCCCACATTTGTGTCCTTGTGGCTAATGGTGTCTGTTGGACCAGGCTACCAAACAGTTGTGGTTCCACTCTCAGTATGTCATTTACCATGACAGTCAACTCACTCTCTGTGAATTTGGGCATTTTCTGTGCTGCCATGGTATGTGGTGTTTGAAGTGTTTGTGGGTGCAGGTGTGTGTGTGGTGGGTGTGGTGTTGATGTATGAGGTGTGTTGTGTGCTGGAAGATTGTTGGTGCTGGTGTGATGGTGGTAGTGACGGTGGTAGTGGTGGTGGTGGTGGTGTAGGTACTGTGTTCTTTTGCCTCTCCTGTCAGGTATGGTGTATGCCCTTCTCTTCTGGAGTGTTGCAAAGGATTGTGTTCAGTAAAGGGGCTGCTTTTATACTCAGCTGTGTGGGTGTGTCCAAATGGGATTTTGCTGTTAGGTGTGTTGTGGGTGTTGTCCTGGGAATTGTATGTTTTTTTGGGGCATTTGTTTTTTCATTGGTATGTGTTTTGTGTATTTAGAGGGCATGGCTACTTTGATTTGTGCAAAGTTTGACATCGTTGCGGTGTTTTAGCATCGTCTGCCATATTTTTCATGTACCGTCCGCTGCCGTGGCTATGCTGCAGCTCTTCCGCTGTCTCTCCCATTCACTCCTGTGTGTGACCGCGGCGGTCAGAAACAGCGGATCGTACCACGGGAGCATCGGGGATATATACTCATTTGCTGTGCGGTGTCTCTGCTTTGCTTGCGGCAGGTCATAGCTTTTCCGCTGCGTTTCCGACCGCCGTGGTCGGTTTTTGGACATCACCGCCCGCGTCTGGCGGTTTTGGTTTGCGCGCTACCGCCGCGGTCTGTCTTTTTTGGCGGTTGTTCCTAATTTGACCGCCGGTTTATCCGCGGGCCCGGCGGGCAGTTGTTTCCCGCCTCCATGGCTATCGGGGTGGTTTTCCGCCCGCTATCCTAATGGGACCCTTAGTATTCTATATCCACCGAGTAGTTACTTCATAGCAGATTCTGGACAGTGACTAAGGAGAAAAATTACTATTTTAACTCCACTAAGTACTTACCTTAGGGTAGTTGCTGGACATTGACTGGAAGTGAAATTACTATTCTAACTTCCACCATGCAAATTACCTCGGTGCAGGTGTTGGACAGTGACCAGGATCAAAATAATTTTTCAAAATACCCCAGTAATAACCTCAGGGCAGGTGCTGGACAGTGACTAGAGGGCAAAATTACTATTCTAACTCCACCAGGTACTTACCTCTGGATTGGTGTCAGACAGTGACTAGAAGGCAAAATTACTACTCTAACTCCACCAGGTTCTTACCTCAGTACAGGTGCTGGACAGTGACTAGGGGCAAAATTACGATTCTAACTCCACCAAGTACTTACCTCAGGACTGGTGCTTGACAGTGACTAAAGTACAAATGTAGGGCCCGATTCCGATCTCGCTCGGAAAGCCCTACGGCGACTCGGTCCCGTAGAGCTTTACGAACAACTCGGGCTCCTGGGCTCCAATCGCCCGAGTATGATGCAAGTACATGCTGATGGACTCGAGTCTCTCAAAGCCCCATTGAAGTCAATGGGAGCTGTTGTACGTTGCATACATAGGATTCCTCTGAGAAAAAAGTATGTAGCGGAAAAGGACGCCCCCTGTCATGGGGATGCATCAGTGCCCCCCGCATCGTACATCGTAGGGCTATGAACGAAGGGAGGCCTGCTACTGCCCACCGAAGTCCCCTTCCCGAAGCTTTTTTGAATCGGAGGCTCCGAGTCAATCCGGCTGTTCGATGCGCACATTGTACTTGGTTGCTCAGAAATCAGACCCATTGCGCTGCACAAGTCTGCCATGTTGTAGTTGTCCAGAGGGCTATGCTGACAGGTATGAGTCGGTTAGAGAACAAGGCAACATTCACATCGTTCTCACTTGCTCGTATGGCAGGATGTCAGTCAGAAATCCCACTCGCGATTCAGACTCGCTCCTGGCGGATGTCGTCAAGAGCCCTTCCGAGCAAGATCAGAATCGGGCCCTTAGTAGCTAAAAGGCACCAAATATTTAACTCAATCGAGATGCTCAAGTTAATAAAATATATATGTTATAAAAAAATTAACACCATGGGCCCCATTAGGATGGCGGGCGGATCGCCCCCTCTAGGCCGGCGGTAGTCACCGCCGGCCCGGCGGGGGGCAATACACCCACCATCCATGCAGCAAAGATCCCTCGCCATATTACGATGGCAGGGGTGTCCACAGCGGACGGAAAGACCGACTGCCGATTTTCCGTTTGATTGACTAAAAGGATTCAATATGGTGGCGGTGTCTGTTAGACACCGCCAGCCATATTACGATAGGGGCAGAAACATGCGGGGATTGCTTGCGGGGGCCCGTTACGGGCCCTCAGGACTCTGGGGGGTGGAGGGTGCACATGGGGAGGGTACTATTTCAATGTACAACATGGCAGTCACCGCGCGGTGCCTGTCACGTTGTGCATTGAAAGGCACAACCTGCCTTTGTGGCATTGCGGCAGGCGGTGCTTTCAGCACCACCCGCCGCAATGTTACAATTGAGCCATGCGCCCACCAGTGTGGCGGGCGCATCCTAATTGGGAGTGCGGGACCGCCGCACCCTCAGACTTTGTCCGCCCGCCATACTACTGACTCCCCCATGTATTTTGTTCCCTTTTAAAACAGATACACCTATCTACGAAACAACTTGAAATACTTCAAACTGCCAGACACGTCCTAAACCACAAAAACTGAAATATTGATGTAAGTATTGTAAATATCAACAGTAAATAGTACGAAAAACATCACAAAACTCAAAGTTAATAAATAACCAATGAATTGGGTCTTTCTTTTTGGAATAGATAACAATAGAATTAAAGAAATAGACATTTGCCTAAAATCAAGTAGGCAGCACCCACTGCCAATAACCTCCCTCAAAAACAAAGATGCCAATAACCTCCCTCAAAAACAAAGAATCACCAATGTACAGGTAAACATATAATTTTTAAACCATAACAATTTTTTCCCCAGGTGAAAAACATGAACTAACATATATTTTCTTTTCAACAGAGTATCTTTTCAACAGAGTATCTAAACTTTGTTTCCACTCCATGGAAAAATACAATTTCTTTTTTTAAACAATTAATGTTTAACAGGCACATAAAGAAAAACAAAAATCTAATAAAACAGCAATGAACATAAACTTACACTTTTTTCTATTTCTCTTTTTTTAACAGAACCAACATCAATGGCATCAGCTAATCAAGCAAACTATGTGAAATTCCGGAGAGGCAACAGACTGTTAAAGTATGATGTCTACCTTTATTATAAGGACAGGTTAACTGAGCCCAGGTGTCATTGGAGGTTCGGGGAGTACTTTTCATCCCATTGCACAGGCAGAGTGGGTTACACTGGAATACACCTTAGTTAGAACAACTGCTCATAACAGATCTGCCTCTGAAATGGAGACTGAAGTACGTGAAAACATAAAATAAATGAAAGAACTTGCATCCACCTCCAATGAGCCCTTAGGATAATAGTACAAAGACAAAAACAGGCAAGTAGTCTCTAATGAATAACACCACAGACTTTTTCTGACATTAACATCCCCCCAAATTAACTATCACTTTCTCTGTAGAACCTTTTCTAAAGCATGACAACAAAAACCCTCAAAAAAGAATCCTTAGCACAAACCATAACCTTTTGACACTTTGATGGTACTTTTAAATTAACACATATTCCATTCACCCAAATGTACACTATTCACACTAACATAAATAACACAACTGTCCCATTAGTGTGTAGTTTTTGTTCTGACAAGCAATCCTCAACATAAACTGAATTAATAATAGTTAGAAAATCCAAAACATTGAATAAAAGTCCTAGAAAAGTAATAATTGGCTTTGAATTATCATTGATTAACAAAATTAAAAAAAATGTACTCTACCACCCATGTTAAAGGACTCTTTTTCCACTTTTCTCAGACATATTGGCAAAAAATCCCCAAATCATCCGTAGTTGAGGGTTACTTATCAAACAGTAAAGTTCATTTTGAATTTAATAAACTGCCTTCCTTAAGCTTTGTACCTCCTGACAGTGTAGACAAGTACTACACAGCAATTTCTTCAATACAATTCCCAATATTTTACACAAAATTAAGAGAAATTGGCACCACTACTAAATTATTTCAAAGATACATGGATTGGCCATCTAAGCATGATGGGTCACAGGAAGAAGCCAAGATTTCCCATTGAATGGTGGAACTGTTACACAACCTGCTTAGAGGGAGATGCAAAGACTAACAATGCCATTGAGGGATGGGACAATTCAGGAAATCAATTGCCAAACCTCACCAAAACCTATATAATTTGGAGAAATTTTGAAGAAGGAACAAAGTTTCCAAGATATGAGACTTGCGCAATCACTGTCAGATAGCCTGAACACACATATATCTAAAAAGAGTAAAGAAATGTCTGAGAGACTACTGGGTCAAATCCAGCAATTTTCATGGAGGGTGGCTTCAGACTACGTGGATAGTATTACATACATATTACATTACTAATGCTCACTGATATTTCCCTAAATTACTTGCCTGTTTTAACAGTTGCATACAATTCAATTGGCATTTTTTAACCAAATTAAAATACTTTAGAATTCCTACCTGTAGTTGTTTTCTTTCTTAAACTCTTTGTGACTTTTTCAAACAACTTTACACTTAAGGCATGATTAAGAGTTTCACAGACGGGTTACTTCATCACAAACGTGACGGAAATCATGTCCGCGGTATTTCGAGTTCCATTACGTTCCATTGGATATAATGGAACTTGTAATACTGCGGACGGGATATATGTCACGTTTGTGATTGGAGTAACCCATCTGTGAAACTCGTATTCAGGCTACAAGAGTCAACAGAACTCCAATAATCCATATATGTACAAATTAACATCCACAGAAAATAAAATCCCCAAAAAGCATGGTTTTTCATGTAAAACTATCACCTGCAACTAAATTATTACAAATGTATGGATTTTGAGTAAAAAAACACACTTTCAAAAAGCAAAAATAGCAAACAATTTTTTTTAGGCACAATAGCTAGAAACAAAATGATTTCTCAAAAAAGCCAGTAGTAATACACAAATGTGGATGGAAGCAATAACAAAAAATCAACATATATATATATCAGGAACTCTGATAATAAAAACATAACCCTGAAACCTAACACTGTTTCCAAATAGAAATATCCCAAAAATAACCCTGTAGTACTAGATTAAATACATCCGTTTTCCTCCTGCAGCCACGTGTTCTTCATTCCGAGGTGACTCTAAACAGTCAAACTTACTTTGAAGAAAAAATCAACCACCCGGACGTAAGCATTTGGAAACAACCATGGGAATGGAAAACGGATAAAAAAACACAAAACATAACAGGTATTTCCATTTACCATCTAATTACCTTCCCCCTGTAGCTTACAATAAACATAGCCACCTTTATACTTAGTAAAGTAAAGTCAATTGTTCTTACCTGACCGCACCTCTTCCTTGCTTCCGATCTTGACTGTCACACTCCACCGACTGTAGAAACATACGTACAACCACAAGCATTAACAAACACAAAAGTAAAAACAAAGAAAGGACATTCTTTGCCACTTAACTTAATGGTAAACTGTGGAAAAAAAACGTACAAAATGTTTACTATTTATTTACATTTTTTTATTTGTATACTATGTCTAAATAAATAATATTTTTATTACACATTTGTATTAAGGTTGCATCTCGCCATATGTTTTAAAATGCAGTATTTAAATAATATATATTTTTCCTTCACTTTTTTTATTTGAATAAATTACCTTTACCTATTAATATTCAGCTACTACAGATAATACCTGAGTATAAATGCACTCCACACCCAATAACCTTAAAACCGTAAATACCATTTTTAAATATCTTTTTATTTAGATGAAAGTAATACAAATTAAAATGTTAAATATTTACAAAACATAAACAATACAAAAAAATATAAATTGAAAAAATATACATTAATTCCTGAGTATTTAGACACTTCCCCAACTAATACCCCTATATCCTTTTCATCCAATCCCTAAATACTAAGGGCATTACGATGGGCGGAAAAAGTTCACCCGCCACCATATGGTATGCAGGACCGTCCGCCAGGGGTGCGACGGTCCCGCAATTATGATGCCACCGCCACCGTGGCGGTGGCATTCCCTATTCCCAGCATTGTGGCGGGCGGTGCTCACAGCACCGCCCGCCACAATGCTGGGAATGCACGGTGTGCATTGGCATGCACAAGGTGACAGGCACCGTGCGGTTCCGGCCACCTTGTCCATGCCAAGGGGGACCACAGGTACCCCCCCAAGTGCACCCCCTACACCCCAACACTCAGGGGGCCCGCAATGGGCGCCCAACAGCAAAGACCGCATGCCTTGCCGCCATGGAAAGGATGATCTCCGCCTTCATTCTTATGTGGATGGCGGTGTCTTGCAGACACCGCCACTATATTAAACATGTAAAAGCGGCGGGCGGCCTTTCTGTCCGCTGCAGATCCCCAGCCATCCCAATCTGGCGGGGGGTCTTTTAGGTATGGATGGAGGGTGGATCGCCCCTGCCGGGCCAGCGGGGGCGATCCGCCAGCCATCCTAATGGGGCCCTAATTTTTTTTAATTTTATAAAATATTTTTTTAAATTACAATTATTATGAAATTTACAAAAGTTAGAATTCATAAATTTTAATTCTAAAGTATTAACATTAATAGCAGAGAATTAATACCCCTGCATCCCTTTCATTCCACCCCTATGTACTAATTTTTAAATGTTATAAAATATTAAAAAAATATTATTAATTTATATTTACAATTCATAAATATTAATACAAATGTATTACAATTAATACCTAAGTATTAATACACTTCCCCACCCAATACCCCTATATCCCTTGCATCCCATTCATAATGAATACAATTTTCAAACTTTTTATAAAATATCCCTAAAACTTATTGTAATTAAAAAAATATATATAAATTAATACCCCCTCAATACACCTATATCCCTTACACCCCATCCCTAAAACTTTTCATTAAAAAAATGATTATAAAATGAATATTGACCAAATACCTATAAAATATACTTACTCATATACTTACCCATATACTTACATATTGATGCCTGGTAAAGATATTCATGGAAATGACATTAGTGGTAAAACGCATAAGAACTAATGACACTAGCGGTAAAGAAATGCATAGTAATGACACTAGTGGTACACACATACGTACTAAGGGCCTCATTACGATGTCGGTCGTAAAGCATTCCGACCGACTCCTTGTCAGAATCCTTTCCGACCGACTCGGGTTCGAGGAGTCCGACTGACCAATTACGAGGCTTCCGAACACCATTCAGTCGGACTCCCATCGACTTAAATGGGAGCCTGTGTTCCGACCGACAACACATGCTCCCATTGAAGAAAGGGGTGGTTGCGGAAAACCTTGCACCCAGTGGCGACCACCACATGGTGCCTGCCACACTGTGCTTGGTTGGAAAGAGGGGACCCCCAGGTACCCCCAAGCACCTCAATTTGAGGCCTCTGGGTGAAGGGGGGCCTGCTATGGGCCCCCAAAGTTGGTTTCCGACACCTGATTTGTGTCAGACTGAGCGATTCGGAAAGGCTGTTGGAATCCAACATCATAATCGGTCAGTTGGAAAGTGGCCCGTTGAGCTGTACGATTCAGGTCTAACTGACTTGGACTCTTCGAATGCCAGTCGGAACCGATTCAGAATGACTGACTGGCTACATTCTATCATAATCGGTCGGTCAGAAATGTTTCCGAGTCGGTCGGAAACATGGGTTTCAACAGGGTTTAGGAAAATCTGAATGCAATTCGGAGCCTTTCCTATCAGCATCGTAATGAGGCCCTAAATATCTAGATCTAAAAAAACCTTGTAAACTCATGCGTGGTAATGACACTAGTGATAAATACATAGTAGCTGTAAAATCCTGCAAGGTGAAGACTAAAGCTTGGTTAAGACTTTGTTGCAAAGGAGCATTGTGGTTTAGACTGTGTTGTAAATGCTGTTTCCTGTTTGTCTAGGGACAATCTATCTGGAGGCCCCACTTTTCTTTAACACTTGATTAAAAAATATTAAAATATTAAGTCAAATGCACTAAATGACTGCTCTGGATAATTGGGTACATTCACAAAATATAACAGATCTTCAGACTTTGTTTCCTCTAATAGGCATGTTTATTTTAATGTAATGCATTCCTTACATGAAACACATACTATAAAAAAAGTTCAAAGAATCGATATGCGTGGATACTTTCTATTATTTATAGATTAACAGAGACTATCCTTGATAGAGAACCAGGATTAAAAGGTAGTAATTATTACTTCTCCTCAAACCAATGATTCCTCTTTACCTTATAAAATCAACAGTCTAGCCAAGAGTGAACTGGGACAAGGTCTATAAGACTCACCTTTTGGATAGTCTAAAAATAACTGCTGCAGATCCTTCCTCTTGAGGACTAATATTTCACAATTTGTGGCTGCTGTTACTGAAACATCTTTTGAAATTCCATACATCAGACTAACCTAGAAAAAAGTCACAGTATTATTGACACAATGGGCACGTAAACATTTGGGATATACAAATGGCAAATATTACATCAGCTCCAGGGATTATGAGGACCTCAAACTTATTTTTTCAAATCTTTTTATTGGCATTTAAATTCAATATCAGATGTCTTACAGTTGTATACAGTTTAATCGCCATACAATTGTAGTTTGTTAGTTCTTGTTACTCATGTGTCTCTGTGGTGAGCGACTACAGCTCTGTTGGATTACCACATTGTGTCAAATTGAGAGAATGCAATACAACATGAAGAATTAAGGAATTTCTGATTCAATCAATCAGCTGCCATATTGTGCACACCATATCATTAATCGACGTGCATTTCGTGGTTAGGATTTGTCAGTGTTCCTGATGCCGTAAAGAACAGTTTTATCATATACTACGCGTTGCAGAGTGTGTTTTTGGAGGCCAATAATAGGAGGGTAACACTTGGAGAAAAAGCAAAACTCTTCCAAATAAAAAGAAAAAGACTGAGGTAACATAAAATCAGCAGAGAAGATATCACCGGTATTATGTTATTGAGAGTGGAAGAGGTCTTATGCCTATGAGTTATAAATATTTGTGCCCATGTTTCTGTATCTACTCGTGGCAGGTAATTGGTTCAGGGTTACATTAATGATGCCTGTCTTGTCCAGGTCCGAGAGTGTTGTTTACATGTATCAGGTGCGTAATCTCTCTCATGTAGGGTAAGGTGACCACTGTAACCCACCCAAAACCTCCCTATCCATACTGGTATCTACTCCTACGTGCCCATAAGTGCCATGTCTGTGTTATCTTTGCTCCCATTGTCTGGATCATCCGGCTTTAAATTTGGATCTGTCTCTGGGTTTATCTAGCTATTTAGTACTTTCTGCCATAAATCCGCCGGAGGGCACCAACATAATCCTTGGGCATGCTCTCGCCTGAGAGCTTGTCCCTCAGCCTTCACCCAAGTCAGGACATCTTTCTCCCAGGTATTCAAGATTGGTCCTTTGTCTGATTTCCTTGTCAGAGCTATACAGTGGCCCGCCAGGGCCAGGGTCAAGTCTAAAATCATCAAACCCACGTTCTTCGTTTTGGGCCTTGGGAAGCCTCCCAGGAGGTAAGTCTGTATAGTGCAGGGGAGAGCCTGTCCTAACGTGGCCTAAAGTCACTGGATCACTGCAGTCCAGAATTCCTGAAGTCTGTGGCATCCTTAAGCCATATGACAGAAGTATGTATCTTGCTCTTTACATCGCAGACAGCACTGGGGTTCGCCCCCATATAAGATTTGCAATCTATGTGGGGTAAAATATGTCATGTGTAAGATATTAAATAGTATGTATGTTAGTCTAGTGTTACGGGATACCCTCTTAGGATATTGAAAAATTCTGCCACACTCCTTGTCCGGGATTTCGTGCCTCCCACCTAGTTTTCAATGACTCTAGAGTATTCCTTCCCGTCATGTTCAATGCTCGGTAGAACCACGTCACCAAGTGGCGTGCTGAGCCCATGGAAAGATGAAGCTGAAGGACCGAGTGTGTCATGGGTTCTTCCAGTCCCTCTGCCTACAGATCCCTGAACGTATGCACTAAGGTTCCATATGTCAGGAATTGACCTCCGGTAGGCTGTAGATTTCGGCCAAAGTCCTCAAAAGGCACAAAGGCTCCCTGTAACACAAAGGCTCCCCGTAGAAAGCAGTTCCCCACTGTCCCAACCCTGCATCAGTCCAAGTCATGAGTTGAGCAGTTGTAAAAGTCAAGATTGGATCACCATGGGGAAGTCCCACCAGTGGTAGTTGTGGTGCATCTAATGAAACTACACGGGTTCGCACAAGACAAAGACGCCAGCATTGCAATGCCACTTGGAGTAGTACAGTTGGTCGGGAAATGGTTACTTTCGGGTTCAACAGGCGTGCTTACAATAACCCACGATGAGGGGTCAATCTCAAGAGTTCCGTGGGATGAGTGCATCTAGCAACTGAGATACCCATTAGAGCTGGGCAGCCAGGTAGTAAAGTTCAAAATCTGGGACTACCAGGCCACCCACATCCGGCGGGCACCACAGAGACGCCATGGACACCCTATGTCGGCCAGCTTCCAAGATTAAGTCTTGGAGAAGGGCACCTAGTTGTCTACACCAGTGGTTCCCAAACTTTTGACTCCTGAGGACCCCCATTGAGTCAGCACTGGAAGCCGGGACCCCCAAGCAATCTGTATGATTTCAATTTCAAACATTAAAACAGTAATTCGAAAAAAATAAACACAGGTGTGCACACAAAACAAATAGTCGAATTACAAAGGATTTTAGTATTTTATATTGAAAGAATCTGCAAAAAACTAAAACCTTTATTGGGAAGGGTGGTGCTGCATCTTCGTGACTAACTTTTAAATGGTTGGTTTTATTTCACAGTACGAGGCTCCTGCTCTTGCCAGGGCCAGACTGGAAACCCAAGGCAGCCCTGGCACATGTTTTCAGACCAGTTCCCATACGGTGCACACCAAGTGCAGTGAGTGAGTCTAAACACTACAAAGGGGGCTTTGGGAGGCTCTCCCCCCAAGAAAATTTAGGAAACAGTAGTGCATTCTACAACACATTTATCATTATATATTGAATTGTATTAGTTTTTATGGTTTAAATCTTTTATTGAGTCACCAAAGAAAACAATATACAGGAATCTCGATCGCACATTCAGGCAATGCAAGACAAGCTCCAGTGTGAAACAGACATATATTTCTAGTACAGAATGGAGCCAATCAATGATATGGATCTCCTGTAACCCTCGAAACACAACAACCCCGCCCTCACCCCTCCCTCTCCCCTTTGTCCACCAAACAAAAAAGCATCCTCTGTATGACGAAAAGAAAAAGCATGTGAGATAGTCCTCAGCGCTTGGGTTTCAGTTTGCGCTTGGGCGCCTTTTGGTCCGGTATAGGTGTGTCAGCCAATCGGAGCAGAAACAAATACCTGGGGCAGCTCAATTCACGAAATTCTTTAGTGAGTAATGTCAAGAAGGGGCGCTACAACTCTGGGAATTTGTCACCCCGCCCCGCCTGCACCAGCGACAGCTTCTCCATAACAAGCACCATCCATAACCTATGTAGCCAACCTGTGTGCGGGGGGCCTGTGGTGTCCTCCAGTGTGCTAAAATATTTTGTGTGGCTGCCCCTAGCGCTATAGCAATAAGACGACCTCTTCGGGACTTCAGGGGATACATTAGGGTATTGGGCAGTCCCAGCAAGATGTAAGCGGGGAATCGGGGGAGTTGTGTATCCAGGTGGTCATCTATATCATCTATGATCGTGCAACAGTACCCCTGTAGGCGGTCACAGCTCCAGAGCAGATGTTCCAATGTGCCTAGCTCCCCATACCCCCTCCAGCATCGGTCGCTAATGCGTGAGTCAAATTGGTGGAGGCGTTCCGCTGTGTGATACCAGTAGGTGGCCACTTTAGTCTGAGTTTCGGTCAGTCTAGCGTGGTATGCGGAATGGCGTGCTCTATGGTAGATGCCACTCCATTCTTTGTGTGTGAGAGACCTACCTAGTTCCCGCTCCCATCTGCACCTGCCAGCGTTATGCGTGTAAATGTTCACGAGGAGGAGGTGTTGGTACAAGTCGGAGATTAGCTTCTTCTCGGATGTGCGGGTGACTTTCTCATAGGGGGTAAGGTGTTGTTGTGCCCCGGGCCTAACCTCAGGGTGAAGCGCCCAGTGACGAACCTGTAGGTATGTCAACCAGTCTTCCTCTGTGAGGCCGTAGTCTTCCTTTACTTGTTTGAAGGAAAGCACTCCATTTAAATTAAAAAGATGGCCTAGGAATTTGCAAGGGGAGTGTCGCCAGGCAGAGAATGCTTTCGAGTTGAGACCCGGAGTAAAGTCAGGGTTGGCGAGTATTGGTGTCATGGGGGAGGGGAAGGAAGTCAAATCGTATTTGATGGTGACCCGATCCCACACCTCCATGACCGTGCCCGTAATCTGAGATGCATATAGGTTCGGCGGCCGGTGTCGTCTGGGGAGAAAGGGCACCCCCTATAGCGGCATACCCGCCACAGCTTGTTCTTGAAAGAGCCAATGCTTGCCCGATTCTAATTGATGCCATTCCACCAGGCTCCGAAGTTGTGCCGCGTAAAAATAAAGTTGGAGATCCGGTACCCCCACTCCGTCATGGCTCGGCGGAAAGACCGCAATATCATGTTTGAAGCGCGGTCGACGTCCCTGCCAAATAAAGCGTGCCAGTTCAGACTGCGTTTGTTGTATCCAGTTATTCGGTGGCCGAAGGGGAAGGGTCTGAAACAGATCTGCAATAAAAGGGTCATTTTGGTGGCGTCTATCCTCCCCAGCCAGGAGAAGGAGTGGCGTTTTCATCTCCGAAGTTCCCCACAGAGTTGTGTGCGCAGCCTGGCATAGTTTGCCTCGACGGTGGCTGGGAGTGTAGGGCCCAAGAGGATTCCCAGGTAGGGGACTGTGGTATCTGACTACTGTATGTTATGTTCCTCCTGAACCTCGGCCAATGTCTCCAGTGTGAGAGAAACATTAAGGGCTATTGATTTGTCGGAGTTAACCTTGAACCCAGATGCGAGTGCAAAGCTGTACAGCTCGATAAATAACGCGCGTAGGGACGGGATTGGGTCGGTGAGGGAGAGTAGGATGTCATCAGCGTAGAGGCTAATTTTGTGGGTATCCCCTCCGAACGGGATGCCTTTGATGAGGGAGTGTTGCCGAATTATCTGCGCCAGTGGTTCCATATAAAGGGCGAACAGGATAGGCGGGAGCGGGCAGCCCTGTCTAGTCCCTCTGCCGATCGAGAAGCGAGGGGAGGTGTGTCGATTGACTCGCACCGTAGCGTTGGGCTGCCTGTAGCAGTTTAGTATGCGAGTACGGAGTACCTCTCCGAAGCCAAAAAGGTGCAGGACCTGTTCTAGGTAGGGCCAATGCACCCTGTCGAAGGCCTTTTCGGCATCAATGGTGAGGAGCATGCAGCCCGGCCTCGTACGGGACCAGGCCTCAATGAGATGGAGAACTCTTTTGGTGTTGTCACTGGTCTGCCTCTGAGGTATAAAACCTGCCTGGTCCGGCTCCACTAGCTGTTGCATGTAGGGCGCCAAGCGACTCGCTATGATTCCTGAATATAGTTTGAAGTCGATGTTCAGAAGTAAAATCAGCCGATATGAGCCACAGCGGGTCACGTCTCTGCCAGGCTTCGGTATGACCGAAATCGCGGCTTCCAGGAGTTCTGTGGGGATCGCGCCGGGCTCCGCAAAGGAGTTAAAAAGGTCTCGAAGGATAGGGGCCACTTGGTGACAGAATGTTTTGTAAAAGATGGCGGGGTACCCATCAGGGCCGGGCGACTTCCCGAGTTTTAGGTGCGAGATCGCAGACACTACCTCCTCCAGACCTATGGGCCTGTCCAGAAAGTCTACCTGAGCCGGGGTCAGAGATGGAAGACGTGCACCTTGTAGGTAAGTCTGGCCCACTTGTAGGTCCAGAGTGTTGCCCGCGTAGAGAGACTGGTAAAATGCCCCAAAGGTTTCTGTTATAGCAGCATCGTATGAGACTAGATCGCCTCCGTCTGTTCTTATGGCCTGTACTCCTTGCCGCTGTCGCTGTTCCCGCAATTTGGTCGCTAGTAGCCGCCCGCACCGGTCCCATCCTGCATAGTAAGCCCGCTTAAGGCGAAGTGCAGCATATTCTGCAGGTTCCTGATCTAAGGCGGCTAACATCTTTCTCTTGGTGCAGAGCTGACGCCATGCCCGAGCTGCTCCCGTGCGTTGCTGCATTTGCTCTAGTTCTGCTACGCGTTGCGTTAATTCGGCTCTCTTCTGTGCCCGCTCTCTATTGTTAGCTGTGGCAATCGATATGAATTCCTCTCGCAGGACAGTGTTAAGGGCAGCCCACTGAGTGGCCCGTGTGGTGTCGGTGTTGTTGTTGTGGGTCAAGAATTGTGTAATGGTGGCTTTGATCCGTTCTACCGTCGAAGGGGTGTGAAGAAGGGCGTCTCTGAGTCGCCAGTGTCGCTGTGGGTTCGGGGTGGCCGGCAAGAGAAAGACGGCTACCACCGGTGAGTGGTCCGACAGTGGGCTGGCTGAATATCTACCTCGTGTGTGCATTGTACCAGTGAGGAAGTGCAGAGGAAATAGTCAAGCCTAGCGTAGGATTTATGGGCCCTAGAGTGGTAGGTGTAAGCTGTACTACGTGGGTGAAGGTGTCTCTACAGGTCTGTGAGGCCTAGGTCGCGGAGATGGGTGTGTCCGGCCCTGGAGAGAGCCCCCACCTTGCCCATTCTCTGGCAAGTGCGATCCGCTACGTTGAGGAAAACTAGGTTACGGTCACCCCCCAGCATCAGGTGTTGTTCCGTATTGGCCGTGGCTGCCGCCAGCGCTGTCCGGAGGGAGGTTTCTTGACCATCGTTGGGTGCATATTCCGAGCCCACTAGTATAGTGAGTCCCGCCACCAGGAAGCGATAGACCAATAGCCGCCCTCTTATCTCTACCTCCCGTTGGAGAACCTTGCCCTTAAAAGATTTGGATACCAATATTGCTACTCCTGCCTTTTTTGGGGGGGAAGAGGAGAAAACCTGCGTGGGAAAGGCACGTGTCTTGAGGCGTTGTTGGTCTTTGGGTAGCAGGTGGGTCTCCTGGAGGAGACAGATATCGGCGGAGGAGTGCTCTAAGAGGGATAGGACAGCTCGGCGCTTTATAGGGTTGTTGAGTCCCCTTACATTAAAGGTAAGTACCTTGAGTTTGGAATGTGTCATTGGTGGGCATGGTGGCTCCGGACCTCTGAGGAAAGTGCCAAAATTAAAGACATAAAAGAGCGTGGACAAAGGAGAGACCCTCCCCTCAAAACAACCACCCCAACAAAACCCAACATCTCCCGGCCCCTGTACCCCCACCCCCTTCACTGCTCCCACCCTCCGCCCCCCTCCATTTGAGTTCTCGGCCTTCACCCCCTGCCCGCCATCCCCTCCCTGACCCCAACTGTTGACCCCCAACTGTAGACCATTGTCCCAGATCAGTCACAAAATGTTCAGACCCGTGGGAAGATGAGTAAAGGAGTGCGTGGCAGTGGCGACCCCGTGGCCCCCCGTTCGTCCCCCCCAGCGCCCTGCTAAGTGTCAATGCAAGAGAAAATACCCCCATCAGTCTGTGGTATATCAGCTCAAGGGTGCTGTGTCATTAGACACTTTCTGGACTGCCGCTGCCTGTTCCTGTGCCATTGTCTCCGGGTCCTGTCGGTGGCCGGCTTTGGGCGAACGTTGGCGCTCTACTCGTTGCATCCCCGCCGATCGGTGCGGGGGGAGTTGTTCTGCGGCGGCAGCGACGAAGCCCCGGTCTCCTGCAGGTCCTCCCCAGAGTCTATGCCCAGTACAGCGCAAGTGTCCTTCAGGGAGCGGAGTTGATGTAGAGATCCCTTCCATTTAAAGATGAGTCTGAACGGGTGGCCCCATGTATAGGGAGTCCCGTTGTCCGGCAGGAACTTCGTTGCTACTCGAAATGCCTTTCTCTTTTGCAGGGTGATGGCAGAGAGATCCTGATATAGGGCCACCGAGTGGCCCTGAAACTGCAAGGGTTCTTTCTGGCGGGCCTCCCGCAGGATTCTTTCTTTCAAAGGAAAGTCAGGTAGGAAGGCCAAAACGTCAGGTGGGGGGGCCGGCGCCCGGCGTGTGAGACCCACCTGGTGCGCCCTGTCAATGCGGATCTCGAATTCCTTGGACTCCCCCAGAACTTCACGGAACAGCCTCTGTAGGAAGACGGCCACGTTGTTGCCTTCCATTTTGGATGGGACTCCTCGAACATGTATGTTATTTCGTCGAGAGCGGTTTTCGAGGTCCTCTGCATGTGCCTGTAAGTCAATTTGCTGCTCGCGGAGCCGGACCACTTCTTGTTGCAACTGTTCTACTTCTTTGCTCCTGGTTTGGTCCGCTTCCTCTACCGCCGGTACTCGCTGCCCCAGACCATCCACCTCTCGCCGTAGTTCCCTGTGTTCTCGGCCATGTCGTGCTTGAGCGTCTGAAAGTCTTCTCTCAGGGAGTTAAATAGGGACTCCAGAAAGGTTTTAGTAATGGGGGACTCTCCATCGTCCTGTCCCGAGGGTGCTTTCGTTGCTGGCGGGGGCGTCGGACTCTTCTCTCCCTTGGAGGCACCTTTGGCTAACATTTCTGTGATCGTGCGTCCGCCTCTACGGTTCATGTTAGCCATCACTTACTCAATATCCAGTTCGACCGGCCCCGTAGCAGCTAAGGCTCTCCTATCTCGTAGCCATCTGCCTGTTGCGCCGACCACGCTGGCTGTGGTCCGCGCAGCCCCGGCAGCAGGCAAGGATCCGGTGCCCGCTGCGCCCCTAGGCTGGGTTCAGCACCGTCCTACTCTGCACCTCTTCTCTGCACGTAGGCCGCCCTTGCCAATAGGTGGGTGTCCCGACCCCAACACCCGGGGCCTGTATTGCGTGGTGGTAGAGCGTCTGTCTCTCACCTCATGCTCCGGAAGCAGTCAAGGCCCAAATCAGGTACTGGGCTATCTCTGCTGCCTGCTCCTGGCCTGTGTGGCGGTGTCCGTCGCCCCTCGCTGTCACTGCCTCTCAATGTGCCGTCTGTGCTCTGTGCCGGTCGCTCGCCGTCAGGTGTGCGGGGTAAGGGGGACCATGTGTTTCTCTGCTCCCGGTGATAGCTCTGTGGGTTGTGTGCTGCCTGGGAAGGCCCTGTCCGATCCCCGGACCTAAGCGTCTCTTGGTGGTGTCTGCCTCTGCAGGGTGGGGCTGGCCCACACTTCGCAGTGCCCACAGCGACCGTTGGCCGCGGGACGGCACAGGCCCCAAACCACGGAGCTTGATTTTCGCAGTCGCCTGGGCCCGTGCTTGGTGCACCGCTGATCCGCAGCCCGGACTCCACCCGGATCCTATCTGGGCGGGTGCCGGCAGTCAGGGGCGGTTACACTGTTGCAGGTGTCTCCGGTGGCCGCCCTGATTGTTTGCTCGTCCCTCTGGGCCTCCTCGGGGAGCCGCACTCCGGCTCGCGGTAGGCCCCACAACCGGGTCCTCGATTATCGCGCCGGCCGTCTGGGGGCTCCGGCAGGCGCAGGCTGCTCCTCACGACACCTTCCGACCCCACCACCTTCAGGTTTGTGCTTTGCCGCTCGGGTCCCTGGTGCCGCCACCGCTGCCTCCCTCTGGTATGGGCTAGGCTTCGGGGACCCCCCCGCGGCTGCAGCGCGAATCTCTCTCCGCCCGGGTCTGGCCACCAGTGCGCTGGGCTTACCGGGTCCTCTACCCCCGCTGCCTTCGCCTCCGCTCGCTGCCGCCGATGTTAAGGCTCACCGCCTCTGTGTCTGTGTCCCTTTGTCACATGTATTTAATTTGTTTTATAGCATCTCTCATACCATTTTTGAATGTGAGAGCACTTTACAACACACACATATAGGGCAGATTTACAAGCCCCTTGCGCAACCGGTGCGTCCCAAAAAGTGATGCTCTGCCGGTGCATTTTAGTGCCCCATATTTAGAAAGACAGGAAAAGCCACCCTGCGTGACTTTTCCTGTTCTTGTAAATATGGCCCCTTTGCACGCAGCACTTTGTGTGAAAGGTGCATTCCATGGGTTTTGCTGTGGGTGTTCCCACGCAACAACCATGAAACCACACACATATCCAGATTTACGAGAAATCATAAATCTGGAAATGCGTCTGAATGCTACACCTCCTCAAGGGAGGCACAACAAGAAGAAATGTATTCTTTTCTCCTCGTTTTTTAGGAAGATAAAATCCCCTCTAGTGATTGTTTATGTGCAGAAATGGAATCCTACCTGCACATAAACAATCTCCCCACAACGCAGGCATCCTTGCACCATGGTGCAACGGTGCCTGTGCCGGCGCATGGCAGCAGTTTGTGCGCCAGCGCAGGGAGAGCACTGAGATGCAACATACTGTGGTAATTATGTTGCATACCTGTGCTTTAAAAGTGACTAAGTGCGTCGAAGCCAAATGGCTTGCAGCACTCACTGAGTCACTTTCCTTGTAAATCTGCCCCATAGAGACAATGAATCATACATGTAAACCAGTGTATAGAAAATGTTACATAAGGCAAAGGCGACTACAAGTTGTAGGATTCACATGTCATCCATACTAGTTGGCATAACACAGTGTTTAGCATTGACTTTAACAATGAAACTTAATTTCCATTCAAATAAACCTTTTAAGCAGCATCCGGATAATGAAAGATTGCGAAAAAACATAAGTTACTATCTTGTACCATGCAATTTGCAAACATCTTTTTGATGCCAGTTTATACGTCACTGCGCTAGATCACCTTTGTCACTGATAAACTATAAACTGCACTTTATCTAAAGAATCTCTGTGACAAGAGCAGTAACCCACTGACCTATGCAGATAAAGCACAGTTTTAAAAAAAAAATGCAGGTACACTTTCCTTGCAATAGGCATATTAAACCTCTGTGCTACATTAGATACGTCAAGCTGCCACTGGACAAAACTCTCATCTCTCTCCAGCAGGAACATTAATCACTGGTGTTATCTTGATACTTTTATTGTTGCTCGAAAACGTCTAATTATACTTGGAACTTTGCAGTGCTTTTAATACTGCAGCCTAAGGACTCCCTGGGAATGTGTCACGGACCCCTAGGGGTCCGCGGACCACAGTTTGGGAAGCACTGGTCTACACCATGTCACTGGTAACTTAAGGAGCAGGTTTGTAAAGAAGTACAATAGACAGGGGTGCATCACCATTTTCGAAAGTGACTCTCGAGCTATGAGCAGCGGGCACGACAATCTCCAAAAGACCACAGCGGACCCGAAAGGCTCGGAGTACCTGTCCCAGGTCCCCCTCTCTCATGTCTTCTAGGTCATGACATATCCTCACTTCTAGATATTTAAAGGATGTAGGGGATCAGATGAAACCAGGTGGGATGTCTGAGGGTGGAGGGGTGGAGGGGTGGAGGGGTCCCCCCCACACAGGGGAATGCACAGGTCTTAGTGCGGTTCAATGTCTGGCCCGATAGCTGTCCAAAATCCTCCAGAAAGCCCCACGCATTCCACCCACTCCATCCTGGAGGTACAAAAGGAGGTCATCAGCATACAGGCAAATTATATGTTCTGACCATCTACCTCTAGTCAAGTGCCTCTGCCCTCCATCCAGAACAGTTCCGCCAAAGGTTCTATGGCTAAGGCGAATAGCAGAGGAGACAGCGTGCAGCCCTGTCTAAAACCCGAAACACTCCATATGGGGCAGAACATTTACTACCGGTCTTCAACCGAGCCAACTGATCTGTGTACAGGAGATAAACCCATCTGGCCCATTACTACTCCAGTACCATCTTTTGAATAGTTGCCATGAGGAAGTCCCATCCGATGGAGTATAAGGCCTTATCCAGGTCTATTGACACAAGGAGGGACTTCCAAACTGCTTGTAACGCTGGGTGGTATTGGATTTAAAAGAGCCTCCGGAGGTTGAATGATGTACTGTGTCTTAGAATAAAGCTGTTCTAGTCTCTATTTACCAGGGTTTCCAAATTGGGGAGCAATCTTTTTGTTAATATTTTGCTGAAGATTTTAAAAACCATTATCAGCATGGACAGGGGGTGAAAAGCTTTTGGGGGCGCCCTCACATCTAAAGTAAGGCAACCACTGAGGAGGTGTGCATGGAATGTGACAATCTTCCTTTCCGAGAACAATCAGAATATAATGTAACCAGTTTAGGGGGCAATAAATGTGGGAAGGTGGAGTAAACTCCACTGGGAGCCCATCAGGTCCCAGCGTCTTGCCTTTTAGCCATGTCTTTCAGAGCCGCACGTACTTCCTGAATTGTCAATAGATCACCTAGTTCCCTCCTAGCTAGGGGTGGTAATACTGTGAGAGTCATGCAGTCCTGGAATCTGGTCTGAGCCACATCAGGCAACACATCGGTCTGCCATACAGTGTTTCAGAGCATCCCCGGAACTCGCCATTGATATTTTTCAGTGTGTACATATGTGTCCTGGAGAGGGAAGTGAGGTGAGTAATCTATGCCCCCCATCTTCCGGTCGGATCAGCCAGACCAATAGCTTCTCCAATTTGCCCTCCTCTAAGTGCACTCTCCTCATAAAGTTTTTGTAGTTGAGACATTGCAGCCACTCTAATGTAGTAATATACTGTTCTTTTGTTTGCATCTCTCTGTTTTTGTGTGGCATCTAGGCCCGTCCCAAGGGTGCCTTCTATGACATGAAGTGTGGCGTCTATTGTAGTCAGTAGTGCCTGTAGTTCTCAGGTGGCACCTACCGAGTGATTCATGCAATGACTGAGTACTACCATCTTAAATGCTACCCACTCTATCAGGGAAGACGTGGTTGAGCCCCGATTGTGCTCAAAATAGTCTGTGATATGCGTCTGGAGGGATTCTTTAAAACAGGAGTCATCTAGAGATGTGGTTAAAGTCTCCATGTTGGAATGAGAGGGCTGTCATCGAGTGGCCTAAATCCTAGCAGGAGCAGGTAATGGTCCGAGGTTGGTGCGGCCAAGATATTCAGTAAAGGTGGCATACCCCCTTAATCTCTCCGAGCAAAGGAACATGTCTACCCTGGTGTGTAATGCTTATATAGTTGAGAAGTTGGAGTAGTTGCCATCTGGTTCATGTTGGGCATGCCAAAGATCTGACAGTTCCCAGTGCTGTACCCATTCTCAAAAGCCAGCAGTGACTATATGGGAGGAGACGGGGAGGGGGTTGAGCTGTCCAGATCAACAACTGATACACAATTTAAATCTCCTCCCAGCAACAGGTCTCCCCCTTGCGTGTGTTCTATCGGTGCCAAGAGCGTGTGAAAAAAGGCCACCTGATCACTATAAGGAGCGTATATACTCCCCAATGTGATCTCTTTTCCCTCACCAAAACATAGCGACTTTCTTTATCACAGAAGGACTCTCAAAATGAGTTTCCACCTCTGCCAAAGCCAAACCAGCGTGCCCCTCACGTAACCCGAGAATGAGGAGGCATACAACTGACCCCATTATCTATGTTTCAGTTTCTCCACCTCCACACCCACAAAGTGTGTTTCTTGAGAGTATAGCAATATGTATACCACATCGCCTGAGAAAGCGATGCATGAATTGTCTCTTGAGTAGGGACCCCAAAACATCTAACATTCAATGTCAGACATTTAAAATACTGAGCAGTCTTAGCCATGCATAGTTCCAGACAACAATAATAGTCTAACATCTGAACTTGGTCTCATAGCCCTCTCCTGCCCTCCCATTCTTCTTGTAAAAAAACACACACACAAAAAACGTAATAGTAACATATTCCACAACCATGAACTCCCTTTCCTCAGGACATGTCAGCAATGGCTGTCTGTCCAAACATCACACAAATGCAAAACATTGACATTCTTAGATTCCACCAGACTCCAAGTGGATGTCAAGTGAAGGGGGAGACAATCGTAGTTTTAACCCAAGCCTTCTGCTGCTTCCCATGTGCTGCTGCCCTACAAAAAGTTAAAAAGCATCCTGTTCTAACCCACCGTACCTCCATATCTAAACAACTCCGGACTAACTTGTAGGTCAAAAAACAGTCTGTACCCATGCTACCGTCTGGAGTCCCCACCCCTCCACTTCTTGGACCAGCACGCATTCATTGGTGTAGAAGCTGGTGATTCTGTTTGCCCCTTTTACCAAGGAGTAAAGTCCCTTGGCGTTTATCTGGGCCACTTGTCAGTCTTGACTTCAATACGTCCCTTTCAGGCCCCTCCCTGGGAGGGGTTATCAGTTGTTGGTTTGGGGTGAGAGTATTCCAACTAAACCCTGACCCCTATCGGATAGCTCTCTGGTCACCAAGCAGGTACCTTAAGCAGTGTAGCCAACATCAATCCCTCTGTTAAGTTTCCCATTAAATCAAATCTTCAATTGACCAGTCCCACACTTCCCGGGTGTCTTCATAGAAATGCACTTTTCCATCCAACATGATTTTCAAACAGGCTGGGAACATAAGTGAGTATTGTATTCTCTATTTTCTCAGGGCGTTTTTAACCTCTATGTAGAATGCAATTTGTAGAAGGACATCTCGGTCTCGAAAGTGGATGAGTTTGGCCACTATCAGACGTGGTGATCTGCCCTGAGTCAGAGGCTTCGCTGGATCTCTATGCGCTCTTTTTAGTGCGAAGAAGGGTGATAGGTGATTTGGTTCGACCACAATCTTTATCTAGTCCTCCAGATATGTCATTATGTTTCCTCGTGTCCCTTCCCCACTGTGACATTGCACTCCCTGTTACTGCCGCAGCATTCTCAGCATGACATTCTAGGACCTGTACCTTATTAGTTAGTGTTGTAATTTGCCGGGCCAGATCGTTATGGGCTTGTCGTATTTTATAGAGTACGCTAGCCATAGAGGGGAGCAAATATTGCCATATACCAGACGGGAGGCTGTGGCGGTGTGTGTGTGTAGAATAGTGGACCAATAGTTGAAGTGCGACTCGTAACCTTAAACAACCCCCCCTTAAACACCCTACCCCATACCTCAAGAACACTGAAGTATCTGTTGCGGCAGGGTTAGCGCCCATTCCCCAATGGGGGGACAAGGCTCACGTTGAGCCTCCCCCAACGAGTATTCATCAGAGTATTCACCAACCCAACAAAAAGAAAACTCCACAGCACCACATTAATATCAGAGGTTAGTGTTCCAATGTCTGTCATCCAGGAGCAGAGCCCCCCCCCGAGAGGAGGCTCCGCAGGACAGGGAGCGCCGCAGGGATCGTGATCATCTGTTGCCCCTCTGTTGCTGTCCTTGGGGTCCCCTCGGTGCACCCTCACTCGATGAAGAATCCGACTCCCTCCCAGGCGGTGTGTGCACCATCACTCGTACTGTTTTGTCTGCCCATTTGAAGATCTCCTCCGGGGTGTCAAAGAAGTGGGTACAGGAGCGGTACACCACCCGCAGGCGAGTCAGGAACAGGAGGGCATACGGGAGCTTGAGGTCTCTCAGACGGGCCTTCGCGGCCATGAACGACTGGCGCTGTTGTTGCACTTGCCGCGTGTAGTCCAGAAAGATTAGGATGCACGCGTTATCATAGAGCAGAGGTTCTTTGGCCCGGGCCTGCTTCCGTATGGCATCGCAGTCAAGATAGTTCAGGAGCTATGCTATTACTGGCCGTGGGCGCGACCCCAGTGGAGGTTTCTGCATAAGTGCTCTATGGGCCCGCTCCATGACAAAGCACCGGGACATGGCTTCCGGAGGGAGCCAGCTCTCTAACCATTTCATGAGGAAGCTTTCCATGTTACTCTCTTCGCAGCCCTCTGGAAATCGAACAAATCGCAGGTCATTGCACTGGGCCCGTCCCTCTGCATCTTCGACCCGGAACGCCAGGCCCTTCTGAACGGTCTCCATACTCACCACCTTCTGCTTCAGGACCGTGACGTCGTCCTCTACTCCCGAAATGCGGGTCTCCATTTCAGTGAGGCAGGACACTGCATTGTGCAAGTCATGCCGCAGTAGCATGACGTCCGAGTCCACTGCTCCGATTTTGGCATTCAAGATGTCCCTGGATTTGGTGATCTCCGCCATGAGGGCCGAGTTGTCCGGCATGGCCTCCTGTTGGCCCACGGTAGGGCCAGCCGCCGTACTGGGCCAGTGAATTTATCAATGGCCCCATGCTTGGTCGAGCCACTGCCACCTTTGTCCCTTGTCATGGCTGCCCTCTGAAGTCCCCCCGCAGATCCGGGTAGAGCCGGGCCAAGCGCAGATGCGGAGACCTCCTCAGTACTGGCTCACACATCGACCCGGAACCCAACCTGTCGCTTATGGGAAAATCGCCCAGGGCCAGCGAGCCACCCCTGAGGCCTGAGTCCACCAAGGGCCCCCAGTAGTATGCGCTCGGCTCGACCGACCGCCGAGACGACAGGGGGCACCCAACACGCCCTAAGCTGTGCAGCTCAACTGCGGACGTCAGCTATTGCCAATCCCTGCGCCAAGCGGTCCGACCGGCCGCCGATGGTATCGTCCCCTGGGGGGGCCGGCGCATGCCCAGAAGAGAAGGGGGAGCAGATGCCGGGACACTCAGTCTCTCACCACGCAGCCCCGTCATGCTGCCGATCCCCCACTGTAGCCCTGGGTATGGGGGGGACCGCTGCGGCAGGCTGTCCACTCACTCACGCCACAGGCCTTCCCTTCTGCAGAAGCGCTTACTGCCAGAAATCGTCCCAATGTCCAGAAAACTCAGCCGCAGGTCGCAGCACCCGCCTCTCTGCGGCCCCCCTCACCTGCGTGGCCTGATCCGGCCGCCGTGCCTCCTCCTCCGACATTGCACCGGCCGTACCCCAAGGCTGCGAAGTAGCAGCCAACCCCAGGGGCCTCCGCTGTTGTCCCCTGATGTTACCAAGATGCCCCGGGCAGATCACCGCACCCGCAGGTGGGGCCAAGGTCCAACCGGCCGCCGCCGAGAGCTTCCCCGGGGGGGCCACGTAAGAGGGTGGGGAAACCAATTCCCAGTCACAACAGTCTGCCCCACGTGGCTCAACCGTGCTGCCGATCCCCCGGTGCTGCCCTGGGCAGGGAGGGAGCACTGTGAGGAGCCGCTCTATCGCTCACTTCACTGGCCTCTCCGTTGAGGCGTCCACAGCCAAAGAGCACCTGACAGCAAGGGGACCCGCCACAGGCCGCAGCTCCTGCCTCAACACTTCACTCCTCACCAGCGCGTCCCGATCCGGCTGCCGTGCCTCCCTCTTCAGGTTTTGTTGCCGGCTGAACTGCAGAGCCGCTGGGGGCCAGTCAGTCCTCCAGCCGCTGTCTCCATCTTCATATGTCCCCGGGGAAGCTGGGCAGCGCACAGCATCCGCGGGCTGGACCAGGATTAATACTCCGCTCTTAGCTCCCTCTCGGCATTCCCAATGCAACGTCCCGGCTCCTGCCAGGCCGTGCCTCGATCTCACTGCCACCAGCTGTCGTGGGTGCCACAATTTCCCGTCAGGCGCTCTGGCAGTTGGTTGGTGTTAAGGAGTCACCTCCAGGATCTCTTGGAGGCCAGGAGAGTCAGGATAAATTCAGGATGCAAAGCGGGCTGGACTGAGCTCACTTAACACACGTCCATCATGATAGCTTGCTAAGCCAACTTCTACCATCTTTAAGTCAATTTTGAGTATAGTATTGTTGATTTTTGTAGTTTGTGGTCTTGTGTTAAGTCTATGTAAAGAATATTTATTGTCATAAAACCTGTGTTATGTCCATCTGTAGTGATTTCACTGTATTACTGTGTATATTCACAAATGCTTAACACACTGCCTCTGAGATAAGCCTGTCTGCTAAAGCCAAGCTACCAAGGGGGTGAGCAGGGGTTATCCAGTAGTGTAATCCCCTTTCCCTGACTTAGAAGCAAGGGTCCCTATTTGGTCAAAGGTGTACAACATTGCCAAGTAGAGACCCCCAGTTCAAACATTGGTGGTCAGCGGTGAGGATTTAGACCTGCATTTGTGACTCATATACAGTAATTGGTGTACACTACTAGTGAGTGCAGACCAAACGCGACCACATACTTTTTTGGGTAGAATTATTTTCCTTGGACTGTTATTTTTCCTGAAAACTCCCAATTCTTGCTACCACGAGTAGACCAGCATCTGTTGCATCTATGGAGCTAGATTTTGAGGAAGAGAGGTTTGAAACCTACACTTTGAAACAGCTCAAGCATTTCTGCAAGAAATTGAAAGTTGCTACACCAGGCATTTCTAGAAAGGATGACTACCAAAAGGCACTGAGGGCCTGGGTAGAAGCAAGAAATGTCCCTGACTTGGTGGTGTAGCCAGGTAGGGATGCAGATGGGCAACTGGATAGGCCAGTGTTTTCAGCCAGGGGAGGGGTACCGTCCCCACCTGGCAGTAGTATCTCTTCCAAAGACCTGTCCCCCATAGAGTGTGAAGACAGGGAGAGAAATAGGACACACAAGCTGGAGATGGCTAAGCTTAAGATGGAGAGTCAGAGGGAAATAGAGAATAACAGATAATCCTTGGAGAGAGAAAAAATAAGAATGGAACATGAGAGGATGTTGAGGGAGTTAGAGATCAAGGCAAAGGGCTTACAGATCAATCCCTCTGGTGGCAGCACATCCTCTGTGCCTTCAGAAGGCAGGGTATATATCCCCAAGGATGTCATCAAATATTTCCATAAGCATCAAAATATTGGGCAGTGGTTTGCAGCCTATGAAATAGCAATGTTGGCCCACTGGGTCCCTGAGAAGGATTGGAGAGTGGGGTTGTAGGGCCGCTTTGTGAGTGAGAGGAGGGATACTTTGTTAGACCTACCCAGTGAGAATAGGATGTCTTATGCCCACATGAAGGAAGCCCTGATGACAAGGTATGGTTTGACCCCAGAACTCTATAGACAGAGGTTCAGAAATTGTAAGAAGCTGGAGGCAACCATTTGGGTAGAATATCTCTTTCATTTGCAGAGCTATGGATGGTTGAGTGAAGGGTAGCAAAGTGGATACTTTTGAAGCGCTCTATGATTTGATTCCAAGGGAGCACTTGTCTGCTAATTGTTTTCCAGAGCTACACCAGCATCTTATTGATAGCAATTTGACTAACCCTTGTAGTTCTGAAAATTCTGGACTCGTGGATAAAACTTAGTCGTAACATGACGATTTTTATATCAAATGACCGAGAATGGCTAGTACACTATGTACAAGCATTTTCGTCATATTCGAGTGACGATTTCACCTCGAAATCGTCATTTTCGTCCTGAACCCTTGGCTTCCATTTTGTGTACGGCAGCCATTTTGTGGGTTGCCCTCACATAGGCTTATAATACAGCTAAATTCGATTCCAAAGGACACGTACACCTTAATTGACTTCTCTCTGACCTGGGCAAGCTGAAACCATTGCCCCAGGCTGAACCTGCCCGGCCAGTTCCTTTCCCAGTGGCCGAGCGAGATAGCATCAAGGCACAGCCTGCCATAAACCTTTTCATCGCACACACACCCTGCCTAATCTTGCTCACACCTGTCCCTGTTCCTTTTTCTCTTACTTGCTTTACGAGGAGGAGGTGCCCGTTTTTATTGGGGGTCCACCGATATCTGATGAAAATGTTGGGCCTTGCCGGGTGATTTGTTATGGGCTGGGCGAACTGTAATGTGGGCTTGTCATCATGACTCTGCTTTTCCTTTGTAGTGAAAACATGTGAATGGTATACTAAAATGTGAAGAATGTTTGCCTAAAGCACAATATTTCGTATAAAAAGAGAAGCCTGGTTTTGTAGGATTGAGCAGTCTCCTGAGAATATATACACCGTGTTGTTGTACTTCTAGGACGCCTGTTACTTGGTTACAGCCAATAAATTCGATCTTTGACTTCACCTAGAAGACTCTGAGTTTCTGTGTCTGAATCAGGAAAGTACTCGAGGTCTTAGGGTGTACCCTGACACCGCTGGGTTACCGGTTCGGTACCGGTTCTGAAAACCCAGTACCTCAGCTGGCACCCAACGTGGGGCGATACCAACGGTACCGGTCCAAGCCTGAGGTTCGTGAGGAGCTTCGTGTGAAAATTCTGGAGGAAGGCCAACCACTTCATCGACCCCTGCATGTCGACGTGGTCCGAAAGTCTTTGCTGCAAGGTTCCCCGCTTCCCGATGGCTACGAAGGACTGCTGCCCTGGCTATCGCCCTGATTTGGACCCTTGATGTTTGGTAGAGCGAAACGATAGACAAGTCTTCTGGTGACGTCATCGATATCTCAGTTAAGTATAAGTGGAGCGTCTCCCAGTCCTTAGTTGGTTCTTAGTTTGGGTATCCCTTCGGGATCTTTGATTTAGAACTTGCAAGTACCAAAGCCGAAGGACTCGTGTATTCACGAGAATATCGTAATCGATAATCCTTTGAAGTTTGAAGCTAGACTAGTGAGCGAAGATGCCTGGTCTTAGCAGACTTGGAAATTTGTTTTGTCTTGGTTGTAGTAATAGGGATTCCCGATTGGAGGACTCGTGTCCGGTTCCTTCGATTGGAACTCCAACTTATGAATTGTATGTGAAACATGGAGTAGGCCCCATCACATATAATGAAGTGTGGATCCGCTACACCAGAAAAGATGGTGTTTTAAAATGGCCCCAATATGGTAGCTTTGATACAGAAATCTTAGATAACCTCGAAGTTAAACTTTTTAAGAAGAAAGCCCGGCCGGCGATGTTTGACTCTTTCCGCCTACGGCGTAAGGAAGCCAAACATAAGGAAATTAAATTAGCGAAGAAAAATAAGAGAGAAAGGGGTATTTCGATAATGCAAACTGCTATGCAGTTTAAAGATAACGAAGAGGAACAGATGAGTGAGCAGTTGCACAGGCAACGTAAAATGGTAATAGATAAATGCTACCCAGTTTTGCCGCCTCTTCAGCAAGATGCAGCAAAAGACCTTGAAAAAGATCCCCTAATGTCGCATTTGTTAAGTTCGCCACCCCCTTATGCGCAAAATGCTACGGCACCTCCGCAACCTTTAGTTGCGCAACCTTTGGTTGTATTGCCTCCTGCTCCTCCACAACCACCAGCGGTTCTCCAGCTGGCTCCTATTCCTCCGGTGCAGCCTCCTCAAGGGCCACCGGCTTTGACATCTGCTCTGCCTTTACTTCCTACAACTTTAACTACTATAACGACTACCACTCCTGGTACTCCTTCTGATACTGCCTCTGCATCTGCCTTGCCTCACCCTGCTTTCCCGCTTGTCTTTTCATCGACTTCTCCTTCTGTTCGTCAGAGAGTGGCTAGTACTGTTACTAGTATTCTATATCCTTTCTTTGGAGCGGCAAGTCCGGCTCCTATCTCTGAGCGCACACAGTTGCGTAGCCAACTGCCTGATTCTAGGGAGAAAGAAACGTTGAATCATTTGGCACATAGATGGGTGACTGACCCGATGAAATATGATCTAGAATCTGTTATGGATGTCTTCCACCAGTGGGAAGCATCGAGGCAGAGATACGTTTTTGAAAAAATGTGTGCTTTTCTGTGTGAAGATTTAGAGGACAATGATTTGGATTTTAATCCGCCCGAGTTGAGCCATGTACGGTTCGAGTTTTCAAAAGGCGCAATTGTGGGTTCAGATGTTGAGAAAGCAGTTGCGACGTTGTTGTCGCTTAGGACTGAAGGTGTTTCTAGGTCGTTGTTTGAGTCTGATTCCTCTGTTAAGAAGAAGGGGAGACAGTATCCCATGAGAGAAGTTCCCCCCGTTTGGAGAGATGGGGATGCGAATGCTAATCCAATTATTCTGCCACACTTTCAGCGTGTGTGGGTACATGTTCCATGGAAGCGAGCTGAAGTTTTGGCCCTTAAGCAGACATTGCCTGATCCCCGTAAGAATCCTGCAGGGTATTACAAGGAATTGTCACAGACTGCAGGGTCATGCATCATGAATTTAGCGGATATAGACATGTTGTTTGGGAATGTTGTTCCACAGCCTTTATGGGGAAAGATTCACCATGCAGATCATGATCAGGAGTTAGGTGACTCATGGGCTAATATTGCTGCTGCAGATGCCTGACAAGTTGGTGGTGCTAAACCCGAGCCTTTAGTAACAGAACTTCCTGGTAAGATCATTGATTACATGAAAACTATAATGCCTGCGATGCGAGTAAATTGGGATAAATTGTCTGCGTGTAAGCAGAAGAAAAATGAAACGGTGTCTGATTTCTTCACCAGGTTTGAAGAGACGTTTGTCGACCACAGTGGTCAAGATATGAGCACAGAAGGTGGCCAACGATTGTTCGTCGATAAATTTGTGCATAATTTGTTACCCGAGTTGTGTAAAAAGTTAAAAGATTCAGAGAGTTCTTGGGCAGTTTCCTCTTCAGCACAGATATTGGCTACTGCACAGTACTACGAAAATCGAGACAAAGATGAGAAAGATAGAGCAGAGAAGAAAACTAAAGAGTTAAAAACGAAGGTCCTGTTACAGCAAGCGTACCCGCCACGTGGTGGTCAGAATAGTGGTGCTCAGAGTAACTATCAGAATAACTATCAGCAGCCTCAACAGTTTCAGAGGAACTTGCAAAGAGTCGAGTATACTCAACCACGTGTCCCTGTAGGTCCCAATCAATGTTCCTATTGTAAGGAAGAGGGTCACTTCAAGTATAGCTGCCCTGTTTTGCTACAGCGCGCGAATGGTGTCTCAGGTGCACGAGGTCGAGGTGTTCAGCAAGCGCCTAGAGGTAGAGGACGTGGAAATTTCCCCCAGAACGCTCGTTCCTTTCCGCCTCAGAATTCAATGAATAGGTTTGATCAGCAGAATAACGCGTCTGGTAGGACGGCTCAGTACTATGCTGATGATTACTATGCAGAAGATGAGCATATGGAAGGTAATGATTGCTAGGACAGCCATAGACAAAGAGAGGGAGTTGTTTCAGTTCCAGTAGATCAGAGTGGACCATACGTTGAGGTAATTACATCAGGTGTGTCAGAACCTTTTCTGTTGGATACTGGTGCTACAAAGAGTTCTATTATGCACTCTAAACTCCCTGGCGCACCTTTGTCTGGCGAAACGAATGTATCAGTAGGTTTTTCTGGCGCCCCGGTTAGAAACCCAATTTCTAGTCCTATGTCTCTTTCTGTTGGTCCTTGTGAATTCGAAGCACCCCTTATTCTGACAACAGGTTGTGGTGAAAACTTGTTGGGATTAGATCTATTAAAAAGATTGTATGCGGCTTTGTACTGTTCTCCTTCTGGAGTACAACTTACACTGGGTAGGAAAGTGGTTTCTCCAATGTATTTGTCAAGGGATAAACTTCCGACAGAATTGTCGTCTCTTCCTAATATTCTTTGGGCTACTGGTCCTAATGATGTAGGTCTTTTGGAAATACCGCCATATGTTGTAACATTGAAAGCCAATGTTAAAATGCCACGCATTCCCCAATACAAAATTTCTAGTGAAGGTGAGAAAGCTTTACTAGCGATCATTTATGATCTGATTGAAAAAGATGTAATTGAAGAGACAAGAGGCAACGTTTGCAATAGTCCTGTTCTGCCTGTTTTGAAACGAACTGACCCTTCCCAGCCACCTGTTTACAGATTTGTGATTGATCTTAGAGAGGTGAATAAAATAGTTGTGCCACAATTTCCAGTTGTTCCTGACATTACTGCCCTATTGACTATGATTCCAGCTTCTGCCACCTGGTTTTCGGTGATTGACTTGAAGAATGCTTTCTTCAGCATCCCGATTGCAGAGGAGAGTAGGGATATTTTCGGCTTCAGTTTAGGAGGACGAAGCTTCCGCTTTAAACGCGCTCCCCAGGGCTACTGTGAAAGTCCATCAGTATATAGTCAAGCTCTAAAAACACAGCTTGATACGATTGTTTTACCTGATGGTGCTACACTTGTACAGTACGTTGATGATTTGCTTGTTGCTGCAGATACTGAGGAAATCTGTAAAGAAGCCACGTTGTCATTGTTGCGTCATTTGTGTGATTTGCATCACAAAGTGTCTCTCTCAAAATTGCAATATTGTCGCCAAGAAGTGACCTACTTAGGTCATCTCTTATCGAAGGAGGGAAGGAAACTGACCCCAGAAAGAATTCAGGCAATAGCGAAATTGAGTGTGCCAAGAACACAGAGAGAAGTGCGTGCTTTCTTGGGCATTACATCATATTGCAGGCAATGGATACCAAATTTTTCGTTATTGGCCAAACCTTTGGTGGCATTAACTTGTAAAGATACACCGAATCCCGTCCCATGGTCTGAAGAGTGTCAGAAAAGTTTTTCTGAATTGCGCAGTGCATTATGTTCGGCTCCTGTGTTGGGTACCCCCGACTACAAAAAGCCCTTTACATTGTATGTCCATGAGAAAGAAGGTTGTGCATTATCAGTATTGACACAGTTGTTTGGAGACAAGCAGCGTCCATGTGCGTGGGTTCCTGACTTCGCATGGAGCTAAGATACAGCATGGTCAGTTGGTGAATGAGCTTCTTGAGTCACTTACTTTGCTCTTGCAAGTTGCGATTGTGAAATGTAGCGCACACAAGAAGGTGACTGATGATGTTGGTCGTGGAAATGCATTTGCTGACGAAGTCGCAAAAGAAACAGCAAGAAATGTGATGAGCCAAATGTATGTTGCGGGCCCTGCAAGATGGGTTGGTGACGTTGGAATGTGTGAAGACACGATAGAGAGTTCTTCTCTCAACAAGATCAGCTGTTCGAGTGGAGGGGAAGAAAAACTGGATCCACGGGATCCACTGCAAGCAGATCCCTCTGCCTCTGCCATACGACCGGTGGGTCCAGGAGGGTGTCGCCGACTCAGAGACTGAAACCGTGCCACGATTTCTGCCTTTCAGTGATGCACGTGTAAAAGGAACACTTACTGAAAAGGAGAGTGACAACATTTTGCAACCAGCTGTATCACCGTCAGTTCCATTGGACACTACAGAGCCTGAACTCCTTTTCCGAGATCATACCATACCTGGAAAGCAAAGATACAATCTGAGGTCGAGAACTATGGACAAATAAAAACAAACTTTCTTTTTTTCATTGATATTTTTGAAAGCGCAGCTCTGCCATCTGAGAAAGTTGCTTATTTTTGTTTTTCGAACCGCCATCCGGGTTCCGCTGCTAGGGCCGCGATTGCCCAAAGTCTTTGGGGTGCAGCTGACGACGTTAGGTCGACAGTTCTGGTCGGTCTAAGGGAGTTGCCCTAGACTGACAGAAGCATTCCTTTGCAGAAACAACCTCCCATCGCGGGTAGCATTGTATAGAGGATGGAGTTTTTCGAGATGGAGAGACATTCCAAGGAAACGAACTTTAAAAACAGAATATGTAAAATGATGACAAAGAAAAGCTTTTTGATATTGTGCATTTTCATGTTATTCAGTGTGATGATATTTGTAATAGGTTATGTTTTATTCTCTTTTTGAGTAACATTTGCACCCACTACATCGTCTATACCTCCTCTTTTTACTGTTTCCACTCATTCTTTTCAACCCCTTCCTGAACATGAATCAGCCAGGAGATTAGAGTTTATTAATAACTCCTTCGTTCAGCTCTTGCACCAACACCAACTAGTAATGAACACGACTAACTGTTGGGTGTGTGGTCTTATGCCTCACACAACGGATAAAGGTATCCCTTATCTGGTCCTGCCTTTCAGCCATAATGGTTCTGTGTGGGCATACAGAACAATGTTCATATATGCACATGAAGTCTATCCCCTACGTTCTGTAACAGACAATCCTAAGAATAGTGCTCTAGTTAAGGGTATAGTAGATATGATTAAGGAAGATATTTCCTATGAGACTATCCCGAAAGATGAGACACTAGTATACAAACAATTGAACGTGACCGGATATGGAGCTACTCTGAGTGAGAAACAGCAAGCTAAGAGATCTTCCCCGATTTGGATTGTACCCCATCAGGGACACCTGTGTCTGCAAGGTAATGGCAAGAATCCCAGAGCTCAGTTAGGGAAGAGTATCTGCACTAAAACGTATGTTTTTGCAGCCCAGACTTCCCCTTCGTTCTTAGCAGCTAAGGGTACCTATTTCTTCTGCCATGATAGAGCCTATACGTGGTTGCCCCCTGACTTTTCGGGCACATGTTTTGTTTCGTTCCTGTTGCCTCCCACTTACACAGCAGTGGCAGATTACCACAAGACAAGGATAGTTAGAGGTGTCTTGAGTAAAGAAGACACTGCAGGACAAGAATTTGGGGACTTCGTAAAGGGTTTTCTGCCGTTCTGGGGACCAATGGTTAACAGCACGAACATAAGGCAATTGACAAGGGTGGTTGAGTCCACCGTAGTTGAAACTGCCGGTGCCCTTAGTAACTTGACTGCTGAGCTCCAGTCGGATCGTCTCATGACCCTTCAGAACAGGGTCGCTTTAGATGTAATACTTGCAGATCGAGGTGGGGTATGTAAATTGATCCAATCGAGTTGCTGTGTTTTCATTCCAGATAACGCTCCAACAGTGTACCAGGCCATCTCCAAACTACATAAGATTTCCGAATCTATTCATGTGGATAAAGGAGATTGGTCGTTAATGGGATGGTTCTGGGAACTGATATCCGCCTGGGGATGGAAAATTCTGATGATCATTGGGATGGTCTTAGCCATTCTTTTCTTGTTCTGTCTGTGCGTGCAGTGTTCTCCTGCAATATGTGGCCTCTGTGCTACATCATGTGTAAGGAAACCTGTATCAAGAGACGAGCTAAGTACTAGGATGATGTTACAGCAACATCTCAATGACTTTAGGAATATAGACCTGGACTCAGATTAGAATGAGTATAGGTTAATTGCCTATGTAAGGGCAAAAGGAGGGTTTGTAGTTCTGAAAATTCTGGACTCGTGAATAAAACTTCGTCGTAGCATGACAATTTTTATATCAAAAGACCGAGAATGGCTAGTACACTATGTACAAGCATTTTCGTCATATTCGAGTGACGATTTCACCTCGAAATCGTCATTTTCGTCATGAACCCTTGGGGTCCATTTTGTGTACGGCAGCCATTTTGTGGGTTGTCCTCACATAGGCTTATAATACAGTTAAATTCGATTCCAAAGGACACGTACACCTTAATTGACTTCTCTCTGACCTGGGCAAGCTGAAACCATTGCCCCAGGCTGAACCTGCCCGGCCAGTTCCTTTCCCAGTGGCCGAGCGAGATAGAATCAAGGCACAGCCTGCCATAAACCTTTTCATCGCACACACACCCTGCCTAATCTTGCTCCCACCTGTCCCTGTTCCTTTTTCTCTTACTTTTTTTACGAGGAGGAGGTGCCCGTTTTTATTGGGGGTCCACCGATATCTGATGAAAATGTTGGGCCTTGCCGGGTGATTTGTTATGGGCTGGGCGAACTGTAATGTGGGCTTGTCATCATGACTCTGCTTTTCCTTTGTAGTGAAAACATGTGAATGGTATACTAAAATGGGAAGAATGTTTGCCTAAAGCACAATATTTCGTATAAAAAGAGAAGCCTGGTTTTGTAGGATTGAGCAGTCTCCTGAGAATATACACACTGTGTTGTTGTACTTCTAGGACGCCTGTTACTTGGTTGCAGCCAATACATTCGATCTTTGACTTCACCTAGAAGACTCTGAGTTTCTGTGTCTGAATCAGGAAAGTACTCGAGGTCTTAGGGTGTACCCTGACACCGCTGGGTTACCGGTTCGGTACCGGTTCTGAAAAACCCAGTACCTCACCCTGGGAAGCTTTACTGAGGAGGCGGACCGCTGGGTCAGTACCAGGGTCCACAAGGATCATGTGGGTGACTCTGCCAAAGGTGGGCAGGGTCCCCAGCAGAGGAGTGGGGGGACAAGGTTAAACAGAGGGAGTTCCAGAAAGGGTCCCAAAGTAATTCCCAAGGGAACCAAGGGAAGGGTTCCCAGCCTCCCCCTGAGAAGAAGTCAGAGCCCCCAACAGTTAAACCTGTTCACAGGGGGCCAGCTACCTGCTTTCATTGTAAGCAAGTGGGACATGGTTGGTATTATCCTCAGTGTCCCCAAAAGGGTCAGTATGTGCCACCCCATGCACTACCCTGTCAGATGGCCAGTGTAGCCCTGGGTGGAAATGGGTGCCCAATGTGGGTGGGGACCCACAGAAATGTTCCTTGTCACATGAGGAGACTTTGAGATGGTCCCTAAGACTCAGCTGCCTCATAACACTAAAAAGTACAGGCAGTGGGTGACCATCAATGGCCATAGAGTGGAGGCTCTTAGGGACACCGGAGCCAGTTTGACAGCTGTAAAGTGTCACTTGGTAACTGAAGTGCAGGTGGTCCCCAATGCATTCTTCCCATGTGTTGCGGCTGACAACACAGAGAGCCACTGCAAGGTGGCTCAAGTTCCCTTTGAGTTGGGGGGGTCTCTGGTACTCCTCAAGTAGCTGTGAGGCCAGCCATGCCTGTTGATTGTCTGTTGGGCAATGATTTGGAAAGCTCCCCTTGGGCTAATGTAGAGAAGAAGGCTCATTTAGAGATGTTGGGTCTGCCTGAGAGTGTGTGACCAATCGTCTATGGCAGCCTGAAAGTATGGCCCAGGAACCAGCCTTAAAGAAAAGAGGTAAGGGGCGCGGGAAACCAGCCCCCATTGTTCCCACGGTCCCGGAGGAGGCAGACCTTGAGGGGGATGCCCTGGAACCCACAGGGGAGCAAATTGCTGAACTGGGGGACCTACCTGAGCTGACCCATTGGCAGGAAGAAGGAGGACCCTCCAGGGAGGTATTTTGTGAAGCGCAGCAAAAGTGCCCTTCTCTTGTGGGTTTGAGGCAACAGGCCACAAACCAGGCAGCAGGTGATCAGTCTGGATCACATTGGATCTACTGGGAGAACGACCTCCTGTATAGCGAGCTTAAGGTTGCTGAGCCTGGGTCAGCCCATGTGCTGGTGGTACCCCAGCACTTCAGAGCCTTCCTACTGGGGTTGGCTCATGTTGTTCCTTTAGCTGGACATCTGGGATAGGACAAGACCTTTTTTAAGGCTTGTCACCCACTTTTATTGGCCCCAGATGCGGAAGAGTTCAGATACTCATTGTAGGACTTGTCAAACTTGCCAGGCAAGTGGGAAAAGTGGAAGGAAGCACAAGGCTCCTCTTCAACCTTTCCCTGTAGTCAGTACCCCCTTTGAACGAGAGGGCATTGACATTGTGGGGCCACTGCACTCCAAGACAGCCATGGGCAGCAGGTTTATCCTGGTCTTCGTGGACCATGCTACCCAGTACCCGGAAGCAATCCCGCTCAGGACAGTGACGCCCTGGTGGTGGGACGTGCACTGATGGGGATTTTCTCCCGTGTGGGGTTCCCCAGAGAGGTGGTGTCCCACAGAGGTACAAACTTAATTTCCAGTTATATGAAGTCCCTATGGAAGAAGTGTGGTGTTACATACAAGTTTACCACTCCTTACCACCCCCAAGGTAATGGGCTGGTTAAGAGATTCAACTGGACCCTTAAAGGCATGATTTTGGGTCTTGAGGAACCCATGAGGCGTAAGTGGGACGTCCTCTTGCCATGCCTTCTTTTTGCTTACCGTGAGGTGCCACAAAAGTCCTAGGGTTCAGCCCCTTTGAACTATTGTATGGACACCCGGTAAGAGGACCTTTGAGTCTGGTCAAGGAAGGCTGAGAGCAATCTCCCAGGAAACCTCCCCAGGATGTATACAGTTACATGTTGGCCTTCATGAACCAGACTCGGCGATTCAGACAACTCGCTCAGGCGAATCTGAAAGCCAGCCAGGAGGACATGAAGCGGTGGTACGATCAGAATGCCACTCTGGTTGAGCTTCAGCCTGGACAGAAAGTTTGAGTCATGGCCCCTGTAGAGCCTTGTGCGCTCCAGGACAGGTGGACTGGACCATTTGAGGTGGTGGAGCGCAAGAGTGATGTCGCCTATCTGGTGAACTTGCGGTCTCCAAGGAACCCTTTGCAGGTCCTGCATGTTAACCGCCGGAAGCCCCACTTAGAAAGGTCCGAAGTGGGCATGCTCCTAGCGACAGATGATGGAATGGAGGAGGAGACTGAGCCTCTTCCTGACCTCCCGTCTGCAACAGAGTAAGATGGGTCAGTGGATGGAGTCAGCCTCTCTGCCACACTAACCCTTGATCAGAAGTAAGATTGTCGCCAGCTGTTGGGACAATTCTCTGATTTGTTTTCCTTGATTCCTGGTATCACAGAATGGTGTGTCCATGTTGTGGACACTGGGGACAGTCCTCCTGTGAAGCACAAGGCTTACAGCGTGACTGACAAGTTCAAGCTTACATCAAGGAGGAAGTCTCTAAGATGTTTGCCTTAGGGGTGAGATTGAGTCCTCTAACAGTCCTTGGGCCAGCCCAGTGGTTTTTGCCTCAAAGGCTGCCGCGCCTGGTGCCACACCCAAACTCCAGTTCTGTGTGGACTACCGAAGACTCAATTCAGTCACCAGGACTGACGCGCACCCCATCCCCGGAGCTGATAAGCACATTGATCGGTTAGGGGCTGCACGGTACCCCAGCACGTTTGATTTGACGTCTGGGTACTGGCAGATCGCCTTCACTGATGGGGCCAAGGAGAGGTCAGCATTCTCCATACCAGATGGGCACTACCAATTCCGGGTTATGCCCTTTGGGATGAAGAATGCCCCTGCCACCTTTCAGAGGTTTGTCAACCAGGTGTTGGCTGGACTGGAGGATTTCAGTGCCGCCTACTTGGATGATATTGCAGTGGCGAGCGCCAGTTGAGAAGAACATCTGCGCCACCTCTGGGAAGTGTTGATGGCACTGCGAAAGGCAGGCCTCACGATCAAGGCGAGTAAGTGCCAGATCGGGCAGGAATCCTTGGTGTACTTGGGGCACCAGGTAGGGAACGGCCAGGTGGCGCCCCTGTAACCCAAGATTGGAACCATCCTGGCATGGGAACCCCCAAAGACTCAGACACAGGTGAGAGCCTTTTAGGACTCACAGGGTATTACAGGAGGTTTCTCAAGGGGCATGGCAACATTGTTGCACCCTTGACTGAGCTGACTTCCAGGAAGCAGCCCAAGAAAGTGTACTGGACTGACACCTGTCAGAAGGCTTTTGACCCCCTGAAGAATGCCATGTACACAGCACCCGTGCTTCAGGCGCCCAACTTCTCAAAGGAATTTGTTGTTCAAACAGACGTTTCAGAGCATGGTGTAGGGAATGTTCTATCACAGATTATTGAGGAGGGCCTAGACCAACCTGAAGCCTTCATCAGTAGGAGGTTACTTCCACAGGAACAGAGGTGGAGTGCAAATGAGCGTGAGGCATTTGCTGTGGTCTGGGCACTGAAGAAGTTGAGACCATACTTGTTTGGGACTCACAGGCCCCTCAGATGGTTAATGCAGATGAGGGGTGAGAACCCAAAGTTGTTGCGGTGGTCCATTTTCCTACAGAGGATGAACTTTACGGTGGAACACCGCCCTGGTACAGAACACGCCAACGCTGATGGTCTGTCCAGATTTTTCGGCCTTAGTCAGGAGAACTCCCAAGGGGAAGGGTAGTCCTCCCCATATTTCAGCTAGAGGGGACACGTGTTAGACCTGGTATCATTGGCGTAAGTCTCCATTCCATTTTTACTGATTGCCTCCTCTGTTTTTTAATATGTTTTGCTGGTTATCTGCTTTGGGCACTGTGCCACTGCTATTCAGTGCCACAGTGCAAGTGCTAGCTATGTTAAATTGATGTATTAATTAGTGACTCCATGATTGGGTTATTTGATTTACTTATCAGACCCTAGTACAGTGCACCATGTGTGCCCAGGGCTGGTAAATCACATGCTGCTGGTGGGCTTGCAGCACTGGTTGTGCCACTCACAGAAGCAGCTTGTAAAGTGTGTCTCAGGCCTGCCATTGCAGAGCCTATGTGCAGTCTAGTACTGCCATGCTGACTTGACAGGTGCACCCACTTGCCAGTCCCTAAACCTTCCCGTTTCTTCATATCAGACACCCCTATGGTAGGCCCAAGGCCAGGGTGCATTGTAAGGATAAGGTAGGACATGCCCTGGTGTGTTTGGCATGTCCTAATAGTGAATTACAACCATTTTCGTTTTTTACTATTGCAAGGCTACCTGTTCTCCGTAGGCCAGAATGGGCAGTTTGAATATGACATCTTATAATCCTAACTGACTCAGGGACCATGGTAGAAATTCGAGTTTAGTATGCCTTAAACTCAGAATGATAGCATACATCTTTTAGTGAAGTTGGTTTTAACATTATGAGTTTGAAAATACCACTTTTAGAAAGTAGGTATTTTCTTGCCTAACTATCCAAGCCTGCCTCTCCTCGGTTGTGTATTCCTTGTCTGGAGTTTGAGTGACAGCGGCTGGGGATTCCAGGAGAGAGGGTGAGTCAGCACAGTGCTGAATAGAGAGATCTGCATGCAGATGGGAGGGATGAGTTACACATGGGACCTAATTAGGGCTGTGCCTTCCCTCCACAATGCTGGCTCCACCACCTGTGGTGTGTTTGATGTCCCAGGCCTGCACTGTCAAAGGAAGAGAAGGAGTCCTGTAAACGAAGTTTCTCCAGGACTGACCAGAACTGGTTTGGACTAGGCAAAGGCCTCTCTGCCTTTAGAGAACAAAGAGAAAAGTAGTATAAATATTGGGACCCAGACCCAAGAACTTTTAGATCACTTCTGGAACAACAAGACGAACCTCTGCCAAGGAGAAGAACCAAAGGAGGCCTTAGGAGTGGACTTCCCCCCCTGCCAGTGTGCTGTGTTGCAGAGTTGGCCTACAGTGGTGTCTATAGTGCCAAAGAGAGGAGAAGGAATTTTCTGGCACATGCATCAACCAAAATCGCCCTCAGTAAAATAGTGAATCGGTAAAACAGGCCGTTACCGAACTCAAAACATGATTTCCCAATGCATCAACCCCAATCCTGAAAGAATTAAAGAGTCGCAAATTAATCCATGCGCTAAATTACCGAATCGCAAAATAGCGATTTGTTAATTCCTAGAAATGCAATTGCTCCCGGAAATAGCAAATCGCAATTAAATAATCGCAAAGAATGCATCATACTTCGCAAATACCGAAAATCACCAAATTCGCAATATAGCATGAGCAGAATAAGGGGACTCTCAACCAGGAGGTAAAGTTGGTGAAAGGAAAAAAACATTTCTAACAGGTGGATACAATCAGAAACCTTTAAAAATGCCACTGGAGACCCCGTATGTTATCCGTATGATGAGAATCAATGGAGCAGCACAGCAAAGGAAGAGGATCCAGGAGAGGGTATTCAGGTTGCGCATCACATTGCTGGGCCAGAATGAGGACCACATTTATGACAAGTACAGACTGAATCGTGCCCTGATCATGCACCTAATTGCTGACCTGGAACCACTACTGGAGCACCAGACCCGTAGGACCAATGCCATCCCTGTGCACGTCCAGGTCCTATGCAGCCCGCACCTGCTGGCATCTGGAAGTTTCCAGGGGTTTCGTAGCGGTTGCCGGAGGCGTATCGCAAAGCGCACTTTCACACTTTGTCAGCAAATTCCTTGATGCCATGCTGACAATGGTACATACCCACATCACCTTCCCCACAACCCCACAGCAGTTGAACCGGACCAAACAGGACTTCTACCAGGTGGCACAATTTCCTCAGGTCATAGGAAGCGTTGACTGCAAGCATGTCCCCATCTGTTCCCCCTCAGCCAACGAGTACATATTCCATAACCGGAAGTTCTATCACTCTATAAACGTGCAGGTCGTGTGCAATGCCAAGCACATCATTATGGACATTGTAGCGCAATTTCCCGGGAGCACACATGACGTCTATATATTCAAACACAGTGGTATCCACAGGCGTCTGCTCAACGGTGAATTCGGAGAGGGACACCTACTAGGTACATACATATACCTATTTGTTACGCCATCATCACATATGTAATTGTATTTATGCTGCTAACCCTTTGCTCCCCACCCTGTAGGTGACAGCGTATACGCCTTGCATGAATCTCTCCTCACTCCCTACCTCAACCCAGCAACCCCTCAGGAGCAGCGATACAACGCAGCACACATCAGTATCAGGAATGTGGTGGAGCGAACCTTTGGTATCCTTAAAAGTTGCTTCAGGATCCTACACAGGACGGGAGGTGCATGTAGGAGAGTAGGGTCTGCTTCCAATGGTTACCCCCACTTTTTGCTGTGATTCTCTGGTTTTTCGACTTTAGTGTGGCTGTGGACCTGCTAATCAGGCTCACAGCCCAGCTGTTCTCTCTCTAAATTGATATCATGTACTTTAGGTACATACCAGATTGGTTACTGGGTCACCCGTGTGAGCCCCTGTATAGGGTACCATAAGTACCCAGGGCATAGGTGCACCTTAGGCCTACCAGGGGCTGCAGCATGTATTGTGCCACGCCTGGTTTGCCTTCCAAACTGACACCACAGGTCTGTTCACACAGCCTGGATAAGGTGTTGCAATCACCCCTTACTTAGATATAGTATACCTATAGCTATATATACATATAGACACCTATACACCTATGTCACTCCTATGGCAGGCCTTAACAATCCTGGAGGAAGAGTGCTTTGTTTTATGTGAGAGGGTGCCCTAGCATGAGCTGAGCCCCTCTGCAGCTTTTGGAACCATCTCCTTATAGCTGTTCTATGATATAGCCGTACCATATACTCTTAAGAGCATTATAATCCTCGCGGTTAATGCTAACTTTGTTTTGGCTTTATCAAAACATGTCATGTAAGGTGTCAAACACTTTGGAATACTACCCCCCCCCCCCGCCAGTCCTGGTGGCGGGGGTAGCATTCCACCCTTCTAGAGGGAGAAGACTGGTTTACCCGGTTAAAGTTAAACAGAGCCTCACGATCACAAAATGGATGCTGCTGCCACAGACACGAGTCTACCTCCTATTGCTGGACAAAACTCTGGCAGGGGAGGCTTGGACAATAGGTTTACTGTCCAGGGAGGTGCCAGAACATCCCCAGACAGGCTTTTGTGCATTGGGAATGGAGGGATGCATTCAGTGAATGCTTTCCAGACACTGCCTGGGGCACACAAGGTGCTCCATGCATTTCCCAGTTCAAACCGGTTGCTGGGGTACTCTGCCCCAGCTCTGGCACGAAACTGGGGAAAGGGAAAGGGGTGTAACCACCCCCTTCCCAGGTCCAGCCATAGGAGGGACCTTAGAGTTAGTCCAACCCCTAAACTTACTATAAGTATGAAACCCCAGTTCCTAGGACTTTAGATTACCCTGGACGAAACTCTGAAACATAAATCCTGGGCCTTCGACATTCCATTTCGACTGTAAGACGGAAGACATCTCCCTTGTGGTCAAGGAGTGACCACCCTGTTCTAACAGGCACTAACAGCAACTTAGCCGGTCTGCATTGTCGAGGCTCCCGCCGGATCCCGAAGACGCTGCGACACAGGACACGGACTTCCAGACATCTCTGACACTGCTAGACGTTCCCAGCAAAGCTGAGACACGAGAGACGACGGACGGGAACTCCTGAACATCCTGCATTTTGCTAACTGCATCGACTCCCGAGGTATCTCGCAGTTGTGCATTGGGGTACGAGAAGCCCCAGCCCCGAGCACCATTTGTACTGAAGCTCAGGCCTCTACACTCCACGAGTGTCCCGTGGGGCCCGCTCTTGCATTTCAGCTCGATGCGTCTTCCCGGTTCGTAGTGAGCCCCCTGAAGACTTCCTTTTAAATCTAACTTGCTTTCCTGGTTGCTCCAGGCTTGCTACAACTTTCCTACAAAGGAGAAGTACCTCAGACCTTGCTGGTCTGCACCAAAGCCAATCTCGACATCCTGTGTGGGTTGCGTTTGCCAAGGCTTGTTGGGTCCAGTCCGGATACCGACAACGCAGACAACTGGATCCTTCGGGGAACAGCTCGAATCGAATCCAGCTCCTGGTCATTGTCGACGCCTCCTGGTCCTCGTGGCTGAAGAGACAAACTTCACATCTTTACCTGAAATCACCCGACACCTGGTGGCATCTTTCTATCGCCGCCCTGGTCACTGGTCACTGGCAAGTGACCCAGACTCTGTCCCTTCTGCTTTCAGGTTCTACAGATCTTAGATCCACCCTTGGATCCACCCAGACACTTTTCCTCTGGTTGCCTGCAGTACTTCTTTGCAGCTCTCCATTGAAAACGGCGATGAAACCCGACACGAAAAGACACCTTTGCACCCGGCTTCCCTGGGTGAGATAACACGAGAACACCGGTGCTCCCGTGGGTCTTGACTCTTGAAGTGTCCTAGTTTAAACGGGTTCCATCGTAGTCCATCCGGAAGTGTCCTTAAATTGTATATTTGTAACTTCTACGTTTCCCATAGAAAGTCAATGGTAACCCGCGGCTGTGTTTAGACACTGCATGCGTCTCCCGTGGGCCTCCTACTTCCTAACCTTTGGTTGTTTAGAGTAGCCCCAGTGATTCCACAGGCCCCAGGCCTGCTTTCTAATTCTCTCGTGGTTCTTATACCACTATTTTAGTATATGGTTTGTGAGGCCCCTAGGGCATAACGTATACTGTGCAACTTATTGTATATTAATTGAGTGACTTGTATTGTATTTTTACCTCTGACCTCATAAAGAGTGCAGAGGGGTTGTGTTTAGAATAAATACATATATATTTGATATATACATTGTGTGGTGTCCTTTCATTTGGTACACAAGGGATTATATATGGTAAAACAACTTGCTTAATACGCTCTCTGAAGTCTTAGCCTGATGACTGCTGGTCCATGCTACCACTAGGATAGCTTTCTACAAGGTTGACTTTAGAACCACCATCAATAAGGGTCGATTAGACTGGTGCAAGGTGCCCACTAGAGCTAGAGGACATCATATGCCAGGCTAACTTCTCACAGTGCATTGCAGTATGATCCTGAAAACTGCTGCATGATAACAGTAGTGTGTGCCAAGCTGCACAACATTGCTACTAGAAGGGGGATACACCTTGAGGTGAACGGAGATGACAACTTCCGTGATGAACAACCCCCCGCACAACACCGACAGGCACACGTGCCAAACACAGCTGAAGGTCAAAGGAGGCGGACATACATCACACAACATCACTTCAGAGGCAGGTAAGAATGAGCCATCACTATATTTTCTGGTGTGCAAATGTTTAATACACATGAGCACTTGTCAAGTGAATATGATTAATACGTCAACATGACGGTGACTCAACACATTGTGAAAGATACATATCTGTTGGCATCACGGGAGTACGATCACGATATGTAAGTGCCCCATGGTTACATCACCATGGCCGAATAGCCGGCAGTGCATGTCTATTTGCGCTTTCCACATACCCCCAGCATCCTGTCGCGTGGCTCCTCTACATCACCACGATGTGTGTCCGTGGCTGTAGAGCTGCACGAACTGCGCCTCCTGTTACTGTTCTCCGGCACAGAGATGCTGCTGATGCTCTATGCCGCCTCACTTCCCTCCTCCACTCCCATGTTGCTGGCACTAAATGTGCCAGACTGCAGATGTTCTACTGCAGTGGTCACCTGGCCTACTGCCTTGGCCACATCAATGCAGTAATGACCCAGGTATATCTGCAGTGACACTGATCTGCGTGACAATACAGCAGTGCTGTTGCAGAGCTTGGTGATGGCCCAATCGATGCAGTGTAACAGAGCAAGTTCTGACGATGCCTCCTGCGCTCGCTGTGTTGTCCTGCTAGGACAGCACGGGTTAGCTCCTGTAGGCACTGCTTGATGTCACGATTCCCCTCTGCTACGACAGTTGACGCACAGCGTCTCTCATTGTGCACATGCTGTTTGCCAATTTGGAGATGTTCAGGTTCATTGTTCCCATGTGTCTCCCCTGCAGGCGCTGAAGACACAGCATCTGGGACGCTACCTCACCGTAGACGTGTGTAGGCTGTTCGGATCCCTCAGCAAGTCTTCCCAGGGGCCTGCGCCGCTGTCTGACTCGGACAAGTGCTGGTGTTGGAGCTGCCGGAGTGACACGTGACTGGCGGGGAACACTTGTGGGTGCTGGGCTCTGCTCAGTCTCCAGTACCTGCAGGGAGGGGACATGTGCCCTGCGTTTTGGTGGTGTTGTCAGTAGTAGTGCTGATGGTGTTATTGTCGAAGGTGGTGTGGATTGACGTCCCTGCGGAGTCTCTCCATTGGTCTATGCCGGTGTTTCGGATATGATGAGGCGTTCGCTGTCATCAGAGTCCACGGGAGATGCATCTGTGTGTGAAACAGTGCATTGGTATTTTGATTTGTAACTGTATCTGTTTTTCATTTTGCATACTTTGAACATAATAAATGACATATTTAGACAGACTGTTAGACCAGTGCTGCTGATCTCATTTTTTGCGCATTGGGGATCATACATGAACACTTGGATGACATGACTACAACTCCCATGATGCAACACTTCTGTGAGGGTATATGTGTTATGCACTTCTTTCTGAACACTGTGATTATCCTGGGGGGATGGGCATGGGTATACAACACGCAGTGTATCAGCACAGGCATGCATCTTACCTTGTTCTATGGTCGCTGTGCGGGAAGTGTCCATTTGGGTGACTCCCACGACTGCCTCGGGCTCATTGGTCCCCTCGACAAGGTCCTCCAGGGCTGTGTTGGCAGTTACTCTGGATGTCCCTCCTCCTGTGGCAGCTGCATCCATCAACCTTTCAGCGATTTACTCCTTTGCCCTTTTTCTGAGGTCATACCACCTCTTTTTAAGATCGTCTATGCTGCAGTGCGTCACACCTACCGCATGTTCCCTCTCCTTGATGCCCAGCCAGATCTTGCGCTTCTCGGCTTCGGACAACTTGAGCGATCAGCTTTCCAAAAAGCTTGCCATGCTTGCTGCTTACCACGTCTATCAGAAGTTCATGTTCCTTGTCAGAGAACTTTCTCTTCCTCTTTCTGGGCATGTCTGAGGGTTGGGATGCATCCTTGTCCATCTCGGATTGCTGTGGTGTGGCTGGTCTGTGAGAGTGAAGTATCTCAGCTCAAATCCTGTCCTCTGCCTCCTCCTCTTCTGAGCTCCTTTGGGCACTGTATGAAGCATGGACTGGATGACTTCCTGGTTGTGATGTCATCAGCCTGCTTCCAATGAGACCCGTTTTTTGCGAATTCGCTATTACCGAAATCGCTAATACCGATTTCGGTAATAGCTAATTCGGTATAGCTAATCTTTATTTTGAGCGCTCACTATTGTGCTTTCGGTGTTTCTTAGTGATTTTTATCGAATCAGTAAAATATACCGAATCTGTTTTTTTTTTTTTTTAAACAAATTTTTATTGGGTTTTGTTACACAGAACATACAAATTAAATTACGTTTTCTATATTACCCCACCCAGTAAGGTCCCAAAGTCACGTTTTCAGGCAGTAGAGCAGGATGATAGTCAGACCATGTGTGCGACCTCTCCTAAAATACACCCTGGTGCGCCTTCGCCCAATAAACTAACAAGAAATCCAATATTCCCTCCCCCATCCCTGAACCCTCATCATCGATGGATATTAGTGGTAGCAGTCAACAAAGTAGCGTGTGTGTACAGGAGCCGCTGGGAGATGCTCAATGTGATGTACCTGACGTGTCTTGGGGGAGTGCGCTGGGCAGAGTGTTAGGCCGTCGCCTCGTCCCGTGTATCAAATCAAATCAAATATAACTTTATTCGATTCCACAAAGAAATCATGAAAGTATACATCAATATAAAAAATACAAGCTGCAATAAAAACCACGGTACATATTTACATGATACTGATTTCCAAAAACATTTACTACCTGTTTCTCATAAATGGAGCTGATCTAATAGGGGTAGGAGAGTTGGTAATTGATAAAATCCCTTCCTGACAGATAATTGCGTGGAACTGTTGATCTTGGTGAGGAGATCGGTGGGGTACTCGGATAAAAATCATAAAGATCCCAAACGGAAATTGAGCCATTTTTTTCATGGGGCTTGCAGGATCGTAAATAGGGTACTGTGTGCCTGTCCCTAAATTTAACTAGAATTAGGTCCCCGGGAATTTCTTTAGCTGATGACCCCAGCCAGCCCACCCTTCTGACGCTCAGGATGCCACCGTTTTTATTAGGTGGGAGGGGGTCTATTTTTTGATAGCCAAAAACGGACTTTATGATATAGGTCCTGATGGCTTTCAGGTTTCCCGTGGGTAGGTGGAGGTACTCCTACAAGAACAAGCACAAAGGGTGCTGCTTCTGGAGGCAAATTTATACAAGCTGCTCTGTTAAGTTCTGCTCTAGTAGCAGAAGAATTAGATAACACTGGTTTACGAGGAATTTTGGTGGCAATTGGAGATTTTCTCTTAGGAGGTCGTACAGATGTATGGGCGGTTTTAGTACTTACAGTTGGGACAGTTTTTATAATGAGAGGCACTTTGGGGACAGTAGGAGAAGTGGAACAGTTAGGTATAGCAGGTGGGAAAGAATTGGCTTTAATAATAGCCTCTAGGCTTGTCAACCTATCCCCTAAGATGTTGATTTGGTCAAGCAGGGGTGATAGCACAGATCTTAACATCAATTCGAAGTGGGGCAATAGTTGTAGGTGGGAGGATGCTGCTTCATCCTCCAACGTTCCAGTGTGCGCCTTGGATGGGATAGGATTAGTGGTAAGCGATGAGGAATCAGTACAGTCTGTTTCGTCGTGCTTCCTTTTTGCACAATGGCCCTGTGTAAGTCCAATAATTTGGCTGCTATCCTCCTTGGGTGATGGGGGTGACTCACAATGTTTATCAGCGCGAGGGTCGATAGTAGAGCCTTTTACGGGGGAACGGGCTATAACTGTAATAAAATTTGTCCCACACAAAGCATTTAATTCCTCCCAATAAGACATTTTTTCTGTCCTGACAGAGGATTGTGGGAGGGTTTGAATTGGATCTAAAAGTTGACGACAGTCATCAGTATCTGTTTCACTAATAGTGATGAGGGGCAGATGGCTCTGAGTGAACGTTTCCAATTCCTGGCCCGGGCGACCTTTTTGGAGGAAGATTGGATAGGCCCCCTTGGAAGTCATACTTTATGTAGTGTGACTAAGTTGATAAAACAGGATGTCCTTGAATCTTCTACAAACGAAAATGGGCACTGTACCTTCTTTAGTAGGAATGCCAAGGGGTCTGGCCCATCCCCGTCCTTCTCGTGCCGCTGAGGGCCGTAGAGGGCCCGCCCTTTGCCCGGGCTTAGCCCCGGGCGCCGACCCGCGCGCGATCCCGCGACGCGGGGGCTCGCACTGGCCTTAAGCGCACCTCCGGGGGCGGGACAGGATGCGCGCCTTCCTGGGCGCAAGTGGTGCTGGGAACTGTAGTTCCCGATCTCCTGCCTCGCCGCGATGGTCGTGAAGCGGCAGGCAGAAGGAAGGCAGAGAGTCCTGGTGGCGGCAGGAAAGCAGCGCTCGTGCTGCGGCAGTCCCAGGGCCCAGGTGGTGACCTCCCCAGGTCAGTGGCAATGGTGAGTCCCGTGTATCATAATCGCGCAATGCTTGCACTAATGCGTCCCAAGCTTGAGCTGTTTCTAGGGCTTTGTCATTACGTTGCCTCCGTGCAGTGTGAAATCTTAGCATACTTTCTCCCTGAGCCCACTTAAGAAACTCATTCCTCCATCTAGTGTCGTTGGGTCCTATCGCTGCTTTCCAGTGTCTCGTAATTTCTCGCTTTGCTAATATGAGCCCCATGTCTATAAACTTACTAGTGACCTTATTCTTGGGGGTATGAGGGAACCAGTGTAGGACACTCACTGCCATGTCAAATTCTAAGCCCCTCTCTGTAATCGTGTTCAAAGTGGTTCCCACCTCCTTCCAATACTTCTCCAAGATCGGGCATGTCCACAGCATATGGCCTAATTCTACGCCTAATGTCGCACACCGAGGGCACGCTGCAGTGTCTGCGTCAAAATACTTTTTGATCTTTCCCGGTGTCAGGTATGCGCGGTGGAGGATGTAGAAGTGCACTAGTTGGAACCGTGCATTACGTGTACTTTTCCAGGCACTACGCACTATTGGCGCCCACACTGTCTCAGGGATGTCCTTACCTATATCGGCTACCCACTTTTCCTTCAATGACTCTAGGGGAGTGAGACCTACATTGATCATTCTGGAGTAGAGGCATGTGACTGCCTTGAAGGTTCCTTCAGCCATCATAACATATTGGCAGGTCATTGTTGTTCTTGGCTCCGCCAGACCCTCTCTCCAATGTTTCTGTATTGCTTGCGTCAGTGCCGCATGCAGTAGGAAGCCTCCCCTTGGTAGGTCGAATCGTTCCAGAAGTGTTGGATAGGGCAGAAGGACTCCCTCCTCGTATAAGTCCCCTACTACTTGGATACCCGCTTCTTCCCAATCCTGTAGTTGCGACCAATCCCCACCGTGTGGTAGTGCCGTGAGCAACCCCAAAGGAATTTCAGGGGCATACGGATGTAACACACTCGCTCTACCCTGTGAGCGGTTCCAGCAGAGTCTAATCGTTCTTTCTACCTGAGTTAGGTCTCTAAGAGCTAATTTCTGTTGTAATGCTATAAAGGAAAGAACATGGCGAGGAATACCTCGACCCCTGGTATGGGCCTCTGAATTCTCGAGCCACCTCTTGTGTATAGACCTGTAGTTGAGCTGCCAAGTAATACAATTCGAAATCGGGGACCGCTAGCCCCCCTCCGTCTTAGGTCGCAGCAGGGTCGTTAATGCCACTCTCCGGCGACCCGATCCCCAGAGGAAGGATACAATCATAGACCTCAGAAGTCGGAAGGTAGCAGCAGGTATCCACACCGGCAGCGTCCTGAAGTAATACAGGAGTCGCGGAAGGGCGACCATCTTCAGCAGCGCTATGCGGCCCGCCATGGACAATGGGAGGGTGGCCCAAAAGGACATGCTGCCCTTCAGGGCTCGTATTCCTCGGCCTATATTGCCTTCCAATAAATCAGTTGGCGTGTGATAAATGTATACGCCCAGGTATTTCAAGCAACTGGGCTCCCAGCGTACTGATGTGGCCGTGAACGGTTGGGTTTCCCCATGGCGGACAGGGAATAAACATGTCTTGGCCCAATTCACTTTCAGGCCTGATATTTCGCCAAAGCTCGTAAGCACGTTTTCAGCTCCCACCAGCGCCTCGTCGGCATCTTCGAGAAAGAGCAGGAGATCATCCGCTTATAATGATATGTAGTGGCGCCCAATTCTGCTTCGCAAACCTCCATAATGTTCCCCTGTTCGGATCGACATTGCTAGAGGTTCTACTGCTAGGGCGAACAGCAGAGGCGACAGCGAGCACCTCTGTCTCGTGCCTCTCTCTATTGGGTATTGCTGGGAGATCAGTTATGTCGTTTTCACTCTAGCTACCGCCGAGGTGTACAGCACAGTCGTCCATCTTATATAATCCTGACCCACTCCAAAGCGTCTCAGCACCGCGTAGAGGTATTCCCATTCGAGGCTATCAAATGATTTTTCTATGTCCACCGACAATGTCATTGGGCATCGAGCCACAGGGTGGTCTCCTTCCAGTAACCGCAGCAAGCGGCGTATGTTCGAGGTCGTGTTTCACGTTGGTATAAAGCCAGCCTGGTCTTCATGTACCAGCTTGGTCCTGTGATCTAAGAGGCGAGACACTAGGATGCTGCTAAGTATTTTGTAATCAGTGGTTAGCATCCAGAGTGGTCTGTACGAGGCTGTGTCTCCACTGTCCCTCCCTGGTTTCAGTAAGGGTATTATTAGCGCTTCCCGCATGGAGTGCGGGAGTCGCCCCAATTGTTTCGGTTCCCTATAGACCTCCAGCAATCTAGGCACCAGGAGGTCAACATATTTGCCATAAAATTCAATGGGTAGCCCGTCTAATCCAGGGGTTTTGTTATGTGCCATGTGCTTTATAGCGCGTCGTATTTCCTCTAATTCAATACCTCTGCCCAACGCATTTGCTTGGTCCTGATCTAATTCTGGAAAGGGGAGCCCTTCGAAGAAGGCCTCCACGTCTGGTATGCCGGCTGTCAGTTTGCTTTTGTATAACGATTCATAATATCTCGTGAAGCAGTGCAGAATTTCAGTTTGGAGGTAGACCTCCTCGCCGTCCGTTGTACGCATGGATACTATCGGTGTTCCGCTCTTCATGGGGTTGGAAAGCCAGGCCAGCAAGGTCCCAGCCTTGTCGCCTTTCGCATGAGTCCTTGCTGTATACGCTTTATAATCGAAGCTACGCAAACGTTCTGTTTCCATGGCTACCGCTTCTTTAGCCTCGCTGACCCTATCCTGTAGCTCTGGGTGACTAGGTCGTGCGAGTTCTGCATCACACAATTTTTTGTCCGCCCTATCCAGATCTTGTAGGAGAACTTTTCCCACTCCTACCTGTTGCCCTATTCAGAATCCTCTTAAGACCACCTTGAAGGCGTCCCATTCCGTCACCCGCGCCTCAGTTGTGTTAGCATTGTCCTTAAAGTACTGCACTATTCTTTCCTCTAACGCCCCTTGGAAGAGGGGTCCTCTAATGTCTCAGGGCGCAACTTCCAAGTGGGGACACTTGATGCTCTAGGACACCACTGCATAGCAATCAACAAAGGATTATCATCTGATACCGTCCTTGATAAGTATTCAGTTCTTATAACCATTGGTACTAGGTCTGGGGAGCAAAGCACCGCATCCAGTCGCACATGGAGCTCGTGCATGCCCGAGTAGTGAGAGTAATCCCGGGTTTGTGGGTGATGTGCACGCCAAATGTCTATCAGGCCCCATCTCAGTTGCCATGCCATTCTACCCTTGGTGATGCAGTGCGCCGGGGAGTCAGCCAGTGGAGGGTGCGACCTATCAAGCGAGATGTCCTGCACTGAATTATAATCACCTCCCATTAGTAATGGTCCCACCAGGAAGTGAGCTAGGGATCCGGACAACCTCGCCAGAAAGTCAGCTGATCAATGTTTGGTGCATACACACTGCAGAAGGCTATGTCTCTACTCCACAACTTTCCCGCTATCGCTACAAATCTACCCTCCGGGTCTATAATTTGTTTGGTTAATTGAAACGGGACCCCAGCTCTGATCCATATTAAAGCGCCTCTAGCAAATGCCGAGTAAGTAGTGTTAAATACTTGTCCCCGCCACCTGTGCTGCAATGCCATCCCCTCGGCCTGTGTCAGATGTGTTTCTTGAAGCATCGCGACCTGCACTCCTCTATGCACTAAGTAGGCATGGATTTTGTGTCATCGTGTCATGGTGTGTAGCCCCCGCACATTCCAGGTTATACATCTCAAGTTAGCTAGATCATCCATTGTCCCACAATGTCCTGCACATTCCACCACTCCCACTTCTTAGTCTCCCTAAACGTGGGAAAACGACATCATCGATGATGAGCCCACCCCTCAACACCCCAAAATGAGTCAGCCCCCTCTCCCCCAGAAAAGGACCTAGTAACCTCCATCTAATTCCCATCCAAACGTCCCCATGAACAACATTTGACTAACCCAACAGGAGTCGCTGTGGGTATGCCTTAATGGCAATACGGGCGGGTTGGTCGCCAACGGGCAGCCGCCCAAGCACTAATCTCCTTATTAAGCGATCGAGCCCCAGTTAGTGAAGCATCGCAATGACCAACCGCCTCTCAATCCCAATCAAAAAGTCCCTCCCACAACATATATCGAAGCATGCGCTACAGTCCAAAGGTGGAACTCATACAGCTCTCCGGGCGCTTCTAGCCTTCGTCTATCATTTCCTCCGCCGTCGCTGGAGTTACCACCGGCAAAGGTGTACTGTCTGTTTCAGATCGCTCAGTGTCCGATTGTTCATCTCCCTTTTCGGATCTCTTGTCCTCTTGCGATGGTGAATCTTGTGTTCCGGACAAAGCAGTCACCACCTCCAGAACCCCCTGCCGCTCCGCAGCCGTTTCCGACTGCGATGGCCTTCTCAGACCCCTCCGCCTGTTTCGGATTCGCCGCGATTTTCATTGCGGCAACCCTGCGGCACCCATCGGGGTCGGTGATCAAGGACGTCTTTTCCAGATTTGTATAGTTCTAACCAGGCACAAGCATCGTCAGGAGTGTCAAAGAAACTGGTGGTATCATCTACAATCACCCGCAGCCGAGCTGGAAAGAGCAAGGAGTACTGTAGGCCCTCAGCTCTCAGTTCTCTTTTGACCGCCAGGAAAGAGGTCCGCCGTCGTTGTGTCTCGTATGTGTAATCCGGAAAGATGTTGATTTTACTGTTCTCTACCTGAAAGGGACCGTTCAGTCGTGCATTGTGGAGCAGCAAATCCCTGTCCCGATAGTGTAACAGACGGGCGACCACCGGTCGTGGGGGTCAGCCCTGCTGCGGTGGCCTGGCCAGGACTCTGTGGGCCCGCTCCAGTGTGTAGAAAGAGGAGAGACCCTCCGGTGCCACCACTGTCCGGAGCCATTCTTCAAGGTAAAGTATCATATCCTTCCCCTCCACTTTCTCTGGTAAGCCTACTATACTAATGTTGTTTCGGCGATTACGCCCTTCTGCCGCCTCCTCCGCCCGTCTCTCCAGTTCATCCATGCGGTCCAGCACGGTGGACATAGTGGCTGCGAGATCTTTTTGCGCCGGCTCTAGAGTGTGGATCGTGTCCTCCACCAGCTTAACTCTGTCTGACAATTTTCCGTGGTCGGCCCGCAATAGTCCCAGGCCGGTGGCCACCTGTGCGATGTCTTGCTGAAGCGCCGCTCGGGAGTCCGTTATTGCCGAGAGAATTTTATCCAGCTGAAGTTGCAATTGAGGGTCCCGTGATTGTCCGGAGTCGGCACCGTCTCCCTTGTCTGGTGCCTCGGTATCTGACGTGGGCTGAGCTCCGCCTTTGGTTCCCTTACGTTTGCCCATGCTGGAGGCGCGTGGTCGAACGTCTCGGCAATAAGTAGGAAAGCGCAATGTGGAAGCAAGGGGCTCCGTGTAGTCGTCCTCTCTCGAGTTCATATCTCAGGAGCCTGCGAACTATGATCCAGACACTTGGGGCGTAGGGGTCCCCAGCAGCAACACTGTCCCACGAATCCAGCAGGAGCCACCAACGTTGCAGCGAGGAAGGCACCAGCCACGGGAGCCCCAATGGAGTGGTTAGGCGTCGGCTGCAGGTCCCCCGCGGCGATAGGTAAGTAGCAGGTTGATATCGTCCATATGCATCCTCACCGGCCAACTAACAGCATGAAGCCCGCTCTAGGGCAGTCCCCACCAGGCCATTCGTCGTGCGCCCTTTAGTCGTGTTGTAGTGAGCTAATGACTTCCGTAGTTAGCTCCGGCAGGGTCCCCCTCAACCACAGTGTTGCGCACACACGCCTCTAGGGTCCATAGGAGTAGGCCATATCCCAAGGGCCTCTGGTCATAGGGGTAAGAAATGCTCCGTGTGCAGCCAATAATACCAGAAGGCAGCAGCAATCGGTCCCCAGAAACATAAGCCTTTTATAGTGGTTACTGCGCAGTGTCTCTCCGCCCACACTTGGATCCGGGGCCGCGCCAGTGTTTTCGCTAGTATCTCGGGTCGCGCGTGACACCCACGAGAATTTCGAAGGCAGCCTCATCTGTCCATGATCGGTGTCCGGGCAATGCTGGGAGCTGTCCCGCGGGGTCGCACCACCCGTCCTCCCGCTGTGCCGCGGCGGGAGCTCGCTATCCCACCTTCAATCTGCAACACGCCTCACTGCAGCCCCCAAGCTCCTCTCAGCAGTCTCGGCTGTTAGACGCCGAAGTCCGTCCCTCCTCCACAAGCCCGGGGGCGAAGTCAATGGGAGCGCTATCGCACCTCCCGGGCCTCAGCTCGTCTCTGTCCAAGTGCGTCCCCAGCGCCTTCCCGGGCCGCCCAGTGCGTGGATCCCGCAGTGCTGAATCAGTCTTAGATATCGTCCCTCCAAGTGAGCGGAGATCGCGCTCAGGGAGCCGTAGGGGTCCGGGGGAGTCACACGCCCGCGGCGCTGCCGGATTGCAGCACCACCCCCCTCCTCACTCCGGGGGTATTCAGCTTCTCTCCTGTGTTTTGCAGCGGGGGAGGAGATGGGGGAAGGTCACCACTCGCACCCGCCAGCAAGGTAGGCGGAATAGTAGAGCCGCGGAGCTCAGTGTCGCGAGCCCCCCAGCGGTGTCCCTTGCTCCCGTGTGCCGGGGGCCAGCAGTGTCCTCCGTCCGAGAAGCCCGAGGTGGGGGGGTCAAGTGCCTCGCCCCCAGTGCATGGGCTTGTGGATCGTCAGTGCAGCTCTCAGGAGCGGGCCGAGCGGGATCAACTCTTGTCCTCCCGTGCAATCCCCCCTGGCCGGCAGCCGCACCGCAGGACTCAATCTTCACCTCACCTTCAGCCCCGGAGAAACCATGGATCGGCAGGGCCTCTCGCAGCGCCCGGCACCCAGGGACTCAGCCCGTTGTTGCAGCCGCCATTTTAGATGCGCCCTCAGTCGGGACACCCCGGGCAGCCCGTCGGCGATTTCCAATGCTGGTGGCATTTTTGGCACAATGTTCTGCAGGTCCGCCGTAAGGGAGATCTTCCTCTCATTGGATTAGGTGAATTGGGGGTCAGCAAAGTCGACAAAACAGGATTGAAACAGGATTAACGAAGGCTCGATCGCGGAGCCCAACGCTCAGGCGGCCTCCTCCATCGGCGCTCAAGCCACGCCCCCCAAAATATACCGAATCTGTTGATGCATCCCAGAAAACAAATCCTTATTAGCAATTCCTTATTTATCGCTTATAAGGACTCGTTTTACCGATTTTTGATGCATGAGCCCCTTTGTGTGTACTTCATCATCTTTCAGAATATTTCTCAAGGGCTTGAACTTGTGCTTGCCTCCTGATGAAGTCTCAGGGACAAAAGACTTCACCACCAGCTCCCCTCTGAATTTCCTTGCTCGGAATTCTATCTGCAGAAGCCTGCGTGTCGCTGGGAGCTGGAAGCGCGATGCAATGAGAGGAAGCATGTCACCGCCGCAGCTTTAGTCGTCGCATCGCCGGAGAAGCGCGCCACCGCCGCATCTCCCCAGAAGCGTGTCTTCATCGCAGCTGTCTGCTGTCGCATCACCAGAGAAGCGTGACACCAGCAAGAAGGTCACAGTCGCATCATGGGAGAAGCATGTTGCAGGGCCTGTCGCAACTCCAAAGTACAGAGTCGTCGCAAAGGCTGCTAGGGCGTGTACGCATCATCGTCACATCAAGTGCGCCATCTTATCGCATCGCACCGGATTGTTGCATCGCATCGAGGTGCCATCTTGAGAAAAGCAAACGGGCCGCAGGACGAGAATCTACGTATCACCTCCGCTCCGCTAAGGATCAAGACGCATCCCCTACTCAGCGCAAGCATTGAGTCGCGACGCATCGTCTCCCCCAATGCATGGAACCAACACATCTCCCACTCTGCGAGCCTTTTGTTTGTTTTGCATTACACATCCAGGTACTTTTGTGAGAACTGTGTCGTATTTATCACCAACTTGAACTAAGTAACTTCTACCATCTTTAAGTCAATTTTGAGTACAGTATTGTGGATTTTTGTTGTTTGTGGTCTTGTGTTAAGTCTATATAAAGAATACTTATTTTCATAAAACCTGTGTTGTGTCCATCTGTAGTATTTTCACTGTATTACTTTGTATATTCACGAATGCTTAACACATTGCCTCTGAGATAAGCCTGTCTGCTCGTGCCAAGCTACCAAGGGGGTGAGCAGGGGTTATCCAGTAGTGTAATCCCCTTTCCCTGACTTAGAAGCAAAGGTCCCTATTTGGTCAAAGGTGTACACCATTGCCAACTAGAGACCCCCAGTTCTAACAGCCGCCGAGCCCGGGGCCAAAAACTCTTGGGACCCACCTTGCAAAGCCAAGTTGTTTTGTGATAGATAATGTCGATGGCACCTCAATAGGTTTTGGGCCCTTGCCTGTCGTGAGTACTTGACCCACCCACACAAGTGAGGTATCATTTTTCTTGGAACACTTTGGTATATGCTGGGTGGGTGGAATTTTGTGGATCCACGCAGATTCCAGAACTTTCCACCACAGAAATTGGAGGAAAATGTGTTTTTTAGGACAAATATTGAATTGCAAGGTATTCTACGTAACAGAACCTAGTGAGATCCAGAGAAGTCACCCCATCCTAGATTCCCCTGGGTGTCTAGTTTTCAAAAATGTATAGGTTTTGTAGGTTTCCCTAGGTGCCGGCAGAGCTAGCATTCAAAATCTACAGCTAGGCACTTTGCAAAAATAGAGTCAGCTTTCACTGTGAAAATGTGCTGTGTCCACGTTGCGTTTTGGGCCGTTTCCTGTCACAGGCACCATGCCTACACACACAAGTGAGGTTCCATTTTTCTCAAAAGACTTTGGGGATTGCGGAGTGGGTGGAATTTTGTGGATCCACACAGATTCCAGAACTTTCAACCACAGAAATGTGAGGAAAATGTGTTTTTGGGACAAATTTCGAGGTTTGCAAGGGATTCTGGGTAACAGAACCTGGTGAGAGCCAGACAAGTCACCCCCATGCTGGATTCCCCTGGGTGCCTAGTTTTAAAAACTGTATAGATTTGCTAGGTTTCCCTAGATGCCGGCAGAGAACCAGTGTTCAAACTCTACAGCTAGGCACTTTGCATAAAAAGGCTTCCTTTTCACTGTGAAAATGTGGTGTGTCCACGTTGTGTTTTGGGCAATTTCCTGTCGCGGGCACTAGGCCTACCCACACAAGTGAGGTGCCATTTTTCTCTGAAGACTTTGGGGAATGCGGGGTGGGTGGAATTCTGTGGATCCACGCAAATTCCAGAACTTTCCACCACAGAAATGTAAGCAAAATTTGTTTTTTTGCCAAATTTTAAGGTTTGCAAGGGATTGTGGGTAACAAAACCTGGTGAGAACCAGTCAAGTCACCCTATCCTGGATTTCCCTGGAAGTCTAGTTGTTAAAAATGTATAGGTTTGCAAGCTTTCCCTGGGTGCCGGCAGATCTAGGGTTCAAAATCTACAGCTAGGCACTTTGCGAAAAAAGGGTCAGTTTTCACAGTAAAAATAAAGTGTGCGTTTTGAGCCGTTTCCTGTCGTAGGCACTAGGCCCACCCACACAAGTGAGGTACCATTTTTACTGGGAGACTTAGGGTAAAATAGAATTGTAGAGCAATTGGTATTACCTATTGACTTTCAATGCATTTCTGCCTTCCAAATGAAAGACAATGTATTAAAAAGAAGTCATTTTGAAAAAGGACCTATAATTCTCATGCTAGTATGGGTACTCACTATTTCGGAAAACTGCAAATATCTACTGTTTCTAAACTCTATATTTTGTTCCAATTTCAGAAATACATAGGTGTCTTTCATACCGATTTTTCCATGTATATATTTTCCCAAATTAATTGCTATATACCCGGTACATAATAAAGAACCATTGAAAGATACTGCTCAGTTATTGGCTCTGGGTTCGTCGGACTCTTGGTGAACCCAAAAGTCCTATATATCCCCACAACAGAAAGGTTCAGCAGATGTAACGGTATATAGCTTTTAAACAGCTGTCACAATTAGAAGAAGTTACAGGGGAAAACTTTGGCACAAATGGCTGTTTTAATTTTTCCTATAATCAACTGTTAGTTTCTTTTTTTTGTTTTTAAACTTTTTATTTATTGCAAGAGGAAAAGAAAGAAAAGTAAATACAATATTGAAATCACATTAGTTATACATACATGTATAATAAACTATACGTATAATAGTCATTGTATATATAGAAAAAGAAGAAGAAAAAAAAGGAAAGGAAGAGAGGAGAAGAATAAAGGAAACAATAAATTACAAAAAGCACAAAAAGGATCAAATGTGCCGTTAGCGCAGTAGGATCATGTATTTAGTTGATAAATGTTCCCCATATTTTTGCCCTTCCTTTTAATGCTTTTGGGCCTCTTAGTTTAGCCAGTGAGAGCTCCATAGTGTAGGTCTCATGAATTAAATACCACCAATCCATGACACTTGGGGGTTCTTTCGATATCCAAGTTCGCGCAATGGCTAGTCTCGTGCAAGCAAAAATAATTGTTATCAAATTTTTAAAGTTACTATTAGTATCTTGTATATCAAGCAAAACTAAATGGGCGGAGAGAGCCGGTAAAGTTATGTGTTTTTTATTGAGGACGTCGATTATTCCTGACCAAAAGGTTGAAAGTTTCGGACACTGGTAAAGCATATGTTCTATGCCAGCAGCTTCTTTATTGCATTTTAAACATTTAGTACGTTCATTGAAAATATTGCCAGAAGTCCAGCCAGAAATTCTTTGTGGTGTATAGTATAATTGGGTAATTGTTCTATAGTTCTATAAGATTGTAACCTTAAGTTCGAGGAGTGAACCACTCGGTTTATTTGTTTAAGTGAGTTCATAATCTGGTTGGAGTTAATATTAATTCCCAGCCTCTTAGTCCATTTGTCCGCCATTTTACCACAATCCCCCGCATAACCTTTATTCAGAAGAGTGTAACTTTTACTAACAAGAGATTTAATATGATTCGAAAAGATACATTTTAAGATGTCTGATTGCTCAACACTCTCAATTTTCATTTTATTAATAAAAAAGTCCTGTATCTGCATATATTTAAAATACATAGTATCTTTAATTTTATATAGTATTTTTAATGTATTAAAGCTTAGGAAGCCTTCCGAACCATAAAGATCTCCTAACGAGTTAATACCCTGATCTAGCCATTGAACACAAGCACCATCAGAAAAAATACTTGGCAACCCTGGATTCCCCCATATTGGTAGTTCAGCGTTGAAGAAGGATATTTTATCAGTATCCATAATTTGGTCCCAAATTTTCTTGATAGCTCTCGCAGTCTTAAATTTGACTCTCTTGTAATAGTTCGGGTCATGTACCCGAAATAAAAACTGGTTACTTTGTGGCCCTAGCATAAATTGATGGTAGAATAGGGGGGTTTCTTTAGACAAAAGGCTGCGTATGCGTGAAATAAAAGTTGCAAAAATGTAATCAACTGTTAGTTTCTATGAAGAAACCTTGAAGGATCTACACAAATGACCACTTGCTGAATTCAGATTTTTGTCTACTTTTCTAAAATGTATAGCTGTCTAGGATTCATTATTGCTTTCATACCCATTTCTACCATTAACTGGAAGACGATTGAAAGCAAAAAAAAATAGCAAAAATAGGATATATCCCAGTAAAATGCCAAACGGCGTAAATAATGTTGTTTTTCTAACAAGCGTCTGTTATGGTATGTTAATGAAATTTTTAAAGCGCAATGATTACCCAGAGGTGTCCTGGCGCTAGCTAGATCTCCTAATGGCCGAGAGCAGAAGAACGGATATGTTGGGACCAGATTATTGGGAAAAGAGCCAAGTTTTTAAGCCCTCCTGAAGGACAAAAGTTCAGTGGCATTTCTCAGGTGGAGCGACAAATCATTCCAAGCTTTTGCCACGCAATGAACAAATCTTCTGCCACCCCATCTGGCTTTTTTTGTACGTGGCACTAGGACCAATTTGGCCCCCATTGATCGCAGTGTTCTTTCCGGGATATACCATTGGAATCGCCATTTTAGATAGTCTGGCCCTGTGCCTTGGAGTGCTTTAAAAACTCGACTCTTTAATGGGACCCAGTGCACTTTTTTGATTTCCTTAGAAATCGAGGAGAATCTCGATGTACCAGTGAGCAGTCTAGCTGCTGCGTTCTGCAAGAATCTTTGTTGAACGTTTAGGTAAAAACTGTTACAGTAGTCCAGTCTCGCCATTACAAGAGCCGTGACCCGGGCGCAAGAACAGCAATATTTTCCTGAGCATTCTCATAACATATATTGTTTTCGTTGCCACCAAATTAAATTGGGGCCCAAAGGTTAGACTCTCGTCAACTATTACGGACAGATTTTTTAACCTTTTTAGTGGGGACAGGTCTGTCAGTCCCTAAAAGCTAGGAAAATGGTGAATGGTGATTTCATCCCCACAAACCCTTTGTTGATACCATTTGCAGGCAAAAAAACAGACGATTTCATTTGCAGCACTTTTTTCCCGTTCCCCCCAAAAATAAAAATGTAGCCTTATTTTGGCTAATGTCTGGGTCCCCTCCAGGGGAATCCACAAACGCTGGGTACCTTTAGAATCCCCATGATGTTGGAAGAAAATGACGCAAATTTGGCGTGGATACCTTATGTGGTCAAAAAGTTACAGGGACCTAAGCGCAAACTACCCCAAATAGCCCAAGAAAGGCTTAGCACATGGGGGGTGGGGGGAAGGCCTAGCAGCGAAGGGGTTAACAGACAGCGGCCTTCTAGGTCCGTACATGCCGCTGTTGACATGCATTCCTGTGAGAGCGAGGGCTTGATAAACAGGCGAGGAGGCTGCAATATGGGTTTAGAAGTGGGTTTATTGATAGTAAGGGGAAGTGGAAAGGGTTGAGAAGTTGGGGATTCTTCTTCTTCTGACGTTTCCTGGGATGAGCCGGATGAACTTGAGGCTTGCAAAGTTGTTTTCTTGCCCTCTGGTTCTTCTTGACCGGGATGGTTTGTTCGGAGGCTCATAGAAGGATAGAAACAAACAATAGGGGAACCTTCAGAATGGGGTTCTTTTATAAGTATACTGGGTTGTCCCTTCACCACACCGTTGTGACTTTTCAGGGATATTCAACAAGATGCAGGATGGTACTGAGTTTTCCTATCACTAAGTCAGGAAGCAAGGACGTGGGGATGGTGAGCTTAAGTGCCTAGGGAAGGGAGGGGAAAAACAGTGTGTATTTTACCACTACCAGTACGTTCTATCTCAAAGCATTCTGGGCAACCTAGCATACATTACACAGGCTCCATATCCACGTGGTACCCCGTTGTGCTCAGCCCTCCCGCTATGTCTTCCTCCACCTCCTCCCTCTGTGTGTCCCCGAGCCAGTTATACTCACCGGCCCCGCCGTAACTCTCCTCCGAGTTACGGCCGCCTTCCAGCCTCCTCCGGACACGACCAGTCCTCTGACCAGCTTTCCTCTCTGTCTTCCGGGCTTCCGGAGCCCTCCATAGCGGGTCCCGCGTCTTCTTGATTACCACTGGGTCCCGCGTCTTCACCACCGGGTCCCGCTTCTTCTCCACCGGGTCCCGCATCTTCACTCTTCCTCTCCGCCGTCTTTCGTCATCCTGTTCCTCCTTCAGCGTCTGCTCTCTCCCCTGTGTTCTGACCCCGCGCGCTTCTCATTGGCTCGCGCTTCTCACTTCCGGGGTATGGGGGCTGGACTTCCGGGTCAAGCCGGCGACCGGCATCCTCCTGTGGAAACACGGGAGATGAACATGGGCGTTGTAGTCCCCGGGAGCCTGGCTGACACCATGGGCGTATCTGTATATTCCGGGTGAGTGCGGGATCTTCCTCACAATTCCCTTCAACACCCCCGGGCTAACCCACCATAATCATCTTTTTCAGGACAGCCTCATTTTCACCAGGCGACCGACGGGCAAAGAAAAATGGAGCCTGGGGAGCAACCCTGTCAAAGCACTGACTAAACAACCAGAACTTGCTCTCATCCTGCACAATGCCTATAAGGGTCCATATGACAGTCTTAAAAGGAACAACCTCCTGTTCCTATTTATACATATCCCGGCCCTAAGGGGATAACCTCCTCTGACCTAACATCAGCAAATTTTTCTCACATACATGGCAAAGGGGCCTGTGAAGCAACCATCACAACATGGTCAAGAGAGATTTTAAGGGACTTGGGGGCAGATGTATCAACATTTCATTTTGCGAGTCCTTAATTGCGATTTATTGCGAATCGCAATGTTGGAAATGGAATGTATGTACATTTTTGCGAGAAATTAGAGATTTCTTAAAAATCGCAGAATTTATTGCGATTAAATTGCGATTTCTTAAATAGCGATTATCGCAAATTTAGAAATCGCAAAAACGGGATCATGCAATGCAGGAACAGCCTGATGACATCACAACCAGGAAGTTCCAGTGATTGCTTGCACCTGCTTTCCTGAGCCACACCCAGTGGCAGTTGGAAGAGTGTTGTGAGGCAGAGCAGACCTGTTTGGAGAGCAATGGAGTGTCAACAGGCACAGGAGGAAATGTTAGCAGAAAAGAGGAAAAGGAAACAAAATATTTCTGAAAAAGAGCAAGAAATCATCATAGAAGAAATGGTTTGTAACCATGAGGTTCTTTTTGGCAAGAAAGCACTAAAAGTTCCTGATTCAAGAAAAAAGAAAATCTGGATGGAGATTCAGGAAAAAGTGAATTCAGTTGGAGTTACCTCTCGCTCCATAGATGAGATCAAGAAGAGATGGTATGACATTCGACTGAGATCTAAAGAGAGACTTGTAGACAGAATTAAAGAGGCAAATAAAACAGGTGGTGGGACTTCATCTGCAGACCAACCAACACCCCATGAGGAATTAATAGAATCAACCCTGCTACCAGAGAGTGTGAGTGGAGTGGCTAGCATTGATAGCTCTGACCCTACAGCAACGCATGTAAAGTAGACTAAACAATTTGTGTAATGAATGTGTGTGTGTTGTGTATTTATACTCATTTTAAGTAACATAGTAATCCAGTGAGACTATACAATCTAAAGTAAGCAATGCATCATGGGAGTTGTAGTGCCATATTAATCCTCACAATTGTCAGCATAGGAACACAAGAGTGTTTTGCAAATAATATTTTTGGTAAATAAAACAGTGTAGTGCAAGGTATTGTCTGCATTGAAATTAATTTATTTTTTACAAACACAAATTCATTTATCACACTCTACATCCACAGAACAGTCAAGAGAATCCAGGGCAGAAAGTGATTTGGAGAATTCTCCTCAACATGTTACCACTGACACAGAAGATGGAGTCACTGATGCCACTGCCCATAATAGAAATATACATAGAAAGCGCAGACATGTTGCTCCTCTGCCAGCAATGGAAGAAGATGAAAATTTAAATGTAGTTTCAGTATCCAATAAGACTAACACAGTGTTCACTCAAGAGTCACAAGAACAACCACAAATACCAAGGAGGGCACAATCATTCTGTTTGGAGACATGTAGGAGCAGCAGTGGGCCAAATGATGGAGGGACTGTTTTTGCTGGCCTTGAGCAGAATATGCTTCATGTTCAGCGCCTGCAACACAAGGCACTGAGGTCAATAAATAGGCAGCTCTTAAAATCTAATAAAAATCAAGAAGGCATGGCTGCATCAATTGAGAAACTCTGCTTGACCCTTGCACAAACAGAAAGTGCTCGTAACAGGGCTGCACAGACAGCACATGTAAGGATGCTTACTTACACTAAGGCAATTAACAGGCTTTGTGCTGTCACAAGTAATTTCACTAGGCGCAGCATTAACATGCAGCGTGAATTGAGCGACTGCACACGTGAAATGGCTAAAAGTGTGGACAAAATGACCTCAGTATTAGAAACAATGCAAACATCAAACGCTGGTGCAAGCGCACTCCTAGGCTCAACTGAAAGTGAGGACAACTCCAGTAGGAGCAGTAGAAACCCCACCCCAACATCCCAATTGAGCCAACGCCGAAGTGGAAGGCGTGCCAGTGCAGGACCAGAACAAGAAGCCATGCATTCACAGGAGCAACATGCTTCAAGCCGCCAGCGCAAAAAATGACATTTGGATTAGTACCTTAGCATAACTTCATTGTGGAATCTGTCTTTGTGTTCCACGTATGATTATTTACTTTTACTTCTTCTTAAAATTTACATTTCCTGACATTGCTCCGTTTGACTGTTGTGAATTAAAACAACATTTGCAAACCAAAATCTGTAGTTTGTCTTTTCTTACCTAAAAATTATTTAGTGTAATCTCTGTCCTTCTTTGTCGGCCAGCCATTGCTCCAACTCCTGCAACAGCCATTCTAGGTGGAGGTATGTCTTCATCATCAGTTGAGTCAGACTCACTCACTTCAATCTCTGTGCCTTTGCGCATGGCCATGTTGTGGAGCATTGCACATGCTGTAACAATCTTACAACAGGTTTCAGGATTGTATTGCAAAGCTCCACCACTTTTGAGTATGCATCTGAAATGGCTTTTTAAAATTCCAAATGTACGTTCAATTACCCCACGTGTGGACCGGTGTGCCCTGTTGTACCGTCTTTCACTTGCATTTGCAGGATTCAAATATGGTGTTAGAATAAAATCACAAACTGCATAGGCACTATCACCTGCATGTTAAAGAGAAAATAGAAACTGTATGTTAAAAATCAAAAAAAGGATAGAAGGATGGATGGATGGATGTTTGCATGACTGTTACTCACCTAGCAGGTATCCGTCTTCAAACTGACCAGCACTAAGACGTCTATGTATTGCGCTATGTCTGAAGATAAAGGAGTCATGTGTACTCCCTGGAAACTTTGCCACAATGTCATTGATAATGTTTTTGGCATTGCATATGATCTGTATGTTGAGAGAGTGGTAGCTTTTTCTATTCCGAAATACATATTCTGTGGCAGCAGGTGGAGTGATAGCAATATGGGTACCGTCAATGCATCCTATCACATGTGGAAATCGTGCTATTTGATAGAAATCGAACTTAGCTTCCTGTAAGGCTTGTGGTGTAGTGGAAAAATATATATGATGTTGGAGTCTCCTTAGCATTGCATCCAGGAACACATGGAAGAAGCGTGATAGTGCACTTTGCGACACTCCACCAACCTCTGCAATCACACTTTGAAAAGACCCTGAAGCCAAAAGGTGCAGTGAACACAATACCTGCACATGTGTTGGGATTGATTGTGTCCTGCCTGTAGGATGTTCCAAAAAAGGCTCCAATTCATTAATCAGGTCCAAAATGGTGTGTGGATGAAGTCTGTATTTGTCATATATCTCCTCCTGAGTCTGCTGGAACAGCGTAATGCGTATTCTGAAGATTCTCTCCTGTCTTTGTCTTCTGTGAGCCAGAGCTTGAATATGCCGCCTCCTGGCAATGAGGTACAGTCCCGCCATTTTGGAGTGCAAAATAATGCATTCTGGGTGCCTTTTTATATATTTTTTCAGTTACCACCTGCTTCTATTTGATGTTAATTGCGATTTCTAAAAATACGAATTTTGGAAATTCGCAATTAGCGAATTTTTCTTACATACTGATGCGATTTCTTATGTTGCGATTTCTAAATTGCGAAAATCGCTAAATTAAGTACATGCAAAATAAGGAAACGCAAAAAATTCTGAGAAAAACAATTCTGGCAAACTAAGAAATCGCAAAAATTGCGAATTCCTAATATCAGATGCGAAATGTTTCATACATACCAGACACACTTTATTTTGTCGCAAACACTGCGAAATTGCGATTCGCAACATTTGCGACAAAAAAACCACCTTGATACATCTGCCCCATAATCCTATCGGGAAGTCAAGATGTTTTAGGACAGGGGCATTGAGCTCTGGACCCCCCCCACCCACAAACATATCCGCACATACTACTGCAGGAAGACGTGGCAAGGCCTCACATAAGTGTGCTGAGGGGGATATGGAAAGAAAACTCACGACTGACTCCCTGGTACTTAAAAAGACGAAAACGCTATTAAAATCTCATGCATAAATAACCAACGTCTGGTGAGATGCAAGTCAACCCCCACAGATCACTTCAATAGTCAAAGCCGCCATGGGTTCCCTAACCAAGACCAACCAGTGTCCTGCTCCTATAAGTAACCCGCAAAATCCCCCACATGGCTCATCCGTGTTGGGAGGTTCCAAACTGATCATCACTTCTCGGAACGTGGCTGGGTTCAAGTGAATATTCTCATCCAAATCTGCAAGAGCTTCCCTGAATAAAAGTGACATTATTGGGCTACAGGAGACCTGGACTCTAACTCCATTGGTCCTCAATGGCCACTGAGCTTTTCCAATCAGCAAACAGGTCTAACCTTTTCAGATTCCCATCTTGGGGCCTCTCAATCTTCATTAAAAACTCATGCAAGATCACGGCTACACCTCTCTACCGAAACTTCCCAGCAGGGCAAGTTGTTTCAATTTCAGGGGCCTCAAATCAAACAAAGGACCTCCCTTTTTTTAATAAATTGTTATCATAGCATAACGAAAACACCAAGGCTACCTGCAACTGTCCTCTTTTTTAAAAACTTTTCTTTTTATCAAGACATGGTATTACAGGTTTAAACAACGATACGTCATCAATGCAAATGCACAGTCCATGTATAGAGCTCCCCTCAGTTATAAAAGCAATCATCAAATTACAGACTTTGCACAGTGAGCAGAGTTGGGAACAGTCTACTCTGATTCATGTCTTTGCCTTGGCAACAGTGGTTCACAGATCTCTCCTCTATAACAATTCCATTTATTCCATATGTGTATCCATTTGTTGGGACAGCCTCTAGATTCGTATACTGTCTTTTCAGTGAACAAACACTTGGCCATATTGGTTTCCCAAAGTCTCAGTGACGGTTTTTCCTTTACCCCCCCCCCCCACACACACACAGCCTGGCAATATTCCTTTTGGCACACATGTTCTTTCCTTGGTATTTAAGTCTGTGGGGCCCCAAATATTTAAAAGGCCCATTTTTACATTACAGTCGATTTTGACACCCATGACTTCCTCCATGCTGCTCGCCACTCCCGCCCAGTAGTCCTGGATAGCCTGACATTTCCAGAGCAAGAGTACGAAGGTACCCCCCTACCCACAGGCCTTCGTGCAGTCAACGTTAGCCCTGTAGCCCATCTTCACCAGTGCTCGGTTTATTCTATGAAGTATTTTAAGCTGTACTAGTCTGGGTCTGGAGGAAACAGCAGTTTCCTTAGGTGAGGCAAGAGCCTCTAGCCATTCCTCATCTTCCAGTCCTGCCACGTCGTGGTCCCATTTAACCCAGAGTCGGAGTAGGGGATCAGGAATATATATATATATTTTTTTTACTTTTTATTATATAAAACAAGGAAACAACACATCAAACATACAATCAAGGCGATACAGCAGCAATACAATCATTAGGCCTGCGCTCAATGAGGACGGGAGATACATGACAACAGGAGAAAAGATGTTTTGGATACAGATGAGGGGAGGGTGCCAAAGGTAGGATTGCATATAAACAGCACAATATACCACAGCTAGAAGGAATGTAGGTCAGGGCGACTGGGAAGGACTAGGAATCGTAGTGAGTGGGGGCGTACAAATATCTCCACGGTATGAGTTCCACTGGTTCCAAATCTTCCCCCATTTTTGGGGTCTGCCTCTTGCCATATACACTGTCTTCTCTCTGAACATGCACCAGTCCAGACTCTCCTTCCAAGCAGTCACTGTAGGCGGCCTCGGGGACCCCCACAACTGTGCAATATCCCTCTTCGCAACCATATTAGCAAGAGTCACCCACCGAAGCTGCAACACGTCATAATGTTTCGGACCCCACACATTTAATAAACATTGTCGGGCTTCCGGCATCATCACAACACCCGTTACTTCATCCATCACCTCATGTATACGTTTCCAAAATTGCACCACCTCAGGGCATTCCCATATGATATGGAGATAGGTGCCAAGGAGACCACACCCACGCCTACCCATGCCATCCGTGGAGTAGCCCATATGGATCAGACGGGGACCGGTGACATAGATTCTGTGGAGGATCTTGAATTGAACCAGACGGAGGCGGGCCGGAATCGCCATCTCCCTGGGAGAAGAGATCGCGGACTGCCAGTCCTCATCATCCAATTCAATACCGTCAGCCATCCAAGCTTCACGAAGGCGATCAAGCAGACTCGATCGGTCATTAATCATTTTCTTATAGAACAATGAGATAGTACTATCTGGCACATAACCGTCTAGTATACGATCCTCGAGGCGGGAGGATTCCGCGATATCACTACCCACTGGCAACACAGAGTGCAGAGCATGGCGTACCTGGACATAACGAAATTTTTCCCTGTCACTCAGCTTATACTCTACTTGCAGATCCGAGAAGGTCTTCACATCTCCTTTAACCCAAAGATCACGCACTTTACTAATACCGATCGTGTCCCATTTATCAAAGCCCTTCGTCTTCCATAGGCCACCCAACTTCGCAGAGGCATAGAGCGGAGTTGCACCAGTTAGTTTATCCCTCCAGCCCATAGCCGCCGTTGCGCTATGCCATACCCGCACGGCTATAGCGATAGGACCCGAGAGTTGTGAACGCGAGGGTCCCGAATAAAGCGTCCTGTAATAATCACCACCCGGGAGTAGCCACTTATCCATTTCAAATGCTGGATTCAACGCCGGGCCATACATCCCGTGGTTGATGGCAGCAAGGTGGGAGGCCCAATAATACCTATGAATATCCGGGAGCGCTATACCGCCATCATACCAGGGAAGTGTCAATTTTGGAAGAGCGATGCGTGAGCGTCCGTCCCATATTAATTGCCTCTGCAACGATTCTACTTCCCGAAAATATTTCGACGGGATGACATCAAAACTATTCTGAAGTGCATATAGGAACCCCAGTAAGGACATCATTTTAAAAAGGGCCACGCGCCCTAGGGGAGATAGTGGTAATTTACGCCAACGCGCTACATCAGAGCGCAACCTTTGGAGTGGGGGGAGTAAATTGCGTTCATAGCGAACCGCCGGATCCAACGAGATAAACACACCCAAGTACTTAAAGCCAGACTGTGACAACTGGATGGGACAGCCCCGCGGCAAACGAGGGACATCACCCGCAAGGACATAAATGTAAGATTTCGACCAATTAATGATAAGGCCCGAGTTCTTCCCGAAGGAGTTAAGTACGTCAAACAATACGTTGAGCGATTTTTGGGGAGATGTAAGGTACAATAAAATATCATCCGCGTATAAGGAAATGCGATCTTCAAATTCCGGCGTCCAGCGTATACCCTTCATCGAAGGTTCCCACCGTAGCCAAGCGGCGAGTGGCTCCAACGCCAACGCAAAGAGGAGCGGGGACAATGGACAACCCTGCCGCGTGCCCCTCCCAAGAGTAAAAGGCACGGAGACACGGCCATTCACCACCACCTGTGCCAGTGGCGTTTCATACAGGAGTTTGACCCAACCAATAAAACCAGCACCGAATCCAAATTTGGCGAGTACCGCCCAGAGATAAGACCATTCGATGGTATCAAAGGCCATCGTGGCGTCCAGGGACGCCAAGATGGCCGGTTCACGCAGCGTCGGGGCCCTCGCGAGAACACCATGCAAACGTCGCAAATTTAATGCTGTGTTACGGTGCGGGATAAAACCCGATTGATCCGGATGAATCAGGTCGCTAATAACCGTAATCAGACGATTAGCAAGCAGTTTGGCGAGGATCTTAGGCTCCGCATTTAAGAGCGAAATGGGTCTATAAGACGAGCAACGATCCCGTGGTTTACCCTCCTTATGGATCACCACAATGGTAACAAGACGCTGATCTCTGGGGAGGGAGCCATCTTCTCGCGCAGCTAAAAACATATCACGGAGATAGGGAGCTAGAGTATCAGGGCCTAATTTATACAGTTCAACTGGAAGGCCATTGCGACCCAGAGCCTTGCCGGAACGAATGGAGCGTAGCGCGAGAGCCACCTCATCCACCGAGGGCGTGGCATCCAAACAGTCCCGATCCGATTCCGACAAACATGGAAGTGCTATATCTCGAAGCAACAACTGCGAATCCTCCTCGGGCCTGTCGGACACCGAGGTATAGACCTCTCGAAAATAATCAGCAAAGCATTCAACAATTTCAACAGGGTCCGTCACACGCACACCACCACATGTCTCAATCACCGGAACCACTCGACTCGCTCTCTCCCTTCTGTCCAGCCAGGCAATCAATTTTCCTGCTTTATCACCCACATCATATAGCCATCCCTGCTGTTCCCTACTACTTATCTTTGCCGCATCAGTAACCAAAGTTTTATATTCTAATTGTTTAAGGCGGAGGACATGTAATGCTTCTCCAGACACCTCTCGTTCCAATGCAGTCTCCAGGTCTGTGATTTCAGTCTCGAGCTGAACAATTGCCTCGTTCTTACATTTCTTAGCACACCCCACCAATGACAATGCCTGCCCCCTGATCACAGTCTTAAAAGCTTCCCATAACGAAACAGGCGAGGATACAGAACCAGCATTCCCAGTGAAATACAGATCAAATGATTTAATCAATTCAGTGCGAGTCTTAGGGTTAAGAAGATACCAGGGGTTAATCGGGGCCACCCTCCCTTCGGCGCCGATGCCAAGATTAAAATGAAACCAAATAGGGGAGTGGTCTGATATACCCCGGGCCAAGTGTCTAATCTCTCCAATCGAAGGGGACAGGGCAGCCGGATGCATTAGTCTCCAACAATCTATAAGTCCCAATGTGTCCAGGAAGTCACCCAACCAGGATTGTGCAGCAGGAAGATCTCGGGGCGGATAGCGGTCTATTCTGCCAGAAATGACGGAGTTAAAATCACCACCCAGTATCAAAACACCCTCAGGGAGACCCAGAACCATCCGCCCCAGGTCCGTAAATGTCGTGGATTGTAGGCCCGGAGGGACATACACCGACACCAACGAAATTGGTTTTCCCTCCCACCGCCCAACAAGTGCAACATATCGACCCCTGGCATCAAGGATCACATCGTCAATCTCGAGGGGGAGGGATACCCTAAGCAATATACCCACTCCTCTGGAACTAGATGTAAATCCAGAATGGGCAGCAAGACGATAACCCCGTCGATTAGGAGCGTGACAAGTGTTTCCTATCAAGTGTGTCTCTGGTAGCAAAACGACATCAGGCGAAAGGCGCCGCAACAGCTGCATAACCACCCCTCTCTTTATCCAATCACCCAACCCATTCACATTCCAGCATAATACCCTCAACCCTCTACCCCCCATCCAGATCCACAATGAACTCCCATCGCAAAAAGAGCATCACGCCAGTGTCAAAGATAATGAAAGTACCTTGCCTTGAAAAAGAAAAAACAAACAATCCCAAAACATGGCCCTCCCTCCCCCCAAGGTTCCCACCCTGCACCCCTGCACCGACTCAAAAGCTACCCCAATTTGCAGTGTGCCCGTCGCCCTAACAATTACAAACAAAGAACTAGTCTACACAAAGAAAACCCCAGAGGAGGAAAGGGGTCCCGCCATCCCCGCTACCTCCCAAGATACGAATGGAATGATCAAAGAAGTCAGTGAGCCGCAGCTGGACATGTTGAATAGTGTTCCGGACACAGGCACCATAATCATTCTTGGTCCACCAGTCCCCCCTCAGCACCACCAGCCTGTTCCTGGCCAGCACGGCGAGCTGGCAAAGTGTCCAACCAATCACTTGCTTCCTCAGGGCTGACAAATAAGAATGTTCGATTGTCATATTCAACACACAGTCGGGCCGGGAATAACATACCGTAGTTCAGTTCCATGTCTCTCAGCCGCCGTTTCACCCCCTAAAATCCCATCCGCTGTTTCTGGACCGATTGAGAAAAGTCCGGATAAAAGTTCACAGCCGCGTTCTCGAACTGCGTAGGGCCGCTGGTCCGTGCCGCCTGCAGAATGGCGTCGCAATCTCTGAAGTAGAAGATCCGTGCAATAATCGGACGGGGGGAAAACCGGGCTTCGCCTGTCCCCCTGGAACTCTGTGCGCACGTTCGATGGCAAAGAATTTGCTCAGGCCCTTGGGTGCAAGATGATTAAGAATGAGGTCCTCCACTCGAAGATCAGTGGCGAGTGAACTAGAATCTCCGGGACCCCAATGATACGCACGTTGTTGCGCCGTGCACGGCCTTCAAACTCCTCCAAGCGACGAGCAAAAAAGCCATTAGCAGATCTAAGATTGCGCACTTCTGTTTGCAGGTCGGACACATCCGTGGTAAGGCTGGATGTCTTTAGGTCCAATGACTTCACCTTCTCGTTCGTCTTGGCCTAATCAGTGCGAATGAGATTGACATCAATAGCCACCGTGTCCAACTTCAGAGCCAAAGCTTTATACTGTTGGCCAATAGAAGACTGGATACCCGCAATGGCGCCCATCACGTCCTGTAGCGTTAATTCCGCCAGCACAGCAGGATCGTCGACCGCCTCCTCCGGGGCCCTAGGCGCGCCACCAGGGGATCCTTTAGAAAGTGTGTAGCTATCCATGACATTTGTCTGGGTTGAACCTCCACGCATAGTGGTCTTGACTTTCCGTTTTTCACCCTCCGGCTTGCCCGTCATGGCGAGCCGGGTGCCCCGGAGGGAGGCTTGGGATCTGGTCCAAATGGCTCCTTATTAGTCACACACAGGAATACAGGAGGCGAAGTTGGGCCAATTTGAGTCCACAGCCAAACAGTCGCTAGTTCGAAGCTCAATGAGCTGGCAGCGGAGCTCGTCCGATCAACAGATACACCGCTGATAGAAGACAGTGCGCTGGAGAAACGAAACCGAAAGTGAAGTGAGGCTGTGGTCTGATCCCCTCAAGCCGTTGTTGTTAAATTACGACCTGGGCACTGTTATAACTCAAGGTCCAGGCTGTTCCATGGAGAAGGCCACAAATTTCAAGACGGCAGAACTCGGGGACCCTGCGTCCGATTCAGACCCAAAAACCTGCTAATACATCAGACGGGTTGTGTCTTCAATGATCTTCCATCAAATCAGGATATTATACAGGATAAATGCGGGAGGCAGCGAGGGTCCTCGGGAGCCCTGTACTCAGGCGGCCATCTCGGATGCGCGCGTGAGGTATATTGTTAATAAGCATTTTATATATCAGCGAGATTGTCTTTTCAAGGAGATTACCGTCTGGTATCGTGTCCTCTAGTGGGGACAACTCGGGTTGCCTCTCTCCTTTTGGTATTGCAGCCTGTAGTTCATGTCTAATCTGTAAGTACCTGAATTGTTCTGTATTAGCAAGATCGTATTCGTCGTGCAATTGGATAAAGGAAAGCAACCACTCCACCCCCCATAGGTCCTGGAACGTGGAGATGCCAGTGAGGTCCCAGCGGTCAAAGCCTTTAGTGAATCGTAATTTACCTAAGAGTGCAGTGTTCCAACATGGGGTAGCCAATGTGAGTTTGCCCTTCCAGCCCAAACTTTCCGTGACAGCCCGCCACACTTGGACCGCGTGTTCAGTGGGTCCCAACAATTTCAATTTAGAAGGGTTTGCATAGAGCGCACCCATAAAACTTTCCCCTGGAAGTAGCCACTGATCCATATTAAATCCCGGATCTCCCTGCGGCCCGTACATACATTGATTTACGGCAGTAAGTTGAGCCGTCCAGTAATATGTTTTTATATCAAGAGGGCTATTCCCCCATCGTACCAGCCTCTCGTAAGCTTTTGGAGCGATATCTGTGGTGGTTTGCCTTCCCACAGGAGCTCTCCCAGGGCACTGTTGACAGATTTAAAATAGTCAGTATTCACTGGGTGTGGCGTGTTCTGAAGGGCATATAAAAAACACGGAAGGGACATCATTTTAAAAAGGGCTGCACGTTCTAACAAGGACAATGGAAGTGACTTCCAGAGCAGAACATCACTCCTGAGTATTTGCAGCGGGGGAGAAAGTTCCGTTCATGGAAAAAAATTGTGTTTTTAGGTACCTGAATCCCCAGGTATTTAAATCCAAAACTGACTTCAACAATGGAGAAGGCCTTGGGTAGGGTAGGTGATTTACCACTAAGAACGTAGAGAACAGACTTGAACCAGTTAATCATATATCCAGAAAATTCACCAAAGGCAATGAAAATATGTAGCACTCTGTTTAGGGAGGCCGCCAGCGATGCCAAGTATAGTAAGATATCGTCAGCATACAATGATATGCGGTCCTCCCACTCGTCAGCCCATCGAAGCCCTCTAACAACTGGGTCCTTCCGTATCCACATTGCCAAGAGCTCTAGCACGAGGGTGAAGAGCTATGGGGAGAGGAGGCAACCCTGCCTGGTTCCCCTTCCAAGCATGAATGTGGGGGAAATTTGGTTGTTGACCACTATTTGGGCCTGAGGCTCGGCATACATAAGGCGTATCCATCGCAAGAAGTCCAGGCCAAAAACCACTCGGGCCCGATGCCTTACCTACACTCAGGTTCTGTATACCTTTATTATCTACCCCCATACATTCTAAGTCCTTTTCTAAGTCTAATCGTTCATCATCAGAGAGTGTCGGCAAGGGGATGTCTTGCAGTAGGGAAAGAGTGTCCATTTCTGTACTTGCCGTCTGTGACATGTACACCCTGGGGTAGTGATCTCCGAACTAAATTTGCAATATCTTGCGGGCCCGAGATCATATGTCCAGATTCGGTCATGAGTTCTATTACCACTCTGTTGGCCTGTTCTCTACGGTCGAGCCATGCGAGCAGCTTCCTGGCCTTTTTGCCCACTTAATATATTTTACTTAGTGTCGCCCTATCTTGCGCCTTTGCTGTGTCAGTGGCCAAAGCTAGGTATTCTTGAGTTTTAAGTCGCAGAACGTGCCGTGTCTCTTCAGGATTAGCATCCTGGAGTTTCCCTTCCAGTTCCAAAATATCAGCTTCCAAGCGCATTAGGTCCTTCTGTTTCTCTCTCTTAGTGCCGGCGATTTGGGAGAGAGCCGTCCCTCTTATAACGACATTTTTGGCATCCCAAAGCGTCTGAGCCGAGTCAACTGACGTTCATTTTCAAGGAAGTAGTGTTCAGTGTTGTGCACCATCATGTCGTGGATCTTAGGGATCTTGAGATACGAAGGGGTTTTAGGGGCTGTCCTCCTTCTTTGTGGCTCCCCCACCTCCACCCTGGCCCAGCTAGGCACGTGGTCAGATATACCCCTTGAGAGGTGGTTCACCTCTCTAACGTTTCCCCCTTGGCCCGCCGCTGTTGTAATATAATCTATTCTAGACATACTGCTGTGGGCCCCAGAGTAAAACGTGTTCTGTTGCTCTGTGGGATGGAGTGCCCTCCAGGTGTCCACAAGACCCATTGCTGCCATGAAATTAATGGATTTGCGTGTGAGCAGGCGGAAGGTCTCTGGAGGGCCAGCAGTCTAACCTGTCGGAGACAATGGAGTTGAAGTCCCCCCCTATCACGAGTGCAACGGTACTCTTGACCAAGAGCTTGGAAGATCTTTTGTCAGAATTTACCTCTGTTGAAATTCTGCTACTACGCGATTTTAATATTAGGGGCTTGGGAATTGACAACTTAGTTCCCAAAACCAAAGAATAGGAAACTATGAATATCATATTATCTAACTGTAATCTATTTTCAGCAAACAAATCCTTCAGTCTCAAGATCCCAGTGTATAACTATCCACAACATTTAAGAACATTTCAACCATAGACTATATCTTCCTGTCAGCATCTCTGGCAAGTCATTTAGTCAAATTGGAGATCCCCATCCACATAGAAAGCGACCATAATCCCCTGACTGCAACACTGGACTGGCAGAGGTAGGTACCTTCGACCAAATAGGGACCTTGCGTCTTGTCAGGGTAAGGGGGTACACTCCTAAAATAGCCCCTGCTCACCCCCTTGGTAGCTTGGCACGAGCAGACAGGCTTATCTCAGAGCCAGTGTGTAAAGCATTTGTGAACACATACAGTAACCCAGTGACAACACTACAGATGGACACCACACAACTTTTACTATAAAAATACGTATTTTTATATAGACTTAACACAAGACCACAAATGACAAAAATCCACAATACAGTACTTTAAAAGTGGTAGAATTAGCTTGGTTGTCTTTAGATGTAAAATGCAAAACTATAAGTTCAATGTACCTTGAGATGAGTAACGCTATACAACAAAAAGTGTTGCAGGGAAGGTGATGGGTCGGTTCCTTATACACAAGAAAGATGATGCGTCAGTCCCTACTGCTGCGAAGGGGATGCGTCAGTTCTTCTCCGCGTGGGGAGGTGATGCATCGGTTTCTTAATGCACTTCCGTGGCGATGCGTCCCGCAGCGCCGTGATGCGAAGAAGATCCGGAGCAATGAAACAAAATTGCGTCTTCTTCTTGATGCGACAACGATGTGTGCACGCCCAATGGCTGTGCGGCGACTCAACGATTCTTCTGAGCTGCGACGGCTACACTCTGCTCTGATGATGCGAGGCGCTTCGGGTGATGCGATGGCAACAGAGGCAGCATGCTTCTCCGGTGATGCGACGGCGTCTGCTGTGACAGTGACATTCTTCTCCGGTGATGCGACGACAACGGCTGCGGCGGCAACACGCTTCTTCGTCTTGAGTTGCGCTTCCAGCTCCCAGAAACACATAGTCTCTTAGAAGGCCCAGCTCAAAAGCAGGCACTTCACTTCCTAGCAAGGGAAGGCAGGGGAGCTGGTTGGTGAAGTCTGTTGTCCCTGAGCTTCAGCAGGAGGCACGCTCTATCTCAAGCCAATGGAGATCCTTTACAAGTGGATTTGAAAGTAGCACAAAGTCCTTTCTCCTTTCTTTGACAGTCAGGCTACCACTGCAGGCCAATCCCCTAAACAGCACTCAGCTTAGGGATAGTCTCCTCCTCAGTTTCTCAGGTTTCTCTCCTCAGCAAAGGTTCTTCTTGTTTCCCAAAAGTGATCTAAAGTTCTGGGGTTTGGGTCCCCTTTTTTATACTCATTTTCTCTATGTTCTCTGAAGGCAGAGGGGCCTGTTCCCAGTCCAGACCAGTTCTGTGCAGTCCTGGAGCACTTTGTTGATAAAACTCCTTCTTTCCTTTGACAGTCTGGGCCAGGGACATGATACGCATCACAGGAGGTGGAGCCAGCATTGTGGAAGGCAGGCACAGCTCTATTCAGGTCTCAGGCGCAACTCCTCTCACCACATGCAGATGGGTCTATTCAGCCCTCTGCTGACTCACCCTGTCTCCTGAAATCCCCCAGCCCCTGTCACTCAAACTCCAGACAAGGAATACACAACCTAGCAGAGGCAGGCTTGGATAGTTAGGCAAGAAAATACCTACTTTCTAAAAGAGCTATTTTCAAACACAGAATGTTAAAACCAACTTTACTAAAATATGTATTTTATCATTCTGAATTCAGGCATACTAAACTCAAATTTCTACCTAGTTTCCAGAGTCAGTTAGGCTGGCCTATGGGGAACAGGTATGCCTTGTAATAGTGAAAAACAAAATTACTGTAATTCACTATCAGGACATGCCTCACACATCAGGGCATGTCCAACCTTTTACCTACAATGCACCCTGCCCTTGGGCCTACCATCGGGGTGACTAATATGCAGAAAAGGGAAGGTTTAGGGGCTGGCAAGTGGGTATTTATTTATTTATTTAATGACACTTATAGAGCGCGTACAATTACCCGTAGGCGTCTCGGCGCTAATATGCAATGATGTCTCTCCCTGATTGGTTTGTTCAGAAGCCTGATTTACTGATTAAATAACCACGTTTTCAGTTTTTTTCTGAACTGAAGGAGTGAGGAACTTGTTTTTATGTGGTTTGGTAGGGTATTCCAGATTTTGGAAGCCGCGGTTGAAAAGCGGCGGTCACCCCAAGAAACTGTTCTGCTGCGTTGGACCACTTGTTGGTTAAGTGCGGTAGAGCGAAGCGTTCTGGGCGGATTGTAGGGAATTAGTTGCTCTTTAAGAAAGCGTGGTCCTTGGTCCTGCAGTGTTTTGTAGACTATGCACAATGATTTAAATTTTGCCCTGTTTTGAATGGTTAACCAATGGTAACTTTTCAAAGTATCGGAGATGGGTGCGAATTTGGGTTTTTTGGACAGCACGCGTGCCGCTGCATTCTGCACGGTCTGTAGTTTTTTGGTAACTCTGTTTTGTGCATTAAGCAGAAGACCATTGCAGTAGTCTAACGATGTTAGGACCAGGGAGGTGACTAACGTCTTAGCTGCTGAATCTGGTAGATAAGGTGTGATTTTTCTTATCATTTTAAGCTTAAAATGGGCGTTAGCTGCCACCTTGTTTGCGTGGGCCATGAAGTTGAGCTGGTCATCGAATGTCACTCCTAGGTTTCTGACCTTAATGGTGGGGCAAGGAGGGGTTCCTAGAGCCGGTGGCCACCAGACTGCAGACCAGGCTGGCAAAAGATTGCCAAAGATAACCACCTCCGTTTTATCGGAGTTGAGCTTCAGGCAATTCCTTGCCATCCACTCACCGATGGCATTCATCCCTCTTTGGAATCTCTCTGCCACCTCCTGTCCATTACCCTTTATGGCCAACACCAGTTGAGTGTCATCGGCGTATGAGGTTAGGCCCATCCCATATGCTTTGATGACACTAGCAAGGTCCGACACATATATATTAAATAGTGTCGGACTTAGGGATGAGCCTTGGGGGACCCCACACGGTAATGACAGGCCAGCTGATTGAAAAAGGCCCAGTGTGACCGCCTGGGTTCTGTTGGCCAAGAAGGAAGCAAGTAGGTCCCTAGCAGTGAACTGAATACCCATCCTTTCGACACGATCGACCAAGATCTTGTGGTCGACCGTGTCGAAGGCTGCTGAGAGATCAAGAAGGACAAGCAGAGCTGTTCCTCCTTGATCGCGGATGACTCTTATGTCATCAGCTGATTTGATGAGAGCGGTTTCCGTACCATGGTGTTTACGGAAACCGAACTGAGTGTCATCCAGCAAGTTGTATCTTTCTATATATTCCGACAACTGCTGATTCATAGCCTTTTCAGTGACTTTAGCTAGAAAAGGGAGGCTCGCAATGGGGCGGTAGTTTTTTAATTCACCTTTATCTAGACCGGGCTTTTTGAGCAGGGGTTTGATCAGGGTATTTTTTAATGAATCAGGGTAGGTTCCAGATGTCAGTATTGTGTTACAGACATGAGTTATGATAGGGATGACTGTGTCTGGCACAGTTGCGATCACAGAAGTTGGGCATGGATCCAGAGCTGATCCAGTTTTAATCGATTTTACTATGCCCTCAACTTGGTCAATGGTCAGGGGTTTAAAACTAGTCATGGTGTTTTTAGGGGTGATCATGGGGGTGATAGCACTACTACTACCCAGGTCTGATTTGAAGACTTGGTAAATATCGTTTACTTTCGCGAAGAAGAACTTAGATAAGGCATCGCATAATGCTTGTGATGGGGGTGGATTAAGATCCGGGGTGTTTCCAGAAAGAGTTTTGGCGATGTTATATAGCTGTTTGCTAGAATTTTTAGCAGTCTCTATATGGAGTGTAAAAAAATGTTTTTTTGCTGCTACTATCATTGCTTTATAAGAAGCAAGAGCTTTTTTATATTTTTCCTTATTTTCGCTGTCGTAAGTTCTTCGCCAGTGCCTTTCCCTATTCCTAGTTAATTGTTTTTGGATTTTTAGTTCTTTTGTATACCACTGAGCTTTAGGCAAATTTCTATTTCTTGAGAGGGATTTAGTAGGTGCCAGCTGAGTCGTAGCATCGCCCAACCATTTCTGAAATTGGTTGGTTGCAATATTAGGGTCGGTGGATAGATCCGGGCTGGTGTTGTTTAGAAGCACCGTTAAGTCATTAGAGTTAATGTCTTTCCATGCTTTGAAAGTGCCAGTTTTCGAGTGAACAGCCTTTTTCCTCAGCGCGCCTTTGATAGTGAGGCTGCTAAGAATGACTGAGTGGTCTGTCCATGTCATGGGGAGAGCTGAGGTTATACGAAGACCTTCCACATTGGTAAAAATTCCATCCAACGTGTGGCCTGCCTGATGGGTAGGGGTCATGACCAATTGTCTGAGGCCCATTATTTCTAAGTCTGATATAAGGTAATTAGTATCCCTATCACTGATTTGCTCCAAATAGAAGTTGAAGTCACCCATAATTGTGGTGGAATCTTCTGTGACTATGGACTCAGTGATGTTACTTAGATTAGCTAGGAACGCAGATCTGGTCCCGGGGGGTCTATAAAGAAGTACTCCCTTGAAGTTATACGTAGAAGACAATTTTATATTAAAATGCATAGCTTCACATGAGGTAATGGGAATAGGCGAGAAGCGGACCTCAAATTGGTCTCTAGCTATGATGGCTAGCCCACCTTCTTTCCCTTTGGGCCTATCCTGCCGATAGGCACTGTAGCCTGGAGGAACTGCCGTTACATAGTCGGGGGCGGATGCCTCATCGGACCATGTCTCTGTAATATAGAGAACATCTAAGTTAAGGTCGCTGATGAGGTCAGCTATTTCCTGGCAATGTTTACTGAGGGAGCGCGCGTTTATGAGTGCCATGGTCACTTGCGAATCTTTCTCTGACACTGAAGTTTTAGCAACGATAGTGGGGTTAACAAGCGCGGGCACAATGTTGCAATGTGGGCATTGTATTTGTTTCTCCAGAGGCATAAGGGATAAATCGTATTTGGTGCAGAGAGGGGCATAGGAAGGACAGATCTCCAACAGCGTACTGCGATTATACGTTATAGGAGGGCCAGGGGTTGTGGCCCTGGGCCCGGTCCCGGCGCGGACGGGCGCAGACGGGCTTGCCTTTGGCGCGCCCGCTGCGCCCGCCCGCTGCGCGGTCGGGCGATACTGTTGTTAATATACATCCTTTGGGCGGGACGGGAGGAGGGTGGGAGGGACGCAGAGCTATCAGGTCAGCCTTCCCAATAGAAGATGGCGGCCAAAATGCTGCAGAAAGCTTCCCTGCGCCTGGAAACAGCGGTGCCGTGGGAACAGATGATTTGGGGCCTCGGCGAAGTAATCTCGCCTTAGGGTAAGGGCGGAATATAAAAATGCACCTGTTAAAATATTTTACACGTTTTAAAAACAAATTCGTAATCAATCGTTTTTCAGTGCTAATAAGTGCAAGGGAGCAGAGAGACCTCCGGCTTCCGCCTCAGAGGGAAAAAAACATCAGCAATTACTGGGGACGAGGGATAACGCCCATTAAATACCCTGGGAGGGCGGGAGGGACGCAGAGCTATCAGGTCAGCCTTCCCAATAGAAGATGGCGGCCAAAATGTGCAGAAAGCTTCCCTGCGCCTGGAAACAGCGGCGCCGTGGGAACAGATGATTTGGGGCCTCGGCGAAGTAATCTCGCCTTAGGGTAAGGGCGGAATATAAAAACGCACCTGTTAAAATATTTTACACATTTTAAAAACAAATTCGTAATCAATCGTTTTTCAGTGCTAATAAGTGCAAGGGAGCAGAGAGACCTCCGGCTTCCGCCTCAGAGGGAAAAAAACATCAGCAATTACTGGGGACGAGGGATAACGCCCATTAAATACCCTGGGAGGGCGGGAGGGACGCAAAGCTATCAGGTCAGCCTTCCCAATAGAAGATGGCGGCCAAAATGCTGCAGAAAGCTTCCCTGCGCCTGGAAACAGCGGCGCCGTGGGAACAGATGATTTGGGGCCTCGGCGAAGTAATCTCGCCTTAGGGTAAGGGCGGAATATAAAAACGCACCTGTTAAAATATTTTACACGTTTTAAAAACAAATTCGTAATCAATCGTTTTTCAGTGCTAATAAGTGCAAGGGAGCAGAGAGACCTCCGGCTTCCGCCTCAGAGGGAAAAAAACATCAGCAATTACTTTTGCCACTTGCCAGTCAACCTGGCAGTACCAGACTGCACACAGGCTTCTGCAATGGCAAACCTGAGATACACTTTACAGGCTGCTCCTGTGAGTGGCACAACCAGTGCTGCAAGCCCACCAGCAGCATTTGATTTACAAGCCCTGGGCACATGCAGTGCACTGTACAAGGGTCTGAAAAGTAAACCAAACCAACCAATCATGGAGTCACTAATCTATACATCAATTTACAATAGGGAGAGCATATGCAGTTTAGCACTGATCAGCAGTGCTAAAGTGCCCAGAGTCATAAAACCAACAAAAACAGGTCAGACAAAATACAGGAGGAAGGCAAAAAGTTCAGGGATGACCCTGCAAAAAGGGCCAAGTCCAACATGGACCTATAAGCTCCAGCAGCCGCCATAGTCACAGAAGTGGGGCACTTGGCCCGATCGAATCTCAAACTCTAGTCAGAAGAATTAAATGGGACATCTCAGGCTCCGCCAAGGTGGGCAAATAGCTCACAGATGCAACCCTGAACTTCATTAACACCCCCCCTGTGAACTACCCCCACAGATGCGATGATTTAATAACCAAATTTGGAGACCTCCTAACGAGACCCGAAGCCCTCGGCCAACATCCCAGGGATCCTCCACGGAAGCCTCACAATAGGGCCATTGCCAACACATGAAGAACATTAAGGAGAGCCACTTGTGCCCACAAACAAAATTCCATTGCACTGTCCATTAAAAACCTGCTAATTCTACGCAAATTGTACAAAAAATTAACATGGGAAGCCAAGAAACTCAATGAACAGGAGAAGTGGATAAAAATACACCGTATGCTAAAAGAGAAAAGCTCAGCCCACTTTTGCAATCACATTAACAAACTCCGATCCTCCGACAGTTATAAGGGGAGTGCGGTCTCAGAGGCAGCCTGGATACGGCATGTCAATATTCAGTACAGCAGCAAAACACCAGGCCTCACTGTAGTTCTTAATTACAAAAAGGGGGTGGTGATGGACAGAGTATCTGAGTTAATCAGAACACTCCTACCCAGTCAACAGATTAGGGCTTTATCCATCACCGTTTTTTAGCTCACTGCACCATCCCAGTTCAGAACCTGGCTATATGCAAATTAGTCTGTCCCTGGCCCAGTGCATCATGGTTACAGGGCAGACCAAACTACCAAGCCAATTCTTCACTGGAAAGGAAACAAGCTTCCGGGGACCAGTTTCTGGCATTACAGCCGTCTTCGGCCCGGCTTGCTTGAATCCTGATGGTGCAATGAGCAAGGGACTCATGTCTGAGCATACCCTTCCACACTCATGGTGGCCAAAATAATTACAAAAAGGGGGTGGTGATGGACAGACTATCTGAGTTAATCAGAACACTCCTACCCAGTCAACAGATCAGGGCTTGATCCATCACCGTTTTTTAGCTCACTGCACCATCCCAGTTCAGAACCTGGCTATATGCAAATTAGTCTGTCCCTGGCCCAATGCATCTTGGGAACAGGGCAGACCAAACTACCAAGCCAATTCTTCACTGAAAAGGAAACAAGCTTCCAGGGACCGGTTTCTGGCATTACAGCCATCTTCGGCCCGGCTTGCTTGAATCCTGATGGTGCAATGAGCAAGGGACTCATGTCTGAGCATACCCTTCCACACTCATGGTGGCCAAAATAATTACAAAAAGGGGCTGGTGATGGACAGAGTATCTGAGTTAATCAGAACACTCCTACCCAGTCAACAGATCAGGGCTTGATCCATCACCGTTTTTTAGCTCACTGCAGTATCCCAGTTCAGAACTTGGAGCTAAAAAACGGTGATGGATCAAGCCCTGATCTTTTGACTGGGTATGAGTGTTCTGTTTAACTCAGATGCTCTGTCCATCACCACCCCCTTTCTGAATCGTTTTGGCCACTATAGGAGTGGCAGGGTATGCTCAGATGTGAGTCCCTTGCTCACTGCACCATCAGGATTCAAGCAAGCCGGGCCGAAGACGGCTGTAATGCCAGAAACCGGTCCCCGGAAGCTTGTTTCCTTTCCAGTAAAGAATTGGCTTGGTAGTTTGGTCTGCCCTGTTCCCATGATGCACTGGGCCAGGGTCGGACTAATTTGCATATAGCCAGGTTCTGAACTGGGATGGTGCAGTGAGCTAAAAAACGGTGATGGATCAAGTCCTGATCTTTTGACTGGGTATGAGCTCTGTCCATCACGGATGACCAGTGGGAATACTGTTGTGCCCTATCGGGTGAGGTGATGTCTAGTTGTCGCTTTAAAATTATACATTACAAGTTCCTCCATAGGCTGTATTACACGCCTGCTAGGAAGGTCAGGTTTGGATTAGCTGACTCGGATAGATGTGAGAGATGCGGACAGGAAGGGGCGGACTTCCTCCATTTAGCATGGGATTGCCTGCAGGTTCAGGAGTATTGGTCGCAAGTTAGTGAGGGCATCTCCCTTATGATAGGGATTACATTGGAATTGGACACGCTGCTGTTCCTGCTGGGTTATACTGCACGCCTAGCGAGGACTATTAGGAAATACACTAATGTTGCACTGTTGTTGGCAAGGAGACATCTGGCCTGCAGGTGGGGGCGGGGCGTGCCCCTAAATTCAAAGACTGGTTACAAGATATGTTATACTGTCAGGAGCAGTATGGAATTTTCTCAGAGTTGCTGCCTCTGACCTCTAGGCCGGCTGACATCTGGGGACCACTGCAGGCATACCTTCTCTTAAACACAACACAGGGGACGGAGGGAGCTGATGTTCTTGACATGACCCCAGCGGTAGCATCAGGATAGGTACAAGTGCTATATATATAGGAGCAGGGCGGTGGGGGTGGGGAGCCTGATGGCCCCACTACCGTTGTCCTATTGGAGGTAGAGGTTACCGCCCGACCAGCATTTCTGTGAAACTGCATGACTCTGCGGGGTGGGTAGAACTGCGGGACCATGATCGATTGTTGCTGTGAACTATAATGCTGATGTACTCTGCTTCTCACTCAAACCGCTATGTACTAAGAATGTGAGGCCGCTACTTTTAGGGGGCACAAATACATCTTGGGTCGGATTATTGCTATGCTATGCATTCGACTGCTGTGTTGGCTCTGTTGACACCTGCAGTGTTCCATGACCTGTGTCTCCGTTTACTATCACCTGACTACCTGTCAAATGACTATCTGCCCTATCATGATATAGCTACTGATTTCATGTTGAGCTGTTAGATGGGTCCGAATAATTTCCCTGTGAACGTTACTATCGTCTTTACCATTGCAGTACTGTATGTGTATCGCTGCCGGCCTAATATGGTTGTAGGCACACTGCTGTGTATGAGAGCACAAATGACAATAAAAGTTTATAATAAAATAAAATAAAAACTCAGATGCTCTGTCCATCACCACCCCCTTTCTGAATCGTTTTGGCCACTATAGGAGTGGCAGGGTATGCTCAGATGTGAGTCCCTTGCTCACTGCACCATCAGGATTCAAGCAAGCCGGGCCGAAGACGGCTGTAATGCCAGAAACCGGTCCCCGGAAGCTTGTTTCCTTTCCAGTAAAGAATTGGCTTGGTAGTTTGGTCTGCCCTGTTCCCATGATGCACTGGGCCAGGGTCGGACTAATTTGCATATAGCCAGGTTCTGAACTGGGATGGTGCAGTGAGCTAAAAAACGGTGATGGATAAAGCCCTGATCTTTTGACTGGGTATGAGTGTTCTGTTTAACTCAGATGCTCTGTCCATCACCACCCCCTTTCTGAATCGTTTTGGCCACTATAGGAGTGGCAGGGTATGCTCAGATGTGAGTCCCTTGCTCACTGCACCATCAGGATTCAAGCAAGCCGGGCCGAAGACAGCTGTAATGCCAGAAACCGGTCCCCGGAAGCTTGTTTCCTTTCCAGTAAAGAATTGGCTTGGTAGTTTGGTCTGCCCTGTTCCCAAGATGCACTGGGCCAGGGTTGGACTAATTTGCATATAGCCAGGTTCTGAACTGGGATGGTGCAGTGAGCTAAAAAACGGTGATGGATCAAGCCCTGATCTTTTGACTGGGTATGAGTGTTCTGTTTAACTCAGATGCTCTGTCCATCACCACCCCCTTTCTGAATCGTTTTGGCCAATATAGGAGTGGCAGGGCATGCTCAGATGTGAGTCCCTTGCTCACTGCACCATCAGGATTCAAGCAAGCCGGGCAGAAGACGGCTGTAATGCCAGAAACCGGTCCCCGGAAGCTTGTTTCCTTTCCAGTAAAGAATTGGCTTGGTAGTTTGGTCTGCCCTGTTCCCATGATACACTGGGCCAGGGTCGGACTAATTTGCATATAGCCAGGTTCTGAACTGGGATGGTGCAGTGAGCTAAAAAACGGTGATGGATCAAGCCCTGATCTTTTGACTGGGTATGAGTGTGCTGTTTAACTCAGATGCTCTGTCCATCACCACCCCCTTTCTGAATCGTTTTGGCCACTATAGGAGTGTCAGGGTATGCTCAGATGTGAGTCCCTTGCTCACTGCACCATCAGGATTCAAGCAAGCCGGGCCGAAGACGGCTGTAATGCCAGAAACCGGTCCCCGGAAGCTTGTTTCCTTTCCAGTAAAGAATTGGCTTGGTAGTTTGATCTGCCCTGTTCCCAAGATGCCCTGGGCCAGGGTTGGACTAATTTGCATATAGCCAGGTTCTGAACTGGGATGGTGCAGTGAGCTAAAAAACGGTGATGGATCAAGCCCTGATCTTTTGACTGGGTATGAGTGTTCTGTTTAACTCAGATGCTCTGTCCATCACCACCCCCTTTCTGAATCATTTTGGCCAATATAGGAGTGGCAGGGTATGCTCAGATGTGAGTCCCTTGCTCACTGCACCATCAGGATTCAAGCAAGCCGGGCAGAAGACGGCTGTAATCCCAGAAACCGGTCCCCGGAAGCTTGTTTCCTTTCCAGTAAAGAATTGGCTTGGTAGTTTGGTCTGCCCTGTTCCCATGATACACTGGGCCAGGGTCGGACTAATTTGCATATAGCCAGGTTCTGAACTGGGATGGTGCAGTGAGCTAAAAAACGGTGATGGATCAAGCCCTGATCTTTTGACTGGGTATGAGTGTTCTGTTTAACTCAGATGCTCTGTCCATCACCACCCCCTTTCTGAATCGTTTTGGCCACTATAGGAGTGGCAGGGTATGCTCAGATGTGAGTCCCTTGCTCACTGCACCATCAGGATTCAAGCAAGCCGGGCCGAAGACGGCTGTAATGCCAGAAACCGGTCCCCGGAAGCTTGTTTCCTTTCCAGTAAAGAATTGGCTTGGTAGTTTGGTCTGCCATGTTCCCATGATGCACTGGGCCAGGGTCGGACTAATTTGCATATAGCCAGGTTCTGAACTGGGATGGTGCAGTGAGCTAAAAAACTGTGATGGATCAAGCCCTGATCTTTTGACTGGGTATGAGTGTTCTGTTTAACTCAGATGCTCTGTCCATCACCACCCCCTTTCTGAATCGTTTTGGCCACTATAGGAGTGGCAGGGTATGCTCAGATGTGAGTCCCTTGCTCACTGCACCATCAGGATTCAAGCAAGCCGGGCCGAAGACGGCTGTAATGCCAGAAACCGGTCCCCGGAAGCTTGTTTCCTTTCCAGTAAAGAATTGGCTTGGTAGTTTGGTCTGCCCTGTTCCCATGATGCACTGGGCCAGGGTCGGACTAATTTGCATATAGCCAGGTTCTGAACTGGGATGGTGCAGTGAGCTAAAAAACGGTGATGGATAAAGCCCTGATCTTTTGACTGGGTATGAGTGTTCTGTTTAACTCAGATGCTCTGTCCATCACCACCCCCTTTCTGAATCGTTTTGGCCACTATAGGAGTGGCAGGGTATGCTCAGATGTGAGTCCCTTGCTCACTGCACCATCAGGATTCAAGCAAGCCGGGCCGAAGACAGCTGTAATGCCAGAAACCGGTCCCCGGAAGCTTGTTTCCTTTCCAGTAAAGAATTGGCTTGGTAGTTTGGTCTGCCCTGTTCCCAAGATGCACTGGGCCAGGGTTGGACTAATTTGCATATAGCCAGGTTCTGAACTGGGATGGTGCAGTGAGCTAAAAAACGGTGATGGATCAAGCCCTGATCTTTTGACTGGGTATGAGTGTTCTGTTTAACTCAGATGCTCTGTCCATCACCACCCCCTTTCTGAATCGTTTTGGCCAATATAGGAGTGGCAGGGCATGCTCAGATGTGAGTCCCTTGCTCACTGCACCATCAGGATTCAAGCAAGCCGGGCCGAAGACGGCTGTAATGCCAGAAACCGGTCCCCGGAAGCTTGTTTCCTTTCCAGTAAAGAATTGGCTTGGTAGTTTGGTCTGCCCTGTTCCCATGATACACTGGGCCAGGGTCGGACTAATTTGCATATAGCCAGGTTCTGAACTGGGATGGTGCAGTGAGCTAAAAAACGGTGATGGATCAAGCCCTGATCTTTTGACTGGGTATGAGTGTGCTGTTTAACTCAGATGCTCTGTCCATCACCACCCCCTTTCTGAATCGTTTTGGCCACTATAGGAGTGTCAGGGTATGCTCAGATGTGAGTCCCTTGCTCACTGCACCATCAGGATTCAAGCAAGCCGGGCCGAAGACGGCTGTAATGCCAGAAACCGGTCCCCGGAAGCTTGTTTCCTTTCCAGTAAAGAATTGGCTTGGTAGTTTGGTCTGCCCTGTTCCCAAGATGCCCTGGGCCAGGGTTGGACTAATTTGCATATAGCCAGGTTCTGAACTGGGATGGTGCAGTGAGCTAAAAAACGGTGATGGATCAAGCCCTGATCTTTTGACTGGGTATGAGTGTTCTGTTTAACTCAGATGCTCTGTCCATCACCACCCCCTTTCTGAATCGTTTTGGCCAATATAGGAGTGGCAGGGTATGCTCAGATGTGAGTCCCTTGCTCACTGCACCATCAGGATTCAAGCAAGCCGGGCAGAAGACGGCTGTAATCCCAGAAACCGGTCCCCGGAAGCTTGTTTCCTTTCCAGTAAAGAATTGGCTTGGTAGTTTGGTCTGCCCTGTTCCCATGATACACTGGGCCAGGGTCGGACTAATTTGCATATAGCCAGGTTCTGAACTGGGATGGTGCAGTGAGCTAAAAAACGGTGATGGATCAAGCCCTGATCTTTTGACTGGGTATGAGTGTTCTGTTTAACTCAGATGCTCTGTCCATCACCACCCCCTTTCTGAATCGTTTTGGCCACTATAGGAGTGGCAGGGTATGCTCAGATGTGAGTCCCTTGCTCACTGCACCATCAGGATTCAAGCAAGCCGGGCCGAAGACGGCTGTAATGCCAGAAACCGGTCCCCGGAAGCTTGTTTCCTTTCCAGTAAAGAATTGGCTTGGTAGTTTGGTCTGCCATGTTCCCATGATGCACTGGGCCAGGGTCGGACTAATTTGCATATAGCCAGGTTCTGAACTGGGATGGTGCAGTGAGCTAAAAAACGGTGATGGATCAAGCCCTGATCTTTTGACTGGGTATGAGTGTTCTGTTTAACTCAGATGCTCTGTCCATCACCACCCCCTTTCTGAATCGTTTTGGCCAATATAGGAGTGGCAGGGCATGCTCAGATGTGAGTCCCTTGCTCACTGCACCATCAGGATTCAAGCAAGCCGGGCCGAAGACGGCTGTAATGCCAGAAACCGGTCCCCGGAAGCTTGTTTCCTTTCCAGTAAAGAATTGGCTTGGTAGTTTGGTCTGCCCTGTTCCCATGATACACTGGGCCAGGGTCGGACTAATTTGCATATAGCCAGGTTCTGAACTGGGATGGTGCAGTGAGCTAAAAAACGGTGATGGATCAAGCCCTGATCTTTTGACTGGGTATGAGTGTGCTGTTTAACTCAGATGCTCTGTCCATCACCACCCCCTTTCTGAATCGTTTTGGCCACTATAGGAGTGTCAGGGTATGCTCAGATGTGAGTCCCTTGCTCACTGCACCATCAGGATTCAAGCAAGCCGGGCCGAAGACGGCTGTAATGCCAGAAACCGGTCCCCGGAAGCTTGTTTCCTTTCCAGTAAAGAATTGGCTTGGTAGTTTGGTCTGCCCTGTTCCCAAGATGCCCTGGGCCAGGGTTGGACTAATTTGCATATAGCCAGGTTCTGAACTGGGATGGTGCAGTGAGCTAAAAAACGGTGATGGATCAAGCCCTGATCTTTTGACTGGGTATGAGTGTTCTGTTTAACTCAGATGCTCTGTCCATCACCACCCCCTTTCTGAATCGTTTTGGCCAATATAGGAGTGGCAGGGTATGCTCAGATGTGAGTCCCTTGCTCACTGCACCATCAGGATTCAAGCAAGCCGGGCAGAAGACGGCTGTAATCCCAGAAACCGGTCCCCGGAAGCTTGTTTCCTTTCCAGTAAAGAATTGGCTTGGTAGTTTGGTCTGCCCTGTTCCCATGATACACTGGGCCAGGGTCGGACTAATTTGCATATAGCCAGGTTCTGAACTGGGATGGTGCAGTGAGCTAAAAAACGGTGATGGATCAAGCCCTGATCTTTTGACTGGGTATGAGTGTTCTGTTTAACTCAGATGCTCTGTCCATCACCACCCCCTTTCTGAATCGTTTTGGCCACTATAGGAGTGGCAGGGTATGCTCAGATGTGAGTCCCTTGCTCACTGCACCATCAGGATTCAAGCAAGCCGGGCCGAAGACGGCTGTAATGCCAGAAACCGGTCCCCAGAAGCTTGTTTCCTTTCCAGTAAAGAATTGGCTTGGTAGTTTGGTCTGCCATGTTCCCATGATGCACTGGGCCAGGGTCGGACTAATTTGCATATAGCCAGGTTCTGAACTGGGATGGTGCAGTGAGCTAAAAAACGGTGATGGATCAAGCCCTGATCTTTTGACTGGGTATGAGTGTTCTGTTTAACTCAGATGCTCTGTCCATCACCACCCCCTTTCTGAATCGTTTTGGCCACTATAGGAGTGGCAGGGTATGCTCAGATGTGAGTCCCTTGCTCACTGCACCATCAGGATTCAAGCAAGCCGGGCCGAAGACAGCTGTAATGCCAGAAACCGGTCCCCGGAAGCTTGTTTCCTTTCCAGTAAAGAATTGGCTTGGTAGTTTGGTCTGCCCTGTTCCCAAGATGCACTGGGCCAGGGTTGGACTAATTTGCATATAGCCAGGTTCTGAACTGGGATGGTGCAGTGAGCTAAAAAACGGTGATGGATCAAGCCCTGATCTTTTGACTGGGTATGAGTGTTCTGTTTAACTCAGATGCTCTGTCCATCACCACCCCCTTTCTGAATCGTTTTGGCCAATATAGGAGTGGCAGGGCATGCTCAGATGTGAGTCCCTTGCTCACTGCACCATCAGGATTCAAGCAAGCCGGGCCGAAGACGGCTGTAATGCCAGAAACCGGTCCCCGGAAGCTTGTTTCCTTTCCAGTAAAGAATTGGCTTGGTAGTTTGGTCTGCCCTGTTCCCATGATACACTGGGCCAGGGTCGGACTAATTTGCATATAGCCAGGTTCTGAACTGGGATGGTGCAGTGAGCTAAAAAACGGTGATGGATCAAGCCCTGATCTTTTGACTGGGTATGAGTGTGCTGTTTAACTCAGATGCTCTGTCCATCACCACCCCCTTTCTGAATCGTTTTGGCCACTATAGGAGTGTCAGGGTATGCTCAGATGTGAGTCCCTTGCTCACTGCACCATCAGGATTCAAGCAAGCCGGGCCGAAGACGGCTGTAATGCCAGAAACCGGTCCCCGGAAGCTTGTTTCCTTTCCAGTAAAGAATTGGCTTGGTAGTTTGGTCTGCCCTGTTCCCAAGATGCCCTGGGCCAGGGTTGGACTAATTTGCATATAGCCAGGTTCTGAACTGGGATGGTGCAGTGAGCTAAAAAACGGTGATGGATCAAGCCCTGATCTTTTGACTGGGTATGAGTGTTCTGTTTAACTCAGATGCTCTGTCCATCACCACCCCCTTTCTGAATCGTTTTGGCCAATATAGGAGTGGCAGGGTATGCTCAGATGTGAGTCCCTTGCTCACTGCACCATCAGGATTCAAGCAAGCCGGGCAGAAGACGGCTGTAATCCCAGAAACCGGTCCCCGGAAGCTTGTTTCCTTTCCAGTAAAGAATTGGCTTGGTAGTTTGGTCTGCCCTGTTCCCATGATACACTGGGCCAGGGTCGGACTAATTTGCATATAGCCAGGTTCTGAACTGGGATGGTGCAGTGAGCTAAAAAACGGTGATGGATCAAGCCCTGATCTTTTGACTGGGTATGAGTGTTCTGTTTAACTCAGATGCTCTGTCCATCACCACCCCCTTTCTGAATCGTTTTGGCCACTATAGGAGTGGCAGGGTATGCTCAGATGTGAGTCCCTTGCTCACTGCACCATCAGGATTCAAGCAAGCCGGGCCGAAGACGGCTGTAATGCCAGAAACCGGTCCCCGGAAGCTTGTTTCCTTTCCAGTAAAGAATTGGCTTGGTAGTTTGGTCTGCCATGTTCCCATGATGCACTGGGCCAGGGTCGGACTAATTTGCATATAGCCAGGTTCTGAACTGGGATGGTGCAGTGAGCTAAAAAACGGTGATGGATCAAGCCCTGATCTTTTGACTGGGTATGAGTGTTCTGTTTAACTCAGATGCTCTGTCCATCACCACCCCCTTTCTGAATCGTTTTGGCCACTATAGGAGTGGCAGGGTATGCTCAGATGTGAGTCCCTTGCTCACTGCACCATCAGGATTCAAGCAAGCCGGGCCGAAGACGGCTGTAATGCCAGAAACCGGTCCCCGGAAGCTTGTTTCCTTTCCAGTAAAGAATTGGCTTGGTAGTTTGGTCTGCCCTGTTCCCAAGATGCACTGGGCCAGGGTTGGACTAATTTGCATATAGCCAGGTTCTGAACTGGGATGGTGCAGTGAGCTAAAAAACGGTGATGGATCAAGCCCTGATCTTTTGACTGGGTATGAGTGTTCTGTTTAACTCAGATGCTCTATCCATCACCACCCCCTTTCTGAATCGTTTTGGCCACTATAGGAGTGGCAGGGTATGCTCAGATGTGAGTCCCTTGCTCACTGCACCATCAGGATTCAAGCAAGCCTGGCAGAAGACGGCTGTAATGCCAGAAACCGGTCCCTGGAAGCTTGTTTCCTTTCCAGTATAATATTGGCTTGGTAGTTTGGTCTGCCCTGTTCCCATGATACACTGGGCCAGGGTCGGACTAATTTGCATATAGCCAGGTTCTGAACTGGGATGGTGCAGTGAGCTAAAAAACGGTGATGGATCAAGCCCTGATCTTTTGACTGGGTATGAGTGTTCTGTTTAACTCAGATGCTCTGTCCATCACCACCCCCTTTCTGAATCGTTTTGGCCACTATAGGAGTGGCAGGGTATGCTCAGATGTGAGTCCCTTGCTCACTGCACCATCAGGATTCAAGCAAGCCGGGCCGAAGACGGCTGTAATGCCAGAAACCGGTCCCCGGAAGCTTGTTTCCTTTCCAGTAAAGAATTGGCTTGGTAGTTTGGTCTGCCATGTTCCCATGATGCACTGGGCCAGGGTCGGACTAATTTGCATATAGCCAGGTTCTGAACTGGGATGGTGCAGTGAGCTAAAAAACGGTGATGGATCAAGCCCTGATCTTTTGACTGGGTATGAGTGTTCTGTTTAACTCAGATGCTCTGTCCATCACCACCCCCTTTCTGAATCGTTTTGGCCACTATAGGAGTGGCAGGGTATGCTCAGATGTGAGTCCCTTGCTCACTGCACCATCAGGATTCAAGCAAGCCGGGCCGAAGACGGCTGTAATGCCAGAAACCGGTCCCCGGAAGCTTGTTTCCTTTCCAGTAAAGAATTGGCTTGGTAGTTTGGTCTGCCCTGTTCCCAAGATGCACTGGGCCAGGGTTGGACTAATTTGCATATAGTCAGGTTCTGAACTGGGATGGTGCAGTGAGCTAAAAAACGGTGATGGATCAAGCCCTGATCTTTTGACTGGGTATGAGTGTTCTGTTTAACTCAGATGCTCTGTCCATCACCACCCCCTTTCTGAATCGTTTTGGCCACTATAGGAGTGGCAGGGTATGCTCAGATGTGAGTCCCTTGCTCACTGCATCATCAGGATTCAAGCAAGCCGGGCCGAAGACGGGTGTAATGCCAGAAACCGGTCCCCGGAAGCTTGTTTCCTTTCCAGTAAAGAATTGGCTTGGTAGTTTGGTCTGCCCTGTTCCCATGATACACTGGGCCAGGGTCGGACTAATTTGCATATAGCCAGGTTCTGAACTGGGATGGTGCAGTGAGCTAAAAAACGGTGATGGATCAAGCCCTGATCTTTTGACTGGGTATGAGTGTTCTGTTTAACTCAGATGCTCTGTCCATCACCACCCCCTTTCTGAATCGTTTTGGCCACTATAGGAGTGGCAGGGTATGCTCAGATGTGAGTCCCTTGCTCACTGCACCATCAGGATTCAAGCAAGCCGGGCCGAAGACGGCTGTAATGCCAGAAACCGGTCCCCGGAAGCTTGTTTCCTTTCCAGTAAAGAATTGGCTTGGTAGTTTGGTCTGCCCTGTTCCCATGATGCACTGGGCCAGGCTCAAACTAATTTGCATATAGCCAGGTTCTGAACTGGGATGGTGCAGTGAGCTAAAAAACGGTGATAGATCAAGCCCTGATCTTTTGACTGGGTATGAGTGTTCTGTTTAACTCAGATGCTCTGTCCATCACCACCCCCTTTCTGAATCGTTTTGGCCACTATAGGAGTGGCAGGGTATGCTCAGATGTGAGTCCCTTGCTCACTGCACCATCAGGATTCAAGCAAGCCGGGCCGAAGACGGCTGTAATGCCAGAAACCGGTCCCCGGAAGCTTGTTTCCTTTCCAGTAAAGAATTGGCTTGGTAGTTTGGTCTGCCCTGTTCCCATGATGCACTGGGCCAGGGTCGGACTAATTTGCATATAGCCAGGTTCTGAACTGGGATGGTGCAGTGAGCTAAAAAACGGTGATGGATCAAGCCCTGATCTTTTGACTGGGTATGAGTGTTCTGTTTAACTCAGATGCTCTGTCCATCACCACCCCCTTTCCGAATCGTTTTGGCCACTATAGGAGTGGCAGGGTATGCTCAGATGTGAGTCCCTTGCTCACTGCACCATCAGGATTCAAGCAAGCCGGGCCGAAGACGGCTGTAATGCCAGAAACCGGTCCCCGGAAGCTTGTTTCCTTTCCAGTAAAGAATTGGCTTGGTAGTTTGGTCTGCCCTGTTCCCATGATGCACTGGGCCAGGGTCGGACTAATTTGCATATAGCCAGGTTCGGAACTGGGATGGTGCAGTGAGCTAAAAAACAGTGATGGATCAAGCCCTGATCTTTTGACTGGGTATGAGTGTTCTGTTTAACTCAGATGCTCTGTCCATCACCACCCCCTTTCTGAATCGTTTTGGCCACTATAGGAGTGGCAGGGTATGCTCAGATGTGAGTCCCTTGCTCACTGCACCATCAGGATTCAAGCAAGCGGGGCCGAAGACGGCTGTAATGCCAGAAACCGGTCCCCGGAAGCTTGTTTCCTTTCCAGTAAAGAATTGGCTTGGTAGTTTTGTCTGCCCTGTTCCCATGATGCACTGGGCCAGGGTCGGACTAATTTGCATATAGCCAGGTTCTGAACTGGGATGGTGCAGTGAGCTAAAAAACGGTGATGGATCAAGCCCTGATCTTTTGACTGGGTATGAGTGTTCTGTTTAACTCAGATGCTCTGTCCATCACCACCCCCTTTCTGAATCGTGTTGGCCACTATAGGAGTGGCAGGGTATGCTCAGATGTGAGTCCCTTGCTCACTGCACCATCAGGATTCAAGCAAGCCGGGCCGAAGACAGCTGTAATGCCAGAAACCGGTCCCCGGAAGCTTGTTTCCTTTCCAGTAAAGAATTGGCTTGGTAGTTTGGTCTGCCCTGTTCCCATGATGCACTGGGCCAGGGTCAGACTAATTTGCATATAGCCAGGTTCTGAACTGGGATGGTGCAGTGAGCTAAAAAACGGTGATGGATCAATCCCTGATCTTTTGACTGGGTATGAGTGTTCTGTTTAACTCAGATGCTCTGTCCATCACCACCCCCTTTCTGAATCGTTTTGGCCACTATAGGAGTGGCAGGGTATGCTCAGATGTGAGTCCCTTGCTCACTGCACCATCAGGATTCAAGCAAGCCGGGCCGAAGACGGCTGTAATGCCAGAAACCGGTCCCCGGAAGCTTATTTCCTTTCCAGTAAAGAATTGGCTTGGTAGTTTGGTCTGCCCTGTTCCCATGATGCACTGGGCCAGGGTCGGACTAATTTGCATATAGCCAGGTTCTGAACTGGGATGGTGCAGTGAGCTAAAAAACGGTGATGGATCAAGCCCTGATCTTTTGACTGGGTATGAGTGTTCTGTTTAACTCAGATGCTCTGTCCATCACCACCCCCTTTCTGAATCGTTTTGGCCACTATAGGAGTGGCAGGGTATGCTCAGATGTGAGTCCCTTGCTCACTGCACCATCAGGATTCAAGCAAGCCGGGCCGAAGACGGCTGTAATGCCAGAAACCGGTCCCCGGAAGCTTGTTTCCTTTCCAGTAAAGAATTGGCTTGGTAGTTTGGTCTGCCCTGTTCCCATGATGCACTGGGCCAGGGTCAGACTAATTTGCATATAGCCAGGTTCTGAACTGGGATGGTGCAGTGAGCTAAAAAACGGTGATGGATCAAGCCCTGATCTTTTGACTGGGTATGAGTGTTCTGTTTAACTCAGATGCTCTGTCCATCACCACCCCCTTTCTGAATCACTGTAGTTCTTAGCAGAGGGACAAGTGACAACACGCTGAAGAAAACCCGGGCTCTGACCACACCTGCCCAGGTATGCAGATTCTTGAAAATCATGAAAAACGACCGAGCCCCTGGGCCCAAAGGCCTCCCTGCTATTACATTCAAATGTGTCCTGGAAGACTGGGCCAAGTTGCTAACCCCCTCTTTAATCATGCCAACATTGCAGCACAGATCCCTGAATCGTGGAGAGGCTCGACCTTATGCCCAATCTTTATCAAAAAGGACCCCTCTTTTCTTACAACTATCGATTTATTGCCTTATTAGAGCTATAGGGCAAGGTCTACGCTCGGTGTGTCCTCACCTCATTGGAAGAATGGGTTGCGGAAAAAACATGCTATCCAAAATGGGTTTCACATAGCCGACTCGACAACATCCCTTCCCTAGCCATCCTGAGTCATCCAGTAGGTAAAAAAGTCGACTTCCTCTTTACTGTTGTTTTATAGACTACAGTGCTGGCTTTGACAAAGTGGCCTGCAACACTATCTGGCTGATTATTAGATGCCTGGGGGATACCCAGGTACCTGCCTGGAGCTCCTATTTCTCTGCATAAGAATACATGGGTACGAGTGAGAACTGTCCCTTCGACCGTTTCTACAAAACTTTCGACCATAGAAGGCCTGAAGCAAGGATGTGTTCTTGTCATATAGATATGCTTTGCCATCACACTGTGTTAAGTTAGCATGAGCTTATCAGGAGTTTAAATGCCATTTTACCTTTTTGCTGTTTTTGCACACAGCACATATTGTTATTAGAGCTTTGAGTCTAGTAGAATATTTTGCTTCACACGAGAATAATATGTTTTGCTATTGTATCATCTTTGCTTGGTAAGCTATGTCTGTACAGTGAGTGCCGAGGCCTTCAAGGTTATTTCAACACAGTGGTTGTTGTGAGGTCTGATCTTCGCACGTCCTAGACAAAACATATATGCAGCTGCGGCCAACTCTGGTTTTAGGCGCGTTTAATATTGCACTGCACAGAGCATGCCAACACACTTGATGGATTTTCGCATGCAGAGAGCAGGTGGAAGATGATGTGATCCCTTTCCACTAGGATCAGAGGTATGGGGCCGCTCTTCTAAAACCCAAAGAGACCTTCATTAGATATAATATAATATACTAGCAAGGGAGAGTAAGACTTAGGCGCCTTAGCCTTTTTTCCTTTAGCATTTTAACATGCATTCTCCCTTTGTATTTTATGGACTAGTAACAATGCTGATTACTTTGTTTCTTATAATATGTTTGCTTGTATTAGCTAAGATACTGCACTTGAGAACACTGCATTAGAAATAAACATTTCAAACTTGCATGTGTCTTCATTTACTCCTCGTTCTGGATTGATATGTTGGTATAACGGAAGAGTGTTCATGTGTTCCACGTTACCTGAGGTGTTCTAAGTCCATGTTCTGGGTAGTCTAAACATTGGGAGTTTGTAAGAACCAATGAGACACTGATTGCTAGTCTGGTAGGGGATTTTGAGTACTAAGGTGAGTTTTGGCACACCCTAATTCACTGAGGTTCCAAGTCTCTATGCACAGTTCTGTGTGAGAGCAGGATCCCTGCGACATGACGGCCAAACGTTGGTGGTCTTATTACATGACACTTGAGTAGTGCTTCTATAAGTCATTAACCCCCTTCACTATTGTTTCCGGAAGACAGTGGTGTCGTACAAACCTACCTATAGTAACATAGGTCTTTTCAAGCTTGAATCTTTTCAAACGGTTTCTTTTTGAATTGCTACCCAGTTGTGCTACATGGTTTTTATTGTACCTCTTTCTTACTGTGTCGCTATGGCCAATGCCGTTGATATTCCACAGCATAGTCGGATTGCGGTTCGCAATAATTTACAGACTTATAATGTCTCTGTGGATGGCATGGCTGTGATCATGGTGAGTGCGGAAGTAGCTTACCCATCCGAAATTTTTTACTCGTCGGTGACCTTCCTGGCTGTGAATGCAAATACTAATGTGTTCGACACGTACACTGCGACTGCCATGCCACAGAAATATGCTCCCTATAGGACACAGGAAGTTCCTATTAATGCTTGGCAGCACCGAGTTTGGTTTAATGGCACCCTACCCGACTCTTTGTTAACTCCGAGGTTAGGTCCTTTGTCCATTCCAGGCGCAACTTGGCCTGTTTTGACTGGATTTACACCGCATCCTCAACAAGAATAGGGATGATTTTCCTTTCTGGCTTGCCGTGAAGTTTGACCAGCTGGAAGCAGTATTTCCTAACATGACTCCTGGTGAGAAACACAGGATTCTGACAATTAGCATGCCAAAAGACTTGGTCCCGGAACCTGGTGACTGTGAGACATGGGGTAAGACCTTTGCGGCAGTGTATACGAGGTGCTTCGGCACTCCGTTAATGACTGTCCTTCCTACGGTCCTTAAGCGCGTTCAAGATGAGCACGGACCCGAGGCGGAGGTTGAATTTGGTATGCGCCTATGCGGCACTTTTGGCGTAGTTTCCGATCTCGTACTTGCCAATGTCAATGGAGATGCAGTTAACTTTCAGGTGTCCAATGCTTTGCAGGCTGTACCCGATGTCGACAAACCCCGACAGTTAGCAAGAATTATTGTGGCTGCCTATAAGACCGTAGGCCGTAATAGTTTGGGACTCAAGCCTTTCTCAACTAAAGAGAAAAAACAACCCCAAGGGCAGAAGTCAGAAACTAACGAACAACCCAAGGCTAAGAAGCAAAATTGGCCGAAAAAACAACAAAAACAGGGTAAACAACAATAGCAGAAACAGGAGTCTCGTCCTGCATCTCCAGTGCATGCATCTACAGAACGTATTTATGACTTGCGCGATCGCGGGACGATAAAATCACCTGATCGTTTTCAGGTTTCTGAACAACGCTCTCCTCGTTCTTTTTGAGGAATCATTGGCCTCATCGACCAGTGATGGAGGAGGCGGGAGAGGTCGGGGTGGCCAGCAGAGACGCGACCAGCCCCGCCCAAAAGACGGTAAAGGCAAGCAGGACGATTCCACACCGAAAAGACCCCAGTTTCAGAAAAAGAAAGTTGCCGCGTTAACAGCGACATATGCCACAGATAGTGAGAGCGCAGCTTCGGAATCAGACATGGCCTCTGACCTTGCTGGACAGCGCGGCGGCGATTACCATAGTGCGAGAGGCCCTGCGTCCGCTACTAAAGGTGACAGCGACTGACCGTTATGTTGTTGTGGAGACAGCTGACACTAGAGTAGCTCCCCCTGATAGACTTTATGAAATAGTCCTTTTAATTGAAGATGACATACAACGTACCATAAAAGGGGTATTTGGGGAAAATCTTACGACTACTTATGACGTTTTGTTAGCGGAGGCTGACTGGCCCCCACCTTTTGTGCTCGCAGCTCCGAGAGGGGAGGAGGTGATCCTCCCTAGTTTCGTGCACACTGTCTCGAAGGAGCATGCGCTGAATTTTGCAGAAGAGTGAGCTAAAGCCCTTGCGCCGGTTCTCTATCGTACACACTGTGGTTGGGATACATTTTCCCCACACCACGAAATTCCTTTACAGTCTATGCCACAGCCTTAACCTCAATATCCTATCAGACGCGAAGCTATGGCTTCCGTTGCGGAAATCCTTGAACAATTGGAATATCAAGGTGTAATTGAAACTTGTGTGTCACCGATGAATAACCCTCTTTTTACTGTGAACAAGCCAGACGGATCGTACCGTTTGGTATTGGATTACCGGCATCTTAATTCGCATTGTCGGACCTGTGCAGTACAGAATACCCACGGCTCTGCTTTAGTGGACGGTCTTGTGCGGAAACGTTTTAAAACCACACTTGACATTTCCAATGTTTTTTTTGCCCACAATTTAGATGTTCTAAGTTCCCAACGGACCAGTTTTACAAGTGGCAGCAAACAGTGCCAATACAAACGTTTGCCGATGGGCTATAAGAACAGTCCAGGCGTGTTTGCTGCCCGCATAGTCTCTCTCTTAGAGAGGGTGGACACGGATGCGTGTTCGTATATGGATGACATCTATCTCACAGACGATGAGCTTTGGGCACATCTGTGACGGGTTGACCGCATAATTTGTAACTTTGCGGACTTCGGTTACAAATTCAACTTTGCAAAGTCTCACATTGCAGAGTACACAGTGTTATTCCTGAGCTATGAGCTCAACAATGAAGGTCGGGGTTTAGCTCCTCACTTCTTGGAGAAATGTGCACAATTGCGCTCTCCTACAACTCTGAAGAAATTACAGTCCTTGCTGGGATTTTTGAATTTCGGGCGTACATACATTCCTGAATATGCCCACCGTATCAAGTCTTTGTATGCGTTGATACAACCTACTTTTACCAAATCGAGCTGCTGCCAGAACACTCAGCTATTTTGCAATCTTTGCAGGCTGATCTTCTAGAATCTAAATTCTTACTGACTCGTGATAACCACACCAACCTGGTGATAAGAATCTTCCCTGGGGCGGTGGGTTTCACTTACCTTACTTTTAACGAAGGAGACACAGTACCTATTGCTTACAAGTCACACTTGTACACTTCGGCTGAAATGCGATTTTCCTCTGTGGAAAAAGTTTTGACAGCAGTGCAGATGGCGATTCTTAAGGAACGTGCACTGTCGCAGGGAAAACGCATGTTGGTTGTTACCCCGTATCCTGCACTAGAGGCTGTGACGAAGGCCAGTGTACAAAATTCTAAAGCTTTGCACCCTCGGTGGATACAATGGGAAGCATCATTGACATCTCCGGATGCCACGTTTATTTTTGATGCCTCCTTACAGTCGCTGGAGTTTTTGCAATATGAATTCGTTCATCCTGCACCTTTGGCTATGCGGCCTTTGGAGGATTTCCATTGTTTCATTTACACTGATGGTTCAGAGCAAGTTGCGCATGGGTCTAAACACGCATACGTTTCTGCTTGCGCCATTGTGGTAGGTACCATGGTGAATGATGAATTCAAGTCCAGAGTCGTGCACATGCAGACTCTAGGGGACTGCACCGCACAATTGGCAGAGCTTCGTGCTCTGATGCTTGCATTGGAGTACGCTGATCCTAGTGTGACAACGCTTATTGTGAGTGATTCTTACTACTGTGTCCAGTATTACAATGAGAACCTGTTCTTTTGGATTCAGAATGATTTTCGTGATTCCAAGGGTATCACATTAAAACATAAAATGATCTGGGTCCAAGTGGCTAAGCTTAAAGAGCAATTGCCACTCGTGTTTGTAATTCACACTTTAGGTCATCAGCGCGTGGGAGTCCATGCTGTTGGCAATTCGTTGGCAGATGAGGCTGCGAAATCAGCAGTATCGTCATATTTAGTTGCAGCAGTTACACGGTCCAAAAGTAAGATTGATGATGATATCTTGGCAGCTGTTGCTGCGACTGAGAAGGGAAGTAAATATCCTAAGGGGTTCCCTTCGAAATATTCATACCACTTAAGTCCTGATAAAGTTCCTTATGTGAAAATACCTGACGTTGGTGAGAGGTTGATTCCCAACACAGATCGCAGGCACACATTGCTCACAGCGGCCCATGAAGGAGTTTTGTCTGCGCATGCGGGAGTTTTCGCTACTGTGGCTCAGTTACAACAACGTTTCTGGTGGCGGGGACTGTACAAACAGACGCGTGATTATGTCCTTCAATGTGACATTTGCAAGCAGATTAAGCCTTCAACTGCTGCGCGTCAGCCCCAGACACAGTTGTACATTTCTAATAAACCAATTAGTTGTGTTTATTTAGATCACTGCAGTCCTTTTTCTTCTGATACTGCGTATAAGTACATCTTAGTAGCAGTGGATTCATGGGCATGCTTTGTGTGGGTGTGGCCTCACCGCAGCGCTGTTTCACGAACTGTCATAAGAGACTTGCGTGTCTTTGTAGGGATTTTTGCCTGTGGTACCTTCCATTCGGATCAGGGTCCGGCTGTCGGCTCTAAGGCTTATAAGGTTGCCATGACTTCGTTGGGGGTCCAAGTCAAGTTTTCATCTCCATACCGACCTGAGGGTAATAGTGTTGTGGACGAATGATCCAAGATTTAAAGCAGTCTTTGACAGCTCGAGTTATAGGCACTGGCAGGAACTGGCTGGCCCACCTTAATAGCGTGCAGCGTGCTCTAAATAATCTCCCTAGAAGGTCTCTGGGTGGGCGGACCCAATACGAGATGCTCTTAGGTATCAAAATGTTTGTACCGGACCTTGACGGTCTAGATTCGGCGGCTGTTGCTGCCTCCTTTGACGTAGATGAACATTGCAATGTTTTACAGAATCTACAAGAGACGAGAGACAGTCTTGCGAAGGAACATTTGCCCTCCACCTCGGATGATGCGTTGCAGATCCCAGTAGTTGGCTGGCTACCCCAAGTTGGAGAACTGGTTCGGGAGAAGATCGAGAACAAGAAAGAGTTTGGTCCCTCTTATCGAGCTCCAGTTCCAGTGCTTGGTGTGAAAGGCACAAGAACAGTCATTTTACCACCACATCCAGGTCGTAAGGAAAACAGGTATATCTCCATTGACAATGTCAAGATACACAGAGTGGCCGATTCTTCTTAGTATGACACCGGCAGTCTCATGTCCTTCGATTTTGAGAAATTCTGTTTTGGCCCCGGCTTCTAATCCAGGGCCCGAGGTTGCCCTCGAGATGCCTGCAATTTCTAGTCCTTTATTGAGTACACTGCCTGGTACTCAACTTGATGAAACTGACTACACTTACCCAACTGACTTACCGATGCCTGATTTACAAACTCGCTTGGCCACAGAATTCAGATTTTCATTTGACACTGTTTCACACACATCAAGGAAGCCTTCAAGGATTACAGTTTATTTAAGACTGTTTAAAAAACATTTTTTAATTCCCCCTTGGACCTATATTTGGCTGGTGTTTTTTTCGATTTACCTTTTTATGTCAATTGGTTTTGTGTTTTATTTTTTTCTGTCTCGTCAATGGACACTATGTCGAGGGGAGAACATGCATTTGACATATCAATGGAACATTGGCACCCCATTCCTCATCACACAGATTGAAGAGAGACTTGGCTTTTGTTAACATCACTGCCTGGCCTGTCCTAGATAGGTTTGTATGGGATGCTGTTACATTTCAAATCCATGGCCCCACTGAGGTTATACATGTCCCTAATGTGCTTAGAGTTAACATGGGGGATGTAGTTAAACAAAATATACGTTCTGATGATTGGGATGTTCAGGCCGTAGAAGAGTTGTTTTCTGATTTGAAATATTATGCTGCCTTTGAGGCTGAAGATTTGTATTTAGAATCTGCTAATTACGGTGAATTATATTGTTACCAACATTTTGGCAATCATTACCTGCATAAAACTAATACTAGGAGGAACACTGTAAATTATACACAATGGGAACATTGTCCAGCTTCTATACAAGGTAGTTCTGCTACCTTTTTGAAAAGGTTCGCTTATTTTACTGATTTTAATCAGTCAAATCCCAATGCATTTTATTTTAAAATGACCGAAAAGTCCATATCCAAAGTTAGACTTACTGATACTAAATTATTGTACTCGAAGTCCTTTCTAGACCAGTTAGCTGTTGGAGGCTACGAGTTGTGGAAGGAAACAGTTGACCTTAAATCTGTTTGGGGTTCTAAAAGTTGGCAGGTGCAAGGCACTGAGGCTTTGCACCGTGCATGTCTCATCCCGAATCATATGTTGTTTTTGAATTCTACAATTTCACAGACAACATGCTTTGGATTGGCTACCTCTAAAAAACTAAATGCTCCTTCTTGCCCTGATTTAGAAGAATATTCAGGTTGGGGTAATACTACAAACTTTTTGAACAGAGAGTTACAAACTCTGTTGCTGAATTCTTCTTTTAACATATCCAGGTTGGATCCCAATGGCTGGTTGTTCTGGCACAGAAGTGCTGACTCGTGCCAGCATTGTTTTCTGGGTTCGGCCCACTGCTTTACACAGGTCAGGGTGGATCCTAGTTTTGAAAGTGACCGTTTGTGACTACCTATTCTGTAGGCAAATTATGTCAGAATTGGCTCAAACATTCTACCTTGGCATCAGTTAAACAGCATTTATCTAGACTGACTGACGATGTTGATCTGAATGATTTTATAAAAGGCCCAGCTAAAGGTAAATCTAAAAGATGGATATATGCTGTTTATTACGAATTCTGGAAAACATCCCAGATTGAGGCGGCTACCCGCCTTAGGGCTATAGATCAAGCTAATTTAGAAAAAGTGCTAGCAGTTGTAGATAATAGCATTAACACACTTTCTTCCCACATTTACACATTGGATAATATTGTGTCATCTGTTGTTGATATTGTGCAAGATGAAGTGTCTGTATTGTACCATGGTCAGAATCAATTGCGTTCTATTATGCAGTTTGCATGGACCCTGCAGACGCTTAAGGCAGGAAAAGTGCCATGGCATTACATGAATACCTCTTCCCTGTTTGCACCGTTTAATTTGACTGACAAGCAGCGTTTACTTTCGATGAAAGATTCCTCTTTTTCCATGTTACACATTGAGCGGTTAGAGTCTTTACCGTTATCTGTGGCAGAGGCCACTACTGCAACGTGGCTTATCCACGGTTTGATAACTCTCCCGGTTCCTCTGTTCGAGTTTAAAAACTGCATGAAGTACTTTGCCATAGGTAGATACGAGCCTCTTGGAAGTTCTTATCTCCATGAAGCCTGGTTGCTTCCTTTTACATATAGATGCCTTAGGGAGGGCAAGGAAGTTTATTTGAATGGTGAAGAGTGCACTGAAACACCGGATCACTCATTAATGTGCAGACATATCCAATTACTCGGCTCCTGTAATCAGAACAAGCCAAATTTGGCCTGTGTTTTGAAAGGTACCCCCGTGCCTGCTGTCGTTCCCACATTCACATTACTGGCAAATGGGAGTTATTTGCTATTAAACAATGAGGATTGCTGTGGGTTAATAAAAGGAATTGCTTATGTCGTTACCGTCAGTGAGCGTGTGGTTTGTTGTAAGAATATAATGTATCCACCCATGCATGGGAAACTGGATGTTTCTATCTGGCCCAAGATTCCGACATTGAAAGCAGAGTTCAATAAGATGAGTCGCATAAGAGCTCTATTGTCCCAAAAAGAAGTTGCCCTCACATCTGCTCATGAAACATTTGTCCTTCACGTGGCTAACACCCGTACAGAGGTGCATGCTTTATTAAATACTGACTTGCCCTTGCATTTCGGTGAATTAATTCACACAATATTTAATGCATACTCCACAACTGGGTTGGCGCACTTTTTTTAAGTAGTTAGTAGCGGTTTTGTGACTTCATTTCAAGGGATATTTGGGGTCTTTCCTGCTTTCTTTCATTCGATCTTTTCCAGCCTGTTTGGTGGATTTCCCATTCTACTGGCGCTGGCTGCAGGCGTTCTTTTGCTGTTTTGTTTCATTCAAAATGGATGCACGTCCTGTGTTTCAAGACGAGCTGTCACGACTGGCACTGCTTCGCAACAGAATGATTGAGTACTATGGAGCTCTGCCACTTGCAACCTTAAGTGCAGTTTATGGATTATCGTTTCGATTTTCCTATTTTACATGTGTCCAGTCTGTCTTTCATTGCCTGAGTTGCAATTTCGACTGGGCCCTGGATTTGTGTCTCTTCAATACGGTGTCTCCTGATGTGGATTATAACCAGCTCATGAGCCCCTTAGTTGCTCATGAATTGCTTTGTTATGACGGTGGGATTATGGCCTTTGCCGCGATGCATGGAATACTGGGTCGTTGGAATGTATTCGCAGCGGCGCACAATTTCTTGGCACACAGCTTCATTGAGAACCCTCCGAGTTGCCCTCTGATGGTGCTAGAGGCTCTGGTAATTGAAGAGCATGTATGTTCTTTCCCGCTATTAGATTGGATGGCTGAACTATTTTCGGATGAGAACAGTGACTTCCTATTGGAAGCTGTTGCGGCATATTTTGCATATTCAATGTTAGGATGAAGTATGTCATCACCAATTATTGGGCATTGAACATTTTTTTTTTACATTTAATTACTATTATTTTTTTCTGAGCATTTGAAAACTTTCTCTGCCCCAGGCCTATTGACTTTGCTAAAGCCAATGACTACATTTTCTTGATTATGAGATTTTGTTTTTGGGTGAAATTTTTCTTTAATTTTTTCACTTGCGCAAATTTGAGCTGACTGTCGTTCTTGAACTCTACATTCCAAAAATGTACCCCTTATCTTATCTTATCTTATCTTATATTATCTTATCTTATCTGTGCTCGGATCAAGGGAGGGTGCCATGTAGATATGCTTTGCCTTCACACTGTGTTAAGTTAGCATGAGCTAATCAGGAGTTTAAACGCCATTTTACCTTTTTGCTGCTTTTGCACACGGCACATATTGTTATTAGAGCTTTGAGCCTAATACAATATTTTGCTTCACACGAGAATAATATGTTTTGCTATTGTATCATCTTTGCTTCGTAAGCTATGTCTGTACAGTGAGTGCCAAGGCCTTCAAGGTTATTTCAACACAGTGGTTGTTATGAGGTCTGATCTTCGCACGTCCTAGAGATAACATATATGCAGCTGCGGCCAACTCTGGTTTTAGGCGCGTTTAATATTGCACTGCACAGAGCATGTTAACACACTTGATGGATTTTCGCATGCAGAGAGCGGTTGGAAGATGATGTGATCCCTTTCCACTAGGATCAGAGGTATGGGGCCGTCCTTCTAAAACCCAAAGAGACCTTCTTTAGATATAATATAATATGCTAGCAAGGGAGGGTAAGACTTAGGTGCCTTAGCCTTCTTTCCTTTAGCATTTTAACATGCTTTCTCCCTTTGTATTATATGGACGCTGATTGCCAATTAGACACTGATTGCTAGTCTGGTAGGGGATTTTGGGTACTAAGGTGAGTTTTGGCACACCCTAATTCACTGAGGTTCCAAGTCTCTATGCACAGTTCTGTGTGAGAGCAGGATCCCTGCAACATTCTCGCACCCTTACTGCTCAACCCCTTCACAGCCGACCTTGGGAGAGTTTTGGAGCACAGCAGCTTGCTCCCTCCACAATTTGGCCACTCGAAATTGCACATATTGCAATAAGCTGACGATATTGTCATAATGAACCATGCAAAATCTGGACTCTAATGTGCTCTGAGTAGGCTTGACGAATATAACAAAGCAAACTTTCTCAAAATTAATCAGGACAAGACCAAGGTGGTGATTTTAACCTGGACTATTGGAGCCGCCATGATCAAAACTTCACTCAAGTACAACTATCTGGGGGTATGATTTAGCGAGTCTTCTAGACATTAATCCATGTAGGAGCTCTGAAAAAGAGAGCCGGAGCTATAACACACAGCCTGACAAAGCTTAACCAGACTCTGCGCAGTGCCTCAGCTGTCAACATATTAAAGGTCACAAAAGCCACTCTTCTTCCCGACCTACACTACCGGCATCAGTCCTTCCCAGAAGAGAGCGCAGCCAGCCTAGACAACGCCAAATGCATGGCCTACAAACAAGTTCTTCAACTTCCAAAATATATACATAGCACAAGATTACAACTCGAGCTGGGCCTTCTGAGACAATCACTTACATGCGAGGTCAATACCCTGAAATTCTTTACAAGGGTTTCAAAAGCCCGGATAACACCCTCAAAGCCCGCCTAAAAGAAACCTTTGAGGGCCCTGGGAACCCATGGAATCAACAAATACAAAAGACCATAAGATCTCTACAAATTGAGGAGACGGTGCTAAAATCGGACTCCATCTCCTACGCAGCCTGGAAAAGGGTTATAAACAAGCAGGTGAGACAAACTTCATATCAGCAGGACATTCGATCCCTAAAAACGTCAACTATTTTGTCTGCCTTGAATGATTCTTATCCACCAGGAACACCTCAACCATACCTCTCAGACAGCCTAAGCCATGGGTCTGTAGGAATATCATGTGTATGCGCCTCCTAGGACTGCGAATCATCAATCTTAACCAATGTGCCCCATGTGGAGAGGAGGGGGCCTGCAGATTATGCAACTATAAGACCGAATCATGGCTCCCCTTCTTGTTCTGCTGTCCTTCTCTTGTTGCCCCCAGGAGATAACTTCTGAAACCACTCTATTGAAAAAGGGGCATCCATACATGCCTGGAAGGGTCAGCGCTACGTTTTTCCCAAGCGATACAGACCATACACGGGCGTCAAGTAGTAGGGGTAAATACAGACCCAAGCTCGGGGCGTACAGGTTGAGGCGGCGGGAGGCTCCGACATGGACTTTCTCCTCAGCGCGGTTCCCGTGTGTGAGAGGAAACGCGCCGAGGAGATAGAGACGGAAGGGCTCCCTCTAGCGGTAACAATGGCCAATCGCGTGAGACGACAAGCGTCTCCGTGATCAACGGGGCTCTGTAAGGCAAAATACCAACAAGGAAGACCATATTAGTGCACAGAGAGCCCCCAAAATACCATTAAGGCATCAAACAACCCCAAATATATGCGCAACAAACACAAACTCTGTCAAAGACTACATCAGTGAGAGAGAGTAGAAAAAAGGCACTTAACTGGCTGTGAAGCAGCGAAGAAAAGAGGAAGATGGCACAAGATGGACGCCCTTTCTTCACGACATGGATACTATGAAAGGACTAATGTGGTGTTATTCTCATGGACTGATGGTATATGTAGTTTGTTCAAATAGTGTTGTATACAAGTTTTTTCTAGTTAATGCTCTCCCTGTGTTGCGGGATGATAGCATTGAGTTTTGGTGCTTTTCTGTGCTGCTGTGGTTTTGTATGGTAATAAACAGCGAAGAAGGAAAAGCATAATCTGAAGCCTCCGTTACTGACATAGAATCGCAGCGTTGAATCCACTTACATTCCATTTGTTGGAGGATTTCGGTGAGGTCACTGCTTCTTTCAGAGAAGGAAGATGTGTCAATGACTTGCCACTTTAAGTCATCAGCTGTGTGAGTCTTTTCCATGAAGTGTGCCTCTACTGGAGCATTTGCCACTGCCCATCTGATCCTGCTTCAGTGTTGACATATATGTGCTTTTATAGGATACGTGGTATGCCCTATGTAGGGTAGTTCACGCAGACTGCAGTAGACTACATTTCTGGAGTTGCAGCTAGAAAATTACTTGAGCTCTACCTTACTGTAACCCTGTTTTAAAATGTTGTGTCAGTGGGGCTACATGGGATGGAATTTTTAAGTTTGATGGCCTCTCAATATGTAGCCATCCTCTCAATTCCCTGACTGTTTTATACCTCTGTATATGTAACAACTGTAATGGTGTGCCAAGTGACTGTTCAATAAAAATAATTCTTTCAAAAAAACAATTTGGTGTCAGACGTGTATGCACAGGCACCACAGTTACCACAATGATAGTGGCCTATCAGAGGAGGGAGGCCCCATGCCGATTCCAAGGTTCTGTTAAGTTTTACAGGTGGTGCAATTTCTGGTTTAGTGAACTAGATGGTCCTTAATATTCTTGCCACATTTGAAAGCAAACATAGGAAATTATAAGGATGGATCTATTCTATCTATGATGTGCCAAGTTTTGGTTACCAAATTACAGACTTTGCTATTGTGGGGGCAAAAGGTGGTGACACATACTAGTTTGCCTAGAGAAGTTTTGGTCTTGGTTGTCAGTAACTCTTCCCTTGGGCAGTACCAGGCATGCTTCAGGGCAGTTTTCACAGTGTGTTTGTGGTAGCCCCTCAATAGTAGTTTGTCTTAGAGTATGTAGGCCTCCCTAAAATAATTCTCTTTGAGACTGCAATTCCTGCGAAGACACAGGTATTTGTCCAAAACGTAAGCCATCATGGAGTGCCCCCGGGACGATTACTGTTGTAGGCCTAAACAGGCAATCTCTGTTTTGTGGGTGGAATATATTAATGTAAGTTTCTTCTGAACATGGTTAAGGTATGTGATGAAGTCCTGGAATATTTGTTAAGGGCCTATCCAAATCAAAGAGATATCATCTATGTGTTGTTTACAACAAGTAATGTTGGTACGATATCTGTTATTGTCTGAAAGAACACATCTTTGCTTCAGATTGTCCACATAAATGTTAGCCAGGTTAGGAGCAAAGAACCCTCCAATTGATGTCCCGAAACATTGTTGGAAGAATTGATTTTCAATTTTGAAATAGCTGTGTTGCAATGTGATTCTCAAAAGTGATACAATGAAATCCGTGGGGACTTCATCTAGGTTGTGCTTGTGTGTGGAATAAGTCCTCTATTATTTTAATGATGTACTCTTAGGGTATGTTAGAATACAAGAAGGCTATGTTCAGTATGGCCAACAGATCAGTCTCAACATTGAAGGGCATTCCTTCGATGAGGTTCACCATGAAGGTGCTGTCCCATGCTTATGTTTCTTGTGTGAGTACGTAGCCTTTAACAACGATGTTTATGTACTCTACCGCTACCCCGTAGCATTTACTAATTTTGAGCAGTGACATGCGTGATTCCTTTAATCCTTCCTGGTCGCATCGCTGTGCCTAGCAACCTCAGGGCCACATCCCCTGCCCCCTTGGGCAAGCCACCGTACTTCGTGTACGCCCGTGCTTCTAACATAAATGAACACCAATAGCCAGCTGACTTCCTTAAACTGCGGTGAGGCTGACAGATTGCGGCCCGCCCAAATTGTTGTACCCGACAAGTGACGACCATGCTTCCAACCGCATGTCTTGTGAGGCAAGGCTCCATCTATACAGCCTGCCTCCTTTTCCACTTAAACCACCCCTTGCGGTATAAAGTAGATTGTTGCATATTGCATCATTCTACAGGGGCACACAGTTCTCTTCTACTCCGTCTTCTTGGGAGTTAATCATCATTGGCTACTACTTCTTGCTGCCCACATAAATAAATGTTTTTGAGCTATGCCTGCCTATCTGTAAGGGGCGTTCTTGAATCTTAACAATGAATTCTTTATTTATTAATTTTATTTTATTTTATTTCATTTCTTTTCATTTTTTATACCCTCTTGACCAACATCTATTTCCTGTCAAGGGTACCCCATGTGAGTGACCCTTCCACTTATTTAGCATGGTCGTTGGTGTTCATCTCCATGTTTCTCTAAATACATTTCTCAAATTTTTTCCATCAGGTATGTGATTCCTCATTACTCAGTGTGGCCTACTGTTGTTGACGGCTTAACAGTGACGCAGCACCGGCACCGTAAGCTGTTAGGCACGACACAGGATCTGACTGTGAGGCTCGACACTGACGCATCCACCCGACTGCGTGGGCCTAAACCAACGAACCGAGTCTTCGACGCCGACGCTTGCTCCATCCAAGCTACTTTTACCGCAGACTCTGCATGGATCGTGTAGCTGGCCTTCCCTACATTGTGGCGGTCGGCCTGAATTTTAGATTTACCCCCGTACAGCCAAAAACTCAAGAAACTCCTAAGAGCTATTTGCTTTTAAGCACTATATTGCAGTTTATTTTTTTTAAATTAATATCTCAAGTTCTACTTATTGGCTCTTTGCCGTTTTGGTCTTGTTTTACTCACAACAAAATTCTCTAGTTTTCTAACCTGGTGGGTCATCTTTTTGTGGTGTTTTCACTGTATTACTGTAATTAAAGTGTTGCATAAAATTCTTTACACATTACTTTCTAAGTTAAGTCTGACTGCTCTGTGCCAAGCTACCAGATGGTGAGAACAGGCTCATTTATGTCCTGTATTTAACATACCCTGACTAGGATTGTGGTCCCTACTTGGGCAGGGTGCATACCTCTGCCAACTAAACACCCAATTTCTAACATTACTCTTCTGGATTACTTAACTGTATGATGTGAAAGAAAGTTGAGAATTGCATTCTGAACAAAATGTGTGTTGCAATAATAGTACCAACGGTACAACCTTAAGTACATTAGTAGTACTGTATTGCACATATATTGGGATAAAATCGTTACTCATAAAAGGGAGTCTTACACAATGTCCCAACTAAGGATGAAACCATTGGTATCAATGTTAAGACATAAATTACACCAGCAGCTAGTAGTTGTGTTTTCCTTGTCAAAATGTCAGTTCCAAGGTTTGAGCTTTGTTTGGTCAGCCACTAGGAGAAAGAATGGCAAATGCACGTTTGTTGGGGGGGGGATGTCAAGTGCAAAGCCAGGGCTGAGGGTCGAGTAGGGCCTGATTGAGGGCTGATCCAAATCGGTGAGGACCGGGATCCCTTGGCCATATACAGAAGGTGCTGTTGGTCATGGGCCTAAAATACGTGGTACCCTCCTGTTACTTCTGTGTTGGCCAGACTGGCTTGGTGTGCCAGTAGTTTGCTCGACCAACAGCAGGTAACAAGCTTTATCAAAATGGTTTCTTGCATAGATGTTCAAGGTGCGCTTCAATGGAAATAGAGTAGGCAAAGGGGTAGTTAAGCAGCGTGAGAGTTGGTGGCAGCCCAATCCTCATGAACAGATGGTGGAAAAGATAAAAGTACAGGGTGTAGAAAATGGTAATCCTGTCTAAAAGGGTTAAGTGTGTTTGTAAAGCTCTGGGGTGCACCATGAAATAGTCAGTTATCAGTTTTTGAATGGCTGTAGCTGATTTGGAAAGGCCTAGGCATAGGTATAGTAGATTTTCATGGTTTTTCAAATATTTGCCACACCTCGCAGGTCCAGGGTGCTTGTTTCCGGTCCAGGGAAGACATGGCTTGGCAGTTCGGGCTGGACTGTTCCCATGAGGCACAGGGTCAGACTGATTTGCATATGGCCATGTTTGAACTGGCGTGGCTGAGTGAGCTAAAGAATGGTGATGGATCAAACCCAGACCAGTTGACTGGGGGTGAGTGTTTGATTTGCTCAAACGCTCCGTCCATCATCACCTTTTGTATCGCTTTGTTCGCCCTAAGTGTGGCAGGGTATGCTCAGACGTGAGTCCCTTGCTCACTTGGCCACTGGATTCAAGATAGCCTGGCTGATGAGGATTATGAATCCGAAACTGGTCCCGGGATGCTTGTTTCCGGTCCAGGGAAGACATGGCTTGGCAGTTCGGGCTGGACTGTTCCCATGAGGCACAGGGTCAGACTGATTTGCATATGGCCATCTTTGAACTGGGGTGGCTAAGTGAGCTAAAAAATGGTGATGGATTAAACCCAGATCAGTTGACTGGGGGTGAGTGTTTGATTTGTTCAAACGCTCCGTCCATCATCCCCTTTTGTATCGCTTTGTTTGCCCTAAGTCTGACAGGGTATGCTCAGACGTGAGTCCCTTGCTCACTTGGCCACTGGATTCAAGATAGCCTGGCTGATGAAGATTATGAATCCGAAACCGGTCCCAGGATGCTTGTTTCTGGTCCAGGGAAGACATGGCTTGGCAGTTCGGGCTGGACTGTTCCCATGAGGCACAGGGTCAGACTGATTTGCATATGGCCATGTTTGAACTGGGGTGGCTGAGTGAGCTAAAGAATGGTGATGGATTAAACCCAGATCAGTTGACTGGGGGTGAGTGTTTGATTTGCTCAAACGCTCCGTCCATCATCCCCTTTTGTATCGCTTTGTTCGCCTAAGTGAGGCACGGTATGCTCAGACGTGAGTCCCTTGCTCACTTGGCCACTGGATTCAAGATAGCCTGGCTGATGAGGATTATGAATCCGAAACCGGTCCCAGGATGCTTGTTTCCGGTCCAGGGAAGACATGGCTTGGCAGTTCGGGCTGGACTGTTCCCATGAGGCACAGGGTCAGACTGATTTGAATATGGCCATGTTTGAACTGGGGTGGCTGAGTGAGCTAAAGAATGGTGATGGATTAAACCCAGATCAGTTGACTGGGGGTGAGTGTTTGATTTGCTCAAACGCTCCGTCCATCATCCCCTTTTGTATCGCTGTGTCTACAGCTTCAGCAGACGGTCTCATTGTTGCAAGGCTTGGGCTTCATGATCAACAAAGACAAATCGGTTTTTACCCCAGCTCAGAGCATAGTCTTC